>NW_026695236.1:0-4800000 GCF_021218885.2 Marmota monax | reverse complement strand
AAGGGCATTTTTTTCTTTTGAGTCTATGAGCTTCAGGGTGGGACAGGAGCTGCTTCTAGAACAGTGCCTAGCACAGTCATGCATTACTTAATGACAGGAATCCATTCTGTGAAAAGTGCTGTTAGGTGATTTTGTTGTTATGTAAATATCACAGAATGTACTTATGAAAACAAAGATACCTGAAATGTTGCTAGGCTATGTAATTTTATGGGATCACTGTTGTATGTATAGTCCATTTAATCACAATATCTTCATGCAGTACATGACTCTGTGTGTATGTATGTGCGTGTGCGTGTGTGTACTCTTATATTTTGTCCAGTAAAATTTGTGTTACTCACCCCTCCCCTATCTGGGCAGAGTGTTTCCTGAAAGTAGTTAAAGGATTTAGGAAACAGGATTTTACTGGGAGCTCTGGGTTCTAAAGTTAGTCTAACCTAAATTTCATATCTCTTCATATAACATTTGGCAATATATAGAGCATCATTTGGCCTTACTCTCTTGTAGAAATTGGCACCAAGTAGATGCCCAATAAATTGTAATGACTAATGTTATTTGAACATTTTAAAATGTGTTAGGTATGCACACAAGTAGCAAAAGGCTCTGGGTATACTCCCCAAAGCAAGAGATTTGAGAGCAACTTTTCAGACCCCTTTCAATATCCCCTCTCAGTCCAAGACAGCACTGTTGAAATGGTTTTTATTTTTATATATGACTCCAAATACATTTTTTAAAAACAGCTTAATTGAGATATAATTCAAAATCACACACCTTACCCATTTAAAGTATACTTTAAATGGGTAAGGTGTGTGATTTTTATGATCATAAATTTGGGCAATCATCACAGCAACCAATTTGAGAACATTATTATCACATAAATGAGAAAATCCATAACTATTAGTAGTCATTACCTATTTCCCACCCCTCTTTTCCCTTTGGCTCCTGGCAATCTCTTATGTACTTTAAGGCTCTATATAATTGCCCATGCTGACAATTCCTCCTATATAACTATAATTATGTGTCCTTTTATCAACAACTCTCTGTTCCATCCTCTCTCTTAACCACCATAGCTTTTTGTAACCACCATACTACTTTCTATTTCCATGAGATCAACTTCATAAAATTCCACAAGTTAGATCATATAGTATTTCTCTTTCTGTGTGGCTAATTTCACTTAACATAATGTTCTCCAGTTATTACTCAATGTTGTCACAAATGGCAGGATTTCATTTTCTTATGGCCACTTCTATCATGTATACATCCCACATTTTCTTGGACACTTTGGTTAATCCGTATCTGGGCTATGATGAATAGTGCTACAATAAACATGGGAATGCTGATATTTCTTCAACAGACTGATTTAGTTTCCTTTGGATATTCATCCAATAGTGAAATTGCTGGATCATTTTGTAGTTCTATTTTTAACATTTTTGTATATACCATAGAACTATTCTCCATAATGACTGGACTAACTTGAATTGTCAACAACAATGTGTAAGTAAATGTTCCCTTTCATTGACATTTGTAAGGTTTATGTTGGAAAGTCTGCTGCCAGGCATATTGTCTTTATATGCTATTTGCTGCCGCGTCCGGCCAAGGGAGCCGAGTCCGGCGAGGGACGGCGAGGTTAAAAGACACACAGGACACCAAGGTTCTTCATCCAGGAGTCAATAATAATCTTTATTGCTAACACACCTTTTTTTATACCCCAAGCAGCAGAAGTGGAAAACTACCCAAAAGCAGGAGGGAGGGGGGAGAAATTTAGTTTCAACATCTATTATTGTCAGGTACCGAAACCTCCCTTAACAATAAGTCCATCAGACCAGAAAAGGTCAAGGCATTCCCGTGGGATACATATGTCTCAGACGGACAAGCAGGAACAGAAAAACCGCAAGTTCTCCATGGCCTTGTGAGCTGGCCACACTGGCATGCAGAACAAACTAGTGGAGGTAGGGCTCCAGGGGCCAAGGTGGACCTGTTGCCAACAAGTCCCCCTCTTTTGTTTTTTGTATGCCAGTGGGAATCAAGTAGCCCCTGTCTTAGGTCGTTCACAGCCCTTGCGATGTTTACCCGTCTCTGGGAAGGCCCCGATTCCCTGGCTTAGGTCGCACAGCAAGCGTGAAAGTTGCCCGTCACTGGGTACTACAAGATCAGCTCAAGGTGTTATGACCTATCAAGACATTATTGCGGTAAACGCTTAACCGTCTCCACCCACGGGACCCACGACCGTCACCGCCGAATGGCAGATGTGATTGGACCGAGAGATTAGACAGCAAAGATCCTAGTACAGGAAAGCAAGAGGGAGAGGTATGCATAGAGAAAAGATATGGCAGGAGTTCTTCTTTTAAGGAGGACACTCATCTTCGGATAGGTCTGAAGTATATCTCAGAGAGGCGATCATCCATCTTTAAGCGTTGATAGTGAACCTGTATCGGCTTAGAGGCTAAGATATTAATTTGATCCTTAATGAATTGTACTATCTTATTTACAATGCAGGGTCCTATTGCCACTACTAGAAGGAGGCCTAACAATGGTCCCAATAAGGGAAGAAGATAAGGCAAAAATCCATTAAGTCCAGTCCAGAGAGGGTTCTCAAATAATTCCCTCCTCCTTTTTTTTAGGTCTTCTTGGAGTTGTTTAATTTTTGTGCGAACTATGCCAGACTTGTTAGCATAAAAACAGCACCTCTCCCCAAGGGCTAAACAAATTCCCCCTTGATTGGCAGTAAGCAAGTCTAAACCCTGCCTGTTCTGAAGAACTACTTCTGCTAGAGAGTCTATCTGGTCTTGTAAGTCTTTAATGGTTCCCGACAGGGTTTGCACATCATCTATAAGCTGTTGAGATAGGCGGCGGTAAGAATGTATAGCCGTACCCAATCCTGCCGTGCCTGTACCCACAGCAGCGGTTATTCCAAGGCCAACAAGGAGTGGTAAGGCCTGCACAGCTCTCTTGTGTCTTCTAACTAAGATGTCTAGGCTAGGAATGGGTAGGGGTTCATCTCCTGAGATAATCGTGATATCAGGAAGCAGTAATGCCAGAACGCAACCACCAGTCCAATTTGCTGGGAGCCTGGGAAAAGCTAAATTTCCACCACACATAAAAACTGTACCATTAGGGGGACAAATGGGCGGAGTAGGTGAGGAGTAATTCTTTACTAATGAGCAGTTTCCAAAGGAAGAGATTCCAACATCAACATCATAGGTATTATTTTGCATCATGCCCAGAAGGCATGACATAAAACCACCTAGAGGCTGCACCTTAAAGGGTAGCCCAGATTGACATGTGTTGTCATCATCAATGGTATAATTGATGGGAACCGCCAATGGCATGACTGCACCTGCCATCATGCAGAGCCAGCAATCACCAGCAAGGGTAGGGTTGGAACTGTTAAGTAAAGAAAAGGTAGTTTCTAGGATATCTAATGTATTGGCATCTAAATCAGGAAACTGGGATTTGGGCAATATCAAGGGGTAGTATGTAGGCTTAGGGATCTCCGGCTTTAAAAGCTTAATCACCTGAAGGTGTTTGATAGCATCAGTGGGTCCCCCTCCATCAGAGACTCTGATGGGGGCCTGCATGGGCCAGCAGGAAGGTTTACCCACGACGCCCTCACATCCCGCCTCCGTTAACCGAGTCGTGATGCCTTCCCCTCCCCGGTCACCAAGAAAAGGAATATAATTATAAGTGGTCCCCCATTCTCCACGGGTGTTAGTTAGGATGGCCTCAAAATACTGTTTTCCTTGATTATTAACACAAATTGAGGCCGATGTATAACAGGAGATGTGCATTGCCGGGGTGTAATGACAAGTGGCGGGACAGCTTCCAAGAGTCTCAGTCGGATTAGGGACAACAAGTCCGGGCTTATTAACACACACCCATTTTGGTTGCTTAAATCCTCCGATGTTTTCATTGAGTTCAGCCACCATGTAGGCTACTTTAGTCCCACAATCAATGCTCTGGATATAACCAGAGGGGGCCGAGTGCCGGGGCCCTCCCTTACACTCACAAGGGGCTCCAAAAAGATATTCATGAATATTCCCAGGTGGGGGTTCAAGCCCTCCTTCAGCAAACCTGTCCAGAAGGAGTGCCACAAGAGGGGTCCAGCTCATGAGGTGTGTCAAGGCACTCACTTGAAGGGGTGAGAACAACAGCGGCAGGATCAGCCATCTTGGGAACTTCATTTTGTCTTGAATTTTCATTCACCGGTCTGGTGCAGCGCTCCGGGATCCAAATGGGCTTCTCAGTTCCTGGGGGAAAAACACATACAGCTCCCCTCACTCTAGCTAAGAGTGGAGCCGGGGGTTGCCACTTTCCGGTGGATAAATCTTTCCACCTTATTTGAGCATCTTGTACAGTGGGAGGGGAAAAGTGGCGTTGTGCAGCCGTGCGCCCTCCAGTGTCAGTGAGTAAAAAATTTAAAGTAAATAAGGTTATGCTTAGAAGTGCTTGTGGTCCCTGACAATTCCGGTATATCTCCCCCTCTTCTGTTTTTTGTAAATAAGTTTTTAAATGTTGATGGGCTCGTTCTATGATAGCTTGTCCCTGTGGATTATAAGGGATTCCAGTCTTATGATTAATTTCCCATTGGGTGCAAAACTGTTGAACCGCCTGGCTTACATATGCGGGACCATTATCGGTTTTGAGGCATCGTGGGGTGCCCATGGAGGAAAAGGCTTTTAGAAGATGACTGATTACATCCTTAGCCTTCTCTCCAGTATGTAAGGTGGCAAAAATGAAGCCAGAATATGTGTCAGTGGAAACATGTATAAAGGAGAGCTTACCAAAGCTAGGGAAGTGTGTAACATCAGTTTGCCAGACATCATTAGGTTGTAGTCCTCTTGGATTAACCCCAAGGGAAGGAGAATGAATAAATGGTGCACAGGTTGGACATAATGAGACAATCTGTAAAGCTTGGTCTCGTGAACATCCTGTGTGGAAGCGTAAAGACTGTGCATTTAAATGAAATTTGTTATGGAATTGTAAGGCCTTATCATATTTTGTCGTCACACAGGAAAGGCCAACAGCATGAGTAGCAGCGTCTGCTTTTGCGTTGCCCTCTGACAAAGGTCCAGGGAGCCCTGAATGGCTTCGGATGTGGCCAATGTATAAAGGATCTCGTCTAGCCCAAATGAGAAGCTGGACTACCTGTAGTTGTTCTGTGATGGTGGATTGCTTTCCAATATATGATGCTGTTTCTATGACTAGAGCCAGATTGGCTACATATAAGCTGTCAGTATATACATTAAGAGGAATAGAACTATAGACTTTGAGAGCTATGATTAAAGCTTCAACTTCTGCCTTTTGGGCCGACTGACCTGACACAGGTTGTCGGAGAATTTGAGATCCATCAAAAACGACGGCAAATCCATTTTTGGCCCCATCTGTATATACAGTTTGGGCCTTTGGAATAGGTTCCCTTTTCATAATCTTTGGGAAGATAATGGGACACCTTTTAAAGCCCTCCAAAAGTCTATGTTTAGGGAAGTGATTATCAATCTGACCCTTGAAGCTGCACAGGAAAAGACACCAAAGGTCATGTTCTTGTTGTAACTTGTGTATCATATCTTGAGTGTAAGGTTGAATAAGTATGTCAAAGGTTTTTCCAAACAATGCATCACCCAAATATTTAGCCTTCCAAATTAAGTTAATAACTAGCTCATAAAAGGGAGTCAATACCCGGGGGTTAGAAGCCGGCAAGTGGACCCAATAAATGGGACCCGTTTGCCAGAACACTCCTGTGGGAGTAATTTTAGAAGGTAGAACTATAAATGACAAGGGCAGAGAATAATCTATCTGCGTAATCTGCATGTCCTGCAGAGCCTCTTCTATTAGCCTCAGTGCTCGTAAGGCTTCTGGTGTAGGTACTCTACACGACGTAGGAGAAGGATCTCCTCGCAAGAGGTCATACAGGGGTTTGAGCTCTCCAGTTGGAATATGAAAGGATGGGCGCAGCCACTGTATTTCTCCGAGGAATGTCTCTGCCACTGATGTAAAGTTTTGAGCTGATTTATCTGGAACTGGGGTCTCTGGGGAAAGACTCCTATGTTATTAATGATGTATCCCAAATAATTGTAAGGGTGTTGAAACTGCACCTTTTCGGGTGCTATGACCAGCCCTGCCCCTTTTAGAAGGGATTGGAGGACTTCATAAGATTGAAGAAGCCTTTCTTTCTTGGGCCCTGCCAGTAAGATGTCATCCATATAATGAATGAGGTAGAGCTGTGGGAACTGCTGTCGAAAGGGTCGCAAAACCTCAGCTACAAAATATTGGCACATTGTAGGACTATTAGTCATCCCTTGAGGTAGGACAGTCCATTCATACCGTTGGTAAGGTTCCCTAAAGTTTGTGGAAGGCAAGGAAAAAGCAAAACGCTTTCGGTCTCGTGGGTCTAAGGGGATAGAAAAGAAACAATCTTTTAAATCTATGACAATAAGATGCCAATCCTTTGGGATCACAGTAGGAAAGGGTAGCCCTGGTTGTAAGGGTCCCATGGGTTGCATAGTTTTATTAATAGCTCGTAGGTCCTGAAGAAGTCTCCACTTCCCAGACCCCTTTTGTATAACAAAAATAGGGGTATTCCAAGGGGAGGTAGAGGGCACCACGTGTCCTAACTCAAGCTGGTCTTGAACTAATAGGGAAGCGGCCTGTAATTTGTCCTTAGTTAGGGGCCACTGTTCTACCCACACAGGGTCATCTGATAACCAAGTAATGGACAGTGGAGGTGGCCGCACTTCAGTGGCCCCTAGGATAAATTTCCCAGTCCTCTCCGGTCTCTTCCCCGCCAGGTAACCTGTTCTGCTGGATCCACGGGTGATATTCTGCCCTCATGTCTCTTTCCTAGTCCCCTTCCAGGGATCCATCCCATGTCTAGCATTGCATCATTAACAAAGTCATTATTTCCTTTCAAAGTCTGGGTAGTGAGAATAGCCCCCATTTGATGAAGCAAGTCCCTCCCCCAAAGGTTCGTGGGGAGTCCAGTCACCACATAAGGCTGGAAATGGCCACTATGTCCTTCACCATCTCTCCATTTTAAAAAGGAGGCACTTCTTTTTGGTCGGGTCTGTCCTATCCCCTGTAATATGGCCGAGGGACTCTGGAGGGGCCAGGCAGGTGGCCATTGTTTTTCAGAAATGACAGAGACATCCGCCCCCATATCTAGTATTCCCTTGAAAGCCTTGTCCTGTATCTCAGTGGTCAGGTTGGGACGCGAATCCAAATGAGCTACCCAAAAGGCCTGGGGAGTTCCAGTGGAGCCAAAGCTGCCGTCGCCCCGGGACCCACGGAGGGTGTGCCCAGGAATGGAAGCTAAGGGTAGCAGCAGCAATTGAGCTATAGGCTCCCTGGGGGGAAGAATAACAATTCCTTGGGTAGCTTCTACTACTATCTTTATTTCTCCCTGATAATCAGCATCAACAACCCCCATAAGAATCTTCAAGCCCCACTGAGTTGCGCTACCTCGTCCCAACACTAGTCCCACCGTCCTCTCTGGCAGGGGTCCAAAAACCCCAGTAGGCAGCGTCTGAGGTCCCATTTGGGGAGTTAATACCGCTTGGGAGGTGGAACTGAGGTCCAGTCCTGCGCTTCCTGGTGTTCCCCTGGGGAGTTCCCAGATAGAAAGGGGTTGGTCAGTGGGAGGCGGCGGAGACGCCCACTCCCTGGGGCACTGTTCTGTCCCTGCACTGCCCCGTACACTTTGGCTTCCGGGGCCGGGGCGGGCCCCTGCTCCCGTTTCCCGACGGTATTGGGTTACCCTGGATGTCAAATTTTGACCTGCACTCACTGCTCCAATGATTTCCTTTATGACATCTAGGACAAATTCTAGGCATCCCTCTGCCAGCACCCTCGCTCCTTTCCGGGCAGTTTCTCTTTATATGTCCCTCTTTCCCACACTTAAAACACCCCTTAGAGCGGGTTCCCCTGTTATCAGCTTTTTGCATTCCAGTCTTAAGGGCAGCAGCCAAAACCTGACCAGTAATATGAGGCCCATCTATATCTTTGCATGCTCGAATCATGTCATCTATACTTTTGGCCCGGGAGGACTTAATAGCATTTTGGCAGTAAGTGTTAGCGTTTTCATATGCCAGTTGTCTAATAAGTGGCATAGCCTGTTCTAGATTAGGGAATATTTTTCCTGCAGCCTGCATTAGGCGGGCTATAAAGTCCGAATAAGGTTCAGAGGGTCCTTGAGAGATCTTGGAAATTTTTGCTTCAGTCTTAGAAACGGGCAGGGTTTTCCAGGCATGGACTGCAGCTGAGGCTATTTGAGCATAAACACCTGGGTCGTAATTAATTTGTTGGCCTATGGTGGCATACTGCCCAGTTCCTGTCAACATTTCGGCATTTCGCTGTTGATGGCCCGCATTCAGGTTAATCTGAGCCAGCTCGCGGCACCTTTCATGATATTCACTTTTCCACAATAAGAAATCCCCTCCAGATAACACAGCCCTGGAAAGTTGCTGCCAATCATTAGGTATCAGTTGACTGGCTGAGAAAGACTCGAAGAGGGTCAATGTGAAAGGGGCATGAGGTCCATAATTAATGACCGCCTCCTTAAGCTGTTTTATGTCCTTGAAGGCTAGGGGGACATGGGCTCTGGCCGGCTGTCCATCAGCATCGGCGTTTTCAATCATTGGAAAAACCTGAGCCGCTCTAGAACCCCAGTGGACCCCCGCCCGTCTAGTAGGGGCGTCCTCATTCCAATCAGGATTATAGGGGGGAGGTGCGGCAATTGAGGGGGCCCTAGGCACCCTCACATTTGCCCTTTTAAGGCTATGTTCTAGTTCCTCTATCTCCCTTTCTAATCCCTCCTCTTCCTCAGAGAGAGAACTGAGGTCCTCAGGATCCTTTTTGGGCTTAGAAATCTGGAGGCGTTTCCTACCCCCCGAGCCCGAGTCCTCAAGAGGACCCTCATCCTTTAAGGATTCTGCCATTTGCTCTTCCTGCACCTGATTAAGGGCCTGTTCACATTCAGCAAGCTGATCCTTGATCTTTACTTTATCTGTTAATAAAGCATCCTTTACCAACCTCCATAAGGAAAAGGTGGCAACTGGGACACTGTCCAAGCCCCGGTCCCTCAATAATTTCTGAAGGTCATGCCTCACCAGGTCCCAGTCACTATTATTAAGAAATCCTCCTGTCAGAAACCAAGGACAAGCCTGGGCAATAATTTCAACGAATTCGGTTGCAGTCTTAGTTTTTATTCCTGTTCCTTGTGTATTTAACAGCTCTTTCAGTTCGTTGGCCAGACGAACCTTCGCTGTTGAGTTACCCATGGTACGTACCCTGTCTCTTTAAAATATCTTTAAACCAATCCTCCCCCTTCTTTCTTAGAAGGTGAGCCCCGTCCGCTTACCCCTGCTTTCCGGATCTCGGTAGGACCTCCAATTGCCGCGTCCGGCCAAGGGAGCCGAGTCCGGCGAGGGACGGCGAGGTTAAAAGACACACAGGACACCAAGGTTCTTCATCCAGGAGTCAATAATAATCTTTATTGCTAACACACCTTTTTTTATACCCCAAGCAGCAGAAGTGGAAAACTACCCAAAAGCAGGAGGGAGGGGGGAGAAATTTAGTTTCAACATCTATTATTGTCAGGTACCGAAACCTCCCTTAACAATAAGTCCATCAGACCAGAAAAGGTCAAGGCATTCCCGTGGGATACATATGTCTCAGACGGACAAGCAGGAACAGAAAAACCGCAAGTTCTCCATGGCCTTGTGAGCTGGCCACACTGGCATGCAGAACAAACTAGTGGAGGTAGGGCTCCAGGGGCCAAGGTGGACCTGTTGCCAACAATTTGCTTCTTTTCTCTTGCTGCTTGTAGGATGTTTTCTTCCTCCCTGTCTTGGACTTTTGAGAATATGGATATGTCTTAGAATATGGATATGTCTCTTCTTAATTGGGTTGAATTCGGTGACATTTGACCTTCCTGTGCTTGGATATTTATATCTTTATCTATATTTGGAGAGTTTTCTGCTATTATTTCTTTTAATAAGCTTTCTACCCTTTTGTCTTTTCCTACTTCCTCCTTAATGCCAGGGATCCCAATATTTGCTGTTTTGAGAATAACATATAGATTTCATAAGTTTTCTACATTCCTTTTCATTTCATTTTTTTCCTCTGACCATATAGTTTCATATATCTTGTACTTAAGCTCATTGATCTGTCTTCTGCTTGGTCAACTGCCAACAAACTCTATTGAATTTTTTTATTAGCGATTTATAGTTGAATTCATCCAAACTCATATATGCATGGAATTCAATTTCTCTTCATGATCCCCCTTATTCCCTCCCCCTTTTCCCTCCTATCCTCCTCCTTCCCCTCTCCTGGATTTCCTTCCTCTACTCTATTAGACTTCTGTTCACTTGTCTTTTTATTTATATTTGATTGGTACTTTTTACTTATGCATAAAGGTAAAATTCCTTATGGTATACTTACATATACACATAACATGATTTTTAAAGAATTCATTCTGCATTGCCTCACTTTACCCACCCCTCCACTCTGCCTCTCATTCACCACTGAATTTTTAATTTTATTCATTGTGTTCTTCAGTTCCAGGATTTCTTTTTATTTTTTAAATATTTCAATCTCTGTTAAGTTCCTCTGATAAATTTATGATTTTTTTGTTTTCTTCAAATTGACTGAGTTTGTTATTGTTGTTATTGTTCTTTTTAGGTATACATGAGTATAGTATATTTTGACATATTTACATATACAGAGTATAACTTATTCTAATCAGGATCCCATTCTTGTGGTTGTACTTGATGTGGAATTTTACTGGTCATGTATTCATATATCAACATAGGAAAGTTACGTCTGATTCATTCTACTGTCTTTCCTATTATCATCCCCTCTCTCTTCCAGTGCAATTACTGTGCACTGAAGGATCAGGTATTTATTCCAGTCTACCTAGCTTTGTTTATGACCATCCTTCTACAATAGGCCTATCAAGAAAATCTGAGTAGACTGTTATGCTCCCTTAGCCTCTGACTACTGCAGTTGTCTCAGCACTAGAGGGCACCCTACACCGAGGTTCACCATGAGTTTCAAGGACTCAGGTTGATACAGTACATGACCCAGATGGGTCTAAGACCCAAGGAGGGTACTTTGGTTTTATAGGAAAGCTAACTGTGGAGTTGAGTTCAGGAGGCCCATTCTTCCTGCAGCATGGCACTATTTGTTGTACAGTACTTGCTGTACTTCTTTGATATGACATCTCCTCTAGTTAAAATGAAGAGCAATCATTAATCTGGCCACTATTTACCTCATCCCTGCGCTCTGTTTCTAGCTGACTTCAGGTAGTGTATCCCTGCCAGTACTTGTAAATGTTCCCCATGGACTTGCAAGAGCAAGTTTCCTGTTAAGGAGTTCAGAATGATGGGGAAGTTAATTGTCTACTTCCAACTCTCTTTTTTCACTTTAGAAACCATGGAACCAAGTGAATTCTCTGAATGTGGTTCTGGCTGACTTGGGTGAGGGGCATGATGGTCAGAAGGGACCCTTCCCATTTCCATTGAATTGTGCTTTTTCTTGGCTCTGAAATCCAAAGGAGCATCACATCCTTATTCTTGAGGCTTGGAAGATATAGAGTGATAATCTTGCCTCTGGGGAGTTGTTAGATGAATTTCTGGGGGAGAGGAGAAGTAAAGCTTAACAATTCCTATTCTGCCATTTTGTTGATAACCCAATACTACAATTCTTTTAATATAATTTTGAGGATTTCCTTTTTCTCTAACATTCTTATGTCAATAGTGATGAATTATTTATTCATTCTGGGTCTTTTCTCTCTTGCAAGGATTTGGAGGCTATGTAAGTACTATACATATAATTCTTGCTATAAGCCAAGCACTGTTCTAAAGGATTATTTAATTCAATCCTTACAACAATGCTAAAAAATAGGCAGTATTATTGTCTTCCTTCTTCTCTCTCAATTTACAGATAAAGATATTGAGGGATGGAAAGATAACTCATGGTCACAAAACCAGAAAATCAATAATTAGGAAATAAAAGATCAGCTTCTGAGAATTAAATCCTAAAATGAAGATCAATAGGTCAGAAAACAGATATGGGAAATTACCAAAAAAAAAAAAAAGGAAAAGGGGGGAGGAAATGAAGAATATAAATAGAAAAGAAGGAAATTCTCTTAGACATGGCCCTAGACTATAAACTTTGAAAAAAAGAATCAGAGTCAAAATTATTAGTTATGGAAATGTTAAAAAAGGATCACAGAAGTAAATAGTATCAGACATCAGTTTTCAGTTCAGTTGGCTTCCATTGGATAGGATGGATATATCAAGCTATTTTAGTTTAAAGCACTAACATTTAATATATCTTCTTCAGGGGAGAGTATTGATATAGTGGTGAAGACCTTGGTCTTTCAGTTTAACTGTTAGGATTTGAATACTGGCTTTCCTCCATCTTAGCCATATGATGACTGACTCTTACCTATCTAAATTTAACTTTTCTCTATACATATGTGGGACTAATAATGGAACTACCAAAAGGGATGTTGTGAGAATTAAATTATATAAAATTATGTTAAGCATTTCAGATGATCACTGGCACACTTTTAGCCATATCAATTCCTCCTTTTTGCCTCTATGGACTGCAAACTTCAATCTAAAATCAATGGGGGACCATAAGATTTTTAAACAAAGGAGCAACTTGATCGGGTTTTTGTTTTACAAAAATTATTTAAATGACAAAATTACTGAAATGCAGGAGTTCATCTAAATAAAATGAAACACCTTAGGAAATATTTTAAAGGAAATGTGTTATTATAAGTATGTGTAACTGAAAAGATTAATAAAAACAAATAGTTCTAATAAACAGATAATTGTTTGAAATTCTCAAATGGCTTACTTTTTTTCAGATCTTAAATAAACAGGTTTTTAGTGTTAGCTAAATATTTCTTTTCTGATGGAAACCTTATCCAGCTCTCTTTAAACTTCATATCTCAGACAAAGCTCTGAAATAAAAATAAATATAACTTTAACACCGGTAGTCACCTGATACTGAGAACTTTGACAGACATCCATAGCTTCCTCACTAGGTTTGCTCTCTTTCTACCAGGCTATCCATGTATATTTCAACTTAAATAATACCTTCTATAGACAGTCTTCATGAACCACTCCAAATTTTCAGTCCTTTCCTCTAACTTCTATAATTTTTAGATTCTGCACCATTGTTTAATTTACCCATTGAGACAATAAACATTTAAGCAATTACTATTCTTTAATGCAATATTCAAAGTCAGAGACAATGAGGCACTGAACTAGGGCAGTGTTCAAGTATTCAAGGGCAAGGCTGTAGGATTATAGTCAGCATACTCTGCCTTGCAATATTCATACTGCATCAAAGTGTACCAGTAATGTCTTTCCAAGAAGATTGTGATCTCTTATCTAGAACCAGATGCTGAATCTTCAATTCCTTTAAACACTCAGCATAGTGCAGCACTTATATATGTTTGATAAATACTTGCTGAAAGGATGTACAGATATGAAATTTAATAAACGATTGATTATTGTTTTTAATACTAGTAGAATATTAACAACTCTTGTTTGCTTCATTGGTTTAAAAAATGATATCTATGTCCTCATTCCTAATCATGTTTTTATTTTTATCTTGCCTAAGTTTTCCTTTTTTCAGAACTCACTTCTTTCTCATATTTTATCTGACATATATATTGGACTTGCCATTTGTTCATATAAGAATCAACAATTTAAACAACCTGCTAGAATGCAATTTCGTCAGGTTATTTAGTAAAAAGTAGATGAAGACTTGATCTTCCTCAGATTATATAAAGGTATATGCTAAAAACTAGTCTCATTAGGTTTTTTTTAAAGAGAAAGAGAGAGAGAGAGAATGTTTTAATATTTATATTTTAGTTTTCGGTGGACACAACATCTTTATTTTTTTATTTTTATGTGGCGCTGAGGATGGAACCTGGATCCCGCCCATGCGAGGCGAGCACTCTACCGCTGAGCCACAATCCCAGCCCCATTAGGCTGGTTTTTAATCCAATATCCCAATGAGCAAAGTTCACTTTTAAACCTTTTCAATTAATAAATCTTCAAGCTCTAATTCATTGATGAGTGGTAATTAGCATTAGATGAACAGAATGAATCCTCTTCCCTCAAGAAATGAGTCTCCACCCTATAAAACTTCACCAAGTGCCCAAGAATAAGCATATTAAGTTAAGCCTTCTTTTCAACAAGCAGGTAACCAAAACAAACCATAAATCCTCAAATTCAGAGAGGTATATAATTGTTCTTTTTCAGAAATCAGAGTAAAAGGAAGATTGGAGAAAATATTAAAATCTATATCTTTCAATATTAAGTTGGTTATTATAATTTGTTCAAAAAAACAGTTAATCACGTGTCTAAGGAATACACAGTGCTATGCATAGCAATGTGGGAGAAACATAGATCAATAAGACATGGCTTCTGCCTTTAAGCACCTCACAATCAAATAGGGGTGACATGTACAACAAATAATTGCTTAACATAGTTGTAATTATTCTGCACTATAATTAGAGCACTGACAGTTTACACAGTGCTCTTCACTAATAAGGGACATGGTATGACAGAGGAAATATGGGGAAGGTGAACAGAACAATAAGAAACACTGATAACTTTTAAACTGGTGTGAGGGAAGAGTAATACACAGAAGTAGAGTAGATTACATCACTGTAAAGGAAAAGATAGTGCCTCCCACACCTCCTATTTTCCCTCTTTCCTCTATTAAATTTATAGGAAAAGCAGATTTCAAATGCATGTAGAGAGGAAATAACATAGACAAAGAGATAACCCTTTACCTACTAGCACTGAAGATGATACACACATCTGAATACGCAAGGAAAATGAGAACATGCTCCATGCAAACTGACCCACAGCATAGGCCAATGGCAAAGCAAATAAAAAAGATACCCTCTCTCACGGCTTTAGAATGAATTCTTTGGAAGCAGACCCTGAGAACAGGATTCATGTGAACCTGACTTACTAGGAAGTGTGTCTCCCTCCATGCACCCCCCTAAAAAAAAATAGAAGATGAGTGGGAATGTAGGATTTTACCTTCTAAATCTCAACTTTCTAAGAAATAAGCAAGAGTACAGTATTTAGCACAAAAAGAAGGAACATTTTGCTTAAGCTTACAGGAGGTCACATGTCAAAATTATCCTTATAAAGGGGCCAGAGGAGAGCATTTATATTTCTACACCACTGAATCACTGGTTAAGAACTCCCTGCAGTGGGAGCGGGGAGCCAAAGGGGAACACGTCAGGCAGCCTTAGCTCATTTCTCCAATAGAACTATAGGCAACAACTGTTGGGAATGAAATGACAGGCCCACTGACAATATCTGCTTCACTCTTTAACTCCTATAAGTGATGTGGACATCCAACAGAGATGAGATTTGGATGGAATGAGGAATTGCAATTTCAATGCTCAGCTTTTACTTAAACATATTAGTTAACTGTGTCCACATATTTTTGTTTGCAAAATTACAGTTGATTAGAGGAAATAAATATGAGGGTTTAGAATCTAAACACAGATCATATTTTTGTGTTCTTAGAAGGATACAGATAGAAAACTATGTAAGCAAAAGTAATTCTATTAATTCGTTCAGTCAGCAATATTATACTAAGCACCTTTTAAATGTTACACACTCTTCGTTTTCCTGGAAGAATAATTTAGCCAGGAACAAAACAAACAAACCCCTATTCTCTTCAATTTTACATTCCATTTGTGAGGGAGAAAATAGACATACTGATAATATTAAACACAATAACAAGCAGTGATACAAATTTTTTTAAGAATAAAAGTTTTGAGAGATATTCAGGGAATGCTATATTCATAGGATGGCAGAGAAGGCCTTCCTGAAAAGTAACATGTATTGAAAGCCCAAAGTGAAATAAAATCAAATCAAAAGCATACCTTGAGGAAAAGTGTGTCAGGAAAGTAGAATAACAAGTAAAAGGCCCTGAGCCAGAAGAATTCACTGCATGTTCAAGAAACAGAAAGGAAACCAGAATAGATACAAGGCAATGGGCTAGCAGGGAAAGAATAAGACATCATGTTTAAAAAACAGTGACACTAGTACCGCAGGTTGTTAATATACACTTCATTCCATGGGCTTCATAGATGTCTTACTGAGATATTATAATAATAAATCTGTAATTAGTCAGGGTTTTCTAGAGAAACAAACAACAGGATACATGCACATGAGCACTTGCACACAAACACATATGAAATGCATTATATGGATTGGCTCTTGCATGGAGGCTGAGAAGTTCCACAACCCACCATCTTCAAGCTGTAGGAACAAGAAACCTGGTGGTATATTTCAGTCCAAGTCTGTAAGCATCAGAACCAGAGGAGCCAAGAGTGTAAGTCTCTAAGTCCAAAGGCTCAGGAACCAAGAGTGGCAACATTCAAGACAGTAAAGAGATTTTCCCCAGCTTTTGAATCTTTGCTATTACTACTTACTATGCAAAATGGAAATGATTTTTCATCAGAGGGGATCATAAGTGAGAGAAATTTTGTTAGGGGATCAAAAAGGACTTCAGAGCAGACATGACATTGAATTGAGCCTTAAAATGAGGCAATTTGTATATACAGACATGATGAAAATTGTCATTACACGTCAAAAATCATAATATAGAAGCACAAAAAGGCTGGGGGCAGGAAGGAACGGAGTCATATTTGAATTCACTGAAGTGTGGAGCACCAGGAAAAGGATTTTGGAGTCCATCTTAAAGCCTGGAGTTCCCATTCTAAACAATTAAGATTGCTAGTAAAACTGGATAATATTCTTATCTTATACCATATACAAAGAGTAATTCAAAATTAATTAAAAACTGAAATATAAAACATAAAACTTTGAATCTGACAACAAAAACACAGGAAACAAAGGGGGAAAAATTATGACTATATGGAACAAAACCGTGTTTATACAGCAAAGAAAAAAATCAACAAAATGAAATGTCAGCTTTTAGGAGTGAGGAAAATATTTACAAACCACATATCTTGACAAGGGGTTAATATCCAAAATATATAAGGAGCACATATAACTCAATAGTAAAACAAAAATACAGTCATGTATCACTTAAAGTAGGAAACATTCTGAGAAATGCACGGGTAC
This sequence comes from Marmota monax, assembly GCF_021218885.2. Classification (NCBI taxonomy): domain Eukaryota; kingdom Metazoa; phylum Chordata; class Mammalia; order Rodentia; family Sciuridae; genus Marmota; species Marmota monax. The sequence goes on along the minus strand of NW_026695236.1, from coordinate 4,782,865 downwards.
ATAATTTCATAATTGTGCAAATATCAGAGTATACTTACATACACCTAGATGCTATAGCCTATGCTATATGGCATTGTTATTTGTGACGGCCCTTAGGATTCTCTCTAGGGTTTTAATTTATTATTGCCTACAGCATGCCCCCAAGCAAGACTTGTTATCCTGTCCTTAAAAGCTTTGAAACCTGATATTAACTTGGACTTCTTATGGATTAAAGTCCTTTTTAGGGATACTTTTTCAGAATGGGGAAGTTTCATCTATATGGAAGATTTGCTATAGCAAGTACTTTCTCCCCACAATCAGGTAATCTAAAGCTTCCAAAAATTTAAATGCTATTATATCAGCACTCAGAGATTTACCACTAACTTCCATATTATGTAATGAAAAATAATTCTTGGGTTATTTAAACTATCCATGACTAGCAATAAATTCAGCACCACAGTCAGGTCTAATACTTTCTTTCAACATGACCAAAACTTTTGCTTCAGCCTTGTTCATGATGGTTGCCGAGAGGTATATATATACTCCTGTGTCTGGTCTTTGATCCAGTCACTAGAAGTTTCCCTGTATCTGATACAGGTGCTTATCAAATTTTTGTTAGTCTTGTTGCCTTCAATGAAACAAATCCCCTAACAGCTTTCATCATTTTGTTCTTGTTTGTTAAGATGGTGAAATGGGACATGCCTGACTGGCTAGCTATAAGTATCACTAATTGATTTTCCATCTTCATAGTCCTTAATCACTTCTACTTTTGTTTCCAGGTCACTTGACATGGCCTCTTACCGGAAACATTAATAGTGATTTTGTACTTAGGGCCCCTGATGAACAAAACTACATGAGTTTAAATCAACCACCAGAGAAAATGATGCAATCAAGAGATTCAGTAAACACAAGATAAATGAAGCTGCTGCCAGCACTACACACATACTGGTTCACAATAAACAATTTTTATAAGTAGAAGGAGTATACTCTTAAATAATGACAAAGAGTATATCACAGCAAATAGAAAGATCAGAAATATAGTCATGCATTACCATTACCAAGTATAATGTACTATACATAATTGTATACTTTTATATGACTGGCAGTATAGTAGGTTTGTTTACACCAGCATCACCACAAACATTTGAATAAAGCACTGTGCTGTGATGTTATAACAATTACTTCATTAGGTGATAGGAATTTTTCAACTGCATTACAATCTCATAATAATATTGAACATAATGATTATAATCCTGATATTTATAATTATAATCTCATGAGGCCATCATCTGTCATTGATTGAAAAGTCACATAGCACATGACTATAACCCTGCTAAAAATGGGAAAATAATCTAAATAAATATTTTTGCAAAGAAGACATACAAATAGCCAACAGATATGCGAAAGAATACTCAATATTAGTAATCATAAGGGAAATGAAAATCAAAACCACAATGAGATATCACCTCACACCTATTAGAATTATTGTTGTCAAAAACGCAAAAGTGATAAGTAGTGGCAAGGATGTGGAGAAAACAAAACCCTGCATTGTTGATGGGAATATAAATTATATAGTCATTATGGATAAGTATAAAGTACAAAGACTCTTCAAAAAATTAGGAATAGAACTTCAATATGATCCAGCAATCTCACTATTAGGTTATCTCCAAAAGTAATGAAATCACTATATAGAAGAGATATGTGCACCCCCGTGTTCATGACAGCATTATACATAGTAGTCAAGATATGAAAACAATCCAAGGGTCCAAAGACAGGTAAATGGATAAAGAAAACATTTTACACACACACACACACACATATGAATGTGTGTGTCTGAGCATATTATATTATTAAAACTATTTCTCCTTTAAAAAGGAAGGAAATCTTGCACTTTATGACAAGATGGATGAAACTGGAAACATTATGTTAAATGAAATAAGCCATACACTGAAAAATAAATATTGAATAATCTCATTTATATGTGAAATCTAAAAGACAGTTGAACTCATAGTAACAAAGATTAAAATGTTAGTTACTAGGGCTAAGGATAAATGGAAAGGGGAGATGTTAGAGTATGAACTTTCAGTTATAAAATGAGCAAGTTCTGGAAACCAAATGTTCAAATTGGTTACTATAATTAATAATATATTTTAAGGAGCTGGGGTTGTGGCTCAATGGTAGAGCACTTGCTTACTATGTGTGAGGCACTGGGTTCGATTCTTAGCACTGCATATAAATAAATAAACAAAATAAAGGCCCATCAACGTCTAATTTTTTTTAAATAATGATAAGAATGATATATTGTAGACTAGAAATTTGCTGAAAAAGTAGATCTCAAGTGTTTTTGCCACCAAAAAAAAAAGGAGGGCAGGAAATTAGGTTAGTTGATGAATATGTTAGCTTGGTTGTGATAATCATTTCACAATACATATATCAATATATCATGTCGTACATCTTAAAAATATACAGTTTTTATGTAGATTATAACTCAAAGATAGAAGCATTTTTTAAATATCCCTGAGCTTCAAAAATAAATAAAAATAACTCAAAATAAAACTTTGTCATTATTATACTATTATTGCAACAATCTACCATAATGACTGCTGTGTCAGTAAGTTTTACAAAAGAATAACTAACAATACATTAATTAGAAGTAAATGCCGATAGGTTAACTAAAACAATTACCATATTTTGCACATTTACTACATGATATTTCTCTGTATATGTTTTTTAACAGATTAGAAAACTAAGGCACTGAAAAAATTTAAATAGCTGGTATCACACAAATACTAACTGATAGAACTTGGATTTTCTGGGTCAATGTTTGTGACTCTTTAGCCTGTACTCTCAAAAATATTGTTATATATATTTGGGTGTGTGTGTGTGTTTGTGTGTGTATCTAGATAGATAGATAGATAGATATGTATATATGTATGTATATAACTGAATACACATGTATTAGAAGAGCAAATGAGCTACAAAGATTATTTGAGAAATCTGAATTTTCTTTCATTTGTCTAAAAAAATAAAATACTTACTCAAATGAAATAGTTTATTAAGGATGCTTAAGTTAAAGGAGACATTTTCCCTTTACCAAGACCACAGCTACAGATAATAAGGATCTTTACGTAAAGATTAAAATCATCCCATCCCTGCCAGGATGCCAGGAAAGAAGATATCAAATGGTCTGAGAAAATTTATAGTGTCTTGTATAAATCTATGGAGTTTCCCAAAGCCTTTCAGCCAAATCAACACTCAAAAGAGTATATCTTGCTACACCAAAATCTACACACTAAATAGAATATATATATATATGTATATATATATATATATGATTTTATTTACTCACACACGTGTATGTGTATGCATATATATATATATAAATAAAATCTTATATATATAAATATAATTTATATATAAATATATATTAAAATATATAATATATATAATTTTATATATATGCATACACATACACGTGTGTGAGTAAATAAAATTTTATTGATAAATTTGTTAAAATTCATAATTCTGAGTCCATTGACACAGGTTTATTGAGTACTGATAATATTCAGCCACTGTTCTGAGTGCTAGGGATACAATGGTGAATAATACAGACAAAAATTCCTATTCTTGTAAAACTGACATTCTTGTTAGGATAAAGGACAGAGGACACTGATAGTAACACAAAAATAATGAAAATACATCAGTAAGAGTGGGTGGTAAATGCTGAGGAGAAAAATCAAAGGAAGAAATATACATATTCTTGTGGGAAGGGAGAGGGAAAGGTTAAGGTTAATAATTTAAAATAGGATGGTCAGATAAAGCCCCAGTGAGAAGGGAACATTTGTTCAAAGATTAAAGGAAATAAAAAATTTAACCATGAGGACATTTAGGGAAGAATATTCCAGACACAGAAATAAAAGTAAAGGTGAGAATTTGTTTTATGAATTAAGGAACAGCAAAAAAAGTGCAGTATGTCTAGAACAAAGTGAGCAAGAAAGAGAATGACAGGAAAAGAATTTAGAGAGATAAAAAAGGATAAACTGTATAATAATTTTATAGACCACCATAAAAATATTAAATTTTACTCTGTATGAGATAGGAAGTATCTAATCATATGTGCCTAAGAGATTTATTCATGCTATCTAATTTAATCCTCAAAACTCCATTAATTACTTATGAGTTAGACATTAAGATGAACCCCATTGTTATGGTTTGAATGTAAAGTGTCCCCCAAAAGCTCATGTGTGAGACAATGTGAGAGGATTCAGAGGGGAAATGACTGGGCTGTGAGAGCCTTAACCCAATCAGTGAATTAATCACCTTAGGGGATTCATTGAGTTGTAACTGAAGGCAGGTGGGGTTGTGGCTGGAAGAGGTGAAGCATTGGGAGCATGGCTTTGGGGTATATATTTATATCTGGCAAGTGGAGCTCTTTTTTCTCTCTGCTTTCTGATCACCATGTGAACTCCTTCCCTATACCATACTCTTCAGCCATGATGTTCAGCCTCACCTGGAGCACTGAGGAATGGAGCCTGCTGTCTACAGATTGAGACTTCTGAAACTATAAGCCCCCAAATAAACTTTTCCTCCCCTATCATTGTTATCATTTGGTTCAAAAAAGTGGGGTGACTGTTTTTGGACCATTTTGAAATTGGTCAAAAGAATTTTGAGATGTTTCTCATGCAAGCTGGAAATGCTTTAGATTGTTGTAAGTGGAGCTTAATGGCAGATTTTGGTGGGAGCTCAGAAGACCAGAATGCCAATAGGACCATGGACAGTAAAGAAAGGGCTCAAGAGAGTTTAGAGGAAAAGGAGGACATTATTTGTATTTGGACTAGAGTCTATTCATGTTATGTTCTGGTTGAGAAGTTGTCAGCATTTTGCCCATGTCCTGAGACTTTATGTAAGGCTGATTTAAAAAGCTATGGATTTCTTAATCTGGTGAAAGAAATTTCTAGAAGCATAGCATTCAGGAAGTGATGTGGATATTGCTGGTGGCTTTTAATCAAATTTATTGTGATAAACAGGAGCAGAAAGCACAGCAGAAAGATTTGGAAAATGTGGACTTGAAAGGCCTAGTAAAACTGGGGCTAAGAAAGTTGCAGTTGTTAAAGACATTAAGGTCATTAAATAAATGCTAAAGACTTGGCCCAAAGACAATAAGAAAGATGGATTGAGGGCAAGACCACACCTATTTCAAGCTCAAGGGAGTAAAGGTGAAAATCATCTTGAGACCAGTGGGGCATCCTTCTTGCACAAGGGGACCTAGGAAGTTTTTTCAACATGCTCAGCCACCCAGATACTCAAAGGCTGCTGCAGCAAGAGTCCCTGGAGGATTGGCTACTACTTGAGATAGAAGACTTTGGTGTCAACTATGCGATGGTGGTACTGCAGGAATGCAGGATTCTGGAGTTAGAAGGTCATGGAGACTTCCACTAAGATTTCAAAGGAAGGGTCAGTGTCCCTTCAGGCAGCCCCTGAGAGGGCAAAATGTGGAGATGTGAGAAGAAAGTTGAAGCTGCAGTGGAGAATCCTGAGATTAAGAAATGTCAGTAACATGAGATATCATCCTAGGAAGCTTCAAGAATTGAGCAGAGACAAGCCAATATAAAGGCCACTTGGGCTGCAACCAACATAGCCACAGGGTCAGAGCTACATAGCCCTTTGAAGAGAACTTCACAATGCCATGTGATGTTCTGGTCCTATTCCTTCTTTCTATGCCCCTAATTTTCTGAATGGAAATCTTTACTCTGTACCATTATATACTGAATACTTGTAAATTGCTTTTAATTTTGCAGGTGCTCACAATGCGAGATTGCTTTGAGCCTCAAAGAAAACTCTCGGCTTGAACTTGAGCAATCTTGGAACGGTCCAGACCATGAGGACTCTTAGGAATGGACTAAGTATATAATGCATTGTCAGGTGATTGTGAGCTTTAGGGGGCCGAGGCAGAATGTTATGGTTTGGATGTGAGGTGTCCCCCAGAAGCTCATATGTGAAACAATATTAGAGGATTCGGAGGGGAGATGATTGGGTTGTGACAGCCTTAACCTAATCAGTGAATTAATCACCTAATGAGATTAACTGAGTGGTAACTGAAGGCAAGTGGGGTATGGCTAGAGAAGGTACAACATTGGGGCATATATTTGTATTTGGCAAATGGAGCTCGGTCTCTCTGCTTTCTGATCATCATGTGAACGTTTTCCCTCTACCACACACTCTACCATGATGTTCAGCCTCAACTTGAGTTCCATGGAATACAGCCTACTGTCTATGAATTGAGACCTCTGAAACCATGAGCCCCCAATAAACTTTCCCTCCCCTAAAATTGTTTTCGTCAAATCATTTTAGTCATAGCAGTAAAAAAGCTGACTAAAACACCCATTTCATGGATGAGGAAACAAAGTTTTAGGATGATTTAGAAATTGCCTGAAAGTTACCATCTAGAAAATGCATTGCCAAAATCCAAAGACAGGCAGTCTGATGCCAGAGTCTGATACTTGTGACACCCATGAATACCGCCTAAGCAAAAATAGTTATTGCTTTTATTAAACAATAATATCCATATTTTTAAAAATTAAAAATCATACCCTCTCATAATATTCTATCTGTACCTCAAGATGAATCCATTTCAAGTACTCTACAAACTTGGGTATATCCAAAAGAAGGCAGTTTGAATGATCAGTGATCAATTTTCTAGAAAATACATCAAACAAGAAACAATTTAACAGATGAATGGATAAAGAAAATGTGGTATATATACACAAAATAGTATTGCTCTGCCATAAAGAAAGATGAAATTTTGGCATTTGCTAGTAAATGTATGGAACTGGAGACTATCATGCTAAGTGAAATAAGCCAGATACAAAACGTCAAAGGCCAATTTTTCACTCTGTTATTGATATGCAGAGACTAGTCCAAAATGGGCAGGGGTATGGAGGGAGGGAGGAAGATGAAGAGAGGTGGGGGAGAGAAATGGTGTGTGGGGGGAGATTCCATCAAAATAAAGAAAAATCAATGGAGTAGATGAAGAGGATTGAAGTAGAATGAGGAGGGATAGGATAAGGGAAGCAGAGCGGAATGAATCTGATCTAACTTTCTTATGTATATATGTATGAATATACCACAATGAATTTCATCATTATATATATCCATAATTAAAAACAACAATAATCAGAAGTAAATAGCAGAAAGATTAGTAGAGTAGAGGGAAGGGAACAGAGCAAGGGAAGTGGGAAGGGAAAGGGGAAGTAATGAGGACTGAATTAGAGTAAATTATATTCTATAATTTTATAATTATGAAAAATGAACCCTAAAGTTATGTATAACTAAAGAGAGCCAATAAAAATAATAAATAAATTAATAGAAAATTAAAGAAAGATAAGTTTCCATAGGGATGATCAGATCAAACCAAGCAGTTAGGAACAACTATATAAGTTAGGTCCTAAAGCTATCCTTATTTTACAGGTGAGAAAACAGAAGCTCAGAAAGCTTAAGTAACAGACTCAAGGTTATATACCCAAATAAATGACAGAATGAAAGCTTTTCAGACTGTACAACCTGCACTATCAATTGCTACACAATATTGCATAGTTCTATTTTAAAATCATTGCTTAGTTGAAAATTACTGAAAATCATATTAAAAGTTAGAACACAGAATCTTTGAGTTGAAGAGGACATTTTTTATCCAACCAAATCATTAATTCAGGGCTAGGATCCTTTGCATAAAGCTCCATTGTCAATCTTTGATTCTGCTTCAGTCCACCTTTTGTGACAGGTAGCTAGATAGAGAGATGGGTCTCTGATAATTTTCCTCATATTGATTGTTTCTTGTTTGATGTATTTTCTAGAAAATTGATCACTGATCATTCAAATATACCACAATGATGGCCACTGTGAATTGTTATGCTATAAACATTGATGTGGCTATATCCTTACACCATGCTAATTTTATATTTTTTGGATGTATACTGAGGAATGGTATAACTGGGTCAGATGGTGTTTCCATTCCTAGTTTTTGAGGAATCTCTATAATGTTTTCAAGAGTGGATGCACTAACTTACAGTCTCACCAACAATTTATGAGGATACCTTTTCCCCTACACCCTTGTCAATGCATTTTATTATTTGTATTATTTTTAAAAAATATTTTTAGTTGTAAATGGACAAAGAACCTTTATTTTATTCATTTATTTTTACTTGGTGCTGAGGATTGAATTCAGTGCCTCACATGTGCTAGGCAAGTATTCTACCCCTGAGCTACAACCCCAGCCTATTATTTATATTCTTGATAATTGCTATTTTGGCTAGAGTGAGATGAAATTTCAATGTAGTATTTTAAAAATATTTTTAGTTGTAGATGGACAGAATACCTTTATTTTATTTATTTTTATGTGGTGCTGAGGATCAAATCCAGTGCCTCAAACATACTAGGCAAGTGCTCTCCCACTGAGCTACAAACCCCAGTCCCTCAATGTAGTGTTGGTTTGCATTTTCTTAATTGCTAGATATGTTGAACATTTTTTATATATTTGTTGGCCATTAGTATTTCTTCTTCTGAGAAGTATCTGTTTAATTCTTTTTCCCTTAATTGACTGGGTTATTTGATATTTTTGGTGTTAGGTTTTTTGAGTTATTTGTATATTCTAGATATTAATGCCCTATCTAAAGAGCAGGTGGCAAAGATTTTCTCCCATTCTGTAGGCTCTCTCTTTGTACTCTTAATTCTTTCCTTTGCTGTGTAGAAACTTTCTAACTTAATAATATCCCATTCATTGATTCTTGGTTTGATTTCTTGTGCTTTAGGAACCTTGTTAAGAAAGTTGGTTTGTTGGGCCTAGATTTTCTTCTAGCAGTTGCAGAGCTTCTGATTTAATTCCTAGATCTTTGATCCACTTTGAGTTGACCTTTGTGCAGGATGAGAGATAGGAGTAAAGTTTCATTTTTGTACATATGGATTTCCAGTTTTCTCAGCACCATTTGTTTAAAAGGTTATCTTTTCACCTACATATGTCTTTGGCACCTTTGTCTAGTATGAGATTACTACATTTATGTGGATTTGCCTCTGTGTCTTCTATTCTGTTCTTTTGGTCCTTGTGTATGTTTTGGTGCCAATCCCATGTTATTTTTGTTTCTATAGCTTTATATATAATTTGAGGTCCAGTATCAGGATGCAATTATTCTCTGTGTTCAGGATTGCTTTGGCTATTCTGGTCTCTTATTTTTGCAAATGAATTTTAGAACTGCTTTTTCTGGTTCTATGAAGAATGCCTTTGGTATTTTGATGTGGATTGCATTCAACCTTTATAATGCTTTTAGTACTATAGCCATGTGTGTGTGTGTGTGTGTGCGCGTGCACACGCCAGAGATTAAACCAGGGGCACTTTACCAATAAGCCCCATCCTCATCCCTTCTTACATTTTATTTAGAGACACGGTCTCACTGAGTTGCTAAGTCTCTCACAAAGTTGTTGAGGCTGGCTTTGAACTTGTGATTCTCCTGCCTCAGCCTCCCAAGCCCCTGGGATTTAGGTGTGTGTCACTGCACCTAGCCATTATGGTCATTTTGACAATATGAATTCTGTCTATCTAAGAATGTGGGAGGTCTTTCGATCTTGTGTGGTGAGCCATTCTAATTAGACCGTGTCCGCCATTAGAAGATGGCACCGGCTTCCACTGTGGCCTGTGATAAACAACTCCTAATATGGAGAATTGGCACCCAATCCCTTCCCACCCTATGAGAGAGATCCACGTGGCAGCTTGGGATTGCTATGCAGGAGGCTTTATTAGGCTATGCTTGGGCACTCGGCGGGGGGTCACTAGAAGATGATACATGAAACAAGGCCTGAATAAACTGCTGAAAGAAGAATCCTGTGTCATGTTTTCCCTTGCCGGCGAGGGGTCGTGACAATTGGTGGCCCATACGGGGAATTATATTCCTTGAACCCAGGATCCAGAACTTTCAGCAGTCAGGGTGGTGCACCGGTAAGTTCCCAGGTAAAGTGGGAATCCGCTAGCAAATAGCGGGGCGCTCTCTCTGTAAATAGAGAGAGAGCGGGAAAAAGGACGCTCCCCTGTAAAAGGAAGAGAGCGGGGAATTCATAGAACGGAACGCTCCCCTGTAAAAGGAAGAGAGCGGGGACTTTTGTACTTTCACTTTCTTTATAGCTCTAAAAACATTATGGGCGCTACCTCTTCAAGCCCAATTTTGTTGGCCCTAGATGGGTTGTTACATTCAAAAGGACTTAAGATAAAGCAGAGTACTTTGCAGATGTTTTTAAGAGAAGCTGATATAGCGGCTCCTTGGTTTGCTTTTTCAGGGAGTCTTACGATTCCTAGCTGGGACAAATTAGGGAAAGATCTAGATTTCGCTCGTGAGCAAGGCACCTTAGAGGGTGGCGTTATACCACTTTGGAAGTTAGTTAGAGGATGTATAACAGATGGTAAATGCCAGGAAGCTGTGAGTGAGGGTCAAGCTATTCTTGAGCAACTGCATGAGGAAAAATCTGAAGGATCATGTAGTGAAGTGGCAGAGAGTATTAAAAGTAACAGTAGTGAGAAGGCAAAAGAGCCTGAAGATAAAAATAGGAGAAGGCTCTACCCAGACTTGACCGAATTAAAAACGCCTGAGAACACAAGCGACTCAGAGAGTTCTGAGGACCTTGATATATTGTTACAACAACTACATAAGATAAAAATGAAAAAGAAGAAAAAGGAGACACAGGGCACGCAGGCCTACTGTAAGAAGGGGAAGGGAGTTAACATCGGTCAACAAAACTCTGAGGAGGAGGAGGTAGAATATCTAGAAGAAGATATGGTGCCGATTGCCCCACCTCCGTATGTGGGGGGGAGCCAAGGTTCCTGGAGATCTTTTCATGCACATGTTTGGAGGACAGTTAATACAGATATGGGACTTGCATACCCTGTATTTCAGGACAATAACAGGGGAAGATATCATGAGCCTTTAGACTTTAAGATAATTAAAACCTTGGCAGAATCTGTCCGCACTTATGGCATAGATGCCGCTTTCACTCTCACTCAGGTGGAGGGACTTACTAGATTTTGCATGACTCCCTCAGATTGGGCTAGTCTAGTCCGCGCTTGTGTTTCCCCAGGGAAATATTAGGAGTCCAAAGTTGGCTGTTTAATGTTTCTGGCAGTACCCAAGACTCGGAGCGAGGTAGGAGACTTAAAATTACTTCACACAATTCACAATTGTTTAATGCTACATTACCCTCCGCAGCAGTCTGTCTCCAATCTCCATTCCTGTTTCTTTTGGCTAATGTTACATTACAGGGGATGCTTAATTGTTCTAATATTACCTGTTATTTGTCTGAGTGTTGGAATGGCTCCTGGACTACGGCAGTGGTTATGAAAATTCCAACCTTTGTCCCGATCCCGGTTACTGCAGATCCAGAATCTTTTCCTATTGTTGAACTGATTAGAGCCTGTAGAGATTTTGGAATTATGGCAGGTATAGTGACATCTGTGGCAGTGTCTGCTGCTGCAGCAGTTACAGCTGGAGTAGCCATGGCCAGCCAGGTTCAAACTGCTGCCACTATTAATCAGGTTATTCAACAAACATCCACCATACTTGAATCTCAAAGTAGAATTAATCAACACATTTTATCTGGGATTCTAGCTGCTAATCAAAGGATAGATCTGCTTCAAGCTCAAGTTGAGGAATTGTCTGACCTAGTACATTTGGGTTGTATTGATCAACGTGCACATTTATGTATAACCTCTGTCAGATTTATTGATTCCAGAAATGCCTCCCGCATCATCGGGGAATATCTATCCGGAACCTGGTCCATGGAAGCAGAAAACTTGATCCAGTCTCAACTAACTCAGATTGCTGTTTTGAATAGCACCCGTGTCGAACCAGTGACTTTGGGTCATTCCTTTTTTAAGGAATGGGTGGGAGTGGGCATTTTTGGTGCTATGTGTTGCTTCGGTGTTGTGCTTTGTTTGTGGCTTCTCTGTCGCCTTAAAACTCGCCATGCACAAGAGAAAGCTATGATTGTACAGGCTCTTGTGGCCTTAGAAAATGGCATTTCTCCACAAATCTGGCTTGCACATCTTAAACAGTGATTTCTGGGCATGGCCATTGCACCCCAAGTTAGTTTCACATTGCACTGGGATTGGCCTGTCCTCTTCCTTTATTCTCTCCCAGTGCTGAATAGCCCTTGCACTCTGCAGGTCTTGTTACCACTGCACGCAGATGGGTTTCAGGACTGGTCTTTCTTCTCGGCTACAGACTCTTTACCTTCCTCTGGGGCTTAGGGATGGCGTTGCCAATTTAAATTTTGTCATTACTACCAGGCTACCTGTGTTATCCTACTTCTCGCCATCGTCACGATGCAGGATGCAAGGCAAGGCACTGCACTTGAGTGATCCCTCAACGGACCCCAAGGAAAGCATGTCCTATTGCATGCGGGTTTGACGGCCACGCCCCGCCCTACGAAAAAAGGCGTCGGCTGATATGGGACCAGATCTGGGGAAGGCGCCTCCTTAGGACTGAACCATACATTGCAGCCACTTCTGCACAGTGGGATAGGACCTCTACTTTCGCCTGCATTGTTTTATAAAACAGAAGGGGGAACTGTGGTGAGCCGTTCTAATTAGACCGTGGCCGCCATTAGAAGATGGCGCCGGCTTCCACTGTGGCCTGTGATAAACAACTCCTAATATGGAGAATTGGCACGCAATCCCTTCCCACCCTATGAGAGAGATCCACGTGGCAGCTTGGGATTGCTATGCGGGAGGCTTTATTAGGCTATGCTTGGGCGCTCGGCGGGGGGTCACTACAAGATGATACATGAAACAAGGCCTGAATAAACTGCTGAAAGAAGAATCCTGTGTCGTGTTTTCCCTTGCCGGCGAGGGGTCGCGACAATCTTGTAAGTTCTTCTTAAATATTTTTCTTCAGTGTTCTATAGTTTTTATTATAGAGATCCTTCACCTCCTTCATTAGATTTTTGAAGTTTCCCATGGCACCACACAGGAAGCTCCTGATAAATTTCTTGTAGTTCTGAATCACTAGACTATTTCATGCTTTGCTCATACTGCTAACTCTGTTTGACTCCAAAGTTAAAAGTGACTCATATTCATAATTCCCTTCTAGGAGACTCTCCCTTTAATAAAATATCTCCTGATGCCAGGATAAAACTAAACACAGAAGCTGACTTGTATAAGTAAGGAAATGGAAGCTCTAAAAGGCCAATATCACCAACTAAAAAATGAGTGTCACAGTAGAAATAGTAATAGCAATAATACCCTACTATGTAGAGTACTTTATTGTCTAGAAAGCTTTTGCCTATTGTATCTCATTGTAATTTGACAACTCTGTGAAAAACAATAATTTTCTTCTTTTGTATAATCCAAAGAATAGGTCCAGACAGTCTGAGCAACTTGTACAAGGTCACACAGCTTGTCTAGTTGAAGGCACAATCATGCCAAATCCTAAACCCCATATTGTTATTATTAGTATGTAAATTTTCTTTATAGAGGATTCCATTTTGTAAATAAATGAAATGATTAAATAAATAAAATCAAATTTATTTTATATCTATTGTATTGATACTGAGTGTCTCTTTTAAAACTTTTTACATATCAAGAATGGGAATAAAGTTGAGGAGCAGCACTACTTAAATAAAACACTTTTTTCTGTCCAAAAATTACTGAGCCAACTGCAAAAACATCACTAATTCAAAGGTACTAAAGTTAAAGCTGACTTAATAACAGGCAGAGTCAAAAAGCTCATACCTACTGACGAAGACACAAAAATGTAAGAGGCAGCTGACTAAATTTAAACATGAAACAACTGATGAACACAAGAACTTTGTGACTACCAGAGCACAAAGTTCTTGGCAGGAATAAAATTACCCAGGTGATTTACACATTTCAGAACATCAGAAGAATGAATGAAACTAAGACCGTACTCATTGGGCTCAAGCTGATTTATCAATTATATGTGATGTTCCACTGAGAATAAAGGAAATGTAGAGACTGCCTTTCTCTGTAATCTTAGTAAATTTCCCAGGAGTTTTTGAGGGAGCTATTCTCCTATTAAGGAAGCTGTCAAAGAGCTAGAATAATGAAGGGAAATGGAAAGATAGGCAGGCTTGAAAGGGAATGGGAAGAATTTCAGAAAGACAAAGAAATCTTTAAAATTTACAGTAAAGATGGAGGTTTCCTCTACATTTGGGAACACTCCTATATTAAATGTTGCATAACATCACTAAGAGATTTCAGGGTTTTGTTTTGTTTTGTTTTGTTTTTTGTCTCTGTCAGAAAATACACAGATATCCATCTAGCTCAAATTCCAAATGTACAGTTCCTGATATTTTTTTAGGTATTCAGTATTTGAGAAATAAATAAAAGGATCAATCTAATCCTAAAAATTCACTATAAATGATAATCAAGTTTCAAAAAATGTATTTTAATTACCTACTATGTAACAAACACATGCTAGGATCTAGCTATTTGGAACAATTTTAACTACTTTGGTATTTTATTACTCATAAGACATGGAAATATCCATTCATCTTTTCATGTGGTTGTCAGAATATAACAATAGTAATTAAAGATAAATTCAGTGTCCCTTTTCCCAAGCAATACAGAAAAATTATAATTTGTACATTATGAGTTGACAGCATCATTTCTCATTTGGTTTTCAGGATGATTGGTTTGTATAATTAAAATGAGTCTAATTCCTTCTGATCTTAAAACAGAAGTCATGTTCCCTATTATTAATAGAATATTTGCCAATAAGCAGATATATTAGCACTTGTTACTAAGGACCAATGTTTTATAAATGAACTGAGATCAAGTTTCTTTCATTTTTTCAGTAAACAAGGTCCAGCAAAGTTGCTTTCTCCAAATTTTCCTTAACAGATAGGTAGTTTGTTGTCTTTCTTATAGAAGAAAAAATTAATAATGCCTAAATATGTGGGTGTCACTATCATTATTCAGTAGAATGAGATAATGAATGTTATTGTTAGATGGTGTACCAGATACTGTCAATACCCTAACCATATGCCCCTATTCCTCACCACCAGGATACAAGCCATATTTCTCACTGCCTTAGAGCTTCCTCTGGAGACAGAGACCACTCTGCCAGTATTCAGGGAAGACTGGAAGTTCAAGAAAATCAACAAATATTCCCTCTCCCTAACAAGCAGTCCTGAATGAATGAATGATGGGAATTGGTGTAAAAATACTCTGGCTACTTTGTCACTAAGGATGACAGATTGATTGAGGCTGGCACATTTACATTGACTCATGAATTTCCCCAATAGGATTAAGTGAATAGCTTTATCAGATACCACACATCTGCTATATTTTTTTCTCCCTGCCCTTCTGATGCTTCCTATGATGATCTTCCAAATAAACCACTTGAACTTAAATGTGTATCCCTGTTTTAGGGCCTTTTCTATGGAAGCATAAACTAAGAAGAATCATTAGTCCTTACAGTATTCATTATTTCATCTTACCTTTGTGTAGACTATTTTCATCATTGCCTAGCTTTTTATGCTTTCAGCCCACTCCTCTTCCATTGACTATATGCAGGGACTTTTGTTTCTTCTTTGTAAAAATTATTAATAAATATATAACAGCAAAATTATTATTCTTACAGCATTATTCAGCTAGATTCTAAAATGATGGAAAAATCATTATTTTTGCATGGGGGATTACAAACAGGAGAAACAGTGTCAGTTAATGCCTTCATGATTTTCTAATAAATAGATATACCCTATTAAATGGATGTTACATAATTTAAAACCAATATTTTGATATTGGACATTCAGTTTGTATTTAATATTTCACTATAACCAATAAAGCTGAAATTAATTTTCTTATGTAAAAATCTTTGTTTTTCTCTCATATTTTGTGGAATATGAGAATAAATTCCTAGGGAATTTGCTGGATAAGAGAGTTAAAGTATTTTTAAGTTCCTGATTTACATATAACCAAAGTAGCTGAACTTGGTTTCATTCCCACCAGCAGGGAACAAATGTTACTATGTTAGCACATTCTCATTAATATTTACTATTATTTTATAATTGTCACAAAAATAATCATTGTTAAATCTGTATTTCCTGAACTTTTTCAATGTTTAAAGGTATCCATTAGTAATTATATGTTTGTGAAGTCCTTTCTCATTATTTCATCCTAATTACCTATTGATGATTTTGCTTGTCTCACTGAATTGTTTTTACACCTTTTATACTACTCCTCCATAAAAATTCTATTAGTGTTGACTGAATATATTCATACCTTGTTACTGACTTTAATAGTAATATATTTAGTATGAATGAATTACTCTCCATAAATATAAAATGTGTTTGCAGATTGTATTTTAGAAATAATTTTAAGAAAGCATTCTTTTAATTTAGTTGAATAACGTAGTTTTTGTCTTGCATTGTTTTCCTGTGTTTATAGTCAGCAATGAATATTCAAATGTTTTGGAAGAAGTATATTGTTGTCTCTGCAGATACAGTTCCTGAATCCAAATCCTCACTCATCACTTAGTACCCTGGTGATCTTGAGAAATTTACTTATCCTATACCTATCTCACTTATCTGTAAAATGGGAATAACTGTAATATAATACCTGTATCATTTAGTAATAGCAATATGAGATGAATCATTTAAATATTTAGAACAGTGTCTGAAACATAGTAATACTTGATAAATATTAGCCAATTATAAACATTACAGCATTATATCGTTTTCTGTTTGGAGGCAATCTTACAAGTTGCCCTGGGTTCACATCTTCACTTTCCCATATAATTGTATGAATTTTAGCAAGTTTCTAAATCTTTGTGTACTTTTGTTTTTCTTATATAAAATATGAAGATAAAAATAATATCTACTGCATGGGATTTCTTATAAATAAATTGTGTAAAATATTTCAAAAAGGCCCCAAAACATAGTTCATTATAGCATTCCAAAAATGAGTTATTATTATTACCTTCATCAGTTGTCATACCTTTTATTTTCTTTGAGCTATTAGTTACATGTTAAGAGGTTTTCTAATATAACCTCCATTACATTTATAGAATAATACTTTTTGATGTTTTCAATATATTCTTGAGTTAGATTTATTATTACTTTTATTAGGATATTAAACATATGTTCATAAATGAGGATAATCTGTATTTTACTTTATTCTCTGTTGTTTTTATGTTATTTTCTTAAAATGAGTTAGAAAGATTTCTAGCTATTTCAGCTTTTAAAATGGATCAGTACTTATGATGAGAATTACCTATTTTTGAAAGTCTTTGACTTTAATTTTGCTTGAGTTTGTTTCATTAAAGATAATTCTCTGAAAATTTTGTTCCAAGGTTATGAGTCTATTCAGACTGTCAACTTCTAATGGGATCAATTTAGGCAATTTATATTATAGAAACAGAAAATTATAAGTCCATATTCTTTAATTCAAGTGAAAATTGTAAATGAAATATGAGATTAAATTTTCAGTTAATACAACTGCTTTAAGAAGGCAAAGCCCTGTACTAGTCATCAGTTCTCATTAGAAAGGTGAGGCAACTTTACTCTTCCAGTTATTCAGGGAAAAATCTTTGAAGAAGACAACCTTGATTCCTCTTTCTACCCTGATCTTTAATCCATCAGCAAATTCTTTGAAATATATCTGAAATCCATTTTGTCTCTTCCTCCAAACTCAAAACTATCATTATCTCTCACCTAAATTATTTCACTAATTTTTTGATGAGCCTTCCACTTTTTCTCTTGCCTCTTGTACTATAGGCTGAGGTGTACCACCCAGCTTTCTCAATCAGAACAAAGCCCCTCAAATTTCTAGTTCTGATGATTGTTGGTTGCTGATAGCTCATATCTTAGTCTCTTCCTAGAAACTGCTCTCAACTAAGAGGGAGACACCTCACACAAAGTAATAGCCCTTTTCCAAATGTAGCCAGCATCTAATGGCTACTCAATGTGAGATCCGGCTTCTTTCTCCAAATTCAAAACGATCCTGAAAGGACATCTTAGCTCCAGAGCACCTGTAAATTAGTTGAGAACTTTGTATTAAGCACTTCTTGTTCAACTCATCACTCTGCCCAACACTGCTTCCTCACTCCCACATAGTATTGTTCTTTACAATACTCCCCAATTAACTTCCTATATGCTTCTCCATATCAGAATCTGTTTTCTAAGGTTACTGATCTAAAATGTTTGGTGCAAGGAATGATCTGAAAAAAGCATTATAAAATGGGATTTTTGAGTTGCAAAACTCACCAGCTGCCTGGCACTGAGAATCTCATAACTGGTAATAGGTAGAAACTTAGAAACTGATCATTCTCATCATATTGCAATGAGGTTATTGTTATATGCTCACCTGTGGTGAACTGGATAAAAAGATGGTGAGAAAGAATATATTGTTAGGTAAGATTTAAGTCATGCTAGAGATGTAGTTGAAATAATAATTCTATAAAAATGAATTGGAATTGATGTTGCCAAATGTGATCAATGCTTTGTAGGAAGATGCTGATGCAAGACTAGAGTGATTAATCACCAAATGAAGGCAAAAGGTGAGAGTCAAAGAACTCCCTAATAGTATACAAAGATACTCTCACATTCTATAGCCAAACGGCAGAAAAATTTGAGAATTAGGCCCAGGATACAGGATGCAAGGATAACAGAATACCAGTGGAGGTTGGAGCCACTTTGAAAAGAGAGAAATGCAACTTGGAAAGGGAAAGATCATGGAGGCAAAGTAAAAGGTTGTAAGAAAGTAAGTGGTAGAAATTAAGGGTTCTATAGAAACAAACAAGAGACACAAATTAGGAAAATATACTGATATCACTTCTACTCAAAAGAAAGGACCAAATATGTTTTAAATGTATTTTCTTTACCATACCAATAAAAGTAGGCAGGACACTTAGGAACTAAGAAATCTAGCATTGTAGTTTGAATCCATCCCATTTATTATTCTTGTTTTTATTTCTTGTCAGCATTGTGACACTAGAGGCCAGGACACTGCCCACTTCATCCCTCCCCCTACCTACCCTAGGCAGCACAACAAGGAGATTACTTTGCTCTGGGAAAAAGAAAAGGAGACATGGGCCAATTCATTGCATAGGAGCCTAGGGCTGTTCTGATCACAGTAAGGCTTGGATCTGGGCAAAATCCTATGGTACATGGTCACCCATATCTGGGCTTATTCTGGCCCCAAGGGGCAGCTTGTGAAACAACCCTTTTTCAGGTATTCACCAAGTTCATTCTGAACAACATGCCAACTGTAGATACAAGGTGAACCTGGGGTTAGGGTGCCCTGTATTGCTGAAATAGTGACAATAAATCAACATCAGACTCAAGGCAAACTAGGATTTAGGGCATCTTCTAATGCTGAAATAGTGGAATTATCCACAGGCCAGAGAAAATAGACAGCTTAGAATTTTTGGAAGGGCAAACACAAAACAAACCCAGATTACAAAGACTGGAACAAATACCTAATCCTTCAATGAGAAGATGATGCCATATGTTAATAAGCATAAAAAACTTTCAGGAAACAATGACTTCACCTAAAAGATAAAATAAGATGCCAGATAAAACCTATATCTGTAAACTCTAAAAAAAATCAAAATTCATTTCTAAGGAAATTCAGAGAACTTCAATAAAACACACAGAAGCAATTTAATATTCTAACAGAGAAATGTAACAGAGAGATTGAATTAATGCTTTTCCAGAAATGGATTTTTATGTTTTTATAAGTGCATTACAGTTATACATAATACTGGGGTTGAATTTGACATAATCATATGTCCATGGAATATAATTTGCTCCATTTCAGTTCCTAATTCTTCCTTTTCCCTTTACTCTTCCCTTCCCCTACTCTTCTGGTCTTAACGCTAATTATTGTATTTCCACTTGGTGCTTTATAAATATACCTAAAGATGAAATTCACTGAGGTATATTCACATAAGTATATAGCATAATTTTGACAAATTCATTCCACAGTGCCACCCTATTCCTGTCTCTCTTCCCTTCCTCTCTCTTTTCACTTCCTCTACTCCACTTATATTCCCTCTATTTTCATGTGATTCATCCCCCATACCCTACCTCACCCTGTTTTCCACCCTTACTTTGCTCAAGCTTCTGCATAAGAGAGCAAACTTTGGGCCACTGACTTTCTCAGAATGGCTTATATCACTTAGCATCATGTTCATCAGTTCCATCTATTCACTGGCAAATGCCACTATTTCCATTTTTCTGGGTTTTTTTAATTTCTTTTTTTTTTTTCTTGTACTAGGCATTGAACCCAGGCGTACCAAACCACTGAGCCACATCCACAGTCTTTTTTATTTTTTTTATTTTAAGACAGGGTCTTGAGTGTCTCACAAAGTTGCTGAGACTGGCTATGAACTTGTAATCCTCCTGCATAAGCCTCCCAAATCACTGGGATTACAGATATGAACCACCACACTGTTTATTTCATTCTTCTTTATGGCTGAGTAAAAATCCATTGTGTGTGTGTGTGTGTGTGTGTGTCATGTTGTATTTATCCATTCATTTTTTCAGAGGCATCTAGAATGTTCCCATAACTTGGCTATTATGAATTGCACTGCTATAAACATTGATTTGCCTGTATCACTGTAGTGTGCTGATTTAGTTCTTTTGAATAAATACCAAGGAGTGGGATAGCTGGGTCATATGACGGTTCCATTTCTAGTCTTTTGAGTAATTTCCATACTGCTCTCCAGAGTAATTGTACTAATTTGCAGTCCTACCATTAATACATAAGTGTACCTTTTCCCCCATATCCTTGCCAGCATTTAACTTTATTTGTATCTTTGATGATTGTCATTCTGATGGAATAAAATAAAATCACAATGGAATTTTGATTTGCATTTCCCAGATTTCTAGAGATGTTGAACATGTTTCCATATATTTGTTCGCCATGTGTGTTTCTTCTTTTGAGAAATATTCTGTAGCTTCTCTCTTTATACTCTTGATAATTTTCTTGCTGTCCAGAAGTTTTTAAATTAAATTTCCACTTGATTGTTAGTTTTATTTCTTGAGCTTTAGGGGTCTTGTTAAGGAAGTCAATGCCTGCACCAAAACGTTGGAATGTTGAGCCTGTGAAAGTTTCTGGTCTAACTCCTAAGTCTAATTTATTTTGATTTGACTTTTGTATTGGGTGAGAGACAGGGATCAAGTTTCATTCTTCTACATATAGCTATCCAGTTTAGCCAGCACTATTTGCTAAAAAGGCTATCTGTTCTCTACATGTATTTTTGAAACCTCAGTCAAGTGTCAATGACTGTATCCATGTGGGATTGTCTCTGTGGCTTCTTTTCGTCCATTGATTTTCATGTCTATTTTATGCCAATATAATGCGGTTTTTTTTCTTTTTTTTACAATATCTCTGTAATATAATTTGAAATAAGGTATTGTGATGCTTCCAGCATTACCGTTCTTACCCAGGATTGCTTTAGCTATTCTCAGTCTTTTATTCTTTCAAATGAATTTTAGGACGGTTTTTGAAGTTTGGTGAAAAATGTCATTGATATTTTGATGGGGGCTGTATTAAATATAGTAATGCTTATTGTAATTTGGCCATTTTGATAATATTAATTCTGCCTAAGGATATGGGTGTCTTTCCATCTTCGAACGTTTTTTTCAAGTTCTTTCTTTAATATTCTATAATTTTGATTGAAGAAGCCTTTCACCTTCTTGGTTAGATTTTTTCCAAAGTTGCAAGGGTTTTGTGTTTTGTTTTGTTTTGTTTGTTATGGTGAATGGAAATAGCTTTCCTGATTTGTTTCACAGCAGACTTATTACTGGAGTATGGAAAAGTTGATTCATGAATGTTGATCTTATATCCTGCTATTTTTTATACCTTTATTTTTATTCATTTATTTTTATGTGGTGCTGAGGATCAAACACAGGGTCTCGCACATGCAAGGCGTGCGCTCTACCGCTGAACCACAACCCCAGCCCATATCCTGCTATTTTACTGAATTTGTTTAACAGCTCTGAAAGTTTTCTGGTGAATTTTTGTTTTTTTATTTTTTTTAATCTTCTAGATATAGCATTATGTCCATGGGAAACAGATAATTTCAATTTTTCTTTTCCTATTTGTATCCCATTAATCTCCTTCTCTTGCTTGACTGCTATGGTTAGAGTTTCAAGAACTACATTGAACAGGAGTGATAACCATGAAGATCCTTATCTTGTTTCTGATTGTAGAGGAAATATTTTTAGGTTTTCTTTGTTAAGTATTATGTTGGTCTTGGGTTTTTGACTTATACCCTTTGTAAAATTAAGATGAGGTCCTTCAATCCTTGCTTTCTCTAGTGTTTTGAACATGAGTGAGTACTGGATTTTATCAAAGGACTTGTTTGTATCCATTGAGATGACCATTTGATTCTTGTCCTTAATTCTATTTATGCGGTAAATTACAGATATTGATTTGCATATATTGAAAAATCTTTGCACTCCACTTGATAACGGTGTACTATTTTCTTGATGTGTTTTGGACATAATCTGCTAATATTAATAATTTTTGCACCTATGTTCATCAAGGATATTGGTCTATAGTTTTCTCTCCTTACCGTGTCATCAGGTTTTGAAATCAGGGTTATCATTACTTTATATTTGTATGAAATAAGTGTTTGTAATTTGTACTTGTGAGTGTTCCCTATTTCTATTTCCTGAAATAATTTGAGGAAAATTGGTTTTAGTTCTTCTTTAAAGGTAGTAGAACTTGTCTGAGAACACATCTGGTCCTGGGCTTTTCTTTATTGGTAGACTTTTAATTGCTGCTTCAATCTCATTGCTTGATTTTTGTCTGTTTAGGTTTTCTATATTCTCAAGGATAATTTTGGACTTAGAAATTTGTGAATGTCTTTCATGTAGAAATTTGTAAATGTCTTCTCAATATTCCAATTTATTACACTCTATATTTTCAAAATACTTTCTAATGATCCTCTGGATTTCAGAAGCGTCTGTGAAGGCACTTTTCCATCTCTAATTTTGTGGATTTTGATCTTCTCTATCTTCCTTTTGGTTAGTTTAGCTTGTTTAGCTTTTCAAAGAACCAAGTCTATTGTATTCATCTTTTAATTTTTTTTATTCTTGACTTCATTAATTTCAGCTCTGATCTTAATTATTTTCTGTCCTCTACTGATTTGGAATTAGTTTGTTCTTCATTTCCTAGGGCCTTGAGGTGCAGCATTAGATTGTTTATTTGAATATTTATTGAAATGCCCTTTTACCTCTTGTATTTGCTCTCTTAATTCATTTATTGAGTCTTCTTTTAGCCCACTGAACATTTTAATTAAGTTTTTATAGCCTTTCTGGAATTACATCTTTTTTTTTCAAATCTGTGAGTTCCTTTGGTGGGGGATGGTAAATTGGGGGAATACTTGTTTGCTTGTATCCACATGATTTCAGAGGTCTTAGACTTGTACATCAGTTGAGACAGATTCCTCTTCCTCTTTTATACATTTTCCTTTGTTGTGTATTGTTTTGTTCTAAGGACTTCCCTCTGTTTGTTTTTTAGTTCATCTCTCTATTTTTGCTATATAGTCTAGGAGTGGGACCTGAGGTTCCTCTCTAGCTGTTTTAATTTGGGGCCTGAACCTTGGTATGGGGTTTTTGTCTCTCCTATTCTATGTATTGAAGTATTTTTGGAGCTCAAGTGGGGCTAGTTCACATGTAAAGTGAGATTCACTCTTATTTTCCTACATTGTGAGTGTACTCAGCAGTTCTCTACCCTATGAACTTTTAGTGTCCCAATCACTTCTTAGCCTCTCTTAGAGAAAAGGGCAGCAAGAAATAACAATACTAGCAACCAATGTAAGGTCTTAAAATAAATGTCCAATGCAGATAATGACATCTAGAACACTGTCACCTGAAGACAGTGGGGTTAGCATTTAACATAAGCACCAAGACTAAATAGCCATGAATTAGAACACACATTAAACATCAGGTGTCAACTATGTCCCCAATTTTATTAATGACAACAACATGAGTGGGGTAGGAATTATATAAAATAAATAGTTCCATCAGATAGTAAAGTTACAGTTCCTCCAGTGAAGAAAAATAAGGAAGGAAAGCAAGTGAAAGTTTAAAATATTTAAAAAGTGAACAGAGAGAAATGAGGAGAGAGGAAGAGATGATAGCTATAAATAAGAAGAAAAAAGCTGGGCATGGTGGCACATGCCTGTAATCCCAGCAGCTAGGGAGCCTGAGGCAGGAGGATCACAAGTTCAAATCTAACCTCAGCAATGGTGAGGCACTAAGCAACTAAGTGGGACCCTGTCTCAAGATAAATAAATAAATATATATATATATATATATATATATATATATATATATATATATATATACACACACACACACACACACACACAAAATAGGGCTGGGGATGTGGCTCAGTGATTGAGTGCCCCTGAGTTCAATAGCTTGTACCAAAATAATAATAATAATAATAATAACAATAATCTAAAAATAATAAAATAAAGAGGAGGAGGAGGAAAATTTGGCTATTAGAGCAGGAATAAAGTGATGGAGTAATAAAAGAAACAAGACAAAGATACAAACAAAAACTCAAGCCAAATCAAACCCCCGTAAATTTTACCCCAACAAAATCAAGCAAGGCTAAATAACAATTGGGTGAACAAAAGGCAATTTAAATGAAGAAAATAATATATGACTTTATGTACATTCTCAAACATATCAGCACAGCAAGAACACACATGCACATACAGAATAACACATATGAAAACAGGTAAAAATAAAATAAAACTTAAAATTAAAAAGGAAGGTGAAATATGGGGGAAATACTTTATAAGAAGTAAAAGATTTGTTTCCATTGAGGTAGTCCAATCTGTTGGCAAAGATGGACGTTCATTGCTTATGCTGTGCCATTCTTTGCATTACTCTCTAACCCTTTAATCAAGGGCTGTGAAATCTGATTTGTGTTTCTTTGTGTTTCTCATCAGTTCCCAAGAAGTTGTGCCCTGAAGCCAAAGTTGGCTAGAGAGGTCTCTGCTTTCTGTCTCACAGTATAGACCGGGGATTCCTTACAATTGAAGTACTCCCAGAGCAGGACTGATGTGGAATTCTAAATAGGAATTCCAGTGACCAGGATTTACTTCTGGCTATATTTTAGAATTTTGTCAGAAGTTATTTGGGATTAGATCCATACCCCCATTGCTGGGCAGACTCAATTTCTGATGGATGTCTAGGTCTCAGGTACCTCCTAAAAAATCCCACTCTTAGAACAGGGAATCTAACCCTCCACAGGTCTCTCATTTTACTGCCATGGATGTGAATTACCCAAGATCAGACAGAAATTGCAGACATGTCTGTCTGACCAGTTTCTGGTCTCTTCCCAGCTGCTCATTTGGGCTGCCAGCACAAAAGGGGGCTCTCTTCCCATCCAAGGCATGATCCTCTCTGCAATCATCTAGATAGTATGCTGTCCAGAAATATGCTAGACTCCTCAACATGCAGTTACTGGTCTGGCTGGTAATGCCCTTTATAAACTCCAGGTTTCCCACCTCTAGTCACTGGCAAATGGCCACTTATATACGATTCCTTCTGTGAACTCTACTCAGCAGCTAAGCAATCACCAACTTGCCCCACCATCTCTAGGTCAGTTAAGATCAGCCTCCCTCTGTTCCACAAGTTTACCCAAGTTGATTTTATTCACCATGCTTTCCTTTCTTTCTGCCTATGTTTCCTCATGAGACTGAAATAATTTTAAAAAGTCAAACACAAATTCTTGAGATGAAAAGTATACTAAAAATGAAACAGAAGGCATCAATAGCATAATAGATCAAACAGAAAAAAAGAATTATTGAGCTCTATGTTGGGCTGTTTGAAAATGCACAAAGGAGAAAAAATAAAAAAGAAGAAAAAAGGAATTAAGAATGTTTACCAGAACTTTAGGACAGAATTAAAAGAGCAAATATTCAAGTTATGCAAGTTCAAAAGAGAATGTAGAATGCCAAAGGGGTAGAAAGCTTATTCAAAGAGAAACTCACCAAACCTAAAGATACAAATATCCATGTATGAGAAGGTCACAGATCACTGGTGAGATTCAACCCAACCGTGTCTACTCCAAAACATATTATAATAAAGCTTTGGACGTTTAAAGATAAAGAATCTCAAAGAAAAACAAAAAGAAAACAAATAACATATGGGTGTTCACCTGACAGCAGACTTCTCAGCAGAAACCTTATAGAAGGGAGTAGCATAAGATTTTTCACAGTATTGCAATAAAAAGAAAAACTGCCAACCTGCTAACCAAGAATATTTATCAAACAAAGCTATCTTTTAGAAATTGAAGTAAGCTAAAGGCATTCTCCAAAAACAAAGAGAATTTATTACCACCAGGCTTGTTCTACAAGAAATGCTAGAAGGAATAATCCAGAATGAAAAGATAGAAATATTAATGAGTAAGAAGAAAATACTGAACTGAATTCTATCCTTAGCACCACATAAAAATGAACAAATAAGGACATTCTGTCCATCTACAACTACAAAAATTAAAAGGAAATACTGGAAAGTAGAAAAACTCACTAGTTAGTCTTTACAGACAAACCCAGAATGCTCTAATATTGTAAAGATGGTGTGTAAACCACTCATATCTTTAGTATAAAGAAGAATAATTTAAAATAATAAAAACTATATTAATTATTTCAAATTTTATAGAATTATATAAAATGGGACATCAAAAAAACTGTGGGAAAGATTAAATACAAATAGATAAAATACAGCGGATTTTATTAGAATTCTATTTCTCTCCTTTCCTATCTTCATGACCAATATTAAGTTGATAGTATTTTAAAATAGTTAAAATCACAAATTTGTAAACTTCAAGGTAAGCACAAACAAAAAATCTAAAATAGACACATCAGACATTATAAACAAGGAATCAAATCACACTAGCAGAGAAAATCACTTAACCACAAAAGATGACTAAAAGAGTAAGAAACTACACTAAAACTAGAAAACAAACAACAAAATGCCAGTAGTTAGACTGTACTTTATAAGGTAAGTGAATTAAATTCTCCAACTAAAAGGCAGAAAAATTGAATGGATTTTTTTAAAAAACTAACTACATGGTACTTGCAAGAAACTCACTTCACCTCCAAGGACACGCATGCACAGACTGATGGTAAAGGGATGAAAATTCCATGCAAATGGAATCTAAAAGAAAGCAAGAGTAGCCATACTTACATTAGACAAAATACATTGTAAAACAAAAATAGTTAAAAAGAAAAAGAAGAAGGTCATTATATAATGATAAAGGGGTCAATTCAGCAAGAATAAATAACCCTTATAAATATGTGTATGTATGTGTATATATATATATATATATATATATATATAGAGAGAGAGAGAGAGAGAGAGAGAGAGAAATATTAATAGACTTAAAAGAGAGAGAGGCTCCAAAAACAATAGCCATGAGCTGACAGAGTTTTCCTCTGCTATGCTGTTCCACCATGGTGTTTCTACCTTAGAGCAGACTGAGACCTCTGAAACTGTGAACCCCAAATAAACTTTTCTTCCTCTAAGTTGTTTTTGTGAGGTATTTTGGTTACAGTGATGAAAAGATGACTGATAAAAGAGCCAGCACAATGTAGAAAAAAAATAAAACAAAGGAGGCATTATACCATCTGACTTCAAACACACTACCAAGCTATGGTAATTAAAACATAAATATAGTCCAAAAGAATGTAATAGAGAGCCCAGGAATAAAAACATACATCTATAGCCAACTGGTTTTTGAGAAAGTCTAAGATTAATCGTTGAAAAAGAGAGTATCTTCAATAAATTGTGCTTGGAAAGTTGGATATCTACGTGCAAAATCAACTCAAATTGAAATCTAAATATAAGACCTGAAATTATGAAACTATAAGAAGGAAACAAGGAAATGTTTCAGACTCCCAAAAGCACAGAAAACAAAGCAAAATAGATAGATAGAAGTATTTCAAATGAAAAGACTTTTCCACAGGAAATAAAACAACTACTAAGTAAAGAACAACCTATACAATGGGAGAAAGTATCTGCAAACTAAATATATAACAAGGGGTCAATTTCCAGGATATAAAGGAACTCAAATAATTAAATAGCAAAGAAAAGAAGAAGAAGAAATGAAAGGAAAAAGAAATAAAGATAATGTTAATCTTCTTCTCATGCTCTTCGTCCCTACTCTGTTCTTAGTTACTCTCCTTATATCAAAGGAGACAAGAACTATGTAATGTTTTGAACAACCAACAATAAAAAAAAAATAAAATAAAAAAAAAATAAAAATAAAAATCAAAAAAAAAAAAGAAATAAAGATAGATAGACTATAAATGTACAATTCATCTGGATACATATGAAAAATGTTCATCATTAATCACCAAGAAAATCAAAACATAAATGATACATCACATTTCTCTAGTTAGAATGTCTATTTTCAAAAAATGAAAGATCACAAATTCTGTTAAGGACATGGATAAAAGGGAGCACTTTCACACTGCAAATTTGTATGAACATTATGGAAAACAGTATAAAAGTTCTTTAAAAACTTAAAAATAAAACTGCTTGCTGTGAAGATGGCAGAACAAGAAAGGAAGCACAGCCCACAGTTCCTCAGCACTAGACTTCTAAAGCAGTAAGACTGCTCCTCAGTGAGGTAACAAAGGAACCTCACTGACACTTAATATTAAACTGTAAAAAAAAAAATTCATAGACCTACAGAAAGTTGAAAGTCAGTAACTTCAGGATGCCTGAACCAGAGAGACTGAAACAAGCATGACAAACATTTTGTCTGAATCATTTAGCCTATGGATCCCAAGAGGGAAAAAGGTATTATAATAGTTGGCACCCCATAATAGGTATTGTAAAGATATTCACTGTGGCCAAACAAATGCATCAGCACCCCAGGGCAGATACCCAGTAATTCACATCCATAATGGTAAAGGTGAAATCTGTGAATACATAGACCCTATGCTCTAAAAGTATATTTTTCCAAAAGCCCCAGAAGTCAAGAAGCCCAGCAGAGATAGGAAACTCCACAAGGGAGAGTTGACCTAATCTCAAATACCTAACAATATAATTTCAAAACCCATTGAAGTCCAAACCCAAACAACTGGAAACTCCATTCTAGAATGCTGCATCACCTGCTACAGGATTACATAATTCATCAGTACTTCCCAGTCTATCCTACCTAATACTGAGAGTTTGAAAGCTGAGAGCTACTACACCAAGCTGGCAACTAGGCAAGGAACACAAGGGCAGTGGCCAAAAATACAGAGCCAAATATATATATATATATATATATACACACACACACACACACACACACACACACACATTTAACAATAGTTTGAACAATAAAGACAATCTATCCCTGCCAAGAAATTTGACCATGACTGTGGATATGGAAACAAGCCCTCTATAGTTCACTAAAACTTTCATTCATTTTTTTCTTTTCTGTTCTTTGTTCTTATTTCTTTATACTCCTGGATTTTTTATTCTTTTTAAATTTATAAAATCTTTTTAAATATCATTTTACATATTGTATTATTTTACACTTTTTTCATTATGCATGATTTTGTGTATGTGAGTGTGCATGTATGATTGGATATGTTCTCACTGTTATATTAATATAACTTTACCTAAATGTAAGTCTCTCTCTCCTGCATGCATTCATTATTTAAGCTGAATTAGACTTAAGTAGTATACAATTATATGAGGGTTCCAGTTATTTCCATCTTACATTTGCTGGTTTATTCATAACTAGGTTCTGGGTCTTCCTATCTCCTCTTCTTTACTCTCTTCCCCCAGTGATAGCCAAAATTTCCTGTTCCCTCCTCCTCTCTTCTTTTTTTCAATTACTTTCAGTTAATTTATTATTCCTTCCTCTTTACAGCTAACACCAGCTCCCTATCACCTGTCTCTCCTCTGATCACTTCAGAACATTTCAAATTTTCTCTTGCCTTCCTACTCTATTTTCTACTACTTAAGAAACAGTATTTCCACTAAATAATAGAAAGTATACAGATTATGTAACTCCTACCCTATTCAAGTTGTGATTATTAATACAGTGGACAACATAGTAGATATTTGTGATCTAATGCACAGCTTTTTATTGTTCAAACTATTGTTAAATGTTAACCCCACAACCAGTGTTGAGATGTCAAAGTAGATAATGGACATTTATCTTAAGACTGTACATCAGTTGCTGATATTAGTGCCATTCCTGATACCCCCTACTCTCTAAGAGGGGCTGGAAAGAGATTGGGAAACGTCCAGATCACAGAGAAAAGATTCTGCTGACGAGAAATACTAACATCTCAACATAGCAAAAGTGAATTTCAGCCCACACACAATCTAACACCCCCCCCCACAAGCCTTAACATAACACCAACTCAAATAATTGAGGACACAAAAATCCCAAAAAAACAATGGGACCCAATCAGGAACAATCAGAAAGGGACCTCAGGTCCCTTTGACATCTAATTGGCATCTACTCAGATGTTAAAAACAGAGAAGTCCCAGAACAAATAAGGTAATTAAACACAAAGGAAAGGGAAATCTATCTCAGTGACATGCAAACCCAAGACTCTGAAAACATGAGGAAACAGGTTAAAAAAATATATCCTTCCAAAATTCACAATCCCCCACCAAAAATCCCACTGATATTAGAGTGGACAAAATCCAGAAAAAGATTATTAAAAATTAATTATTAAAATGTTAATCAACTAAAAGAAGATCTAAGGGATGAATTAAGAGAGTAAATACAAGAGATAAAGAACCTCTTCAATAAAGATATAGAAACAATGAAAAAAAAAGGAATCAAAACTCCTGGTAATGAAAGACACAACCAATAATATTAAAAATTTACTTGAAAGCATGACCAACAGATTCAATTTTGTAGAAAATAGAACATAAGGGCTTGAACACAAGGGCATATTAACTTGAGTACACAGAATTCAATAAAGGGAGAGAATGATAGAACATGATCAAAAAATATAAGAACTCTAAAACAGTATCAAGAAACCAAACCTGATAATCATTGGGATAAAAAAAGAATATGGAGATACAAGCCAAAGACATTAATAACATTTTCAATGAGATAGTTACAGAATACTTCCCCACATAAGAAATAAGAGAGACATCAATATACAAGATGCATACAGGTCCCAAATAAACCTAATTATATGAAGAGAAGTTTTCAAAAACATATCAAAATCAAAATGCCTAACATAGAAAATAAGAAAAGAATGTTAAAAGCTTCAAGAGAGAAACATTATTTCACATTTAGAGGCAAATAAAGAAGGCTCATTTCTGATTTCTCAATTCAGACCCTAAAATCAAGGAGCCCTGATTTGGCCTGATTGAGGCCTGATTGAGGTCCAATCAGTGAATTCATCTGCTAATACAGATTAACTGAGTGATAACTGAAAGGGTATGGTTAGAGTAGGTGAATCCTTGGGGGTGTGCCTTTGAGGTATGTTTGGTGAGCTGAACTAAAGCTCTCTCTGCTTCCAGATCATCTTGTGAGCTACTTCTCTCTGCTACATTCTTCTGCCATGGTGTTCAGCCTCATCTGGAAATCTGAGGAATGGAGCTGGCTATGGATGGAGAACACTGTAACCTTGAGACTCCAAATAAAGTTTTCCTCCTTAAAATTTTACTTATCATATCTTTAGGTCACAGCTGACTAAAGCATAAAGTAAACAATCCAATAAGAAGGTATAACTGTAGCAAATATTAATGTCCCAAATGTCAGCACACCCAATTACATTAAAACCAGGGGCTGGGGTTATGGCTCAGCGGTAGAGCGCTTGCCTTGCACATGCAAGGCCCTGGGTTCAATCCTCAGCACCTCATAAAAATAAATAAATAGAATAAAGTTATTTAAAAAATCCATGACATTAAATCTCAGAAAGACTGTAATACAATAATATTGGGTGATTTCAACAGACCCTTTTTACAAATAGACTGATGATCAAAACATAAAATCAACAGAAATCTCCAACCTAAATAATATTATAAATCAAATGGACTTAACAGACATCTACAGAATATTTCCCCACAAAACAGCTTAAATTACCTTCTTCTCAGAAGTGCATGAAACATTTTCCAAAATAAACCATACTATAGGACACAAAGCAAATCTTAGCAAATACAAAGAAAAAATTGATATGATCCTATGCATCTTATCAGATTTTAATTAAATGAAACTAGAAGTCAACATCAAAAAAATAATACAAACCATATAAACACAAGTAGATTGAACAATACTTCCTAAATGAAAAATTGATCCAAGAAGAAATGAATATAGAAATCAGGAAATTCTTAGAAATGACCAAGAACATAGATACAACATATCAAACTTTCTGGAAGAGTATAAAAGCAGTTCTAAGTGGAAAATATACAGTACTGAGTGCCTGCATTAAAAAATTAAAGAGATCCCAAATAAATAAGTTCATGCCTCACCTCAGTCCTTAGGAAAAGAAAAACAAACTAATCAAAAACAAACAGTAGAAAGCAGAAAATAATTAAGATCAGAGCCAAAATCAATGAAATTGAGAATAAAACAAAAGCAATACTCAGGATCAATGCAACAAAGAGTTGGATCTTTGAAAAGATAAATAATATTGAAAAACCCTTAACAAACTAACCAAAAGAAAGAGTGAAAAGACCAAAATCTACAAGATCTAAGATGAAAAAGAAGGTATCACCACAGAACATTCTGAAATCCAGAGGATTCTCAGAACCTATTTTGAAAATTTATACTCCAACAAAATGGAAAATCTGGAGCACACTGACAAATTTCTAGACATATATAACCTGCCTAAATTGAATCAGGAAGATATAGAAAATCTAAACAGAACAATATCAAGTAATGAAATTGAAATAGCAATTAAAAGACTTCCAATAAAATAAAAAACAGACTAGATGGATTATCAGCTGAGTTCTACAAGACCCTTACAGAAGAACTAACACCAGTCTTCCTCAAATTATTCTATGAAATTTAAAAAAGGGAACACTCCCAGATGCATTTTATGAAGCCAGTAGAAGCCTGACATCAAAATCAGAAAAAGATGCATCAAGGAAAGAAAACTACAGATCAATATCCCTAATTAGCCATAGATGCAAAAATCTTTAGTCAAATATTAGCAAACTGCATTCAAAAACACATCAAGAAGATAACAGACTATGATCAAGTGGGTTTCATCCCAGGGATGAAAAGTTGGTTCAACATATGCAAATCAATAAATGTAATTCACCACATAAACAGAATTAAAGACAAAAATCACATGATCAGCTCAACAGATGCAGAAAAGGCCTTTGATAAAATCCAACACCCATTCTTGTTAAAAATGCTGGAGAAGTTAGTAATTGAAGGAACTTACCTCAGCATCATAATGGCCACTTATGACAAACGCAAAGCAGCATCATACTAAATAGAGAAAAACTAAAACCATTTCTTCTAAAACCAAGAACAAGACAAGGCTGCCTACTCACACCACTCCTGTTAAATACAGTCCTCAAAACACTAACCAGAGTTATCAAGCAAGAAAAGAAAATCAAGGAGATACTAATAGGAAAAAAAAATAAGTTAAATTAACTCTATTTGATGGCCACATAATCCTCTATCTAGAAGATAAAAATACTCCACCAGAAGACTTCTGGAGCTTATAAATAAGTTTAGCAAAATAGTAGGATATAAGATCAACAGCCATAAATCAATAGGTTTCATTATACTCCATTAGTAATGGAAATCAGTGGTGGAAATCGGGAAAACAATCGCTTTCAGAATAATCTCAGAAAAATAAAATAAAATACTTGGGAATTATTCTAACCAAGGAGCTAAAAGAGCTCTACAATGAAAAGTACAAAACACCGAAGAAAGAAATTGAAGAAGACCTTTTAAGATTGAAACATATCTCGTGTTCTTGGATATTGTCAAAATGGCCACACTACCTAAAGCAATATACAGAATCAAAAATATACCCATCAAAATATCAATCACATTATTCACAGAATTAGAAAAGACAATCCTTAAATTCATTTTGGAGAATAAGAGACCCAGAATAGCCAAAGAAATGCTGATCAAGAAAGACAATGAAGGGCTGGGGTTGTAGTGGTTGAATGCTTGCCTCACATGCGTGATGCACTAGGTTCGATCCTCAGCACCAAATAAATAAAATATATGTGTCTGTCTACATCTAAAAAAAAGAAAAAAAAAAAAGAAAGGCAATGATAAAGGCAGCACAATACCAAATCTGAACTAAACTACAGAGCTGTAGTACCAAAAACCACATGGTATTGGCATCAAAATACACATAAATACCAATGGAACAAAATAGAAAACACAGAGACAAATCCACATACACACAGCTGTCTGATATTTGACAAAGGTGCCAAAAATATATTTTAGAGAAAAAAGAACTGTATTTTTAACAGATGATGCTGGGAAACTGGATAACTACATATAGAAAAATATCTTTATCCCTATCTGACACATATCTCAAATTGAAATGCATCAAAGATTTAGGAATTAAGCTAGAAACTTTGCAACTGCTAGAAGAAAACATAGGGTCAATACTCTATCATATTGGTGCTGGAAAGTCATTTCTTAATAAGTTCCCCAAAAGCACAAGAAATAAAACCAAGAATCAATAAGTGGGATGACTTTGAATTAAAAAGCTTCTGCACAGCAAAGCAATTATTAAGAGTGGGAGGAGACAGCCTACAGAATGGAAGAACATCTTTACTACCTACTCCTCTGATAGGGGATTAATATCCAAAATATAAAAAGAACTCAAATATTAACATTAAAAAACAATTATCCAATTGATAAGTGGGCAAAAGAACTAAACAGAAACTATTCAAAAGAAGAAAAACAAAAAAACAAATGGCCAACAAATATATGAAAAAAAAATGCTCAACATTTCTAGCAATCAGGGAAATGCATATCAAAACTGCACTAAGATTTCACGTCACTCCAGTCAGAATAGTAAGAGTCAAGAATACAAACAGTAATAAATGCCAGTGAGAATATGGGAAAATGATATACTTGTACATTGGTGGTGGAGCTGTACACTAGTACAACCATTCTGCAAAACTATGAAGAATTCTCAAGAAAATGGGGATGAAACCACCATATAACCCAGCTATCTCACTCCTTAGCATTTTCCCAAAAGAACTAAAGTCAGCATACTATAGTGGTACAGCCACCTCTATGTTTAAAGCAGAATTTTCAATAGCTAAATTAAGGAATCAATTCTGGTCCCTATTGATAGATGAATGAATGAAGAAGTTTTGGTGTATATACACAATGGAGTATTAGTCAGCCATAAAGAAGAATGAAATTATGCTATTTGCTAGTAAATGAGTAGAAACAGAGAACATAGTGCTAAGTGAATTAAGCCAGACTTAGAAACTCAAAGGTCAAATGTTTTCTCTCATATGTGGAAGCTAGAGTAAAATAAAGAAAGGAAGGATGAAAAGCATAAAGATATAGGGAAGATCAGCAGTATAGAGAAGGAAATCAAGAGTCAGTGTTGAGGGGTGTCAAAGGGGAGGCAATGCAGAATGATGTTTTAATTAGTTATGTGAATATATAAATATACAACAGAGAATCACTCCTTTAGTACAGGTAAAAAGAAATAATCACATATAAATAAATAGATGAGAAAAAGGAAGTCTAGCAGAGTAGAGGAAGGAGAACAGGGGAGCGAAGGAAGAATGGGAGGGAAAAGAGAGCATCATGAACTGAAATCAAATTCCATGCATGTATAATTTTGGAATAAACAAAACTCCTATGCACAAATATATATCTAGAAAGAGAGAGAGAAACTACCATATGATCCAGCTCTCCCACTTTGGGGCATTATCCAAAGAAAATGGAATCAATATGTTGAATAAACAATTGTCATTTCATATATAATGCAGCACTATTCACAAAAGCCATGAAAGAAACCTAGGAGTCCATCAACAGATGAACAGATTAGGAAAATGTGGTACATACACACCATGGAATACTATTCAACCATAAAAGGATGAAATTATATCATTAGTGATAATATGGATAGAAGTAGAGATCATTAGGTTAATAAATTAAACCAGGCCTAGAAATACAAGTATCACATGATATCTTTCATATGTGAAATCTATATCATATGACAGAAGTTAAGAGTAAAATGGTGAATACCATAAGATGGGGAGAACAAAGGTTAATCCAGGATGGAGAAAGGTTGATTGGCAAGTACTAAGTTATGGTTAAATAGAAGAAAGAAATCTGGGTGTTCTATTGCCCAGTAGGGAGACTATAGATAACAATAAAGTACTGTATTATTTAAAACTAGAAGAAAGGATTTTTAATATTTTACCACAAACAAATGATAAATTCTTAAAGTGATGGTGTTTACTCTTATTTAAACATTACACCATGTCTATCATGTCTGGCCTAGATAATCCCCTCTCCCTTCTCCTCACTCGGAACAAGGGGAACAATGGACTGGTGGGGACCTGTGCCAGGAAGTGTGCCTACCCTGTTGGCTCTTCACAATACTCCTTCAATTATAAACAACAAACAAGCATTCTTGGCTCCAAACAAAGCAAAGTTGATTAATCAGTCCCCAACATCTGACCCTGGGAGGAGACACTGTGGGAAGCCTCTGTAAGACCCAGAATCATGATGCCATGCCAGAGGGAACCTGCCTAAATATCCACTAACAAAGAGACCCTGCAGAAAATTAACCCACTCTACACAGCAGGAAGGGACTGATGATCATGGGCTTAACAGGTGCACAGCTTGAACCATAAACCATAATCACAACTGGCAAGTGACAGGGCAGTGTCTGGATATGTGCAGGACCTTGCATTAGACTTAGTAAACAGAGGGAACCAATGCCTATTCACATCTTGGAATGGCAGTGGAAACTAGAGTCTGGGTGAATTACCAGATGTTTTCTACAGTACCTCAGAGAGTGGTGTTAGCTGGGGGAATACTTCTGTACCACAGAACACTCATAGAGAATTCACAACCAGAGTTCTTGCATTCACAGCCACCAGGATCTTCACAACTGTGAAAAGGGTTCTATAGAGGGTAGGAGGTTTATGATGACCCACAGCAAATACAGAGGCACTTCAGAACCTCTATCCTGAACTACTGCAAACAATAGAAACAGTAAACTCACAACATTGCACTTTCCATGCAGTCAGCTACAGGCCCCTGAGTTGACAAATCAGAAGCCACTGGTAGAAAATTGGCTCCTGTACCTCTGAAACTCTAGAAAGATAAAAGCCAAATACTGATGGACATCTGCTAAATGTCCAAACCCCAATAAATCCAAACCAAGATTCAATAAGGATAAGAATAATCTGTGAGGTACTAGTAACACAGAGGGATACTATAAACTCATAAGGTAGAAATTATAGCATCAGATCCATCCAGAGAGAGGGGTAGATGTACAAATGATGTGAAAAAAACGAGCAGATAAACCATCCCAAACAACACAGAATACTTCAACAACTAACTCCATTGATACCACAGTGGAAGAAATGTCAGAGATGGAATTTAGTAAGTTCATGGTTAAACTAATCTGTGAGGTAAAATATGATGTAAGAAACGAAATCAGAGTGAAAATTAAAAAGTGAAAGATTGCTTCAATAAGGAGATAGAGATCCTGAAGAGGAATCAGTCACAAATCCTTGATATGAAAGAATTAATAAACCAAATTAAAAATTCAATGGAAAATATCACTACCAGACTACACCACTTGAAAGACAGAATTTCAGGCCTCAAAGACAAAGTACATAATCTTGAAAATAAAGATGACTATAGACAAAACATGTTAAGAAACCATGAAAAAATTTTCAAGAAATATGGAATAACATGAAAAGGCCAAACTTAAGATTCACTGGGATAGAAGAAGGCTCTGAAATACAAACCAACCGAATGCATAATCTTTTCAATGAAATAATATCAGAAAATTTCCAAAACACTAAGAATGAAATGGAAAATAAAATACAGGAAGCATATAGGACACCAAATATAAAAATTACAATGGACCCACTTCAAGACACATTATTATGAAAATGCGTAACATACAAAAATATGATAAAATTTTAAAGGCAACATAAGAAGAAAAATGGTCATATTTAGAAGTAAATCAATCTGGATCTCAGCCAATTTTTTAACCCAGAAACTAAAAGCTAGGAGGTCTTAGAAAAATATATGAAAGAAAATGGATGCCAATAAAGAATACTATATCCAGCAAAATTCAGCTTCAGATTTGTTGATGAAACAAAAACTTCCATAATAAACAAAAGTTAAAAGAATCTGCAACTAGAAACTAGCACTACAAAAAAAAACTCAATGAAATACTCTATGAATAAGAAATGAAGGATAAAAATGAAAACCAGCAAAGGGAGAAACAACACTAAAAAAATATTCAATCAAAGTAGAATCTAATTCAACTTAAAAACTAGAGATTCAATAAAATCTTTAAATAATATCACTGAATATAAATGGTCTAAACTCATCAATCAAATGAGATAGACTTGCAGATTGCATAAAAAATTACAACCCAACAATATTCTGTCTCCAAGAGTCTCACTTCATAGAAAAAGACATTCACAGACTATAGGTGAAAAATGGTTCTCATAAGTATCTTATGTCAGATACAGCGACTTCAAACCAAAGTTAATCAAGAGTCAAAGAAGGCCATTTCATGATGTTTAAGGGAATCATACAAGAAGAAGAAATAACATTTATAAATACTTATGCCCCACATAATTGAGGCATACATCAAACAAACCTTCCTCAATATCAAGATTATCAAGAATCAAATAGGTCACAACACAATACTGAATGACTTTAGCACAGCTCTTTCAACAATAGATAGATCATCCAAACAAAAACCTAAAAAAAATAGCTACAGACCTAAAATATACAATTAATAATCTAGACTTAACAGACATGCATAGAATATTTCATCCATCAATTATCAAATACACCTTGTTTTCAGCAGCACATGGAGGATTTCCTAAAATAGACGATATTTTAGGCCACAAAGCAACTCAGCAAATACAAAAAAAAAAAAAAGAGGGAGAGAGATAATACCTTGCATTCTATCAGGTCATAATGGAATGAAATCAGAACTCAGTGAAAAGACAAAAGGTAGAAACTAAACTAACACCTGGAGAGTAAATAATTCATTACTGAATGATGAATGGATAGCAGAAAAAATCAGTGAAGAAATGAAAAAAATACATAGAAATACATGAGAATAGTGATGCAAGATATCAAAATCTCTGGGACATGATGAGGGTGATTCTAAGAGGAAAGATCATAGCATTAGGTTCATTCATTAGAAGAATAGAAAGATACCAAATAAATATTTTATCATTACATCTCAAGGCTCTAGAAAAAGAAGGACAAACCAACACAAAAATCAGTATAAGACAGGAAATAATTAAAATCAGAGCTGATGTCAATGAAAGTGAGTCAAAAAACAACAGAAGAGAACAATGAAACAAAGAGTTGGTTTTTTGAAAGGACGAAATTGAAAAACTCTTAAAGGCCAAACTAACCAAAAGAAGAGGGGGAAAAAATTAAAAAAAAAAGAAGAGGGGAAACACTCAAAATTTCAAAATCCAAGATGAAAAAGGACGTATCACCACAGACATTACTAAAATACAGAGAATCATCAGAAACTATTTTGAAAATTTATTTTATTTAAATTTATTTATTTTGAAAATTCTCCAATAAGGTAGAAAATCTTGAAGATGTGGACAAATTCCTAGAGACATACGATCTACCCAAATTGTACCATAAGGATATAGAAAACTTAAACACATCAATTTCAAGTAATGAAGTTGAAGCAGCTATCGACAAAGAAAAGCCCAGGACTGGATAGATTCTTGGGTAAGATCTATCAGACTTTAAAGAAGAACTAATTTCCTCAAATTCTTTCCTGAAACAGAAAAGGAAGGAACACTTCAAAACTCATTCTACAAAGCCAGTATCACTTGATATTAAAAGCAGACAAAGATAAATCATGGAAAGAAAACTTAAGCCCATCCTTGATGAGCATATATACAAAAATTAATAATAAAATATTGGCAAACCACATTCAAAAACGCATTAAAAAGATAGTGCACCATGATCAAGTGGGTTTCATCTCAGTGATGCAAGATGAGTTCAACACACGAGTATCAATAAATCTAATTCACCACATAAATAGACTTAAAGACAAGATTCACATCTCAATGGATGCAGAAAAAAACATCTGACAAAAGTACAGCACCCATTCTTATTTAAAACACTACAAAAACTAGGGATATAGGAACTGCCTCAATATCATAAAGAATATATATGACAAACCCCAGGCCAATATTATTCTGAATGAAGAAAAACTTAAAGCATTTCCTTTAAAAATGGGGACAAGACAAGTATGCCCCTTTTCACTACTCCTATTAAACATGTCCTTGAAACTCTAGCCAGAATAAATAGGAAAGAGAAGGAAATTAAAGGGATATAAAAAGGAAAAAAAGAGCTTAAATTATCTCTGTTAGCTGATGATGTGATCCTATATTTAAAATACCCCAAAATTCCACCAAAAGATGTCTAGAGTTCATAAATGAATTCAGCATAGTAGCAGGATACAAAATCTTTTTTTTTTTTTTTGGTACTGGGGATCAAACCCAAGGCCTTGTGCATGCAAGGCAAGCACTCTACCAACTGAGCTATATCCCCAGCCCAGCAGGATACAAAATCAATACCCACAAAATACGAGTAACAATAAATGTAATTGAGGTTGTGGGGAAAAGGGTACAACGCCTACAGTGTTGGTGGGACTTCAAATTGGTGCAACCACTTTAGAAAGCAGTATGGAGCTTGCTCAGAAATCTAGAAATGGAACCACCATATGATCCAGCTATCCCACTCCTCGGTATATATCCAAAGGACTTTAAATCAGCATACTACAGTAACACAGCCACATCAATTAGTACCAGTCAACAAATACAAGTATCCATACCTTCTTTTCACCCCTTTACTTTTTCGTTTTCATTCTTTTCTTTCCCTTTATTTCCTCTTCTTCTTTATATTCTTTAACTTTTTTATATTCTAGAACAATTTTCTATATTTACAATACACATAGTTTTTCCCAGCTAATAAGAACTATTGTGAAGGTTTCCTGCCCAATGGACTTAAAACAAATGCCCAAATTCCCAATAATAGTTGTGATATATTCAGTCAGCATGGCTTTGGTATTTTGATAGTTTTTTTTATAAGTATATCCTTCCTCCTTATACTGCAAGTCTAGAAGTCATTTATCCAATTGTTTAATTCAATTTGAACAATAATAAAGACAACATAAATTGCATGGAGACATTTGATAATAATTTTTGACCGTGCTCTTGTAAAGCAGTGACCATGACGATTTCATTTGGATACCACTTAGGACAATATAACTTGCATTCAGAAACTTAATCAAGACTTTAATTATGGGTTTGCCTGACTGTAACCAAGATAAAATATTTAAAGGTACAGAGTAGAGTCTGATTAAACATAGGATGGCATATATACATTAGAAAATAAAGCCCATGAGAAAGCCAGTGCCAAGTATAAGTAGATATCAATATTTTACATTTGTACACAATTCACAGTTTATAAAACACCATTGCACAAATTTAATTTCAATCTAGTATTTATGGAGCATAAACTTCAAGACACTATGCCAGAAATTCTATGGAAAACAAAAATAAATATAACCCCATGGAGAGCATATAATCCAATAGAAGTTATGGTCTACTTGACTTAAAAAATAGAAATGCAAACTTCTATAGAAATATAGAGGAAAAGATATGTAAGATAACTAAAGAAAATCTTCATTGAGAAGTGCAACTTAAATTTGGGCCTTGAAAAACTAAAATGTTCTTGATTAACACCAAACATAAGATAATTATTACAGTCACTATTATGACTATGTCATAGTTCAGGAAACTGAGGATGAAATGTGCTGTGGACCTTTCCACCCAAGGTCACACAACTGATAAATGTCAAATACGACCTTAACACAGGATTTTTGATGATTGAGTCCAGTGTTTTATTCACTATACCACCCTATGAGATGTGTATTTATTTTAGGCAAGGAAGCAGATATTATTCAAGATAATAAACGAAGACTACTCATTCCAGCCATAACAATGAACTTGGCTGTCCCTTGTAAACCATATGAAAATAAACACTGTTATCCAGTAAGTGTTAATGCTTTAAGTATGTAAAATTCTTTGTAGTATTTTAAATATGAGTACTGGGGAAATCAGATTTTGGCTTAAAGATTAAGACACCTGTTATAAAATAGTGAAAACTAACTTCATCATCATAAATAAAGAATGTGGTATGACAGTAAGGATTATACCCTACTATTTGTGTCCCAGAATATAGAAAAAGAGAGGACAACAGAAACTAATCTTCAACCATTTATTGGAAACCAAATAATTTGTTTCCAATAAGAATTGATAACAAGGAAATAATAATACATGTGAGGCTTACTATACTATCAAGGAATGTTTAGTTCTTCAAAAAGCTCAATGAGAAAGGTGTTATTACCACCATTTGTAGATGATGAATCTAAGCCACAGAGAAATTTAGCCAAATGGCAAAAGCTAGCATTTAAACTCTGTCTCTCTACAGAATTCTTGTTCATAACCCTTAACTCTGTCAAAACCCGAAACTTCATACTCTTTTAATACAGAGCTTTCACATACCAGCAAAAATTATGTTAGTAAGATATGATGTGACTTTGTGTTCTAGGAAGCTATAGTTTAGTGTGACATCTAAGAACACAAACTTTGGTATCAAAAGACCAGGCTTTAAAACCCTATTCGGTGCTTTGACACATGCCTGAAGTCCAAGCGACTCAGGAGGTTGAGGCAGGAGGCTTGCAAATTCAAGGCCGATCTCAGCAATTTAGCAAAGTCCTAAGCAACTTAGCAAGACCCTGTTTCAAAATAAATAAATAAATAACAAGGGCTAGGGATTTGGCTCAGTGGATAAGCACCCATAGATTCAATCCCTGTTACAAGAAGAAAAAAAAAGAAAGAAACGTATTCAACCACTGCCTACCTGTGTGAACTTGTACAAGAGTTATTCAACTTCTCAGAGCTTTAATTTTCTACTTTAAAAAGGAGGCAGAAATTATTATTTTGAGATGCATATAGAAAACAGCAGCACAAAATACATTTTTAGAAAAGAGC
This sequence comes from Marmota monax, assembly GCF_021218885.2. Classification (NCBI taxonomy): domain Eukaryota; kingdom Metazoa; phylum Chordata; class Mammalia; order Rodentia; family Sciuridae; genus Marmota; species Marmota monax. Next base: position 4,739,632 of record NW_026695236.1, on the reverse strand, counting down.
ACCAGACTTGAATGTCAAAAATTTCAGACTGTAACCTCAGTTACTAACCAGCCAAATGAAACAGGGCAGTCAATTCATCAACCAAGAAATATTTATTGACCCTTATTCAAAAGGCTCTCTTATATGTACTCTAGAGATGCCACATTTAAGAAGATGCTGTTCCTTACTTTGTGATAATTAATTCATTCAAGTTTGCTCATCAGTTTCCTTAATAATCAGAACAAGGCCTAAAAGGAGGTGCTTTTTTGGCATTAATATTCTATGAGTCTGAGACAGAACTTAAACAACAATTCCATGCTGGATTCTGTTTCTTTGCTAAGTGTAATTTGCATGTATATATTTCAATTTTTCCTTTTGGTAGTTGAGGAGGGAATGTATGCAGAAAGAAGAGACTGAATTTCTAGACTTGTCTGCGTGTTCATTACCCACAGCTGTCATAACCAGCTGTTCCCACACATTCTCTCCATGAGGCACATTTTTCTGGAATGTAGATTAATATATGACACTCTTATTGAACTACTGTAAAAGACAGTAGAATCAATGTGATTTATGGAAACTTGGACAAAAACATTGTCTTTTTTCCCCTCTTCCTCTGAAATAGGTTCAATCATAATTCCAAGTCATTCACACAGAAATTGAAGAAAATAATTCACATCTTGGCTATATTTCTATTTTTCTGGTTGTCATGAACTGGCAATAGTACTGTGTGTTACATTAATATTCGTGGAACGCAGTAGAAGTAGTTAGGAGCAACAGCTTTGGATCAGGTTGATAAGAATACAGATAGCTATAGATATATAGAGCAATAAATCCTGACTCTATCATTGATGAGCTAGTAAATTTTAACTGTTGTGATCCCATTCCCTCCTATGCAAAATAAAAATGTTCATACTTATCTCCTAAAGTTATCAAATGAAATAGACATACAAAATGCTTGTTAAATAGCAACTTATTTATTTATAGCCAATAAGCTTATTACCATCCTTAGCTATTACAAAATAAATATTTATACATATATATGTTATGAGAAAATGAGCAATCATTTTCAGAATACTACCTCATTCTATTAAAAGGGAAAACTAGTATTTGCCACTATTTCACTTCACATCATGTAGGCAACACCACTTAGGAAAGGAAATAACATCTCCTGTCTATGTAGGCAGAACACTAATTCATAATACTATTAAGATATTTTACAAGTTAATACTCAGAACACATCAAAATGGCAAGCCAAATTACAAGTTTATTCTCAGTATTTTAAAAATTACACACATAACAAAAGTTTACATCTTTCTACACACTTACTAGTCAAACTATACTAGAAGAGAAATACAGGTATAATTTCTGAGTAAAGCTCCAGATTTCTAACCTTAATTTTGCAGCATTTCAATCCTTTATTTTATACTCATAAATGTAGGAAGACTTTAGTAGTACTGCAAACAAGTAAAGTAAAAAAATAAATGATAGCTCTAGAATTCACTATTTGTGAGGAAATCATTAAGAACATATTTCTAGTCACCAGTAGTACCTCATTCACCATAAGACGGTTAATATAAAAGTAAATTAACTTACAGTGAATAAGAACTTCCTTGGACTCCATGAAAACGTTTAGAATAATAGAATGAAGTTAGGCTTCTAAACACAACCTCTGCTAGTTGTTGGCAGAACCACCAGCTCGGAATTTTTGTTCAGACAACCCTCAGAAACATACAACCACAGACACTCCTTCCTAACAGCTGACTTGTAATCCTGTCTTTAGGCAAGGTCCTTTCAAAAATATGTGACATGCCACACTGAAATTACTAAGAAGAAAATTGTTTTTAAAATTATCCCGTAGTAAAAGAATGCTCTATCTCTGTGTTTTTTTCAAACAAACAAAACAAAACAAAAAAGGGTGGGGGCTTAACTTGGGAGCTTAACTATGTAATTTTCTTTCATGTCCATTGCTCCATTGACTATAATGACTATCCAACACAACTCTCTTCTTTCAGCTGGATTATGTGCACTCTGGGATATAATACAAATGTCAAAACCATTTGGGTGCCACTGAAGATGAAATATTAATGTTATAAAGGCAACAACTGCAATCAGGTTATAATACTTCCAGGAAATAAACAAACACTATCTAATTCAGATTCTCTTACAACACTGAAGTCTACAGCCAATGGATTGGCAATGTTTTTTTTTTCCATATGTGGCTTGAACCCAGGATGGTTCTACCTCTGAACTACATCCCCAGCCTTATTTTATTTTATTTATTTTATTTTAATACAGGGTCTTGCCAAGTTGTCAAGATTAATTTCAAAATTGCAGTCCTCCTGCCTCCATCTCCTGAATTGCTGGGATTACAGGTGTGTGCCATCATGTCTGCTGACTGGCAGTGATATTATAGGGATTTCATAGATGCCTTCTGGCTGCTGTTTTTCTCAGCAATATCATGTAGGACATTAAAAAATGTGTTATATCTTCACCTAATTACTTAAAAGCTAAAAATCAATGCAATAGGTTTTACACAGAGAAAATAATTTTAAATCTAAAAATTCACTAGCTTTCCTTCCTTAATGACACAAAATATCATCTATTGCATATGTTTTACCACTTACAGAATCCATTAACAGGATAATTATATAAAAGGTAAAAATTATTTCTTCTGAGTAGGTGTCAATAAAATATAAAAGTACTACATTTGATTTTCCACAAAATATTGCCCCAGAGTTTTGACACACATAGATCTCTTCATCTAAATATCACCAATGAATACTCAACATTTACTTCCTGAGCCTACTGTGCCAGGCTGAGCTAGACTCTAGAGATACACAAAATATAAGAAATGTTACTTAGTGGAAAAGTTTACAATATGTACAGTTATTATTCTAGTAGACTAAAACAATGTTACTGTGTTAAAATTCTCCATCAATATTCTCTTCAGAAATCCCTGCATCCAAGTTAATTCGATATTGTCTTATTTTATGAAGGCAAATTGTGGTTAACTATATTAAGTATAGAAATATTTGAAGGTGAAACTGAAAGAGAGGAGTAACAGAGAAAAATCCTAACTAGTTAATCCTAACTAGTAAACCCATCAAGTTGGATTTGCACATTAAAGGCCATTTCATTTCTATACAGGCTGCTGAGGATAACTCATGGGATGATACAACTTATAAAAGTCCAAAATTATTACTTAGCTGAACTGAACTTGACAATTCCTCCAGATCTCTGACAGAGAAGATCCTCTTAAAGCATCAACTCAACCACAAAATCCAAATTCTGTTAGAAATTAGGCAAAAAAGTAAATGAGTAGCACAAGCTAGAAACTAAAAAGAAATCAAAAGCACTTCTTAGGTTATCTTCTATTTTTCCAGAAAACATGTAGGTAAAAATGAATATTTCTCAACCATAAAAGAAAAAATTCACACAATTTATACCCTGTCTCAGTATAACATATACAATTGGGAGAACTAGGAACTGTAGTCCAAAGAAAAGAGCCTAGCCATCCCTTAAAACAAGGCAGTCATTGTTGCCATGTACAAATGTGAGCCAATTGTAGTCATTTTTAGACCTAGATTTTCAAGAGAGATAAAACCTTAAGACTTTTGTGTGAAATCTCCTAAATTTTCTATATTGGTTCAATGTTTTTAAAAAAATTTTGATGGGCTCAAAAGAATGATTACAAAATACATACATCCTCCTCAACCCATACATAGGTTATCCATGAAAAACTTCATAACTAATGTCAACTTCATAATGAAAAACAGTGCTCCCCTGAGATGAGGAGCAATACAAAATGTATACTCTCTCTACTTCTATTAAAAATTGTACTAGAGGATCTAGCCAGGGCAGTTAGACAAGAAAAGTAAACAAAAGGCATCCACATCAAAAAGAAAGAAATAAAATTATCTCTAGTCACAAGTGACAAGCTAGTATATAGAAAAGTTACACACATATACACCTTATTACAACTCATAAATGAGTTCAACAAGATTGTAGGACACAAAACTAATACTAAAATATCAATTATATTTCTATATGCTTGCATGAAACAATCTGAAAACAAAATCTAAGTGACAACTCTATTTTTAAAGATATTATTAATATTTAGAAATAAATTTTATAAAGAAGTGCAAGATTCATACACTAAAAACTATAAAATATTTTTTTAAAGAAAATAAAGATGTAAGTAAATGGAAAGACATGCACATTTATGTACTACAAACCTAATAATATTAAGATGATAATATTCCCCAAACTGATTTACAGATGTAAAATGACCTTTATCAAAGTCCCAGTTGACTTCTTTATCGCAGAATTGAAAATCTGGCTCTAAAATTCATATGAAAGAGGAAGAAACCCTTGGAGCTGGGGATATAGCTGAGTTGATAGAGTGCTTACCCTGCATGCACAAGGCCCTGAGTTCAATCCCCAGCACCACACACACACAAAAAAAGTAAGGGACCCAAAATGACCAAAACAATCTTGGAAAATATTAAGAAGTTGGAAGACTCATACTTCTCAATTTCAAAACTTACTTCAGTAATCAAGACTGTATGGTACTGGAATAATAATAAACATAAATTAATGAAGTATAATTGAGAGTCCAGAAATAAACTATTACATTTGTAATCAATTTATTTTCAATATGGTGCCAAGACATTTCAATGAAGAATAATCTTTTCAACAAATTAATTGGGACCTCAATCTCACATCATATTTAAAAATTAACAAGAAATCAAGATAGCAGACTAGAGGGAGGCTGCATTCTATGTCACTATGGGACTTGGGATTCAAGTAGTAGGAATACTGTTTCTCTGCAAGTGATTAGAGCCTACAACTGCTCCTATGCAGGAATCACGGCCACAGTACTACACAGATCTCTAGGCCTCGGCGTCAACGCAGAACTCCCAGTCACTCATCCATGCAGGTCTTCCTGATGCCTGAATAGGACCACAGGCATTAGCACCCATGCAGAACCTTTGGCCACCCACCTGTGCAGGCATTCTAGCCGCTGCTCCCACACAGGACATTTGGCTGCAGCCCATGTGCAGGACCTCTGGCCGCCACTCCAGTGTGGACCTCCACCTACCAACGTGGGACTCCTCTGGTTGCCTCCATCTTGGAGCACTACAACCACTACCACAGTCCCCTACATGCAGTAGTCTGCACCTAGGGACATTATATTGGGTCCAGTGACAGCCACCAGCCACAGTACTGCACACCACAGAGCTGCATCTCTGAACATGCTGCTCAAAACCACTGCCCAGCCCCACCAAACCCGCCACCCCATTGCTGAATGCAGCCACCTGCATCCTGGGATACCTTCATCACCATCTTTAATTGGGGCAACTCCCAGTTTGGAACACTGGCTGGGGCTTAGAAACAATATCAAGGTACCCAAAGTCCCCAACTCCCCCTTTTCCCCAGCAGCCCCTAACCCGGCACAGTGCCTGCAGCTACATGGCCAGTCCATAGCTAACAAAACCAGGTCACAAAACCAGGGCCTCAACTGCCCAATATAAAACAGTTCTCCATGACAAGTGTGCAATCCCCCAGAATGCAGCCCACAAGACCTACAGAGAGAAAGGTACCTGGTTGGGAAGCAGAAAGGGAGGATGTGAGTAAGATACAGTTTAAAGACAAAATTAGACACTAGGAATGTCAAGGTCTGTAGGCAATATAAGGAGATACAACCAGGCTCCCACATCACACAGGTGGTCCCCATAGGAGATCATTGGGGTACAGTATCCTTGCAGGACCAGCAAGTACCATACCACACCTCCAGGAGCCATACCCCCAAGACCAACCCTTCCACCATAATAACATTCACCATCTTAAAGGTGGAGATATCAGCAAATAACAGACAACCTCACCTATTGGATGAGAAGGGAAGCTGGAAAGATACTGATCTTCAACAAAAACAAGACTTGCATTTTCCTTTGAAATCCCTCTCTCTCTCTCTCTCTCTCTCCCTCTCCCTCTCCCTCTCCCTCTCTCCCTCTCCCTCTCCCTCTCTCTCTTTTCTCACCCTCACATCCCCAAGATTTGTGAATCCAAGTACTTTTCATGAATTAGGCTGTTGAGGAGTGGTATGTCTGAATAGTATATTGCAGTGGTGTTCTATATTCTTTTATCTCCTATTTGTACATTTTTTACTTTTCTTAAAATATTTGTTTTTGTACTCTACTGTCTTCCACTTACTTGTCTCACCAAAATCACTTCCTCTCTCTTCTCCTGCTACTAAACAACTTCTTTAGATTCCTCTTTCATGCTTTCTAAGATCTAATAACTCTATTATCTTCACCTCCGAACCCTTCAACATTTCATTCTGCACCTCACTCCCAGTTCTTTGTCCAGTATCAAAAACTGTAGATCCTTTTGCAAACCTACTGTTTATATTATAGATAATAATTGAATTTACCATTTCTGTATATTATGACAAAACCATAAATGTCTTAATAGGAGCTATTTGGTTTAAGGTTGTATATGGTTTAAATTGGAATTTGTTCACATTGTTCTCCCCATTAAAGGAGAGGTATTGGAAACCTTTAGTGACACTATAAGCCTATAGGGTAAAAAACTATAAGGCCCCAGATCTGCAGTGCTAGAAGGGAAGACATATAAACAACATGAAAAAATAAGGAAGAAAGTGCCCCCAACAAACCAAGATATTACATTATTAGAATCATGGCCAGCACAACAGAAGATATGACAGAGAAGGAGTTTAGAATGTTCTGTAAATTAAAGGATGATTTAAGAGAGCAAATACAGGCAGTGAATGATCATTTTGATAAAGAGCTACATAAGCAAATACAGGAAGCAAAAGATTTCTTCAATAAGGAGATAAAGATTCTGAAAAAAACACCAAACAGGAATACTTAAAATTAAAGAAACAATAAACCAAATTAAAAGCTCAATAGAAAGCATCACCAATAGTTTAGATCACTTGGCAGACAGGACCTCAGATCAGACAATGAAGATAAAATATATAATCTTGAAAAGAATATTGACCACACAGTAAAGATGGTAAGAAACCATGATCAGAACATCTAAGAAGTATAGGATAACATAAAAAGGCCAAATTTAAGGATTATTGGGATAGATGAAGGCATAGTTACAAACCAAAGGAATGAACAACCTTTTCAATAAAATCATATCAGAAAATTTTCTGAACATGAACAATAAACTGGAAAATCAAATACAAGAGGCTCACAGGACACCAAATGTACAAAATCACAACAGATCCACACCAAGGCACATTATAATGAAAATGCCTAGCATACAGAATAAAAAGAGAATTTTAAATGCCACAAGAGAAAGGAATCAGATTACATATAGGGAGAAACCAATTAGGATATCTGCAGATTTTTCAACCCAGACACTGAAAGCTAGAAGATCCTGGAACAACAAATTCCAAGCTCTGAAAAAAAAATGGACATCAACCAAAACTCTCATATTCAGAAAAAATAAGCTTTAGATTTGATGATGAAATAAAAATCTTCCATGATAAATAGAAGTTAACTAGAAAGCCTGCACTACAGAGAATCCTTAGCAAAATATTCCATGAGGAGTATTTCATTCAAAAATAATGAAAATCAGTGAAGGGAGGTATAACACTAAAGGAAATACTAATCAAAGGAGAACCCAAGGAAAGTTAAATACCAAAAATAAACAAATATGGCCAGGAATACAAATCATTTCTCAATAATAACCTTGAATGTTAATAGCCTAAACTCAAAAAACATAGACTGGCAGATTGGATTTTAAAAAAGAACCAATAATATGCTGCCTTCAAGAGATTCATCTCATAGGAAAAGATATCCACAGACTGAAGGTGAAAGGTTGGGGAAAAACAAACTTGGACTGTGGAAACAAGCAGGGATTTACATCCTTATATCAAATAAAGTAGACTTTAAGCCAAAGTTAATCAAAATGGTTCCTTCTCTAAAATAGACCATATGTCATGCCACAAAGCAACTCTTAGCAAATACAAAAAAATAGAGATACTACCCTGCATTTTATCAGATCATAATGGAATGAAATTAGAAATTAATGATAAAATAAAAAATAGAAGCTACTCCAACACCTGGAGACTAAATAATATGCTATTGAATGAACAATGGGTTGCAAAAAACATCAAAGAAGAGATTAAAAAATTATTAGGGGTAAATGAAAACACTGATACAACATATCGAAATTTCTGGAACAATATGAAGACACTACTAAGAGGAAGGTTCATTGCATGGAATTCATACCTTAAAAGAAGAAAAAGTCCACAAATAAATGACCTAACATTACATCTCAAAGCCCTATTAAAAGAAGAACAAATCAACATCAAAAGCATTAGAAGACAGGAAATAATTAAAATCAGAGCTGAAATCAATTAAATTGAAAAAAAATTGACAAAACAAAAAGTTGGTTTTTTGAAAAAATAAATAAAATTAATAAACACTTAGCCATTCTAATGCAGAGAAGGAGAGAGAAAATTCAAATGACTAACATCCATGATGAAAAAGGAAATATCACAAGAGACACTACAGAAATACAGAAGATAATTAGAAATAATTTGGAAAACTTGTACTCCAATAAAATAGAAAATATCGAAGGCATCAATAAATTTCTGGAGTCATATGATTTGCTCAAACTGAAAAAGGATGATATACACAAGTTAAACATATCAATTTCAAGCAATGAATTAGAAGACTCCATCAGAAGCCCACCAACCTAGCCCCAGGACCTGATGGATGTACATCTAAGTTCTACAAGACCTTCAGAAGAATCAATACAATATTCCTCAAGATATTTCATGAACTATAAAAAGAGGGAACATTTCCAAACTCATTCTATGAGGCCAGTATCACCCTGATTACCAAATCAGATAAAGACACATCAAAGAAAGAAAACTTCAGACCAAAATCTCTAATGAACATAGATGCAAAAATTCTCAATAAAATTCTGGTAAATTTAATAGAAAAACATATCAAAAAGATAGTGCACCAAAATCAAGTGGGATCCATCCCATGGAGGCAAGGTTGGTTCAACATACAGAAATCAATAAATGTAATTCACCACATCAATACACTTAAAGATAGGAATCATATGATCATTTCAATAGATGCAGAAAAAGCATTCAATAAAAATACAACACTCCTCCATTTTCAAAACACTAGAAAAACTAGGGATAGCAGAACATATCTCAACATTATAAAAGCTATCTATGCTAAGCCCCAGGCCAACACCATTCTAAATGGAGAAAAATTGAAAGCATTCCCTCTAAAAATTGGAACCTTCACCACTTCTATTTAACATAGTTCTTGAAATACTAGCCAGAGCAATTAGAGAGATGAAAGAAATTAAAGAGATATGAATAAGAAAAGAAGAACTCAAGTTATCACTATTTGCTGATGATATGATTCTATACCTAGAAGATACAAAAAATTCCACCAGAAAGCTTCTAGAACTAATAAATTAATTCAGCAAAGTAGCAGGATATAAAATCAACACCCATAAATCAAAGGCATTTCTGTACATTAGTGACAAATCCTCTGAAAAAGAAACTAGCAAAACTACCCCATTTACAATAGCCTCAAAAAAAAAAAAATACTTGGGAATCAACGAAGACCTCTACAATGAAAATTACAGAACACTAAAGAAAGAAATTAAAGAAGGCCTTAGAAGATAGAAAGATCTCCCTTGTTCTTAGATAGGCAGATTTAATATTGTCAAAATGAACTTACTACCAAAAGCACTATACAGATTTAATGCAATTCCAATCAAAATCCCAGTGACATTCCTCATAGAAATAGAAAAACAAGTGCTGGCGAGGATGTGGGGAAAAGGGTACACTTGTACATTGCTGGTGGGACTGCAAATTGGTGCAGCCAATTTGGAAAGCAGTATGGAGATTTCTTGGAAAGCTGGGAATGGAGCCACCATTTGACCCAGCTATTCCCCTTCTCGGTCTATTCCCTAAAGACCTAAAAAGAGCATGCTACAGGGACACTGCTACATCGATGTTCATAGCAGCACAATTCACAATAGCAAGACTGTGGAACCAACCTAGATGCCCTTCAATAGACGAATGGATAAAAAAAAATGTGGCATTTATACACAATGGAGTATTACTCTGCATTAAAAAATGACAAAATCATAGAATTTACAGGGAAATGGATGGCATTAGAGCAGATTATGCTAAGTGAAGCTAGCCAATCCCTAAAAAACAAATGCCAAATGTCTTCTTTGATATAAGGAGAGTAACTAAGAACAGAGTAGGGTCGAAGAGCATGAGAAGAAGATTAACATTAAACAGGGATGAGAGGTGGGAGGGAAAGGGAGAGAGAAGGGAAATTGCATGGAAATGGAAGGAGACCCTCAGAGTTATACAAAAGTACATACAAGAGGAAGTGAGGGGAAAGGGAAAAATAATACAAGGGGGACAAATGAATGTCAGTAGAGGGGGCAGAGAGAGAAGAGGGGAGGGGAGGGGAGGGGAGGGGGGATAGTAGTGGATAGGAAAGGCAGCAGAACACAACAGACACTAGTATGGCAATATGTAAATCAATGGATGTGTAACTGATGTGATTCTGCAATCTGTATATGGGGTAAAAATGGGAGCTCATAACCCACTTGAATCAAAGTGTGAAATATGATATATCAAGAACTATGTAATGTTTTGAACAGCCAACAATAAAAAATTAAAAAAAAAATAGAAAAATAAGAGACCCAGAAGAGCTAAAGCAATCCTTAGTAAGAAGAGTGAAGCAGGTGGCATCACTATACCATACTTAAACCATACTACAGAGCAATAGTAACAAAAACAGCATGGTTTGGGCACCAAAACAGGCTGGTAGACCAATGGTACAGAATAGAGGACAACAGAGACTAACCCACAAAATTACAATTATCTTATATTAGACAAAGTTACCAAGAACACGAAGTGAAGAAAAGACAGCCTTTTCAACAAATGGTGCTTGGAAAACTGGAAATACATGTGCAACAAAATGAAATTAAACCCCTATCTCTCACCATGCACAAAACTCAACTCAAAATGGATCAAGGACTTAGGAATACAACCAGAGACCCTGTGACTAATAGAAGAAAAAGTAGGCCCTAATCTTCATCATGTGAGATTAGACCCCAACTTCCTTAATAAGACTCCTATAACAGAAGAATTAAAACCAAGAATCAATAAATAGAATGGATTCAAACTAAAAAGTTTCTACTCAGCAAAATAACCAATCTGTTATTGCCTTTTGACTAGAGAGTAAATTTTTACCCCTCACACATCAGATGGAGCACTAATCTCTAGGATATCTAAAGAACCCAAAAATCTTAACACCAAAAAAACAACCAAAAAATAACCCAATCAATAAATGGGCCAAGGAACTGAACAGACCCTTCTCAGAAGATGATATACAATCAATCAACAACTATATGAAAAAATGTTCAACATCTCTAGCAATTAGAGAAATGTAAATCAAAACTACTCTAAGATATCATCTCACTCCAGTCAGAATGGCAGCTATTAAGAACACAAACAACGATAAGTGTTGGCAAGGATGTGGGCAGAAAGGCACAATCAAAAATTGCTGGTAGGACTGCAAATTGGTGCAACCAATATGGAAAGCAGTGTGGAAATTCCTTAGAAAACTAGGAATGGAACCGCCATTTGACCCAGCTATCCCACTCCTCAGTTTATACCCAAAGGACTTAAAAACAGAACACTCTAGTAACACAGCCACATCAATGTTTATAGCAGCACAATTCACAATAGTTAAATTGTGGAACCAACCTATATGCCCTTCCATAGATGAATGGATAAAGAAACTGTGGTATATATACAAAATGGAATGTTACTCAGCATTAAAAGAAAATAAAATCATGGCTTTTGCAGGTAAATGGGTGGAGTTGGAGAATATTATGCTAAGTGAAGTAAGCCAATCCCAAAAATATCAAATGATGAATGTTTTCTCTGATATGAGGATGCTGATCCATAATGGGGATGGGTGGGGGAGCATGGGTAAAATGGAGGAACTCTAGATAGAGCAAAGGGGAGGGAAGGGAAAGGAAGGGGCAGAAGGGTAGGAAAGACAGTAGAATGAGATGTCCATCATTACCCCAAGTACATGTATGAAGACACAAATGGTTATTATTTATAACTAAAATGCAACCAGAGACATTAAAATTTGTGCTCTATATGTGTACTATTAATTGAAATGCATTCTGCTGTCATATATAAGAAATTAGGTAAAATAAATATTTTTTTAAAAAAATTAACAAAAAACACTTCTCACCAAAATAACAAAAAAGCCAATCAATAAATGAGCAAGGGAACTAAACAGAAACTTCTCAAATAAAGAAATTAAAATAGCCAATATATAAAAAATATGTTTAATATCTCTAGAAATCAGGGAAATACAAGCAAAACTACACTGAGATATCATCTCACCTCAGTTAGAATGACAATTATCAAGAATAGAAATAATAATAAATGTGGTGAGAATATGGGAAGAAAGGTACACACACATTATTGGTGAGACTGCAAATTAGTATAACCACTCTGGAAAGCAGTATGGAAATTCCTCAATTTACATATTGTGAATTGTTCAATTCACAATAGCCAAGTTATGAAATCAGCCCAGGTGCCCATAGGCAGATGAATGGATTAAGAAAATGTGGAATATATACACAATAGAATTTTACTCAGTCCACAGAAGAATGAAATTATAGCATTTGCTGGTTAACAGATGCAACTGGAAAATATCATGCTAAATAAAATAAGCCAGGCTCAAAAAGTCAAGAGTTGAACATTTTCTCTCATATGTGGAAGCTAGATAAAAATAAGGAAAAGGGGGGTAAGGGGGAAATCCCAAAAAATAGATGAGGATCAGTGGAACAGAGGAAGGAAATAGAGGCTAGGGAAGAGAGATGAGAAAAAGAAGAAACTGAAGAATGAAATTGACTAAATTATTCTATATAAACAAATGAATATACCACAATGAATTAACCTTTATTTATGTCTAAAAAGCACCAATTTTAAAAACAATAAATACACAGAAGGAAAACTAGTAAATTAGAGGAAGTAAAACGGGGAGAGTGAGGACGGGGAGAAAGAGGAAGTACAGGGGAATAAAATGGAGCAAATTATGTTCCATGAATACATGATTATGTCATAATGAACCCCTTTATTATATATAACTAAAATGCACTAATACAAAACATTTTTTTAAATTAAAAATGGATCCAAGCCTTAAATTTAAGAGCTAAAATCACAAAATTATTTTTTTTAAATGTAAGTCTTCATAACCTTAGGTTTGGCAATGGTTTCTTAGATAAGACCTAAAAAGCTCAAGTAACTAAAGGGGGAAAATAGACTTAATCAAAATGTGTCAAAACAAAAAAAAAGTCAAAAGGCAACCCACAGATGGAAGAAACTATTTGCAAATAATTTATTTTGATAGAGGTTTATTATTGATAATATATTTAAAAAACTATCACAACAGAAAGACAACTTAGTTTATTGTAAATAGACAAAGTTTTTAAAAAGTGTTTACTTCAAAGACTTACACATGACTGATAAGCACATGAAAAGACTCAACATCATTAATAATTAGAAAACTGCAAATCAAAACCTAAACAGAGAAATAGCCTGACCCTGACTGAAGGAAGAGATAATAATAATGGTTACACAACTATACTAAAAATTTTTTTGCAGAAAACTGTTATTATGATTTTTAAAAAGATGGATAATAATAAGTGTTAGGATATGGAGAAATTAGAATACAACTGCTGATAAGAATGTAAATGATGCAGTCACTTTAAAAAAGTATTATCAGTTCAGCAAAAAAAAAAATAGAATTACCATATGAACTTGCAATTCTATTCATAGGTATAGACCCAAGAGAACTTCAAACATTTCCACAAAAAAAATCTGTACATAAATGTTCACAGAAGCATTATTTATAATAGTCAAAAAGTAGAAAAAATCTAAACATCAATTAACTGGTGCATTAATAAACAACAGGTGCTTTATTCATACAATGTAATATTATTCATAAAAAAGTAAAATGAAGTACTGATGCATGATAAAACATGGATAAACCTTGAAAACATAATGTGAAGTTTTTAAAAGCCAATAACAAAAATCACATATTGTATAATTTCATTTATCTAAAAAGTCCAGAAAGGTAAATTAATAGAAAGATTAGTTGCTGCCCAGGTGTTAGAGAGAGGACTACTAATGGGTATGAAATTTATTTGGGGAGTAATGAAGATATTCTGGAATAATATTGATGGCTGCACAACTATACTAAAAATTACTAAATGGTATACTTTAATGGGTGACTTTTATGGTATAAGAATTATATCTCAACAAAATTGTCACTTAAACAAAGGAATAAATTCCAGCCCACCCAATTTGCAAAGTTTTCCCAAAAGTAATTCTAGATCAAAATGGTTCTTAATTAAAAGGGCTCTTGCAGTTATTAGCATGTGGTGAGTAAAGTGTTGAATTTTCTAAAATCAACCAGCATGCATATCCTTTTTGAGGTTTTCAAATACAATGTAGCACTTAAAATTTTAACCACAGTGAGTTTTTTAGAAAAAGAATAGTTCAATGATAGAAATGACTTTGCTCCACATCATGAACCTTGTCTCCTTTCAACTAAAATATAACTAATCTTTCAAATCATAACACTTTATAATTTCCATAATAAGCTCCTCAGATTTCAGTTATATCCTTTGTGTGACCTGAAAACACTTCATCCTTTCTTAAATGTGCTCCTTCTATTTGAACAGCCCTTCTTCCATGCAGAAACATGAATTTTATATACCTTCAATGTCTGAAACACCACCCTCTTTATAAACCCTTCCTGATTGTCCTCCTGCAATCAGGGTCAAGCTCTTTCTCTTAGTACTCTCTCAAGATATTTCTTCTTAATGCCTTCCACAATTATATGTGTACTTATTTTCTATTCCCTTGCTGACCAGTGAGCGCCATAATTATAATCCATTTGAAAATTCTAATATATGTCAGGGTATGTATATCAGTTCTAATGCATTCAAGGAAGTATTATTATTTACCTTTTAAAATAAAGAAACTAAGGTTTGGAGAAGGTGAATCACTTGTTCAGGGTTCACCATAAAGTGGAAGTTTGAGATTTGATACTGTTCCATCTTTGGTGGCATCTTTGCTTTCCACACATTGTTTAATATCAGCCTTGCACCTACTAGGTTGTCAAAGATGGCTTATTCAACAATTAATTGGAACTAATATTAAAAAGTTAGTCACTTATTTTGAGCAAAAAAATTAGATTCAGACTTATCTTGGTTCAAATGTCAACTTCCTCATTTGTAAATCGAGCTGAGCTAAACTCACTGACTCTTAATCCTAATTTCCTCATTTATAAAATGGAGATTATAATATTTAGGTAATGGGGTTCTTTTAAGGATTGAATGAGGCAATAAATGTTATTCTTAGCATACAACAGGAACTCAATGAATATTGATTTTCTTCCTTTACATACTATTTCCCCTATGCCCTGTCCCCTGTTTACAGTCGTTTAAAAGAAGACCTCATTCCATGAGATCAGCAAATTACTTCAACAATCCTTTTTAAATTACTTGAATTAAAATGGAATCATATGGCAGAGGAGAATGAAAGGGGTTGTGGGGTATGAAGGATAGTAGAATGAATCAGACATTATTATCCTATGTATGTATATAACTAAACAACTGATGTGATTCTACATCATGTACAACCAAAAGAATCAGAAATTATACTCCATTATATATGATGTGTCAAAGTTCATTACACTTTCATGTATAAGTAATTAAAATAAATCTTAAAAATTTTTTAATTTATACATTTTCTCCTATGTCTTGCACATTTTTGTAATAGCTTTTACATAAGGATCATTTCACTGATTTCTAAAATAGCAAACAGGAATACAATGTGCATTGCTGAAAAAAATGGAATTATATTACTAATCCAGAAGTTACAGGTAGGGCTGACAATCCTAGACCCATAAATTGTCAGGGGCTAAGATTAAATATATGGTAGATATGGACCTGGCAAATCATGAAATATTATCATACTTATTTATGTGATACTTATGTCATATTTAAGTTGAGTCTCAATTTTTTTATCTGTAAAAAAAAGTGATAACAAAGCTACCTCATACAAAGATTGAAAGAAATAAATGAGTTAATCTGAGTCAGTGGCTCTCAAGAATATTTTAGCAGCAGAGCTTGAGGGATTATTTTATAGAAGCCCAAAATGTACTTGAACGGAGAATGAGAAGATGTATTCCTAAATCTGAAGCACATTCCACTGTGCTCCACAGTTTGGTCTTTGCTGGTCAGTGAAGGATGGAAAATATAACTGAAAGTCTGACCAAGTGGCTAGGAAACTTGTCTCTTCCCAAGTTTTAAAAAGTCCTGTACAAGGATAATAGAAAAGAAACTCAGAATGAAAAATACAACTGAATTTTTTTTTTTTTTTTTTTTTTTTTTTTTTTTTTAATTTTTTATTGTGGGTTGTTCAAAACATTACAAATTTCTTGACATATCATATTCCACACTTTGATTCTAGTGGGTTATGAACTCCCACCTTCACCCCATACACAGATTGCAGATTCACATCAGTTACACATCCATTGATTTACAAATTGCCATACTAGTGTCTGTTGTGCTCCGCTGCCTTTCCCATCATCCACCCTCCCCCCTCCCCACCTCTCCCCTCCCCTCCCCTCCTCTCTCTCTACCCCCTCCACTGTATAACCCTGAGGGTCTCCTTCCATTACTGTGCAATTTACCTTCTCTCTCCCTTTCCCTCCCACCTCTCATCCCTGTTAAATGTTAATCTTCTTCTCCTGTTCTTCGTCCCTACTCTGTTCTTAGTTACTTTCCTTATATCAAAGAAGACATTTGGCATTTGTTTTTTAGGGATTGGCTAGCTTCACTTAGCATAATCTGCTCTAATGCCATCCATTTCCCTGTAAATTCTATGATTTTGTCATTTTTTAATGCAGAGTAATACTCCATTGTGTATAAATGCCACATTTTTTTTATCCATTCGTCTATTGAAGGGCATCTAGGTTGGTTCCACAGTCTTGCTATTGTGAACTGTGCTGCTATGAACATCGATGTAGCAGTGTCCCTGTAGCATGCTCTTTTTAGGTCTTTAGGGAATAGACCAAGAAGGGGAATAGCTGGGTCAAATGGTGGCTCCATTCCCAGCTTTCCAAGAAATCTCCATACTGCTTTCCAAATTGGCTGCACCAATCTGCAGTCCCACCAGCAATGTACAAGTGTACCCTTTTCCCCACATCCTCGCCAGCACTTGTTGTTGTTTGACTTCCTAATGGCTGCCAATCTTACTGGAGTGAGATGGTATCTTAGGGTGGTTTTGATTTGCATTTCTCTGACAGCTAGAGATGTTGAGCATTTTTTCATGTACTTGTTGATTGACTGTATGTCCTCCTCTGTGAAGTGTCTGTTCAGGTCCTTGGCCCATTTGTTGATTGGGTTGTTTGTTCTCTTATTGTCTAATTTTTTGAGTTCTTTGTATACTCTGGATATTAGGGCTCTATCTGAAGTGTGAGGAGTAAAGATTTGTTCCCAGGATGTAGGCTCCCTATTTACCTCTCTTATTGTTTCTTTTGCTGAGAAAAAACTTCTTAGTTTGAGTAAGTCCCATTTGTTGATTCTAGTTATTAACTTTTGTGCTATGGGTGTCCTATTGAGGAATTTGGAGCCCGACCCCACCGACTGTAGATCGTAGCCAACTTTTTCTTCTATCAGACGGCGCGTCTCTGATTTGATATCAAGTTCCTTGATCCATTTTGAATTCACTTTTGTGCATGGCGAGAGAAAGGGATTCAGTTTCATTTTGTTGCATATGGATTTCCAGTTTTCCCAGCACCATTTGTTGAAGATGCTATCCTTCCTCCATTGCATGCTTTTAGCCCCTTTATCAAATATAAGATAGTTGTAGTTTTGTGGATTGGTTTCTGTGTCCTCTATTCTGTACCATTGGTCCACACGCCTGTTTTGGTACCAGTACCATGCTGTTTTTGTTACTATTGCTCTGTAGTATAACAACTGAATTTTTTGTAGATCAAACCTGTTGGTAGGGAAATTCTCATCTAATGATAAATATCAGAAATCCAAAGTGATCTGGAACTCTCATGCAAGATCCATCCAGGATTTTAAAAATTAATATTTTAGCTTGCTCATTTCAGCAAACTCTTCATGCCTTCATTTTTAAAATAGCACTTAGGTATTTCACAGATAGTATGTGGAAACTGATTAATTTAAAGGCTATTTTTTCTCCTCTGAGGTCAAAGGGATTTTTGAAAGAGGCTAGAAAGAAGTAAAGAGAGTCATAGAAACAACAGGTGCTCTGAACAGCTGGGAAGAGAGAACTGAACTTCTCCTCAATGACCTTAAAAGCAGAAATATTTATTTACTTATCTCTAACTTTAAGTAAATTCTATTATACAAAGATTGTCACATAACTGGATACTTCTCTACTTTGCACACAATTATTCTTGCTCTCCACATTAAAGGCTACTTCTAAACTTCTCATCTGGTGATGGCAAGCACAAGAGCCCTGATTTTAGCAGACTGGTAGTAGAAATAACTCAGTGATTTAAGTTGAAAGCAGTACATTGGTACATGGCTCTTACACCTAGTGCCAGGAATGTATTTATTCAAAACTACAATATAAATTATCTGTAGGCATTGTTAATGACAGCAGTAAACCATTATATGTCAAATGAAATCAGAAAATGATGGCTTTAGTGATTTTCTTAAACATCATCCAGACTTCTCTTCAGTCATTTTCTTCAGCTGACTTTTCTGAAGTTAGTGGTGAGGAATATTGCCACGCTTCATTTGTAATGATAAAACTCTATTCTAGGAAATAGAACATGCCATCTCCCATTCCACTTCCCACTCTATCCATCATGCCTGTTCCAAGGTCCTTCTCTTCTTCAGAGATTTCTATGACTACAGATTCTTTATTCAACACAGATGCTACTGCATCTAATCAAGCAGTTCTCATAGCCTGCATTGGGTCAACGACTCCTTTTTCCACTATATTCACAAAATCTCCAAGCATAGCATCATAACCAACTTCTGAGGAACTTCACAAAATTTTATCAACTATCAAAGATTCTTCAATATCTTCATTCTTAAAAATGGTAAGAACCATTTTTAATTTTAAATCTCTAATGGAGAAGAGACACAATAAATAACTCACCCCCAAGATAATAGTTCAACTTTACATTCTATGAAAAGTGACATGTGCATCACTATTGAGTACTTATAGGTTTGAGCTGCCAGAGTTCTCCCTCAAGGGAAACAGCCTTTTAACTGAAAATCCTTTGTACATATGTTTTCTTTGAGAAACAAATTTAATAAATTATTAATAATTTCACTTTTTGAATTCTGCGATCTACAGACCTGAATATGTCTTTAAGGTAATATAGAATTATCAAGGAATCATAGACTGGAATTTGTGATTTCAAGCTGATTAATAACTATATACAATCTGTTATTCTCATCACTTTATTATGTAAATTTATTTAACCCTCATATAAATTGTATTTGTGAGCTTTATTATTGTTGATCCACTTTAAAGATGAGAAAACTGATATTAATGAGATGAAGTAGCTTGATCAAAACTTCACAGCCAAGCAATGACAAAATTAGAACTTGGGTACAGGAACTCTAGCTCTAGAGACAATACGATCTCATTACAATGACTTCTAAAATGCTTATTCTTTAATTCTTTTATTCCTTTAGCTTCCTTTATTTCTCTTTCTTCAACTGCAAAATAATATGAATCTTAAGTAGTAAATAATATACATAAAGCACAATTCCTTTCACATAGTAGATATATAATAGGTTATTTTGTGATTATTAACGTAGGTCACAATCTGGGGTCTAAAATTGAAGCAGCCTTCTACACATTGTTCCAGTTTGAAATATAAATAATGAAATGTCTTATACTTATTTCATATTTAAAACTCCCTGGTTACTTGGTCCATACTTTGTTAACTCTTCTGCATGATTTGTAGACATGTCTTGTTTCTTCATTAAGTAATTAAATTCTCTTTTTTAAAAAGAAAAGGGAGGTTATCTTTTTTTATTTATGCCTGTAACTATAAGCATCTCCAACACAGTGTTTGTCACAAAGAATATATTTAAGAAATATTTATGAAAGAGAAAGAAGGAAGGACAGGAGGGAGGAAGGAAATATAGGGCAAGAAAATACAAAAGCAACCAAAAACTATCCAAAAAACAGAAGTTAAGATGAAGACTATTCTGGGTCCTGGGATATATCTCAATGTAAAGTATTTGGTTAGCATGTGTGAGGCCCTGGATTTGATCCCCAGCACTGGAAAAAAAAAGACTATTATGTCTTAATAAAATATACTTATTTTTGTAAAGAACATTCTGGCACAAATAAGCTATTGAATATTATACCCAACTTTTTGACAGCTCATTGTCTTAGTTTCAATAAGTTGTTCCATATTTATTAGCTCATATTTATTAACCAGTGTGAGACAGCAGGCAATAATTTTGGACTACAAAAAGTTCTTATTTTTTCTGAAAAGTAGGCATTAGATTTGGTTTCCCATTTAAATACAGGCACTACTAGAGAGCACCCAATTTAATTGCCTCAATGTATAACATTTTCAAAGTAAGTTTGAAGGAAAGATCACTATATAATTCTAAGCCTTGTCAGCTGCCAAATGACCATTTTGTCTGGCAGCTGTGGATGGTGAACAATGCAACTAATGTCACTGTCAAGAAGCCAAATATTTTATGATCTCAATAGCAAATCAATGAATAACAGCTAATTTCTGACTACCATGTGCAAAAGGGTGTCCTCTTACTCTGACAAGCCAATAATGTTTGAAGATGGACATATTATTTTGAGTTCAATAAATCTAGAATAAGAAATATAAATAAATATGAAGAAATATAAGAAATATAAAACCCAATTATCTTTTTAAATGAACATTTAAAAACTATATACCAGCATGAGATAAGTTATGTGCCGTTCCCTCTACTTTTTTTTATCTTTTGTTAAAATTTAAGAAAACTATAATGTTAATATACCTGAAGATAGTTTAAAAATAAATGACATAGCCATTCCATAATGTATATATATGTCAAAACATAACAGTGTACATACAGCCTAACTATATACAATTTTACGTACCAATTAAAAAATTAAAGAAGTCTTATTAAAAAGCACTAGTCCCAAAATTATTTTACAAACCAGTGAGCATGGCAATAGGCAAATTCAGATTAAAAAGAATGAAGCTTGGGAAACTAAAGCAACACACAGCAGGTGAGTGACAGCAAAAGACAACATCAATGTCTGTGCCACCTGCAACAGATGTCAGGCCTTGACCCTGCCAAAATACACTGAAATGTGTTGAGCATCTCTGGTTTAGCACTAAAGGTAGTTAAAGTCATTCTTTGGTTCTCAAAAAGCTGAGAAAATATAACAATGTTCAGTCATTACCTTATTCATTCATAACATTTATTGAGAAACAAATCACTGAATAAGGTCTGTTTCTCTATTCTCACAACATAAATGAAAAAAGTGTTAATAAAGATGAGTGCTAAAATATTCAGGAACAGCTTCACAGAGAAGTAATGTGTAAACTGTGTAGAGAAAGCTGATAAGAGTATAGCAGGTAAATAGGAAGGCAAGGATAGCAGCATAAAGCATAGAATGTCGGACAGTGCAGTGTGATCTGAGTGTAGCATTCATATGGGATGTATAAAGAAAATGTATCCAGGAAAGGAGGTTAATACCAGGTTGTGAAAGAAGAGAGTGAGAATCAACAGAACTCTAAGCAGGATAAGCCTGTTTCTTGCCAAAAAATGATACCTCTAGTAGATATAATGAAGACAAACTGCAGTGGGAAGAAGTGATAGCAACCAGATGAAATGCTGTAAGCTTTTGCAAGACACCAGGCAATGGAAGACAAGAGTCCTGAAATAAGATAATGGCAGTCAAGACAGAGGAGAGGGATAAATTCAAAATATGTTTTTGTAGTAAAAAGGAACAGGATCTGATGAATCTTGGGATTTTTTGGGAGTGGAAAGAGTAAAACCACATAAAACCAAGCCTCTAAATTTGTACATTTCAAATTTTAAAAGTGCTAAGCAATGTTTAAAGTTTAAAAAAAAAAAAAAAAACTAGCTTCAATTGTTTAAAGAAAAGGGAAGATCTGGAGACCCTAACTTAGTCTGCATTAGGAAAAAAGGCTAAGTTCCAGATAAAGATACATAGAAGATAGTACGAAATAAAAGTTTGAGTTTAGGAGAGAGACTAGTAGAGATAAGCATCTGAGAACATTGGCAAATATGGACACAAGAAGAGTACCCCACAACGCAAATTCAAAAGACAAAATCCAGGCCTTAGAAATTCTACTACTTAACGGATTAATTGAAGAGAAAACATCAAAGGAAACTGAAAAAATAAGAATTTATTTATTATAAAATTATCCAGCTACTCTGATTATTCCATTATTATTGATAACTTACTGTGGACCAATCAATGTCAGTGCCATGGAATAAGAGAATAACGATTGATATGATAGTTTCTTTATGAGGCTTGCTGTCTAGTGTGGTTTGTAGACAAATAAAGACACTTGCAAAACTGTAGCATAGAAGTTAGAATGAAGCAGAGTGTAAGGAGAGGACAGGATGGTACCTATTTACAGGAGAATCAAGAAAAGTTATGAAATCAAGAAAAAAAGTATCAAAAACAACAGAGCATCAGTGCTGTCAAATGTGACCTCAACACAGATGTCATTAAAATCTGAATATCAGTATTTGTACTCTGTATCAAGTTGCTCTTTCCAGTATTACATGCTGTCTCTTAACCATCAAAATATTTTTAGTGGTCACTTTCCACATCCATTAGAAAATATCACACAGCAATTGAGGTATCTGAGAGACTATGAAAAGAACTCTTTTAAATTATAATAATTAGTGCATACTAATTATACAAATTGATGAGTCGCATGTGAAATTTCCATAAATGCATATATGATTTTTCTGATCATATCCACCCTCCCTTTTACCCTCTATTGTTCTCCCCACTCTCTCTCCTTCCTTTCATCCCCATCCCTTTCCCTAATAGTTCCTCTTTTACTTCCAAATCATCATTTTTTTGTTCCCACATATGTGAGAAAACATATGATACTTGTCTTTCTGTGTTTCACTTATTTCACTTAACATGCTATCTTCCAGTTCCATTCATTTTCCTGCAAATGACAGATTTCATTCTGTATGGTAAATACCCCATCATGTATATATACTGTAGAGAGCAGTGACTGAGATTTGGGGTCCTTGATTGCTTCATGGCTATGGTGTGCCTACAGCCTGGAAATGTTTCTGTGTAAAGGAACAGGATGCCCAGTTGCTATGGTGGCACCCCTCACCCAAAAAGGCTCTGTGTCTTATCAGTTTCCACCTTGCTCTCAGGAACAAAGCTCGCAGGATGGAAGAATTCTGAGCACAACAAGATAAGCACAATGTTTCACCAGTGCTGCTACTTCCAGGCCTGCCCATTTAACAGTAACTTTAGACAATAGACTTCCTAAGTGCTACAGGAAGCTCCTAACATTGCAACAGTAGAAAAACTACATAAATGTTTCTAGCCCTATAACTTTCTTGTACACAAAGAACAATTCCTCTCTAGTCTTTAACTTATTGATTATGAGAACCTACATAAACAAACTTGCTGGGCCCAGTTCTGTACTCAGATCTCTATCAGAGTGCAGTGTTTCCACCTGATCCCAACTTTGTCTCTGTATCTTGTGTAAGTGTTTTTCTTAATCCCCCATTGCCTCTCTCAGGTTTCTCAGGTTCAGCCACACAGGTCATGGCAATACGCCATATTTTCTTTATCCATTCATTGGTTGACAGGTATTTAGACTGACTCTATATCCTACTGCAAATAGTGTGGCAATAAATATGAGTATGAAGGTATCTCTTTTGTATGTTGACTTCATTTCCTTCAAATGTATTCCCAGGATTGGTAGAGCTGGATTTTGTCATATTTCTATTTTTGCTTTTTTGAGGAATCTACATATCATTTTCCATAGTAGCTGTACTAATCTACATTCCTACCAACAGTGTTTTCCTCACATCCTTGCTGACATTTGTTATTTTTCAGTGGTCTTTGTTTTGTCTTTTTTGTTTTGTTGATAATACCCACTATGTCTGAGGTGAGATAAAGTCTTAGCATAGTTTTGATTTTCATTTCTCTGATTAAAAACATTGATCATATTTACAATAGAAAACAACTCTTATAATAGTCTATACTTTCAAATTAACTGTATTCAGAATGTAAAGATCAGTTCTTTGCCTTTTGGCCAAGATCAAGGGCAAAGAGTAAAGAAATCAGAAGCCTCTAGATTTGAGATTCCCTAGAAATTATATTTTTTCCCTCTAGTTGGGAACACAATGACTAATGACTAATATAATGGTTTAAAAAAAGAAAAAGAAAACCTTACTGAATTACCTTCCATTTGGTCAGGCACTGAGAATTCCCTGAGTGCCCATGAGTATAGATAATACGGTTTAGCATTGTTATGATCATTAGACTAATGCTCAATCCAAGATATGCCTCTTTTGTAAAATGAAAGATTTAAATAGAATGCTCTAATATTCCATGGCTCAATAAGTTTAACTTAGATAAAGAAGTGATACAGTCTCCAAGGAATAAACAAGTAATAAGCAAAAATATGCAACACAGCTAAGAAGTCCCTATGCATAACATTTTGTCCTCTGTGAATTATTTGTTTAATAACAATCTCACCTAATAACAGAAACCTAAAAAGAGCTAAAGAGCATAGCAGAAAATGAAAGTTCATATGGATAATGGAGAAGCACATGCAGATCATTTCTTACTAGCACAATGTATTTTGCGTATATATATTTTTTAAAAAGTTACTGTGTACTGAATGCTTGCCATCTACCAGACACTGTGCTAATTATTTCAACACTGTTAGTAACCTAACAACTCAATAAAGTAGGAATTATTGTTATTCCTATTTTATAGATAAGGAAACTGAGGTTTAGAGAAGTCAAACATCTTATTTGAGGTTACAGAGCTAATCACTGCAATCTTAGACTCAACCATAATTTATCTGAATCCACAGCCCACATACTTCACCATTCCACAATAATGAACTGTAAGGAATTGTTACTACAATGAGAGATGGAAGTAAAAGACTGAGTTCAAAATTGTAGAAACAGATAAAAAATTATATTTAGTGAATCAGACAAAGCCCCATGAAGGAGACAGATCTGAAGTTATGATTTAAAGTTATTATCAAGAGGTACTATCGAGGTACTCATTTAAGTGATCTAAGTGTGTTTCATATTTATGGGGAAAAATTAAATTGAATATAATTATTTGAAATCAATAGTTATCATCTAATCACCACAATAAATTGTACCTCATAGGTTGTAGGCAATACAGAGTTTCCACATAATTTGTTCTTCAATTATAGAGTTACACAACATATAGAAAGAGTATGTCAAATCTTAGATTCTGAATGGAAAACTTATTCATGAGACCATTAAACAATTATATCCAATTGTTTGTAATAGAGAATGAGAAACCAGATGGAAGTGTAATAAATTCTTTCTGACAGAGACAGGGAGAAAAAAAAGGAAAAAAGTAAGGTGCTTGAATAAATTGAGATAAATATCACTGAGAAAAAGAAGTCAAGCTGCATAAGAGAGTCTAAGAGTCAGCATTCTAGGGAAGTGGAAGAAATTCTCAAAGGAATTCTTAAAACCCAAAACAAATTAGAATACTGAAAGCACACTCGACAGCACTGGACAACGTATCAAAACATCCTTCTTAAATCCAAGCAGCTGTTGTGATGTGTTATCACATTGCTGAGACAGAAGACCCAATTACAATTTCAGTGGCTGAACTATAAAGTTGATTGGGGAGGGCCAAAAAAGGAAATGCTTAGATTCAAGAAGACTATTTTATATGTAAAACAACACCACCAATTAGCTTTATTTTTATTCATTCATTCTTCAACAAATATTTATCAAGGCCACTGTTCTAGGCACCAGAAACATGGTAAGGTAAATAAAATGAAAACTTCTCTTCCTTCAGAACATATATTCCAGTCCAACAAATAATTTTAAAAGGTGAAATATGGAGTATAAAAGTAAGTGCTATAAAGGAAAATAAAGAAGTGAAAATGGGAACATGGGAGATAGTCACAGGAGAAATACAGTTTTAAATAGGATTGAGAAGAAAGGCCTCAATGAATAGATAACATAAAGAAAAATATGAAGAATATAAGGAAATGAGCCTTATAAATATGGAAGAACCTAGAAAAGCCAATGCAAAGGCTCTTGAGGCAAGGGTACTCTTAGCAGCATATAGGAAAAATTAAGAGGCCAGTATGCCCAGAAAAGAGAGAGAGGTGGAAATCATAGGACATGATGTCAAAAGGTAAAGTAGGTAGAAAGGCCAAATCATGTATGATCTTCTAGGATCAAGTACTCGGTTTTACCCAAAGTTAATGGAAATTTTTGACAAAAATTTTTTAGCAGAGGAGTAATGTGGTATGATGTACATGATAAAAAATGGTGAAAGCAGTAGTAGGATAGAAACAGTTAGGAGGTTGTTCTTAATGAGTATATTCATGGACATAGCAGAATTGCTATTCCTTCTTTAAGACTAAGGGTCAAAACTCAATATATACAGTCAAAGCTGGGGCAAATTTTTGACTCAACTACATATCTATGCCTAGGATTCCTCCCATGTAAAAGTTACCTGAGCCTAGCTTTCCTCTTAAGTAAAATAAGAATTTTAAGAGACACATTGAAAACTTCTATGTGTTAGACTCTTCCTTTCACGTCTTATTGTGAGTTTCCCTTAGAAGCAGACCACAGTATGATATTTTTATTAGGGAAAACAGTAACAGTATCAGGAATGTCAGAAAAAGGACATGCAAGGAAAGCCAGCATATAAAGGATATGCAACCAAAACAGCCACTGTAGTGAACAACTGGAGTTTAATTATGCAGGAAGGCTCTGGAAAACAAGCTAGAACACAGAATTGTCCTACCCAAGGAAAAAGGGAGATGGAATAATATTTGTACTCCAAATCAGAACAGCCATGAATTATACATTACCCATGAAAGGGGATAATTTCCATACAATTCCAGCTTGTCTCTGTCTTTCCTAAGCAGAATGGCCTTCTGTGGTTCTTGAAAAAAAGTCCTCAGGCAGAGAAAAGCAAGCATTTGCTGTAGGGCACATTGTAACATATCTGAGGGTAAGGCTGGGGCACTGACAGGAAAGGCTATACACCCATAAGAGAAAAAAAAGATAGAATTATTGTTATGGTTTGGATGTGAGTTTTGCCCAAAAGCTCATGTATGAGACAAAGCAAGGTTTAGAAAACAAATGATTGCATTATGATAGCCTTAACCCAATCACTTAATTGATACCTTGATGAGATTAACTGAGTGGTAACTGAAGGCGGGTAAGATATAGATGAAGGAAGTGGGTCCCTGGGGCATTCCTTTGGGGTAAGTATTTTGCATCTGACTAGTGGAGTTTCTCTATGCTTTCTGATCATCATGTGAGACACTTCCTTTCACCACAGTCTTCTACCATGATGTTCTGTCTTGTCTTGAGCCCCAAGGAATGGAGCCAGCTATTTATGAACTGAAATCTCTGAAACTGTGAGTTCTCCCAAATAAACTTTACTCTAACAGTATTCTCATTGTATCTTTTAGTCACAGCAGCAAAATGCTGACTAGAACAACTATGCACCACAACAAAATGTCACTAGTGATTATTTCTGAATGGTAAAAAATATTTGTGTTTCTCCATTTCTTTTTGGTATATTTTGGTATATTTTTTAGCCTTTTAAATTCTATAATAAATATATTATTACTTGTATAATAATACATTATATAATTAGTATATAGACATATTAAATAGCATCATACTGTTTTTGCACTTATACCTTGCTGGTGGGACTGCAAATTGGTGCAGCCAATATAGAAAGCATTATGGAGATTCCTTGAAAATCTGGGAATGGAACCACCATTTGACCCAGCTATTCCTCTTATCAGACTATACCCAAAGGACTTAAAAACAGCATACTACAGGGACACAGCCACATCAATGTTTATAGCAACACAATTCACAATAGCTAAACTGTGGAGCCAATCTAGATGTCCTTCAGTGGACAAATGGATAAAAAAATGTGACATATATATACAATGGAATTGTACTCCACATTAAAAGAGAACAAAATCATGGCATTTGCAGGTAAATGGATGGCATTGGAAAAGATAATGCTAAGTTAGCCAATCCCAAAAAAACAAATGCCAAATATTTTCTCTGATATAAGGGGGATGACTCATAGTGGGGTAGGGAAGGAGAGCATGGGAGGATTAGATTAATTCTAGATAGGAAAGAAGGGTAGGAGGGAAAGGGAGGGAGAGGGGATTAGCAAGGATGGTGGAATGTGACGGTCATCATTATACAATGTACATGTATGAAGACTTGAATTGGATATCAACATACCTTATATAAAAACAGAGATATGAAAAATTGTGGTATATATGTGTATTAAGAATTACAGGGACTGGGGCTGTGGCTCAGCAGTAGCACACTTGCCTGGAATGTGTGAGGCAATGGGTTCAATTCTCAGCACCACATATAAAGAAATAAAAAAAGGGCTATCCACAACTAGAAAAACATTTAAAAAAAAATTGTAATGCAGAAAAAAAGTACATGTATAATGGCATAAATTGGTGTGAACATACTTTATATACAGAGATACGAAAAATTGTGCTCTGCATGTGAAATAAGAATTGTAACGCATTCCACTATTGTGTATATAAAAATAATAATAAAATTTAAAAATCTATAAAACATAAATAAATAAATAAATAAAAATAACTTACTTTTCTGTGGTGAAATATATACAAACAGATCCAGCACATAACAGAATAATCTCTAGGGACAGAAAATAAATCTACTCTTATGAAGAGACAAAGGAGAGGAAGAATGCAGAAAATTGTGGGAGTAAAAAATGTGTTTTGTATCTTTTTATGATGAACATCTTGTAAATGCATGCATATGTGAAAAAATATAAAATTATACAGTTTTTATATATTCTACATATTGTACATTAATTATATAAAAATAAAATTTAAAATACCAAAAAAAGACCTCCCATGTTCATGGATAGGCATGGTTAAAACCATTAAAATGGCCACATTACCAAAATGATCTATAGATTCAATTTAATCACCAA
Organism: Marmota monax; assembly: GCF_021218885.2. Classification (NCBI taxonomy): domain Eukaryota; kingdom Metazoa; phylum Chordata; class Mammalia; order Rodentia; family Sciuridae; genus Marmota; species Marmota monax. Next base: position 4,710,288 of record NW_026695236.1, on the reverse strand, counting down.
CAAAAGACCAATAACATTTTTCAGAGAACTAGAAAAATCAATACAGAGGAACAGAAGACCCAGAATAGCTAAAACATCCTGAGTAAAGAGAGAAATACTGGAGAAACTTTGCAGTGTAAGAAGAAAACATAGGGGAGATACTTCAATATATAGGCACAGGCGATGACTTCCTAACTTAGCTCAGGAAACAATATCAAGAATCAATAAATGAGATGACATTGAATTTAAAAACTTCTACACAGCAAACAGTTAACAGCAAGAAGACAGAGTCTATAAAATGACATAAAATCTTTGCCAGCTAGTTTTCTGTCAAAGAATTAATACCTTAACAGTGTAAAGAATTCAAAAAGCAAATAACCCATTCAAAAAATGGGCAAATAAACTGAACAGATACTTCTCCAAAGAAGAAATACAAATGGCTAACAATTATATGAAAAAAAAATGTTCAACATCTTTTTTTAAAATTTTTTATTGTTGGTTGTTCAAAACATTACATAGTTCTTGACATATCATATTTCACACTTTGATTCAAGTAGGTTATGAACTCCCATTTTTACCCCGTATACAGATTGCAGAATCATATCAGTTACACATCCATTGATTTACATGTTGCCATACTAGTGTCTGTTGTATTCTGCTGCCTTTCCTATCCTCTACTATCCCCCCTCCCCTCCCCTCCCCTCCCCTCTTCTCTCTCTACCCCCTCTACTGTCATTCATTTCTCCCCCTTGTATTATTTTTCCCTTTCCCCTCACTTCCTCTTGTATGTACTTTTGTATAACTCTGAGGGTCTCCTTCCATTTCCATGCAGTTTCCCTTCTCTCTCCCTTTCCCTCCCACCTCTCATCCCTGTTTAATGTTAATCTTCTTCTCATGCTCTTCATCCCTACTCTGTTCTTAGTTACCCTCCTTATATCAAAGAAGACATTTGGCATTTGTTTTTTAGAGATTGGCTAGATTCACGTAGCATAATCTGCTCTAATGCCATCCATTTCCGTGCAAATTCTATGATTTTGTCATTTTTTAAAGCAGAGTAATACTCCATTGTGTATAAATGCCACATTTTTTTATCCATTTGTCTATTGAAGGGCATCTAGGTTGGTTCCACAGTCTTGCTATTGTGAATTGTGCTGCTATGAACATCGATGTAGCAGTGTCCCTGTAGCATGCTCTTTTTAGGTCTTTAGGGAATAGACCAAGAAGGGGAATAGCTGGGTCAAATGGTGGCTCCATTCCCAGCTTTCCAAGAAATCTCCATACTGCTTTCCAAATTGGCTGCACCAATTTGCAGTCCCACCAGCAATGTACAAGTGTACCCTTTTCCCCACATCCTCGCCAGCATTTGTTGTTGTTTGACTTCATAATGGCTGCCAATCTTACTGGAGTGAGATGGTATCTTAGGGTGGTTTTGATTTGCATTTCTCTGACTGCTAGAGATGGTGAGCATTTTTTCATGTACTTGTTGATTGATTGTAAGTCCTCCTCTGAGAAATGTCTGTTCAGGTCCTTGGCCCATTTGTTGATTGGGTTATTTGTTATCTTATTGTCTAATTTTTTGAGTTCTTTGTATACTCTGGATATAGGGCTCTATCTGAAGTGTGAGAAGTAAAGATTTGTTCCCAGGATGTAGGCTCCCTATTTACCACTCTTATTGTTTCTTTTGCTGAGAAAAAACTTTTTAGTTTGAGTAAGTCCCATTTGTTGATTCTAGTTATTAACTTTTGTGCTATGGGTATCCTATTGAGGAATTTGGAGCCCGACCCCACAGTATGTAGATCGTAGCCAACTTTTCTTCTATCAGATGACGTGTCTCTGATTTGATATCAAGCTCCTTGATCCATTTTGAATTAACTTTTGTGCATGGCGAGAGAAAGGGATTCAGTTTCATTTTGTTGCATATGGATTTCCAGTTTTCCCAGCACCATTTGTTGAAGATGTTATCCTTCCTCCATTGCATGCTTTTAGCCCCTTTATCAAATATAAGATAGTTGTAGTTTTCTGGATTGGTTTCTGTGTCCTCTATTCTGTACCATTGGTCCACCCACCTGTTTTGGTACGAGTACCACGCTGTTTTTGTTACTATTGCTCTGTAGCATAGTTTGAAGTCTGGTATCGCTATACCGCCTGATTCACACTTCCTGCTTAGCATTGTTTTTGCTATTCTGGGTCGTTTATTTTTCCATATGAATTTCATGATTGCTTTCTCTATTTCTACAAGAAATGCCGTTGGGATTTTGATTGGCATTGCATTAAACCTATAGAGAACTTTTGGTAATATCGCCATTTTGATGATGTTAGTTCTGCCTATCCATGAACAGGGTATATTTTTCCATCTTCTAAGATCTTCTTCTATTTCTCTCTTTAGGGTTCTGTAGTTTTCATTGTATAAGTCTTTCACCTCTTTTGTTAGGTTGATTCCCAAGTATTTTATTTTTTGTGAGGATATTGTGAATGGAGTGGTTGTCCTCATTTCCATTTCAGTGGATTTGTCGCTGATATACAGGAATGCCTTTGATTTATGCATGTTGATTTTATATCCTGCCACTTTGCTGAATTCATTTATTAGCTCTAATAGTTTCTTTGTAGACCCTTTTGGGTCTGCTAGGTATAGAATCATGTCACCTGCAAATAGTGATAATTTAAGTTCTTCTTTTCCTATTTTTATGCCTTTAATTTCTTTCGTCTGTCTAATTGCTCTGGCCAGTGTTTCGAGAACTATGTTGAACAGAAGTGGTGAGAGGGCATCCCTGTCTTGTTCCAGATTTTAGAGGGAATGCCTTCAGTTTTTCTCCATTCAGAATGATGCTAGCCTGAGGCTTAGCATAGATTGCTTTTACAATATTGAGGTATGTTCCTGTTATCCCTAGTTTTTCTAGAGTTTTGAACATAAAGGGATGCTGTACTTTGTCGAATGCTTTTTCCGCATCTATCGAGATGATCATATGGTTCTTATTTTTAAGTCTATTGATGTGGTGAATAACATTTATTGATTTCCGTATATTGAACCAGCCTTGCATCCCAGGGATGAATCCTACTTGATCATGGTGTACAATTTTTTTGATATGTTTTTGTATCCGATTCGCCAGAATTTTATTGAGGATTTTTGCATCTAGGTTCATTAGAGATATTGATCTGTAGTTTTCTTTCTTTGAAGTGTCTTTGTCTGGTTTAGGTATCAGGGTGATGTTGGCCTCGTAGAATGAATTTGGAAGTTCTCCCTCTTTTTCTATTTCCTGAAGTAGCTTGAAAATATTGGTATTAGTACCTCTTTAAAGGTTTTGTAAAACCTGCTGTATACCCATCCGGTCCTGGGCTTTTCTTAGTTGGTAGTCTTTTGATGGTTTCTTCTATTTCCTCAATTGATATTGGTCTGTTTAGGTTGTCTATATCCTCCTGACTCAATCTGGGCAGATCATATGACTTAAGAAATTTATTGATGCCTTCACTATCTTCTAATTTATTGGAGTATAGGGATTCAAAATAATTTCTGATTATCTTCTGTATTTCTGAAGTGTCTGTTGTGATATTGCCTTTTTCATCCCGTATGCTAGTAAATTGAGTTCTCTCTCTTCTTCTCTTCGTTAGCATGGCTAAGGGTCTGTCGATTTTGTTTATTTTTTCAAAGAACCAACTTTTAGTTTTGTCAATTTTTTCAATTGTTTCTTTTGTTTCGATTTCATTAATTTCAGCTCTGATTTTAATTATTTCTTGCCTTCTACTTCTTTTGCTGTTGTTTTGCTCTTCTTTTTCAAGGATTTTGAGATGAAGTATGAGATCATTTATTTGTTGGTTTTTTCTATTTTTAAGGAATGAACTCCAAGCAATGAATTTTCCTCTTAGAACTGCTTTCAGTGTGTCCCATAGATTCCGATATGTTGTGTCTGTGTTTTCATTTATCTCTAAGAATTTTTTAATTTCCTCCTTGATGTCTTCTATAACCCATTGATCATTCAGTAACCTATTGTTCATTCTCCAAGTGATGTATGTTTTTTCCTTCCTTCTTTTATCATTGATTTTCAGTTTCATTCCATTATGATCAGATAAGATGCATGGTATTATCTCTACTCCTTTATATTGTCTAAGAGTTGCCCTGTGACATAATATATGATCTATTTTTGAGAAGGATCCATGTGCTGCTGAGAAAAAAGTGTAACTGCTTGATGTTTGGTGGTATATTCTATATATGTCAATTAAGTCTAGGTTATTAATTGTGTTATTGATTTCTATAGTTTTCTTATTCAACTTTTGTTTGGAAGATCTGTCCAGTGGTGAGAGAGGTGTGTTGAAGTCTCCCATGATTATTGTATGGTGGTCTATTAGACTCTTGGACTTGAGAAGAGTTTGTTTGATGAACATAGCTGCACCATTGTTTGGGGCATATATATTTATGATTGTTATGTCTTGTTGGTGTATGGTTCCCTTAAGCAGTATGTAGTGTCCCTCTTTATCCCTTTTGATTAACTTTGGCTTGAAATCCATTTTATTTGATATGAGTATGGACACTCCTGCTTGTTTCCGAAGTCCATATGAGTGATATGATTTTTCCCAACCTGTCACCTTCAGCCTATGTATGTCTTTTCCTATCAAATGCGTCTCCTGTAGGCAGCATATTGTTGGGTCTTGTTTTGTGATCCATTCTACTAGCCTGTGTCTCTTAATTGGTGAGTTTAAGCCATTAACATTTAGGGTTATTATTGAGATATGGGTTGTTCTTCCAGCCATATTTGTTTATTTCTGTTACTAAACATGGTTTGTTTTCCTCTTTGATTATTTCCCCCCCCTTTACTGTCCTACCTCCCACTATTGGTTTTCATTGTTATTTTCCATTTCCTCTTCCTGTAATGTTTTGGCAAGGATGTTTTGAAGAGATGGTTTTCTAGCTGCAAATTCTTTTAACTTTTGTTTATCGTGGAAGGTTTTAATTTCATCTTCCATCCTGAAACTTAATTTCGCTGGATACACAATTCTTGGTTGGAACCCATTTTCTTTCAGTGTTTGAAATATGTTATTCCAGGATCTTCTAGCTTTCAGAGTCTGTGTTGAAAGATCACCTGTTATCCTGATTGGCTTACCCCTAAATGTAATCTGCTTCCTTTCTCTTGTAGCTTTTAAAATTCTCTCCTTATTCTGTATGTTGGGCATCTTCATTATAATGTGTCTAGGTGTGGATCTCTTATGATTTTGCACATTCGGCGTCCTGTAGGCTTCTAGGATTTGGGATTCTGTCTCATTCTTCAAGTCTGGGAAGTTTTCTCGTATTATTTCATTTTATATATTGTCCATTCGTTTGGTTTGGACCTCTATACCTTCCTGTATCCCAATGACTCTTAAGTTTGGTCTCTTAATGTTATCCCATATTTCTTGGATATTCTGCTCATGGTTTCTTAACAGTCTTGCTGAGCTGTCTATGTTCTTTTCCAGTTGAAATACTTTGTCTTCATTGTCTGATGTTCTATCTTCTAAGTGTTCTACTCTGCTGGTAGTATTCTCAATTGAGTTTTTAAGTTGGTTTATTGCTTCCTGCATTTCTAGGATTTCTGTTTGTTTTTTATAACCTCTATCTCCCTGTAGAGTTGATCTTTTGCTTCCTGGATTTGTTTGTAATTCATTGTCAAAGTGATCTTTCATTGTCTGATTTTGCTGTCTAATGTCTTCCTTGAGACTCCAGATCATCTGAAGCATGTATATCCTGAATTCTTTATCTGACATTCCATCTGCTGCAGCTGTTACCTCTTCTAAAGTTGTGTTGACCTGCATTGCTTGTGGTCCTTTCTTTCCTTGTCTTTTCATACTGCTTGCATTTCTTTCTGCTTGGTGAAACTGTTGTGTTTTTGAAAAATTGTTCCCCCTATATATTTATATTGCTCTTGTATAGTTGAAAAGTCTCTCTTGCAGGGTCAGGCGGCGGTCTGCCTACCTTGCAGGCATGGGCGGTGGCTCTGCTCTGCCCCTCCTCCAATTGGTGTGACGTGTCTACCACGCCAGTGGGCCACTGGGCCTGTCCCGGGCGCAGGCGAAAGCTCCTCTCTGCCCCTACTCCAATTGGGGTGACGTGTGTACCATGCCAGCAGGCCACCATGCCTGATCCGCCGGTTGGTTGCAGGTCTGCCTACCTTGCAGGCGCGGGCTGCGGCTCTGCTCTGCCCCTCCTCCAATTTGTGTGACTTGTCTACCACACCCGCGGACCGCTGGGTGTTCAACATCTTTACTCATCAGGGACATGTAAATCAAAATTACATTGAGATTCCATCTAACTCTAGTCATAACAGCAATCATTAAGAATACAAATAACAGTAAATGCTGGTGAAGATGTAGTAGAAATAATATCTTATACAATGTTGGTGGAAATGTAAATTAGTACAGACACTACAAAATCAGTATGGAATTTCCTCAAAAAACTAAGACTAGAACTAACATATGACCCAGCTATAGCACCCCTCAGTATTTATTGAAAAGAATTATCATACTTAAGAGATTCATGCATACCCAGGTTTATCACAGCACAATTCATAATTGCCAAATTAAGGAACCAGCCTAGATATCTATTAACAGATGACTAGATAAGGAAAATGTGGTACATATACATGATGGAATTTTATTCAGTCATAAGAAGAATGAAATCATGTAATTTGCAGGAAAATGGATAGATCAGATATATTTCACATTAAGTGAAATAAGTCAAACTTAAAAGACAAATATCAAATATTTTCTCTTATATGTAGAAGCTAGAGGGAAAGGGAGCATGGAGAAGATGTCATGAAAGCAGAAGGAAGACTATTAGGGTAGAAGAGGCTGTGGCAGGGGGAGGAGAGAATAGTAAGGAAAAGTATTAGGGAATGAAACTGATCAAATTATATTACATTCATGTATGAATATGCCACAATTAAACCCACTATTCTATATAATTATTATGCACCAATATAAAAAGAATTGTGATAGAATATAATAGGATTCCAGCTTGCAGACAAAAGCATAATTTGATCCTAGATAGGGATGTTTATGTGGGCTGATATGGGTTTGGTTATGGGATAGTATAGAATATTAACACACTTTATTCTTAGCCCTATTGATATGGATATTCTCAAATAAATTACTATTGTGATACTGATTGACACGTCAGAAATGAATAAAAAGTTGGCAAATTAATTAAAACAAGGAAGAAACTGTAAATTAAAAATAACCAGATATAAGGGGAATTTCCTCCCAATATGAGAATCAGAACTTCAGTTTTTATATCAAAGATACACAGTATTTCATATCCTTAAAAGATTTATCTTAAGCAATATTTAAAAAATGTAATTCTCATGAAATAGAATGTTGATAAATATAAATTAAGTAAAAATCAGGACTACTGACTACTAAACTAAAAATTTTAGTCAGTACTCATAAGGCACTTTTTGGTAAACTAAAATTTTTAAAAAGTACCTCTTCCTCAAAAGACTTTACTTTCATTAGTTGGGAAATTATCATAATAGTTTTCTTATAACTATATACCTTACTACCCTCTGCCAAAAATTGTAAGGAATATACAAATTTAAAATGTGTTTGATACTAGAGGTATCCCCTAAGGTTGTATAGTACAAACATGTCCAACTCTACACCAGCAGCTCTGCTTAATGTATATTTAATGAATAAAGTACTTGTCATAAACATGAACTGTGATAAATGCTGAAAATGTAATTTAAGAAAATATGGTCTTAACCCTCAGGAAACTCCCAGTCAAATTAAACAAAAAATTACACTATGGTGCAGTGAATGCTATGTACAGGGGAAGGATTCCTAACCGGGCTGGAAGAAGTCTATGTTAAGAGTTTTACCCATACTCTAATGGCAGTAATTATAAAAACTAAGAAATCAAGACACAATCATTTGGAGCATGTTGGTGCTCATTATTGTCACTCTTCAGCTGAGAGACACTTTAATCTGACAAAACATTAAGCCACATTAAATGAAGCAACTTTGATTCCAGGGCCAAACTTCTTACACTTAGTAGGCCTGTGAGAAGGCAGACATAACTCATCTCACTAGAAAGAGAAGAAAAATAAAGTGGAGGGGAAATTTGAGCAAAAGTGTTGAGACAACAGTCTTCAAAGCAGAACACAGAAAAGTAGAAGTCTAAAGAAAATAAGTACAAAGGGGGATGAACAGTGGGAAAGAAGAAATGACCAAGACCAATATAATGTAGCACATGGTGTGTATGTACCTCTACATAAAAGCTTGGAAATGAAGAAAATAAAATTGGCATTTAACTGGACCCCAAGACCCAAGAGGAGTCTATGAAGCTCTTGTAATACAAAAGAACATGAATGTTTAAAATAAGGTATAATAAAACACTGACATATTTGTTGAAATATTAGTCTGGCATATTTTTCTTTTAAAAGTATAGGGTTAGGGGTGTAACTCAGTGGTAGAATATTTGCCTAGATGTTTGAGGCCCTGGATTCATTCTCTACCTCCATAAAAAACCAAAAACTTTTTAAAAGCACAGCAACGTAACTGTTTTTATATCACTAATTTCTATAATTTCACAATCTATAATATAAATTGTGTCTCCTTATGATGGTGAGCACCAGTCATATGTATACATCCACATTTTCAGCATGGAAACTGCTAATCATTTTGTCACTAGATAGACCTATAAAATGATACATTATAAATTTGTTGGGAGTGAGAAGTCATATTGAAGAATATAATAATTTAAGCCTCATAGTAGAAATATTCAGATAGGAATATGAGAATTCTAATTAAAAAAAAACAGTTCTAATTCCAGCCTAACCTAAGAAGAATAAGAAAGCAATCAATTGCTTACTCATACTGTACTATGTAAGAAAAACCCTCCACTTCTACCCCTATGACTGCATACCCTTTCTTGTTCTTCAAAAGCTTTAAATATTTCAAAGCTAAAACCAAAAGCTCCTTCCCCAAGTTTGTTCCTTTTTCCTCACTGTGTAGCACCAAAGTGTTTTAGGAGTCCAATTTGAGCTCTGAGTAGTCTAAACCAATCATGTTTAAATTATGCCCTATCCCTTTTTCCAGGCCTGATCAAATCAACACAGGTTATTCCTCTGGTGACTTTTTTTAAAGACCTTGATGGACCTTTATTTTATTCATTTATTTATATGTAGTGCTGAGGATTGAACCCAGTGCCTCACATATGCTAGGCAAGTGTTCTACATCTGAGTCCCAATGCACTAGGTATTATTAACCTCGGAGGGATTAAGTAATTTACTCAAAGTTGATAAGGTATAAAGAAGTAAAAACAAGCAGACCTGAAATTCAAACTTTATTTTTAAACTATAAGGCTTATTCTTTCTATTGTGTTATATTAGTGGATTTGTCTTATACAACTAGCTTATAAATTTTATGACAATAAGAAAGGCATTTCTTGTATACTTTTGAAATTCCAGTCAAAGATGAGGTTCTAGCATAATGATTTACAGAGTATAGGCTTTCTAAATATGTTTTGTTATTTTTTTCATTGACTTCCCATGTTGTCTTTGATAGAATGCCAACAAAGGAAAAGAGCTAAAGACTGACATCGGATATTATGAGTATTTCTGCAGGTACCTATTTATTAATTAGTAGCTTGTAAACGACATAAGACCAAGACTGTAACCATTTTGCTCAATGTTGTATCCTTAGTGCTAAATAAAATATTTGGAATATAGTAGGTACCAATAAATAATTTAAAATTAAATAACAAAATTTCTCATTTCATACTTTTTCATTTAAAAAATTATTTTATTTTCCTGAAAAAAAAATCTGCAGACTTTTTCTTGACCCAGGCTTTATGAAAAGAACGATTAGATTCATACATAAAAACATTTGTGCATCTGCAATTTATGTAAATAATGTATTCCTTCTTTTCACTTATAAAGTATTTCTTCACCATCTCCTAGGTGCAAAACACTGAAGAATTCAAAGAGACTTACATCTTTTCCCTGTCTGTTTTGTAAAACAGAACCTGGAACATGCTGCTGTGACAGAAAGTAAGTTCTCAAATAATGAGGACATGTCTAAAGGACACAGAAAATTATGAGGATGAGAAACACACTCAAGAACAAGCAGTAAGGTGTAGTGGAAACCTATAAATAAATATGTAACCAACTCTGGTCCTTGTCTATTTGTTTCTGTTGTGGAGTAATGTTTCTACCCCGCAAAAAACTCACATGCTGAATCCAACTCCCAATGTGATGGTACTAGAAAACAGAGTCTTTGGGAGGAAATTAGGTCATGAAGGTGAAGCCCTCACAAGTATGATGAGTGAGTGCCCTTATAAGAAACAAAAAGCACTCACTTTCTCTTTCCTCTCCACAATATGAAAATATAAGAAAAAAGTCCTCTACAATCCAAGTAGAATGCCTTCACCAAATGCTAAAACTGCTGTCACCTCAATCCTAGAGATCCTAGCCTCTAGAATTGTGTTTAAATAAATCTCTGTTGATTAATCCACCCAAGCTCTGGTATTCTATTGTAGCACCCTGAACTGATTAAGATATTTACCATGGCTGTCCTTACCTACTGGTTTTTCTAGAGCACACAAAACAATAAATAAATAAATCCATGCCTTACCTGATAAATCAGGGGTGGAGGATGATTATTTCTGTAATTACACATTACAGAAAACAGAATAGACTATTTCCAGATCTTTTGATAGATATTTTCTAAGATTTGAAACAGAGAACCTCACCCCCAAAAAATACATAAAATCTGAAAACTGATTACTAAAAATATAAAAAATAAATACACTGAAATAAAAAGAAAAGCAATAGAGTTGGAAACTACATACTTCATAAACTACAAAAAACTAATAGCTATGATTTTCAACGAGTTCACTTAAATATTGCATATTAAAACAACATAGGTGTGCCAACAGTTAAAAGAACAAGGATATAACTAGAAATTTTACCATAAAAAAACACATATCATAAATAATCAACCTTTAAATATTAATACCCAATGCTTTTGAGGTTAGGGTAAAATTAGTGCACTCATATATTATTGGTAACACTTTAAATTGAAAAAAATACTGGAGATTATAACTTTTAAATACATTGCAAGAGCCATGAAAATACTTATATATTTTGACCTAGCAATCCTCCTTTCTGTAATTTATATTAAGAAAATAATTCAAAAGAGGGAAAATATCTATATGATTTAAAATTTTTATTATGGTTATCATTTTAATGTGTTAAAATTGGAAAAATATAATTATCTTACAATAGCATTATAGTTATGAAAATCATTATACAGCTCTTGAACACAATATTCTGAATTTATTAAAAATTCAATTTTAAAAAATTTACACAACATGGGAAGATGTTCAGAATGTTCTATGAAATAAATTATAAAAAAAGAAAATTTAACAATTCTGCATTATAAAAAGCTCCCAAAATATATACTTGGTGGGTCAGATTTAACCTCATGTCACACATGAGTTTGGTACAAATGGGACAGTTGTAATAGCATAATATTTATCATTAAATGCTGTTTTCTAGGAAATTTTCACACATGTAACTGCAGTCAGCTTTTAAAGGGACTAGACTGAAAATCATAACACTGTACCAGGAAAACATTCTGAAAATTATTTTTGCTTTTTTTATAATGAAAATGCTATTCAGTCAAGAAAGAAAACCAACATTTTAAAAAGAAAAATAATCTTTAGTTTAGAATAATTGGTCTTAATTTTTTTTAATTTCTAGAAGACAAACATGCATTAAAAAAATTAATTGGGTAAGATATTCAAAATCCAGCAATTCTCTTAGTTTCTTGTTCCTACAGTTTTCTTTCCTATTGAATAAAAGAACCACTTAGTCTGCATCAAATTCATGAAGGTTGTTTTACTCAAAGAGTAGCGTACTCCTATTTTCATAGTATAGTCACATATTTTTAATCATGCATTCATTCTCTCATTAATATTTATGATAATTACTCTAGGCACTGTGGTGGACCCTAGATACTGAAGGTGAGAAGAATAAACCATTTCTTGCTCTCTTAATGCATTATAAGGAAAAGTGAAAAATTAATAAAAAGTATTATCCATTGGGATAAATACCATACTAGAAGTTATGCGTGATCAGCTAAAGGATTTTAATTGAGGGAACAATTATTTCCACCTAGGCTAATAAGGAAGTCATTTGAACTGAACCATGTTACAGAGAATTTCTGCCCATGTCTTTTTTCTTCTGTAACAAACTACCTTATTTTTTGCAATATTTAGAATTGGTTCTAAGTGCTAAGCTATTATTTATCTATTACTATTTTATAGTACTTTTATAATAACAAAACAATGATATTGTTATTTATATTTTCTAAGAAAGGTCACATGATATGTTTTATATATTAGCTCCCCCCAAAATCCATATGAAATGAAGCATGAATTTATTTGAACTAATATAGCAAAATCATTACATAAAACCAGTTCCACTGAGTATCTATTGTGTGCTGAGGGTCTTTGCTAAGCATTAAAGATATGCAACAGATGACATAGTGGCCCTATCCTCAATCACGCAGGATACTGAACAGCTGAATCAATACAAGGATTCTTTTTGCCCATTCCTATTTATAAGCCTATCCCTACCTCTATCCATAAGCCATGGCAACTAATAATCCACCCTCTAATTCCAAAATGTTGTCATTTCAAAATGTATATAAATAGAATCCTAAAGTAAGAAACCTTTTGGTATCAGCCATTTTCATTCAGCATAATTCCCTAGAAAGTCATTCAAATTATTGTGTATATCAATATTTCATTTCTTTTTATTGCTGAGTAGTAGTCCCTGGTATGGAACCATCCCAGATTGTTTAACTATTCACTTTCAAAGGACAACTGGGCTGATGACAGATTTCGTCTATTAAAAATAAACTGAGAAAACAGGGAAGATGGCGGCGAGGGGAGTGCATTGCCCCCGTGTGCTGCTTCACTGTGTGGGAGTATGACAAGTCAGGACGGCTAAAGGCTATCTTGTTAGGAATTTCCAGCAATAGTGAGGTGCTCCGGAACCTGGAGGAAGGATTTCCATCGCACGAGGATCGGCTACGGGGACTCAAACGCGAGAGGTTTGTCACACGGAGGGTAACACTGCTTATTCAGCAAATCGCCCCGCGGCTAGAGTCTGCAGCGCGCGCTGGGAAACGAGGAGATAGCGACGCAGGGATACAGCGCTGCAGTTTCTGCCAGCCGTGCAAGCACCGTACTCAGGGCTGAATTCTGGGTTCGAGACGGGGGAAGGAAGCGGTCCATCTTGGTTCTCCACACCGGTCAGACCACAGAGGAGGCCAGCAGCCACCATGTTGGAAAGCTGACGTCACCATCCCTGTTTTCGACTGACCGCAGCTCATTCAGCCATAGAACAGGTAATTTCAGGCTGCAATTCGCCTGCGGCTTGCAGACAGATGGCTAGGGTTCAGTGCCTGGGTGCTTCTTAGAACCTGATCTTATCGGAGCGAACACCGAGCGCGGGGCGGCCGAGTTCCGGCTCCCGGAACCATCCCGGAACCACCCTGGCCCAGGGCTGGGGAGCCTGTGGAGGCTGCTTCTTGGACCCTGCTCCTATCAGAGCATACACCAAGCACTAAGCGGCCAAATTCCGGCTCCCGGAACTGAGCCCGCGGGGACTGCTTCTTGGAGCCTACACTTATAGGAGCTTACACGGAGCACGGAGCGGCTGAGTTCCGGCTCCCGGAACTTCCCTGGCCCGGGGCTAGGAGCCCGCGGAAACTGCTTATCGGGCCGGGTCCTGCTGAGGGCTGGTCAGCACTCACCCGTTGCTTTGGTTGCCCGGCAAGGGGAACGAAATGCTGCCATTCGCATAGGATACCAACATGGCAGAGATCTGATGTCATCAGAAAGCGGTGGAGGAGAGAACTTCATCAATACCAGCGGCGACAGAAACAGTTGGTCTCCTGGTAGGGGGGGTGAGGCACAGACACCCGAGTCTCCTTAATTTGTCGTTGAGCCAGAGGGGAGGAGCCGGGCCGCCGCCAGCGCCCGGAGCAGGCCCAGCGGCTCGCCAGCATGGTGACCGCGTGACCCCAATTGGAGAGGGGGCGGAGCAGAGCCGCCACCCGCACCCGCAAGGTGGGCAGACCCGCGACCCAGTGGTACACGGGCGTGGTAGGAGGGGCAGGGCAGAGCCGCCGTTCGCGCTTGCAAGGTAAACAGACCTGTGACAGACTGGCGGGTCAGGCCCAGTGGCCTGCCAGTGTGGTACACACGTCACCCCAACTGGAGTAGGGGCAGAGCAGATCCTTCTCCCACGCCCAGATCAGGCCCTGCCGGTGTGGTGGCCACGTGACCCCAATTGGAGTGGGGGCGGAGCGGAATCGCCACCCGTGCCCGCAGGGTGAGCAGACCTGTGACCAACCTGCAGATCAGGCCCAGGGGTCCGCAGGCGTGGTAGGAGGGGCAGGGCAGATCCACCGCCCGCGCCTCCAAGGTAGGCAGACCTGCAACAGACCGGCGGATCAGGCCCAGGAGCCTGCCGGCGTGGTACACACGTCACCCCAATTGGAGTAGGGGCAGAGCAGAGTCGCTGCCCGTGCCAGGAACAGGCCCAGCGTCCTGCAGGCGGGGTAGTCACGACACCCCAATTGGAGTAGGGGCAGAGCAGAGCCTCCACCCGTGCCTGAAAGGTGGGCAGATCTGCGACCGACCAGCGGGACAGGCCCAGTGGCCTGCCGGTACGACAGACACGTCACCCCATTTGGAGTAGGGGCAGAGTAGAGCCGCCACCAGCGCCTGCAGGGTAGGCAAACCTGCAACCGACCGGCGGATCAGGCCCGGTGGCCTGCCAGTGTGGTACACTTGTCACCCCAATTGGAGTAGGGGCAGAACAGAGCCGCCGCCAGTGCCCAGAACAGGCCCAGTGACCTGCCGGCGTGGTAGCCACGACACCCCAATTGGAATAAGGAGAGAGCAGAGCCCCCGCCCACGCCTGCAGGAAAGATACGCAAGCAGTATGAAAAGACAAGGAAAGAAAGGACCACAAGCAATGCAGGTCAACGCAACTTTAGAAGAGGTAACAGCTGCAGCAGATGGAATGTCAGATAAAGAATTCAGGATATACATGCTTCAGATGATCTGGAGTATCAAGGAAGACATTAGACAGCAAAATCAGACAATGAAAGATCACTTCGACAATGAATTACGCAAACAAATCCAGGAAGCAAAGGATCAACTATACAGGGAGATAGAGGTTATAAAAAACAAACAAACAGAAATCCTAGAAATGCAGGAAGCAATAAACCAACTTAAAAACTCAATGGAGAATACTACCAGCAGAGTAGAACACTTAGAAGACAGAACATCAGACAATGAAGACAAAGTATTTCAACTGGAAAAGAACATACACAGCTCAGCAAGACTGTTAAGAAACCATGAGCAGAACATCCAAGAAATATGGGATAACATTAAGAGACCAAACTTAAGAGTCATTGGGATACAGGAAGGTACAGAGCTCCAAACCAAAGAAATGAGCAGTCTATTCAATGAAATAATACGAGAAAACTTCCCAGACTTGAAGAATGAGACAGAATCCCAAATCCTAGAAGCCTACAGGACGCCGAATGTGCAAAATCATAAGAGATCCACACCTAGACACATTATAATGAAGATGCCCAACATACAGAATAAGGAGAGAATTTTAAAAGCTACAAGAGAAAGGAAGCAGATTACATTTAGGGGTAAGCCAATCAGGATAACAGGTGATCTTTCAACACAGACTCTGAAAGCTAGAAGATCCTGGAATAACATATTTCAAACACTGAAAGAAAATGGGTTCCAACCAAGAATTGTGTATCCAGCAAAATTAAGCTTCAGGATGGAAGATGAAATTAAAACCTTCCACGATAAACAAAAGTTTAAAGAATTCGCAGCTAGAAAACCATCTCTTCAAAACATCCTCACCAAAACATTACAGGAAGAGGAAATGGAAAATAACAATGAAAACCAACAGTGGGAGGTAGGACAGTAAAGGGGGAAAATAATCAAAGAGGAAAACAAACCATGTTTAGTAACATAAATAAACAAATATGGCTGGAAGAACAACCCATATCTCAATAATAACCCTAAATGTTAATGGCTTAAACTCACCAATTAAGAGACACAGGCTAGTAGAATGGATCACAAAACAAGACCCGACAATATGCTGCCTACAGGAGATGCATTTGATAGGAAAAGACATACATAGGCTGAAGGTGACAGGTTGGGAAAAATCATATCACTCATATGGACTTCGGAAACAAGCAGGAGTGTCCATACTCATATCAAATAAAATAGATTTCAAGCCAAAGTTAATCAAGAGGGATAAAGAGGGACACTACATACTGCTTAAGGGAACCATACACCAACAAGACATAACAATCATAAATATTTATGCCCCAAACAATGGTGCAGCTATGTTCGTCAAACAAACTCTTCTCAAGTTCAAGAGTCTGATAGACCACCATACCATAATCATGGGAGACTTCAACACACCTCTCTCGCCACTGGACAGATCTTCCAAACAAAAGTTGAATAAGGAAACTACAGAACTGAATAACACAATTAATAACCTAGACTTAATTGACATATATAGAGTATACCACCCAACATCAAGCAGTTACACTTTTTTCTCAGCAGCACATGGATCCTTCTCAAAAATAGATCATATATTATGTCACAGGGCAACGCTTAGACAATATAAAGGAGTAGAGATAATACCATGCATCTTATCTGATCATAATGGAATGAAACTGAAAATCAATGATAAAAGAAGGAAGGAAAAAGCATACATCACTTGGAGAATGAACAATAGGTTACTGAATGATCAATGGGTTATAGAAGACATCAAGAAGGAAATTAAAAAATTCTTAGAGATAAATGAAAACACAGACACAACATATCGGAATCTATGGGACACATTGAAAGCAGTTCTAAGAGGAAAATTCATTGCTTGGAGTTCATTCCTTAAAAAAAGAAAAAACCAACAAATAAATGATCTCATACTTCATCTCAAAATCCTTGAAAAAGAAGAGCAAAACAACAGCAAAAGAAGTAGAAGGCAAGAAATAATTAAAATCAGAGCTGAAATTAATGAAATCGAAACAAAAGAAACAATTGAAAAAATTGACAAAACTAAAAGTTGGTTCTTTGAAAAAATAAACAAAATCGACAGACCCTTAGCCATGCTAACGAAGAGAAGAAGAGAGAGAACTCAAATTACTAGCATACGGGATGAAAAAGGCAATAGCACAACAGACACTTCAGAAATACAGAAGATAATCAAAAACTATTTTGAATCCTTATACTCCAATAAATTAGAAGATAGTGAAGGCATAGATAAATTTCTTAAGTCATATGATCTGCCCAGATTGAGTCAGGAGGATATAGAAAACCTAAACAGACCAATATCAATTGAGGAAATAGAAGAAACCATAAAAAGACTACCAACTAAGAAAAGCCCAGGTCCGGATGGGTATACAGCAGAATTTTACAAAACCTTTAAAGAAGAACTAATACCAATACTTTTCAAGCTACTTCAGGAAATAGAAAAGGAGGGAGAACTTCCAAATTCATTCTATGAGGCCAACATCACCCTGATACCTAAACCAGACAAAGACACTTCAAAGAAAGAAAACTACAGACCAATATCTCTAATGAACCTAGATGCAAAAATCCTCAATAAAATTCTGGCGAATCGGATGCAAAAACATATCAAAAAAATTGTACACCATGATCAAGTAGGATTCATCCCTTGGATGCAAGGCTGGTTCAATATACGGAAATCAATAAATGTTATTCACCACATCAATAGACTTAAAAATAAGAACCATATGATCATCTCGATAGATGCGGAAAAAGCATTCGACAAAGTACAGCATCCCTTTATGTTCAAAACATTAGAAAAACTAGGGATAACAGGAACATACCTCAATATTGTAAAAGCAATCTATGCTAAGCCTCAGGCTAGCATCATTCTGAATGGAGAAAAATTGAAGGCATTCCCTCTAAAATCTGGAACAAGACAGGGATGCCCTCTCTCTCCACTTCTGTTCAACATAGTTCTCGAAACACTGGCCAGAGCAATTAGACAGACGAAAGAAATTAAAGGCATCAAAATAGGAAAAGAAGAACTTAAATTATCACTATTTGCAGATGATATGATTCTATACCTAGCAGACCCAAAAGGCTCTACAAAGAAACTATTAGAGCTAATAAATGAATTCAGCAAAGTGGCAGGATATAAAATCAACACGCATAAATCAAAGGCATTCCTGTATATCAGCGACAAATCCTCTGAAATGGAAATGAGGACAACCACTCCATTCAAAATATCTTCAAAAAAAATAAAATACTTGGGAATCAACCTAACAAAAGAGGTGAAAGACTTATACAACGAAAACTACAGAACCCTAAAGAGAGAAATAGAAGAAGATCTTAGAAGATAGAAAAATATACCCTGTTCATGGATAGGCAGAACTAACATCATCAAAATGGTGATATTACCAAAAGTTCTCTATAGGTTTAATGCAATGCCAATCAAAATCCCAACGGCATTTCTTGTAGAAATAGAGAAAGCAATCATGAAATTTATATGGAAAAATAAACGACCCAGAATAGCAAAAACAATGCTAAGCAGGAAGTGTGAATCAGGCGGTATAGCGATACCAGACTTCAAACTATACTACAGAGCAATAGTAACAAAAACAGCATGGTACTGGTACCAAAACAGGCGGGTGGACCAATGGTACAGAATAGAGGACACAGAAACCAATCCACAAAACTACAACTACCTTATATTTGATAAAGGGGCTAAAAGCATGCAATGGAGGAAGGATAACATCTTCAACAAATGGTGCTGGGAAAACTGGAAATCCATATGCAACAAAATGAAACTGAATCCCTTTCTCTCGCCATGCACAAAAGTGAATTCAAAATGGATCAAGGAGCTTGATATCAAATCAGAGACACGCCGTCTGATAGAAGAAAAAGTTGGCTACGATCTACAGTCGGTGGGTTCGGGCTCCAAATTCCTCAATAGGACACCCATAGCACAAAAGTTAATAACTAGAATCAACAAATGGGACTTACTCAAACTAAAAAGTTTTTTCTCAGCAAAAAAAACAATAAGAGAGGTAAATAGGGAGCCTACACCCTGGGAACAAATCTTTACTCCTCACACTTCAGATAGAGCCCTAATATCCAGAGTATACAAAGAACTCAAAAAATTAGACAATAAGAGAACAAACAACCCAATCAACAAATGGGCCAAGGACCTGAACAGACACTTCTCAGAGGAGGACATACAGTCAATCAACAAGTACATGAAAAAATGTTCACCATCTCTAGCTGTCAGAGAAATGCAAATCAAAACCACCCTAAGATACCATCTCACTCCAGTAAGATTGGCAGCCATTATGAAGTCAAACAACAACAAGTGCTGGCGAGGATGTGGGGAAAAGGGTACACTTGTACATTGCTGGTGGGACTGCAGATTGTTGCAGCCAATTTGGAAAGCAGTATGGAGATTTCTTGGAAAGCTGGGAATGGAGCCACCATTTGACCCAGCTATTCCCCTTCTTGGTCTATTCCCTAAAGACCTAAAAAGAGCATGCTACAGGGACACTGCTACATCGATGTTCATAGCAGCACAGTTCACAATAGCAAGACTGTGGAACCAACCTAGATGCCCTTCAATAGACGAATGGATAAAAAAAATGTGGCATTTATACACAATGGAGTATTACTCTGCATTAAAAAATGACAAAATCATAGAATTTACAGGGAAATGGATGGCATTAGAGCAGATTATGCTAAGTGAAGCTAGCCAATCCCTAAAAAACAAATGCCAAATGTCTTCTTTGATATAAGGAGAGTAACTAAGATCAGAGTAGGGACGAAGAGCAGGAGAGGAAGATTAACATTTAACAGGGATGAGAGGTGGGAGGGAAAGGGAGAGAGAAGGGAAATTGCATGGTAATGGAAGGAGACCCTCAGGTTTATACAGTGGAGGGGGTAGAGAGAGAGGTTGGGAGGGGAGGGGAGCGACGGGGAGGGGGGAGGGGGAGGATGGGAAAGGCAGCGGAGCACAACAGACACTAGTATGGCAATATGTAAATCAATGGATGTGTAACTGATGTGATTCTGCATTCTGTGTATGGGGTGAAGGTGGGAGTTCATAACCCACTTGAATCAAAGTGTGGAATATGATATGTCAAGAAATTTGTAATGTTTTGAACAACCCACAATAAAAAATTTTAAAAAATAAATAAATAAACTGAGATCAACATTCATATAAAGGATTTTGTGTGGACATATGGTAACTGCATGTTTAATTTTACAAGAAAGTGTTAAAGTTTATCTCATAATAGTGTGCCATTTTACATTCCCTCTCTCTCTCTCTCTATATATATATATATATATACACACACACACACACACACACACATGCACACACACATATATATGTATGACCCAAATCTAGCTTTGACTTCCATATCTTCCATATGTTAACCATGTAAACTTAAGCAAGTAACTTTACCACTTTAATGTTTTTTCCCTCCACTCTTAACCTAAGGATCATGATAAATTTTCAGATTTATTGCTTGTATTAAAAGAGAATCTGTATGTGAAACAAAAAGTTTACATAGCACAAGAGAGTGTAGAGTAATGGTTAAGAAGACAGACTGCATATTAGAGACCCTCATTTTATGAACAAATGTTTTAAGTAAGGAGGAAATTTCCTGGAGACAAGCAAGGAGGGCTGGATATTAGCATAAAGGATAATAGGAATTATAGGTTTGTGCCCTGTCTTCTTAATAAGATCATGAATGCTAGATAGGGGTATTTTTAGTGGACAAAAACATAGGCTCTGAGATCAGACTGTAGATTTTAATATCACCACTGTCTCTTACTATATGACTTAGGCAAGTTACTTATTTTATTTGTGCTTTTATGTCTACATCTGTAAAACTATGATGCTACTAATATTTTCATCATCAAGATACTGTAAAGATGAAAAGTACTGATGAGCATTTAGAATCATATCTGCCACAAAATAATTGTTACCCATCCATTGTCTGCTCTTTTTTTGTTTCTATGTATTAGCTGTATGACCTTAGGCAAATCATAATAACTGCTGTGTCTCAGTTTCCTCATCTGTACAAATAGAATAAACCTTTATAGGACTATGACAAGTATTAAATGAGAGCATATTTCTGGTGACTGGCACACAGCAAAAGTGAGATAATGTTAGCTCCCTCCCTTTCTCAGTTACCAATTATTTTACTATATTATAATAGACATTTTTCTCATGAGTCAGATTTTCACCTTTCACTTTCCTAGGAATATGCTTTCATGCAGCTGTTTGACTTGCTACATAAAGTTTAGAGTGCAAACACTTTTAAAAGCCCATAGTATCTTTATACTCAATTTCTAGTTGTAGACTATTGCTAAAAATTGAGTTCTAAAAACACGGATCTCTAAATTATAACAAAGTTATTATAATGATGATTCTTTTTTCAACACTGAAATAAATTGAGTAAACATACACATTCTCACCTAGTCTAACAGTGCATTAAAGGAGGAAGATGGCATTCTTCATGAGTATAAAAACTGGCAGGTAAAATGGAGATTCCTGAAACTGGCGCTATCAATTTTATGAAACACGGGCTATAGGTGATCCTATGAAGTGTATAATTTGGGTGTATAAACTAAAAACAGAAAGATTTCAGGTAGGCTCCTCTGAGAAGCATAGTGGCATCTTGTCATGTCCTTTTGACTCAGCTGCTTTGCTTCAGGGGCATTTTGACTACTCGGGCATTTTGACACATCCTAAAAATAAACAGTAAAGCTCTATTCTTTCAGCTTTTACGATCACAACTTGGGTTAAAACAGGCCTATCATCCCTAAGTCTCAACATTTTGAGATTCAGTAAAAGATGAGAAGGGAAAAAGGGATAAAGTAAGAATTAGTCAAAACTCAGATTGGTGTAAAGATATAGATACAATGAGTGAATGAGATATAAAAGATTTAGCAGCAGGCTAAGGTTGTGGCTCAGTGGTAGAGCACTCGCCTAGATAGTGTGAGGCACTGGGTTCAATCCTCAGCACCACATAAAAATAAATAAATAAAAAGCATTATGTCCTTCTACAACTAAAAAAGAATTTAAAAGAAAGATTTATGGGATAGCAAAAGATGCCATTTTTTTAAGAATGGAATAAATCTCAATGACAGGAGATTAAGAGAGAAAGTGAGGCACTAACAGAAAGATGAGGTGAGAATAGGTTGCCATCTAATAAATAAGTCACAAATTAAAGGAAATATTAATTGTCCTTGCACATCTCAGAAAATGCTGTGATTTTAAGCAAAAGGTCTATGTGTTCTCTAAATTCTACCTATATCTTTATCAGTATATATTTGCATTTACAAAGTTATGATTTCTCCAATGGTCATTTATAATTAAATTTTTTTAAAAAGTACTGCTTAATAATGAACTTTTCCCTTCTTCCATTTGAAAATCTAATGATAAAATTATAGTATCCCTAATAGAGTAGTAGACTGAAATGCTGAGCACAGAATGTAGTGAGTACAGTAAAGTTGAAAGAAGAAAAGTTTATATCTGGTTGGAGGAGGATCAGAATAGTCATCACAGAGGAAACAGTATTTGCATAATGAATTTTACCCTTGTCTCTGGAACTAAATAGCCTCCCTAGCCATTCAACTGGAATTGCTTTCATGAGGTCATCAAAAGCTATAAATTATTATTGGCGGGGGGAGTCCAAAACACTTTTCATTCCCTATTTATTAAAACTTTCTATAATACTTTATACTGTTAACCACTCTTTCATTCTTATAATTTATCCTGTGGCTTTTGTGATAGTTTCCCTTTTTCCTTATTGCTTCCTTACCAGAGGAATCTGCCTAGATTCCTTGTATAACCTCCTCTTCCTGTAATCACCTTTAAAATTTCCTAGGAATTATATCCTTAGCTCTCTTCTCAACTCTAGATCTTCACTATTCTGTTTCTATATCAGTCAAGTTTACTAGAATATAGATTATGCTGCAGCAGTATACTATCCTAAAATCTCAAAAGTTTATAAAAAAGATTTATTGCTCACTCATGTGTTATGTCTTTTTTAACACTGGTGCCTGGGATTGAACCAGGGCCTTGTGCATACTAGGGAAACTCTCTACCACTGATATGATTGACTCTCTCAGTCAATGAATTAATCAATTATTCATTCATTCAAAACATATTAAGTTTTAGCATGTGCTAAGATCTGAATATATGATGGTGAACAAGGCAAGCATGGTATTCACAAAAAAGAATTAAATTATTGATAGCACAATGTATGATATGATTACTGATCAGAATCTATTAGTGTACATGGCACTGTTCTAGTCCCTGAGGATATGCCAGTAAATGAGGATTGAGGATCCTGTTTCAGAAATAAAGGTTCAATTTTTTTTAAATAGGATAATTTCAAATAGATGATAGGTGCTATTTAAAACATAATGAATAGTAATTTGATCAAGGATAAGTGGATAATGTGAGAATAGATAGTTTGGGTGGCTTTGTGGTTTTAACTAAGACCATAATGATGAGAAGAAACTAGCCATGAAGAGATTTAGAGGCACAATATCCCATACTGAAGAACCAGTCTTAAAGCCTTCTGACGGGGACAACCTGACACAACTAATAAAGAAGTCAGTAAGATGAAGTAAGTAAGCTCAGTAAAAAAATATGTAGTTTAGAGTTTTGCAGAACATAGCAAAAGATATGAATTTTATCCTAAGAGCTATTAAAGGTCATTGGAAGGTTTTAAACAGGGGAAATAACATGATTAAATTTACATTTTTTTAAAAAAAATAGTTTCTGTGTTGAAAATAGATTTTAGGAGCAAAAATAGAATTAGGAAGACACATAAGGCAACTACTAAACTATCCCAAGCAAGAGATAATGGTAACTTGGACTACAGAAGTAACAGTGAAATAAGCAAGTAGTGTAAACATATTGTATTTAGAGGTAGAGTGAGATTTTATGATCAAAGATGACTTCTCAGAGTTTAACTTGAGAAACCTTGGTGTTTAATGTTTCCATTGACTAGAATGAAGAAGTTAGAGATGAGAAAAAGCTTATAAAGGATAGCCAAAGGGAAATCAAGAGTTTCTTCTGGAAAGGTTAAGTTGTTAGACAAAGTACAATAGTATGATAGCATATAAGAGGAGCAAAAAATATAAACTGGTGGTATTAGGAAGACTTCTAGTAGAAAGAAAATAATCTAAAATGTTCTAAATATACAAAAGCAGAATGGGAAGAAAAACCTCCATAATGCTGTCAAATTAATGAAAAATTCCTGATTAAAATCCATCTCTGAGTTTTGATCAACTATAGCATGAATTCTCTGAATATCCATTAAGATGTCCATCTCCTACACCAAGTTGTGAGTCCCTTGGGGGTCAGAAATCATTATTGTTCATTGGAATTTAGCACAATAACTAGAAAATAGTACTTGTTTGTATGAATAAGAACACAGTACCCAGGACATAGAACAAACCCAGGTGTCAAATGAGTAAACTAGCTGTGTAAGAGTCAGTTCACTTAGTCTCCCTGATCCCCATTTCCTCAATTATAAAAGGGCAGATCCTCTTTAAAATCACTTCCAACTTTAATATTTTGTGGTAAAAATTCCACATAAAAATAAATAAATATTAAAAAAGTAAAATTTCTCTGATACATGGAAACATTAAGTGTGAAAGTCAGCAGCAATAAATTATAACTCCAATCCAGACGTATGTAACCCTTAAAGCTGCCATACAGTTTCTCAATACCTCCATTTCTTCATGTGTTAAAAGCAAATTAAAATATTTCTTTCCTTTGTAGAAAATCTCATTGATGATGCAAACCATATTTAAATGTCAAACGATTAGAATAGTAGAGTTTTGTAAATGAGGGAATATTAATGTAAATGAGGGAATAGTAAATGAGGGAATATTAATGTAAATGAGGGAATAGTAGAGTTCTGTAAATGAAAAATATTCTTTGTAAAATGATTTATGATGAGTCTCATTACCTACTAAATTATGCCTTACTGCATTTCGAAGGGATATGTTCATAACTAATGATTTCTCTTTATTTCATCTTTTATTACGCTGTTCTTTTGTGTGTGAACAACAAAATATGCCTTATTTTTTCAAGTGTGTATTTATAAGATATAACTAAAATCCCTAACTTTTCTAACTCTAATTTTCACCAATATTTTCTGGTTTTTATTTCAGTATCAATTCTCCAATGGTGAGATGGGGTGGGGGTTATGGGGCACTCAATCACTGAGCCATATCCCTAGCCCTATTTTGTATTTTATTTAGAGACAGAGTCTCACCGAGTTGCTTAGCTCCTCACTATTGCTGAGTTTGGCTTTGAACTTGCGATCCTTCTGCCTCAGCCTCCAAGCCACTGAGATTACAGACATGTGCCACCATGCCTGCCTCCAGTTTTTGAATATCTACCAATGGCAATGTGTGATTTGATAGGGGACTAAATTTTTAAGAACATATCTTCCATTATATAATATTTACTTTATGTTCAGTGGTTTTACTTCATTTGCCTACCACCTCATTTTTTTTATTTTTTACACTGGAAAAAGTTTTATTCCAACTTAAAGGTCAACTATTAACTTTTAAAAACACAAATAAATGAAATATAATTTGCCAGAAACTGAACACATGCTCACCAAATGCTTCATCAGACAGAGTCCATTACCAAGTTTCCTTCAAAGCAGCTAGATGATTGAGCTGTGGGTGTGGAAATATGGACAAAACTTTGCCTCCCACAAGGCAACACATCCTTTCCCTCAAGACATGTCCCCACCTCTCCTCTTAGCTGCCAAACCAATAACTAGGGTTATATACTAATATAACCTAATTAATGACCTGCTGAGCCTGGCACATGAGGAAAGAGACTATACACCAAAGGATTATTAGAACTAGCTAGTATGTTGTGGCAGGAGCCAAAAAGTACACCTGGGATTAGATTTTGCTGATGTTTGAAGACGGGGGCTAGCATGTCAGAGTAGATAAGCAAGAATTCACTGACTTGGAAACACCTAACATATGGAATTTAACATCTTAACAAGGACTTCCAATAATGGGGCAAACTTTTGGGTTGGCTCTTAAAAGTCAACCCTCTTTGAAGTACAATTCCCTGTGCTTTTCTGGCAGATGATAGAGGTAAGGACAAAGAGACTGAGGGTAGTAAGCATGCTGGAATGATTATATTTCAAAATGCAAGGGGATCTATGATTGTGTTCCATAAGAGGGCCCAGAGAACACACCATTCATCAAGGCCATCAAGAAAATCCTAGTAGGAGAGGCACCAGTCATTAATGACTGGTAACATGAGTTGAGCAGCCAAGGTTGCTTGACATACAAATGTTTTGGATATAGTTAACAGAGCATGGTGTCCCTGTGGACAAAATAAAGGTACAGCTAATAAGAATGATGCTTAACATCAATAATTACAAAAATTAAGGGGGGGGGAGAGCAGCAAGCTGAGGTGGTTGCCCCAATTTTAAAAAAAAATACATAATCTCTTGCTCAGCTTCCAGATCTGAGCCAATTTTCAAATCCAAACCTACTAGTTGAAGAGGTGACCCAGAATAATGCTCACCCTTAAGACTTTTGTATTTGCAATTCTCTTTAATGGGAATATTCTTCTCCCAGATACCCAGGCACTTTTCTTTGAGATCTCTACTCAAAGTTTACCTTCTCAGTGAGAACTTTATTTATTTTACTATTATTAATTGTGACAATCTCTCCTACTGGCACTCTCTCTTCCCCTTTCCTGATTTATTCTTTATAATGCTTATCATCATCTGATGTACTATGTATTTTGGTTATTTATTTGTGTTTTGCTTCTCTTTATCCATTATTGTGCAAGTTCTATGAGACATTTTTTTCTGTTTTTTTCACTATGCCTAAAATGGTACCTAAACCATCATGTACATAAGGGATAACAAATTTTCTATTGAATAAATGAATAAATGGATTCAGAGAAAAGATTTGACTACATATAAAATCTGAGAAGCATACAGTTGTAGAGACAAAACTATAACTCATGAAAACAGATAATCAACTGGGAAGACTTTAGAGAAAAAAAGGTACCAAATCCCAAAGACCATCAGACAATATTTGGAAGCAAAGTAGAAGAATAGGAATCTTCCCAGGAGACTAATAAGAGGCCTGTGAAAAGGAAATTTGGAGAATTTGTTACACTGGAAATCGAAAGAACAAAGTGAAAGAAAAGAATGGGAAGCTGTTAACCTTTTGAATAGAGCTCAAGTTAGGTGACAACCCAAAAAGTATGTATTCAATTTGGCAACATGGATACAATCAGTGGATCTGTCCAGCAAGTACAATCTTGCTGAGAAGGGAAGTACCCTTCTAGTAAGTGAATTAAAAGAATTCTTGTGTAAAATCAAAACAGGAGCAGGAGCAACTATGTCCCTTTTCATCATCTTTCTCATGAAGATCAGAGAGCTTTTCCAGAAAATTGCCTCCTGTCTACTATGACCATGTCCTTTTGGATTAGAACATGTCTTTGGCACAGTTTACTCAAATTCTAATGGTTATATATTTATCGTGTATGTACATATTCATAATGTTTATTTCCCAGTGAGAGGTCCAGAGTTTATATGATGTCAGAAACTAGCACTGCAATAATAAATCAAGTGTATCTTCTGCACAGAAAGAATAATTCCTTCTCTAGGGAAAGTAAACCCCTGTATCTGATGAGTCACTTGGGAGTCTGATAAATCACCTAGCATGGGTGCTTTTAGAAGCCCTTTCTGACAGTGATGGACATCAGTTAGTAGAGATATATTACGTCAATAACATAAACCTCAAGGAGGAAGGCAGCATTTGGTCACTCTCTTCTTTGTATATAGTTTCTCCTTTCTACCATACTAAACCTATGTTTCATAACACTTAACAGACAAATCACAGAGTAAAACAAGATATAGAAAGATTTTAAAAATGAATAAATTATAGAAATTCAATATTTAGAAAAAACAATTACCTAGAATAAGGCAAAAATAAATTCAAAATATAATGTTGGCAAGATAAGTAACATCTAGAAATAACAATTTTTAATCAAATAAAAGAAGTCAACCAATTTTAAATGAGATAAAGAGAAAAATAGAATAAATCAAATTTAATCTAAAATAGACTGAAAGTTAAGAAACCTATGAAACAAGATTATAAAGCATAAAATTCCCAAATATAAAGTATTAAAAGTAATAAACATAATAAAATTTACAAAGTGAAATCAGTGAAAAATCAATGGAAATGTAGATTGAGAAAGAGATTCAAAGGTTATAAAGTTAAAAATAAAACAACAATGAGAATAAAAAGGATTAAGAAGTGGAATTTAAAACATTAAACACAAAAATAAAATAAGCAAAGGAAAAAAAACAGACAAAAACAACAGAAATTCAGGAAATAAAAGTATACTAAAACAATAGACCAATCTCTACAATTTTCTCTAGCAACTGTGTACCTAGTATGTATTAACTATCATATATTGCTGAGGACTTCAGTATCTTAAAAAAATGAAATACACAAGTTTGCAAAGAGAAGTGGTTAAAATATTTGAAGTGGAGGGTTTGAGACAAAGCTAAGAAACAAGTATGGTGCTACTGGGAGAATCAGATTCCAGCTATGACCTTCATAGAAGGTTAGACAGTGTTAATCCAGGAGAAGCCCAATCCAGGAAGTTCAAAATGGGTATCCCAAAAGTTTGAAAATCATCTTAAATCACTAACCCTTTGGAGGAAAGGAAACCAATTAACAGAAAATATCTTGGCTACAATGAAATTGTTGTGTCCTTGTCCCAAAAATAACATTGGAAAAGCCACAACAAAGACCAGGTGTGATAATATCTCAAGATTCAGAACCCTAACCACACCAGGCACACATCATTTTTAAGAGATATATTCTTGGATGAAATATAACTTTTGTTTTTATTTATTTATTTATTTTTGTTTTAAATACCCAAATTTCTTTTTTAGCACCTAATACGTGGATACTCAGTAAATACTTTATAATTAACAAAAACATTGGTGGAAGAACCTACAGATGCTTTGCATACACCATCCTTTTCAAACTCTCCTTAGTAGGCATACTATCTTTACTTTTTAGATGAAGAATCTGAAGCACAGAGACATTAAATAACTTGCCCAAAGCTGCACACACGCCTACTCACTCACAATAAAACGTGTGTCTTTGTGTTTTACAGGATCCCTTCCACTTTAAATAAAAGAACAAATTTTATCTTTCAAGCTGTCACATCCTGAATTTATCAATTTGAAAAATAAAATATTAGTATAGTGTTTGGAGTTACATTAAAGTGGGATACGTTAAAGGCAAAATGTTTTAAGAACAGCTAAAGGTCTTTCAACTTCATTAGACTTTTCAAGTCTAACTATTTCACATGCCTCCACCAAATGCAGAATCTACTCCAATCATGCTGACAAATCCATTCCAAAATAAGCTCTATTAATTAGCACAAGAATTAATAGAGCCATTTATTACCTTTGAAGAAAATTGTTGTGGATTTCTAAAGAAAATTATTTGAATTTATTGTTGAGACTTCAAATGTTGCTCATATTCTTGAACAACAATTCTTGTCATAATAAAGATACACTACTTTAAAATTCTTATGAAAATAAATTTATTTGTAAACTAATAATCACATAAAAATAGTTTCCATTTATATAGTAAATATTATTGGTCAAGTAAATGCTATATGTACTTCATGAATATCTTATTAATCCTCACTATAATTCTATCACATAAAATACTATTTTCACATTTTAAAGGCTCATAGGATTTAAATAAGTAATATCATATAGCATGAATAATTCAACCACAGTGAAAACCCAGATGCATTTGCATTAAACTCTAAAACTCATACTGTCTCCACTGCTTTCTCATTGGAGTTACCTTAGAGGAGCTACTATTCAGTGTCACATTCCAGTTTAGGTGTGTATGTGTGTATAATTTTTTTTATATTTGGAATATTAACTTATTTTTAGATGAAAAACTTTAAAGAAAAAGCTTCTTTATATTAAAGAAAATAAATATATTCTGCCATTTGAGTAAAATCTTTTAGTTTAATGAATCACAGCAATTTTACATGATTTAGAGGAAAAACAAAATATGCATTTACTATAAAATAATCAAGCTGAAGTGTAATTATTCAGTAGATAGCTGTTCCCTCAATCTTTTATATGTATCTTATTTTCTAAATATAACTATTCATATAAGAAATGTGTCCTTTCTTTTCTTTTTTACCATAATTTGGCTTTGCTAAGTAAAATGGCTACAGGGTTGACTACACATTGATTAGATAAAATACAGAAGCGAATGACTAAAGTCCAAAATGGGTATCCCAAAAGTTTGAAGATCATCTTAAATCATTAACCTTTTAGAGGAAACGAAACCAATGAACAGAAAATATCTTGGCTACTATGAAATTGTTGTATCCTTGCCCAAAAAATAAAATTCTATAATCATACATTAATCAAACTACTGTTACTTCATAATTTTTCTCCTCAAACGTCAGCTAATTACTGTAACCTATAGAAGTTTCAATCCATCATTCAATTATCTAAAATGTTACATTTTTCATTTTAAGTTTAAATTTCTCCCATCTTGACAATTTAACTTTTGTTGCTTCATTCAACAAATAATAAGTTCTAGAAACTGTGATTAAACCAACCTTGCTGACTCCTTGATATTAGATTTCTAGCATCCAGATACATGAAAAAAATTACTGTCTGTTGTTTAAACCAATCCGTGATATTTGTCATGGCAGTCCTTGAAAATTAATGCACAGTTCATTATTTATTTGTGTTCCTTCACTGATTACCCTAATATTTATATGAAAATTTGAAGTTTAAAGCTTTCCACACAAAACTATTGAAAGGGCTAAAACTCAAGGATTGGAGAAATCATAGGTATTTTCATTTTGGAACTTTAACTGAAAGAAATGAAGAGGAGAGAATGATTTTGAGATAAATCAATTTTAAAAAGCAATTGTTTTCCAAACTGATGTCAATCTCTCTTCTGGCAAATGTTTTCCTAAATGTTAATAACTCCAGGAATTCTTTGTACTTGGAGCAGCATGGAATGATTGACAGATCATGAAATTTAGAGATCTTAGCTAAATCTCCACAGCTACATGACTCTGTGCAAGTTATTTAGCCCTTCTTACTCACAATTCCTAAAATGAAAATTAAGATGCTCATAGTGATACTCAAATGAGATAATCTAAATTAAAAGGTTTTTTATACATGTATGCACCTAAAATGAGGAATAATTTTTCTGATTTACCAATTTAAAAATCCTATCAGGAAAGGATAATAAAAGAATTTTTAATTCAAGATAGAATATTGCCAAGGGACAACATGGTTTACTTGTTCCTGAAAATTATCCATTTTGAAAATACTATATCCCACATTCTGAAATTTCCTCTATTATTCTTGAATTTTCAAATGATGTAGAGAGGCCCTGAGACTAGATTTAGGGTGACAAAGTAAAAATAGAAACCAAAAAGTTGTCCTGTCATTCGTTAGACTGAAATAACAGACACAGATAAAAGCCAGCTGAAAAGTTAACAAGAAACAGTACATTTTTCTAACGACATACTGCAGCTGTATATTGTCATAATAACCTCTTTCTTTGAATGAGTAATGCTTTCTTTCTGGGAAACTTTAGCTCCTGCTCTTTATGGAGATTCTTACAAGTCCCTGCTTCTAAAAACTAAGACCATGATTAGGGATGTTGTAATCTATGTTTGTTTGTGAGGCTTATTATTGGTGATACTGTTAGTAAATTTTTATTTTCATTTGCCTTGATTTTTTTGGTCTATTTTTGGTGGTGCTTGTTTGTAGGCCTTCATAAAAAAATGAAGAATAAATTTTCAGAGAACCATCTCAAATATATTTTTCTTTTAGAAGTTTCTACTCCTAAACTGTAGTATTAGTACAGTAACAGCAATTATAGTTGGACTTGGGTTCATATGAAAGTTACACATACTAGGGAACTCAGCACATTATAAATACAGGAATGCTGCAACATCCATATCTATATCTATATCTATATCTATATATCTATATCTATATCTATATCATTTCTTTCCTATTTAATATAAAACACCCTCATTGTCAATTTTTCTCTCTTGGTTTCCCTTTTCAGCCTAGAGTTTATTATAAACTCCATTTGAATGTGTCAGGATGCTTTTCAAAATGAATAAGAAAAAGAAAATAATATAGTTAGTTAAAGGGAAAATGAATTTTTCTCTTCTTTCAGTTGTATTGACAATTGTGACAAAACATTTTTAAAAGGAAAAAGAAGATAAGAAAACTGACATTTTGGTTAAAAAAATAGCTTAGCACTTCCTGGGTGATCTCTATTATTCTTGAATATGACTATAGTGCCACACTTGTTGGAGTCCATACCATAACAATTCTGTGAGAGTAACAGAAGTCCTTGGATACTGGATACTAGCATGAGAACTTGGGACAAAAGCCACATGTTATAAATAGTGGAATGGAAGACAAATGGAAATTGGAAAATTAATGAAACTTGGGAGTCACTGCATCAGACCTGGCCTACTTTCCTCTAAATTTCATGTTTTAAGGAGGAAAGGGGCTTATTCCATGAAGCACAAAATTAAATAAAATTGGTATTTTACTGGCAGATGAATTTCCAATTGAGGCAGTAGGGGTTCAATAAGTGTTTGTTGAACTGAATGGAAATGATGTGGACAGGATTGCCAAAATCAATGAAGAAATATGCCAGTTGGATGGATCGCCCACATGTAGAAGTTTGAGCTGGGGTGGGTCATGCTATAGAGAAAAGAGTAAAAAACTACTGCAGAAGATCTATTAAAAACTTACAATTTTTTGGATACATTCTTTGCCTTATAGTAAATTAATTAATCATGACTGGAACTAATTAAAAAATGAAAATTGAATAAGGGAAAAAATAGGCAATACTGTGTTTTTCTTGCCCATCCCCCAGAACTTTGAGGTGTCATTAGCAAACAATGCCTTCAGAAATACAAAGCATCAGAAGATTCATTGCAGATTAATATATCATGAAAGAACAAAGAAATAAAAGAAAAGAACAGAAATAAAAGAAAGAACAGAAATGAGAAATGTATATAGTAGATAAAAAGAGAAAATTACTCATTTCCAGAGAATGGTACTGAGTGCACAACAGAAAACTATTCCAGAGACCAACAGTGACATTGGAGAGCAGTTAGACATACAATAACACTGGCAGTTACTTGTACACAGATAAGACAAACACTTCAGCCTGCATTTACTATACTATACTAATTAATATACACTATGCTATTGAATTGATACTAAATATACTGCGTAATGTATATATTTAGAGAAAGAAAGAGAGGAAGAAAGAGAAAGGGGAGGTTAGGCATAACATACAAGGTACTATACTAGTCGTTAATATAAAGTTGGCCCTCTGCATCTACAGGTTCAACATATACAGATTCAACCAACCATGAATTAAAACTATCCCCCCAATACATACCTATACTAAAAGTATACAATGAATGCATATAACAATTACTTACATGCTTAATATAATATAAATATAATATTTAATATATTTATATTACATTAGGTATTATATACCTAATCTAGAGATTATTTGAATTACAGAGAAGAGTATGCATAGGTTACATGCAAATGGTGCTGGGAAAACTGGTTATCCATATATCAAAAAATGAAACTAGACTCATCTCTCACCCTGTACAAAAATCTGCTCAAAATGGATCAAAGACCTAGGAATTAGACTACAAATATGCAGCTGCTAGAATTAAATGTAGAGTGAACACGCCAACATATAGGCTCAGGCAATGACTTTCCCAAATGAACCCTTAAAGCTCAAGAAATAATGAGAAGAGTTAATAAATGGGATGGAATGACATGGCTTCAAATTGAAAACCTCTTGCACAGCTAAGAAAAGTGTTAAGAATGTGAAGAGAAAAATTAAAGAATGGAAGAAAATCTTTCTAGCTACTCTCTAACAGAGGATTTATATCCAGAAGATATAAAGAATTCAAAAACTTACCACCAAAACAACAAATAAGTCAATTAATAAATGGACAAATGAACACTTCTCAAAAATAGAAATACAAATGGCCAACAAATATATGGAAAATATTATTAAGTTAATGAAAATCAAAACTACACTGAGATTTCCTCTTATTCCAGTTAAAATGGTAGAAATCAAGAATACAAACAATAATAAATGCTGGAAAGGATGCAGAAAAAAAAAGGAACACTTTCACACTGTTGATAGGAATGTATTAGAGTAACCACTATGAAAATCAGTATGGAGGTTCCTCAGAAGACTAAGCATGGAACCACCATATGGCCCAGCTATTCCACTCTTTAGTATTTATCCTAAAGAATTAAAATCATCATACTATAGTAGTATATGCATACCCATGTTTACACCAGCATAATTCACAATAGTCAAACTATAGAACCAGCCTAGGTATCTATGAGTGGATGAATGAATAAAGAAAATGTGGTATAGATAAAAAATGTAGTTTTATTCAGCCATACAGAAAATGAAATTATATCATTTTCAGGAAAATGGATGGAACTTGAGAGCATTATGTTAAGTGAAATAAGCCAAACTCAGAAAATCAAAGGTCATATGTTTTCTCTCATATGTGGAAGCTAGAGAAGAAAGAGGAAAATAAAGGTACAGGGGGGAAATCTTCTGAAAATAGAAGGGAGATCTTAGAAATCTGCAGAGTAAAGGGACAGGGAGAAGGAGGAGGACTAAATACCAAACTCAAGCCATTGGGTTATAAGACTTTTATTAAGATTTAGATATGAGGTGTCCCCCAAAGTTCATGTGTTAGACAATGCAAGAAAGTTCAGGGGTGAAATGTTTAGATAAGAGTCATAACCCAATTGGTAGATTAATACCATGATAGGAATTAACTAGATTTTAACTGAAGATAGGTTGTGACTTGGAAGAGACAGATTAGTGAGGGTGTACCTTTGTGATTTATATATTGTCCCTGGTAAACAGAGAGCACTCTGTTGCTCTCTCGTGCTTTCTCTCTCTCCCTCTCTCTCTCCCTTTCTTCCTCTCTTCCTCTCTGCTTTCTGGTGACCATATCCTGAGCTGCTTTCCTCCACCATGCCTTTCTGATTTGATCTTCTGCTTCACTTTGGGTCCAGAGCAATGGAGTTGGTTTTATCTATGGACTGAGACTGTAAAGCCCTGAGTCCTAAGTCAACTTTTCCTCCTCTACATTGTTCTTATCAGTTTTTTTGTCACAGCAGTGAAAAAGCTGATTAAAACAACTTTTAAGCTACCTAATTGTAGAAGCACCAATTCCTACCCTGGTATGATAAATGGCATCCAACTGAAGTGGCTGTGTTGTGTCAGAAATTCCACTTGCAACCCCTTTCCACCACCTTGGCATTCTTCAGTTAGAAGAACAGAGCAACTCTCTTAGGTGGTCAGGGAGTTAAAAGCACAAGTTTTACAGTCCCAATACATGATGTGGCAGAATAGCAAACTACTTTGCCATTTCAGCATTCTATCGGAATTGATTGCCTTATGTATCTGATATTTATGGAGCTCTAAAAGACGCTTACTTCTTTTTAGGAGGAGAGGTTAAAGAAAATCAGCATTAATGAAACATGATGATCCTACCCGTTATTCATCTATACAGCCAAATACATAGCAATTAAAGGGACTTATTTAAGTAAAAAATCAGATCATGCCTCCTAGTTCCAAGGCCTCCAGTAGTTTCCTATTTCATTAGCGGTAAAATTAAAAATCCTTACTTTAGCTTACAAAGCTCTATAAGATTTGCCTACCTTCCCACTATTTCTAACATCTTTCGTATCACTGTACCCATCACGTACTTCCCTCCAACCACACTGTTTCTCTAATATTCTTACCAAGCTTTTGCATTTGCTGTTCTTTCTGCCTATTAGAACCAACAGGGTAGGAAAATTAATTACCAAATTCATCTGCCTGATTTTTTTCCTCAAATCCCAAATCCAATCATTTAACCTGGAAAAAAAAATTAACCTAGTGATATCCCTGGAGTATTTGGAAGAAGCAAAAACAAACAATACAGAAGAAAATTCTTATAAGCTGGGCTGCATATAATTCACACAATGGGGTGTGGAGAAGGAAAAGAGTTCTACTGAAAATATTACTGACAGTTAAAATTTTCAGATTTCTACATTGTTAATTCTTTCTGAGCAAGTTTTACTAGAAGTTGAGTTAGAGGACAAGGCTTAGAAGCTAAGTGAGAGCAGAATAGACAGTGAAAGACCTCCTGAGAGATTTCCCTTGCTAAGTATATGTGTTTACATTTCAAAGGGGGATGAAACACAGAGACATTCTGGGCATTGAAAACCGAGAGACTGTTTTTTTATCTTCTCCCTAGAGATATTTATTTATATTCCGAAGTTTAAGAAACTTTCCCTTTCCCTTCCCTTTCTTCTTGTTGACATTAAAGAGATTAGGTTTCTCTCCCTGTCTCAGAAAGGAAGAGTAGCAACTATTTAAGCTATCCTATTTAAACTGCCAATCCATGTCAGGGTTCTCCTATAGTACAGAGCCCTGTACACGTAGAGTGACTATGGCTCTCCTTGTGTCACACCAGAAGGGACAAAGAACAGGGCAAGGAGAGCCATACATTTATTGATGAAAGGAATGTTTACATTCAAGATAGTATAAATATACATAGATTTTTTAAACTTATCATTTAAAATCTAAACTTGAAGGAAAAGGATAGCAGACTAGAGGCACCCAGCATTAGTCTGTTCCTCCACTGGACAGAAACAAGGCAACAGGTGTGTAACTGCTTGAAGAGATGAGTGGATGTGAGTGAAATTAACAGCAAAGAAAATAAACTCTGGTTAAATCCAGAGACTAGGGAGAATAACAAGGCAGGAGAAGCAGAATGCCCTGGCATCTAACACTTAACACCTCAGTTAAAGGAAGGGAATTTTCCCCTCCAGGGGGGTAAAAATGAAAAAAAAAAAAGTCACAGGGTGCTACAGAAGTCTGCACCTAGCATATGTACAGCTTAAATAAACAAGTGACTTGGAGTCTGAAAAACAAGAAATTTCACTGTATCTCTCAGCAAACAGTAAAAGCACTATAACTGAGAAGTCATTTCAATAAGGATCCTATTAGTTGAGACTATACTGCTCTGGAAATCAGAAAAATCCAGCATGAGCACATATCAGGGTCTCCATGGACTCTGATGCATTTGAGAAACTCTTGCCTTGGGGGAGTGTCTCTGAAACAAACTCAGTAAAAATTTTATGTCACATGGAGTAGAGTACAAAACCGGAATGCTACCTAATCAGTGGTTTCAGTGACCTGCCCTCTGTGACAAGTCTCATGTGGTTTCACAAATGGACCAAGTCTAAAGGTTCCTCCAAACCTCATACCCAGAGCAGAACTCTGATTCAATTCTCCCCTTGCCCTTAGAGGCTTGGTCATTTGCCACACATACCTAGGAACACAGCATTAAAACCATCATAGTGAATATAGGCCTGGAATGGGTCATATTATGCATAAATTTGATCAGCAAGAAGGTCTTACCTACCAGGGTCCAGGCATTTGCTACATGCTCAGGTTGGGCATAGAAGAAAAACCAGTGGAGAGAATGTGCTTCTGGCTCAAAATTCTACTGTAACCATTGAGTAAGAAAGACTTGGTGCAGCCTGCATTTTGCCCCAACTAGTTCAGCAAAAGCTGAGAGAATTTTCAACAAATTGCTGCCACAACCCAATGAAAAGGGGAAAGATAAGATTTCAGTTGTCAACTTATCCCTAGATAGGCACATCTAGGAGATACTGAGGTTCAGCTCCTGGGCAGATAACCATGGTAGCTACAAAGAGGGGAAAAAATAAACAAGGATTGCCAACACCTCATCTATGTGGGTCCTCTATCAATCACAACCACACCTAGTCTAATCTCCCAGGGCTGCTAAGATTGAAAGTAAGTCTCTCTAAGATAGGGAGCTGTGATTCTAATCCCAGTGCCTTCCTGTGAAGCAACTAGATCTGTATCAGTCTCTAATCAGGGGACAAGAGCTTCTATTCCTTCAACGTGACTGGAGCAACTAGTACCAGAATCATTTTCAAGTAACAGAACTACAAATCTATAGTGTCTGGGGAAATCCCCAACTCCTGATAGATGATACAATTCCGAAGTAGGAGTGACTGCAAAGGGTCCAAAGACCACTGTCTACACAACCTATAACTGAAGTAAGGGTATATCTCACTATTACAAGACTTGCAGAGACAGTGGGTTTCAACTCTAATATGATATTCTCTGGGCCCAAACCCATAATCACAACCAAAGAAGCTACATGATATTACACTAGAGTCCAGTTGCAAATGAATTAAACATTATACAACAAACTGATATGGCAAGTTACACTGATTGAAGAAAGTTGAAATACCAAAAAGGAAACCACAAAACATGTAAGAGATATCTCTCTCAACAGATACACAAATCTCAACAAAGAAACACAAGAAATATAGAAGAAGAAAAAAGGAAAGGTGATATGCTATCTCTTGAAGTTCCTAACTCCATAGTAACAGACTCCAAAGAGATCCATGTGGACGAAATGCCTGACAGAGAATTCAAAAGAATATTTTTTAAACCAAATGAAATATAAGAGAATACAAATAAACAGATGATGAATTGAAGGGAAAAATCTGGAATGTAAATGAGCAATTCAATAAAGACACTGAGATTTTGAAGGAAAAAAAAAAACAGAAACCTTGCATATAGGAAGCTCAAAAAAATCTCAGTTGAAAGCCTCAGCAACAGACTAGAACAAGCAGAAGAAAGAATATCAGAGCTTGAAGACAACTCATTCCTTTCGGTTTTAAAAAACAATAATAAAAAGAACATCCAAGATCTCTGGGATATCATTAAAGATCAAATTTCCGCATAATTGGTATACTGGAAGGAGAAGGGCTACCTGCTGAGGTCATAAAAAACTATTCAGTAAAATAATAGAAAATTTCCCAAAGCCTGGAAAAGGCATGAATAACCAGATACAATAGGCATTTAGAACCCCCAAAGACACATGATCAAAAAAGAACCTCTTCATGACATATTTTAATTAAATTGCCAAAACTACAGAACAAAGACAAAATGTTAAAAACTGGAAGATAGAATAACTACATCACATTCAAAGGCAAATCCATTAGACTAACAACAGATTTATCTGAAGAAATGCTTAAAGCCAGAAGGGCAGGGAAAATGTATTGCAAGTCCTCAAAAATAAATAAATACATAAATAAATAACTGCCAACCAAAATTACTATATCCAACAAGGTTATCTTTCAGCATCAAAGGTGAAAGATAAGCATAAACTAATGGAATTTATGAATACTATATCAGCATTAAAGGAGATACTTATGGGAATCTTACACCAAAAAAATGGAATGCAAAAGCAAGCAGGAATACCTATATGTACATCTGACAAATAGACTTTAAGACGAAATGAGTTAGAAAAATCAAAGAAGGTTACTATATTTTGATGAAGAAAATGATACATCAAGAAGGTATAACAACTATAAATATATATGCACTGAATACAGGAGTACACAATTTTACAAAACAAACACTACTACATATCATGGGAGAGATAGGACCCAATAAAATAAATGTAGACTTCTGTATCCTATTCTCACCAGTAGCTCAATCATCCAGAGAAATATCAACAAAACAAAGAATTAAAGTTAAATTACACTGTAGATGGACTTGACAGACACCTAAATAATATCCCAAGTGACAGCTATAGAGTCCACATTCTTTCCATCAGCATGTGGAAATTTTTCCAAAGTGGACTATCTATCAGGACACAAAGAAAGTCTTAATAAAGCACTTGCCTAGCATGTGTTTTAGTTTTTAAGAAAACTGAAATAATTTCTTGCATCTTATTAAATTACAAGTAATAAAGCTACAAATCAACAGCAAGAGAAACTGCAGAAATTATAGAAATACATGGAGACTGAACAACACTTAAACAATAAGTCATTAAAGAAGTTAGAGGGAAATTTTTAAAATTCCTTGAATCAAACAAAAATGAAAACGCAATATACCAAAATCTGTGGAATACAAGAAAAGCAGTATTAAGAGGAAAATTTAGGGGCTGGGGTTATGGCTCAGTGGTAGAGCACTTGCCTAGCATGTGTGAGACACTGGGTTCAATTCTCAGCACCACATATAAATAAATGAATAAAATAAAGGTCCTCATCAACATCCAAAAAATTTTTTTATAAAAAGGAATGTTTAGGACTGGGGTTGTGGCTCAGTAGTAGAGCGCTCGCCTCACACGTGTGAAACCCTGAGTTCGATCCTCAGCACCCATAAAAATAAACAAGTGAAATAAAGGTATTGTGTCCAACTACAATTAAAAAATAAATATTTTTTTAAAAAGGAATGTTTATAGCAATGAGTGCCTAAATTTAAAATTATGAAGAGATTTCAAATAAATAATCCAATGATACATCTTAAGGTATTAGAATATCAAGAACAGGATGCAAAAATCAGAAGTTTTTCTATACATCAATAATGAAATTGTTGAGAAAGAAATCAGGAAAGCAATCCCATTCACTATAACTACACACACAAATCAGAGTTACCTAGGAATAAACCTAAGGATGTGAAAGAACTCTACAATAAAAATCACAAAACACAGAAGAAACTGATGAAGAAACTAGAAGGCAGAAAGACCTCCATGTTCATGGATTAATGATATTAAAATAGCCATATTACCCAAGGTGACCTATTGATAATATACTCCACATCAGAGTATTCATGACATTTTTCACAAAAATAGAAAAACAATTCTAAAATTCATTAGAAAACACAAGACCCTTATTAGTAAAAGCAATCCTGAGCAAAAAGAAGTATCCTAATACCTGATTTCAAAACATACTATAGAACCATAAACACCATGGCATTGACATAGAAAAACAACTCATAGGCCAGTGGAACAGAACAGAGGACCCAGAAATAAATCTACATATCTTTGATTCTGAACAAAGGGATCAAAAATTTACATTGGAGAAACGATAGCTTCTTCAACAAATGGTGCTAGGAAAATTGGATTTTTGTGTGTAGAAGATTGAAACCAGACCTCTATCTATCTCTCACCCTATACAAAAGTCAACTCTAAATGGATCAAAGACCTTAGTATAAGATCTGAAACTTTGAAACTACTAGGGGAAAACATTTCAATATTGTCACAGGCAATGACTTCCTAGACAGGACTCCAGTAACCCAGGAAACAAAAGCAAAAATTGACAAATGGAATTATATCAAATTAAAAATTTCTGCATAGCAAAGAAAACAATCAACAGAGTGAAGAGACATCCTACAGAATAGAAGAAAGGTTTTTCTAGCTATTCATCACAAGATAAATATCCAAAATATATAAAGAACTAAAATAAAACTTCAAAAAATGAACAAATAATTAAATTAGTAAATTGGCAATTGATTTGAATAATCATTTCATAAAAGAAGTATGAATGACCAATAAATATATGCAAAAAATGCTCAATAACTTTAGCCATTTGGAAAATACAAATCAAAACTACATTAAGATTCCATCTCATCCCAGTCCAAATAGCTATTAATAAACAAATAATAAGAAGAAGAAACTGGCAAGAATGTAGAGAAAAATGAATACTTATACCCTGTTGATAGAAATGTAAACTAGTACAGCCACTATGGAACACAATATAAAAGGTCTTCAAAACACTAATACTAAAACTACAATGTGATACACCTATGTCACTCCTAGGAATATATCAAAAGGAAATGAAGTCAGCATAAAGAGAGATACCTGAATACCCATGTTTCTTGCAGCACTATTCACAATAGCCAAGACATGAAATCAGCCTAGGTTCCTGTCAACAGATGAGTGGCTAAAGAATATACAGTATATAAACAAATGGGGGCATTACTCAAGTAAAAAGAATTAAATCTCATTGTTTCCAGGAAAATGGTTGGAACTATAAGACATTGGGTTAAATTTAAAAAAAAGCCAGACACTATCAAATATTCTCTCACATATGCAGAAATAAACAAACAGAAAACCCTGTTAGAGGAAGGGGGACTATTAGAGAGTGATTAGGAGGGAGTCAAGGGAATGGGGACAGGGCAAGGCAGAGTAGGAGAAGTGAGGGGTATAATCAGAGCTCAATATATGTATGTTTGGAAATGTCACAGTGAAACCCATTAATTTGTACAATTAATATGAGTTAATAATTATAAATAAAATAAATAGATTAATAAAATAATACATGATAAAATAAATGAATAAAGAATTTATTTATTTGTATTGAACACTAAATTAAAAATGAAAGCTAAATCCTGGACACCAACAACAAAGAATTATATAAACAAACATTTTAAAAAACATACCTATGTTGGACCATAATGACTTCTAGATGGTAACAGAATAACAGTTACAGAATGATAGAACATAATTGTCAATTCTGGACTTTTTGCCAGGTTAAATAATGATTTAAAGCACAGAAAGAAATTTAGACAACTTCAAACAGTTTGAAAAAAGCAAAACCAATATTTATCACTAGGGTATATTTGCTAAAAGAACTATTAAAGAAAATATTTAATGAAGAAATAAATTGAACACCAAAAGAGGTCAGAGAGAATAAATAAATTAGCAAACAAGAGTAAACTTGAAAAAAAGTCTTTACTATATACATAAACTATTAGCTACTGACCATGAGCAAAAATAAGCCTTTTTTGTTGTTGTTAATGAGTACCTCAGGTATTTGTACTGCAATGGAAGATTAACATAATGTTCTCTAACATAGCTTCGAAGTGCATAAAGCAAAACTTGACAAAATTTCTAGGAAAAATTAATAAGTTCCCAATCATGATGAA
Organism: Marmota monax; assembly: GCF_021218885.2. Classification (NCBI taxonomy): domain Eukaryota; kingdom Metazoa; phylum Chordata; class Mammalia; order Rodentia; family Sciuridae; genus Marmota; species Marmota monax. Next base: position 4,667,279 of record NW_026695236.1, on the reverse strand, counting down.
TTAAGCTATGAAACACATTTCCTTTCAGAAGAAAAAAAATGGACTGTGCCACTTGAAAAGGTAAGTGCTACAGTTTAGATCTGAAGTGTCCTCCAAAAGCTCATGTGTGAGACAACACAAGAAAATTTACAGGTGAAATGATAGGATTATTAAAGGCTTAACTTAATTAGTGAATTAATCCATTACTGGATTAACTGGATGGAAACTGTAGGCAGGTAGTATATGGCTCGAGAAATGGGTCACTTGTCATGTGCTTTTGGGGGTTTTATTTTTTCCTTGTTGAGCTACTTTCTCTCTGCTTCTAGATGCTTATTCCATCATGCCCTCTGCTCTGATGTTCTGCCTCACCTTCCACCACTGAGCAATGGAGTCTGCTGTCTATGGACTAAGACTTCTGAAAGGTCCTCAAAACCTTTTTTCTTTTTTCATTTTTTTATTTGTTCTAACTAGTTATACATGACAGTAGAATGCATTTTGATATATTGTACACAAATGAAATACAACTTCTCATTCCTCTGGCTGTTCATGGTGAAGTCACTCCAATAGTATAATCATACATGTATATAGGGTAATAATGTATGTTTCATTCTATCATCCTTCCCTCCCCTTACTTCCCTCTCCAAAACCAAACTTCCTTCATTCTTTCCTACCATCTCCCCTTTCCACCCCACTATGGATCAACTTCCGCTTTTCAGAGAAAACATTGCAGTTTTGGTTTTGGGGGATTGGCTTATTTCACTTAGCATGATACTCTCTAGTTCCATCTATTTACCTGCAAATGCCATAATTTCATTCTTCTTTAAGGCTGAGTAATATCCCATTGTGTATACCTACCACATTTTCTTTATCTGTTCATCTGTTGAAGGGCATCTAACTTGGTTCCACAGTTTAGCTATTACGAATTGACCTACTATAAGGATTGGTGTGGCTGCATCACTGTAGTATACTCCTTTTAAGTCCTTGGGTATAAACAAAGGAGTGGGATAGCTGGGTCAAATGATGGTTCCATTCCAAGTGATCTCTGAAAACCAGAGCACCAAATAAACTTTTCCTCCTCTAAAGCTGTTCTTATCAGGTGTTTTGGTCACAGTGGGGGAAAAAAGCTGATTAAAACAGTATGATAGCTTTTAAAATATTAAGGATTAGAAAATAAATTATTTTTAAAAATTAATCTATGAAATATATTTGAAAATAATTACTCTTTTCAGTTCCTCTCTCAGTTACATATATGCTAATGTAGAGCAATGCTTTCCAATAGAACTTTGTCCAATGAAAAAATTGTTCTTTATCAACTCAGTCTAATAGTGTAGCCTTTAGAATCACACATGTGATTAATGCAACTTAGGACATAAACTTTAAGTTTATTGAATTTTAACTAATTTTAACTTATGTTTAAATAGCCATATGGCTGGCTACCAGTATTGGACAGTGCAAATATAAAGTAGTGCTATGAGGAAATTTATATCTTTAAATTCTTGTATTAGGAAAAAAAAGGCACAAATGAACAAGCAAAGCTCTGAATCAAGAAGGCAGAAAAAATATACATTCAAAGAACATAGAATGATAGAATAAAAAGTAAAAATAAATAAATAAACACAAATTATAAAAAAAAAAATTAAAAGGATAAACACAGCCAAAGCCCAAACTTGTTTTCTTAAAAAGACTAAGAAGAAATGATGGTGGAATGTGATGGACATTATTATCCAAAGTACATGTATGAGGACATGAATTGGTGTGATTATACTTTGTATATAACCAGAGATATGAAAAATTGTGCTCTATATGTATAATAAGAATTGTAATGCATTCCTCTATCAAATATAAATTTTAAAAAATTAACTTAAAAAAAAGACTAAGCAGATAGACAAACCCTTGGCAAAAATCACCAATAAAATAAAATTCATAAATATACATTCTAGGGATGTGAAAAGAAAACTTAATAAAAATAAACTGTTTAATCTTAACAAAGTACCTAAACACTTTTAAAGACATGAAATTATTAGCAAAAGTCTACACACCAAAATAAAATAGAACAAAACAAAACTTCTCCAAAGGGTTTACAGCAAGTCTATCAAATTTTCAAAGATCAAATCATCTTATAAAAATAGTTCTAGAAAATGGAAAAAATTAAAAAGAAACTCTTTAATTCAAACATTATTCAATATAAATCTGAAACCAAAATCAGTTTATGGGCCAATTTTATTTATGAATATAGATGTGTCATACTCAGGGAAAGAATAGAATATATTCTAGTAATATTCTTTTTAATTATACCACATAAAACTTAATCTATAAGTGCAATGGAGCTTTGTCAATAAAAACTCTTGTAATATCTCATATCAATAGATTAAAGGAGTAAAAAATATAAAATTATCTCAAATGATAACATTATTAGGTAACAAGACTGCTGGCAAACAACTTTTGATATATATTTTATTCTCATTTTATAAACAGGAAAGCTGTGGCACAGGGAAGCCCAATGTCACTCATCTGACAAGTGGCAGGGCCAGGATTTGAATCTCAATTATCTGATTCCAAAGTCTATGCTCGCAGATATTCCCTCTCAAATCCCAGTTATTCAGTTGGGTAGGGGTGGATATTAGCAACTAGGAATAGAAGAAATATCCTAAAACAGGAGAAGAGGTATCTACTAACAATCTACTAAAGCATTCTATTTAAAGACATGAACAAGAAAGAATGCCACCATGTTTCCAGATAATTGGCTATTCCTATGAAAAAGATAAAATTATACCACAACTCATACACAGACAAAAATAAATGCTATGTGCATTTCAAACCCAGAAATAAAGTCTAAATCTTACCAAATATTAAATTAACATTAAATTTAATTAAACGTGTAGATTATAATGGAATATTTTATTATATAATGATTTGAAGATAGAGAAGGATTCCTTAAGATAAAAAAGAACATAAGCCAGAAGAAAATGATCAATAAATTCAACTATGAATAAAAATCATAGATTCCATACTGTGGAAGAGAACAGATACTGAAGAACAAATAATGGTAGCAGTTTTTTCTACAATATTAATATGATCTTTGTCCCCTGTTTCTTTTTTCAGGCTAGTGTTTCTGTATTACATATGATCCTAGTAGATGTTCTGTTTTATTGGGTTTTTTCTTCATCTTTGATTTTCTTTTTAAAAAGGAGAATATAGAAGTAGGCCATTGTATAATTGTATGCATTTAGCATCATCCCTACCTCTTAGAAACTGTGACTAATAGCCACTAACTAAAACATACCATTTTCACAGGATGACCTCTATTCCATGAGAAAAGCTCCAAATTATTCAATTTATGTCAAATTTAATGGTATTAGAGTTCCAAAAGAGGAGTAATATGGTAGATAACTCAAACTACCTCAATGAGCTTTGACAGGATTATATCATAAAGACAACCAAAATTTTTCTTAAAGCTATCTTCAGTATCAATTTAATAACTTATTTATATTCTTTTATTTTTTCAAAACATTATTAATTTCCTACACAAATGTTCCTATCATTCATTAAAACAGGTCGAAATATTTAAACAGTGTCTCTGACCTGGAGAAGTTGGAGTTGAGAGTGCTTGCTGTATGAAACAACAAATATTTTCAGTAAAATTTAGTGATTTTTTTTCCTTTTGTCTGATCCAAGTCTTCATCTGACAATCTTCACCAAAGTGTCTTAGACTACCACATAGTGTTTAATAAAAATTTTAAGTATGATATTAGCTCTGTCTCTTTTAGGGAAATAATTATCTCCAGTAGCTTTTTATACATTATCCAATATACAGTGTATACAATAAATTATTAGTAATTGGTTATTTGACCAATGAAAGAAGTCAACAGAAATTTCAAAATTTTAATTCATAAAAATGAATTCCAAATAGATTTAAGAACTAAATTTTGAAAGCAAAATTTAAATATTTTGGGAGATAACCTAAGATATGATTTTTTAGCAGGGAAATATTTTTGTAAACAAATCATAGCATACAAAATGAAGAAAAAGATTGATTAAGTTGACCATATGACACTTAATTTTCTGTCTCAAAAGCCCTCATTTAAAAAAGAATAAGCGAGTCTGCAAGGCGCGCTGGGATAGAGACGCAGGGTTACAGCGCTGCAGTTTCTGCCAGACGCGCAAGCACCGCACTCAGGGCTGAATTCTGGGTTCGAGACGGGGAAGGAAGCGGTCCATCTCGGTTCTCCACACCGGTCAGACCACAGAGGAGGCCAGCAGCCACCATGTTGGTAAACTGACGTCACCACACCTGTTTTTGACTGACCGCAGCTCATTCAGCCATAGAACAGGTAATTTCAGGCTGCAATTCGCCTGCGGCTTGCAGACAGATTGCTAGGGTTCAGCGCCTGGGGGCTTCTTAAAATCTGATCTTATCGGAGTGAACACGGAGCGCGGGGCGGCCAAGTCCCGGCTCCCGGAACCGTCCCGGAACCGCCCTGGCTCCGGGCTGCGGAGCCTGCGGAGGCTGCTTCTTGGACCCTGCTAATATCAGAGCAAACACGAAACACCAAGAAGCCGAATTCCAGCTCCCGGAACTGAGCCCGCGGGGGCTGCTTCTTGGAGCTTACACTTATAGGAGCTTACACCGAGCACGGAGCGGCCGAGTTCCGGCTCCCGGAACTTCCCTGTTCCGGGGCTAGGAGCCCGCGGAAACTGTGTCTCGGTCCGGGTCCTGCTGAGGGCAGGTCAGGACTCACCCATTGCTTGGGTAGCCTGGCAAGGGGAACGAAATGCTGCCATTCGCATAGGATACCAACATGGCAGAGATCTGATGTCAGCAGAAAGCGGTGGAGGAGAGATCTTCATCAATACCAGCGGTGACATAAGCAGTTGGTCTTCTGGTAAGGGGGGTGAGGCTCAGTCACCCGAGTCTCCTCAATTTGTCCTCGAGCCGGAGGGAAGGAGCCGGGCCGCCGCCAGCCCCCGGAGCAGGCCCAGCGGCTCGCCAGCGTGGTGACCGCGTGACCCCAATTGGAGAGGGGGCGGAGCGGAGCCGCCACCCACACCCGCCAGGTGGGCAGACCCACGACCCAGTAGTACATGGGCGTGGTAGGAGGGGCAGGGCAGAGCCGCCCTTCGCGCTTGCAAGGTAAACAGACCTGTGACAGCCTGGCGGGTCAGGCCCAGTGGCCTGCCAGTGTGGTACACACGTCACCCCAACTCGAGTAGGGGCAGAGCAGATCCTTATCCCACGCCCGGATCAGGCCCTGCCGGTGTGGTGGTCACGTGACCCCAATTGGAGTGGGGGTGGAGCGGAACCGCCACCCGTGCCCGCAGGGTGAGCAGACCAGTGATCAACCTGCAGATCAGGCCCAGGGGTCCGCAGGCGTGGTAGGAGGGGCAGGGCAGATCCGCCGCCAGCGCCTTCAAGGTAGGCAGACCTACAACAGACCGGCGGATCAGGCCCAGGAGCCTGCCGGCGGGGTACAAACACCACCCTAATTGGAGTAGGGACAGAGCAGAGTCGCCTCCCTTGCCAGGAACAGACCCAGCATCCTGCAGGCGGGGTAGTCACGACACCCCAATTGGAGTAGGGGCAAAGCAGAGCCTCCACTCGTGCCCGAAAGGTGGGCAGATCTGCGACCGACCAGCAGGACAGGCCCAGTGGCCTGCTGGTACGACAGACACGACACCCCAATTGGAGTAGGGGCAGAACAGAGCCGCCACCAGCTCCCAGAACAGGCCCAGTGACCTGCCGGCGTGGTAGCCACGACACCCCAATTGGAATAAGGAGAGAGCAGAGCCGCCGCCCGCACCTGCAGGAAAGATACGCAAGCAGTATGAAAAGACAAGGAAAGAAAGGACCACAAGCAATGCAGGTCAACGCAACTTTAGAAGAGGTAACAGCTGCAGCAGATGGAATGTCAGATAAAGAATTCAGGATATACATGCTTCAGATGATCTGGAGTATCAAGGAAGACATTAAACAGCAAAATCAGACAATGAAAGATCACTTCGACAACGAATTACGCAAACAAATCCAGGAAGCAAAGGATCAACTATACAGGGAGATAGAGGTTATAAAAAACAAGCAATCAGAAATCCTAGAAATGCAGGAAGCAATAAACCAACTTAAAAACTCAATGGAGAATACTACCAACAGAGTAGAACACTTAGAAGATAGAACATCAGACAATGAAGACAAAGTATTTCAACTGGAAAAGAACATAGACAGCTCAGCAAGACTGTTAAGAAACCATGAGCAGAACATCCAAGAAATATGGGATAACATTAAGAGACCAAACTTAAGAGTCATTGGGATACAGGAAGGTACAGAGCTCCAAACCAAAGGAATGAGCAGTCTATTCCATGAAATAATACAAGAAAACTTCCCAGACTTGAAGAATGAGACAGAATCCCAAATCCTAGAAGCCTACAGGACGCCGAATGTGCAAAATCATAAGAGATCCACACCTAGACACATTATAATGAAGATGCCCAACATACAGAATAAGGAGAGAATTTTAAAAGCTACAAGAGAAAGGAAGCAGATTACATTTAGGGGCAAGCCAATCAGGATAACAGCTGATCTTTCAACACAGACTCTGAAAGCTAGAAGATCCTGGAATAACATATTTCAAACACTGAAAGATAATGGGTTCCAACCAAGAATTGTGTATCCAGCGAAATTAAGCTTCAGGATGGAGAATGAAATTAAAACCTTCCACGATAAACAAAAGGTTAAAGAATTCGCAGCAAGAAAACCATCTCTTCAAAACATCCTAGCCAAAGTATTACAGGAAGAGGAAATGGAAAATAACAATGAAAACCAACAGTGGGAGGTAGGACAGTAAAGGGGGGGGGAAACAATCAAAGAGGAAAACAAACAATGTTTAGTAACAGAAATAAACAAATATGGCTGGAAGAACAACCCATATCTCAATAATAACCCTAAATGTTAATGGCTTAAACTCACCAATTAAGAGACACAGGCTAGTAGAATGGATCACAAAACAAGACCCAACAATATGCTGCCTACAGGAGACGCATTTGATAGGAAAAGACATACATAGGCTGAAGGTGAAAGGTTGGGAAAAATCATATCACTCATATGGACTTCGGAAACAAGCAGGCGTGTCCATACTCATATCAAATAAAATAGATTTCAAGCCAAAGTTAATCAAAAGAGATAAAGAGGGACACTACATACTGCTTAAGGGAACCATACACCAACAAGACATAACAATCATAAATATTTATGCCCCAAACAATGGTGCAGCTATGTTCGTCAAACAAACTCTTCTCAAGTTCAAGAGTCTAATAGACCACCACACCATAATCATGGGAGACTTCAACACACCTCTCTCGCCACTGGACAGATCTTCCAAACAAAAGTTGAATAAGGAAACTATAGAACTCAATAACACTATTAATAACCTAGACCTAATTGACATATATAGAGTATACCACCCAACATCAAGCAGTTACACTTTTTTCTCAGCAGCACATGGATCCTTCTCAAAAATAGATCATATATTATGTCACAGGGCAACTCTTAGACAATATAAAGGAGTAGAGATATTACCATGCATCTTATCTGATCATAATGGAATGAAACTGAAAATCAACGATAAAAGAAGGAAGGAAAAAGCATACATCAATTGGAGAATGAACAATAGGTTACTGAATGATCAATGGGTTATAGAAGACATCAAGGAGGAAATTAAAAAATTCTTAGAGATAAATGAAAACACAGACACAACATATCGGAATCTATGGGACACATTGAAAGCAGTTCTAAGAGGAAAATTCATTGCTTGGAGTTCATTCCTTAAAAAAAGAAAAAACCAACAAATAAATGATCTCATACTTCATCTCAAAATCCTTGAAAAAGAAGAGCAAAACAACAGCAAAAGAAGTAGAAGGCAAGAAATAATTAAAATCAGAGCTGAAATTAATGAAATCGAAACAAAAGAAACAATTGAAAAAATTGACAAAACTAAAAGTTGGTTCTTTGAAAAAATAAACAAAATCGACAGACCCTTAGCGATGCTAGTGAAGAGAAGAAGAGAGAGAACTCAAATTACTAGCATACGGGATGAAAAAGGCAATATCACAACAGACACTTCAGAAATACAGAAGATAATCAAAAACTATTTTGAATCCTTATACTCCAATAAATTAGAAGATAGTGAAGGCATAGATAAATTTCTTAAGTCATATGATCTGCCCAGATTGAGTCAGGAGGATATAGAAAACCTAAACAGACCAATATCAATTGAGGAGATAGAAGAAACCATCAAAAGACTACCAACTAAGAAAAGCCCAGGTCCCGATGGGTATACAGCAGAATTTTACAAAACCTTTAAAGAAGAACTAATACCAATACTTTTCAAGCTACTTCAGGAAATAGAAAAGGAGGGAGAACTTCCAAATTCATTCTATGAGGCCAACATCACCCTGATACCTAAACCAGACAAAGACACTTCAAAGAAAGAAAACTACAGACCAATATCTCTAATGAACCTAGATGCAAAAATCCTCAATAAAATTCTGGCGAATCGGATACAAAAACATATAAAAAAAATTGTACACCATGATCAAGTAGGATTCATCCCTGGGATGCAAGGCTGGTTCAATATACGGAAATCAATAAATGTTATTCACCACATCAATAGACTTAAAAATAAGAACCATATGATCATCTCGATAGATGCGGAAAAAGCATTTGACAAAGTACAGCATCCCTTTATGTTCAAAACTCTAGAAAAACTAGGGATAACAGGAACATACCTCAATATTGTAAAAGCAATCTATGCTAAGCCTCAGGCTAGCATTATTCTGAATGGAGAAAAACTGAAGGCATTCCCTCTAAAATCTGGAACAAGACAGGGATGCCCTCTCTCTCCACTTCTCTTCAACATAGTTCTCGAAACACTGGCCAGAGCAATTAGACAGACGAAAGAAATTAAAGGCATAAAAATAGGAAAAGAAGAAATTAAATTATCACTATTTGCAGATGATATGATTCTATATCTAGCAGACCCAAAAGGCTCTACAAAGAAACTATTAGAGCTAATAAATGAATTCAGCAAAGTGGCAGGATTTAAAATCAACACGCATAAATCAAAGGCATTCCTGTATATCAGCGACAAATCCTCTGAAATGGAAATGAGGACAACCACTCCATTCAAAATATCTTCAAAAAAAATAAAATACTTGGGAATCAACCTAACAAAAGAGGTGAAAGACTTATACAATGAAAACTACAGAACCCTAAAGAGAGAAATAGAAGAAGATCTTAGAAGATGGAAAAATATACCCTGTTCATGGATAGGCAGAACTAACATCATCAAAATGGCGATATTACCAAAAGTTCTCTATAGGTTTAATGCAATGCCAATCAAAATCCCAATGGCATTTCTTGTAGAAATAGAGAAAGCAATCATGAAATTCATATGGAAAAATAAAAGACCCAGAATAGCAAAAACAATGCTAAGCAAGAAGTGTGAATCAGGCGGTATAGTGATACCAGACTTCAAACTATACTACAGAGCAATAGTAACAAAAACAGCATGGTACTGGTACCAAAACAGGCGTGTGGACCAATGGTACAGAATAGAGGACACAGAAACCAATCCACAAAACTACAACTATCTTATATTTGATAAAGGGGCTAAAAGCATGCAATGGAGGAAGGATAGCATCTTCAACAAATGGTGCTGGGAAAACTGGAAATCCATATGCAACAAAATGAAACTGAATCCCTTTCTCTCGCCATGCACAAAAGTGAATTCAAAATGGATCAAGGAACTTGATATCAAATCAGAGACGCGCCGTCTGATAGAAGAAAAAGTTGGCTACGATCTACAGTTGGTGGGGTCGGGCTCCAAATTCCTCAATAGGACACCCATAGCACAAAAGTTAATAACTAGAATCAACAAATGGGACTTACTCAAACTAAGAAGTTTTTTCTCAGCAAAAGAAACAATAAGAGAGGTAAATAGGGAGCCTACATCCTGGGAACAAATCTTTACTCCTCACACTTCAGATAGAGCCCTAATATCCAGAGTATACAAAGAACTCAAAAAATTAGACAATAAGAGAACAAACAACCCAATCAACAAATGGGCCAAGGACCTGAACAGACACTTCACAGAGGAGGACATACAGTCAATCAACAAGTACATGAAAAAATGCTCAACATCTCTAGCTGTCAGAGAAATGCAAATCAAAACCACCCTAAGATACCATCTCACTCCAGTAAGATTGGCAGCCATTAGGAAGTCAAACAACAACAAGTGCTGGCGAGGATGTGGGGAAAAGGGTACACTTGTACATTGCTGGTGGGACTGCAGATTGGTGCAGCCAATTTGGAAAGCAGTATGGAGATTTCTTGGAAAGCTGGGAATGGAGCCACCATTTGACCCAGCTATTCCCCTTCTTGGTCTATTCCCTAAAGACCTAAAAAGAGCATGCTACAGGGACACTGCTACATCGATGTTCATAGCAGCACAGTTCACAATAGCAAGACTGTGGAACCAACCTAGATGCCCTTCAATAGACGAATGGATAAAAAAAATGTGGCATTTATACACAATGGAGTATTACTCTGCATTAAAAAATGACAAAATCATAGAATTTACAGGGAAATGGATGGCATTAGAGCAGATTATGCTAAGTGAAGCTAGCCAATCCCTAAAAAACAAATGCCAAATGTCTTCTTTGATATAAGGAAAGTAACTAAGAACAGAGTAGGGACGAAGAACAGGAGAAGAAGATTAACATTTAACAGGGATGAGAGGTGGGAGGGAAAGGGAGAGAGAAGGGAAATTGCACGGTAATGGAAGGAGACCCTCAGGGTTATACAGTGGAGGGGGTAGAGAGAGAGGAGGGGAGGGGAGGGGAGAGGTGGGGAGGGGGGAGGGTGGATGATGGGAAAGGCAGCGGAGCACAACAGACACTAGTATGGCAATTTGTAAATCAATGGATGTGTAACTGATGTGAATCTGCAATCTGTGTATGGGGTGAAGGTGGGAGTTCATAACCCACTAGAATCAAAGTGTGGAATATGATATGTCAAGAAATTTGTAATGTTTTGAACAACCCACAATAAAAAATTAAAAAAAAATAAAAAATAAAAAATAAAAAAGAATAAGCACCACACACTGGAATATATTTATTCTTTATATGCCCAGCAAAGGACAATGTATCAAGAATATTTAACTTACACATCTACATTTGTTATGTTTTGACTACTATAACAAGACATAATAGACTAAATGACACATCAGCAATAAACATTCATTTCTTACAATTCTAAAAGCTGAGAAATTCAAGATCAAGGCATTGGCAGATGTGGTGCCCGGTAAGGGTCCATTTCGTAGTTCATAGACAATTGTCTTCTCACAGTCTGCACATGTCAGAAGGGGAAAGAGAGCTCTCTAAAATATCTTTCATAAGGGCATGAATTCCATCCATTAGGGTCTACCCTGTGATCCAATTACCTCCTAAAGGACCCACCTTCAAATATTGTCACATTGAAGATTAGGTTTCAGCAAAAGAATTTCAGGGAAACATAAACACTCAATCTACAAGAACACCCATAAATACATTATTTAAAAATGATATATAATTCCTACAAATCAATATAAAAAATAAAAATAGAAAATGGATTTTATTATGGAATTTTGAAAAGGTGCTCAATCTTACCACAGCTCAGAAAAATGCAAATTAAAACCAACCTAAGATCACTTATACTCATTGTATTAGTTTTCTAGTGCTGTCCTACAAACATCAGCACAGCTTATATAGAAGAAATCCATATTCTTACAGTTCTGGAAGTTAGAAATTAGAGATCAAGATGCCAGCAGTGTTGGTTTCTTCTGGGAGCCATAAAAGAAGGATCTGTTCCATGCCTCTCTGCTTGGCTTATTTATGGCCACATGGTCATTCTTCTCCCCATGTTGTCCCTTCTTCATGTCTGTATCTAAATGTCTACTACTCTTATCATATTGGCTTAGAAGCCATCATAATGACCTCATTTTAACTTAGTAACCTCTTAAAAGAACCTATGTCTGAAATATCATCACATTCTGAAATATTTGGGGTAGGATTTCTACATAGCATTCATCAAATTGTCAAAAAATTATAAATCTGACTGCACCAAGTAATAACAAGGAAGGAGAGCAAAAGGAATTCTCATACATTGCATACAGGAGTGTAAAGTGGCTCAACTACTTCAGAGAACCTCTAACCTAGTAAAACTGACTTAACCTAGTAAGTCCACAATTGAGTGTTTAGTCTAGAGAAACACTGGCAAATGTATCTCAAAAACATATATGAGAATATTCTGATGGCATTATTTGTAGTAAACAAACTATGAAAGTATCCTAAGTGTCCATCAATAAGAGAATAGAGAAGTAAATTCTGGAGTGTTCATATAATGGAATACTAAGGAGCAAGTCGGGAAATGGTGAACAGGAGCTACACAAATCCATGAGGAAGAAACTCATACACATAATATTAAACCAAAAAAAGCAAGAGTTCAAAGATTAATGAACCTCATAAAAATGATACATAATTTCAGAAGCACATTTGCAAAATAAAACATTAAAGAGTTTTGGCTTAACACGAGAAACAACAGGTCACATTTAGAGGGAAACCAAAAGGATCGCTCTGATTTCTCAGTTAATACACTAAAATCAAGGAGGGCCTGCAATGAGATATCCCAAGCCCTAAAAGAAAACAACTGCCAGCCTTATACCCCACAAAGCTCAGTTTTAAATATGAGGGGAAAATAAAAACTTACCATAATAAGAATAAGCTAAAAAATTCATGATCACTAATCCAGCACTACAAAGAATTCTCACAGATAAATCGCATATACAGAAACTAAAAAACAATTCCAAAAGCTCCCAAACAGAGGGAGTTCAATAGAATAAAATCCTCTGAATAAGAATCAAGATATAAAATATAGGGAAAAAATGGCAGGAAATCACAAACACAAATCTACACTAACATGAATGTTCATGGTCTCAACTCCTCAATTAAAAGACACAGATTAGCAGAAATGGTGAAAAAACAAGATCCACATATATGCTGTTTAGGAGAGTCTCATCTCTCCACATATTTTTCCCCTCTTTTTACCTGTGGCAAAGACTCCACAGGTAAAAAGAGGGGAAAAAATATCTCATGCATATGGACTCTGAAAACAAGCAGGAGTTGCTATTCTCATATCTGACAAAACATATTTCAAGCAAAAATTAATCAGAAAAGACAAAAAGGGCCACTGCATCCTGATAAAGGAAACAATCCAACAAGAAGATACAAGGATAGTAAACATTCATGCCCCAAATATCAACACACACAATTACATGGAAAAAGTACTCCATAACATTAAATCTCACATTAACCACAATACATATATATATTAAGGGGATTACATTACACCCTTAATCATTAATAGACAGGTCATCAAAACATAAAATCAATAGATAACTCCAACCTGAATAATGCTACAAAGCAAATGGACCTCAGCATCTACAGAATATCCCAGCCCCAAACAGCTGCATTTTCCTTCTTCTCAGCTACTTATGGAGCGTTTTCCAAAATAGATCATATTCTAAGCCACAAAGAAAATCTTAGTAAATACAAAAAAAAATGATATAATACCATGTTTCCTATAAGATTATAATGAAATGAAGTTAGAAATCAACAGTAAGACAAATAATAGAAACCACAAAACACATATAGATTGAACAATACTCTCTTAAATGAAGAATGGATCAAAGAAGAAATGAGAATAGAAATTCTTAGACATGAACAAGAACAAAGATACAACCTATGAAACTCTCTGGGAGAGTATAAAAGCAATTCTAAGTGGAAAATTTACAGCACTGAGTGCCTACATTAAAAAATTGGAGAGATCCCGAATAAATAAGCTCATGCTCCACCTCAAAATCTTAGGAAAGTAAAATCAAACTAATCAAAAACAAACAACAGTAGAAGACAGAAAATAATTAAGATCAGAGATAAAAATCAATTAAATTGAGAATTAAAAAATTAACTTAGAATTGCTTTCTCTCCCAGAGAGTTTGATAGGTTAAAGAAAAATTATAGTTTTTCTTAATAGTTCTCTTTTCTCATACCCCCACTAAAATCCATCAGCAAACTGCAAGGACTTTACCATTATAATATATTCAACATCCACTCACTTCTTACTTACTTCTTTGTTCTAAATAATTATATTCTCTTTCCTCTTCCTTTGTAGTTTACTCCCTACTGATATCCCTGCTTAGAATAGAATAGATATTATATATGTTATATATATATATATATATATATATATATATATATATATAATATATAACAGTGTATATGTGTACTATTTTGTTGATATTGAAACATGAAAAGAATAGCATAGTTTATTTATAGTTATTAATTTGCACTTTCCCACTATTTCCTCTCAAAAACATAAGAAAGGATAAAAGTAGTTTTTTTTGTGAAATGTTCTCTAGGAAATATTTACTCCATATCCTGATTTTAAAGCTCATGGTTTCAATTACACACATAAAAAAAATTCACAGTGATTTTCAGAGTTTATGGAGATAGACATCTTTTATTCATGCATCAAAGAATCGCATGCCAGTCTGTACCTGAGGCCTGCAAAAAAGCCTAACAGAAATCAGAAAACAAATTTTCTTCAAAAGACAACCTATGTAGAAATTAAATTAGCACATGTAATATGAACCAAAAGCTGAAACCAACACACTCTAGAGCTCAGCTCAAAATAGTTATTTCTAGAATCTAAAGTCATTCTCACAAGTTGAGAACACTATTTTCAGAACTAAGTGCTTCACTGTATAAGACACATTGACTAATCTGAATGCTTGCAGAGGAAAGGTAAGTAATAGTATTGTGAAGGACTCTGGCTTGTCAAAAGAAAAGTAGTCTAAGCACAAGATATACACAGCAGCTCCCTCTGAAAGACAAAGACACATTCTAGCTATTTCAACATTTTTGAAGCATTATCTATAGAAATAAATTTTCCCTATGTCTCCAAAATGCAGACTTATAAACATTTTTCATTCATTCAACAAATATTTACTTCACACCAGCCATACGTCATATTGTGTGCTAACAGCAAGCAATATACAGTGAACAGAAGCACTGACATAGGAACTTAAAGGGCACTAACCTACTAATCACTGATGAATTAAAATCACAATTGTGATGTCATATAAGCTATAAAGAATTGGTACAAATAACAATGAGTGAATATAACTGGAGGATTGGATATGACAAGGTAAGTCATGGAAGGCTTAATTAAATAAATTATTGTGCTGAGATCTAAAAGATAAAAGTGAATTTGGCAAAAGATAAGAGGAAGCTAGGAAAGAGAGCTTGCTAGACTGAAGGAATAGCATATGCAAAAGCTCTATAAGAGAGTAAATCAAAAAAGAAAAACTAAAAGGCCCATGTGGCTGAAAATGATTGGTTAAGGAAAGACTCATACAATTGTATATGAAGCTGATATGGTAGGCAGGGCCAGACAATGAAGACCTGAGAGGCCATGAACATATCTTTATCCCACGAACAATAAAAAAGCAATACTTAAGTTATCAACTTAAAGAATTCAATGGTCCTTGTCTTATAAAGGAAATTATAAGAATTTAATAACTGGGCACTGTGGGGTACAGCTTGGTGATACAGTACATGTGCCCTGGATTCAATCCCTAGCATGGCACGGGAAAATGTTAACAACTAAAGCTACTGTAGTTTGGAACAGGAATGACTCCCAAAGGTCCATGTGGTAAAGTCTTTGATCCCAGCCTATAGCAATATTGGGAGGTGGTAGAAACTTTAACAAGTGAGGGTTTAATGGGAGGTCTTGCCATCATTGGGGTGTGCCCTTCAAAGAAATAGTGGAACCTGAGCTACTCTTCTGCTGTCTTTCATCCCAGCCATAACATGTTTGTTTTTGCTCCACTATATGCTTTCCACTATGATATGCCTTTCCACAGGACCAAAAGCAATGGATCTACTCAACCATGGACTGAAAACTACAAAACTATGAGCTAACATAAACGTTTCCCCTTATTAGTTGAGTATCTCAGGTCATTTGTTACACTAACACAAAGCAAGACAACATAAAAAAAAAACTGTCTACAAGAGCTTTGTAATGTTTTGAACAACCAATAAAAAAAACTGTCTAACAACAGAATGGGTTACTTCAGAGAATGAGCATCTCATTACTATTAATAATAGAACAGAATGTGATAATCATCTTTCAGGAATGCTATTTATGGATTTTGCTTATTTTGGAAAGATAGCCTTAAAGTTCCATCCTTCTCTGCTATTAAATGATTAAATTATTATCAAACACCAAACAGTACTTTTATAAATCACTCTAAAATTTGAAGTTCCAAAATTAACTCATTTGTTGTTCATACCAACATACAGAATGAAAATATTCAACTTCAATTGCATAGTGTTTCTCAAAAAGAATCATAACATTACACAATGGGAGATTCATTTTCAGGGAGTAGCTTTTGCTTCTGTCCATTGCCAAAACACAGGCAGAGTGTAAACACAGGAGAAAGAGAGCTTCGAGTGAAAGACAACTGCTAGAAATAAGCAGCAAGGAATCAGGGAAATACAGAAAACAAAGAACTCCAACCTAGTACAGAGCAAAGCTTATTTTCTTGGCCACACTAGTAAAGTGTCCTTATCTTTCCTTTAGCAAAGAAATAAATAGAAGTAAGTATCATAGCATAGGTGATAAGTATTTCAGTTCAACTGATAAAATGCATAAGTTTGTTATTCTAGAAAATGAATTGAGAAACTGGAAACTAATATTTGCCCATCTTCATCAAGTACTAATTAAGTGTCTTTGGATATTATCTCTATAAATTATAAAAAATCTGAACTGGTTATGAACACATAACATAACTATATCTATTATATACAATCATATATGTATACATATACATATAAATGTATATGTATGTATATATATATATATATATATATATATATAAAATATATAACTATATCTATAGTTAATATACCTTAAGTTAGAGTGACTATTACCAATGTCAAAAGTAGACAAAACTGTCACTTAAAAAAGCATTATTTTAGGCAGGTTCATTTCTACTGAATATGATATATGTTATAATAGTACTACCTCCATATCAAACCCTTGGAGTAGGCACACAATAATTGGTGTTATCCAAAGGAAGTTTATGTGACATCCCTGAGGAGGGGTATGAGAACATCCATATGTAGGTTCTCCAACTGGTATAACTGCCATTCCACTGGCCCTCAGTATTCATCCTCTTGTTATTTAATGTCTAACCATTCTCTGTCACGTATCTCATATATTCTCTCAAAATTGAACTCATTCCATTTTGAACTCTCTTTTCCATTGGGCCAGAATAATTTTGAATTCTAAACTAGTGCTTAAAATAACAATTTGATGCCATCTATCTATAACTTCAATGTTCATAGTCTCTGCTCCATTATCTAAGTCGCTGAGGAAAATTACAAATAATCAGGCCTAAGACCAGCTTTTTATTGTCAGAAAGCTATTTATAAAAGACCAACTCACTTTAGAAAGTGTGTCAAATGAATATGCCACAAAATACAGTATATATGGGTCAGGGATATTTGCTCTACACTTGAAGAAAAGTCACAAAAACATGTCAGGAAACAATACTCACCAGCTCAATTATAGGTCTTGCTTAGAAATAAGCTCATTTGTTGTTACTGTCTATTCATCCAGATAATGTTGCAATTACTTTTGTTCTAAAACGCCCACATACTACAATCACCGTGAACCTCTTGCATTATAGATTTAACATGTCCACAGAAAGCAGTTATTCAAAATCAGATGTCTGCTTCCTCATAACTGCACCTAACATTTTATATGAACATTTATATGAACATTTCTTTACACAGTAACATTGACATGAGTCAATGGTACATAAAGTTTATGGAAAATAACTCTAAAAGTATAAAGCTTACAAATTGCTGTAATAATGAAAATTACTGTTTTATTTTATTACTAACTATAGTATAATATGACCCCAAAACTCACATTTATTTTTAAAATGATAATGATTCCCATACACAGCTATTTCTTCTTTTTATGTGTCTTCTTCATTTCATTTTTCTTTCCTTCATGAAAGAGAGGGAAATATCATATAGAGAAATAATGTCCTAAGATGGAAACAGTGGCCTAAGATAAACTTGTAGCAAATATACTAGGTTGGTGCAGAATGAATGATGGGCAAAATCTCATTCACCCACCAAGACCTTTTTTAAAAGACCTTTTTAAAAACCATTCCTTTTCATTTCTCTTGACTACCTTGTATGTTCTCACATTGGTCACCTCTCATTGATTGAGTTGGTTTCATTAATATATCCTCAGTCTATCCATTTCTCTTCACAGCCAAACTTAGAAATATTCATCATCGGGGCTGGGGATGTGGCTCAAGCGGTAGCGCGCTCGCCTGGCATGCGTGTGGCCCAGGTTCGATCCTCAGCACCACATACAAACAAAGATGTTGTGTCCACCAAATACTAAAAAAAAAAAAATAAATATTAAAAAATTCTCTCTCTCTCTACCTCTATCTCTCTCACTCTCTCTTTAAAAAAAAATAAAATTAAAAAAAAGAAATATTCATCATCTCTTGTCTTCTCATAATTGGTCACCATGATTCTTTCTACTCTTATTGCACTGTGATTCATTCTATACACTCCAATCAGACTAATTTCTTAGAAAATATGAACTAACCATATATCTCTTTTGCTTAAAGCCTGCAAAAAGCTTCCTAATGTATCTAGAATAAAATCAAACTACTTAATATTGAACATGGTGTCCTTTTGATCCTTCACTTAGATACCCCTTCAACCCTATTCCAGGCTGCTGCCCTCTTTTATCATTTCAATTCTATCTGGCCTTTTGTCACTTCTTAGAATAGTCCCTCCAAGATTTCTGAAGCAGAATATGTATATTTACAGTTTCTTCTACCCAAAGTCTGTTTATTGCACTTCTTTATATATGTGCTTCCTACTTTTATTACATTTTGCTTTTAATGGACCCAAACTGAATTCATTATAATTTGTGGTCTATTCTTAAACTCATTATTGGTCTATGCCAAGCCAGCTATACTTGTTTGTTTGTTCTTCTTCAAGGGATAAAGATTACAAAATTGGAAACAAAGAGACAGAAATGTAATATTATAGCCAACTAAAATGGTTCTGATGTCATAACAAAGCAAAAGATTTTCAATATTTAGAATGAGCACATAGACAAACATATAAGATTTAATTATATTCACAGAACAGAATGTAAAAATATTAAAGATATGGTTGACAGATGCTAGCAATAGATGAGAAGGGTAGAGAGGAAAAAATATGGTAAGGGACATTTATATCTTCATCTTGCAAGGTGGGAAGTTAAGAGAGATTGTTACAGTTGAGAAATATGATTACATGAATTTTTTAAAGGAATAATATGTACATATTATTAAGAAATATTAAAACAACCACAAGAAATATTATTAATAGGAGAGTTAAAACCAAATGCCTCTTAATGTGGGCCAGAAGTAAAGAGCAGTGTGTAAGATGAAAGAAAAGCTCTGCCGGATATAGACCATAAGGAACCTGGGTCCATGGATTAAGTATTTGGGCTTTTTTACAAAGTGCAGGTAAAAAAAAACTGAATGATTTTTTTGTTGTTTTTATTTCTGGGTCTATGTGTATTTAATCAAGGGAATGGGGATCATATTTGCTCTAAAACAATACCTTTGCCTACAGTGTGGAAAATAGAAGAGTACATGCCAATAACTATTTGTGCAATTCAAGAAAAAGATGGAAATGTATGTGAAAATAGGCAGTACATTATCTTACATATTACTATCTTACTAGATCTGATTACCATCTGAAAAAACATCAGAATATTTCATTGAGACATATTTCTTTTTCTTACATAAAATTCTATAAAAAGAAAAATAGGAAATATCTGCTATCCAAAAATGAGATAAAACAACACAGACATAAGTCTATGGATGTAAATTCTATTTAAATGTCCACATTCACCTAACTCCATTTTGCTACTATTAAGTGATAACATTTTTTATTTCTTATTTCTTATTGGTTCTTTTTAGTTACACATAGCAATAGAATTCATTTTAATGTAATTATAAAAGCATGAAATATAATTTACTCTAATTCAGTCCCAAGTATTTACCCCTCCCCTTCCTTTTCTCTCCCCTGTTCCCTTCCTTCTACTCTACTGATATTTTGGCTATTTACTTATAGTATTTTTAAATTGGTATCTTGTAGATGTACATGATTATGTGATTCACTGTGATATATCCATATATGCACATAGGAAATTTAGGTCATATTTATTCCACTCTCTTTCCCTATCCCATCCCTGCACCCTTCCCTTCATTTCCCTTGTCTACTCCACTGAGCTTTCTTCTATTCTTTTTTATTATCCCCTCTCCTTATTTTGAATTAACTTCCACATATCAGAGAAACCATTCAACCTTGACTTTTGGCCTGGCTTATTTCACTTAGCATGATAGTCTCTAGTTCTATTCATTTACCAGCAAATCCCACAAAGTCATTCTTTTTATGGCTGAGTAATATTACATTGAGTGTGTGTGTTTGTGTGTGTGTGTGTGTGTATCACATTTTCTTTACCATTCATCTGTTGAAGAGTACCTAGGTTGGTACCATAGCTTGGCTAGTGTGTATTGTGTTGCTATAAACATTGATGTAGCTGCTTCATTATAGTATGCTGATTTAAATCCTTTGAGTATATACCAAAGAATGGGGTACCTAGGTAAAATGGTGGTTCCATTCTTAGTTTCTGAGGAATCTACTGCTTTCCAAACTGGTTGAACTAATTTTCAGTCCCACCAACAATGTATGAGTGTACCCATTTCCCCACATCCTCCACAACATTTATTATTACCTGTAATCTTGATAATTTCCATTCTGACTTGAGTGAGATGAAATTGCAGTGTAGTTTTGATTTGCACTTTCTTGATTGCTAGAGATGTTGAACATTTTTTTCATTTATTTGTTGACCATTTATATTTCTTCTTTGAGAAGTGCCTGTTCAGTTCCTTTGCCCTAGTATTGATTAGGTTATTTGGGGGTTTTTTTTTTGTTTTGTTTTGTTTGGGAATTAAGTTTTTTGAGTTCTTTGTATATACTGGATATTAATGCCCTATCTAAGATGCAGATGGCAAAGATTTTCTCCCACTCTATAGATTCTCTCTTAACATTCCTGATTGTTTCCTTTACTATGAGAAAGCTTTTTAATTTGATACCATCGCAATTATTGATTCTTTATTTTACTTCTTGCACTTTCAGAGTCTTGTTAAGGAAGTCAGTTCATGAGCCAACATGTTCAAGTGTTGAGCTACATTTTCTTCTAGCAGGTGCAGAGTTTTCATCTAAGTCCTAGGTCTCTGATCCACTTTGAGTTGAGTTTTGTGCAGGGTGAGAGATAGGGATTAAATTTCATTCTACTACATATGGAGTTCCAGTTTTCCTAGCACCATTCGTTAAAAAGGGTATCTTTTCTCCAACATATTTTTTTGGCACCTTTGTCTAGTATAATATAACTGTACTTATGTGGGGTTTTCTCTGTGTCTTCTATTTCATTGGTCTCCATGTCTGTTTTTGTGCCAGTACCATGCTGTTTTTGTTATTCTAGCTCTAATTTGATTTTGTGACACCTTCTGCTTTGCTTTTTTCACTAACAATTGCTGTGGCTATTCTGGATCACTTATTTTTCCAAATGAGTTTTAGGACTACCTTTTCTATTTCTGTGAAGAATGTCATTGGAACTTTTATATGAATTGCATTGAATATGTATAGTGCTTTTGGTAGTCTGGTCATTCAAATAATATTAATTCTGCCAACCCAAGATCATAGGAAGTCTTTCCATCTTTTAAGGACTTCTTCAATTTCTTTCTTTAGTCCTCTATAGTTTTCATTTTACCTCTTTTGTAAAATTGATCCCCAAGAATTATTTTTTAAAGCTATTGTGAATGGCTAATTTATGGGTGTTGATTTTGTATCCTGCCACTTTGCTTAATTCATTTATGAGCTCTAGAAATCTGGTAGAATTTTTTGGGTCTTCTAAATATAGAATAACAGAGACAATTTGAGCTCTTCCTTTCCTATTAATATCCCTTTAATTT
This sequence comes from Marmota monax, assembly GCF_021218885.2. NCBI lineage: Eukaryota > Metazoa > Chordata > Mammalia > Rodentia > Sciuridae > Marmota > Marmota monax. The sequence goes on along the minus strand of NW_026695236.1, from coordinate 4,645,086 downwards.
TTTTCTCCTGCCTAATTACTCCAGATAGAGTTTCAAGGACATATTAATTAGGAATGGTGAAAAGGGACATCCCGGTCTTGTTCCTGTTTTTAAAGAAAATGCTTTCACTTTTTCTCCATTCAGAATAATGTTGGCCCTGGGTATGTCAATATACAGCCTTTACAATGTTGGGGTATGTTCCTTCTATCCCTAGTTTTTCTAGTGTTTTAAACATGAATGGATGCTGCATTTTTGTCAAATGCTTTTTCTGTATCTATTGAGATAATAATATTATTCTTATCTTTATGTAATAAAGATAATTCATGTGCTGAATTATATTTATTGATTTCTGTATGTTGAACCAAACTTATACCCCTGTGGTGAAACCCACTTGATCATGGTGCACTATCTTTTTAATGTGCCTTTGTATGTGGTTTGCCAATATTTCATTACAAATTTTGTATCAAGGATATTGGTCTGAAGTTTTCTTTTCTTCATGTGCCTTTGTCTGGTTTTGGTATCAGGGTAATAAGCACCTCATAAAATGAGTCTGGCAGAGTTCTCTCCTTTTCTAGTTCATGGAATAATTTGAGGATGACTGGTATTAATTCTTTTGGTAGATTTCAGCTGAGTACCCATCTGATCCTGGGCTTTGCTTTGTAGGAATGCTTTGATTTCATTACTTGAAATTGATCTGTTTAAATTTTCTGTGTCCTCCTGGTATAATTTGGAAAGGTCATATTCTCTAGAAATTTGTCAAAATCTTCAATATTTTCTACCTTATTGGAGTAGAATTTTCAAAATAGTTTTTGATGACTCTCTGGATTTCAGTAGTATCTGTGGTGGTATATTCTTTTTCAACTTGGGTTTTGAACTTTTATCCTCTTTCTTTTGGTTAGTTTGGCAAAGAGTTTATCAATTTCATCCTTTAAAAAACCCAACTCTTTGTTTTGTTGATCTTTTGTATTGTTTTTTGAATCTCAATTTCATTGACCTCATCTCTGATTTTAATTATTTTCTATTCTACTGACTTTGGTATTGGTTTGTTCTTATTTTTCTAAGGCCTTGAGATGAAATGTTTGATTATTTCTTGGATGCTTTCTATTATTTTAATGTATGAGTCCAATCCTATGAACTTTCCTCTTATAACTGTCTTCCCTGTCCCAGATATTTTGATATGTTCTATTACTATTCTCATTTACCTCTAACTACTTTTTTTATTTCTCCCCTGATTTCTTCTGCTGTCCATTCATCATTCAAAGGTGTATTATTTAATCTCCAGGTGTTATAGTAGTCTCTACTTTTTATCTTATATTGATTTATAATTTCATTTCATTATAATATAATAGAGTACAAGGTATTATCTCTATTTTTTATTGGCTGAGATTTGCTTTGTGACATAAAATGTGGTCTATTTTAGAAAATATTCCATGTGCTGCTGAGAAGAAAGTGAATTCAGTTATTGATGGATGAAATATTCTATAGATGTCTGTTAGGTCCAAATTATTAATTGTGTTTTTTAGTTCTGTAGAATCTTTACTTAGTTTTTGTTTGGATGAACTATCCAGTGATGAGATAGTATGTTAAAGTCACCCAGTATTATTCTACTGTGGTCTATTTGATTCTTAATATTAGGATAATAAGTTTGATTTACATAGATGCTCATTGTTTGGGTCATAAATTTTTATGATCATTATATCTTGTCTCTATAATATATATATATATATATATATATATATATATATATATATATATATATATATCCTATGCAGTATGAAATAACCTTCTTTGTCTCTTCTGATTAATTTTTGCTTAAAGTCCACTTTATCTAACATGAAAATAGTAACACCTGCTTGTTTATGAGATACATAAAGATATGAAAAGTATTTTTTCCCATCCTCTTACCTTCAGTCTGTGGATGTCTTTGCTTATTAGATGAGTCTCTTGCAGGCAGCATATTGTTGAATCAGTGATAACATTCTAAATGAATCATCTTGTTTAATATAACTAATGTACTCTTAAACAGGATTTTTTAAGAACAAAAATAATGATAATTACCAAAGGTACCAATTTAACTTCTATGACTATATCTTCATTAATTCTCTTTACTCTTTAGTAATACTCTTTACTCTATATATATAGATATATCTATATATATATATATATATAGATATAGATATCTATATCTTATATATAGATATAGATAGATAGATAGATATTTGCCAAAAATGCCATTCAACCATTAGTAAACACATCGTCACAATTGCTGAACTAATTTTAGTGTTAACAAGCTACAATTCTGGGTCTTAAGCAATTACACTCTGGTGCTGAATTCCAATTAAACTCTACTTTAAATTCAAAATAATACAGAAAAAGATACAGTTAAAACAGATCCACAAAACTCATTGGACTTACAAAAACACAGTACATTTGGATAAGGTGGAAAATCAGTGAGTAAACAGACTAATATACTTCCTCATGCCTGAGAAGAAAGAAAGAGTATCATATTTTAGCCTTTTTTCTTGATTAAATATTCCAATGACTTTTTCAAAAATGCTTTCTCAAAGGCCAAATTATACTAAGATTTAGTAGAGAAAGTCAATGTGTTTGATTAGGAAAAGTAAATGGAAAATAGAATTTAATCAGTAAAATTATTGGGATTTCATCCTGCAAATTACAGAAATTTTTAGTGCTATTTTAAAACAAATTACATAAGCTTACGTTGCAATCAAACAGTTGATTCTATTTCTTAACATATTCTATTATTCTTGGACTACATCTAGACTATGATAATGAGTTACTGTCATGATTTTTCTCATCACAAACCAAATATCTCAAACCTATCTTCTTATTTCCATAAAACCCCACAAACTTATATATGAATGAGAGTCTAGCAAACAGAATAATTTTGTCATCCTCACACAAAAACAAACCTAACGACATTATAATATAGGAACCTCAAACTCAAATGTTCCATGTTCCTTTTTTCCCTCCCTTCAGAGACTATTTCTCTTATAATATTGTCACTTTTTTTCTATGGTTCTTGGAATCAAACACAGGGCTTCACACTTGCGAGGCAAGTGCTCTACCCCTAAGCTTCAGTTCCAACTCCATTATTGTGACTCTTAAGAAAGTTTACCACTCCTGTATACCAAATAGAGTTGGTTCTAGTATTACCACATTTATGCCATTGAGGAGTTAATACCTGAACAATTGATCTTCAATCCATTAATAATAATAATAACAATCCCTATCACTTGAGCAGTTACTTTGTACATTTGGATAGACCACTGTAAATTAAGCACTAAAATAAATACTATTATTATCCCCAATTTTCAGAAGAGAAAAATAAGTTTTATAGATTAAAAAGTTTACAAAACTAGAAGTGATGGCTTAGGTTTTGCAGAAATTTAGAGTTAGTTAGCATTGGAACAGGCTGCAGCAGGTCTGTATGATTTCAGAGCTAAAGTTCTTTACCAGAACTTTGCCAGAACCTACCCAGGTTTTTATCATCATAAAATAATCTAGGTCCTCTGCCTTCAGTAACCTCCCCAGATAAATATACCTAATCATATTCCATTAATTCACTACATCTTTTAAACAAGATGTTGCTTTGAAATTAGAATAATCTAAGTTTACTTAATTCTCTTGCTGAATGGACCAGATCAAATAAGTAAGTAAATTACAAATCTGACTTCACCATTTGACTTCTATATTCTGGCAGTCAAATTACATTTTCTACTAACTGCATTCATTTGAATACAGTCATGCTTACCAAATTATTTCCAACAGTGCCTTCATAGTCCACCCTATTACTCAAAATAGAGATGGTTCTAAAGCTCTTCTCAATTTTTACCTACTTCTCAAAAATCCTCCAAAGAATCAAGAAAGATGATGAATATAAAACAAAAGTATATTCCCCTAAAATACAGCTAACAAACTAACTGATCCAACTCCTTTAGCAGAATGTTCAGAAAGCTAACCCAATATGAAACCTCTGTCCAAGAGAGGGAGTGACTCCTACTTTCAAACCATATGCACAGAAAACAGTCACACATTCAAACAAAGCTGAGCAACATAAAAAGACATTAACCAAGTTTTAAATATCTATTTAACAATTCCACTTAAAATAACTAGTGCATAGAAAGAATTTAAAAAGATATGAAGAACAATAACTATATACTATTTACTATTGCAAAAAGTATTAAAAGAAGAATACATAGCACATCCATGCCCAGAGATAAAAACATTTTTACCACAAAAGTAAGGAAAGTCGAGCTGGCGATGTGGCTCAAGCGGTAGCTCGCTTGCCTGGCATGCTCGGAGGTCCGGGTTTGATCCTCAGCACCACATAAAAAATAAAATAAAGATGTTGTATCCACCGAAAACTAAAAGTAAATATTTAAAACATTCTCTCTCAAAAAAAAAGTAGGGGAATTCTTCAAAATAAAAATTGAATTGTCTTCAAGAACAAGTACAGGCATACCTCAGAGAAATTTTAGGTTGGGTTCTACATCAAACACTATAAAGCAAATGTCAAAATAAAGTGAGTTACAAAATTTTTTTGGTTTTCTAAAACAAAAAAATTACATTTGCCCCATACTACGGTCTATTAAATACGCAATAGCATTGTGTCTAAAAAACAATGTATATACCTTAAAATATTTTGTTACTTAAAAGTGATAACCATTATCTGAGCAGTTGTAAAAATGGTGGTGATAAACTGTTTTAACACCCAGTTGCCAAAAACCTCCAATTTGTAAAAAATGAATTATCTACAAATGAAATACATTACAGTGCAGTAAAGTGAAGAGCAAATAACATGAAATATGCCTGTGAAAGCACTTTAGATATTCAAAGGAGAGAACGGACATCCAGATGGACAAAACAACGTATACCAAGCTAAGGTAAAACATAATTGGGCTTTTGGGGGAATATAAGAGAGGAAAGCCTACAAGTGAAGAGCACTGATAAAATCAAGCTGAAGCAATAGAAGAGGACCAGAACACAGAGGTCCAAAATACCATGCCAAGAATGTTGCACTTTATTTTTTTAAACAGCTAGGGAAACATCAAAAGATTTTTAGTAGGGGAATTGCTACATGTTTACCTTAAAAATAGCATTCTGGCAAGTTTCTGTAGGTACAGAGTGTCTTCAAAATAAACACCTTTCTTAATATTATGAAAAGAAAAGAAAGATATCAAATTTTTAACTGAATTAATATTTGTGATGGAATAAATATGAGGTGACTATAATATTATTCAATATGCATAAAATGTTAAAAGCTAAACAAGATTAATGTGTTTGCAAATCTAGTATGATACTCATTTTCCATAGCAATTTAGAGCTTGATACTAATTTAGACTTTACACTGAATACTTCAAATATAAGCTACTGAGATAATGCTTCACTGGACAAGCTTATATATGTTTAAATGAAAGTCTAAAATTACTTTGACATTGAAAATACAAAATAGCTCTTCAAACATTTACTCAGTGTTATGAATGAAAAGGCTGTTTTCAAACTATCTGTCCTATTTATACCATAGGTTAATTATTTAGTTATTTTATAGCATTTGTATCAATACTTTTATACAAAATGCTCCACATAATTTCTTTCACTGATGTTGCCAGTTGACATATTCTATGACTCTTTTGCCCCTTTCTTAGTGCTTTTTAAAATATTAAACAAAATAATAGCCCACAGTTACTGCATACCAATTATGTGCCAGGCACTGCGCTAAACAATTTACGTGCGCTATCTCATTTAGTCCTCAGAATAATACCATGAAATATGTACTAAAATTATTCACCATTTTACGTTAAGGAAACTGAGGCATGGAGAAATTAAGTAACTTGCAGAATGACGCACTCTTGGCAAATGGTACAACCAGAATAAGAAACCAAGAAACAAATTGCAGAGCCCACACCTTCAACCACCATCTATAGAATAAAAATCATTTAAATGTGCAAAATATTCTTTATTAATCTTTATATCAAGTAATAAATACGTTGATCCCAAGGGGTCTCTAAAACACCAATTTATACCATTTTAAATCATTCATTCAACAGTCATTTATTCACGGAATATTTTTAAATATGTGTTATGTTACACAGTGTTATGGTTTGGGTATGAGATATTGCGCAACAGCTCATGTGTGAGACAATGAAGAAATGTTCAGAAGTGATATGATTATATTATGACTTCTGTAACCTAGTTGATGGGTTAATCTATTTGGTGGATTGATAATTTGAAAGGACTACTGTACTGGGTGGTGACTATAGGTAGGTGGAGTGTGGCTGAAGGAAGTAGGTCACTGAGAGCATGACTCCATGGTTTAATTTTTCTGGGTGAACAGAGCTCTTTCTCTCTCTCTCTCTCTCTCTCTCTCTCTCTCTCTCTCTCTCCTCTCCTCCCCTCCCCTCCCCTCCCCTCCCCTCCCCTTTCCAGCTGTTATGAATTGAATAGCTTTTTTCCAATGTGCCCTTCTGCCATGATGTTCTGCCTTACTTCTGATCCAGAGCTATAAAGTTGGTTGACCATGGACTGAATCTCTGAAACTGTGAGCCATAACAAACTTTTCCTATAGTAAATTGTATTTGATAGGTCTTTTGGTCACAGTGACAAAAAGATTACTAATACACACATTGTTCTGGGTACAGCAGTGAACAAAACAGACAAAATATGGTCACCATTCCAGTGGGAAATACAGATAATTTAAAAAATAATGATTTGAAGCAAAAAGAGTATGTACACTTTTTTAACAACATGAGGAAAAATAAAGCATGCTCAGAACTGCCATACAAGTTTGATTTTGTTTTACTAGAACACACACACTCACTTTCAGAATGATAGATGTCTGCTGGACATGGTACATGGAAGGCTGCCACTCTGCTCTGACATCCATCCTGAGCCACAGTCTGGTTTCCTATGTAGACTCCTTCCTCTGGCCTCATCAGTAATCTTTCTTCTGTTTTCCTCACCTTAACCTCTGAAGATGCTTGGAAACTGACTCATTCTTCATGACTCAGCTCTAATCTCATTCCTTTGTGAAGCCTCTTTTGATTGACCCCTACTTTTTCTTCAATATTATCTCTATACCTTTTGATAGATAGTCTTACAATTATATGCTCTATACTATGTTGTATATATTTCTTCATGTCTCTTTTCTCTACCTGACTATAAACTTACTCATTTTGCTATAGTTAGCAACCAGAACAATAGTCTGCCATAGTATCTCCAAGTAGGTTCTCAGTAAAATTTTAAAAAGTGATAAGTTGTGCTCTAAAATTTTAATATTGCTGTAATGGTATGATAAGGAAAGTAGCAGAATTAGCAGGAGAAGCTAATTCAATCATGAAAATCCTCATATGCTAGGCCAGAAGCTGTATTTTTTTATCCTATAGGCATAAACTACATAAGTGCTCTGTGCCACATCTATCAATGAGTTATACAAACCTGGGGAAATGGTTTATCCCCCAACATGCCTAAATTTCTTCATTTTAAAATAGGTCTATTCTACAAAATTGTTGTGAGGATCAAATACAAGTTTTAAAACTGATCTAACACAGTGTTTAATGCACAGAAAAAGGCTTCCAACGAATGGTACCATGGTATCATTAAGTTATGTAAGAACAAAAGGAACATGAATATCTTTCAGTGGGGGTAGGGGTTGTTGGGTTTTTGTTTCTTTGTTTGTTTGGTTGGTTTTTGGTTTTGGTACCAGGGAATGAACACAAAAGTGATTAACCACTGAACCACACCCCTTTTTTTCTAATTTTTTCTTTTGAGACAGGGTCTCACTAAGTTGCTTAGATCTTCACTAAGTTGCTGAGGCTGGCTTTGAACTCATAAGCCTCCTGCCTCAGTCTCACAAGTCTGAGGATTACAGGTATGTACTACTGCATCCAGCATATTGTTTTGTTGTTATTGTTGTTGTTGTTGTTGTTGATTGGTCCTTTTTAGTTAAACATACCAGTAGAGTCCATTTTGATATAATTATATAAACATGGAATGCATCTTATTCTAATTAGGTCCCCAGTCTTGTGGATGTACATGATGGTGACATTCACTGTGGTGTATTCATAAATGTATCTAGGAAATTTACGATTTATTCCACTGTCTTTCCATTTCACATCTCTCTTCCTTCACTTAATTCCCCTTTGTCTAATCCAATGAACTTCTATTTTTCCACTCCCCCTGCCTTATAATGGGATACTATCCACATATCAGAGAAAACATTTGACCTTTGGTTTTTGAGGATTGGCTTATTTCACTTAGCATGATAGTCTCCAGTTCCATCTATTTACCAGCAAATGTCATAAAATCATTCTTCTTTATGGCTGAGTAATACTCCTCTGTGTGTTTGTATGTGTGTGTGTGTGTGTGTGACATTTTTTTAGAGTATTATTTATTTTATTTTATTTTTTTATTGGTTTTTCAAAACATTACAAAGCTCTTGACATATCATATTTCATACATTAGATTCAAGTGGGTTATGAACTCCCATTTTTACCCCAAATACACATCCATCTGTTGAAGGGCACCCAGTTTTAGCTTTTTGGAAATGAACGCTATAAACACTGATGTAGATGCATCACTGTAGGAGGCTGATTTTAATTTCTTTGGGTATATACTGAAAAATGGGATAACTGGGTCAAATGGTGGTTCCATTCCTAGTTTTTTCAGGAATCCCCATACTGCCTTCCTGTCTGGTTGCATGAATTTACAGTCCTACCAACAATGTAGGAGTGTACTATTTTCTCCCACATCCTCACCAACATTTATTGTTACTTGTATTCTTGATTATTGCTATTCTGCTTGGAGTGAGGTGAAATCTCACTGTTGTTTTAATTTGCATTTCTCAAAAAACTTAACACCAAAAAAACAAATAACCCAATCAATAAATGAGCAAAAAAAAAAAAAAAACTAAATAAATCTGTATTTTAAACAGATCACTCTACAGGAGTTTAAAGGATATATGTTACCAGGAAGAAAAAACTAGTAGTTGGAAAAACAGAGGCCATTTTTAAATTATCCAGAAAAAAAAATGACTATCTCAACTAAATAAGAAATAATAAAAAATAGGGACCAAAGGACAAAAAGGAAAGATACTTAGAGGTAATTGGTAGGTTTTTGATAACTAATCAGATAAAGAAGATTGTTGGACAATGATCAAGAAAAGTAATTAGAAATATCAATAGGTTAAAGATAAAATCTGTTCAAGGGGTTGGTGTTTTTTCACAATAAAAAAAATATTTCTAAGAGCATGACAGCAAAACTAATAAAGTGAAAGGTTTAAACATAAAACTACCTATAGCCTAATAAAAATGATGAACCATTTGGAGGAAAATATTGAAATTTGTGCAACAAGTTTTCAGATTTACAGAAAAATTAACACAAACTACAGAGAGTTCCCACATATTCTTACCATCTTTGCTTAATTTTCATACACAGTGACACACACATTGTGAAGTTTCTATTGTTATACCTATTTAGCTGGTAAAGATGTCAGAGCAAAGAGATACCTGGTACGTGGTTAAATTTTTTTTAAAATGGCAAAATTTGTTCTCAAGTACATTCTCTTGACCACAGACTGCATACCTTTCCACAAATACCTGGTTTTGAATTATATTCTTTAACTTGAAGCAAAGCATATGACGTGACCTCTCTCACCATCACCATGAATTTGAAGAAATGAATTAATGTGTATAAATCATACTCATTAATAGTTTCCTTCTTTCCCTGAAATAAATTAAGTTTCACATAGGAGGTGGTATGTAAGTTGGAGCTTAAATTGGGGGAAAAAAATTCACCACTTTGATCTAGAAAAGTTTGCAATAGGCTCAGAAATAAAACTTCATTTTTGCTTAATATTACAGTTTGGCACACTGAAAAAAAAATACAAATAATACAAGATGGAAAAAAGGAACTACATTTATTCATCTTAATTATATGAATTAAATGTAAACAAAACATCTTTGGAGAAGATAAGACTCAGTTCAATAGAACAGAGACCTAGAGCCCTTTAGAGAGAACAGGGAAACCCTGATGATTCTGGGCCTAAAAAAAAAAAAAAAAAACTCTATTACCAGGCAAAAACTTATTGAAAGTTATATAACAAGTAATTCATCAAACACATGTTAAGTAATTAAAATGTACAAAGCAGGTTGCTACTATAGATTGAATAATGGTCACCCAAAAATGTTCACATACAAATCTCCAGAATCTATAAAGTGGGATATGAGGTATCTCCCAAAATCTCCTATGTTAATGCAGGACCTGAAATCATTAGAATATGAAAGCTGTAACCTAACCAGTTAATTAGTCCATTTGACAGATTTGAATAGACTAACTGGGAGGTAGCAACTGTAGGCATATGGGGTGTGGCTGGGGAGGTATATCACTGGGACATGCCCTAGAAGGGTTCATTTTCACTATGATCTCTTCCTCTCCCTTTTTGCTCCCCAGCTTCCATGAAGTGGGCAGTCTTCTTCCACCTTACCTTTCTGCCATGATGTTATGCCTCACCTGCTCAAAGCAATAGATTCATTTGACCATAAACAAATCTCCAAAACCATGAGCTCAAGATAAGTTATTCTTGCCAGGTATTTTGGTTCCAGAAACAAAAAGCTGGCTAACACAGTCATCCTGAGAGTCCTTAGAAAAAGGGCATAGTAGGAGTTAGACTCCAAAAGGAACTGGGATGATGGAAGCAGAGATGGAAGTGATACACTCTGAAGTTGGTGGGAGACTCTATAAGCCCAATAAAGACAGGTGATCATTAGAAGCTAGATAAAGCAAGTAAATGGATACTCCCCCTCAACACATCCAGAATGAAACACCCTGACTTATACCTTGACCCTGTGAAACTAATTTTAGACTTCTGACCTTCGAAATTATAAGAAAATAAGTTTGTGTGGTTTAAAGCCAATGAGTTTGTGTAATTTTTTATATAGAAATGGGAAATTAATATAGTTGCATAACAAAAAATAACTGTCATATATTATTTTAGTTAGTTTTTTATTGCTATGACCAAAAGACCTGACAAGAACAATTTAGAGAAGTAAAAGTTTATTGCAGCTCATGGTTTCAGAGATTCACGAGGGTAGAAGTGCATGGTGGAAGACAGCAGTTCAGGACAGGCAACCAGGAAACAGAGAGAAAGCTTCAGGCACCAGAGAAAAAATATAAACCCCAAAGGCATACCCCTACTAACCTACTTCCTTCAGCAACATCCTACCTGCCTAGAGTAACTATCCAGTTAATCTGTCACTGGATTAATTCACTTGTTATGTCACATCTCTCATAATCTAATCATTTCACTTGAACCTTGTTATATTATCTCACACATGAGTTTTTGGGGAATACCTCATATCTAAACCATAACATAGAGAGATTCTATACTGGGCACTGTGATAGACTTCTCAAGGCATGGCTCTTGCTTACAAAGTAAGTACCATCTTATTAAAGAGAGACATTTGGACAGGCATGGTGGCATATGCCTGTAATCCCAGGAGCTAGGGAGACTGAGGCACCAGGATCACGAGTTCAAAGCCAGCCTCAGCAGTGAAGCCCTAAGCAACTCATCAAGGCTCTGTCCTTAAATAAAATATTTTTTTAAGAAGGGCTATGGGTGTGGCTCAGTGATTAAGCACCTCTGGGCTCAATCCCTCCCCCCAAGAAAAGAGAAAGAGAGAGAAATTTATTCAGATCGTTATGTGATAAAAGTCACACTTGAATAAGAAGTATTACATAAGCATAATCCTTTAGCCCTGAAGGACAAGAACTAGTCTTCGATGAATTTGTAGACTTCCTCAATAATCAGGAAAATACTTCTATATATATATAACACATAAAACATCTTCTAGGAGGTATAAAAGATGGCAGCGAGGGGAGTGCATTGCCCCCATGTGCCGCGTCACTGTGTGGGAGTATGACGAGTCAGGACGGCTAAAGGCTATCTTGTTAGGAATTTCCAGCAATAGTGGGGTGCTCCGGAACCTGGAGGAAGGATTTCCATCGCACGAGGATTGGTTACGGGGACTCAAACGCGAGAGATTTGTCGCACAGAGGGTAACACTGCTTATTCAGCAAATCGCCCCGCGGCTAGAGTCTGCAGCGCACGCTGGGAAACGAGGAGATAGCGACACAGGGATACAGCGCTGCAGTTTCTGCCAGCCGTGCAAGCACCATACTCAGGGCTGAATTCTGGGTTCGAGACGGGGGAAGGAAGCGGTCCAATTCGGTTCTCCACACCGGTCAGATCACAGAGGAGGCCAGCGGCCACCATCTTGGAGAGCTGATGACACCATCCCTGTTTTCGACTGACCGCAGCTCATTCAGCCATAGAACAGGTAATTTCAGGCTGCCATTCGCCTGCGGCTTCCAGACAGATTACTCAGGCTCAGTGGTAAATAACCCGCGAAAACTGCTTCTTGGAGCCTGCTCTTATCAGAGCATACACCGAGCACGGAGCGGCTGAGTTCCGGCTCCCGGAACTGCTCTGGCCCAGGGCTAAGGAGCCCGCGGAAACTGCTTCTCGGTCCGGGTCCTGCTGAGTACTGTAGAGGTAAATACCAACCGAGCCTTCATAGGCAGTGGCAACAGGACTGAGACGGGGCCTTTGAGGGCCGGTCAGGACTCACCCGTTGCTTTGGTTACCCAGCAAAGGGAACGAAATGCGGCCATTCGCATAGGATACCAACATGGCAGAGATCTGATGTCATCAGAAAGCGGCGGAGGAGAGAACTTCATCAATACCAGCGGCGACAGAAACAGTTGGTCTCCTGGTAGGGAGGGTGAGTCACAGACACCCGAGTCTCTCTTGCTTTGTCATCGAGCCAGAGGGGAGGAGCCGGGCCGCCGCCCGCACCCGGAGCAGGCCCAGCGACTTGCCGGCGTGGTGGTCGCGTGACCCCAATTGGAGAGGGGGCGGAGCGGAGCCGCCACCCGCGCCCTCAAGGTGGGCAGACCTGCAACCCAGTGGTACATGGGCGTGGTAGGAGGGGCAGGGCAGAGCCGCCGCCCGCACCTGCAAGGTAAGCAGACCTGCGACAGACTGGCGGGTCAGGCCCAGCGGCCTGCCAGCGTGGTACACACGTCACCCCAACTGGAGTAGGGGCAGAGCAGAGCCTTCGCCTGCGCCCGGATCAGGCCCCTCTGGTGTGGTGGTCACGTGACCCCAATTGGAGTGGGGGCGGAGCAGAACTGCCACCCGTGCCCGCAGGGTGGGCAGAACTGCGAACAACCTGCAGATCAGGCCCAGCGGTCTGCGGGCGTGGTAGGAGGGGCAGGGCAGAGCCGCCACCCGAGCCTGCAAGGTAGGCAGACCTGCGACAGACCGGCGGATCAGGCCCAGAAGCCTGCCGGCGTGGTAGTCACGACACCCCAATTGGAGTAAGGGCAGAGCAGAGCCACCTCCCGCGCCCGGAATAAGCCCAGCGACCCGCCGGCGTGGTAGACACGTCACCCCAATTGGAGTTAGGGCAGAGCAGAGCTGCCGCCCGCGCCTGCAAGGTAGGCAGACCTGCGACCGACCGGCAGAACAGGCCCAGGGGTCCGCGGGCATGGTAGACACCTCACACCAATTGGAGGAGGGGCAGAGCAGAGCCGCCGCCCGTGCCTGCAAGGTAGGCAGACGGCCGCCCGACCCTGCAAGGGAGACTTTTCAACTATACAAGAGCAATATAAATATATAGGGGAAAAAAACATTTCAAAAACACAACAGTTTCACCAAGCAGAAAGAAACACAAGCAGTAAGAAAAGACAAGGAAAGAAAGGACCACAAGCAATGCAGGTCAACTCAACTTTAGAAGAGGTAACAGCTGCAGCAGATGGAATGTCAGATAAAGAATTCAGGATATACATGCTTCAGATGATCTGGAGTCTCAAGGAAGACATTAGACAGCAAAATCAGAAAATGAAAGATCACTTCGACAATGAATTACGCAAACAAATCCAGGAAGCAAAGGATCAACTATACAGGGAGATAGAGGTTATAAAAAACAAACAAACAGAAATCCTACAAATGCAGGAAGCAATAAACCAACTTAAAAACTCAATGGAGAATACTACCAGCAGAGTAGAACACTTAGAAGATAGAACATCAGACAATGAAGACAAAGTATTTCAACTGGAAAAGAACATAGACAGCTCAGCAAGAATGTTAAGAAACCATGAGCAGAACATCCAAGAAATATGGGATAACATTAAGAGACCAAACTTAAGAGTCATTGGGATACAGGAAGGTACAGAACTCCAAACCAAAGGAATGAGCAATCTATTCAATGAAATAATACGAGAAAACTTCCCAGACTTGAAGAATGAGACAGAATCCCAAATCCTATAAGCCTACAGGACACCGAATGTGCAAAATCATAAGAGATCCACACCTAGACACATTATAATGAAGATGCCCAACATACAGAATAAGGAGAGAATTTTAAAAGCTACAAGAGAAAGGAAGCAGATTACATTTAGGGGTAAGCCAATCAGGATAACAGGTGATCTTTCAACACAGACTCTGAAAGCTAGAAGATCCTGGAATAACATATTTCAAACACTGAAAGAAAATGGGTTCCAACCAAGAATCGTGTATCCAGTGAAATTAAGCTTCAGGAGGGAAGATGAAATTAAAACTTTCCACAATAAACAAAAGTTAAAAGAATTTGCAGCTAGAAAACCATCTCTTCAAAACATCCTCGGCAAAACATTACAGGAAGAGGAAATGGAAAATAACAATGAAAACCAACAGTGGGAGGTAGGACAGTAAAGGGGGGGGGGAAATAATCAAAGAGGAAAACAAAGCATGTTTAGGAACATAAATAAACAAATATGGCTGGAAGAACAACCCATATATCAATAATAACCCTAAATGTTAATGGCTTAAACTCACCAATTAAGAGACACAGGCTAGTAGAATGGATCACAAAACAAGACCCAACAATATGCTGCCTACAGGAGACGCATTTGATAGGAAAAGACATACATAGGCTGAAGGTGAAAAGTTGGGAAAAATCATATCACTCATATGGACTTCGGAAACAAGCAGGAGTGTCCATACTCGTATCAAATAAAATGGATTTCAAGCCAAAGTTAATCAAAAGGGATAAGAGGGACACTACATACTGCTTAAGGGAACCATACACCAACAAGACATAACAATCATAAATATATATGCCCCAAACAATGGTGCAGCTATGTTCATCAAACAAACTCTTCTCAAGTTCAAGAGTCTAATAGACCACCATACAATAATCATGGGAGACTTCAACACACCTCTCTCGCCACTGGACAGATCTTCCAAACAAAAGTTGAATAAGGAAACTATAGAAATCAATAACACAATTAATAACCTAGACATAATTGACATATATAGAATATACCACCCAACATCAAGCAGTTACACTTTTTTCTCAGCAGCACATGGATCCTTCTCAAAAATAGATCATATATTATGTCACAGGGCAACTCTTAGACAATATAAAGGAGTAGAGATAATACCATGCATCTTATCTGATCATAATGGAATGAAACTGAAAATCAACGATAAAAGAAGGAAGGAAAAAGCATACATCACTTGGAGAATGAACAATAGGTTACTGAATGATCAATGGGTTATAGAAGACATCAAGAAGGAAATTAAAAAATTCTTAGAGATAAATGAAAACACAGACACAACATATCGGAATCTATGGGACACACTGAAAGCAGTTCTAAGAGGAAAATTCATTGCTTGGAGTTCATTCCTTAAAAAAAGAAAAAAACAACAAATAAATGATCTCATACTTCATCTCAAAATCCTTGAAAAAGAAGAGCAAAACAACAGCAAAAGAAGTAGAAGGCAAGAAATAATTAAAATCAGAGCTGAAATTAATGAAATCGAAACAAAAGAAACAATTGAAAAAATTGACAAAACTAAAAGTTGGTTCTTTGAAAAAATAAACAAAATCGACAGACCCTTAGCCATGCTAGCGAAGAGAAGAAGAGAGAGAACTCAAATTACTAGCATACGGGATGAAAAAGGCAATATCACAACAGACACTTCAGAAATACAGAAGATAATCAAAAATTATTTTGAATCCTTATACTCCAATAAATTAGAAGATAGTGAAGGCATAGATAAATTTCTTAAGTCATATGATCTGCCCAGATTGAGTCAGGAGGATATAGAAAACCTAAACAGACCAATATCAATTGAGGAAATAGAAGAAACCATCAAAGGACTACCAACTAAGAAAAGCCCAGGACCGGATGGGTATACAGCAGAGTTTTACAAAACCTTTAAAGAGGAACTAATACCAATACTTTTCAAGCTACTTCAGGAAATAGAAAAAGAGGGAGAACTTCCAAATTCATTCTACGAGGCCAACATCACCCTGATATCTAAACCAGACAAAGACACTACAAAGAAAGAAAACTACAGACCAATATCTCTAATGAACCTAGATGCAAAAATCCTCAATAAAATTCTGGAGAATTGGATACAAAAACATATCAAAAAAATTGTGCACCATGATCAAGTAGGATTCATCCCTGGGATGCAAGGCTGGTTCAATATACGGAAATCAATAAATGTTATTCACCACATCAATAGACTTAAAAATAAGAACCATATGATCATCTTGATAGATGTGGAAAAAGCATTCGACAAAGTACAGCATCCCTTTATGTTCAAAACTCTAGAAAAACTAGGGATAACAGGAACATACCTCAATATTGTAAAAGCAATCTATGCTAAGCCTCAGGCTAGCATCATTCTGAATGGAGAAAGGCATTCCCTCTAAAATCTGGAACAAGACAGGGATGCCCTCTCTCACCACTTCTGTTCAACATAGTTCTCGAAACACTGGCCAGAGCAATTAGACAGACGAAAGAAATTAAAGGCATAAAAATAGGAAAAGAAGAACTTAAATTATCACTATTTGCAGATGACATGATTCTATACCTAGCAGACCCAAAAGGGTCTACAAAGAAACTATTAGAGCTAATAAATGAATTCAGCAAAGTGGCAGGATATAAAATCAACACGCATAAATCAAAGGCATTCCGGTATATCAGCGACAAATCCTCTGAAATAGAAATGAGGACAACCACTCCATTCACAATATCTTCAAAAAAAATAAAATACTTGGGAATCAACCTAACAAAAGAGGTGAAAGACTTATACAATGAAAACTACAGAACCCTAAAGAGAGAAATAGAAGAAGATCTTAGAAGATGGAAAAATATACCCTGTTCATGGATAGGCAGAACTAACATCATCAAAATGGCGATATTACCAAAAGTTCTCTATAGGTTTAATGCAATGCCAATCAAAATCCCAACGGCATTTCTTGTAGAAATAGAGAAAGCAATCATGAAATTCATATGGAAAAATAAAAGACCCAGAATAGCAAAAACAACTCTAAGCAGGAAGTGTGAATCAGGCGGTATAGCGATACCAGACTTCAAACTATACTACAGAGCAATAGTAACAAAAACAGCATGGTACTGGTACCAAAACAGGCGGGTGGACCAATGGTACAGAATAGAGGACACAGAAACCAATCCACAAAACTACAACTATCTTATATTTGATAAAGGGGCTAAAAGCATGCAATGGAGGAAGGATAGCATCTTCAACAAATGGTGCTGGGAAAACTGGAAATCCATATGCAACAAAATGAAACTGAATCCCTTTCTCTCGCCATGCACAAAAGTGAATTCAAAATGGATCAAGGAGCTTGATATCAAATCAGAGACACGCCGTCTGATAGAAGAAAAAGTTGGTTACGATCTACAGTCGGTGGGGTCGGGCTCCAAATTCCTCAATAGGACACCATAGCACAAAAGTTAATAACTAGAATCAACAAATGGGACTTACTCAAACTAAAAAGTTTTTTCTCAGCAAAAGAAACAATAAGAGAGGTAAATAGGGAGCCTACATCCTGGGAACAAATCTTTACTCCTCACACTTCAGATAGAGC
Source organism: Marmota monax (assembly GCF_021218885.2). Classification (NCBI taxonomy): domain Eukaryota; kingdom Metazoa; phylum Chordata; class Mammalia; order Rodentia; family Sciuridae; genus Marmota; species Marmota monax. The sequence goes on along the minus strand of NW_026695236.1, from coordinate 4,627,138 downwards.
CCTAATATCCAGAGTATACAAAGAACTCAAAAAATTAGACAATAAGAGAACAAACAACCCAATCAACAAATGGGCCAAGGACCTGAACAGACACTTCTCAGAGGAGGACATACAGTCAATCAACAAGTACATGAAAAAGTGCTCAACATCTCTAGCTGTCAGAGAAATGCAAATCAAAACCACCCTAAGATACCATCTCACTCCAGTAAGATTGGCAGCCATTAGGAAGTCAAACAACAACAAGTGCTGGCGAGGATGTGGGGAAAAGGGTACACTTGTACATTGCTGGTGGGACTGCAGATTGGTGCAGCCAATTTGGAAAGCAGTATGGAGATTTCTTGGAAAGCTGGGAATGGAGCTACCATTTGACCCAGCTATTCCCCTTCTTGGTCTATTCCCTAAAGACCTAAAAAGAGCATGCTACAGGGACACTGCTACATCGATGTTCATAGCAGCACAGTTCACAATAGCAAGACTGTGGAACCAACCTAGATGCCCTTCAATAGACGAATGGATAAAAAAAATGTGGCATTTATACACAATGGAGTATTACTCTGCATTAAAAAATGACAAAATCATAGAATTTACAGGGAAATGGATGGCATTAGAGCAGATTATGCTAAGTGAAGCTAGCCAATCCCTAAAAAACAAATGCCAAATGTCTTCTTTGATATAAGGAGAGTAACTAAGATCAGAGTAGGGACAAAGAGCAGGAGAAGAAGATTAACATTTAACAGGGATGAGAGTTGGGAGGGAAAGGGAGAGAGAAGGGAAATTGCATGGAAATGGAAGGAGACCCTCAGGGTTATACAAAAGTACATACAAGAGGAAGTGAGGGGAAAGGGAAAAATAATACAAGGGGGAGAAATGAATGACAGTAGAGGGGGTAGAGAGAGAAGAGGGGAGGGGAGGGGAGGGGGGATAGTAGAGGATAGGAAAGGCAGCAGGACACAACAGACACTAGTATGTCAATATGTAAATCAATGGATGTGTAACTGATGTGATTCTGCAATCTATATATGGGGTAAAAATGGGAGTTCATAACCCACTTGAATCAAAGTGTGAAATATGATATATCAAGAAATCTGTAATGTTTTGAACAACCAACAATAAAAAAATTTTAAAAAAAATAAATAAATAAAACATCTTCTACCCTCATTGTTGACATGAGAATTTCATAAAGCTTAAGGAATCTCAAAATTCAGAGTGAAAAATCACTAAAAGCTTCACTTAGTAGAAATTTTTTGGTAGATAATTCTTTTTAACTTTCCAATTGCTTAAAAAATATTTCTAAGTCAAAACGCCTGGGAGGGAAATGTCTACAAATAATTGATCTTATCTCAAATCTATAATAAAACAAATATTATGAGATCAAGTATTTTATATTAAAGATACAAACAATATGACTTTGTGATGGCAATGTTTCTGCAATGATATAAAGATATTTATTTGTTGAGTACCATATGTATAAATAGCAGGCACTATGCAAAGAAGCAAACTGTATATACCAACTAATAGCAAAAATGAGTGGAGTTTTCCAGACAGCTCACTGTTTCTATAATCTCTTCTGTGGTTGAAAAAAAAGTGAAAACTCTAAATCTAAATTCTAAATTGGCAAAGAAACTAAGGAGAAATATTTTTGAAGGACAAAAAGTGAATGGTCACAAATACTCTCTGTTGCTTCCAATCCATCTGTATGCCAGACACTTATATGAAGTAACTCTGAATGACCCATGCCCTATACTAAGAAGTTCTTCTCTGCAATTCAGTCTGATACATATGATAACTGTACTAAAACTTTCTGAGCTGACTGTGGTTCTCCTGTTAGACAAATCACGTTCAGGAATCATGTGTGCGACTACACAAGAGAGTCCCACAATCATCGTATGTCCCAGTTTAGAGTGGTTCACACAACCATATTGCCAGTGAGAAGGAGTCCACATTGTATATGTATATCCCTCACCCCCTATGACCTAAGCTACTATGTTCAGCACCATCTTGAAACCAGACTTACTGCTACAGTGTATCCCACCCTAGAAGCTAGTAGTCACAGTATATCTCCATTCTTGTGTCTCAGCTGTCATTCCAACATGAGTATACAAGTGGCTGCAGCACCACAACCACATCTTCTCAGAGTTCAGGCCCAGCAGATAATCCAAGACCCTGGATTCCAAACTCACATAGTGTCTCATCCTCTAGGGAACAGATGGACTCATACAGACAGAGGGGAAGCTGACAAATAGTCAATGGCCTGCCTATATGCAAGCCCAGTCTAGTAGCATCCATGTGGTAGCTCCAAACCCAGGTGAACCCATCACACAAAAGTGGGCATCATATAGGATACACATATACATGAGTCCACTCAACAGTGATAAAAGAACAGCCATACATCTGGCCAACATGATATGTTTTCATGCAAGTGCAACCAGTGGAACAGCCAGTCTCCCCTCCAAAAAAGGTTATCAAACAGCCACCCCACTGTAGAACCTGAGTGCATCCAAGCACAGTGAACCCAAGGATGGTCCAATAGCCATCCCAGTGATGACACTACTCTGTCCCTGGTCAGCCTACTGCACAGTTGGCCAGTCTGACAGGTCCCCATGCATTAGCAACCAGCCAGAAGCACCAATGTGTGACAAATAGCCATACATAATGTTGCCAATCTTCTTACCCACAAGCCCACCAAACAGCCAGCAGGCCCAGAGTACTCACACGTAACCAAATAACTGGCTCAACACTCAGCCAAAAATTATCCTTGACCCTAGCAAAAATCACATCATGACACAATGGTAACAAACATCTCTAGCCTAGACCACTACCGTAGAATACACAGACAATGATGATAAGGATCACAGCTAAAGAAACTACAAAGAAATGACCACATTACTGAGTTCACCCAGAATTAAAGCTAATGCATCATATGAACTGATACCCTATCACCCATCCCCAGGAAAGTCTCAACTTACAAGAAAGAAAGAAAAGAAAAAAACTCCATAAAACTGGAAATCAGCTGAAACACTAGAAGTGAAAATAGGGTCACAAGAAATATGAAGAAGCAAGAAAAGATGATATCCTCAAGGGAATGCAATAATTATCCAGTAACACACACAAAAGAAAAGGAAATTTATGAAATTGCTGAAAAGGAATTCAAAATAATGACCTTAGAGAAGCTTAGTGAAAAATATAAATATGAGAGAAAACAAACAATTTCAATGATGTCAGAAATACAGTTCATGATCTCAATGAGAAAGGGATAGATACCATTAAAAAAAAAACAGAAATCTTGCAGCTAAAGAAGTCAATGAGTGAAATTTAGAAGTACAATTGAGAGCCACAATGACAGACTAGATCAAGCAAAAGAAAGAATTTCTGAACTTTAGACAGACCTTTTAAATTAACCCAGCCAGAAGAAAAAAAGCAGGAAAACTATAGGACCCATGAGACACCATTAAATGAATAAATATTCTCATGATGGGAACACCAAGGGAGAAGAGATGGAGAAAAGCACAGAAAGCATATTACAAAATATAACAACATAATTGCTAAGTCTGGGGAGATATATGTACAAGCAGATCCATGAAGCTAAAACCAAAATCAAATCGCAAAGAAGTCCTCTCCAAGGCACATTATGATCAAGCTATCAAAGAAAAACAATTTTATCTGATGTGCATGTGGAAAAAAATTTGCTCCCTTTCTGTATACTCTCTATTCACTTCGCTGATTGTTTCTTTTGCTGAGAAGAAGATTTTCATTTTGAAACCATCCCACTTATTGATTATTAATTTTATTTCTTACATTTTAGGAGTCTTACTAAGGACGTTGGGGCCTAATCCGACATGATGAAGATTTGAGCCTACTTTTTCTTCTATTAGTTGCAGGGTCTAATTCCTAAATCCTTGATTCATATTGAGTTGAGTTTTCTGCATGGTAAGAGATCATGGTTTAATTTCATTTTGCTACATATAGATTTCCAGTTCTCCCAGCACCATTTGTTGAAGAGGCTATCTTTTCTCCAATGTATGTTTTTGGCACCTTTGTCTAGTATGAGATAACTGTATTTATGTGGGTTAGTTTCTGTGTCCTCTATTCTGTACCGTTGGTGTACAAGTCTATTTTGGTGCCAATACCATGCCATTTTTGTTACTATTGCTCTGTAGTATAAAGTCTGGTACTGTGATGCCACCTGCTTCACTCTTCTTGCTAAAGATTTGCTTTGGCTATTCTGGGTCTCTTATTTTCTAGATAAATTTCATGATTGCTTTTTCCAGTTTTATTTTGTTTTTGTTTTTGTTTTTAGGAACCTCCAGACTGCTTTCCATATGGCTTACTAAAAATTTATGTTCCTATCAACATGATACGAGAGTTTCCCTTTCTATTCATCTTCCCTGGCATTTATTATCATCATCATTATTGTTACCATATTAATGCTGTTCTGTGTCTATTGAGACAATCTTATTGTTTTTATCCTTCATTCTATTAATGTGATACATTAACATTTGTTAATTTTCATTTGTTGATTTGATTCTTTTGTTTTTCTACCCTACTCTTGAGTTTTGTACTTTCACATGTTTTCATAATATCATTGTCCTTTTGCTGCTAGTGTATGATTCCTTTAAGCATTCTTGTACAGCCTGTCTGGTGGTGATTAATTACCCTGAGTGTGTGTTCATCTTGGAGATTCTTTATTTTTCCTTCCTGAAGGATAATTATGCTGGGTATAGTATTCTTGGTTGGCATTTTTTTCCTTTCAGTACTGTGAATGTATAATTCCATTCTCTCATGGCTTGTGGTATTTCTGAAGGGAAGTCTTCTGTTAGTTTTACTGGGGTTCCCTTTTAAATAACCTAATGTTTTTTCCTTGATGTTTTTAGAATTCTGTCTTGGTCTTATACTCCTAACAGTTTCACTATAATATGCCTCAGAGAAGGTTGAATCTGTTAAGGGTCCTTTGAGCTTTCTGTACCTGGATGGCTGTATCTTTCTCATGATTTGGAAAATTTTTAGCAATTTTTTATTGAACAGATTTTTCTGTGTCTTTTCCCTTGTCCTTCTAGAACATCAATAATACTAGTTTTGCTTACTTAGTGGCTTCTAATAAGTCTTGAAGTCATGCTTAGTTCTTTTAGTTTTTTTTTCCTTTTTTTCTTTTTTAATATATTTGATTGGTTAATTTCAAAAGAACCATCATCTAGCTCAGAGATTCTTTCTTCTGCCTGATTAATCCTGCTGTTGAGGTTCTCAGTTGTTCTTTTTATTTCACCCATTGAGTTTTTGAGATCTAAAATTTCTGATTGTTTTTTTTTTGTCATGTTCTCTGTCTCTTTGATGCATTTATCATTTGTATGGTAAATTATCTTCCTAATTTTATTGAATTGTCTATCTGCATTCTCTTGAATCACATTCAGTTTCCTTAAAATCATTTTTAAAAAGTTTTTGTCAGGTGATTTGTTGATATCTTTCTTCAAGGGGTCTGGATTTATTGTGTCCCTTTGAAGGCTTCATATTACTTTGCTTTTTCTTGTTTTTTGTGTCCCCAGATTAGTATTTGTACATCTGACTGATCAGTTGTTTTTGTTAGTTTTATAGGGTAGCTTTTGTAGTAAGACTTTCTGCTAATGATGTGTTGATTGGACATGTTGTGTTGGCTTTGGGTCCAAATGGCACTTCAGTATAGTGTCTGTTTAGATTCCTTAGTTGAAATCCACACTAAGGAAAGTACCTCTTTGTTCACTATTGTTGTGGAGAGACATAATTGTAGCTGCTGTGTGTTTAGTTCCCTTTTCTGTGGGGCCCATTGTGTATCTCTATACATCTCCATAATATTCCCACTGCACTCTGATGCTCTTCCTCAAATAATCCAGTAAAATAACTTTTTTTTATTTCTTTGAGTCCTTTATTTTGAAGGGAAGTATGCAACTCCAGTCAGTTATCTGCTGGAGACACTCCTTTATATTTTAAAAATAAAATCCTGGAATTGACTTGCTCATGTCTTCTTTAAGATTTTGGTGTCTGTGCTTATAAATGAGAATTAGATTGTAATTTTCTTTTCTCATGTCAACATCCTTATATAGTTATTGTACTGAGGTTACATTGTCTTCATAAAGAATATGAGAGCTCTTTCTCATTTTTTTGTTCTTTGAAATAGTTTGTATAAGATGGGGTTATCAGTTGCCTGAAGGTATGGTGAAACTTGTCTTCAAAACCATCTGAGACTGGTACTTTTTTGTAGGTTAATTTTGTGACTTCTGATTTAGCATCTCAGCTGGTTATAGTGTACTTCTTTTATTCTCTTTAAGTAACATATTTTTTTCTAGTAAATTTCCCATTTTGCCTATGTTTTTAAATTTACTGACAAATTTGTTCATGATATTCTCTTATGATTCTTAAATCTTTACTTGTAACTATGCTTATTTTTTTATTTCTAACATTATTTACTTTTCTCTCATGTTTGCATGATCAGTAGTGTCAGAAATTTGATGATTACTATTTATTTCAAAGACCCAATTTGTATTCAGTAATTTTCTCTGTATTATTCTGTTTTATTCTGTTTATTTTGTTAAATTCGATTTTGATCTTTACTATTTTCTTCATTCTACTTTCTTTTGGTTTACTTTGTTTATCTTTTAACAACTTCTGAGTTGAAATCTTGGCTAAGAGTTTTCCATATTTTTTTCTCAAATATATAATTTCTCCTGTTAAGTACCACATTATTTTCAACCCACATATTTCTATATATCAAGTTGTTAATTTCTAAGATTTCTATATATCCTTTATAAAATGAAAATTCAAACTGTGGGTTATTTAACTGTCATTTTTACGTAGTATATTTTTATGAAAAGTGTTAATGTGATTTTTGAATGATTTTCTGTTTATTTTTGATCTCCCATTTTATTTCTTTATATTCTATACACTAATTCTTGGTATTTAGTATTAGTTGAGAGATGATTATAACATATTACATGGATAATTTTTATAAATGCACAATATGTGCCTGAAAGAACTTTTTGGTCTTAGTTTTTCTTCATATATTTCACTTCTTTTCTTATGTAGTTTTTTTTACCTACTATTTAGTGTGTTTAATAAAAGTCTGTCAAAGTCACTTTTTTTTAATCTGAAAATACACTTATTATTTTCTTGAATGCTAGTTTGGAACTCCTTATTCAAAAGGTACTTGAATAACTATGAGTCTATTTAAAATTTTAACTTTCTCTAGTCTCAGCTACAATTGCCACTTTTTGCCCTCTATCCTACTCAATTTTTTAAAATAGTAATTATTACAGCCTATGTATACTTATGTGTGTTTTAAAAATATTTTTATGTCTTATTTTTTCTTTTTTGAAAATCTTTCATTGATTCATTTTAATTTTACATAATAATGGGATTCATTGTGCCATATTCATAAATACATATAATTCAATCAATCTCATTACTCAGTGCTTTCCTGTTTTAAAGTCAGATTTTTTGCTACCATGATCAAAAGACCTGACAAGAATGATTTAAGAGGTGGAAAATTTTATTTGGGGGCTCACAGTTTCAGAGGTCTTAGTCCATAGACAGCCAGTTCTATTCCTTGGGCCCAAGATGAGGTAGAACATCAAGACAAAAGTGTGTGGCAGAGGTAAGTAGCTGGGAACATTGCATCAGGAAGCACACAGAGAGCTCTGTTCAACAAGGACACAATATGTACCCCAAAAACACACCCCCAGCTACCCACCTCCTCCAGCCACATCCTACCTGCCCATAGTTACCATCCAATGAATCCCTGTCAGGACATTTATGTGCTGATTAGGTTAAAATTATCATAACCCAAATGTTTCACCTCTAAACTTTCTTGCATTCCCTCACATATAAGATTTTGGAGGACACTTTATATATAAACCATAATACTTCCATTTGCCTCCTGTCCTTTGTCCCCTGTATGCCTATTATTTATCTATCCTCTTAGAATGTAAGCTCTGTGAAGGTAATAATTCTGTCTGCTCCCAAATATTGATATATTCTAGTGCCTAGAATGGTATTTGGCACATAAAAAGTGCCAAGGAATAAAAGAAAGAGTGAGTTTATAATCTGTTTTTTTTTATTTTATATTTATACTTTATATATATTATTACATTTCTATCATCAGGATGTAAACTTTATGAATGCAAGAAGTTTTGTTGCTTTTGTTCACTGCTATAGTCTCAAATGCTAGAATAGTATCTAGCATTCAATAAATATTTGTGAATAAATGAGATAATAATTAGGCTACTTCTCATTGTTTTTCTGTTGCAAAGTTGTTTCTTTTGTAAGTTTATTTTAGAATTTTGGTTGTTTTATATATATATATAGTTTCTCCATGATTACCTAGTCATAGATTTCTTTTTAAATTTTTATATAAGGTTAATTTGCTTTCTGAATTTGATCATGGTTTTCACTGATTCTTAGCTATTATTTCTTTAATATTTTCTCTTTTCTACTTTCTCTTGAAACTTCTGTTCAAACATACTAATGAATGTCTTCCTTGTTCTGGCCTCTATGACTTGAGTCCTCTTATTCTATTTTCCATTTCTTTTTTTTTTTTCAGTTGCATTCTTGATAATTTCCTCATACTCATCTTCCCATGTAATAATTTACTCTTTAGCTCTATCTAATATAACAATTAATTCATATATTGTGATTTTAAAAGTTTGATGATTACATATATTTTTAGAAGTTGTATTTGTTTTAAAAACTACACATTGTCATAAATTCTTCTGTTACCATGTCCCTTCATTTCCCTTTGTCTTCTTCTTTTATTTTGCTTTATTTTTTAGCACTGGGAATTGAATCCAGGGCATCACACATGCTAGTCAAATGATCTACCATTGAGCTATACTCCAACTTCTTCTTTATATGTTGCTAATAATATCAAGAATAAGTACCTGAAAAGAACAGTTTCTTTTATTTACTAAAAAAATCTGGGGAGGTTGGGGTAGGCCATTCTAATTTATTTATTTATTATACCAAGTGACTCCATTTTGGTGAATGAAGGATGTAACTTGTAAAGTCTGTAAGTTAATCTTCAAAAAGAGTTTGTTTTACCATAAGTTATATGTGCTATAGAAATACACCTTAGACAGGAACAATTTTTTTGTACCCTAGGAGTCTAGTTTTTGTTTTTTCTTTGTTTGGAATAATTATATAACTGGTAAGGGATGTTAACATAGACTTTGCATTTGTATTATGAAATATGAAGACATTATAGAAAAACATAAACAAGAGAATCAGTTACTTATACCCATCTATACCTAGCAATAATGTTATCTGAGGGTCACCAGATGTTCTAGGTTTTGTAAGCCTAAAGAAAGATTATTTATGGGCTAACATCTTTCTAAGTTAGATGTGGCTTTTCTTCAGAATTTAGAATGCTGGGGCTGTGGCTCAGCAGTAGAGCACTTGTCTTGCACATTTGAGACACTGGATTCAATCCTCAGCACCACGTAAAAATAAATAAACAATGCCGCAGTCTGGCTGGGCACAAAACAACCGAGCCACCACACTGCCTTGTAGATTCAAACAGCAACTCTTTATTCCCGAACTCTCACTGGCACTCTACACGCAAGTTCTGGGAAATTTTCCCCTCCACCGGGCTCTGCGTCCCAAAATACTCTCAGAATCCCAAGACTCAACGGGAACTCAAGGAGCAGGCGCCTGAGGCAGCAGGATACGCCCTATTCCCAGCAGGATCCACCCTAAACCTGGAACCACCCTAATCCAGCAGGATCTACACTAAACCTGGAGCCACCCTAATCCCTGAGCAGGGTCACCTTTCAATTAAAAATGCCATGTCATTCCTACTTGGCTATGGCTCTCAGCAAAACAAAATAAAGGTATTGTGTCCATCTAAAACTAAAAATATATATATATTTTAAAAAATAATTTAGAATGCTGAGCAAGGAAAGGGAAATCAAAGGACAATTCTCACAGGGGCAAAGGGTAGCTACTTTTACATTAACTCAGTGTTGAAATTGTTTATTTTGACATTTTTGGCTATGAAGTTGAAGTTGGATAAAAAACATAAGGATAAGTAGAAAGAAGGCATGTGGGACAACACAAGATTGGCTATGATTTAAAGTTCAGATTTAAAGTCTACATAGATTAAAAGTCTAGATTTAAAGGTAACAAGTGGCACTATTAAATCAAGAAGAGCTTATTAACAGGAAAAAATAAAATAAAAATAAAAAAACAAAAAAACACTATTCTGTTCATAAAGCAAAGCCCATCAAAAGGAAATGACTCTGCACCCCAAACAAGTAATGGTTGACAAATCAGTAAATGACTCCTCTCCCCATCCTAGTGATAACAAGCCAAGTTACCAACACAAGGGAGAACTATTCCTCTTAGATCTTGTCCCTGTGCTCTTCCTTGCATAATACGCTTAGCTAAGATGTAGCTAGTAAGTTCTTCTTTAATGCCCACTACTCTACCATGTTTCCCAGTGTGTGTACTTCTTTCTTTCAATAAATTCAATTTGTGACTCATCTTTTAATTCATTTTTGTGGTGATATAAAGGATGTTTGCAGTCTGAGTTAAGGTCCACTCCTTTTGAGGGACCACCTCAGGACCCCTGTCCTGGTGTCACCTTAAATGTTATTGCTATGACACAGAAACAGAAAATGAAAAATCATAGAATTATAGAATTTAAGAACTAGCTGGATTTGGTGGTGCATGCCTGCAATCCCAGATTCTTGGGAGACTGATGTGGGAATATTGCAAATTTAAGTCCAGCATGGTTAATGTAGTGAGGCCCTGCCTCAAAATAAAATTTTTAAAAAATGTGACAGAGATACAACTCAGTGGTACAGCACATGCCTACCATGGATGAGACCTAAATTTAATCCCCAGAACCAACAAAACAAAACAAAAAGTAAAAACTCAGAGCTAACAGGTCAACATTTTTTCTACTGTTCTAATTGTCACATATTATGCAAACCTATAAAGAAAAAAAGAAAACTGCTATTGATAACATGAACGTTTACTTTAAAAGATTAAAGTCTCATGTATACATTTACTGTCCCAATAAACTAAAAATTTTCATTTTTGACCTATTTTATAATCAAGGAACCTTGCAAAGTTCATAGACCCATCATTGGCAAGTTAGTTTGTCCAGGCAATTTTGTCCAGGTCTGTGGGGGTTCCCATTTAACATAATATATATTTGGAAGATGGCTTAACAATGGAGGTAGTATTCTATTTCTTTTGGTATATTCCCTACTTAGGATAAACTCAGAAGTAAATTTAAAGTTGTAATTAAAAAGCTGTTGAAGTTACCAAAGTAAGGAGGAAAGAAAAGAAAACAAAATAAGGAAAAAGCACCAGGAGGACAAAAAGTAGCTGCTGTTTTGAAAAGAATTCATTTTTCTTTCTCTGTGGGCATATAAGTGTGGGTAGGTTTTTCTCAATTCTGTGGTTGTTGTAAATAAATTAGCTGTAAAAGAGTCACAGATTTTTTTTTCCTCCTTTAGTCCTCTAAATTATTTCAAGTGTCAAGCTGAGAAATCTGTAGGGCTTTCAGCAAGAGCACACTGTTTCATATTATAATTTTTTAAAAGCAGAGACAGAAACAACCCAAATAATTCCATTTACATCTGAATTAAATTCCTCAGCATTTCTTGGATTTTATTAGCAATTCAACAAGAAGCCTAGTATTAGGAAATAGGGAGTAATTACAAAAGAAAGGGAGGGTTAGGAGTAAAGGGACACAGTATTAATAATGCAGAATTTGGATGAAATGGCTACTTTTCTTGCAATTAAAAGGTGCTGGATAAATTTTAATCCTTCAAAGTAATTTTCCATGGCCGAAAATCTATTCATTTTAATTTTTTTTACATGTAATGTACTAATTGTTCCATTGCAAAAATCAAATCAACAATAGTTTTGTAATCCATCTCAACAGATGTGGGGATAATTCCTAGGTCATTTACTAAACTAAATTTCATATAGTCTATGAGTATATACTGCAATAATATGTATTAAAGATAAAACATTTATAGACAGTTATACTCATTACTAGCTGTGTTACATTGGCAGGTTAACTATTCTGGGCCCATTGTCTTCATGTTAAAATGAGATTAGTCTAAAATTATTTCTTTTTTCATGTTTTATATTGGTGCATTATAATTACACATAATAGTGAAAAAATTTAATGTATTTGCACATGAACACAACGTAACAATAGAATATATCTTTCCCAAGTACCTTGTCTTTCCTTTCCCTCCTCCCTCCCCTGGCTCCTTTCCTCAACTGGTCTCTCTTTTCATGAGATTCTGATCCTTCCTCCCCACCTATATATTTTTTTCTCTCTAGCTTACTCATATTAAGGAAAAAACAACTCTTTTTTTTTTTAATTGGTTCTTTTTAGTTTACATGACAGTAGAATCTATTTTGATATATTTATACAAGCATGTAGGATCCCAGTCTTGTGGACGTACACAATGTGGAGATTCACTGTTGTGTATTCTTATATGTACATGAAAAAGTTATGTCTGTTTCATCTACTGTCTTTCCCTTTTTATCCCCCTACCCCCATCCCATCCCTTCATTTCCCTTTGTCTAATCTACTGAATTTCTATTCTTTCCCCACTTATTGTGGGTTAGCTTCCACATATCAGAGAAAACATTCAACCTTTGGCTTTTGGGGACTGGCTTATTTCACTTAGCATGATAGTCTCCAGATCCATCCATTTACCCACAAATATCATGAAGTATTTCTTCTTAATGGATGAGTAATACTCCATGGTGTATATATGCCACATTTTTTTATCTATTCATCTGTTGTAGGGCACCTAAGTTGGTTCCATAGCTTGTCTATTGTAAATTGAGCTGCTATAAACATTGATGTGACACCATCACTGAAATATACTGATTTCAAATCCTTTGGGTATATACCAAGGAGTGGATAGCTGGTCAAATGGTGGTTTAATTCTCAGGTTGTGTTTTGTTTTGTTTTGTTCTGTTCTGTTTTGTTTTGTTTTTTGAGGGATCTCCATACTGTTTTACATAGTGGTTGCAGTACCACCAGCAGTGTATGAGTGAACATTTTCCCCCACATCCTCATCAACATTTATTGTTACTTATATTCTTGATAATTGGCATTCTGACAAGAGTGAGATAAAATCTCAGTGTAGTTTTAACTTGCATTTCTCTCATTGCTAGAGATGGTGAATATTTTTTTCACGTATTTGTTGACCATTCATATTTCTTCTTTTGAGAAGCATCTGTTCAGTTCCTTTGCCCATTTATTAATTGGGTTATTGGTTTTTTGGTGTTAAGTTTTTTGAGTTCTTTATATATCCTGGAAATTGATGCCCTATCTGAAGTGCAAATGGCAAAGAATTTCTCCCATCCTGTAAGCTCTCTCTTTACACTTTTGATTGCTTTCTTTCTTGTGAAGAAGCTTTTTAATTTGATGTCATCCCATTTATTGGTTATTGATTTTACTTCTTGTACTTTATGAGTCTTGTTAAGGAAATCAGTTCCTGAGCCAATATGCTGGAGTGTCAGGCCTACATTTTCTTCTTGTATGTGCAGGGTTTCCGGTCTAATTCCTCTGTTTTTATGCACTTTGAGTTGAATTTTGCAGGAATATTCTTGAAACATGGGATATCTGAAGTTATCAGCCTACTTTTAATGCCTACTTGTTTAAAATCATTTATTTTTGAAAGCATAACTTTTGACTTTCTTAGTTTGGCTTATTTTGCTTAATATAATTTGTCTGCAAATGACATAGTTTCATTTCTTCTTTATGAATAAGACTCCATTGTGTATATGCTCACATGTGTGAGACTGTGTGTGTATATATAATTTTCTTTATCCAATCATCCATTGATGGATGCCTAGGCTGGTCCCATAATCAGGATTGTGTTGCTATAAACATGTGTATGCATGTATCATTATAGTATGCTAACTTTAGTTCTTTAGGATAAATACCAAGGAATGGGATAGTGGGTAATATGGTTTTGTCACCAGGACACAGGTCCTGAAGAGATCCCTCAAAAGGAAGGTGAATCGCAATTCAGACCATGAGAGTCCTTGATGTCTTCACAAAAAGAAATATATAGATAGGTCAAGGTGAGAGACAGATTGAATTTATTGAGAGAAAAAAAGAAGTACACACTCTGAGAGATAGGGTAAAGTAATGGGTATTGGAGAGGAACTCACTAGCTATATCTTAGCTAAGCATACATATACATGTGAGATAATAGTACAGAGACATGATCTAAAAGGGTGTTTTAGTTTTCCTTTGTGTTGTTAACTGGGCATGTTGACCATTATGGGGATGAGGGAGTGGACCATTTACTGACATATCCACCTTATCAGGATGGGAATGTATTAACCATTATCAGGGTAGGGGTCATTTTATTATTTGTTTTTGATGCATTCTACTTTGTGAACACAGTACTATATTGGTGTATGTGTAAATAGGTCTAATAATTGATTTAATAGTGATGTTTATGATCAAGGTATGTGGAATATATCTAGACTTTTAGTTTTTTAAAAATTATTTATTTGTTCTATTAATTATACATGATAATAGAATGGACTTTGACATATTATACATGAAGTATAACATCTCATTCTTGTGGTGTGTATGATGTAGAGTTACACTGGTCATGTATAGGAAAGTTATGTCCAATTTATTACACTGTATTTCCTATTCCCATTCTATCTCTTTTCCCTTCATTACCCTTTGTTTAATCCAATGGCCTTTTAATCCCCCAGCCCTCCAATGTGTGTTAGCATCTGCACATCAGAGAGAATATTCACTCTTTCATATTTTTGGGGACTGGCTTATTTAATTTCGCATGATAGTCTCCAATTCCATACATTTACTGCCAAATGCCATAAGTTTTCTTTCCTTGATGTGTCTTTGTCTGGTTTTGGTATCAGAGTTATACTAGCATCACCAAATGAGTTTGGAAGGGTTCTCTCCTTTTCTATTTCATGAAATAATTTGAGGAGTGTTGGTCTTAATTCTTCTGTAAAGATCTTGTAGGACTCAGCTGAGAATCCATCTGGTCCTGGGCTTTTCTTGATTGGTACTCTTTTGATAACATCTTTTATTTCCTTGCTTGAAAATGATCTGTTTAAATTGTGTATGTCCTCCTGATTCATTTTGGGTAAGTCACATGTCTCTAGAAATTTGTCAATGTCTTCAAGAATTTCTATTTTATTGGAGTATAAATTTTCAAAATAGTTTCTGATTATCTTCTGTATTTCAGTAGGGTCCATTGTGATATTTCCTTTTTCATCATGAATTTTAGTAATTTGAATTTTCTCTCTCTTTCCCTTCATTAGCATGGCTATGTGTTTGTCAATTTTATTTATTTTTTCAAAGAATCAACTTTTTGTTTTGTCTATATTTTTATTTTTTTGTTTCAATTTCATTGATTTCAGCTCTGTTAAATTTGGACTTTTAATCCATGTGAAAGCAAACTTTAAATATGGCCACTCTTGCATTCTCCCATATGTTTTCATTATACCATTTCTTATGTCTTCTCTCCTACCTTAGTTCCATTTCTAGTCTTTTGAAAAACCTCTATACTGTCTCCAATAGTGGTTGTACAAACCCATCAATGGTGTTTCAGTGTTCATTTTCCCTGATATCGTCTCCAGCAGTTATTATTATTTGTATTCTTGATGGCTGCCATTCTAACTGGGGTGAGAGGAAGTGTCAACATAGATTTGCCTTTCCAGAATTTCTAAAGATATTGAATATTTTTTCATGTATTTGTTGGCCATTTATATTTCTTCTTTTGAGAAGTGTCTGATTAGTTTGTGTTTCCATTTATTAATTCAGTTTTTTTGTGTGTGTGTTTAATTTTTTTTGAATTCTTTTCATATTAATTCTCTGTTGTAAAAGTAGCTAGCAAAAACTTTCTCCCATTCTGTGGGTTCTCTCTTCCTGCTCTTGTTTCTTTTGCTGTGTAGAAACTTTTTAATGTAATGCCATCTGTTTATCATGACTGAACAAATGGTGTGACACTACATCATGTACAATCAGAGAAATGGAAAGTTGTGCTGCAATTGTGTACAATGAAGCAAAATGCATTCTGCTGTCATATGTACCTAATTAAAATAAAAATTTTTAAAAAATATAAATAGTCCATGATCCAGCACTTCTACTATTGGGTATATATCTAAAGGAACTGAAATCAGTATCTTGAAGAGACATTTGCATTTGCATGCTTATTTCTTTGTTTTCTTGAAACTTCTTTTTTCAATTTTTTATTTGTTCTTTTTAGATATATGTGACAACAGAGTGTGTTTTCATATATTATACATATATGGAGTATAACTTATTCTAATTAGGATCCCATTCTTTTAATTGTACATGGTGTGGAATTATACCAGTAGTGTATTCATATATAAGAATAGGAAAGTTGCATCGAATTCATTCTACTCTCTTTCCTATTCCCATCCCTCCTTCCTTCCCTTCATTCACCTTTGTCTAATCCAATGAATTTCAAATCCTCCCCTCCCTACCCTTTCTTGTTGTGTGTTAGCATCCACATATCAGAGAGAACATTCAGCCTTTGGTTTTTTGGGACTGACTTATTTTACTTAGCATGATAAGTCTCCAGTTTTATCCATTTACTGGAAAATGCCATAATTTCAATCTTCTTTATGGTCAAGTAATATTCCATTGTGTACATATACCACATTTTCTTTACCCCTTCATCTGTTGTAGGGCAGCTAAGTTGGTACCATAGGTTGGCTATTGTGAATTGAGCTGCTATAAGCATTGATGTGGCTGTGTCACCACAGTAGGCTGACTTGAAGTCCTTTGGTTGTAGACTGAGAGATGGGATAAGTAAGTCAAATGGTACTTCCATTCCAAGTTTTCTGAGTAATCTCCATACTGATTTCCACAGTGGTTACACTAATTTTCAATCCCACCAGCAATGTAGAAGTGAAACTTCTTCCCACACATTCTTGCCAACATTTATTGTTACTTGCATTTTTTAAATTATTTTATTTATTTATTTTTATGCAGTGCTAAGGATCAAACCCATTGCCTCACACATGCCAGGCATGCACTTTGCCACTGAGCTACAGCCCCAGCCCACTTGTATTCTTGATAATTGCTATTTGGAATAGAGTGACATGGAATCTCAGTGTGGTTTTAATTTGCATTTCTCTAATTGATATATATGTCGAACATTTTATCATATATTTGTTGACCATTCATATTTCTTCTTCTTTGAAGTACCTGTTCAGTTCCTTTGCCCATTTATTTATTGGGTTATTTGGTTTTTGTTTGGTTTGGTGTTACATTTTTTTCAGTTCTTTGTCCATCCTAGAGATTAATTGCATGCTTATTTCAACACTATTACAATTATCAAAATACTAATTCAACCTAGGTATTCATCAATGGATAAAGAAAATGCAATATGTTTACATGTTGGAATATTATTCAATCACAAAAACTAATGAAATTCTGTCTTTTGCAGAACCATGGATGGAACTGAATGGCATTATGTTAAATAAAATGTCAGACACAGAAAGGCAAATATTGCATGTTTCCCTATATGGACACTAAAAAGTTGATCTCAAAGAAATAGCAGAAGACTAGTTAGTTACCAGAGCATGGGAAGGATATGGGGAAGAAAGGGATGGAGAAAGAATGGTTACTGGGAATAGGGAGGAAGTTGTATAGGTGGAATCCCTTCTATTGTTCTATAGACCAGTATCAGTACAATAACTATGACTGAAAATTAGTAATTGATTATATCAAAATAGCTAATACAAAGGACTTTGTCCCCCGCAAATAAATGAAATATGCCTGAGGTGATAGAAATGCTAATTACCTTGATCTGATCATTACACAGTTAGGTGTATTGGAATTTTATACTTATGTCCCTTAAATATATATAATTACAATGTGTAAAATTAATTTTTTAAGAGAATTATAAAATTCTTATTGTTTTAAGTATGAAGATCAAAACAGGAATAGTAATTTCAAATTTTATGTTAATTTAACTAAATATCAAACAATGTAAACATCCAGACACCCAGAAGACAATTCTTGACACTTAGAACAATGGCTTGTCACAAGTAATGCTGTGATGTTTTGATGGTCAAATAAAACTAAGGTTTTACATTGAGATATTGTAGAAATGAACTTTGTATAAATTTCCAATACAATGTTCTAGGAACCAAATACAAAAAGTATCTTCATTGTGTGTGTACTATTACAGTTACATGAAGTCTCATAATGTGAAACTCAAGTTCTACTCCATCCAAATTTCATAGCATTTCACTGATTTAGCATCCTCTGAGCTTCTGCCCATAATCACCCACTAACTCTCATACTCTGAAAATTTCATTTTGAAAGCCACTATAATCAATCAAAATTACTTTAAAACAATTATATGGTGGTTCCTTCATCATTTATCATTTCACTTTGACAAATAGAAGCCTATCATAAAGTCATATTATTTCAGTCTGAAAATTGTTTTACAAAGTCAAGTGAATTATTGTTTTGAGTATAATCCACTAAGTGTTTGCAAGTTAATTTTATGAAAATATCACAAGGCCTTTTGACTGTAAAGCATTTCTACAGATTAATAGGAGTTTGTGTTACTTTTTATATAACTAATTTTCTTATTAAGATATAATCATTTTTCTAAAATCCAAAAGCCTAAGGGAATCTACAGAACAGATGTAGTAGCAGATGTGATGAGTTGGACAGCTGCTCAGATTTAACAACTCAGGAAATATGAGCCCACCCATGTGCACCAGGTAATCAGAATGACAGCAGAATAACAAAACAAAAATGCCTCACAGTCCCCAGTAGAGCCTACAAAATTGTTCTTTAAATGACTAACTTCAATCAAAACCTTGCTACAAATATCTCTCTTCTAGTTATCTCAAAAAAAAAGAGATAAGGAGAAAATATTTCATCAGATAACTAAATTTCTGTGGTACCTGTCCCCTGGAAGGCTAGTTTGATATGATGGAAACACAAAACTTTAAATTCAAACTATTTAAAATAAGTAAATATTATATAAATTTTTTTAAGCACTGAAGTTGCCATCCATGTAGAAAATCAACACCAGCAAAAAGCAAGGTGTCTCAGATTTAAAAACCTTAAATATACATAGTGAGTATAGATTCCTATAGACTTCTGTATTAAAAGAAATGATAATATATTAAGAAAAAAATCATTAACAAAGTTTTTACTTAAAAACTCAAATGGTTATGACTATATTTCCTACAGACATCAAAAAATGAACAAAAATGACTTATTTCCTTGGAAATGAAAATGCTTTTCAAATTTAAATTGTAGAATTAGTTGTCAAAGTCTAGAAAAGACTAAAATGTTTCCTCATTCTTCAAGAGACTAAAAGAGAAGTCTATTCCACAAAGGTGTCAAGACAGTTTACTAGGGAAAGGATAATCTTTTCAACAAATGGGACTAAGACTATTGAAGATCCATATGCAAAATATAAAAGAAAAAGAATTGACCCTTACTTCACACCATACCCAAAACTTAATTCAAAATGGATCACAGATCTAAATGTAAAAACTTAAGTAAGTATAAAATGTCTAAAAGAAAGTAAAAAAAATAATATACTAATCAGGTTAGAAAAGGGTAAAAGAAAAAAATCAATATACTGGACTTATTGAAACTTAAATGAAATATAATCTAAAGACTAAGGGAAATATTTAATCATATATTTAAAGCATTTATATCTAATATATAAAATAATTTTTAACTAAAGAAAAAGATAAACAAATTTTAAAATGGGCAAAATATTTGAAGACACATTTCACCAAAGAACATATGCAAAGAACTAGTAAGCATAACAGAAGATATTCAACTCCATGGATCACTAGGGACATATACATTTAAACCACAATAAGATATTACTAAACACCCAATAAAATATCTAAAATAAAAAAGACAATATGAAGTATTGGAAAAAAATGTGGAGAGCAGGAATCATCATACATTACAAGTGGGATTGTAAAATGCAACTGTCATTTTGAAAAATAATTTGGAAGTTTTTGTAAAAGTTAAACATAAACTTGGCATATAACATAGCAATTTCACATCTAGGAATCTACCAAAAAGAAATGAATATATAGGTCTATACCAATGCATTTATATAAATGTTTAGAGAAATATTATATATATATATATATATATATATATATATATATATATATATTCATATCATATGTATATATATATACACATTATATATAAATTGAATTTATTTATATACATTAAATTTATATATATATAAATTTAATGTATACATATAAATATATATATAATGTATATATGTGTGTGTATATATATATATGTATGTATATATATATATATATATATATATATATATATATATATATATATATATATATAAAATACTCAAGTGTCCACCAACTGGAGTATGGATCTTTTTAAAATGTGGCACACAGATATATTGTGGAATATTATTTAACAATAAAAAGGAATGTACTACTGATACAGCCTATAGTATAGATGAAACAAAAACATTATAAATAAAGGACAAGTGGACACAAAAGATAACATATTGTAAGATTCAACTTATATGAAATGTCCAGAAAAGGCAAATTTCTAGAGACAAAGAGCAGACCAGTTATAGTCTGGGGCTGACAGTAAGGACCTTTTTTACAGTGAATGTTATAAAATATTATAAAACTGTATTGCACTGATCATTTTGCCACTTGAAAGTCTTACTAAAATTTGTTGAAAGTACACTTATAATGGATAAACTTTGTTATAAATAATTTAAACCTCTATAAAGTTCTTTTTTAAAAAAAATCTGTGTAAACTTCCATAGTTCTCTTTACTTGAACTGACAGTAAATTACAAAAGAACTTTCAAAAGCCCTATAATTCCTGTCAATATTACAATAGAGAAACTATATACATAATTTTCAAATTAAGGCTTAAACCTTAATTCAAGACTGCTCTTATATTAGCAATTAGAAATATAAAGTCATAGCATAATAAAGACAGAAGCATATTTGGTAATAAGTGCTTAATTGGATAAAACATAAAAAAGAAGACTTTTGTCAAATCAATCTCATAAGAAGTGTTGGCAAAAGTGGTTCTATACTGATGGAAAGTATTATATATTAACTTCACTGATATAAACCTAGCAAATATTCCATTCATTCTCTAGCACAGTTAGTTCTCTTAGATGTGTAAGTCTTTTAATCGAGATTTCTCTCCCACATAATTTAATAATGAATGATGCTTATGGCACTGATTTTAGCACTTATAGTATACCAGTTATCATGCTGAACCATAAGGTTATAAGGTTTCAGTCAGAAAATATATTACAATACATTATTCCACATATTCTCAAAACCAACCCCATAAATATTACCACCTTTAATTTTCACTTTAAAACATAGGATTCTGAGAGATAAAATAACTTTGCTCTAAATCACACAGTCAATAAATGGTAAATCAGATCTAATACAAATCTCCAAAACCAAACTTCCATTGTTTATTTTAGCAGTATTTTCCTCCAGTTCAAAAGTGGCGTACTCTTATACCTGTTAACAAACAGAAAGTATTCACTAGAGCCCTACCATATACTTCTCACTTATTCACTCATTCATTCCCATGTATTAAGCCTTCATGTATATTCAGATCTAGAAATAGAAGTGAATTAGGTGAAGCTCCTTCCTTTAATGAAATGGCAGTCTAGTGATAGATTATTATAATTAAAAATAATTGTGATTTAAAAATATATCACATTGAGCCCAAGTTACAATAAACAAAGAGAAGAGAATATCTAAGTTATCTTTCCTATCCTTTCCACTAATTACACCTCCAGAATGAAATATAGGGTAATTCCTCAGCATCTATAGGGAATTGTTTCCATGACACTCCCCTCCACAGATAACAAAATCCATCAATGTTCAAGCCCCTTATGTAAAATATTGTACTATCTGTATATGACCTATGCACATCTTCCCATATAATTTATATTATCTCTATATTACTTATAAAACATAATACCATTTAAATGTTATGTAAATAGTTGTTATATTGCATTGTGTAGGGAATAATGACAAGAAGAAAAGCCTGCACATGTTCAGTGGAGATACAATGGGTTTTTTTTCCAAATACTTTCAACTCATAGTAATTTGAATCAGGGTTTGGAAGAAGCACAGATGCAGAACCAAGCATCTATAGGGGCAGCTGCATATTTTTCTTGTCTCACCTTTAAAAGCTTTAATTCCTCTGCTGTGGTTTATATTTAATTTACTATTGTTCAAGCACCTGTTGTGGATATAAAAAGACTGTTTATCATAATAGAAAGAGGAAAGGGTTTCAATTAATTCTGTCACTAAATAAACTTGGTTAAGTATCTTCACATCATTGAGCCTCCGTGAATTTTTTTAAATCAATTTTATTGAGGTATAATTTACAAATAGGATGCATTTTTACAAATGTCTACTCATGGAATACAACAACAAACAAAATATAGAGAATTTTCATCTCAAGAATTGTATGAAATATTTACAACCGCTTTTTCATAATACACCCCAAATGTTCATCAATAAGCAAATGGACTAAAAAGAATTCCTATATGCCACTTCTCAATCTGTGCTCCTACCCCTGGACTCCAAACCTCAAGCAATTACTAATATGCTTTCTGTCAAAATTAATTAATTTTTAAATAGAATTTCATATAAGTGAAATCATATCATATGTACTCTTTTGTATCTGGCTTACTTTGTTAACATAATGTTTTGGGAATTTATGTTGTACATAGTTTAATGGATTTTATTTAATTGTTAAATAGTATTCCATTATATGTATTTACCAAAGTTGATTTATCTGTTCACCTAATGACATATGGGATCCAGTCTGCTGCTACTATGAATAAAGCTGCTATAAACATTCCTATAATGCTTTGTGTGAACAAATATTTTCATTGTCCTTGTGTAAACATATACAAATAGAGAATGGTAAGTTTGGGATAAATAAAAGTTTAACTTTTTCAGAAACTACCAAACGCTTTCCAAGTGATAATAATATCATTTCACATTCCTACCAGAAATGTATGTGTTCCTGACAACATTTGATATTGCGAGCCTTTTTAGTTTTAAGCTATCTAAAATTATGTGATGGTATCTCACTGTGGCTTTAATTTACATTTCCCTAATGACTACAGATGGTGAACACACTGTAATGTACTCATTTGCCAACAGAATATCTTGTTTTGTGAAGTGTCTTAACTTTTTTTCCACTTTTTATTGAGTGGTTTATCTTTTTATTCTAAAGTCGTAAGAGTCCTTTCTAAACTGTCAGATATATGCATCATAAATACTTTCCCCCAGACTCTGGCTTCCTTTTTCTTTTCTTGATGATGTCTTTTGAAGGGCAGAAGTTTTTAACTTTTATAAGGTTCAGCTTTTCAACTGCTTCTTTCACATTTTGGGGTCCTAAGAAATGTGTCTACTCCATGGTTGCAAGAATTTCTCTAGTTTTTCTTCCAGAGGTTTATATTTTTCAATCCTAAGCATAGGTCCATAATCCATTTTGAGGTGATTCTCTCTATGATGTGAATAAATTACATACCTATCCAGTTGTTCTAGCACCATTTGTTTAAAAGATTATCATTTTCCCCATTGAATTATTTTGGCACCTTTGTCAACAATTTATCCTGTACACTGGATCTAATTTTGGAGACTCTTTCCTGTTCCATTGATCTGTAAGTATATCCTTATGCCAATACCACATTGTCTTGATTGTTTTGGCTTTATAATAAGTCCTCTAATTTGTCCTTCTTTTTCAAAATTAAGTTAACTATTCTAGGAGTTTTTTCATTTCATAAATTGTAAAATCATTTGTCAATTTAAAAAAAAAGTCTGCAGAGATTTTGACTGACAGTGCTTGAATGTATAGAACTATTTGAGAATTGACTTCTTAACAATGCTTCTTTTCTAAGCAATGGAAATGGAGTATATTTCCATTTATTCAGGTCTTTTTAATTTTTCATAGCAAAGTTTTATAGTTTCCATCTTTGCCAATAATTATTATTTTTCATTTGTTTTTATTATAGCCATCTAGTGATTTTGAACTGATATTTCTTTGAGGTTTGGATTCACATTTTCCTAATAATTAATGATGCTGAGAGCATCTTTTCACATGTTCACTGCCTATTTGTGCATCTTTTTAGGAGAAAATATCTTTTAAAATTTTTGACAATTTTTGAATTGGGCTTTTTGTCTTTTTATATTAATTCAAAGAATTCTTTACATATTCTAGATATTCTTAACAGATGCATGATTTATAAATATTTTCCCATGTGTGAGTTACCTTTTCACTTTTTTAAGAAAAATTTGTTAAGAAGTTCAATTTATTGTATTTTTTCTGTTGTTATTTGTGCTTTGGGTAGCTTATTTAAAAAATAATATTAATGTTTATTGCAGCTCAATTCACAATAGCTAAGCTATGGATCCAACCTAGGTGCCCTTCAACAGATGAATGGATGAAGAAAATAATGGTGTATATACTCAATGGAATAGTACTCAGACATTAAAAAAAAAGAATGAATTTATAACTTTTGCTGGTAAATGGATGGATTTGGAGACTATCAGGTGAAATAAGACTGCCAGATGAAATAAGTCAATCCCAAAAAATCAAAGGTCAAATGTTCTTTCTGATATGTGGATGCTAACATACAACAAGGGGTGGGGAGGGAAGAATAGAAGTTCAATGAATTAGACAAAGGGAAACGAAGTTAAGGGAGGGGAGATGGAAATAGGAAAGACAGAATGAATCAGACATAACTTTCCTATGTTCATATATGAATACACCTCTAGTGAAATTCCATATCATGTACAACCGCAAGAATGGGATCTTAATTAGAAGAAGTTATACTCCACGTACATATAATATGTCAAAGTACACTTTACTGTCATGTGTATCTAAAAATAAAAATAAATTTATTATTTAGTCTTTTTAGATACACATGACAGTAAAGTGTACTTTGAATAAATACTTTAAAAAATAAAAATCATTACCTAATCCAAGGTCATGACAATTCTCTTAGTCAGTTTGTGCTGCTTTAACAGACTACAATAGTCTAAGTGGTTTAAACAACAAACATTTAGTTCTCACATGTGATTCTGGAGGTTCGAAATCCAAGAACAGGATACTAGCAATGGTCAGGTTTCATAAATATAACCTTTTCCAGATTTCAGACTGATGACTTCTCATTGTTAACCTCATATGATGGAAAAAGAGAAAAAGAGTTCTCTGAAGTTTCATTCATGAGTGATCCACCCTGATGATCTAATTACTTCCAAATGCTCCACCTCCTAATTCCATCAGCTTGGAGGTTAGGACTTCAATAAATAAAATATTGGGGAGATACAAACATTTAATCCATTGCAAAGTACTAAATATATGCTTCCTTCTAAAACTTTTAAAGTTTTGGATCTTATATTGTTGATAATCTCAAAAAAACAATTTTGGTTCCATAGATTTTCTCTATTGTTTCTCTCTTTTATATTCTATTTATCTTAGCTCTAATCTTTAGCATTAATTTTTCTTTGCTTACTTTGGGCTTAGTTTATTCTTTTTCAAGTTCTTAAGGGACAAGATTAGGTTATTAATTTAAAATAATTTTTCTTTTTTTAATGTAGACATTTAGAGCTATTAATTTCCTTCTGAGAGCTACTTCAACCACATGCCATAAGTTTGGCATGTTTTTGTTTTGTTACATTTTTCTAATTGTAAGTGCTTCTTTGATCACTGTCAAACACATACTTATGATTTTTTTTCAAATTTCTTTTCTTGATTTTCAATCTGATTTGTTTGTGGTTGGAAAGCATACTTTGTATAATTTCAGTCTTTTTAAATATATTGAAATGTCTTTTGAGACCTAGTCTATAGTCTTTACTGGAGAATATTCCCTATGCACTTCAGGAAAATGTGGAATCTGCTATCACCACTAAGTGGATTATTCTCTATATGTCTATTAGGTTTACTTGGCTTCACACTCCCGCACTTACTCTCACTCTCTCTTTCTCTCTTTTGTACCAGTGATTGAATCTAGGAGTGCTTAACCACTGAACCACTGAACCATATCCCCACCCCTTTTTTATCTTCATTTTGAGACAGGGTCTTGCTAAGTTGCTGAGGCCGGCCTTGAACTTGAAATCCTTCTGTCTGAGCCTCCCAAGTCTCTGGTATTGCCAATGCACACCACCATGCCTGGACATTTGGCTTACAGTGTTATTCAGATCTTCTATTTCCTCATTGATCTTCTTTATTGTTGTGTTATCATTAATGAAAGAGGAATATTGGAGATAAATATCTGGCTTTCCATTGGAAATAGTAAAGTCCAGAACTCAGTGAGAAGACATTTTTAAAGTCTTGAAAGAAAAAGAAAACTTTCAACTAAGAATTCTATATCCAGCAAAACTATCTTTCAAAAATGAAGAAGAATATAAGACATGGGTCTTAATTTATTAATACTGGTTAAGTTCAACATGCTTTTTATTATTATCAAGCTAATTCTCCCATAAAATACATCAGTTTGGTTTGGGGGCCCTGTTGTTAAACATGAATAAGTTAAGAATTGTTATGTGTTCTTGATAGACCACTTTGTCATATAATATTTTTACATGAAAATTTTATCTTAAAGGTCATTTCTTCCCATATTAGTCAAACTCTCTTTTGTTTACTGTTTACATGGAATATCTTCTTTAATCATTTTAATTTCAACATATTTGTTTTCAAATCTAAGAATATCTTGTAGACAGTACACAGTTGGATCATGATTTTAAACTATTCTGACTTTTAGTTGGAGGGTTTAATCCATTTATATTTAACAAAATTACTGATAAGGAGAGACCTCTGTCATTTTGCTACTTGTTTTCTATATGCCCTACAGCTTTTTCTTTTTCCATTATTGCTTTTCTTTTAATGTGAAATATTTTCTAATATCATGTAGTCCCTTATTATTTAATTTACTATATATTTTTAGTTGTTTTCTTAATGTTTACTCTGAGAATTACAATTAACACCTTAATTTATAACAATCTAGTTTGGAATAATAACAATTTAGTTTCAAAAGAATATAACACTTTTCTTTAATAGAGTTCTACCCTCACTTTATGCTGTTATTGTCACAAATTACATCTTTATATACTATGTGTCCATCAAAATAGATTTATCAGTATTGTTTTATGCAGTTTGTTTTGTTTTGTTTTTTTTTGGGGGGGGGGGTGCGGGGGGCCGTGCTGGATATCAAACTCAGAGCCTTGTGCATGCTAGCCAAGTGCTATATCACCAAGTCAAGCTTCAAACCCTTACCATTTTCTTTGTTTCTTTGTGTGGATTCAGGTTACTGTCTAGTGTAATTTCTTTCAGCCTGAATACTGCTTTCAGCATTTCTTATAGGGAAGTTTTTATTGAAAGTTTCATAATTTCTTCTTCAGTTTTGAAAGAAAGTTTTACTAGATATAGAATTCCAGTTGAAAGGTTTTGTTTTCTTTTTTTCTTTCAAGACTAACAGTGTCTCTCACAGGCTTTTGGCCTTTACTATTTCTAATGGAAAGCCAGCTGTTAATTAATCTTAATGAAACTTCCTTGGACAAAATGAAGTGCTTCCCTCTAGCTTCTTTTAAGATTCTCTCTTTCTCTTTGGCTGTTGACAGTATGATTATAATGTATCCAAGTATTAATTTCTTTTGAGTTTATCCTACTTGAAGTATGCTGAGCTTATCAATGTGTGGATTAATGTTTTTTCTATTAAATCTCATAAGTTTTTGGCCATTATTTCTTCATACATTTTTCTGCCTCTTTCCTCTCTCAGGACTGACTCCCTTATGTTTATATTGGTATACTTAATGATGTCACACAGATATCTGTGGCTCTGTTCATTTTTTTTTTATTGGTTGTTCAAAACATTACAAAGCTCATGACATATCATCATCCATACATTTGATTCAAGTGGGTTATGAACTCCCATTTTCTGTTCATTTTTATTCAATCTCTTTTCTCTGTTCTTCAGAATATACAATCTCAGCTGACCTATCTTCAAATTCACAGGTTTTTTTCTCCTGCCTGTTCAAATCTATTGTTGATCTCCTTTTGTGAGTTTTTAATCTCCATTACAATTTTTCTCAATTTCAAAATTCCTTTTTGGTAACTTTTTATAATTTCTATCTCATTAATATTCTCTACTTGGTGAGACATTATTCTCAAGATTTTCTGTAGCTCTTTTTACATGGTTCTCTTTAGTGTTCTAACATATTTAAAGCACTTACTTAAAATCCTTGCTTAGTTAGTCCAATGTCTGAGCTTCCCCAAGTACATTTAAATTTATTGCTTTTTCTCCTATGGCCACATTTTTGGGCCACATTTTTGTTTTCTTGTATGTCTTAAAGATTTTTTTGTTGTTGAAAACTAGTCATTTAGTTTGTTATAATGGGGTAACTTTGGAAATAAGACTCTCTCTTCTCCCCCCACATTTTATTTAATCAGCTTGCCATAGTTTTTATTCATTGCCTTTTTTAAACTAATTTTGTAAAGCTTGTGTTCTCTATCAGGTGTAATCTCTATAGCCTCTGTTCCATTTGCTTAGTGGTCAGCTAATGATTGGGTAAATATTTCCTTAATCATCTGGAACCAAAATGTCTCCCAGTCTTTGTGCAAGAGCTTCTGTTATACTGGGACAACATACCTCCAAAACTAATTGAGCAGTTTGCAGCTCTGACTTAGTTTTCATTTCCTAATTCTGCAGAGCCTCGAGGTTAGCCATGAATAACTACTTACAGCCAATTCAGGTCTTTTTGGAACATGTACACAATTATATGCATGCACATGGCCTCTCAGAATTCTAATAATATGTCAGAGAGCTTTACAAAGCTCTTATTCACTAAAATACCTCATCCCCTAGACTTTTTCCAAAGCTCAGACATTGGAGTAACTAACCAAAGTTTTTCAGTTAATTATTTGCTCCAACTGTTACTTATTATATCCAACAACAGCAATTAAAACATTTGCCTATAAATGCTTTTGACAAATTCTCCAGGGTAGCTAGCTGCTTTAGTAATGGGTGAGTTCTGAGCTAGATAAAATAAAAGTGAGACCTTTGAGTGGCTCCTCTTCCACAAAATAAATCAGGACAGATGAGTATAATCTTGGAAAATAGGCACATTTATTCCATCACCTACAGCAGAAATACATGATTTCATTTTCAAGGCTACTACTGATCTAGGAAATGTGGAATGTAACCAGAATAAGGTTTTTATTATTTGTTCTTTTTAGATATACATGACAGTAGAGTGTATTTGACATATTATACATACATGAAGTATAACTTATTCTAATTAGGATCTCATTCTTGTGGTTGTATATGATGTGGAGTTTCACTGGTGCTATATGTGCTCTTACAGAAGGAAGAACTTTTGGAATTCTTACTCTGACATTTTTCTACCCATACGTTTTTGTAATTACTTTTATAATTTGGGTTCATTATGTTTCTCCACACTTGATCTTAGCCAAAAGGCCGAGAAGCGATAATGTTTCTCAAGTTTAGAATTTTGGAATTTTCTTTAAATTTATAAAACCATGACAACTATTACTTTTGTAAGACTTAACAATAATTTACATAAATAACCTAGAACAACATCTTGCATATAGCACTCAACAACGGAAATTATCATTAGATCTATATCACACAGTGAGAAAAAGAAAATAATAATAAAATTTTCCCTTTGGGGGATTTAAAATCAGCACACTATAGTAAAGCAACCATATCAATGTTTATAGCAGCTCAATTCACAATAGCTAGACTATGGAACCAACCTAGGTGTCCCTCAATAGATGAATGGATAAAGAAAATGTAGTATATATACTCAATGAAATATTACTCAGCTTTAAAGAAGAGTAAAATTATGGAATTTTCCAGTAAATAGTTGGAGTTGGAGAATATCATGCTAAGCAACATAAGCCAATCCCACAAAACCAAAGGCTGAAGGTTTTCTCTAATATGCGGATGCTAATTCACAATAAGGCAGGGAACATTAGGAAAGAATAGTGTTACCTTAGATTAGGTAGAGGGAAGTGATGGGAGAGGAGGGGAGGGGATGTGGGGATAGGAAAGATAGTAGAATGAAACAGACATTATTACCATATGTATATATGTGACATGACCAATATGATTCTGTATCATGTACACTCAGAAAAATGAGAAATTTTATCCCATCTATGTATGATATATCAAAGTGCATAATGCATTCTACTGTCATGTATAACTAATTAAAACAAATAAACTTTTTTAAAAAATTGCCCTTTGGGGACTCAAAGTGTATTTGATATTTATTTCTTTAAAAAAGTTCTCATACTTTTTGCTAATTCTAATTTGATTTATTTTCATTCTTTTCTTGCCTAAATGTCTATATTTTCCTTCTGGTCCATTACCTGTCCATCTTTCCTTGTTTAATCAAATCAAGAAGTTATCCTGCTCAAGTCTCTACTTAAGACTTCCCTCTGAGAAACTCAACCACAATTTTCTGCAAGAAACATTAGGTGAATGTAGGAAACTATATACATTTGAGCCAAATCTCATAAATACACAAAATTCCTTCCCTACACACATACACACTTCATTCTGTCTGATTTTAAAGTACCCACTTACCAATAACTCACAAACTGCAACCCTTATAAAATCCATGCACAAGTAAATATCAGGTCTTTTTTAAGGCAGAATTCAATATTTACAATTTCTTAAACAAGCAAGGGTTTTCATTCATCATTGAGTGACCAAAGAATGCTTGGATTGTCAAAAATAATTCTTGGTGACTGCAGTACAATCAAGAATATAAGGAGCCAAAGTCCAACAGCATGGGAAGCTGGTAGCCACTGGTAAAGGCACAACACCAGTATCTCATTCTTTCTGTGAAGAAATCTTAACTTTGCTTTATTATTCTTATCTACTGTTTTCTGAGTCTAATATCTAGTCTTCCTTAGTTCTGTAAATTATCTTAAATATTTCCCATAAATCCCTTTTCTACTTATTTTATATAATGTTGGCCTATTATTGTAGTCAGTATCTCTGAAAAGTCCAAGAGTCATCTATTTCTAGCCCTAATATCTGTCACATTAGAGATGATCTTACTAAATCAATTGCAGAAGGCTTAACAGTTAAATTCATGTGTGCTAATAATTCAGAGCCTTAAAATGCTTGAATAATATGACCTCTTTTAAATTCAAAATTGAATCTCATATTGCTACTATTTTTAGAAATTAGAACTCAAGTCAGTTAGACTAGATTTTTTATCTAGTAATTGACACTTTCAAGAAATTAGGAGATTAATTTCTTAATTTTGAAAAGGTAAAAGCTAATAAAAAGCTGTTCTATATTCAACTAACTGGTTTCTATATAAAATTTTAATGAAGCTATTTTGCATAAAATTTGTCAAGAAAATAATTTAAACTGTCTAACTTACGAATATCATCAGCTTCATAGAATTTAATAAAAAATATTCATATTATGTATTTCATGACCTCTTGCTTCTCCCTCAATTTCATTATTTTAAAAACACCAATATTCTTACTTCTTCTAAATTTAAATTTTCCGTCATTGATATATCCCTGGTTCTCCAGATTTCTATTTCCAACTGCTTATTTAACATATCCTGATCTTTCACCCTTTCCCTCAAATATGCTGCTTTCCTAGACCTTCCCATCTCTCAAAGTGTGAATGCCATACTTTTAGATTCCCAAGGAAAAAGAGAAAGAAAAGAAATATGAGTCCTCATTAATTCCTCTATTTTTCTCATATCTGGCACCCAATTCATTAACAAACCCCATTTTTCTTATCTTCAAAATCTAGAATCTAACTACTCTCATTGGAATATTACAGTCAACTTCCAACACTTCTCTTCCATTTTCTTCCTCAGATGTTTTCAGTCAATATTCTCAACATGCAATGCAGAGTTGATCAGTTTAAGCATAAGTCAGATTACATCATTCTTCTGAAAATCTTTATTCACAGTAAAAGTCAAATTTTTTCTAATGGCCAAGAATTCTCTACATAATCTGTCCTCTTACAACAACCAAGCTCATTTCCTACTACTATTTCAATCAATAGTGATTGAGCCCATTACACTGGTCTCCTCTGTTATTTCTGGAATAATTTAGGCATGCTCCTCCAAACTCAAGACTTTTGTACTCACTCCTTCCTCTGAAATTATCCATATGACTAACACCAGTTCCCTCAAATATACTCTAACATTTTCTTTGGCAAAACTTTAATAACTAACTCTATTTAAAACAACAACCCTTCTTCCCCTCCATGGTACTACATTTTCCCCTCTTTCCTCTCCTTCTCTTATTTTGATATTGCTAATATACCACCACTTAACTATAAGTTCCATGATAACAGAAATATCTGTCTTTTTCACTGACATATAGAAATAGATACAGACATATATATATATATATGAATATTATCATATATATATATATATATATACACACACACACACACGTGTGTGTGTGTGTGTATCCAGCACCTAGAATAACATTTGACACATCATAGGTGCACCATAAATATTTATTCAATTAACAAATAAATTAATGAAAAATGTATCATGATGAAAAACTGCATCAATAAGAATACATTTTTAAATAGCAGTCTTATATTTCTCAAAAGAGCTGAGATTCAGTCAACTAATCTAAGGGGAAAGACTAAGTACATAAAAGAAGAAAGATATATCTAAGAAGACTTCTACATTAAATACCTGGAACTGAATTATGTATTAACAGAGATTCATATTTTTACTGTCGAATTTTGGTAGTGTTGCAAACATCATAATTTTTTTCCTATTATCAACAGTAACCTCAGAAAGGAGAAAGACATGTAAACAAGAAAAAAATTTCATGCTTTAATAGGTCTACCAATTTTAAATGCTGTTGTTTAGATTGTTGCATACAAGCAAATTCCAAGAGACTGCCTAGCAATAAAGTAGCATAATTAACCTAAGGTTCTTTTCTTACCCTATAACATGCAATTTCTAATACCCTTAACTCTTGGCAGAAAGACCCTTTAAAAATGCATAATTCCCACACACAAGGATCTCTTAAAAATAAATATCTTTTTCAACACTGTACTTTTCATCTAAGAATCTCATAATTTTTATTTTAAAGAAAAAAGCAAAAACAAAGAAAATGTTAATGCATTTATCTTGTCAAAATGTAAAACTCAACAACCAGGAGTAAATTAACTGTTTCCTCATTCACCAAGTCACATCATTTCTATTAAATTCTATGAACTCTCCTAAGTGTTAGGATTAAAAGAGTGAACAAGACAGCCAAGCCCCTGCCCTCAAGAAGATTACATTACAGTTGGGAGATAATGTACCACAAATAAATGTACATGTTGATATGTACAATAAAGAAAAATTAACTAAAGAGAAAAAATAGTGACAGGAAAAAAGGTGACTATTTAAGACAGGATGATCAGAAAAGGCCTGAGGAGATAGCAGTTGAGTAGAAACTTAAACTAGTGAGAAAGTAAAATAGCATAGGAAACAGTAAGAACAGAATAATCCCAAGTAACAAATCTAATGTTACACCTCCAGGCCCTAGAAAAGGAAGAACAAAACTAATTCCAAAATCAGTAGAAGACAGGAAATAATAAAGATCAGAATTAAAATTAACGAAATCAAGAATAAAAAACAACACAAAGAATCAATACAACATAAGTCAGTTCTTTGAAAATATAAACAAGATTGGTAAATCTTTAACCAAAATAGCCAAAAGAAAGAAAGACCTAAATTAACAAAATTAGAGGTGAAAAAGGACATATCATCACAAAAACTTTTGAAATCCAGAGCATTATTAAAAGCTATTTTGAAAATTTATACTCCAATAAACTGGAAAATCTGAAAGGTATTTAAAATTTTCTATACACATATGACCTACCCAAATTGATCCATGAGGATGTTGAGAGCCACAGCCGAAGGGGCCCCAGCAAACTTCCAGCTGCCAGCAAACTTCCAGCTGCCGGCTGATGATTGGCTCACAGCGGCCCCAGCAACATCTACCTGATTGGCTCCTCGGACCCAGCAACATCTAGCTGATTGGCTCCTCTGCGGTGATGCTCATTGGGCTGTTTCCCTGCCCTTTCAGACCACAGAGCTGCTCATTGGGGGACTTTTTTGGCTCCGCGCACGTGACCCAGCCAATCGGCCTCAAGAGCAGGAGGATTGTGGAAGGTGGAGAGAAGCTTGTGTGGGAGAGAGAGGCTTGTGGAAAGCCGGTGGTGGCAGTTGAGGCTCTGAGGGTTTTTCCTGAGAGGCTGTTTTTTTGGCGTGTGTGGTTCTAAAAATAAAGTTAGTTTCTTTTGACAAGTGGCTCCTGATTGTGCCCAGCCAGACTGCGGCATTTGGTGGCTCGCACGGGGAACGACTGAGGGTAAGTGAACTGCTCGCCCCTGAGGGCAGGGCGAGAGGATGGGTAGCCATTTTAAGATTCTTCTTTTGTTATTTTGTTTCACTTTTGTTTCAAGTTGCCTGTCCCTGGAGATGTGTAAGATGGAAGAAAAACCACTCACATCTGAGGAACAGATAGGGAGAAAGGACGGATGGACATTTCAGGAGGCTATTATAGTGATTTTGTGTTGTTCCAATTTTGTTTCACTCAGTTTCAGTTTTGTTAGGCGTTATCTTGTTGGGTTGTATTATAGTAGAAATACGGGATCAGAAATTAGTAAAAAACAAACTGAAAGAGTGTTAAGTAAATTGTTAGAGGAAGGAGGCATCTCAGTAAAATCAAGAACAATCAGGGCATACGTTGATACAATACAAAAATGTAGCCCATGGCTTTTTAAGGAGGAGTTGTTAAATATATCACAATGGAACCATCATGGTGAAGATTTAAAAAGAATAGAAAAGAAAAGCCCAGGGACTCTGCCAGTTGGCACATTGCCATTGTGGACGTTCATATCTTGTTTGCTTAGTCCAAAGCCTTCAGTTCAGACAATGGTAGAGGGAGAAGAAGACATAATGATTCAAGTAAAAGAGAAGGTCTCTCAAGTTAGTCAGACAGAGGAAAAGATTCAAGTAAAAGAGAAGGCCTCTCAAGCTAGTCAGACAGAGAAAGAAAGTGTAAAACAGAAAAAGCCATCAGGGGGAAAGTTACAACAGGAGACTGCTACTAACACCTTTCTATCGCCAGAGGACATAAGTGTCCAACTAACAAGGCCACCTCCATATGCTGGGAGGTCCCCAACCCCCGCAGTTGATAGTTGGGATCCTGAGACAAGATCTCAAATATTAACATGCCCTGTATTTGAGGCAGGAGGGCAGCGATTTTACCAAGTTTTAAATTTCAAAACAGTGAAGCAGCTAAAAGAGGCTGTAACAACATATGGTCCTCAAGCACCCTTCACTGTAAGCATGGTCGAATCCATTAACAACTTGAACATGACGCCAGCAGATTGGGCTAATATGTGTAAAGCTGTGCTAAATGGAGGACAATACCTGTTATGGAAGGTTGCCAATGAGGAATTTTGCAAGGAGATGGCTAGGCGAAATGCAGCAGCTGGTTATCCTCAGAGAAATCTAGATATGTTGTTAGGAAAGGGACCTTATGAGGATCAGCAGCAACAAATTGCATATGATCCTGGTGTATATGCACAAATTGCTGTAGATGCAATTAAGGCATGGAAGACTTTACAAGGACATGGAGGTTTACAAGGTCAATTATCTAAGGGAATACAAGGAGCTAATGAACCTTATGCTGAATTTGTAGATAGGCTTATTCAAACAGCTACCAGAGTTTTTGGGAATACAGAACAAGCAATGCCATTACTAAAACACCTGGCTTATGAGCAAGCGAATCGTTGGTGCAGAGATATCATTAGACCATGGAAACATGAAGATTTAAACACATATATTAAATTATGTAGAGACATTAATGAACAAGAGCAAGTCGTGGCAGCTGCAGTAAAACAGGCTTTAGATGCCAGAGACATTAATGAACAAGGGCAAATTGTGGCAGCTGCAGTAAAACAGTCTTTAGATG
Organism: Marmota monax; assembly: GCF_021218885.2. Lineage (NCBI taxonomy): Eukaryota > Metazoa > Chordata > Mammalia > Rodentia > Sciuridae > Marmota > Marmota monax. The sequence goes on along the minus strand of NW_026695236.1, from coordinate 4,591,072 downwards.
CCAGGCCAAGAACATGCTACAATTGTGAACAAACAGGACATTTTAAAAGGAATTGCCCCATTGGAGGAGGGTTTAACAAAACTAGGTATCAAAGGAGTAGAATACCAGGTATTTGCCCACGATGCCGTAGAGGGAGACATTGGGCTAATGAATGCCGTTCTCAAACCACCATAGAGGGTACTCCATTATCAAAAAACGAACAAGGACCAGGTGTTTATCCACGATATCGTGGAGAAAGGCATCGGGCTCCATTGCCAAAAAATGGACAGGGGCGCCCAATGCTCCGGGGCCCAAAACCACAAATATACGGAGCACTGGAGGAACCCAGCAACCCCATCAGGGTAGTGCCCAGGACACATTGTCCATCAGATCCCTCATCAGACAAACCAGAGGGAGCGCAGGGTTGGACATCTGCGCCTCCGCCAGAGCAGTACTAACTCCAGAGATGGGAGTTCAAATCATTCCCACAGGGGTGAAAGGACCTCTTCCCAAAGGAACAGTAGGCTTATTATTGGGACGCAGCTCTTCTACTCTAAAAGGACTTATGATAAGTCCTGGGGTAATTGATCCCGATTATGAAGGTGAAATAAAAATTATAGCCAGTTCTCCAAAGGGTATATCAGTAATTTCACCAGGAGATAGAATAGCACAGTTACTAATAATACCCAGCCTACATGATAAATTTTCCAGTCGTACTGTAGAAAGAGGTTCCAAGGGATTAGGCTCCACAGGTGTAGATTGGGCTATGCTTTCTTTAAATTTAGATTCTCGCCCCATGCTAAAACTAAATATTCAAGGACATGAATTTAATGGGCTACTGGATACAGGTGCAGACCTTAGCATCATCTCTCGTCAAGAATGGCCAAAACATTGGCCATTACAACAAGCCACTCAAATGCTTCGAGGCCTAGGAGTGGCGACTAATCCCCATAGAAGTGCAATGGTATTAGATTGGAAGGATCCTGAAGGATGTGAAGGAACTATACAGCCATATGTATTGGATCATCTTCCCGTAAATTTATGGGGACGAGATGTCCTAGATCAATTAGGTTTGACATTAACAAATAACATCAACCAAAATGCACCCACTATTATGACTAGACAAGGTTTTAGGAAAGGAAAAAGATTAGAAAAACAAGAACAAGGTATAGCAGCACCAATACAAATAGATCAAGGAACAGAAAGACATGGGTTGGATTTTCAGAAAGGGCCACTGAGACAATAAAAATTACTTGGAAATCAGAAAGACCAGTATGGGTTCCTCAGTGGCCCCTGACTAAAGAAAAGATACAAGCAGCCCATGACCTGGTCAAACAACAATTAGCAGAAGGACATATACAACCTTCTGTATCTCCCCATAATACTCCCATTTTTGTCATCAAAAAGAAATCTGGTAAATGGAGATTATTGCAAGATTTAAGAGCCATTAATAATGAGATGGTTATTATGGGACCTGCTCAATCAGGGATTCCTCAGTTGTCTGCTTTGCCAAAAACCTGGTATGTTTTAGTTATAGATATTAAAGATTGTTTTTTTTCAATTCCAATTCATCCTGAGGATAGTCCACGTTTTGCATTTACTATCCCTGCACTGAATCATGAAGGTCCTGATCAGAGATATGAATGGAAAGTACTCCCTCAAGGGATGGCTAACAGCCCAACTATGTGTCAAATTTATGTTAACAAAGTAATCCAGCCACTTAGAAATCAAAATCCTGAACTACAAATATTTCACTATATGGATGATGTATTATTAGCACACAAAGATAAAAACACATTGCTAGAATGTTATGCCACACTTACAAACTTATTAAAAAATTATAATCTAGAGATAGCAATAGATAAAGTACAATTAAATTTTCCAATTAATTATTTAGGAGTTCTATTATCCTCAACCATGGTCCGTCCACCAAAAATTCAAATACGAGTAGATCAACTCAAATCACTTAATGACTTTCAAAAGTTATTAGGAGACATAAATTGGATAAGGCCTTATTTAGGTATACCAACAGGAGAGTTGGGACCTTTATTTGATATCCTAAAAGGTCCATCAGATCCAAATTCACCCCGAATGTTAACGCCTGAAGCAAGAAAGGCATTAAAAATCATTGAAACATATATGGAAAATATGCATTTGGATAGAATTGATATAAGTTTGCCTTTATTATTTATTGTACTACCAACAAAAAATATTCCTACAGGAGTATTTTGGCAAGAAGGTCCATTATTATGGATACATTTATCTTATTCTCCTAACACTATTCTTACTAGGTATCCTGAGGCTGTAGGACAATTAATACTCAAAGGAATAAAAGCAGCAAAGGGAGTGTTTGGAATTTCTCCCAATAAAATTATTACTCCATATACTATGAATCAAATTGATGAGTTAGCTAATGAGTTAAATACTTGGGCAATAATCATGTGCAAATCTAATGTTTCATTTGATAACCACTTGCCATCTAATCCTTTATTGTCTTTTTGGTCATTGCATCCTGTAATTTTTCCAAAAATGACAAGAAAAACACCTATCATGAATGCTCCAAATATATTCACTGATGGGTCAAATAATGGTACAGCAGCAGTAGTTACCCCTGATCAAACTTTTACATTTTTAGTACCCAAACAATCAGCTCAAAAGGTAGAGCTTAATGCAGTTTTACAAGCTTTTGTGATGTTTAAAGATTCTGTATTTAATTTATTTTCTGATAGTCAGTATGTAGTTAATGCTATAGTATCTCTTGAAGATGCTGGTAGGATTTCCCCTTCTTCGACTGTTTTCTCTTTGCTTTCCACTATACAAAGTCTAATCTGGGACAGAAAAGATCCATTCTTTATAGGACATATCAGGGCACATACAGGATTGCCTGGAGCCCTTAGTTTGGGCAATGATTTAGCAGATAAAACTACACATGACATACATATTTTTTCTACACTAGAAGAAGCTATAAATTTTCATAAAAAGTTCCATGTCAATGCTAATACTTTACAAAAGCGTTTTAAAATAACTAAGGAACAAGCTAGACAAATAATAAAACAATGTCAAAATTGTGTGACCTTTTTACCACAAGTTAATCTTGGAGTCAATCCTAGAGGATTGATACCTAACCATATTTGGCAGATGGACGTCACACACTTGCCAGAATTTGGAAAATTAAAATATTTGCATGTTACAGTTGATACTTCTTCTGGATTTTTGATGGGCTCCCTTCATGCCGGAGAAAAAACTAAAGATGTTATAGCTCATTGCTTACAAAATTTTGCCACTGTGGGTGTTCCAAAACAGTTAAAAACAGATAATGCCCCTGGTTATACTTCTACCTCTTTTAAACAATTTTGCTCAACATTTGGCATTACTCATATAACAGGAATCCCATACAATCCACAGGGACAAGGCATAGTTGAAAGAGCTCATCAAACTATTAAAATGTACTTATTAAAGCAAAAAGAAGGAATTGGGAAGGGGTATATATTCCCCAAAGATAAACTTAAAATAACCCTTTTTACTCTAAACTTTTTAAATTTGGATTCATCAGGACTTAGTGCTGCGGAAAGGCATATGTGTCCAAAAAATGTGCATAAGCCCAAGGTACTTTGGAAGGATATTCTAACAGGACAATGGAAAGGTCCTGACCCAGTAATTGTCTGGAGTCGGGGGTCTGTTTGTGTGTTTCCACAGGGAGAACAGCAGCCGATTTGGATTCCAGAGAGATTAACCAAGGTCCTGACCCAGTGATTGTCTGGAGTCGGGGGTCTGTTTATGTGTTTCCACAGGGAGAACAGCAGCCGATTTGGATTCCAGAAAGATTAACTAAAGCGATTTCTACAGACCAAAAAGAGGATGATTTGGCTCAAATCCATAACAACTGATATCCAAAACTCCAGTTTGGCTATTCTTACATCTGCAACAGAACCAGGATGCTTTTTTCAATATCTATTTTATTATTGCCCTTTGCCATATCATGAAGTTCTATTTTGTTTTTTGAGCTCATACAGACCTAGGTTAATGTTTTGCTGATCAGTTCTATTTTTTGACTATAGAGTTTTTAAACATTGCAATGGAGATTTCACCTGTAAAAAGTTATAAGGCCTTTACTATAATGTTATGTGTTGTATGTATTATATTATGTGTGCACACTTGTGTTTTGTGTTATATGTTTGAATGTACGTATGTCCATATATCATATATGATGAGCGCTCATGATAAAATGGATCCAAATTTTTTTTTCACATGATTTATATGGTTTAATTTAAATTGGGTAAACAACTGTTGAGGATTGTTTTAATATGTAAACAAAAAAGAAGGTTAACAGATCTGTTTGTTTACTTTCACCTTTCCTTTTCATTATATTTAATAATTCTCTTAAAGACAATGTAAATTGTTAAGAAAATTGTTTTCTTTTAGTGCCTTCTGGAATGTTACATAATTTTTTCTTTAGCCATTATTGCCAGAATTCCTATCTTCATCCCAGTGCTGGTGAAGTCAAAGATAAAACCAATCTACAGCTTCTACAATAGCCATCACTGAACTGCTTGCAGAACTTGCCTGAACACATTGTGAGCTCACCTGTATGCATTGTGAACTATCTGTTGGTGCAGCAACTTGTGGTAGTGTTGGGGTATTTTTGCTGATGATGTCATTGGTGGTACAATTTTTCCAAAAGGAGCCGTCAATTGGCTTGGTGTATCTTCCTCCCTTCTGCTTGTCATGATCGTCCAGCTAAAATTTGGGGGCCAACAGAGGTGAGGCAAAGAACCTCACCCCCCCGCTGGTACAAAGACCTCTCCACAGGTGTGGCTGTATACTGGACCGGTAGTCAGTGACGGGTAAGATCCAATTGCAATGGTACCAACCTAAGGACCATATGTACTATTGGACAACCTAAGGCAGGCACGGTCCCTAAGCCACATGCTTGTTGTTTAAACAGAGAGGGGGAGATGTTGAGAGCCACAGCCGAAGGGGCCCCAGCAAACTTCCAGCTGCCAGCAAACTTCCAGCTGCCGGCTGATGATTGGCCCACAGCGGCCCCAGCAACATCTACCTGATTGGCTCCTCGGCCCCAGCAACATCTAGCTGATTGGCTCCTCTGCGGTGATGCTCATTGGGCTGTTTCCCTGCCCTTTCAGACCATGGAGCTGCTCATTGGGGGACTTTTTTGGCTCCACCCACATGACCCAGCCAATCGGCCTCAAGAGCAGGAGGATTGTGGGAGGTGGAGAGAAGCTTGTGTGGGAGAGAGAGGCTTGTGGAAAGCCGGTGGTGGCAGTTGAGGCTCTGAGGGTTTTTCCTGAGAGGCTTGAGGATATAAAAACTTCAACAGACCAATATCAAGCAGTAGAATCAAATCAATAATTAAAAGCCTTCCAACAAAGAAAAAGCGCAGAACCAGATTGATTTTAAGCTGAGTTCTACCTGACCATTAAAGAAGAACTAATGCCAATCCTCCTCAAATCATTCCATGAATAGGAAGGGAACACTCCCAAATTCATTCTATGAAGAAAGAAAGAAAGAAAGAAAGAAAGAAAGAAAGAAAGAAAGAAAGAAAGAAAGAAAGAAAGAAAGAAAGAAAAGAAGGAAGAAAGGAAGGAAAACTACATATCAAGATCCCTTCTGAACTAGATGCAAAAATCCTTAATAAAATATATGCAAACTACTTTCAAAAACACAGCAAGAAGATAATATATTATGATCCAGTGGGTTTCACCCTAGGAATGCAAAGTTGATTCAACATATGCAAATCAATATATATATAATTCACCACATAATTAGAGTTAAGGACAAAAATCACATGATCATCTAAATAGATGCAAAAAAAAAAGAATCCTTCAACAAAAATCTAGCACCAATTCAAGTTAAAAATGCAGGAGAAACTAGGGATAGAAGAAATTTACCTGAACATTATAAAGACTATATATGACAAACCCAATGTCAATGTCATACTGAATGGAGAAAAAATAAATACATTTTCTCTAAAGTCAGGAAAAAGATGAGGATATACACTCTATTCAACAAAGTTCTTGAAACTCTATCCAGAGGAATAAGGCAAGAAAACAAAATTAAAGGCCAGTGTAACTCCACATCATGTACAACAACAAGAATGGGATCCTAATTGGAATGGGTAGTACTCCATGTGTGTATAATATGTCAAAATACATTCTACTGTTATGTATATATAAAAACAACAAATAAAAAATAAAACTAAAGGAATACAAATAGGAAAATTAAAAGTCAAAACATCTCTGATGACATGATCTTCTATCTAGAAGACAAAAAAAAAAAAAAAAACCACTCACCAGAAGGCTTCTAGAGATGGTGGAATGAGTCAGACATCATTATCATAGGTATGTGTATGATTGTACAAGCAGTGTGACTCTACTTCATTACAACCAGAGAAGTGAAAAATTGTGTTCAATTTGTGTACTATGAATTGAAGTTCATTCTGCTGTCATGTATAACTAATTAGAATAAATTTTTTAAAAATCAAAAAAGACTTCTAGAGTTGATAAATAAATTCAGCAAAGTAACAGAATAAAAGATCAATATTCATAAATATATAGCTTTCCTGTACTCCAATAGTGAATCTGCTAAGAAATTAGGAAAACTATCCCATTCACAATAAAAAATAAACAAAATACTTGGGAAATTAAAGAAGACCTTAGAAAATGGAAAGACCTCCCATATTCTTAGGTAGGCAGAATTAATATTGTCAAAATGGCCACACTACCAACAGTGTTCTATAGATCCAATGCAATCCCCTCAAAATACCAAAGACATTTTTCACAGAAAAACCAGTCCTAAAAATTCATTTGGAAGAATAAAAGACCCAGAAGAGCTCAAGAAATACTGTTTCTATAAATTTTTTAATTCTTTGAACTTCTATTCATGATTAAGTTAGTTTGTAAGAAACTTTTTGGTATTTGGTAGCTGTGTATCTATGTGATAACTTCACTTATAAATATGCAGTCCTGCAAAGAGAATTTCAACCTTAGGGTTTCATGGGGTTTATTATTTTGTCAGCAAACTGGAAACAATATAAACCTGAGACTCAGAAACTAGAAATCATGGAAATATATTCTATAAAATTCAATAATCATTATATCTAGGTCATGGTAATGTCTGGAATTCTTAATATAGTCTAAAAAGTTTCATGGCTTCTGAGCATAGAACTGTTTGAGGCAAAGAAAAAATGTTTTCTTAAGCAACTTTTAGAATTGACTCATGTAAACAAACTAAAGCAGAGCAATGTTCTTCATTCTCAACTTTTAATTTTTGATAGGAGAGCCAACAGGATAAAGGGAAAGGTTTTCTTATGAGATAGCTGTGGGATACTTCTTTTTCCATTATTACCTCATCTTATGGTTCTTTTCATCAATACTTAAATACCAAATTTGAAAGGAAAACAAATATGTAAGAACCAGTATTGAAATCTATAAGCTTCAATGATATCAACAATATAGTTTACACTATACCATAGATCTTCAAAGAAAACATACAAGGGAAAGGGAGAGAGAAGGGAAATTGCATGGAAATGGAAGGAGAACCTCATTGTTATACAAAATAACATATAAGAGGAAGTGAGGGGAAGGGAAAAAAAACAAGAGAGAGAAATGAATTACAGTAGATGGGGTAGAGAGAGAAGATGGGAGGGGAGGGGAGGGCAGGGTGGGTAGTAGAGGATAGGAAGGGCAGCAGAATACAACATACACCAGTATGGCAGTATGTAAAAACGTGGATGTGTAACCAATATGATTCTGCAATCTGTACACAGGGTAAAAATGGGAGTTCATAATCCACTTGAATCAAATGTATGAAATACGATATGTTAAGAGCTTTGTAATGTTTTGAACAACTAATAATAATAATAATAATAATAATAAAGAACAATAATCTGGAATGGGAACCTGGAGGCATATCTACATCCCTCCTAGATTCCATCTTCTTAGTTTAGTCAAAATTAAAATAACCTAGCCTGAGGGAACATACATTCTGCAAGACAGCCTACACAAGAAATGAATGTTCCCTTTATCAATTTTGCCGAGAGGGAGAATAGAGATTGGCACAAATAGCTGGATTTTGTGACAAAAAAATTAGAAAATGAGGAAATTTTGTTATTCCAAATGTATTTCTTGCAGAATTAAAGGGTAAGAATGAGATCTATTCTACCATGTTTGCCTGGAAACTAAGAGTTTAGAGATACCACCATAAGAGCTTTGGCCCCACCTGGCCAATGGGTCTCTTCCCCAGACTCTCTGATCTTGGCCTGTAAAGGTTGGGGTAGCCTTTCTAATGACTACAGCTATAGAATGGAAAATCAGGGTTTGTTGGCTGCCATTTTGTCTGCAAGTTTACCAGTGGTTGGAGTTGAATGGAGAAGAGGGATTAGAGATGAATTGTCAAGAGGAGAGGAATTGTGCTCCCCTTCTCCCAAATTCATATGTTGAAGTTCTAGTCCCCAGGACCTCAGAGCCTGAGTATATTGGAAGACAGGGTCTTTAAAGACGTCATCAAAATAAAATCCAATTTAATCCAACATAATTGGTATCATATAACAAGAAGAGATGTAGGACACAGACACACAGAGGGAAGACCATGTGAGGACTCAGGGAGGCCATCTACAACCAAGGAGAGAGACTCTTAGAAGAAACCAGTCCCACTGACATCTTTTTTTTTTAATTTTTTATTGTTGGTTATTCAAAACATTACAAATTTCTTGACATATCATATTCCACACTTTGATTCAAGTGGGTTATGAACTCCCACCTTCACCCCATACACAGATTGCAGAATCACATCAGTTACACATCCATTGATTTACATATTGCCATACTAGTGTCTGTTGTGCTCCGCTGCCTTTCCCATCCTCCACCATCCCCCCTCCCCACCTCTCCCCTCCCCTCCCCTCCTCTCTCTCTCTACCCCCTCCACTGTATAACCCTGAGGGTCTCCTTCCATTTCCATGCAATTTCCCTTCTCTCTCCCTTTCCCTCCCACCTCTCATCCCTGTTAAATGTTAATCTTCTTCTCCTGCTCTTCGTCCCTACTCTGACCTTAGTTACTCCCCTTATATCAAAGAAGACATTTGGAATTTGTTTTTTAGGGATTGGCTAGCTTCACTTAGCATAATCTGCTCTAATGCCATCCATTTCCCTGCAAATTCTATGATTTTTTCATTTTTTAATGCAGAGTAATACTCCATTGTGTATAAATGCCACATTTTTTTATCCATTCGTCTATTGAAGGGCATCTAGGTTGGTTCCACAGTCTTGCTATTGTGAATTGTGCTGCTATGAACATCAATGTAGCAGTGTCCCTGTAGCATGCTCTTTTTAGGTCTTTAGGGAATAGACCAAGAAGGGGAATAGCTGGGTCAAATGGTGGCTCCATTCCCAGCTTTCCAAGAAATCTCCATACTGCTTTCCAAATTGGCTGCACCGATTTGCAGTCCCACCAGCAATGTAAAAGTGTACCCTTTTCCCCACATCCTCGCCAGCACTTATTGTTGTTTGACTTCCTAATGGCTGCCAATCTTACTGGAGTGAGATGGTATCTTAGGGTGGTTTTGATTTGCATTTCTCTGACTGCTAGAGATGGTGAGCATTTTTTCATGTACTTGTTGATTGACTGTATGTCCTCCTCTGAGAAGTGTCTGTTCAGGTCCTTGGCCCATTTGTTGATTGGGTTGTTTGTTCTCTTATTGTCTAATTTTTTGAGTTCTTTGTATACTCTGGATATTAGGGCTCTATCTGAAGTGTGAGGAGTAAAGATTTGTTCCCAGGATGTAGGCTCTCTATTTACCTCTCTTATTGTTTCCTTTGCTGAGAAAAAACTTTTTAGTTTGAGTAAGTCCCATTTGTTGATTCTAGTTATTAACTTTTGTGCTATGGTGTCCTATTGAGGAATTTGGAGCCCGACCCCACCGAATGTAGATAGTAGCCAACTTTTTCTTCTATCAGATGGCGTGTCTCTGATTTGATATCAAGCTCCTTGATCCATTTTGAATTCACTTTTGTGCATGGCGAGAGAAAGGGATTCAGTTTCATTTTGTTGCATATGGATTTCCAGTTTTCCCAGCACCATTTGTTGAAGATGCTATCCTTCCTCCATTGCATGCTTTTAGCCCCTTTATCAAATATAAGATAGTTGTAGTTTTGTGGATTGGTTTCTGTGAACTCTATTCTGTACCATTGGTCCACCCGCCTGTTTTGGTACCAGTACCATGCTGTTTTTGTTACTATTGCTCTGTAGTATAGTTTGAAGTCTGGTATCGCTATACCGCCTGATTCACACTTCCTGCTTAGCATTGTTTTTGCTACTCTGGGTCGTTTATTTTTCCATATGAATTTCATGATTGCTTTCTCTATTTCTACAAGAAATGCCGTTGGGATTTTGATTGGCATTGCATTAAACCTATAGAGAACTTTTGGTAATATCGCCATTTTGATGATGTTAGTTCTGCCTATCCATGAACAGGGTATATTTTTCCATCTTCTAAGATCTTCTTCTATTTCTCTCTTTAGGGTTCTGTAGTTTTCATTGTATAAGTCTTTCACCTCTTTTGTTAGGTTGATTCCCAAGTATTTTATTTTTTTTGAAGATATTGTGAATGGAGTGGATGTCCTCATTTCCATTTCAGAGGATTTGTCGCTGATATACAGGAATGCCATTGATTTATGCGTGTTGATTTTATATCCTGCCACTTTGCTGAATTCATTTATTAGCTCTAATAGTTTCTTTGTAGACCCTTTTGGGTCTGCTAGGTATAGAATCATATCATCTGCAAATAGTGATAATTTAAGTTCTTCTTTTCCTATTTTGATGCCTTTAATTTCTTTCGTCTGTCTAATTGCTCTGGCCAGTGTTTCAAGAACTATGTTGAACAGAAGTGGAGAGAGAGGGCATCCCTGTCTTGTTCCAGATTTTAGAGGGAATGCCTTCAGTTTTTCTCTATTCAGAATGATGCTAGCCTGAGGCTTAGCATAGATTGCTTTTACAATATTGAGGTATGTTCCTGTTATCCCTAGTTTTTCCAGAGTTTTGAACATAAAGGGATGCTGTACTTTGTCGAATGCTTTTTCCGCATCTATCGAGATGATCATATGGTTCTTATTTTTAAGTCTATTGATGTGGTGAATAACATTTATTGATTTCCGTATATTGAACCAGACTTGCATCCCAGGGATGAATCCTACTTGATCATGGTGCACAATTTTTTTAATATGTTTTTGTATCCGATTCTCCAGAATTTTATTGAGGATTTTTGCATCTAGGTTCATTAGAGATATTGGTCTGTAGTTTTCTTTCTTTGAAGTGTCTTTGTCTGGTTTAGGTATCAGGGTGATGTTGGCCTCATAAAATGAATTTGGAAGTTCTCCCTCTTTTTCTATTTCCTGAAGTAGCTTGAAAAGTATTGGTATTAGTTCTTCTTTAAAGGTTTTGTAAAATTCTGCTGTATACCCATCGGGTCCTGGGCTTTTCTTAGTTGGTAGTCTTTTGATGGTTTCTTCTATCTCCTCAATTGATATTGGTCTGTTTAGGTTGTCTATATCCTCCTGACTCAATCTGGGCAGATCATATGACTTAAGAAATTTATCTATGCCTTCACTATCTTCTAATTTATTGGAGTATAAGGATTCAAAATAGTTGTTGATTATCTTCTGTATTTCTGAAGTGTCTGTTGTGACATTGCCTTTTTCATCCCATATGCTAGTAATTTGAGTTCTCTCTCTTTTCTCTTCGCTAGCATGGCTAAGGGTCTGTCGATTTTGTTTATTTTTTCAAAGAACCAACTTTTAGTTTTGTCAATTTTTTCAATTGTTTCTTTTGTTTCGATTTCATTAATTTCAGCTCTGATTTTAATTATTTCTTGCCTTCTACTTCTTTTGCTGTTGTTTTGCTCTTCTTTTTCAAGGATTTTGAGATGAAGTATGAGATCATTTATTTGTTGGTTTTTTCTTTTTTTAAGGAATGAACTCCAAGCAATGAATTTTCCTCTTAGAACTGCTTTCAATGTGTCCCATAGATTCCGATATGTTGTGTCTGTGTTTTCATTTATCTCTAAGAATTTTTTAATTTCCTTCTTGATGTCTTCTATAACCCATTGATCATTCAGTAACCTATTGTTCATTCTCCAAGTGATGTATGCTTTTTCCTTCCTTCTTTTATCATTGATTTTCAGTTTCATTCCATTATGATCAGAGAAGATGCATGGTATTATCTCTACTCCTTTATATTGTCTAAGAGTTGCCCTGTGACATAATATATGATCTATTTTTGAGAAGGATCCATGTGCTGCTGAGAAAAAAGTGTAACTGCTTGATGTTGGGTGGTATACTCTATATATGTCAATTAGGTCAAGGTTATTAATTGTGTTATTGAGTTCTATAGTTTCCTTATTCAACTTTTGTTTGGAAGATCTGTCCAGTGGCGAGAGAGGTGTGTTGAAGTCTCCCATGATTATGGTGTGGTGGTCTATTAGACTCTTGAACTTGAGAAGAGTTTGTTTGATGAACATAGCTGCACCATTTTTAGGGGCATATATATTTATGATTGTTATGTCTTGTTGGTGTATGGTTCCCTTAAGCAGTATGTAGTGTCCCTCTTTATCTCTTTTGATTAACTGTGGCTTGAAATCTATTTTATTTGATATGAGTATGGACACTCCTGCTTGTTTCCGAAGTCCATATGAGTGATATGATTTTTCCCAACCTTTCACCTTCAGCCTATGTATGTCTTTTCCTATCAAATGCGTCTCCCGTAGGCAGCATATTGTCGGGTCTTGTTTTGTGATCCATTCTACTAGCCTGTGTCTCTTAATTGGTGAGTTTAAGCCATTAACATTTAGGGTTATTATTGAGATATGGGTTGTTCTTCCAGCCATATTTGTTTATTTCTGTTACTAAACATGGTTTGTTTTCCTCTTTGATTATTTCCCCCCCCCTTTACTGTCCTACCTCCCACTGTTGGTTTTCATTGTTATTTTCCATTTCCTCTTCCTGTAATGTTTTGGTGAGGATGTTTTGAAGAGATGGTTTTCTAGCTGCGAATTCTTTAAACTTTTGTTTATCGTGGAAGGTTTTAATTTCATCTTCCATCCTGAAGCTTAATTTCACTGGATACACAATTCTTGGTTGGAACCCATTTTCTTTCAGTGTTTGAAATATGTTATTCCAGGATCTTCTAGCTTTCAGAGTCTGTGTTGAAAGATCAGCTGTTTTCCTGATTGGCTTACCCCTAAATGTAATCTGCTTCCTTTCTCTTGTAGCTTTTAAAATTCTCTCCTTATTCTGTATGTTGGGCTTCTTCATTATAATGTGTCTAGGTGTGGATCTCTTATGATTTTGCACATTCGGCGTCCTGTAGGCTTCTAGGATTTGGGATTCTGTCTCATTCTTCAAGTCTGGGAAGTTTTCTTGTATTATTTCATTGAATAGATTGCTCATTCCTTTGGTTTGGAGTTCTGTACCTTCCTGTATCCCAATGACTCTTAAGTTTGGTCTCTTAATGTTATCCCATATTTCTTGGATGTTCTGCTCATGGTTTCTTAACAGTCTTGCTGAGCTGTCTATGTTCTTTTCCAGTTGAAATACTTTGTCTTCATTGTCTGATGTTCTATCTTCTAAGTGTTCTACTCTGCTGGTAGTATTCTCCATTGAGTTTTTAAGTTGGTTTATTGCTTCCTGCATTTGTAGGATTTCTGTTTGTTTGTTTTTTATAACCTCTATCTCCCTGTATAGTTGATCCTTTGCTTCCTGGATTTGTTTGCGTAATTCATTGTCGAAGTGATCTTTCATTGTCTGATTTTGCTGTCTAATGTCTTCCTTGATACTCCAGATCATCTGAAGCATGTATATCCTGAATTCTTTATCTGACATTCCATCTGCTGCAGCTGTTACCTCTTCTAAAGTTGTGTTGACCTGCATTGCTTGTGGTCCTTTCTTTCCTTGTCTTTTCATACTGCTTGCGTATCTTTCCTGCAGGCGCGGGTGGCGGCTCTGCTCTCTCCTTATTCCAATTGGGGTGTCGTGACTACCACGCCGGCAGGTCACTGGGCCTGTTCTGGGCGCTGGCAGCGGCTCTGTTCTGCCCCTACTCCAATTGGGGTGACGAGTGTACCACGCCGGCAGGCCACCGGGCCTGATCCGCCGGTCGGTTGCAGGTTTGCCTACCCTGCAGGCGCTGGCGGCGGCTCTACTCTGCCCCTACTCCAAATGGAGTGACGTGTCTGTCGTACCGGCAGGCCACTGGGCCTGTCCCGCTGGTCGGTCGCAGATCTGCCCACCTTTCGGGCACGGGTGGAGGCTCTGCTCTGCCCCTACTCCAATTGGGGTGTCGTGACTACCCCGCCTGCAGGTCGCTGCGCCTGTTCCTGGCACGGGCGGCGACTCTGCTCTGCCCCTACTCCAATTAGGGTGGTGTGTGTACCAAGCCGGCAGGCTCCTGGGCCTGATCCGCCGGTCTGTCGCAGGTCTGCCTACCTTGCAGGCGCTGGCGGCGGATCTGCCCTGCCCCTCCTACCACGCCTGCGGACCCCTGGGCCTGATCTGCAGGTTGGTCACAGGTCTGCTCACCCTGCGGGCACGGGTGGCGGTTCCGCTCCGCCCCCACTCCAATTGGGTTCACGTGACCACCACACCGGCAGGGCCTGATCCGGGCGTGGGCGAAGGATCTGCTCTGCCCCTACTCCAGTTGGGGTGACGTGTGTACCATGCTGGCAGGCCACTGGGCCTGACCCGCCAGTCTGTCACAGGTCTGTTTACCTTGCAAGCGCGGGCGGCGGCTCTGCCCTGCCCCTCCTACCACGCCCGTGTACCACTGGGTCGCGGGTCTGCCCACCTTGCGGGCGCGGTTGGCGGCTCCGCTCCGCCCCCTCTCCAATTGGGGTCACGCGGTCACCACGCTGGCGAGCCACTGGGCCTGCTCCGGGCGCTGGCGGTGGCCCGGCTCCTCCCCTCTGGCTCGACGACAAATCGAGGATACTCGGGTGTCTGTGCCTCACCCCCCCTACCAGGAGACCAACTGTTTCTGTCACCGCTGGTATTTATGAAGTTCTCTCCTCCGCCGCTTTCTGATGACCTCAGATCTCTGCCATGTTGGTATCCTATGCGAATGGCAGCATTTTGTTCCCCTTGCTGGGCAACCAAAGCAACGGGTGAGTCCTGACCCGCCCTCAGCAGGACCCGGACCGAGAAGCAGTTTCCGCGGGCTCCTAGCCCTGGGCCAAGGCAGTTCCGGGAGCCGGAACTCGGCCGCTCTGTGCTCGGTGTATGCTCCGATAAGAGTAGGCTCCAAGAAGCAGCCCCCGCGGGCTCAGTTCCGGGAGCCGGAACTCCGCCGCTTAGTGCTTGGTGTATGCTCTGATAGGAGCAGGGTCCAAGAAGCAGCCTCCGCAGGCTCCCCAGCCCTGGGCCAGGGCGGTTCCGGGAGCCGGAACTCGGCCGCCCCGTGCTCGTTGTTCGCTCCGATAAGAGCAGGTTCTAAGAAGCACCCAGGCACTGAGCCCGAGCAATCTGTCTGCGAGCCGCAGGCGAATGGCAGCCTGAAATTACCTGTTCTATGGCTGAATGAGCTGCGGTCAGTCGAAAACAGGGATGGTGACGTCAGCTTTCCAACATGGTGGCCGCTGGCCTCCTCTGTGGTCTGACCGGTGTGGAGAACCGAGATGGACCGCTTCCTTCCCCCGTCTCGAACCCAGAATTCAGCCCTGAGTACGGTGCTTGCACGGCTGGCAGAAACTGCAGCGCTGTATTCCTGCGTCGCTATCTCCTCGTTTCCCAGCGCGCGCTGCAGACTCTAGCCGCGGGGCGATTTGCTGAATAAGCAGTGTTACCCTCCGTGCGACAAACCTCTCGCGTTTGAGTCCCCGTAGCTGATCCTCGTGCGATGGAAATCCTTCCTCCAGGTTCCGGAGCACCCCACTATTGCTGGAAATTCCTAACAAGATAGCCTTTAGCCATCCTGACTTGTCATACTCCCACACAGTGAAGCAGCACACCCCACTGACATCTTAATCTCAGACTTCTAGCTTTCAGAACTGTGATAAAATAAATATATGTTGTGTAAGCCACCAAGCAGTTGTACTTTGCTACAGAAGCCCTAGGAAATGAAGAAGAGTCCCTTGCCCAAGTGCTCCTGAAACCCAAGTGTATTTCCTGTTCTTGAAGTCCATGAGATAACTCATGATCCTGATGAAAAATTCTTGTTTTATCCCAAGTTATTTTAAGTTGTGTTTTTATCCTGAATAACCAAAGGAATTCTGATTAATACAGTATTAATAAACAAGAAGGGATCCACTGGTGAGGGAAGGAGGGGAAACTTATTCCAAAAGTACAGAGGCACAGGCACCAAGAATGCCTGCAGAGGCTGAGGGAGCCACAGAAGCCAGGTCACACAGAACCTTTTACGCCATTGATGGGAACTCTTGGGTGGGGAATACTGAAGTCATTCAAGGAATTATATGAAGTATTAGGTTTGGATTTCTGAAAAATAACTGACCACAGGGGCATGTGGACTGGAAATAATTAAGTTAAAATATGTGATATTGTGATTTAAAATAAGATATACATACATATATATGATCTTCATCCCCATTTCCTGAGATGCAGCTTCTAAAACCCTTAGAATCTCCAGAGCAACAAGAGTATCTTTCTCGCATGCAGAAAGGGTTGATAGCTGGTGTTCCCAGGATAGACTCAGGATGAAGGCTGTTTGCTAGCAAGACTAAGGCATGATTTCAGCCTCACCCCTCTTGGAAGGAAGAGAGGAGCTCAAGGATTGAGTTGATCACCAATGGCCAATGATGTTATTAATACATCTATGTAAGGAAGCTCCATGGAAACCTAAAAACATTGGATTTGGGTGCTTCTGGTTTGCTGAACATACAGAGGTGCCCTGAGGGTGGTACCCAAGAGGGTATGAACACTCTATGCCTCTTGTCCTGTGCTTCATCCTATGTTCTGTCTTAGTTTGTTTTCTGGTTCAGAACACCCAAGACTGGGTCATTTATAAAGAAATAGAGGCCTACTCTGGCTCCTGGTTCTGGAAACTAGAAAGTCCAAGATCAGGCAGCTACATATGTTCAGCTTCTGCTGAAGGCCTCATGCTGCTCCTTAGCTTGATGGCAAAGTGGAAAGCAAGAGAGAAAAAGGTGCCAAACTCTGATGACAGCCAACTTAATCCTTTGGGAAAGATGAGGGCTCTCTGCCTCCGTGATACAGGTATCTCCCACTCGGCTCCACCTTCTGATATTACCACATTGAGGGATTAAGTTTCCAACACTTGAATTTTAGGGGACACACTGAAACCAGAACATCTTTTCAATCTGATTGTTCATCTGTATCCTTTATAGTATTCTTATTAATAAACCAATAAATATGAATGTTTTCCTAAAAAAAAAAAAAGAAGAAAAGAAAACATACAATTCTTTATTGTGTCTGTGGCTTTTCAGGCCACTTCACAAGCCTTAAACCTATGGTTACCTGGAAAAAGTTACCATCTAATCCAATTTAAAGTGTAGCTTTTTCTAATAATTTAAATAGTTCTTCTCGTGAAGTTATGGCATTTGCAGGTAAATGAATGGAACTGGAGAATATTATGCTAAGCAAAATAAGCCAATCCCAAAGAATCAAAGGCAAATGTTTTCTCTGATATTCGGATGCTAATTCACAATAAGGGGCAGGGGAGAATCAAAGTACTTTGGAATAGAAAGGAAGGGAGGGAATGAAGGGATGGGAGGGAGCATGGGGATAGGAATCATAGTAGAATGAATCAGACATATTCACCTTATGTGCATATATGATTACATGACCTATGTAACTTTACATCAATATAACCAGAAGAATGAGAAGTTATACTCCATTTATGTATGGTGTGTCAAAATGCATTCTACTGTCATGTATAACAAATTAGAACAAATTTTTAAAATAAATAAATAAATAGTTCTTCCTAGCTAAAATAGCTCATTATATAGCTTCCTTCTTGCTTCTTTCTCTAAAATAGTGCCCAGGTGTGTAAGGGAGTACAAAATTAAAGGGAAAGTATATTGCTTATCTGCCATCATAGTACTGAGGATAGAAATAAGATGAGCTCACTAGTTTTATACATAGTCTTTTGTCTCCTCTAGGCAACATTCCTGGCCATCTGATCACTGGACATACTGCCAGTCTTTCACATGGAACATAAGTCCACTTTCTGGGACTCAGGGTCCATTCTTTTGGTTTAGGTAACATTCAAAGATCCCCAGCCTGGTTGACCATACTCTTCTTCGGTTCCACTGAAACTACACTCCTACAGTCCTTCCTTACGTCAATTTATAATTTCTAATCAGCCTCCATCAACAGGCAGACCCTTCCACAAAGCCATCTCACCTCCATTAGATGACTTCCTGCCAGAAACTCCCCTTTCAGACTCTCCATACTGACTATGTCACAATATAATTGGTGCCTTTGTCTATGTATTTATGTGGGTTTCTTTCTGTGTCCTCTAGTCTGTACCATTGGTCTACAAGTCTGTTTGGTGCCAATACTGTGCCGTTTTTGTTACCATTGTTCTGTAGTATAGTTTAAGGTCTGGTATAGTGATGCCACCTGCTTCACTCTTCTTGCTAAGGATTGCTTTAGCTATTATGGGTGTCTTATTTTTCCAGATGAATTTCATGATTGTTTTTTCTACTTCTACGAGAAATGTTGTTGGGAATTTGATTGGAATTGCATTAAATCTGTATAGTGCTTTTGGTAGTATAGTCATTTTGACAATATTAATTCTGCCTATCCAAGAACAAGAGAGATCTTTCCATCTTCTAAGGTCTTCTATAATTTCTTTCTTTAGCATTCTGTAGTTTTTTAATTGATTTTGATTTTTTAAATACACGACAGCAGAATGCATTACAATCTTATTACACATATAGAGCTCAATTTTTCATATAAAGTATGTTCACTTAAGTTCATGTCTTTCTTTATACATGTACTTTGGGGTTTTTTGCATTAAAATTCTTATTACACATATATACCACAATTTTTCATCTCTGTTTGTATATAAAGTATGTTGACACCCAATTTGTGTCTTCATACATGTACTTTGGATAATGATGTCCATCACGTTCCATCATCCTTGCTTATTCCCTGCCTCGTCCCTTTCCCTCCCACCCTCTGCCCTCTCTAGAATTCATCTATTCCTCCCATGCTCCCCCTCCTATCCCACTATAAGTCAGACTCCTTATATCAGAGAAAACATTTGGCATTTGTTTTTTGGGGATTGGCTAACTTCACTTAGCATTATCTTCTCCAAATCCATCCATTTACCTGCAAATACCATGATTTTATTCTCTTTTATTGATGATTAAAATTCCATTATGTATATATGCCACATTTTTTTATCCATTCACCCACTAAAGGGTATTTAGGTCAGCTCCAGAGTTTAGCTGTTGTGAATTGTGCTGCTATAAACATTGATGTGGCTGTGTCCCTGTAGTATGCTGTTTGTAAGTACTTTGGGTATAGTCTGAGGAGAGGAATAGCTGGTTCAAATGGTGGTTCCATTCCCAAATTTCCAAGGAATATCCATACTGCTTTCCATATTGGCTGCACCAATTTGCAGTCCCACTAGCAATGTATGAATGTACCTTTTTCCCCCCATCCTCACCAACACTTGTTGTTTGTCTTCAGAGTAGCTGCCATTCTGACTGGAGTGAGTTGATATCTTAGAGTAGTTTTGATTTGCATTGCTAGAGATGATGAGCATTTTTTCATATATTTGTTGATTGATTGTATATCCTCTTCTGAGAAGTGTCTGTTCAGGTCCATGTCCCATTTATTGATTGGGTTATTTGTGAGGTTTTTGTTTGTTTGTTTTTTGTTGTTATTGTTTGTTTTTTGTTTTTGTTTTTGTTTTTTGGGTGCTTAGCTTTTTGAGTTCTTTATGTACCCTAGAGATTAGTGCTCTATCTGATGTGTGAGGGGTAAAAATTTGCTCCCCAGATGTAGGTTCTCTGTTCACCTCACAGATTATTTCTTTTACTGAGAAGAAACTTTTTATTTTGATTCCAACCCATTTATTGATTCTTAGTTTTAATTCTTGGGCTATAGGAGTCTTATTAAGGAAGTTGTGGCCTAATCCCACATGATGAAGATTAGGACCTACTTTTTCTTCTATTAGATGCAGAGTCTCTGGTTTAGTTCCTAGGTCCTTGAACCATTTTGAGTTAAGTTTTGGGCATGGTGAGAGATAGGGATTTAATTGCATTTTGTTGCATATGGATTTCCAGTTTTCCCAGCACCACTTGTTGAAGATGCTATCTTTTCTCCAGTGCATGTTTTTGGCACCTTTGTCTAATATAAGATAATAGTAATTTTGTGGGTTAGTCTCTGTGTCCTCTATTCTGTATCACTGGTCTACCAGTCTGTTTTGATGCCAATACCATGCTGTTTTTGTTACTATTGCTCTGTAGTATGGTTTAAGGTCTGGTATAGCAATGCCACCTGCTTTACTCTTCCTGCTAAGGATTGCTTTAGCCATTCTGGGTCTCTAATTTTTCCAGATGAATTTCATGATTGATTTTTCTATTTCTATGAGGAATGCCATTGGAATTTTTATTGGAATTGCATTAAATCTGTATAGTACTTTTGGTAGTATGGTCATTCTGATAATATTAATTCTGCCTATCCAAGAGCAAGGTATATCTTTACATTTTCTAAGGTCTTCTTTTATTTCTCTCTTTAGGGTTCTGTAGTTTTCATTGTACAGATCGTTCACCTCTTTCATTAGGTTGATTCCCAAGTATCTTTTTTTTTTTGAGGTTATTGTGAATGAGGTAGTTTCCTCATTTCCTTCTCAGAGGATTTTTCAATTTTTCAAAAATGAGGATTTTTCACTGATATATAGAAATGCCTTTTATTTATGGTGTTGATTTTCTATCCTGCTACTTTGCTGAATTCATTTACTAGTTCTAGAAGCTTTCTGATGGAGTTTTTTGGGTCTTCTAGATATAGAATCATATCATCAGCAAATAGTGTTAATTTAAGGTCTTCTTTTCCTATACGTGATGAAAAAGGTAAGATCACAATAGACACTTCAGAAATACACATGATAATTAGAAATTACTTTGAAATCTTATACTCCAATAAAATTGAAGACTTTGAAGGCATTGACAAATTTCTTAAGTCATACGATTTGCCCAGATTGAGTCAGGAAGCTATACACAAATTTAAACAGACCAATATCAAGTGAGGAAGTAGAAAACGTTATCAGAAGTCTACCAACCAAGAAAAGCCCAGGACCGGATGGATACACAGCCGAGTTCTACAACACGTCTAAAGAAGAACTAATACAAATACTCCTCAATTTATTTCAGAAAACAGAAAATGAGGCAGTAATTCCAAACTCATTCTATGAGGCCAATATCACCCTGATCTCAAAACCAGGCAAAGACACATCAAAGAAAGAAAATTTCAGACCAATATCTCTAATAAACATAGATGCAAAAATTCTTAATAAAATTCTGGCAAATCGAATACAAAAAGATATCAAAAAGATTGTGCACCATTATCAAGTGGGATTCATCTCAGGAATGCAAGGTTGGTTCAATATTCGGAAATCAATAAATGTAATTCATGACATCAATAGACTTAAAGAGTCATATGATCATCTCAATAGACGCAGAAAGAGCATTTGACAAAATACAGCACCCTTTTATGTTCAAAACTAGGGATAACAGGAACATATCTCAACATCGTAAAGGCTATCTACACTAAGCCTCAGGCCAACATCATTCTAAACAGAGAAAAGTTGAAGGCATTCCCTCTAAAAACTGGAACAAGACAGGGATGCCCTCTTTCACCACTTCTATTCAACATAGTTCTTGAAACACTGGCCAGAGCAATTAGATGAAAGAAATTAAAGGGATATGTATAGGAAAAGCATTCTGTAGTTTTCATTGCAGAGATCTTTTGCCTCTTTCATTAAGTTGATTCCCAAGGTTTTTGTTTTTGTTTTGTTTTTGAGGCTATTGATCAGCCTATTTTTGATCAGCCTAATTTCCTCTTTCCTAGATTCTCTTTCAGAGGATTCATCACTGATGTACAGAAATGCATTTGATTCATAAATGTTGATTTCATATCCTGCTACTTTGCTGAATTCATTTATTAGTTCTTGAAATTTACTGGTAGAATTTTTTGGATCCTGTAAGTATAGAATCATGTCTTCAGCAAATAGTGATAGTTTGAGTTCTTCTTTTCCTCTTTGCATCCCTTTAATTTCTTTTATCTGATTGCTCTGGCTAGAGTTTCAAGAACTATGTTAAATAGAAGTGGTGAAAGAGGGCATCTCTGACTTGTTCCAGTTTTTAGAGGGAATGCTTTTAATTTTTCTCCATTTAGCTAAATTGTGGAAGAAACCTAGATGACCTTCAATAGATGAATGGATAAAGAAACTGTGGTTTATATACACAATGGAATATTACTCAGCATTAAAAGAGAATAAAATCATGGCATTTGCAGGTAAATGGTTGGAGTTGGAGAATATCATGCTAAGTGAAGTAAGCCAATACTAAAAAACCAAAGACCGAATGTTCTCTCTGATAAGTGGATGCTGATCCATAATAGGGATGGGGGGGATTATGGAATTATTATGGAGGAACTTTGGATAGACCAAAGGGTGGGTGAGGAAGGGAGGGAACATAGGTATAAGAAAGATGGTGGAGTAAGATGGACATCATTACCCTAGGTACATGTTATAAGACACAAATGATGTGACTCTACTTTGTGTACAACCAGAGAAATGAAAAAATGTGCTGTATATATGTACTATGAATTGAAATGCATTCTGCTCTCATGTATAATTAGAATAATGAAATAAAATTTTAAAAAAATAATATAATTGAAAGTGACTCAGGAAAAGTTAAGGTCAGAGATCCTTTGCCTGGTCACAATTACCACACTGCACCACCACATGTATTCTAGTGTAGATGAGCAGTATCAAGTACCTTAAAAGGCAGGTAGCCTTCCAAACACTCCCTAATAGGAAACTAGCAGATAGAAGCTCAGCTCTTACCAGGGATGACTTCAATTCTCAATTGCTTGATCACATTGTTCTTTTTCTACTTCTCCCTTTCTATTTCACAAATCCATTCCCTAGGTATGAAAAAGACTGAATTTTTCTTTCACTTTCCCTATATTATATATAGGGAAGTATTTTTTTATTTTCTTATCATGAATTTGAAATGCAGTCTCTATCTATCTAGGAAAACTCTATGATAATGAGACCATTAGATATGGCCATTCACAGAATTTTTAAAAATTAGAAAATAAACTATAATAGCTTAGATCATTATGAGGATATTAAATAGCTTCTTTCAAAAAGAATGCTGTTCTTAGGGTGCTTAATGCACTACCTTACCAAAGCAGATGAATAGTTAAATCATTCATCCCCACCCCCACTCACAGGTTCCTTCTGTTCTCCCAGACTTTGACTTTACTTTCCTAAGGAAAAAATATATATATATTTATCAATGGAATTTTGCCCCTTTTCTTCTTATATTGTTTAAAAATAAAAGTGTTTTTAAGACAGATGTTGCTTTTTCTCATGGAAAGCAATTTAAAAATTACTATTAACCAAGAAGAAAGTGCCATACCTAAATCATTATTCTTTCCATATGGTTGATTTAGTAAAAAGATTGCTAAGGATAAAACTACATATTAAGGAAGCATGTGACAAGGTGTAACAACAAAATCAAAATCAGAAAAAAAGTAGAGAAAACAGAAACTCAATTTGGATCTATCGTAAGTGAAAATCATAAAGGACCATGGATATTGCCACCAAAACGAACAGGTAGACCAAAGGTACAGAACAGAGAACACAAAAACAAACCCATAAAAATACAGTTATACTAAACAAAGGTGTCATAAACATACATTGGGTGTCTACAACAAGTGGTACTGGGAAAAACAAGAAATCTCTGGTAGCAGAATAAAATTGAACTCCATCTCTCACCCTGCATAAAATTCAACTCAAAGTGAATCAAGTATTTTGCATTAGAGCAGAGACCCTTCGCCTACTAGAAGAAAATGTTGGCCCAACTCTCCATCATGTTGGCTTACGAACTAACATCCTCAATAAGATTCCTGAAGTGCAAGAAGTAAAATCAAGAATCAACAAATGGGATGGTATCAAACTAAAAAGCTTCTTCACAGAAAAGGAAACAATCAACAATGTGAAGAGAGAGCCTACAGACTTTACCACATGCACCTCAGATAGAGCGTTAATCTCCAGGATATATAAAGAACTAAAAAAATTCAACACCAAAAAAATGAATAACCCAATCAATAAATGGGCTAAAGAACTGAAAAGACATTTAACAGAAGAAATACAATCGATAAACAAATACATGAAGAAATGTTCAACATCTCTAGCAGTTAGAGAAATGCAAATCAAAACTACCCTGAGATTTCATCTCACTCCAGTCAGAATGGCAATTATCAAGAATACAAGCAACAATAAATGTTGGCAAGGATGTGGGGGAAAAGGTACACTCATACATTGCTGGTAGCACTGCAAATTGGTGCAACCATTACGGAAAACAGTATGGAGATTCCTCAGAAAACTTGGAATGGAACCATCATTTGACCCAGTTATCCCACTCCTCAGTCTATACCCAAAGAACTTAAAATCAGCCTCCTACAGTGACACCTCCACATCAGTGTTTATAGCAGCTCAATTTACAATAGTTAAGCTATGGAACCAATCGAGGTGCCCTTCAAGAGATAAATGAATAAAGAAAATGTGATATATATACACAGTGGAATATTATGCAGCCATAAAAAGGAATAAATTTATAACTTTTGCAGGTAAATGGATTGAACTGGAGCCTATCATGCTAGGTGAAATAAGTCAATCCCAGAAAAAAAAACAAAGGGCAAATGTTCTTTCTTCTATGTGGATTCTGACACACAATGTGGGGGGCAGGGACAAAGAATAGAAGTTCATTGGATTAGGCAAAGGGGAATGAAGGGAAGGGAAGGAGAATGGAAATAGGGAAGAATAAAGTATAATGAAAGTAGAATGAATCAAACATAACTTTCCTATGTTTATATATGAATACATGACATTGGAACTCCACATCATGTTCAACAAGAATGGGATGCTAATTAGAATAAGTTATACTCCATGTATGTATAATATGTTAAAATACATTCTACTATCATGTATACCTAAAAAGAACAAATTTAAAAATGTAAAGCTTTAGGTACTCAAATTATTTTTTTAAATAAATAAATAACCATGTAGTTAAGAAGAAGGGGAAATCCTCTAATTTTATAAATTAAGATATTGAGGTCCAGAAAGACCAAGTGAATTAACTAATATCATATATCACATGGCTGGAAAGATGGGAATGCAATCAGCTGGACTTTCGGTTCCCTTTCATAATGGAAGATAGTTTTCTCTCAGGTCTTTTCTTCAGCTTAAGAAGATTCAATCAAGTTTCTATAAGCTCTCTGACAGGATCAGTGTTCTGCCTTGCCTTCTGTGATTCTCTAATTTCTTGTTCAGATTCCCTACATCCAATTTTAATCATGGAGCTTAAAATTATGTAATCTTAATCAAATTATATAATGTCTTTGAATTTCAGTTTTTGTGTCTATAAAATAGCATTAATAATAAATATCTAGACGAGGAGGACTACATAAAACATATACATAATAAATACCATTAATTTTCTATACAATACCCATTGTCCCCTTGTTCTACACTAATGGAACCCCAATCTTGTGAGGAGCAACAATATGCTCATCCCAGTGATTCATGGTTGGTTTAAATAACATGACATTTTTTGACATATCTCAGTCTGCCTTGAGTTAGTGGTGGCCATGTGACCTAGTTCAGGCCAGGCTGATATAAATAAAATCTGTATTGAAAAGGAGATAAGACCTAGGTGATAGCACTAGAGAGCTGTTCGATTTCTTGAAAAGAAAAGAACAACAATTAAAGTTGTTATTCCCCTTCTTCATATACTTTTGTTAGATATGGTATCTGGGACTACAGAAACCAAGTTATGGCAATAAAATAACAAACATGAGAGAAATACTAGAATAATTGCAGAGATGTTGGCTAGTACTTTCTTGAGATGCTGACTAAATGCCAGTAACTGCCTATCTTTGGATGTCATGTAATAAAAATAAAGCCCTTGGGCTGGGGTTGTGGCTCAGTGGCAGAGCACTTGCCTGGCATGTATGAGGCACTGGGTTCAATTCTCAGCACCACATAAAAATAAAATAAAATAAAGGTCCATTGAAAAAAAAATCTAAATAAAGCCCTATTTGCTTAAGCTTTCAATCCCTTTCAATTGAGCACATAGGTCTAACTTAAGCATCAAACAGAGTACCAGGCCTGCAACTCAATTATCCATCCATTCACTTAACAAAATTTTATTTAGTGGTTATAATGTGCAAGGCACATAGTTAATATAAAAGAACAGCAAAAGTAAGACAAAATAAGGCAAGATGGTTATTCTTTGGAAATTTGTATTTCAGTTGAGGAAGTTATCCAGTAAACACATAGAGAAATTTGGTTTAGTAATACATTCAGTGTTAAAACCAAAACAGGATAATGGGATAGATATGACTTGGGGGAAGATAAGGAGTGCAGTAGAAATGCACTTTCGAAACCTAGATGATAAGTTAAGCCTGATTTGAAGATCTGTGTATAAAGGCACTCTAGACAAAAGGAAAACAAGTGAAATGTCCTGGGACAGCATTTAGGGAGGAAAATAAATTTGGTGTGCTGGAGTACAGTGAGTATGAATAAGACAGTTAGATAAGAGAAGTAGGTAGATAGGGATGATAGGAAATCTTAAAGGTAGATGTTTAAATTTCAGTCCAAGATTAATAGAAAGCTACTAGAAGGTTTTGATAAACAAACTATCTAAATATTGTTAACACAGTATAATATGTGAATTTCACCAGTTCAAGAAACTCCTCATGATTTGATCTGTTTAATCCAAAAAGTTCTCATCAAAATTATACTTACTTATTCCTATCACCCTTAATAGACCACAAGCTCCATGAAAACATTCCACATCTCTCTTGTCACAAAATCCCCAGGACCTAACATAATGCCCCTTATATAGTAGGAACTGAAATATATTTTATCAAATAAAAAAATGTAAAGGAGGACATTCCATACTACACATGGCTGCATTAGAACCAGGCCTGAATCCAAGAGACTCACAGTCAACTGAGGGAAATCAATGTGTGATCATCTAACAATAGTGCAACACAATAGGTGCTACACCAGGAATGTGAGCAAATACTATAGGCACATTAGGGAGAAAGTGATTGATTCTGCTTAAAGGTAGGATAAGTAGTAAAGAAGTATTTAACTAAATGATAAATATGGATTCCCTTCAGGTAGCTGCTTATTCCAAGAAGATATCTTCATTAATTTTATTATATAGTTCAATAGAACATTTACTCTATTAACAATTTTTTACATATTATTACCAACCTATTTGAGGACATTTTTAAGGGACTATTCCTAAAATAATCTATTAAATCTTCTTTATATTTTTGTTATTATGCATATAAACTCTCTAAAAATTGTTAAAGAACTGAAAGATTCAACACCTTAATATTAGTAAGATTAGCATGTTTGCTATAGAAAAACCTAGATGGGAAATCCATTATGTTCTACATTTTCCTAGCTGCCACATATTGTTTTATTGATCATCCCAAATTTTCATTTATTACATACTGAGCAGAAATCACCAGATCCTTTCATGTTCCCCCAAAACCTTTTGATTTCACCTTCTTACTGTGTAATCTCATATGCCATGAAAACACATTTATTTTTCCTATTTCTACTATCGCACAAATAAAGCATTCTTTACTTAGAAACAACCGCCTTATAAACATCCAAAGCACATAAATTTAGTTAAATAGTGCCATCTGGTGACATAAATCTTGCAGTAATATACAAAGTCCAGGGCCAAGAATGATCTAGTCCAATTCATGGCATCCAACCCACATTATCAAATTTAAGAAATACTTGCTCCTGCCTGACATAAAACAAACAACTAAGCACATTTAAATATGGTAGTTTAACAAAGGAAATTACAAGAATTGTTTGAGTCATGCTTTATGCTTACTCCTCTTAATTCTCAAGTTCACTTTCAAACTTAAGACTGCAATGTATTAGATGCCATCTCCAGCTCCTAGAGGACATTTTAAAACTATAAATATCAAGAGCCTCTTGAACCCCTGTTCCAGTCAGATCCATTTGCTGCCTCTCCTTTGCATATTAATGAATTTTTATGATTTTCACTACTTCAAATACCACTTTCTTATAAAGCTTTTCCTGATTTACTGCTAAACTTAAGCCTCTAACTCATAGTACCCTCTGCTTCTCTTTTGTAGTACTCACCGCAATCATGTATTCAATGCTGTTTAATGTTTGTCTCCCAAGTATGCATCACATTGCTTGATACAGTATTCAAAAAATATCTAGTAAGTGAACTAATGTGTGAATGGATGGGAACATTTTTTCTCTTGTAACACAAATCCAATCAGTGACAAGATTGTTTAAATTTACATTTTACATAAAAGTTCCCATTGTAATACTAATCTATAATAACCCCATGATTCTCTGAACTCCTACAGCACTGTACAGAGTATAAGTCTAGATTATATGATGTCTTGGACTTTTTTACATGTAAGTGAATGTTACATTTTTAACTGACTTTAATTGTCAATTTCTCCTTAAGCATCTAAGATTTTAACATTTAATGTTTTTAAACAGTTAAGACTTTTTTGAAAGTCCATACCAAGTAATTTCTTTGTTTCAGTACAGCATGTGCTTTGAGATTGTGAATGGCCACAAGAATTCCCTAAATATATATGCTTCTTTTAAATAAACCAATATCAGGATCTCAATGTAGCATTGCTGTTCTCTATCAAAAGCAGTACAGGTAGATACTATCACTAAGTATTCAAAGGTGGGAAAAATCACTTAAATGTTTCAGATATACTATTGTATTTTTCCCATGTTTTTTTTATTAGTGCATTATAGTTATATATAATGTGATTCACTTAACATAATCATATAAGCATAGAATATAATTTGCTCCACTCCAGTTGCCAGTACTTTCTCTCCCTCCACCCCCCACCCCGCCCCTCACTCCCTTTCCTCTGCCTCTGCTCTATTGGTCTTCCTTCTATTTTTTATTTATTTATTTTTTTTAGTTGTTGATAGAACTTTTTATTTATTTATTTATATGTGGTACTGAGAATCGAACCCAGTGCCTCACACATGCTAGGCAAGAGCTCTTCCACTGAGCTACAACCCAGCCCATATTGTTTATAGTATTTTTAATCAGTGCTTTAGAGCTATAAATGTGAAATTCACTGTGATATATGCATAAGCACAAATAGTATAATTTTGTCAATTTCATTCTACCATTCCTCCCTTTTGCTGTCTCCACTTCCTTCCCCCTCAATTCTCCTCTTCGATTCCACTGATCTCCCCTCTATTTTCACAGGATTCACACACACATACACACACACACACACACACACACACACACTTTTTTTCCCCTTATTTTGATCTAGCTTCTACATATGAAAGAAAACATTTGACCTTTGACTTTCTGCATGTGGCTTATCTCACTTAGAATGATGGTCTCCAGTTCCATCCATTTACCAGCAAATGCCATAATTTCATTCTTCTTTATGGCTGAGTAATACTCCATTGTGTATACATACCACATTTTTTAATCCATTCATCTATTGGTGGGCACCTGGGCTGGTTCTATAATTTGGCTATTGTGAGTTGCACTGCTATAAATATTGATGTGACCATATCACTATAGTATGCTGATTTTAGTTCTTTTTGGATAAATACAAAGGATTGGGACAGTTGGATAATATGGTGGTTCCATTCCTAGTTTTTTTGAGGAATCCCCATATTGCTTTCCAAAGTGGTTGTACTAATTTGTAGTCCCACAAAAAGTGTATGAGTGTACAATTCCTCCAACATTCTCGCCAGCATTTATTACTATTTGTATTCTTGATAATTGCCATTCTGACTGGAGTAGATGAAGTGTCAATGCAATTTTGATTTACATTTCCCTAATTGCTAGGGATATTGAAATTCTTTTCATGTATTTGTTGGGTATATGTATTTCTTCTTTTTTTTACTTATGAAATACTCTTGCTTTATTTGCAATAATAGAGCTGGAAGAAGGGAATCAATTATCAAGTGGTATTTTTTATTATTAGTTGTTCAAAACATTACATAGCTCTTGAAATATCATTTTTCATATATTTGATTCAAGTGGGTTATAACTCCCATGTATTTCTTCTTTTGAGAAGTATTTTGCCCATTTACTACTTTGGATTATTTTTTTAAAGAAAAATTGGATGCCATAATGATATTTAGGTACTTATGAATTCTCAAAGTGCTCAAGATATGTCCCAGAATAATAATGTTTCATTTAATTTGTCAAAGACATTCTTATAAAACCTAAGAATGAAGAAATGCCTCTGTCATATTCTTCAAATTCATTAATAACATTCAAATATTACATTATCTTCCTTGACACATGTTCTTAAATTTCTGAATGCCTCAGAATCACCAATAAGAGTTTTTTTAAAGAATTTTTTTTAGTTATAGATGGTCACAATACCATTATTTCATTTATTTATGTTTATGTGGTGCTGAGGACTGAACCCAGTGCTTCACTTGTGCAAGGCAAGCGCTCTACCACTGAACTACAACCCCACCCCCAAGAAGAGTTATTAAGACATTGCTGAACCTGACTTCCAGAGTTTCTGATTCAGTATATCTAGGATGAGACCCAAGAGTTTTAGAATGCTAATCAAAAGTTCACAGGTGTCTGGTGCTGCTAGTCAAAGAACCACCTTTAATAATCTCTATTTTAGAAGTTTAGAGCCAAGTTGTTCCAAAATCATATTACTGTAAAATTCCTTGATTTCCTTATGATCATGTGACAAAAAGTATATATTAATAGCTAAAACCAAAATAGCCATGATGTTTTCAAACATTATTTTTAAATAAATATATTACATTAGAATTACTATAATGGGAAAATGTGTTTTTACTTAACTCAAACTAAAAGTGATAGAACTTTTTTTTTTATTGTTGGCTGTTCAAAACATTACATAGTTCTTGATATATCATATTTCACACTTTGATTCAAATGGGTTATGAGCTCCCATTTTTACCCCATATACAGATTGCAGAATCACATCAGTTACACATCCATTGATTTACATATTGCCATACTAGTGTCTGTTGTGTTCTGCTGCCTTTCCTATCCTCTACTATCCCCCCTCCCCTCCCCTCCCCTCCCCTCTTCTCTCTCTGCCCCCTCTACTGACATTCATTTGTCCCCCTTGTATTATTTTTCCCTTTCCCCTCACTTCCTCTTGTATGTACTTTTGTATAACTCTGAGGGTCTCCTTCCATTTCCATGCAATTTCCCTTCTCTCTCCCTTTCCCTCCCACCTCTCATCCCTGTTAAATGTTAATCTTCTTCTCATGCTCTTCGACCCTACTCTGTTCTTAGTTACTCTCCTTATATCAAAGAAGACATTTGGCATTTGTTTTTTAGGGATTGGCTAGCTTCACTTAGCATAATCTGCTCTAATGCCATCCATTTCCCTGTAAATTCTATGATTTTGTCATTTTTTAATGCAGAGTAATACTCCATTGTGTATAAATGCCACATTTTTTTTATCCATTCGTCTATTGAAGGGCATCTAGGTTGGTTCCACAGTCTTGCTATTGTGAACTGTGCTGCTATGAACATCGATGTAGCAGTGTCCCTGTAGCATGCTCTTTTTAGGTCTTTAGGGAATAGACCGAGAAGGGGAATAGCTGGGTCAAATGGTGGCTCCATTCCCAGCTTTCCAAGAAATCTCCATACTGCTTTCCAAATTGGCTGCACCGATTTGCAGTCCCACCAGCAATGTACAAGTGTACCCTTTTCCCCACATCCTCGCCAGCACTTGTTGTTGTTTGACTTCATAATGGCTGACAATCTAACTGGAGTGAGATGGTATCTTAGGGTGGTTTTGATTTGCATTTCTCTGACTGCTAGAGATGGTGAGCATTTTTGCATGTACTTGTTGATTGATTGTATGTCCTCCTCTGAGAAGTGTCTGTTCAGGTCCTTGGCCCATTTGTTGATTGGGTTGTTTGTTCTCTTATTGTCTAATTTTTTGAGTTCTTTGTATACTCTGGATATTAGGGCTCTATCTGAAGTGTGAGGAGTAAAGATTTGTTCCCAGGATGTAGGCTCCCTATTTACCTCTCTTATTGTTTCTTTTGCTGAGAAAAAACTTTTTAGTTTGAGTAAGTCCCATTTGTTGATTCTAGTTATTAACTTTTGTGCTATGGTGTCCTATTGAGGAATTTGGAGCCCGACCCCACCGAATGTAGTTAGTAGCCAACTTTTTCTTCTATCAGACGGCGTGTCTCTGATTTGATATCAAGCTCCTTGATCCATTTTGAATTCACTTTTGTGCATGGCGAGAGAAAGGGATTCAGTTTCATTTTGTTGCATATGGATTTCCAGTTTTCCCAGCACCATTTGTTGAAGATGCTATCCTTCCTCCATTGCATGCTTTTAGCCCCTTTATCAAATATAAGGTAGTTGTAGTTTTGTGGATTGGTTTCTGTGAACTCTATTCTGTACCATTGGTCCACCCGCCTGTTTTGGTACCAGTACCATGCTGTTTTTGTTACTATTGCTCTGTAGTATAGTTTGAAGTCTGGTATCGCTATACCGCCTGATTCACAATTCCTGCTTAGAGTTGTTTTTGCTATTCTGGGTCGTTTATTTTTCCATATAAATTTCATGATTGCTTTCTCTATTTCTACAAGAAATGCCGTTGGGATTTTGATTGGCATTGCATTAAACCTATAGAGAACTTTTGGTAATATCGCCATTTTGATGATGTTAGTTCTGCCTATCCATGAACAGGGTATATTTTTCCATCTTCTAAGATCTTCTTCTATTTCTCTCTTTAGGGTTCTGTAGTTTTCATTGTATAAGTCTTTCACCTCTTTTGTTAGGTTGATTCCCAAGTATTTTATTTTTTTTGAAGATATTGTAAATGGAGTGGTTGTCCTCATTTCCATTTCAGAGGATTTGTCGCTGATATACAGGAATGCCTTTGATTTATGCATGTTGATTTTATATCCTGCCACTTTGCTGAATTCATTTATTAGCTCTAATAGTTTCTTTGTAGACCCTTTTGGGTCTGCTAGGTATAGAATCATGTCATCTGCAAATAGTGATAATTTAAGTTCTTCTTTTCCTATTTTGATGCCTTTAATTTCTTTCGTCTGTCTAATTGCTCTGGCCAGTGTTTTGAGAACTATGTTGAATGGAAGTGGTGAGAGAGGGCATCCCTGTCTTGTTCCAGATTTTAGAGGGAAAAAGTGATAAAACTTTAACACATTTATTTTGTGCCTTTACTATCACTATACTTAATTAATTAATTAATTGTTTTTAATGATTCTTTCCCCCTATTTGATTTCCTCCACTTGCTCATAAGGGTAAGCACTGTCCTCCATAGTTGACTAATGTATCCCTAATAACCTAATATAGTACCTTGAAAATCTGAATGTTTTAGCTACTGCTAGCACAATGTCTAACACATAGGAAGTATTTTTAAAATAATTGTTGAGTAAATAAATTAAAAAATATTGAAGGTCAATTGTTAAAGGTCAATATACTGAGGGTTTAAAAGTTAATTAGCTGTAACTTCTACTTTCAACTTCAGACTTAATTAAGGGAACACAAATATATTCAATTTCTCAGAAAGTGAAATGGTAAGTATCTTATAGTAATATTAATAAAAGGCTATGAGAGGACCAGAGACAGTGCTCAGTGGTAGAGTGCTTGCCTGACATGCACAAGGTCCTAGCAAGGTCCTAGGTTCAATCCTCAAAACACACACACACACACACACACACACACACACACAGAGAGAGAGAGAGAGAAAAGACTCTGAGAAATAATGAAAGGGCTAATTAAAGCTTCTAGTATGTAGGATGTGGTAGAAGCCTTCAACATGGAGATGATAGATCAATATGTAGCTCATCTACTATATCATCACTACTGCCAGTAATCTCAAGTATCCATAGGATTCTCTGTTAAACCTTATGAAAATAAAAAGTATCCTATTCTAACACAAAATCTGACATGTAAGTCTCAAAAGCCTGCATAAAACAAGATAAGCACTTTTCTGAGATGTTACTATTAGTAGAGGTTTAAAGAAAGTATAGTTTTACTGCCTGTTCTAAGTCTTTCAAAAGAATTCCCCTTCAAACAAGGTAGTGAAACAAAGGAATAAATTAATTAAATGAGACTAACAAGGTTTCAGAAAGGATTAAAATCTATGAAATATGTATGTAATTATTTCCATATTTGTGTAAGTAATGACTAAAAAATGCATAATTTTCAGTAAGTTACAAAAACATTTATGTTAGATATCAGAAAATGAACTGACTCATTATATTAAAATGGTTTTCACAAATAATTATGTTGTTAATACAGATCTTTAAATTTTCAAAGTTGATCTAAACGACAAGAATCAAAAGAATTTTTTAAAAAAATTTCCAACTTGTTTTCTCATCACCTAAAGAAAAAATAACCTAATAAAGTACCTTGAGAATCTGAATGTTTTAGCTAGTCTAAACTAGAGAGACTCAAACTAATTTGTAAAACACTGTGGAGTTCCAATTCACTCATATTCAGTCTCTGGAAATTGTTGATATTGCAATTATCATAAAACTGTAATTATCCATTGGATAAATTTTTTCCTTAGTAGCACCACAAGATGTCGCCCTAAGCCTAACATCTAAATGTGTAGCTTCTAGCATACTGCTCAGATACTTGTTTGTTTCGTACACTAATGAAAATCGTTGATTTTCATAGTGTCTTTTTCAGTGTCAGTTATTGGTAAGTGGAAAATCAAAATAAATAACAAAAATTTTAGAAGAACGAAGTAAGTTAAACAAGTCATCATTCTCCATGTTAATCAGAGATCCTATTTACCATTTAAAAAATATTTTACCATTGAGTTTCATATTCTTTCATTTTCTTCATTTTAAAAAATACAAAATAAATATATACCTTTTATAATCAGATAAAATTTTATTTTAAAATCAAAAAAAGCATAATATCTTTGCTATGTTATCAAAGAACTCATTTATAGAATGCTTTTACACACTATAATACTGATCACGGTTATGTAGAAAAATTTCTAGTTCTCGAAGATTATACCACCTAAGACACACTAGCTTTTTGGTTTTTTGTCTTTGATTTTAAAGGACTACAAAAGGGGGATAATATTTGTTCTTAGAAGTATTCTTTTTGTCTGTAGAGAGAGTTTGGTTTTTCTGGTCACATGTAAATATTATAACACATGCTGTAGTAATTAATAGTGCTTCGTTTTACTATAATTACTACGCATAGTAATTATAATCTGCATTATGATTCCCTCTATTTAAGCAGTTAGTTGAAATATATTCAAGGTACTATTTCACTGTACTGCTTATCTAGATACCAGTCAATGGGTAGAGCCAGTATCTTGCATTACTTGTAACCAAAAAAAAAAAAAAAAAGGAGGGAGTTGGTTCAAACAAAAAGCAAACAATAGATGATAAAAAAAAAAAAAACACCCTATTTGTCAGGTGGCTCACTCCTTATGCTTTTATAAAGATATGAATCTTTTTCAGGATACACATGATTATATAGCTTTTCTTTAAAGTCTTTAAAGAAAATGCACAGTGAGAGCACTCAAACATTCAATAATAATAAATTAGTAAACAGTATTTAGCTACCCACACAGAATTCAATAGAAAATTATGTTTTGATGTATAGTGCTCTATTCTTTGCACTCTGCTTTATCCCCAAATGACTTTAAAAGACCAGCTAAAGCAAATCTATCCATCCCAAGCTGGGTATTGGGATTACTTACATAACAGCTTTTTACAGATTATATTGTCTCTCATTTTATTAGAAAAATTCAAACTACACTATAGACTTTAAGCCAAGGTACTTATCATTCAGTCAAAATAATGGCAAAATGCATTTCTTTATCACTCATTTGTCTTTTTATTCCCTATGTAATGGTGTTATTAAATGGTTATATGATTTTAAAAATCATAACTATAAATATTGACCCAGCAAATCAGGAGTTGCTGTTCCTAAATAAAGTTCTCAAAAGCTCAAGCTCTCAAAAGATGTAGCCAGTCTTAACTAAACATATTTTATGAACCTATTTAGACACATTGCCTGTTAATGGTCTTTACTAATTATCAATTTGATGATGCTATTAATTTCTAATTGAGAAATTTGTGGTTTAAAAATGTTCTCTAAAATACTGTTCTCTAAAGACAAATGTTTATTTAAATTCTGCAAGACTCCATTTAGAGTTGTTTTCACTTAATACTAGCTAAAATGATTATAGTTATTTGTGTCATTAATTCTTGTCAGCCAAAATAGAATATTTTAAAGAAATTAACCCACAGGCAAAATAACCCTGTAAAGCTTTTTACTTCTATTTCTATTCATAAACTGATTTTAATTTTTTTTTAATATAATGATTTTTAAAATTATAATCATACTATAAAGTTGAGGTTTTATCAAAAGTATAGATATTTATAGTAAAAACAAACTATTTTCAAGATTAAGTCTCATAAATTCCTATTTTTAGATTTTATATCAATAACCATTACTTTGGAAAAGTAATAAAAATGTCTACTACAGTCAGTCATTTCTTTAAAATGTCCTGGGCTGTTACCTAGCATACACAAAGCCCTAGGTTCAATTCCCAACATTGCAAAGAAAAGTAAATAATTAAATAAAATAAAATGTACAATGCTGAAATTTTTTTAATTGTTTTTGTTGGGAGAGGCATTTGTGTTTTGCTTGTTTATTTTGTCTCTTACAATATCAAAAAAAAGTTAAACCTATCTGTTTGCACAAGTGCAAAAGATCTGTGAATAAAGACATACATAAATAAACCATATCCTCTATTTTCTTCACAATATTTAAAAAATAAAAGAGTAAACCTAAGGTTTACTACTCATTTGATTGGGTTCATGATGAATTGATAAGAATCTCAAGACACTGCAATTTTCATCAATAAATTTTTCAATCTCATATCATAAACTTTCCTAAGAAAAGCAAGAAAGATAAAGAGAGTTTTTTTAAATTTTTGTTCTAAGAAGAGAGCGAAATTTTGATTCTAACTGACCACAATGTATTTTTGTATTAGATAATCCCTTTTCTTAAGGAAGTCAATTTCTTTCTCAAGCATTTTCTGTCCTCAACTTTTTGCAATAAAACACTCAGGGTTTTTAATCTGTAAAATTTTTATTTCTGAATCTTCATTTGAAATATGCATAAATATATAAATATAATTATTTTGTTGTTCCTACTGGGGATTGAATTCATGGGTGCATTACCACTGAACTATGTCCCCAGTTCTTTTTATTTTTTATTTGGGGCAGAATCTCTCTAAGTTGCTGAGGATCAAAGTTGCTAAGGCTGGCCTCAAATCATCCTCCTGCCTCAGCCTCCTGAGTTGTTGGGTCAATATTTATGTTTTTCAATCACCTATCCCTTACATTTTATAACAATTTTTAGGTAAACATTAAATAAGAAAAAAAAAAAACAAGCAAACAAATCTTCCCTTCCAGTATTTAGGAAAATCATCCCCATTTGAAATTTGGTTAACATCAGACTCTGTGACCTCATTATTCCAACTATTAAGCCCAATTCTGACCATTAAGATGAATAATTATAATTTATAATACATACCTAGCAAAGCTTGGAATAAGCTGCTCTTAAATATACTCATCACCTTTTTAACAGCATTTTTCAACAGCTGCTCCTCTGGTTTTCTTAATTTTTTGCAGTATTCTTCCAATAATGATAAGGCTCGGTCAGTATCTGAAAAACATAATTTTAATTTCTGACATATGGCCTTCTAAAAATAGTAAGCTAACATTAATCTACTTTATACCAGTGTTCCTAATTTCATGACACAAAATAATTCAATAAAATAATTACATATTCATACACTATTATATGAAATTGATAACTGCATTTGACATTTAATGTCAGTCTCCCACTTTTACTTCCTATTGTCTTGCGAAAGAATCTACAACTGTAAAACAAAACAAAGAGTTATAATACTGGCCAGATGCTCCATAGTAGATATGATTCTCTTGTACAGAAAAACGATCTCAAAATTTATGACTTCCTGCAACATAATGTCCAGATTATTTAACATGACATTTGAAACCTCTCTTCTATGATCCGCTTACAGCCTATATTTCAGCTTTATCTTCCACTGTATGTTCCATCTTTTCCCAATGTGCATGCCCATGTCATTCTGAATTACTTTTTCCCTTCTATTACTTTCTGTGAACACACACACACACACACACACACACACACACACACACACACTTTCTCTACGTTTTCTCACATCTGTGCTTTTCTTTGTTCCTATTAACTCCTTGTACTGGAGTATTCTATCCAATAGCACTCTTTCTCCCAACAACCATTGTTCTATATTAAAAAGGGGTTGTTGTCAGCTAGATCTGAGTCTGAAACCTACTTACCAGCTGTGTATGACTTTTATCAAATTACTTAACCTCTTTAAGCTTCACCTTCCTACGGGTATTAGAATTAATTACAACAATGTGTGCACAATGCTTAGCCCCATGTCTAGTATATATAAAGCAATTGATAAGTCAACTGAACACCTACCTTCCCTTAATCCAGACCTCACTCAAATGCTCTCTCATCCATAAAATCATCTTTGATGGTTAAAATCAATCTCTATCTCCTCTTTTTCAAAACCAGTTTGTACACACAAATATAGTAGGCATTCTTAATGTACATCATGTTATAGTAAGACTTCTTGAATAGATGTCTCTCTTTCATGAGAGCATGAAAGAGAAATATCCTTGAAAAAAATTACCAGAGCAACACTGTCTTTGCATGTAGTAGATGATGATTGTCTTTGAACTTTAAAAGCCTTCTATCCCGTCCAACTTGACATTTTCAAAAACAGACTAAGTACAATTTATAGCAATAGTTCATATTTACTAAACAGTATATTTCTATGTAAAACATTCCTTTTTCCTAAACCTTCCCATTCTTCTTTCTCAGAGCCTTTCTCAGCTGATGATATTACTTCCTATTTTGTGGAAAATCAGAAGACAACTTCCACAAGCTCCTAACACAGCATCCGCAGATTTAACCCAGAAGTGTATCCATATATTCTATCTTCCCTTCTGTTACTGTGGATCAAATATTTGTGCTTCTATCAAAAGCCAGCTCCTTCATGGGAATAATTTTTAAAAATTCACTACAGGGTGAATTTCTTGGTCAATCACTATGGATGCCCCAATTTTTACACACTGAGGAAATCTCCCTTGTCCATTTTTCTCCATGACCATTTTCTCCATGACCCTTTCTGGAGGATATCCTGCCCTGGAAGCCTATATCCTGTTAGTATAACTAAGGATAGTGGGGTTTACCTGTGGGTTTAGGCAATCGCAGACCTAATTTTCCAATTTGGGAGTATTAGATCACACAATTCCCTTAAAATTTGGTCTTACACTAGAAAAGTGTTCGCTGGTGTCTCTTTCAAACTGGACTTCTCACAATAAAAATCCCACCAAGTTATTAAGAAAAAAAAAAAAAAGCCAGCTCCTGTACTTGAGCAGGTATCTAGCCTCTTACCTACTCAAAGACCTTGTTTCATTATCAATTCTTTTTCTTTTCCATTCAATTATTCCCATTAGCATAAAAATAAACTGAAATAACAGTAACTTTTAAAATGTTCCTTGACTCTTCATTTCTTTTCAACTACAGTCCCCATTTCTCTGTTCCCCTTTGTTATCAGAACTATATGAAGTAATTACTATCCCCACTTCCTTTCATTCTGGTTTGATATCACTCTAATCAGGCTTTCCTGTAATTT
The DNA here is from genome assembly GCF_021218885.2 of Marmota monax. Classification (NCBI taxonomy): domain Eukaryota; kingdom Metazoa; phylum Chordata; class Mammalia; order Rodentia; family Sciuridae; genus Marmota; species Marmota monax. The sequence goes on along the minus strand of NW_026695236.1, from coordinate 4,551,056 downwards.
CACCAAAACAACACTTGTCAATGTCACCTTTCATCTCCATTTTAACAAATCCAAAGGTCAACCCTGGGTCATCTCTCATGACTCATCATTAGTATCTGATGCTATTGCACTCCTGAAAACACTTTCTTCACTAGACCTCTAAGCAACATCTCCTTTTGGATGTGACAGAGCGCAAACTTACCAAAACTGAATTCCTGATCTTATCTACCACCCTCAATCTGCTTCTCCTGCAATGTTTAGCCCACCTTTCCAATCATTCAGGTCCAAATTCTTGGAATCATCATTCATTCTTCTCTTCTAATTCCACAATCTAATCCATCAGTAATCCTATGCACTTTAACATCAAATTATATGCAAAAATCGCATCACTCCTCACCACCCCCAGTGTTCCCACACTGATCAAAGCCACCAACATCTGCCCCCTACACTATTGCAATAATCTCCTACTAGTCTACATGCTGTCACCTTTGCCATCCCATATTCTTTTGTCTTTTAATGATTCTTCTGTCTACACATGACAATAATGTGTATTATGCTCTGTAGTACAAAATTCTACCTATTATCTATTGGACCAACACAATTTATTGTGTGATTCAATTCGTCTACAGCCTTGACATTTCAGATTTATATTGATCATTGAACTCTGAGAGAATTTTATTAGCTTTCTATTATTAATAAGGAATGTGTTATAGTTCCTTAAATTTTTGCTTTATACATACATATTTTTTGGCAAAATGGATTTTTTAAATTTTTTCCACATTTTTATGGTGCATTATAGTTGTACATATTGATGGGACTTACTGTTACATATGTGTACATGCACACAATATAACAATATAATTTGGCCAATATCACTCATCAGCATTTCCCCACTCCCTCCTTGCCTCTCCTACATTCTTTTTTAAACACAGCAGACAGAAATACCTTTTTAAGTCATAAATCAGATTATATCATTCCTCAGCTCAAACCCTTCAGTGACTCCCTGTCCCAACAAAACAAAACTTTCTCTCTGGCCTCAGCTCTTATACCTGTCCTCTTGACCAAACTATTCCAACCATAGTGGTTTCTGTTCTTTCTCAAATATCCCAGGAATTCTCATATATCAGAGCCCTTATACTTGCTATTCTGCCTAAATCACTCTTCCCTTAGATATCCAGAGCTTTCTCCTTTACTTCATTCATGTCTCTGTTCATATGTCACCTTATAGTAGTGAGGAAAATTTCAAGCTGAATCCCTTAAAAAAAAAAAACTCAATTAGCCAATAATAGATGAAGGAAGACATTATATAGTTAGTTATTTTTTGCCTAAGAAAGTTGGAAATATAAAAAAAAATGAATGTGCTCTGGAGGCAGATGTGGTTGGGTAAGATCATTTAGGATTGTCTCCCCATAAACATACTAAGTTAAACAGCTAGTCACACATCAAAGTACCTTCATAGGAGCTAAGGAAATTGGATAAGATACCATAACAAACAAACAAAAAAACACCTATTGAAAAAGGCAGGCAGGAAAGAATCCCAGGGAGCCTGTGCCAACTCTCCCCCAACTCCAAAGAGTCCAAAATGGAAAGAGATGCCTCCCGATTCAGGGTGGGAGAATTAAGTCCATGCCTTAGACTTGAAGCACAGTTCCAGGCCTTCCATAGTGAAACCAAGGACTGGCCAGATCCCCATGATCCCTATGACCAGTCAATAGCTATGACATGAGCCATTATAACTACTTTAGGTCAGGAGGCTGACTACTGCTACACCCCTTCTCCAACCTCCAACTGCAGAGCTAGGAGCAAGATTTCAAACTCTGGGGAGCAAGGATGAAAAGCTAACAGTGTTTTTGTCTTGGAACCCAGTGCCAGGCTCCCTGAAAAAAAAAAAAATAACAAGCACTTGGTCAAAATTGAAGGTCCTGTGGAGACCTGTGCACAAATTGGGACAGATTTTGGGCCTGGGGCACATCTGCCCTCTCCCAACTCTATGTAGATCCCTGCAACTGTGAGACTCAGGTGTGACACAGCTTAGCATTAGCCTTGGTGATAAAAGAACTGTCTCTATCACCCATCCTTCAATCTTGTGCAGCACAGCTTTCTCAAGGCCAATACTCCCAGATGGGGTTCTAGAACTGCTCTACCACCAAAAAGAGACCCAAGCTGGATGGGATGGACTCCTGTATTGGCTTTTATCACCAAGAGCTGCAGTGCTGGTCCTACTGCCCTCTGAAACTGTATAGATCTTTGCACCATAAGGCTAAGGTACAACCCATCTTATTGTGGGTTTTAAGGAGGCCTAGGTGGCCAAGGGACTGCCTTTACTAACACTATCTCAACCTCAGGCAACATAATGTGGTACAAAACCCTATTTGCTGGGGACAGGAAAGGATAGTAAGCACAAGACTTTACCCTGGACTTTAATGCTTGGTTGGTGAAATCAAATACTAAGCAAAACCTAATAGCCCGCATTCTCAGTTCTACCTATAAATGGAGCCTCTGAAAGTGATCCTTTGCCAGGGGAAGACACATGGCCCCAGTAAATCAGATTTCTATTCCGGGTAGCATCACCTATGGCTGATTGAAGCAGTCTTGGGCCATGAGTCCACCTCAACAAAGGAGCCTTGAATGGTGAAGGCAGTCCCTTGGTAGTCTTGGTAGGCTGTGGTCTACAAGTATGACACAGCTTGATGGCATTGGTGGCAACAGGTATGACATAGGAACTAAGGTTGGTTCATCCACAAAGGTTCTGCCCAAAGCCAGGCAGAATTCTTCCTGACCATAGGGAAGTAACTGTGGAAAAGGTATCTGGGCCTACCGTGTCTCCAGGAAGAGGTTTATAGGTACAGATTACTCTTTCAAGGCACTCTCCTATTTCTTTCTGAACAATAACTCAACAGTGTATCTGGAACAAACCCAGGCTTGCATTGCTCTATAATGCAAAAATAGTGACGGCATACCAATAGCTACTCCTGGCAAATGTGAGCTTGAGCACCATCCAATGCTGAAATAGTGGAGGTAACTACAGGCTTACAGTAAAACAAGTAGCCTACTTAGATTTTCTGGAAAGATAGGATCAAACAAAGTCAGATTAGAAAGATTGGAATAAATACCTAATTCTTCGATGTCCAGATGATATCACATGCCAAGAATCATCAAAAGCTTTCAGGAAACCATGACCTCACCTAATATTTAAAATAAGATGACAGAAAATAACCAGGTAGTATTCAGTATGAGCGAACTCTCAGAAAATTTAAAAGAGCTATTTTAAGGAAACTCAATGCTCTTAAAGAAAACACACAGAAATACTTCAATATTGTACCCCTAACAAAGGTACTTAACAAAAAAGATGAAACATTTTTAAAAATCAAATTATTGAGATGAAAAGTATACTCAGAAAAATTTAAAATATGTTAGAAATCATCAACTATCATGATAGATAATACAGAAGAAAGAATTAGTGAGCTCAAAGCCAGGCTATTTAAAAATGCATAGTTAGCAAAAATAAAAAACATTTTATTTAAAAAAGAAATGCACGGTTGGAAGAGAACAAAGAAAGAATGAAGAAGATTGAAAAAGAAAGGTAGGAACTTGAAACAGTATCAAAAGAGCGAATATTCAGCTTTTTTGAGTTCAAGAAAACCCTAGAATAAAAAAAAAAACCAGTAAAAACTTATTTGAAGAAATAACAGAAAACTTCCCAAACCTACAGAAACATACAAATATCCAGGTACAGGAAGGTCAAAGGTAACCAGCCAAATTGAACTCAACCACATATATACCTAGGACATTTCATATTCATAATTAAGCTCTCAAAAGTGAGAGATAGAATATTCTCAAGACTGCAAGAGAAGAAAAATAATATAAATGGTTATCAACAACAGACCTGACATCTCAGCAGAAACCTCCTAGGCTAGGATAGAGTAGTCTGAGATTTTCACAATACTTATTGGGGGAAAAAATCTATCAATCAAGAATACTGTGCCCAGCAAAGCTATCTTAAAAACGAAGGAGGGATAAAGACAGTCCTGAACAAACAAAAGCTGAGAGAATATATCTCCACCAGACCTACAAGAAATGCTAATAGAGTTCTTCAAACTGAAAGAAAGAGATGGTAAAAAATAAGAAGAAAACATTTTTTAAACATTTGTATAAAAAAAATTATACAAATTCAGAATACTCTAAGATTGTCTTGTTTGCTTCGGTTTGGGTTTTAGGGTTTGCTTTTGTTGTTGCTTATTGATTTGCTTTTGTTTTTTCTGGGTTTTTTGATTTGTTTTTTGTCTGTTTTCACATTATTAGGTATTGAATCCAAGGGCACTTTACCACTGAGCTACATCCCCACTCCTTTTTATTTTGAGGATCTAAGTTGCTAATGATCTCACTAAGTTGCTAAGGCTGGCCTCAAATTTGTGAAACTCTTGTCTCAGTCCCCTAGATCACTGTTATTGCAGGCATGCACCACCACACATGGCTGAAATGTTCTAATATTGTAAATGTGGTGCAAAAACCAGTCATATATTTAGTATGAAAACTAAAGTCAAAACAAAAATAATGAAAAATAAATACATTAAGATATACACAATACAGAAAGATATAAGATGAAATATCAAAAATTCAAAATGTGGGAGGAATAGAGTGTAAAGTGGAGTTTTTTATTAGTGTATATTCTCGCATTTTTTAAAATTCTGTTTTAGATGTTGATGGACCTTTATCTTATTCATTTATTTATATGTGGTGCGAAGGATCAAACCCAGTGCCTCACACACACATGCTAGGCAAGTGCTTTACCACTGAGCCATAGCCTCAGCCCTCTCATTCTTTTATTTGATTATTTCTATTTTTATCATTGCAATTATTTTGAGTTGCTATCATTTCAAAATAACTTGTTATAACCAAAATATATATTTTGTACAACTAATGGTAACCTCAGAGCAAAAATATATAATAGAAACACCAACTTCCCAGCTACATGACTTCAGGTGTTGGTGTTAGCCCCCCACCCAATCTGGTGATGTATTCTCTTCTCTGTCTTGCCTTTCACATTTGCTTTCACTTTTGCCTTCATATTGTCACTAAAATAAACACTATCTTGTAAGAAAGAAAGAAAGAAAGAAAGAAAGAAAGAAAGAAAGAAACAAACAAACAAACAAACAAACAAACAAATATCATAAATAATGAGCAGGGAATTAAAACATGAACTTGGGGACTTTGAATTAAGAACAAAATTCCTCCTTCTGAGAAAGGTGCCAAAGAAGCTGGAGAGGAAAAATGGGACCCCTGCCCCCATCCTAACACAGAATAACTAAATCTGCATGTGTTTGTTTCCTGTCTTTTTTTTTCCCATGTTGCCCTTCCTTGGACCAACTAAATCTAAATATGTATATCACATGGTTTTTGTGTCCACATAAGTTGTAACTGATTCTGTATAGGGCAGCATGGGTAGAGAGAAAGCAGCTAAATTGTTTCTTCCCAACTTGAAAAAACTACATAAAGTTCACAATTAATTATTTCCATCTTTTGTCTATTTCTTATGTGGACAGATGGCCCATTCCCAGCCACTAGTAGGCAGACAGTCACTGAACTAGGCTACTAGTAAGAATCAAAACACGCTAGGCAGTGGGGTTGTAGCTCAGTGATAGAGCACTTGCCTAGCAAGTGTGCGGCACTGGGTTATATTTTCAGCACTGCATATATATAAATAAAATAAAAGTTCATTGACAACCAAAATAATATTTTTTAAAAAAGATATTCTTTAAAAAAGAAAAAAGACAAAGAACCAAAACATACTACTAAAGCAATTCACTTAACATAAAGGAAGAATAATAAAGCCAGATGGTAGCACACACCTGTAATCTCAGTATTTTGGGAGGCTGAGACAGGAGAATCATGAATTCAAAGCCAGCTTCAGCAACTAAAAGCTGCTAAATAACTCAGGGAGACCCTGTCTCTAAATAAAATTCTAAATAGGGCTGGGGATGTGGCTCAGTGGTCCAGTACTCCTGAGGTTCAATCCCTGGTACAAAAAAAAAAAAAAAAAAAAAAGGAAGAAAGAAAGTAATATCTTACCTATCAGAAATAACCTTGAATGTAACGAACTAAATTCTCCAGTTAAAAGACACACAGTGAGTGAATGAATTTAAAAAAACAAGAACCAACTCTATGTTTCTCACAAGAAACTCACTTAACCTCTACACACACACATAAAATGTACTGGAAAATCAAATACAAGAGGCTTACAGGACCCCAAATGTATAAAATTACAACAGACCCACATCAAGCCACATTATAATGAAAATGCCTAAAAAGCAAAATAAGGATAGAATTTGAAAGGCCACAAGAGAAAAGTAGCAGATTACATATAGGGGAAAGCAATTCAGATCTCAGTTGACTTTTCAATCCAGACCCTCAATGCTGGGAGGTCCTGAAACAACATATACCAAGCTCTGAAAAAAAAAAAAAAAATGGATGCCAAACAAGAATTTTATAACCAGCAAATAAGCTTCAGATTTGAAGATGAAATAAAAACCTTCCATGATAAACAAAAGTTAAAAGAATCTGCAACTAGAAAGCCTGTACTACAGAACATTCTCAACAAAACATTCCATGAAGATGAAATGAGAAAAAAAAAAAAGTGAAAACCAGCAAAGTGTAGAGGAACTATACTAAAGGAATAGTCAATCTAAGGAGAAACTAAGTCAAATTAAAAACCAGAAATAAATAAAAATGAATGAGAATATAAATTATATCTCAATTATAACCTTGAACATTAATGGCCTAAATTCATCAATCAAAAGACATAGACTGGCAGATTAGATGTAAACACAAAACCCAACAATATGTTGTCTCCAAGAGACTCACCTCATAGGCAAAGACATCCACAAACTGATGGTGAAAGGATAGGAAAGAACATATCACTCACATGGGATAAGAAAACAAGCAGGGGTTTCCATCTTCGTATCAGATAAAGTAGACTTCAAGCCAAAGTTAGTCAGAAGGGACAAAGAAGGACATTTCATACTGCTCAAGGGAATTATATATCAACAAGACATAAAAATCAAAAATATTTATGCCCCAAACAATGGAGCATCTACATCCACCAAAAAAAAAAAAAAAAAAAAAACCTCCTCAAATTCAAAAATCAAATAGACCACAATAATAATGGGTAACTTTAACACACCTCTCTCACTACTGGACAGATTTCCAAACATAAACTAAATAAAGAAACTATAGAACTAAATAATATAATCAATAATTTAGACTGAACAGACATATAGAATATTTTATCCATCAACAAGCAAATAAACTTTCTTCTAAGTAGCACATGGATCCTTTTCTAAAATAGACCATACCTTATGCCACAAAGCAACTCTTACCAATTACAAAAAATAGAGATACTACCCTTACCCTTCATTCTATCATATCATGATAGAATGAAATTAGAAATCAACAGTAAAATAAAAAATAGAAGCTACTCCAACACCTGGAGACTAAATAATATGTTATTTAATGAGAAATGAATAGCAGAAGAAATCATAGATGAAATTTAAAAAATACTTAGAAGTAGATGAGAACACCTATACAACATATCAAAACCTCTGGGATGGGGCTGCGGTTGTGGCTCAGCGGTAAAGTACTTGCCTAGCATGTGTGGGGCCCTGGGTTCGATCCTCAGCACCACATAAAAATAAATAAATAAAGGTATTGTGTCCAACTACAACTAAACAATAAATATTTTTTTAAAAAATCTCTGGGACGCTATGAAGGCAGTGCTAAGAGCAAAATTCAATGCATTGAGCTCTTTCATTAAAAGAATAGAAAGTTGAGCTGGGGCTGTAGCTCAGTAGCAGAGCGCTTGCTTGGCACATGTGAGGCCCTGGGTTCAATCCTCAGCACCACATAAAAATAAATAAATAAAATAAAGGTACTGTGTCCATCTACAACTAAAAATATTTATAAAAAAATAGAAAGTCGATGAACAAATGACCTAGCATTATATTTCAAATCCCTAGAAAAAGAACAAATAAACACCAAAAGCAGTAGAAGACAGGAAATCATTAAAATTAGAGCTGAAATCAATGAAACTGAAACAAAAGAAACACTTCAGAAAATTGACAAAACAAAAAATTGGCTCTTTGAAAAAATAAATAAAACTGATAAACCTTTTGCCATGCTAATGAAAAGAGAGAGAAAATTCAAATTACTAAAATTCATGATGAAAAGGGAAATACCATGATGGACACTACTGAAATACAGAAGATAATCAAAAACAATTTTGAAAATTTATACTCCAATAAAATAGAAAATTTTGAAGACATCAAAAAATTTCTAGAGACATATGACCTACCCAAACTGAATCCAGAGGACTTACATGACTTTAACAGATCAGTTACAAGCAATCAAATAGAAGACACTGTCATAATCCTACAAGTCAAGAAAATCCCAGGACCAGACAGATTCTCAGCCAAGTTCTACAAGAACTTCAAAGAAGAATTAATGCCAATACTCCTCAAATTATTCCATGAAATAGAAAAGGATAGAACCATTCCAAACTCATTCTATGAGGCTAGTATCACTCTGATACCAAAACCAGACAAAGACGCATCAAGGAAAGAAAACTTCAGACCAATATCACTGATGAACACAGATGCAAAAATTCTCAATAAAATTCTGGCAAATTACATACAAAAACATTAAAAGATAGTGCACCATGATCAAGTGGGGTTCATCTCAGGGATGCAGGTTGGATCAACATATAGAAATCAATAAATGTAATTCATCACATCAATAGACTTAAAGACAAGAATCATATGATCACCTCAATAGATGCTGAAAAAAAGCACTTGACAAAATACAGCACCACTTCATATTAAAAATACTAGAAAAACTAAGAATAGTAGGAACATACCTCAACATGGTAAAAGCTATCTAAGCTAAGACCAAAGCCAACATCATTCTAAATGAAGAAAAATTGAAAGCATTCCCTCTAAAAACTGGAACAAGACAAGGATGCCCTCTTTCACCACTTCTATTCAACATCGTCCTTGAAACTCTAGCCAGAGCAATTAGGCATAAGAAAGAAATTAAAGGACTATAAATAGGAAAAGGAGAACTCAAACTATCACTTTTGACATGATCCTATACATAGAGGATCCAAAAAATTCTAACAGAAAACTTCTAAAACTCATATATGAATTCAGCAAAGTAGCAGGATATAAAACCAACACCCAACATCAAACATGTTCCTATACATCAGTGATGAATCCACTGAATAAAAAATTAGTAAAACTACCCCATTCACAATAGGCTCAAAAAAACTAAAGCACTTGGGAATCAATCTAACAAAAGAAGTGAAAGACCTCTACAATGAAAACAACAGAACACTAAAGAAAGAAATTGAAGAAGACCTTAGAAGATGGAAAGAGCTCCCATGCTCATGGATAGGCAGAATTAATATTGTCAAAATGGCCATACTACCAAAAGCACTATACAGATTTAATGCAATTCCTATTAAAATCCCAATGACATTCTTCATAGAAACAGAAAAGACAATCATGAAAATCATTTGGAAATATAAGAGACCTAGAATACCCAAAGCAATCCTTAGCAAGAAAAGGAAACAGGAGGAATCACAACAGCAGACCTTAAATTACAGAACAGAGGCATATTCACAAAAACAGCATGGTATCCACACAAAAACCGACATGTAGGAAAGAGAATACAGAGACAAACCCGCATAAATACAGTTATCTCATAGTAAACAAAGATGCCAAAAACATACATTGGAGAAAAGATAGCCTCTTCAACTAATAGTGCTTGGAAAACTGGAAATACATATGCAGCAAAATGAAATTAAACCCCTATCTTTCACCCTGCACAAAAATCAACTTAAAGTGGACTAAGGACTTACACACTATAACAGAGAACCTGCGCCTAATAGAAGGAAAAGTAGACTCAACTCTCTATCATGTCAACTTAGGAACTGACTTCCTCAATAAGACTCATAAAATGCAAGAAATAAAATCAAGAATCAATAAATAGGATGGTATTAAGCTAAAAAGCTTCTTCACAGCAAAGGAAACAATCAAGAACATGACCAGAGAGCCTAGAGAATGGGAGAAAAATCTGTGCCACCTGCACCTCAGATACAGCATTAATCTCCAGAATATATAAAGAACTCAAAAAACTTAACACCAAAAACACAAATAACCCAATCAATAAAGGGCTAAGGAACCGAACAGACACTTCACAGAAGAAATGTAACTGATCAACAAATATATGAAAAAATGTTTAAGATCTCTAGCAATTAGAGAAACGCAAGTCAAAACTACCCTTAGATTTCATCTCACTCCAGTCAGAATGGTGATTATCAAGAATACAAGCAACAAAAAATGTTGGCAAGGAGGTGGGGGGAAAGGTATATTTATATATTGCTGGTGGGATAACAAATTGGTGCAACTTCTCTGGAAAGAAGTATGAAGATTCCTCAGAAATTTTGGAATAGAACCACTATTTGACTTAGTTATCCCATTCCTCAGTCTATACCCAAAGGACTTAAAATAAGCATACTACAGTGACGCAGCCACATCAATGTTTACAGAAGCTCAATTTACAATAGCTAAACTATGGAACCAGCCTAAATGTCCTTCAACAGATGAATGGTTAAAGAAATTGTGAGATACACACACACACACACACACAGATACAAACACAATGGAGTATTACTTAGCCATAAAGAAGAATGACTTGATGACATTTGCTGGTAAATGGATGGAAATGGAGATTATCATGCTAAGTGAAATAAGCCAATCTTAAAGAAGCAAAGGCTAAATATTTTCTCTGATATGTGGATGCTAATTCACAAGGAGAGGGGCTAGGGAAAAGTAAGGTACTTTGTGTTAGAGGGGAGTGATAGACAGGAAGGGTATGGGGATAGGAATGATAGTAGAATGAATTGGACATTATTGCCCTATGTGCATAGATGATTACACAACCAATATAACCCTACATCATGTACAACCAGAAGAATGAGAAGTTATATTCCATCTATGTATGATGTGTCAAAATGCATTCTGCTGTCACATATAACTAGAACAAATTTTTTTTTAATATTTATTTTTCAGTTTTCAGCGGACACAACATCTTTGTTTGTATGTGGTACTGAGGACAAATTTTAAAAATGCTAAATTTTAAAAGAAATAGGGAGGCACAACATACTAATACATATGGGATACAGCCAAAGCAGTATTAAAAGGACAGTACAGAGCAATCAAGGCCCACATAAAAAAAAAATAGAAAAATCTCAAATAAACAACATATTGCTATATCTCAAGGAGCTGGAAAAACAATAGCAAACCAAGTCCAAATTTAGTTAAAGAAAAGCAACAATAAAGACCAGGAAAGAAACAAATGCAATGGAAACTAAAAAGATAATACAAAAGAACACTAAAATGAGAGCTGACTCTTTGAAAAAATAAACAAAATAAACAAACCCTTAGCTAGACTATCTAATAAAGAACCTGATAAAGAAAATTGGAGATGAAAAGGGAGATATTAAAACTAACACCACAGAAATACAAAAGATCTTTAGTGATTATTATGAATAATTATCACCCAACAACTTTGATGATATGGAAGAAATGTATCATTTCTTTGATACATACACCTTAAAAAGACCAAACCATTAAGAAATAATAAACCTAAATAGACCCATAACAAGTGATGAGATTGAATTAGTAATTAAATGCCTTTTGCCAGGACAAAATGCCTTCACCACTGAATTATTTCAAACTTTTAAAGATGAATTAACATCAATTCTCCTTAAGTTATTCCAAAATATAGAAGAGGAAGGAATTCTTCCAAACACATTCTATGAGGCCAGCATTTCCCTAATATCAAAACCAGATAAGGACCCACATACATGAAAAAAAGAAAACTACAAGCCAATATCCTTGAAGAACACAGATATAAAAATCCTCAACAAAACACTAGCAAACCTACTCCAACAGAACATTAAAAAGCTTATTTGCCATGACCAAATGGGTGAAGATGGTTTGATATATGCAAATCATTAAACATGATACAACACTTCAACAGAATGACGGACAAAACGTACATAATCATCTAAATAGAAGAGGTAAAAACATTTGATAAAATTCAACATTCTTCATCATGCAAATGCTGAACAAATCAGATATATAAGGAATGTATCATAATAAAGTAAAATCCATTTGTAAGTCAATAGCTAACACTATGCAAATGGGGAAATGCTGAACACTTTCTAAGCTCTGTCTATTTTGTTTATTTTTTCAAAGAGCCAGTTCTTCATTTTAGTGATTTTTTATATTATCTTTTTAGTTTCCATTGCATTTGTTTCTTTTCTGGTCTTTCTTTTCTGGTCAAGACAAGGATGCTCACTTTTGCCACTAATTATTCAACGTTATACTAGAAGTCCTAGCCAGAGGAATCAGGCAAGAGAAAAAATAAAAGGCACCCAAATTGGAAAAGAAAAGGCCAAGTTGCCACAGTTTGCAAATGACATGATCTTATATGAAGAAAACCCCCAAAACCTCCCCAAAAAACTATTTAGATCTAATAAATGAATTCATCAATGTTGCAGGATATTAAATCAACATACAAAAAGCAGTAGCATGCTATATGCCAATAGTTAATTACCTAAAATAGAAATCAAGAAGCAATTTCACTTACAATAGCTTCAAAAATAAAACACCTAAGAAAAATTAACCAAAAAAGGTTAAAAAATCTCTATAATGAAAACAATAAAATACCACCAAAAGAAATTGAAGAGACAACCAAAAGGTGGAAAGACATCCTGTGTTCATGGATTAGAAGAATAAATATCATTAAAGTCTACATAGTACCCAAAGCAATCTACAGATTCAATGCAATCCCTATCAAAAGGCAAAATGACATTCTTCACAGAACTTTAAAAAAATTGTTGATTTGGATTTATATGAAATCACACACACACACACACACACACACAAACTGAATAGCCAACACACAAACTTAATAGCCAAAGCCATCTTGAGCAAAAAGAGCAAAGCAGAAGGCTTTTCACTATCTGACTTCAAAACATACCGTAAAGCTGTAATAATCAAAACCATGTGGTATCAGTATAAAAAACAGACATACTAAGCAATGGGACTGAATAGAGAGCCTAGAAATAAATTCATGTATCTCCAGTCAAGTGATTTTTTAAAAAGTTACTAAGAACACACATTGGAGAAAAGACAGTCTTTTCAATAAGTGATGCTGGGAAAACCAAATATCCACATGCACAAGAATTAAACTAGACCCTTTTTCCAGTTACAAAAGTCAATTCAAAATGGATTTAATATTTAAATGTAAGACCTGAAATTATAAAACTACTAGCATAAAATATAGAGAAACACTTCAAATATGCAAGAATATTTTTTGGAAAAAAAACTCAAAGCACAGAAAATAAAAGGAAATCTAGCAATCCCACTACACGGTATATATGCCCAAAGGAAATGAAATTAGTCTTTACTAGTTAGTCTATCTAAAGGTTTGTCTATTTTGCTTATATTTTCAAAGAACTGACTCTTTGTTACAATGATTTTTTTGTATTATCTTTTTAGTATCCATTTCATATATTTCTGTTCTGGTCTTTAGTCTTTCTTTCCTTTCAATAATTTTGGACTTGAAGAAAGATATACACTCACATATTCCTTGTATTACTATTCAAAATACCTAGAAAAAGAAAACAACCTAACAGTCCATCAGCTTATCACTGGATAAAGTGTAGTACATATATATAATGAAATACTATTCAGCCATAAAAAGAAAGAAATTCTCTCATTTGCATCAACATTGTTTCAACTGAAAGTCATTGCACGAATTGAAATAAGCCAGACACAGAAAGACAAGAATCACAGGATGTTACTCATACGTGAATCTAAAAAGCTGATCTCATAGAAGCTGAGAAAAGAATGGTGATACCAGAGGCCAGAGAGAGTAGGGTTATGAAAATGTTCAATGGATACTGAATTACATTTAGGCAGGAGTAATGTGTTCTGGTGTGATGTTGACAATAGGGTACACAGGTAACAATAATGTACCATGCATTTCAAAAAGCTGGCTTTTGACAGTTTTATCATAAAGAAAGTATGAACTTTTGAGCAGATAAATATGCCTAAACTCATTCAAAGAGTATGTGGTATATACATGTAATAAATCATAACATGGTACCCATTTAATTTGTACAATTTTTAGACTTTAATGTATGGTTGAACAGGGAACTGTCCACAATTTTAAAATAAGATACATTAATAAAGGTTGGTGGCATGACTATATGGTAATATATTGGTACAGAACTTTTATTTTAAAAAATATTTTCAGACTTTACCTATATAATATTTTTAACAATTCTAAATCAGGGACAAATATTTTAACCCCTACTTTTTCAATAACTAAACATTCAGCCATTTCTCTGAAATAATAGACCTAATTTTCTAACACATTCCTACCCAGTACTTACTAATGTGAATATCAACAATGCCATAACTACACTATACCTTCCTCTGCACTTTAATGTATGAGAGGGCTCTAATCCCATAATTAGTGCTTAAAGCTTTAGTCTTTTCTCTCCCATCATAATTTTGAAGCTATTTTTATCACTTCTGTTGCATTTTTATATATAGTTAGAGCAATTTTGAAAGATGTATTAATGACATTCCCATAATCACACAATATAATTTGCTAAATGAGAAGATTTTAATTCATTCACATTTGTTTATTAAGTAACTACACAGGGGAAATACTGTATTAATTCAAAACAGATAAATGTTTTCCAAACCAGCAAAGCTTATTATGCCTCTCATCCATATGTGTGAAAAATTTGACACATAAAACAAAATGCCACAATATAAGAAAAAACAAATGGTCAAATATGATTGATCTCTTAGATAAACTTAGGCTTCACATACCAGGTGTACAAATATACTCTATGTGTCTATGTTCATGCCACCAACCTTTAACCTTTATTAACATATCTTATTTTAAAATTGGAGATTTCTCTATTTTCTCCTGCTTCTGCTGTTGCCTTTTTTTTTTTTTTCAGAGATTTTTTCTAAGTTTCAGAGACTGGCCTTGAACTTGAGATCCTCCTGAATTGCTGAGATTACTGGCATGGGCCACTGAACCCAGCTCTTTTATTCCTCTTTTGATTATTAATAATCATCACTTGGTGTCAATTCCATTATGACTTTTAAATCCCTCTACTCAAATTCTCGTTTCTGGTTAATGAAAGTCTGAGCTTGTCTAAAATTAGACAACTAATATATGATAAATTTTTAAAAAGGCAAGATGACAAGGATCCTGTTGTACAAGTCAAAATATCTATCCAGATCTCCATAAATTTAATAAATTGGGTTGAGATAATTGGGTAATTATCTGCAAGTCAGGATTAATATTTTAATTGACATTCATATAACCAAGTATAAATGAAGAATGTTGTTTCCTGAATAGCTGCTAGGAGGGCCTCAACTCTTCTATTTTCTTCATTAAAGATCTACCTTCATGACTCCTAAATCTACTGAAAGAATGAAACTAAATTTGAATTTCTTGAGGACAGGCACAGGAGGATATGGAAAGGGGTTATCATTTTTTAAAATGAGAAATTTCTGCATTAAATATGCAACCAATGGATATAGTGAATGTTATATAATTGGCATTGTAGGTAATCATGTGTCTGTTAATTAAGGCTCAACTCTATTGTATTTGGTTTAAGAATAGCATTGCCAGAAAGTTATAAATAATTCGAGTTGGGCAATTTAAATTTGAAACAGTGAATGACAATAGTGCTAACAAATTAACTTTTAGAATAAAAGGATAATACATAAAAGCATTTTACTATGGATTAAAAAAGCAAGAATTATAGACCATATGGTGGTATTACTCAGGAAACTAAGATCGAAATATAAGAAAAGGAAAAGTAAATTTAATACAAATAAATCTTGGAGAACAAAGCATTTAGAATAATGAATTCCTTTACATAAATGTATTCATCATTTTTATAGTTTAGAGAGAAATTTACATGTATTTTATTATCTGATTGCCACAATTGAGAAGTTATAATATGCCTATTTTACATGAAACTAAAATTCAGCTGGATGTGGTGGTGCATGCCTGTAATACTAGCGACTCTGGAAATTAAGACAGGAGGATCATCCTGTCCTAGTCCTAGGTCATCCTCAGCAATTTAGTGGGACCCTGTCTTAAAATAAAAAATAAAAAGAGTAGGGACTATAGCTCATTCATAAAGTACCTTGGGGGTTCGATTCCCAGTATCTACATAAATAAATAAAAAGAAAGAAAGAAACGGAAATCCATGGATCCAAGATTACAAGGCTACTAAATAATAGATTTGGAGTCTAGTTCTAATGTTTCTTATTCTAAGTACATGCTCTCTCCACAATACTCTGAAGAAGAAGATCTTAGTGGAGGAGGAGGAAGAGGAGGAGGAGGAGGAGGGGGAGGGGGAAGAGGAGGGGAGGAGGGGGAGGGGAGGAGGAGGAGGGGGAGGAAGGGAAGGAAGAAGCATATTTCAACAGGAAAAATAAAGCTTGACAAATCAGACTTGACTTGTATAATCAAACTTCAGAATATAAGGTTAAATATTGAAATGTTGAATCATACACACACACACACACACACACACACTATGGATTGAACCTAAGGGCTCTTATCACTGAGCTACATCTCCAGCCCTTTGTATTTTTTACTTTAAGACAGATCTTGATAAATTGCTGAGGTTAGCCTTGAATTTACAGTCCTCCTATCTCCGTCTCCAAAATCGCTGGGATTATAAATGTGCCACAGCACTTGACTGACTCACTGGTTTTTACATGTGTTTATTATAATAATAATTGTATTAAAGGCATATAAATAAAAATGATTATGCCATTATAAGTCTAATACAGAAAAGTTCTTTCATTCATTAATCAAATATATTAAGTACCTTACTATGTTTTAGACATTGTAAACTGGAAATTCAATACTGAACAAGATAGGTAAGAGTCAAATCTCACAGAGATTTTAGTTTGAAAGTAAAGATAATTCAATAGAATAGGTAAACAAAGTAAAAGATCAGAGTATAATAATACTATCAGGGTATTCAAGATGCCATGGAAACAGAAGTTGACACCATACACATCATGTTAATAAGTTTGACCTTATACCCAAGGAGGAATGACAAGCCATGAAAGATTTTTAAATGAAGGGGAGCATGCCCACTTTACAGTTTTAGAAAGATTTTTAACTATAATGTGCTATATATCTATTAAAACAAGCAATAATGATTAAATTTTCCTCCCTTATATATCAATATATGCAACACTGAATAGTCACCATTTTTATCATTACTTATTAGACATGACTAGGAAATTTAAATACTTTTTTTTGCTAATGAGAATTGAACCTAGGGACATTACCCATTTTTTATTTTTTATTGTGAGACAGGGTTTCACTAAGTTGCCCAGGTTGGCCTCAAATTAATGGTCCCTCTGCCTCAGCCTCCTTAGTAGCTGGGATTACAGGGGTGTGCCAATACACCCAACAAGAGAATAAATATATTATGAAATATTTATAAGTGCTTAATTCTTATTGTTAGTCTTACTGTTTTTGTTATATTGAAAATTAAGGATATTCATATGAAAATAACCAATAATAAATATGCATATAAAAGTTACCCTTGCATTAGGCTTTAAAAAGAAGTTTTAATATTAAAATTTACAGTTCATGATGACACACCAAAGGTGTCATTTTATTATTAATAATACTAGCTAGGATTTGTTAAACAAGGCTAAGAATTCTGCATAGATTATCTTATTTAATCTTCACAAATTCCTGAGAAACACTATTAGATAGATTTTGCAAATGAGGAAACTTTACTCCAAGTGAAATTAAGTAATTTACCTGTGTTAGTCAGCTTTTACATTGCTATAGCAAAGTGCCTGAGAAAATCAATTTAAAGGAGAAAATATTTATTTTGGCTCATACTTTAAGAGGTTTCAGTCCATGGTCACTTGTCCCTGTTGCTTTAGGTCTGTGGCAAGAAATGTGTGTTGGAGAAAATCTGTTCATCTCATGATCACTTGGAAGTACAAGGGACTGGGACCATATATTCCATTTAAGGTCATGTCCCCAATTACCTACCTTCCTCCCACTAGACCTCACTTCCTAAAAATTCCAGAATTGGCAACAAAGCCTTTAGCATATGGGCCTTTGGGAGACATTTGAGATCCAAACTATAACATTCTCAAGGCTACACATCCAGTAAATACCAGAACCAGGATTCAAATTCTGGTTTATCTGGTACCAGACCCTATAGTTTAAAGTACTATGCTATATTGAAACTTAGCTAACTAAGAAAGGATCATAGGCGCTGGGGATGTGGCTCAAGCGGTAGCGCGCTCGCCTGGCATGCGTGAGGCCAGGGTTCGATTCTCGGCACCACATACAAACAAAGATGTTGTGTCTGCCAAAAGCTAAAAAATAAATATTAAAAAAATTCTCTCACTCTCTCTTTAAAAAAGAAAAAAGAAAGGATCATGGTGTTTCTCCTTTCTATCACTGTCCTTAGAAATCATAGTTTACTGCTTCCTTCAAAAACAAATATAAAACACTTTAACAAACACCTATTTATCATACTGTTTCTCCTGGTGAAGCAAAAAGATATTAGTATGAATTGGTGGGTTCACATTATTTCTCTCAGAGAAGTCATATTTTTAATTATAAGTCATGTTTTCAATAGAACATATAGAAATAATTCTATAGAATGTTGTTGAAGAAAAGGATGGGAAAATTTAAGGTTATAGAGTAATAAATAGGAAGATAGAAAATTGCTAAATACAATTCTTAACTCAGCTGTATATTGAAATATGCACCATTCCAGTTATAACAAAAAGAAAAATAAGTAAATAAAACTTAAAAATTTATATAATAGAGAAAATTTCTGTCCAGACTTAAAGCAGACCCTGGAGACTACAACCATTTATAGATATTAGATGGTTTACAAATTATTTTTGTATCTGTAGAAGAGAAATAATACTCATAACAAATATTACTATATGACATTTTCTGTTTGGATTAGATGTGTCACTGTCAATTTGGGGTAGAGTTGCTCCAAAAGCTAATCAGGAAGCTAACTCCATACTACTGATGGAAGGGGATCCACACTCTGAACACACTTTTCTCCTTCTAAGACATTCTGCCCCCCCAAAAAATGTTTGGTTGTTCATTTGTTTTGTTGTTGTCATTTTAATTTTGGTGGTAGGGATTGAACCCAGAGGAACTTAACCACTAAGCTACACCCTCAGTCTTTTTTTTTTTTAATGAAAACAATATCTTTATTCAATTATTTTTATGTGGTGTTGAAGTTTGAACCCAGTGCCTCACAGGTACAAGGCAAGCTCTCTACCACTGAGCTACAACCTCAGTCCCACACCCTCAGTCTTTTTTATTTTTATTTTGAGACAGAGTCTACATTGTTGAGGCTGGCTTTGAACTTGCGACCCTCTTCCCTTGGCTTCCCAAGTGGCTGAGATTAGAGGTGTGTACCATCATGCCTGGTCAAAATAGTATCCTGCTGGTAAGTGTTTGTGTAGCACTTTCTCATTTACAAACAGATTTTACATGGATTGGATAACTTTATTTGATCCTCACAATAGTCCTAAGAGGTATTATTAGTACACTTATGTTTAAGATGAGGAATTTAAAGTTCAATCTTTTTATTTTCTTTAGATAACTTAGCCAGTTAATGTAAAACATTGAATTCCAACCCTCTGTTGTACCATGATAGCATTCACTTATTCAAAGAACACCATAATTCACAAAAGAGCACTGGACAAGCTTCTCATCCTAATTTTATCACTAACTAGCTTTGGAAAAGTGAAGTTCTTGTGTATTATTGGATGAGGAAAAGGAACAACACATAGTAAGGGGGGGAAGGTATCAAATCTCATTTTTTTTCTTTTAAATATTTTTTTAGTTGTAGACGGACACAATATCTTTATTTTATTTATTTATTTTTTAATGTGGTGCTGAGGATCAAACACAGTGCCTCCTGCACTCATCGAGGCAAGCACTCAACCACTGAGCTACAACCCTAGCTTCAACTCCAGCCCCATCAAATCTCTTTTTAAAAGAATAAAGTGGAGTTCAAAGGATTACATGATTTCTGCAGGTCCACTGGTAGCATTTCATATGAAGGCACATAAACTCTATTTTAATGTGGGAGATTGGCATTTTGAAAAAGTAATTTTTTTCTCTCCCTAAAATTTCCCATTCCCTTTCTTCTTAGTTAAGCAGATAATTGATTCAGCATTTATTGCCTCGGGGAGGTATATGCCAGGACAAAAAACAAAAGCGATTTTTAAGTTGTTTCAATTTTGCTTTCCAAAAGCATAAATCTTCACAATAAGTATTTGTCACAGAGATGAAAGATTCTCACAAATAGGAAGACAGAGGGACTTCCCCCAGGCTCTCGCCAGTCTAAAAAGAGATTTCCACAGGTGAAAAACCAAATAAGAGACATAAGGCACAAAAAAGGTCTTTGTATCCCAAGGCAGCAGAAATCAAGTCTAATTTACCATCAGCATTGCCTGGAAGGCAGTAAGACCCCAGAGAGAAATGGCATCATAATAAGTCTAGGCAAACAGAAATTATTGAAAAAACACAGAAGCATGTGACTTGGAACTAGTAGATCTCTGCCAAACCAGAAGAACTATCCAGACAAAACAACTCATATCTAAGAGGTAAGTTATTAAATATAGATGATGGTTGACCAGAGTTCACCTCCCCCATTCCAGTGAAGAAGGGAAAATCTCAAGAAGGATTAGAATTATTTTAGCCACTAAACAATGCCTACAAGTAAAAAAAAATAAATAAATTTGAATTATAGAAAATAAATGGGTTTTTTTTTTCACAGTACTAGGAAACAAACCCAGGCTCTTGCACATGCTAGCAAAGTTCGCTGCCACTGAGCTACATCTCAACCTAGATATTTCTTACATACCAAAAATAGACCAAAAGTCCAAATCAGTCATCTCTGATCTTGTCTCTTCTTCTAGTAGCCAGGTCTTCAGACTACTGGCCTAGGTTTTTTCTACACTATTACTGTTATTGATGATGATAATGATGTTGATGATGACGACGATGATGACAATGACGACAACAAAAATGACATAGGATGTCAAGATATGTTCAAGGCAAAGAAAATAATTATCTTACCATTTCCTACACTGACTGGCAAACTTCTACTCATCTTTCTTATCTCATCTTAACTATCACATCTTCCCTACATGGACTTAAGTCCTCCTCGCCTGTTTCTAGGACACAGCATATCAATATCACAACATTAAAAATGTTTATTTTCACATGTCTCCCTATTTTAGAAATCGGCAGAGGTCGAATACCACTTGCCACCACAAAACACACATCTGGCACAGTGCCTGGCACATGACAGGCACTCAATAAATCCTTGTTGGATAGAAAAGTGATTGAATAAACAAATAGAAGTAAAGCTATTACACTAAGTACATACATAAGCTTAACTTTTTAAAAAACTGTGGCTTGCTTATTACCTATAAGGGGTTCTAAATAGAATAGAATATAACAGGTTTATTCCAAGTCATACTATACTTTAGAAAATAAACATGTCACAACTCTCAAAAATGAAAGCCCTTCCCCACCCATAAAATCTCAAAATTTCACTATAACAGAGTTAGTGGCTAGCAACATAGTGTCTTCTGAAGAAATGAAATATAAAATATTATAATCTTTGAACATTTAAATTTAATAATTCATTTTCACAGGATTTTCTACCTCATATTCCTCTTGATCTTAAATCCTAAAATAAATGGGGTCAGAAGAACTATTTCATAATGGAGGTGCTTGCCATAATTCTTGAAATAGCTTTGAGTAACTTACTAAAAATTGAACCCATGCAGAAAGCTTACTAGTTAGAATTCAGAAAGAAAAGACAGAAGAGACTGGACAGAAGAGACTGGGTAAAACTCATGACCCTCTGCTGACACAGCAACCTACATTGAGGATACAGAGCCCTCAAGTCTTGACCGCTACAAATCCCTGAGCAGAAATCATAGCTAGGGAACGGATCCCTTTCCCCCAACAAAAAAATATTATGCATCTCAGCCTTAGTCTTAAAAAAATTATAATCACTGAAATAACAGTAAATGCTAAAAAGTAAGAGCATAAAAGAATATATATATATGATTAAGAATGAATAGTATTCTAGCAGTTTAGGGGATATAATATTGCATAATAATGAGGGATTTATTTATTGACAGAGGCATGAATGAACTGAATGTCTTAATTCGGTATTGTAAAAACTCAATGTTTTGTGTATATTTTCTGACTATACTCTTCTACCCAAAAATAAGTAATAACAGGCCTAAGGAGAGATAAAATATTCTATTTTGAATGGAACACTTGAGTAGTTCTCCCAAAACTTAACAGTTCACACATCTGTTACCAATTCCTTAGTGTATCATTTGTACACTATCCCAATACATAATATGTGTAAAATAAAATCTATTAACAGATCATTTTACTTTGATGTCTATTGATTTGCTACACAGCATATTCCTAATCAGTAGCTAAACACAAAAATATTCTCTTACATCTCTATCCAGAATGCTCCCTCTTTATGCCTTCTAGATTAATGAATATTTCCCAATATTAAGAATTTATGGCCCCGCAGGGTGGTGCTTGCCTGTAATCCCTGTGGCTGGGGAGGCTGGAGCAGGAGGATAGCAAGTCAAGCACCCCTGTGTTCATTCCCCATATCAAAAAAAGAAAGAAAGAAAAGAAAAGAAATGGAACTTATGGCTTCACCAAGTGCATTGATATACTTATAAATCAAGGGACTCAGGAAGCTGAGGGAGGAGGATCACAAGTTCCAAACCAGCCTCAGCAATTTAGCGAAGCTGTGAGTAGCTTAGCGAGACCCCGTCTCAAAAATTTAAAAAAGCCTGGAGATGTGTCTTAGTGGTAAAGCACCCATGGTTCAATCTCTAGTAGAAGAAGAAAAGGAAGAAGGAAGAAGGAAGAAGAAGAGAAGGAGGAGAAGAAAATAATAATAATTGTGGCCTCATAATTTCCAATAATCTCTCAACCATCAAGATAGAGAATAGAGAATTAAGGATGGGGGGAGAAATTATAAAGGAGCATACAGAAGTGGGGGTGGGTATTAGACATGTTCTATATTCTGACTGTGGTGCTGATTTCAGAGGTACATAAAAACTTGTCCAAATTCATCAAACTGTACATTTTAAATGATGCAGTTTATTATGAATAAATTATTCCTTAATATAGTTGAAAAAACTTTAGGAAAAAAAGATGACCCTTTTGGGGAATTTTAAACCTAAAAAAAAATCCTTAGTAAGTTATTTATTTTACTGTGAATTATAGAAATTGCCAACCTTTGAAAACTATTTTTTCAGCCTGGCGCAGTGGCACACACCTATAATCCCAGCAGCAAGGGACGCTGAAGTAGGAGGTTCAAAAGTTCAAAGCCAGCCTCAGCAATTTATCAAGGCCCTGTCTCAAAATAAAATATAAAAAGGGCTGGGGATGTGTCTCAGTGGTTCCATCCGAAGGACCAAAGGGGGAGAAAAGCTATTTTTTTCAATCCTTTCTGGGAACTCCTGTCTTTATTAGCTGTGAGAAAAAAAAATTAAACAAAAATTGAAGTTTTATAAAATGAAAAAGGTATCTGGATGTAGTACTAGTATGGCAAACATGAAAGTTTAAACACAAATTTGGTAAAATGTCCAGCAAAATAAATAAAATGTATGCAAAATAAATAAAATAGCCACTCAGGAACTGTCAATAAATTCAGGTACATATTTTCCCCTTTATTGATTCTGAAAAACAATTTTTTAACTTAAAAAAATCTACAGATAGAAGGAAAATACAGATAATGAAAGGTAAATGTAAATTAGTGAGATGCTATAAAAAAATAAATTAGTTAACCCACAAGGTGCTGGAAACAAATAATGAAAGAAGAAAATTTTAAAGAAGAAATAAGCAAAATAGTTCTAAGTTCTCTTTCTGGGAGATAAAAAAGAAAAACAAAAATAACACTTTTATGAAGAATATAGTTAACCCAAAACAAAGACTAAAAGCCTGTGAGTCCAGGAAACAACAATTTCAATTTCAAGAGAGTACATAAGATATATGAGAGAATCATGCTTTAGAATTCTAAATACACAATATTCTTCAGCTTCCTTTAAAAAGGTATAAAATCAAAACAAATGAATATGAAAATGATAATATTTAGCTTGAAATTCATGGTAAAAATCTGTTTATACATGTTCAATAATATCATTGAGAATGGTTGTAAAAAAGTATTAGAAGGAAATAAAGTGTTATATAAATTAATAACATCAGGCAGCCTTCTATACCAGTTAAGAAGATAATAGAACATTTAAAAAAAAAAAACAGACATGAAATGAGCATCCATCTGAAAGTATTAAAATGCAATGATTTCTTTCATATATTTAATAACAATAAGAACAAAAAACTTCAAAAAAGAAACTGCATTGTACTAAAAAAATTCCATTGAAGCACAAATTCTGTTTAAAACTCTCAGTGTTCAAAGATAATATTTTATCTTCAAAATACCCACTTCCTGCTTGAAAACACCAGGAAGAACATAATTTTTTCCTTATGTTAATTCAACATAAAATTGTATTGATTCAATTTATTGAAATAGCCTTTTACAACCCACTATGATCTTGTGTCACATCAGAAAATACTAATACAACTTATTTTGGATAAGCTCTAAATTTTCATGCATTATGTCAAAGATTGTCCTAATGGGTTGGTTGGTAGCAAATCAAGTGACTACTGTAGATAATTGAATCGTGAATAAAAATCAACTATTGAGGTGGGGGGAGAAGTCTGTAACAGAGAAAATGAAGAGTTCTGTTGACAAAACTGAGATCTATAAAAAATGTGGGGAGGCTGAAGTAGGAGAGATAAAAAGTAATACCAATAAAGCAAAACAGAAGGTTTGAAGCATAGCAGTTGCAACTTATCCAAGAGCAGTCAAGAATAGCACCCAGAAATTTACCTCCCACCATGATTGCAAGTTATCAATGAGAAAATCTCTTAATTTTGAAAACAGTATACAAAATGAACACCAAATGAAATATGTCTTATGAAAACTTTACATTTTAATAAGAATATATTCAACAAAAAATAAACACTTGGCCCAATGGATATAGTTACTATTTAAAATCACATTAACTCTAGCTTTTCCATTATATCTACTATAAGTAACAATGAAGAGAAAAATATTCAAATTGATGGCAGTGCTTCATGCAGAATAAATTTAGGTTAAACTCTAAAATATTTGTTTTTCTTAGATTATAGAAACAGTAGAGACAGTAAGATTAGCCAATTAATAGGTAATACATATGTAATAATTTGTTTGGCTATTTGTTATAGTCTTCAAAAATAAATATCTGAATACAAACAATTTTAAGAAATTAAAAATAAGAAATGATTTCTTATTTTTCTCTAGATCAGTTCATAAAATGAATTACATAATGCATATGTTTTAGTATAACACAAATATGTACTTGCTTTGCTACATAGAACATGTTGATTCCTTCAAATTTTTGATCTATATGTCAATCCATTCTTAAGAAAGAAAGAAAAATGTAGGAGGAAAGAGGAAGTTTTTAAAGTATTGTAATTTTCAATAATGTGTCCAGCAATTTCTGTAGGAGTTCCTTTAAATGTGGAAACTTTTAAGAAACTTGTTCTATTGGTTTTAGAAATGTAAGATCAGCCTTTAGCTTAATTTATACTGAAAATATTCATTGGGCTTCCTCCACATACCTTTTTATCCCTTTCTCTTGCTCTCTTCCCTCTCTTCCTTCTCTTTTCCCCTTCCCAGTTTCTCCTTCCTCTTTCTCCCCAACACACACACACACACACACACACACACACACACAGTGTTTAACTTTTAGTCCAAAATATCAAAGTTGTCCAACAAGACTGTCTAGAGAAATGGTACAAACAGTAACAACACACAATGAGTAAATAAATCAAATAGCCATATTGTTTATTGCCTACATTCCTAAAACCATTCTTATTCCAGATAAACCAACCGTGTCAGATTTAAACAGGTGTGGCTCCAAAATCCAAAAGAGAGTTTATTTCTCTCAGTGACTACAGGGAAGAACTGGGGGAAGAAAACAACACTAGTTTTATATCCTAGTGTGCAAAAAAGCACAGCTGTGTTTCAAAGGTTTTATATATCACTGTCCCTCTCTCACATACCAGCTTGGATAAAAGCATCCCAGAGGTTACAATTTTTCTCAATGAATCTTCCATATCCAAAGGTAGAAGCATTAAACACCATGCAGAGCCAGGCTGTGCTTTAACTTACAGTTGAGGCTTTAGTTTCATATTGTAGCAATTCATATAATTATACATTTGGATCCATGTTAGCCCAAGAGAGTAAAATTCAATAGTGTTGATATAAATTTTTATTCAAAACTTTCTATAAACTCTTTTTAATTAATACTATCTTCTGCATCAAGTTAAAAAAAAAAGAAAAAGAAAAAACAGCTTCACTAGACTACTTTGGAATAAAGTTAACCTGAGGTAGATCTAGGCTAATTGAATCCCCAAGGCCTGACATATAATAAACTATGCTTCAGGAACCAACTAGATCTTGATCAACTCAAGAGTATAAAAAACTATTAAAGGGGAGAAAAATACAGGTGTGCGCCTCATTTGAGGAAATTGTCAACTATGCTATTAAATAATGCCTGAGTCAAGTTACCAAAGTTGTGCAAGTTACCAAAGTTTTGCTTTATCACAAAAGTGACAGAATGAACAAATATGAAATCTATTTTAAAAAATAAATGAAAAAGCAATAAGTTTTCCAGTGAAAATAAAATTACTATCTTTTACAACTATAATTATCTCAATAAATATTAAGTTCATGGTGAAGAGCTACACTCTACATGTTCCTTTTTTTAAAGATTGTTTAAAAGTAAGTTTGATGATCTAAGAAAACAAGCTAAAGAAGATCACGAATCATTTTATTCTTATTACAAATGGTAATCCAGACAGCCTGATTTATGAAATCATAATGTCTATAACTAAATATGATAGTCTTACTTCCTTTTGCTATAGCAAAAAAACTTACTAAATGATGTGCTACTGAAAAGATATTATTATAATAATTTCTCAAATCCAGTCAAAATTTTACTCTCCAATGGAATATGATTTTAATTACAAATACCAGAACCAAGAAAAGGGAGATTCATATATTATATAGGAACCTCATAGCCCACCTTTCTTCTTCACTGGCATTCTTGGGTCTTTCACTGCCACCGGATTCAAGATCTCTTTTCAAGTCTCTGCTTGATCCAGCTGGATTGTGGCCAAGAGCCAGGTAACTGTTGCAAACCACTTCACCCTTCAATTTTGAAATCCAGGCCGAGTCTTCTATTTCAGATAAAGAAAATAATGATGTATTTTTTCCACAGCTAAACTTTCTACACTGCCCACAGTGTTTAGAGAAAAATGACTTTTGAGTTTTTCAATTTTTATAAAAGACGTACTTTTTTTTTTTTAAGCTGGTTATAAAAATTCCTCTTCGGGCAGTAACATTTTTGAAAGTTCAAGGACCAACTCAATTAAGGCACAAACCAAATTTAGACAGCTGTCTCATTACTTTATAAATGATCAAATTAAAAGACGAATTGGTTGATGATAAAGATCCTCAATTCTTAGAGAAAATATTAAATTCCCCCTTTCAAAAAATACTTTTAAAAACCTCTTGGAGTCTGATCTCTAAAAAAGGTGCGGAGTTTGAACAGTTTTCTCTGGCAGAACACAGACTTAAAGGCCCTTTTTGATTTAATGGACCAGAAGTTCCAGAGCTCACCCCCTCAGGTAAAACAGGTCCAGCTTGCTGTCACTTTCATTTTTTTCTTCTGCACTCTCCAAGCCCCCAAGGCTTGATCCTTAATGCCCCTCTGATTCTGATCCTCCCATGTATTAATCGAGAGGATTGAAACGAAGGAAAGCAATCCCTTGGCATGGAGACATTAAAGTGACAGTGCTACTCAATGGGCACTTGATGCAGGATGAGTTGGCGAAGCAGATTTCTTCACACTGGAGTCATTCACATCATGCCATCTCTTCGCATCCAAGCAGCTCTCTATCCGGCGAGGAAAAACACTGAGACTGTTAGTGAGGAAAAACCAAACCTTCCCCCCAGAGGTGTTTTCGGAGACGTTGTAGTAGGATTAGGTATGCAAGCATAAGCTGTGCAAAAGGTCCTCGATTTACTAAATGAGAGTGCAGCTGCTTGCCTTCCACATTCACCCTCTCAATCTCTCTCCAAACTACCCACCTTCCTTTTGGAGAAAAGACAAGCCATCCCTCTGCCACCGCTGGCCACCCCTGCCCAACCCCGATCTTATATAGGAGAGCACTGAAATGTCCTGCACCCTCCACGCGATGAAGTGTTTCCTCAGTCAGGAGAAACAGCAGCACTAGAAATTATATAACTCTCGAATTTGGCTTCTCTAAGACATGGAGACTGGAGGGTCGGGGGTTGCGGGTCTGGGAGATACTGCTGGGCATTTAACCAACACGAACGCGCGCCAGGCCTCTTCGTAATACCCTCTACCCCCGAAACACTGACTACAAGGGGTCTTCTCGGGAGACAAGAGGGGAAATTTTTTCTCCGGTCCCTTTCCAAACGGGGCGAAAGGATGAAATATGAGGGGACTAAAGCCTGGGGAGAGGAAGCTAGTCGGGCTGCTCTAACGGCGCTGGGGCGGAGGGTTGGAGGCTCTGAGGAGGAGGTGCCTGAAAAGTCAGAGCCGTGACACAAGGGCCAGGTCAGAGAGGCGACTCCCTGAAACTGTGAAAGGAGCGGGCTGCTAGCGCCCAGCTAGCCCGGTTGCCTTGAGAAGAGAAAGGCGTGCGGCAACATTCCTACGCCCAGCCGCCCCTTGTTCCCCTCAGGGTGGGATGAGAGGGAGGGAGGCTGACAAGCAGCAGGGGGAGGAATTACTGGGCAGGCAAGGGGGGGCGGGCCCACGGGCGCCTGGACTTCCTTGAAGCCAATGAATGCCCGTAATTTCTGGACGCCGAGCCCAATCCCAGGCCGGATGGAGGGCGCGGCTTTTGACTGGGTGGGGGCGGGCCCGGGCTTCAGGCAAGGGGTGCGCAGGATAAACCACCCCACTTCCCGCCCTGGGCGTTCTGGGGCCCCGCCCACCGGCGAGTCACGTGGGCCTTCAAAATGGCGGCGCACAGGCGACAGGCTGGGGCTGACCCGAAAGGTTCAGGTGCTACGCCGGTGGGAGACGGAGAAGCGCCCGAGGTAGGCAGAAATTCTTAGTGGTAAGGGCAGTGCTTTCCGCCGCTTCTAAGTGGTGGCCGACTCTTCTGAGATGATGCACCTACAGGATTTGAACATTTCAAATGAACAGCTCCCAACGAGGCAGGGCATAATCAAGCCGCCAGTCGCTTTAGAAATAAGCAGAAAATAGAAGACCTAAAATTTAATCCTGATTATCTGCAGCTTATTTTCTTTTGCTTCCGTACTTTGTATAGGCTCTTGTTTTAATTAGGAAACCCTCGCCAAATTCTCTTTTCAGATTTTCCCTTAAATGTTCCTTCCTCCAGGAAGCCTTCCCACATTTCCCCTATCTCAGTTGTTTGCTTTTTCTTATATTAAATGGTATCCTCATTCTCCCTTTAAATTCCCTGTTTTTATTCTGACTTTTCGGTAGGTTTTAAGTTCCCAAGGACATTGACTATCTGAGGGCTCTATAAATGATGAGTGAATGTTGATAAAATTCTGAAGGTCAAGTGAAATACACATAAGAACACAACAAACTAAAGCGCTTTGCAAACTATAACCCTACATATACGCACTCTCCCCACCCCCCTTTTTTTTTGTACCGAGGATTGAACTCAGGGGCACTCAACCACAGCGGCACACCCCCAGACCTTTTTTGTATTTTATTTAAAGACAAGGTCTCCCTAAATTGCTGAGGCCGGCTTTGAACTTGCAATCCTCCTGCCTCAGCCTACCAGTTGCTGGGATTACAGGCGTGTGTATATGCACTCTTACTGGTAAAAGTGTGGTGATCTGTTGAGTGATCTTTTCCTAGTTAATTTTTAGGTAAAATGTTGGGTGTAGCAAAATCTTTACATTTTAATACTTTTTTAAAAGGCTTTCTGGAGGCTAAGTGTGTAGCTTAGTAGTAGAGCGCTTGTCTAGCATTCGACAGGCCCTAGGTTCAATCCCCAGCACGGCAAAAAATAAAGTCTTTCTGAAAGTTACTAGTTTGTTTATCTGCTTTAAGGATGAGAGTGTAATGAAAGTAATCACTTCTTTGACAGTGCCTTGCAAAGATTAAGCATTCAATAAATATTCGCTGTCCTGTTTTCATTAGTTCAGTATTTATTTTCTAGTAAGCATAATACTTAGGAGGGTTCTTCTTCTTGTTATTTTGTTTTTGTTTTTTCATGTACAGAGCTGAGAGTATAGACTGGGTAGGTGTTACAACAAGACATTGCCTGAAAGTTTTCTTTTGGGTGGAGGATTGGTAAGCTTCAGTGAATTGGATGACTGCAGAACAAAAAATTTATGTAAGGTTTCTGATTAATCATGTTGACAGCCACCTTCACAGTACAGTAGATGGGTTAGGTATAGAATCTCCCTCTCATCTTTCTTTTTTCAGTAGTGTGTCAGAAAACAAAAGATTAAGTCTATTCCCTGAAAAACTGTAATTTGTTAAATATTTTACCTTTTTGGTTTTTTCCTAACCCCAGAAAATTTGAAGAAATTTTTCTGGATTGAATGCAGTTCTGCAATGATGCAGGGAAAGAAACTGATCCATTATTACTCATTGTATTATAACACCATAAGAAGGTTCAGAGGAGTCCTGGACTTCTGTGTTTATCCTATGGGGGATATGGTCTTTCATTAGTTAGAGTTAGTTTGGATACATATCACCCATTCAGCAAATGAGTATTACAGCAATGTTTAAGTCGTGTTCATAGACCACAGTCTTAGAAGTCTTTGGTGCTAATAAAATGCAGATTTTAGGCCTCACCCTACTCCTGTTGAATCCAAATATTTAAGAAGAAAGCTCAAGAGAGCTCATTTCAGATAAATGTACTGTGTTATTCTTGTTCATGCTAGAGGCAGAAAACTACTGATTTATCATCTTCTGCATTCATTAATCAATCTATTTTTAATTCTCTTGCCTAGGATTCCTAAAATTTGAGATTAAGTAAATGCCCTTGACTGTAAAAGTTTTTTAAAATGGAGATTGGTGTGATTTGTAAAGGGCTTTCTATTTTATCTGTTTATTGGTTAATCTGAAGAAGGTAAAAAAAAAGGTTGAACTTTGCATCAGTAGACCTTCCACTTACATAGTAAAGCCACAAATTTGGATTTGCCAGAAATGTCCCAGTTTCCTTGTCTAAATGAAATTAAACAGAACTCTTAAACTCCATGCCAGAATGGCACAATATTTAACAAATGTTATTATTAAAACTTTTTACAAAGATACAAATACCCAGAGCAGAACATTCAGGGGATACTTTCTGAGACTCCAGGGTTTTTTCCTCACTGATTTCTGTTAAGATACTACTAGCCAAAACCTTATGGTTCTTTGATGTTAGCAACTGTCTATTTATTACATTCGAGACATAGGACCCTTAGGATCAACCCCAGAGCCCAGTGCCATAAAGCCAGGCTCTGTGATGTATCATATAGCTACTTCTGACTAAGACCCTTCCTCTACCCTAAGTGCTACTGGAGAACTGAATGTGTAACATAAAAAATAAGGTAGCCATGATCTTACTTCTGACTAAGACCCTTCCTCCACCCTAAGTGCTACTAAAGAACTGAATGTGTAACATAAAAAATAAGGTAGCCATGATCTACTGCCTCTTCCCAGTTTGAAACAGTATCCCCCCCCTCTCTGATTTTATCTTTCCTTATTCTTGAAAGCAATCTCTGCTCTCTTTTACCCCTGTAGGAAATTTAACATAATATCCAAAATGAGCTCATGAGAGACAGAGGAAAGAGACAGTAGTCACCAAAGGGACTACTACTACTTTGCCACCTGAAGAGGTAGATCAGAGAGGGCACTGGCTACTTCCTTGGAATGAAAGGGGGAAATTGTACTGAAGACAAAAACTCAGTATCTCAGTCACTTATCCTATACTAAATCCCAAAGCAAATTAATATTTCTGAACCTCAGTTTTCTCATCTATAAAAGTAGAGGTGATCATAATTCTGCCAATTTCTTAAAGTATTGTGTGACTTTAAAAAGCCAGTGTCTAACAAATAATAAGAGCTCAATAAATGTTGATTGAATTATTCACTTAATATATGAAAGCAAATGACAGTACTTTACTGAACTCTAAATGTTTTTTAGTCTGAATCTGTAGAATTTTATAAGGTTTTATCATTAGCTATTATGGTTCTGGAATTTTGTGTTTTCCAGGACATCAAGATGGCAATTTATATGCATGGTCAGCCCAGTCTTTCTCTAGGAGATGCAAAACTCAGAAGACCAATGGTCATCGACATCATAGAAAGAAAATTCGAGTACCTTAGAAAAGAAAAGTAAGAGACAGAACTGTACTGAAAGTTACTAACTTCATTGGCAGATCTTTTGTATTGCTGTTGTTTCTGAGGATTATCTAAGAAACTGTCACCTTTATTGACTTGGTTATGAATAAAGCTTATTAAAAAATAAAACTAGAGGGAAACAGATAAAAATACTGAATTGTCAGAATATTGGGATTATGCATAATTTCTTTCACTTCTTTAAAAAAAAAAATGCCCAGAATTAGGGGCTGGGGTTGTGGCTCAGCAGTAGAGCACTCGCCTAGCATGTGCGAGGCCCTGGGCTCGATCCTCAGCACCACATAAAAATAAAATAAAGGTATTGTGTCCAACTACAACTAAAACAAAATATTTTTTAAATGCCCAGAATTATTGCTGAAACATTATTTGTATAGTAAATATTTTTTTAATTAAAAGTAATTAGGAGGGGCTGCGGTCGTAGTTCAGTGGTAGATGGCTTGCCTAGCATGTGTGAGGCACTGGGTTTGCTCCTTAGCACCACATAAAAATAAATAAACTAAAGGTATTGTGTTCATCTACAACTAAAAAAAAAAAAAAAAAATTAAGTAATTAGGAGAAAAATATTTGGCAGGTACTTATATTTCATTGATGAGCAGTTATGATTAAAATCAGTTTAGGATTGATGAATCTCAACCACAGTGCCAAGTACAGCAAAAAGGAATGTAGCTTCCATGATATACACAGTCTTAGTTACCATTTGGCTTTTAGATTAATAGAACTCAAGAATAAAGTCACGCTAATTAGAACAAATAAAAAAATAAAATTAAAAAAAAAAATAAAGTCAAAGGACAACTAATACTTAACTTTAGAACTTTTTGGATTTATTCATGAGTCCAAGTTAGTAAAACTGGATCTATCAGATCACTTTGGAAAAAGTTTATTTTTTTTCCCACTATTTAGAAAATATTAGTTTCTGTGTGGAAGAAGTTTTATAAATCATAGACAAGTTATTTTGAAAGTATCTGGGCTAATTAAAAAATAATTATTTTCTAGATAGCCTAAGCAATTTTTTTTCGTAGATTACCTTAAGCAAATTAATTATTTTAATAGCAGAAAAGGTATTCTTAGAAATAGGTATGTCAGTAGCCATAACATTTAGCTGTCTTGGAACATATTTATGTTTATTTGTGTCCAAGTTAATGGCCACAAAAGAGTTACATTTTGGAACCATCCTAAATCCTCTCTTCTCTTTAGAATGCAAATTCCATGATGAGTGGAATTTCTTTTCTTTTTTGGTTTGGTTTTGTTAACTACCCTATCCTTGACACTTCAGAAATACCTTTCACATAGTAAATGCTCAAGAAATATTTAATGCTGGCCAGGCACAGTGGTGCATGCCTATAATCCCAGCAATACGGGAGCTGAGGCAGGAGGATTGAAAGTTTGAGGCCAGCTTCAGCAACATACTGAGGCTCCATGCAAAAATAAAAAATGAAAAAGGTCTGGGGATGTAGCTCAGAGGTAAAATGCCCTAGGTTCAATCCCTAGTACCAAAAAAGAAAAAAAAAAAGGAAATATTTGATGAATAAATATATAACAACTACTATTGAGCAAAGGATACATCTATTATGAGAATATTATGTTAAACTTAATCATTCCTTTTGTTTTCCCTAGGACCTTAAATGTACCTGGAATGGTATTCCTTGGGACAACAGCTAGTTTCTTTGGAATATTTGCAAACTTCATTTTCAGATACTGCTTCAAGGTTAAATATGATGCTTTGAAGACATACGCACCATTGACTGCACTTCCATTTTTATCCACTATAGTTACTTATAAGTTCCTTGTAACTGATGCTTTGTATTCAGGTAAATTTAAATTCATGAATATATAATGTAGTTATATCTAAATAAAGTTACTCATTAACATATACTAATAGTAATCCCTTACATTTGTATTTTGCTTTACCACTTACAAGGATATTCACATATAGTTTCCTATTTGATCCACGCAACAATCCTGATCAGGCAGGTCAAGCATTATTGTTAATAAGTAACCAAAACTGATGCATGTTCAACTACTGAGAAACAATATGATATACTTAGAAAAGACCAGGCATTGGCATAGTATGCACATGATTTCAGATCCTAGTTCTCATCATCTCAGTTGTCTTATCCATGGATTAGAACTAATAGTACTTACCTCACATGATTGTTGTGGGAATTAAAGGATGCTTTTTGTTCAATGCCGAACATAGTATCTGGCATGCTATGGGCTTCTAATGTTATTTTCTGCTTCATTTTACCTTAAATTTTCCAGGTAGTAATTGATGGAGCCTCTAGTTATAATTCATTCATTAGATCTTTGTTTAAAGATCCTTTCCGCAGAGAAACCTCTGATTCCCTCATGATAGGTTAGACTTCTAGATAAATTATGAATACATTTTACTTCCAAAGCATTGAACACACTTGTATTTTTTTAATTATTTGTCTTTCCTCCCTGGTAGACTGGTCAGAATGTCTCAAATTTTATGTACCATTATATATCCCTAGCACATAGCACATACCTGACGCAGAGTAGATAATATGTGTATTAACCTAAAATCCAGGTGTCTGCATGCTAGTTTAGTATTCTTTTATGAAGTTGCCTCTATTCAAAGCACATACATAAGAGGTTATTCTCCACATAATAAAGTAAAAACCATTTCTAAAATGATATATTAAGTCTGCTATGTCATCAACTTTCAATTTCTAATCTTTTCTACTGTTTTGTGGTTGGACACAATACAAATAACTACTCTTTGAGGTAACAGTGCTTAACCTGAATTCTAAAGAGAGACTAAATTTACTTTTGTTCTCTAGGTAATATAAGCAAGGAAAATTGTGTTCTGAGAAGTTCACTGGTTGGCATAGCATGTGGTATTTTATATCCCAGTGCATTAGCTTTTTCTAAAAATGGACGTCTAGCAGTCAAGTAAGTTTCTCTGTTCATTCCTTTTCTTCCTTTGTTGTTTTTCTTCCTTCTTTTTTTAGATTAATAGACTCTTCTTATTCCTTAGATATCAATCATACATTCTAATGGAAACACAATAGTTTGATATTCCAAATAGCTAACATTTAATTTTTTTTACTATCTACATGATTAAACCTATAATGGAAATTATCAGTTTAGGGAAGATTGATGAACTTTTGTATTTTGGTATATTTTCCCAGGAGGTATTATTAACTATTTTTCATTTTTAGGTATCATACTGTTCCAATGCCACCAAAAGGAAGAGTTTTATTACATTGGTTACTACTTTGTCAAACAGAGATGAAAGTAATGGCAATTCCCCTAGTCTTTCAGACAGCATTTGGAATACTTATTGGCCTACAGCACTATGGAATGTTTGAGAAAACTGTACAAGAAGATTAATGAAAGAATGAGCTAACTCAGCAGAGTGAATTGTTTATGCATTGTTGAAAGAGTGAAAAGTAACTGTTTCTGTCCCTTTTGTCTAGTACGTAACTGATACTCAGTAAATATTTAGTAATTCAATAAATGTAAATGTAAAATAAAAGTAAGTTTCATATTTCTTTCCTCATTGAATGTGGAAATGGGTTTGGGCCTCAGATCTATGCAGTTAGATATTCTTCACGAAATATTTATCAAGTCCCTGCTATATCTCAGGACATAGAATAAGAAGTGGTCCTTAGGGCTAGGGTTAGAATGAGAGGGTTTGAGAAATACATAATTTGAGAGCATTCAGGAGTAGGGCTGCTAAGTACTTAAGCAGAAAGAGAAGTTATGGGGAAAAATAATATGAGCAAATTCTAAAGGAGAAATTGGAAGGTTACAAGAAAGCAAGGTATGAAAATAACATCCTGCCCATTTCCTCTACTGTAAACTCTCATTCAGTATATTAACTAGTTTCTTGTTTCTAAAAATTATCTTCATTATGGAGTTTTGTTTTTAATTTTTTTTTGGTTGTAGATGATCACAATAACTTCACTTATTTATTTTTTTATGAAGTGCTAAGCATCGAACTCAGTGCCTTACACATTAGGCAAGTGCTCTACCACTGAGCTAAAACCCCAGCCCTACAATGTAGTTTAAAGAATGTTTATTGCACATATATTTGCCATTCATTAAGAACCAAAGATGTAAAAATTCAGTTCTTGCCCTCAAGAAACTTAATATATAGAGAGTTCTCAAATGCTTCTTTAGACTCTAAAAACTACACATTTTTCTTAGTTCAGTAAATAAACACTGTTTGATGAGACCTTACAGAATAAATCCCACAGCGCATTCTCCTTGTCTTAACCATATTCATCTTTATATCAAAGCCTTATAATCTGGAAAATATGACAAGGTTGACCTTTGTTTACCTCCTTTGCCACCTGAAGTTGCAAAATACAAAATCAAGATACAAAAATCAGTAGCTTTTATGTACACCAGTAATGAACTTTTTCTAAGAGAAATCAAGATAGCAATCACATTTAAAATAGCTTCAGAAAAAGGCTGGGGTTGTGGCTCAGTGGTAGAGTGCTTGTCTAGCATGTGCAAGGCACTGGGTTCAATTCTCAGCACCACATATAAGTAAGTAAATAAAATGAAGGTCCATGAACAACTACTAAAAATAGTTTTTTAAAAAAATAGCTTCATAAACAATGCCCAGAAATGCATTAAACCAAAGAATTGAAAGATGTTTAAAGTGAGATTATAAAATAAAATTTAAAAAACTGAAGATGGCATTAAAAAAATTCTTCCATGGTTAGAAGAATTAATATTGCTACCAATTCAAAGTGGTCTATAAACTCGGTGTAATCCCCATCAAAATACCAATGACATTCTTCACAGAAATATTTTTAAAACCCTAAAATCTACATGGAACTACAAAAGACCCCGAGTAATCAAAGTAACCTGACTAAAAACAAAGCTGGAGGCATCATACTACCTAACTTATAAACATTACAAAATAGTGAAAATCAAAACAGCATGATCTTGTCATAAAACAGATGAACAGACCAATGGAACACGAAAGAGATCTCAGAAGTAAAGCTAAAAATCTATTGCAAATACAGTTTGACAAAAGTACCAAGAACAGAGAAAGGAGAGAGACTCTTCAATAACTGGTGCTGGGAAAACTAGATATCCACATACAGAAGAATGACACTAGAACTCTATCTCATCATATTCACATATCAACTCAAAATGAATTAAGGAATTTAAACCCTGAAACTATGAATCTAATAGAGGAAAACAAGAGAAACACTTCAGGCCATTGATATGGGCAAAGATCTTTTTTTTTTAATAAGACCTTAAAAGTATAAGCAACAGAGGCAAAAATTGACAAATGGGATTATGTCAAACTTTAAAATGCTTCTACACAGCAAAGGAAATGATAGATTGAAGAGACAACCTGCAGAATGGGAGAAATTATTACAAGCTATTCATCTGACAAAGGATTAATATCCAGAAGATAAGCAACAGCAAAAAGTGTTTTAATAATCTGTTTTTAAAATGGACATTGCTTAAACGTGGCTGTAAAACCAATGTGATACTGCAATCTATACACGTGGGAAAAAAAAGAATTCATACCCCACTTGAATCAAATGTTTGATATGTCAAGATCATTGTAATGTTTTGAGCAACTAATTAAATAAATAAATAAACCAGAACAGATATGCTAATGAAATTGGCAAATAGCAAGATAGCTGATTATTCTGTCTCAACCCATTACTCCGTATGTCTTAGTATCAATCACCTTGTCTGCTTTGTGCCAGTTGGTCTTATTGATCCATATTGTAAAAAGGAGACTAATTATCTTCAACAATAAGTTGTTAAAATATATGACTAGAAAGTTTTCAATATCAATTATGATCTTTAGTAATTCTTTTTATATATTCACATTATCCTCTTTAATTTCTGTAATAAATTTTGAGTTTATATAAAAAAAAATGGACATTGCTGGTGGGACTGCAAATTGGTGCAGCCAATTTGGAAAGCACTATGGAGATTCCTTGGAAAATTAGGAATGGAACCATCATTTGACCCAGCTATCCCACTGCTAGGTCTATACCCAAAGGATTTAAAAATAGCATACTACAGGGCCACATCCACATCAATGTTTATAGCAGCACAATTCACAATAGCTAAACTGTGGAACCAACCTAGATGCCCTTCAGTAGGTGAATGGATAAAGAAAATATGGTATATATACACAACGGAATACTATTTAGTATTGAAAGAGAATAAAACCATGGCATTTACAGGTAAATGGATGGAGTTGGAGAAGATAAAGCTTAGTGAAGTTAGCCAATCCCAGAAAAACAAATGATGAATGTTTTTTCTGATATACGGATGCTGATTCATAATGGGGCTGGTTGGGGTTGGGGGCAAGGGATGATTAGACAAACTCTAGATAGACCAAAGGTGAGGGAAGGGAAGGGAGGGGGTATGGGGGTAGGAAGGTCAGTGTAATGAGATGGACATAATTACCCTTAGTACATGTATGAAGACACAAATGGTGTGACTCTACTCTGTGTGCAACCATAGATAAGAAAAGTTGTGTTCTATATGTGTACTATGAATTGTAATGCATTCTGCTGTCATAATAACAAATTAGAATTTTAAAAATTTTAAAAATAAAATACTTGACCTTTCAAAAAATTAAAATTGATAAATGGAATAGACATTTCTCACAAGAAAACATACAATGACCAGGAAATATATTTTTAAATGTTCACTATCACTAATTGTCTGGAAAATATAAATCAAAACCACAATGATGTGTCATTTCACCCCAGGCAAAAATGGCTATTATCAGAGGCTGGGGTTATGGTTCAGGGGTAGAGTGCTCACCTAGCATGTGTGAGGCACTGGGTTCAATCCTCAGCACCACATGAAAAGTAAAATAAAGGTATTGTGTCCACCTATAACTGAAAAATAAATATTAAAAAATTACTATTATCAAAAAGACAAAAAATAAATACTTGTGAGGATGTAGAGAAAGGAGAACTCTCACACTAATGGTGGGCATATAAATTAGTACAGCCATTATGGAAAAGTTTGGAGATTCCACCCGAGGGGTGGGGGACCGAAATAAAAATATCATAGGATCCAACAATTCTACTATTGGGTTTATGTCTAAAGGAAATGAAATTAGTATGTCTAAATGATATCTGCACTCCCATTCCTACTATTTATTTTTTTAAAGATATTTTTTAGTTGTCAATGGATCTTTTATTTTATTTATTTATATGGGTGCTGAGGATTGAACCCAGGGCCTCACACATGCCAAGCAAGTGCTCTATCTCTGAGCCACAGCTCCAGCCCCAAATTCCTACTATTTATATCAAAAAGTGGAATTAACCTAAGTACCTATTACAGGATGAATGAATATGTTATTGGATGGTGGTAAAGCACCCCTGGGTTCGGTACCAAAAAAAAAAAAAGTGACTATTGAAAAATAATAATTATTTATTACCTGGCTTGTAACATTTGTAGAAGTAAATGTATGACAATAACACAGATGAGGAAGGAAGAAATGAAAGTATAAAGTAAGATTCTTACACTATATATAAAGTGGCATATTACTTGAAGGTAGGTTATGAGAAGCTAAAGATGTTGTTGTGGGTAGAATTGTGCTTCCTCAAATGTTTAGATCATAATTCAAATACCTATGAATATGTCCTTATTTGGAAACAGGGTCTTTGTAGGTATAATCAAGTTAAGATGAAGTAGATCAGATTACAATGGACCTTCATCTAATAATTGCTGTCCTATAAGAAAAGGGAAATTTGGGCACACAGACACACACAAAGGGAAGATGGTCACATCAAAGACACAGGGAAATACTGTGAATACAGAAGCTGAGACTGAAATGATGCTTTTAACAAACCAAGGGACACCAGGGATTGCCAGCAATCTCCAGATGCTAGGAGAGAGGCAAAAAACAGATTCTCCTTCAAGGCCTCCCTTAGAAACCAATCTTGCCAATACAGTGATTTCAGACTTCTAGATTCCCAAATAGTGAGAAAAAATATTTGTTGTTTTCATACTTTCTTACAATAGCCTTATGAAACTAACAGA
This sequence comes from Marmota monax, assembly GCF_021218885.2. Taxonomy (NCBI): domain Eukaryota; kingdom Metazoa; phylum Chordata; class Mammalia; order Rodentia; family Sciuridae; genus Marmota; species Marmota monax. The sequence continues at coordinate 4,510,339 of NW_026695236.1, read as the reverse complement.
CACATGTTATACATGATAAAACAATCATTATAATTTTTAAAAGAATTACAGCTACTAACAGAGATAAAATGGAATTTAAAATTCAAATCATCAAAACATAAAGGCTGAATAAAGGAAAAAGGGAGAATAAAACAATAAGATGAATAGAAAATAAATACCAAGATGATAAACCTGAACCCTAGAATACAAAAAAAATCACATTATACATAAATGGTCTAAATTTTCCCTCATTAAATTCAGAAATTGTCAATTCTAGTAAAAGCTAAAATCCAACTACACATTAACTATAAGAACGTACACTAAATATGAAGATTCACATAGGCTTAAAAATGGAAAAGTTATATTATGCTAATACTAAATCAAAAGTAAGTGATTGGAGTGGCTATATTAATATTGAACAAGATAGGTTTCAAAGAAAGAATAATATCAAGAAATAAAAAAGTTATTCACGATGATACAAGAATCAATTGCCCTAAGTGTAATAATTGATCTTGCAAATGTGAAGCAAGAGCTCATAGAACTGAAAAGAAAAATAAAAAACTCCAGAATAGTTGGAGATTTCAATAACATTCTCTAAATAACTGGCTGAACAGTTGGTAAAATTTAGAAAAAATAAAGAATACTTAAACAACACTATCAGCCTGCCACAGTGGCTTGTGCCTATAGTTCTAGCTGTGCAGGAGGATCTCTTGAGCCCAGGAGTTCAAGGTCAACACCAGCAACACAGTGAGACTTCATCTCTCTAAAGGAAAAGAAAAGAAAAACACTAATTTGTGCTCATTGGTATTTTCAGAACTCCTGGGACAACAGCAGAATATACATTCTTTTCAAGCACACATATAACACCAAAATGCACCAGAATCAGCATTACAAATTTCAATATATATTGAAAGGATTCAAATCATCCCAAGTATATTCTTTGACCATAAAATTAAATTAAAAAGTACAAGAGCATGATGGTGATGCACACCTACAATCCCAGTGACTCAGGAGGCTGAAGCAGGAGGATCTCAAGTACAAAACCAGCCTCAGCAACTTAATGAGTCCCTAAGCAGCTTAGCAAGACCCTGTCTCAAAATAAAAAAATAAAAAAGTATAAGGTAAGATTAGGGCTGGGGATGTGGCTCGGTGGTTAAGGACCCCTAATTTAAAAAAAAAAATCAATAGAGGAATAGTATCTAGTAAATTAAAAATATAGGAAACTTACACACTTTTAAATAATCCACATATCAAAGAAGAAACCAAAGAGAAATTAGTTTTTTAATTGAATTAAAATAATTTGTGAAAATCTGTGGGATACAGTTAAAATGTACTTAAAAGGAAATCTGTAATACTAAATGTTATAGGGAAAAAACAATCTCAAATCAATGACCCCACCTACAGAAACTTGACAAAAAAGTATTTTAAATCTCAGGTAAAATTAAGAAAGGAAATAATACAGACTGGAGAACAAATCAAACACAGAAAATCCAACAGAAAACAAAAAAAAAAAATCAATTAAACCAAAAGCTGATTATTGAAGATTAAAAAAAAAAAAAAAAAAAGATAAATCAGCCAGGAACATGATGCACACCTGTAAACCCAGCAACTCGGGAGGCTGAGGCAACAGGAAGGCAAGGACTGAGACCTTTTTATTTTATAGTAGTAGAGCACCTCTGGGTTCAATCCCCCTATCAGAGAAAAATAAATAAATAAAAAGATCAGCCATGAGCCAGACAGATCAAACATAAAAAAGAAAATTCAAATGACCAATACCAAAAGAGATGTTCCTTCACTACAGATTCCATAGATATTAAAATGATAATAAGGAAACACTTTTAATAATTTAATCCAATAAATCTGGGAACTTAGATGAAATGGACATTTCATTTTGTCTTGTGAGGGCTTATGAAGTTCACTGAAGATACACATAACCAGAATAACCATGTATCTATTATAGTTATTAAATTTATAGTTAAAATTCTCTCCACTAGAAAAACTCCAGGTCCAGAAGTCTTCACTGGTAAATTCTACCATCTGAGAAATAATACCAATATAAAACTCTCCAGAATAATTGAAGAGAAATTTGCCAACTCATTTAAAAAGCCCAGCACTACCCTGATATTAAACAGATATTGTAGGGAAAGAAACAACAGGCACTATCTCTTATCTTGCTCTGCTCTGCCCAAAGCCCCAAAGGCTTGTTGAATACAGTAGCCCCTCCGTATCCTTAATTTTAGTTAACTGCAGTCCAAAAATATTAAATGGAAAATTCCAGAAATAAACAATTTTTACTATTAAAAAAAAGGAAAGAAACAACAGTCCCATACTCCCCATGAACATAGATGAAAAAAATTTAAATTTTAGCAAACCAATATATATAAGGTAGTGTACCTCATGACCAAGTGAGGCTTATTCCAGAAATACAAAAGTGACTTAACATTGAAAAAAATGCATTCATGCTTGCCTAGTAAAAACAAAGGCCCAGGTTTGATCATCAGCACTGCTAACAAAAAATAATAATACATCCTCTTCTGTATGTATGCTTTTGATTGCTTTCTAATCTCTTTTAAAATCTTACTGCCCAGTTTTATAATTATTATTAATAAAAGTATCTATCCAATATAAGCTACTCTGTCATTTCTAGAATCTGAAAGTCCCTCTTTTGTTTTTTGATTATCATCTTTGGAAAATGTGAAATTGTTCTGGATCAACTACTTTCAGGAGACTTATGTAGCAATAAAGTCAGAGCCACATTCCAGGAATTTTCTTTGCAACACAGAAAGGTATATATAGCCCAGGTGAAAGATGATAGATTAAGGTAGTAGTAATGAAAATAGTGGTAAGTGGTCAGATTCCATTTTCTTTGATTTGGACTGGCTATTTTAAGTACCAATATTTGTTGTTAGAAAGAGCTCAGACAGGCCATAAGAAAATAAAATTATCTAGATATTCTTATTCAGAATTTCTCAAAGCTTTTTTGTAAATCAAAACAGCAACATTCATTTTTAGTAACAGAAAAAAATATGCTTTGACAAATTGTTCTTTGTTTCCTACTTTGAAAATAAGTACATTGGTCTAGTGCAAGCATCACAGGCATTGCAGATTTATAGCTCCATTTCCATCTCCTTTCTTTCTATGAACAGCCCAAGTTCAGCTAAACTGTTGGGAATAAGAAATTTTCATAGATGCCATGCAAAAACTGGCTGCAAGAAAGACAAAAGTAGAATCTGTAAGACAAACAAATCACCTCCAGTGCCTAGGTGGGAGACAGTTATGAAGGATATTTAAGAGAAAAATAGAAGTTCATGATTGATTAGCCTGTAGGGAGTAATGTCATTGTATAGGAACTTAGGTTTCTGGCTTGTCCATCAAGATGGATGTTGTCATCAACCCCTGAGAGAGGAAACAATACAGGTCCAGATATGAGAGTGGGAAACACATTTGATTTTTGACTTTTGAATATGTCTTCAAGTTTTTAATTTGGAAACACCTAATTAATCTTCATCTCTAGTATCACCACCATTTTTTTCTGTACCATATTAATTGTATCAAAGTGAAATTATGATTATGTCACTCCCATTTTAAACTACTATCTTCCTGCAAATACAGAAAAGGAAAGGAAGCAAATTCTTAGACTGACGTTTAAGACATTCCATACTCTTTGTTTCTATTTTACCTTCTAAACCTTATCTCCCACTATTCATTACCAGTTGGCAGTTTTACAGTTTCTACATAATTAAGAAACACAGTCTGATATTCAGAATTCCTATTGAATTCCATTCAGGCCAACTCAGTGAGCAAACTACTGTGATTTAGTGTTTGCTTCAAACCTTGAGATGGAAGGCAAGGCATTTGAAAGAAAAACTAGGAAATTTCCTTCTTTTACACTTTCATGAACATAAATCTTTATATCTCTGCAAGTTTAGAAACTACAGTTATACACTTCCTTTGCACTAGGAAATGAGCCTAAAAGTCAAGCAACCCTGATATGGATTGATAGTAAAGATAATGAAACACTTTATCAGTTGCTCAAAAATTTGAAGGATAAAAATTAAAATCTCTGAGATGTATTAAGATCACGTATTTGCTATATTTAACTGTGTACTTATTACAATAGTTTTTTACCTTCTAATAGTTTCGATGTAGCTTCTCAATCAGCACTGTCCAGTAGAAATGTACTACAAACCACATACTATAAATATCACATTTTCTAGTAGCCGTACCTAAACAATTTTATTTCATCCAATATATTTAAACTATTATCATTTCAATATATAATATAAAAAAATTATACTAAATCTTCAAAATCTGATGTTTTATACTTACAGCAAGTCTCAATTTTGAAATTTTGACTAGTATATTTCCTGTTCTTAATACTCATGTGTGATAGCAACTACCGTACTAGAATATACAATTGTGAATCAAACATTGAACAATCAAACAATTCCTAAGCAGCAACCTGATGCCAGCTGCTGAATTGACTTGCCACACTTCCATTGACTTGGCTAGTAATGAGACAGTGAGTCCTACTAGATTAAGTAGACTTTATTAGTCATGGCACAGCAGGCGGCATGAGCTTTCACATTTTCATTGCTTTATATGACCACTTGAGTCCCACAAAAGTTATGTGGAGGTGAACCCAGGAGAATGTTTGTTAGTTAGCTTTCCATCGTTGTAACAAAATATCTGGAAAACAAAATTAGAGGAGGAGAGAATTATTTTGGATGAGTCTCAGAGGTTTCATTCCATTGTCAGCTGGCTCCATTGTTTCTGGGCTTGTGGTGAAGCAGTACAACTTGGTGGAAGGGCATGCAAGGGCAAAGCTACTCATATCCTGGTAGCTAGAAATCAGAGAAAGAGGGAAGAAGAGAAAAAGAGAGGAGAGAGAGGAAAGAGGGAGGAGGGGGGAAGAGGGAGAAAGAGAGACAGAAAGAGCAGGTAACAATATGTAGTTCCCAAGGGGACATCCTCAAGGACCCATTCCCTTCAGTTAGGTCCTACTCCTACATTTTCTACACCCTTCCAATAAGTTCATTCAGCAATGACTCCAACAATGGATTAATCCATTGATGAGATCATAGCCCCATGATCCAATCACTTCTCAAAAGTCCCACCTCTGAACATTGTTGCATTAGGAACCAATTCTTAAAACATATGAGCCTTTGGGGTACACTACAGATTCAAACCATAACAGTGTTAGACACAAAGTGGATACATGTCATGGCAAAGGAATACCATTATTAGGTAATTCCCAATTTTACAAGGGAGCTACAAACAAAGCTGTTCAAACTTTGTTCATAAGGGAGACATATCTTTATATCCGTGTCAGAAAACAAATCTGCGCTCTGACCAAGAAGGAAACACACTTTGAAATTTCAAAGTCTACTATGCAAACATCTAAGTCACAAGATATAGCAGTGCCACTGAGAGAATCGGCTTTTTTCTTAAAAGCCTTCTTAGATATTCCAGGCAGAGTTAAATGTTCCATAGTATCCTCTATGTATCTCAAAAATAGCATAGAACTCACAAATTGTTTTTGTGCTTGTCTGTCTCTCTCACTATTCTATGAGCTCCTGAGAGCCAGTGAAAGAAACATCAGTTCTCAATAAATACTTGATGAAGAAATAAATGCTTTGAAAGAAAGAGGATAATGAGAAACTAATAGGAGGAATTTAGTTTAGACTGGTGGTCAAGAAAAGTCAAAGTTTGATTAACCAAAGAATAAGAAGTCAGTCATGTAAAATCTAGGGAGGAAGAGTGATTAAAGAGGAACAACATGGCTAAAGAATCTACAGCATCAAAAAGCTTGGAGAGTTGAGGAACTGAAAAGCCAAAGCATCTAGACAAACATAGCAAGTGAGTATTCAAATGTTTTAACTTGGGAGAAGTGAGAATGGAGTCAAATTATGCAGGATTTTAAAGACCATATTAAGGACCTGGAGTTTTATTCAAAGTCCATGGAAAACCATTAAATAATTTTTAGAAGGGCATATTATAATCTAATTTTCAAATGTAATTTAATATAATCTCTAACAGGTGCCTTGTAAAATATGGATAGACGTCACAAATTCTTTCATAGTAAATGGTGACCAATGATGTCTTGTTTTGCTGCTTCATCTTGAGACTTAAATTCATCTTTCTTCTCAGGAATTTGGTTCTCTGAGACTAAAAACTGAACAGTTTCCTTTCTCTGCCTTAATATTAAATACTAGCCAAGCCAACCTATTAGTCATTTCCTTAAATACCTTATACTTTCTGACATTCAACCCTCATTTGTAACACCACCTACTACTTAAATTTTATCATTCTTTAGTGTCTAGTTTATTTTTTATATTTTTAAAATTCTCAATATACTAAATTTCCTTTATTAATCCATAATGGCATGCTACCAATTCTACACAGCATGAACATTTACTAATTTCAAAATTGGTTTCAAACCTTTAAAAATAAGGTTGGTTAAAGAGTATGAAATAGCATCAGAAAATAAAAAAAAAGTATTCACATGCAAAAAAAAAAAAAAAGTTTTCCCAAACTTTCTATATTTATCTCACAAACTTTCCTACTGGGAAACGTTCCACCTAGGAATCTGAGAAATTGTTTTCTTTTTTGGTTCTCTGACTACAGACGTTGTGATATTGCTAAATCCCTCTCACACACAGAGTTTTGGAGCTCTTTATACTACTCACCTTGCCTACGAAGGTCCCCCTTTATCTTGAATACCATGTTCTCCTTACTTTGATAAAATTCAATGATTTTCAAAGCAACCTTGGCAAACATTTTTATTGGACCCTCACAACTTAACAAAATAATTAATGAAGGCATATTTTCCCCTTCTCTTTTAAAGATGAAGAAAGAGGCTGAGGAGATGAGAACTAAGACAAACGTCTTCAGTCTTGGTCCAAAACACTGATTTTCAATTTTATTGATCGACGGAGACCCTAGGATGTTCTGGGAACAGTTTCTCTTTCACCCCATTCGTCCAACTCTGCTTTCAAATAAGCGGTATTCTGCAGGACACCAAAAATCCTCTGAAAACAAGTTCTTGCTCTTGCGTTGCTCAGGTTATGTTGGAATAACCCACCAGATCAAAACATGGAACGAGCGCTTAAAGTCCAAGGGAGAGTAGAAAGTCGGTGGAGCAAAGAAATCTCAGCTCCTCTTCTCATTTTAACCAGAGTTCCCTTCACTTACTAACAGCTGTGTGGTTTTCATATACCCCATGCAAACCTCACGAGATGTACTCTACTGATCAGGAAGTTGAGTAACTGTAGAAGTCGGTTTAGGTTCACCCAATTTACATACCAGAATTAATTTCTGCAAGGCCTGTCCTGAGACGCCTGGGTGGGTGGAAGGAGCATCCTCGACAAGAGGCAAACCTCACAGCCGACCCGCCCAGCCTCTCCCTCCGCCGGAAGCCACTCAACAGGAAGCGGCTGCTACCTCCGAGTCACTTGTCTGCCGAAGATGGCTGCGCTGGGAGGAACGGAGTAAAGGTTGTATCTTAAGCCCTGGCGTGTTAGAACTGGGGAGGCACCGGCTGTTGGGAGGAGAGCAGCAGGTACTGGCACGCTAGGAAAGGGGTAAAGCAAATATCCTGGTGACCGGATAAGTACGATGTGGTGACATATTATCCACCGGCAGCACCGGAACGAGACAATGGAGGAGGGGCTGCGGCCTTAAGGAATTGTCTCTTCACTTTCCACCCTAGAAGTTGAGACCCTATATTTAAACTAAGTCAATAGGGGAAGTTAAAAAAAAAAAAAGTTATGACATAATTTAGACCCGGGATTACTGCCAATTTAGAGGGTGACCGTAGCCAAATTTAATTTTGTCTCTATTTTACCCATTGCCTTTCTCTGGAAGCTCTCGAAAGTGATGTGAGATAGTGCAAAAAAATACCTTTTGGAATGTTTGTCGTATTTAAAGGTGGCAGTGCCTTGAATAGAGATTTTTGTTGTTGTTGTTAATAATGGGGACACAGTGCTCATAGGGGGCTATCCAGTCAGGACTTTTACCCAATTAAGGGTGACTTGTGCTAGAAACAACTGTTTCACAGAACTAAGAACCTTACCAATATGCAGAGCAGAGAATAGAAAAGTAGTGGTAGCATTAGGCTGTAGATCCTAAGAAAATATTTTTTACATACACATCACACTGAGTTTGATTACATAATTTCTTCCACCCCATAAAAAATCATCCAGTACTCCTGCATGGAAGAGATTTGTGTCTATCATATTATTGAAGCCAAGGCCCTCAAAAATTTGAGTCCTGGTAACCTAAATGAATTTTACATTTAAACATATCCAGTAAATATTTGTTAGTCAGTGCTATAATCTTAAGTAAATGAATAGTGATAGTGAAACAAGACAATCTGATGCATAAAACCATGTTGTCCCTAAATCTTTGCTTTTCTTAACTGTTAACTTGGAATCTGAAGCTTTATGCTAAAATTTATTCACCATTTCCCTACTGACATTGATCCTCTCTAGTAGAGATCAACAAACTACTGGAATGTAAGCCACGTGCAGTCTAAAACTGTTTCCATCCAGCCAAGAATGAATTTTTTACATTTTTAAAAATTCAATAAAGACTATAGGTTACCCGCAGTGTTTAAAATCTTTAATGTTTTTTGGCCCATTCGGGAAAAGTTTGCTGGCCCTTGCTCTATGGTATACCAAAAAGCAAAATTGTGGGGCATCTTCTTCCCACTACCAAATTATTTCCAAAGTGGTGGTACCTACTTTAGGTGCAATTTACACTTCCACCCAGAACACACAAGTTTCAGCTCCACTAAATTCTTGCCAGTAATTGAAGTCATCAGACTTTAATTTTAGCTAAGTTATGGGTACCTCTTGGTTTCTGTGGTCTTATTTTTCCCTAATGGTACTGAAGTTGAGTATATTGTTTACATTTATTGACTTTTGTCTTTTTGTGAAGTACCTGTTCAAATCTTTTCTCAATTTTTCTATTGGGTTATTTGCCTTGTTTTGTAGTTCTGTTTATGCTACAGATACTAACCACTCCTTTAGTTACAAACATGTTCTACACTACCTTATTTTCATGATATCTACTGAAGAAACAAGTTATTTAGTATTGGCTAGGGTTTTATAAGTCTTCTGTGTTTAGTGCTATTTGTGAATTGTCTAGGAAATATTGTTTAAGATTACAAAGATACACTATATTTCTTAGAAGCTTTGCTTTTTATTTTCATGTTTTTTTAAGGGTCAAGATGGAAAATCATAAATCACATGATACTATCAAGGAAAAGTCAATTTTTGATATCATAGCCAGAAAAATTGAACTACTACCAGAAGCAGAAAGGTAGGATCCCTTAATTTAAAAATATTTTTTCCAGGTGTGTTTTCATTGATTTGTTATCTCAAATTTACGTGGATTAAGTATGAACAACATAGACTATCAAAAGGAAAAACTGAACCCTTTTCTTGCTTTGCTGAGAAAACTGAGACCCCAAAGAGCTTAACCATTTTATTTAATATCAAAGCTAACTGTGGAAGTTGAGGCTGGATCTCATGTCTTCAGACATATCCAGTTGTATCATGATTCATTTTTTCATTTTAGCTTGGAGTATAACAGTATATAAACAGTCATGGACTCATTTAAATAACAAGACTCTTTCTCAGTTCATTTCGATCAGTGTACTTACCTGTCTAAAAAATATGGCTGTATATATTTTTATGGGAATGGGATCTTGGCTAAAGGTTTTTAAGATATGATTAAAGAGAAAAATACAGGAAACATGGTCTTCGAAGACAACAAAGACAAGTATAGTACACTTCCAGAAAACACTTAAGACTGCAACAATTAAAATCTTTCTAATGAAAATATATTTAAAATGAAAAGGAGCCAACCTGATTAAGAGAAACCATTTGAGGAACCAATGTTACTGAAATACATGGGAAGTGGACATTGGAAACAGAACAGTTTTAAGGAGGAAAATGTGATCCAATTAAACTTCCTAATGAACAATTTTTGGAAAACAGATTTAAGATAGGAAGGAAAAGAAATAGTAGAAAAAGTGGCATAGTTATATTGGTGAGTACAGGGTGTAGAGTGGTGGCAGTTGAAATGAAAAAAGGATTTGAAATACATTTTGGAGCTATACTGTCTTCAGGTGTGATAACTACACAAATTCCAGCCTTGCTATTAACTATCTCAACAAGGGAGAACCTAAAGTCAAGAGCGGTAATAAGAACTGGGTGAGATTTTAAAGGTTTTCTGTCCCTCCCCACCACTACATACCACTTTTCTTGAGGTAAAGAGAAAAACTTTTAGAGCAAAAAAGGATGTTTCCAAGCCAAGCAAGGTAAGGAAAACCATAGACTGACACAAGGAAATAAAGAAATGGTAGCAACTTTGAAAAAGTAGGCAATTACTGGGTCCTTTACCAAATTAGACAATACTGGGAAGTGAACTAAAACTGAAATGTGAAAATTTAGATACTAAATTGCTTTCAAACAGTGGCATGTAGTAGTGTTCTTTGTTCCTTTTTCTCTTTATTTTCATTTTATCTTTTAATTTTGAATCCTCATCCCTTTGTGCATTGTCAGACCATTAACTATGCTTAACGCTTGAGCCACATCCCCAGCCCGTTAGCTGTGTTTTCAATTGTGCATAACTTGTTTGGAAAACTGGCTGAACCAAAAGAATTAACTAAAAACCTTAACTTTGGCCATAGAAAATTAAAATCTGGTTGAGAGAAAACAAAGTTTGCTTTTCAGATTCCAGTTTTACTACTTGTTTTATTATCTAAGCACTGGTTCCTATGATTTAAACAGGGATAGTACACATATATTTTTATGATGAAATAAATACTTAGATTCTTCAGAGAAGGCTCATATGTCCCATTTCCTCAACCCTCCACAAAAAAAAACAGGCCTTTAACATTTCCATGATTTCTGTGGTTGTTTGGTAGGTTCTCTAAACTCTTATCACACTCTTTGATATCTTATGTATCCCAAGTTCCCAAACCATTTTTGTAGGCTTCTGTTCTATCAAGTTTATGTGTCTTTCTTCTTCACAATTAGTCAACTATAAAATCTTTGAAGACAGAAGAGAATTTTTTGTGCCTTAGCACTAAGTCTGCAATAGGTTCTCAGTGAGTGAAAGGATAGACATCATTATGAATATAAAGCACCATGTAAGAATAGTAATACCCTATAAAATATAGGAAATTAACTAGGAGTTCCTAGAAAAGTTGTTTTAAGTATAAACTGAAGAGGTTAGAGGGGATATATTGTGTGGCTTAGTTTGACTAGTAACAAGAAATTTAAGAGGGTGAACTGTGTTGAAGATAGCAACTAAGTAGTAGGCTCAAGTGTTTTCGGTTGGAGTATTTCCAATATCTAGTGATAATTTTTTAGGTATTGTTTTTCCCAAAAAAGAATAGAATGGGAGTTGTAAATTCATACACAACCTTGGCTTAAAATCTATTTCTCCCACTTATTGTTTCAAAACATCAATATATCCGTCAATTAAAGTACCCAGTGTAGAGTATCACTTTATATTAGCACTTCTTTTGTCTCCCAATCCTGACACTAATGCTTCAGGGAGGAGTGAAAGGAAACACATTAACTTCACAACACCTTCCAAGGCAGATTTTACTGAAACCAAGTAGAATACATTTTTATATCTGTTATCGTATTGCTCATAGCCCAGAGGGGAAACCTGCCATGTAAGTTAATGATTACAAGGTGGTTACATCTGGTAATATTTTGTGCTAGAGAGAGCTCAGAAAAGAGTCATCCAGAACTTGTTTGTTCACTGCTATAGTTGTGGGTAGGTTTCTACACTAATAATTCTTTGTAAAAATCATAAAAACACATTTAGAAAAATCTAAGTATATCACCCTATCCTTAAGTACTGACCAAATTTAAAAGTCTTTTAGTATTAAAATCTAAAACAGTGATTTAAGGCTTTGGTTTAATGCAGCTGTAAAGGATAGATGTTGTCTAGTTATTCCCAAAGCCCTAGTAATGCCAAATGGAAGAGTTCACAGTGGAACCAAAAAATTATTTTTTTCTTACCCTCAGGAATCTACTTGAACATGGATCCACATATATTGGACTTAATGCTGCTCTCTGTGGCCTAATAGCAAACAGTCTTTTTCGGCGTGTCTTGCATGTAACAAAGGCCCGAATAGCTGCTAGCTTACCAATGGCAGTGCTCCCATTTTTGACAGCAAATGCATCTTTCAAAGGTTTTGTGAGTTTACCTTTGAGTACAGGTAAATTCTATTTTACTATCACCAAAGACTTTGCCTCTGTATAATATTATTTTCAATTTAAATATCAAATAACTATATGCAGTGTTTGGGTAAGACTATCTTGATAACCTGTTATGTGGCAATGAATTCATGTTAGCATGGCCTACCAACAAAGTAAAATGCACATACACAGCAGTTCTAAATACTTTATCTGATTTATGTCCCCCCCCCCCCAGCACTCAGAGTAAGGAATGTTTGGAAACCTCATATTTTACAAAAATGCTGACTGCCTTAGATTTCTTTTTAAATTTATATTCTATAGAGAAATTCCTTAGAGAAAAAATACTTTATAGGAATAAGATTCTTTATGTAGTAAATTTCTTAAAGCACTACATGCATATATAACACAACAAATAAGTGGAAGATTTAACTTTCTTTTTAAGTTTTACCATATGTAAAATTTTGAGTCACAAAATTTTTGATAAATGATTTTAAATCCTCCAAATTTGATTGGATGAGTACTTTGAATTCCCATGGCCACTGTGGAATTTGTATGAACAAAACAAACCTGTTGCCCACTGAATAGTGAATGAAAATATTAGCCCATGTCTGATACAAAACAAGTGTAGAAATCTAGAAGCAGCCCATATCTTGAGATGATTATATCCAAGACCAGTTCCAATTGAAGAATTTTTTTCCCTAAGATTACTGTCTTTTCCCTACATGTAAATTATACCTTTTTTTGTCTCAGTATTGGGAATCAAACCCAGGGCCTTACACATATTAAGCAAGCACTCTACCACTAACTATCCCCAACCTCTAGTTATGTTGCAGAATTGCATTTGTTGTTTTTTTGCCGGAAAATAAATATTAAGTGGACTTCGTATTCTTTAAATCATGCTTTAACTATCATGACCAAAATTTTCAAAACTAATTTATTTATTTTCTAGGTGATTTGAATTGTGAAACCTGTACTGTGACACGGGGTGGACTTGTTGGTTTAGTTTTAGGAGGTCTGTACCCTGTTTTCTTGGCTATACCTATAAATGGTGGCCTAGCAGCCAGGTAGGATTCTGTTTTCTTATAATTACTGAAAGCCTTTAATATATACCTAGAAAACTCAGAACTTAAAACAGCAAATATATTTAGATTTAGAAGAAAGGCAATGTTCCCTTTTTGCTTAGATTTGCTTTTTCTTTAACCACTTTGGACTTACTAAGAATTTGAAAATACCCCACTTATGTATGATATATCATAATGTATTCTACTGTCATGTATAACTAATTAATAAATTTTTAAAAAGTCACAAAAATAGTCCATGCCTCTATGGTATAACTAAAAGAACCAATAAATTAATTCGAAAATAGTTCAATAGTTTGAGCACTTGTACTAAAGGAAAATTCTATCAGGAATGTCTACAGCCATGTTAGTCCCAAATAATTCCCATATGTCTCTGTTGAACTCTTGTATCAGCATTCTATATGAGCCTTCAGAGATTAACCAGGAGAAAGAGGCAAAAAAGAAAACAAAGCAGTTTTTAGTACTAATAGCCACTAACGAGAATAGCATTTCCTAATCTTTTTATCTATTTTATCTTAAGACTTTTAGGATTATTATGTATTGTACATAGGTTTGCCACTTGATACAAAACTATTCTAGTGATTTCTTAATGTTTTCTTACAGGTATCAATCAGCCCTGCTACCAGAGAAAGGAAACACCTTAACTTACTGGATTAAAATTTCTAAGCCTATCTTCAGAAAGATGTTATTTCCCATTTTACTTCAGACTATGTTTGCAGCATACCTTGGGTCTAGACAATATAAAGTACTTATAAAGGCCCTTCAGTTACCTGAACCAGGCCTAGAAATTCACTGATTTAGAGCAAATGTGTATACAAAATAAAATTGTAAAGATAACCTGTGTCTCTCTTAATGTTAAAAATAAATGTAGACCTGTAATTTATCTTAAGAGGTATAATTCTGGGACCTACAACAAAAGGTTACACAAGGGCAACAAAGGCTGGACTTAAGACACCCACTTAATACATTCAGCACTGAATTTGGACACAAGAAAATATATAGAAATTTTCAACGAAGACTTCACAAAGTCAAACAGGAAAATGAAAACAAAAATCTATATAGCAAATGTTACTTTTACTTTTTTCCTCAGAGTGTTTCCATAGGTATCATTAATTCCTAAAATTTTAGAACTTACAAATTTCCTCACAGGATATCAATGCTAATCTATATTCTCAGAAGGCTATATTTTTATAAAATATAGACAAAGTCTATCTTTTAAAGCTTCTATCTAATGTGGGATAGTTCTTTATCATCAGAGACTTAAACCACTCTTTTTAGTATATATGTACTAATAAGCAAGTTAACTAACTTCTAATCCTCGGTATCCTTATCAGTTACCTCACTGAAGGCTGGTATTACATAAGTAAATTACCTAATAGCACATGACACACCAGGGACTCAAATGGTAACTATATATTCTTCCTATTGCTTTATTTTGCTTTCTGAAATATCTTCATAAATTCATTCATGAAGAGAACGTTTAAATTATTTAAAGTAATGTACTGTATTCTTCCAAATATTTCTCATCCTAGTTCTTTAAGCCATTTTCTTATATGACAGAACCTTGAATCAGCATTGTCCAACCTGATGTTAGATAATACTCATCTTCTGTTAGCCACTAGCATCTGAAGTATGGATCCACGGCTACAGAATTGGACAGTGCACATCTAGACCAGCATTTTCTTATGAAGCAAGTCAGTCACCACAGAAGAGTACCAAGTCAAATCTTACCCATCCAATATCATATTCCTGATCCTATCTCAACTACTACTTACTTCCAAATAGTGACTTAAATATTAAGCATTGTATGCTTAGCCTATTTAAAGAAAACAGCTGCCAAAATTTAAAATTCAAGTGACTTAACAAAATATACTTTCAACTTTTCAAAAAGCAAAGATGATTTGTTCTTTCAATAGGCACATAAAATGTATTTTTGATATAAGAAATGATACCAATTGGAGCAAAAAAAAAAAAAACACAAAACTTGCACAAGGGAAATGTGGCACAATGTTTGCTGTGACTATCCTCTGGGTTACAGAATGATTTTATTTGCTTTCTTTCTGGATTTCTCAAGTTTCCTATTATAAATATGCTTTACTTTTATAACTAAGGAGAAAAGGCAGACACAGTGGCACACGCCTGTAATCCCAGCAACTTGGGAGACTGAGGCAGGAAGATTGCATGTTCACTACAAGCTTCAGCAACTTAGCAAGGCTCCGTCTCAAAATTTAAAATCAACAAAAAAGGGGCTGGTGAGGTGGCTCAGTGGTAAAACATCAAAGTTCAATCCCTAGTACTAGTACAAAAAAAAAAAATTGGATGTAAAAATTCAAAAGGCAAAAGAAATTACCTGTTTCTTTCACAAGCTAAAATATCAAAAGGAAAGGTTTGGGGCTGGGGAATGTAGCTTAGTTGGTAAAGTGCTTGCCTAGCATGTGCAAGGCCCTGGGTTCAATCCCAATGCGCACACACAAAAAAGGACAGGGGGTAAACGTTCTTTGATTCAAGTTCTCCATTTTATCTGCATTCTATCACTTTTAAAGCAGAGTCTACATCGCAGTGAAAATAACTAAAATTCCTTACTTCAAAAATAAGAAATACAAATTAGTCAAGACTCCTTTATCAACTAGATAACCTTACTATTTTTTTTAAACTGTTCCAGAATATTTACCCCCTGGTAAACCATCTGTAAATGAGTACAATCTTTAATAATGGTTTCTGTAGTCAAAAAGGATTTCTAACATCTGTCCTCTACTACATATTTCTCAAATCATCTTTCCAGTTAGAAGAAATGTGCAACATAGGCAATAAAAGCAATATTTTGTCTGTTGCTACAGATCTGCCAGAATTTTTGTTCAGAGGGCAGATATATGACATGTGAACCTGCTGTGAGCTGCCATCTTTAAAGAACACTGCTTCCCTCAGGAAAGCAGTTCTTCATAATCTCAGTCTAGTCAGGGTAGACAGACTATTTAAAATCTTTTACAATTCACTTTGTGTAGTTAAACGGCTTTAAAGGGTCATACTAAACATTTTGTAAACACTGAAGAGTCAAGAGTGGTTTAAGAAATCGATCTTGTGGGAATACATGAAAGAGAATTTGGAAGCACATTCTAAGGAAAGCTGGGCTATCAATAAAATTCAAATTGTTATAATAGCAGAATTATACAATGCCCAAATAATTAGTGACTAGACTTTTAAATGTTGTGAAAATTGAGCAAAATTAATAATTGGGTCAACAAAAAATTAGTACTTTATAAACAAGAAGTGGCTGAATATTCAGAGTACACATAAAAGTATTTGGCTTCAAATATGAAAAATACTATGCTGACCAAACAGCATTCTCAAGTTTCTAATGGAAGACCTTCCCCTCTGAACCCCTGGCTTAGAAGGTAACTAAATGAAAAAAAGCTCAGGAAAAAAATATAAACATTTAGAAGGGTCTCAAAACTGTACTGATAGCAAATGGAGAGGGGGGAATAAATACTTCTAAGTATCTTAATACCTATTAAACTTTGAAGAGTCATCAGATTAATTTGGTGAGATCCTTAATTTATACCATCAAAATGCTGAACTATATATATTAAAAAAATAATCACTCATTATTGATGAATTATCCAATTTGTGTTCTATCAGAAGTAACAGGAATTAATGCTCACCAAAAATTACTGGCACCTAAACCTTTACTTGTAGAATCACCTGTCCTTTAGGAGCATTAGCCACTTAAGTATAAGTCAGTGGGAATGATTTTTACTGCTTGGCTTTACAGGAAACTAAATACATTTAGATTATAAGAAACTAGGTAGACCGAATACATTTTGAATAATAACACACAAAGGCCAATTTCAAAGCTATTGTGAAATACAGCCTAACTCCTACCCTTTCCCTCTTCTATCATCTACACAATTCCCAAGCGAGTCATTAAAATGACAGTCCAAACCAGGTGAGAAAATGTATTAACCCAACAAAAATGAGATAAAACAATCAAGAGTTTTTGAGTTTTTTTCATACTTACAACCAGAAAAATATTGTAAAACAACCAAATGCCACGAAAAAGCCACTCCCATTATCCAGAATACTAAAGCCCTTATATAACACTATAGATTTTAATATAAAACAGTAGAAACTCACGAGAAACCTCAATATTAAAAAAAAACAAAAACAGTATCAAGTACTCAGAAAAAGCTCAAGAATCCACGATCTCAAGAATCCACACATCCTAGTGTTACCCTACATTGCAAATAACTACCCATACATTTTGTCATAATTTTTTCAAAATTTACAGGCAAATCAATGCATCTATTTAAACAAAACTACTTTTTATAGTTAAGAACTTTACATTAACTTTTATATTCTACTCTGCAAGATGTCTATCTGTCCTCCAAATTAGCTCTTATGTTCCAGGAAATAAATACAAACTCTTTATATGCTTTGTAATCACTGATGGCCTGTTTATGTAATTCTAGTCCACTATATGTAATTCCATAGAATGTGCTCTTGATTATTAAAGAATCTAATATATTTCTTGATCAAATACTATAATTCTCTTCTCCAATGGTTACAATGTTTAAAAAGTATGCAAAGAACTGAGTATCACTCCCATGAAAGAAAAGTATAATTTTGTTCCAAAATTTACTTAGTCTCATGTATTTCTATTAAGTCTTTCAAGCATTCCAGAGAATCTTTTCATATCTCCATTTCTGGAAAGTGAAATCAGTATAGAAGTAATTTGGGAACTTGAAAATGGCATTCATGTTTTTCAGCAGATGCCAAATTTTTGACCGACATGGCTCCCACAATTACTTTGTTACCATCAGTCCAGTCAGTTAACAGGTTGTAGGAAAAGATTCGTTTTTGCAGATACTGCTATGCTGTTTAAAGAGAAGAGAGAGAGATTAATTTAGTGATTATAAAATGCACAAATATTTAAAATATTTTGAACACTTCTTTGGATATATCAGAGGTGTGATTACATTTTAGTTAAGTCTGGTCAAGGAAGTGCAGAAAACAGTAAGTCAATATGATAGAAATAGGTCAATATGATGTGTTAGTTCAATTAATGTATGAATTTCTGCCACCGTATTCAAAAGTTAAATCTTTAGTCTAGTCTGTTATCATTTTACCATAGAGGCACAATTAAGGGAAAAAAGGACAAAAGTTCCCCAAATACTAAATTGTTTCTAACCATTAAAGTAAACATAACCAAACCTGAAAATGTCAAACAATCATTTTATATTCCAGAAATCTCCTTTATCCAAATACTAATCATTCAGAACACAATTTTCTAAAAATAGTAAGACAACAGTTTCATATTAATCATAACTTTTTTAATTAACAAGTAGTGAATAGGACACTTTAAGATACTGTTTACTACATACTGAAATAAACATCTGTTGTAAATTCAGAAACCCAAACATTTACAGTAAAATGTGCTTACACATAAATATGACCAAATTTATTTAAAGCCCTGTTAGATAGGTCCTAAATACATGCAATTACCATGTAAAAACAAGACCATGAGTTGATGTAAAAAAATGACAAAAATCACTAAGTCACCAAAACTAGAAAAGAAATAATGAAATGGAAACTGAGAAAAGACAGTTAATAAAACACAAGAAACCTAACAAAGCAGCTTTAAAAATAATACTAATCTTTCCATTTTCAAAAGTTCTTAATCAAGTAATTCTCCAAATTGCCATTTATAAAATGACATTCTAAAAATCTATACTTGGAATTTCAAAACATCCCAATTCAGAAAGCTTTGATTACTGTTTCTCCCCAGCCCCCAACTTCAAATAATGCAGTAAAAGCACGGATGTTAGGAAGAAAATATTCCAAGGGAATGGTATAATTTTTAGAAAAACGAACTTACTGCTTCCAGAACCTTTTGATTAAGACCCAGAGTCGGCATTAACAACAATCATTTTTTTCCTATTTTCACTCATTATTTTCCAAGGTCATGTTAGAGATGAATAAATTCTTTGAGCCCATGACTGAAAGATCAACAAACCCGGTTTTATTATGACACCGTATTTTTGTCATTGGTACTGCACAAAATTATATACAAAGAAATATATACAAAAATGTTCAAGTATTAGTTAAATTTCAATTCAAGGCTTCTCTTTCAAAAAGCTACATTTAACATATTTCATAAAGATAGCACAAATTAGTCATTTCAAATAATCTTTTCCAATTACTTTTGGTTTATGTGTGTGTGTGTATGTGTGTGTACATATATATATATATACTTATATATATATATATATATAAAAATTCAGTAGGCACTAAAAATCCATGCAGCTGCATTGTGAGGGGCTTGTTCCTGCCCTTATATAAGCAGGTTCATTATTCCAGGTTGTGAGTTTGGCTACTACCCATTCATGCTGAAGTGCAGTAGATGATTTTACAAAATATGCTGTGATGCACTGGAAACCGAGACCAATATAGGTCTCAAACTGTATTATCTAGCAAAAAACATTTACAGTTGTGCAAGAACAAAGAGTCCATTTCCATAACCAAATAACAACAAAATAAAACATGTGTAAGATAACTTACATCTTTGGACTGCTGGAAAATATTTTTTAATTATGAACATTTCAAAAATAAAAGACAGCAGAAGCCCTGATGTTACCTCTTTTTCCTCATTTCTTATACTACCTTTTAAAATAAAGCAGGAAATGTGGCCAGCAGCTGGTCCCGTCTCTTCTGCCCCAACAGCTGTATCCACTTTAGCACAAAGAAAAACAAGGATGCTAAATACGTATATATTTTATCAAACAGTGATGTTTCACAAAGAATTTATTGCCTCTTACACTGAAGGACATCAATAGTTAAGAGTACTTAAAGGGAAGAATATGTTCCTTCTTTGAAAAATAGCATCAATCATATCATTAAGTGGCCAGAACCACTCAATTTTAAAAAGTATTTTTAAATACAGTTAATACTTTTCAAATAGAGAGATTCTTTGTGAAGCCTCACTTTACACTTTTTCATTCACATTTCACAATCTTCAATATCTAATCATACATACAAAAATTTAACCTAAATTTTAATACAACAAAAATAAAGGCGTTCAACAATTTGTTCATACACAGTGATAGGATAATCACTGTGCTGGTCCTCAAAAAAAAAAAAACCAAAACATTTCATTAACCATTCTTATTCTTCATCCAATTAGTTAAAACACAGAAGTACGTTAATTTCCAACTTCTCTAATGGTGAGAGATTAGAATCTGTATCTGAATAGATTGTATTTCTATATCTTCTAGTGAAAACTAAAAGGCAATCTTGAATATTTAAGAGATTTCTGTCATCTCCAGCAAAAAAAAGCTATCACATTTGTGCATGCCTCAAATATTTATTGTCAACCTCTGAAAAGTTGCTCTAAATTTGGAATTCCAATTTGCACCTTGTACAACTCGGAACTTCCATTCAACTTCACCTGTTTCACTGTCTCCAAACTGTATCTCTATAAGCAGGTTTCAGTGTACAGTTGGAACCGATGTCATCCAAGGCCATGTCCACACTGGGGACAGAAGAGCTAGGTACACGCAAGTCTGAACAAGGGGACACATTAACAGCTATTTCAACCAGAAGAAGCATCTTAAATACATTGACCAGCACAAGTCTGTTTCCAGGGTGGACAGGGCCCAAATTAGATTCCCCTCCCACCTTCCAAACAAGAAAAAAAAAAAAAAAAAACCACACACACACACAAATTGAGATGTTGCCCATTAAAGTAGACTAAGCAGCAGAGCATGAGCGTTACGTGAAGAGATGGATCCTTACCAGGTTGTGAGGCGGGAACGACTGTTCTGTAACCCCTACAACGGAGCCTGGCAGGAAGGAAATCACCTAAAAAAGAAACTGTCAGAGAGATTTAATAGTCACAGGTTATCATTAGGAGTTGGTTACAGTGTCACATTCATGCTTTTAGCTAAACACTTAAAGGATTCATTATTACTTTTTTTTCCTCCTCTGTAATGTGTCCAGTGAAGATGTCCCACTAAGGTGTTTTACATGGTGTAAGGGAGTTGAAAGGGGTAAACGCGGATAAAGAGCAGATTACTTGACCCTACATTTTAAGAGAAGACGACGCCTTCCGAGCGCACGCCGAGCAGAACTCCACCGACACCTTATCCTTGTCCACATGAAGACACACTCCTCCCGCGGAGTCGTCCTCTTCCAGCAGGTCTTGCTGCTGCTTTCCCACCGGCAAAGCGTAGTCATGGTCACCGGCGGGCGAGTCTCTGAAGAGCGAGGTGGTCAGCCGCAGTCCCACGCCGCTCAGCCGGCTCAGCAAGCGAGCCAGTCCAGTCTCGTTGGCTAAGACTGCCCGTAGGTAGCGACTCTCCTCTTGCAGTGCTTGGACGCGTTTGCCCAGCTCCCGATTCTCGGCCCGCAGCTCCTGGTTCTCTGCTGCCAGACCCCGGACTCGACTCTCCAGGCCCATCACATATTCTTTCTTCTTCAGCCGATTAAGACGGGCAGCGGCCGCCGCCGCCTTCCGGGGACTCTTGGTCGCCGCCTGGTTGTTGTCGTTGCCGCTGCCGCCACTGCCTCCTCCTCCAGGAGACTTTCTCCGCCTCTTCTCCCCGCTGCCACTGTCACTGCCGCTGCTACAGCCTCCGATACCGTTTAACAGCCTCTGGAGCAGATCAGAAAAGCGCTGCATCTCAGCGGCCGCAGCCTCGTCGTCATCGTCCCCCCTCCACAGGCCGCCACTATCGGAGCCTCCGCCAGATGAGGAGAGAGGCCCAGGCGAGCTAAGCCCGGGTTCCAGGTGCCAGTCCGGCTGCCTGGGGTCCAGCAGATCCGCCAGTTCCAGCCCAGACAGAAAGTCCATGTCCTCCGTTTCTTCCCCAGGGACGCTGGCAACAGCCTCTTCCTCCATCTCCTCGGGCGAGGGCGCGCGCACGGCCACGCCGTCGCGGCTCCCCCTCCCGGCCTCCAACTCGCCCTCGTCGCGGTGCGGTTGCTTGCGGCCGGGCGATCCGGCCGCCGCCGTCTCCTCCTCGCTTGCTGCCGCCCGGGTCAGGTCCAGGGGCAGAGAACAGGTCGCGGCCGGCGCCGGGCTCTCACTGCGGGACGGGGAATCGCTGCCCGAGGCTGCCAACAGCTTGGTCAGGCTATGCCTCATGGGGCCCCGCGGCGGGCCAGCGTAGGCCCAGGCCCCTCAGACCGGGCCTCGCGGGCCCCAAGGACCCCAGGCCCCAGCGCGGGTAGACAGGTCGCTGGCCAAGACAAAATGATAGGAAAGGTCCACGTCGCCTCCCGCCGCGCTCGGCTGATCGACCCCCCGCACCGGGGCGGGGGGCTGGGATGGAAGAAACAAGCGGTGAGGCCCAGCGATGACTCGACCGCGCCACCCAGACAACAGCCAGGCCGGAAGTTAGTCTTTCTCTCCACCCCTCCTACCGCATTTCGCGCTCCTACAGGCTGTAGTATCGCGAGAGTTTGTGGAGCTTTGGGGTGGCAGTAATTCTAGCTTTCTGATGATGTCATAATAACAGCGGTAAAAGCGATAAACCCCAGATCTGTCCCTCCGAATTCAATAGTACTTCCCAATAGCCAGACACAACAATTTAACGTTTAACGTATTGTCATATTTGATTTATTTACATATAAATAATGTTTATAAGCAATAAATGCATACATTTACACACACATATACTTTTCCTCTCTATCGCCCCTAAATTACAAAGAAGACACCACACCCCAAATACGTCAGTATGCGTCTTTAAAAATAAGAACATTCTCCTTCATAAACATGTTATTTAATCAAATTCTGAGAAAATTAACAATCATTTACTAATAGTATCTCTTCCATGGGCCTTATTCAGATATCCTCAGTGGTTCTTAGAATTTCTAATTTTGTATAGTAGATATTTTCTTTTGAGCCAGGATCTAATCAGGAGTCATTTACTGCATTTAGTTAGAGGTTTGTTTTGTTTCATATCTCAAACTTGAACAAGTCTCCCTATTTATTTAGCTTTTCTAAACATTAGCTATTTGAAAAGGACATGTTAGTAGTGTTAGACCAGTCCGCAAGAAAGACCACTGACTCCAATTAAAATCAAATTAAAGCAAGCTTATTATTTCCACCAGCCGGATGCTTCTCCCAACAAAAACCACGGGAACAAGATAGCAGCCCAGCTTTATAGCCCAGAAAGTTACACAAAGTGGGGGTTACAGATAACAAAACTCTAAGGAGCATAACACAAAGGCTAGTTTATATTTTTGCTGGTCCCACCATCAGAATTTATGAAGGTCATTAGAGCCTCAGAGAGGGTCTTATCTGGCCAGGGAAGGCCAAGATTTTCACTAAAGTTTCAGAGAGGGCTGCTATCTGGTCAGAGACAGCCAGGCATGGGTAAGTTCAAGGCAAGGGCAGGCATTCCAAGCAAGTTCAGAATTTGCAGTAATTTATAGTAAAGCTGAAATTAGCTTTTCATGTCTTTGTGGTGAGATGGCTCCCAATTTTAAGAGGAATCAGGCTGGGTCTATCAAGTAGTTTTGAATAATACACCATATTCTAGATTATCCCCCATGATGGTATTTATCTTTTTTCTCTAGCTTCATAAAAGATTTAAGATTCAAAGCAGTTTATAAATGCATTAGAATATAGGTGAAACAAAGCAATTCATGTGTTTTAAAAAGCCAATAAAATATAGATGAAGTAGTAAGAAAAGGATTTAGAAAAAAAGGAAAAATTAGTATTAGAATAGAATGGACACAGACCTCACATAATTACTCTATTTGGGCTCAAAATAAATTGAGCTTCCTGGCAGTCCAAGTAAAAAAGAGAAAGAAACATTCCTTGGTTCACATGTGAAACACATATAAAACTTGTAACCTCTTTTCTAGTTCTTAGGTCTTGAAGGATAAGGTAGCAGCTTTATAAAAGTAGCATCTGCTTTATAAAAACAAGTTGCGGGAAAGCTGTATACTGATAGATTCCAAATATCCAGAAATGTGCCTGGCACAGCATAAACTTCAACAAATATTTGTTGAATGAATGAAAGAGGAAGGGCTACAGTTTTGGCTGAAGGACTAACACTAAAGCTCTTCTGAATACAAACAATGATGCCATGGGCAAAAATAAATACGACCTATGTTATCTGGAAGTATAAATAAAAGACTGCCTTGTCCTTCTTAACCTTCCCATTAGGAAAGGATTTGTTAAAGTAGAATAGCACACAGTTCAAGGTGACATGTACTCTGGCCTGACTTCAATACATGTGATTTGTGTGGCTGATAATTTCATCCAGCTGTGTTTCCTCCTAAGGTAAAAACCCAACATCATGGATTATTATGTTTTTCCTATTATAAAATTTGATGTTTGAATAATGACACCTCCAGTTTAATATAAAAGCAGAAAATTGAAAAAGAAGGAAGTTTTTTTTTTTAAATGTAGCTTTAGAAGAGGAAAATGTACCTGAAGCAACAGTAAACCTCCCAGAAAATGGTCCTTTCTTCTTTTTCTCCTACTCACTTTCTCCTTCACAGATGTTTTGTTTATCTTTTTCTGGTTAAAATGACCATGGCAAAAGATTTGGATAATCCAGAAATGAATAAATAATTAGAAATTTGCTACTCACAATCTACCCCAAAATAACCATTCTTAAAATTTTAGTATCCACTCAGTTTTTCCATGTACAGATGCACCTTGTTTTATTTCTTTGAACTCTACTATTTTGGTATGAACATATTGTAGACATCTTCCATACAAATAAATATAGATCTAGGTGTGTATTTTAATTGTCTATCTAGAATTCCATTTTATGGAGTTTTCAAATTTCATTCAATTATTCATATCATATAGGTTGTATTAAATTTTTAACCATTATAACCATACTAAAATTTTGTGCAAGCATATTAGTTTACTTTTCCTATAACTCTCCTGGATAAAGTCTTAGAAGCAGAATTTCTGGGCATAATTTTTATACATGGATCCTTATTACCTTCCAAAAAGGTATCTTTCACCAATGATGTGGGAAAGTATTTAGTTCCCTATCCACTCAATGACAGTGGATTTATTCTTTTTTTAATGTTTGTCAATTTCCCTAAACATAGAAATGGTATAGTTTTGTGTGAATTTGTGTTTCTTTTATTATGGAAAAATTGTATGTTTTTCACATGCTCAGTAGCCTTCTAAAATGCCATTGCATGTCAGCTCTTTCCCACTTTTTCTTTTTTAAGGGAGGAAAATGTTTTTCAAAGAACATATTTTGGCTTTTCCTTTTTGACTTACATGAACTCTTTTTATTAAAAGGAAACCATCCCATTGTCTCTTATATGTTGCAAAATTTTTGCCCAGTTTACTATTGACTGGAGGTGGCATAATAAATTGCTTGCTTTTACAGTAGGCTGTATTTTTTATAAAGATGATTTTTTAAAATTTTTGTAGTTGTAGATGAACAGAATGCCTTTATTTTGTTAATTTTTAAGTGGTGCTGAGGATCAAACCCAGTGCCTTACACATGCTAGGCAAGCACTTTGCCACTGAGCTACAGCCCCAGCCCAATAGGCTATATTTTTAAATAGTCACTATCAAAATTTTCTTCATGGCTTCATAAAGGCTTTATTATCCTAAATAATACTAATACTTATCCATATTTTAGCACTTCTTCAATTATTTATATTATATTTTTAGCAGAAGTTTTATCATGGTAGTTATTTTATTAATATCTAAATGAAACGTATCAGTTATAAAATATGAGATAAAAATATAGCTTTTCAAAAAGTTATCTGCCACAGAAAATTTATAATTCCTACTTGCTTCATCAATTTCCCAATGTATATTTCACATACAGAATTCTTACATATAGTTGGATCTATTTATGGTCTTTTTAATTTCATTGATCAGTCCAACAATTCTGGAATTGAAATTGTTCCAATAGTTTTATATTTTAATGCTTCCAGCAAGACTCTGTATTACTTTTACTTTCTCAGAGTTTTTTTTTTTAACTGTACTTGAATATTTAATCCTCCACATTATTTTGGAAGATGTTTCAAGTTCAAAAAATAAAGCTGGAATTTTCATGGAAATTGCATTACATTTAGTCATTTCTTTTTCCATTTGTGTTATGCAAATTTGGCTACTGGATAGATTATTTTTCTTCCTTGCCATTTTCTAAATGGTTGTTGTTGCTACGTAGGAAAGGTATTTATCTTTTTCATCAGATTTTTAACTGACTCCCTCACTAAACTCTCTTAATAGTTTTTACTTTCAACTTATTTATTCAAAAATTTCCGGAAGACAATAATATGACCTTATTATATATAATTTATATTTTTAATACTATTTTACTCTCTTGACCAAACATAAAATAATACTTCCAGATTGATGTTAAATAATAATGTAGATAACCAATATCCTGCCTTGTTCCTGATTTTAGCAGGAATACCTCATGTGACTAACTGTTAATTTGAGATGGATATTTTTTATCAGACTAAGAAACAGTCTTCTATTTGTATTTTACATGGAGCCTTTAAAAAAAAACAACCTTCTGTGATTGTTTAAATAGTTATTACAAGATTTCACTGTTTCAGCCCGTATAGACAGTGGTACTGGGGCTGGGGATATGGCTCCAGTAGTAGTGTGCTCGCCTGGCCTGTGTGAGGCATAAAAATAAAATAAAAATATTGTGTCCACCTAAAGCTAAAAAATAAAAATATATATATTTTAAAAAAGAGATGCTGAGAATATTAAAAAAAAAAAACAGGTGGTACCTTCTGGGCACTTTGGCTTAAATTGGGCTTTTTGTATAACAGAAGTGAGTTTGATGAGTTTTCCTGAAACCACAAACATTTTTCTTTTATCACATTTGAATATTTCCCTTTCTTTGTTTATGTTTTTATTAGTGTATTATAGTTATTGTTTTTTTGTCAGCTTTTTCAGTCCTTTGACCAAAAGACCTGACAAGGACAATTTTAGAAAAGAAAAAGTTTACTTGGCGCTCAGTCTCAGAAGTCTCAGTCCATAGATGGCTGACTCCATTGCTCTGAGTGTGGGGAGAGGCAGGACATCAAGGTGAAAGAGTGTGGTAGAGGACATGGCATCAGGAAGCAGAGAGAATTTTCTCACCAAGGACAAAATTACACCCCAAAGTCAGGCCCCAGTGATTCATCTCCTCAAGCCAAACTTCACCTGCCTATAGTTACCACCCAGTTAATTCCTATCAGAGGAGTAATGCATTGATGAAGTCAAAACTATCATAACCCAATCATTTTACCTCTAAACTTTCTTGCTTGGTAGCAATAACAGCCAAAAGAGGGGGAAAGGTCCTTGCCTCGTTTGCACCTTCCAAATATAGCTGCAGAGGAGGCTGGCAAATATAATTTTTGCAATGGTGGGGATCAAACCCAGGGCCTCTCGAATGCTGGGAAATTGTTCTACCACTGAGCTATACCCCAACCCTTGTGTTAGCTTTTAAGTTTCTGAGATACAAGAAAATGTACTAAAAGGGGATAAAAAGAGATAAGTACCAAGAATCACCTCCTCCATGACTTTATGGTAATCTGACACCAATACATACATTTATTGGATTGTCTGTCATAGAATTGGAGCAGAGACAAAGAATGCAGCTGAATCAGGGGTGGGGTTTTCCCTGAGTGGATACAGCAGAAGTACTGCAGAGGTCAGAATGCTTATTTTAACATTGTTTGCCTGTTTACCCATGAAGTATAACTTCTAAGGGGTGGTAAGACTATAAGGGAATCTTATACCAGACAGAAATCGAAGAATCAGGGGATTAACAGCGTCTGGAACACTGCTGGATTGTATTTATAGCAACTATATATTTGCATAGATTATATGCAGTTCTCAATATTCTCACTGCATTTTCTTCCTTTATCCCCCTCTCAAAAAAGCATTTTTGAATGCAAGTGAATGAGTTATACTGTTACGTGAACTAATCTGGAATTTGTTTAATTTGCTTTTAAAATTACCAGCATTATACCCAAATAAAATAGTGACAGATTATTGGTATACCTCATAACAATCTAAGTCCTACAGTTATTGCCACTGAAGTTAAAAATCACTGCTTTCATGGGATAAGAGAATATAGGCGTAGAGGAAGTTTGAACATGAGATATTTGGATATTGTTTCATCTCTTCCCATGGTGGGCACCTCAGAGCCAGAACTGGACTGTGATGCTCTTACTTTTCATTGCCAATTCCAAATCATTTCTCCTCTCTCCTTCATACACCCCAGTCCTTTCTTAATCTTATTTTTTAAATACTGAAGATTTTCAGTCATACACAAAGGTGAAGAGAATAGCATAATGTCTCCCTGTAAACCCATCAGGCCAATTGATCAGTTATCCAGATTTTGCCACTGTTGCACCACCCTGCCTTTTTTTTTTGCAGAAATATTTTAAAGTAAATCCTAGGCCTCATGTCATTCATCCCTACACATCAGTGTATTTCTTTAACTATAAAAAAGTCATTTTTATAACCACAATGCCATGATTATAATTAAGAAACTGTTACAAATTTCTTCATGTTAATTAAATCCAGCCCAGATTAGTTGTCTCACAGGTGACTAAATTGGGATCCAAACATTTCCATGCATTCCATTTTGTTATGTCTCAAGGTTGTTTTTTTTTTTTGTTTGTTTGTTTTGTTTTTTGCTGCTGTTGTTGTTGTTCCTTCCTTCCTTCCTTCCTTCCTTCCTTCCTTCCTTCCTTCCTTCCTTCCTTCCTTCCCTTTAATCTAGTACAACATTCTTCCCCTGTTTTTCCACTCTGTCATTTGTTGGAAATCAGGTCAATTGTCCTACTGAATGACCCACATTCTAGATATATCTGTTCATTTTCTTGTGCGTTCATTTTGCTTTTTCCATGCCCCTGCATGTGTTTGTAACAGGATGTTAGCTGCTAGGGTTTAGGTATCTGAAGGGCCAATATTCTTGGAATATTTCCTGGAAAGCACTGCTACATCACATCATAGTACTGTTTTTAGTGATGCTAAGGTTGATCAGTGTTTTCAGAAAGGACATTCTAATACCTCCCTTGCAAAATTCCTCAATTTCTCATTAACCTTTCTTCTAATGATTTCAATTAATGGTAACCATGGCCTAAATAAATTGTTTAACTAGAAGTTACAAAGTAAAGACTTTTTAAAATTTCATATTCCTTTATTTTCAGTATCTGGAATTCTATTAAAGCAACTGTATCTCATCAAATATTAATTACCTTGAATTACAAGAAATAGGAAAAATACTCACTTCCTTTTAATAGCCAATTTTCAGAGTAAAGAGCTCTGTATTTGTTTTATTTTTATTATTGTTCAGGTTTCCTCTGTTTCTTTTTTCCCTTTTTCTTTTTATTTTCTCTTTTCATTTTGGTGTATCATAATAAACTCACTGATTTTAAAATATTCAGTATATTTCACTCAATGTAGCTATTGTTTTTAATGCTCAAATTACTCATCTGTGGCTTTGGAGAGTCATGCTAATTTAGCTCCCATGTGTTTTTGACTTTGCTGGTTTATTCAGTCTTTTTTTAAAATTTATATATGACAGCAGAATGCATTACAATTCTTATTACATATATAGAGCACAATTTTTCATATCTCTGGTTGTGTACAAAGTATATTCACACCAGTTCGTGTATTCATACCTGTACTTTGGATAATAATGATCATCACATTCCACCATCATTAATAACCCCATGCCCGCTCCCTTCCTCTCCAACCCATATGCCCTACCTAGAGTTCCTCAATTCCTCCCATGCTCCCCCTCCCTATCCCACTATGAATCTATTCATTTTTTTTAATGAGAGAGAGAGAGAGAGAATTTTAATATTTTAGTTTTTTGGCGGGGGCTGCACGCATGCCAGGCTAGCACGCTACGGCGTGAGCCACATCCCCAGCCCTGAATCTATTCATTTTTTGACACAGTAGATACGTTGGGTTCATCTTGATTATTTTCCTACTCCAGACATGGAATCAGTTTCTCCTCCAAGGAGCCTTTCTTCACTTCATTGGAGACTACAAAGAGGGCTCTAGCAATGCTCATAGCGTTGGATTGTACTTGGTTTTAGGCCTTTCATTGGACAAAACTAGGAAATAGATTTTTTTTTTTAAGAGAGAGGGAGAGAGAATTTTTTTTAATATTTATTTTTTAGTTTTTGGCAGACACAACATCTTTGTTTGTATGTGGCGCTGAGGATTGAACCCGGGCCGCACGCATGCCAGGTGATCGCGCTACCGCTTGAGCCACATCCCCAGCTGCGAAATAGATATTTTTTTAAAAGAAAGATTGTCATGGGTTACCATTTTAAATTTGCATTTGACGATTAAATTATTTTTATTTAGCTTTTTAAATGCCTGCATTTAAACTCTAAAATTTTGGCCGTAGCAACATTAGCATAATTATCTCTGCTTTAGCCAAAATATATATTACATCTTTCATACAATGACAAGAGTACAAATGACAATAAGACCAGTGCATGAAATTTCTAAGATTTCTTTAGGTCTGAATATATCACTTGTCAACGTGATATATTCCATTATGGATAACATTGGAAAATACCATAGTCTAAAGTCATTCAGATAGTGTTTCCTTTTTATGGTTACACCAACATGAAATTAATGCCTATTCATGTCTCTAGGTCACTGAAAGTTATTGCTTTCTTGGTTCCTCTCTTCCCAGTTATATCTTACTTAAAGTCACCCTGTAAATGTCAGGATTGAAGCCAGACAGTCTGATGACAATGTACCCTTTCACTCACAGGGCTAATACCTCTAATCCTCAGCTAGTTTGCTGATCATAGATCTGGGTTTCCCAAGAAACCTGTAAAGCATTTGAGAAAGACGGAGCAGGGAGGATTGAGTCAGATTATGAAGGATCAGACTTCTGACAGGAACTAAGGTAAATATGGATGTGAGTGTAATGGAATTAATCTGACTAGAGAATCTCTTGAGTCTGTTGTGACTGCTCATTCTTGCAGCCTTGGATGGCATGACTGTTAGGCAGTTTTCTTACAGGAGGTGCTGTGAAGGCTTCTGAGCTACTGTACTCTCATGCTTTCTTCTTCCCTTGGACAATTATTACATGTCCTACAGACTTTACCTTAAATTCACTTTTATGAAAAGCTTTCCCTATCTCTCCTACATTAGGGTTAGGGACTCTACTCTGTATTTTCATGACATCCTATTCTTGAGCTTCTTACACACGAGGATGCAAATTCAGTGAGGATAGATCTCAACCTTGCTTGCATTGTATTCCAGCACTTAGCATAGTGCCTGGCCAATAACAGACTCTCAAAAAATATTTAATGCAAAATATTAAATGAATGAGTCGAGCTTGGCCTGCTCTACCTCCACCATCTTTTATTTGTTAGTGCCAAACCAATACCCAAAGCCTAACAGCTTTAGTGTATGAGAAAATAGACTCTCTAAAATCTTTAAAATTTTATATAGATATGTGAAAATCCATGAGATAACTAACACATACGAGTCATGAAATTTAGGAGAGAAATATTAATCACTGAGAGGCAAATTTGGGGATAGAAAAATATATCGTCAGTAGCCATATGCTGTTGAACATTTGTGAAAGCAGCAGCTTCCAGCTGAATGGCCTGACCCAGATCTGTCAGGCCATATTTGGCTTTATCCGAAATACATCTTGCCTTACCTAGTTCTTGCAGGAAGAAAATCTGCAGGGTTTTAAATCGCCTATGCCAAAATAGAGCTGACTGAGAAGTTAAAGAAACATATGGAAGATTCTTTTCTTTTTGTTTTGAGTTTTACCATCTTTTGGACAGGTAATATATTCACATGGTTCAATAAGTAAATGATATAAAAATGATATATATTGAGAAATTTCCTTTCTGCTCCTATCCCTACCACTTAATTCCCTATATCCCTCAATATCACTAATTGCCACTTTCATTAGTATTTTTTTCAATATTTATTTATGTTATTCATATGGAAGTAAACATATTTGCATTTTATTTCATTTTTTCCTTACTACACAAAAGATAGTATATATTGTTCCATTTTTTAAAAAAAAAAAACATATATCCTAGAGATAGTTCTATATCAATATACAGGGAACTTCCTTTTTTTTTTTCACAGTTGCATTGTATTCCAAAAGTGTGAAGAGCCCATAGTTTGGTTAACATAGTCCTTTTTAATGGTATGTAAGCTATTTCCAATCTTTTGCTATTACAAACAATAATGTAATGAATAACTTTGTGACAATCTGCTTTCCATCACTATAACTAATGTCTGAGATAATCAATTTATAAAGAGATAAGTTTTATTTTGGCTCAGTTTTGGACATTTCAGTCCACGATTGATTGGCCTGTTGCTTTTGGGCAAGACAGCACATCATGATGAGAGCATGTGGTAGAGCAAAACGGCTCACATCATGGCCCTGGAGCAAAACAGAGAAAGAAGAAAGGATCAGGGTCAAAGCCATATCCCCGGTGACCTAAAGACCTCCTATTGGACCCCATCTCTTAAAGTTTCCACCTTAAAAGCACCACTCTGGAGATCAAATCTTTAACACATGGGACCTATGGGAGACATTTAAGATTTCAAACTATAGCAAACCTTAAAGATGAAGGGGAAAATTATTTGACATTTATAAATAAGAGTGGATTTGAGCATTAAATTGATCCCTGTGTGGGCCTGGTGAGGGGATTGTGGGGCACTATAATTAGGTGAATGTGTAACTAATGACTGGGCAGATCTTAGCAAGAGAAAATTTTTCTTGAATTAGTTTTGTCTATGTGGCATTAACAGGTTTGGGAGATAATAGCATCAGGTAGGGAAACTCATCTGTACAGCTCTAGGCCTTTAAGTTTAATATGATGTCTTTGGTGTTTGGAAAATAACCTCCAGTTTGTCCTTGGGAAAATAGACCATGATTAGAAAAGTCTATTATTGGCCTCTCCCTCAAATTCTTATAATTTTTTCAAGACTTATGATTAAAGATAAAAAAACAGGGCTGGGGTTGTGGCTTAGTGGTAGAGTGTTTGCCTAGCACATGTAAGGCACTGGGTTGGATCCTCAGCACCACATTAAAAAATAAAGTTATTGTTTCCATCTAAAATTAAAAGTATTTTTTAAAATAAAAACACACACTATGCTTGATAAGGATCTGACCATCTAAGTGGATGTAGTACAGCAGACATTGTTGGTGGCCTACCAAGCATTCATCCCTATTCATATCTACTGGAAGTCCCTGCCTTTCTCAGGTATCCCCTTCCATTACATAGCATAGACTGGCCTCATTCCCATCCTCGTTCGGTCTAAATTAATCACGGCCACATGCCCTATTAAGATCCTTGGCTGAGGTATTTCCAGATGACCCAAATTCAGCTAATTTATACTGGAAGACAAGCCATCCAGTTGGGCAGGATTAGCTTTGAGGAGAGCAGTTAGAGCTATGGTTCTCTTTTCTTTATTCATGGGCCAAGAGGTGGGATTTCGAATTTCTGCTCATTCTTTTGCAATGGGGAGCAGAGAATCATACCTGCACTGACCTAGTCACAGCTAATCCACAGGAATCTGGGTCAAAGAGGGCTGGATAGAACAGCAGGCACCTGTGTTGGTACTTCTTCAGCCCATGCTCTTTAAATAATTGTTGAACTGCAATATGTGAGAAATAGAAAGTCCAGTGGTCCATTTTCAAAATACAGTATTTAGCCTTAAATGCAAAATTGGGATGTAAGAAAGGCAGCTGGAGAGGAAATAGAGCAGAATGGAAAGTTACAAGTAGTTATCTCACACAGTAGCACCATAGCCTATGGATGTGGCAGATCCAAATTCTATGCCCCTGAACAACCCTTTGATAATCAGGACGGGGGTGGGGGAATCTGACCAACAGAGAAAAAAAATCTCTGTTAAGAAAGCGTAACTTGGGCTGGGGATGTAGCTCAGTTGATAGAGTGCTTACCTTGTATATACTAAGGCCCTTGGTTCAATCCCCAGCACCACCACCACCCCCAAAATAGTAACTTAAGAATGCATTCACCTCCAAGACAACTTTCCTGCCACAGGAGAACCATGGGAGGTGGAAACAACTAAAATATATTTCTTCAAATAATCCAACAGGAGACAGTAAAATGTAAGCAAACTTCAGGAACATTGTGCATCCCGTGGTACTCATCCAATGAGGAACTAGGGGAGGGATCTTGCACATTAGGGGATAAAATACTGATTTTAACTGCTCTGGGTGTGCCTGCTCCTCTGATCTTGCAAGATTGTCATTAAATTAAAGCTTTGCTTTCTCTGTACCTTTGTCTCTCAGTTCATTCTTTGGGTTTGGACAGGTGAGAACGTTTCTCACAAACATCATGGAAGTGGGCAGATAAAGATTTCCAATAATACTTTACTAGAAACATATTAACTTGAATTCATTTTCACTGACTGAAGCAAAGTGAGTACTCTGAAAACATCAGTTGGTGCACTTTTCCTATAGTTCTTTCAAGATCTCAATTTTTAGGGAAGCAGACCAGTTTCTCAAGAGGCACACTTAAAATCTTAATTTAAAGATCTTTCAAGTGATTACATTAGTTACTGAATGCAGTGTTTAGTTTTAGAATTTTTGTTCTGCTGACTTTCATTTTAGGGATTCTGCTTGTGGGTATTGCAGAATAATTCTCCAGAGATATAGGTCTGCTTTAGAGAGGAGATTTTTCTTCTTTCAGTATTAAGGTTTGAACCCAGAGGTGGTCTACCACTGAGCTACAACCCCAACCCTTTCGATGATTTTATTTTGAGAAAGAGTCTCTGTTGCCCAGTCTGGCTTTGAATTTGCCAGTCTCCTGCTTCAGCTTCTTTAGTTGCTGGGATTATAGGCCTGAGCCACCAAACCACCACACTCAGTCTTTGTTTTTTAAATTTCCTCTCAAAGAGAGTAGTTTGAAGGGGACCGATTTACATTTTGTCAGTTTATCCAAGTGATAAAGGTCACTTTATAGAGCAGCATTCCACAGCCCAGCTAAACTGGTTACTTATCCAGTGTGGTTCCGGGTCACAGATTAAATACAAGATGACTGCTAAGAGGGTAGAATGCAAAGCGGAGCGCACAGAGGAAAAAATATTTTTGTGGTTATTTAGAAGGTAGTTTGTGTAGTGGGGAAAAGCATGGGTTTTACAGCCAGAAAGAAATCTCAGCTACTTAATTGGCAATGCTGATCACAAAATGAAAACTGTGAGGGTCCCTTGTTAAAAAATTAAGAATTTCATGAGAGTGACAGTGTGGAGGCCCTGTGTAGGGACATACCCATGAAACCCTGCTGGAGGGTCTTTAGTTCAAATCTCACTCCTGCTTCTCCAAAGCTGCTTGGCCTTGGACACCCTCTCTGAGTCTCACTTTTTTCATCTGTAAAATAGTAATAATTGAATCTTTCTTGAGAAGGTGGCATAGGAATAAAATTAAAAGCACTTGACATGTGAAAGGTGTCCATTCCTCTTATGTTCTTAGTCTATGTTGTGAACTCTTCCCTCCTGCTCTCAAGGCACTAGGCTTTGACCTTCTCATTTTCCACTTTCCATTCAAAAGTCTTTCAAAATTATAGTGAGCCTTAAAAAATGGCCTGTATATGACCATTTAGGATCAATTTTATACAGTTCAACTTATACAAACTCCTTAGCATGACTTTTTAAAATTTTAGTTGTCAATGGACCTTCATTTTTATTTACTTATATGAGGTTCTGAGAATTGAACCCAGTGCCTCACACATGCTTGGCGAGTGCTCTACCACTAAGCTACAACCCAGCCCCACTTAGTGAGGCTTCAAGCAGTATTGTTCTTAGACTTGAGCAACAGGGTCCTTTTTCCCTTATGTCTACACGTCTTAGGGGACATGCACCTACCCCTTACCTACCCACCTCCAGGCTTCTTCAGGAACACCTGTCCACCTAAAATGGTAGAGTAGGAGGAGGAGTGGGAGGGAGGGAGGATGGTAATGTCATACCTACACACAAGGGGTGTGAAGAGGACTGGGTCTGAGGTTTCCATTTGTTGGCTTGCATCTCTCCTCTCTTCCTTGCTCACCTCCACCTGCAAAACTCCCCCAGCTATATAAAGGGCCAGCCTGGCTTTCAAAGACCCCCTATATTCTGGCCTCAATCTACTTTTCCAATTGTATCTGTACCTCCTCTCAACTACTTATAATTTCTCCAAGTATTCTTGGCATTTTAAAAATTTCCATGGCTTCCACATGATGCTGCCTCAAATCCTTGTCCCTTTTCCCTGCCTGATGACATTCTACTAGTTGAAGAACTACCCTTCATGTTAGTCATCCCTGGCAGCCTTCTCTTCTTAACCCTTATCCCCAGGTGGCACTAGAGGCCCAGTGTGTTTCCGCTGGTGGCCTCATAGCACCACATATAAAGCCACATCACATTGTCTATAATGGTTTGTGGGGTTTTGCCCCTAGACTTAGCCTTGGGGGCTCTTCCAAGGCAAGCAACGCTTCTTTCGGCTTATACTCAGTCCTACTCAGAGTGCCAATAATCAATATCTTTCAATGTGAAAGATAACCTCACACTGAATAATTTCAGTTGGAAATCCCAGATCCTTCAGTGAAAAAGTCATCTTAAGCAAATTACTGAAAGCCAGCTCCTCCTCTTTGAGACAGGAATGAACCTATCTTCTTGAATACCCCTAAAGATTAAACAAAACAATTTATCTGAATTGCTTCAGCAAATGATAGTGTGGGCTCAATAAATGATAAGCACATCTAAATTATTTTCCACATTGTGATTTGTTGTAAACTATAAGAGGAATGTTCTTTGAAGCAAAAAGGGATTTCTATTTTGATGAGAAAATTTTATATTTAATAGCATAGTCTTAGTATGATACCATAGGTTTAAAAAAATGCATGCACTTTTTTTTTGTTGTTAAAAAGGCACTAGGTTTGGACAGGTGAGAACGTTTCTCACAAACATAATGGAAGTGGGGAGATAAAGATTTCCCCACTTAATATTTTTTGAGTAAATTTAATTTATGTAAAACTGGTATTCTTGGTATCAACTGGGCAAGAAAAATACTATATTATAATCTATTTTGAGAAGTAGTCATAATAAAGTTTATAGATCAATAACTAAATTTAGGAAAATAAGGAAATAAAAAGTATATTTAAACAATTACCCTTAAGAATTTTCAGAACTTCACATAAATATAAATGATAACTACTGTGTTTTTATAATGAGGTAGTCCTACAAAAATGCCTAAGAATACATATATGCATTCATCTTAGGTTATTTTTTAAAAGAGGAAAAATTAATTACAGGAAAATATACTAATAGAAACAGAAAGCAATACCTATGAGTTACTATATAAGTCTTTAATGGTCTGCTATGACTTGTTACCCCCAATTGAGGCCTTTTATCTATTAACATATTACACAATATTAAATGAAACTATTGATATTTGCATTATTGAACATCCAAATCCTGTTTTTATTAAGGAGAAAACTAAGAAAATGGGATGAGATCCAAGCTTTAAGGAAAAATAAAATTGATTTAACTCATTTGAATCTTATTGCTCATATAGAATGACTATAATAAAGGTGGCCTATTTTGGTAAATAAATTACTTTTCTAAATTTTTGTTTGCTGAGCTAATGCAAAATAAATAGCTCTTTTCTCTGCAATATATTCATGCTATTATGCTAATATGTTTGCTTGCAATCTTAACTATGTGAGACAATAAGCCTACCCATCTACAGTTACTAACTGTGCACATCTTATTGTACATTTTAGATACACTTGAATCATAGAAGCTGCTAATTTAGAATCTCAGGATATATGAAGACATCTGAGATTGAGAATGAATAAGTTATGCAATGGGGGAGTTACTGATGGCAAATTTAGGAAGACTTCAAGGGCACAGAAGGAACTCTAAGTCTTGTGTATTCTAGACGGTAGAACTGAAAATTAGTGTTAGCTTTACAGTAGTAACAACAGCAATGTTATAGTCAAGCGGGTTTTCTTTAAATTGCCTTTTGTGCTTGAAAGTATAATAAATGGAGTATCATCTTTGCTCTTGCCATAATGTTAAGGCACAAATATTTAAATTATTAATCGAAGACAAGAAGCAGCAGAAGCTTCCTTATGGAAAGAGATGGCGGAGTTTGGCATTGAGTTCTCTCTCCTTGCTTAAAAGATCCAGGCTGTGCTTTTTGAAGGCTTCTGACTGAAGCTTGAGTTCATCATAGGCCTTTTGGATCCCATCCACTCTGCGCTGAAGTTCCCGGACTCTCAAGTTGCTGTCTACAGCCACTGCCTCTTGCTCAAAGCGCTCTAGCGCATGCCTCCTAGCCATATCTGCTGCCTCCAACTTCTCCTCAAGCTGCCGGATCTCTGCCTGTTTGTTCTGAAGCACCTTGCCCCTCTCCATGGACAGCTGCAGAAGCTCCTCTTTCTCTTGAGTGATGGTTTGCAGCCTGTCCTGCAGCTCCTGACTCAGGCTGCTGTGTGTCTCCTGGGCCTTTGCCATCTGTTCAATGGCCTCTTGGTACTGCTGCTGGAGGCTCTGCAGCTGGCTGCGCAGCTGCTCTGTCTCCTTGTTGTGGGCACAATCCTGCTGGCTCTGTAGCTCCAACAGCTCCTTTTCTCGGGCCTGTGCCTGGCAGGCATCCTGAGCACACCTCTCTTTCAGAGCCTCCAGCTCCTTGGTGAGGGCCTCGCTCTTAGTGGTCAGCTGCAATACTTTGGCCTCCTTGTCCTTCAGAGCCTGGCTGAAGAGATTGCTGTTCTCCAGTTTCAGCTTCTCATTGTCTTCCTTCAGCTTGATGTTCTGACTCTTGTATTCATCCTTAAAGCGGATCATCAACTCATGGTTGGCTGCCAAGGTCCTGAAACGGTCCTCCAGTTTCAGGGCATGCTCACTTTGGGCTTTCAACTTTTGTGCCTCCTGCATCCTCTTCTCCTCCAGCTCTGAATTGAGCAGCTCCAGGATCTGGCAGCGTTCCAGGGCCTCATCGGCCCTCCGCTTCAGAATGCAGATGAGCTGGGACTGCTCTTGGATACGGGAGCAAAGCATTGCCTTCTCACCCTTCTCCTCCTCGGACAGCCCCCTCAGGTTTGCCAAGGCTTCCCTCAGCCCTTCCAGTTCCTTAAACTCCATCTCCTCTTCCTCCTTTTTCTGTTTTTCATTTTGCTTATCTAAGGGTTCTTCACCTGGTCGAGTGTCCATCCCAGGTGACTGCTCTTCCTGAGGCATAGAAGCTTTCCTCCACTAACAGCTGACCACACAGTCTCTCCCACTCTGATTTCAAAAGCCGCAGGGTGTTGCTAGGGACTCTTGGCACGCCAACTGACTTTTCCAGTAAAGAGTCCTGTAATTGGTGGGCAGGTCTTCAGAATGCTGTGAAGTAACAATAGGAAAAGGGGGGAGGGGATCCTAAGCAAATCTGTCAAGTTACCCTTGCTTTCTAACCAACGGATCCCTCAGTTCACAGTCAGTATCT
This sequence comes from Marmota monax, assembly GCF_021218885.2. Taxonomy (NCBI): domain Eukaryota; kingdom Metazoa; phylum Chordata; class Mammalia; order Rodentia; family Sciuridae; genus Marmota; species Marmota monax. The sequence goes on along the minus strand of NW_026695236.1, from coordinate 4,470,613 downwards.
GGCTTGTACAGCCAGAGAGATGCTAACCGCACTCAATTCCTAGCCCACACCAGGGAAGAAATCTGACTCCCCCTGATTTCCAGTAGGAGTAAACAAATCAAGTTTATACCATCTTATCCCTTCTCTTTCTTCCCCATTCAGTTGTCAGGAGAATAAATTACTTTCTGTAATTTTTGTCTTCTCAAAAACGTGTAATTTATGAACACAAAGTAGCAGTAGTACTCCTTGAGAGCCAGGTCCCTAAGTGGCTGGGAGTTTGCTCCCTCATGTTTGGCCCCACTCAGTTTGATATTTAAATATTGAACGAGCAAATCCCAGTGACATTTCCATCATTTCACCTACCACTGTCCTTATATGAAAATAGATTTTTTTTTATTCACCACTCCCTGAATTAGCAAAGTAAGGTCACAGAAAAGTTTAATGAAAATAGATGTGATACATATTAAAACAGAAAAAAAGAGATACAAATGAGGCTTACTTTCTTATTCATCAAAGTCAATTTCAGATGGATTAAATAGTCCAATGTAAGGTAAAGTAAAATCAAAGTATTTTCTTCTAGTAAAAGAAAAGGTAAACATCAAATCTTGGGCCAAGAAGCACTTTCTTAGACATTATGTAAGAGAACAGAAGAAAGCAGCTTGATTAGACTTCATTGAAAATCTGTAGTTACTTGTAATTTTTAAAATTATGTGACCTCTGAGGTTTTTCCAGTCCCTTCATCATCTGAACTTGCCTGACATTTTACTTTCTAGCAAATCCAAATACAGAAGTTTCCCATACCAACCAGGTTTCTGGCCTGGTGGAAAGGTGTTGCTTTGTCTGGAATGCCTTGTCCCACTTTGGAGCTTGTCACTCTGCTAATTTACTAAGCTTATTATACTTAATTAAGAATCATTTTTCTGGGAAGGTATTTGTGGCCCTTACATGTGGAATTGTCCACATACCTCTTTTACCATATCCACTATAGCTTTATTTGTACTCTTAGTGCAGCCTGTGAAAGATTTATTACAATCATTGCTTTACCTGCCTGCCTCCCCCGTTAGACTATGAGATGATCTAATTAGACTCTGAGATCAAGCATGGCAGGTGTTTCTTCCTTGATGATTACATCAGTGCCTAGCACATTGGAGAGTCTCAGATAAATGTGTGCTGAAGGAATTCCAATGAGAGAGAGAGAGAGAGAGAGAGAGAGAGAGAGAGAGAGAGAGAATGAATGAGAATATCCCTAATAAATGTAAGACGAAATTAACATTTTTAAAGGCTTATAAATGCCAATAAAACATTAACATGTTAAAAAGAGAAATAGATAATTAAATTCACAAAAAAGGGAATAAAAATGACCAAGAACTGAGTCTCAACAATGATCCAACAAGTGCAAGTTAAAATTAGATACCATATAATCTATCAAATTAGTAAAAAAAATTTCCCCTTATGACTACCAAGGACAGGTACATGCTGTTGGTGAAAATCAATTGACTATATATATTGAGAACTTAAAACATTTTTATGTCTTTTGAACTAAAAATTGCCCTTTAGGTATATCTTTGCTAGGAAAATAATCTGAAAGAAAACATTTTGCTCAAAGCTTTTCATTACAATATGGTTTACATTAACTAAAAGCTGGAAACCTAAACATCCAAAAGAGTGGAATGTTAAGAAAATTATGATATGTTCATACAACAGTATATTGTATAGCCATTAAACATCATTTATAGGTAAATCTTAATGACACAGCAAATATTTATGTTAGATAACTTTAATAAGAAACAAAACTTATTTAGAATAATCTTAATGCTAAGATAGACAAAGCAGTTGACTATCCCTGTAATCACTATTTCTGGGGGTCCAACTTTATATCTCCTAAGTCATGATGATAAAGAAAAACCTGTGTCATTATAGATGTCAGATGGATTTTTAAAATGCTTCACATCTCACTGGGAACAAAACAGATCCAAAAGAAGAGTTCCAGATTTTTCCTTCAGTCTTAAAGTTTAAGTCTCATTTCCCAAATCATGAATTTCTTGTCTATACAAGGAAGGCAAGGAGATTTTCTAAGCTGAAATTTTAACAAGTATTTACATTATAGGATATTGAAGTTTTGTGAAAGTAGATTCCAAAGATTTAAAAATGTGAATTATACTTACCAGAATTCATTTCTTTTTCACTTTTCCTTAAATGTTAAACATAGGATATTTAAGGAAAAGGAAAGTAACTAGAAAATTACAATGCTCTTTTTCTAATTTTAAATATATTGAAAATTTTATTTGTTGATCACTTTATATATATAAATATAGTTTATATATATAGTTATACATATATATGTGTGTGTATATGTGTGTGTGTGTGTATATATATATATATAGTTGTATGGTGTAATAAAAAGAATTCTTTAAATATATTTCCTAAGAAAAGGAAAAGAAGACAGAAAAATACTCAAAATATGAATACTAGTTGTTTCTTCAGAATGAGAGTTTGGATGCTTTCCCCCTCCTTTTTAACTTTCTAAGTTCCTTACATACAGTGAACACTCAGCAAATATTTGTCTGTGACATCATTTTTTCACATTTAAAAAAATGTTTATATTTCTTTATATAAAAATTAGTTTAAGTAGCATTATATCCACAGATTACTTATCAAGGCTGAGAATATCACAAGATTCATTAATTTAATTCAATAAGTATTTGCAATATAAAGTGCTAGATGCTAAGAATACTTAACAAAATAAATACCTTCATTCTCCTTAAAGAAGTTTAATGATCATCTTTAGCTCCTCTGTGTCATGATTATTTTATTTGTTCAATTATTTTTTTTCCAGATACCTTCAATTCTGAAAGTTTCCAGAATATTCCCTTCTCAAAAGTCCAGCATAAAAGCAGACCATTGCTTTCCCTAATGGAAACTAATGAGTCTCCTCTACCTGCCTTTGTTGAGTATTTCAATATCTCTTTTTTATTTGAATGTTTTTATTTATTAAAATGTTGATAGCTCTATCTATCTATGGAGAGAGTTTCTATCCATGGAGAGAGTTTGTCTTTCTTTTTAAAATTAATATGATACTGTAAACTTTGTCCCAAAGGAATTTTTTTTTCCTTTTTGAGCTAAAATTAAATAGAATAAATACATGGTATTGGGCATTTGAACATCTTCTTTTAATCCCAACAATATTCTGGCCAACCAGGCATTTATGTCTATATTTTATAGCTTATAGGGGAAAAAAAAAAAACAAGTCTCAGAGAGGTGAAGCAAATTGCCACCAGATCACCCAGAGAATAAATAATAAAGACAGATTCAAATCCAGATCTTTTTATAACAAAGCCCATAATCTTAAGTCACACTTCGTTTGTTCATTTGCTCATTCATTCGTCTCACATGTACTGAGAAATGATTATGTCTATTATGCAATTCCAGCTCTCAAGATGAGTACAGCTTAGTGACGGAGACACACAAATACTATCAGCAATTCAGTGTGATAACTGCTAATGTAATCTTGGAGAAATCAGACATATCACTCCTCTTATGAATATAATGGTAAGAACCAAGTATATTGCAGACAGAAGGAAGGGTGTAAACCAGTCTTTGATGAAGAGGGGAGTATTAGTCAAGACTATTTTGTCAGAAACTCAACTCGGTTTGGCCAAGCTAATGGGGACTTATTGCCTCACAGAGCATTGAGGAAACTCATGGAATCAAAGTAAGAGTGGCAGGAACTAGATAGGATCTCAAAAAACAAACAAAATATTACAGATGTAAAGCTACCAACACTATCTTCTCTGTCAGTTTCTCATATATATTGCAGGCAGGGTGGGTGTGTGATTTTTCTCTAACTAAGGGCATAAGAGAAGAGTGTTTCAGTTGAACTTATGCAGGGCTGTAATCTGTGATAGTGCTGGGAAGTAGGTATTCAGTGGAAAGAAATGGGAGTAAGTTAAGGCTATTGGTAAGAAAGTGGCTGACTGGAGAGAGGAATGATAATGGGAAGCAACTGATAGAGATTTTAGGGACTGAAATCATGGATGCATTTTTTGGGTGGGGAGGGGCGGTACCAGGGATTGAACTCAGGGACACTTGACCACTGAGCCACATCCCCAGCCCTATTTTGTATTTTATTTAGAGACACGGTCTCACTGAGTTGCTTAGCCTCTCACTTTGCTGAGGCTTGTTTTGAACTTGAGATCTCCTCAGTCTCCATCTCCCAAACCATTGGGATTATAGGCATGTGCCACTGCGCCCAGCTTTATGGATGCATTTTAAGAATAGATGTTAAAGAATCATGAACTGAACGTATAGAAGATTTTAGTCAGAATGGGATGTTTGGATTTAATGTTTCAGAGACAGAATAGTTTCCAGGTCATAGGGAACTATACCTATGAAATTCATAGATACATGTGGCTGAAAGGGAATGGAGGCTAAGGACATTTAAATCAAGGTCAAGGTACTAAGAATCCAGGGTGTTTGATACATATTCCCTATTCTGTGGAGCCAACTAAATGAGGTTAGTTGGAAGGATGGTAGATGATCATAAGAGGGAGTGAAGGGGATAATGATAACAGCAAATATTCTTCTGAGAACTATTTGTTGAGCATGAACACTTTGATTCTTGTATTTTTTGCCTACAGAATAAATACAAGTTCCTTTTTTATCCCCCCTTCAACAGACAAGATGGAGAAGTTAGGTAATTTGCCCAAGGTCACACTGCCACTAAGTGGTTTAACCGGGAGATTCAAATCCAAATCCTCTCTTCTGGAAGCTACTTAACCATTACTCTCCATTCCCTGATGTAACTGGATGGCATATTTTTAGAAAAAGAGGTAAATAAAGAAGATAAAGAAGCAAAGGTCTGAAATCAGATCCTACATGCTAGCTGAGGTACTGGATATGGGAGAGTCTTCTCTTCATGAAGCTAAAGGAAAACTAGTTTTCTGGAACAAATTAGCCAAAGAATCAGAAGGAATGTTCTGTAATTCGATTAAGTGTGTGAGGACACAGTTTGTTTCATGAAATAAAGGAAAGAAATTAGTGCATAAGCCTGGGAGGGAGTGGAGACAGGAGAGGAGATAGGAGAGTGATCCCAAAGCAGAATGGGAATGAGAATGCTAGTGAAAGCAGATGTTCAGGAACTTCTTATTTGATGGTAAGTATGAATGACAGGGATATGTAAAAAGAAGACCAAGCACATTATCTGGGAACCATAGGTTGGGAGAATGGAAGAGTGGTAGGTTAATAGTAATCATGCTTTTGGTGGACTCTTAGGTCATGTGAGCAGGCCATGGGGTCCTCAGGATTACTACTACTTCCTTAGAAGTTGTAGTAGACATGGTGGATGGGGGAATTTAGGCCTCTCTGGAAGGAGTCACCAGAGAAGATTCTTAGACGTACTACTTCATTTAAAATTTTTGAAATATTTTTGAGACAAAAGTGGCATGAATGCCCTACTCTTCATTTCTCTACCATCCATGTTTAAACAACACTCTATTCTTCTAACTAGGGACCATTTCCCCAAGGCCACAGGGTAGGCACATTACTGAAGACGGGTTAATTATGAAACCTTACTGCCTCTACTCCTGGCCACAGTGAATGGTTCCATGGTGGGCATGTGATGCAAACCTGGCCAGTTTCTCTCAGAGATTTCTCAAATAGAACCTAAGAAGGACAAGTAATCTAACTGGGAGGTTGTGATGCTGGGGCTACCTGAGGTGCTATTTCCCACTCCTTGAGAGAGAAAAGATAGCATCTGAGTTCCTACTTTCAGTCTGCAAGTCCCCAAATTAACCTAGGTTTCTGAAGCAGTTGCTTAATTCCATGAGCTAACCCAGTGTCTGTCCAATAAATCCCCCTGTTGGGCTTTTTTTCAGTTAGGTTTCGGGGGGGGGGTGGGATTTAAAAGGCCCTAAAACATGCAGTTCAGGGAAATGCCTCCAGTTTCAGGAAGCATGCTTTGAAGGATCAGCAAGTCTTTACCTAAGAGTCACACTGGCTCAAAAAAACCCTTCCACCTGATTTTACAGAAGATTTCAGGCTGCTTACATTTTAAAATACATGAAGCTCACACTTAGCCTTCTTCTGTGGTAAGATAAGATCAAATTTATAATTTGTATTTTCCTTTCCAGAAGAAAATGTGTGAAACCCCCTGTGGATAGATGCAAGACACATGGGTGGCTCTATTGCCCACCCCGGTGTTTGGGAGGTGAGGGATCTGAGCATGGGAAGATGCAGGCAATCCTGATCCTAGGTCAGTGCATACCAGAACCTATCGCATTAGTGCCCCAGAGTTGGCTGGATGCTAGGAGGTAGTTGAACATGTAACAGAACGAAGAGCTTGTCCACTCTGTGACATGGACAAGCCAGGATGGGATTTATACTGCTGGTTACTGCATTCCAGGCTTAACTCATCTTTCCCTTCTTTAAGGTCAAAGAGAATAGAGTTAAATACTCCCAGAAAAGACCTAGAGAGACAGTGGAAGGGGTGTTGTCCTAGGTAAGTCTCTTACTGACAAGTGGACACAAGGCCATCTAGTATCTGTTTGGGCAAGGAGGCGAGCAGTTAGAGGTTTTGATAACATTTACTAGATACCTGTTGTAAGACCCCATACTCATTTATTACCTAGGCTTCATCAAACCTACATTAAATCGGCACTTGTTTTGAGAAAAGCAAATTAGTTGAGTCCTAAGGAGGAGTAACATTTCATGTACTAAAATCATCCCAAGAGTTCTCTGGAGAAAAAATTTTTAAGAATAAATATTAACCTATATTATCTGTCTGCTTGGGGGAAATAATGCGAAAAGTTACAGTGAAGACTGAAATAATATTAGCCCAAGTTTATAAGACTTTTTAGGCAATTTAGATTTTATGATTCCTACTTATAAAGGGTTTCATTTAAAGTACAAAGCCAGGCTAATTTGCCAACACAATGTAAATCATATGATAATTTATTCTAAGGGTTTTTACAAAATATTTTATGAAAATTATACATATATAGGAAATACAATAAAATTCAACAATTTATATTTTAATTAAAACTTTGTTGCAAAGCACATCTGTGGCTACCATTATACTGCTTTAATATAATAAAGTTATGGGGAAAGCAATCATATATAGGCAAAGTTTTTAAAAACATATTCTATTACAAAATACAGACTTGAGACCTACTTTCAAATTAAGCCAAAATAAACCAAGAGCTGAATTCCACTTATGGCCAGTGGGTGGCACCAAAGTACACTTGAGACTGGGGGAAAGAAAAAGCAGTTTCTCAAGGTAGAAATGTGCTCAGTCATGTTCCTCTTATTGCCCTAACATGGAATTCCAGATTATTAGAGATTACAGGGTAAATAGTTATCTTATTGTGTAATTCTTTGTCATAACCGATGTTGCTCCTCTCCAAGGCTACCCCAGGAGTATTTTTGTTACTTTTTTCTACAATCTATCTATTTACAAGTACCAGTACTTGCAGGGGTTTGCGATAATCAAGTGGCAGGTTTAACCATAACACAAATGTGGTGTGAAACCAGAACACTCTGTTGGTTAAAAATACTCCTAATGAAATAATTTTTGGCAGAAAAATCTTTGAAGCAGCAGCAACAGTTCAATTTTTCTAACTTGCTCAGGTATCTCCTTTAATGTTGGAGTCACAAGTAAGTCACATATCTTATCAGTATTTAAGTCCCTTGGGCCCCTGTAATCCAAGAAACACATGCAGATGACTTCAACATGCTGTGTAGTCTTTATTGGTGGCAACAGAAGGAAGCGAGAATCTTTGTCCATGTAGTCAGATTTTCGAGATCCAATTTGACCTCTGTAGTAGTTTTCAGTGGAGGAGCAGTAGGCTCTGGGCTTATTTGGAAATCTTGGCAATCAAAAGCATTCTGAGGGGCAGTGTTGCTTCAATCCAAGTGTTGGGGGAATTCACCATCTTCTCCCAGAGAGCAACCTCCTCTGAAGTAGAATCCATCCAATCCACTTCAGTCCCATAGCTTTTACCTGATTTAACAATTAAAAAAAAAGAAGGTATGTGTTGGGGGGACTTTGCATTTAAAATGGAATAGCCCATTGGGGAAATGGTATTGGGGGGGAGCGGTGTTGTTATTCCCTAACTATAAGCACTAATAGAAGACATCTATAAAGAGTTTTAATATAACCAGAAAGCAGATCTGGGACATCACATAAAAAAGAACTATTTGACCATCTGAGTAGACCCCATTTTTGAGATCATTCTCAGACCAAGTACTTCTCTTCATATGAATATAAAACAGATAACAATTTGTCAGCAGCATAGAGGGGTTTGGAGGATTCTGCAAGTATGGTTAGGCTTTGGCACCTAGCAGACTCAATTTTGAATTTTGGCTCTGTCCCTTATTAGCTCTGTTACTTAATTTCTTGGAATATCGGTTCTTTTGAGAAGTATATTATTAATAACCTCATAGAACTATTATGAGGATTAAATGAATGAATAATGCAAATAAAGCATTGAATACAGTGACTAGTGCTCTATAAATGTTAGTTGCTATTATTAAAAACACACCTTTAGTCTCAAAGGACCATAAATATTTTTTCAAGGTAGAAGAGTGATATAGACATTTCTGTTCCCCATACCCTTCCCACCAACAATAAATTAAGCTCTGTATCAACAGACAGGACACCCTGTTATTTCTCATACTGAAAGCCATTGGCATACAGCCTGACATCCCTTCACTCATTCATTTCATTAAACTTTATGGAGACAGGATATTTATTTTCACTAGGAAGAAGCAAAGCAACAAACAACCCTCTAGTGTCTCCAGGGGAATTTGGTTCACGGAGAATTTAAAATGTAAGAAACATTACCTGTTCCAAAGCCAATCCGAAGACCTCCCAAAAACTGGTTGGTTAATTTGTAATGGTCCCAGACAGTGAGCTCTACACAGGCTTCCATCAGATCTTCAGGCCTGAACCCATCGTATACCATGGTATGGTTGAAGATGGGGTTGGTGGTTTTCCCTACAGCTCTTGTCTTCTGGCGACTTTTTCTACTTGTGTCTGGAAGGATGGTACTACAAAAAAATTTTAAAAAGAGGAATTGTTGTGAGAGCATTTTAATAAGAGTGTAAGAGTGAACACTTATTCTTTCAATATACTTCAGCACAGCTACTAAAGGTCAGCAATGGAGGAAAAGGTATGGAGAGAGTGTTGGTGGTTTGGGGGAGGGTAGGAGAAGATACATTATGCTGCAAAGACCTGGACAAAGTTGCCCAGACCTGGTTTGAATCTTGACTCTGCCACCTATTTGCTGTTCATTCTAGGGGAAGTTGCTTTACCTCTCAGACACTTGTTTCTGGTTTACAAAGTGGGAATGGTGTTGCTGAACTTCATAAGGTTGATCTTAGAATTAAATAAAACATGCAAAATGCTTAGTTCAGTGTCTGTGGTAAGTAAGTGCTTTATACAGTAGCAAATGCTTGAGGATTTCTTAAATTTTAGAAGCATGGTGTATCCCAATGCTTTATGGTGGCATAAAGACTTACTCTTATACACATTTGAAAAAAAGAAATCAACTTGCTAGGTTGACCTTGGGAATAAAAAAAAATGTTTTTTTTCAATTACTTATGTCTTACTTATGGTAATAATTGAAGGAATTTAATGCATAATGCTTCTTGTTAAGGCAAGAAGATCTGAAAGTGGTCTCACAATGGGAGATTGACCTGAGCTGAAAACTCTTACCAGTGAATAACTGTGAATAACTATGAAGAGTATACACAGGAAGATGATAAAGTCATAAATACCTAAAACTATGTCACATATATTTAAATAGCTACAATTTGTCTTCTAATAGACTCTATATAGATAAAATTAGAGAGAGTTAGATCATCATAATACCTATTCAGTTATTACTAGGTTCCAGTCACTTTTTACACATAACAGAGAAAAAAGTTTACCCTTTAAAAGCCCAAACAGTTTTAAGCTCTATGAGCTAATTCTTAGTAGGGGGTTGCTTAGCAAATTATTTTCCAAATATCTGCAGTCTGATACAAGAGTCCTTTGCAAATGGATCAAAAACATGGGGACAAAGGAAAGGAGGAATGCTTCCTGCTTACAAAGAAGTCAAGGAGAATGACATCCCACCATTAGAAATTTGATAAATTATTTTGTATTAATCATTGCCCTCACCAACAGTTATACCTCTAGAAGATGTTGCTTAGCTGAGCTTGAGGTCTCTAGTTTTATTTGTACGTATGACCTCTTAGTTTTATGATTTTAAAACTAAATGAAGATTTGGAAGTTCATGTTACAGATTCCTCTAGTTTAAATCACCATTATACCAGGTAAATTCATTTAAACTATAATTGATGAATTTCAACATCACAAATACAGAAAACTGAAACCAGCCAGCAAAGGCTAGTCTATAGAAGAACTGAAGAAGACTGAGTCATTAATGCTGTTACCATTTAACAAAAGAATTTAGATGACTTCCCCTTAGTGGTGGCAGATCAAGGCATTCCTTCACCCAGATGTGCACTTCGCCAGTTGTAGGAAGCTTTTTACCTGTAGAGAACAAATAGAAAAAAGTTTTACATTTCTCTTTTGGCAACATTGCATCCAAAGGTATCAGCCCAAAAATGGTCTAGCACAGGAATGCTAGCTACTAGCTAGTGCTTGATGGTATCAAATTGATAAAACCTATATACGCCTAACTCTATCTTTCATAGTCCAGCTGCACTAAACTCAGAGAACTCCATAAAAATAATTTATAAGAATAAAAAAAATCATATTTATTCTAAGTACACAGTATTTCATCCTTTTTTGGAGAGTTTTGCTTGGTTTGACAAGATCAGATATTAGGAATATGAGTTATCCATTTATAGCTATATTAAAAATATCTCAATGAAATACATAATCCTTTCAAATATTAACACCATTATCAATTGGTGCTGATAGAAGGAAATTTAAATGTATCTGAGTATGAAGTAACCAAACAGGTCCTAGCTGAGTTATAGCCATTTTTCTTGTTGAAAGTGTTTGTTTGTATTTTATAGGGATATTGCACATGCATACATACTAGCTAATATTATGGATAATTGCCAATAAGCTGGTTTAGTCTGAAGTTGCTGTCTAGATGGGGTACACATGGACGGAGGAACAATATCAGGATCGTGTAGCTCAATCAGTAAACCAAACAGTACTTAATGATCATCTATAATATGTTCATCTCTGTGATTGGAATGTCATTAGATATACAAGAAATAATTTATACCCTTGAAGTATAGATTAAATGTTAAGCAGGAGAGATTAGTTCAAATAAAACTATAAAATGCAATGTAAAGTGAAATGCCAAGTTATTATTGCAATATTCTAGAAAATAATGTAGTCAATGAAGGCTAATATAGTCTGCAAAAGCATTAGGGAGGAGATGGGACTTCATCTAAGGCTTGGATAGGTTGAGGAGAATAGGAAGTCATCCCAGGGAAGAAAACCTACATAAGGGAGACTCAGACAAAGTAGAGCCCACCACAACATTCCATTCTCCTGGTTCACACCACAAAGAGACAGAGGGGAAAATGAGCAATGAAGTTAGCATTTCTATGCATGTTGACCCATAAGTGACAGGATACAAATCATATGCAAAAAAAAAAAAAATCTGCCTTTTAGGAAGATCCAGAAGTTACAAGATGATGTCTGGCAGGATTCTGGCCTAAAGATGTGCCCTGCTTGCCCTCTGATTTTTTTTTTAAACTTAATTAGAATACCTTTTCTAGTTCAGCCACTGCCCTCACCTCCATTATTTCTTTCATATCACTAAGTTTACTACCTTGTTACTGAAAACATTTGAATCTGTAACCACTAGTTTCAACCATAACATTCCTACAGACTCTTAAGGATAACCTCCTGGGGAACTTTCTTGGGAAACAGGGTGGGGATAGGACCTGGCATTTAGTTCCTTCCAGTTTTTTAACTCCTAAACTGAACTGAAGACCTGAGGCCCTAATGTCAAGGATGTGATTAGTAATCTTGAGAAAAAAAAGTTAATAAGACTGAAAATGGAAGACCAGTGAGCTCTGATTTCTTAAGGACTTTCTATGAATTCTTCCAATTCCTACCTGTGAAAAAGCATACTCAAGTTCCATTCTTATCACAGCATTATCATGAGGCCCAAATTATGAATAAAGGAATGGTCATTCACACGGTGAAGATAAAGCTTTTTGAAGAGTGAAGGGAAACTTAAAATAAGAATTGAACAATGGACTGAAAAAATTAGAATTTCTCATAGAAATAGAAAACAGCACTGACATAGGGGAAAAGTGAGGTTTCAGAGTAGCAAAATGAAAAAGTTCTGGAGATCTGTTTCACAAAGTGGTAAATATACTTAACATCACTGAGTGATGTGCTTAAAAATGGTTAAGATGTTATATGATTTTTTTGCCACAACAATAAAAAATGAATTATCTAGTTTACAACAGAGAATTGATTCATTTGGTTTATACATTTATTAACTTAGTAATTTTTTTTAGAGCTTCATCTTTGAAAATATAACAGAATAAATCCTTGGAGAGATAAGGGATAAGCAAAGAGCATGGCTCTGAATAGAAAATCAGTACAAACCAGGGGTTGGCTCTGGAACATACTGGAGAGCTAGCTTCATTTCACCCCTGTTTTCTGCTTCGAGGGCAACTGGTGCTGTCTGAAAAATAAAGGAATATCAGCAAGTGTGAGTCACAGATATTTTATCCTGTTTGTGGGTACTTTGTTACAGGGCCATACCTTTTCTATGACTATGTATAACTCACGCTACTTTAAAATTTTCCTCTGCATCATAATTAGACTATTATTTTTGTAACTTGGAAAACAAAGCTGTGAATCTTAGAAAACCCTGCAGAGCACCCAGTAAACATTTCATGGCCTTTAGTCTCAAAGATGGTGGAGAAATCAGATTGGTTTGTTTGGAGATGGGAGAGGTGTCCTGAGATGCTTTCAATTTTATCAAAACACATAAATTTTGTTAGTCATTCAACCAGCACATAAAACAATTTGCATTCTCTTTCTTTAAAGAAATATGGGAGATAGCATGGGAAGGTGGAGTGAACAAGTCAACTCATTTTCAAAGCTGTATTAACCTGATTATTATAAACCAAATGCATAGGAGTTTAAGAATTACAAAGACTGGACAAAAAATTTTAATATGCATATCTGTTATTTTCAAGCATGGAGGGGGGAGTTTTACTTTCAAATATGGTTATTTAGTTCCAAAATATGTATATGCATCAGAAATGCTATTGACACTTTCTGAGGAATTCAGATTCAGCAGACCTTGGGTAGGACTAGAAATAGGTGCCTCAAATGATTTTGATGCAATATTTGGGAACTATATTCTTAGTGGAACTGTTTTATTATGATACTAAATAATGGTTGACATTATATATGTTTATCATTTCTATCTCTGATGGTCTGGCTTAGACTACACCATCATTCATACTAAGATTTAAAAAAAATAAAAAATAAATTTGAAGGAGTTAAAAAGAACAATTGAGACAGAAAAGGACTCAAATAGACAAGATCTTAGAGCCCAACATTGTTCTCTGCTTTTCACTTTGAAGAATTAGCTGATTTTTACATAGTGCCAAACTAAGAGCATAAAAAGTCTGGCAGAAAGACACTGCTGAGCTGAGCAGCGCTTTTGGCAATCTTATGGGGCTGGAGGCACAAAAATTGGGATAGATTATCTCCTAAGAAGGAATGACACTGGAAAATATCCTAGACTAGTGGCTTTCAATTTATGGTCTCTAGGTCAGCAGCAGCAGCACTGCCTGGGAACTTTTGGGAAATGCATATCCTTGAATTGTCAGCTCACTCTCAGACTGGATTGAGGTGGTCTGTCTGTATTTTATCCCTCAGGAGTAAAGTATACCGTTTCAAATTATTCTTAAACTTTTTCATGCAATAAAAAGTGAACAGGAACACCAAGACAAAGGCCCAAATGATCAAATCAGGATTTAAAAAGAAATAGGAGAGACACATGATTAAAATACTGAATACATGCTTGTAATAACTTTACTATAGTTATACTATTTATGAGTGAAAAGGAATCAAAACAATCAAATGAAAATCTAAATCTGAAAAATATAATTTTTCTGTTATTGATGGGTTTAAATGGTAGAGTAGAAGCAGGAGATAAAATTATTGAACTTAAAGATAGGTTGCCAAAAAATAGCCTGAAGCATTGAGAAACAAGAATATAAAATACAGAAAAGAATATGAGACATGAGATAGAGTAAAAAGTTATATACACATATGTAATTGGAAGTTCCAGAAGGAGAGAGTGAGAAAAAGTAGGGCAAAATTAGTATTTGAAGAAATAATTGCTGAGAAATATTCAAAATTGATGAAAGACACAGATTTAAGAAACTTGGTGAACCAAAAAAAAAAAAAAAGGGTAAATACAAAGAAAACTACACTCAGTTTATTATAGTAAAATTGCTAAAAATTAAAGGAAAAAGAATTCTAAAATATGACAAGAAACAAATACATAAACTTCAAAGAAACAAAAATAAGACTAATAACTGACTTTGCAATATAAATGAAAGTCAGAATACAATGGAATGACAGCTGCAAGTGCTGAAAGAAATAACTGACAACCTAGCAGCTGAGCAAAAATATCCTTCAAAGTCTAATGTGAAAAAGATAGTATAATACAAAGAAAACTTGAAAGAATCCATTGCCAGTAAAGAAGAACTTAAAGTAAACTAAAGAGAAGTCTTTTTAAAAAAATATTTATTTTTTAGTTTTAGGTGAACACAATATTTTATTTTATTTTTATGTGGTGTTGAGGATCGAACCCAGTGCCTCGCGCATGCCAGGCAGGCACACTACCACTTGAGCCACATCCCCAGCCTGAAAGGGAAGTCTTGAACACAAAAAATAACTACACAGAGATGCAGAAAAAGATATAGAGAAGTAAGAAAGGAAACATGGTCAAATCTAAATGTACAGATTATATAAAACAAAATGTCTTCTTTTAAAACATGATAAAATACTACAAATATTAGAGAATGAATAAATAGAGTTAAAATAGTCTTGGTTTCTTTCATTGTCCTGAAAGTGGTAAAAATCCTTATTTGTATTAGACACTTGTGTGTGTGTGTGTGTGTGTTGTGCTGGAGATCAAACCCAGGATCTTGTGCATATTAGGGAAGGGCTCTACCACTAAAGTATACCCCTAGCCCTTATACTAGACACTTTCAATGCAAGGATGAATAATGTAATTTCTACAGTAATCAATAAAGAAAAAGAAACTATAAATGATATATTAATAGAAGGGAAAATGGAATTATATGATAATTGATTACTCCCAAAGAAGGCGACTGTGGAAATAAGGAAAAAAAAAAGAAATACTAAGATTTGAATCCAAATATGTCAATAATTACATTAAATGCAAGTGCACTAAGTAATCTAATTAAAAGACAAATATTTTGACCAAAAAAATTAAAAATATTGCTTATAAAACCATAACTACAAGAATTCAGAAAGGATGAAAATCAAAGGATAAAAACAAACTTCTAACCAATGGAAGCTGAATGAATGAGCTATACAGAGAAAACATATTTTATGACAAGAAGTATTACTAGAGGTAAAAAAGGATATTTTAAAATAATAGTAGTCCATCAGAAAAATAAAACCATTTTTGCGGGGAGGGGTATTGGGGATTGTACTCAGGGCCACTTGACCACTGAGCCACATCCCCAGCTCTATTTTGCATTTTATTTAGAGACAGGGTCTCACTAAGTTACTAGCACCTGGCTTCTGCTGAGGCTGACTTTGAACTCACCATCCCCGTGCCTTAGCCAATTCAAGGTATTAGTAAGATAAACTAAAAATAAACAGCAAATTAAAAGAAGAGACAAATCCATAATCATATCTCTTTTAGTAATTCATAGTATACAGACACAAGATATAAAAGATTTTGGCAGCCATTATTGACTTAATTGATATAAAACATTACATCCAACAACCAAATAACATACTATCAAGTAACTCATGAAACATTCATCAAATCTGAACAAATGCTAGGTTAAAAGTACATCTCAATTTTCAAAGAAACGAATTATTTAAATGACCTTCCTAAAGTCTCTGAAATATTTGTTGTTAAAGGATCCAAACATTCTCCCTATAGTTCTTTTTCCTCTTTTTTCACAGAATGTAGAAGCTAAATAAGTTCACACTAATTTAAAATGACTCTAAACTATAGATCAGCACCATAAATTAAGTCACTAAACTTTTTTCCTACATATCAGGTCACACACCAACCAACCTAACAAGGACCTCAACTTACCTTCCGCTTCAGCGGGTACCACCGCAATTGCTTGTTCTGTTTGTTGTCCCAGTCCCATGCTTCCAAATCAAGTTCCACCTCCCCCAGGAAACTATTGCGCTTAAAGGTATCCCGATGCCAAACAGACAGGTTCAGCTTCTGTGTCTTTAAGATTTGCTTTTCAACTTTATACTGCAGTTCAAAGAAGAAATTTAAACAATGAATAACATTACTTTACTCCAAAGTCATGACACAGAAATGAAGAGAAAGTCATCTGCATAGATCAGATTTTCTCATTTGTTAGATTTCAAGTCTCAAAAATATTGCAAAGTCATCTTATTCTAAGTATTTTATTTCAAAGAGCTAAAATTCATCTTTCATTATAGCTGATGTTCTTCCCACCCCATCCCCCCACCCAGGAAAAGTAGACTATGGCTCAAATATCATAGCTGGTAATAGCTTTCTAAAAACAAAAGTCAAGTATTCAATGTTTGCTGGATGTTTTCAGACTAGATATAATGTAAATCAAATTCAGTCTAAAAATGCAAATCAAATATAATCTAGTTATCTTTTTCTACTTGAGGACAAGGCACATTTCAAATAGACTTTATTTTTTAGAGCAGTTTTGGGTTCATGGAGAAAATGAGCAGAAAGTGCTGAGTTCTTATATACTATCATGCACCCCTCCCTATCAACATCCCCATAAGACAAGATATTTTTCAAAAAACAATAAAAATTTGTTTTTTCCCTAGCTTCACGTGATAAAGCAGAGAATATTTGTCATCCAACAGTTTTTCATGCCAAATCTAAGTCAGTCCTTGATTACATATAATCAAGAAAGAATAATAGTACTTCTAATCTAAAAATAATCTCCACTTTGCTTTATGATGTATTACATGACTGTCCATTTTGGTTGTACAAACCTGCCTTTCTCTGCATTTACCATTTAAATTAGCTGGCTTTTCCAGCTGATTCAGAAATAGAAAGGTAGTGGGGAATATCACAGTTAAACACTAATTAAAAACTTGCTTACAGAAAATCCACAGGTGGCTAATTCCTCCATGGATGATTAAGAATTTATTTAACTGTTTGTTTTCCCAGAGGATAATCAAATACTTAAAGAGTTTTCAGCTGGGCGTGGTGATGCCCACCTGTAACCCCAGCAGCTCAGGAGGCTGATGCAGGAGGATCGATATTTCAAAGCCAGCCTCAGCAAAACCAAGTGACACCCTGTCTCTAAATAAAATATGAAATGGGGCTGGGGATGTGGCTCAGTGGTCGAGTGCCCCTGAATTCAATCTTCAGTACCACTCCCCCAAAAATAAGAGTTTCAAAAAGAGGTAATGAATGACACTTTTTACAGTTTTAAATGATCTGTTAGTCACAACAAAGACAGCATGATAGAGTTTCGGAGAAGAAAATGAATTATGGGTGTGTGAGCCAGGTATATTCTCCATTCATCTGTTCATCCATCTATCCTTCTCATAAACATTTTTTGGCACCTATCCTACACAGTGTATTACCTATGAACATTTGTTAAAAGTTTAATGTGTGCTAATCACTTCACATATATTAACTCTTTTAATATCTACAACCACTGCAGCTGGTGAGTACTACTATTGTTCTTTTGCTGATCCCCAAACCATCATTTTCCCCATTTCTCAGATCTGAGATGCAGGTATATAATTTTCCCAAAGGTACACAAACTATAAACACAGCACAGCCCTCATGGAGTATAAAATTTAGTGTCAAACAAACCACTAGAATAAAGTGCTGAGTGTTAACATAAGTTTATCATAAAACAAAGTTTTTGAGGCAGCAGACAGCAAAGGAACTTAGGATTTAACAACATAGGAACATAGGAAGAGGTATTAATAACTGTGTAGGAGGTAGTTAGGGAAAAAATATGGGAATAACTATTCCATCCCAAAAGAACAGAAAATCAAGGCAGTCAAGAAAATGTACTTCCTCCAGAGTACAGAAAGGAATATAAGATGACTAGAACAAAGATTATGAAAAAGTAAAGTTGAGGTCAGAGCTCTGGTTGGGAAGGGACTGGTATGCATGTTATTAAGGATGGACTTGCTCCTCAGGGTAGTGGGAATTATAAAAAAAATTAAACAGAGAAATATCAAAATTGTAACCTTGAGCCAGTTACTCTCTCTGAGCTTCATTTGCCTCATCCAGCAGGGGATGCACAGGGAGGGCATGACATAACACATATAACACTCATGGACAGCCTCTCATACAGAGCAGATTCTCAGAAATTTATATTCCTTTCTTTTCTTTGTTTCCTTGGTGACTGACTTCATCTGTGTAAATACTACCCAAGAAGACATGGCTATTTAAATTGCACAGGTCAGCATTTAGGATTTTCCTATGTAAGAGAGTTCACAGATACCCGCAATATCTCGTTGTACACGGGATTCAAGGTTTTCTTCACCACCACTGTTTTCTTCTTGCCCATTTTGCCTTTGTCTGGTAACAAATAAGTCTTTACATATCTAAAAATAAGACAAAATAGACAAGTAGGTGAGAGAAGATAAAAATGTTTCCACGTCTACTCCTAAAAACCACAATGCCATTATTACCCTAGGTTCATGTATGACTGCACATATGGTGCAATGCTACATCATGTACAACCAGAGAAATGAAAAGCTGTTCTACAATTGTGTATAATGAATCAAAATGCATTCTGCTGTCATATATACCTAATTAAAATTAATTAATTTTAAAAAACACAATGAAAACTTACAGCAGCAATAATTATTTAACCACATAGAGAAAAGTAGTAAGTACTAAATGTTCACAACAACACCTTTATAATTAGATATTGAAAGGGATTTTAATGGAATAGATCACTTAATATTGTTTAAGTTTTTTTTAACATTTATTTTTTGGTTACAAGTGGACACAATACCTTTTTTTTTTTTTTAATGTGGTGCTGAGGATCGAACCCAGTGCCTCATGCATGCTAGATGAGTGCTCTGCCTCTGAGCCACAACCACAACCCTGTTTTGAAGGATTTTAAGGGAAATTTTCTGAATTCATTTTTGCCTTGTGGCCTCCCATCATGTACGGGGAAGGGAGAGTGCCTCTAAAATACTGCTTAATTCTGTTGGTTAGTTTTCTATTGAGAAAAGGCTTCGGTGCTTCCAGTTTTTTGTTTGTTTTGGTTTTTATTGTTGTTATTGTTTTAAGTTTTTGTTATTTTTTGGGGGGAAAATTTAATTTTGACACAAATCTAATTGAGCCAATTAAAAAAATGAAGAACATTGGGCCCCACTGTTTTTACACTAAAAATGAAAGAAAAAATATTAGGTTTGGCCCAGCACAATAATTAAGAATTAGACTTCTACAAAGGGATGAGTGGAGAATACCATCTGACTTTTGCAAATAAAATGAAATGCAATCAAACTTGTGATTTAAAATATGAATTAATAATTTTCTCTAAAGTTCTTCTGTAGGACTTAGTTTAAGTAATGGAAGCTATGTCATTCTAAAGTCTTAATTATTTTTTTACACCATAGAACATTAAAAAATTTGAAAGTGTTCTGGAAAGAGTCAGGGATTCAAGTTTTCATTCTTAATTTTGCTGCTATCTGAATTCACATATATGGGTTGTTTTCTCTATCCCTTATTTCCTTTTCTATAATATGAATGAATTAGATAAGATGTCTTCAAAGGTTTCTTCCAACTTGAAACTTTTTGTGTTTCTCTGTGATTTTTATAATTTTAATGTTTGACATATAAGTTTATAAAGTAAATAAAACAGCATTTCTCTCCACCTTTTCAAATAGTCCTTTTAACAAAGTCACACAAAGACTCTTTTTTGATTCTTTTATTTTCTTCTTTATTCCTACAAGATTCAGTTCGAAAACTAAGACAAAGTAGGTGACTCCAAGATGTACTTACGGGTCTGAACGTTGTTTTTTTACGTCTGCTGCTGCTAAGTCCTTACACTGGGCCACAAAAACATGCAGCTCTTTCAGTGAATCCACATAGTCAATTGCAAACTGAATGTTTCCTTTCACTTCCAGATTGCCAAAGTCTCCACTGTAAACACTCATCACACTGCCACTCACCTGAAAGTATCAGAAACATGCAGTGTTTGTCTCAGAGCAAAAACTACGGACATAATCCCTGCTTGGCATTATTTCTCCAGCTTATATGAAAGCAGTTAATTCTTAGCAGGGCGTAAGAACATATCAATACAGACAGCATGACATGATATACATGGTTAGGGTTTGTTTGTTTAAGTTGTTCCTAAATGACATAGATGAAAAGTGAAATGCTAAGTTATTTACATGCTGGCTCATTTGAAAGGAGGGTGATTTCATGCTAGGTGGCATTCAAAGTTCCATTTTTAGGCATGCATAGTATTTAAAATGCTAAAGACAGAAAATGTGAGTAACTCTAGGTCCACAAGTCACAATGACACATTGCTTAAATTTCCAAGGCACTGAAAAGGAATTTTATCCATCCACTGAATCTAGGAAAATGCTTACTGAGCCATGTACTTTTAGAGGTCAGAAAGGGTAGAAAATGGATGATTGATGAAAGGGGGTTTAAAGCCTTCCCAAGGGTATACATTAGATTATCAGCAGAAAATCAATTTAAATAGATTTCTTTAAAAAGTTTTCAGAAATGCAAGGCTAGTAAGAATTGAAGCAAAGCTTCCTTTTTTGTTTAGCATACCTGGTGAGATATATGTATGCGTATGTATATGATAAAAATATTTAGATAAGTATATCTCAATACACTTATATATGTATATTTCTATACTACATGCACATTCTATACTAAATGCACATACAACTACTTCAGTGTATGCAAGAAGTTCTATGTAAAGTCAAATTCTCTCAAATCAAATCTAGGCAACTACACTTAGGGAGTTTTCATTTTATAACCCTTTCTGCATCCTTCTATAAGACAAAGGACACCTCTCCTATTCTTTTATGTGAATCAGTATATTTACTAACAGGCTTATTAAAAAGATAGGTACAATTCTATGTCTGTAAACAATATATAAAAGCATATCTGATATAAAGTTTTTATAATAGTTACCCCATTTGTTGCACAGAAAAATTTAGTGACTCATCTTCTTGGTAATTTAGGTTTATTTGTGAAGTTTTTAAAGTTAGAGAAATAAAATTTTTTAAAAAATTTTTGTGCATTTATAATGGATATGAAATCCCTTGTGGATTAGAGAAAATGCTTGTGTCCTTACAGTCTAAGAACTACAATAGGAGGTCACTTTACAAAGCAGGCAAAGCAATGTTTAGAGCAGCAGAAAGATATTAACATGGAGCCTTTGGTTACATACAGAAGACAAGGACGTCATGCCAGAGGAGCTGCTAAGATTGGTTAAAGAGCTCGGGCTCTTCTTGTGTCTGCTGAGCTGGTAACTGCTTTCTGATGCTGTATCTGTTTCTCTGTCATCACTCTACAAAACATCATATAATATGCACAGTATTTAAATTAGGTATGAGTCAAGGGCAGAATCCCGTTTAGACAGAAAGGATATCTTGATATCCACTGATCTATGACATTTCCCAAGGTTAAAGGATGCTAGCATTAATTGTGGAGGAATAGGATTCAAGAGGGAGTGGGTGGTCTATACTAGAGCTCACCTAAGGCCAGGAGGGTAGTGTTTAGCTACCAGAAATAATAAAGTGATATTTCCACCTGCACAGTGCTATAGAAGACAACACTGTTAGGAGCCTTCTTGTCACTTTTTAAATATTATATATTTATGTTTCCCAGGGAACTTTTTTCATAATTACCCAGACAATGAAAGGTCTAAGATATCCTATCAGTACACAATGTTAATTCCTCTCATTTTTATTGTAGACTTAGCTTTAAAAATCAAATCTTTTTTACTTGAAATAATACTAAACTAGGAGAAAGAGATGCTAGACTGATCTATTCAACTAAAATTTTAAACCACCCCTTATTATTTCTATAGTCTATTGTGCTTAACATTTTATTGCTATAGGAGAGCATATAAAATTATACATTCCACCTACATTAGAGCTTAACACATTTCTTAGAAAATTTAAAATGCAGTAAGATACTTATTTTAATTATGTCCCAAGAAATATGTGCCTGGGACAAGAAAGTAGGAGTGGCAAATTTCATTATATTTATACCTAAAGTTTTTTGATGGTAGCCTACAAAGTTTGTGATTCAGAATGAGCTCCTTTTGGGGTTAGAGAGCTTATGGAGCAGTCCAAGAATTCCTGGGGTTATGGAGAGTAGTTAATTCATGCCAACATATTCCAGGACCATGCAATTATGTACAAATAAAATATGAATGCCAATTCTAATGAAGATTAATAAAAGAGTTAGAGAAATAAAATAAATAACTTATATGGATGAGAAAAAAATCCTTTCTAAAGTATTAAAAAAATAATACTTTTTAAATATCTCTGTTGTCACATTCTCTCCCCACATGCTGAATAACCATTTTCCTCTGTTATATACTATGTTCTACCTAGATAATCAGATAATTAGTCAATTATTGGAAGGGTGGGACCTTGTTGTGTTGAACTGGATCAGTGATTTTCACACAAGTGTGACCGATGCTAAGTCTCAAAGGGACAGTGGACAAAGAAACAAAACCTGATTTCATCTCCACTTTTTTTTTCTTTTTCTTTTTTTAAATATCCAGTTCAACTCCATGTAGTTGGGAAGGTAAAATAATACAATTCATCTAAAGCCCCAGAATGGACAGAAGGGTGCCCAGGATGCATGCAATGGAACATGATTTATATGTTACCCAGAATTTTCCTTATATTACATCTACTAATAGAATGCTTGATAATAAAGTCTTTTATTTCTGGCATGTTCAATACACAAACCCAAATCATTTGAACTTCTTTCTGTGTGGGGTTTTGAGAGGTTAAAACTGAAGGTAAAAGAAAAGTATAAAAAACAGAAATTGATATAATTTATCTTTCAAATTGTTATATGATTCATTCCTATGACAAACTAAGACAAAAGCAGATTACAAAGGTATAAAACCACAGAACCTCCATTGGGTATTTACTATTAGCTTCCAGCTTATAAGTTAGTTCCAAAAAATTAATAGATTCTTCCCAAAGGAAACTGTAATGTGGGCTCTTAAGCATATGCAAGGGCTGAACATTTGCAGATACAGTTCATCTAAAGCCCCAGAATGGACAGAAGGATGCCCAGGATGCATGCGATGGAACATGATTTATATGTTACCCAGAATTTTCCTTATATTCCATCTACTAAGAAAATGCTTGATAATAAAGTCTTTTATTTCACCATCAGAAATCAGATCAAAAGCAAAAACAGCATACACCTTTAGCAGGTACTATGTATTAGTCACTGTACTATATTTTACTGCACTTAGGCCACTGATTCTCCACAATCTCGTGTGATAGGTACTGGGAAACCAGACTCAGGAAAACTAAAGAATTTGTCTTCTGATCACACAATATCAGAGGCAGGAATGGAAACATCTGACTCTAGACCTAAGACTCCCAACTACCTTACTACAAGAATGTGAGATCTTGGGGCTTGGTTTGTGGCTCAGTGTTAGAACAATCACCTAGCATATGTGAGGCACTGGGTCCAATCCTCAGCACCTCATAAAAAAATAAATAACTAAAATAAAAATATTGTGTCCATCCAAAACTAAAAAAAATTTAAAAAAGAAAGAATGTGGGATCTTCATTAAGTCAAAGCACCTGAGTTAAAGTCCTGGATCTATATTTTGTTGTTATATTCTGGTTTTGTTGTTGTTGTTGTTTTAACTTTTTATGGTGTTGGGGATTGAACCCAGGGCCTTGCACATGCTAGACAATTTCCTACAATTGAGTTACCTAGGTCTACTTTTTAATAGCTATTGAATGTTGGGAAGGTGGCTTCACTTCTCTGAGGCTCTTTCCTCTTTTTTAAAAGAGAGAAAATAGTACCTACCATGTACAGTTAGTGAGAGCTGAATGTCAGAATGCGTATTACGTGCCTGATACATATCAATTCAATGAATAGTGTATGATAATAGTCATGTTCTTACCAGAGGTGGTAGTATACAATTGTTATCAGCATGGGAATCAGATCTGGGCTCCAGAGTTGGGCAACCCCTTTCTGGCTGAGTCTCAGTTTCCTCACCTATAAATTCTGGGAATACTGATGATACCTACTTTTCAGGCTTGTTGGATGATTAAATGAAAAAAATTAAGGTGAAGTCCCTGGCACCCTGTAGATGTTCCTGAAAGTTTGCTGCGTCATTGTTACTTCATTATTATAACAAATGCTTCCAAGGTAGTCTTACTATCTAGACTAAGCTTGCACAAACCAGCTTTAAGCTACAGAGGGGTAATTAATTCATGCCAACATATTTCTGTCTGGATATCTTATTTTGTACCTACTTTGAAACAAAAGTCACATTCCCAAATCTATGCAATCTGACTTCTCTGACCAAAAAGAGTTACTGTTTGAGTCAACTGAGACAGAGCTTGCCTTGTTCCAGGATCAACAACACTGCCTCCATTGACTTGGAAAACAAGGTCAGACCTGCTGACCTCTTAGGACTCAGCCACAGTACAATATAAACACACTAACCTGGCTTTATTTTTCTGAAGGTGAAAAAGACAAACTTGCCTCATCTTGGAGAAATGCTGGAACAGACTTGCTCATCCTTTTGAATTTGTCAGGGTGGGAAAACAGATTATCTGGTTGTGAAGGCACTGTGGAAACTAAACAGCAGCATTTCAATTTCAAAATTATTCTTTCAATTATAAGATATTAGGTATAAGTTGAAAACACTTTTCTTTCATCTATGAATGGACACGTTTTGTAAAGGTTAAAAGCACAATAGTTGACATGCACATGATTATGAGGTAAGCAACATGCAATTTTTACAAATTATATATATAGAGAGAAAACTAGCAAGGAGTTGAACGAAATACTAAATAAAAATTAATTAAAAACCCTTACTTCTTATTGAATTGGAGCTGGACTTGAATTAAAGTATTATGTGGATATGAATTGGTTTTACTTATTTTCTCATATCAGAGCTTTGAAAACCAAGGGCTATAATTTATTGGTTCATCTCCTCAAGATCTACTATATTAATAACATGCTTAGGCTGAAAAACTATTTCATCTGGACAGTAAGGATCTTTGTACATACTCAATAATAAGAGTGTCCTTTTCTACTGAATGACTAAGAACAGGTCTGTTTATTTAGTGATCATAAGGATTCCTTTAATAATAGTGTTTCTTACTCAATTATAAAATGTATAATTTTAAAATAATTGTTTCTTTAAATACAAATTATTTAGCCACTTTTGACTCAGAGAAGTCTCAATATTCAAGGCCAAGTGTAAATGGCTCAAGTTAGTATACTTTTAAAAATTTAATATGAAAATATAGCATATGTCTTCTTTCTAGGTTTGGAACACACAATAAAAGGACCAATTCTAACCCGAATTTGCATATCTTTAGAAAACTATTTTCTTCTTTAAGAATCACCAGGTCTAAACTTTTCTATTGTTATATTGTGTGCATGTACAAATATGCAACAAATCCCATCATGCACCAATAAAAAAAAATGTGGGATAGGCTGAGGGATATAGCTCAGTTGGTAGAGTGCTTACCTCACATGCACAAGGCCCTGGGTTCAAGCCCCAGCACCACACACACACACAAAAAAAAAAAAAAAAAAAAAAAAGTGGGGGGGAAAACCTTTCTTACAGTGAATCATAATTCTTATAATAAAAAAATGACAAGGCACTTGGTATAGCCTAACACATAGTAGGTTTTGTAAAAATGTTCTAAGCAAATTAACATTATCTGATAGGGAATCTGTCATACTGTAAACCCCATACAAATGTATTAACTTGTATCATTAAGAGATATAAAAATAAAACTATATTTCTGTGTATAACTCAAAAGACATTTCTAAACATTCATCTCTAAACATTGTATAAACTCATCTTTTATTGAAAGAAATCCAATGGAAAAAAACTTATTCACATATCAGTTATCAATTAACACTTAGACTTGCAAAGGACAATATAAAACAAAATCCATTCACAATGTCTTATAAAATATCTACTTTAATCACTTCCCATTAAACAATTTGTGGGTGTGTTCTGGGGTGAATTATAATGATATTAGTATAAGATGAGGTCACACAGTATGGTTCAATGAGAATATAAAAACTTTTTCATTATAACAACACTGCTTCTGATGTTTTCAAGGTATATTGTTGCATGATGCTATTCGGGTCAAACTCAATTATACTCACTAACCAAATGTAGTCAATTTTACATTTATGTTCTCTTTAATTATTTAGGTTTTGATCATATGTCTAATCTTGTCTTATGGCAAGAATATATATATATATATTTTACTAGTGAAAAGATACTAAAAGTAATTTTGGAGAATATTACCAAAAATAGAAATTAATTGACCCAGAGTCCAGCATGCAATTTATCTATTTGCCTTGTCTAATAACTAAGCCAATTAGGAGGTCATGTATGAAGATACAGCATGTGTCTACATATGTCTTACTTTCATTCTTCAGACTAAATATTGAACAAAACAAAGAAAAATAAAGTCAGATGCCCAAACTTATGCAAGTTCCAGTTCAAAAGCAACTAGAAAAACCTCTTCATCCAACACCTCTTAAAGGGCATAAGTCTTGTTTTGTCTGCAATAGCTAGACAGAGAGCAGATACTCACAAGGGCCAGGCCTGGATTGTCTTCTTTCCTAGGCAGTGCTTAAGAATTTGTCAAGTCATGTGCCAAAGCTCAGTGCCTTCACTGCTGGCAGGAAGACCTCATGAGCAAAGTTTCAGATTTCATTCTAGATGTCACTGACTTCTTACATCAGCACATCATTTCTCTACCAAATGGCTCTTTCATTTAGCTGCTTTCCTTTTAAGGCCTATTAGTACATCCAAAGGATGTTGGGAAATTATAATTATTAAAAATGCTGTGGACCCAAGGGCAGGCATGTGTCATTATCTTCATAATTCCATAGCCTAGGTTTATAAAACCAATTGAAACTAGGGAGCTAAGGAATCACACATGCATAGCTGCATGCTTTGCGAGGCCCCCAAAACACCTTTTAATGCATCATCTGTCCTTAAGCCAGTAATCATAGCTAAGTAGTGTAACCTTAAAATTGAACAGAAAAGAGGGAACAAACATTACCTTTGCTTGGTAGTGGACACTGATTAGTGGGTGGACATTAGTTGCCACAAGAATACATTTATTTCTTAGGCTCAGATATTCACTTGACTTTTAACATTGAATATTTATTGTTCAAATCCTGGATGTAATAAAATTTGCTTTTATAGATATGTAAAAAGGCATATATAACCATACTACATACATATGAACTGTATAGTTTTTTGGGGTCTAAATAAGTAATAAATCACTTCATTACTACAGTCTTATATAGAGAATGCAATAAATGAATACTCAAGACCTCACTGTAACATAAAAGTCAACTGAAATCAAAAGTGCCAATTTGACTTTAAGCAAAGACTCAAGGATCAGATAGACTGACAAAAGTCAATAATACTCAGTAATAGCAACAGCTATACACACACACACACACATATATTTTAATACTTAAATCTCCCTCAATATAACCACAGATTATTCTTTCAACATAGAAGTAGTAAAAGGTTTTTAACAAATCCTTATTGAAATGAAATAGTTTTACAAGCTGTGGGAGTTTAGCAATAATAAATGCTTTGTTATTAATGGGTTAGTTCTTTCAGTATATTTAACACTATGTGGAATGCAACATTTAGTAATTTGAGAAAGATCCCGCTACTCACTTCCTGGTATGCATTCATTTGTATCTTGTTCCTGATCTGCTTTTTGATCTACTCAGAAGAGTAACATTGAGAATAAATACCATTTTAACAGAAGAATTAAACAGACATGAAAGTAAAGCTCAAATATCATTTTCACAACTGAAATTGGAGAATACACAGCAAGTTCTCAGCTTGCTTTCCATCTGTATCCCAGTGTGATGCTTCATTAGTCTCTTTAAGGTTTCCTAATCTAACATCCAGCATAGGTGATATGTAGCCTTTTCTGCTGATTTGCTAAGCCACAGCACAGAAATGGGAAGGAACACTGAACTAGGAGCAATGAAGCTGAGATTCTATTCCCTGCCCTTCCCCTGACTGACTAGCTACAGCTTAGAAAAGTCACTTAGTTTTTCTGAGCTTTTCTTATCTGCAAAATGAAGATTAAAATCCTTATCCCACCTGCTTCAATGAGATTGTTAAGAAAAACAAATCTATTACATAAGAGTAAGGAGTAACTTTGAGGAGCTCTATTGCTATATTTTGTATAGGAAAACTCTTTTGAGTATGCATTTTTATGATTACAGTAAGAACAATTTACAAAAATAAAAAAGCATAAAATAAAAATTGTACATTTGCATAAATTCTGAACTATAAAAATTAGACTCATTTCTATCTCCCCCCTGACCCAGGCACTATTACATTATTTATTTTATAACTGAATTAAGTAATACATAACCCATTGATAAGCTTCAAGATCTTCTAGCTCCTTAATATTCAGAATCAATTCTAAATCCTCAGCCTGTACTATTTACATAAGCTGAGACAGGCTTCCCCACCCTTGTTCTGGGGCCCTTTCCTCTGAACTTAAGTCTTAACCATTTGTACACAAAGAGAGCTAAATGCTGAGCCTTAAGCATTAAATATAGGAATAACCTAACCCAGGAACCCATCCCCTCTTCTTGCCTTCAAAAGGAGTTCTGCAAATCAGAGTCACAAAAATCAGCTCATATGCATAGAAATACAATTTCATATTTATAAAAACCCTTGCTCCCCAAGGGTCTCTGATGAGATCCTTACAATGGTTTCACCAGCAGAAGCCATAAAGATACAAATAGTGTTAAATGTACCAAGTCAGAACCATTTTTATAATAACTTAGGCACTATTCGCCAGATAGTGGTAAATGACGTTCTTCTATTTATCCAACAGCTGCGTCCGAGTAACTGCACAAATCACCCCAGAACTTAATACACAAACAGACATGCAAATACATAAAGATATTTACCATCTTCAGCACTACGTACTAGTTCTTCTGGCAGATTATCTACTTTTGCTTGATCTGTTCAGGAGAAATTAATAAATGGTTAACGAGACTGCCCCTTAGAAAAAGAACAATGAGATTGTCCCTGGAAGCTCCCGGACTTGGAAGCAATTAGTCAAGACGCGGTGAGGGGTGCAACCAAGATGTCTTCCCAAAATACTTTCTCTTTAGATTAGCTACTTGAGCCAGTGCCATAGCAGGAGCTCCCATTTCATCCCGGATGCAGCACACATCAGCACACTGCTGCACACCGACTCCCAAGGGTTAGAGGGTTAGCTCAGAGCAAGCAATTGGCTGACAGCAGGAGAAAGCACGGGGCTGCAACAGCCTCTCTATTCTTCTGGAAAGGGTAAGATGCTGGCCATGACTAACACCTCCCCAAATCTATGGTCATTAACAAATATTTGTGTGTATGCATCATCGTTTGCATATGCCTCTGGGAGGCTTGCTTGGGAAGTCAACTGAAGAGATGTAACTGGGGACCAGCTGCTAAGTGGAATTTTGGCAGGCTAGTGTGAGAGTGGGTATCGGTATTTGGAAGGGAGCCTGCAGGAATACCCGTCAGCTGATGGTGATTTTTTTTTAACCCTACACATTCCTGAATACTTTAAAGCTGCACCATGGAAATAGCTCCATGCTTCAGAGACAAAGAGGTTTGCTAAACTGAACGATTGTCACTGAGGTTTTTTTCTTCAAGGCCTATCACTGACATAAGGAAGAACAATTAAGGCTGTCCAACAAAGGATGGGACTGCCTTCTCTAGAAGCATCCAGGCGGATACGGGGGTTGACCACCTGTTAAGGAGGCATTAGAGGGAATTCCTGCTTGGCGCGCGCTTGAGTGGGGGCGGGGGATACTTTGAAATGGGTGACCTTTAAGGTCCCTTCCAAACCTAAGATTCTAAAATCCTTGGGAAGGTTAGGACTACCTTCCAAATTGGGGACATTTTCTAGATCCCTGGAAATCTCTGAATTTTAGAAATTTAGTGAAGCGTCTTTTTCAGTTTTCTTTTAAAACTCTGACTACTTAGTCTCAACTGAAGGTGTTAAAATATATAATAAACCCAATGGTCAATTATCAATCAATTAATTTGGCAGTGGTTAACTTTTAATCAGTTTTTCCTTATAACCATGTGAAATCCCACAGGTATATCTTTAGCTTTAAAAGGGTAAGAACCAAACCCCTAGAAGTCATAGTTCCACTTGTCTGGCACATGGGTCCCTATGGATGTTATGTTTTCTGTTAGTACGGAAGAAATCCTTCACCAATTAAAGCAGCAGCCAGTGGGGAATAGTGTACCTAACATATTGTATGTTAGGTAGTCTTTTGGTTTATAGACCCAATATCCAAGAGAAATGTGGGAATAGAAAAGAAGGAATGAGCTGGGTATGGTGGTACATGCTGAGGCAGGAGGATCATGTGATCAAGTTCAAAGATAGCCTCAGCAATGTAGCAAGGGTCTGAACAACAGCAAGATCCCGTCTCAAATTTAAAAAATAAAATAAAGGGCTTGGGGGCTGGGGATGTAGCTCAGGGGTAAAGCACCCCTCGGTTCAAGCCCTAGTACCAGAGAAAGAGAGAGAGAAATCCTTGAAGCCAGGGACTAATTCAGACCCATATCATGCAAAATTCATTAGACACCTAACACTGTCACATATAATATTATCACTTCACAAATGTTAGTGACAGTTATCTTTTGAGTCCCAGGTCTGCTGTGTGATACTAAGCAAACTATTTTACCTCTCTGAGCTTCATATTCTTTATCTATAAAGTGGGGATAACAATTATTCATCTCTCATAGAGTGCTTGTATTGGTAAAATGAATTAATACATGTGGAATTCTTAGAAAATTTTTGGCACATAATATTTTATAGATGTTAGCTATTACTATTATTCCATTATTGCTACTAGCTGCCACGATCCTTTAAAACACTGTACTTGAGTAAACACTCAAACTGGGATGCTTTGATTCAAGGAAACGTAGTAGTGTAGGAACCAAACCTCATGCATTATTTTTGAAAGCAGTGTTCTGGACACTTAAGAGTGAGTCTCTGATTCAGTACACTTGGGGAAGGTTATTCCCATCTGTCAACCCCTGTATTAGGAGTTTCAGTGCACGTCAACATGCAGTCAGGCCACAGAACAGCACATAAGCACTTTTAAGCTAAGATGGAGCATGAACAGTGGGGCAAACTTTATTCTCACTTGATAAATCTGATGAAATGTCTTCTAGACTTTTGGAAGGCATTTTCCTAGCAGCACTCCTTTCCAAAGCTTTCAAAACAGGACTGGGTTCTTCTTCTGAACCTGTTATAAGACAAAACCGATGAACACTGCACAATACAAAAGAAAAAATAAACTTTAAATAACGAATGGACATTGAAATGGTGGGTTCAAAAGAGAAATTATGGCATAAGCCTCCCTACTTTTATTTGTTCTACCAAGCAACTATTTAACAGAAGAAAATTAAATTTTTCCACTACTAATATTCCTTTAAATTTTTTTCTTCATTGAGAAATATTTGCAAACATAAATCATATAGAAACAAGATCAGCACATTGATCTCCTAATTGTTTACACTTTTATTTTAGGCACACGATTTATTTTGTCCAGACTTTGAATCTTCCAGCCACAAAATGATTTTAAAAGCATTTTAAAAATTAGCCTGGCGCTGTGGTGCACACCTACAATCCCAGCGACTCAGGAGGCTGAGGCAGGAGAATTGCAAGTTTAAAGCCAGCCTCAGCAGTTTAGCGAGGCACTTAGTAACACAGTGAGACCCTGTCTATAAATAAAATATAAAAAAGGTCTGGGGATAAGCCTCAGTGGTTAAGCACCTCTGGGTTCAATCCCTGCTACCAAAAAAAAAAAAAAAAAGGGCTGAAAACCATGAAACCATGGAGGGCAGGATTTAGAGATTTAACTCTGTATGCAAATGGGTACACAAATGAGGGACTTATCCAGATCAACAACTCAACAACTATAGGTTTTCTGGATTTTATAATTTAATAAAATTTCAAATAAAATGTTGGTAAATAAGTGGGGAAGTCAACTTTTTATTTAACTAAGGCATTTTAAAAGGGAAGATGAAATTCTATCCTTTACTAATGGCTTCATTTTGTAAAAAAGAAAGACATTTTAGAACAGAGAGGGGAAAAAAGGGCATATTTTTAGACTAAGAATAGTCCTGAAATTAAATACATATCACTTTACCAGAAAAAGTCTCAATATTATCATTTCTTTTTTTTTTCTTTCCATTTTAACAGTGAAAAAACTCCATCCTTGATAGTCCTGGTCTTAATACTGACATTTATCACTGTCTATACTCAGTGCCTAAAACTGTGGCTGAAAAAAGGCACTTCAAAAATATTTGCTGAATCAATGAATGAATGATTCAATTAATGAATCAATGAGTTTAAGAATCACTTCTCTAAAAAAATAATTTCCTGAAATGCATTCCAGCTCTAACATTGGTACACATTCCACAGCAAATAGATTCTGAGATGAACAAGATTTGAGGTGTTTTTTGTTCAAATTTAAGAGGTTTCTTATTGCAAAGCTTCTCGGAGATTTTGACAAGCTAATAAAATACGTAATTTCCCAGGATTTCCAAAAGTATTTGACCATGGAAAATTTCTTTTCCCTAAAGAAACATATTGAGGTATTGGTTGGTTAAGAGCTTGGCCACAAGTCAAACATGTTAGTTTGTTCAGCAAAATTAGGGTGGTTTTGTAGTAAGGTTCCTACCCAACTCTTACCTACACACTTTCCAGTTTGTTATAGAACAATAATTTAGGTCAAAGGATATAAAGCCATGACTATACCATCGTATACCTCTTACTTGGCATTTAATTTTAAAATATCTTCTCTGGGCTCTGACTGGGTGATAATTTAATATCACCTATTTTTTCCTTAGGCTTTTTGATATTCACTTAATGACATTGGTACTCTATAAATCTGGCTAGAAATATTAGTTGATAGTCTTTTAAGTGCAGATTTGCAAGCCTCCTATGGGTCAGTTTACCCTAGAAACTCAAAGGGCAGTTTTTTTTTTTTTTTTTTTTTTTTTGTTGTTGTTGTTTTTTTTTTTATAATTTTATTTTTTTTTATTTTTTGTTCTCGGCGGACACAACATCTTTGTTTGTATGTGGTGCTGAGGATCGAACCCAGGCCGCACGCATGCCAGGCGAGCGCGCTACCGCTTGAGCCATATCCCCAGCCCTCAAAGGGCAGTTTATTAAGAGAATACCCAACAAGGTTAATATGCTGAATTTATTACATGTTTGTTTTTAGAGACTAGCATTTCATTTTTTTAAAAAAAAAAACCAGTAACATTTGTTAAATGGGCTTCAATTTAACTAATTAGGATTAAAGGTAGATCTTTAGTCAGTGTTCAAGGAGTGATGCTACATCTGCTTACAAAGGAACTCAAATCTCAAAAGTCAGCCACTCAGTAAAGCTTATCTTGTTTCTATTAAACCACAAGGGGAGCTGGGGTTGTAGAGTGCTCGCCTACCATGCGTGAGGCACTGGGGTTCGATCCTCAGCACCACATAAAAATAAAATAAAGATATTGTGTCCACGTATAACTAAAAAATAAATATTAAAAAAAAAGCACAAGGAAGGTGATGAACACCAGCTGTGCATTTGGTTGAAATGTCCCAGCCAGAGAGCATTCTCTATCATTTCATCACTTGAATCAGGTTAACTACTTATTACAATGTGCTCTGGGGTTTCCCTACTAAAATGCCCAAGAGTTGGTGAGAATAGAAAACTGAGACAAGTCTTCTTTATAGCCTGGATGAAACCAGCACCCTCAGATCCACTTAGATGAATTTTATGATCCAGTAAGACTTTAGCAATTCAGTCAAGGCTAAAGCCAAATAAATGCAGCTGCCAAGCCATGACTTTAGGTGGAATCAGGTGAAGTCATCTGACCAAAGTCATATTCTAGAAGGTGAAGTTTTTGCAGATAATTGAAAATGACAGGGAGAGAACAGTGACCAAAACACTGCAGCACAAAGTATCTGAGGGAAGGAAAGGCCCAACCTTGCACTTCATCCCTGATATTTAGCCACACCTACAGGAAAATGTTACTCTTAAATGGGAAATTTGTGCCCAGTTCATTATTTTTTGTGATTTTTTTTTACAACTCTTACTAGAAACTTCTATTAGGATTGTCAATTAAGAAATTATAATTATTTCCAGGAGGAAGACTAATTTAAATGTTTTAAAGATGATTTCTAAACCCCAAATATTATTTTTAAAATGTTGGAGACCTAAGAATTCTATAGGTAGATTAACGAGAACCAAGGATAGGCTCTGGAACACAAGCTTATAGGAAAGCTGTTTCTATGTAATCATTTGAATAAAGAACCAAAGTGACAAAAAGAATTCAGTGCCATTTAGAAGTGTCAAGTTAATAAAAAAATGTTTTAAAGTCATCCTTTACATCAGTATTCCATAAAGCAGATTTATCATGGGTTAAAAATTCAAAAATGCTTACTAGAAGTATTTCTCCAGCTTTCTGCATTAGAACCCGTGTTTCCATCTGAAAAATCAGAGTCAGAGAAACCTTCTTTTTCTTGCTTATTGACTTGTCTCTTATATGGTGATGTTAGCATCAATTCAACTTTACTTATTTTTGTAGGGTTTTCTTTCTTTGTCAGGAGAGAAATAAGTTGCTCGCTTTTAGATACACTTGCTTTAGGAGCCTCCTCAAAGCCAGGTTCCTGAAAAGTCCCTAGTTCCCCTGCAACATCACTTTTGTTGTCCCTGTCCTCTGGGGAGCTTATTGTTCTAATGGTCTCTATTTCATGGTCCACATAAAGTGGTGAGGTTCCAGGGATCTCAACCCCACTTGCAGAACCACAAAGAACAACTGATGAATCACTCACAACTTCATCTCCTCCCAATACTTTAACAATTTGTTTGACTTGAGATTCCAAACCATTGCTTCTACCCTTCATTTCAGAGGCTCTTGGTTCTGCCCAGAACCCAGACTTCTCTGACTGTGAGGGCTCCTCCTCAGGAATTTCTTCCTTTACTGATACCTGGAGCCAATGAGGTGGAGCTTCAGATATTTCTTTAAGAAGTTTCTCAAACCCAATATCAAAAGCACTCTCAGTTATTGATGGAACCTCAGCCTTTACAACAGTTTCTTCTATTTCCTTGGGATGGAATTTGGAAGCAGCTTGCCTGGGTGCCTCAGTACTACCTAGTAAGTCTGCTGGAGAGTGTGTCCCTGTATCCTTTTCATATCTTGAAGGGGAGGTTTCTAGTGTTTCCTTGTGGAGCTTTTCTAAGCCAGCACTGAATTCAAGGAACTCTGATTTTGGTTTAATAATTGTTTCTCTCACAATTTCTGCCACTTCCTGAGGTAACTCTTTGTCATAGTGTGCCAGAGTGGAAACAGATGAGCTAAGGAACTGTTCCGACTCAGATAGCTGTTCAGATATCTGAGTGGTCAAATGAGATCCAACTTCATGAGTTTTATCAGGAACTATAGTGAAGGAATAAAAATCTTTCGTATCTGGAATGATGGTGTCCATGGTAGCCCACAGTGGGATTGCACCCAGGGAATTTGGGGGGCTGCCCGCTGCCTGTACTCCTTCAGGAAATTCTGCTTTCACTTCTTCAGAACCTACTTCCCTTGCAGAATTGCTCAGCCAAGCTTCTCTAAGTAGCTTCTTTAATACAGCATTTACATCATTCAATGCAGGTTTAGATGGAAGAATGACTCTCTCTACAGTCTCTGAAATTTCCCTTTGAGAAGGCAATGCTCTATCCTGGGGAGCAAAATGAGCATCCCAGGAAAAAGGCATGTCTTGTGGAGAGTTGGCCACATCCTCAAAAGAACCCTTTCTGTGAAGATGGGAAGGCTGATGCAATGGAGGAGAACTTTCTGCACCCATCTGAAGCAAGTTATCTGTGTTGAACTGAAATTCGCCACTTTCAGCTTTCTGGGTGAGAGCTGTATTTCCCAAAGTTTCAAAGCCCTCTGATGGAGGAGCTATTATCTCTCTCTGACAGCCTTTCAGTTTTATCCCCTTTTCAAAAGATCTATCCTCTTCAAGCTGAAGGTCAGTTCCAGTGGTAAGGGATTCTAACTTGGTTTGCAAGAGTGAGTGTGATATTCCAGTTGCTTCCTTCAGGAGTTTGTCTAGACTAGCAGCCAAAGTGTTTTGTTTGACCTTTGGAGGCATCACTGTTTTATCTACATGCTCATCAATGACCTCTTTAGGTCCTTTGGCTTCTTCCTCATCATCAGCAAAATCTGTATTATGAAGCCAGTTCCTATCTTCAGAAATACCTGGTTTGAGTATTTGTTTTCCATGAGCTTCTCTACCAGAAGGTTGAATTGCTGGTGATAAACCTTCTGAAACCAACTTCTGTACACTGTCACTAAAAGTGTCTCTGTAGTCTTTAGATAAAACATGTGCTTTCACTATGGATTCCTGAATCTCTTGATCTAAGTAATCCTTTGCTTCCTTAAATACTGGAGTACCAAAGCATTCCATATTATTTTCCATATTTTCCTTTGATGACTCATTTTCTGCCGAATGATGAATGGACTTTCCAGGTGGCCTCAATGGAAATGTGGCTTCATTTGGTAGCACCTGGAGTATGCATTTTGAATTTAATTTCTCCATTTCCCCTCTTGGCATAACAGAGAGCACCTCTGTTTGGTGGATATTTCTTCCTAATGATTTAATGTCACTGAATTCCTTGCATTTCTGGCTAGTTAAAGACACAGAATTTTTTTGGCTTATTATAGTACTCTTCTCAGGATTATTCTTACTGTTTGGATTAGCTCCTAAGTCCCAAAACTTTCTCAAATTCTCAAACTGAGAATGATTATAAACCTGTTCTGTATTGGGTTCATCCATTCGTTCTTTTAGGGACATAATTTTAAAGTTGGCACTTGATTCACCAATTGGAAATCTGTCTTTCTCCAAAGAAGTGTGTATTTCATTCCCAATATTTGAGGGATGTTGCAATGCTGGTAAAGTAATGTCTCTTCTAGAATGCAAACTGTCTTCCTCTAGCAGACTTTTTATATGCTTGTTTGTCTTATTCTGAAACAGTGACGTTTTATTTGATTGGTCAGCTGAAGGATGGTGTTTCAACAGACCTGATATTTGGGGACTTGTCTCTTTAGGCTTATTTGAGGTATGAAAACTGGACAGATGGGATGCTTGATCATCCTCATCAAAGACTACTCGTTTTGCAGTGAACTGACCATATTCACTCTGGTCTGTAGATAAACTGTCCATGAATATATCCTGTGATCTCACAGGCTGGTTTGCTTTAGCAGTGGATTGTTCCTGGCTACATGAAGATGTGGGTTCTTCATAAGTTAACTCAGCAGCAGCTTTCTCTCCTTCCCAAAAGGATATTCTGTCACTCACTCTTTTGTATTTCTCTCTTTGCACTTGGTTCTTGGGAACCTCATCAGCTTCTTGCTGTAAGTGAAACTCAGGCTTTTTGGAAGGAGCTCTACTATTGGCAATCCCAGGTAGCAACTCCCTATTCTCTGTCTCTAAGGAAGCCTTCAGGATGGAAGTATCTCCTTTTTTGCTCTTTCTCTCTGCTTTCACATCATCTTTCAAATTTGGTTCCTGGACAATTGCTGAAGAGTCAAAATCTACTTTGGAGTTTCCTGTATATTTTTCATGAACATGAAGCTTGAGTTCTTCTTTACCTAAGCTGCCAATATTCTTAGTGTTACATGAAACTTTGACTTCTGCATTGGATTCTTTCAGAAAACTATAGGGGCAGTTATTGGTTGGGAGAGGTACCCCATTTCCTTCTTCTGTTCTTTTTGATCTTTGGCTATTGTCCATATTTTTACTCCCTTGACTTGAGGTACCATAACTTGCAAATGGCTGTGGTATAACTGGACCTTCCTTCGGGGTATCTTGTTGGGACAAATTCATAGATTTGGGTCTGATATTTATAGCATTATCTTGGAAATGTTCAGAAACCAACATATCTCCGTCTTCCTGTAATGTTGAATCAAATTTCACAGGCTTCAATTTAACTTTAGTGAATGATAGTGCCTTTAAATCATTTTCTTTCAGACTGGTGTCATCTGTCACCATGGCAATAGCAATCTGCGACTTTGAGTCTGTTTTACCCTTGGGTTCTATTCCTCTGGGATGTTGGAAGGATGACTTACTGTCGTCTGAATGAGAACTTCGGTTAAACCAGTCTAGGACTTTAGTTATGGAATCGTCAGTTGTCTTCTTGATCTCAGTGGCATATGGACCAGAGTGTGAGGATGTCTTAGCTTTCAGAGTCGCAAGAAGAGGGAGCTTACCTTGCTGATGGTCTCTAGAACTGCAATCTGGCACCTGAGATGGTTCAGGTTCAACACAATGAGACAGTTCATCTGCAACATAGAAATGCTTTTCTAAATAAGAAAAAACATGCCAAAGAATGATTGTCAATCACTTATCTTTTTTAAAATGCACTTTTTATTTGCACTTTCTACACTGATAGCAGCTGTCAGAGGCTATAAGTCATCCTAATTAAAATATTCTACCAAAGGTGCCCACTGACAGTAAAGAAAGGCAAAGATAGACCCCTGGAAGTTTGTGTGTGGACCTAATTGGGAAATTTCTTTGAAGTCGTTGGCTTATTTTAAAAACTCATGTGAATTTTACATTCTGATCCATGTTATACTTTAAATATTAATTTTCTCCTACTCTCAAATCTTTGTATAGAACTGGCAGTCCAGGAAGATACACCATGCTGATTTCATGACTTTACTTATTTCCTGGCACACTGTCATAAGCCCTAGAGGGCTCTTAAACCCAAGTTTAAGGATCACAGACTTACATAATTTCAGAAGCTAGAAAAACAGCTTTCAAGTAAGTCTAAACAAGAAATTCCCTCCAGAATTTCTGAACAATAAAGTGAGAATATTTGCATTCCTGAGCCTTACTCCTAATACACCAAACAAGAAACTCTGAAAATAGGGCCTGCTGTGTTAGTGATTGTTTTGCACAGTAGAGTTTAAGAATCCTGATCTCAACAGGCCTCTCCATTCTGCCCCATATTCTAGCATTTGTAAGTCAAAAGTTATTCCTGAGTCAAATAATTCAAAGTAAGGATTGACAGAGAATATGATCTCTACCTGCTTCCTGGTTATCAGCTAACCAATTGCTAGAAGGCTAGAGAAGGATATTTATGTTCTTTCTAAGCTATCAGGAAAGCAGAGTCCTTTCTGAGCCTTAATCAAAAGGCACATAGTACATTTGGATGAGGGAACTCAGGCATTTCGTTAAGACTCATTAGGCAATTTGTCAAGACTGTAGTCAAGGCTCAGATATTTAAGCATTTCTCCTCTTCCTTAAAACACTAAGCTATGCAATATGTGTGAATATTCCTAAAAATTATGTAAGCTGAAATTTTATGAAGTCAGCTACATTTCAAATGCATTAAAAGACATGTCAGATAATAGAATTCTGTCTTTAATTTTAATCATCAGTCCCTGGCTATATGTAAAAAGGACAGAGAGTTTGTACAATAGTTGGCATATAGTAGATATTGATTTCTTTTCTACGTACCCATTGTATTATTATTTGTCATTAGGAAGTCCCTTTGGGAAAATCTTTAAGAATTCTATGTGTTTACAGACTATTTAAGGATGATGAAAAATATTTGTGATATTAGTGAAAAAAGAATTCTCAGCCATACAAACCCAAATTATACCTAAACATTTTTGGGAGGCTCCAATACTAGATGTTGGCAATAGTTAATGCTGGATGATGACATCACAGGTCAGGTGCTTTTTATAATTCTGTGTGCATTTCTTCTGAAATATTTTACAATGAAAGTTATTACTTTAAAATAAGAAAAGTTCATTTAAAAATCCAGTGCCAGGTAATGTTTTGCTTCCTTTAAGGAAATCTTTTGTTTTTTCCAGAGTGAAAATGAGTATGATATTGACAGTTTGAATTTCAGAACTAATTTCAAATCTTTATTATTCACACACTTAAGAGTTTACCTTTTTTCTTGGTTCTAATTTTCTTTTTATATTCCAGTATTCACTAATATACATCTTTGTAGAAAGCCAAAAGGGAAAAAGGAGGGTATTAATGAGTAGCATAACTGTTTATAAGCACTCTTTGAGACCAGAAGGACTGTCAATCTATCTGGGTTTAGCTGATGACATTCTCCTCCCAAATTTAATAGTCAGTGGGATTTAAAAATCAAAGCATAAATAAGTAAATACAAAATTTTATGATAGTTTATGAGAAAGAAAATACAATTTCAAAAACATAAAAGGTTTACCAATTTTTTCTATCAGTTATAATAAAGGGAAATATTGCCAAAGAAAATGTTTTCACCCTTTGAATGATTTGTGTAAATATACAATTATTTCATAATGTTTGGTCAAATGTTAGTAATTTCCTTCAATATGAGTTGTCTTATTTCTTGGAGAAGGTCTTGCTACCAAAAAAATTGTGTGTGTGTGTGTGTGTGTGTATAGATGATTTTAAATGTCCAAGAAGGAATGAAACCTGAACGTGTATGAAAATTGCTGGGCTCAGCAAAAGTGAGCCAGGGCTAACCTGATATTAATAAGAAAGAAGGAGAGCAACTGAGTTAGAAACTTGAATGTTGGATTATAACTATGCCTGACTACAAAAAAAAAATTACCACAGAGTTGGATGCATACTTATTGGATATGAGAGAGATAATACAGCATTATTTTTCCCACTGTTTTCTGTTTTTTAAAAAGTAACAATTACAAAGTAATCATGTAGTTATAAGAAAGTACTTTGGGGTACCCCCTGAGAGGAGTCAGGTCTTCAAGAGAGGGCTGGTTAGCAGGAAAGCCGAGTTGCACCTTCCTTGTCTCTAATTTACACTGCCTAAGGAGAAAGGTCCTTCAGAGCTTTTAAAGTCAAAGAGCAAATGGCTGGAGATCACGGCCGGGTTTTTCACAGTTGGTATTCCTGACAAATTTCCCATCCTTTGAGGTTAAGAAAGTGAAGGTTCTCTTGTGATTATAGGAGAAACCAAACTTCAGTAAAATGATAATAAATTTACATTAGATAATGATATATTTACTCCGTGTAAAAATATTAGCAATTTTTAGTTCTCACTCTATATATATACACCTAGATTTAACTCAAAACATTGTCATTTGTTTAAATAATTAACATGGCTAGGCTTTTTTTTTTTAGGGTTGAACATACTGGACTAGAAACTATGCTGTCCTGGTTCTTTTAGTAATACTGGTGATTGAGGAAAGCCTCCAGATCCATTTAGAGTTATATGCATTCCCCAGTGGCCTCAGTCTGAATTCGAGCTGAAATGTGTAGGAGGCAAAATTGATCTTTTACAGGGTTAGCTAACCTGACCATTCCAACCCTACTGGGTCAATTTTTATAAACTGGTGGTTACAACTCTCTTACCAGCAGGATTTGGGGACAATTCTGATTCAAGCCTTGTTAATTCTGACGCTTTAGCTTGGTGTTTATTGGTGGTGGGCAAGTTCTCAATGGTCTGTGGTCTTGCAGTTAGAACTTCCAAGGGTGAATGGAGCCCATTATTTGGAACAGAACCAGAAATCGTTGGCTGATATGCTTCATTTTTTGATCCACTTGGGCTTGAGGCTGACTGATGAGGAAGAAAATGCTTTCTGTACTGGGAGGCCTTCGGGTCATCCTGAAATTCTGAGTCTCCTGCATCTTCTGTTCCATTCTTTGACCTGTCAGATTCTAAAACACTAAATTCTCCCACTTCCCGGCCATGAATTAGCCCAGGACTCTGAGGAAGTTCATGTTTCACTGCAGAGAATCTCACATGTTTTAATGGCTCCAATGAGTTTGAGAAAGAGTCATCTTCTAAAGAATGCTCCTTCTCAGAAATTCTCTCATGGATGGTTAGGCCAGATGACACGATTTTGCTTTTGGGTTCAAAGTTGTAATTTAAACGAAGAGTTTCCGAGTCTGTACTACTGGAACTGGAGTTACGCTTGAGGATCCCTCTTGGAGCCCCTCTTGCACTCATAGAGTCTGACTTTTGTCTAGGAAAAGACTGTTTATCATCTTGTTTTAAACCATCTGATTTGTAGATAAATTTTCTGGCTTTGGGGACTGGAGCCTTGATTTGGGACCCATTCACAGGCCCGGCTAGCACAGTCTGCTTTGATTTCTCTAATTTTTGGCTTGAAATATCAGGGATAGATGACTTTTCTTTTGACTCTGACAATTCACCTGAAAATGAAAATATATTAGGTAATGTATTAAATGGAGAGCAGCTCTACAATTTAAAATACTCATAAACTTAGTCTATATTTAGCAAAGAATATTAAAATAGTAAAGACAGTAGATATCCCAAGTGAAGACCTAATATGAAAAGCCTTTAAAAATTCATGCAGCAGAACACAGAGGATTTTTAGGGCAATTAAAGTACTCTGTGATCTGATGGTGGATACATATCATTATACATTTGTCCAAGCCCATAGGGTATACTACACAAACAGTGATCCTCAATGTGTAAACTATCAACTTTGGGTGAAAATAATGCCTCAAAGAAGTTTATCAGTTACAAAAAACTACCATTGTGATGGGGAATGTTAATAACAGGAGAGATAGAGTATACATGGGTAATATGTGTACCTTCAGCTCAATACTGTTTTAAAACTCCTCTAAAAAGCAAAAGTCTATTTAAAAACTGATAAAGTTGGGCTGGGGATGTGGCTCAAGCGGTAGCCCGCTCGCCTGGCCTGCATGCAGCCCGGGTTCGATCCTCAGCACCACATCAAAGATGTTGTGTCCGCCAAGAACTGAAAAATAAATATTAAAAAATTCTCTCTCTATTTAAAAAAAAAAAGCCAAACTGATGAAGTTCATTGCATTGTAGATAGACTGCATATTTAAATTGCTGTGCTTTACATACTTTATGGTATTTTATATTTAATATAAAGTTTAAAAAAAAAAGACAATTTCTCAAAGGAGCCTTACAGAAAAACATAGAAATCACTTTAAAAATTCTTGTTTTAAAATCAGAAAATGTAACTTGTATTTAAAAATAAAGAAAATCCTGGGGCTGGGGCTCAGTGGTAGAATGCCTGCCTAGCATGTGTGAGGTACTGGGTTTGATCCTGAGCACCACATAAAAAAATAAACAAACGTATTATGTCCATATACAACTAAAAAAAAATCTTTTATTAAAAAAAATCCTGACACCTAAAACAAAAAATATTTTGTCCAAAAGTTAAAAAACAAACAAGTAACAAGTTCCAGTGATTTTTTTTCTACAAAATAGTTTATGTACTATAAAGTATACCTCATGGAAAAAATATACTAATATTAAAACAGGATAATTGACACCCCTAGTTCCACTGTTCATTTGTTAATTTTCTATCCCCTGACTAATCTTTAATTCCTATAGCTGCTTTTGAAGAGATTGAATTATCTGGTATTTCCTTTTAATGGTATATAAGAACAGCAAAATTCTGTAAAAGACAGGCTTCAATCAATTAACTCGCAAACTTGATCAAATGTTCCTGGGCACCTGGGCTGATAATTGCAGATTAAAAGATCATAACATTGCCAAGTGGCCTTTTATTATTATTATTGTTATTCTAATTTGTTATATATGACACTGAAAAGCATTTCAATAAGGTAACCTCTTTAAATAGACAACTGTCAGCACATGGTAGGCATCAACAAATACTTTTAGGTTAAAGACTAAATGCTCTTTGTCAAATTTCCCGGTTCACTGATGAGGGAACCCACCAAGGCATGGAGGTCACATAAGCAGCAGCAGCTCCACCACTGGAATGCAGAAACTTCCAGTTTCTAAAACTGCTTCCTCTCCCCCAGAGAGGAAACCAATAGGCATAGTGGAATAAGAAAACCATCAGTTCTTTTTACTTTCTCTGGGAAGTTATTTTAGTGAAAGGAACTCTGAGAATTTCCCTTAATTCAGATAGTAAAGATAAAAATATCTTGTCCATAAAATAATATTTACCCTCTTTTGAAATCTGAAATAAACCAGCTCTTCCATTTTTTGACTGCTCATTTTGGGTTTGTGGTGATAAGTGATCTTTTGGCAACTTAGAGCTATTAAATGGATTCTTCCTTTGCTGGAAAAAAAAATGTTGTTTATTAAACTTAGTTTAAATACCATAGCAGCAACTCAGTGTTAGCAAATGCTTATCATCTCTAATATTTGATAGTTTTATTCAGACAATTTTATTATCTGGCATTTTTG
Source organism: Marmota monax (assembly GCF_021218885.2). Lineage (NCBI taxonomy): Eukaryota > Metazoa > Chordata > Mammalia > Rodentia > Sciuridae > Marmota > Marmota monax. The sequence goes on along the minus strand of NW_026695236.1, from coordinate 4,425,971 downwards.
GGGGGCTGGGGGGAAGTTGATTATCTGGTTAGTGCAGAATTATCATACATACCAGACCAAAAATAAAGGATCAGAAATGGGCATTCAAATCAAAATACCACATTTTATAAGGTGAGAAAACATGGCCCTGGATATATCAAAGATTAGTCAAGGTTAAAGCAAACCTGGATCTGCAAACAGCTCAGATTCCCACCAGTGCTCTTTCTACCAAAAGGTAGGAAAAACAATGGCGATTAACCTTTCCTAAAGATTTAGAAGATGCTTTAGTTACCTTGAAGTGTTTCACTCATAGTTATGTTCAGTTCTAATGACAGAAAAGGTATTAGTAAATCGATATTTTCATAATTAATATAAAACTGAATAAATATCAATGTTTACTATCTACAGTTTCACAAATTGGCAATTTCCTCCCAGGATTAAAACTCTTACAGATTCAGGAAGCTATCATTAAAAATAAGGCCTGAAGTAGAACTAATAAGCCACATTCCATATGCCTAAAACAAACAGCATCAAATAGCTTCAGACTTTTTACTTGCTGGGACAAAAAAATCTGGGTCTTCTGCAAAAAAACATAGTATTCATCAACTTATCCACTGCAAGTAATTTCTTACAGTAAACAGTAAAAATTACATATATCTTGTACAAAAAGAAAAGTACTACAAAGTTGTCTTTATTTCATGGTACTTTGATAGAATTTAAAAAAAAAAAGGCATTCCCACCAAAATCGAGGTTTTTGGACACTGGGCTGAGTCTACCTTAGCTGGAGATCCAGTTGATTTCTTTGTGTTCTCCTGGGACATATCAATTACAGTAGAAGCTGGATTCACCACACTGGGACTGCAAAAGAATTAGTAATTCAGACAACAAATCCTCACCCTTTCAGGAAGCATACATCTTGCCTTTTGAGTCAAAAGTTATTAAGGTAGGATAGGAGAGGAAGTTTGTAAAATCAAACCACCAGGCAGGGAAAGGGACCTGGGACTGAGGCAAAGGTAATGGTGGCACATAAATGAAAGGAAAGCATGAGAGAAGACAAAAATATCCAGAAAACATGAAACTTTTATCACAGTATGCAGAAGTTTCACAAGTTAAATCTGTAGAAATGAACTCACTTATCTCAAAATTAGAAGCTAAGAGTTAGTCACAGGCTAGAAAATGAGCAATTGATTTCATTGCTAAAATAAAGCCCCAACATTTGTGGCTCGATTCCATAAGGCAAGGCCAGAATAGCAATGCACCAAAGAAAAGGATCCGATGAGACAAGCCACTCAGAAAAGGGACAGAAAAGAGAAAGTCAGAGAAGCTGTGCAGAAAAGCTGGTGGATTTGGGCAACTTACTGGGCCCTTTGCACTCACTTATCCAAGCAGGCCAGGTGAGTGCTTATTCAAATACAAAGAAATAAAGAGAAATAGAGCATGGAGAAGATGGTGGGAGAGTTGATGCTTGGAGCTAGTGTGGAGAAATGAGGAGGATTCTCTAGACTAATTCCCATCCCAGAAATAGGGCAGCCCTGAGTGAGAGTAAGGCCAGAGAGAAGGAGGAAGGTGAGTTGAACAGGCTCCTTCCAGAGCACCACTCCCTCCACTCTGAGTAAGAAGGGAAAAAGAGGGTCAAAGAGACCCCTGAGTGGAAGAAAAACAACCTGTTCTGTCTGCTCCAGTGGCTTTGCCTTGGGCATAAGAGATGAAGTCATTATTGGCTGAAATCACTGTTAAACACCACCAGTTCTCTCAGTGACATCAATAGTAAAGAGCTTGGAAAATACCTAAGGAGTTGGCATTCCCCAGAATTGAAGGCCCAGGAGGGGAGCAATTTGTTGCAAGGCAATGGAAATGTACCCAAGATTACTGTCACTAAATTTGTGGGCTATATGTGCCTGCAGCCTCACTTCCTTTCCTTACCTCTAAATCAAGCACGATTTTTATACAGTTAGTTCCAGGAAAGGAAAAGACTGAATTTGTGCACACGCACGTGTGTGTATGTATGTATGTGTGTGCGTGTGTATACACGACGTTACTGGGAACAGAATCCATAACCTCCCACATACTAAGCAAGCACTGTATCACTGAATTACATGTCCCCCACTGCGCTCCATCCTTTTTATTTTTTACTTTGAAACAGGTCTTGCTACATTGTTGAATCTGGTCTTAAATTTAGAATTCTCCTGCCTCAGCCTTCAGAGTAAATGGGATTACAGAGTAAATGGGATTACTGGTCTCAAATTTAGAATCCTCCTGCCTTAGCCTTCAGAGTAAATGGGATTACAGTCCCACTATCTCTGGGACTAGCTAAGGCTGAACTCTTAAGGAAGACATTCTTCCTTTCGTCACCTTTCTAATTGTTTCAGAAAGGAATTATAACAGATGAAATAGACAAATATCAAATACAGCCTGATTGCATGGAGGAAAGTGGGGGAAAGAGATAAGAGGGGAATGGCAGGGAACAGAGGAGGAACTTAACAAAAGAACTAGAATTTGGACAAAAAGACACATTACAGGAGTCCTCTGTTGCTGTAATAGGAAGACACAAACTTGAGCTAAGTTATCTAGCAGGAAATGTGGAAAAAAATTAAAAACTGGTCATGGATAGAATTAGTGTTCATACATTTAAAATAGCCATAACTAAGAACTGAAAAACAATATCTCTTGAGTGTCATTTTAAGAAGTGAGTAATAAGAGGAACAACATCCTTATGGCAAATACTATACTCAGTTTCTCAGTGTTCTGTATGATTTACCTTGGTAAATAGTGATGTAGTGAGATGATCTGAGCCAAGTGCTAGTAGTTAGGGTTTTCATGGAACATACATTGTCCTTCTTTCCCCTTCTTGCTCCCCAAGCCCAGAAGATAAGTAGAACCTCTACATTCTTTTTCCTCTGCTCATTGGAAATCTGGTTCCTGCACTTTCAGGTCCTAGCCTCAACTGCCCAGACTGTACATCATATTGATCCTCCTTCCTGGAGGTGAATCCAGTCTCTTTCCTACTGAATTCTAGCCACCTCTGCATTTCATGTCTACTATGCCTCCTCATTCTGTATGTACATATCTTATCATTTATAGTAAACCGGGAAATCACTCAAGAGAAACTTGACCATCTTTATGTCTTGCACAGTCCCTAGGACATGACTGGTGAAGGCGGCAGCAGACATATGGCCAGGGTTTTTTTGTTTTGTTTTTGTTTTTTTTAAATCTGTGTTTTGTTTTTGTTTTTGTTTTTGCCAAAAATGAAGCAGATTATTTAGGTGCTAAACAAAATGTCTTTGTTCATGCTATTTGGTGGGGTGGGGGGAAAGGAAGAAACAAAGCAGTCAGAACACATGGACAGACACCACAATGCCAGAAACACACAGTATTCATGGGGTTACCTTGTGGTTAGGATGGGGGGGGGGGCGGGAATGGGATGGGGGTAGGAAACTTGGTTAGTTACAGGTCACAGTCAGTTTAGATGAAAAAATTAAACCTAGAGTCTTTTGCCTCAGACTCTATCCAAAAACACAGCTACTTCCTAGTAACTTTGCTTCCCTCAAGGAATACTACAATGTTTTGTTTGCCTGTCCTTTATTAAGCAATGATCATTGCAGTAACCATCTTATTCTCAATTGATTCTTGCAACATTTATGTGGCATGTGTCATTCTCCCCACTTGTTAGAAAACTCTGGCTTGAAGAGGTTACATAACCTACTTAAAGTCACAAAATTAGTTTGTGCAAGAGCTGGGGATTTGAGTTCAGGTGTCTGATTCCAGAGGCAAAAATAGCAGTGGTAGGCTTTTCTAGCTCTGATTTCCTGCATTATTACAGCAGTGGTTTGTGGCAAAAAAGACTGAAGTCAAGTGCCAGGGGTGCTTTCTTCCAGTGATTCACACATCTGTTCTTCTTTGTTACCTGTACTGGCAACTCCCTTATTTTTGTCAACTGTATTCACTTCATATGTGGTCTCTGAAAGCTCCACTCCCCTAATCTATTCAGTATACCACCACTAAGCTGGAATGGTCCAAAACACAACCTAGAGTCCTGGCTTCTGCTCACTACCTTACCCTGGATCCCCAAAGCCTGTGAAATAAAGTTGGAACTACTCAGCAAGGCACTAGAGAAAAACCATCATCTATCCCCAATATACATTCCCACTCCTCCTCTCTGTTGACCATTCATATTTTTAAAAAAAGTCCACTTACATCTTATCCTAGAACTTCACCTGACTTCTATTTCCACTCAATCAGTCCCCCTCTGCCAAAAACAATCCCTGTCATCTTCAAATCCAGTCTCAGTCTCACTGCCTGGATCATCCCAGCTGATTATGAGTCTCCCTTATCCCAGTTATTACAGCATATTTTATTGGTATTTCATATTAGAAACATGTTCCATGCCTGATGCTATTTGTTTTCATGTGGTCAGATCTTTATATATGAATGCATGATTTTTCCTAAGAGAATGCAGTTTCTTTATAGATAAATACTATGTCTTTCTTAGAATTCCTCCCAGAGGGTGGTAGACTGTGTCTAGAATATAAAAGACACCCAATATACTCCATATGATAAGATTTTTAAACTGTAAACAAACTTAATTCTATACCCATGCTCTGTAACTTTCTCCTTTCAGGCATTATTCAAAAAGGGCTTGCAATAAGTAGTACTTAGACAAAATTAGTTTTACTTCATTAAGAAGATTATTAAAATATTAGATGATGATAATATTTATAGAACCAGAAATCAATTCTGCAAGTTTTTTTTTTTCTTCCACATGTTTTTGTCTTGATCTTTCCCTTTGGATGGTAAGTTCCCTGGGGGCTCATGCTGTGTCTCATCCCCAGCACCCAGCACTGTGTTCACACTCAATGAAGCTTGAACGAATAAACAAATCAAGAAATGATGAGTAAGGCTCAGGGATGAGTGAGGGAAGCAAATTAGAAAATATGTTATGCTATGCCCTCTCGGTCAGTATTATTTTTTGGTAAAATATTATTTGTGGACACGCATAGTCTTCTAGTGCTACCAGTTTATGCTACAGAATTATTGAGCACAATTATTCCCATCAGTGTATAAGGCATTTAAAACATTTTTAATTGATGCATTATCATCATACCTAATAATAGGAATCCTTATGCCATATTTGTACATGCACATAATATAATTTGATCAATCTTTTTTTCCCAGTATCTTTCTTTTGAAACTTCTCCCTCTTCCTGATCCATTTATATATGAGGCATTTTGATTTCTCAGTGAAATTATTTCTACCACAATTTGAGTAAATACAAGATCTGTTAGGATTAAATATTCTCTAAAGAGCTTGATATATGTGATTCTATAGGCCTGACCTCCTAGAAATGCAATCTTCATATTATTATATTTGCTATCAGTACTAAAGAAAACTATCAGATGCATTGTCCTGTAGATTGGCTCAATCTCTACCCTACCACTGAGAGTAGGCTAGGTACCTTATACTGATATTATTACTGAGAGTAAGGCAAGGAGCTTCTCCTGCTGGAAGAGAGAAATGGACATATACAAACAAAAACCTTCCAGGAAAAAGCATTAGTGGGGACAACTACATCATTTCAGAGCTAAAGATGTGATTTTAATTGATTGGTTCCCATTCAACAAAGCTGAAGAGAGAGATTGGGCAGAAGCATCACACCAGCACAGGCAATGAAGCTCAGACCAGCACTTTGGTTCAATACACTGACTTACAAAATTTTGTTTTAATTTGACAAAAACAGTGTTAGATGCAGATGCATAGTTTTGCTTATAAGAAAACTCCTCATTTTATCACTATTTCATAGATAAGTGCTCAGAAGTAAACCTAACAACTCCATGGAATGAAAATATTGAAGTATTTATTCTGAACTCACTTTGGAAACATTGTCTGGAGATGCTTTTGACTAACATATATTCTGAACCTCTGCAGCAGCCAAGCCCCCGCCCCCCAACCTCTATGCCTTCTAGTTCTCCATCTTGAATGCTTTTCTTTCAGAGTCCTACAAATTTGAGAAGACTTTCAAATCCTCCATCTTCTTATAATCATCAGTGCTCATGGTGATACTTCTGAAGTGAGAGATTCTTAGTAAAGCAAAGCCATGCAATCCAGATGCTTTAATTCTGTTCTTACTTCATAATTTTGTTTCCTTTCCCTTCTCTTTTCTCTACTTCCTCTATGGGATCCAAACCACTTCATTTGGTCATTCCTTTATTCACTCATTTGTTTCTTCATGACCCCTCACTCACCATTTAATCATTATCACCATTAACTCATTATCTCATCAAATATTCATTAATTTACTCACTTACCCAAGTCTCTCCCTATCCTTCATTCAACTCATTTTACAAAATATGTATTGGGCACTATTCAAAGTGCTAGGATTAGGGTGGTGAACAAAATAAGTAAAATACACAGGGAATGAAAAGTCGTTTTCCTAATGGACCTGCGAGAGGGAACAACACCCACACGTGAAAATCAACATAATTTCATGCAGTGCTAAGTACAATGAAGTCCAATAAGAGAGAGTAAGGGCATTCTTTTGTTTTTACTGAGAACCTACCATGTGCCAGACACACACGAAGTTAGATGATTAGGACACAGTAGTGAGAAGAATTCAGGCCTTCAACTCGGAGAGAGCAAAGCAGTGATACTCAGTCCTGGGAATTTGGAGTTTTAAAAATTCCCTGGATAATTCTGGAATACAGACCACAGTTCAGAACCTCTCATCTAATAACCCAAATATCCTATAGCAATTCTTATATATTTCTGTGTGCCTATAAATTCTTCAAATTCCTTCTAATCTCACCTCTACAACTCTGTCATGTTTCCTTCTTTCTCCATTTCCTCAATTATGTTCTCCCTATCTCTCACCTACACTTCTGCTATAATGTCCTATTTTAACTGTAAGACACCAACCTACACAGTTGCCAAAAGGATGGCGATAAAAAGTAAACTTGATTAAAAAAAGTCACTTGGTGACTCCTGTGACTTAAAGGAAAAGCCCAGCCTTTTGGCCTGTGTACAAGACTCTTTGCCATCTGATACCAGTTTCTTTCTACACATGTGTCCAACACATACACACTTACACACACACACACAGAGAGAGAGAGAGAGAGAGAGAGAGAGAGAGAGAGAGAGAGAGAGAGAGAGAATGCCATGCCAGAACACTTCCAGGTCTCCAGCATGCCAGTCCTTACCGGACCCCCATGCCGGTACCATCCTCTCCCTGTGTCTACCATAGCCTTTTTCATCATTCAAGAATCACCTCAAATACAACCACCTCCAGAAGTTCCCAGACAATCCCTCCCCTACACTGGACACAGCACTGCTATTTGTTCTTTTATGGCCTTTATTTTATTTTTGGTACCAGGGATTGAACTCAAAGGCACTTGACCACTGAGCCACATCCCCAGCCCTGTTTTGTATTTTATTTAGAGACAGGGTCTCATTGAATTGCTTAGCACCTCGCTGTTGCTGAGGTTGGCTGTAAACTCGCAATCCTCCTGTCTCAGCCTCTGGAGCTGCCGGGATTACAGGTATATGCCACCGCACCCAGCTCTTTCATGGCTTTTTAAATACTGTTGTCAATTATACGTGTCAGCCTCTCCTCCAAACAATGGACTCCTCGAAGACAGGGATGAGACCTTAGTCACCTTTGAACTCTTCATTACCATGATGTATACAATTAAATACTCAATAATGTTGACTAACCAAATAAATGACTGAATTAAAAATGAACTAGTAACCCAAAGAATGATTTATTCCATTGAATGCAAGCAAGGTACAAATCTGTGCTTTCAATCAGTTGCCCATAAGAGTATTTAAATACTTTATTTCCAATAAATATCCTAAAAGCAAAATTAAGCAACATATGGATTAATGCTTCTATTTTCACCATTCATACATATTACCTTTCTTTTTCCTACTTTTCTCCACATCTCTCTTATACTTTTTCTGGCCTCTTTTTTCAGTGGCTCAGGTTGGCCAACTGTACATCCCTGGCTACTATATATATATATATATATATATATATATATATATATATATATACATACAAAGAAGTGAAATTAGGAATGTTTAACCACTAAGCTGCATCCCCAGCCACCACCCCACCTTTTAAATTTTATTTAGAGACAGCATTTTATAAATTCCTTAGGGCCTCACTAAGTTGCTGAGGCTGGCTTGAACTTGCAATCCTCCTGCCTCAGCCTCCAAGCCACTGGGATTACAGGTATGTGCCACCGTACCCAGCTCTCTGGATACTTTTGCTACCACAAAAAAACAGTCACTAACCTCTGACTGATGATATCTGTTACTAGGGCTGCTTTCTTAGTGCACTGTCAGGGCACTGAGATGCCCAATACCCCTAACATAACTCTTTTTCCACCTATGAACTTGCCTCTTTTGGTTGAAGATTCTGTTCTTTATCAGGATGCTTAAGATAATTCTTAAATCTTTTAGAAACCATAAGAACCAAGAATTTTTCTAATAGAAAAGTCTGCATAATATGGGAGACAGGCACCTGGAAGATATCCAATCTCCGCCTTGCTGTAATGTCCTCATCTATGCTAAATGCCAGATGATAAGACTTGAGCTGCATGTTAGGACAGCATAAACAAGTCTATACTCATGTTTCAGTAAGGTAACCACTAAAAAAAGGAAAGAAGTTTAAAATTTCCAGCTATACAGGCTCAAGTTATTTTTAAAAGGCAAATATTGTTTAGGGTAGAATTCATGTTAGATCCTTTCAAGGAGAAAGGAAACCACCATCAAGCAACTAAGGTGTGTGGGATAGAGAAGGGTAGAAGAGGAGAGAAGCCAGAAGGAGGAAAGAACTGGAAAGCTTGGAGCATACTTGGGTAACTATCATTTTTTCAGAGGTCTGAGCTGGCCTGTTTGTAGCTACAGAGCCAAGACAATATAAGCTAGCCAAGGGGCCAGTCCTTAAAGAGATAGTCTTAAAGGGAGGTGAGGTGAGGAGAGAGGAGGAGAGGGGAAGGGAGGTAAGGAGAGGGAAGGAGAGGAGACGGGAGGGAAGGAGAGGGGAGGTGGTCAGTATATCTCCAGGGTCCATCAGTCTAAAGAAGTACCAGTTATAGAGATCTAAGGCCCTGGTCAGTAGAGGCTCCTAGACTCTCCATACCCAGAGCACCCAAACTTGTTTCACAGAACTTGTAACCTCAAGTGACAAAGAAGGGGCTTCTTGTCCCAGAATAGACCTGCCTCTAGAGTCAGGACACATTATACAAGCAGGGTCCTGACTCATGTGGGAAGAGCTGCTTGTATCTTTATTCTGTACTCCCCACCTTGACTCAGCCAAGTCCTGTGGCTTATTGTGCACATGTTCAACAATTATTTGGGAAGGGTGACACAAGGTACTATAAATATGTGGTTCATGGACCAGTGTCAATCCATGAACTTATCACTGATTCACAATGAAAAAGTACAGAAATGGAGAGTGTATGTTGGGAATCATTTATAGTTATTTTCTGAGATATTCCACCACATGAACAGTGGTTCATTGCTTTCTACATTTCAGTTTTATAATTTATGAAAGGTGACAATCTATAATGATTAGAAATAAAAATTTTTAAACAGGTCCTTCACTAGTTTATGAAGTGCTGATCCAACTGATACTGCCTTGCTGAAAGTCAATAACCAGGATTTGAACTGTGAGTGTTTGCTGCTCTAAAGGGAACCTTATTCTCTGCTCATAAACCTCTGCTTCCTTGTGCTACAGGTGCAAACAAAAGGGAGTTCAGAAAGAATGTGGTAGCTGCTGAGGCTTGACTACATGCTGGGTACCCATAATGTTATAACTCTTCATGGAGAGGGCCCCACAGAATTGTGTCCACAAAAGAAAGAAGGACCATGGCACCAAGCCTATTGGAAAAACTCCTTCAGAGCTGGCAATATTCAGCCACTGTGGCCTCACACTTCCTAACTCCTGGCTAAGAAAATATTAACAGGTATTGAGTCATTCCATTGAAACTCACTTAGTCTGAAAGTACAAATACACTTACCACACCCAATTCACAAAGGTTAAAGTATAAGAAACACCGCAGGAATTTAATACCAAGTAAAGCAGTCATTTCTGACCTGGAAAGGAGGAAGTAAAAAGTAGCTCCTCCTACAATTCTAAGTGATTAGCACCATGCCACATCTTATAGGGTTGCTCTTTAATGAGCAAAACATGCTGGACACACCTAACACTTTTACACTTGCCTTCTTGACCATGCTTATCCGTGTAATAACATCATTATAATGCCACCTGGAAATTGTCAACCTTCTTTCTTCCTGGGAAATCCTAAGTGATTCCCACACTTTATTTCATTGAATCTCACTATCCTGGTCAGGCAGGTAACTCTGTTCTGATTTACAAATAATACCCAAAAGACTCGAAAGCAGTCACACAAGGAATGCAGAAAATAATGCAGATGCAAATCATGGAAGTTATTATCCTCAAAGCAAGAAAGACTGAGGGAATGCCCACCAGTCCCATGGAGTCAAGAGAAAAATGAGGTGGGATCCTCTGTCCCTCAAGCCCTTTGATATGGAAGAGTTCTTGTAAGGAGAATTGGAAGACTGACAAAATAAAACTGTGCAATGAGCTAAGTGAATCCCTGATGTCCCCAAATCTTCTTTCCTCTTCAGTGGTACTTGATCCTTCTTCCCTCAGCTAGTCGATGCTTAGGTGCTCCTCTGCCCCTGTTGTACCTGGCTCTTAAGCGTCACACTCAGCTCCTTGGTGGAGAATCTAGATGACTGTGTTCTTTCTCCTCAGGTTTCTAATACTTCAGGTCTCATCTTTCTTTATGAAAGTAAGGCCTTCATCCATTAGAGGGATTGCAAGCACTTGGTAGATGGTGAGACACGAAGGGGGCAAGAATAGAATGCTCCTCACACCCTTTCTTGTGTTTCCTGAAATATCTGTTTATATTTGATAGCCCATGCTTCCATTTATTGAGTATTCCTATGTGCTATAGACTGAATTAAGATTCTACATTTGCCAGCTAATTAACTTGCCAATAATCATATTAGCATGCTGTTATTATTCCATTTTACAGCTGTAGAAATAAAAGTCCAGGAATTTGAATCAGTACTACTGCAAGGTCATGGTATCAATTAGCAATTACTACTGAGATGTTTTACCTTCTAGCCAATCTCACATAAAAGAGAACATTACAAATCATCCTGGGGAGATACAGGGGAGCCCACCATTCATGGGAAACCATTGGAAAATGGGTTAATAATAGGTACTTTAATAGAGTCAGTATCCATTATCCAACTTTCCTCATCTTTGACTCTGAAATGTGTAGAGGTACCTATTCTGCACACCCTTCCCCTCACCTATTATCTATTTGGGAATATCTCTGTCCCCAGGCCCTTTAGTCTTGCACTCTAGCTCAGAGGCTGTCCCACCAGCAAATTAATCAACTTCATCCCAACTGTAGGCTCTGAATTGAATTGTCTTGACTGAAGATCTAAAGATGATATGCAACTGCCCCTTCCACCAAAGGGTATCCACTGTACTCTAAAGGGACAGATATTAATGGGAAAATTCTGAAACACCTAAAAGCAAATCATCATGGCTCAAAAGGCTGTGGCAACATAGCCTCACAATTGGCTACTACCTCTTAGGAAGGATGTCAGATGAACATTTTAATTGACCAGATTAAAACATGTATGGAAAACAACAAAAAAATCACAACTGAAAAATTGAGGTATTCTACACACTAGTTCTCACCATTGCCTTTTGGGTATATATTATTCCTATTTATATACCCAAAAGGCAGCGGACTCAGAGGTTATTGACCATGACATCCCATCGTCACATCATTTATAAATGGTAGGCTTAAGTTCTGCATTCATGTCCGTCTGGTTCTTGTGCTTGAGCTTGTTCCATTCTACCATAGGTTAGACTCTCACAATTTCTTGCTCTCCTGAAATGACTTATTCCCCTGTATTCATTTTGGAATATTTTGTCCTATTCTGAAGAGAAATTTTAGTACAAATGAAAAACAGCTATTGCTGGTGCTGAAAGAAATCACCATTTAGCATTTTAATTTTAAGATTCAGCAATTTAGGCTTTGTCTCCAAGAGGATCCAGAATTCTCTCAACACTACCCACTTCCACATGTCCATGACACCAGCCCAGCATTTATATTCATAGCCCACATTTTTCCCATACAACATACCAAGCCATGAAACCCCCTTCAAGCAGCAGCTCTCCTAACAAGCTCTGCCTCACCTTGGGCTTGGTGGTGCTGCATCTTCTTTTGGCTCTTCTACAGCACCAGCTAGCTCTGGGGGAAGGAAAGCATCTTTGTTGACATTATTCACCCAGCTTTCCTTTGCTTCAGTTGCTCTGTCCTTACTCTGCTCCGCTGAAATAGGAAACAATAAAGGCAGGAAGGTTTATCTCTCACCTCCACAATCTACAATTCTCTTATAGGCTCCTATCATTAAGGACTTAAATCTGAATCTCAGGCCTTCTGAGTGCCAAGCCAATCACTGAGTCTTAGGATCAGAAATACATCTTTGAAAGAAGTCAGTAGGTTCCCTTGACATTAGCTCCTCTGCCCAAGCACAGTCTCCTAAGAACATGGGAGTACATTTAAATGTGCAGGTAACTCCAGGAGCTGTTAGAGCAAAATTCTAACTGCCTCTAGGTTAATCTGATCTTAATCAGTCAGGATTGAATGTACATAGCCAGGCATGAGGTACTTATTGGATTGAAGCACCATCCTTACTGTGAATTTACTGAACATCTACAATATATCCAACATGATGTTTGGCTGTGGGATCTGAAATCCCAGCTCTGCCATTTGGCAACAACATGATCTTGGGTAAAGGGATTTAACTTCTCTGAGCCCCATCCACAGTATTGGGGAAATAATGCCTTAGAAGACTGCTGCTATGTTAGAAATAATATTAGACACTCAGAGGTAATAGCTATTTTCCTTCTTGCATACAGGTGAGACTTGGACAGGGGTTTATGCTGACTAACCCAGAGTTAGAGAGAAGGTACCCAGTAATTATTTAACTAACTCAAAATAATCCTAAATAAGCTCTCAAAATATTACATTTATAGATCCTTAAATAAATAATGCACGTTGGTGAGCAAAGGAATGCTCAATATCAAGATCATTGAATAAGGAGGCTGATTTCTTCCTGTCTAAACCTTTTACCTTACTCAGAAGGCTCTGAATTTTCAGAGGTATAAGTCAATGAAGAGGTGGTAGATCTCTTATAAACCCCAAGTATCTACGCTACTACAATTCAACATGGTGCCTAAAGGGCTTCCTGTGTTCCTCTACACAACACTAAGTTACTTGGCCCTGCCCTAGTCCATCTGAATCCAGGGAAGAGGACGTTGAGGGCCACACACTATGGAAAGAATAATTCCAAATGTTTTCCCAAGGCAGATTTCAGCAATGATTCCGCCACCATCCCCCTCTCCCTTCCCGAAAAAAATGCTAGCTATAAGCACATCAGCCAATTCAACTCACTTGCCACTTGGAGCCTCTTCTTTCTCATGGATGCTCTGATAATATCGGCACCATGGATTTTATCTCTGTGCCTTTTTGCCTTGGCTTCATAAAACCATTGGCCACTCATATTCTTCAGCTGCTGGTCATCCTTAATTTTTTCAGGCAAATGCCTACAAAAGGAAAAGAGATTTACTTCACTAAGAACCCACAGTAAATAAATGAGTTCATTGTGACACTGCATAAAGAAATTTGTAAATATACAGGAAAAATGAGCTCACAACATTTTATGCCATAAATCTCCCAGATTACCAGCAAATATTCCCTTTAACTGGAAAGTCAGAAATTTCAAGGCTAACACTTTTTTTTTAAAAAACCTAAAGGCTTCACCATGATCCTCAGATGATGTATGATATTTCTCAAGAGTAGATTCATGTCTTGGTTGCAGTCCTTTGTGTCTACTCTTCAAATGCAAATAACCCAGGGAGGGATGATATGAGCTTCCTTTATGTATTGATTTCCTTATCTGCAAAAGGGGTTGCTCTGAGGATTAAGCTAATACATGTAAATAGCCCTCTGTACATGACAGCATGTAAGAAACTCTCAAGAAAACTGGTAGTGAAGCCAGGGGTGGTGGCACATGCCTGTAATCCTAGCACCTTGGGAGTCTGAGGCAAGAAGATCTCAAGTTTGAGGCTAGCCTCCATAATTTAGCAAGACGCTGTCTCAAAATAAAAAATAAAAAGGGCTGGGGATGTAGACCAGTGGTTGAAGGCCCCTGGGTTTAATTTCTAGTACTGAAAAGGAAAAAAAAAAAAAAAAACTAGTGGGATAGTTTCCAGCCCATCATTCCTGTCATTTTGATGAAGTGAGTTTATCAGACTTTCCTAGAAGTCTGTGAAGAATACGGTATGGCATCCCTGTGCTTAATATTAGGGAAATACACAAAACTAGTGGGATAGAATCAGGTAGACCAAATATGGTAACAGGGATGGGCAAGCAAATACCATTTGTGGAGATACTCCTTTTAAGGATTCCCCAATCATTCACGTTCACTGAAAAGCTAAGGCCTAAAACAAACAAAAACAAATGATACCATCCTAAAACTTCTCTAAATCATACTGACTAGAAAAGCATTGTTCTAGTTAAACAGTCTTTTAACCTCTGCTTCTATTTCAATAAAATAATCATTATAAATCTGAGTCTATCTCAATAAAAAAAAGGATCCAAAATCTCTTTTCTTACCCCAGAGATATACTTAGAATAAAGTATCCAAAAAGCCTTAAGGAAACTGAACTCCTGGAAAATGACATGCTACACAAGTCTCAGAGGGTTTTATGATTGTCGTTCAAGCTCATATGTACCCTTCCTAAAGCAGCAAATCTGTTTTAGCCAGAGAATGCAATGGAGCAAGGTAGCATCAAGGCTTGGTGTAATTTGTGTATACACGGGCATAGCTGGAAGTAGGGAAAACAGGGGTGGGGAGACAATCACCCCAGATCTAGCAATGAGTCTTCTCTCTAAAGGGCTTCCTGTGTTATTTAACTAACTCAAAAGAATTCTAAATAAGCTCTCAAAATATTACCTGTATAGACCCTTAAATAAATAATGTCCTTTGGTGAGCAAAAGATTACTAGATATCAAGATCTATATCGGAAAATGAATGCCTGGAGATATCTATTTACCCACTCTCTGCTGGCATTTCCACTCCTCTCCCAATCACTTAGGAGGAAGTGACCCTACTCCAAACATGTTCAATCACAATTCTTGGCCACACATTGTCATGACAGTGTATCTCTAAGTCAAAATGGTGACAGCACACCATCACTTCAGAGACATTATCCTTCTAATTATGGTTTCTGATAGTTTCTCCTTGCCTCAGGTTTTGAGCAGAGCAGATGACCCCTCTCAGGCTGCTTGTGCAGCTTTTTCTTTCTCCTCTCAACAGGACCAAGCCCTCAACTCCAGAGGAGAAAAGTCCTCCCGCCTCTCCTTGGCCAGAGTGAGCTCCTGAATTGAATACAGGGCCTGTATTCAATCAATACATTTTTGCTAAGTGTCTAGAAAAGAGTGGATATTTATTCTGTGCTTGCACACTAAAGGAATGTCCTGTGAGGCCCCAGACCACCTGGCTTCAGTTACCTTTTTGGATTCATTTTCCAGCACTTACTCCCATACAACATTTGCCAACACACTCAACTGCTTTTGTCCTCCAAACAGTTCTTTTGAGACCTCTGTAGATGCTAGAGGAATGGAGGATGATATGGCAGAAAGATATGGGCTTTGAAGGTTATCAAAACTAGGTCCAAATTCCAGTTCTGATTCTTCCTAGATGGGACATGGGAAGGCTATGGAGCCTTTATCAACTTTCAGTCTTCTTACTTGTGAAGATAGGGACCATAGGATCTACCAGGCAGGAATTCTGAGATAACTCATCACACTGTTTGCCTGAAAGTGCTTTAGAGTGGAAAGAGGCCAAGGACTCTGAAGGCTCTCAGGACATCTCCGCCCCCTGCTTCTCTGTTCAGAATGTTGCTCCTCATCCTTAGACCCAGCTCCAGCACTGGGGCACCCTTTGCCTTGTCCCATGCTCCCATGGCCCCACCCCTACAGCACTCACCACACTGTGTCCCAGTGATCTATTTGCACATCTGTTTTACCCACTCATCTGTGGACATAGCAAACTCCTTAAGGACAAGGATCACATCTTAATCACCTTTGTAACCCAGCATAGTACAGAGCCTGGCACAGAACTGATACCCAATAATAGCTGTTTGTTGAGTGAAAAAAACCAGTGAGCAAATAAGTACCTAGCAGCCACCCTGCCTGAGTCAGGCTAGAGATAATGAAGAGCCTGTCACCGCCAAGGTTCCGTGAGCCATGCCCCACTGCAATGTAGGGTCTTCTGGTAAGACAGGACATCCTCAGAACAGGAAAAAAACACCACAAAATATGGTACCCATCATCATTCTTGCTAAAGGAGACCACAAAACCTTGTAGCATAACAACCCTCAGTTCTCTTCATTTATTTTTGTTTGACTGAAAGGTACTTTGTAGGAATCTTTGTGCAACTCTTGATCTGCTCTCACCTAAATGACTGCCAGTAAACCCTAGCCTGTGTACAACAAGCACAGGCTGTAAGAATCAGACCACTAGAAACAATGGCCCCTAAAAAGACTGGTACCATTTTGGTAATAAAGGGTTTCTGACCCCTTTGTTATAAAGTGGCAAAAGAATTCTTTAAAATTTAATAAGTGCCACTTGCATATTTCCTAACACTATCATGGCCACTATGTTTAATAATACCTTTTTTCTTTTTCTTAAGTCATTTGTTATATTTTGTAGATGACCCCATGTGTGTGATACCAAAGACCAAGTTTTATAAAGATATGAACACGGAAAAGTTCCACTGTGATGCTATTAAATTTTTTTCTTCTAACCCACATTGATTGCCTATTTTTCCTGAACTGTAACTGCACCAAGCAAATTAGCATTGAATTTTCTAATTGTTGTACCATCTAGTTGAAATGAGCAAAGGGTATGTTTCTTGGGACTGACACTTTTTGTCCTTTACCATCCTCTACACAAATAGTGTTTAGTAGAGAGCTGAGCACAGCAAAGATCTCAGTAAATACCTGTGGGCTGGTGGGAAGAATGAAGATCCAAGAGCCTTTGGCCCAGAGAGGACACTGCCCTGATGAATGTCCCCATTGTTCTCTACCCATCCCCCTGTTCCTTTTGCTAACATGAAGTATCTGCTTTGTACTGAACCACATGCTTGGCAGTTAACATGCATCATAGCACTTAGTCCTTATAATTTCAACAAGATATATAAAGAATTTAGTCAATTACATAATCTGGTCAATTTGCCTCCTCTGTAATTACATAAGCTGGTCAATTTGCCTCCTAAACCCTGTCTGGTTATTTGTTCACTCATTTATCCATTCATTAATTTCCTTTCAGATGCCAGGCACATTCTTGGAATTGTGCATAAAAATTAAATCTACAACCCTAACTGCCAAGGTTGACCCTTTTGGGTGCACAGAGTGTGAGGACTTACAGAGGAAAGCTAGAAGAGCAGTAATGCTTCCTCTCTGCCTTCAGCATCTTCCCCACCACACCCCCTTTTCTCCTTGTGATCATAGGCACACACCCAGCTTCCAACTCTCCAACATGACTAGGCAAAGGCCCAACATTATGTGTGGGACCTGGTTGATGTTATCTAGTCTACTGTTGCCCGTGAGAATCAGTAGGCTGACCAGAAAGATGACTGGCCCATTCACCAGTCTTTTGTTGTTGTTTAATCCCCCAATATATTCTGGGCAAGCTGGTAAGAGTATAATTTGAAAGTACTCTTAGATGTTTATTTAGACTGTGAAATCTGAAAGAAACCTTATATAGTCACAGATGGTCTCACTTTCTAAATGAAATGATTCAGGCCCAAAGAAGTTAGGAGACTGGCTGAAGGTCACACAGAGCTGGGACCAGAAGCCCAACCTAACCTTCAGCTAGCACTCTTTCCACTACCCTGTCCTGCCTCAGAGAAGCAAACACGATTTTGGTTTCTAAGACAGCTGTCACACTTGACTTTTTCTTGGTAGAAAGAGTGGTAGAAACCTTTGATGGAGAATCTAGAAACCAACATAACTGAAAGCAAACTGTAAATGTTTCTAACAGTGAAAAATGACATGAAATGCATCTCTTAGAGTTGACACAGCATCAATCCCCACAATCAGCTGAGGCACAGCTCAGTGCACAGGCTTTGGAATTGGATCAGTGCTAATCCTGCAGGGCACTTATCCTCTTCACCCTATTTCCTCATCTGTTGAACGGATTCAGCTACACTGTTCTGAGGATGAAAGGAGAAAGTGTATGGGAAGCTCTGTGTGCAATGCAGTCCCTGGATAAATGATGGTTTCTTTCCTCTTTGCTTTCACAGAAAACATCGCCAGAGGTCCTGGAAGTCAGTTCTTCAATGACAACTGGCTTCATTTAAAAGGAACTTAAGGTCTGAGGGAGGCAGCTGAGAATCATAAGATGTGGTGGTGGTTGAGATGGTATCTACTGCAGAAACGCCCCTCACTGTAGATGTGGTTTGCCTATTAGGGGGTTGGGGACGTGGTGCTGCTGTGGTGTTCAGACAGGCATGTGCAGCAATTTCCTGCTGGCAGTGTGACGCAAAGCACAGGAAACACCACCTCTACAGTGTGTCATTTTCAAACCATAAAAGACTAAAATTACATATGTGTGTGTGTGGTAGTGTTCCCTTAGAAGGCGGGGACAAGGTAGACAGAGACAGAGGGCAGGGGTGGAGGAGAGAAAAACATCCATCCTGATGTCTGCTTCCTTGCAGGCTTGTGAAATGTCTCTGCCCAAGAATTAGAAATGAGGATAGCTTGGGCCCAGCACTTTTGGCTACAGGGAGAGAGCACAAAAGACAGTTGCAGTGGCAACAGTGGCCTAGAACTGTTATCCTGTCAACTGTACTCCCAGAGGCATCACAGAGGACATTCCCCTGGGTCCAAGTCAATATTCTACCACTAGGCAAGTTGAGGAGTTTAGGAAACAGGCATTTCCCCTGCATGATACTCAGTTTTCTCATCCATGAAATCAGGATGGGAGTTAACTCACAAATCATCTCCAAAGTGTCCTGAGTGAGCTTGGATGTGAACAATTCAAAGCACTGAATGTATTGAGAGTGGCAAATGCTAAACATCACATACAGCCCTACTAAAAAGGGTTGTGCAATGTCTGAGATTATGGGCAATAGTGCTGTGATCCATCAGTGAAGGCTTCATGGCTAAGGCCCAAAAAGAGTTAGCATTTGAAAGACTAGTCGAATTTTAGTGGCAGGTTTGCCTTTTTAATGATGGTTTGCTTAGGCTAATACTGTAATTATGTAATTGGTGTTTCCAAGACACAAACTGACTAGGAGAACTGGGGCATTACAAAATCATGTTAGAAAAAAAAATTAGATTTTAAATTTGCAAGTGATAATCCATTAAATGAAAAAAGGCCACTAGATGGTAAATTCCTTGAGGCTGAGATCATGTTTTCAATCATCCTGGAATTCCCTTCACATCACTCACTGTTCAGGGTTGTTTCTTGCACTTAAAAGGTACTCAATTAAATCTTACTGCAATAAATAATAGCATTTTAGGAATCATTTCTCGTTAAGAAATCAGACTATTAACCAGAATCTTCTGTCCTTTTGTAGAGGCACAGGAGGAGTGGCAAATAAGAGAACTGAAATGTATCCATTACCTGTCACATGTCAAAAAATTAAGAATTATTTTACTTAGTCCTGACTTTATCATTTAAATTTGGCTTTATGGTCATTCTCAGTCTCTGAGTTGAGCTCAGAGAGGTTAAATAACTTGTCTAATGGAGTTGATTAGTGGTGGAGAGGGGATTTGACTCCAAGGTTCGTGAAAGGGAGTTCTTGCCCTGTATTATGATTTAATTTTTAATGTTTCTTCCTGGAAGAAAAATAGCATAAGGCAGAGGGAAAAACACTGGACCAGGAATTTTTATTATCATAGGTTTAGCACTGACTAGTGTGACCCCAGGCAAATCATTTCCCCTCTCTGGGCTTACTCCCTTGTCTATAAAAGTATTGATATGAACCAAAAAATCTTCTTTCCAGAGCTGTCAAACTGTAACTCTAATGGAAGAGGCAAAGGCAAACAGCTTAGGGGTGGTGAAGGAGCCCATGGTGTATCATTTTCAGAGACCCAGTTCTGGTCCAGAAACAGAACAGCTTCAGAACCATTCCCACAATACCCTTACATTCTAAACCAAAAAGGGACATAGCAAGATTCTTCTTGTATGGAATAGGTCATGATCTGGGTTCTTGCAGTGTCCCCAGGCTGTGACTTTGTATCCATCTGATCTCCGTTAGTGCATACTGTCATTCCTTCACAGCCCTAGAATCTTGGACCTGTCAAGTCCATAGAGGTGCTTGGTGCCTGCCTAGGAAGAAAGTCCCCCACAAAAGTGGTAGATGGACATTACCCTAAGAACATGTACGAAGACACGAATGGTGTGACTCTACTTTGTGTACAACCAGAGACATGAAAAATTGTGCTCTATATGTGTACTATGAATTGAAATGCATTCTGCTGTCATATATTATATATTAGAATAAAAAAAGTGAGTAGATGGAGCTTGGCTAGATTTTGTTAGCCAAGCCTTTTACCTATCATTTATTTACAAAAGCAAAACATAAGGGCGGCACCCTCAGCAGCTGCTAGGACACCCTCAGAAATAGAAGACCAAAGGACAGTCTGCAAAATCAACACTGCCAAGAGATTTGCAACATTTTTGTGATGGCTAAAGACTGGCTGGTACTTTATTCCTAAATGGGTGTAAAAGTCCCTGATGTGGAAATCTCAGGGTTTCTATGAGCAACTTAAGAGAACCATGTTCCTGAAAAGGCTTTATAAATTGTGAATGGATAAAGCAATAATGCTATCAAGAGGCTGTGGTGAAGGATTAGCATCAATTCTGTGCCCCAGGGAAACACTGCTCAATACCTGCTGGGAACAGGAGTAGTGCAAGTGGCTTGAGGGAAAGCGCATGATCCCAGTTTCATGATTACCATTCAGTGTCTTGCCTCACACCACAACACCACCTTCTGGATTCCAGGTGCCAGGATGACCTGTCTGACAAGGAGGCATTAATGGATGAAGACTTCCCTCTCATTCTGACACTTACTGTTCATGTGAGCTTGAGCAAGTCATCTGACCGATCTCAACGTCAATTTCCTCATACATCAGATGGGATAATTATATCCCACACAACAATGTGTGCATAAGCCCTTTGTAACTCATTAAACAATGTCTATGCACGAATTATCACTAGCTACCATCATAGAGTCTGCAGTGCTTGAAGGAAATTTCAGCATGTTCTTTTATAATATATCCATAATGTCAAAATATGGAAAACAGTGCAAATAAATCCATTGTTCATGGTCCTTGTATTCCAGAAAGTAAGAACATGGCTTATACCCCTTTTGGTTAACTCCTGTGACAGGGACCATAAAATTAGTACAATTAACATTCAAGAGGTCTTTCACTGCCTTCAAAGCCTAAGATTACACAAATAATAAATGGGGTCTGGACTATGCCCAGTTATTCAACAGTCTGTTCTAGTGCTCTTTGTATTACAAAGGTGAGTGAAAGTGGTAGGAATGTTGACGTAGAACATTCGGGTTCCACCCAACAAGGGTAGTGTGTCAGAGTTGCCACTCCTCTTTATGGGACTCAAGCCTAATGAAAATTTGACTTGCTCAGAGAGTATTTTTAATTTTGCTATTAAAACTGATACCAACATTTCTGAAAGTATACTGACATTTGAGCTACTTCTCAAATGTCTTTTATTTTAAAAATTTTATAAAATTTTTAAAATTCTAAATTAGTTCATGAGTCAGTTAGAAAAACATGGATTCAGTTTTCAAAATTAGATATAAAAACACACACATATGGATGTAGTTATATATGTTTGTACCTATTTCATTTTAACTTGGTGCTTAAGAAGTTAAAGGAGTGCAGGTTTTTGTTTATTTTCATTTTTATTTTTATTTTTTCTGTTGAGACGGGGGTAGTGGATCTTGCCTGTGTTGCCCAGGTTGGTCTCAAACTCATGGGCTTAATTGATCCCCCAAACCAGCATCCCAAGTAATTGGGACTTCAGGCATGTGCCACTGCGCCTGGCTTAAGTGTTTAATCAAGACCTTATTTCTGGCAGACATCCAATGGAGTAATTTAAGAGACATGAGGAGGAAAGAGTTCTGTCCAGGAAGTAAACCTAAAATTGGAACCCATAAGTTTAGGCTCCAAGTCAGAACTACCACTTATGGTTGAAAACAAAACCAAAAAATGCCCTATTTTCTTATGCACTGCCTCTTCCTTCCTCATGCCTGAGGAGTCCTTGGCCTCTTACCTGACTCTCTCCTCTTCGGTCCTCTTCAGGGCAGCATCCCGCTGCAGAACCTTCATAATGGCCTCTTGTTCCTCCTCTGTCAGGAAGCTTAAATCAATCATTTTGAGAAGTGAGCATAAAAATAGTAGCAATAAATGTAGCTTAAAATTCTCAAGGCTCAACAGTCAGGATTCTAATCAGAAAGATCAAAAGGTTCAAAAATTAAATGAAATAATATCTTGCTTAGTTCTGTGGCAAAAGTCTTGTTTTCACTCAGCAAAAGTTTTTGGGGGGTTGACAGCCGAATCCTAAATGCCCCTTTCCATGAGGCAACAGTGGTCCGTAGGATGACCTCACGAAAAGGCTTTCAGGAGGATGTGGTATTCCTTGCTAGGGTCTTCAGAGCATTCCTAGCATGCGTCCTCTCTGGACCAGTCTGACTCAGATGCAGTCTATTGTCTCTCCACCTGGTTGTCAATTTGGTGAGTGGCAGCAACATTGGAGTCTCCAACCTGGCAAATCATGAGACAACAACCGGAGAGAAAGTGAGAAGCAGTTCTTATAAGCACTGCTCAGAATTACAAGATTTTTCAAACTACTATATGAGATGGTCTCTGAGATGAGAGAAACCAGTTCTGCCAGCTTCCTGAGCATGTGGTAAATGGGTCACAAAATAAGCTTCAACCCAACTCCAGACTGCCAAGATGGAGAGCACACAAAAATGCCTGTCAATGTTTAACAATCACCTGAGTAAGGTATGGTTACAGAAAAGGAACTAGTTCTCCACTAACTCCCAGCTAAAAAGTCAAGCTAAAGGTAAGAACAGGGAGATGTGATTCCAATTGTCACGTAATTATGGATAAGAAGCTAGAAATAAAAATCATAAATGCTCAGCTCTTCACAAGTAGGAATGTTCTAATGGAGTACATATGAGTTCTGTACTGACAGGAGAACTAGTATTAGGTAGAGGTAGTTTGCAGAATAGTGGAATTGTTATTATTCACCAAGTTGCACCTCTAACCTTTTCTGGGTCTGAAGGAAACTACCAACCTTGCCTCTCTTCATTTCTGAATACTTGCTGGTATGTATATACAAACTGGGAAAAAGGAGGAAAGAGACAGAATTTCAAAACATGCCACCATCTACAGCAATTTTTTTAAAGTTGTTGATGGACCTTTATTTTATTTAATTATATGCAGTGCTGAGAATCAAACCCAGTGCTTCACATATTAGGCAAGAGCTGTACCACTGAGCTATAACCCCAACCTTACTGCAAGCATTTTTGAGTAGCAACATAGGTAGGAATTCTACTTTATTGAGGCATCTTAAATGCATGTGAAATGAAAAGGTAAGACATAAAGAATGCCAAGGCCAGACAGGACCTGAAAATTATCTACTCCAGGATCTAGGTTCTTTTAACAAGCGAAGTGCTGCACATACAGGAGACACTCAAAACCATGTGTACAACAAGTTTGAAAGCAACCTCACTGAAGAACAAAACAGAGTATCTACACTACTGAGTGAAGTTTATGAATAAATTCCTTGCAAACCATAATGACTGAGAAGTATTTCCTCTACTACTTGCTAGCTATAAGCCATTAAGCAAATTACCTACCACTCTGAGGCCTTGTTGCTCATTTTACCTAACATTGGGCTATCCTTACAGGTTATATAGTTAATCCTTAAAAGGATTAAATAAAATAATGAATTAAAACATCCCATAGCTTGCATCCTGTACCAAAACTAGCTACTAAAAATACATTCTAGCTTCCTCTCTGAGCTCACACTTTTGTTCCATCCTGCTAAATAAGATTACACTTGATTATAAATTTTTCTTTCCTCATTTGTGTTATAGCTTTTTCTAACCTACCCCATGAAGTTTGGACTTAATGGACAGAGCAGTACTCTGATGATCTTTGTTTTCTTTTCCTACATCTTTTGCATATTACAGTGACTACTTAATTCAACATTAAAACATTAATTCAATCTTTTAAAAATTTAATACACTTCTGTATATTATTGCTTCCTTGTCTTGAAAATTACCTATGCTTCAGGAAGGATCAAAGTTACCAACTCCAGGGAGCCTTCCCTAACTTCCATAGTCAGAGTCAAATGCTGTGATAGATGAAGTTACTTTTCCTAACTCCTCATTCCCTCCCTGTAAGAGACCTGAGCCTGAACCACGTATAGCAGGGCCATTCCAGCTGACCTACAGATTTGAAAGCAAGAAATATATGTTGTTGAAAGCCATTGGAGTTGGGGGTTGTTATACAACACATTTGTAGCAGAAACTTGATTGATTAAAAAAAAAAAAAGCTTTCTCTTCTGTGTATTTCCACAACCCTAATGCTTTACCTTCAATCTCTCTAATTAACTCTAAATATGAATAAATAATTCAGTAAATGAATGAATGAAACTAATCCAAATATTCAAATCACCCAGACATGGCCACCTCAATTCCTCCTTTCATTTCATGTGCAGTAATTTCCTCAGAACTCAAAGCGGGGCAAGCATACAGATTTAGGCTACATTCTGGGAACTATGTGCCCAGTGTGGTTCAATAAGAGATCATTTTTAAGTTCAAGGAGTGGGGACAGGAAGAGAGTAAAGGAGAAAAACAACTTAGGCAGCCCAGCAGTGGTGACTGAAAGAGCTGCTGAAGGGGGAAATGTTGGTTTCCACACCTTCAAGGGCAACTACAAGCTGAAGTGAAGAAGCCTCTAAGAGTTAAAAGTTCTCCCTTAAGGTAAGCTGTTCACAAGGCAAAGGACAATGTTCTCATTTTCCTAAGGAATGAAGGGCTAGAACCCTTCTCTTCCTAGTCAGGGATCACTATCCAGCCAGATTTCAGGAGAGTGCTCAGGGGGCAAGGAAGACTCTTCAGTACCAGTGTTCACCCAACTCCTGCTATTCTGGATGACGGCTCAGGGCTCAGTGAACATTTCATTCCTTCCTACAACCAGTTGAGAGCCCAGCATTATTGTACACACCAGAGATGCAGCCATGAATAATGCTGAAGGAACTTTCTCCCTTTGTGGAACTCACATGTTACTGGGAAGAGTACATGATCAAACTAAATATTAAAAAAATGAAAATTTTAATTGAAAACCTAAATAATCAAATTATGTAACATGTTGGAAGGTTATAAGAATTATGGAGGAAATCAAGGCTGGTAGGGAGGAGAATCATTATGTGAGAGAGTGGGAACACTTGGAGTTTTTAAGATTGGCTTGGGTAGGTCTCATTGGGGAAGTGACATTTGAACAAAAATCTGAGAGAGATGAGGAAACAAGCCATGCAGATGTGAGGGTTCTGAGGTTGTCTGTCTATTCAAGAAAGCTCAAGGAGGCCAGCACTGGTATAGCAGAGTGTGCCAGGAGAACAGGAAGAGAGGTCAGAGAGGAAGTGGGTCAGACAGCATGTAAGATTTCTGGCTTTTACTTTGAATGCCTCAGTGTTAAGGAAGGACAGAAAAAAAATAAGTGAATAAACACATGCCTGGCACTTTTTACCCATCACCTCATAGAATCCTCACAATGAGGGAGGTTTTATTTCTATTTTTTCTGCAAAGAGAATGAAGCCAAATGAGGTTTTGCACCAAGCGAGACTGACATTTGCCAATGAATTTGTCAGAGTAAACCACCCCAATGCTGACATCTAATTTAAGGCTCCTCTCCACCTGGATTCCTCAAATTAAAGAGGCAGAACAAAACTCTTCTGTCTGTGGATCCTCATTCTCTTCTTAAGCATTAAAGAATCACTAGCCCACAGCTGGCATTCAGCAATGGGCAATCTTGATGCAAAATAATGAGAATGAATTTTGTCTTCTATAGTGTTTGTTATTCTCACCAGACCGTCACAATAATCTCCATAAGGGAATTAATATAACCAAGTCTACAGGGATTACTGATGTGTTTGCTGAAGGAGTAGTTCCTGGGCTGAGCAAAAAGTTCTCCTTGCATTCAGCCCTCCCACCCATCTTCTGCATGCTCTTGAGTGACTTTCTAAAACCCAGATCCAACCAAGCAACATTTCTAGTCTTTAAACCTTTTACCAACCTCCCATTGGCCATGAGCTAAAGCTAAAAGTCCCTAATGTGACCTGTAAACTAGGACTTTTTTCCTCTCCAAGCTCTTTTCCTTACACTGCAGGCATTCTGCACTTCAATTCCTTTTGCCTTCAGGCTTTGTATATGCTGTTCTTTCTTCTTAGAATACCTTCCCTCTTGGGTCTTAACCCCTGTGTCATTTACTGGCATTCCCTAACCTCTCAAGTCCAGGTAGGTGCCCTCCTGTGTGCTACATTAGCCCTTGATTTCTTCTGTCACAGTACTCATCACACAGTCTCAGATTTCTATCTACTCATGTTTGTCCTCCACAGTTTATGGGCATGGTTTGGGTCCGTGAGTGCTTACTATATCCAGGATCTGCCTGCCACTCAAATAGGCACAAAAGTATTTATACACATTAAATAAACAAACAGGTGGAAGGGGATTGAATTTCTACTTCCCTTAACAAGAACCTGACTCAGGGCCTATAAGTGAAAAAATCAAATCCATATTCATGGGAGTTCTAGCTCCAGGTCTTGCATGTGACACTGATTTAAGTCACATGACTAAGTCTTAATTATCTTCTGTTTATGATGAGTACATTCCCTTCCTTAGGAAGATTATTGTGAGACTCTGGGGAGAATGCAGGACACCATAAAAGACAAATATGAAACAACAAGCAGCTTTAGGGACAGCAGCATAGAAGAGAAATTTGGGGGTTTCGAATATAGTCTATGCTCAATTCCTATTTTCCATGTGTCATCCCTGCCATATCATATCTATAAAAGCCAATGCCCCTCTTCTTGTCAACTCTCTAAAATTTAAACAGCACTCACCTTTGATGGGAAGTAAGGAGAAGAGCTGGGTTTAAAGCCCTAATCTCAATCACCTCATCTGACCAAACCCAGATTCCATCCCCATTAACAAAAGATTTTCCTTCCCAACCAACGTGTTGTGCTGCAAGGAGGGGCCCGGAAAGCATCTTCTCCTGTCCCAGACAGGCTGCTGGTCTATCAAAGCCTACAGATTCCAAGGAAGGAAAGGGAAAATTGTGTAAGCAGTGACTCTCACATGATGAGTTTTGAGAAGAGAAGCAAACTGTTCTGAAAGTCCCATGACATGGAGAATGAAAACTTGAAAGAAAAAAAATCTAGGCAGTAGGAAAGCAGGAACAGACATGCTTTGAGTTGGAAACAATGATGCTTGGCAAAAAAGGAAACCCCTGATCAATGGATTCATCCCTCGTGGTAACACTTACAAAACCAATCATTTCTAAAATTAAATGCTTTGTAAACTTCTTAGATCACGATAGCATCAAAGGATGATGGAACAGTCCACAGGCATTTCAGGAAAAGGTGAGAATGGAGTAAGCTGAGTGTGACAACCAGAATCTTTGCTTGTCTCCCTCCCAGCAGAAAGGTCTGCCCCCAGTATTCAAGACAAGGTGGTCAGTAGGCCACCAGGTCCGTGTGCCAGGCCAAGTGCTAAGGTGGTAACTGCCTTGCTGGGCTGCTCCATTCCTCAGGCTCACTTCCTACCATGATTGACCTGCCTCAAAGTTCCACCTGTTGATTCTGTTTCATCCTGTTCTCTGGGACCGCATTCAGTTAACTCTCCCTTTCACATAACAACCGAAAAGAAAGACATATTTCATGCTCTCCCCGAGTCATCTTTGTTGAGAGGAAGGTAAACTTCCTCTTTCCTTAACTATTTTTCACATCATGTTTTCTAAACCTCTCATGATCTTGGTCATTTTTCTCTGGACTAAAAAATGAGGAGGTAGTGCTAAGTGCTTCACACTAAGAATGATCCCAAGTAATCAGTTTGACCATCCAGAAAAGAAGGTATTCTCCACATCATGTACATGAGAACACCAGGGCTCAGGAAATTAAATAATGTTTCTACAGTTGCCCAACCAAATTGTAATCTGAACCCAACTCTTATGGTTCTGAAGCCATTGTTCTTGATCTTTCACTGAGTCACCACCCTCAGAGACTATGCAGCCAGATAGAGGCAAAGAGAAGACTAAAATCCAGGATTCCTAATTCATAGTCCATTTCTCTTTTCATTACTTTCCCCTCTCTGTACATTCTACTTCCTGCTTGGTCATTTCCCATGGGTGATCTGAATTGTCTCTCACACATGGCATGCTCTTCTGTGCACTACTTTTTAGGAATATAAAAATGATTGGGTCTGTTGGGTTTGCTTTACGGATAGATATGGAAACACCAGACAGAGAGAGAAAAAAAAAGACACCTGTGTCAACATGCAGGTATTATATTTGTTCATTAGCTTCTTGGAATAGCATAGATTCCTGTAACCACAAACCTTTACTAAAAGAACAGACTTCATATATTTAAACTCAATCAGAATGGTTTGTTATATGATTATAGATAAATATATTTAAGAAAAGCAAATTTTGCCCACGCAAAATTGTTAGGAAACAAAGCTTCATGAATATTTTCTTGTTTCTTCATGGTCAGGGCTCTCAGCACTCTATTAAAAAAAAAAAAAAAAGCACACAAATCACTCATCCTAATGTGTTGCCCCTAAATTGGACTTCTTGAAAAGAAAGAATAAATTGTTTTGTAACTGGTTCGATGTTGCCTCTCAAAAAAATATGAGTTTAATTAATCAATAAAATGAATAAGTGAAATGAACCTATGAAGAATTGAAAAATAAAAAGACACAGATGGAATATAAGCTAATCATCTAATAATATGTTTATGTTTTACCAAGGAGGGAAAACTTAACATTCAAAGCCGACAGTTACCCTCAAGATCAAAGGCCTTTACTTTTGCAAAGATTATTCCAAAGGTAGAAGAATTTTTCTATTTTTTTTCATTGTCTCCAACTCTGAGCTTTTGTAACTAAGAGCCAGCATTTCCTAGAAATTGGCTTGGTAATCTTAAATTAAAAATAAAGAGGAAATAGGGGAAAAGGGAATTTTATTTTTTATTTTTAGTATACATGACAGTAGAATATATTTTGATATATTATATATACACGGAGTATAACTTCCTATTCTTGTGGTTGTACATGATGTGAAGTTAAACTGGTCATGAATTCATATATGAACATAGGAAAGTTATGTCTGATTCATTCTACTATCTTTCCTATTCCCATCCCTTCTCCCTTACATTCATTCCTCTTTGTCTAATCCAATGAACTTCTATTCTTCCCTCCCTGCCCCCTTATTGTGTGTTAGCATCCACATATTGGAGAGGAAAAAGGACTTTATGTTTGTAATAGTTACCTCTACTCTTTAATTTCATATTCAAAACTAAGGATAATATTCCTGGGCTTCTGAAAAGCTTAGCTCAGTCATTTCTTGGCCTCAAGTTTAAACTTAGGGTACCCACAGGAATCAGAATTTCATCCAAGCCCCAACCAAGAGCAAGGTAATGGGTCACATGAGAAACACAGCATCACACACAACTAACCCTCATTAGTTTAGTACTAACAAAGGAAGCACAAACCAAGTGTGTGGGGGTGGTGGGGAGACATAAGGATTTAGGAATGAGGAACACCTTGAAGGCTGAATTAGAAAAGGAGGTGAGTATTCTGGGCAAGAGCACTGGGCTGTGAAAGCAGAAAGGTATTCAAACAGAAGGCTAGTATCTTGAGTATTGGGTATTAAAGGGTTAACAGTGACAGAGGTCAGACCCCAATGGCTTAAATGTCAAAGGAGGGATTTTGAGGTTGCTTTCCCTTTTCTTTTTTTTTTTTCAGTGCTAGGGTTTGAACTTGGGGCCTCATGCATATTAGATAAATGCTCTACCTCTGACTGCCTCCCCAGTCTGAACCCAAATTTTTCACTCTTGAAAAATGTGCTAGAATCATCCTTTTAATCTCTTTCTTCTTGATGGGTCAGGATTAAAAGAAAGAAAAACAGTGAAGAAAGAAAAGAACTGGGAAATGGACAGTGAATGGTTCATTTTTAAACCTCACACCAGGGCTGAAAATTCAAATCAATTCTAGAAAAGGGATGACTTGCCTGTGACAGCATATCAAGAAGCTGCTTTGCAACACAGTAGAACAAGGTTCACCTGGTACTGCAAGAAATGCCAAGCCAAAGCCTCCATGAACACCTATGGACTATAGAGCTTGGGAAGCACCACAAGTACTACCTAAATTCAAAATACCAGCACCTATCCAGATCCCAATTCTGGAAGAGGGCAAATTCTTATCCTGAAGGTTCTGATAGGCTACACAGTCCCTGCCCTCAGAGAGTTTACATTCTGGAAAGGATGATAGGTACTAAACAAGCCCAAAGAAGCCCTACAAATCAGAAAAGCAAGGGGCTACCAAACTTTTAACTTGGGGCAGGGGAGATTAATATGGTCTTTGGGGGCACTTGGGAAGGCTTCCTTGAAGACATATGATCTCTGTCAACTGCAAACTCCACAGTGACATCTAAATTGAGACTGTCATAGCTTTAATTATATTTGTGATTGCTTCAATAAAACAGTTGGTATCCAAATCTAGCTGTTGAATGGCAGATTCCCAGACCTCACTCTAAACCTACTGAACCAAAATCTTCAGGATTAATGTCTAGAAATCTGCATTTTCTAAAATGTTCCCACATGATGTAGATGTTTGGCCGGATCTGAGAATCAGTTATAAAGGATCCCTAGTAGTTCTGGCTATAAATTCTTTTAACTTTGTTTATCATGAGAGGTTTTATATGTTTTCCCTGATAAGTGGAAGCTGATCCATAATGGGAGGGGGCATGGGAAAAATGGAGGAACTTTGATGGGGTAAAGGCGGGGGGGGGGGGGGGGAGATGGGGGCAGAAAAGATGGTAGAATGAGATGGAGATCATTCCTCTAGGTACATGTATGACTGCACATATGGTGCAATCCTACATCATGTATAACCAGAGAAATGAAAAGTTGTGCTGCAATTGTGTATAATCAATTAAAATGCATTCTGGTGTCATATATACCTAATTAAAATTAATTAATTAATTAATAAAAAGGATCCCTTGTAGGCCAGAAATAGCTGATATCTGGCTAAGAAGCATAGCAATTAGCCAAAGTTGAACACATTCATTTATATGTGTATTGTTTTTCAACTGTGACAAGAGCAAACACAAAAATACAAGCAGCTGAATCATAGTCATGACTAGTTCTTTGTGCAGATAAAACTGAGACTAATTGCTTAAGGTCACACAGCTGCCTGATGTAGAGCCAGGACACCCAGGGAGACCTCTTATCTTCCAGGACATATACAAGGTCAACATAAATAAGGATTTGCAAGTGGACTAATAAATGAGTTGGGCTGCATTTCACAGCATTCCTGAACCAGCACACTGATTAAAAAGCAGAAATTACAGATGAATTCTAGATTTAATTATTTTCTAGGTTTCAAATTCAGAAGAAGGGAGTGGAGGAATCAGCTGATTTATTAACTAGACTGGAATTAAACTCAGAATCATAAAGTTAACTGAACTGTAGCTATTACCCCCTCAGAATTTAAAATGTCTAAAGAAAGCCTCTCTCTGGGTATATTGTGTACACATTCCTATTCAGCCTGGGATAGAGTCTCTCTAAATGCACTAATGCAGGAATTCCCAAAACTGACTGTGCAGTAGTATCACCTGAAAAAATGTTTTTAAAATACCAATGCCCAGGGCTTTTCACCCTCCCTTTCTGCCTAGTTGTTCTCAGATACCTGGTCTGAGATAAGACCCCCACCTGGGATATTTTTTGTCAAAGGCACCCACGATTGTAACGTACAGAGTTGAGACCACGGAACTAAATTTTGGATCCTGCTCAAATATAGCACTAAGGGATGAAGCAAGCAAGGAATCCAGGGCACAAAACATAAGCAGGCAAGATCACTAAGCTCATCACCCTGCTTCTGCAAGCATTCTGAGAATGAGTGCATTCTTAAGAGGGGGATCACTGAGGACATAATATTTAAGGAGACACTCTAAAGGCACTACAAGAATAGTGTCAACACTTACATGACCTTGTCTCCAAAGATTTTGTACCCTTGGCCCTCACCTGGTCCACCCTAGTCTCAGACCTGCTCAAATCTCTCTGGTCAGGCCATTAATTATCCCATCAAAGACACACCAGGTTCCTAGAATGTGCAAGGTCTTCCTAGATCCTCTCCATTCTTTAAAGAGACACTTATTTTGAAACTAATACAGGTGGAAAATATGTGCCACATTCATTTCCGATGCCCCTGACATAATAGGCTGCTGTGAGATGGTGGAACACACTGGCTTTCAAGTCAAGAAGCAATTGAATGAGTATGGATCTTTTACTAGTTCTTTAACAGTTCCCCTAAAAACTCTGGCTTCTTTCCACATAGGCAGCAAAACCTACCTTTCAAGGTTACTGTGAGGATGATGTTTGGCTGTAAGTAAAACAGTCTGGGACACAGTGGATGCTCCCTCAACTTCTATTGACAAGAAATCTCCAGCATTGCACTACCCAGTACCCTTTCCAGCCTTTCTGCTGCTGCCTTTCCTGTTTGCCTCCCTAGACTCCCCCCTTCCTTATCTCTCACCTCATTTTAAGAAGGAGTTGAATTTTTTGGTTTCTACAAGCCCACACATAGCCACTCCTGCCACGGAGGACTTTAAGATAAAAGAAAATCTGGAGGGGGGATTGATAGTAGAAAGGTTGGGTGAAAGGACTTCATTCCTAAATCAGCAAGAATTTTTATTCTAAATGTTCTTATTTTAGGTTTTGAGCCCCATTTTAGAAAACCAAAAGCCAAGAATTTGATGTTTTTGGCATCTGGTTCTACACTAATTGCAGAGAAGATTTGGTATTTCTGTGTCCCCAGAATGTAGCCTGGTGTCAGGTACACAGCAGGTACCTCATTTACTGAATAAATGAAGAACAGAAAAAAAAAGATAATAGAGGAAAAAAGCAGGACAATTCAATGGAGTAGAGAAAAAATAAGAAATATTTCAAGGGAGACACAAAAGAACACTTAACAAATTATATTTTAGGCTGGGGATATAGCTCAGTTGGTAGAGTGCTTGCCTTGCATGCACAAGGCCCTGGTTCAATCCCCAGCACAAAAAACAAACAAACAAAAAAACTTATCTTTCATAAGTGCATAACTCATAATCTTCCAAAGATCCAAATCCTAACCCTGAAACCTATGAATATGTAGCCTTACACAGTAGAAGGAATTTTGTGATTAAATTAAGGATCTTGAGTAGGGAGATTATTTATCTTACATTATCTAGTTAGACCCACTATAAAGGTGAAGACAGGTTGGAATGATGTGTTTTGAAGATGGAGAAAAGGGTCACCAACTAAGGTACACAGACAGCCTCTAGAATCTAGAAAAGGCAAGGAAACAAATTCTCCCTCAAGCCTCTAAGAAGGAACTCAGAAGACAACATTGCTTATTGGTTTTTGAATCTCCAGTTTGCTTCCTGGGCCCTCAGTGACTAAATACATCCTTAAAAGCTACCCAAGGTCACAATTTGGAAATTTCCCTTTCTCTGTCCTGTGGCTAATCATTGCCAGGTTCAATGGGCTGATCCTCTGCAATCTCCCTCCAGTTCAACCCTTCCTCTCCCTTTTTACACTCCGGTAGAGGGTTGAAATTGTCTCTGAACATTTCTGGTTCTCTCTCCCTTCCACCTGTCATACACTATCCAGCTAGATTTGTGTTCAAAAGCTTCATTTTGATCATGTCATACTTCCACTTAAAAGCCTTCCCCAGCTCCTCCTTGGTGGCAGAGGAAGTCCAAGCTCCTTATCCTAGTGTTGGCATCTTTCTCATCAAACTCCCTATTATAGAGACGCAGGGTTACAGCGCTGCAGTTTCTGCCAGCCGCGCAAGCACCGTACTCAGGGCTGAATTCTGGGTTCGAGACGGAGGAAGGAAGCGGTCCATCTCGGTTCTCCACACCGGTCAGACCACAGAGGAGGCCAGCAGCCACCATGTTGGTAAACTGACGTCACCTTCCCTGTTTTCGACTGACCGCAGCTCATTCAGCCATAGAACAGGTAATTTCAGGCTGCAATTCGCCTTCGGCTTGCAGACAGATTGCTAGGGTTCAGCGCCTGGGTGCTTCTTAGAATCTGATCTTATCGGAGCAAACACCAAGCACGGGGCGGCCGAGTTCCGGCTCCCGGAACCGTCCCGGAACCATCCTGGCCCAGGGCTGCGGAGCCTGCGGAGGCTGCTTCTTGGACCCTGCTACTATCAGAGCATACACCAAGCACTAAGCAGCCGAATTCCGGCTCCCGGAACTGAGCCCGCGGGGACTGCTTCTTGGAGCTTACACTTATAGGAGCTTACACCGAGCACGGGGCGGCCGAGTTCCGGCTCCCGGAACTTCCGTGGACCGGGGCTAGGAGCCCGCGGAAACTGCGTCTCGGTCCGGGTCCTGCTGAGGGCCGGTCAGGACTCACCCGTTGTTTTGGTTGCCCGGCAAGGGGAACGAAATGCTGCCATTCGCATAGGATACCAACATGGCAGAGATCTGATGTCAGCAGAAAGCGGCGGAGGAGAGAACTTCATCAATACCAGCGGTGACATAAGCAGTTGGTCTCCTGGTAGGGGGGGTGAGGCACAGTCACCCGAGTCTCCTCAATTTGTCCTCGAGCCAGAGGGGAGGAGCCGGGCCGCCGCCAGCGCCCGGAGCAGGCCCAGCGGCTCGCCAGCGTGGTGACCGCGTGACCCCAATTGGAGAGGGGGCGGAGCGGAGCCGCCACCCACATCCGCAAGGTGGGCAGACCCGCCACCCAGTGGTACATGGGCGTGGTAGGAGGGGCAGGGCAGAGCCGCCCTTCGCGCTTGCAAGGTAAACAGACCTGTGACAGCCTGGCGGGTCAGGCCCAGTGGCCTGCCAGTGTGGTACACACGTCACCCCAACTGGAGTAGGGGCAGAGCAGATCCTTCTCCCACGCCCAGATCAGGCCCTGCCGGTGTGGTGGTCACGTGACCCCAATTGGAGTGGGGGCGGAGCGGAACCGCCACCCGTGCCCGCAGGGTGAGCAGACCAGTGATCAACCTGCATATCAGGCCCAGGGGTCTGCAGGCGTGGTAGGAGGGGCAGGGCAGATCCGCCGCCCGCGCCTCCAAGGTAGGCAGACCTACAACAGACCGGCAGATCAGGCCCAGGAGCCTGCCGGCGTGGTACAAACACCACCCTAATTGGAGTAGTGACAGAGCAGAGTCGCCGCCCGTGCCAGGAACAGGCCCAGCGTCCTGCAGGCGGGGTAGTCACGACACCCCAATTGGAGTAGGGGCAGAGCAGAGCCTCCACCCGTGCCCGAAAGGTGGGCAGATCTGCGACCGACCAGCGGGACAGGCCCAGTGGCCTGCCAGTACGACAGACACATCACCCCATTTGGAGTAGGGGCAGAGTAGAGCCGCCGCCAGCGCCTGCAGGGTAGGCAAACCTGCAACCGACCGGCGGATCAGGCCCGGTGGCCTGCCGGCGTGGTACACTCGTCACCCCAATTGGAGTAGGGGCAGAACAGAGCCGCCGCCAGCTCCCAGAACAGGCCCAATGACCTGCCGGCGTGGTAGCCACGACACCCCAACTGGAATAAGGAGAGAGCAGAGCCGCCGCCTGCACCTGCAGGAAAGATACGCAAGCAGTATGAAAAGACAAGGAAAGAAAGGACCACAAGCAATGCAGGTCAACGCAACTTTAGAAGAGGTAACAGCTGCAGCAGATGGAATGTCAGATAAAGAATTCAGGATATACATGCTTCAGATGATCTGGAGTATCAAGGAAGACATTAAACAGCAAAATCAGACAATGAAAGATCACTTCGACAACGAATTACGCAAACAAATCCAGGAAGCAAAGGATCAACTATACAGGGAGATAGAGGTTATAAAAAACAAGCAATCAGAAATCCTAGAAATGCAGGAAGCAATAAACCAACTTAAAAACTCAATGGAGAATACTACCAGCAGAGTAGAACACTTAGAAGATAGAACATCAGACAATGAAGACAAAGTATTTCAACTGGAAAAGAACATAGACAGCTCAGCAAGACTGTTAAGAAACCATGAGCAGAACATCCAAGAAATATGGGATAACATTAAGAGACCAAACTTAAGAGTCATTGGGATA
The DNA here is from genome assembly GCF_021218885.2 of Marmota monax. NCBI lineage: Eukaryota > Metazoa > Chordata > Mammalia > Rodentia > Sciuridae > Marmota > Marmota monax. The sequence goes on along the minus strand of NW_026695236.1, from coordinate 4,389,462 downwards.
CAGGAAGGTACAGAGCTCCAAACCAAAGGAATGAGCAGTCTATTCAATGAAATAATACAAGAAAACTTCCCAGACTTGAAGAATGAGACAGAATCCCAAATCCTAGAAGCCTACAGGACGCCGAATGTGCAAAATCATAAGAGATCCACACCTAGACACATTATAATGAAGATGCCCAACATACAGAATAAGGAGAGAATTTTAAAAGCTACAAGAGAAAGGAAGCAGATTACATTTAGGGGTAAGCCAATCAGGATAACAGGTGATCTTTCAACACAGACTCTGAAAGCTAGAAGATCCTGGAATAACATACTTCAAACACTGAAAGAAAATGGGTTCCAACCAAGAATTGTGTATCCAGCAAAATTAAGCTTCAGGATGGAGGATGAAATTAAAACCTTCCACGATAAACAAAAGTTTAAAGAATTCGCAGCTAGAAAACCATCTCTTCAAAACATCCTCGCCAAAGCATTACAGGAAGAGGAAATGGAAAATAACAATGAAAACCAACAGTGGGAGGTAGGACAGTAAAGGGGGGGGGAATAATCAAAGAGGAAAACAAACCATGTTTAGTAACAGAAATAAACAAATATGGCTGGAAGAACAACCCATATCTCAATAATAACCCTAAATGTTAATGGCTTAAACTCACCAATTAAGAGACACAGGCTAGTAGAATGGATCACAAAACAAGACCCAACAATATGCTGCCTACAGGAGACACATTTGATAGGAAAAGACATACATAGGCTGAAGGTGAAAGGTTGGGAAAAATCATATCACTCATATGGACTTCGGAAACAAGCAGGCGTGTCCATACTCATATCAAATAAAATAGATTTCAAGCCAAAGTTAATCAAAAGAGATAAAGAGGGACACTACATACTGCTTAAGGGAACCATACACCAACAAGACATAACAATCATAAATATTTATGCCCCAAACAATGGTGCAGCTATGTTCGTCAAACAAACTCTTCTCAAGTTCAAGAGTATAATAGACCACCACACCATAATCATGGGAGACTTCAACACACCTCTCTCGCCACTGGACAGATCTTCCAAACAAAAGTTGAATAAGGAAACTATAGAACTCAATAACACTATTAATAACCTAGACCTAATTGACATATATAGAGTATACCACCCAACACCAAGGAGTTACACTTTTTTCTCAGCAGCATATGGATCCTTCTCAAAAATAGATCATATATTATGTCACAGGGCAACTCTTAGACAATATAAAGGAGTAGAGATAATACCATGCATCTTATCTGATCATAATGGAATGAAACTGAAAATCAACGATAAAAGGAGGAAGGAAAAAGCATACATCACTTGGAGAATGAACAATAGGTTACTGAATGATCAATGGGTTATACAAGACATCAAGGAGGAAATTAAAAAATTCTTAGAGATAAATGAAAACACAGACACAACATATCGGAATCTATGGGACACATTGAAAGCAGTTCTAAGAGGAAAATTCATTGCTTGGAGTTCATTCCTTAAAAAAAGAAAAAACCAACAAATAAATGATCTCATACTTCATCTCAAAATCCTTGAAAAAGAAGAGCAAAACAACAGCAAAAGAAGTAGAAGGCAAGAAATAATTAAAATCAGAGCTGAAATTAATGAAATTGAAACAAAAGAAACAATTGAAAAAATTGACAAAACTAAAAGTTGGTTCTTTGAAAAAATAAACAAAATCGACAGACCCTTAGCGATGCTAGCGAAGAGAAGAAGAGAGAGAACTCAAATTACTAGCATACGGGATGAAAAAGGCAATATCACAACAGACACTTCAGAAATACAGAAGATAATCAAAAACTATTTTGAATCCTTATACTCCAATAAATTAGAAGATAGTGAAGGCATAGATAAATTTCTTAAGTCATATGATCTGCCCAGATTGAGTCAGGAGGATATAGAAAACCTAAACAGACCAATATCAATTGAGGAAATAGAAGAAACCATAAAAAGACTACCAACTAAGAAAAGCCCAGGTCCGGATGGGTATACAGCAGAATTTTACAAAACCTTTAAAGAAGAACTAATACCAATACTTTTCAAGCTACTTCAGGAAATAGAAAAGGAGGGAGAACTTCCAAATTCATTCTATGAGGCCAACATCACCCTGATACCTAAACCAGACAAAGACACTTCAAAGAAAGAAAACTACAGACCAATATCTCTAATGAACCTAGATGCAAAAATCCTCAATAAAATTCTGGCGAATCGGATGCAAAAACATATCAAAAAAAATTGTACACCATGATCAAGTAGGATTCATCCCTGGGATGCAAGGCTGGTTCAATATACGGAAATCAATAAATGTTATTCACCACATCAATAGACTTAAAAATAAGAACCATATGATCATCTCGATAGATGCGGAAAAAGCATTCGACAAAGTACAGCATCCCTTTATGTTCAAAACTCTAGAAAAACTAGGGATAACAGGAATATACCTCAATATTGTAAAAGCAATCTATGCTAAGCCTCAGGCTAGCATCATTCTGAATGGAGAAAAACTGAAGGCATTCCCTCTAAAATCTGGAACAAGACAGGGATGCCCTCTCTCTCCACTTCTCTTCAACATAGTTCTCGAAACACTGGCCAGAGCAATTAGACAGACGAAAGAAATTAAAGGCATCAAAATAGGAAAAGAAGAACTTAAATTATCACTATTTGCAGATGATATGATTCTATACCTAGCAGACCCAAAAGGCTCTACAAAGAAACTATTAGAGCTAATAAATGAATTCAGCAAAGTGGCAGGATATAAAATCAACACGCATAAATCAAAGGCATTCCTGTATATCAGCGACAAATCCTCTGAAATGGAAATGAGGACAACCACTCCATTCAAAATATCTTCAAAAAAAATAAAATACTTGGGAATCAACCTAACAAAAGAGGTGAAAGACTTATACAATGAAAACTACAGAACCCTAAAGAGAGAAATAGAAGAAGATCTTAGAAGATGGAAAAATATACCCTGTTCATGGATAGGCAGAACTAACATCATCAAAATGGCGATATTACCAAAAGTTCTCTATAGGTTTAATGCAATGCCAATCAAAATCCCAACGGCATTTCTTGTAGAAATAGAGAAAGCAATCATGAAATTCATATGGAAAAATAAAAGACCCAGAATAGCAAAAACAATGCTAAGCAGGAAGTGTGAATCAGGCGGTATAGCGATACCAGACTTCAAACTATACTACAGAGCAATAGTAACAAAAACAGCATGGTACTGGTACCAAAACAGGCGGGTGGACCAATGGTACAGAATAGAGGACACAGAAACCAATCCACAAAACTACAACTATCTTATATTTGATAAAGGGGCTAAAAGCATGCAATGGAGGAAGGATAGCATCTTCAACAAATGGTGCTGGGAAAACTGGAAATCCATATGCAACAAAATGAAACTGAATCCCTTTCTCTCGCCATGCACAAAAGTGAATTCAAAATGGATCAAGGAGCTTGATATCAAATCAGAGACACGCCGTCTGATAGAAGAAAAAGTTGGCTACGATCTACATACTGTGGGGTCGGGCTCCAAATTCCTCAATAGGACACCCATAGCACAAAAGTTAATAACTAGAATCAACAAATGGGACTTACTCAAACTAAAAAGTTTTTTCTCAGCAAAAGAAACAATAAGAGAGGTAAATAGGGAGCCTACACCCTGGGAACAAATCTTTACTCCTCACACTTCAGATAGAGCCCTAATATCCAGAGTATACAAAGAACTCAAAAAATTAGACAATAAGAGAACAAACAACCCAATCAACAAATGGGCCAAGGACCTGAACAGACACTTCTCAGAGGAGGACATACAGTCAATCAACAAGTACATGAAAAAATGCTCAACATCTCTAGCTGTCAGAGAAATGCAAATCAAAACCACCCTAAGATACCATCTCACTCCAGTAAGATTGGCAGCCATTAGGAAGTCAAACAACAACAAGTGCTGGCGAGGATGTGGGGAAAAGGGTACACTTGTACATTGCTGGTGGGACTGCAGATTGGTGCAGCCAATTTGGAAAGCAGTATGGAGATTTCTTGGAAAGCTGGGAATGGAGCCACCATTTGACCCAGCTACTCCCCTTCTTGGTCTATTCCCTAAAGACCTAAAAAGAGCATGCTACAGGGACACTGCTACATCGATGTTCATAGCAGCACAGTTCACAATAGCAAGACTGTGGAACCAACCTAGATGCCCTTCAATAGACGAATGGATAAAAAAAATGTGGCATTTATACACAATGGAGTATTACTCTGCATTAAAAAATGACAAAATCATAGAATTTACAGGGAAATGGATGGCATTAGAGCAGATTATGCTAAGTGAAGCTAGCCAATCCCTAAAAAACAAATGCCAAATGTCTTCTTTGATATAAGGAGAGTAACTAAGAACAGAGTAGGGACGAAGAGCAGGAGAAGAAGATTAACATTTAACAGGGATGAGAGGTGGGAGGGAAAGGGAGAGAGAAGGGAAATTGCATGGTAATGGAAGGAGACCCTCAGGGTTATACAGTGGAGGAGGTAGAGAGAGAGGAGGGGAGGGGAGGGGAGAGGTGGGGAGGGGGGAGGGTGGAGGATGGGAAAGGCAGCGGAGCACAACAGACACTAGTATGGCAATTTGTAAATCAATGGATGTGTAACTGATGTGATTCTGCAATCTGTGTATGGGGTGAAGGTGGGAGTTCATAACCCACTTGAATCAAAGTGTGGAATATGATATGTCAAGAAATTTGTAATGTTTTGAACAACCCACAATAAAAAATTAAAAAAATAAATAAATTAAAAAAATAAAATAAAAGCAAACAACAACAACAACAACAAAAAACTATGTATATGCACATAAATTGAAGTATTATATATAACTGTATAATTTATCAAATTTAGAATAACTATGGTAACACAATACAATAATAATAATATTAGATACTCCAAATTGAACACTTTCTCTCATTCATTGTTTTTAACAACTTTAGAGGTGAGGTATTTGCTTTTTCCCTTTGTAGCTCAATTGCCAATGATCAGAATTGTTGAACAAATTTTTCAGGGTCTCACACTATAATGAAATATAGAATTGAGATTTATATCATTCATTTCAGAAAAAAAAAAAAACTCCCTATTATTTTTCATAGGCCTCTTCCTACCCTTTGAACTCCAGTCAAACCACTCCTGAATACATCTTCTCTGCACCATCATTGCCAGACCTTTGTTCATGCTATTCTCTCCATTTAGAATTGTCTTCCCCTTACATCTTCACACATTCAAACCTTACCTGTCGATTTCAAGTCCCAGCTTAAATACTTCCTCCACTGCTCCTGCAACTGATTTCCCTTTACAAATACCCCTATCTCAAGCTGCCAATATTGCCTTGTTCACTGGGCCGTCATGACACTTTTTAGTGTTATCTTTCATCTGAAGTAGAAAGGAACACAGGCTTGAGTTAAGTAGACCTAGATATCCTGTAGTATAACTTAATTAGTTTCTCTGAGCTTCAGGCTTCTCATTTGTAAAATGGGCATCATAACTATCTTATTGGGTTGTTGAGAAGATAAAGCATATATATATATATTCATTCCCAATACAGTAAAAATTTGATAATGAATACAGTAGCATTGTTATAACTTGTAAATACATCAAAGTCCCACATACTCTTTAAAGGAAAGATTTATGCCCACTTTATTTTTTACACACATAGTACCTTGCACATGGTAATGGAAAAATCTTCTAAATACTAAATAAGTTACTGAAATGTTGAGAATACCTTTCCATGTTTCTCGTCTTACATAGATTAAGAATGGCCTCATCTTTAGACATTTCAGAGAGCAAGGGAGAAGCACACAGCATGTTTAAAAATCCCATGCTGTGGATTCTCCTTCATTCCTCAGTTGTACATACAAGAGAATTACCTTCTTTAAAGGCATTCTTTAAACCTCTTTTATGCTTTAAAAAAACAAAACAACAACAACAAAAAAAAAAACCTAGGTCTTTTTCCCTCTGTCCAGTTGGCAATTTCTTAAAAAGAAAAAAAAAACTATAAAATTTAAAGCTACAGCATCTGGTTTGAAATATGGCCACCCACTTACTAACTTGGTGACCAGGAATGTAGCACTTACCTGAGCCTTAATTTGCTCATCTCTAAAATTAGGATGAACCGGTGCATACCTCCCTTGCTGAGTCACCACAGAAAACAAATGAGACAATGAATAGAAAGACATTTTGTAAACTGAATACTACACGATCATATTTATCCATTCACCTTCTAAAATAGCATGACCTCCAAACAAACCCCCGTAAGTTTGGAAAACAGGACAGGTTCATAGTACACTCTAGAAGATACAAAGGATGCTCTCACTTTACCTACCTTCATAAATTCCCTGAAACCCAACAGACCTTGTGTTCTACTTGTAAATGCCAAGTAACCACACGCATGTCCCCCAGAAGGAGTCTTAAAGAATATCCAGCTTGATATCTGTGAGGCACTAACATGCAGATAGGTGACACTCTCCAGTAAAAGGTGCTATTATATGTAAGTAATTAGAACCATCTCTGCCCAGATATCATTCTAGACTCTTCACACATATGGAATACCTAAATCTCCCAATCATCCTTTAAGGTAGTTACATTTCAGAAGGACATTCACCACATGTGAGAGGTAGAAGAAAAGATCAACAACATCTAAAACTGCATTTAACGTTAATATTACATGTCAAAATGGGAAGCAGCAACTATCTTAGCCCCAGTTTAGTTTTCCCAAACTCCAATCCCTTACTTATTTCCCAGGCTAGCCTGACTAGGACTCACTCAGCACAATGCCTCACAGAAGGACAAAAGCCCTAATGAGCAAATCTTATGAAGTATTCAGCTGGTCTTCTGGAGAAAAACAGCTGGAGCTGACCTTAGGAATTCCACTAATTCCCCCTACCACACATCCTAAAAATAGCCAAAGAGCATTTTCAGCTAGAGATGGCCTTTCCTTTAAAGGAAATAATATGCAAAAAGTCATGCTGGGGTCATTAGCCCAAACCATGAAGTCCCCATGATAAATCCCTGACCAAATGTTCCTATGAGAATCTGTCTTCACAAGGTCAACAATGGAATTTCATTGTGAAGGTCCCCTTCCACTCCTGCCCCACCCTACTCTCCATGAGATAAAGACACACATTATCAACCACTGATTACCTACATGCATGAGAAACTCATCTCCTTTTCCTTGGTCTCAGTTTCCACATCTATAAAATAAAGTGCTAGGTTCTGACCTCTCAGTTCTCCCAGTTTAAAACTCCCTGGAAAGTACATTTATTCAATGTCTTCTCACTACCTTCAGGATCACATTCAACCCACTAAGTGTTATAATGGCCCCTCTAGATCTAACCCCTAAGCCTTCCTCTTCATTGCCCCCTCCACAGTACTTTGAAGTTCCTGCATGCCTTTGGAACATGCAACACCTCTGCCTGCAAGTCCTTTCCCCAGCTGCTTCAGCCTCTAGTCCTCTTTCAAGACATAGTCAAGTCCACCTTCTTTGGAAAGCTAAGGCTAGCCCCCTTCCTCACAAGTTACAGGACTTTGCATTAGAGGGAACTATCTTACAGGACTTTGCAATAGAGGGAACTATCTGTTTACATCTTCCTAACTAGCCTGAGCTCTCCTCAAAGAGATGCCATGTCCATCTGTGTATTCACAGCATCAAACCTGAGCTTGCCACTCAATGTTTGGTTTCACCAAACTACCACTTCCATTTTACAATGTTATTACAAAATACCAGAAATTTATTTATCTATTTAAAAAATGCTTTCTCTATTCAAAAAATAAGAAAGACTTTGCCTTATTAGGAAAATGTATATATAACTGCTCAGAATTGTGACATAATCATTGCCAAGTTAAAATATGTATATTATACTGTCCCTGAGAAAACTCTCTTTAAATTAACTGAACCACAGTTCTTAAAAAGGCAATTCAAAGTTAGAAATGATGTCCAACTTAGTGTTTTCTTTTCTTTTACCAAAGAAAGGAAAATCTCCAAAAGGAATAAATTAAACACTAAGCTTTCTGAATTCCCAACCAAACCCTGGAAAATTAAATAAAAAGCAGCAATAAAAAAATGCGACTGTGCATAGAAAATTAAAATACCTTATTAGCTGCTAACAATGTTAAAAAGTATGTGCATGAGCTGGAGATGTAGCTCAGTGAACAGCACTTGCCTAGCATATACAAGGCCCCGGGTTCGATCTTTAGTACCACATACAAAAAATATGTGCATGTATGATAGAAGATAAACTAATTAATGCAATTAATTGGTAGGACTTGAACTTGATGAAAGAGTAGGAGAAGAGAGAGATATTTTATCTTCCTCTGATACCATTCTCCAACTTTGCACACATTGTCTCTACCATCATAAGCAATGAAGTCTGCATTTTACAGATAAGCAAACTGAAGTTCATGGAGGTTAAGAGGCTTACCTAAATCCATATTGCTTCTAAGCAAGAGTCAGAATTTGAACCCAGGTCTACCAAGCTCCAAAGTTCTTCCTGACACACCAGGAAAAGCCATGGTAAAGGTGGAAGAAAGAGAGAGGCACACAGTGCCCTGCAAAGGAACCCAAAGATGCAAGGAGGCCTGGGATTTCCCTCAAATCTCCACACTCCCAAAACACTAAGCTTTGCAGTACAGAACACTCTTAAACTTGATGTATAATGCAACCAGTTGCAAAGAGATTTTTATTCTTTATATGATCTCAGTTTAGCATATAAAAATAAACTAAAAGTGTGGGGAGTAGGTAGGAGGGATGATGTTGCAGCATCAGGGAATCTACTTTTCTTAAATCTTTATGAACAGCAAAAACCTTTGCTCTGATCTAGGAAAGAGGTTTATTGAATTAGTCAAGCCCCCCCCTCTGAAGGCAGGCACAAAGGATCACTGACACTTCATTAGTCAGGGTCAGTCCATGTTCAGCTTAGAGAAACAAAAATCTGCATTAGGATCCTTACTCTGTCATAATGACTGAAATCCTCAGCTTCATTTACGTTTCTGGATGGCCTCTCCTTTAAAATGGGGAGTTAGAACTCTGATCACTCAGGTACCCTCCAATCATTTTTCCCTTTCATGGGCATAAAAGCAAATGATAAAATGACTGCCAATAGCACCACCAAGCTAGCTGAGGGAGAAAGAAACATAGGGATAGACTTTTGGAGAAAATAAGTCATTCTGCTGTTCAGTTCAAAAAGTCTTTTTAGAAACTAAATACTTTTCATAAGATGTAGATATAGTGAAGGAAGGGGTGATAATTAGAAAAATAGGATATAAAAATGGGTGGAAAATCCTCCTTCCTTTTTTAGTCTCTCTCCTCCTCCAGTCTCCCTTTCTCACTCAGAGTGTCCTGTTTGGGATAGAGGAGGCACAACTACAACTCTTACTACAACTCTTAAGTAGTAAGACCTAGTTTCTGTTGTCAGGAACATCTTGTCTCCAAGCAATAGTATGTGTCCCCATTTGCAGGACATTGAAAGTTTACAGTGTATTTCAGCACCATGTGCTCTTTACAACAGCCTTAGGAGGGAGAGAGAACAGATAAGAATCAGATCACTGTAATTCCCTTCTATAGATGTGGAAACTGAGGCTCTGCGAGGTCAAGGTTTATCTAAGGTCACTCAGATGTTAAGTGACAGAGCTGGGAAGAAAACACATTTGCAAAGAAAGAACTGAAGACATCAAGGTATATTTAAGGTCAGTTGGGTGATTAGAGGGAAGTGAATCAATAAGGATAAGAATTAAGAAGAGCTGGGCCTGGTAGAACATGCCTATAATCCCAGCAGCTTGAGAGGCTGAAGCAGGAGGATTGTGAGTCCAAAGCAAGCCTCAGCAACTTAGCAAGTCCCTAAGTAACTCAGGAAACACTGTCTCTAAATAAAATATAAAAGGGGACTGGGGATGTGGCTCAGTGGTAAAGCACCCCTGGGTTCAATCCCTGGTGAAAGGAAGGAAGGAAGGAAGGAAGGAAGGAAGGAAGGAAGGAAGGAAGACAGACAGACTAGGAAGAAGTCAGAACTGAATTGAGCTTTGGATAGGAGCTAAGCTTTAGACAAATCACACACCAACTCACTGAATTCAATGCAGAAGAGACGAAAGTACTACTTTGGAGAGGGAAGGATACGGAAAGACAAAAGGATGTCTGTATTTATCCATATACAAAATACACTGTCTTTAATTTCAGAAGTGGACATTTTTTAGCCACCATCAGTAATCTGCATGTGTATTTTTCCTAGGATTAGAAGTGGGTGGCATTATTTTCCCCTTTTTACTCACGGTGGGTATCAGGGAGAGGGCTCACATGGGACTAAGATGAAAATACCTGACACCTTGGCTTTTTTTTTTTTTTTTTTGTACAAGGGATTAAACAAGAGCACTTACCACTGAGCCACATCCTCAGCCCTTTCTTAATTTTTTACTTTAAGACAGGGACTCGCTAAATTGCTGAGGCTGGCTTTGAACTTGTGATCCTCCTGTCTCAGTCTCCCAGCTACTGGCATTACAGGTGTGCCCACCACTCCCAGCCTGGGCATTCTTGACTATTACTCCAACTATCTGGCCTAACTGGCATTCTCAGTCAAGGTATTCCTCTCTGTGGGTGTGACTAATCACATGATTGTACAGCAAGCTTCCCTTCCCAGACTACATTCATTGCTACCAATGTTCAAAAACGTAATTAACGAGTGACCTGGACCTTCTCCTGAGGGAAGAAGAGGGAGGAGAAGAGCACTGGAAAAGATTTTGAGGTGATGACAGAGCCTCAAAGTTACAGAAGAGCTTAATGAAAGAGGCCCCAGCTCTATATACTAGATAAAATGGGTTTTAGCCAAAAAAATGCATCAGGAGACTTTAGTGGAGATCCTTAAGAGGAAAGACCTCAGACACAAAAAGAATAAGAATTAAGTTAAACTATAGGCCTGTTTTTGATAGGGAACCTAGGTGATAGAAATCCTAAGGCTTAACTCTAAGCAGAATCAAAGGTCTTACTTCTTGCTAGTGAGATTTTATTCTGATTCAAATTTTACTTCATCAGGAAACATTTTAAACAATATGTGCTTCGTCAAGGTTTCTGAGATGAAATTCTCAGATGTAATTCGTAGAGACTATGATAAGATTAAATAACGCTCCCTAAACCCCAACCCCAACAAGCAACTAGCAAGTAGTAGAGCTAGTGTGGAGACAGGGACTCTCTGATGGTGTTACCCAGGAAGTGGTTTTGGAGTTCCAGTTTGAAGCTTAAAGTGACTTTCTACCAAAAGGAATTTAAACGTCTCTTCCACCACATCAGTATCCAGCACTAATTGTGGAGCGAATGAAATGACTGAAGAGAATTAGAGATCCCACGCTACAAAGCCAAATTCCTTCCTGTATCTTTTTCAGTCTTTCTGGCATCTTGAGAAACTCATCCAAAGCCTTCTGCAGACACCCACCAGTGGAGACTTGAAGACTTGCATTTGAGCAAGAACAAGAGCCTAATAAGGTCAGCTTACTGAGAAAGAAGGAAGAGGACAGGCACAAGCAGGCTATCCATACACACTTTATCTCCCTCTCCCTCCCCACCCCCACATGTTTAGTTCTCAGTCATTTACAAACAATTTATTAATTCCTGAAACTGCCTCATCCTACTCTTATATAGGCAAAGCTGGGCTGGATGATCACTAAATGACTTATAAAATCAGTAGTCTGATGTCCAGGCGGTGAGTAAAATCAGCCAGCCTTCCCCTACAGAAGAATGTTTTAACAAAACTTATTTTGTTTCAGATGTAGCTGTTTATTGGGAGAAATGCAGCAAGACTAGAATTGAAGTTATTGGCATTTCTATGAAGACCCACTGTACCAGAATACTTACACAGATTCTCACAAATCCTCAGCCCAACACTGTAAGGAAAATGAGATTATCATTCCCAATTTCAGAAGATGAACTGAACTCAGAGAAGTGGGATAACTTCATCTCTGTAAGTCCTTTTAAACACTGTCATTCATATATATATATATATATATACACACACACACACACACACACACATACACATATATACATATATATATGCACGTTTATGTAATATAGATGAAATACTATCTACAGACTGACATAATGGAATTTCAATTTTAATTTCAAAAATTACAAACATATGGGCCAGGCAATACTCACAAAAACTTTTCCCCCCCCTAATGAGGGTAGATCTTTAGTAAAAGGTCAATCAACAATAAAAAACTAAAAATATTTAGATGAAACAATCTTATTCATAACTTTGATTTCAGAAGATGATGATAAATACTCATAAGTTTAGTTTTTGTTTGTTTTTACCATTTTGGGTAAAAACAGGTTTGTTTTAGGTTTGAACTGAACCCTGAACTTTGCTCATGCCATGCAACACCTGTACCACTGAGCTACACCCCCAGCCGTCATTTTATAAGCTTTTAATCAACAAAGGTCAATTGATAAATACAACCTAAGGCATAATATGTGAGATAGATTCATTAGGTACAGCTCACTGCAGAGAGGAACCATGATTGCAGAAAACTGGTTCGTACTGGAGAAAGAGCACTGGGGATTTGGCAAGGTCAATTTTGTTGCAGCTTAGTCACTCCCAGTAATGCTAGGCATTTCACTCTATAACCTTCTGAAGCTTCTATGTCCTCTTTTGCAAAATGAGGGCACTAAAAAAGATGATCTCTCTCATAGACCCCTTTCAGCAATAAAATGTTCTGACAGAGATTGGTGAAAAAGCACAAGTCAGGCCACAGCAGAATTTGGCTATGATAAATCATTGCCCAATAATTTATGAGCATGTCACTTTCATTTCAAAGCCCAGGGGAACATCATTCCAACATTTGCAGGAACTTAACAGTTATTTTTTTCAGTAGTATTTAGGCTCCTGTAAAGAGTAGGATAATTCTCAACCAATTTAAATGTCCCCATGTGATAACTGGGAAATACATATTTCATGTTTATCCTGGTTTTCTAATTTCCTTGGACTCACTAGAGTGATGAGTGTCTTTTGTATACTAATGAGATTATTGGTAGCTGGCTGCCCCTAGGTAGCCTCAAGACAGGGGCTGCTCCCAGGAAAAATTAAGTCACCATTAAAAGTTTGGGCTTCTCAGCCCTACTCCTCAACCTCTAAAAAGGAGAGGGACTAAAGGTTAAGTTGACCACCAACGGTGAATGATTCCATCAATTGTGCCTACATCATGAAGCCTCCATAAAAACCCTACTGGATTTTCTGGGTTGCTGAATATGTAGAGTTTCCTGGAGTATGATGTATCCAGAGAAGGCATAGAAGCTCTAATCCCATATTCTATATTTTGTCTTATGCATGTCTTCTGTCTGGCTATTCATCTGTATCCTTTGTAAGATCCTTTATAACAAACTGGTAAATTTAAGAGAAGTGCTCCCCTGACTTCTTTGAGTCACGCTAGTGAATTAGTTGAAACCAGGGAGTGAGTGGTATGAACACCAATTTATATCCTATATATCAGAAGTATAGTTGACAACTTATTAATTGGAATTGTGAGGTGAGGGCAGTCTTGTGGGACTGAGCCCTCAATTGGTGGAATATAATGCTATCTCTAGGTAGTCAGTGACACCATCGAATCAGAGGACACTCAACTGAACTGCTTATTTTGCTTGGAAAACCAGCACACATCTGGTGTCACAAAATGTTTTGTGTTGCAGTGAAAAGAGAAAGGGAAAAACACATTTAAGTTTTCACATGTCTCTATACCCTTGTTTTGATAGTAAACTAGTCAAAAATTAGTTAATTCATTAATAATAAGATTATCAAAGGCTTAGATAGCATTTAGCATATGCCAGGCACTATTCCACTTTAAGTACATAAACTCATGAATTTCCCGCAACAACATAATGAGGTAAGCATTTTACAAATAACGAAACAGGCTAAGAGAGAAGCTAGCAACATGGTCAGGCAGTGTGGCTCCAGCGTCCACACTACTGACATGCATACCACGCTGCCTTCTTGGACCAAGACTTTATAAGTCTTTGGCCCTTCTTTTGCCTTTCTCTAGAACCCTTAATCCTCTCTGGATTTGCTCATATTCTAATCTCCAGCTCAGATTCCAACCATTTATTTGCTCAGACTAGATTTCTCTAGGCAGCCCAAGGAGCAAAGGCCCCAGGAGACCTCCAGCTACCTGATGGACAGTCACAGGAGCCAGGTGCCATGTGCCCCAGGGCAGACTTACAACCCTCACAAGGTACCTGGAAATTCCTCTTTCTTAAACCTAAGGAGAACTGTCACCTTTGCCAAAATACCCACAGTCAGAGGGGGAAAGAAAACATTTCCTCAGGAAAGGCATTTGATGAACTCACATAAATTGAGACTGTGCTTTGCAGAAGTTTAATGGTAGAGAGGGTGCAATGCAATAGTCTGAAAAAACAGCTGGAGCTTTTAGGGCTTCTGAACAACTAAATGCCTCAAATTCCTTCTGCCTTATTCTCCCATTAGGAAGCCAAAGCCAGCAAGAGGGAAAGAGTTGAATGTCTTGCAAAAAGGGAATAAGTAAATAACAAAAATGGGGGATCTCATCTAAAGATATTATGTTTCCTGCCTCATTGATTTTTTTTTTGTCTTAGATATGAGAAAAGGTAGAAGAGAGTATGAAAGGAAAGCAAAGAGAAATAGGCTTCAATGCTTTTTAACTTCAGATTCAGGGTCCACAAGTAAATCATTCTCTAGAACAATAGTTTTAAGTGCCACTACTATTTAGGCTGAGATGCAATGGATAACTGATGTCCTTGTAAGGTTTAACTTTATTATATGTTTACTTAATTAAATTTATGTACATCAGAAGCATAGAAAATCACCCGCCTTTAACATCCACACGTACTCAAAAAGAATAATGCAGAAAGTATATCACCTTGAATCTTAATTGTTAATTTCTTTCCACAATTCCATTGATCCACTGAGATGGTAAAGAAAATGTTCTTCTATCATACAGATGTTTAAACTAGTTTCAGTCAGTCCAGGGACTTACTAGTTATTCACACATGCCTGTGGCTGCCTGCAGCAACACATCAGCATTTGCATGAAATTGATGTAGTATCTTCTTATTTGGATATTCCTTCTTGTTTGAACCAACCAGAAGAGGTGTTAAGGTAGGGAGGGAAGAAGTGGGAGGTGAAAACAGAAATTTAACCCACACTCCTCCCATGTTGAAATCACAACCATGTATGGTTGCTGAAGGGAAAAGACTTGAATGCCCCCTAAAAGCCAGGTGGCAAAACACCAGTGAGGTCTACTCTGTGGAATTCAGTCTCACCTGAAGTTAGAGGCTCTTGTAATTCTAAATTAAACCAGAGTGAAAGAACATTAACTAAATACCAGAGTGGATAGGACATAGTTTCAGGATGGGCTCAAGCAAACAACACAGCTTGTACAAGAGCAGTTGGAAATTAACCCCCTTAAGGGACAGAAGACAGAAAAGTGGGGTTCTACTTTTCCCTTTAACCATTACCTGCAAATGTCTGACATTTTCCTAGAAATAAAATCCTTTGTGTAATCGTTTTATAAAAAGAAAAGCAAATCGAAATTTCTGTAGAAACTTCTTCTATTTCTGTCTTGAAAATGATTCAAAAGATTAATTTTTAAAATTTTCAATGAGAGTTTTAATCATCATGAAAACTTACAGAAAGTCTGAATTGGTCTGGTGTAATTACTCAGGGTCACACCCAAGTATTAATTCTTGAGGTCAGAATCCACAGGGGCTTAAATGAAGCCCACAGCCTAGATTGCTATTTTGTTTTTTCCAAAGAAGCTATATGTTAAGAACTGTAGGGTACTGAAGCCCAAGAGTGAACAAAGTTGATTTTCACTCACCTATTGCTTAAAATATAAGTAGCACAATGCCTCACCCAAAAATATTTGTTGAGTGAGTCTAAATAAAAGAATGAAATATCTCCAAGGAAGGAGTAAAAGTGAGTTCACACTTCACACTCTGCTTAACGTGAGACACAAAAACTATTTAAAAAGTAAAATGCTATTTTAATAATTCTGTGCATACTAGCTTTGTTTATAATAGCAAAAAGTTAGAAATTATTCCAATGTGCTTCATCAAACAAATGGTTAAACTCTGGTACATCTATACCATGGATAATACTAAGCAATTAAAAAAGAAAGAACTATTACACACACAACAACCTGGATGAACACAAGGGAATTATACTGAATATAAAAAGCCAATTCCAAAAGGTTGCATGTTGTATGGTTCTACTTATATGACATTTTTGAAAGAGCAAAATTATAAAAATGGGTAATAGACTGGCAGTTGCCAAGGATTAAGGTTGATGTTAGGGAAGTGGGAGGGAAGTAGGTATGGTTATAAAGGAACAACAGAAAGGAATCTTGTGATAATGGGCAGCCGATATCTTGCCAGCAATGGTAGATACATGAGCTGAAATTGAATAGAACTTAATGCACACAGGTGCATGCTCTCTCCTGGCCCCAACATAAGTATCTATAAAATTGGAGAAATCTGGATTGTATCTATGTCAATATCTCAGTTATATTATACTAGAGTTGTGCAACATGTTATCATTGGGGGAACTGGGTAGAAAGTACATGGATATGCATCATTTCTTATAACTTTATAAGAATTTGTAATTAACTCAAAATAAAAGATTAACTTTTAAAAAATCCTAAAGCAATCTCTCCTTTATCATCACCAGCTCCACTAATTTGAGAGGGCTTAGGGAGGGAGAGCAGTGGTTAACACTCAGAACCTTTCCTAACCACTGCCATCTCTCCCACCTCTAAACTCCCAGTGCACCCATGTTTTTATCATGCAGTCTAACTCCTGTTCTAAAGAACAAATATTTCTCTTATCTCCTTATCTAAAATAAAGCTCCTAAGGCCAGGCCCATATTTGCATGATACCCTCTCTGTGCCAAACACAGTACTGAAACTAGAGTCTGAATAAAAGTATTTTAACCAATAAATGAATAAGTGAAGGAATGAATGATTACGGTCCTACTCATAAAACTGGGTAAATCAGAAACTGGTAATACTTTTTCCCCCATCTTCTCAGCTTCAAAAGATCAGTAATAGCTGTACTCATCTGCCTCACAGGCCTGTATAGAAGTTAAAGGCTATCTTCACCTGAGCCTCCCACTGTAGCTACTACACATTGTGTTGTGGTCACAATGCTGCACTAATTATTTGTTGTGTGATCTCATGTAGTTAATTTCTCTGAATCTCAGATTTCCCATCTGTAAAATGGAGGACAATGCTTACTTTTGCAAGGAAGCTACAAGGAAGAGACATGGTATTCCCAAAAGGCTAGGCTCTATGCCAGCCTCACCAGATGCTCAATAAATGTCTTCACCCTTCCATAGACACTTCCAGGCACTAATACTCACATCATAGTTCAGAAGAGTGTGGCCAATCCTTAATAGGTTTATGTCTTTTCAATAAATAACCAGTGTTTTATTCAGTATTAACCCTCCCCTAAAGGTAAAACTTTGCTTACATTTACAATGGCAAAAGTCACGGGGATAAAGTAAATGTAGATAGAGGATGGAATAGATGGGAAAGACACATTCAAGTGGAAGACACTAAGACATTTATGGGTAGCTCTAATTAGGACAAGCTGCTACAAGCACCTCTCCCTCCACATCACTGCATGAGAAGGCTTGTTTTGAGCTTGCTCTCCTTCTCTATGGTTTCATGCAGTAGTTCTGTCCACAGGCAGAATAGACTCTAGAGGAAGAAGAAAATCTGCTGAGCGCTAAGAATGGCAGGCCAGAGGCACAGAAAGGAAGGAGTGAGAACTTCTGTTTATTTTTGCCTGCTAGGGAAGCTATTTGTTTTCAGGATAGGTCTATTGCTTCCTTCTCAGGACTGGGAGTGCCTTAGTCCATTCTTGCCCAAGGGTGGTAACTTTTCCCTCAAGTGTACAGCTGTCTGAAGATATATTTGCTGTCGATGTGTCACTGGATCATGAGGTACTCTCTGACAAATACTTTACATTTGGATATCTCTGAGCCCAGGCAGTGGAGATATTTGCTGACCCATGAGGTAGGGATGGACAAACAGAGTATGGTCTCAGGGTCCAGTTTCTAAGAAATATATTAACTCAGTCAGCCTATCAGGCAACAACATTTTGAGTCATAAGTATACACCTGGCCTCTGCTTGAAACTGAGGAGGGATCATCCATAACAACGATGTGGACATAAACGTCCCCTCCCTTTATGGAGCTTGTGGGCCAATTCTGCATGCTCTCATTTGTCTGCTTTACTTCTAATTAATAATCTTGCATGGCACACAAACATCATCAAAGAAAAGGTCTCAAAAATAGAATTCCAAGTGTAGTCACTGTAAAACTCGCAGAAGCATAAGAAATGGAATGTAAAGATATGCTCATGTTACACAATGAAGGTGTGGCAAACCCTACAAATCTCAGAAAAGAGGAATGTGCTTTCCAAAAGTATTATAAAATTTTAAAGCTTGATGAGTTTTTTTTCCTTCCTTATTAATACAATTAACAATAGAATATATTTATTAAGTGCTTACTATGTGCCAGGAGCCATACTAAGCTCTTCAAAGAATCATCTCAATCTTTAAAATCATCTTTTAAGAGTGATGCACATAATATTATCCTTATTTTATAGATTGAAGAAATTTCCTTAGAAAAAATGTAAATCCAGGTTCACTGATTCAGAATCAGTTTTCTCAATTTCAACACTAAGCTACACTACTATTTGCTTACTTGAAAGAGAAGACCAAAGTTATCCACGCTGTTGTTGAAACAGGAATGTATATAGTACAGATCCTTCAAAATATATTAGATGGGGCTATTATAAAAATTGTCAATATACAACTAATTTGACCCACATAAGTAGCAATTTCACTTGTTTAATCCAATGTAATATTAAGAGACAAAATAGCACCATCCTAGCCCCAAGGACAGCCCCTAACATTTCTATATTTTACTTGCTTCAACCCATAAAATGAAGAGGTTAAGCGGAATTTGTCTTTAGATTCCTTCCAGCTCTATAAATGGGAAGAAAGAAAAAAATCATAATCCATTTGTTTAATAATGACTTAGTAAGTTCCTACTATCTGCCAAATGTTGTGCCTTCTCTTCCATTCTAAATTCATCTGCATTCCAGGGACAGCTCCTAACAGCTTCCTATGACCCCTGGGAGATAGAGAACAAACTTGAAGATTCTTGCTTGTCTATTTAGGGAACATGAGATGCACCCTGTGGTGCTGGCAGCTCCTGCCAGATCATAATTCCACAGCAGAAGAGTGAACACAAGGAGATGGAAATCACTTTAGTGCCAATAGATGAAGAGCAGAGCAAATGTTCATGTGAGCAAATGTGTATCTTCCAAAAAGAGAATTCTCATTAAATACTCTTGTTCATGATTGCTTCTAGAAAAACCTCCCACTTTACTTGCACCTGTTCAGAAGACAATCATCCAGACTTTGGGGGGGAAAAATTCCAGAAAGAAAAGCCCTCAGGTTTTGCTCAAAAGCACTTAAGAATCCAGTTACAATCTTTCAATAAATAAGGATTGGGAGCACGGAGTTATAAGAAAACACCAAACTGCAAGCCCAAAGAAAGCAATTCAATGCTTCATATGCCGCCTTCTAGTTTTGTGAGCTTGGACTTCTCATATGACCTGCACATAGCACACTGTGGATGTTTTCTCATCCACAAAAAGAAGACTGAGATAGATGACGCCTAAGCAAGCACCTTTCCTGTTCTAAAGGTAAACCAGACCAGTTCTTTATCATCTAAGATTACCATTTAATCTGCCATCTGTTGTTCCCTTTTGTACTGTCCATTATGGACACAGTAGACAGCTGTTTCCCAACACGCCTGCAACAGCTCTTCAAATACATACTTGAAGACTCTTACTCATGCCCACTTCACTCCCTCTCCTCTAGCCTAAGTCCCAGATGAAGTTGTGTGGTTAGCAAGATGTTGGAAGTAATGCATGTGGGGTTCTTTGTCTAAACACTGAGCTCATAAGGAAGGAAATATGTGCAGCAAATAGCTGTTTGCTTTCTCAACATTTTTTTTTCTATTTTTTTGCTTTTTGTGGTGCTGGTGATCAAACCCGGCATGTACATAGTAGGCAAATGCTCTTCCACTGACTTCCATCCTCAGCCCTTCAACTTCTTGTATCTGAGAAAGACCAATGACTCTAAACCTTATTCCCTGGGAATTCTACCAGCTGCTCTAGCAATACAAAAGCTTCGAGAGAAGAGGATTAATTACCTTGATGTGCTGACAAATCGCTAAGAAGATGGAGTATACATACAATTAGTAGGTGGTAAACTTCACAGGAGAGATTATTGTAATGTGTGAATTTGGGAATGTACCTAGTAAGAGTCAGAGATCAGATGAAAAGGTTAGATGAAGGGTAGGATCCTTCTCCAGGAAAGTCTGGTGCTCTATAGGAAGTTAGACTCTGAATCATTTAAGATGATATAACTTAGGAAGCCATGCTACCAACCCAGTCTCCATTGGGTGTGATCTTCAAATTAAGGATGACCAAGGCTCTAGCAAAGAGCTCCCTCAAACCCACTCTTCTAGAAAAGTTCAGGATAGACTACTTGACAGTATAGTGGATGCAACTGAGAGCTAAATGTCCCTTTGTCTTTCTGAGTTCTATTCCCATGACAGGGCCAATCATTTCTTTTAACCCGTAGTTTAACTCTGTACTTCATCCAATGAAAAACATCTTTGAATGGGGATTCAATGAAATGTATTACCTTAAGAGCCTTGTGTCCTCCAAAAAGATTATTTTTTTCTTCTACAAACAATAAACCAAAAAGTAAAAATAATTTCACAAGAGAAATCATAGAAGTAAATTATCTGTCAATGAACACACCCCTCCAAGACTCTTAGTTTCAGAGCCTTTATTGTGTCTCTGTTTCAAAATATGAATACCCAAAAGGAAGGAAATGACTGGAGAATGGTTATTATCAATTTCTATGTTATAAAGATGAGAAGTTTTTTTTTTCTTTCTCAGGGACTTGGAATTACAAAGTTTCAAAGAGACAGATATGGAGAAAAGTTTTAGCTACCTCAAATTTTATAGTATCTATGAAATTTAAGATGATCTATCTTATAACTGATGTTTTATAAACCTGTCCTTAGAAATCAACAGCATAGTTTCAACACTTTCTGTCATGGAAATTGTTCCAACAGGCAAAGAAATAGGCATTTCCATGGCCAAGTTCCCACAGCTGTCACATTATTTAGTTCTGCAGAGATTAAAAAAAAAATCTTATTACTGAAAAAAGGGTTGGAGGATCTGTGACTGGAATTTGGCAAGCATGTATTTATTTCCACATTGATTGAGTCAGTATTGTTCCTCTACACAAACATGAACCCTGCAAAATATTTAATATTTTAAAAATATTTAATAATAGGTTCAATACAACTTCAAACATATCAAAATCAGAAGTTAATGCTCTGTTATCTTTAATTAATGATGTTGTGAAACTCATTAGAGAAACGAACTCAAGGTTCCTCAATCTCCATCTTCCAATCACTCAAAAAAGCAAATGTGAATTCTTAGGGACAACAGAATAATAAAACTTCTCACTTCCTCAAGGTCACAGAATTAACTCTCATATCACAAAATTGAAAAGTGTCCAAATTCCCAATTAGGTATCATGCATCTCATGAACTGATCCCTTAATTAGGGAACTTGCATTCACAGTCTTTTATGCTTGTTTGGGTTTGATTTCTACTATTTGCTTGGTATTTGGGGGGGATATCATTAAATTGGGGGTGGGTATATAAAAAACAAGACTCAAACATTATTATTTCTTTCTGAAAAAAAAAGCATAAATAATAATTTGAGGTTTACATAGAGGTAAAAGAAAAGCAGAATTTCCAGGAACTGCTCCAAGAGTTCATGGAAAGTGAAATCATTTACTTGCACTTTTCTTCTAATAATAATAATTTTTAAAACCACAAGAAATAGATGGCCTTTTTAAATGCCTTGGTTTCCATTCCCTTATAATATTACTAAAGAGAAGTTAAGTGGCTATACTAAACTGATGACATTTACATTTCCAAATACCCAGTTACTATATGACTTTGGGCAAGTTACTTATCTTCCTCACTGGTGAATATTTATTTAAAACTGTGATGTGAGGATTAGATGAATTTGTATATATCTATACTTAGTCTAGCAATGGGTGCATAGAGAATACTATGTAATTATTAATTATTATTATTACCATCGCAACTAACTCAATTCTCAGCATCCCAAAGAAAATCACGTCCCCCCCCCCAAAAAAAAAAAAAAAATGTTTGTCTCAGTCTCTAAATGATGATGGTCTGGCCCCACGTTCACCTAAAAAAATTGGAATCCTCCCATCTCCAGCCAGAGCACACTAATGGGAGGTAGGACCGAGCTGCTATATCCTTTGGGCAGAAGAGGGCAGATGCTTATGCCTGGTGGTCTCAGTTGCACTCATTTAGCAAATGTTCGTTGTGTCCCTAGTCTGTGCCAGGGATTGTACCAGTCCAGGATTCACTTACTCATGGTCAACACTTTCCACTGCACTCCCTGGAACCCAAGGCCTTGTTTCCTTAGCACAATGTACTGATAATTTAAAAGAAGTATTATACAAAAACATTTCTCAGGATGAAACTAACAAGAATAGTACAGAGTACCCAAACCACCCACTTTTCTTTCTTTTAGTCCTATAATATAAAAATATTTACCTACTTTTAAAATTTGATTAGGTGGATTATTCACAGATGATGATATTTTACCAAATATTTGCCAGAAAGGATGCCTTCAGGCAAGCTGGCTCTGAAATCAACAAACTGAAAGAGACACCATCACCACCCCTCACTTATATCTGCCACCCTATGAAGAAAGCAGGAAGGCTGCCACTCTAGAGTCCCATCAGACCCAGGAAAGAACACAGAGCTCAGAGCACACACACATATACCATCATCACCAAGGCAATCTTTTTCTCTAAAACTTTGAGCTGAGCACCAGAAGCTTGAACTTCTCAACAGAATAGCCTTAACATTTACTCAGGGTAGCAGATAAGATTTAGCCATATGTAATAGAGCTAATAGAGCTGATAGAATGACTGTGATTGCATGAAGTCACACCACTGTGTTCAGGCAGCACAGGGAAGAAAAAGAGCACTGACTTGTATGTCAGGCCTGAACTCGAATTCCAGGGCTACCTCCCCTTCACATCTCTGTTACCCTGTGTTATTTAACTTCTTTAAGTGTTTCTTGCTTTTTTTTTTTTCCTAGAGGCACTTAACCACTGAACTATATCTCCATTCCTTTGTTTTGAGAAAGGGTCTCTTTATTTTGCTGAGGATCTTGTTAAGTTGCTGAGTCTAGCCTTGAACTTGCAATCCTCCTGCCTCAACCTCCCAAGTTGTTAGAATCATAGGCATGCACCACCATGCCCAGCTCTCATTTTGCTTCTCTATGTTTTATGGCTTTAATTTCTTACTTCTAGGTATGTTTGGGATGATTAAAGAAATTCTTCAAGTTAAAAATCGAGTGCCGTGGTGCACACCTGTAATCCCAGCTGCCTAGGAGATTGAGGCAGGAGGATCGCTACTTCAAACCAGCCTCAGGTAAAGTGAGGCGCTAAGCAATTCAGTAAGACCCTGTCTCCAAATAAAATACAAAATAGGACTGTGGATGTGGCTCAGTGATTGATTGAGTGCTCCTGAGTTCAATCTCCAGTACCTGGAAAAAAAATAATAACAACTAGTTGATGTGTGACACATAGATGAAAAAACATGATAGATAAACTGTGCACCTCTTATTTTCAAGCAGGAAAAATGCCCCAAGGAACTCATCCCTCAATTTCAAGGAATAATTAGAGTGAATCTAAGGCAAATATTGCCCCTAATTTTTCTAATAAACTAGTTCTGATAAGTGATATTTTTAAAACTCTGATAATACCTGAGATGTTTTAAAAAGTGCAATCAAATCTTCTCCAATATCTCTTTCTTGCCCAGATTTTATTGGGAGCAATTGAGAAGGCTTCAAAATTGTCCTGCAAAACACTATGAGCTCTGGAACTGGAGCCTGCATCCTCCCAGCTCTCCTGCCCGCTTCTTTTTCTATCCAAATTATAAATGCAGTTGCTGAAAAAAAAGCAAGTCATGCACAATATGCCCTATGGCAGGAATAGGCAACTTGTCTTAACTTCTTTCATTCACTAATATCTGTTATTTCTGCCAGTTGACTAATAAATACTTTAAAATAAATTTAAAACCTGAATGTATTTGGAGGCTAGAAAAATTCATAGTTGTTAAGTTTTGCTGGATCTAGATTTACAATTTGAAGAATTGAATTTGAGTTCTAGTTCTATCTCAAACTGATCCTATCACTCTAGGTAAACTATTCAATTTTTTATGAATCATAGTTTCTTCATCTGTGAACTGATAATATTACTTACTAACCAAGTTATTTAGTGTTACATGATATCATATGTGAATGCATTTTGAAAAACTGTTAATCTCTACATAAATGTTACATTAGAAAATGTTTTTGTTGGCTGTTGCCTGGTCATACCATACCTGTCCACTCATGCATCTCACCATACCATAATCTGCACTCAAGTTCAGTTTTTTGTTTGTTTTGTGAGTCCTCCCATTTTCAGTTTGCTTGCAAACCAAAAGATCATCAGATCCTAACTCTCAAAGATAGGGGTTTCAAAGTTTGATATTTATTTCCAAAAGGCGAAATCTGTTTTGACTTATGGGATAACCAAAAACCGTGACGCTTCTTTAGCATCTCCTGCATGTGCACATACACAATCTTAAGAAAGGGCCTCAATCTCATGGAAAGACCAGTAATCTGAGTCATAGCTACAAAGTCCTAACTTAAAAAAACAAAAATGTTTGGCTCTATATTCGTGGCATTTTGTGCTGTGCTGAAGGGATCTCCAAGACCTGCTTTAGGTTTCAAGACAGCATACAGTCATACTGACAGCTCTGACTCCTTATAGTGAAGGGATTCAAAGCAAAGTCAAGAAAGGAAAAAGGGGTATAAGGTAAAGTCAGGGGAAAACCAATTGTGAGCTTTTAAGGGTATCTCCCAGTGGAGCCACTCAGGACACACAACACACAGTGACAACATGTGTGAAATGTTAGCACCCAGGAAGCTAATTAGACATTCAGTGCAAGGTTCTTATTGGGGTCTGGCCACATAGGCAACCCCTGCCTTGCATGTATCCAAATTCTATACACCCAGAAGGAAAGCAGCTACTCAGCATTAACCATACTGTTTGCACAGTTGAGCTACAGCGACCTGCACTGAACTGCCCTTATCATTTAGATTAGTAGGAACCCTCCTGAAATCCAAGTTCCCAGATGCCAGACAAGGGCAGCCATCTAAGCAGGTTTTTCCTAAGCATAAGCGGTTTAGGGCCTGCTATGTTAATTCTTTTCTGCTCAAGTGGGAATATAAAACACCCAAATATCTAATTAACAACTACCTACTGACCCCCAAATTCTTATAGCAAACATAACTTAGCACTTAAAAATATTTTCATTTGACATGCTTATACTGTGTCAGTCTTATGAGCTCTGAGCATTAAGGAAAAAATAAGTTTCCTGAGTCCCTGCCCTCTAAGCACTTTCAGACCAATAGGGAAGATGAGTACATAAAGATTGATAACAAACATTGGTATGTGATGATGGCCATAAGAGAGGTATAAGCCAAACACTAAACTAGGTAGCAAAGGAAAAGAAAACTTGGCTAAGATGTACAGAAGAAGAATTGCCATAAAGCTGCAGCTTTAAGGACAGGCAGAATTCCAAAATGATAGGGTCAGCAAGAGCTCAACCAAGGGGAATAAAAGTCCATACAGAAGTCCAGTCTCCTTAATGAAATGTACCAAGCTTTCCCTGATCAATCAACTAGTTCCTATCTCTCTGGCCTCAGCTCTAGCCTTGCTTTGAACATGAAGCTGTGCTCACCACACATTTCCCACCATTCTTGACTTTGATTCCTATTTATCTAAGTTCCCTTCTAAAGTGTCACTTCTTCCAGGAAGCTGTACCATGGCACTCATTTTCCCCTACCTCTTGCTACCCCACTTCTATGCTTATACACTGCATGATAATGGTAGACATTTTCTATTCCACTGGACTCTAAAACAATTACTGGCACATAATAAACAGCGCACAGTCAGTGTTTATTAAATGAATTAGATCTTCCACAAATCTAATGTTCATTTCACTAGAGCCCCTTTTATCAATAAATGTTCATTATTTAATAATAGTTTTAAAAGAATAGCAATAAATTTTCAGTGAAGACCAACTGATCATGCCATACTTAGATATTAAGTTCAACTTAAAAACTGGGTCATTGCACCTACAGACAGTGAAGCATGCAAACATACTTCCAAGGACTTGAACATTCCCACTCATAGTTTATCATTCTTGGTGTTTGTTCTCAAAGGAAAAAGACCAAACCAGAATCTATTAAACAACTAATTCTAGGCTCGATTAATACAAGTGAGAAGAATATGGGCCTTGGCACAGGAAGGAGGACAGGTTCAAAGGGTTAGTATTCTCAAAATCCAACATGGAATACCTTTAGGGTTTAAAATATACATCTTACTCCCTATGTGCTGAATGTCATCCCAAACTTACTTTTAGTTCCTGGCTACTCAGTGAGTGATCTGCAGAGAAGGGTAAAGATAAACACATCCATCCACTCCACACTTCCTCACACACCAAGCAAACACCTGGGTTCAGTTTCATGGTAGGATCACATCTATGCCTGGCAGAATCTGACAGGTGGAGCCACATTTCCTCCACACCCTTGGCTTCTGGCCATAGGCTGGCTCCTGCGGGGAAGCAAGTGACTGTCTTTATATTTAGGCACCTCTAGTAACCAAGGATAATCTCCCTAATGGCTTTCCCCCAAAGAATTATGGTTATAGTCAGGTTTTTCTCTCTGGTCTGAATAAATCAGACAACACTCAGGAAAACATAAACACAGGCCTAGAAACATATAAACACACACTTGTGTCTGATCCTGACTGCTTGAGGTGAAGAGCCACCCAGCTTCTTAGAATTTCCCATATAAGATAGTTTTATAGCCTGAGTCTCCCTACTCCTCCCCCCAGGAAACTCAGAAACTGCTAACCACAGCAATGCATGCTGAACACAAGAAATTCTACAAGCAGTGACCAAACTCAGCATTCACTGGGTGTTGACTATTCCTAGAATCTTAAACTCAATTCTGGAGATATGAAAGGGGGCCTTGCACTTTCTCAAGGTTTCATTCTGCCAAAAACACACTGGAATGGTAAATATACTTAGCTCTAGGCATGACACATTTTTCTTTTTGAAATAATTTGTCTCCAATGTAATCCAGTCCATAAATTAGTATATACGGTCACCATTTTCTAAGACATTACGTATCTTCCTAGAGAAGTCTTGAATTAAATGCACCATCTCTAAAAATATCATCAACTTTTGCCCCCAAAAAACCTTTAAAATATAGCATCTTATCCATACTCACAGGTTTAAGTAAGCATGCCAATCAACTTCAAATCTATCTTCCATACATTAGGCAGTATTATAGTCTTTAAAAAGTAATTTAATTATTTCACTCATAGTATTTAGAAACTTCCATGAGTTCCTTGCAGCCTCCAAGAAAAAGGGCAAAACTTTAGCTTGATTTCACCTTTGGTCGTCAGCTCACCACATTAGCAGAACCTCCACCCACAACTTACCAGCCCTATGTGCTAACTTAGTGGTCTCTCCCTGTCTTAGAATCCCATGCCCCTCCTCTCTCTATGCCTTTGAAAGTGAAATGTCTCTCAACCTGTGCTCTCCACCTCACCTTCTTCTCAATTTAGCAAACCCCTACTCAGACATGGGTATAGTTCAACTGTACCTCCCAACTGTCCCTGGCAATTGCTCTCTCTGCAATCTCCCAAAAAGCTGTATTTTTACTACATTGGCCACATTGCACTATATTTACCATTTTTACCCTCAAGAGCCAAAACAAGCAGCCAAGAGAAAGGGAAGGTGGAGAAAAAAGAAAAAGGAAAGAAAGAGAAAGGGAACTGACATTTACTGAATTGCAACTCTGTATAAAGCACAATATTAGCCACATTAATATATTCTTTATCTTATTTATACCTTGTAGCCACATTATGAGATAGTAAAGCAATTTTTTTTTTTTAGAAAAGGAAACAGACTCAGAGAAGTTACATGCTCAATGACATAACTAGTAAGTGGATTCAAGGTTTAAACTCACACTCACATGACTCCAAAGCCAATTTCATTCTACTTCAAAGTGGCTCTGTGGGAAACATGGGCATCCAAATTCACACTTGCCCATGGACATTACTCAAAAATACACTGTAGCTCCTCTTTTATCACTTTTCTGGCCATTGTGCTTCATAATTCCAGCTTTTGACCTTTGAATATACTTAGAAACTATCCATTATTAAAGTTATTGGCAAAGTGTCCCAGCATTCTAGTAAGAACACAGTGACTACATTTGTAAAAAGGTGGTATGTGCTATTTCAAAAGGATTTGAGGGTGCATGTTACAGGTTGAGCATCCTTAATTCAAAAATTCAAAATGTTCTGGAATACAAAAATTTTGAGTGTCAATGAGACCCCACAAGTGGAAAATCCAACTCCTGACCTCATGTTGTAGACTATAGCCAGAACAAAGGTGAAATAAAAATATTATGTAAAATTACCTTCAGTCTATGAGTAGAATGTGTATAGAAAATAAATGAATTTCTTATTTAGACGTGGGTCCCATCTCAAAATATCTCCCTATGTGAATATTTCAAAATACAAAAGCTGAAACACTTCTGACTCCAAGAATTTCAGACAAATGATACTCAATCTGTATAAAATAGTAATAGTGTAATGTCTAAGTGGTCTGACTAGGGAAACTGACATAAAGAAGTCTTTGACTTTAATAAATCTATTATCTACAGATAGACTATTTTTACTCAAGTTCTTCAGTATATTCCCTCTCATTTGTCAAATTGTGATGCCCCAGCACAAAATGTGTGAGGAATCTTCTAGAAATAGAGCTTAAGGAAAGATGGCTTGCAAGTTCTCCAGAGTCACATTTCAGGTACTCTCATCCCAGACAGAGCAGTCTCTTAACTGTATCAGTAAGCGGCTAACTCCTTAGGCCCTACTGTGCTGGGAGGAGCCAATTTTTTTTTTCCTGGAAGATTTTGTCAAGTCCAAAATTTCACCTCATGGTAATAGAAATATATTTAGGTTCCCTGGAATAGTCTCAGTTTTAAATACTATTATGAGCCTCATACCAAATAGTATGTCTCAACACAGGATTCAGTAAGCACAAACGTAACATCTTTCCTCTAAAGAACTACATAGTAGAAAGTGCACAGGCTTTTGTGTCAAAGTAACCAACCTGAGTTGAATTAATTTGTCATGTACTAATAACTCTGTGACCTAGGACAAGGTGCTTAACTTGTCTGTGCTTTTATTTCTTCATCAGCAAAATGATAAATATCATCTACTTCAGAAAGCTGTCCTGCCAATTAGATGAGCAAGGAACTGACACATAGTACATACTCAGTAGATAATAAGTATTCTGTTTATTACTGTGTTCTTATAATTATTTGTAGCATCTCCAAAAAGGTGTGGAAGAGTCTATTTTTGCTTTTCTAAATAAATTAAACAAATGATATGACTTACCTAATGTAAATAGAACTATTACTTAGCCTTTTAACCATAACATTTTAGTTACTATATTCCCAGTCAGTACTGATTCTTAAATAGGCCACTCAGTTGCTGACTTATCACTTTGTAGTCTAGTTTACCTCCAGATATTTCCTGAAATATTTAAGCTTCCTTAATGATTAGTATCTCTCTGTAACAAAAAAAAAAAAAAAGGTTTTGTAACAAGCTCATTTCCAAGAATTATTTTGTGTGGTTAAACAGTCAAATTCTGAATTCTTATTCTGTATCTAGAACTCAGTTTGAAGGTTCATGATTTCATGAACAAAAGAGAAGAATGCTATTAGGCTACAAATAAAATAGGAGATCATCAGATTATCTTCTGATGATCCAAAGCATGGGCACTGAAGTCAGATTTCCTAGGTTAAAAGTCTCTGTTCTTATTTTTATTAGCTATGTCACCTCAGGCAACTTACTTATCTAGACCTCAATTTCCTCATCACAAAATGGGAACAAAATAGCATAAATAATAGACTATTGTGATTAAATAAATTGAGGCAGGCACAGTGCTTAGAATAACTTGATACACAGTAAGTGCTCAGTAAACGTCAGACATCAGTATCATTCACTTGCCTTCAGATTCCTGAAAAGGAAATAGATAAAATTCAGTATGTCACATTAACAACCCAAATTCATCCCAAATCAGGTAAAATGCTTTTAAAGCAACTGAGGAAGATGAATCCTACATGACCAATTATTTCTCTTAGATGCCATCAGTTCAGTAGATCTATAGCAATTGCATTCTGAATACATATTGTTTTATCTATTTACAAGTTACCACAAATGTCACACAGAAAGTATAGCTAATTAAGAAACGGACTCAGATAGGAATGAGAAGGTGAGTCCTCGGCCAACCATCTAGTAACAGTATCTGTTTTTGCTGGTTTTCATTAGATGACTTCATCCAAGCCTTTCAACAATCTTGTGAGGCAGATATGATTATTCCCATTTTACACATACATGGAGATTATAGATTAATAATAGTTGCAGACTTGGGGAGATAGTGAAGGTCTCCCTGAACATGTCCCAGGATTGAAGAACTAAAACAATACAACCAAACTGAAAATTAAAACCCTTTACTTCTAAAATGCAAATGACTAGTCGAAAACCAACAGTGGTAAAGAATCTGATTTAAAGAATCCAACTTGCCACAGCTGTCTTCCTGCCAACACAGATCATGGGCAGAGAGGGGACAGGGATGGTCAGGGTACAGTTCTGACTGAGCAACTCAGTCTGGTCTGAGATCCAGCCCATGCCCTCAGCCTTAAAGCCCTGTGTTTTAATCAAGTGACTCAGCCAGTGACAGGAAAGCCCAGGCGCCTGTGGCCATGAGTAATGGCGGCACAAAGCACATCTGTCTGATCAGAAGCTCATGTGTCAGTTTTGTCAAGACTGACAGCAAAACAATGCTTCTGCAAGGGAAAAAGAAATGTCTATTCACCCAGAAGCCAAGTGATGACTGACTGTCTTTCTCCATTTAGCTCACAATGCAAACTTGTGAAATTGTTTACTAGATCTTAAATTCATCCCAACTTCAAAAGCATTTTTGATGCATTTATAGAAAGAAGACATCTAGAAATAATAAGCCAAATCTATTTCTACCCATAAGTACAAAGTATCTACAAAGTATGACATTAGGAAATGCTTTTATTTTGACCTTCTTTTATCTCAATCATCAATATGAGGGATAATGCATAGGGAAGTGTTTCTGCAGTCGAATGGACATAAAGAAAATCACTGTAACTATCAGAGGGACATTGTATCATGTTTCAGCAAAGACTTCATTTCAGAGAACGATTAATTTCTTTCTTTCCTTTATTTTATTTATTATTTAATTTTAAAACCTTTATTAAGTTCCCACTGAGTGCCAGAAACTATCCCAGGCTAGAAGACTGCAGCATTAAATTACACAATATAAGCGTTCAGAGACTCAATCATTTCCCAAATTGGTCTTTTCATCTCTTTCCTATTCTAACCACAGCTGCATACCCCTGTGTTCTGTATCATCTCCCCCCCCCAGTGCTGACCACTGAAAAATGAGATCTTGTGCCTCTCCCACATTTTACACAAGTTCTAGCACAAGGCCAAGTGCCCAAGGGACACTAAGGAAAAATACTTTATTTAGTGACTTGAGAGGCAAGTACTCAGTGAAACGCATGGCTTTATTACCAGAAAATCCTTGCTTTCTCTATATTTTTATACACCCACCTGTCCACAAATTGCCCCCAAACAGTCCTCTCTTCTAACATTGTAAGAGGTTTTAGATTAATAGCAACAAATGAATAGAAACAACTCCTCTCAATGATCTGTGGAAGGCTGTCAGGTGAGAAGATCCTTAGAAAAATCACTAGGGGGTCACCAAAAGCTCACAGCAACAGAAAGTGGGAACATTTTCTGACACCTGAGTTGTCTGGATGTGATAATTCTTTACCAGATTTCTATCTGGTCAGAAATTAATAATTTTAAAAAAATGAACCAGAATGAGACTTTAAAGACTGTAAAGAACCTCATATAATCCAAATCCCTAACTTTATAGTTAAGAAAGGAAAGCTCTGGGGGAGGATGTAACTGAACCTAGTTTGAGCAACTTGCCTATGACAGATGCAGAGGTAGAAGCCAAACCACCTGCCTCCCAATGCAGGGTCCACACTTCTCTCCAGAGCTGCCAGGAGCAGGGTGCATGCCTGAGAGAACCCTTAAGCCAATGGCTGCTGATGCTCATCATCCACCACCCCACCAATGGGCACTGACTTCCAAGCTATCATACTGCTTGCTTCTAGCATGCCTTCTGCCTTGCTTAAGGCAACTAGAGATAATGCTTAGGAATTCCTTGTGCAAATCCATAACTTCCTTGGATGGCAAGCCTGCCTTTACCCCGTGAAGTGCAACTATCCTATTCAGGATTGTGATGAAAATGAATAACATACTAGCCACCAAGGAATTCTATATTCTTTGAAGAAAACTTAGGGTAGAGTTCTAAAATGGTTGTTTATATGATAATCAAGTCCTATTAATGTTAGGGTTGGATTCTAGAATTTCATAAAGTCTGACAATGCTTTTCAACTTTCTATGTTTCAACATTTTTTTAATAGTAAACACTCTAGCATGCAATTCAAATAACAAACAATTTCACCAGACATTTGGTCTTCATGTGACTCTGGTAGAGAAAGGTAGAGTAGTGTTATAGTTTGGCTATGAAATGTTCCCTGAAGGCCCATTGGTACTGTGGCACTACTGCGAAGTGGTAGGGTCTTCATAGAAAAGAGTTAGGTCACTAGAGGTAGGCCCTTGATGGGGATATTGAAACACTGGCCCCTTCCTCTCTGATTCCTGACTGCCGTTAAATGAGCAGTTTCCCCCACCACACACTCCAACCATGATGTACTGCCTTGCCATAGGCCCAACAGTAACAAAGCAACTGCCCATGGACTGAAACCACAAGCCAAAATAAATCTTTCCTCCTATAAGTTGATTATCTTAGGCATTTTGTCACAGTGATGAAAAGCTAAAACATTATCTCCAATTTAGAGAAGACAAAATCAGTTCAGAGATGCAACTTGTGCTACCCAAGTTCACAAGGGATTAAAACATGATGCTGGGACAATAATTTTATTCAGGGACCTCTCTTCATTTTGCAGATGAACTTTTGAATTTTATACTCAAATTTTGCACATCAACAATACTAGGGATCAACTTTTACTATTTTATTTGAAACTTTAACAAGGAGCAAAGCTTGGCCCTGCAACTTCATCAGCAGCTCCACAGATGGAAACCTGTCTCTGCTGGAAACTAAACAACACAGAGCAACTATGGGGGGTGGAAAACTTTGGGCTCAGAAACAGAATTAACCTTTATGATGCTTTTAATTATTCATAATTCATTCTCTGCATTCTTTCAAAATTAATATGAGATGGCTCTAGCTCTGATAAGAATTCAATCAAAACTAAGAGCCATATTCATTCTTTTTTAAATTTACTCAGACACAGAGACAGGATCTGGAAAACTATATCTCAAGTTTTGTATCAGTTATATCTGGGTATAGATGTATTGATTTTATTTATAATTATAATAATAATTATTATTATTACTACTAGTAGTAGTATTTTCATTATTACTACTATTTTCATTATTTTCTGTAGTATTAGTATTTCATTATTACTATAGTTCACCTTTTTTCTGCAGCAAATACATACAGTTTTGATAATAGAGTATAATAAAGAATACCTTATTTTTAAAACATATTCCTTATTCTGAAAAATGAGAGAAAGGGCTGTGTCCTCTGCCAGGCAGTAAAGAAGCTCTGTTACTGTGAACCAGAGAATGGAAAATGCAAACAATACTCTTAAGCCCCCAGACCAAAAACTCTGCCCTGCTTTTCCACCTGGATCCCCCCAAACACCAAGAATATGAAACAATCTGCCAGGACATTAATTTTACTCAAGTATTTTTGAGGAAAACTTTTTCACATATTTAAACTGAGACCCACATATCATGAAGTCAAAGTTTTAAAAATGTTATAAGTCCTTAAAACATTTTCAAGTTGCTGGAGCCAATCTGAACTACATCTCAACTCCTAGGAGCACTCGTCAATATTCTTTTCCATTAGGGACTCTTCTATAGAGAAGTTTGGGAAGTCCTAAGATAAACAGTACCATCTTATTTTCCTCCTCACCTTCCCTGAGAGAGTGATCTTATCAATACTAAGTCATTTTTCAGGTTAGATTGGTCAGGGGGAGCCAAACACAAATTCCTTCTAGTGTACTATTTCTTTAAAAACTATAAAACAGGTGCCAGCAAACTTTTTACCAGGAAGTCTGGACGCGCACAGGAGCACAGTTCTCCATCACCCAAAGGGGAGAACCACCTGGCCTGGCATTACAGTTTTTAAGGACAGGGCCCAGACTGCCCCTGTGCTGCCTTGCATTTCAACAGGGGAGCAGACCATGCTGCACAAGGTGCTAGTTCATTCACTCCACAAATGTTTATTGAGTGAAGCCTGAAAAAGGCTTCCTAGGGGACAGTGGGATCATTCACAAGCCAACGGTCAGGTCTAACGGATCAGATGTGGACAATTAATCTTTCATTAGACCCCAAGCCACTTCTAGGAAAAAGCAAACAGGGCCCTTGCCCCACCCACACACTAGCAGCTGGGCTGGATCAAGCAGGAATTCTAGAACAAAACTGCTGCTAAGAGAAAGGAAGGCAGTCACTGATTCCCCCTAGAATAACCAAAACTCTGGCACTGTAAATGACATATCACCTCTAAGACACTTTGAACAGTGAAAGCACCTAGAAAGAGCTCAGTAATATCATTTTTTTGTTGTTTTAATTTCAGCTTACCATTACTCTAGGAACACAAAGTAGAAATTCTAAACATGGGGTTTAGAATTTGATATTAGATTTGAATCCCAGCCATGCATGCAACTTACCAGCTAAGGGACTAAGAGAAGCAATCTTTCTAAGCCTCAGTTTTTCCATCCATAAAGTGGGGTGTAGTATGCCACCTCTCATGTGAGTTTGTGAGAATTAAGGACACATTATATGCAGAAGAGTTCCTGAAAGTACCCAATAAAAGACAGTCAACATTTTCCTGCCCTCTTCCCCATGCCTTCTCTTCTTCCTGGGCAGGCTTGAGGGGTCCTAGAATCTGTTCACACCTAGATAACACACTAGGGGTGAAGTGGAACAGAAAAACTACAGAGGTGAGAGAAGTTGAAGGGCGGGAACTGCTGTATATCTAAGAAACCCACAACAACTTTCAACCATCCTCTATCTGGCTGCTAAATCAAGTGGACAGCAGAGGCCACCATACTAGCTGAAAAATAGCTGACAAGAAGGGGACAGGAAGCTAGACAGAGTTTGAATCCATCCCACCTTCAATAGTCTGTATTTCTGAAGCTCAGGGACTTGCCAGGCTATGTGTGCCAGCAGGCTACGATTCAGAGTCTGTTCTTATCTAGACTTCTATCACAACCCAGAACTGGAGCTGCCAGCTGGGGTCACAAATCGGCACTAAACGAAAATAAGGACTTTTCATCGCAGCAGGAAGTGGAGCCCCTCAAAGGGGATTTATAAAGA
Source organism: Marmota monax (assembly GCF_021218885.2). Taxonomy (NCBI): domain Eukaryota; kingdom Metazoa; phylum Chordata; class Mammalia; order Rodentia; family Sciuridae; genus Marmota; species Marmota monax. The sequence continues at coordinate 4,353,590 of NW_026695236.1, read as the reverse complement.
GAAGAGAACGGAAAGGGAAGGAGGAGGCAGAATGGGTGCAAAGAGAGACTATTTCCTATACGCTGATGGAGCCCTATGTTTGGTCACTGAAGCAATCAGTTTTCTTCTTGAAAGATGATAAATCCCGTTCGTGTGGTTTACAGCACGACGCGGGACAAAGTCTAGTGTAGGGGGAATGCTGCAAAATAAATCTGCTTACTTTCAAAGGTGAAATCATCAGCCTCTTACCTGCCCGTTCCCCACCTGTAGATAGGGCGTAACGCTCTAATTTTCTTCACCTGAGCATTCGGAGGGCGGTTCGTCACTGTGCAGCCTATTCCAGTCAGCCTCCAAGCCTAGCGTCAAAGACCCCCCAAAACGCGACAGCCCCACAGCACCCCGCCCACCCGGGGACCCCAGCAGCCTGGGTAGCCGGAGGTAGCTCTTAAATAAATGGGGAACTGAGGAAGGAAGCTTCTCAGGTGCCAAAACTCTGTTCACATTCTAGAGCTCAGAAGACTAAAGAAGACCGTTCTATACCAACTCCTTCATTTAACAGAGGAACAGAAACACAGAGAGGGAAAGAAAGTTGTCCGGGTAACACAGTCAATGGACAGAGAAGTCAAAACTAACACCCGGGTGCGCTCTTTTGAGTCGCCGTCAGGCCAGGAGCACATCTCGCCGCCTGCCGCGTCTTCTAGTCCCCAGTTCCCGGCCTGGGGGGTCAAAACCCCGGACCCCGGGCGCTGCGCGTTACCTTCCTCGGTGCAGGGCGCTGCGAGCCTCCCTTCTCCCGGCAAGTCCCTGTCGACTCTGCCCTGCTCGCTCGCGCGCTGGCCTCGCGACCCAGGTGTCGCTCGGCAGCTGTCAGCGAAGGGCTGCGCGTGCAGGCTCCCCCCGCGGGCTGAGGGCGGGCGCGCAGGACCTTCTCCCCCGCGCCGGCGAAGCCCCGCCCCGCCTCGCCCCGCCCCCGGCACCCGCCCGCTCCCGCCTGGCCCCTTCCCTTCTTTCGCCTTGCCAGGATCCTGCTGCTTCTCTCTTTCTGGCCTTCTTCTCAGGTGTGAGGTGCCCTGAAACAACTTGGGTTTTGCACAAATGAAGAAAGTAGTATATATGTGTTGTGTTAAGGTGACCGTAGCCCTACAGCGTGGAACCTGAGGTGCTCCCCACCCAGAGCGAGGACAGGCACCGTGCTGGAAAAGGGATATGGGGATTATAGAACCCTGTGATGGGGCTAAATTGTTTAACTTTTCATATGTCAGTGTGTCCTTATGTGTACAGGTTGTTGAAAGGATTAAACAAGATGATTCTTTTAAAGTATCTAATACAATAATATCTGGATTAAGGTGTACTACCTGAGCCACCCATTGGGTGTGCAAAGAGGACTGGTCAAGCTCCTGGAAGGTACTAACTGGTGGGGAGGCAGGTACACCTTTAAATACAGGGTTGATTCATGACCAGTGTTTAAAAGTTACTGATAATGGGGCCTCCAGGCAAATTTCCGAACTTTAAAGTCTTCTCTTTCCTACTGTCTTCCTCACAGTGATCCCAGCTGAGATTGACCCTGGTCTGCCTTGGATTCTTCCAAAGGTCTGCCTTCTCCCAGACTTACAAATGCAAAGCTGCTAACCTGGCCTTGCACTATGGGACCTTAGTGCATTCTGGCTTTTACCCAACATTTCATGGGAGTCCGTGAAAGAGCACTCAGGAGGCAAAAGAGAACTAAACCACTCCCCTTGCTTTTCAAGAGACAAATTTGTAAATCATTTCAATTCAGAACAAGTGCTATCTGGATGTTCAAAAGTGTCACAAGGCACACACACTAGGGGAAAGGGATAATAAAGGTTTTAATGCAAATGTGGCCAAGGTATTTCTTGAAGGAGGGCTGCAAGTTAGGTGGGATGAAAGAACAATGGATGCTGCAAGGCTGGTGATGACAAGAAGAGATGTCTGTCATATGTCATGGCTATTGCCCTGTGTGATGCTGAAACAGACAAAACTGGTAAACAGATGCTGGAAGCCATCCCTGTCTTGCTGAGGGAAGCAGGCTGCATCCTGTTGGTGATTGCTGTTGGTGAATGACTATAAGCAAGGGAGTGGCAGGATCTTAGATGCTTCTGGCTCCTCACTTTCATTGTTGATTGCAGGCACTGGGTGTTGCTCACCTGTGGCTCTTTGCATTTCATTCTGACAGGGCTTTGTAAAAGGAACTTGATGCTTGCTACTTCCAATGTCCCTCTGCTCCTGAAAACAAAAGCAAGACCTAACTACAAGGGAAGGTCTCAGGGTCCTCATTTCAGACTCTGGCATACAGGGGAGAAATTTTGAGGTAGAGTCTTCTTAGGGTACTCATCCAAATCTTGTATGGCTGAGAGATTAAAATCTAGATTCCGGATGTCAAATGATCAAGGTCTAAACACTGGCCCTATTTGTTCCTAATAGGACCTTACACCAATTACGCATTCTCTCTGTGCCTCAGATGTTCATTAGTTAAACAGATAATGAATATGCTCCTCTCTCCAGCCAACTGTGAGAATTAAAATGAGAAAATACATGTTTCGTACAGTGCCTTGCACACAGTTAGTCCTGGATAAGCCTTAGTTAACATGATCTTATCAAGTCAGCAGTGGCCTGGTTCACTTAACCACAGGAGAATGCCATATTTCCAAATGGTTGCCATATAAATGACATTTAAACTTGAGAAAATTCCATGCTGATATTGAAGGGGAAAAAAGGGGGACAGGGATAGTGCAGGGCAGGGTTAAATGCACAGACTTTGGTCTTAGCTCCAACAACTGAACTACCTGCATGAATTTGGACAAGTCATGAAACCTCTGTGACTGTTCTGTAAAATAGAAATAGTAATACTATATGTCCCTTGCAAAGGAGACAATGTTGTAACATACTTAGCACATTGCCTGGCCTAATATAGGTCTCATTAAATGTGAGTTTACAGTGGCATAATGTTTGAAAGTGAGCTTTTAGAGTTTTGGAAAGGGAAGAGTAATCAAACAGTAATGTATGGGGAGGAGAGAATGCAATCCTAGAAGAAAGTAAAACTCAGTGTAAAGGTTGGTGCTGGATCTGTGAAAACTGACTGGGATAAGAGAAATATGCTTAGAAATCTTAGAATGGAGCATGGGCCTGGAAGGATTTTCTAAGTGAGTATGAGTTAAATTTGGAACCCTGCCTAAATAGGTATAAAATTCTGGCACTTTATGAAACAAATAAAACAATAGAGTATTGTTTACAGGATCATGTGTAACACTCTCTGAGCTGTCCTCCTGGACAGGTGGGATACCACAAGGCTACTGCTTTCAAATGAGAATCTTGGACTTACTCCTACCACTACACAGCCATGACTTTGTGGCACAATGCTAAATTGTTTAGTTTTACCAGCTAGTTAGTGGGTAAATATTAATTGTTGGAATGGACTAGGTGTGTTTCCTTCAAGCTTGAAATAGCCTTCCCTTTATATCTGACTTGAGGGATTCTTCTCATACATCAAGGCTCAGAAAAAGTGTCACCAGCTTTCCCTCCTAGATGGAATGAATTAACCCTGCACCTTCTTTTACTCCTATGGCTTATTTCTTGACCATTTCGTTGGCATTGATTTCATTTGTTTTTATAGTAAGTCATCACAGGATCTTCCACTCTCCACTAGTATTAAATCTCACCGAATTTAGGGACCCTTTCTCTCTTGCATTTATTCTCACCACCTCTATCCTCCCCAACCCCATGACTTATACACCACAAGCATTCAATAAATGCTTGTTAAGTTGCATTGGCAGGCAGGTCTCTCTTAGTAGATGTGTTAGAGAGAGCAGCATTTTTGGTACCATGGAAAAGTAAAAGAACTTTTAAAAACATGACTTTGTCTTTATGCTATGTGAATTTATAACTTCTTACCCACTAAAAATTTGGATATTGCTGAAATGCTGTATAATTGCGTCTGGTGTGGTGATGTGGTTAGATGACTTATAGCAGTAGGTATCAAATGTACAGCATTGAGAACACAATTTAGCCACGGTACTGGGTCACCAAGGCAAGAATTTGGCTTTCTAAATAATTTGTAAATACTGAATATCTTTAAACTTTTGGAAATACAAAACTTTGGCCTTGAGTCAAACTGTGTTAGCAATCTCTCCACAGCCTTTAATAATGTCTTACATTTCTACAAGGCTTTGTAGTTTTCAGAGGCCTTTCACTTTGATTATCTTATTTAATCTTCACATCAACCCTATGATGTAGGAAGGACAGATTTTAGTATCTGCATTTCACAGATGAAGATAGGAGGGACTTGAAAGAACCAGGCCCTTTAAACCCAGGCCAAATGAAAAACTAGCAACAAAGTCAAAGTTAGAACCCAGAAGTCTACTATATCAGAAACACTTCTGATGAAGATTGTGGCATCATTATTTATAAACTTCATGAGCAACAATCTTATGTAGAAATGTCTTTTTATTCATCTATATACATTTTAATTTAAAAATCCTTTAAAAATTAAAGAAAAATCTTTGCAGTGATCACCTCAAACATGTATATATAATAATCACTACTTATTACTACAGTGCCTTTCATCTGTGCATGCCAACACTCATTCCAACATTAATTTTACATTTTTAAACCTCTAGGTTTACTGTACCCATGTTTTAGAACAAAATCTCTTATTTTACTGTTTAAAAAAACAGCACTTCAAAAATTAGACCTCCTCTTATTTGAGGTACCTAGCAGGTAAGGAAGAAATGAAGAATTATTGTTTTATGGGTAGAGTTTCAATGTGGGATGATGAAAAGGTTTTGGAGATGGATGGTGATGATGGTTGCAGAACCAAATGAATGTATATAATGCCACAGAACTTTATATTTAAAAATAATTTTAAATGGTAAATTTTATGTTTATTTTACAACAATAAAAAAAAAGACCACCTTGAGCCAGGGTGTGGTTCAGTGGAAGAGCATCTACCCAGTATGCATGAAGGCCTGGGTTCAATCCCCAGTACCACATATGCACACATGTACACACACACATACATACATAAATTCATTCTTGTTTTAGTCACATAAGAGTCTCTCTGGTAGAAGAAGTCTAGTTACTTCATAACTCATGACAATTTTTGGTTTATCTATCAGTTTTTGAAATTCATCTTACTTAAGAGCCCTATAGAACTTACCTTGGAAGAGTAGACAGTGAATGTAGGAAACCCTATTAACATTTTTTAAGAATCCAAAGTGGAGTTTGGGTTTGTGTGATACAGTGAGATTCCCAATAGATTCTTATAGCTACCACTAATTGAGTACTTCCCACCTGCCAGGTACTTGACTAAACACTTTTGTAACCATCACTTCATATAAAGCTTCATATAATATGCAGAGTATCTCATCTATAATTTTTTATTGATTACATATTGAAATTATAACACTGGAACATAATTAACTCTAAAATATTCTCAAAATTAATTTCATCTGTTTCTTTTTACTTCTTTTTACTGTCGCTACTAAAAAATTTTAAATTAAATATATGGCTCTTTGGACAGGGCTGTTTAAGACTGACTGAGTTGCATTCTCTACCTCAGTTTTCCCACTTGGGAGAAGGGACATTAACCTCTGTTTTTCATTGTCTCAGTGGCAAATTCTCTCTTTACCCCCTTCCTACCCATTGTACTATGTCCGGAAGGCCTTTTGAGTTATTTTGCGTAAGACAGGAAAGACATACTTAAAGAGCTAACTTCTATTTGTTACTCTGCTTTAGAATTCAAAGCACAATAATCACAAAATGTTACAATTTCTACTGACTGTAAGTTTTATCCCCTATTCCTTTTCATACAGAGGAATCTTGATTAACCATATACTTCAAGAATGGAGTGCCTTGTGCGGGTGAAATATAATTTTCTTCCTTCTCTTGTTTATTCAGTTACTCATTCACTTATGCATCCATTTCACATTATAAATATTTATTGAGTGATCATTGTGTACATGGTATATTATCATTAAAAATTCAAAAATAAGCCAGATTAGTGTCTTCTGTTCATTTTCTTTCAAAAAATTGCTTTTTATACTGGCCATTATAGGCAACACAATATAATGAAAAAGCCCTGGACCAGCCTGTGCTGGTAGCCACTGGTCACATGTATCTATTGTGTATATAGTCCTGGTTTTACGTGAGATGAACAGTCTTTTTTTCCAGATCTCAGATTTTTCATCTATAAAATTAGAAAGGATAAAAATACGTAATTTGCCTATTGTGAAAATAAAATAAGATAATGGAAATGGCAGGCAGCATGTTACTATTTTTTATTTATTAAAAGACACTGAGGAGTCAGGAGATTTGGCTTCTCTTCTAGACTCTGCTACAACATGGATAAGTTATTTACCCTCTCAGACATCAATGAGTGTCCTTATCTCTGAAATAAAGAGATTAGGCTACATATATTCTAAAATCTTTTCTAGTTCAAAATCCCAGGTTTTAAGAATTTATGGGGATTGGTGTTGTGGCTCAGCGGTAGAGCACTCGCCTAGCACGTGCGAGACCCTGGGTTCGATCCTCAGCACCACATAAAAATAAATAAATAAAATAAAGGTATTATGTCCAACTACAACTAAAAATTAAATATTAAAAAAAGAATTTATGATTTTTAAGATAATAAATCATTCTCTGAAAATCAGCACTTAAGTTCACCAGAATCATATTCATCATATCATTTCTCTAGGTATAGCTCTTATAAGATTTAAATATATAAAATACTAGAAACTTTAATTGTACTTACTTGTATGCAGAAAAATATCTGCTTCAGATTATTATATAGTGTTTTGTCCTCCACATCTTTAAAGGCAACTAAAAGAGAAAAATGTATTAAAGAAATTAAAAATAATATTTTCAGTTATCTATTAGGGTATAAGAAACCATTCTAAAATATGGTGGTTAAAACAATGAGTTATCATTCCCAACAATTTTGTGAGTCAAAGGGTCCAGATTCTGCTCTAGCTACTTGGGGTTTCTTATGCAGCTGCATTCAACCAAGAACATGAATTAATCCTAGTATCATCTGTAAACAGTTGGAACCCCCAAAATGGCCCCTCAGCCTCCAGGAGTTCTCTGGACATGGCCTCTCCCCATTCTGTAAACTAGCCTAAACTTTTTGCATGAGAGATGGATTCCATGGGTCAAGTCCCAATGTGTGAGTATTTGTTTCATGTTTGCTAATATTTGTTTGGCCAAAGCATGTTTTGGATCAATGTGTGAGAGGGCCTGGCTATCTACAAGCATGTTTCACTAGGGACACTACTCTCACAAGTGCCATTCAAATGCACTCCAGTTAACTGGGATCTTACCCCATCTCTTATGCTACAGCATATATCATTCCATTCTTTACTTCTATGCTCCATGTGTACTTCAATTTCTACATATGTCACACTGTACTTATATTTCAGTCTTCTCTCATCAAAATGGAAAACTCTTAAGTAAGGGTAGAGATGGTGTCTTAACACTTAGAATGTCTAGTATCTGGCCCAGTGTCTCCACATAGAAGGTAGTTAATAACATTGAACCACACTGAATTGAGTTCTTTGGACCTCAAACAAATGCAAAGGATAGATCGTTTGAGATTGAAGCACTGAAGCACTAATTGAAGCACATTGAAGCACTAATCTAGGTTCTGTATTTTCACTAACCTCTACTTGAAATTTAGCATTTTCTTCATATATATATATATATATATATATATATATATATATATATATATATATAAATTTAGCATTTTCTTCTATTATTATATATATGAAAAAAACATAGTAGTAGTATCAGTAGATGTGACTTTGTCACCAATAGAAATCCCCAAAATTGTCATATTACATTACAGTTGACTTACAGATATGGAAATATCATAGTTTTAAAGTAATTTGAACAATTAATTTTAATACATTTGATTTTCTTTGTAATCCTAGGTATTTAATCTTATTTTACTTAGAAACATTATTCTGAGAAGTAAATAAGCATCAAGCTGCCTAGATGTCTATGGTACAGAGCCCTGCCTAGTATGAGCACCTGACTTGGAAGACAGATGATAACCAAGGGAAGACCCCAGGACTACCTCACTGGAGCAGCATCAGCATTACCTGGGAACTTGTTATACATATATAGGCTCTACCACAGACATTCTAGAGCAAAAAGTTTGGGGTGAGGCCTATCTGGGCTTCTATAAGGTTTCCAAGTGATTCTTATACACACTGGAGTTTGCAAACCATTGAACTGGGGAACACAGTAGTGAGCTGAAATTGAAATACACAGAAGTGGCTGAGTCAGGTTGAAGAAAGAAAGATTTTAGAAAGAGGAAGATCAGGGCTGGGGCTGGGGCTGGGGCTCAGAGGTAGAGTGCTCACCTAGCACATGCAGGGCCCTGGGTTCGATCCTCAGCACCACATAAAAATAAATAAATAAAATAAAGGTATTTAAAAAAAAAAAAAGAGGAAGAACAGGGTCAACTGGAGGTTAGGAAGGAACAGCTCTGACTAAGAGACCCAGATTTGTGTCGGACAGAGAAGGAGGGTGTTAGGAAGCAAAAGGGCCTGAATGACTAAATGTGTTGAAATCAGATTATAAAAAGCCTACAAAGTTGAGCAATGGTACAGGTAAAAACAAGTCCCTGCCTCCACTTGCTAGCTACCCTCATTCATTCACATACTCAATTAACAAATATTTGGCCCTCCACTAGAACATAAGCTTCATACAAGCAAAAATGTTGCCTTTTCATCATTTTAAAGCTTAATACCCAGATAAATTTCCAGCACATAGTAGGCACTATGTATTTAGTAGAAGGAATGAATAACTAATGAACATTTGGGAAAAGCCTTGAGTCCTAACATATTCTGTACTGTGACAACCTTAAGTAAAGTATCAAGCACGTGTTGTCTGCCAATATTCATCAACAATAAAATTAGAAATTTGAGTAGGCTAGCTGCTATTAGCTTATATTCTCTTCAAACACTTCCTACATCAAGATAATTAAAAATTTTCCAAGAAGTAGTATGTGAACTTGAGAGAAGGTAAAATTAAACTTTAGTTTTTAAAACATCAAAAATATACTAATTTTTTGGCTTTGTTGTTGTTGTTGTTCTTTTTAGATATACATGATAGTAGAGAATATTTGACATATTATACATACATGGAGTATAACTTATTCTAATTAGGATCCTATTCTTGTGATTGTAGATGATGTGGAGTTACATTGGTTATGTATTCATATATAAGGATATGAATACATTCTACTGTCTTTCCTATTCCATGCAATGAACTTCCATCCAATGAATTTCTATTCTTTCCCTCCCTACTCCCCATTGTTGTGGGTTAGCATCCTTTTTTGGGGACTGGCTTATTATACTTAGCATAATATTCTCTAGTTCCATCCATTTACTGGCAAATGCCATAATTTCATTCTTCTTTATGACTGAATTAATATTCCATTGTGTATATATACCACATTTTCTTTATCCATTCATCTGTTGAAGAGCACCTAGGTTGGTTCCATAGCTTAGCTATTGTGAATTGAGCTATTATTAACACTGATGTGGAGGCATCACTGTAGGAGACTGATTTTTAAGTCCTTCGGGTATAGACTGAGAAGTGGGATAACTGGGTCAAATGGTGGTTCCATTCCATGTTTTCTGAGGAATCTCCATACTTCTTTCATAGTAGTTACACCAATTTGCAGTCCCACCAGCAGTCTATGAGTGAACCTTTTCCCCCACATCCTCACCAACATTTATTGTTACTTGTATTCTTGCTAATTATCATTCTGACTGGAGTGAGATGGAATCTCAGTGTAGTTTTAATTTATCTTTCTCTAATTGCTAGAGGTGTTGAACCAAAAATGTGCTTATTTTTTATTTTTTGTGTTTCCTTAATTTTTAAATTTAAAAATATTTTTTAGTTGTAGATGGACACAATACTTCTATTTTATTTGTTTATTTATATGTGGTACTGAGGATTGACCCCAGGGCCTCACATGTGCAAGGCGCTCTACCACTAAGCCACAACCCCAGTCCCTATTTTAATTTTTTAATGTTTTTATTTTCCAAGTTTTTTAACTTGTTGTCGGTATTACAATACTATTAAATATTGCCACTGGGTTCAAAAAAATGCCTGGAAATTGCCAAAATTATAGAGTCAACCTGTTAGGTAAAAACTATAGAGCTTGACCACAAAATGTTGCATACTTGAATGAAGTTCCAAAAAGAAAATATTGATGCAAAGCTTTGAGATTTTACTCCAGCTTACTTCTCAGGGCACTAATGTAAATAACACTCAAAAGCTTTCAGGATGCATGTAAACTCTAGGTAAGCCCCAAATCATCTACACATTGACTGTAGGATGGTGTGGTTAGTCAGGATGAAGCTCTATCAGCCACCTTCATGTTCAGAGTAAACAAACAACAGTTCTGAGACTTGCAAAGAAATGATGAGAAACCCTCTAACTTTGAATTAAAGGAAACCACATGCCACCACACTACTAACCATGAACATGTTTACATTTTGTTTGAGTGGGGGTGAGTGCAGAAGGAGTCTTACAGAGCTATTGCTTATGATGTGGCTAAAACAACCATTAGTGGCCTCTCCAGTGGCCTCTGAGCAGAACATACTGGGACCTCAGCAATGCAGATGGAAGTGGAATATGACTGGAGAGAATGGATCAGAATACCCAGCTGACTCCGAGCTAAAAGGTCTGAAGATCCATGGCAAACTTGGGCTGTGTTGAGCAGACATTACCATCTGTTGGGTATGTGAGGAGAGAGAGGAGACATTCATACAAGAAGCAAGTGTCATTCAAAGTGGATGACAAACATAGGGAATTGCCTGAACTTATGGTCATCTTCCTTAAGACATCAGACTGTGAGAGAAAGTATCAGTAGAGTATGGGGAATGATTAACAGAATTCAACTGAAGATTTCCCACCTGAAGTCATGCTGCCGAGGAGTAGAATGGTTTGTATTGAGTAACAGAGAAAATGTTGCGATGGTTAGTGGGAACTGTCAGTGATGCATTTGAATTATAATTATTTCTAAATTCTGACATTTAAGTAAGATTAAGCAGTTGAAGCAACAGCAAATATTTGTTCTTTCCCCTGTCTTCTGAGTAATTCAATAGAAGTGAACAAACTAATAGGAAGTGAGCCCTTTGCTTACTTGAGAAGTAGGCCCTGCTTCCAGGGACAGGGAAAGGAGCAGCTGGGAGTACTAGGAGAAGTCAGAGCCATGACCACAGAGTGGCTGTGGTCTGTGAACATTCTCCCGTGCAGATGGCTTGTTGAGAATCTATTCCACTCTTTCTGCTTGCACAAGAGCCTTGGCAAGAAGTCAAGGTAAAGCTAAGATGAAGTCTGGGACAAGTTACATCAGGGCGCTACTAGTTGCCACATCCACCCCTAGGAAGATACCTGGACCACTGGCATTACTGCCCTAGATTAAGAGGCTAGAGAACAAATGCTGCATAAATTAATGATACTTCCTTTTTTGTTCACTATACCAAATACATGGCTTGCTAACTTTTTTTGAACTCAGGCTTATACAGAGTATGCAACTCCAAAGAACCATGAGGATAAGTTCTAGAGGAAAGAGAACCTTCCTCTGATGCGTTCCTAAAAGTTACTTTGCAACATAGAGCCATGTTTTGTGTTTTCAGGCAATTGGACCCCAACGGGGGGATGGTAGGTGATGGGTGGGACTTGAAAGAAGTAGGTCCTTGACCTTCAGCAAGGTTGGCAAGGTTTGCATAAGGGCTCAGCATAAGCCAGAAACTAAAGTGTTAGGCAAGGAAACTGAAGTAGAAACCCAGCTGTATGGATTTTGGCAACACAAAAAGATCCAGGAAAATGTGTATAATATATCCTAGAAAGCATGAAGGTTCAGAGCCAGAGAAAGGTGAACTGGAATCCAAGCTGTCATTTCCTATTAGCATAACCTTGGACAAATGTCTTCATTTAGACTATTTCCTCATGTATAGAATGGGAATAATAATAATCTCATAGGGAGTAAGAATTAAGCTATGTAAAGTATAGAGACTACTTATTCTATTAAATTGTAAAGCCCTTAAAAGCAAATAGTGGATCTTAGCAGCAGAGCAATTGCCATAGAGAGTGTGTTTAATGAATATTTACTAGTAAATAAAAATCAATTTATTTCAGACCCTACCCCCACATGAGTTTGGGGTTTCTAGTCTTTACACATTCTTCTAATCCCTCAAAGTGCAGTTTCATGAATCATCGACATCCCCTGAGAACTTCTTAGAAATGCAGGATCTCAGGCCTCACCTTATTCACATTAGCCAGATTTCCAGGTGATCCATTGCAAGTTAAACCTTGAGAAGTACCACTTGTGTCAGGATTGACAGGAGGCCTGAGTCTCCTGCTAAAGGGCAGCTAGGGGCTTCAGCAGGGAAAGATGGGGAAGATAGGAGAGGTCAAATACTGTCCAAACTGATTCCTTAAACTATGGCCACGATCTGTGGGGACTGAGGCAGATGGTCAGGCTGCTTTGCATGGGGAGAACTGTGACCTCACTCTGGCTGGGCAGGACCAGTGTGCAGATTCCATGCATGTGTGAGCAAGGTTGAGTTTCAGAGCAGCAGCCTGGACCCAAGGTAATGTCCACAGGTTGAAGAGGCAAGAAGTCAAGGATGAGGGAGTCAGGTGAGAGAGAAGTTAAAACAGGTTATGCCAGTCTAGAGAAACAGAGCCTAAAAACAAGAGGCAGAGGGCAGGGGTGGAAGGAGGGAGTTGCTGACAGTCCTCCCAAGACTTAACTGAGCCTTTTCTGGGAAAGAGTGAGTTCTTACTTGCTGAGTGCCCACTCCTCTTGCTCACTCCCTTCAGTGTGAAAGCGGATGTGTTTTCTAGCCATGTGTCCATGGTTGAGAAAGCCTCAGCATGGTGCACACTTGCTCCTCATGAAGGCAGGTATGAAGCTTACTAGAAGGCTCCTCTCTCCTACTGACATGAAGAGACATTAGTAAATGTGGGAAAGTGGCCATTTTATTTTAATTCTGTGAAAAACAGGACAGAAAATACCAGGAAGTTCACTCACATCATCACCCTGAATGTTTTCCATCATCACCCTGAATGTTTTCCAAATGTTTTACATTTCCAAATGGCTACTTGTTAGGTGACAGTAAGCCCAGGGACTCAGTAACCCAGAGAGCAGTGCCTAAGGAGAGTAGCATAGAAGCCTATAATCCAAGGATGACAGAGTTAGAGGGACCTGTGCTTTTCATTTTTAAAATATTTTAAATCCATAAAGCTCTGTCTTCCAATACCATCTTGCTCAGATCCCTAACAATAGGAATGGTTATTAGCAAAGTTTGTCTTACTAAGGCAGAGGTTGAAGCCCAGAGCCATTTCCTTCCACTTCCTACTCCCTGAGGCCCTCTGGGATCCCTTGGAGGAGCCCTTCGATTCCATGGAATAGTTTGAGGAACCTGCACTGGTCCTATCTTTATATACAAGGCAAGGAAAGCAATACTGACAAGGTCTTCCAAAACCTGCCTCCTGACCTTATTACCCATGTGACTTACATTATGCTACTGGAGACTTTCTTCAGTTATCAGAACATGCCACACTCTGTCTTCTGGGCCAGTCTATCACTCTGCTTGAAATACTCTGCTCCCCTCCATGCCTCTTTGTCTTTCCACCCCAACTCCCACCTGTCTGACTCCTTCATGCCCTGTGGATCTCAGCAGAGGACTATTTTGCCCACTGCACTCTGCACAAGGCTAGGTAACTAGTAAGCTCTGTGTGTCTATCTTGTTGTTGAATGAATAGAGTATGCTTATAGGAAGCTTGCTCCACAAGTGCCTAGCCAATTCCAAGGTTCAGGATCATTGACAGCCCTTCCACTCAAATATGGGGTGGTCACAAGCAAATCTTGCAAAGTCTGTGTTGATTTCTCCTCAGAAAGTTCTAACTGAACCACACAATGTTGGACTGAAGATCCAGGGGATGGTAAACAAAAGTCTTTAGGAAATGCAAAGTGACACACACTTAGAAAGTGTTGTAGGTCCAGATGATGGCTGCCTTCAAATGGTCACTGAGTGTTATTGGCAGATGTCTGTTTCTTGGGATGACAGCTTTCTGGCACACACTGATGTTCTGGATCCTGAGGGTTGGGAAATAAATAGGTCTTAAATTGACTACCTTCTAACTCTAGTAACCACACTGGACATTCCTAGTAGAGAGTCTTCTGAAAGTTCCACAAGAATTACTCATGACTTCCCTGATGACAAAATACAGCCATAAAATATGTTATTTGGCATTTTTCAGGTACCTCTGTGATGGATGAATGAATTTCTCCCAAAAGCCCCATCTGACAAGTCAAAAAAAAAGTTAAGTAAATATGAATTAATGTTAAACTATATTTTTTCTGAATATGCAACCAATTAAAAAGGCTAAATCAACATATTCCAAAATTGGCACTCCATATTTGTATGTGGGCAGCAAATTGTTTTTAAAAACTAATTATATCTTTAGATAGTATGATCCAAACATTTTTTACAAGCTTTATAGAATGATTCAACCAGTTAACTCAAGTCTCTGCTTAAGTATCATTTTATTTAGAGTGATTCATCTTGGTAAGCAGGTTTTTAATTTAAAAAGTAAATTATATTTGCATCCCTCTAAGATAAGGGAGAGACTACAGACCATTTAATTATCTATCTTCTCTATATCTCCCTATCTTTGGCACCAGTTACAAAGGAAAGCTACTTGGAAGGATAATTTCTCCCACAATAATCTCTTTCAATTAAAAGGAGCTTAGCCATTCATGAAGCATGTTCACATATATGATTTCATTCAATCGTCTCAACAGCCCTTTAAGATGGGTATGACATGAATCAGTCAATGTAATTTTATAAATGATATTGCAATGGCCATGGAGGCAACAGGATTTGCTCATGATTACCCTGCTAGTAGGGATACAGATAAAGTTTGTGGTCTCAGGTCTACCTTAGTATCCTCATCATCATCAAGTAAACCATGGATAAGTTTGCCAGATGTCTTCCTGCAGAGGGACCTTGGTCTTCTAATGCCATACTTTTTAAGAACCTCAAGATCCATAGTGGTATGGGGGAAGCCACTATAGAGAAGGTAAAAAGGGTACTAGGCTACAATCTCCAACTAAGAGCTCTATTTTAATATGTATTTTACATGTTTGCTGGTTTTCAAGTAGAATTCTTTGAAAGGAAGCATTCCACTGATTTAAAAACATGTTTGAAACATCATTATATTAGTTCAAACTTATCATTTTATAGATCAGGCTGGGGTGAAGCCCAAGAATTTTCTTTCCAAACTATGTCAGGTCATGTCATGCTGATGCCACTGAAGTCACTCTTTCAAAACCAGTTGTCTACAGGATACCAAACAACTACAAAGAATTGACCAGCTAACTGTATATTTCATCAGTTTAATTCATTCTGGGATAATAATGGTAAAGGGAAATCCCTGCTTCAGAATTTATAAACCCCGTTGTTTTATCCACATCATACACATTCATCAACACCCAGCACTGGCATTCTATCACATCAAAGATCCTAAACTCCCCATGTAGCAGTTGATGTTATGAGCCAGACATGTCCTCCTGTCCACCCTTTGAGTATACCTGTGGCTGCAGTGAGCAGTTCCCACAGACAATGCCAGCTTTCCTCTATGAATGGCATCTTTTGTGTTTCTGTCTGGAACTTTCTTCAGCCCAGAACAGCTTTCCCAGGCCACATTTCTCAAGGTCACCTTGCAAACCATAAAGATATGAAACTAAGGGTAAATATTCTAGCGTCCCTACCCACAGTCTACAGTGGGGCAATTTTGAGGCTCATTCCAATGATCCCTCAGAGTATCCCTATTGAAACCAACCCATTTCCCACAGCACCCTTTATTGGCATTTCTCCTTTACCATCCACTTCCTTCACTTTCTCCATGTCCTCATTTGTGCTTCCTGGGATCACTTCCTAAATAAATGATCTATATTTCAAGTTCTTATATCAGGTCAGCTTTTAGAAGAACAAACAAAAGCTAAGACATCTATCTGAATCCCCAAACTCAGGGAAGCAGCACTTGCTCAACTTACAGTTCTGTTCCATCTAGTTTTATTCACAGATCTTGGGCTGACGAACCCAAGTTAGGTGTACCTGTTGGGTGTTCGTAAATAAATCCTACAATCTGTTGCTTCGTCAACAGTAGCAGAAATACAGACTGTTGAATCATGCAAGGATTCATGTTTCATCTGTTGTATATTTAAGCATTCACTCTTCAGAAAGAGGTCCAGATTCACCAGTAAAAAGATCTACAAAGGATGCCAACTAAAAAGAACCTTGCCATTCTGCATATAATTCAGGGCACCACTATAAAAAGTATCTGTCAATTTTGAAATGTAGATAAGTTTCCTTTTTTACTGTCAAAGCAAGATTAATCTTCAGCAAATATTTACATTTGAGGAGTGGAGTTTCAGCAGTGATGGCATCTACCTTTGTCATACTGCAATGCAAATCTTCAAGAAAAAGGAAATGAGAAACTAATAGTTCCCAAACAGAAGCCAAGTAATAGAAACATTCTTCCATTTAAAAAATTATTAAAAGAATCAAATGTTACCCAAAATAACATTATCCAAAATAATTTATGTATAATTTATGTCCATTACACTCATTGTTGGTGGCTGTTTTTTTAAAAAAAAGTTTTAAAAAAATTCTAAATTTGAAGAGTTGGTGGGTATGTTCAACACCCTGGTTATGGTAATATTATATACAATAGGTGTGTACATATGTCTAAACCCACAAAGATGTACACATCAATTGTTTGCAAATTTTTATATGAATTACACCTTAATAAAGAAATAAAAAGCTTAATGGGTGTATAATGAACCCTATATGTTTAAAGCATGGTTCTAGTACCACTTTAAGTCCTGTGTCCTTCTACAGACTCTAGAGAGCAACTTTATCTACTCAAAATCATCTCTCTCCTCTAATTTTCTACCTTTCAAATTTTTTTTTCTGAAATTTCCCATTTGCTGATGTCTCCTTTCCAATTCTCTGTCTTCATGAATTTATATTCCACCCCAACACACACATATATATTTATTGAGGTTTCAGCAGTTGGCCATGTTCAACTGCAAGTCTCTATCTCATAGTGCTATATTTGTATGTACATATGGCACTGTGAGATATATGATATTATAATAATGATACCAATATAATGGGAATTGTGGTAGACAGTCCTAAATGTATTCTTCTATCATTTCTCCCAAGGTGTTTAGGAGCCCTGTTACAAATAAGCCTCTCACATCCCAGAGTTCTCAAGGTAGATATGCATTGTGGTCATTGACACATATCAGAAAGAGATGAATTTTATGAGAAGTAAAAAAAATAATAATAATTTGTATTTTTTTTCTTGGTGGTGTTGGGGATTGAACCCAGGGCCTTGTGCATGTGAGGCAAGCACTCTATCAACTGAGCTATACTCCCTTATAGCCCCCCAATAATTTGTATTTAAAAAAAGAAAACATTTCTGGCTAATAGCTATAAGCTTATATTATATATTATATTTAATATAAACTTAGTTATACATAGTGTATCTTATGACTCCTTCCAAGTGATAAAGCAACTTTAGATCTCTTTGGAAGTATGCATGTATATTATATATACATATACATACATATATACATATATATACTCACACCCATATGTACATACATATACATATATATGCATACATATGTATACATATGCATATATTTAGATGATAGATGGATAAACATAGACACTTAGACATACATTCCTCCTAGTATTATTTTTTAACTCTCAGAAGTGACTTTTTCTCCACCCATTCCATTGCTTTGCCATTACAAAAACTGCTTATATGTTTTGGTTCTAACCTTTTGTTCTTTTCTATAATCATTCCCAAAATGGCTAAGAAATTCCAAATTTTCTCATGTGGGCACTATGCATTTTTTCCCTAGCTTTTCATTTATAGAATCAGACTCCAAATTCATCATCCTTATATCCCATATTTGTTTGCAATACTCTTGTTATAGACAGAATTGTGCCCCTTCCCCCAAATTCATATTTGAAGCTCTAACCCCCAAACTGACTACATTTGAAGATAAGGCCTTTTGGGCACCTCTCTCTCCCTGTGTGCACAGAAGAAAGGTCGTGTGAGGACACAATCAGAAGGCAGTCATCTAGAAGCCTGGAAGAGGGCCCTAACCCAGAACCACCCCTTGATGGGACCCTGAACTAAAATGTCCAGTCTAAAGAATTGTGAAAAAAAGCTTCTGTTGTGTTAATACCTTATCTGTGGGTGTTTTATTGTGGCAAATTAACTAGTTCGCCAATTTTCCTTAATATATTCTTGTTAAGTCAAAATAGTGAAGCAGGGAAACCATATGAAGGACCTATTCCCCATCATTGCTGAAAACCAAATTAAACCTTCATGACTGCAGGGCAAGGGCCTCAGGCGAGAGAGGTGATGATTCTAAGCTTAATGTCTGCCTCTGCCCGGAAGGAATGCACATTGTAAAAACTAGTCCTCCCTCAGAAGGAAGCCTCTCACCACTTAAAATAGCAGGTAAAGAATGGGTAAATGACAATGGAGCATATTTGCTTTACCTTCTGCTAGTCTGTAATAGTCACCCTTCTGAAACTGGCCTTTTCTAAACCAGGGTTTTTCTCTTTCAGCAATATTTAAATTTGGGTCAGAGGTTGCATTGTAGGATGTTTAGCGGCATCCCTTGTTTCTATCCACTAAATACTAGTAGTACCTTCCTCTTCCCAGTTTAAAATGTCTCCAGACATTGTCAAATGGGCCCAGGGGAACAAAGTCACCCAGGTTAAGAACCACTGCTTTAAACATTTAGAGGTTATGGACTACAGTTGACTGAAACTTGTCAAACCTGCAAAAACTGTCTGGTTCAAAAATAAGTCAGAGCCAGGCACAGTGGTGCACACCTGTAATCCCAGCAGTTTAGGCGGCTGAGACAGGAGAACTGCGAGTCCAAAGCCAGCCTCAGCAACTGCGAGGCACTAAGAAATTCAGTGAGACCCTGTCTCTAAATAAACTACAAAATAGGGCTGGGGATGTGGTTCAGTGGTTGAGTGTCTCTGAGTTTAATCCCTGGTCCCCCCCCCCAAAAAAAAAACAGTCAGGATGAGGGCTGGAGTTGTGGCTCAATGGTAGAGCACTTGCCTAGCATGTGTGAGGCACTAGGTTCAATTCTCAGCATTGCATATAAATAAACAAAGTCCATTGACAACTAAAAAAAAAATAAGTTAGGATGAAAAGTGATGTATTTTCTCCTGGAATACAGAGTTGGGACAGGAATTTGTGAAAACTAGAAGATCTGGTGATAGCAGGAAGAAAGATATTGTAGGGGAGATAGTATGTATCCATCTTTTGCATTACATAAAACTATTTTCTCAGGAGATATACAGATTAGATAGATATAAAGATATCTCCACACTTATATTAATCATGAGTTTGGACGTATATATATTCCCATGAAACCAACACCATAATTGAGATATAGAACATATGAAAGAAAGCTTTCTTAACTTGAAGTTTTTTTAATTTATTTTTTTTAGTTGTAGATGGACACAATAACTTTATTTTATTATATTTTTATGTGGCAAGCACTCTACTACTGAGCTACAACCCCAGCCCTTAAAGTTTTAAGAGGAACCATGTTTATTAGTTTCAAAGAAGGCCATGTGATATATACAGAGGAGATTCATATATTATCCTATGAACATACAAAATAAATACCTGTGGGATTTCTTGATTATTTTCAGGGTAGCTCTATGATTGCTTAATACTTTTCTTATAAACACCTCATTAATGTTTAAGGATAACTTCAAACTTAAACAAGAAAGCATTTGTGAGGGGGTTAAAAACCTAAAGTACATTTGCACACTGTTTTACTATGACTAACTCACTGAAGTGACTCCTTTATCCCTAACTAGTATAGTGACACACTATCTAAAGCGTCACACAGCTATGAAGTTTGTCAGCCACATTGTCTCAGGCCTCCTCCCTCCCATCTTGCCTCCCAGCCTCAAGTCTTTCCCCAATCCATTACTGCTTCATTAATTTTTCTGAAATCCTGCTTTATGCCTGATGGGAATCCTTCCACAGCTCCCCAGTGCCCACAGGATAAAGTCTAAGCTGTGTACCGCCACACTTGTGTGCTCCACCTGTTTGCCTTCATGCAGACAGACAGATGGGAGCCATTTCTAGAGAGTCTTGGAGTGACCTGTTTGTTGTTACATGGAATGGGATGGGCATGTTTCATTTTCTCTAGCCCAGGCACCATGTGTGGAGTGGTCCAGGGCTAGGGGAAAAAAGGTATTAGGAATGTTTTTACTTCAAAGGGATAAAAATTTACATTCTAAGCTTTATTTAGAGAGCCTAGCAAGATCCTTAATTGGCTGTTAAGAAATGGCAGTAATTTATGTGAAATCAAATGTCACAATAACTTAGAGGTTTTATTATGCATGTGTAATTCATTTGTCAGATACACAGCATGAGATGCCTGGGTTATTTTCTAGAAAGAACAGTCATTTATTCATATGTACAAACATTCCCCAAATAATTTTTCAGCAACTTTCACATGTTATACCATGTGCTAGGCAAAAGTGGTATAATGGTGAAGCAGAGAGCCCCTGTCTATCCTATTATAAATCTAACAGACTAGCTGAAAGATGAAACTGAATGAGTCCTTTCAAGGAAATGTGGAGCTATAAAAGGGAGGTAAAGTGCTTTCTGAGAGCTGTAGTGACTCCCCAAGAACCCTCTCAAATCTACTCAGCATTCACCAGGCAAACCAAGGAAGGGCTTCTACCAGTATCTCCAGATGGCAGTTCTTGGTGAAGACTTCTCTGGCTGGCAGCAGGCAGAGGCCTGCTCATCTCCTGCAAGCTCTAAGTTCTAGGTAATCAACGCTTTCAGGAGCAGTCCTCAATCAATGACAAATGAGATCTAACAACCCAAGCCTCCTCACCATCTGTGAGCGCTCCTTACTATCAAGTCCCAAGTACCCATCTCTCAGTAATTTGTTCATTAACACATCTTGAAGTGGCTTCTTTCTCCTCCTTTCTTAGTTTTCAATTTTCATCAGAGCTTTCTGAGACCACCTTCCAAATAAACTCCTTGCCCTCACACCCCAATCTCAGGGTCTCTGGGAGACCCAACTAACATATAACTGACCTCAACCTGCGTGGGTCTGGGTCTTGAAGGGAACTATTGGCCATACCAGGATCAGTTGGAATTCAGTGTAAGATCTTAGACAAGGGAATGAGTAGAGAAAGAATTGGATTCAGGACTTTATGAGAAACTATTTCTTCAGTTAAACCAAAAGAATGGGACCTATACTAAGGAGGAGGCAATATAGACAGAGTCCAGTTCATAGTAGCTGCTCAATAAAAATTTCTGGCTAAAAAAAATAATGAATAGGTCCAACATATAAAATCTCTAGGCATGGGGCTGGGGTTGTGGCTCAGTGGTAGAGTGCTTGCCTAGCATGCATGAAGCACTAGGTTTGATTCTCAGGACCACATATAAATAAATAAATAAAGTCCATTGACAACTATGAAAAAAAAATCTCTAGGCAGACTGACAAAATTTGAAGATTGATGAGATCTGTAGGTGAGTTTAGAACAACTCCAAGACTTGAGGTTTAAGTGTATAAATGAATGCTGGTGCCATTTACTATCAAACACAGTCTTGAGAAGGAAAGAAAAATTGGAGGTGGAGGGAGATAATGAGTTTGGGGCATGATGTGAGCCATCTAATTGATTCTGTTAGTCAGATAGCTTTTTGATGCTGTGACCCAAATGCCTGAGAAAACCAACTTGAGGAAGGAAAGATTTATTTTGGCTCACAGTTTCAGAGGTTTCAGTCCATGGTTGGCTGGCTCCATTACTTTGAGGCTGGGGTGAGGCCGAACATTTTGGCAGAAGGACACAGAGAAGGAAAGATGCTCATCTCATAGCAGCAGGGAAGCAGAGAAAGGGAGGAAGGAGCCCAGGATAAGAAATACTATTCCAGGGCACACCCCCAGAAACCTACCTCCTCTCACTGGGCTTCACCTACCTCTTATAGTTTCTATCACCTTCCAAAAATGTCATCAAATTGTTGATGCGTCAATAGATTAATCCACTGATGAGGTCAGAGCCCTATGAACCAATTACTTTCCCAAGAGTTCCACTTCTGAACATTGCTGCATTGGGGACCACACCTTCAAGGCATATGAAACTTTAGGGAACACTCCAGATCCAAGCTATAACATTGATGCTAAATAGGAAGCTAAATGGGCAAGTTTGAACCTAGGTAAAAGGTATAGATTTGAGTTCCAACAAATATAGATACTCTCAAGCTACTTCTGTAATGTGACTCTGGAGAGATCCACATTATTCTACTCTCTGGGATTCTCATATAATATTTTAGAAGAGATTCCAGAGAGATCTAACACTTTTTGAAAGTCTACCATATGCCAGCTCCAACAGGTATGCAATGTTATGTCCATTTTACAGATGAAGAAATTGAGATGCTATGGACATTCCTCAGAAAACTTGGAATGGAACCACCGTTTGACCCAGGTATCCTACTCCTCGGTTTATACCCAAAGGACTTAAAATCAGCATACTACAGTGATAAAGCCACGTCAATGTTTATAGCAGCTCAATTCACAGTAGCTAAACTATGGAACCAACCTAGGCGTCCTTCAATAGATGAATGGATAAAGAAAATAATAGAATATTACTCGGCTTTAAAGAAGAATGAATTTATGGCATTTGCCAATAAATGAATAGAGTTGGAGAATATCATGCTTAAGCAAAATAAGCCAATCCCAAAAAACCAAAGGCCGAATGTTTTCTCTAATATGCTGATGCTAATTCACAGTAAGGGCAGGGTGTGGGGAACTAGAGAAGAATAGAATTACCTTAAATTAGGTAGAGGGACGTGAAGGAAGGGGAGGGAAGGGGATGTGGGGATAAGAAGGATAGTAGAACAAAACAGATATTATTGCTTTATGTATATATATTACTGTATGACCAATGTGATTCTGCAACATGTACACTCAGAAAAATGAGAAATTATATCCCCATCTATATATGATACATTAAAGTGCATAAATACAGTCTACTGTCATGTATAACGAATTAAAACAAATTTTAAAATTCAAAAAAAAAAAAAGAAAAGAAATTGAGGTACAGAAAGGCAAAGTAACTTGTCCAAGGTCACACAATTAAGAAGCGGCTTCAGAAGAATCGACACTGACTGCAATTTTCATGTTCTTTAAAAAAAAGATGCATTAACAACATGTGGTTCCATAAATACTCTCTCTCAGTCTTGCCAGATCCCACAATGGCAGTTCCCATACTTAGGTGCGGTCAGTAGAAGAATCTCCAATTTCAGGGTCCAAAGACTGTTGTTTGCAATGCCTTGGTCAGCTGCTCCTTGCTTCACATGGACAGCTCTCCCTCCAAGAGGTCCCCCTGCTGGTGACCCTATGGTGTATAGCCCTTGCTGAAGTCTCTGTTTCTGTCTCTGTAGACTTGCCTTGTCTGAACACTACATTTAAATGAAAAAACATAATGTGGCCTTTTGGCAGTTGTTTCCTTAGCTAGTGTGTCATGTGAAAAGTGAAATGTGTAGGGAGTAGTACACAAACTCATTATTCCCCTAAAAATGCAGCGCACAGCCAGGTGCAGTACTGCTGCCTGAAATCCCAGTTTCTCAAGATGCGAAGGCAGAAGAAATGTAAGTTCCAGGCCAGCCTGGTCATCTTAGTAAAACCCTGCAGAAATCAAAATTTAAAAGGCTGGGGATGTGGCTCAGTAGCAGAGTGCTTGTCTTACATGTGCAAAGCCCTGGGTTCAATACCTAGCACTGGAAAATAAGTAGATGAAAATTAAAATGCAATGCACTACCTTGGATTTGCTAATATTGGTAGGTATGCCTAAAAATGTCCTTTTATGTTTCCTTCTGCAAACAAATGTGTAGTTCTTAAAAGATGAAAGTTAGAATTTATACTGCCTCATTTTCCAGATGTCAGGTAGTATTTATTATTCCATACGTTCTAATTCTTTTAATATGCTTGTTGATGTTGTGGTGATGGTAGGGTTTCATGTTCTAGTGTGGGGGTGGGCATCCTACTTGAGTCATAGAGGCAGCCAGAGATTAGGCAAGCTGAACCTGACCCAGAGAGATGAGGTCATTCTTTTTGCCAGTTACTTTTATCTGATGAAGGGCAGAATCTGAGACATGCTTCTTGGACCAGAAACTGGACCCAAGTGAGAGAGGCCCTTAGGCAAAAGAAAGATTGAAACTGTGGTCAGTGGAGTTCATCCTGGAACCTGACCCAGTTCTGACCCTTCCCACTCGCTTCTACAGCAACAAAGGAAACTTCTGTCATGGTAACAAGGCTGTCATCATCAGCATAGCTCAGAGGACCCAATGTGATCTGTCCCTGACTGCTTCTTCAGCCTTCTTTCTCCTCCCCTATCTGAGGGCCCTATTACCCAACCATGGTAAATTTCCTTAAATCCATTAGGACCTTATTATTTTCATTTGTACTTCTAGGTCTTTGTAATGTTCTAGGCTCTCTATTCCATCACCTCCCCCCCAACACCTCAAGGTGACTAATTTTTGCTCATCAAGTCTCAATTCAGACCTTGCTTTTCTAAGGCATTTCAGATGGCAAGCAAAGTAAATATTGTATATATTGTGTGATAAAGCATGTTTTTTTAAAAAATTCAGACCTCTCTTCCTCTAGGAATTGTTCTCTGACCCTTAAGACTGGGGTAGGTTTTCTGTAGCATGCTCCTTGCATGCCCCTAATGGGGGTTTTCCGACTGTGTTGTAAAAAACTATTGATTTGATTGTTCCTCTTTTCCCCTAGACTGAAAGCTCCTTCAGGCAGACATAGAATCTGGCCAACATCTGACCTCATGAGGTACACCAAGCTAGAACTGCCCGGTCAAGCTGCTCCCAAATTCCTCATTTATAACAATGGTGAGGTAATAAATTATTGTTGTTGTCTTAAATCACTAATTTGTTATGCAATAATAGATAACTGATACACTATCAAAACTGTTTTAAAAAAAACCCTTTGTTATATCTCAAAGATCCCATAGATTAGTAACTGGTGATCTCTTGTTCCTTATGACATGGGCGGGTAGGAAGATCCAATATGACTTCATTCATATATGTGGCATTCTGTGGGCTAGAAGGTAGACTCAGCTAGAAGAGCTGACTTTAATGCCTATTTTTGGCCTCTTCGGCATGGTTACCCCATAGTAGCTGGACTTTTTATATGGCAGCACATGGCATCCAAAGCAAGAATCCAAAAGAGTCAGGAGGAATTGTCATGACTTTTTATGATCTAGCTTCAGAAATAACACAAGAGTAATTGCCACCATACTCTGCTGGTTGAAGCAGTAACAAGATCATCAGGATTCAAGGAGAGGGAACAATGACTCCATCTCTTAATGAGAAGATATCAAAAAATGTGAAGCTATTTTGTAAGAATTAACAATATAGAGTTATAATAAAATGTACACATTTTAAATGTATAGTTCAATGAATTTTAACAAATGCAAACACTCTAGTTACCACCATCACAAT
This sequence comes from Marmota monax, assembly GCF_021218885.2. Taxonomy (NCBI): domain Eukaryota; kingdom Metazoa; phylum Chordata; class Mammalia; order Rodentia; family Sciuridae; genus Marmota; species Marmota monax. The sequence goes on along the minus strand of NW_026695236.1, from coordinate 4,327,961 downwards.
CAAAATATAGAGTATTACCTTTCTCCCAAAAAGTCCTCTTCTGTCCCCTTGCAGTAATCCCCTCACCCACCTCTCTGCAGTAGGCAACCACTGATCTGCTTTTAGACTTTTACTTTTTTACTTAGCTAAATTCTTTTGAGATTCATTTACATTATTGCCTGTATTAATAGTTCATTCCTTTTTATTGCTAATGGTATTCTATTGCATGGATATTCAACATTTTGTTTATGCAGTTACCTGCTGATGGACATCTGAGTTGTTTCCAGATTTAGATTATGAATAAAACTGCTATAAACATTCATTTTCAATTCTTTTGAATGAATAAATACCTACAAGTGAAGTTGAACTATATATTGAAGAAAAGACTACCAAATTGTTTTCCAAAACAGTTATATTATTTTACTTTTTCCCCAGCAATATATGAAAGTTTCAGTTACTCCACACCCTTTGTCAATGCAGAATGTTGTCAGCTGTTTTAAGATCAGCCATTCTGATTGGTGTGGATTGGTATCTCATGGTTTTTATTTGCATTTCCCTGATGACTAATAATGTTGAGTATCTTTTCATGTGCTAATTGGCCAAGAATATATTTTCTTTTGTGACACATATGTTCAAATCTTTTGGTAGTTTTTTTTTTTTTTAACTTTTTATTGAGCTTTAGGAGTTGTTGTAAATTCTGGATAGCATTTTTTGTAAGGTGTATGTATTACAAGTATTTTTTTTCCAGACTGTGGATTTTTCATATTCTTCAAACTATAGAGCAGAATTTAAAATTTGGATGAATTATTACTTTTTCTCCCTTTTTTAAACCATGCTTTTGTGTCCTATATAAAAAGGAATTTTTGCTGACCCAAGGTCACAAAGAATTTTTCCTGTTTTACTCTAGAAATTTTATAGTTTTAGCTTGTGTATTAAAGTCTATGATATATTCTGAGCTGATTTTTTGTATGGGCCCAGTGCAGCAGCACACTTCTGTAATCCCAGCTATTTAGGAGACTGAGGCCAAAGGATCACAAGTTCAAGGCCAGCCATGGTAACTTAGAACTTGACTCAAAATAAAAAATAAGCTAGAGATACAGTTCAGAGATAGAGCACCTCCAGTTTTAATCGCCAGTACCATATACACGCCCCACACACAAAAGCATGTTTTTGGTTAGGGTCGAGGGTCATTTTCCACATAGATAGCCAATATTTAGAATAGTATTTATTGAAAACATTATCCTTTCCTCATTGAGTTACATTGGCGCTGTAGTCTGAACCAGCTGACTATATATTATGTCTACTTTTGGACTTTTTATTATGTTCTAGTGATAATAGTTTTATCCTTTTATGGTCACTTTCCTGGTCATGTTTTAAAACTGCTGTAGGCACACAGCAATCCATTGTTGTTGAAAGCTCTCAAGACATTATATGCTAAAGCCCTCAGGCACAATTCATCCCCTGGCCCCATCCCTAGGAACCCAGAACTCCAGCTTACCATCCTGTGCTCCTCTTTTCTCACAGAAAACAAAGAGATCATGAAAATAACTTCAAAAATTAGTTGGGAAGAAGAGAAAAGGGGGAAAATAAAGATGTGATATCTTTTTTTGCCAGAGTTCTGGTTACTCATGTTAAACTTGGATCAACGAGATGAAGAAAAGAAGATTGAAGGGATATGGCTCCAGGCTTAAAGGGAAAAAACTGGGACTCTAACAAATAAAGGAGAAATGCCCATTTTATAAATATAGCAACATAGCAATGGATATTGAGTTACAACATTTTTTCTTTCTTTTTCTTCTTTTTTTGCAAAGCACTGATTTGTTTCAAATTTGTCAGGAACAAAATTACAAGAAAAGTAATTTTGCTCTCAGTAAAATATCTGGTATTCCAGAAGTTTGAAGCAGCTTGCAAAGTCAAAAAGTTAATCTTTAGTTCAGGTCTCCAGAAATTACTATGATATTTAACACTAATATCTAGTTGATTGCTTTGTCTATTGGCAAAGGTAGTAATCTCTAATGAAAACAGATATTTAAAAGTGTGAACAAGTATGTTCATGGTTTTTAAAATCATATTGTCAAAAAAAAAAAAAAAGTCCCTGCAAATTTTATTTTGCAGTACAGGGAGTTGAACCTGGGACCTCACAAACAATAGGCAAGCCTTCTACCACTGAGCTACATTCCAGCCCAAATTAAAATTCTGAGACAGTGTCTTACTCAATTGCTCAGGCTGGCCTTGAACTTGCAACTCTCCTGCCTCAGCCTCCCCAGTCCTTGGGACAACAGGCATGCAGCACTGCCTACAGCAGACTCTGAATTTTTTTTTTTAATCTATCAGATGTTTAGCAATTGTTCATACCAAACAGATTATTTGTGGTTTTGCCAAAAAACAGACAGCATATTAGGCTTTTTCTACCTTAGATACTTTTCTACTTCTATTTGTGCATCATTCAACACTGCAAGACTCACAGAAAATCAAGGTCAAATGAGGAAACTCCACAAATGTTTTTTATCTGGCTTCACTGTTTGACCACTAACTGGCAAACACCATAAGAAAAACTGAGCAGGAGATAAATGATAGGGTAAAAGTACATTTTTGAACATGGGCCCAGGGCCTCATAAAAGAAGCAGGCCTAAGATTTATAAGAAATGATGTGGGAATGAATTCAACGTGTTGAAAAAAAAAATCATAGTTTTTCCACTTGACTAGAAAAACTCCATGCTTTAAAACTTTTGGGTAGTAACTTTTTCTCCTGCCTTTGCACTCTACTTAATAAGTTCACTCTACAATCCCACCTGTTGCTATTTTAGGAAAAAACCTTTTAGCTGGGGTTGTGACACAGTGGTAGAGAGTTCGCCTTGCATGTGTGAAGCACTGGTTCGATTCTCAGCACCTCTTATAAATAAATAAATTAATTAAAGACCCATCGACAACTAAAAATATTTAAAAAATAAAAAACCTTTTAGATGCATAGATCACAAATTACTTATTAGCTATATAAAATAATTTTTGCACAAAGGGAGGTCTAAATGCGGTAGAACAAATAAATGTCCACAAACTGGTTAATTTTTGGATGGCTTTTTACTGATGAGAAAAATTCCCTGAACTAAAAGTTAATTCATATTTTTATTAACCTCTTCAGTTCTCTTCGTTTAAGAGGTTCTTGAAAGTGTTATAACAGAATATAACAGCATAATTAAAAAAACAAAAAACAAAAACACATGACAATCTATTTAAAAAAACAAAAACGAATTCAAGAATGTCAAATAGATGACTTGGGAAGAAAGTAAAAGCCAAAAGGAGCTTCACCTCCGTTTTCCCGGGACAAAAGGACAAATGACTGGGAAGTCACTAGGGGAAGTAGGTGCTTCCTGGATCTAAGAGGCCAGTCTTCAGGCACAGAATGCGAAAGAATGCCGGAGAGGAAAGGGGAACTTTAAAGACTGTCAGTGTGGTATTTCTGACCCCCTCCCCCCACAAAGAAGGACAGAGCTACAAAAGGTGAAAAAGAAGGAGGAAACGGAATCTTTGTTGCTTTTCTTGAGGTTTAACAGCTTTCAGAGCCAAAAGTTGTCCTATTTAGTTCAGGTGTTTGTCATTCTATCTGGAGCTGAAACTCGGGTACAAAACAAAAGTGGAAGAGGAGCTGTCCCGGTGCCGAGCGCGGAGCAGGGCAGAGGCGGGCAAAAGCCCCACCACATGCCCACGGTCCCTACCCCACCACTCCAGTTGTCTCATTTTACAGCAGAAAACAAGCACAGTGAAATGACCTCGGCTCTGTCACGGTACGGAGCCACGTCACGTCTCCGCACACTCACCACTTCCGGGTTTGCGACTAGACTGGGGCGAGCAGAGCTTGGGCGCGGAAAATTCCGCACAGAGGGCGGCGGTAGAGTGCGTGGAGGTACGGGGCGGTGGCGCAGGCCCTCCGCCCGGACTGCTCCCTGCAGGGCCGCCAGGTGGCGCCCTCGAACCGCTGCTCGCGCCCGGGAGGGGCGGGCGGGAGAGGGGGGGAGGATGCCAGTCGCCTTGGAAACCCAGGGCGCGCGGGCGGCTGCGGAGCTGGTGGGCAGGGTAAGGGGGCTGGACCAGTTTTCTGGCGGCCCTTTATCCGCACCTGGAAGTGTTAAGGGGATGTGGGGAGGCTGGTCCTGCTCGGCCCCTGATCTCCCAGTCTGGGGCTTGCTCTTTGCCGGAATGAGTCTGGGGTCGCGCGCTGGGGTTTCCTGCGCTGGACACCAGTCCCCGGCCGTTGGGAGCTACTGGGGGCGGGGCGGGCGGGGGCAGTCCTCCGTGCCCCACCCCCACCCTGGCCTTCTCCCCTTGGGAGACCGATAGGAAAGCCGGCCTTCGGCGAACTAACCACAACTGACCTCCCTCTCTTTCCGCCTTGTGCTCATTTGTGCTCCTAGATCTGCTCCTGGAGGGCAGGGTCTGACTTAAGGTTTGTAACCTTCAGGGTGCCTCACACAGTCCCTCGCACACAGTTGATGCTCACTTCACTCACACAGTTAGTCCTCCTTAGGCAGTTAAGTGCGGTTTCAGTTGCATGCTGATTGGAAAGTATTACGTGGAAATTTCCAGAAATAAAATGTTGTCAGTTTTAAATAACTTTTACTACAGTATGTAGTTATAATTTTAGTATTAGTTGTTAACTGTGCCTAGTTTATAAACTAAACTTTATTGTAGTTATGTATGTATAGGAAAAAACATAGTATATGAAGGTTTGGTACTAGCCCCAGTTTTCAGACATCCACTGGGTGTCTTGGAACAACATATCTCCCACCAGTTGAGGGTGGGGGGCTACTGTGATGTTTTCCATTTGTATGGACTTCATAACTTGATTCCCAAAGCAATTAAGTCTTATAACCCTGACAGGAATGATGGAGGAAGAAACTGAGGTCAGAGAGGTTCAGAAATGTCTGAGGTTATAAAACACAATGGAGAAAATAGACTGTTTCTCTTAGTGCTTTGCTTACTGAATTCCCTTTGTAGTGAGTGCTTTTTGAATGAGGATCTCACACATCCTTGCAATCTTCAACTCCACAATGCACCTCGCAATGTAGGTACTCCCTATGTGCTCAGTTTGTTGTTGATGACCGTTCACCCCCCACACTCTGAATCTGCAGATTGGCTTTGATTCTTTACTTGAATGCTATAATAGATGTCCTTCAAAAGAGACTACTTGGTTTCTTTCTTTAATGAATTTCTTAGATTTATGCCGAAGTCTGGCTGGGCACAAAATAACCGAGCTGCCACAAAGTCTTGTAGGTTCAAACAGCAATTCTTTATTCCCGAACTCTCACCGGCACTCTACCCACACTTCCCAGGAACACACACCCTCCACTGGGCTCCGCGCCAATTCTCCCGGAACGGATGAGAACTCCAAAGTAGCGGTAGCAGGAGGCAGCAGGATCCACCCTAATCCCTGAGCAGGAGCAGGGTCACCTTTCAACCATTCCCTCTAGCAAAATGCCAGGCGTCATTCCGACTAAACTGTGGCTCTCAACAGATTTATACAGTACATTTTTTGGTTTCCTCACTCCTCTATTCCCCATAATACTCTGATGGGCAGAGGAGGGGGAGGGGCTGGGGTTGAAGAAATGGCTAGAGATGGGGAAAGATGTCACATCTAATACCAAAAAGAAGGACTAAACTATGGAACCAACCTAGGTGCCCTTCAACAGATGAATGGCTAAAGAAAGTGTGATATATACAATGGTATATTACTCAGCCTTAAAGAAAAATGAAGTTATGGCATTTGCCAGTAAATGGATTGAACTGGAGAATATTATGCTAAGCAAAATAAGCCAATTCCAGAGAATATTTTCTCTGATATGTAGATGCTAATTCACAATAAAGGGGATGCAGAGAATAGAGGTACTTTGGACTAGACAGAGGGGAATGAAGGGAGGAAAAGGAGTATAGGGGTAGGAATTATAGTAGAATGAATCAGACATTATTACCCTATGTGCATATATGATTACAAGACCTGTGAAACTCTACGTCATGTACAACCAGAAGAATGAAAAGTTATATTCTATTTATGTATGATGTGTCAAAATGCATTGTATTGTCATATGTAACTAATTAGAATAATTTTTTAAAAAAGAAAAGATGGATAGGGAGAGGAGGGTCAGCAAAAGATTCATTTTTGCTAAAGTAATAATCAGTGTCTGTGCTCATATATTTCCTGACATGCATCTACAAGACCTGGTGGTAGTAGGTACTGTTTATATTCACTACTGCTCTCTGAAGAAAGAGAGATACTTTTTGTTCTTCTCCACCATCAGAGTATATAATGTTTCCATTATCCTCTCAGTATTTTTTTTTCTTATTTTTGTTTCTTTTTTGGCATTTTTTAAACTGAAGGGCAGAAGGAGTTGGAAAAAAATGTAGTTCTGATTACTAGATAAGTTAATATAATATACTGCATTTCAAACTATTTGTTACTAGCAATTCTGAATTAGAAGAGAGACCAATTCTTATATTTTCTTTTTTATTAATACAGATGAGTTATACAGATTAATGGGTTTCACTGTGACAGTTCTATACATGCATTTGTCATGTATTGATCATGTCTACCCTCCCTCTACCCTGTCTCCATCCACGTAATGTCAAAACATTACCTTTTGTTATTGTTGTTAAGTTTCATGAGTGCCTTATATACTCTGGATATTAATCTATGTCAGATGAATGAATTGCTGGCAAAGTTCTCCCCTTCTGCAGGCTGTCTCTTCACTCGGTTCATCGTTTCCTTTGCTATGTAGAAGCTTTTTAATTTGATACAATCCCATTTGTCAGTTCTCAGAGTTCTATCTAGGAAATTGTTGCTGTGCTCACATCTTGAAGTGTTTCCCTATGTTTTCTCCTGATAGTTTCAAATTTTCAAGTCTTATAATATTAAAAAAATATTTGACCCATTTTGAGTTGATTTTTATACATGATGAGAGATAGGGGTCTAGTCTTAACCTTCTACCTATGGATATCCTGTTTTCCCAGCACTGTTTGTTGAAGAGTCTGTCATTTCTCCAGTGTATGTTGTGGCATTTTGTTGAGACCAGTTAGCTGAAGATGTGTGTATTTATTCACGGGTCGTCTATTCTGTTCCATTGGTCTACATGTCTATTTTTATGTTAATGCCGTGGCATTTTGGTACTGTGGATCTGTAGTATGTGTTAAGATCAGGTATTGTGATGCCTCCAGCATTGCTCTTTTTGCTCAGTATTGCTTTGGCTATTGGGCATCTATTGTGCTTCCATATGAATGTTAGGATTTTTTTTTCTAGTTCTGTGAAGAATAGACCAGTTTTAAAGAATCCAATATAATTTAGGAACAGCAGTTGAAAACTGTGCCAGTGACTATAGGATTTGCATTGGTAAAGAAAATACATGCTAATGTAATGTGTGTCATAAATCATCCAAAGAATTGCTGAAAATGTCATTCATTTAAATACCTGAATTTGAATATACGGGGTTAACATCATTTCTCCAAGGTGGGTGAATTTTAACACCAACTATTTGGGGCTCTATACACATAATCTATGTGTGTGGAGAGCTGAAATTCTTAAAAATTAATCCTTAAGTGATATTATTTTTTAAAGTGTTTAAATAATTTTTAAACATGTGCTAGAAGACCATTTCTAATTGTATTAATAATGCATTCTGATGAGCCAAAATAAACCTTTTCTCCAAGTTAAAACTTGTTTCTTGTATAAGTGAAAATTTGAGTTTAAAAGCAGTTTTACTTATCAAATTTAGGGTAAATACATTATTATTAACAAATAAATAAGGCCATTGGAGAAGAAAGTTATTATGCATTATGTGCAAGTCAGTCATTTAAATCAAATGTTTATTGAACATCTGGTTTGTGTCCATGAGATATGCTGGCCTATGTGCTAAGATCTATATTTGAATACCCCAAATAAGAGTTTGTTGAAGTAGTATTGTTCAGCATTAAATTATATTTTGTTGAAGATGAGTGCCATGAATGTTTATGATTTTATTTGTTTGTTTTGGTACTAGGGATTGAACCCAGTGGCGCTTAACCACTGAGCCATATCCCCAGCCCTCATGAATGTTTTTGAATATGTATTTCCTTGCAATTAACACTATGCCGAGTTCTATGTCTTTTTAGTTACAATGCTCTTTAACAAGTTTATGGAAGTATTATGTTATTATCACTACTGCTACTATTATCAGATTTACATAAGTTTATAGCTAGTTAATGGCTGAACCAGGCCTAGAATTTAAGACACCCATATGGAGATCTTTTAAATACATCATATTCTCATCCCCTGATGGAATCTTATTCAGAAAATTTTGTCATTATTAATACTATTAGGTAAATATCTTTAATTTTAATCTACATTTATTTAAAACATTATTCACCAAATAGCAGGCTCCATTTCATAAGTCCAGAATGTTATTAGGGAAGAACTGTCATCTCTCCCAACATCAACAAAATTGTGAAAGGAGGCATTCATAGGCTTCTGGACATTTATGACTCTGTACATACTTATGAAAAGAGTCATTAGGAGCCTTCTAAATATTGAGGCAGGCCCCAGAGACTACAGGATGGGATGCATTCTTGTCTATGAGTAAATGTTCAGTCTAAGAATTATATATTGGCCAAATTCTATTGTTACATTGTGTCCATATTTGAAAATGTCACAACAAATCCCACTATTTATGTACAACTATAATGTACCAATAAAAAATATTAAAAGAAAGCATTATGGGCTAACAGTACATTTGAAGAGAATGATATATATCCATTTTTACTAAATAGACCTCTTTTCACTGAGAAGCTTTAGGGAATTTATTTTTTAACATTTTCTGAAATAATGATTGTGGAGTAGACTCAGGAAAGCTGGAGGCCTGAGTCTTTCAAACCCAGGTTGCTCACCTGCCAGGACCCCCCCACCCCCCGCCCCACTCCATGATGAGAATTACAGTGCCCAGAGTTGGGTGCAGGAAAAGCACAGGAGCACAAAACAGAAAGAGGTCATGATTTTGCTAAAGACTTTTGAAGTTGTTCATTATTTTGTTAAAGTGTGGCTACTTGGGTGCTTCTTGCTTCCCAACAGTCTGAGCAGGGATCTTACCTTTTCTGTACAGCCAAGGGCCAGGTAAAGTGCCATGCACAGAGCAGGCTCTGAATAGATGTTTGCACTTACTGACAAAAAGATTAGGTTTCCATTTGTTAGGAGTTATTCTAAGTGTAACCTTCCTAGAAGATAATGACATTTACTTTGTGAATATTTTTCTAGGATTCTCACCCCTTACTGTGATAAATCCTTTGGGCGGTTAGGAACTATAATTTTTGATGAAGGACCCCATTGTTTTAAGACATTATCAAATACAAAAGTACATTTTGAGGTAGTGTCATTAACTCATTGCAAAAATGCAATGGTCAAACAGGCAATCCAGTTGGCTTACTGATTTTCTTGGAAGTGTGTGGAACAATGACCCTTAATATAGCTTATGGATAAATCACTTGTGTTTTAGTGGACTGCATTTCACTCATATTTTATTAAAATCTCGCTGTGAGCTTCAGTTAGGAAACTAATTATACACAAGAGAGTTAAAAGCATATGGGCCAGGTAACTGAAGTAATTGAACAAGATGGTCATTTCTCCTCCAGCCCCAGATGGGTACCACAGGTAGAGACTACAACATTTGGTCTCTTCTATATGATTCAGAAAGATATTAAATGTTGACCTTTGCTTTAAGTTTTATTTTTTTTATTTTTTTTTAATTTTTTATTGTTGGTTGTTCAAAACATTACATAGTTCTTGATATATCATATTTCATACTTTGATTCAAGTGGGTTATGAGCTCCCATTTTTACCCCATATACAGATTGCAGAATCACATCAGTTACACATCCATTGATTTACATATTGCCATACTAGTGTCTGTTGTGTTCTGCTGCCTTTCCTATCCTCTACTATCCCCCCTCCCCTCCCCTCCCCTCCCCTCTTCTCTCTCTGCCCCCTCTACTGACATTCATTTGTCCCCCTTGTATTATTTTTCCCTTTCCCCTCACTTCCTCTTGTATGTATTTTTTGTATAACTCTGAGGGTCTCCTTCCATTACCATGCAATTTCCCTTCTCTCTCCCTTTCCCTCCCACCTCTCATCCCTGTTTAATGTTAATCTTCTTCTCATGCTCTTCGACCCTACTCTGTTCTTAGTTACTCTCCTTATATCAAAGAAGACATTTGGCATTTGTTTTTTAGGGATTGGCTAGATTCACTTAGCATAATCTGCTCTAATGCCATCCATTTCCCTTAAATTCTATGATTTTGTCATTTTTTAATGCAGAGTAATACTCCATTGTGTATAAATGCCACATTTTTTTTATCCATTCATCCATTGAAGGGCATCTAGGTTGGTTCCACAGTCTTGCTATTGTGAATTGTGCTGCTATGAACATCGATGTAGCAGTGTCCCTGTAGCATGCTCTTTTTAGGTCTTTAGGGAATAGACCGAGAAGGGGAATAGCTGGGTCAAATGGTGGTTCCATTCCCAGCTTTCCAAGAAATCTCCATACTGCTTTCCAAATTGGCTGCACCAATTTGCAGTCCCACCAGCAATGTACAAGTGTACCCTTTTCCCCACATCCTTGCCAGCACTTGTTGTTAGTTTGACTTCATAATGGCTGCCAGTCTTACTGGAGTGAGATGGTATCTTAGGGTGGTTTTGATTTGCATTTCTCTGACTGCTAGAGATGGTGAGCATTTTTGCATGTACTTGTTGATTGATTGTATGTCCTCCTCTGAGAAGTGTCTGTTCAGGTCCTTGGCCCATTTGTTGATTGGGTTGTTTGTTCTCTTATTGTCTAATTTTTTGAGTTCTTTGTATACTCTGGATATTAGGGCTCTATCTGAAGTGTGAGGAGTAAAGATTTGTTCCCAGGATGTAGGCTCTCTATTTACCTCTCTTATTGTTTCTTTTGCTGAGAAAAAACTTTTTAGTTTGAGTAAGTCCCATTTGTTGATTCTAGTTATTAACTTTTGTGCTATGGGTGTCCTATTGAGGAATTTGGAGCCCGACCCCACAGTATGTAGATCGTAGCCAACTTTTTCTTCTATCAGATGGCGTGTCTCTGATTTGATATCAAGCTCCTTGATCCATTTTGAATTCACTTTTGTGCATGGCGAGAGAAAGGGATTCAGTTTCATTTTGTTGCATATGGATTTCCAGTTTTCCCAGCACCATTTGTTGAAGATGCTATCCTTCCTCCATTGCATGCTTTTAGCCCCTTTATCAAATATAAGATAGTTGTAGTTTTGTGGATTGGTTTCTGTGAACTCTATTCTGTACCATTGGTCCACCCGCCTGTTTTGGTACCAGTACCATGCTGTTTTTGTTACTATTGCTCTGTAGTATAGTTTGAAGTCTGGTATCGCTATACCGCCTGATTCACACTTCCTGCTTAGCATTGTTTTTGCTATTCTGGGTCGTTTATTTTTCCATATGAATTTCATGATTGCTTTCTCTATTTCTACAAGAAATGCCGTTGGGATTTTGATTGGCATTGCATTAAACCTATAGAGAACTTTTGGTAATATCACCATTTTGATGATGTTAGTTCTGCCTATCCATGAACAGGGTATATTTTTCCATCTTCTAAGATCTTCTTCTATTTCTCTCTTTAGGGTTCTGTAGTTTTCATTGTATAAGTCTTTCACCTCTTTTGTTAGGTTGATTCCCAAGTATTTTATTTTTTTTGAAGATATTGTGAATGGAGTGGTTGTCCTCATTTCCATTTCAGAGGATTTGTCGCTGATATACAGGAATGCCTTTGATTTATGCGTGTTGATTTTATATCCTGCCACTTTGCTGAATTCATTTATTAGCTCTAATAGTTTCTTTGTAGACCCTTTTGGGTCTGCTATGTATAGAATCATGTCATCTGCAAATAGTGATAATTTAAGTTCTTCTTTTCCTATTTTTATGCCTTTAATTTCTTTCGTCTGTCTAATTGCTCTGGCCAGTGTTTCGAGAACTATGTTGAAGAGAAGTGGTGAGAGAGGGCATCCCTGTCTTGTTCCAGATTTTAGAGGGAATGCCTTCAATTTTTCTCCATTCAGAATGATGCTAGCCTGAGGCTTAGCATAGATTGCTTTTATAATATTTAGGTATGTTCCTGTTATCCCTAGTTTTTCTAGAGTTTTGAACATAAAGGGATGCTGTACTTTGTCGAATGCTTTTTCCGCATCTATCGAGATGATCATATGGTTCTTATTTTTAAGTCTATTGATGTGGTGAATAACATTTATTGATTTCCGTATATTGAACCAGCTTTGCATCCCAGGGATGAATCCTACTTGATCATGGTGCACAATTTTTTTGATATGTTTTTGTATCCGATTCGCCAGAATTTTATTGAGGATTTTTGCATCTAGGTTCATTAGAGATATTGGTCTGTAGTTTTCTTTCTTTGAAGTGTCTTTGTCTGGTTTAGGTATCAGGGTGATGTTGGCCTCGTAGAATGAATTTGGAAGTTCTCCCTCTTTTTCTATTTCCTGAAGTAGCTTGAAAAGTATTGGTATTAGTTCCTCTTTAAAGGTTTTGTAAAACTCTGCTGTATACCCATCCGGTCCTGGGCTTTTCTTAGTTGGTAGTCTTTTGATGGTTGCTTTAAGTTTTAAATAAAATATTTTTTAATAAAACTAAACATTAAATAGTAAGTTCTTGTTTTAAAATGAAACCTTTGTCAGCATGCTATCTTCTTGTGTAACAGTCAAGATAAAAATTTCAATTCTAAAATAGAAAATAGTATAAAAACACAACTCTGTATCTGGAATAAAAGAGAACAAATTTTCCTTAGCTGATAATTTGCTGTGAACTGTGCTCGTATAATGATGATACATTTTGGTATGGAGCTTATTGAATTATTCTTGATACTTCCACATTTGAGAAGACACTGTTTTAATACTTTAAATCTTTTTTGTATTAAATCTTTTTTCTGTTACCTGTGTACTCTTCACTTGGAAAATATTGTAGTATATTTGCATTCATGTATACACTTGGCTAGAAAAATCTCAGACACCAAGATAGCCTCACTAGAGGTCTGGGTACATGAGCAATATGTCTATAGACAAAATTGTGTTTTCATTTCAGCAAGTTTTTCCACAGTGGGTCTGAATGGTCTTTGCAGATTGCCAATTGGTTGATTCAAATCAAAGGCTGACAATGGCAAACCTCATGAATTAGTCTTTCCACAAATCATTGTACTTGGCAGCAGGCAGACATCCTCTGATTTACAGTTATTTGGAATTCGAAGGATGATCTGTAGCTGTTAACTGAAGAGAAAGACAAAAGGGCATAATCCTTATGAAGTTCTTTCTGTTGGTGAAACACTATACCAGGTGCTTTAAATATTAGCCTATTTTAATCCTTACAGTAGCTCTTAGAATATGATAGCTATCTCATTTTACAGATGATGAACCTGAAGTTCAAAAACATTAAGTAATTATCTCAAGGTCACAAGGATAATAGGAGGGGGCCTAGGATTAAAATACTTCTGCCTGATTCATTTATCCATTAACTCTGGTATTCATTTGACAGGGATACGTTTGTGTGGTTAGTGGAGAAATACAGAAATGCACAATTATTACATCTTCCTCATGCTCATTAATTTACAACCATTTAAACAAATAATTACAAAGGTCATGTGCTTTCTACCACACCAAACTACTGAACATTGATTGCAGTTTAGGTTCTTAATCTTAGGAGAATAATAGAAATTAAAATATAAAAACCTGTTAAGGAAAGCTGTACTCTGTACTTTAGTATCTGAACCAAAACCATGATGTATACTTGCTTAATAAAAACACTAGTGAACATTGGGTCTTGATTTTTCTTTTTTAAAAAATATTATTCTTGCTGATTTTTATTAAAGTATAAAAGCAATTACTATCTTATTAAAAGTTATTTTTAGTGATACAACATTATTATTTGCATCTGTGAATATCTTAACCACATAAAACACACTTCAATGTATGTTTTTACTTGCTCTTTCTAACAATCCTGGACAAACCTAATTCTTTGGGATCCTAGTTCTAATTCTTCAGAATCCTAGTTTCTTGGTGCTCATAAAAAATTATGGTTTTTTTTTTAATTTTTAAAAAATTAATAGATATTTACTAAGCTGCTGCTATGTACAGTGCACTCTGCCAAACACTTTGGAGAAATAAAATTATTTTTATAAATTCAGTTCTTTGCTCTTAAATGATTTAAAAAATTCAGCCCTTCGTAAATCATATGTAAGAGACTGATCAATCTGCTGATAGGAGCAATAGATGTAGATAGCTAACAAATCTCTTAGAAAGTTTTGGATCATGCATGGTAGGTTGCTGTACTGGGCTACACATGGAACTCACCAGGCTCAAGAATCCAATTGATTCATGATGATTGATGATTCAACCTGTCTTGTGGTTGATGTGAAATCTGGGGACAAGGAACAGTTAGGATGGCAAAGCCAGTTTAAAATGAAGTCCCAGCAGTGCCTTATCTAGCATCAATACAAGTGGAGGAGCGAAGGGGGAATTTATTCATTTTTTGTATATCTCTTTGCTAAACAGATATGTACCTTAATAACTAACCAGAACAATGGAAAGCACAGGGAAAGCAAATAAAAAGGATATGCAAGATGTGCCACAAAGGGAAGCCAAACTGCCCATCAGTGAAGCGCTTCTAGACTACCAGTAAGTTTATATTTTGAAATCTAAGTGTTTCTTTATGTAAATATAATCATTGTTAAAAATTTATATAACTCCAGATGTAAATGATGCACTTAACAAATGCCAACAAAACAGAGATGGATTGAAGATTTAATTAAACATTGTGCTATGCACACATTTTTAAAGTTTTTTTTTAAAGAAACTTTGAATATAACATAGTCCAAGTCATATCTATGAAATAGCATTCGTGGATGTGGTTTTGGCTCCTTGCATTGAATAAGTGGTCACTCTCTGCTAGACATGCCACAGCTGGCTTATCTCTTAAAATACAACATGGGAGGGTTAGGGGACATTTATAGACCAAAAGGAGAGGACATTTCCCTGTATTTAACTTTCAGTTTCTTAGACATTCCAACTTACATTATTCCTAAGTGGCTACAGATCAAATCCAAGTGATTTAGAATTATTTAATAAAGAGGACATTTCATAATGTCTCACTACCAAGCATTGGACATAAAACTAGAGGTGACGTTTTTGTTGATGTTTTATTCCAACAAATAGGGAGAAACCCCTTGAGGGCTTGTGAACCTCACTTTTGTTAGGGAATTAATAAGTATCAGTCTTTTCTTAAATAAAACTGACATTCCTTTATTTATTTTCTCATTCACTCAGTACTTGAGTGTTTATCATGTGCAAAGCAGATGCTTGGTATTGGAGGACAATGAATAGGACCACTTGGTCCTGTTGACCTGATGAAGCATAGAAGACAAACATTTTACATAAATACATATATATTGCTATAAGGAAGGTACTGTGGAAGGAAAGTGTAGGGTCTGCTCAGTGTTGTTACTAAAGACTCGACCTAGTCAGAGGGATTTAGAAAAGCTCATGTAAGGAAGCTAATCTCTGGAAAAGGAGAAAGCACTGTGGAGACAATGCTTACGGAAAGATACTAGCGGGCAAAGACCTTACCACTGTCCAGGAACTGAGAGAATGGAGAGTGAGGGGGAGAGAGCCGGGGCAGACACCAGTGATTTAAGCAAGGAAGACCAAGCAGACACAAGGAATTGAGAAATGGGAAGTCATTTTTGGAGGGGTATGAGGTTGAACATGGGAAACTTGTGATACTCAGCTAGGTCTTTGTTTAAGAGAATTGTTTTTAACAATGATCAGGGAAAATTTATCTCCTTCCCCTTGAGAGACTCCAAATGTATTCATACGTCTTTTTTTTTTTTTGTCTTTTTTTTTTTATAAGGCAGTGAGTCAAAGAGTCAGAACTCTAGGACAGAAACATCCACTGGAAGGGATTTTTAACAGTTTCCCTTTATTTTCTATCTGCAGTAACATTAAATAATAACCAGATACTATTTGTACTGATTTTTTAACATACTGAAAACATCCTTTATCTTATCTTAGGAGAGGTTACAAAATGGCTTTGTGAACACAACCTGGTCTCTAATTTATTCCCATGGTTTAATAGGGAGGACATCCAGTTATAACTGTTTCTCTTTCTTTGGGATCAACCAGAGGTCTTTCTTCTCTTTAACACATGTTTATAAGGAGAACAATATTGAAGAATTCTCATAATCTAGTGACAGATATAAACTGAACATCCCATGCCTTTGATCTCTTTTGTTAAAACTTAATAATTTAATGCACTGGAACAGCCAGACTTGCTGTACCATGCTCTGCTGGTGACAGATTACTCATTCCATGTGTTCCAATATAAGAGAACTTTTGTCATGTGACAAGTAGCTGAGCCACCTCCTCTCACCATCTAAAGAAGGATTGTCCAGGGATTTTCTAGCAGCATCTTTTATTTCTCATTCCATCTATTTTCTAAGGATGTAGTAAGCACATAGTAGATAGTCAATTAATGGTTTTTAACAATTGAACTTTTAGAAATAATATGAATAATAATGTTTTTTCCTCCTTTACACTTGTTTTTATACAATGAATATGGTTATAGATATAGAAATAGGTAAGGATTAGTTGTGGGTAGAAAAAAATTGATTATATATAGGGTTTTTTAAAAAGTAAAGTATATTTGGTTGGTTGATTTGGGGATTTGTGTTTTCATTATTGATCAAGCAGTTAGAATATTTAAGGTGAGAAGAAAATATGATAGTTAATTTCTGCTTGGATCCTTCAACAAACTCTGAACTCCTTGAAGACTGTATTTTATAATTCTTTGTATCTCTTGTGCCTAGCACAGCTACTATAGTCTAAGCTCAGAGCTTCTTTCTTGAGTAAATATTATTGAAGCTTGTTTGAGAGCAAAATCACAATCATGGAAACAAAGATATTATTTTTACCTATCTGTATGGGAAAAAAATTTTAAAGTGCTAATCCTCAATGGCAAAATGCTTACCAAGAAACAGGCATGATATTACCCACTGGTGAATGTAAATAGTTTAATTATTGCCAAAACATTGGCAATAATAGCAATAACTATAAAACAAACCTGTCCTTTGATCAGGTAACTCCATGTATGTTGGAATGCTCTCCCAAGAATATGAGATTGTGAACCTCTGACTTTTTGTGAAAGGCTGATACTGTCAATTCTAATTTTGTAAAGTGATCATCTCTAAGTAATGATGACTTTTATTTTCTCCTTTATAGTTGTTTCCCCTCACTTTTCTACAATGAAAATGGATGGATATAGATATAGGAACAGATTTGGGTATGGTTATAGGTTTAAAAATATTGATTTTTTTGAAATTCAAATTCATTTGTTTTCCTTCCTCGAAATTTTCAAAGAAATTTCATGGAGGAAAAAAGTTTTCACATAACTAACATTTTAATAACACAGAGAGGGAAGGGATAAGGTGACACATTTTATTATCAATGATTTATTATCATTGTCCTTCAGAATAGTGCTGTATCCTTTTCAAACCAATTTAATATATATTGGTTTATCATCCCACTTGATTCAGCATTTATAATGACATATGGGATACTAGGGTACTGATGAGAGAGATATGAAAAGGAAAAGTTAAAATCAAATTCCATAATGTAGCTAAGAATATGGAGTTCTGATGTTTAAGCCTACATGCTTCCTGGTAAATCCATCTCTTCCTGGGAAAGTCGAAGTGGATTCCAGAGAGATCCGGCTCAGTTAGTCCTGCAATAATTAGCAGGGGGCCACAAGGGGGCCAGGGAAGCTGCCAAAACATTTAGGGCTTCTCAGAATTCCTCAAGGCCTGTTGACACTGCTCCAACCATCCTAAAGATGCTCACCACTAAATGAACATTGAGACAAAGTCCTAGGCCATTGGCTCCTAAATGCTCTGAGGGTAGGGATGATAGGCTTAAGTGTCAGGTTGCTAGATGTAACACTTAAAATATATATAATGCCAGATTAAGTTGGAATTTCAGATAAACAACAAATAACTTTTTTTTTAAACTATAAGTATATCCCATGCAATGTCAGAGGTGGGGTTGGATTTGGTTGCAAGCCTACTCATTGCGTGCTCAGTCATCACCAAGTAAGGCTCTCAGCTCCAGCCATGAGTCAGCCTATTAACAAACCCATCCAAAGACTCAATCTCAAGCAGTGGAGGTCACATCTCTGAGGTTCATTTGCTTATTACATCCATACAGAAAAGTAATAGTACATTTATAATGGCAGAAATTATGCAAGTAATTTGCATGTTTTTATATTCTCATTTCAGATAACTTTTATTTACAGTACTTTAATTTTTCTCCTTAAATGTGGGAGATAGAGAAGGCATTCTTTCACAGTTTTTGCACATTTAAGCTTTAAATAAGAAGTAAAGTTTATATCATGTACAACCAGATGAATGAGAAGTTATACTCCATTTGTGTATGATGTGTGAAAACTGCATCCTATGGTCATGTATAACTAATTAGAATAAGTAAAAATATATATTAAAATAAGTAAATAAATAAGAAATAAAAATTGGCTTTTACTTAAGGCATATTTCTTACAGTTGTGTGTAACCTAGTACTATAGTAGTTCCTTCCACTTACTATCCTTTTCATGTCCTGATAATTTTCCCCATAGTATGGATCACAATGTATAAATAATGTAGTTTTATACTTACTTTTTTATTATGTAGTAGACTGTACTCCCCGAGGGCAAGGATCAGGAAGTTTGTGTTAAAAACTATCTCTAACACCCAAAGCAATGTTGGGCACTGGAGGCAGCTCACAGAATCTGTTGTACAGATGACTGCATGAAAAGGAGCATTGGTCAACATAAATTGTAAAAATTTGAAACTCAAGGGAACCACCAAGCTCATCTCTTTTAATCTTGTTTACAAAAGAGCAAAGGCCTAAATAGGTTAAGTTTCCTTTGTCAGTTATTGGGAAACCAGGACTAAATCCAAGTTTCACAGTATTATCAAATGCAGTTTTTTGCCACTAAAGGATTTATTGTTTTGGTTTTATATTACATTTTCTTATCATTTAGAAGAAAGGAAACTTATTTTTCTCTCTGCTAAGTATACAATGTCACAATACAAATGATACTTTAGAGAGAAGATTGACAGGATGTCAGATTTAGAATCAACAGGAATTTATAAGTACTTTATTCTAGAAACATTCACACATGATTTCTTACTTTAATCATCACAATAATATGTGGAACTGGGCATTGCCACCATCATTTAACAGCTTGGAAATTTAGGCCCCGAGACTCTCAGTGACTTTCCTGTGATCAAGATGTGGTAAGGACAAGATATAAAACCAGAACACCTCATTCTTTAACCACTGCTCTGTCCACCACACCAGAGGAGCTCTGGTTTTGCTTTTGTTTTGCTTTGAATGGAGGCAAGGATCTTAGGTGAAGCTATTTGTGTTGCCTTATTTTGGTCTCAGATTTAAAGTTATGATTTACTACATAATAGTGATATAGAGATGTACTAGCACTTCAGATAGCCTGTACTAAAGTCTTCCTGCTCATTTCTCTTTCTTATTCATACCTAAGAAATATTCAACAAACACTTTTTGGGGTTTTAAAGAAATGTCTTTGTTCAGGAAAGAAGCTTTTATTATTTGTAGACAAGATAGAGCACTATTGAACTTGATTCAATAGGCACTCCTAAATTACCTTAGTATTTCAAGATGTGCTTGCCCCGAAGTATCTTTGTTTTGTCATTTTTGTCTCAATGTTTTAGAAATTCTAGAAAGCATATTTTCTGTGTCCTATCCTATGTTTTCTTTGAGCTGAATTATTTATAGATAATTAGAAAGTATAGAAATTATATCCATAAAGCTGGGCATGGTGGCACACACCTGTAACCCCAGCAGCTAGGGAGGCTGAGACAGGAGAATCAGAGTTCAAAGCCAGGCACTAAGCAACTCGGTCAGACCCTGTCTCTAAATAAAATACAATATAGGTCTGGGGTTGTGGCTTAGTGGTCAAGTGCCCCTGAGTTCAATCCCTAGTATTCAAAACAACAACAACAAAATTAGATCCATGAAATATGACCAGTAATTAATTCTTTAAAAAAAAACTTGAAATTAAAGAATTAAATAGATTCAAAATCCAAAATCATTTAGGAAACGTTCTTTTCCCTAAATGGGCTTTTTTTTTTTTTTTAAATACCAGGGATTGAACCCAGGGGCACTTTACTACTGAGCTACATCTCCAGTCCTTTTTATTTTTTATTTTGAGGCAGAGCCTTGCTAAATTACTTGGGGCTTTGCTAAATTGCTGGGACTGGCATCAAGCTTGTGATCTTCCTGCCTCAGCCTGGATGTCACTGGGATTACAGGCATGTGCCACTGCACCCAGCCCTAAGTGGGCATTTGTAATATATTTAATAATTTACTCAAATTCAAATAGTTTAGTTTGATTTTAAAATTATTCATTACTTTTTCCTAAGATAAATACTTATAACACATCTTATTTTTGTTTATTATCAGCTGTCAAATAAAGGAAAATGCAGTAGAAAGACTCATGTTTCAAATAAAGAAGCTTAGGGAAAAGAACCAGAAGTATCATGAAAGGGTGAGTATAAAACTTAGAGCTAGCTTCATGTAGTTATTAAAAATGTACATGCATGCCATGAAAAATTGTGAATTATGGTGAAATACATCCTAGGAAATTATCTTCTTCAAAGCTTGTAATTGATTTATAATTCACATAAGTTCTTTGTATATGTGAGAGAAGAGGGTTCCTATTGTATTGATTATAATGTTAGCTTAATAATGTCATTTTGATCATAAGGACAACAGTTTAAAATTTTAAAGCTTTGAAAGCACATTTTACCTTTTGACTTCTTATTTAATCAAACTATAAACAGTGTTTCTCTATTTGCAATATCAGAATCTTTTAAGATTTTTGGTGTTCATGTTTTATATATAAATACCTTTTTAAAAGTATGATCTTGATTATTAAAATGACTAATTGGACATTTAAGGTGGCACATTTTATAAAATCAGATTAAAATGAGTATCAAAGGGGTATGAGATACGTTTATCAGGACTAAAGATCAACAGAAGTAAGATTTGGAAGTAGCAAATTATAACTAGCACAACTTACTCCTCAAAGTATCTCATGAATGAGGAAATACTAAGGGTATTTGCATATTTATTTTTTATAGGAGTGAAACTTACACAGTTAACTGCTTTATTTGGCTTTTCTTTACAAATGCTATATCTTCAAACTTTAATGCAACCTGAAGTCAGAGATAGAAACCTGAGCTTGCATTGTGACTGTACAACTTACTGGTGATATCTTTTTAGCCAAAGTTGCTATGAACCTCAATTTCCCTCTTACAAAACAGGGATTGCTCTTTCTCCCCCAGGGTTAATTTTTTTCATTCATTCAGCAAATGTTTATTGGACAAGTCCTGGTGGTGATACAGCTATGTCTCTAATACTGTCACAATTCTCTAGGATCTGTATCTTTTGGGGGAGGGCAGGTAAAAGTGATTGAACACAGGGGTGCTTAATCACTGAGCAACATCCCAGCCCTTTTATTCTATTTAGAAGCAGGTCTCACTGATTTGCTTAGGGCCTCACTAAGTTGCTGAGGCTGGCTTTGAACTCATGCTCCTGCTGCCTCAGCCTTCAAAGCTGCTGGGATTATAGGCATGCACCACCACATCTGGCAAGGATCAGTATTTCTAATAGGGACTAAAACAGAAACAGGTCTATGGCTAAAGGTGGAGAGGAAAAATCTGGTCTGGGTGCTTGGATACTGGTTCCATATATGAGATCCAAAGCCCAAAGAGGAGAGAGCTTCCATCAAGAGATCAATGCACATCCTCTAGTGGTCAGCAATGGGGCTCCAAGGACAGGACTAGGTTATGGAAAGTACAACAGATCAGGACAGAGTCATCTCTTTGCCCATTAGCCCATCATTTAGAGGGTTAAACAGATGAAGTTCTTGTTTCCAAGATGATTAGCTTAAGAATGAGACTGACCAAAGTGTGCACATTAGAAGACCCATCAGGGAGGAGCAATGAAGGGACAGACTCTAGCTCCAACTGCATGTATCTGAACGTCAACATTTCTTTCCACTTCTGTGGCTGATGCCCCAATCTAAGACACCATCATCTCTTGCCCATCCTTCCCCTTCCAGTACAATTTCCACATGCAACCAGAATTACCCTGTAAACCTTCCTATGCTTAAAACCCTTGAGTGACTTCCAGTGAAAAATAAAATCTATCAACCTTACTAAAAATCTTCAGGGCCCTGGAAAAACCTGACCCCTACTCACCTCTAAACTTATCTCCAGCTGATTCATCCTTTGCTGATGATTGCTCCTTTTAAATCTTGGAAAAGCAATCTCTCTCTTTTTTCTTTTCTTTTTTTTTTTGGTACTCCATTCTTTCTTTCCTCAGCAAACTTTCTTTCTCTTTTGTTTCCTTTTTTGTTGTAGTGTTTACAACTCTTCAAAAGAAATAACATTAGCAATTTAAATCATTTTGTAGTACATGTTCTTTTATTTTTCTTGGTAGATTTCATCCCTCAGATTTTATATATATATATATATATATATATATATATATATATATGCCGCAGTCTGGCTGGGCACAATCAGGAGCCACTTGTCAAAAGAAACTAACTTTATTTTTAGAACCACACACGCCAAACAAAATAGCCTCTCAGGAAAAACCCTCAGAGCCTCAACTGCCACCACCGGCTTTCCACAAGCCTCTCTCTCCCACACAAGCTTCTCCCCACCTCCCACAATCCTCCTGCTCTTGAGGCTGATTGGCTGGGTCACGTGGGCGGAGCCAAAAAAGTCCCCCAATGAGCAGCTCCGTGGTCTGAAAGGGCAGGGAAACAGCCCAATGAGCATCACCGCAGAGGAGCCAATCAGCTAGATGTTGCTGGGGCCGAGGAGCCAATCAGCTATATGTTGCTGGGGCCGCTGTGAGCCAATCATCAGCCAGCAGCTGGAAGTTTGCTGGCAGCTGGAAGTTTGCTGGGGCCCCTTTGGCTGTGGCTCTCAACATCTCCCCCTCTCTGTTTAAACAACAAGCATGTGGCTTAGGGACCGTGCCTGTTAGGCAGTCCAATTCAACATATGGTCCTTACCCGTCATCGGATGAACTGACCTCTAGGCGTCAGCCTCCTGTCTTAGGTTGGTACCACTGCAATTGGATCATACCCGTCACTGACTACCGGTCCAGCATACAGCCATACTTGTGGATAGGCCTTTGCACCTGTGGGGGGGTGAGGTTCTTTGCCTCACCTCTGTTGGCCCCCAAATTTTAGACCATCACTAGTAGAGGAGGATGCAAAATGCCATGACATTAAGCCAATTGAGGGCTCCTTTGAAAAATTGTACCACCGGTGACACCATCAGCAAAAATACTCCAGCACTACCACAATTCGCTGCACCAACAGATAGTTCACAATGCATACAGGTGAGCTCACAATGTGTCCAGGCAAGTTCTGCAAGCAGTTCAGTGATGGCTATTGTAGAAGCTGTAGATTGGTTTTATCTTTGACTTCACCAGCACTGGGATGAAGATAGGAATTCTGGCAATAATGGCTAAAGAAAAAATTATGTAACACTACAGAAGGCACTAAAAGAAAACAATTTTCTTAACAATTTACATTATCTTTAAGAGAATTATTAAATATAATGAAAAGGAAAGGTGAAAGTAAACAAACAGATCTGTTAACCTTCTTTTTTGTTTACATATTAAAACAATCCTTAACAGTTGTTTACCCAATTTAAATTAAACCATATAAATCACGTGAAAAAAAAAATATTTGGATCCATTTTATCATGAGCGCTCATCATATATGATATATGGACATACGTACATTCAAACATATAACACAAAACACAAGTGTGCACACATAATATAATACATACAACACATAACATTATAGTAAAGGCCTTATAACTTTTTACAGGTGAAATCTCCATTGCAATGTTTAAAAACTCTATAGTCAAAAAATAGAACTGATCAGCAAAACATTAACCTAGGTCTGTATGAGCTCAAAAAACAAAATAGAACTTCATGATATGGCAAAGGGCAATAATAAAATAGATATTGAAAAAAGCATCCTGGTTCTGTTGCAGATGTAAGAATAGCCAAACTGGAGTTTTGGATATCAGTTGTTATGGATTTGAGCCAAATCATCTTCTTTTTGGTCTGTAGAAATCGCTTTAGTTAATCTTTCTGGAATCCAAATCGGCTGCTGTTCTCCCTGTGGAAACACATAAACAGACCCCCGACTCCAGACAATCACTGGGTCAGGACCTTGGTTAATCTCTCTGGAATCCAAATCGGCTGCTGTTCTCCCTGTGGAAACACACAAACAGACCCCCGACTCCAGACAATTACTGGGTCAGGACCTTTCCATTGTCCTGTTAGAATATCCTTCCAAAGTACCTTGGGCTTATGTACATTTTTTGGACACATATGCCTTTCCGCAGCACTAAGTCCTGATGAATCCAAATTTTAAAAGTTTAGAGTAAAAAGGGTTATTTTAAGTTTATCTTTGGGGAATATATACCCCTTCCCAATTCCTTCTTTTTGCTTTAATAAGTACATTTTAATAGTTTGATGAGCTCTTTCAACTATGCCTTGTCCCTGTGGATTGTATGGGATTCCTGTTATATGAGTAATGCCAAATGTTGAGCAAAATTGTTTAAAAGAGGTAGAAGTATAACCAGGGGCATTATCTGTTTTTAACTGTTTTGGAACACCCACAGTGGCAAAATTTTGTAAGCAATGAGCTATAACATCTTTAGTTTTTTCTCCGGCATGAAGGGAGCCCATCAAAAATCCAGAAGAAGTATCAACTGTAACATGCAAATATTTTAATTTTCCAAATTCTGGCAAGTGTGTGACGTCCATCTGCCAAATATGGTTAGGTATCAATCCTCTAGGATTGACTCCAAGATTAACTTGTGGTAAAAAGGTCACACAATTTTGACATTGTTTTATTATTTGTCTAGCTTGTTCCTTAGTTATTTTAAAACGCTTTTGTAAAGTATT
The DNA here is from genome assembly GCF_021218885.2 of Marmota monax. Lineage (NCBI taxonomy): Eukaryota > Metazoa > Chordata > Mammalia > Rodentia > Sciuridae > Marmota > Marmota monax. The sequence continues at coordinate 4,302,851 of NW_026695236.1, read as the reverse complement.
AGCATTGACATGGAACTTTTTATGAAAATTTATAGCTTCTTCTAGTGTAGAGAAAATATGTATGTCATATGTAGTTTTATCTGCTAAATCATTGCCCAAACTAAGGGCTCCAGGCAATCCTGTATGTGCCCTGATATGTCCTATAAAGAATGGATCTTTTCTGTCCCAGATTAGACTTTGTATAGTGGAAAGCAAAGAGAAAACAGTCGAAGAAGGGGAAATCCTACCAGCATCTTCAAGAGATACTATAGCATTAACTACATACTGACTATCAGAAAATAAATTAAATACAGAATCTTTAAACATCACAAAAGCTTGTAAAACTGCATTAAGCTCTACCTTTTGAGCTGATTGTTTGGGTACTAAAAATGTAAAAGTTTGATCAGGGGTAACTACTGCTGCTGTACCATTATTTGACCCATCAGTGAATATATTTGGAGCATTCATGATAGGTGTTTTTCTTGTCATTTTTGGAAAAATTACAGGATGCAATGACCAAAAAGACAATAAAGGATTAGATGGTAAGTGGTTATCAAATGAAACATTAGATTTGCACATGATTATTGCCCAAGTATTTAACTCATTAGCTAACTCATCAATTTGATTCATAGTATATGGAGTAATAATTTTATTGGGAGAAATTCCAAACACTCCCTTTGCTGCTTTTATTCCTTTGAGTATTAATTGTCCTACAGCCTCAGGATACCTAGTAAGAATAGTGTTAGGAGAATAAGATAAATGTATCCATAATAATGGACCTTCTTGCCAAAATACTCCTGTAGGAATATTTTTTGTTGGTAGTACAATAAATAATAAAGGCAAACTTATATCAATTCTATCCAAATGCATATTTTCCATATATGTTTCAATGATTTTTAATGCCTTTCTTGCTTCAGGCGTTAACATTCGGGGTGAATTTGGATCTGATGGACCTTTTAGGATATCAAATAAAGGTCCCAACTCTCCTGTTGGTATACCTAAATAAGGCCTTATCCAATTTATGTCTCCTAATAACTTTTGAAAGTCATTAAGTGATTTGAGTTGATCTACTCGTATTTGAATTTTTGGTGGACGGACCATGGTTGAGGATAATAGAACTCCTAAATAATTAATTGGAAAATTTAATTGTACTTTATCTATTGCTATCTCTAGATTATAATTTTTTAATAAGTTTGTAAGTGTGGCATAACATTCTAGCAATGTGTTTTTATCTTTGTGTGCTAATAATACATCATCCATATAGTGAAATATTTGTAGTTCAGGATTTTGATTTCTAAATGGCTGGATTACTTTGTTAACATAAATTTGACACATAGTTGGGCTGTTAGCCATCCCTTGAGGGAGTGCTTTCCATTCATATCTCTGATCAGGACCTTCATGATTCAGTGCAGGGATAGTAAATGCAAAACGTGGACTATCCTCAGGATGAATTGGAATTGAAAAAAAACAATCTTTAATATCTATAGCTAAAACATACCAGGTTTTTGGCAAAGCAGACAACTGAGGAATCCCTGACTGAGCAGGTCCCATAATAACCATCTCATTATTAATGGCTCTTAAATCTTGCAATAATCTCCATTTACCAGATTTCTTTTTGATGACAAAAATGGGAGTATTATGGGGAGATACAGAAGGTTGTATATGTCCTTCTGCTAATTGTTGTTTGACCAGGTCATGGGCTGCTTGTATCTTTTCTTTAGTCAGGGGCCACTGAGGAACCCATACTGGTCTTTCTGATTTCCAAGTAATTTTTATTGTCTCAGTGGCCCTTTCTGAAAATCCATCCCATGTCTGTCTGTTCCTTGATCTATTTGTATTGGTGCTGCTATACCTTGTTCTTGTTTTTCTAATCTTTTTCCTTTCCTAAAACCTTGTCTAGTCATAATAGTGGGTGCATTTTGGTTGATGTTATTTGTTAATGTCAAACCTAATTGATCTAGGACATCTCGTCCCCATAAATTTATAGGAAGATGATCCAATACATATGGCTGTATAGTTCCTTCACATCCTTCAGGATCCTTCCAATCTAATACCATTGCACTTCTATGGGGATTAGTCGCCACTCCTAGGCCTCGAAGCGTTTGAGTGGCTTGTTGTAATGGCCAATGTTTTGGCCATTCTTGACGAGAGATGATGCTAAGGTCTGCACCTGTATCCAGTAGCCCATTAAATTAATGTCCTTGAATATTTAGTTTTAGCATGGGGCGAGAATCTAAATTTAAAGAAAGCATAGCCCAATCTACACCTGTGGAGCCTAATCCCTTGGAACCTCTTTCTACAGTACGACTGGAAAATTTATCATGTAGGCTGGGTATTATTAGTAACTGTGCTATTCTATCTCCTGGTGAAATTACTGATATACCCTTTGGAGAACTGGCTATAATTTTTATTTCACCTTCATAATCGGGATCAATTACCCCAGGACTTATCGTAAGTCCTTTTAGAGTAGAAGAGCTGCGTCCCAATAATAAGCCTACTGTTCCTTTGGGAAGAGGTTCTTTTACCCCTGTGGGAATGATTTGAACTCCCATCTCTGGAGTTAGTACTGCTCTGGCGGAGGCGCAGATGTCCAACCCTGCGCTCCCTCTGGTTTGTCTGATGAGGGATCTGATGGACAATGTGTCCTGGGCACTACCCTGATGGGGTTGCTGGGTTCCTCCAGTGCTCCGTATATTTGTGGTTTTGGGCCCCGGAGCATTGGGCCCCCCTGTCCATTTTTTGGCAATGGAGCCCGATGCCTTTCTCCACGATATCATGGATAAACACCTGGTCCTTGTTCGTTTTTTGATAATGGAGTACCCTCTATGGTGGTTTGAGAACGGCATTCATTAGCCCAATGTCTCCCTCTACGGCACCGTGGGCAAATACCTGGTATTCTACTCCTTTGATACCTAGTTTTGTTAAACCCTCCTCCAATGGGACAATTCCTTTTAAAATGTCCTGTTTGTTCACAATCGTAGCATGTTCTTGGCCTGGCATCTAAAGCCTGTTTTACTGCAGCTGCCACAATTTGCCCTTGTTCATTAATGTCTCTGGCATCTAAAGCCTGTTTTACTGCAGCTGCCACGACTTGCTCTTGTTCATTAATGTCTCTACATAATTTAATATATGTGTTTAAATCTTCATGTTTCCATGGTCTAATGATATCTCTGCACCAACGATTCGCTTGCTCATAAGCCAGGTGTTTTAGTAATGGCATTGCTTGTTCTGTATTCCCAAAAACTCTGGTAGCTGTTTGAATAAGCCTATCTACAAATTCAGCATAAGGTTCATTAGCTCCTTGTATTACCTTAGATAATTGACCTTGTAAACCTCCATGTCCTTGTAAAGTCTTCCATGCCTTAATTGCATCTGCAGCAATTTGTGCATATACGCCAGGATCATATGCAATTTGTTGCTGCTGATCCTCATAAGGTCCCTTTCCTAACAACATATCTAGATTTCTCTGAGGATAACCAGCTGCTGCATTTCGCCTAGCCGTCTCCTTGCAAAATTCCTCATTGGCAACCTTCCATAACAGGTATTGTCCTCCATTTAGCACAGCTTTACACATATTAGCCCAATCTGCTGGCGTCATGTTCAAGTTGTTAATGGATTCGACCATGCTTACAGTGAAGGGTGCTTGAGGACCATAGGTTGTTACAGCCTCTTTTAGCTGCTTCACTGTTTTGAAATTTAAAACTTGGTAAAATCGCTGCCCTCCTGCCTCAAATACAGGGCATGTTAATATTTGAGATCTTGTCTCAGGATCCCAACTATCAACTGCGGGGGTTGGGGGCCTCCCAGCATATGGAGGTGGCGCTGTTGGTTGGACACTTACGCCCTCTGGTGATAGAAAGGTGTTAGTAGCAGTCTCCTGTAGAGGTGGTGCTGTTGGTTGGACACTTACACCCTCTGGTGATAGAAAGGTGTTAGTAGCAGTCTCCTGTTGTAACTTTCCCCCTGATGGCTTTTTCTGTTTTACACTTTCTGTCTCTGTCTGACTAGCTTGAGAGGCCTTCTCTTTTACTTGAATCTTTTCCTCTGTCTGACTAACTTGAGAGACCTTCTCTTTTACTTGAATCATTATGTCTTCTCCTTCCTCTACCATTGTCTGAACTGAAGGCTTTGGACTAAGCAAACAAGATACGAATGTCCACAATGGCAATGTGCCAACTGGCAGAGTCCCTGGGCTTTTCTTTTCTATTCTTTTTAAATCTTCACCATGATGGTTCCATTGTGATATATTTAACAACTCCTCCTTAAAAAGCCATGGGCTACATTTTTGTATTGTATCAACGTATGCCCTGACTGCTCTTGATTTTACTGGGATGCCTCCTTCCTCTAACAATTTACTTAACACTCTTTCAGTTTGTTTTTTACTAATTTCTGATCCCATATTTCTACACCCAACAAGATGACGCCAAACAAAACCGAGACAGAATGAAATAAAAAGGGAACAACAAAAAGTCATTATAGCCTTTCTATCCTCCTGACATGGGCATCCGTCCTTTCTCCCTATCTGTTCCTCAGACGTAAATAGTTTTTCCTCAGATGTGAGCGGTTTTTCTTCCGTCTCACTCATCTCCAGGGACAGGCAACTTAAAACAAAAGTGAAGCAAAATAAAAGAGGAATCTTAAAATGGCTACCCATCCTCTCGCCCTGCCCTCAGGGGCGAGCAGTTTCACTTACCCTCAGTCGCTCCCCGTGCGAGCCACCAAATGCCGCAGTCTGGCTGGGCACAATCAGGAGCCACTTGTCAAAAGAAACTAACTTTATTTTTAGAACCACACACGCCAAACAAAATAGCCTCTCAGGAAAAACCCTCAGAGCCTCAACTGCCACCACCGGCTTTCCACAAGCCTCTCTCCCACACAAGCTTCTCCCCACCTCCCACAATCCTCCTGCTCTTGAGGCCGATTGGCTGGGTCACGTGGGCGGAGCCAAAAAAGTCCCCCAATGAGCAGCTCCGTGGTCTGAAAGGGCAGGGAAACAGCCCAATGAGCATCACCGCAGAGGAGCCAATCAGCTAGATGTTGCTGGGGCCGAGGAGCCAATCAGCTATATGTTGCTGGGGCCGCTGTGAGCCAATCATCAGCCAGCAGCTGGAAGTTTGCTGGCAGCTGGAAGTTTGCTGGGGCCCCTTTGGCTGTGGCTCTCAATATATATATATATATATATATATATATATATATATATATACACACACACATACATACATACATACATACTGGGTATTGAACTCAGAGGTGCTTGATCATTGAGCCACATACTCACCCTATTTTGTATTTTATTTAGAGACAGGGTCTCACTGAGTTGCTTAGTGCCTTGCTTTTTGCTGAGGCTGGCTTTGAACTCTTGATTCTCCTGTCTCAGCCTCCCAAGCTGCTGGGATTACAAACATGCACCACTGCGCTTGGCATGTAATGCTCTTTTAATTTACAAATGAAAAAAATCACAGGCCTGAAAAGGATGGTCATTGTGTTTAAATTTTGATTTAAGAGATCTGGATTCACTTTGAGACTTTTGTGCCAAGTGTGGAAAATAAAAGGCAAATTTATTTGTATGTATACGTATTTTATGAATTTTAGATAGTGGGTTTTTTTTTCCTTCTTTCTCTTTCTTGGTGCTGGAGATGGAACCCAGGGCCCTGCCCATGTTCAGCACTGCCCTATCACTGAGTTCTTCCCCTAGCTCCTGTGCATTGGTTTCTTAATTAGCACTGGCTTTGGAAAATGTTGGTGTATATATTATGGTAATTTTTTTAAGCTGGAATTGAATTCAGAGGCATTGTGACTTTATTAAGTAAATCAGATATGCTTATTTAGTTTTCAAAACATAAATGATAGAGGAATTTTCTACTTGTACAAAAATAAGTGAAAAGTCCATATTTGGAAAAGTATTAGCAGTGTAGTAGTTTGTCAAGGGATATTTCCATTGCTATCATTGGTATTTGCTACAAATATTTCATTTTAAAATAACCTTATGTGAACTCAAAGTAATTCAGTTTAGTTTTAATTAAAAAACATGAATATTTCATTCAAGAAAATGGAGTATCTGAAAATTGGTTAAAGAGTAATACTTTGTGTATTTTTCATTGTTAATGTGATTGATTCACTTTTTAAAGTTACACTTTTTGAGATAATTATAGATTAGAGCATGCAGTTATAAGAAATACACAGAATGATCTTTATATCCATTACCTAGTTTTCTACCATATTACAAAACTATAGTTCAGTATCACAACTAGAATATTAAATATTGATATTCTAAAAAATACAGAGTTTATTTAGACATAAAGAAAAATGAAATTATGTCATTTGCTGGATAATGGATGGAATTACAGACCTTTATGTTAAATGAAGTAAGTCAAACTTAGAAGGTCAAGGGTCATATATTTTTTCTCATATGCAGAAGTTAGAGAGGAAAAAGGAAAAGAAAGGTAGAGATGGATATCATGGAAATCAAGGGGAGATTTAACAACAAATTACATCATTATATACGTACAATATAATGCACCAATAAAAATGTGGGGAAAAAACGTTTCCATCACTAGGAGTGTTCCTTATGCTGCCCTTGTATAGCCATTCCTTCCACTTCCACTTCTACTCCCTCATTAACCCCTGGCAACCGTTAATCTATTCTCTATTTTTACTTTTTAATTTCAAGAAAATCATACAAATGGAATCATAAGAAACCTTTTGGGATTGGCTTTTTCATTCATCACAATTCTCTGGAGATTTACCCAAGTTGTTTTGTGTATCATGGTTTATTCCTTTTGATTGCTGACTAGTCTTCCATAATATGCATGATTCACAGTTTGCTTAACCACTCAACTGGAGGTTATTGGAGCTGTTTCCAGATTGGCTATTACACATAAAGCCAATAAAAACATTCATGTGCAAGTATTTATGTGAACATAAGCCCTCATTTCTTTGGTTTAAATGCCCAGGATTTAAGTTGCTTGTTAGGATGATAGTACATGTTGCTTTTTTAAGTAACTGCCAAACTTTTTCAGAATGACTGTACCATTTGACATCCCAGTAGCAATATACCAATGAACCAGTTTCTCCTCATCCTTACCAGAATGCAATGATGTCATATGTATTTTAGCCATTCTGATAGGTGGGTAGTGAAATCTCATTGAGGGTTTAATTTCTGTTTCCATAATAGATAAAGGTATTGAAATCTTTTCACATGCTTATTCACTAACCATATGTTTTCTTTGGTGATATTTATTTTCACATCCTTTTTAAAAATATTTTTTGGTTGTAGATGAACACAGTACCTTTATTTGTTTACTTATTTTTATATGGTGCTGAGGATCAATCCCAGTGCCTCACACATGCTAGGCAAACGCTCTACCACTGAGCTACATTCTCAGCCCCTATTTTCATGTCTTTTGCCAATTTTCTAATTAGACTTTTTCACTATAGTTTTGATAATACACACACACACACACACACTCACACACAAATAATACATGTATCGTTTGTGTATATGTGTTTTTGTGTGTGTATGTGTGTGTCAGAGAGAAAGAGAAAGAGAGACAGGAAGAGAGAATAGAGGGTCTTCTAAATACCAGTGCCTTGTTAGATATGTTACTCAAAAATATTTTTTTCTTTCTACATTCCCCCTCTCCCCACCACTGGGGATTGAACCCAGGGCTTTGCACATGCTAGGGAAGTGCTTTCTACTGACCTACAAACCCAACCCCTGCAAATATTTTCTCTGACTATAGCTTGTCTTTTATCCTTATGAAAGAGTAAAAAAATAAGGCCTAATTGATCAGTATTTCTTCTTATGGATCATGCTTTTGGTGTCAAGTTTAAAAACCCTTTGCCTAGCTCTAGATCCCCCAAATTTTCTCCTATGTTTTATTCTAAAGTTTTTATAGTTTCACGTTTTACATTTAAGTCACAGTCCACTTTGAGTTTGTTTTGCATAAGATGAAAAACTGAAATCAAAGTATTTGGTTTTCTGTTGTGTTTTTCTTTTTGCCTAAAGATTTCCAATTGTTCCAGTACTGTTGGTTGATAAAGCTATATTTCCTCCACTGAACTGCTCATACATCTTTGTCAAAAATCACTTTGAGCCAGGTGCAGGGTGCGTGTCTGTAATCACCAGTGGCTCAAGAGGCTGACGCAGGAGCATCACAAGTTCAAGACCAGCATCAACCACTTAGAGAACTTGTAAGCAACTTAATGAGACTCTGTCTCAAAATAAAAAATAGAGCTGAGGATATGGCTCATTGGTTAAGCTCCTCTTGGTTCAATTCCTGACATAAAAACAAACAAACAAAAAGAACCACAGAAAAACAAACCAGTTTGGAAGTGAATAAACATTTCTCCAAAGAAGATATACGAATGGGTAATAAGGACATGAAAGATCCTCAACATAATTATTAGGAACATAGAAATCAAAACTACAATGAGATTCTACTTCATAACATCTAGCATAAAAATTGGGATCCCATATGTCCCTAAGGTTCTTTTTTTTTTTTTTTTTTTTTTTTTAATTTTTTATTGTGGGTTGTTCAAAACATTACAAATTTCTTGACATATCATATTCCACACTTTGATTCTACTGGGTTATGAACTCCCACCTTCACCCCATACACAGATTGCAGATTCACATCAGTTACACATCCATTGATTTACAAATTGCCATACTAGTGTCTGTTGTGCTCCGCTGCCTTTCCCATCATCCACCCTCCCCCCTCCCCACCTCTCCCCTCCCCTCCCCTCCTCTCTCTCTACCCCCTCCACTGTATAACCCTGAGGGTCTCCTTCCATTACCGTGCAATTTACCTTCTCTCTCCCTTTCCCTCCCACCTCTCATCCCTGTTAAATGTTAATCTTCTTCTCCTGTTCTTCGTCCCTACTCTGTTCTTAGTTACTTTCCTTATATCAAAGAAGACATTTGGCATTTGTTTTTTAGGGATTGGCTAGCTTCACTTAGCATAATCTGCTCTAATGCCATCCATTTCCCTGTAAATTCTATGATTTTGTCATTTTTTAATGCAGAGTAATACTCCATTGTGTATAAATGCCACATTTTTTTTATCCATTCGTCTATTGAAGGGCATCTAGGTTGGTTCCACAGTCTTGCTATTGTGAACTGTGCTGCTATGAACATGGATGTAGCAGTGTCCCTGTAGCATGCTCTTTTTAGGTCTTTAGGGAATAGACCAAGAAGGGGAATAGCTGGGTCAAATGGTGGCTCCATTCCCAGCTTTCCAAGAAATCTCCATACTGCTTTCCAAATTGGCTGCACCAATCTGCAGTCCCACCAGCAATGTACAAGTGTACCCTTTTCCCCACATCCTCGCCAGCACTTGTTGTTGTTTGACTTCCTAATGGCTGCCAATCTTACTGGAGTGAGATGGTATCTTAGGGTGGTTTTGATTTGCATTTCTCTGACAGCTAGAGATGTTGAGCATTTTTTCATGTACTTGTTGATTGACTGTATGTCCTCCTCTGTGAAGTGTCTGTTCAGGTCCTTGGCCCATTTGTTGATTGGGTTGTTTGTTCTCTTATTGTCTAATTTTTTGAGTTCTTTGTATACTCTGGATATTAGGGCTCTATCTGAAGTGTGAGGAGTAAAGATTTGTTCCCAGGATGTAGGCTCCCTATTTACCTCTCTTATTGTTTCTTTTGCTGAGAAAAAACTTCTTAGTTTGAGTAAGTCCCATTTGTTGATTCTAGTTATTAACTTTTGTGCTATGGGTGTCCTATTGAGGAATTTGGAGCCCGACCCCACCGACTGTAGATCGTAGCCAACTTTTTCTTCTATCAGACGGCGCGTCTCTGATTTGATATCAAGTTCCTTGATCCATTTTGAATTCACTTTTGTGCATGGCGAGAGAAAGGGATTCAGTTTCATTTTGTTGCATATGGATTTCCAGTTTTCCCAGCACCATTTGTTGAAGATGCTATCCTTCCTCCATTGCATGCTTTTAGCCCCTTTATCAAATATAAGATAGTTGTAGTTTTGTGGATTGGTTTCTGTGTCCTCTATTCTGTACCATTGGTCCACACGCCTGTTTTGGTACCAGTACCATGCTGTTTTTGCTACTATTGCTCTGTAGTATAGTTTGAAGTCTGGTATCGCTATACCGCCTGATTCACACTTCTTGCTTAGCATTGTTTTTGCTATTCTGGGTCTTTTATTTTTCCATATGAATTTCATGATTGCTTTCTCTATTTCTACAAGAAATGCCATTGGGATTTTGATTGGCATTGCATTAAACCTATAGAGAACTTTTGGTAATATCGCCATTTTGATGATGTTAGTTCTGCCTATCCATGAACAGGGTATATTTTTCCATCTTCTAAGATCTTCTTCTATTTCTCTCTTTAGGGTTCTGTAGTTTTCATTGTATAAGTCTTTCACCTCTTTTGTTAGGTTGATTCCCAAGTATTTTATTTTTTTTGAAGATATTTTGAATGGAGTGGTTGTCCTCATTTCCATTTCAGAGGATTTGTCGCTGATATACAGGAATGCCTTTGATTTATGCGTGTTGATTTTAAATCCTGCCACTTTGCTGAATTCATTTATTAGCTCTAATAGTTTCTTTGTAGAGCCTTTTGGGTCTGCTAGATATAGAATCATATCATCTGCAAATAGTGATAATTTAATTTCTTCTTTTCCTATTTTTATGCCTTTAATTTCTTTCGTCTGTCTAATTGCTCTGGCCAGTGTTTCGAGAACTATGTTGAAGAGAAGTGGAGAGAGAGGGCATCCCTGTCTTGTTCCAGATTTTAGAGGGAATGCCTTCAGTTTTTCTCCATTCAGAATAATGCTAGCCTGAGGCTTAGCATAGATTGCTTTTACAATATTGAGGTATGTTCCTGTTATCCCTAGTTTTTCTAGAGTTTTGAACATAAAGGGATGCTGTACTTTGTCAAATGCTTTTTCCGCATCTATCGAGATGATCATATGGTTCTTATTTTTAAGTCTATTGATGTGGTGAATAACATTTATTGATTTCCGTATATTGAACCAGCCTTGCATCCCAGGGATGAATCCTACTTGATCATGGTGTACAATTTTTTTTATATGTTTTTGTATCCGATTCGCCAGAATTTTATTGAGGATTTTTGCATCTAGGTTCATTAGAGATATTGGTCTGTAGTTTTCTTTCTTTGAAGTGTCTTTGTCTGGTTTAGGTATCAGGGTGATGTTGGCCTCATAGAATGAATTTGGAAGTTCTGCCTCCTTTTCTGTTTCCTGAAGTAGCTTGAAAAGTATTGGTATTAGTTCTTCTTTAAAGGTTTTGTAAAATTCTGCTGTATACCCATCGGGACCTGGGCTTTTCTTAGTTGGTAGTCTTTTGATGGTTTCTTCTATCTCCTCAATTGATATTGGTCTGTTTAGGTTTTCTATATCCTCCTGACTCAATCTGGGCAGATCATATGACTTAAGAAATTTATCTATGCCTTCACTATCTTCTAATTTATTGGAGTATAAGGATTCAAAATAGTTTTTGATTATCTTCTGTATTTCTGAAGTGTCTGTTGTGATATTGCCTTTTTCATCCCGTATGCTAGTAATTTGAGTTCTCTCTCTTCTTCTCTTCACTAGCATCGCTAAGGGTCTGTCGATTTTGTTTATTTTTTCAAAGAACCAACTTTTAGTTTTGTCAATTTTTTCAATTGTTTCTTTTGTTTCGATTTCATTAATTTCAGCTCTGATTTTAATTATTTCTTGCCTTCTACTTCTTTTGCTGTTGTTTTGCTCTTCTTTTTCAAGGATTTTGAGATGAAGTATGAGATCATTTATTTGTTGGTTTTTTCTTTTTTTAAGGAATGAACTCCAAGCAATGAATTTTCCTCTTAGAACTGCTTTCAATGTGTCCCATAGATTCCGATATGTTGTGTCTGTGTTTTCATTTATCTCTAAGAATTTTTTAATTTCCTCCTTGATGTCTTCTATAACCCATTGATCATTCAGTAACCTATTGTTCATTCTCCAATTGATGTATGCTTTTTCCTTCCTTCTTTTATCGTTGATTTTCAGTTTCATTCCATTATGATCAGATAAGATGCATGGTAATATCTCTACTCCTTTATATTGTCTAAGAGTTGCCCTGTGACATAATATATGATCTATTTTTGAGAAGGATCCATGTGCTGCTGAGAAAAAAGTGTAACTGCTTGATGTTGGGTGGTATACTCTATATATGTCAATTAGGTCTAGGTTATTAATAGTGTTATTGAGTTCTATAGTTTCCTTATTCAACTTTTGTTTGGAAGATCTGTCCAGTGGCGAGAGAGGTGTGTTGAAGTCTCCCATGATTATGGTGTGGTGGTCTATTATACTCTTGAACTTGAGAAGAGTTTGTTTGACGAACATAGCTGCACCATTGTTTGGGGCATAAATATTTATGATTGTTATGTCTTGTTGGTGTATGGTTCCCTTAAGCAGTATGTAGTGTCCCTCTTTATCTCTTTTGATTAACTTTGGCTTGAAATCTATTTTATTTGATATGAGTATGGACACGCCTGCTTGTTTCCGAAGTCCATATGAGTGATATGATTTTTCCCAACCTTTCACCTTCAGCCTATGTATGTCTTTTCCTATCAAATGCGTCTCCTGTAGGCAGCATATTGTTGGGTCTTGTTTTGTGATCCATTCTACTAGCCTGTGTCTCTTAATTGGTGAGTTTAAGCCATTAACATTTAGGGTTATTATTGAGATATGGGTTGTTCTTCCAGCCATATTTGTTTATTTCTGTTACTAAACATTGTTCGTTTTCCTCTTTGATTGTTTCCCCCCGCCTTTACTGTCCTACCTCCCACTGTTGGTTTTCATTGTTATTTTCCATTTCCTCTTCCTGTAATACTTTGGCTAGGATGTTTTGAAGAGATGGTTTTCTAGCTGCGAATTCTTAAAACTTTTGTTTATCGTGGAAGGTTTTAATTTCATTCTCCATCCTGAAGCTTAATTTCGCTGGATACACAATTCTTGGTTGGAACCCATTATCTTTCAGTGTTTGAAATATGTTATTCCATGATCTTCTAGCTTTCAGAGTCTGTGTTGAAAGATCAGCTGTTATCCTGATTGGCTTGCCCCTAAATGTAATCTGCTTCCTTTCTCTTGTAGCTTTTAAAATTCTCTCCTTATTCTGTATGTTGGGCATCTTCATTATAATGTGTCTAGGTGTGGATCTCTTATGATTTTGCACATTCGGCGTCCTGTAGGCTTCTAGGATTTGGGATTCTGTCTCATTCTTCAAGTCTGGGAAGTTTTCTTGTATTATTTCATGGAATAGACTGCTCATTCCTTTGGTTTGGAGCTCTGTACCTTCCTGTATCCCAATGACTCTTAAGTTTGGTCTCTTAATGTTATCCCATATTTCTTGGATGTTCTGCTCATGGTTTCTTAACAGTCTTGCTGAGCTGTCTATGTTCTTTTCCAGTTGAAATACTTTGTCTTCATTGTCTGATGTTCTATCTTCTAAGTGTTCTACTCTGTTGGTAGTATTCTCCATTGAGTTTTTAAGTTGGTTTATTGCTTCCTGCATTTCTATGATTTCTGATTGCTTGTTTTTTATAACCTCTATCTCCCTGTATAGTTGATCCTTTGCTTCCTGGATTTGTTTGCGTAATTCGTTGTCGAAGTGATCTTTCATTGTCTGATTTTGCTGTTTAATGTCTTCCTTGATACTCCAGATCATCTGAAGCATGTATATCCTGAATTCTTTATCTGACATTCCATCTGCTGCAGCTGTTACCTCTTCTAAAGTTGCGTTGACCTGCATTGCTTGTGGTCCTTTCTTTCCTTGTCTTTTCATACTGCTTGCGTATCTTTCCTGCAGGTGCGGGCGGCGGCTCTGCTCTCTCCTTATTCCAATTGGGGTGTCGTGGCTACCACGCCGGCAGGTCACTGGGCCTGTTCTGGGAGCTGGTGGCGGCTCTGTTCTGCCCCTACTCCAATTGGGGTGACGTGTCTGTCGTACCAGCAGGCCACTGGGCCTGTCCTACTGGTCGGTCGCAGATCTGCCCACCTTTCGGGCACGAGTGGAGGCTCTGCTTTGCCCCTACTCCAATTGGGGTGTCGTGACTACCCCGCCTGCAGGATGCTGGGTCTGTTCCTGGCAAGGGAGGCGACTCTGCTCTGTCACTACTCCAATTAGGGTGGTGTTTGTACCCCGCCGGCAGGCTCCTGGGCCTGATCCGCAGGTCTGTTGTAGGTCTGCCTACCTTGAAGGCGCGGGCGGCGGATCTGCCCTGTCCCTCCTACCACGCCTGCGGACCCCTGGGCCTGATCTGCAGGTTGATCACTGGTCTGCTCACCCTGCGGGCACGGGTGGCGGTTCCGCTCCACCCCCACTCCAATTGGGGTCACGTGACCACCACACCGGCAGGGCCTGATCCGGGCGTGGGATAAGGATCTGCTCTGCCCCTACTCGAGTTGGGGTGACGTGTGTACCACACTGGCAGGCCACTGGGCCTGACCCGCCAGGCTGTCACAGGTCTGTTTACCTTGCAAGCGCGAAGGGCGGCTCTGCCCTGCCCCTCCTACCACGCCCATGTACTACTGGGTCGTGGGTCTGCCCACCTGGCGGGTGTGGGTGGCGGCTCCGCTCCGCCCCCTCTCCAATTGGGGTCACGCGGTCACCACGCTGGCGAGCCGCTGGGCCTGCTCCGGGGGCTGGCGGCGGCCCGGCTCCTTCCCTCCGGCTCGAGGACAAATTGAGGAGACTCGGGTGACTGAGCCTCACCCCCCTTACCAGAAGACCAACTGCTTATGTCACCGCTGGTATTGATGAAGATCTCTCCTCCACCGCTTTCTGCTGACATCAGATCTCTGCCATGTTGGTATCCTATGCGAATGGCAGCATTTCGTTCCCCTTGCCAGGCAACCCAAGCAATGGGTGAGTCCTGACCTGCCCTCAGCAGGACCCGGACCGAGACACAGTTTCCGCGGGCTCCTAGCCCCGGTCCAGGGAAGTTCCGGGAGCCGGAACTCGGCCGCTCCGTGCTCGGTGTAAGCTCCTATAAGTGTAGGCTCCAAGAAGCAGCCCCCGCGGGCTCAGTTCTGGGAGCCGGAATTCGGCCGCTTAGTGTTTGGTGTATGCTCTGATAGTAGCAGGGTCCAAGAAGCAGCCTCCGCGGGCTCCGCAGCCCTGAGCCAGGGCGGTTCCGGGACGGTTCCGGGAGCCGGAACTCGGCCGCTCTGTGCTCGGTGTAAGCTCCTATAAGTGTAAGCTCCAAGAAGCAGTCCCCGCGGGCTCAGTTCCGGGAGCTGGAATTCGGCTTCTTGGTGTTTCGTGTTTGCTCTGATATTAGCAGGGTCCAAGAAGCAGCCTCCGCAGGCTCCGCAGCCCGGAGCCAGGGCGGTTCCGGGACGGTTCCGGGAGCCGGGACTTGGCCGCCCCGCGCTCCGTGTTCACTCCGATAAGATCAGATTTTAAGAAGCCCCCAGGCGCTGAACCCTAGCAATCTGTCTGCAAGCCGCAGGCGAATTGCAGCCTGAAATTACCTGTTCTATGGCTGAATGAGCTGCGGTCAGTCAAAAACAGGTGTGGTGACGTCAGTTTACCAACATGGTGGCTGCTGGCCTCCTCTGTGGTCTGACCGGTGTGGAGAACCGAGATGGACCGCTTCCTTCCCCGTCTCGAACCCAGAATTCAGCCCTGAGTGCGGTGCTTGCGCGTCTGGCAGAAACTGCAGCGCTGTAACCCTGCGTCTCTATCCCAGCGCGCCTTGCAGACTCTAGCCGCGGGGCGATTTGCTGAATAAGCAGTATTACCCTCCGTGCGACAAACCTCTCGCGTTTGAGTCCCCGTAGCCGATCCTCATGCGATGGAAATCCTTCCTCCAGGTTCCGGCGCACCCCACTATTGCTGGAAATTCCTAACAAGATATCCTTTAGCCGTCCTGACTTGTCATACTCCCACACAGTGAAGCAGCACACGGGGGTAATGCACTCCCCTCGCCGCCATCTTCCCTCCTCCGTCCCTAAGGTTCTTTTCTTTCTTTTTTTTTTTCTATTTTCTCTCTGTTGTTCAGATTTTGTTATTTCTATTGTTGTATCTTCCCTTTCACTGATTCTTTCCTCTGTCTCCTCCATTCTGTTGTTGAGTTTTTTTATTTCAGTTATTATATTTTTCAGTTCTAAAAATTTCATTTGGTTCTCCTTTGTATATTCTGGTTTGGGGGCTGAGACTTTCCATTTTTTAATTTGTTCCAAGAATGTTCACCATCGCTTATAGAAACATTTTTATCATAACCACTTTAAGTCTTTGCAAATAATACTGATATATTAGTCACTTTGGCTTTGGCATATATTGATTATCTTTCTTATTTGATTTGAGATCTTCTTGGTACTTGGTATGAGTGATTTATTGAAACTTCAACATTTTTATAGTATGTTATGAGGTTCCAGATCTCATTTACAACCTTCTATTTTATTTTATTTTTTTCTTTTATGGATTTTTATTTTTTTAAATACATGACAGAAGTGGAATGCATTACAATTCTTATTACACATATAGAGCATAATTTTTCATATCTTTGTATATAAAGTATGTTACGCCAATTCATGCCTTTATACATGTACTTTGGGGTATTTTTGCATTTCAATTCTTATTACACATATATACCACAATTTTTCATATCTCTGTTTGTATATAAAGTATGTTGACACCCAATTCAAGTCTTCATACCTATACTTTGTATAATAATGATGTCCATCACATTCCACCATTCTTGCTAATCCCCTGCCCCCTCCATTTCCCTCCCACCCCTCTTCTTTATCTAGAACTCATCCAACCCTCCCATGCTCTCCCTCCCTAACCCATTATGAGTCAGCCTCCTTATATCAGAGAAAACATTTGGCATTTGTTTTTTGCGGGGAGGGATTACAACCTTCTATTTTATTTGGCTCTTATTGACATCATTCTGGCAAGGAAAGTGTGGAAATGCCTGATTATTGACTGGTGGAAGTAGTGTAGGTTCCCTACATGGCCTTAATTAACACCTGAAGTGGGGGAACTTCTCTTTATTGCTGGACAGAGATGGAAGACTCATGTATTTGGGGATTCTAATGTTGGGGTATGAGTTTCCTTGGGCTGTCATAAACAGATTGTCACAAATTGTGTGCCTTAAAACAACAGAAATTTATTCTCTCACAGTTAAAACCAGAACTTCAAAACCAGTATGCTGACACACTGGAAGGAAGGTTGGTTCCTTCTGAAAGCTCTCAGGCAGAAATCATTCCATCCCCTAATTTCTGGTATTTCCCCAAATCTTGACATTACTTAGTAAACAGTAATTCTGTTCTCTGCCTGCATCTTCACATTACCTTTTTCTCTGTGAGTATCTGTGTTTTTTCATGCTGCCTTTTTTTAAAAAAAAAAATAATTTTTATTTTTGGGTCTTCAAAATACAGAATCATGTTGTTGGCAAATAGGGATAGTTTGAGGGGTTTTTTTATATTTATATCCCTTTAATTTCTTTATTCTAATAGCTCTGGCTAGAGTTTCAAGTATGATGTTGAATAAAATAGTGAAAGAGAGCATCCTTGTCTTGTTCCAGTTCTTAGAGGGAATGCTTTCAATTTTCTCCATTTAGAATGATATTGGCCTTGGGTTTAGCATATATACCTTTTACAATGTTGAGGTATGTTCCTACTATCCCTAGTTGTTCTAATGTTTTGAATATGAAGTGGTGCTGTATTTTGTCAAATGCTTTTTATGCATCTATTGAGGTGATCATATGATTCTGTCTTTAAGTCTATTAATATGATGAATTATGTTTATTGTTTTCTTTTCTTGATTTATCTTAGTCTGGTTTTGGCATCAGGGTGATACTACCCTCATAGAATGATTTTAGAAGGGTTTCCTCCTTTTCTATTTCATGGACTACTTTGAGGAGTATTGGTGTTAGTTCTTTTTTGAAGGTCTTGTAGAACTTGGATGAGAATCTGTCTGGTCCTGGGCTTTTCTTGACTGGTAGGCTTTTGATGGTGTCTTGTATTTCATTACTTGAAATTGATTGTTTCAATTGTGTGTGTCCTCCTGACTCAGTTTGAATAGGTCATATGTTTCTAGAAATTCATCAATATCTCCCAGGTTTTCTATTTTATTGGAGCATAAATTATCAATAGTTTCTAATTATCTTCTGAATTTCAGGAGTATTCATTGTGATATTTCCTTTTTCATCACGAATTTTAGTAAATTGAGTTTTTGCCTAGGGGTTTATCAATATTTTGCTGAGAATGTTCTTTTTTTTTTTCTTTTTTTTTTTTAATTTTTTATTGTTGGCTGTTCAAAACATTACATAGTTCTTGATATATCATATTTCACAATTTGATTCAAGTGGGTTATGAGCTCCCATTTTTACCCCATATACAGATTGCAGAATCACATCAGTTACACATCCATTGATTTACATATTACCATACTAGTGTCTGTTGTATTCTGCTGCCTTTCCTATCCTCTACTATCCCCCCTCCCCTCCCCTCCCCTCCCCTCCCCTCTTCTCTCTCTGCTCCCTCTACTGACATTCGTTTGTCCCCCTTATATTATTTTTCCCCTTCCCCTCACTTCCTCTTGTATGTACTTTTGTATAACTCTGAGGGTCTCCTTTCATTTCCATGCATTTTCCCTTCTCTCTCCCTTTCCCTCCCACCTCTCATCCCTGTTTAATGTTAATCTTCTTCTCCTGCTCTTCGACCCTACTCTGTTCTTAGTTACTCTCCTTATATCAAAGAAGACATTTGGCATTTGTTTTTTAGGGATTGGCTAGCTTCACTTAGCATAATCTGCTCTAATGCCATCCATTTCCCTGTAAATTCTATGATTTTGTCATTTTTTAAAGCAGAGTAATACTCCATTGTGTATAAATGCCACATTTTTTTAATCCATTCATCCATTGAAGGGCATCTAGGTTGGTTCCACAGTCTAGCTATTGTGAATTGTGCTGCTATGAACATCGATGTAGCAGTGTCCCTGTAGCATGCGCTGAGAATGTTCTATAGTGAAGGCTTTCTAGTTGTGAATTCTTTTAACTTGTTTATCATGGAAGGTTTTTATTTCATCTTCAAATCTGAAGCTTAATTTTGCTGGGTATAGAATTCTTGGTTGGCATCCATTTTCTTTCAGAGTTTGGAATATATTATTCCAAGACATCCTTGATTTGAGGATCTGGGTTGAGAAATGATCTGAGATCTGAATTGGTTTCCCCTTAAATATAATCTGACATTTTTCTCTGGCAGCCTTTAAAATTCTATTCTTATTCTGTATGTTTAGGCATTTTTTTAATAATGTGACTTAGTGTGGGTCTGTTGAAATTTTGTACATTTGGGATCCTGTAAGTCTCCTGTTGCTGGGAGCCATTAGCCAAGTAGGTATGACAATTTCCTTGAGCAAGGTCACCTACATGCAATGTCACTGCAAAATGTCAGCAACATGGGTTTAATCAGAAGGGGGGAGATGCTGGGAGCCATTAGCCAAGTAGGTATGACAATTTCCTTGAGCAAGGTCACCTACATGCAATGTCACTGCAAAATGTCAGCAACATGGGGTACGCTGGCAAGGAAATTGTCATACCTACTTGGCTAATGGCTCCCAGCATCCTGTATTTGATCTTCCACTTCATTCTTTAGGTTTGGTAAATTTTCTAATATTATATAATTTAAAAGATTATGCATTCCTTTGGCTTATATCTATGCACCTTCACCTATCCCGATAAATCTTAAATTTGGTCTTTTCATATTCATGTTCATGTTCTCTTAACATATTCTCTCCATGGTCAACTTTATTTTCAAGATTATATATTTTGTCTTCATTGCCTAAAGTTCTGTCTTCCAAGTGGTCTAGTCTGTTGGTGATGCTTTCCATTGAATTTTAAATTTGGTTTATTAATTTCTTCATTTTGAGGATTTCTGTTTGATTTCTTTTCATAATCTCTATCTCTTTATTGAAGTGATCTTTCATCTCCTGAGTTTTATCTGATTTCACTCCTTAAATCATCCTTTGCCTTGTAGATCAGTTTAACTATATACATTATAAACACCTTTTTTGACATTCCTTCCACTGTGGTGTCAATGGATTCCATTATTGGAGCATCTTGGTTTGTTTGGGATAATTTTTTCCCTTATTTTTTCATACTGTTTTTGTGTCTACCTATCTATCACTGTGGATCTGAGGCAGTACAGTTTCTGTCCTGTAGATTTATAGTGTCCTTGAAGGTTTACAGTACCTTGCCTTTAAGGGGAGACAAATAATAACACCAACCAATGCAAACAATATTCAGCCTCAAACTAAATAGCTCCTACTAAGATGTCTACAGTTTTGTCACAATAAACAAAAAATACATGTTCAGTTATTGCCTATAATAAAAATGGCAAGTTTGCAAAAGTGTTTACTATTTCAAGTGATGAACAAAGAGAGAACAGAAGTGGTGCAGGTTGTGATGTTCATGAGGAAGAAGAAGATAGAAGTAAAAAATTATAAAAAGAGTGAAAGAAGGAATTATAGAAGCTGGCTGTTAGAAGGGGAAAAGAGAGAAATAGAATCAAGGGAAACAGATAACTGAGAGTAAAATATATATATATATATATATATATATATATATATATATTTTAAAAATTAAAATAGAAAGAAGAAAGTGTGAATAAAATAATACAAGACTGAAATATATTATTCAGATATCCCAGTTATACATACACAAATAAACTGATGTATGGAAAATAATTGGTTTCAAAAATGGTAGAAATGTGAGAAAAAAAGAAAAAGAAAAGGGAAAAAATGGATCTCAGTGGAAAAATTGAACAGTTGTTTCTGCTGGAGTTCAAAAGTTTCTCAGCTTCCCTTCTCAGCAGTTATTTGGAGTTTGATGCTTGCTCCTACCCTCGAACTCCTGGAGTTCAGGTGTAGGCTTGGTATGCTCCAGCTTCTTTGCTGAATGTCAGTTGGTCTGGATGTTTTAAGTCAGCATACCTCCATGGACCAGTAGGTGCATGCTGGAACACTTCACCCCAGGAATCTCCTTTGGGTTCACTCATGTGGTGTAGGAACCTGTTCTTAGCCCACTAAATCACTTGCAGACCCCACAATTCCTGTTTCTTTGATTCAGTCTCAAATTCAATCTCTCCTGCCCCCATGCTTCTCTCTCAGCTGGTCCTGAGGGCTGGGGCTGAGCCTGCAGGCCAGTCCTGAAGCTCTGTGCTGGACCAGGTAAGTCTGGTGGCTAAGCAGCATGTGGGGTGTTGAAGCCCAACCATGTCAGGGGCCCAGCTGTTCTCTGTTGGATGGGTCAGGGCCACGCACCAGGATTCAAAGCTGCAAGCAATGGGCCAGGTTGGGAGCCACAGAGGGGTTGGTGGACTGGGGAGTCAGAGGACTCTGTTGGATGCTGGACTCATGCTGGACCTAGCAGGACCTGGGACCAGGGGATTCTGGGGAGGGAGTCGGAGACCAGGCTGGTGCCAGTGCTGGCCTGGGTGGGCCCCAGGGATCAATGGGTGCCAGACCAGCTGGCTAGGGAGCTGAGAACAAAATGCCCTCACACCCTTTTCCAACCTTCCAACTCTGGGACCCGCTGTCCCATCAGTCCCTGTGAGCCTCAGGATTCACAAGGCTGGGGAGACCCCAACTCTTTCCAGCCTCTCTAACCTGTGCTCATCCAGGCAAGATTCTCCCAGTTTCTAATGTTCCACAGCAACCTAGCTGCAAACTGGGATCTGGGTTTTCAGATTCTGTAGGCTCTGCCATGCTGTAGTCCCATGGCTCCTGGATGGGCTCTCAGAGGACAATTGATAGACTCCCGTGGAGAGGTTTTAATTATATCAGATTAATGAGTCAAACAGTCTCTAGTTTGGCTAGGGCAGACTGCCCCTCCAGGTTTTTCAATCTAAGCTCCAGGGAAATGCTGCCTCACGCTAATCCGCCATCTTTGAGCCCCACTTTATGCTGCCTTTTAACAAAGTCATAGTATTATTGCCTACCCAAATCTAGTATGATTGTCTCTTAGCTACTTATATTTGCCAAGACTTTTTCCAATAGAGTCACATTCTGAAGTTCTGAGTTGGCATGAATTTGTGGGGTACCTACCCTCAGGACATACAGGTTTCTCGTCGTTACATCTTCTTGATAGTTTCACTCTTTTTTTTTTTATTATTACATAACAGCCTTTTTGTCTTCAGTAGCCTGTATTTTTCATAAAGTCTATTTTTTCTTGTTGACATAATTTCTCCAGCTCTCTTTGGATTAAATGTTTGTATGATACAACATTTTTTCATCTTTTAAACTTTCAGTGTAGCCTGGCACAGTAGTATTTACCTGTAATCCTAATGATTTGGAAGTCTGAAGCAGGAGGATTACAAATTTGAGGCCAGACTTGGCAACTTGGTAAATTCTTAAGCAACTTAGTGAGAACATATCTCATAATTTTTTAAAAAAAGGTCTAAGGATATAACTCAGTGGTTAAGCACCCCAAGATTCAATGCTTAGTACCAAACACAAAAAACAATAAATTAGAGTGGGGGGGAATTACAAAAATACATCTATTCTGTTTTTTTTTTTTTTTTATATTTGCCTATGTAGTTACTTTTATTGGTGTTCTTATTTTTTTTTCTCATGGATTAAAATGACTGTATAGTATTCTTCATGATGAAGTGAATGACTCACTTTACTAGATTTAAATTTTTTAGTTGTACATGGACACAATTCCTTTATTATATTTATTTTTTTAAATGTGGTGCTGAGGATTGAACCCAGTGCCTCATACATGCTAGGCAAGCACTGTACTACTAAGCTACAACCTCAGACCTTCACTTTACTAATTATTGTAGGGCAGGTTTGCCTATGATTTTCTCAGGTTTTATGTACCTGCATATACATAGTAAGATAGCAAGGGCAAGAATAAACTTTAAGTTGATTAAATAAGCAACTTAGAAACATGGATGGGCTATCCACAAGAAGAACTGGTCCATATTTCAAGTGTGAAATTTTTGAATGATGAGCAACTTTCACTCTAAATAAAAGAGGATTGGTATCATTCATGAGAAAAATCAAAGAATAATATAAATTTTACAAGTACAATACTACCTTTCTATTTATTCATTGATATAGTCCTAGTGCCCAGCATACTACTTGGCATGTGGTAGATGAATAAATGAATAAAGAATACTAGAGAAGACCAGTGTTGCTGGGAGATTGAAAAAAAATGATTTCTGAGGGTTAGCTTTAATGTTCATGAATTCTGATAGGATGATACACTGGTAAATTAATAGCACAATGTTTAAAATGTAAAATTCTATCCAGTGTTTACTGCATTGATAGGTTTGAGTCCTATGTAACCCATAAATCTTTAGAGATATTTTTGTATAATTTATTTGATTAAATGTTTCTCAGTTTGCAAGTCTCAATGTGTGCTTCTGTTTGGGGAAAAAGATGTTAACTACTGTCGATTTTCATGACAGAATGGGCGCTTAAAGGAGGAACAGAATTGGCACATAAAGAACCTACTAAAGGAACTGAGTGAGGATAAGTCAGACAGATTACCAGTTGTAACGAGAGAGGATGTTGAAGAAGCAATGAAGGAAAAATGGAAGTTTGAAAGAGACCAGGAAAAAAACTTGAGAGGTGATTTAAGAACTTAAGAGAATTTTCATGGAAGTGTTAGTTATTTCTTGAATGTACTAATGCTTTTGTCTTTCAATATATTCAAAATGCTGTGAATATATTTCACATGACATCATTCCCACCACAACCACAAACACAGGCGAGGGAAATAACAAAGTAGGCAGAGGTACTGAAGCCAAGTGAGGAGGAAGAATAAGGGCAGTGATCAAAAATGAAGATGGATGAAATCTGACTCTTAACACTGAACAGCATCTGTGAGAGACCACTCTGAATTTCTTCTCACAGTGTGTATTTTTTTCTTTCTTTTGTGACATTCTATTGTTTGGTGGGTTCATTGGCTTTAGATTGGTAATGATAAGATGAATATAACAATGGAATACCCATTCCCAATGTCTCTAATGAAGATAAGCCCCACATTCAGATGGGGGATAGAGGCATTAGACTTAGGAAAGGGGAAGTTTGGAGGACATGGATAGAAATGATGCTAGAAGTGGGAGATCAAACACCTAAGACATATTGACCTAGAAAATCATGGTCTTGGGGTAAGCTGGACATGTACAGTTTTAATGCATGCATTTTCTTTATTCCTATTCCTTCATCCTAAACTTGTAGCTGAGATTTCTAAAATCACTTTTGTCAAAAACTCCATAAATAATATGTCTGCTAGGAAGCTAAAAAATATGGAAAGAGACTTATGCACTCACTATAAGAAATATCTAAAGCTGGGAGGCACAACAAGGGACTAGATCTTCCTGGATTTCTCTAGGTTTTTCAGAACACCTACTTAACCAAGCACATTGCATAAAGCAGTCACACCACTCTGGATATTTGTTGTTTGGAGTGAAATAGCCTCCAAAGCTAAACATGAAGAAGTAAGCTCTATTTTTAGAGGTCAAAACTGTTCCATAAAACTCTTCCTTCCCAAGTCTCTTTATGGGCAGTAGTGAGGCTATGAGGTGGTAGATAGGGTATTTTGTAAGACTTCTCTCCAAAAGAGTTCTGCATGTGTTTGAAAGTAATGCCTTAATATGTCCCTTGAGTTGGGATTGAGACCTCCCAAAGGATGCTCAGGTCTTCTTGGTGAACTGTCTTCTAAGTGGAGAGGACCCAGTTGAAGAGTGCCTGTTTATGGTTTGGACTGTATGTGTGTGTCATACAAGACCGTTGGCCAAGTTGGATAACTGAGCACAGCAGAGGGAGGGAGGACATATGTGGTTTTCCAAGGAAGAAAGCTTACGAAGGCCAAGGAAGAGAGGGAAAGTGGGAGAACAGATGTAACTGGAAAGAATTTCTGAGGCAGATGTGCCAACTAGTCCCTTACAGTTCATTTTGGTTTGAAGCAAAAGCAGCAGCTCACCTGGGAGCTTCTTAGATTCATGGAATCTCAGGCCCCACCCAGACCTACTGAATCAGTGTGCATTTTTGACAAAATCCCAGGGGGTTCATCCTGTGCACCTCAAAGTTTACAAATTACTGCTACAAGTCTTTTCTTCCAACTTTTAGCCAGGATCGTTCAGGTACAAGGATAAAAATCCAACTCAAACTAGTCTGAGCATAAAAGGAATGGTATTTTTTCATTTCATATAATCAAACCACAGAAAAGGCAGGGTGCTGCTGACTCTATGCAGGGCCTACATGCTATCAGATCTCATATTTTTTAAAAAATCTGTGTATGTTTGTGTATGTGTTACTAAAAGGGAAGGGAAAGGAGTTTTAAGAAAGTAAAACAATAACCACTACCTCTACCTCTTTCCAGTACTTTAGTGACAGCTACTAACCTTCAACTCAGGGGCTGAATGTAGCATAGGGCTCAGACAGTTGCAGTCTGCTCAAATGAGAGAACAGTTGCTCTCTGGGTAATAATAGTAGTAATAATTATTAAATAACAATAATAGGCACTATGTGTTAGGAGATTTTAAAATATATAATCATATATATATCTGGGGAAAAAAACATGCCTAAAGTCCTTTCAGACCACTGAACCCTAGAACATCCCTTTGGTCTAACTGGAATGCTTCAGTTGCTCAAAAACATTTATTGAGTACCAACTAATTGTCAGGCTCTGTGCTAAGGGCTTTATTTACAGAGATTAATAAGATGTGTCTTACCCTTAAGGAACTGTCAAACAGGTTGTGTGTGGTAATGATTCAAACACCCATTAAGTTCATTGGACTGTGTGTTGTATAATGTTTCCTATTAAAAAATATTCAGGCAAGAAATGGCGGCACAGGCCTGTCATCTCAGTGACACAAGAGACTGAGGCAAGAGGATCACAAGTATAGCCTTGGCCACTTAGTGGGACCTTGTCTCAAAATAAAAGTTAAAAAGGGCTGGGATGTAGCTTAGTGGTAAAGTTCCCCTGAGTTCAATCCTCAGGACCCCACTTCCAAATACTCAGCAGTATTATACTCAAGTTTAAAGACTGAATAAAATATCATGTTTAGCAAGTGCACCAGAGTAAATGTTATATGTCTAAAACAGCTCAATATTTATGCATATTTATTTGGGGGAACTCATTTTTCACTCTAAAGTCTTACTAAGTGGGAGAGTAGGAAAAGACATGTTATCATGACTTTCATATGCTATCATTTCACACAAGGGAAATTCAAACTAGTGCATTTACTTACAAACAATTTACTTATAAAAATGACTGCCAAAGACATGAAAAGGACATAAGTTGAAATCACTTTTGTCCAGAGGCATAATGGCCAAAAAAAATGACAATCTACAAATAGAGAATATATATGATATAATGTATTGCACAAAATAGGACCCATGTTAAGCCATCACAGGACTATTTAAACTTATGGGTTCCTAGGCATATATATCCTTTGATCACAGACCCAAACCACACATCTACTCTATAATTGGAAGCTAATGTTACTTGGCTTTTAAATCAGGAAGAATAAGCAATAGTTTAAAGTTTATATTTCCCAAAATTATATACATAAAATAGTATTTATAAGTTAACAGAATTTTAATGCCAGACCTTAACTTCATAAAACCAGATTCCAAAATATTATTGCAAGGATAATAAAAATGACTTGGTATCTTGATTTTCTTTCCAACAGATATGCGCACACAAATAGGTAATGCTGAGAAACTGTTTCTTGAGAAACTCAGTGAAAAGGAATATTGGGAAGAGTACAAGAATATAGGGAGTGAACAACATGCTAAACTCATTACATCCTTGCAAAATGACATCAATACAGTTAAAGAGAATGCAGAGAAAATGTCAGGTCAGTTCCAACAAAGCTAGATCAAATTCATTAAAAGACCTTTAGGGGATATATATTTGGTGGAAGAAAAAAAAATGGGTACTTCTACATGAATCTCTGCTATGAGCACAACCTGCATCAAGGGAATGCAAGTGAAATATCTCATGGAATGGGGAAGGTGGTCCTCTGAGGCATCCATAAAAACATTCCCATGAAAGAGGGAGTCAGCCTCTATCCAGCTAGGACCAGGAAATGAACATGAGTTTTGAGACGGTATCAGTCAAGTGAGACCTCTCTTTCCCTTCACCATGCTCCCCTCTTTGCTTCAGCCCTGAAATAGGAGGCTTGGGAGCTCAAGGCAGAGGAAACACAGCAGTCCCCAGCAAGGAAAGAGGAATAGCCATCATTTTGAATGAACCTGAATGTTTTGTTTACTACAGTACACTGGACATATTAAGTTCTTATTAGAGGACCTTTTATTACCACAAAGGAACAAAAATTTCATAGAAATTGCCATATATTTTATCAAGAGGAAGTCACTAGCCTCATACAATGAATTTTAAAGGAAGAAAGGAAATAAAATTGCTTGACTTCCCATGGGTCATGCTTGTTGAATGTGACACTTTCATTGAGGAATGGGAGGACATTCCTTCCGTTGATTGAATATAGAATCAGAAGGCCATTGGTTCAGTGGTGGCTTAACAGATGGTTCCTCCTTATCTTTGAAGATTTGTGATTTATTCTTTTGAGGCACTCCTGATTTGCTCTGTGGGCTTGTCCATATTCTCTTCTTGTTTCCCATGGACTAATTCTTGCAGTGTTCTCCAGCCCAGCTTCTGAAGAGAAGCCAGGTGTCTTTATTTACCTAACTAAAAAACAATCAAAGACCTTTGTCCATGACTCCTCATGGATTGCTAGTCAGCCCCAAAATAAACTCTTTGGTCAACTGTCCCAACTTGCTTTATTTAGTAGCCATCAATGATCCCTGACAGGGGTAGGGGTGGGAAAAAGTATTCAGGACTACTTTTATGAGATTTAGCCAGAAGTAGGAGTTGGGGGATTGGGTATAGAAAACAGGCACTGGTATATCCTGTGATACATAGGTCAAAACTAGTTTTTTCCCCAAAAGAAAAAAGAAACTTAGCCCTGATAAGTAATTACAGTCACAGAGTATTTTGTACTTTACTAGGGGCACAGGACAGGGATCCTTAAAACTTTTTTGTATACTAAGAGTGAGTTAAAAGACTTGGGTTCAATACGCAAGACCCTGGGTTCAATCCCCAGCACCACAAAAAACAAAACAAACAAAAAGACTTGGGTTCAAATTCATTTATAAATAAATAAATATTATATCCTTGAGTCTTAAAATTTCCTTCTCTATAAAATGAGAGTCCCCAGGTGTTCTCCAAGATGATTCACTGTTCCAATTTTGCTTTTCTATGTAATCCTTTTAAGTTCCTTACAGATTAATTGGGCCCACTTTAAAGATGTGAAAAAAGAGGCTGAGAGAAGTTAATTGACTTAACCAAATTCACATACTTAGTAAGTAGTGGAAAAGGATCTTTGAACCTAGGTGCATCAGACACTAAACTCACATCCTTCAAATAGGCCTCCTAGCTCTGTGATCCAGTGAGGCAGGGATGGCTCTCTAATACCAACTGTGCCTGCAGAGTTGACTGCTTCTGCTCAGTTTCTCCAGAGGAAACTGAAAGGAGGCCCCACCCAGGAGAGGATCAGCTCAATGAAGTTGTGTCATGCCCAGAAGTGAGTGACAGAGCACAAAACTCTCAGCAGGCATGGAGGAGTAAACCAAAGCAGAGCCAAATACCACAGGGAAGTCAGAACAATGCAGAACAAGCTTTAACCAGTGTGATTTGTGGGCTTGTCCCTATTTTCTTCTTGCTTCCCATGGACTAAGGTCCAGGTTTTATGGTTTCTTTCAGATGTTAAGATTGTAAAATCCATTACAGCTAAACTCCTGTTCCATTGCAACTTTTAGGTTGATTGTTGTTTTGTTAGACCTAAGTTTCAAACTCAGCCTCTGAATAGTAGCCACATTAGACTGAGCATCTGAGCAGCCAGGAGTCTCACAGCACAAAGTCATAATCTTCCAAGCTCCCAGTTGCAGTGTGGCGAACTTTTATGAAAAGGAGACTTCTGTATATCCTTACTCTCTTTGGCTATCTTCACAAATGAGTGGTTAGTAACTGTCTCTCAGCTACAGAAAGCATCATCCAAATCACAAAAGATAATAGATTTTCACAATTTGTGCTGGTTATATTGTTTTTAAGAAGAAAAACAGTCCATAGAATGTTAACTGGGGTTTGGAACAGTTATCAATGTTAATACTGTTTCTTCAGTATTAATGTGGCAATAGAGCTATAGCTCTGGGTAGTCTATTTTTTATAATTTACAGCAAAAAGTTCATTTTTTTCAATTTTTTTTTAGTTGTAGTTGGACACAATACCTTTATTTTATTGATTTTTATGTGGTGCTGAGGATCGAACCCAGCACATTGCACAACCCCACTGAGCCACAACCCTAGCCCCAAAATAGTTCATATTTAATGTTATAAAGGTCCAGGTTTTATGGTTTCTTTCAGATGTTAAGATTTTAAAATCCATTACAGCTAAACTCCTGTTCCATTGCAACTTTTAGGTTGATTGTTGTTTTGTTGGACCTACGATTCAAATAAATAAATAATATTAACCTGATGAGCTTGGGCTTAAATTAAAAAAAAAGAAATTCCAGGGCTGGGGTGGTGGCTTAGTTGTGGAACTCTTGCCTCACACATATGAGGCCCTGGGTTCAATCCTTAGCACCACATAAAATAAATAAATAAACAAACAAACAAACAATAAATGTATTGTGTCTATCTACAACCAAAAAAGTTATTAAAAAAAGAAATTCCATTGGAAATGAAGTTGAAAGGAATAAATAATCAAGCAATTACTTCAAATTAGAGTAAGAAAAAATGCAGGTAGATGAGCATGTGTAGGAAAAATGAAGATGTCTATTTCTTATTTTCCAGATGACAAGTTAGATTAGTTCTCCAAATCTCATGATCTCTTGTTTTGAACCATGCCTCAGTCAGACACTCTATCCAACTCTTGAGGCCCTCTCTGGACCCATTTTTCTGGCCACTCTACAACTTGGGCAAGCTCTCTTCTCTCTTTGCTTCCCCTTCCTCTCCACCAGTTGCCCCTGAGGAGCATCATTTGCTACCCTGGTGCTGAAATCATAGATCACTGCCCATCTAAGATTTGCAGTTAGCCAAATTTAATTTTCTTCAAAATGTTTTTCAATATCTATTGTGTCCAGGAATTCAGTAATAGAAAGAGATGAAAATTTTTACTTCCTGCTAATAGGGGGAACTGAGTAATTTTTGCCTAGCTCCCTAGTTTCCTAGAAGCCACCTTAATTTAGTTCCTGGTCTGTTTGAAGACTGGACCTCCAGATCTGCTTCCCTATGGCATAAGATCCCAAGCATTCAGCTTTGACAGCCTTGATCTGTGAAGAAAAATTTGAATTGAAACAATATCCTAAATGGCAGTTACGTTCTACAGCACTCTTGGTACAATATTTATGTTTAGTTATAGAATAAGTTAAATAGGCCTCTGTGGGCCTTTCCAGAAATCTAGCAAACACAGTTTTCAGCATTATTTATATGGAAAATACATCTAAAGTAATTATCTTGGATATGTTATAAATGAAGATAGGGGACATATAACTTTGATGTTATAAAAAACACAATTTTGATTACTGTTATGTTAACTCATCTGGAGTAGTACAGTTCCCTTGTATTTCACATTGCTGACTGTATCACTTTATTGAAGAATCTGCTCAGATGTTAACTCCTCAAGAAAGCTTTCTCTGATCATTCTACCTGAAAGAGATTTTTAGTTTCTCTTCATCACACACATCACCACCTAAAATAATATTTGTTTTTTTATTTTATGGTGTGCCTTTCCTATGAGAATGTACATGCCATAAGGACAGGGGTTTTGTCTGTAGTAATCAGCAATATTCCCAATGCCTTCAATAGTGTCTGGCATATAGAAGAACTTGATAATTGTTGAAAAAAGCAAACAAATTGAGCTCCTTTTATCCAGCATTATTCCTCTCCACACTCTAAAAGCAGTCTTAATATCATGGTACCTTAATTTTCTTTAAAAATATGTTTGTTTGTTTTTAAATTGAAGGATCTCTAAGCATCTTTTAAGGTCTAAACTTCAATGATTCTTTGTTTTCTCAATAATGACATTAAGGACCATAAGAAAATACATAGATAGAGAATCCTGCACTTGTCTCTGTCCTTTCTTCTGGTAAGCCCAACACAGAATCAGGTCTATTGCCTCTCATGCCCCTTCTGCTCAGAATGCTTCTCATTCTGTTTTTCCCTGCCCCAGGAAATGCATGCCAGGAATATTGAAAATTTAGTTAGGTAGAATTTTTGGTAAAAATGTACTAAGAAGCCAGGTGCTGTGATGCATGCCTATAATCAATCCCGCTATTTGGGAAACTGAGATGAAAGATCAACCACAGCAAGACCCTGCCTCAAAAAATATTTTTCTCTGAGAATTTAGGAGAAAAAAATGTGTAGAAAGGAGAGATGTGGATTATGGAAGGTGACATTTACTAACATATAGATTTACCCAGGAGCAGTCTTGTTAAGGCTTATAATTTTCTGTTTAAAGAACAGTATAAAATTACTCTGGAAGATACTAGAAAGAAAATAATCAGAGAAACTTTGGTGCTACTGGACCAAAAGAAGGAATGGGCTGCGCAGGTATGTTTCAATTTTCTTAAAACAAAACTTTCCCCTTAATTTTTCTTATATTATAGTGGTTAATAACTTGCATTCTAAAGTTAGGCAGTTTGAGTTTAAATAACAATTCTACCACTTACTGGATTTATAACCAAGTTTATTAATTTTTATGGGCTTCTGTTTCCTAATTAATAAAATAGGGAAAATAATAATATTTATCTCAAAGAGATAATGTGAGGAATGAATGAAATGATTTAAGTACCCTAATGTCTCACAAGAAGCAAATAAATTACTTTTTTGGCTATTTTTAAAGTATAATAATAATAATAATGACTACAACAAAACATTAAAATAAATCCTTTGGATGAAGAATAGAATGAAATATTGTCTGAAAGGTAGTTATTACATATCCAAACCTAGGAGAATACACTCTATACTGCTGGCACTTTAAGTTTGGGATATAAAACATTTTCTGAGACATAATTTCCAATCATGTATGTTCTTTGTTTACACTAAATATCTAAGTTTTTATTTTTCCATAGTCCTTCTACAAACTATCTCCTAAATCAGTAAAGGAGTGTCCAGCACAGATCTTGGACATCCTTTCTTCAGAATCACAAACATTTGGTCTTTTTAATTTCAGTTGCTATTGTTTGTTGCATCTTCATTGGTTCAGTTGTTTCTGCCATGGTACTCTCTCTATTGCATGACTTTTACTAATTTATACAAATATAGAAGATTATGGAGAACTGATCAAGAGTTTGTCTGCCCATGCAATTGGGTCACTTTGTGACTGAATCTGAGTAAATAGTGAAATTGACCATTAAGTTATCCGACTATAGTTAAGATGATTGAAAATACATATGTAGATCAAACAAGCATACAAATTCAAGCATGTATCATGAGAACTGTTCTAAATACTTCTCTAAGCATTTTACATTTAAGTCTCTCAGCAACCCTACAAGGCCTAGGAAGCTGATGAGGAGGAGACTGAGGCACAGAGAAATAAAAATAACATGACTTGCCCAGAACAAGTAGGAAAACTCACAATCAATTCAGGAGATTTCTTTCAGATAGATCATTGGTGATCACACTATACATTTTCTCTTTTCTACATACTGCTAAATACTCAACATGGTTGAATTACATTTTCATTTTAACTGGCTATGTTACCATACAGTTTACCTTTCTGTACAGGACTTTGCAAACTTAGCTACACATTGATGTGTCACATGAGGAACTTTTTTAACCTAACCTGGTACCCGGGTCCCACTCACAGAGATGCTAATGTTATTGACCTGGGATATTACCAGAGTTCACAGATTTTTCAAAATGTACAGCATTTGAAATATAATTAAAATATATTGCCAAAGTGGAAACCACTGCCTCATTGTTAGTGAATTAACTTGTTAGTCATCTGACCTCAAGAGCTACTTCCTGCTTTTGTTCAAATGAAATTTTACATTGGAGGAAATTAGAATCATAATAGGAATATAAAAGTTCCTGGTTCCTAGGGCATATTTAATAAGCATGATTTAATGATTTTTTAATTGAAAATATTTCATCTCTAAAGACAGCAGAAAAACTTACCCTTCACATACCTTTAAACTATTTTTATCCATATTTATGATCTAGACTATCTTTCTCTTTTCTTTTTTGTAGAATATTTTTCTTAATTTCTCATCTTATCCCAGTGAGAGTTGGGAGGCTGAAATAGGAGAATCATAAGCGTGGGGCCAGCCTAAGCAACTTAGTGAGACTATCTCAAAGAAAACGTGGTGAGGACGGGAACTGGCGATGTGGCTCAGTGGCAGAGCACCTCTGGGTTCAATCTCCAGTACAAAAAAAAAAAAAAAACAAAAAAAAAAAAACTCTTCTTTTGATTCTGCCCTTCAGTTACTGAATATTGAATTTATATCATGATCTTCATTTAAAATCATCTTACAAAGAAATATAGTGTCATCCATTATAAAATTTTTGCAGGTGAAATTTAAAATCCAAGTATTTGAAAAAAATTGCATTTTATGAATGTACTGATGAAGTAAGACTTTTCCTGTTTCTTTACACAAAATCTTTCTCAGGAGACAAGCTAATAGCCAGTATCCCTAAAACTAAGTGTTATTAGGTTTATAAATGTGTATATTGTTACTACTCATGTAGAAATTGTTCTAATTAAAAATATAGAAGTGTCATTTACTTATGCTTTTGCTATATATTGGATTATATCTGACTATGGAGTGTTTGATCACTGCAAGTTAGCTATCTCAAATGTGGAGCATGAATGACAGCCACACACTGTTCATTTCTCCAAATCACCTGTAGCAGACAATGTAAATCAACAAAAACAAAAATACAATAGGATAAGAACAAATGACTGAACCAAAAGTTCTCACATGTTCCTAAAAATCCTTACAAAATATAATTTAAAATGAATGATCAGTTAGACTGACTGTGTGACATCGTTGGGTAAAACTCTGAATCATCACATGGCAACTCTTGGTTAACATAAACTTTCTTTTAGAATGCTGTAAAGTTAATTGATAAAAACAGTTATCGAGAGATCTGGGAGAATGATTGGCTGAAAAAAGAGGTGAGTAGAATACATCAAAACAGTTTTTTCTTTCTTTCCTTTATTTATTTATTTATTTATTTATTTATTTTTTTGTTGAACTGGAGATGACATTTAATCGTAAAATGAAGTCATGGGAAAAGCATGGAATTTGAGATCAAGTGAAATTCTAATCTTTTTAGTAAGTTGCTATTCAACAAATACCATAGTCTCAGTAATAACCAGAAGTAATTTGGGGGCTACAATTCACACAGTATACTCAAATCTGTATAGTTTCTTCATGTCTCCTCGTGGGTGCATTCTGACTTCTGATTTATTTATTTATTTTTTTTTTAAATTTTTTATTGTTGGCTGTTCAAAACATTACATAGTTCTTGATATATCATATTTCACAATTTGATTCAAGTGGGTTATGAGCTCCCATTTTTACCCCATATACAGATTGCAGAATCACATCAGTTACACATCCATTGATTTACATATTGCCATACTAGTGTCTGTTGTATTCTGCTGCCTTTCCTATCCTCTACTATCCCCCCTCCCCTCCCCTCCCCTCCCCTCCCCTCTTCTCTCTCTGCTCCCTCTACTGACATTCGTTTGTCCCCCTTATATTATTTTTCCCCTTCCCCTCACTTCCTCTTGTATGTACTTTTGTATAACTCTGAGGGTCTCCTTCCATTTCCATGCATTTTCCCTTCTCTCTCCCTTTCCCTCCCACCTCTCATCCCTGTTTAATGTTAATCTTCTTCTCATGCTCTTCGACCCTACTCTGTTCTTAGTTACTCTCCTTATATCAAAGAAGACATTTGGCATTTGTTTTTTAGGGATTGGCTAGCTTCACTTAGCATAATCTGCTCTAATGCCATCCATTTCCCTGTAAATTCTATGATTTTGTCATTTTTTAAAGCAGAGTAATACTCCATTGTGTATAAATGCCACATTTTTTTTATCCATTCATCCATTGAAGGGCATCTAGGTTGGTTCCACAGTCTAGCTATTGTGAATTGTGCTGCTATGAACATCGATGTAGCAGTGTCCCTGTAGCATGCTCTTTTTAGGTCTTTAGGGAATAGACCGAGAAGGGGAATAGCTGGGTCAAATGGTGGTTCCATTCCCAGCTTTCCAAGAAATCTCCATACTGCTTTCCAAATTGGCTGCACCAATTTGCAGTCCCACCAGCAATGTACAAGTGTACCCTTTTCCCCACATCCTCGCCAGCACTTGTTGTTGTTTGACTTCATAATGGCTGCCAATCTTACTGGAGTGAGATGGTATCTTAGGGTGGTTTTGATTTGCATTTCTCTGACTGCTAGAGATGGTGAGCATTTTTTCATGTACTTGTTGATTGATTGTATGTCCTCCTCTGAGAAGTGTCTGTTCAGGTCCTTGGCCCATTTGTTGATTGGGTTGTTTGTTCTCTTATTGTCTAATTTTTTGAGTTCTTTGTATACTCTGGATATTAGGGCTCTATCTGAAGTGTGAGGAGTAAAGATTTGTTCCCAGGATGTAGGCTCTCTATTTACCTCTCTTATTGTATCTTTTGCTGAGAAAAAACTTTTGAGTAAGTCCCATTTGTTGATTCTAGTTATTAACTTTTGTGCTATGGGTGTCCTATTGAGGAATTTGGAGCCCGACCCCACAGTATGTAGATCATAGCCAACTTTTTCTTCTATCAGACGGCGTGTCTCTGATTTGATATCAAGCTCCTTGATCCATTTTGAATTCACTTTTGTGCATGGCGAGAGAAAGGGATTCAGTTTCATTTTGTTGCATATGGATTTCCAGTTTTCCCAGCACCATTTGTTGAAGATGCTATCCTTCCTCCATTGCATGCTTTTAGCCCCTTTATCAAATATAAGATAGTTGTAGTTTTGTGGATTGGTTTCTGTGTCCTCTATTCTGTACCATTGGTCCACCCGCCTGTTTTGGTACCAGTACCATGCTGTTTTTGTTACTATTGCTCTGTAGTATAGTTTGAAGTCTGGTATCGCTATACCACCTGATTCACACTTCCTGCTTAGCATTGTTTTTGCTATTCTGGGTCTTTTGTTTTTCCATATGAATTTCATGATTGCTTTCTCTATTTCTACAAGAAATGCTGTTGGGATTTTGATTGGCATTGCATTAAACCTATAGAGAACTTTTGGTAATATCGCCATTTTGATGATGTTAGTTCTGCCTATCCATGAACAGGGTATATTTTTCCATCTTCTAAGATCTTCTTCTATTTCTCTCTTTAGGGTTCTGTAGTTTTCATTGTATAAGTCTTTCACCTCTTTTGTTAGGTTGATTCCCAAGTATTTTATTTTTTTTTTGAAGATATTGTGAATGGAGTGGTTGTCCTCATTTCCATTTCAGAGGCTTTGTCACTGATATACAGGAATGCCTTTGATTTATGCGTGTTGATTTTATATCCTGCCACTTTGCTGAATTCATTTATTAGCTCTAATAGTTTCTTTGTAGACCCTTTTGGGTCTGCTATGTATAGAATCATGTCATCTGCAAATAGTGATAATTTAAGTTCTTCTTTTCCTATTTTGATGCCTTTAATTTCTTTCGTCTGTCTAATTGCTCTGGCCAGTGTTTCGAGAACTATGTTGAACAGAAGTGGTGAGAGAGGGCATCCCTGTCTTGTTCCAGATTTTAGAGGGAATGCCTTCAATTTTTCTCTATTCAGAATGATGCTAGCCTGAGGCTTAGCATAGATTGCTTTTACAATATTGAGGTATGTTCCTGTTATCCCTAGTTTTTCTAGAGTTTTGAACATAAAGGGATGCTGTACTTTGTCGAATGCTTTTTCCGCATCTATCGAGATGATCATATGATTCTTATTTTTAAGTCTATTGATGTGGTGAATAACATTTATTGATTTCCGTATATTGAACCAGCCTTGCATCCCAGGGATGAATCCTACTTGATCATGGTGCACAATTTTTTGATAAGTTTTTGTATCCGAGTGGCCAGAATTTTATTGAGGATTTTTGCATCTAGGTTCATTAGAGATATTGGTCTGTAGTTTTCTTTCTTTGAAGTGTCTTTGTCTGGTTTAGGTATCAGGGTGATGTTGGCCTCGTAGAATGAATTTGGAAGTTCTCCCTCTTTTTCTATTTCCTGAAGTAGCTTGAAAAGTATTGGTATTAGTTCCTCTTTAAAGGTTTTGTAAAACTCTGCTGTATACCCATCCGGTCCTGGGCTTTTCTTAGTTGGTAGTCTTTTGATGGTTTCTTCTATTTCCTCAATTGATATTGGTCTGTTTAGGTTGTCTATATCCTCCTGACTCAATCTGGGCAGATCATATGACTTAAGAAATTTATCTATGCCTTCACTGTCTTCTAATTTATTGGAGTATAAGGATTCAAAATAATTTTTGATTATCTTCTGTATTTCTGAAGTGTCTGTTGTGATATTGCCTCTTTCATCCCGTATGTTAGTAATTTGAGTTCTCTCTCTTCTTCTCTTCGCTAGCATGGCTAAGGGTCTGTCGATTTTGTTTATTTTTTCAAAGAACCAACTTTTAGTTTTGTCAATTTTTTCAATTGTTTCTTTTGTTTCGATTTCATTAATTTCAGCTCTGATTTTAATTATTTCTTGCCTTCTACTTCTTTTGCTGTTGTTTTGCTCTTCTTTTTCTAGGATTTTGAGATGAAGTATGAGATCATTTATTTGTTGGTTTTTTCTTTTTTTAAGGAATGAACTCCAAGCAATGAATTTTCCTCTTAGAACTGCTTTCAATGTGTCCCATAGATTCCGATATGTTGTGTCTGTGTTTTCATTTATCTCTAAGAATTTTTTAATTTCCTTCTTAATGTCTTCTATAACCCATTGATCATTCAGTAACCTATTGTTCATTCTCCAAGTGATGTATTCTTTTCCCTTCCTTCTTTTATCATTGATTTTCAGTTCCATTCCATTATGATCAGATAGGATGCATGGTATTATCTCTACTCCTTTATATTGTCTAAGAGTTTCCCTGTGACATAATATATGATCTATTTTTGAGAAGGATCCATGTGCTGCTGAGAAAAAAGTGTAACTGCTTGATGTTGGGTGGTATATTCTATATATGTCAATTAAGTCTAGGTTATTAATTGTGTTATTGAGTTCTATAGTTTCCTTATTCAACTTTTGTTTGGAAGATCTGTCCAATGGTGATAGAGGTGTGTTGAAGTCTCCCATGATTATTGTATGGTGGTCTATTAGACTCTTGAACTTGAGAAGAGTTTGTTTGATGAACATAGCTGCACCATTGTTTGGGGCATATATATTTATGATTGTTATGTCTTGTTGGTGTATGGTTCCCTTGAGCAGTATGTAGTGTCCCTCTTTATCCCTTTTGATTAACTTTGGCTTGAAATCTATTTTATTTGATATGAGTATGGATACTCCTGCTTGTTTCCGAAGTCCATATGAGTGATATGATTTTTCCCAACCTTTCACCTTCAGCCTATGTATGTCTTTTCCTATCAAATGCGTCTCCTGTAGGCAGCATATTGTTGGGTCTTGTTTTGTGATCCATTCTACTAGCCTGTGTCTCTTGATTGGTGAGTTTAAGCCATTAACATTTAGGGTTATTATTGAGATATGGGTTGTTCTTCCAGCCATATTTGTTTATTTATGTTACTAAACATGGTTTGTTTTCCTCTTTGATTATTTTCCCCCCTTTAGTGTCCTACCTCCCACTGTTGGTTTTCATTGTTATTTTCCATTTCCTCTTCCTGTAATGTTTTGCCAAGGATGTTTTGAAGAGATGGTTTTCTAGCTGCAAATTCTTTTAACTTTTGTTTATCGTGGAAGGTTTTAATTTCATCTTCCATCCTGAAGCTTAATTTCGCTGGAAACACAATTCTTGGTTGGAACCCATTTTCTTTCAGGGTTTGAAATATGTTATTCCAGTATCTTCTAGCTTTCAGAGTCTGTGTTGAAAGATCAGCTGTTATCCTGATTGGCTTACCCCTAAATGTGATCTGCTTCCTTTCTCTTGTAGCTTTTAAAATTCTCTCCTTATTCTGTATGTTGGGTATCTTCATTATAATCTGTCTAGGTGTGGGTCTCTTATGATTTTGCACATTCGGCGTCCTGTAGGCTTCTAGGATTTGGGGTTCTGTCTCATTCTTCAAGTCTGGGAAGTTTTCTCGTATTATTTCATTGAATAGATTGCTCATTCCTTTGGTTTGAAACTCTGTCCCTTCCTGTATCCCAATGACTCTTAAATTTGGTCTCTTGATGTTATCCCATATTTCTTGGATGTTCTGCTCATGGTTTCTTAACAGTCTTGCTGAGCTGTCTATGTTCTTTTCAAGTTGAAATACTTTATCTTCATTGTCTGATGTTCTGTCTTCTAAGTGTTCTACTCTGCTGGTAGTATTCTCAATTGAGTTTTTAAGTTGGCTTATTGCTTCCTGCATTTCTAGGATTTCTGTTTGTTTGTTTTTTATAACCTCTATTTCCCTGTATAGTTGATCTTTTGCTTCTTGGATTTGTTTATGTAATTCATTGTTGAAGTGATCTTTCATTGCCTGATTTTGCTGTCTGATGTCTTCCTTGAGACTCCAGATCATCTGAAGCATGTATATCCTGAATTCTTTATCTGACATTCCATCTGCTGCAGCTATTACCTCTTCTAACGTTGAGTTGACCTGCAATGCTTGTGGTCCTTTCTTTCCTTGTCTCTTCATACTGTTCGCATTCCTTTCTACTTGGTGAAACTGTTGTGCTATTGAATTTTCCCCCTATATATTTATATTGGTCTTGTATGGTTGCAAAGTCTCCCTCGCAGGCGCGGGCGGTGGCTCTGTCCCTCTGCGGGCCGCTAGGCTTGTTCTGTCGGTGGTCACAGTTCTGTCTACTTTGCAGGCGCAGGCAGCGGCACTGCCCCTCTGCAGGCCTCTGGGGCTGTACTGCCAATGGGTCGCAGGTGCGCCTACCTTGCAGGTGCGGGGGGGGGGGGCGGCTCTACCCTTCCTCAGGCCACTGGGCCTGTTCTGTCTCTTGGTTGCAGGTCTGGCCTGTTCTGATGGTGGTCACAGTTCCATCTACCTTGCAGGAGCTGGGGGGAGGGGGCGGCTCTGCCTCTCTGCCTCTCAGCAGGTCGCTGCTCCTGCCGGTGGGTTGCAGGCCCGCCTACCTTGCAGGAGTAATTGGAAGCTCTGTCCCGCCGCGGGCCACTGGGCCTTTTCTGTCGGTGGTCACCGTTCCACCTACCTGGGAGGCGCGGGGGGTGGGGGGCGGCTCTGCCCCTCAGCAGGCCGCTGGGCCTGCTCTGTGCGTGGTCACAGTTCCCTCTACTTTGCCGGCGCAGGGGGAGGGGGCGGCTCAGCCTCTCAGCAGGCCGCTGCTCCTCTTCTGCCGGTGAGTCGCAGGCCCGCCTACCTTGCAGGAGTGATTGGAAGCTCTGTCCCACCGCGGGCCACTGGGCCTTTTCTGTCGGTGGTCACCTGGCAGGCACGGGGGGTAGGGGGTGGCTCTGCCCCTCAGCAGGCCGCTGGGCCTGCTCTGTGCGTGGTCACAGTTCCCTCTACCTTGCCGGTGCAGGGGGAGGGGGCGGCTCTGCCTCTCAGCAGGTCGCTGCTCCTCTTCTGCCGGTGAGTCGCAGGCCCGCCTACCTTGCAGGAGTGATTGGAAGCTCTGTCCCGCCGCGGGCCCCTGGGCCTTTTCTGTCCGTGGTCACAGTTCCACCTACCTGGCAGGCGCGGGGGGTGGGGGGTGGCTCTGCCCCTCAGCAGGCCGCTGGGCCTGCTCTGTGCGTGGTCACAGTTCCCTCTACTTTCCTGACTTCTGATTTAAATCACCTTTTTTGGATGATGTGGTTTCCTTTAGACAAGTGTTCAGTTTTTTAGATTTTCTTTCTTCCCTCTGATCTTCTCCAAGAAGATCCCTGGATGTATGGGAAAGAAGGCCATACATGACCTTTTGTGGGTACACTGCTGAAAAAAATTTAGATCTGTGGGATTTCCTTTGGATCCTTGCTCTCCCTGCCTGCCTGCTGGGAAGGAACTGCTCTGGTCCTCTGTCTGCACTGGTGACTTCTGAAGTGGACTGGGCTGGCACAAAACCTATAGCTCAGCCTTTTTTTTTGTTCAAGATGATCCTGTAGAATGCAGCATCTATACTTCACTCAACCTGATCTTTAGGCCTTTTCACATTTCTTAAGAACATATAGAAATTACTGAAACCGGGTGTGCTGCCTTAGACTCAGTTGTCCACCTGTCTCCCTATATCAGTGCTACAAGCAGGAGTGCTCTTTCTGGATGTGGTCATGTGATGATTTCTAGAGCAGAATCTCTCAATCTCCACACTGTTGACATTTCGAGATGGATAATTCTGTGTTTTGAGGTACTGTCCTGTTTTCCTTACATTGTGCATGCTGGTCCCTCTGCCCTTATCTCTATTACCTCCTTACTTTCATCTACCTAGAAAACACTAACTCTTCCTGTAGGGACAGGCATTTTTTTTTTTTAAGCTGTAGTTGGACATCTTTATTTATTTATTTTTATGTGGTGCTGAGGATTGAACCCAG
The DNA here is from genome assembly GCF_021218885.2 of Marmota monax. Taxonomy (NCBI): domain Eukaryota; kingdom Metazoa; phylum Chordata; class Mammalia; order Rodentia; family Sciuridae; genus Marmota; species Marmota monax. The sequence continues at coordinate 4,261,201 of NW_026695236.1, read as the reverse complement.
GGCCTCACACATGCTAGGTGAGCACTCTACTGCTAAGCCACAACCCCAGCCCATAGGGACAGACTTTGATGACCAATTTCCTTGTGAATTATTTTTAACTCCCTCAGGAAGTCTTGAGTGATCCTCCCCCAATGTTCTTTGGTTTTATTGAATTCTTGTTAAATATGTTGAAATTGTCTGTTTACCCATTTGTGTCCTTAATAAATAGAGCTGGCTGTTTTTTCAATTATCTATCTATGGCACCTGATAAATAATCTGTGCTTATTAGCTATTGAATGAAGAATGTTAATGAATATAGACACATTATTGAAGGATGAATTACATATATGGCTGAGATCCTGGATGAAGGAAAAGTTATGTGAAAACATTTGTAAATTGTTTATGTTGTGGTTTAAGATGATATGGGCTAGAGTTGTAGCTCAGTGGTAAGAGCACTTGCCTGGCATGTGTGAAGCACTGGGTTCAATCCTCAGCATGGCATTAAAAAATAATAATAAATGAATAAAATAAAAAGGTATTGTGTCCATCTACAATTTTAAAAAAGGTGATATACTACATCCCGTCTTTCCCGAGGGTCCAGGAAATGAAACGATAGAAATACAAAAAAGATCCTTTCGAAAGTGATGTTCCAACAATGGTCTGGAAGACAAAAAGCAGATATGAAAGCATGTTGAATAAAACTGGCAGATAACATTTGGTCCAGATGTTACAAGAGTGCCACAGAGAATGTGCAAAACTCAGTCAGCTTCTGGAAACCTGTGGGATTCTCTGCTTGGAGTCTGTGTGTACTATGAATGGTAGGGATGGGAACTGAAGCAGAAAACAAGAGTTACACGATGATCTGCATCAGCAAGCATCCACCAGGACCTGCTACTGAAGGCTCTCCTCTGAGAACACTGAGAATTATCTGAAAACAGCTAAGGTTTCTAATGTAGACATTAGACATTTCTATGCAAAAAATTCTTCCTATCATGGCATTTAAGAGTCTGCAATCTAGCTTTCCAGGAATTGCCACTGAGATGCAGATTTTCATAAAAACCCTTATGGGGAAGACCATCATGCTTGAGGTTGAACCACTGGATACTATAGAAAATGTAAAAGCCAAGATCTAAGATAAGGAAGGAATTCCTCCCAATCAGCAAAAACTAATCTTTTCTGGTAAGCAAATGGAAGATGGGTGTATTTATCTGACTACAACATTCAGAAGGAGTCTACCCTCCATCTTGGGCTAAGGCTTTGTGGTGGTGCTAAGAAAAAGAATAATAAACATAAGAGAAGAAAGGTTCAGCTGGCTGTCCTGAAATACTGAAAGATGGATGAAAATGGCAAAATAAGTCACCTTCACCAGGGGTGAAGGTGGTGCTGGGTTCTTATGGCCAGCTACTTTGACAGACTTTATTATGGCAGGTACTGTCTGACTTACTGCTTCAACAACCCAGAAGGCAAATAACGTGTATAAGTTAATAAAAGACATGAACGAATAAAAAAAAAAAAAGTTCACAATCTAATATCCTATTCTTGCCTTTCATCCCAGAATAAAGTTTATCAGTCCACCTACCCTGATGTTCCATAAACTAAGTCCTGAGTCCATGCTCCCATTCAGAGGAAAAATCTGTTATGAAAACAGACTTCAAAACACAGTGATAGAGAACATCCACTTCATTCCCCCAAACCTTTCTTAAATATGAATAAACAACCAAGGACCTTTAAGCATATGAATACAACCAACACAACAGACAAGAAGAACCAAATGAACTAACATTAACAAAGTAGAACACAAACAATAAAAACTGTCCCTGAGAAAGGTAGAAAAAAATTCAAGGAATAAAAAGATCTTTTTTTACTCTTAAAAAAAATCTGATAATGTATTTTATTTAGAAAATGAGATACTTTAAGACAAAAATAATCAAATATAAAGTAGGAAACAGAACAATCTTTCATAACAGGAAAGACAAACCAGGTGCAATGGTGCATACCTGTAGTCCCAGCAACTGGGAGGCTGAGGTAGGAAGATTGCAAGTTCAAGAGCAGCCTCAGCAACTTATAGAGGTCCTAAGCAACTTAGCACAACCCTGTCTCAAAAAATGAAAGGGGACTGAGAATGTTGCTCAGTAGTTAATGCCCCTGGGTTCAATTCCCAATAGCAAAAAAAAAAAAAGAAAAAAGAAAAAGAAAAACGGTGGTGGATAAGACATAGAGTACTAATGTAAGATGTACAATATCCAAGGACCGATTCCAGAAATAAAAAAGTAAAGGAAAGAAAATTGTGAATGAAATAATAGAAATTTTCTGGGTGCTGAAAAGGACAAGAGTTTTCAGAACATCAAGAACAAAAGGAAAATCCTAAAGGTTTCTGGCAGAAGGTTGAAGGGGTGGAGAGGAAATTAACTGCAAAGGAATAAGAACCAAATGGCATTTGATTTTTCAGTGGCAAAGTGCAGATGGAAAATTATTTTCAAATTGGTATTCTATACTCAGCTAAGCTAGATAAGGGCAAAATAAAGCTGTTTTCAGAAATGCAAGCGCTCAAAATATTTATTTCTCAATCTTCCTCAGGAATTTACTTAAACAATGTACTTCGGCAAAACTAGACTGTAAGCTAAGCAAGAGAAAAACAGGAAACAATGTAATTCCCAGTACACCACAGAAGAAATGTTTGAGATAATTGTTCTGCAGGCCTAAAAAGCATCCAGATTGAAACTGTTCTCACTTCTAGGCCCCAAAATCACATTATCCACAACCAGCTGTGCAACTCCACCTAAATGCATCACAGACATCTCCAATCTCTAAATTGAATTCATCTTCCCCCTTGCCACAAACACCCTCTTCATACTATCTGTCCTTGTTGAGGTTCCCACCATTATCCAGTTACCCAAGCCAGAAACTTGGGAGTGCCTTAGAAATGTCCTCTTCTCTTCCCATATGCAGAATGCCTCTTCATTCCAGCAGGTCAGGTTTGTGACCACCTTGCCTTTCCTTTTTTTCCATTGCCCTAGTACAGATCCATTATCTTTTACACAGATCTTTCAATTGCATCTTACCTGATTTTCTTCCCTCTGGACTAGACACTTCCCCTTTCTTCTTCACACTACCCTAGAGATACCTTTCTAAAACATAAACCTGATTGTGTCAGTCTTCTGCTTAAAAACACTCCATTACAGGTTCTCTAGTCAGTTCAGAGGTGCCAGGAAGCATGTTCTCCAGAAATCAGTCAGGCCCTGCTTTGCATATAGTCAGGTTAGACTCTACCTTGTGGGTAACAGATTCACTGAACTCTTGAACAGCCTGAGTGTTTCTGGATTCTGGAGATGGTGGTAACTTGGGCTTCATTAGCCCTTCTGTTCCCTGAAATTTCCTTTACATACAAGGTAACCACCAAGCCTGTGTTTAATTGTCTATAAAACCAAAATCAGTACTTTTTGAGAAAATTCACTTCAAACTACACAACAGGTTTTAGTGAGCTAATCTTTCGTGATTCTTGAATGTATATCTTCAGCACTAACTTATGTGTACTCTCAGCTCTGAACCCACATTTGTATTTGTCTGCCAAATATTCCCAGGTAGATATTCCAAAGGCCTTTCAAATTCAACATACCCATGGCAGGACTTACTAAATTCATCCTTAAATTTTCTTTTTCTATGTTTCCTTTTCTACCATCTGTCAGCTTCTCCTCTTTCCTTTTCCTTATCCTCTATTTCACCAGGTAGTTAGTGAGTCTAGGAAACAAGGAATTAAAACAATTTATATGCTTTCTATAGTACTTACACCTATCTTTAAAATTCCTTTATAAAGTCATGGTGAGTCAGGTGTGCGGGCACATGCCTAATCCTAGCTACTCAGAAAGCCGAGGCAGGAGATTGGTTTAGATTGAACCAAGTTCAAGAATATCCTGGGGAACTTAGCAAGATCATGTTTCAAAATAAAAAATAAAAAGGACTAGGGATGTAATCCAGTGGTTCAATCCCTAGTAACCAAGTAAATAAGTAAATAAAACAAAGATAAAATTGTGGTGTATAGAAATTCATACTATCCCCAAAAACTCATCAGGATAACTCTCCAGTTTAAAGCAAGGTATCAATAATTTAAAAATAAATCAAGGTGGGCTTAATAATTAAAGAATATATTAGGGATAAATTTAGTTCTTACAATTTTTTAAAATATAACAGCATGATCCTATAATAATAATTATGCAACTCATAAGATGTTATAGATTTTAGGCTTAGGGAAAATTACTACAAAATTTATTGATAAGAAAGGATTGGTGCCTTGGCTCTTTCTGCTAAAGTCACAAATTTTGTTTTACTTTTTAAATATTTTTTCCTTTTCAAAATTCAATGGAAATAAAAGAGAAAAATATCAAGTTTAATTGAATCACCAACAAAAAGAGGTTGGTAATAAAGGACAAATCATTATAAGACAATTCAATAGATTTAATTTCTCATTAGTTCAATAATTACTCATTTTAGTATTATTAAATTTATTCAAAAGATTAATTAAAACTATTTCCAGTTATAAATATTATCATAAGAATTAAAAACTGGAAACAGAACAAAATGTATGTAAATTTCTTTGAGGAAAGTTTAGAATGAGTAACAAAGGATATTTAATAATGGAACTTCTGGAAACATTTTTCCAGTTAACTATTTTTCCAACAATAACCAAAACCTTAGATCTCTGAGAAGGATACAGAGATGCTCTATTGCACGATTTTCATTATCTTCCTTTATTTAACATACTTAAGAGGAAAATGAGAATTGGAATTTTCTAACAACTTGGACTAATTTAACAAATGAAAAGCCAGAGAAACGAGACAGAGGAATTCTAGGAAGTTAGCAATCAGAATGTCAAGTATGAAGAGACATCAGCTTAAGTAGATCTTCTAGGTCCCTGACTTATATAATAATTTTAACTAAATTATCTTTCTTGATTTCTAATTTCTATTTACATTTCTTAGGTATTTGGGGACAAGTAGTATTTCACTTTTTCCTCCTTTTTACTGTCTTATCCCAGAAATCTAAAGGTACTTATATGACTGTGAAGAGGAACCAGTTTAAATTTTCCTAATATTTTAAAAGGCAGAGAGGGAGACAGCAATTGATGAGAACTTTAAAGGGGAAGATGATATTGTGGATATCTTTAGCCTGAAAAGCTGGATGTAACTCTCCAAAAAGGATCTCATTCCCAACTTTGGAAAGAGACCAGAACTATGTGTGTTACCTCCCAAACATGCCAAGCCCTTAGGTCAAACATTTCCAAATGTTCTAGTATTTTTCTCTGCTTACAACCTCTAACTCTAATTTGTTTCTTATTCTTTGACATTTGAAAATCATAAACTTCTCCTTAATGCATTCAAGCTTATAATCAAGTTAATTATTTCTCAACATATGAGATCCTTGAATACCAACCTCTGGCTTTGTAATTTTGTATTATGAATTTAAATGATTTTGCTAAATTGTTTTATGCAGGAAATAACATATGCTTTTCTTTTTAACTCAAAGCCACCAACAGTGTTTGAGCCTTTTCTGTGACACTGGTATTACTTTATAACTATTTGTGATTTTGTTTATGGGATTATAAACTGTCTTGAGGGAAGGAGACATGACTTACTCACCTTTGTATCTTTCTACTTATAGCTCAGAATCTTGTCTACACAAGATTTTATATATTTAATAAATGACTTGAGTGATAGAACTATGCATGTGGAAATATATCAAATGCTTCAAGATTTTAAAATACAATTAGATGCCAGTGACAAAGCAGAATGTGTTAGTTATTTTCTTCCATGTACTCATCTGAGTTCTATTCTCTGCAACTTTTGACAAGAAATAGTGAATCTAAATTCTGCACCTTCATTGTTTCGACTCATTCCCTCAAACTTGCATTACTGTCTCCTATTTGTCCTCCTACTATCCTCATCAGCCTACCACTTTCTATTGTATACTCTTAGTTCTAATTCTTCTATCTTTCTGATCCTTCCCCATGAAGACTTATATTGCTATAGGTCTTCTTCTATATTGCTCAAACTGCTTTCAGTGGCAGAGATGTGAGTTGGGGGTTCTATCTAATAACACTCCTTGATATATTCTTACCATTATCAAGCCTTCTTTAGTCAAAATTTACCAAAATATACTTCTTAAGGACTGATGAAAACTCAATCAACAGAACTGCCAACTTTTATTCATATTTTATTTCTTCAGTAAACATTAACTAAGCTTGGTGTGTCTAGCATTACCTGCCATCACCTAGAGGATAAAACCCAGGCTCAATAGCTTTATTTGACCCTGATTGTCCACTTCCTCTCCTGCTTCTCTCTGCTGCCACTTTGCATGTATCCACATCAAAATAACTGTGTCTTTGCATATGTTGTTCCTTCTACCTAGAAAGCAACTTCTTGCATCTGCCTGAGGGATCTCTACTCGGCTTTCAAGATCGGGATTAGATATTATCTCTTCTATGAATTCTCCCTATCTGGACACCTGACAGAAATAGTGTTCATCTCTCTCTCCTCCCACAGCAGCAGGACAGCTTCCATTATGGTTTTATCACATTGATTTCTATTTTTATCTCCATTTTCTCACTAGGCTAAGAGATCCTAAGAAAGCTATTGTTATCTTGTTGTTCATTTGTTTCCAAAGCATAATATTGTTTTTGGCACATAGTAGGCATATAAAAAATTGAATGAATGAATTAACAAATAGTATTTCATCTACCTGCCATTTTCCAGAACTACCCCAGCACTTAGAACATAATTGTTTTATGGGGTCTAATAGAAAGGTCTGTGCTTCTTCATCTTTTTTTTTTTAATACTATAATATAGCATTTCCCTCCAGTGTTTTCATTGTATTGTTTATAATTACCCTTAGATAGATTTTCATCTAGTCTTCTTTTCTTATTAATCTCTGCCTCTAGCTCTTATATAAATTCAGCAGTATTTCTAAAGGAAGAAAAGAACAAATTCTGCTTCCTGTAAGAGCTACCTAACAATGAAACAGTTTCTGATAATGATCTAGAAAAGAGTCCTACCTATTCCTTCTTACAGAGGAAGGATAAAGCAAACCCAGCAATAAATAATACCTGATAGAGCTACTCCTTGGGCACATGCACTTTCAGGAATTAAATTTGCTATAGAAATCCTTATAGATCTAAATCAATAAGTACCAATACCCATTCTCTTCTTCTGACAACAGATTGCAATTCACAGGAAGGAAGTTGAAGAATTAGAAAATATTATTCAAGAACTGGAAGAAGAAAATTTGGTGCTTATTGATCAACTGTTCAACTGTAGACTTGTGGATCTTAAAATACCCAGGTGAAAGTCATTATCATATCTAGAAAGTAAACATTTGGTAAACATTTGTCATCTGTAAAAAAGTTCTGTTTTTTTAAAAGATAATTTTAATTTTCAGTGCTTCAGTCAGATTGCAATAATCAAAAAGAGAAGAACTCACAAAATGGCCACAATGAGGGTATAGGATTATCACTATTGACCATTGATTGGTACAGTGTAAACTTTGACTTATTTTTTCTACCAATGCATTATAGTCACAATAACACAACCATGAATATCACAACTGTCAACCTTCAGAAGCCTACACAGCCACAAAAATGGTCAAGAATTAAAGGTAGAATTAAACAGAGCAGCAGAAAATGTATGAGGTGTAGGGTTAGCACAGAGAGGGGTGAGGGGAAAACCAACTTTCTCGAAGCTTTTTGGAAGTGTTCTGGCCTTCTGGTTATCTCAGAATTATTTCCTCTGACAAAATAGTCAAACTACTTTGGAAGTGAAGAAAACAGACTAGCATTCCAAGTCACATTTGTTCTTGTACCAGAGAAACCAAATATATATATGTATGTATGTATGTATGTATATAATATATATAGTTAGTGTTTTAAGTTAGCAATTTTTCTTACCTGACCAAAAAAAGAGACCCTGGAATATGAAATTAAAATCAAAAGTAACTTTTATTCTTTTATTATTTGGATAGTCAGAAACAAGAAGTAATCTGAATTGTAGCATTTTTAGGAAGAGAGGGAAAATCACATAAATGGGTGTACATGTGTGAGTATGGGAAATAAATATTTAGATCTAGGAATTTGACATTAAGCTGAATACAATAGGAAAGCCAAGGAAAAAATTTTCTCCCAAGTATTTCCCAATGCTGTGTGACATGGAAAAAATACCGTCTGATACATGATGAAATATTTGTTATTACAAACTTCCTATTGTGTTCCAAGAAAGGTAGATACAGGCAAGTTGTGGGTTCCTTATTTTCCGGGCTAAGCTATGGGTATATGGATATAAGATTAAAGAAATTGGGAGATAGTGTAATTCCTTTAAAGGCTGAAAGCTGTATAGGAGAAGATAGAGAAGAAGCCACCTGCCTCCCTTCCACAATTGTTTGCTGCTCCTGGAAGAGTAGATACCAATGTAGATGATGTAGATGGTGAGGCTGAATGAATTGATTAGTACTTCCAGTCTCTTGCACTGATGCCCTGGAGAGCCCCTAAGGGGTAAATAGTGCCTGTCTGCTCTCCAGTAGGCAATGCTTCTGTAATCAGGTCTCTTAGCTCAATATTCCTGTCCTTCCTTTAATCCTTTGCTGCTGCTGCTTGCTGCCTTCTTTGTGATCAGTTCTAATCTCTGCCATCTATTGCAAGTGTGTGGCTTCTAACCACTGTTAGACCTGTTGTCAACTTTCCTGTTTTCTGAATTGGCCAACCTTAGGAGGGAGCTACCTTCTAAATGGCCAGCTCCACTTTTCTGCTTCAGTAAACCTAGTTTAGTATATTTGATTTGGTGCTGACATTGATATGAAGTTAGTAATAATCATAACAGACAGAATTCTTTCATTGACCACAGAGGACTTGGCAAGGACAGAAAGGGATATGTTTTCTTTTCTTTTCTTTTCTTTTCTTTTCAGTGCTGGAGCTCAAACCCAGGGCTTTCTTTGCACATGCTAGGCCAAGTGCTCTACCACTGACCTACGTTAAAAGTTCAGATGTGAAACATTTAATGTGGATTTTCATTAACTTTTTTTGCTGTGTAATGTACAATTTAACCCTATTCTCTGTCTTCTCCATGAAAATCTTTAGTATAATCCACATTGTTCACCAATGTATTAGGGATTTGTTTTCTTTAGTGAGAAACATGGAATTCTTGCTTCTAAGTCTTGCTTCTAAGTTGGAAAAGATGAAATCAATGAATTGATGAGCATATGCTGCTGCACCTCTCTGTGCTCTCCTTTTCAGAATGCCCCCTGAATTTCCAATAAGAAAATATGATTCCTTGAAAGCTCTATATGGCATTTCCATGAGATTTGCCTGAAAAGAGCATGAGGCAATGAGACCCTGGCAGATGTACAAATCCCTTATGCTTACATCACAGCAACTAAAGTAAATCCCTTAAATTAGGGGCTTTCAATTAAAGAACATAAATAAAGTGTCATCCAGACACTTATGGCCCCAGCAAATACTGTTACATACAATGTGTACATATTTAAAACATAAAGACAATTTAGTAGATTGATTTCACATTTGGCTCCGACCTATAGGCAGATATGTCTGAGGCTATAGAATTGTTTCCTGACTTTACCATTTAAAATAATTAAGACCTTACTAAATATCATAACCTTTATAAATATAGCTTCTCTCTCTTAACAATTATTTTTATTGTCACTTCTGTACCACTATAGGGCAGCAACACTTGATAGTTCAATTCGCTGGGCTTGTAGCCAAAACATGTAACTCAGGGAAAGCCGGGACCTAGATGGCATCTTGGGTTCTAATGGTTCTCTTCATCTCAAATCCATCCCATTCAGGCCACTGTCATTCCTCACCTGAATTACAACAACAGCAACCTAACTGGTGTCATGTTTATTCTTTTTTCTGAAACTTTAAATATGCTATTTCCCTATCTTAGAATGCTCTTCCCTCACTCCCAGCTCTTCCCTGGTGAACTTCTGGTTCTTCAAGACTCAGCTGAGGTTTTATCTCCTCCAGGAAACCTTCCCTATCCCCTAAGGCTAACTCAGATGCTGTTTCAGTCTTTCTGCTCGCCAGCATTCTCACACTATGCCAATGACCCATCTTGGTACAAACAATTATTCTAAAATACTGTAGGACTATATATCACCCACTGTGCCCTATACCTCTGTTTATTTTATGTGTGTCTCCAGCACCCAGGAGAGAAATGGATACTAGTGAGCACATAATACAATATTTACTGACTGAAAGACTGTTTTTCTTGTTTATTCTTTTAGGCGACTGTATCTTACTCAAGCAACTGGGCAGGAATTGTCACCTGAAGAAAAGCCTTTGGAATTTGCAGAACCATTTATAGGTATTATTTTGTCACAATGGTGTTTACATGTTTTTCTTTTAATTAGATAAATAGCTATTAAACATATATTACAGGCAGCAACTTACACACAAAAAAGAGCTATTCAGGGAATAGATACAGGCCAGCTCCTCTGGATTTCTCTCCTTGTAATGCTTGAACTAATCTGTCTCCTCTCTCTCATGGCACTTTCTAATCAAATTCACCATGTTTCATAATGACTTAAATAGATGGTAATGAACAGTGAGGGGGTATTACCTACATTGACATAGTTCCCAATTTAGCCAACCTACAGATTTCCAAATGATCACTGTAACTTATTAGCTAACAGAAGGGATTACAATTTAAGAGTTCCTTAAAATGCCCTACCTTACTTTAATCCATAATTTTTCCATTTATAATCCTCAAATCTCTTTCAAATTAAAAATGTGACAAAGGATGTATTGCTTTGTCATAATTTTGCTTTTGTCAAATAAAGTAATTTATTTGCATTCATCCTAGAAGACAAGACAAAAAAGCAACCCACAGAAAGTGGAGACATGCTGAGCTCATCATTTGGGAGCAGTCTTCTCCATCTCAGTCATGAAGATAGTATCAGAGATGACCAGCATCTAAAGATAAGGGAAGAGGACACCTTATGCACAGAGTTTGGAGACTCTCATGTGAAATATTTACTATATGAAGATGAGCAGGATTTCAAGGTAAGATTCATGAGAACACAACTTTGACTACTAGGAGAAAGCTGTTTTATTAACTGAGAAAATTAACTTAAACCATGTATAATGAATCCTATTTGCAATTCTTACTAACTGGCCCATCATTCACATTTCTCATCGGATATTATTTTTGCTCCTACCCTTGGCCAACTTGCTTACATATATTCATTTATAGACTTCCATTACTAGAATACAATGTAAGTTATCTAATGTTGCATAACGAATTATTCCCAAACCTACCAGTTTAAAACTATATTTATTCTCTTTTGGGGTTTCTGTTGGTTAGGAATTCAGGAAGTACATTTCTGGATAATTCTCACTTGGGCCCTTGGGCAGTTGTACATGGTCAGCTAGGGCTACAGTAAGCTGAAGGGTTGGTAGGGCTGAAGTATCCATTTCTGAGGTGGATTACTTACATGGCTGACAAGTTGATGCTGGATATACTGGGCATCTTAGTTCCTCTGAATAAGGGCCTCTCCAGTGGGTGCGAGTATCCCTTTGTTATGATGTTTGGTTTCTCCTACAATGAGCATAAGATAAAACCTGCAATGTTTTATATGACTTAGCCTTGAAAATCCTAAACTATCATTTCCATCATATTCTATTGCTTGATGTATGTTCCAATCAAGGAGAAGGAACATAGCTGTTACATCTTCATGGGGGAGGGTTACCATCACATTGTAGGAACAGCATGTAGGGTAGGACATATATTAGGCATCTTTGGAAAGCACAAACTTTCACATATACCATCAGTTGAAGCCTAGATTATAAAGGCTTTTTATTTGAAGTTCTCTTTTTGGTATATTCTGGTTACCCCCATGTTCATTTGTTGCTATTTTCCTCCTTGGTCCCACCAAAAATTTAAAAGTTCTTCTGGAATTTAAAGTCTGGTAGGAGAAAGAAGGATGCATAAAAGCAGAAGAAATGAAATAAATCATTATTTTAAGTAATTACAATTCAGTCCTGCTACCACCAAGTGATCATTTAAAGACTAAAATTCAGGGGCTTAGGAAACAGCTTGGTGGTAGAATACTTGCCTCACATGCTTTAGGTCCTAGGTTTGATTCCCAGCACCATCAAAAAGATTAATGGTTTAGTCTACCATTCAAATTTCTCCATGTGGACCTTGAAATCATGAACTCTGGTATATCATGATGATCTCAGGCTAGAGGACAATTGTCTATACAATCCCCAAATTGGGGCTTGTGGCTGGCGATATGGCTCAGTGGTAGTGCTTACCTACTATGCACAAGGTCCTGGGCTCAATCCCCAGCATAGGGGGGCAAAAAAGAATTCCAAAGGCATTCTTTTAAATTTTTTTTACAATATATTTTTTTAGTTATAGATAGATACAATATCTTTTATTTATTTTTTAATGTGTGGTGCAGATCAAACCCAGTGCCTCACATATGCGAGGGAAGCACTCAGTCACTGAGCTACAACCCCAGCCCCAAAGGCATTCTTACTGTTCATGAGTTTGTGGTACATACAAACTGCCACGGCCACTGTATGCAACATGTAGACCTCCTATCTTACATTTATCTTAGCTCTATAATTATATATTTTGAAAACTAAATACAACTCTACTCATTTTTGAGAAATAAACACTGCTTTCTTTTTTTCATTCAACCTTAATTCAAATAAATATTGAGAACCTCATTTCATGCCAGGTACTTGTTAGATGCTTGGAAATTTAAGCGGGAGAACAGGAAAATAAAGTCTCAAAGATGCCTGTATAGTAGGCACAACCCCCAAATTGCTTAGAGGTTCATAGAAGACAAATAAGAATACCAACAATTACCACACGAGAGGAAATGTATCTCCTGTATCTGTGTCTCTGACGGGTCTATGTGCTTGTTATTGCAACCCAGCACTGGATACATGGACACTCAGGAAAGGTTTGCTGAAGTGTTAAAGGAATTCAAAAGCAAGGGTTACGGGTTGGGAGGTTTCCAAGAGGAAAGAATGTTGGCTAGTACCTGAGCTGGTTCAACCGAGTTTGGGGTTAGCTATGGAATGTCATATAAACTAGTTTTCTAATTCTGCTTATTGACATCTTAGACCAATTTGGCAAAATGTGGTTTTATTTATATGAAAATATAAATATATTTATATTTAATAAATATAAATTTATTTATATTTATCCAAATATCCCAGGAAAACAGTGAAGAATGTGAAAAGTTGTCCAATATTAGGATATTTAAAATATTATTTGCAGAAACTTCCCCTTGGTTCTTGAATAATACAGAAAAGTTTGTTGTGGCTATATCCTAGCCAGTTGAGGGCTATGCATATAGGGCCAACACTCTTTTTCCAATTAAAAGCCTGCAGTGGATTTCCCCTCTAGCCAGTATCCCACCTACCTCAATTCCCTATGAGACAAGAAACCAGCCTTGCTTTTGATTTTTAGGATACTTACCTACTATGCCCTACCTGGCATATAAACTTACAAAGTGTTTTTTATTGAGTTTTCTTTTTATATAATGGATTTCATATTTCATGTGTTACACAGCATTCAGGTAATAATGCAGAGGGCTATGGAATCTGCCAGTTAAAGGCCAACTATAACATAGAAAACGTAATCTTTCAACATTAACTTGCTAGATAACCACTCCTCTTGTGTTTCTTCACCATAGGATTTTGTAAACTTGGGCCCACTGTCCGTGAAGCTCATGAGTGTGGAGAGCAAGAAAATGTCTATTCATTTTCAAGAAAAGGAGAGTCCAGTCAAATTCTTTGAAGATGTCAGTTACCCAGAAAGTTGCATCACTTATAAGATGATGAAGTCTTTTCTCTAAGACTGAAAGTTGCAAAGTAAAAAATTTTCCTTATAAATGCTTTGGGAGTTGAAGTACCAGTTGCCCATTTTACTTAGTTACACTTTGGTCCATTTTTAAACTTATCTCTAAAGGTTATAATTGTAGTTAAAATCAAATTTCAAGTATTCAGTCATTTATTTGCATAGCATTAATGTCAAAAATCAAAGTACACTTTGTATTTCTACACTGAAGTACTGAGAACCATGACATTGAATTTAAAGTGGTCTTTGAGGTTCCTTCCCACTTAAAAACTCACTGATTAACCTATGACTCCAACATGAACTAGATCAATTAGAAATGTTTCTAAGAAAAATTTCAAGGTTTGCATAGCATTGATTATACATATTTCCTTGTTAGGGTGCTGAGAAGCCAGTCTATAATTCAAGCCTATTCTTTAACCCTACTTATAATGAATATTAAAAATTTAGATACAAGTGAGGGAGTTTATTTACTTTTTTTAAATAATCCATTAATAGGGGGATCTTCCCCTCAACAGCTATATGGAGTCCAAACTGCTGAGTCCCTACCCAAGGCAATCACCACTTCCCTCTGTAGGTACCATAAGCCACATGTAATGTGACATTGCACTCCTTGGATCATCAAGAGTAGATACTAACACTAAGTGCCATGTTTCTGTAATCCTTAGTGATGTAAAAAATAAACCCCTCCAGTCATCAATGGGAGATATTATTAACATTTTGGGTAAGAACAATTGTGTGTTCCTAGTTCCTCAATCTTAAATGCTGCTAACAACACACTCCTTAGTTACTAAAGTCAAAAATACCGACTGATTCAGTTTCCCCTGGTGTGGGGTGAATAGTACCAAAGAACCAACAACAATTGAATACCATTAAGTGTCTGTTCAATCCCCATTGTGTTCAGTTTTCCTGTCCCTTTCTACTATCTTCCAAGTAGCCCTATAAAACAGTAGTAAACAAATACCATTGTTGAAAGTTTCCTTTACTCTGTGGTGGTCTTGACTGGCACCTGACCTTGACTGATGCCTGGTTCTTCATTTGTACTTCTTTCAAATGGATGGTATTTATTCTTCTATTCCTCCACATTTTCTAATGTCCATATAATTTCACCAGCTCAATGCCTGTTCCAGACAGCTATTCTGCAATCTCACATGAAAATATTCCTTTTGAAGTTGTATGTACATGTAACACTCTACCACTGAGATAGAAAAGAATAGGCAGTTGAGAGAAGGTAAGGGACAATAAAGGTTGACAACAGGGTGATCATAAGAAAAGCCATTTTAACATGCCCAGACATGTTATGAAACAGTTCCCATTTCTCAAAAGGCATGTTTCCATCTCAGAAGAGCAACTTCATAATCTGGCCTGTGCCTGCTATGGTATAATTGAAACATCAAAAACCAATCAAGAGAAGCTGATCAACTTCTTCTTTTGTGCCTTTAAAAGAAGGAAGACTTACACAGCACTCTTGCCCCTCCCAAACAAGCTGCATCAGGATTTCTGAGTCTTTCACCTTCCTTTTAATAAAGATTCCTGCTCCCTGGCTTACCTTGGCATTCATGCTGTTCATCCTCGTACTCCATGAAACACAAACCTGATCCTGACTCTTGCTGTTAACATCACTGTCATTTTGCTATAACTTGCTAACCCTTCTTTGTCACTTTTCTCCATGATCTTGAATTTAGCATCTGGTTCACAAGGCTCCTTTCTACTCTACTTCATGCCCTACTGTATCCAATTATGCTTCTATTTGACCATTCCAGACCAACTCTTACCCTTCTGAGTCCCAAAGGGTGGCCTTTATGAACTACATCAACTGTCACCCTTGACAATATTTTTCCCCCAGTGGGAAGGGTTCTGACAGATAAAAGAAAGGAATAAGGGTAAGATTTATTCCTCTGGCTTCTTCTCTACAAGGTCATATAGGTTAGTGGGATCTCACTGCCAAAAGATACAACTCACTAACATAGTTACTCTTTTGTTTTTGGTCCTGGGGATTGAACTCAGTGCTTTACCGTTGAGTCATATTTCCAGCCCTTTTCATTTTATTTTGAAACAGGGTCTTGCTTATTTGCTGAGGCTCAAATTGCAATTCTCCTGCCTAAGCCTCTTGAATCACTGGGATTATAGGTGTATACCACAGTAATAAGCTCAATACAACTTCTATTTAGGTCCAGTAACTGCTCCTTCCCTTTGCCCCTTCAGGCCCAGGAGTGGTAATAGTTTCCACCTGTTGGTATCCCAAGGGAGTTTCACCATATCTTTTAATTTCCCTTAATTCTGCCTACACCTTTGTATATATTCCCTTTACTAAACTTTCCTTAAATAACCTGTTGGAATGTGCCCTTTGTGTTCTGCTGGAAGAGGTGAAGGCTAGAGATATAGATCTGGAAACCAAAAGCAAAAGATTGAAATTAAGGCCATCAGGGGCTGGGGTTGTGGCTCAGAGGTAAAGCGCTCCTCTAGCATGCATGGGGTTCAATCCTCAGCACCACATAAAAATAAAATGAAGGTATTGTGTCCACCTATAACTAAAAAATAAAGATATAAAAAAATAAGGCCATCAAAGCCTAGGTATTACCCAAGGAGCAGAGAGTCAACAGAGAAGAGAGCCAAAGATGCATTTAGGATACTGTACTCTGCAGAGGTGGGGCTTGAAACAAAGGTATCCACCTTCAAAAGATCTGAAAACAGGTAGACTGAGTCTAAGTAAAACTGCAAACTAGCAGTGAAACAATTCAAATCCTGATTGCTTTGGGGGTGATTTGCTCCTTACTCAATATAATTAATAGAAGATATAAATTCTTTTCCTGTGTGTGGGGGGATTCAGTTTTACAGCTGGAGATGTAGCTTAGTGGTAGAGTGCTTGCCTAGCATGTGCAAAACCCTCAGTTCAATTCCCAGAACTGGGGAGAAAAAAGACATTAAGTCAACAGATGATCCAGATATTCAAGGGAGCAATCTAAAACTTTAAGGATGTTATTATAAATATAGTAAAGAAAATCAAAGGAAAATACAGAGAATTTCAACAGAAAATTAGATTCTATAAAACATCATAAAATGGGAATTTACAAAATAGAAAATAAAAGTTGTATGGGTTTAATGGTAGACTAGGATCAGAATAAGCCAGGATTAGTGAGACTTGGGAAAAGTCAATATCTGATAGTATTCTCTCTAAAATCAAACACAATTTTAGAGAGAATAAAATACAGAAAAAGCAGAACAGAGTGGTAATGAACATCTGGGATTAAACACTACAACATACATAGAGTTGGCCTGTGAAAATAAAAGATGAAGAAATAGTTGAAGACATAACACTTATAGTTTTTCAACTATTAATTACCTTGATGAAAGACATTAACCTATAGATTCAAGATACTCAACAAACCCCAACCAGAATTAATGCCAAAATAAAACAGCAACAAGCTCACATAGACACACTATAATTAGATTGTTGAAATCTAAAGTGAAAGGTAAACCTTTATGGCAGCCTAGGAAAACAAATATATAACCTTCAAAGAACCAACAATAAGACTTTAAAACACAAAACTTTTGGTTGAAACTATGGAAGACAGAAGACAATGGGAGAATATCATTAAAGTACAAAATTGAGAGTGGGTGGGAAAGTCAACCTAGACGTCTAAACACACACAAAAAAAATTCTATCAAAATTAAAGTTCAAATACATTTCCTAACAAATAATAGCTGAAACAATGTCAATGATACACTTGAACTAGAAAAAATATTGTAGGAAGTTCTTTAGGCTGCAGAGAAAGGATCCTAGATTGAAATATGAATCTGCAGGAAAGAATAAAGAGCAGAAGAAAATATTATTATTTTAGTAACTGTAATACCCAGTGCAGGGTGAATGTGGTTAAAATGCTGTATCCTCCTTATAATGTTTGGAAAGTAGTGTAAATACTGGTTTGTGGTAAACAGTAATTTGAGAATGAAAAATGCAATTTTAAGGGTAACCAATTAAAGAAAAATAAAAACAGTAATATATAAAAAGATAAACGATACAATATGATGAGGTTGAATGGAATAATAAAAAGTACTTGGTTTATTTTTAAAAAGGGAAAGTTGAAACAGATAAAGAACAAAGAAGGCTGGGGATGTGGCTCAAGCGGTAATGCCATCGCCTGGCATGCGTGGGGTGCTGGGTTCGATCCTCAGCACCATATAAAATAAAGATGTTGTGTCCGCCAAAAACTGAAAAATAAATATTAAAAAATTCTCTCTCTCTCTCTCTCTCAACAAAGAACATGAATAGAAAACAAATAGCAAGATAGTATATTTAAACCAAATATATCAGTAATTATATGTAATGGAATAAATAATCCAATTAAAAGACAAAGATTTCTGAGTACACTAAAAAATCACTTATGAAGATACACTATAAAAGGTTTCACACAGATTGAAAGAAGTTAAAGATTACAAAATACATACCATGCAAAGTCAACCAAAAGGAAGATGGTTTGCAAAGCTAATATCAGGCAACTTCCACTTTATGGTAAAATGCACTGAGAGAAATAGAAAATGAAGGAATATATTTCATAATGATGGGTCAGTCCATTATGATGATTTAACAATCCTAGATTTGTATGTACATAGTCTCAAAATATCTCAAGAAAAATTTGCAAAACAAAAAAAAAGGATAATGAATTTAATATCATGCACATCTTAGGCTCAGGAGGCTGAGGCACGAGAATCTCAAATTCAAAAAAGCCAGCTTCAGCAATTTAGCAAGATCCTAAGCAACTCAGTGAGACTCATTCAAAACAAAATGCAAAAAAAAAAAAAAAGAAAAAGAAAAAGAAAAAGAAAGAAAAGTATGGGGATGGGGTTCAGTGGCTAAGTATCCCTGGTAACAAAAGAAAAAAAAAAAAGGAGACAAATATAATCTAACTTGAAGATCTTACCACACTTCTCTCAGTAGAACAATTAGACAACAACAAAAAATCATTAATGATATAAAAAGTGAAACAACTGTAGAATACACAGTCTTTTCACCTGTACATTAAATATTTACAAAAATCAACCTGCAAGTCACAATGAATAGTCAGAAAACTGAAATCACATAGAAAGTGGTTTTTTTTTTTGGGGGGGGAGCAGAATTGAACCTAGGGGTGCTTAAACACTGAGCCACATCCCTAGTCCTTTTTAAATATTTCATTCAGAGACAAAATCTCATTATGTTGCTTGGGCCTCATTAAGTTGCTGAGGCTGGCTTTGAACTTGTGACCCTCCTGCCTTAGCCTCTCAAGCAGTTGGGATTACTGGTGTGTACCACTATGCCAGGGTTAGAATGTGTTTGACTACAATGGAATGAAACTAAACAGAACAGAAGACACAAACTCATATACTTATAACCAGCTGATACTTGACAAAAGTGCCAAAAAATATATGTTGAAAAAAGATATGTTTTTTAACAAATGGTGTTGGGTAAACTGGAAATCCATATGTAGAATGACACTAGATCCTTATCCCTCACCCTGCCCAGAAGTCAAATCAAAATGGATCATAGGCAGAAAATTTGCTACTGCTATAAGAAAACATAAGGTCAACACTCCAGCATATTGGTGCAGGCACTGATTTTCTTAACAAGACATCTAAAACTCAAAAAATAAAACCAAAATCAATAAGTGGTGTGCCATCAAGTTAAAAAAAGTAAATCTCTGCACAGCCAAGGAAATTATTTAAGATTGTGGAGAGCATACAGAATGGGAGAACATCTTTGCCAGCTGCTCCTCTGACAGAGAATTAATATCTAGAATATATAAAGAACTCAAACTTAACACCAACTAAACAAATAACCCAATGAATAAATGAGCAAAAGAATTAGACATTTCCCTAAATAGAAACACAAATGGCCAATAAATATGTGAAAAAAATGTTCAACATCTCTAGCAACTAGGTAAGTACAAATCAAAAATTACTTTGAGATTTCATCTGACTCCAGTCAGAATGGCAATTATCAAGAATGCATATAGGTGTGTACACAGTTGCTGTAACAATCCCTGCAGCAGAATCTGTTTGCAGTGCCCTCCAATTTTAAGAAGTTAAACATGTCATCAAGGGCCTAGTGAAAAAGTATGAGCCCTAAGCCAGAGCTTACTGAAGAGCAGAAGCAGGAAATCTGGGAAGCTTTTGATCTCTTTGATGCTGAGGGAACTGGGACCATAAATGTTAAGCAACTAAAGGTGGCAATGAGGGAGGGCCTGGGCTTTGAACCCAAGAAAGAAATCAAGAAAATGATAGGTGAAATTGACAAAGACAGGACAGGAAAAATTAATTTTAGTGACTTTGACTGTAATGATCAAGAAAATGTTTGAGAAACATATCAAAGAAGAAATTCTAAAAGCTTTCAAGCTCTTCAATAATGACAGTTTTGGAAAGATATCATTCAAAAATCTAAAGCTGTGGCCAAAGAGTTGGGCGGGAACCTGACTAGTGAGGAGCTACAGGAAATGATTGATGAAGCTGATCGAGATGGAGATGGAGATATCAATGAGGAGTTCCTGCACATCATGAAAAACACCAGCCTCCATTAATATCAGTGTCTTCTGTTCTACTGAAAGCACTCGTGACTAGATTTAGTGCCTGCCATTGTGTGAAAACTGGCTTTTGAGAACACAACCCCCCACCACCCTGTACAACTTTCCTCATGACCTTGAGTCTATTTTAGGTTTTTGTAAAAGTTCTTTGATATTAAAGTTCTTTTTAAAGTGACCTACCAATTAGTTTAATTTTTTTAAATATTTTTTTCTCAGCCCATATTAGGACTGATTTTTTTGAGAGAGAGAGAGATGAGAGAGAGAGAATTTTTTAATATTTATTTTTTAGTTTTCGGCAGACACAACATCTTTGTTTGTATGTGGTGCTGAGGATCGAACCCGGGCTGCACACATGCCAGGCGAGCGCGCTACCACTTGAGCCACATCCCCAGCCCCTAGTTTAATTCTTGAAAGCACAATAGAGTGGAAAAAAGGGGCTTAAATTTTGACTACCTGCTATTTCACCTTGCTTCACGTTTGTCATGCATTTCCACATGGATACAAACACAAAACAACTTCTTAGAAAAGTACATGTTGTACTTCTGTCACCACAGCAGTACAGCAGTGGTCATTCTTCAGTGGTTCTATTGTTAGTTGACATCTGTGTGTGGTTTTCTTTTTTAGTAAACTCTTTCACTGGCATTTGCATGTATGTTAATGCTATATTTTTGGTCTGAAAAATAAAACCTTTCTTAATCTGAAAAAAAATACAAATAATAATAAGTGCTGGCAAGGATGTAAGAGAAAAGGTATACTCACACATTGTTGGTGGGACAGCAAATTAGTTCACTCACTCTAGAAAGCAGTGTGGAGACTTCTCAGAAAACTAGGAATGGAACCACCAGATGACCCAGCTATCCCACTCCTTGGTATTTATCCAAAAGAACTAAAATCAGCATACTATAGTGATAAAGCCACTTCAATGTCTACAGCAGCACAGTCATTAATAGCCAAATATGGAATCAGCCCAGATGCCCAACAATATATGAGTGGATTAAGAAAATGTGATATATATATAAACAATGAAGTTTTATGCATCCATAAAGAATGAAATTATGGCATTTGCTAGTAAATGAATGGAACTAGAGAACATCAGGTTAAGTGAAACAAGCCACACTTAGAAATTCAAGGGTTGAATGTTTTCTCTCATGTAGAAGATAGGAAAAAATAAGGGAAAGAAGCAGGGGGGATCAGATATCATATAGGGAAGGTTACCAGACTAGAAGATCAAGAGGTAGAGAAGAGGGACAGGAAAGCAGAGGAAATGTGGAATGAATTTAACAAAACCATGTTATATGCATATGTAAATATACCACAGGAAATTTCACCTGTGTGTTTGTGTGTGTGTAAAGCACCAATTAAGGATGGATAAATGGATGATCAAGGGGAGAATCAGTGGACTGGGCGTGGGTAAGAAGAAACATGGACTGAAATGGAGTGAGTCACATTCCAAGCAGGTATGATTTTGTCCAGATGAATCCAGCTACTATGTATAATTATAATGCCATAATAAAAAAAAATGGCACAAGGAAAATTTCAAACCCAGATGACTACACTTTTGATTTTTCTAACGTTCCAGAAAGAAATTAACACCAAACATATATAAACTTTTAGAGAACAAGGAAAAGTAAACAAATAATTTTATAAGGTCAAATTAATTATAATAACAAAACTGGGCAAAGGCATTACAAGAAAATAAAATTAATTACAGGTCAGTATCTCATGAACATAGATGCAAAATACTAATATATAATGACAGAAGTATAGTGGTCAGTTTTGTGGTGGGTAATAAATAGAATCAGACATAAATAAACTTCCTATAATCATGATCTGAGTGGCAGTTAACATGGGTGTGTTCTTTGTTTAACAGTCATTAAACAGGACAAGATTTGTGTACCCAGTGGATATATATTTTATACTTCAAAACAATCTCAAAAAATGGTCCCTTAAATACCCATATTCTAACCCATGCCATAAAGTGACAATATGCAAAGTCCATGTTTATGTCCTGCAGTATGAAGAGCAGCAAGGATATTTCCTTAGAAGAGGGCAAAATGTCTTATTAGGGCAAGATTTCAAAGATCAATAGAAAGGGTGATATGGAATATATTTGTCAATTTTAAGAAAGGTAAACACTTTTTTTTTTGGTACCAGGTATGGAACTCAGGGGCACTTTAACCAGCCCTTTAATTATTATTATTATTATTATTATTTTTTAATTTTTGAGACAAAAGTCTTACTAAATTGCTTAGGACCTCACTAGATTGCTGAGGTTGGCTTTGAACTTGTGATCCTCTTGCTTCAGCCTCCTGAGTTGCTGAGATTACAAGTGTGTACCACCACGCCCAGCAGGTAAATACTTTTTATAGTTAAGGTTTATCTGTATTTTCTTCAGATGGAAAACAATATAGGGCTAGGGATGTAGTTCAGTAGTAGCGAACTTGTCTAGCATAAGTGAGGCCCTCAGACCTCAGGTTGGATTCCCCAGCATTGTAAAAACAAAAAGCAAATGAAAAAACCTTATTCTTCCCACTGGTACAAACCAAAGAGCATCTAATACTAACAGAAAGCAAAGTCCACATGATAGCCCATTGATTTCAGTAGCTCAGCAGAAATTGACTTTTTTTTTTTTTCTCTCCCACTTGGAAAGTTTGGTCCATGAGATTGTTAAAACAAACCAGGCACATGTTAGTATTCTGGCATAATTTGTTAGTTGTAGTAGTTTGTTCTTTACAATGTGAATTTGCAGCAGAAGAAAATATCAAATGACTATAAAAGTCTTGCTTGCTGCCAAGATTTCATAGTTGAAAAAGTATCATTTGGAAAAGGGAGTGCCGTACCTCTAGAATAAATCTGCAGGGTTTTCTTAACCAATCTCTTTTTAGCTAGCTCTTTCATTGCTGTGACCAAAGAACCTAACAAGAACAACAGAGAAGAGAAAGAGTTTATTTTGGCTCACGTTTCAGGCCAAGGTTGGCTGGCTCCATAGTTCTGAGATCAAGATGGAAGTACATGGTTGGGGAAGGTAGCTCGGGATATGGCAACCAGGAAGCAGAGAGACCGGAGCTCTGTTCACCAGGGACGAAATATATACCCCCAAAACACACCCCTACTGCTTGAGATGGTGGCAGACCCTGCATAAACCACATGGTGCTGGTTCTGCAGGAATGCAGGATTCTGGAGTTATGTAGGCTTTCTACTGAGATTTTAAAGGAAGGCGTGGGAGGGCAGGCAAAGTGTAGCAAGGTTGGAGTTCCTGTGGGGTGCCTGGGGATGATGCATGAAGGAAGCCGGAGATCCCCAAGATTAAGAAATGCCAGTAACTAAGGAATTTGTGAAGGAAAGCTGCAAGAATAGAGCAGATAAGCCAAGAGAGAGGCTATGTGGGCTGCTACCAGTGAAACTGTAGGAGTATAGCTACATAGCTCTTTGGAGAAACCATCACCATAACATATGCCCTAAATGCTGGATGTGGAGCTACAGGACTCATTTACCCAGCTGAATTTTGATCTTGCTTTAGTCCATCCCTTCATTCTATGCCCCTATATCTTTCTTTTGGAATGGAAACATTTATTCTGTGCCATTACATATTGGATATATGTAACTTGCTTTTTATCTTTACTCTCACAGCTGTGTTTGCCTTGGATCTCAGATGAGATTTTAGACTCAGACTGTTGAGTAATGCTGAAATTAAAGACTATGGAGACTCTTGAAAATGGACTAAATGTATTTTGCATTGTGTGACAGGCATGAGCTTTTGGGGATCAGGGATGGGATACTATGGTTTAGATGAGGTGTTCCCCAAAAAACTATGTATAAGATAATGCAAAAATTTTCAGAGATGAAATGATTAGATGGAGAGTTGTGGTCTCCTCAGTGGATTAATCCACTAATTGTAACTGTATGACACTGGGGACATGACTTTAAGTTATTCTTTTCATCACAGAAAAGCAAAAACTGACCAGAACACAACCCAAACTCTAAAGAGCTCAACAGTTATAGCTTTGCTAGATGTCTACATTGCAAAGCATATCTCAATAAACTCATTCAACAAAGCATTTATGGAACAAGTCTTTCCAGCCTGGTACTGTGTGAGGCTTTAGGGATAAACTTTGCCCTTTTCCTCAAGGAGCTCATATCCCTGTAATAGAGCCTGAGCCACCATTGTTGCTTTTTGATCTTCAGCAATAGCAAGCAGAGGAAAGAGAGGACCACAGGACAAGCTGTTTCAGGTATGTTGGGTGAGGGATCTCATGTGGTTAACTCCAATTATTCTACTTTAAACACCTTTAGTAATTGGTCTGGAAATTTTTTATATAAAAATGAGTTTAGGTAGATTTTATGTGAGTTTCAGTTCTCAGAATAATAACCAAGCATGTGAGCTTTGGGGGAGCAGGGACTAGGTAGGAGTATAGCTACACAGCTATTTGGAGAAACCATCACCATAACATATGCCCTAAATGCTGGAAATTAGATAGGTTTTAAAAAATTAAAAAGATGTAGAGGCATAATATGGAAAACACATACCTTGGATTCAGGCTAGTTGTCTCTGAATCTTGGGCAGTCACTTAACCTCTTTAAAACTGTTTTCCTCATCTGTACTTTCTGGGACTAATTTCTTTTATTATTATTATTTTGTATTCTAATTTGTTATATATAATAGCAGAATGCATTACATTCATATTATTCATATTATACATATAGAGCACAATTTTTCATATCTCTAGTTGTACACAAAGTAGAGTCACACCATTCGTATCTTCATACATGTACTTGGGTAATGATGTCCACATCTTTCCTACCCTCATGTCCCCTCCCTTCCCTTTGCTCTATCTAGTTTGTCTAATCCTCCCATGCTCCCCTGCCAACCTCATTATGAATCAGCATCCTTATGTCAGAGATTTGGTTTTTGGGGACTGGCTAACTTCATTTAGCATTATTTTCTTCAACTCCATCCATTTACCTGCAAATGAATGGGCCTAATTTCTGTATTGCAGGATTATTTTTTAGATTAGAGTGTTTATAATCTGAACACAGCAGACATGCATTATATGGCTGCTGAAATAACTACTGACATTTAACAATAATCTCAAGACTTTGGGAACAAAGCCAAAGATATTTGGTTGCCTGCAGTGTGTTCCTGTGAAGGTGCACAGGGCAGTAACTGTGATCAAAGTATGCTAGGTGCTACCCAGTCTCTGGTGACAGATGAACTCTTTACACTCTTACTGAGGGGCCTGCCCCATGTACACCTTCTCAGCTGTCCCTTGGTTGAGGACCTGTGGGCCCTAAGAGGAGCCGTCAAAATAGCTCTAAAATGCTTGTATATAAGACAGGGAACCACATGGAGCATTTGTTTCTTTTTGAGCCCTGTAGTCAGGCACTGGGATGATTCAGGGAATCAGGAGGCTAGGGCATTTTTTGTGTGGCAATAAAGGGCTGTTTGTTAAAGGCCTGCTTGGTCTCACTAGATGTCAACACAACACTTCTCTTTCTTGGAAATCAACAGGCTTTTAAGCCAGGAAACATGCCCTCAGGCAACTTTGGCTTTCTAAATATTAGTGATTCTGATTGAATTAAGTTATTTCCATTTCCCATTCCTATGACTTTGAGGCTCAAATTCCCAGAAAGGCTGCTTATTTAGACCATGACTCTTTAGACTGGTTATGTTGTAGGCCATTCCATTCTTCAAATCTCAGTGATACTTTTAAAGATTCTTTAAATAGAAACATTTCAGATTTCCAGCATAGCAAATGAATTCTACAGTAACGGCAGACACAAATAGATTCTCTGGACAAGGTTTTGTCAATATTTCTTTCCTCAAGTCCTCAAGTTGACCTCTTGCCTGCTTGGGTTAGTGCCATCATCTCAGCTATAAAAAATATGCTAGCCCTAGCAATAATTTCCTCTTAAGAGGGATGAAAATTAGGGCTGGGGATGTGGCTCAAGCGGTAGCGTGATCGCCTGGCTTGCGTGCAGCCTGGGTTCGATCCTCAGCACCACATACCACCACATACCACCACATTGTGTCCGCCAAAAACTAAAAAATAAATATTAAAATTCTCTCTTTAAAAAAAAAAAAAGAGGGATAAAAATTAACTATGTTGGATTCTCTTCTGTAAGAACGCTCCAAATAAAGCCAGTGAGATATTTTTACCTTAAAGCCCTCAGACACCAAACCGAGAGATGGCATATTCCATCTCATTTGAGATTCTTGTGCAAATGGATAATTAACCTTGGATCTATGATGCTCTCTTTGGCTGTTTCACTTTATTACATTTATCCAGCAATAGCAATTTGGTTTGCTCACTTTTCATTTTTTAAGTTTTTGACATCTTGTTTTCACTGAAATATTTAAATTTTAAAACTGTAATTCTTTTTTTTCAGGACTTCCCAATCTCAACTTACAGTACCTGACATGGCAGGGCTTTGAAGTCATTAATGTGAAAAAAGTGTCATAAAATTGACAATTCTTTTAATAAAAATTATAAGGCTAATGGTAATGGTGGCTAATCTATTTTGCCCTTCTGTAAGAATGTTTTCATATAGTTGTTTTCAATGAATACATGGCCATCCAAACTAAAGATTCAATTTCCAGTTGTTTTTCTTCCATGTACAGTATATGAACACAAAATTGGAGTCATCTCTTCCCCTCCCCACTTTCTTCCATCCTGCTGTTGGGAATGTGGTTATGCTGCTCAGCCACACTGGAGTGTGCAAATGAGAGTAACACCTTTAAGGATAAGAAACTTAACACATAAATATGGTCACCCGGAAAATCTTACGAGTTGCCAGCTGACTTACATATGAAAGAAAATAAACATCTATTTTGTCTGAATCATTGTTAGTGTAGGTTTTCTGTTATATACAACCATAACAAACCCCAATAGAGTTAAAATCTTAAATGCAGGCAAAAATCCTGATGCAGAAGCAACTTAGCAAGAGAGACCCTGTCTCAAAATATAAAAGGGCTGGGGATATGGCTCAGCGGTAAAGTGCCGCTGGGTTCAATCCTCAGTACCCAAACAAAACAAAGTAAAAAAAAAAAACTCTTCAGTAATACTAACAACAAACACTTAAATGTATTCATTATATGTACTATCCATATATCATCCTGTCCTAATACTATGAGGTAGGGTCTACAGTTATCACCATTTTACAGATGAAGAAACAGGCAGAAAGTAAACTTAGTATTTTACCACAATTGCCCACCTAGTTAGGAACATAGCTGTTTGAACACATATGGTTTGCCTTCAGAATCCAGGCTCTTGACCATAAGCTATTCTGTATCCCATTTAAAAAAAAAAAAAAAAAAAAATTGTGGTTGAGCACTTGCTTAACATGTGTGGAGGTCCCAGGTTTAATCCCAAGCACTGCTCCCTCCCCACCAAAACCTCCAGTAATTATGTTAAACCTTTGCCAGTTGATTCTAAGTGGTTCCATTTATCAAGTAAATACAACCCTCCTACTGACTAGGCACTACTATCATACACATTGTATACAAGAAATTAAGGCACAGGAAAATTAATTAACCTTCCCAAACTGGCATTTAAACTCACAGCATGGCTACAAAGTCTGTACTTATCCTTCTGTGCTGTCTCACCAAGTAGGAACTGTTTCCCTCAGTAGAAAGACTCTCTGTGGGGAAAGAGATTGCACTTCAAGAGACAAGAATATCTGCAAATCGTCCTTCGTGTCCATATTTAGGCCCACCATTTGCTTCTTTTAATCTCCTGCTTTGTTTCTAGTCCTCAGCATTCCCATCTCTGTTGATTCTGCAGCCTGTCTTGACCATCTACCTTTGGCCAGCTCCTTTAGCTATGGCTCTCAGAGTCTTGATTTGTTCATGCCTAGGACTTTTATAATAGTCTCCTGATTCGCTTGCCTGTTTGTTCTTTCTCCCTATTGTCCATTTCTGGTATAGCAGTCAGTCTTTTAACTTAGTTTTTAAAACAATACTCTGCTCAACATATCTAGTGTCTTTCCAGTTCAGGAAGAAATCCAAGCCTCAGTATGACCTAGAAAGCCCTGGACCCCTGCCATCCAAACCTCAGCTTCCACCAAGCTTCCTCTGTATCACATCACTTAGGTCTCATTGGCAACCTTGAGGCTGCTCAATCACAATCCCCTTTAGACCTTTGCCCATTGTTCTGCTTGTGTCTGCAGGAGCCACTCTCCACATCTTACCACATTGCTTCCTCATTTCATTCAGGCTTCTATTCAAAGGTCTTCCTTTCATACCCTATTCAAACCATACCGTGCTCACAACTCTCTCTAACCTGTTTTTCGTATAGTACTATCATCACTTGTCATAAAGTATTTGTACATTGCCTACTTTCCCCCCAAAAAATAAGCTCCATGAAAAGAAAAATTATGTTTTGTTTCTTGATTCTCACACCCAGAACTGCTGGGCATCTAGTTTGAGTGGGTGAGCAAAGAAAATCCACTTTCATTTTCAACTCTTCTTGTTCCAGCCCATATGACCTTTGAAGATTGTCCTTTACCTCTTCTAGTTCACAACCAAGCTTCTTTCATCTGCGTTTTCTCATCTTTTCTTGCCCTTGTAACCTTCTGCCCTTATCTATCCTGCAGTTTAGCTAAAGTTAAGGTTCAAGTTGAAAACCAATGGATCCAATGAAATTTTTCATATTTATTTCACTTGTGCCAATCATTCTCTACTTTCAATTATATCTTTGAAATCCCTTCTCTGGTTCTCCTCTTCCAGCTCTCATTGTTCTTTTCTGGTCTCCACCAATCCTTTAAAATCTTTTAATAATGGAGGTGTTCTTTGACACTCATCTTTGGCCTTATCTAGCAGTTGTTCCTTTAGAAATCTCAATCACTTGTGATGGGTATTATTCTGCATTGTCTTTTCCATACTTTAGATTTCCAGAGACAGATTTACAAGGCATAAGATCCAACATTTTAAATGGCTTTCCGAAAAGACTGTCCAGTTTACCGTGCTGCTAAAAATGATCAAAGCTACCGTATTTCTCTCACTGGAAAGACAGGAGTTGAACAAGCAAATTAGAGAGGTGCAAACAAAGGGGCAGAAAATCCCAGAATTCTATTAATAGATAGTGAAAGGTTGGCCTGAGTAGAAGAATCAAGAATGGAAGTCTGAGAATGATTTGAACTGTTGAGGCTTTTGATAATATCAAATATTTGATAAGCAATGAGGTACAGATACACTTAAGTATTCCAGCATTTAAGGCCCAGGAAAGGCTTGGAAACAAGAAGACAATTCATCATGCAATAGATTATTCCTTCCCTTCTCAGAAAGTTATATTTGGGCAGAAACTTATCAAGTAAGGAAACTTTGTGAAACATGTATACAAATCTTGCAACCAAGAAACTATGCCTGAAAAGTTCATTGATGAAGTTTAAACATGCTTTTTTTTTTATTTTCCCACATCAGTCAAGAGACCTGGAAAGTTCCACTTAGCTCTTGAGTCTTCTCTAAGACAGTAAAATAATGCTGGTGAGTAGAAGACCCTTTTCTGTTGGGTGACTAATAGCCTTCCTCAGAGAGATAAACCCATTCTCCCTTTGGTTGGCCTGGGAATAAAAAGAACCTGGTAGAACATACTGCTTCTGATCGCAAACTGTAGCAAATAAAGACCTAAAATAAAGCCTGTCTGTTGATGCAAACAGACCCAAGACCAAGGCTATTTTGTACTGCAGGAGTGTTCTTGAGGGGTGGCCTTAGGCAGCATGATTTATCCCATGAATTTGATTTCCTATCCCTTAACATAAATTCTTTTAACTTTTCTTCCATGCAACACAAATTCTCATCCCTAGATTATTTATCTAAGTAAATTCTCTGAAAGTGAAAATTACTGGATTAAGGGCACGAACTCTCATACCCTACATATACCAGTATGCAGAGTAGTTATGAAGAAGGCCAGATACAAGCCATACAGATTCAGCCACTGAGTTGTTAAAGATGACACAGTAAGTGACTCTCTTTCTAGGCCTCAATTTCCTTAACCATAAACAGATACATACTAAAACACTCAGACCAGCTTTACACTTGGAAAATGCCACTTTGTTCTCAGTTGAATTTTTAATTACTATTAAAGATGAACTTTTTTCATTGTTACTGTTTCTTGGTAAACTGTCATATTCTCTTCCTTTTCCTATTTGACTACAGATAAACTACCTTTATTTTCTTAATCTTAATAATCCTTACATTTTCACTGTGTGGAATTTATTTTATGTATACTGGAAGGAATTCACCCTTCCCCACAACAGGTATTTGGTACTGGTAAAACTATCTTGTTCAATAGGCTTACTTTACATATATTTTAGTGCAGGACCTGTTCATCATTGAACTATACTCCCAGTTTATTTGTTTGTTTATTTGCACTGGGGATTGAACTCAGGGGCACATGGCCACTGAGTCACATCGCCAACCCTATTTTGTATTTTTTTAGAAAGGGTCTCACTAAGTTGCTTAGCATTTCACTTCTGCTGAGGTTGGCTTTGAACTCTTGATCTTCCTGCCTAACTCCCCAGATGCTGGGATTACAGGTGTCAGCCATAGCGCCTGGCTATTTTGCTCTTTTGAAATGCTACTCTTATGGCATATTTTAGCACCCATTATTAGTCTTCCTTTCCTAGTCCTGTTTCTTTTAGGCCAGTATCACAATCGTTTAATTTACTTTATCGTTATATGACCAAGTGAACCCTCAGTTCCTCATTTTTTTTTTTAAACTAACACATGGTATCCCATGATGAACTGTAAGTTCCTTAAAATATTAGCTTCTGGTGATAATTGTTATGAGTACCAAGCAATGAGTGAAACAATCCTTGTACCCACCTTAGACCAAATTGCTGGGTTTCTTGGGATCTCCCAGCGAGTCTTTTCCTTTCAACTGCAGTGCTTCTTCCTCTGTTCAGACCTTCAAGCTGCCCTTCAATAAATAATAAGGAAGTGAAATGCTTTTAACTTCCTACCTTACTTCGAGGCAAAAATGACCAGAGATGCAGACTTTATTTTGTGCTTTCTAGGATAGCAACTATGCTAGCTGGCAGTACTAGTGTGGTGTGCTTGATACTTCCAGATAAACGGTTCTTCAAATAAGGAAACCAACTTCCTAAACAGCTTGGAGTCCAGATGAATGGTGGGGAGTAGGCAGCTATTTACTTCTTATATTTCTTTCTCTTTGCTTCTAGGTAAGTGTATGATAATTCAGTGCTTGTTTATCAGGAGCACAGGAAGACAACAAGCATCCCAGGTTCAGAGGCAGTATGTAGGGTGCCTGACTGGGAAAGGCTCAAAAGGACCATTGCTTTGTTCCCAAGGTAAGTCTCACAAAATTTTTACTTCAAAACCGTCTTTAAAATTAGCTTTTGTAGGCTGGGGTTAAAGCTCAGTGTTAATATCCTTAGCATGCACAAGGCCCTGAGTTAGATCCCCAGCACAAAAAAAAAAAAGAAGGGGGGAGGGGAATTTCCTTTTCTAGCAGGTAGAAGAAAAGCTTATTAAGCATAAGTTCCCATAAAACTTTTTCTACCCTCACTTTTCTCTGTCTGCCTATAATTGGTATGTCATACTCTGCCTCAAGAAAGTCACATCTGTTTCAAAAGAAATATTCTAGAAAAAAAATTTACACAACTTTTGACAATGTGGGCAGTTCCATACAACATAAAAAACTACAGGGCTGAGGTTGTGGCTCGCCTAGCACGTGCAAGGACCTGAGTTTGATCCTTAGCACCACATAAAAATAAATAAATAAAATAAAGGTATTGTATCCAACTACTACTAAAAAATAAATATATATAAAAAAAAACTACATCTGCATACTACGTTGACAATTAATGGACATTTACTAAGTGGTTTTGCTAACAGTAGGCTAGAAATTCCAGCTAGAGGGACTTAGAAAACATTTCTCATTTCCAAAAAGAACATCATTTCTTAATACTACCATAGAATGACTTTAAGGCTTTCTGAGAGAAGCTGCAGGGAGGAAAATACAGAAGTCTTTATTCTCAGAGGTTACTCAGAGCAGTTTTACAAAAGGACGAGTGTGGCAAAACAAAGATCTAGACTGGTTGTAGAGACTGCTGAGGTGGCTTCTTTCTTGGAAGGCAAGAGGAAGCTATCTGGCTGAGTGCTTTGGCAGGTCCACATATTCTGTGACTCAGTCATTACTAGCATACAGGAGCCACATTTTTTCTGAATGAATAAATTTTGTTTTATAGAAGTTTGAGCAGTAATTTGCGAATATGTTTGTGGATAATGACAAACAAGAGAAGAACCTTGATATTATCTTAAATTTTCAGCTGAAGCAGAAATGCCAGTAAAATTAACAAAGCACACTGGCTAAAGCTATATTTTTCCAACCATGGCAAATACTATGTAGCCATTATCAATGCTTTTAATCCATCATATACTCTGAATTCTATTTACTATTCCATATGCAACATGATACAAAGGTTTCTTTGGAAGACATAATCATATACACCAATATGTAACTCAAAAGCATTTCTCCCTTAAACTTACCTGATTACAGGCAAAAATGAATAATTTTAATAAATATTTGTTTATATTGGAAAGAGCCTAGAAGTTACAAAACTGCAAAGATTAATCTTTTTAGAAATTGAAATAGAACAAATTCTATATTTTATTAAATCGGCAAATATAATCACCTGGTACACATTTATTAGCAAACAAATGATGATACTGATGATAAAAGAAAATAGAAGAAAAAAAGAAAATGCACTTCAGATCAGAATATCATAAACCAAGTTTTGTGGAAGCTGCATTTTTTTATTTGAAAATCCACCCATTTTGCTAACATACATTTTAATATTGTAAACAAAAATAGAATCTGCAGAGACAATGCAACAAGTATGCTTAAACTCATGTACAGAATTGCTTTCCTACAACAAACTGTCCTTCTTAAGGCCCCTCTCAACCCAAGCGTTAAGATGTATTTACACAAAGCACCGATCAACAGTGCAGTTTAATTCTTCATTAACTAAACTCTTGGCTAGACATTAACTTTAAAGATACTATTTCCCCTTATTTAAAAGGTACATGATCATAACATGGCACAAGCCAAATAAAAAGTTCAAGGATTTTCCCCCCTCCCCTCCCCCAATAACACCTCCTAGAGTTTTACTGAAAAGAAGGAAAGTCTTGAAGTGAAAGCAATTCCTCACATTCATTTTGGAAAGGCCCTAATGTCAAATGGAAAATAATGACATGCCAAGCACAAAGCAGTGAAGATCCTTCCCAATGCACTAATGCTGAATTTAAAATGTAGTGCTTTTCCTAGTCAGTGAACTGTTCCCTTGCAAAATCCTAGGCACAGAATTGACTATAAGGATTAATGCATTTGTAATGCTTCCCTAAAACCCACAGAGACTGAGATTCAGACCTGCGGGCTTGCCTTAATATATTTAGTGCTCTTTATGTCAGCTGAAAAGCATTCTGAATCAGATTCATTCTTGTGGATAAAAATCAAACATACTGTGTACATTCATACTCATTTTCATAAGGAGGTTTGATATAATATTAATGTTATGTAAAATTGATAATCATAAATAAATACAAATACTTAAGGAATGTCTACTGCAAACTGAATATAAATTTTTTAAAAAAGAAAAATTAATTTCAATTAAGGTTCTGTAACTTTGAGGACTGGAGAAAAGAAAAATAATGCATAATTAAGAACTGTGATTTTGATCCCCCAATGAGTCCTGTTGAATTACAATAAAGGACACAGCTCTTCTTTCCAGGCAGCATTTCCAAATACAAATTTCACACTTTCCAAATAAGGGCTTTTCTTGGTAGGTTATTGATTATGGGTATTAATAAGAATTGAAAGAACTGAAGGGTTAGTCACCAAAAAGAGCTTAGTCTTAAATCATGGCAATTCTTGGCTTTATAAAGTGTATTGGTATGTTCTATAAACTAGTCCCAATTTCCTTCGTGGGCCTTCACTGGGTTACCGTAGCATTCTAATGGAAGAAGAGTTTAAGAGACAGCAGTTTGGATTTTGCTGGAAGTAAGGATTCGCCACTTGAGCACTTGTCTTTTTGGAATAATTCCATTCTCTCTTATCTAGTTACATAAACTGTATCTGGAAAAGAAAAAGAAAAAGACATGTGTAAGTTAATTCATTGCATTATGAAATGTCTTGTCACAAATAAAAATTCTTTGTGGACTTTGTTATTAAACGGGCCAGAAGAGTTTACAACATACTTATCACAAAACGTAATTATAAAACAAAGTCAGTCTTACTGACTTTTGTGCCTGAACTCAATATTTGAAGTATAATTACAGGAACAGACTTCCAAATATCTAAGTACTAAAACTAAGGTACGCTTGGGGGAAAGAAAAGAAAGAAGACCAATGAGCTATTTTTCTATGACAGATTCAAACCATCTACATAAGCACAAATATTCCATGTAAAATATCATTTGGGAAATCAAAATGTAATTTCCAAATGATATAAAATTATAGACAATAAAAGGAAGAATGCTATGCTGACTAAACCATATCTTTACTAATATAAATAAAGATCTGTAAGATCTATAAAGAAATACTTTTCAATAGGGAATCAATCAATGTTCACTCAAAGGTAACTTCCCTCATGATTTCTCTAAAACTGCCTATCCAAAGATATTAATAAGGTAGATGTTTATTAACTTGCCAAATAAGAAGAGTACAAACTCATAAAGATCTAGCAGGTAAATGTAAACTGAGGGCCAGAGCACCAAGAAGATCAAAATATACTGTCTTCCAGGAAACAAAGGCACTGTAAATCATATGCAGAATCCTTCTAGTTGAAAGGGCCTAAATATTCCTTTGCTCTTAATTTAAAACCAAGCTGTTTACAAAATAAATAAGTACATGACTGTTTTTAAATGAAAAGGCACACATAAAAAAAATCACTGAAATGAATCCTTCACAATTAATCCTGGTTAAAACTAAAGATGCTCCCAGTTAATCTCTAATACAATGTTTAAAATTATGGTGTTCTCTACAAGTCTTTGAAGATTTGCTAAAATATCTAATTTTTAAGGGTGATATTTGATCGTATCCATTTGCTGTGAGCAGTGGATGCTTCAATATGTAAGATGGTCCTTTGATTTCATAACTTCTAATTATGTTGAAGATATTTTTTCAAGTTGTTTCTCTTTATGTCCTATTTTGACCTATTTTTATTCTTCATCTAAAGAATAGAGGAGTTGGCAGAGAAGAAAAGTCCTTTAAAGAAACAGAGGAGGAGAAGAGCGAATTGTTGTAAATGTTTGGTAAATTTTTAAAAAGTATTTAAGTCCCCATCTCCCCCAACAAGCAGCAATACCTAAAGTGATTTATAAGAAATCCTCCAAAGAGAGCTCTGCAAAAGGGTCCTTTCCTGAAGCTCTGTGAGGACTGTGACTGGAGGGGCTGGATGCTGCCGACAGCTGGGGGAAAGAAGACAGAGAGAGGGAAAGAAAAAAAGATCTCAGAATGACAGAACATGAAAGCAGAAAATGTAATGAAAGAAGAAGTGGTTTTTGTTTTGTCACCTTTAATAAATATAAAGGTAGCCTTTGTAGAAAATGGAATTAAAACAAAAGTTTTAGTCACATGTCAAGTTAAAGGGTATCCAATGGCATGTGTTTTCCAGAAAACAAATTCATGTTTCTGAAACTTCAAAGAAATAGTCTTTTACTCAAAAAGGTCAATATAAGCTGACCTGTGATTAAGACTTTAGTGTGTGGGAGGGTGGGGAGGTACAGGAGACAGGATACATAAACGCATGCATATGCATGTGTTTAAACTGAGTAAAGATAGCTTCCTTTGCCCAGGCTATCTATCCAATGTTGTATGAACTCTGACTTTAGTTCAGACCCAACATATCTAACAATACCCTCTCCTTCCTTTCTTATAAAGGGTAGAAGTTAACATGGAGTTGTCTTCTGCCTATTTATCTAGACAATCTGCAGCTGACATGCACTCTGTCGGAGGTGAAAGAGATCTTGGAGTTCACCTAGTCTGAAAGTCCAGATACTGCACCTGAATAAGGGGAACACTTCAGATTATTGATTCTTAGAATCTAACCATCCTTTAATATATTACAAGGTAGTGAAACCAATGAATTTAGTAACATATCTTTAGTGATCTCCCAAAGAAAAGATACTTCTGAAGAACCAAGATGTTAATTTTCATATATGTATCTCTTTCACCAAATTGACTTATGAGTATTTTAAAGCCAACATGAGGAACTTTAGTTTGGAGCAAATTGTTCATTCTTTTTCTCCCTTTATACAGGATTGCACAGGATGCAAGCATAGGACTCTTCTGAAATGAGCTATTTCAACTAAGCATTAAATCAAAGTTCACAATGGAAACAGTTTCACTTCATACTTCCAACATTCAAATCCTATAAAGAATTTAAAGCCATAAAAAACCTCTTTGGTGGTCTAAAATTATCTCCTTTCTACATTTTTACTTAAAAAATAAACAAAAGCAAAAGAAAAGCACTATAAAGAATGAGTAGATAATGAGTTTTCACAAATATTACATCACCAGTATAAGCAATCTTTGTTTCAGAAATAAATGTTCAAAGACAATAAAGAAGATGACAGAATCATGCAGGGAGCTACAGATGGGAGACAGGGCAGCATATGGGCTTGAAGTTTCAAACATCATCCATGTAGGGACAGACTAAAGTATAACTTTATTGGAGAGATATCCCGATCTTCCCTCTGCAGCCTACATATGAAAGCCCATTCAGAAGTGGGATAACTCCAAGTAGTCATTAATTATTCAACTAGAAGACAACATTCACACGTATCTCCATTATTAACTGGGTTTCTCTCCAAAATAAATTTTCTTTCATTTAAAGTTAAAACAATAAACCCTGCTCATTATAGACTGCGCCCCAAATCACAAATTTCCTATGAGAGCTTCACACTAAAACGTCTTCTTAAATCACTCATTTCCTTAGGGCAGCAATCTGAAGACCTGACAGCCCCACAAGCAGATGCCCCTGAAGAATGCAGACCAAACAGACAAGATTATTCTTTGATATATTTTACATGAGCGAGCTGCTAGAGAGAAGTCCAAGAAGAACAAGATCAAATTTCCTTGGGAAAAAGTACTGGTTTTTAATTTCTACTAAACTCTAAATAGTCTCTTAAATTGGTAAGACAGACCGACCAACACACACACACACACACACACACACACACACATACACACTATAAGCATTCAGCAAATTAAAACAAGATTGATGCCGCCAATGAGAAAACTACACTTAATATACCTGCAATAAGTTTCTTTTCATAAATATCCATCTGAAACAGATAAATCCGTAGACCAGACTGCTGTGGCTACTGTACAGTTCTAAGGACAGGGACATGAGATACTACCTGGTCTTATCCTGCTTTTCCAGCACTAATACCAAAGCACAGACTACATGCACTGGTGAGAAAGTAGTCAGCAAGAAAATAAAAGAGAAGGAAAGGAAGAGGCTGCTTATATTACTCATCAAGTAAAATAAAAGACCCTAAAGGGACAGTGGGATTCCAATGGGTCAGAAACAGCAGGAGTTTAAAAGTTTGATTGAAAGTCACCTGAAACTTTGAAAGCTAAACTTCTTTTACTTAAAAATCTTCTTTTTCCTTTCTAAGACAGGGTCTCATGAAGTCGCTGAGGCTGGCCTCAAATTTACAATCCTCCTGCCTCAGCCGCCCAATCACTGGCATTACAGGAGGGTGCCACCATATAGGGCAACTGACATTCCTTTATTTATCATTCTTTTGAATAAATTAAAGAACATGATTATAAGGTTGCTAAGGAACATAAAAATGGCATAAACAAACCCCAAACACCACCTGTTACACATTAATTTCAAATAATATTCTCTATCCCCAAATTCACAGATTAAAAAATTAGTACAACTATCAATCTGTTCAAATCAAAGTGGTTTATATCACAACTAACGATATTCAAATAAAAGCTGTTAAATCTTACTGCTCCTATATTGTTCAAATCAAAGTGGTTTATATCACAACTAACGATATTCAAACAAAAGCTGTTAAATCTTACTGCTCCTATATTGAGAAACAAGAGCAGAATACAAATAAAGATACAAAAATTGACACTGAAGATGGAAACTTTTGAAATTTCTCCACCACACTAATCAGTCTTTTAAAATTATATACATACTATATATGTTTATATATTTATACATGAAAAAATATATATATTGTTACCCAAAATCTTTGATTTTACCTTCAGAGTAAAGATTTTTATTTAATATAGTAAAAATAGTACAGAAATCACATATTAATAAAGATAAACATACTTAAGGAAATTTTAAAAATATATAATTCTATTTACAGACTATACCACATAAATAGAAATATTGTTTTATGAGGTTTAATTTCATTATAGTTCTACTTCACACACACACACACACACACACACACACATATCTAAGAATGAAGGGGGAAGAGAAAATTTCAGGTTAAAACAAGAAAATAACAGTAGTCTCATAAAGCAAGACTGGTACAATCAAAGGCTTGGGAGAGGATAAAAAAGACTATATTTAGGACAAATTTTTAGAGAAGCCACTTTGCTACATCTTTACATTTAAATTCTTCAGTCACCCAAAAGCCTAAGTAGAAAATCCAGTGCTGTAGAGACTCATTTTATGTCTTCATTGAAGAAACAAAAACATCATCTCAAGAGAAAAATGGATACAGTTCATTTGCCTG
This sequence comes from Marmota monax, assembly GCF_021218885.2. Classification (NCBI taxonomy): domain Eukaryota; kingdom Metazoa; phylum Chordata; class Mammalia; order Rodentia; family Sciuridae; genus Marmota; species Marmota monax. Next base: position 4,222,065 of record NW_026695236.1, on the reverse strand, counting down.
GCATGACTGAAGAGCATGTTGCAAAAAGACAGAACTAAATTTTTAAATCTCCCTTTATGGCTGTTTTGAGTATTAAATGGTAAATACTCAGCATACTGCCTGGCATAAATTAGTAATTCAAATATTAATTCAATCATCCCTAGCATTTACCATCAAATCTATGAACATAAGAGGTCCAGCTCAAATGTTATTGAGTCTGCATTGCTCTTGCTCTTCCTCGGTGTTCTCAACACTTGTGGTTTCTCTTAAGGGGCCTTTATCCAACAGTTTCTTGTGTTTCCAAATTACACTCACCTTTAGACTCCTTAGGTACAGGCAACATCTCTTACCTGTTTCATATAAGTATTCTAAAATTTGTTAAAATTATTGGGGGTGGGCTAGTGCTAGGGATTGAACCCAGACTTAACTACTGAACCACATCCTCAGTCCTTTTTATATTTTTTAATTTGGGACAGGATCTCATTAAGTTGCTTAGAGACTCACTAAGCTGCTACAGCTGGCTTTATAACTTGCAATCCTCCTGCTTCAGCCTCCCCAACCCACTGGGATTTATAGGTATACACCTCTGTGCCCAGCTAAAAAGAGTTAAATTTTGAAAATGACCTCCAAAGCGGAATATGAGAAGAAATTAGAACTTTTCTGTTTTAAAACGTAACCATTGGGCTGGGGATATGGCTCAAGTGGTACCGCGCTCGCCTGGCATGCGCAGGGCGCTGGGTTCGATCCTCACCACCACATAAAAATAAAATAAAGATGTTGTGTCCACCAAAAAATAATAATAAAAAAAATATTTAAAAAAATTCTCTCGGGGCTGGGGATGTGGCTCAAGCAGTAGCGCGCTTGCCTGGCATGCGTGCGGCATGGGTTCGATCCTCAGCACCACATACAGACAAAGATGTGTCCGCCAAATACTAAAAAATAAATATTAAAATTAAAAAAAAAATTCTCTCTCTCTCTTTAAAAAAACAAAAGTAACCATTTAAAAACAGGGCCTGGGCCACACAGCAAGACCTTGTCTCAAAAGAAAAACTAAAAACAGCTGGGGAGGGAGCTTAGTGGTATAGTGCCCCTGGGTTCAATCTCCAGTACCTCCCCAAGTAACAAATAAATAAAAATATGTAGCTCAGTAGTAGAGTACCCCTGGGTTCAACACCTGGTATCACAAAAAAGTTCATATTTAACATGTTTTTTAATGTATGTAAATATACAATTGCCATAGAAATATATTAATCTATAAATACACATATACTGAGGGTACAGAGTTGCTGTAGGTTGAATGCCTGTCCCCTTTAAATTCATGTTGAAATTTAATTGCCATGGTAACAGTATTAAGAGGTAGAATCTTTAAGAGGTGTTTAGGTCAGCACTGGCTAAATGCTGTTATGTGGGGGTGGGGAGAGAATTAAATTTTCTTTTCTGTTTTTTAAGATTTTAACCTTTTTACTGATTGATTTTTTTTTCAATTTTTACCACTGAGTCACAACCCTAACCCCCAGAATTTATATTTTTAATAGTTAATTTTTAGAGTAATGCAGGGAATTAAACCAAGAGCCTCAGGAGAACTAGGCAAGTGCTCTACCACTAAGCTACATTTCCAGCCCCCAAACAATATTTTTAAAAGAAATTTTTCTGGTAAATGTTAGATGGTCAGTCCATTTCCATGCTTTCTATATACACAATGCTATATATACACGGTCACTGGTGTTCATCATGAAGATTTTGTAGAACTTCAGTCACTGAAGATTTTAAGATGATAAGAAATTAAATTTTTGCCTTTAAAACAATGTCCTGAGCAAAAATGTAATAAATACATTTGTCTTATTAATAATAGAGATCAGCAGATGGGACTCCTAACATTTTAGTTATGACTCATTCAGGTATACACTGGGGGCTACTGAATCAGTTTTTCATCAATGGTACTAAATTTTAATTTCCAACATAAATTCTCTCATGTTATGGGAAAGTATAAATAAGCACAATATATAGCTGACAAGGCAAAAAAACCTTTATAATCTGGACAGATCAGCTGATAGCAGAGGTACTACCAATATCCACAATTAACTTATCAAGAAAGTTAAACACCACCACTACCACCCTCAAACAAATCCTAAAATGCCCTATTTTGCAAGACTTGAATTATTCCAATATCTAAAGCCAACAGTGTCCGTATTTATACGGGTAAAAAAGACTCACAATAAGCCATAGTTTCCTTTCAGACACTTAACTGAAGTAAGACTTACTTAAAGTTAGCCACTGCAAACAAAGACATTTTGCATCTTCAGCCCTATGTTCCCTGAACAAGATTGGTAGTCCTCCATACAAAATGCCTAATACCAAGAAACCAACAAAACTTTTAATACTAGTTTAAAATTAAATAAATGCCTGCCAGGTATGGGGGACATATACCTCTCAGTGTCTTGGCAGGCTAAGGCAGGAGAATCTCAAATTTGAGGCCAGCCTCAGCAACTCAATGAGACTCTGCTTCAAAATAAACAATAAAAAATGGACGGAGGACATAGCTCAGTGGTTAAGCACACCTGGGATTAATCCTCAGTCCAAAATAAATAAATTTAACACTCTATACTTTGGAGAAATAAAAAGATTGTAACTAGTTAACTGCCTTCATTTAATAGCATAACAGGTACACACTGCAAATGTGGAGTTTACAAACTACTGGTCAGCAATGAACATCCCAATTTATATAAAACACCAGTAAAAATTATATAAAGCATTATGTAAAGCACCAATAAGAGAAGGCATAAGAATCTCCATTCTTTCCAACTTAACAAAGAAAAAGTAAAAACTACGGGGATCTGGGGCTGGTAGAGTGCTTGCCTAGCATGTGTGAGGCACTAGGTTCAATTCTCAGCACCACATACAAATAAACTAAAGGTTCATTGGACAACTAAAAAATATTGGGGGCAGAGGGGAGAAGAAGAAGCTACAGGGACCTTTAACACTCTATGCTTTTGGAGAAATAAAAATATTGATATGGGATCGTTGAGTTTTCCATGCAGTAAAACATCTAGGAAGATGCACTTAAAGCATATTTTTAAAAACAGCTATAATGTTAGGACATAGGAGAGAGGGGTACTTGATACTGAACCCCATGGTGCTCTACCACTTAACTACATCCCAACTTTTATACTGAGACAGGGTCTTCCTAAATTGCCAAAGGCTGGCCTTGAATCTGTGATCCTTCTGACTCTGCCCCTGGTCTCTGGGATTACTGTAGCCATGTGCCACCACACCCAGCTGTAAAGAAGGATATTTGGCAATAGTATAGAACTGGGATTTGATAGACTTCATTTTTCATTTAAACTACCATTTATTTTACAATGTACAAAAAGCAATTGTGTTTTCCCTCAAAGACTTTGAGTCCAACTGAAAGGAAAACAAAAAAATGAAAGAACAATTAAAAGGTACTTTGTTTAAAAAATTATTTTGGTTACAGCTAGTACTGAATAGATAACATCAATCCAAGGGATTACCTAAGAATCATTAAACACAAAATTGTAAAGAAAAATAATGTAGAATAAGGAAAAAGAATTCCAAATCTCATAAGGACACTAAAGGAACAAGAAATGACTAAAGAACAGCTAAAGGGCAAACCTGCTTTATTGCAGATGAAGACTTTTTGGAAAAGACAAATAGCAATAGAACAATAGATACTTACTGAAAACTGTAAAGGAATGGGAATGAAGCAGCTGAATATTCTATTCACTCAACATTACTCTTAAAAATAGGAAGATCTCATAAGGTAGTTTTAAGATGAAAGAAAAGTTTAGGGATGTTTTAAACATTCAATTATATTTAGACTCACCTCTTTAGATTTTAAGTATAGAGATAAGATGCTACAAAATACTGCCTATAGAAAATTATATCTGTAGCTATATAAAAGATTAAATCAGACATGAAAGGAACATAGGAGAGTGTTGTAAAACAAGCATGAACTGGTTAAGGCTGTAGAATGCAAGAAGGGTGGATCCATAATAACAGAGGAATAACTGGTGGGGACTTTGAGATTAAATACACAGAAAACAATGAGGGGGAAGGAATTAAGAATAACATGAAAAAATTTAAGATTCTGACTTTCAAATGATGCAAATGATCTCTGTGAGACCAAAGTTTCTATGAGCCACTTCATTGCTGCCTGATTTTCTTTTTTTCTAGTTTTCAATTTGCTTTCTTAGTGTGTTTTTCAATCAACAATATTTAGGGTTAAGCACTAACTTCTGAACTAGAAACATATTACCCTAATGCTCTCATTCACTTCTGACATAAAGTTATTAGGAAAAAGCATTTTATTTACTGTTTCTTTTCATGTACATGAAAACTGGTATTTCAGTGAAAAGATTATATGGGTTTTAGAAGGCAACAGGATATAAAACCTGTTTTTTTTTTTTTTTAAAGATATAGCTTTACTATTTCTTTAACATTCTTAAGCAAAATCCATAAACAATGTTTTTAAGGTTGAAGGTATGACTCATTATCCTTCTTCTCTCTCCCTCTTCCACCTGATTCTTTTCTCTAAGTCTCCTTGCTACTTTCATTTTGTCACTTTCCTCCCCAACTAGACTCCACACGAGGGAAATACATGATATTTGTCTTTCTGAGTCTGGCTTATTTTACTTAACATTAGAATTTCCAGTTCCATCTATTTTCCTGAAAATAACATGATTTTACTTTTCTCTATAATATTCTGCAGTGGACATTGTTGGCAAGTGTAGTAGATATATCCTGAATGTATTCACAATATATATTATTGTAAAACTGTATTTTATAACCCAATATTTCTTATTGGGTTATAAAACACAGTTTATAAACCAATAAGACCAACCCAAGGAATTTACAGAGTGGTTTACTGCTGACAAAGAAGATGGGGCTACTGTAGTGGCCATAAGGGCTCTGTCCTACAAATGTAGAGGTGGTGTAGTAAAAATGAGTACTGTACGAAGAACCAGGATACCTGGGAGTAAGTTGCATTGCACCATGTACTTAGCTGAAGAGCCTTTCTAAGTCTCAGTCTCCTTCACTTGTGAAAGAGTGAAGATGACAGTAGACCTATCTACTTTAAAGATTACTTTGAGTAGTGCGTAAAAGGCAACTGAAGTTTAAGTTAGCATTATTCTGATATATAGCCTGAAAGACAAGATGTAGACTGGGTGCAGGAATTAACTAGACATCAGAGAAACACTTCTATAATCAAGGTTCTTAGTCTGTATTTCTAGACTAAAGATTTTCCTTAAAAAAAAAAAAAAAATTTACATAAATATATTTAGGCTCTTACCAGTTTTTTAAAGCGGACAAATTAATTTTTGAAAATAAATGACAATATACTTTATGCTGTAAGTACAATTAACAAAAGAAAAAAGAAAAGAAAACCCTAAGAGGCAGGCAGAAGCTTCTATTGTATAAGAAGAAGATATCTTCATTAAGAATCATCAGTATACTTCTTAAAGGGTTATCAAAATCCAGTTATGTTTCTTTAGCAAGTCAAAAGGGTAATGAGGACTACTGTGTTAGAAACAGGAAGAAAAAGTCACTGTAATATGGACAAGGGCAGGGGAAAGAGGCATGTGGACAAATATATGAAGTATAACCAACTAGGACTTTATTTCTTAGAACTAAATTCACAATCCACTTCCAGTCAACAGAGATGCCAGTTTATTAAATGACTTACTACTCAAAAAGGCTGAAAAATGAAAGAGCTTCCTATGTTTCAGTCTATGAAAAACAGAGACTAGATTTAAATAGCTCAACATCAATTAATCTTAGTAATGTTACACTATATGCCTTGACAAATCTAATGTATATGTATACTGAGAGTAAAAGGAATACCAAAATTTTCATTATTAAATGCTCACTCAAATATTTTCAAATAAGCATTAGACAAATATAGTCACCAGTGCCCTGGTGCTGGAAACCATTTAAGAAATGGAGTGAGTGCTTTAATAATTGTAAGTAATGAATTATTTCTTAACTATAAAAGTATGTGAATAGAGCCATAGACACAGAAAAGCCAGTCTAACACTTCACAAGGTACCAGATAATAACAAAGATTTTTCTCTTATCAGAGTAACAGGTACAAGCTTAAAGAACAACAACAAAAAAAAAAAACCTTATGTCTAATTCCTCTAGTGTCAATAATAATGGGTTAAAAAACAAAGACTGAATATTTTTAGGGTAAATTTTCAGAACGGGAGACAGAGCCCTAAAAACATGAGAAAAGTCTCTCATTAGATCAGCATGACATTTCATGTTTTTCTGCCTTCTTTTGGTTTGTTTTGAATACAATCCGCAATGGCAGAAAGTTATCTAATGAAAAAAATGACATACAAAACTTTCTGGAGACTTGTCAAGAGTTACAAAGATCTCAAGGACAGTACTCTTGTTATAGCACCATTTAGGCAATCAAGAAAAATGATGCTCTATTTTTCCACAGCTAAGGATAGCATGCCAGACTCATGAAGACAAAGCAGACTCCTCAACTTCAAAAAACAATTCTCTGGATCCAACAAGTATTAAGTTGCCAAGAATTTTCCATCTTTAAATTTGTAACCTACTGTCCTTTCCCTCCAAATAATCAACATTTGTAAAAGTTATTATATGCGAAAACAGATGAAGCAAGTAATATCCACCATGAGATCCAAATCAAGTACATTGCAAGTTACATGTAAAATATAATACCTGTGCTCCTGATACAGGGCCAAAGGGGTTTGGTGGTCTCATGACAGGCTGGCTGTATATTAAGGTTGGTTGTGTCATTACAGGTACACTTCCCATTTGAGGCGGCTAAAACCAGAAGAATATCAAGTTAAGGGATATGGACTTACATTTTCCTTACTATCAAGAAGTAAGCAAAGACAACAGTAATAAGAGGTACTGGTACCTATGATTTGACTAGACAGAAAAGAATGCAAATAAAATCAACAGTGAAAAATTTTTAAGAGAAGCTTTTTGGGGGGAATGGAAAGACTTTAGCATGTTCATTTTTAAAAATTTATTTATTTATTTATTGGTACTAATGATCAAACCCAGGGGCGCTCAACCACTAAGCCATATCTCCATTTTATTTTATTTAAATTTTGAGACAGGGTCTTGCTAAGTTGCTTAGGGTCTCACTAAGTTGTTGAGGCTGGCTGGCTTTGAAATTGTGATCCTTTTACCTCAGCATCCTGAGTTTTTGTGAGTATGTGTGTGCACAACTGCAACCAGCAGGCAGTATACTCACTTTTAAAAGACAAGAAAGTCTAGCTTTTTCTATTCAAAGAGTTGCAAACTTTAAACTTTACTATAGTACAATGGACAAAATGAGTTAGATCAAAATTCCTCCTCAATTTCTAGATTTGCCAGGTTTATAAATCGAGAAAACTAGACTCAATGTCTCAACAGCTAACACATTTCAAAGTAAACCAATTGGCCCTTGTATATCAAATCAATTTTTATGCCACTATGTAAATTATCACAAGTGAAGACAATGATTTTTTAAAATAATTGCATGTAATGAATTATTTCTAACTGGGGGTCTCAAGCCAGAGGCACTTTACCATTAATCTACATCCCCAGTCCTTTTTCATTTTTTTTGAGACGGGGTCTCACTAAGTTACCAAGGTTGGCCTGGAACTTTTGATTCTCCTGCCACAAGCCTTCGAGAGGGCCTAGGATTACAGGTATGTGACACCATGTCTGGCTGACCATTTTTAAAAGAAGTTTATTTTCTATACTTCTTTTATTTTATTTTAGATATTTTTAGAATGAAATCAAGAAGGGACTTAAATTCACACAAACACACACAAAAAGTTAATTCATTCTAGAGTAACCTAAAATTGAATCTCAACCAAACCTTTCTTTAAAAAAATAAGATGTATAAAACCCTGCTATTATTACTTTGGTTAAAAATGCAACACACTAAAATCTTATATTTCAAAAAAAAAAAAAAGGTATATTTAACCTTTCAAAGAGAGGTTTGGTTTTGTTTTGTTTTGCTTGGTGGTAGTGATGCTGGGGACTGAACCTACAGCCTTGTGCATGAAAGGCGAGCACTCTAGCAGCTGAGCTATATCCCCATCCCCAAATACAGGATTATTTGTATCAAGAGCTTTGCTTTATGTTTATGGCCATGACCACCAGTCCAAAGGTTATGAACTTTGTTCACATGTATGAAAGGAGCTACTTGCATACTGTGTATGTACAGCAGACACAGTAAAAATATCAAGGGACATGATGCTGTTTTCCTTAAGCATTAGTTCCTCAAATATATACTAGTGGGACGAAGCCACCTCCAATTTTTATCTATATATTTTATCTATATATTGAAAGGGTTAGTAAAGCAAGGACAGTGTAGTATGTTGATTTTAGGAACCTTAAAGGTTAAAAGACTGTGTAGGTACTGTAACAATCATTATAGGAAAATCTCCCTGGCCTATACCAGACTAAAATTTGTGCTTACAATTCAAGAAAAACGTGAATCCCTCTCTTCTTTGACAGTAGTAAGGTAAGAAGACAAAAGGTATTTAATGTAAAGTTGCAACAACAAAAACTTGGCATTAACATTAACATTTAAATGAGGTTGTAATGGAAAACAACATGCCTCATGATGTCATGAGGGGAAAAATAAGACAAATAATTAATAGTGAACATAAATAATATTTATTATACAATGATTATTCTAGACATACCAAAGAAACCAAAGCATTCATATTGCTGAAGAATGTCTGGGCTGAACCCAGAGCGCTGCCCTCTGTGCCCGGCCCCCCAGCTCTCATTGCCCTCTCTGCCCCTGGCTTGCTCTCCTCCCCTCCCCCCCGCCCCGTAAGGAGAAGGCACCCTGGAAATCTTGTGCCCCCCATTCATCTCACATTAGTAGGAGAGATGAGGCTCCAGGAAGTGGCCTGATCACCAGGATGACTGTCTCCAGTCCTGATAATCACACCTGGACCGCAGTGGTCCTAGGTTTAAATGTCTTTACCAAAAATTATATCTGGAAAAATACTTACAATGCCATATCCTAGCATGCCTGTTGGTGTAGTAGCAGGATAGGCCATTACAGGAGGTGCCTAATAGGGTAAAAGAAAAAATAAACAAGAGCATATAACTCAAATATATCAACTGAGTTCAAGGAATTAACAGCTATATTTCCACTAAAAACCACAAATATTTGCTAAGACAGCTGTGATTAAGTGATAATTAATAACTGTGTCCATTAATGCTCAATAAAAAGTGTCTTGAAATTAGCAGAAAAGCAGAATTATTTAAAAAGAAAAAGATAACACTTAAACTTAGATACAATTAGTGAACTAAGGTTTCAATGTACAGCTTTAAAATTTTTTGAGTGCTTGCCTAGCATCTATGAAACCATGGGTTTGATACCCAGCATGGCCAAAAGAAAAATCTCTGGATTTTTATAATAATCAAAGTTCTAAGATTTTAAAGTCTATCAACTATCCTAAAAAAATGTTGAACAAGAAAAAGCAATAGGACTAAATGGTTTCCTAGGTAGTTCACTTTTTTAGCACTCAAAGAACAAAAGTATTAAAGATCCCAAAGCAAGTGACCTGATCCTCTAAAACATTTAGTTTTAAGGACCTCAATGATTTCTAACTACTACTGAGTATGACTATTTTGATGAATCATAGTTCTAAAGAGAGTTTGAATGTATGTTAACTTTCTAATTTCCTCCAAAAATTACTTCAGATACAATGAATTTTTAAGGCAGTGTATATTTTAATGATTAAAAGAACCAGCTACCACTAAGATTTTTAAGTTACCCTCCCCTTCCTACTTTAACAGATGATTTGTAAATACATAATCTGTGTGACCAGAGTTATTTTAGATATAGTTGCTGTCTTAACAACATTCCCTCTGTGTGTTTCTTGTAATGAAGACTGGAACTAAATACAGGTGAAAGACCAATAATACTGCTGAAACATAAAAATAAAAATAAACTGAAATTATATGACAATTTGAATATACGCATGGAGAAGTTAAATAAAGCATAACATTTAAAAAATAACACTAAAGTGAATAGTTAAAAGTTTAGTAATTCAGTGAGCATGTAGGGCTTATTGGTCTCTCCCTACTTAAAAATCAAGATCTGCAAGAGCAGCAGACAAACTGCCAAGTATAGCAGAAGCCTGTAAGATTTCATGCAGTTGTTATTTTTAAACATTACCACAATCAACATTTCCCTTCATTCAGAAGTCATCAAGTGCATAGTGGCAGCACAGATACACACACAGACACCCAGCCATCTGGCAGCAAATGGCGGAATATTAAGCAAGAAAAAAAATTGGTATTTCCCATGCCACCATCAGAATCAATTCTGCAAGATGCCCATGAAACCAGGAGATGCTAGGAAGAATTTTTGACACACTGAAAATCTGAATGTGAAAACAAGTAATAGCCGGAAGGTTATGAGATTCTGCTGCAGCAGTGGTTAATAGCATGCCAATTTATTGCAAAAAGGCTAGTTTTTGGTCACTTACGTATTGTGGAAAATGCATGCCATTCTGTTTTTTCCAGGGAGAACAATTACATAATGCAATAACACTGGATTAGAACAAGTACTTACACAACAGAAAATACACAGAGAGCATTTTAGTTCACATGTACATTCACCAACTACCTAAAATCCCTTGTACACCCAATATCTAATGAAAGAACATCTATACAAAAACACTATCAAGGTTGACAAGAGAAACTGCGACTTTAGCCTCATCTCTATATATACAGTAGTTCTATATATGCAGTGCATCCTGAAACAGGGTCACATCAGATAATCTCTAGTACAAAACAGGGAAGTACTAATGAAAGATTTTGAAATAAAACTCTAATAAATTTGTCTTAAAACACTTAAAAACCTTGACAGTGTTTAAGAATTAATAATAAAAAGGTTAGAAATGTAAAGAAATGTCATAAGCGGCAGTTTATCTTATGTAGTAAATCATATTACTGGCCCCACACATTAGTCAATAAGAAAAAACGCGTTAAAATACATGTAAATATTTTAATAAAATCTCATATTAAGAGATGATACACACTACCATTTACAAGACAGGACCATGAGTATTGTTATCAACTGTGTATAAATTCTAAATGGTCAAATGCCTATTACATTCTAGTGGTCAATCTTAAAAGTGCTATTTTAAAAATCTGTAATGTTTCATATAGATTAATATCAACTTAATATAAAATAAGCAAATACTAAATGCTAATACACTTTGTATTTATGTCACTCCTCACAAATTATTTATGTATAATTCACACAGGAGACCATAAAATCCACTAACCTCCTACTATCCCCAGTGGTACAGTGGGGAAAACATTGGATTCATGGTGAAGAGATTGATTTTAATTTAAATCTGCTTTTCAACAGTTTAGCACTTGGAAAAACAATTTTATACTTAAAATTGGGATGATATACTTTCAGTCTTCCCAAATAGCACCACTTATAAACTTAAAATAGAGTATGTATATATGCTTTGGTATATGTATATAAAAACAAACTAGTTAAATGCCAGGTATTTTTAATGATGGTAGTGACAACTATCTGTGAAAAATTAGTGCCATAAAAAGGGAGCTAAATTTCAGTATATTCTCCTTTTATGAAGCCTGAAGCTAATAAGACTCTAAGTAATGTCACACCAAAGTTTATCAACACATTATATTTTTAATTTATCCCTACTAATTTTAATAGTAGACCCAAGACAATTTCAGTAATCCAAGGCAAACAGGGTGACGTCCTAGAAGGGATTTAAAAACAAGAAATATGCTATAACAAGGACAATGGAGATCTCTAATAACAAAAGGAAGGCTATGATGTGTAGCCTGTTTTATCAAAACACTGCTACTACATCACTTTAGAAAAATGCATGCTTCAAAGGTTTCCATAAGAAAGAGAAGGAGTATGCTCTTCTCTGATTGAGGGAGACCTGTGGATTATAAGATAACAGCTGGCCAAGGATAAGGAAATAGCCACAAGCTATTCTAGGCACACCATGCCTTACAGCAGTTTAAAACCATTATTAGAATCTCTTCAGTACTAGGTACTGAGTATATAATCAGCAAATACCATTAAACCTCATTACTTATGTATTTAGCATTTGCAAATTTGCCAACTGATAAAATATAAAATGCCCAAATCAAAATTCATTGGGCTTTCAAAGTCATTCTTAGCCATACAAGTGCAAAGGGGCATAAAAATTGAGTATCCTGTTGCACCTCTTCCAGCTGAGAGGAGCAAAGGGGAAGAATGCTCTGTAATGTTTCAGTTCTCATGAAGTTAACAGAGGATGGAGAAGGTAGAGAACAGTCCAGTACAGTGCAAGAAGCTCTAGTTCTGGGGTCAGATGGATAGGGCTAGAATTCAAAGTTAATGATGTTGTGAACTCATACTTTAGGACTTCATATTCTTTTTGTAAAGAAAGGAAAACAGAATTGACTAGATTTAGGCTTTTTTTTTTTCTTTTTTTTAGGATTTACAATTAAAATCTGTATGATAAATGTAGATATGTATAAACTTCCCCTAGCAATGGTTCAGTATTCAGGGTGACAGTAAATATTTAACTGCTATCAACAATGAGAATCAACTCTATAAATTATGACATTATTAAAAAAAAAAAAAGAAAGAAAGAAAAAACAAACCAAACAAGTCATTCCTTTACCAAAAGTGAGATCTGAAGAAAAATAAAGATTTTATATTCAGACAAATAAGTAATAAATTAGAGACCAGCAGTATCTCAAATGCAAATGTTCTGCAACTCCCAGGCTTCTTGGGTTCTAAAAATGCACTCTATCATTTAAGAACTCTTTGACCCTGAGCATATTTCTTAGTAACTCTGTGCCTCTGTTTCTTCATCTATAAAATGGGGGAAATAATAATTCCTACTATAGAGGGTTCATATAAACACTAAGCAAAAATCACACATTACTTATTAGAATGAGACCTAACACAAAGTGACCCTTAAATACATGTTTAAATATGTACATGACAAACATAGTCAAACAGCTTCCAAGGAAATACAAATTATCTATTTAAAACTCAATAACTACCAATTTATGCCTATCACTTTAAAAACATTTTCAAGTTGCACATTTAAATTAAACATTCATACCAGGAGCTTTTCCAACTCACCATTGTTGCAGCATTCCAAGCAGTTGTTGGTGCAACCTTCGGTTGCCAGTTAGATCCTCCAGTCAATTTCTTTTCACCTGGCTGACTCCAATTTACATCACTTTAAATAAATAAATGTAAATGAGAATATTAAATGTATAATTTTAAAGGTTCTATACTAAACAGACTGAACAGAGCATTTACAATGCAGACTTGACATCTCTATACATACTTTTGAGATGAAAGCCAAATCAACTTCTAAATGACACATGGGGAAAGAATACACATAAAACACTTACTTCTTAGTGGTTCCATTTCCAATGCCAAGATCTAGAAATGGAGAAAAATAAAGCATTTTAAAACCAGACTCATTTTAATAAAATAACTTATTTTAAAAGATGACTGAAGAATCCAAGATTACTTACTACCCACAAGGTTGGCTAAAGATGAATCCAAGTCATCAGACACCAACTTGTTAGGTGGGAGCTTGGCAACAGGAAGACTCTGGTTCTGAGAGGCCACTGTTGGTTTGAGAAGTCCACCTAGTTCATCAAAGCCTTAAAGTTACAAACAAATGAAATAGGATTTGTAAGGAACTTTATGGTGCTACATCTTTCTGAAGGAGGTCTTTGCCTTTTCTACTTCTTTGATCACTGGAAATGTTCTCCCCCAAAAATGGGCATGAGTAAATGCCCTCAAAAGGAAAAAAGAGACGTTTACTATTTCAAAGTGAACTGGCTGAGAAGGCTGCTCTTGCTTTGACAGAAGTCATTTAATGTGTTATGACAAAATTGCATTATGTGGCCCAGTGATAGAGCACTTGCCTCACGTGTGAGGCACTGAGTTCAATTCTCAGCACTACATATAAATAAATGAATAAAATATAGGTCGATCAACAACTAAAAAAAAAAAGATGAATAAAGGGGATAAAAAAAGGGTAAGAAATGAAATATAATTCTGCCCCTTCTCCTGGCAAAATTTTCTGAACCCTCAATTATATAACAATATAAGTAGAAAATATATCTTAGCTGGCATGATGGCTCTCTCCTGGAATCCCACTAAGGAGGCTGAGGCAGGAGAATTCCAAGTTTAAGGCCAGACTCAGCAATTTATAGTGAGATCCTATCTCAAATTTTAAAATATTAAAAAAGAACAGGGGATGTAGTTCAGTGGTAAAGTACCTTTGAGTCCAGTCCCCACTAGGACAAAAAAAAAAAAAAAAAGAAAGAAAGAAAAACGTAAGAGAAAAAAGTTCTTTTTAAGAAACAATATCTTAGAGAAAAGTTTTCATATTCTTTTCATATTCTTCAAAGTAGAGAAAAGCTAAATTAAACCTAAATATTAATAAACTACTTTAATTATTCTTCTAGTAAAGTAGGATTATTTTTTGAAAATGAAAATAAAACTCAATGTTTCCCACCAAACGGTGAAGGAAAAGCAAATTTGACCAAACCAAACCACTCAAGAGACTCAATAGCATGATCTAGGAATGCTAGAGATTTCTTAAAGTCACTAAAGGATGGTGGTTTACCAAACATAAACAACTAATCTACACTTTCTTTCTCCTAGGCAAAAAAAAAAAAAAAAATCATAAAGGCTGGAGTTGTAGCCCAGTGGAAGAGTGCTCGTCTATCATGTGTGAGGCACTGTGTTCAATCCTCAGCACCACATAAAAATTAATTAATAAAAATATTTTTAAAATCATAAGGAAAAAGTATAATATACAAAAAATAAATCCTTAATCCATACATACAAACTTGCTTCTTATTTTATGGATAATAACAAATTGAACATTACGTAACTAGGAATACATCAATTATATTCTCTTTAAATGGATAAATTTTAACAACTAATCATAATCAAAGGCCATCTCATGCTAAGAATAATATCGGGAACTCTTTTTTTCTTCCAGTACCAGGGATAGAACCCATAGTGTAGTAAGCACTCTACTACTAAACCAATCCTTTCATAGGAACTTTATAAACTCCAGATTAACAATGTATCAATAAGCACAAGTGCAAACTTTGTCCTATAGATTTATAAATTCTTTTAACACAAATGAGTGAGTACACTATAATAAAAAAATCACCCTTTAAATAAAAAAAAATGTTCCTACACTCTACAGGCCTAATATTTAATGTGTTCTATATATAGACTATTTACAACAAGTTAAGGTATTATACAAGTTGTATTTTCCATTTCTAAAACAACCAATTTCATACACTGCAATACAAAAAAGTTATTATTCATTTCAATAAAGTATAAATTATAATAAAGTATAAATTATACTATAAATTATAATAACTAAAAATGCACAGCACTCTATACATAATCATTAGCAACTTGGCTTTTTACTGAGAAATATTTTTTTCTAATTTTGCTGTGACAAAATTTCCAGGGTCTAAATTACCACCAATAAAAAGGTATCAAATAACAGTTTCTTGAAATTCTTACCTAGTGGCTGAAGGAAGGTGGGGCAATTTCATAGGCTTCTCCAATGTAATCTACTTATAAATGCTTAAAAGCAGCATTATCTTTATCTTTCCTTGCACAAAATCTAAATTAGGACATTATAATACTTTTAATAAAAATATTTTCTTACCCCCGGAATCTACAATAACATTTGTAGATTTATTTCCAAACACAGATTCAAAGTCAACATTAAGGCCAGCTGAAGGATGTGACTGTGCAACTGGAGAAGGAGTGAATCCTGAGAAAAACCAAAATGGAAAACAAAAATAAAAACACTTCAATTCTTGAATTTAAATCCACATTTAAAGGTCTTTAATACTGATAACAGAATGGAAAAAGCAATAAATTCCCCAAACAAAAAACAAAGCTAACTCCTCAAGCAAAATGTATTCTATACAACTACAGTTTTTGCGGGGGTGATGATTACATTGTCCCTACCAAAAACCATCCACTCACACAGTAAACTAAAACAGGGCTGGGGATATAACTCAGTGGTAGAGCACTTGCCTAGCTCACGTGAGGCCCTGTGTTTAATCCCCAGCACTGAAAGAAAAAAAAAACTAATCAATGAGCAACTGATGTTGAACTAGTTTCATTAGAGAAATAAAATCTTTGCTTATCATTCACCTTAATTTTGTATGCTTATAAAATACTAAGGATTCTAAAATTCCAAGATTTTACAAGAGAATATATAAGCAATGTAAGAGACCATATTCTGTTGTGTTTTTTTTTCAAAAATATGAATGTCCCCCAAGATAAAGTCTTTCTCCACCTACCTACCTTTCATCTCTCTTTCACCTTTTCTTCTTTCTTTCCCCAACATTTAATCAAAAGCTAAATATTTGTTTAAATTCATCTGAGAAGTCAAATTCTGAAAGTTGCAACCCACTAATCCACATGTTCACCTGTGTTTAATGTTTTTGTAATATTATAGAAAAAAGATAAATTACTTTCAATCGTCCAACCACAGTCTAACTTCAACTTTACTACTTTCCAAAGTAGGGTTGATAAGTATAGAACTCTAGCCTAAAACACCAATCCATAATCAGAATAACTTGTTCTTCTTGCCTGTTACACTGATGCTAGTAGAAATAAGCAAATAAATGCCATTTTTAAGGCCAGCTCATAATGAAATAACAAATCTAAGATTTTTGACTGTGAGACTGTATTTTTTTCTGAAATGAGATTTTTTTCTGAATTGAGATTCTGAATTTCTAGAAGCTGAAAATAATAATTAAAATTATGTCAAGGTACCTGGACTGTCACATGACTTGAGAAAGTGAATCACTGAGTATATCCAAATAAACAGCAGTCTAGCAAGGATCCCAAAACATAAATTCTTTTGCCCCATAGGATATAGTAATAAATGGCTCCTAAGATCCCTTCTCTATCTCTAAACTCTCTGAAATTAGAAAGTAAACAAAAACCACCTAATATTAGAAGTTTAGCATTTACATCATTAAGGAGAAATTAAACTTTTGCGAGTTCTAAACACAAGTTCTTTCTTCTTCCATATTTCTGAAAAGGGACTTTTAGTTTAAATCTTACTTCAAATTCTCAATGTATACCACCAAAATGTAAAAAACTAAAATGATGTTATGTCATACTCGAAAGACTCATCTTAAAGAAAAATGTAAAATATAGGAAGAGATTTGGATTAAGAAGTTCAAGAGTCCTCAAACATATAGAAAACCATAATTAATTATTAACAATAATACCACCAATTCGGGCTAGGGATGTGACTCAGAGGTAAAACGTTTGCCTAGCACATGCAAGGTACTGGGTTCTATCCTCAGCACCACATAAAAATAAATAATAAAATAAAGGTATTGTGTCCAACTACAACTAAAAAATATATATTAAAACAAATAATGCCACTGATTCAAGGTGGTACATCCACATCAATGACACTATTTTAAGTGTAGCATATTAGATCATATAATAAATCTTATGTAGGACACAATTTTTTTTGAGACTGGACAGTTTTGCTCTTATTTCAACCCTTAAGCTATTCTTTATTCAAAAAACTATCAAATACAAAATAATATGTAAACCTTCTAACAATTCATTAAAATGATCTTAGAATCCAAGATTAACTGATTTAACAACATATTAAAATGGGTAACCTGTAACTATACCATGGGCTTACTGGATTTTACATAAAGAATCAATACATATACTCAAGAAAGACAAAAATCTATCATGCTTACTTTCATACTCATGTGATAAGCATCACACTGCAAGAATTATCATACTGTTTTTTTAAAGCACTCCAATAATCTTGCTTATATTATCACTTATCTTTAGATCATACAAGCAACAAAAATTTAAAACTAGGCCAATATATGAAACTTCTATTTTCTCCTGCTATAATGTTCCAGTTTTCTGGAATGTGACTGATGTAACAAAAACGAGCCTATCCTTTCAAGAAATATGGAAATAACTTAATTACTTCCTACACAGAGAGGAACCATTTCCTGAAGTCCCTAGGAGCATCAGTCTGTGAAAGTACAGTATTATTACCTAAAAAGACAAATGGTTAGAAGAATATAAAGTAATCCAGAGTATATATCTCAAGTTTAAAAATGTCTCTATGTAGACAGAGGAAAAGCGTAAAAATAAAAATTTTAAGTAATCATAATAGCTGATTAGCAACCAGGGAAGCAAGCAATTATTTCCAAGGTAACGATCTTCCAAATAATTAATGAATACATGTAGCACACACCTTCAAGATAAGAGTTTTGCACTGTCACTTCAATGAACATCATCAATTTAAAGGTCTCTGTTACTTAAAAAAAAAAAAAAAAATTGGGTGGTACTGGGTCTTGTGCATAGTTGGTAAGTGCTCTAGCACTGAGCTACACTCCCAGCACATCTTTGTCACTCTGCCATCTTTTAAATTTTTAAAGCTACTTAAAATAAAGACCAAAAAAGGAAAGTCACTATTGCAAAAGCAAAATTTAGAGAAGGGATGGAGTTCTGAATTAAGGTTAACTTTATAAAATAATAACTGCACTGTCATGCTCATCTTTTGTTTCACAAAGCCCAGTGAAAATTGTCAATGATCAGCAACCAAATAGTAATATTTGGAAACCACCACCCTGAAGAGTATATCTCAAGAGGATAATAATAAATTAACAAAAAAGCACACAAACGACAAGCTTTGGGGCAGAAAGGCATTTCAAACACCTTTAAGAAAATTTGGCTAGGCTATTAATAAATTTTGGTGGCAGTTTCTTAATAAATTAGGCTTTATATTTGTTTGTGAAAGTAACTGCTACCACTTATTAAACACTATTAAGCATTATGCAAAAGCTTTATAAACGGGACATTATTAAAACCCTACAACAACTCTGAGATAATTATTATTATTATCCCCATTTTATACATGAGGAAATTAGGAGATTAAACAATTTATCCAAGGTCAAAGATATAATAACTGGTAGAATCAAGCCTTGAAATCCCATTTGTTTGATTGTAGGACCTACCTGGAGTTTCAGTTTAACTTAGGGATTCACCTTATATTAACTACTAAGTAGAAAAGCAAAATTTACTATAGCTGTAACAATTCTTTTAAAAATGACAAGTTTTTTGGGCTGGGGTTGTGGCTCAGTGGTAGAGCACTTGCCTAGCATGTTAAAAGCACTGGGTTCGATTCTTAGCACTGCATATAAATAAATGAATAAAATAATAGTCCTTAACATCTTTAAAAAAAAATTTTAAATGACAAGTTTTATGAATTTTGAGCTTTTCTTTGTTAATGCTGAACCAAAAAAGCAAATAACCCTGGGTAATTTTAAAATGTAAAAGCAATGCAAAAATAATCACTGTTTAAGATTATATCTGATGAATAATTTAAAATGTACATTCAAAAAATAAAGCAGTCCACACATACAAGATGATTTTAGTAGTATTGGTTTTATGATAATATTGCAATATGCCAGGCATAGTGCTAGATGTTCAACTGTTATGTATGTAAACCTTCTGACAATACTGTAAAACCCTATTATACCAACTTTCACAGGCTTATAAAGGTTAAATACTTGCTTAAATTCAAGTCAAGTTAATGAAGTAGAACTGGAATTCAAACTCAAGTTTGCTAGACCCCAAGTATACTTCTTCCATCAAATGTCCTTATGAATTCTGTTTTTAAATATATTCAACTATGTCCAATTCTTAATACCAAGAACTCTAATTTTTTACTTGGGCTGTTTATACTTTTAACACCAGCTTAAATAAAGATACACACACACACACACACACACACACACGCAGAATTTTGAAGTTTGATAACTACTGCAGTGCTCTACCATTGGCCAATAATGTATCTGGAAAACTGATGAATATACAAAGAGCCTTTAATTCCACAGCTTCTAATATTAAAATGTTTTATACTCTTCAGAAAATTTACAAGTCTTCAGTCTGAATTAAAGCAGAGGCATCTATTAACACCACCATAATGTGTTTAATTAAGGAAAACAAAATTAGCCAAAAATGCGTTATTGAAAAGTAAATATTTTTTCTTGAGAAATTTCTAAAAAACTCATTTTGGTGGGGTGGGGGAGTATCTCCTGCATAAATAAATTGATAAATTTTCAAGATACCATTACCTACCTCCAAATAAGCCAGCCTACAATAGAAGTCTCGTGACATAAAGCTAGTGTTAGGATAAGCTTAAATGCCAGAAAAAATTCTGACAGGGTATATAAGGCAGAAAGGGATAATTAGGGCGGGCCAGGTGGGGGCAGGAAGCGAGGGAGTGATTGAGGGAGGAAAGAAAAAGAAAGAGAAGGAACAGTTAAAAAAGGGATGGAATAAGTAAAGAAAGAAAATAAAAAATAAAACAAAAAAGGGCGAGACCAAGCATCTAGGGTTCTTTAAATTAGAACATACTAAAAAAAAGAACCTAAACTCCATACTATAGATGAAGAAGAGGAGGAGAGAGGACCAAACTACTGTTTGCATCAAATTAAAAAACATAAAAAACAAAAACTCACACACCAATCCTAGCTTATTAAAAAAAGAAATACATAAAGGCCAAGTGCAGTGTTTCATGCCCATCATCCCAGCTAGCTGAACTAGGAGGATCTCAAGTTTGAGGTCAGCCTCAGTGAGACCATATCTCACTAAACTGGAAGTGTATATCTGTGTGTGATGCTCTGGGAGAGAGAGAATTTACTTTTTAGCTAATACTAATCTATCTTCATTAGTCTAGTTTTACAGTTCAGGAAGGAAGCCTAGACAAGGTCACACTCACATATATGGCATACTTAGGACTAAAACCCACTCTTTGACTTACAATTAATTCATATTCTTACAGCTTCCACGAGGACAAGCTACCTATTACACTGAGCACCATATGATCAGATACATGTCTTCCTCTAGCGGGGGTGGAGGATATTGAGATATACAGCTATTCCCTGATTTTTCTGGGTTGTTAATAATCCTATAAACAGGGCTTAACAGTTTTGTATTACAATAACAAGAAGGAATTACTCCAATTGATTATTATTCTTTATATATAAATATATATAATATATTCTTTATATATATTATACATATATTATATATATATATATGATTGAGCTTTAGACTAGCTATATATATATATATATAGTTAGACCTAACTTGAAACTTTCTGTGGACTCCCCTATTAACGTTCTACTTAATTCCTCCCTCTCTCTCATACATATCCAACAGAATATTTTGAATGTACCCACATGATCTGTTTAGGGAACAAAATGACTTTCCACATGTTATTTTATCAAATATTCAAATTCATATCACCTTAAACTGTTTTTTTCTGAACTGAATAACTAGAGTTTCACTATCTTGAAGAGAGCAGCTAGCCTTTTCTTTTTTTAAACAGAATTAATTCTGCTTTAGTATATACTTAGAAATTCACTTTTCCCTATATAACTCAAGTATGAAACTGCCATTTTATGGATTTTTATACTGCAATCACAGGTTATTCAAGTCAAATCACTTTTCTACTTTATTAGTTAAAACACACCACATAGTTTCTACTTTTCACTTGTCTCCAGGCAAACAATAATGTGAAACCCTAAGATTGGGATGAAGGGGTATATATGGATTAGACAATATAAAATTGTAATATGAAACAGTTTTAAAAAAATGGTTAAGATCACTACTAAGAGTATTTCCAACATCCTCCCAAGCACAAAGGTTTTACTTTATAATCGGCTCCTAATAAAGAAGATGTTCCCTGTGATGCTAGACAGCTGGAGTATTTCACAGAGAATAAAACACTTTAAAAGGGTTCAACATCAAAGGAATTTTTTTAAAAAAAACCTATATTAAATAAAATTAGGGACACTAGTGTTTATTTAAAAACCCCACTACATTATTACATTATTATTGCTTTTTTGTTTATTTTACAACTTGATGTTAAAATCCAAAGTGATTTTGCAGTGCTTTAAAAGTATTAATGGATACATTAAAAATACTTAGGCAGTATAAACATGAATTGGAAAAAAATGTTAAATGGTACTTTACCAACAAACATTTCATGAGTAGGTGTCCTAGTAGTAAAAGTGGATACATCTGAAGAAATGGGAAGGTGAACATCACCACTACTTTTTGTGAGGAAAGGATTTAAGCTTGGAATGGCATCATCAACAGCATCTAAAGTAGCAGAGAAAGGATCTGTGCAGTCCAAATGTATTACGGCAAAATGAAGAAAGGAAGTAAATAAATTAGTATTGCAATTAGTCAAAAGATGCAAAGTGAAAAGTAGTAGCTATATTACTGTTTATTAATTTAAATGCAAACACATCTAATGGAAGAATTGCATTTAACATATTTTAAAAGGAATCTTTAGGGAAAGGAAAAAAAAAAACCATTTATGTGTCCATTAACAACAGCAGCAGGTTAAGGATTTGTTCTCCCAACATTAGAAAGCCAACAGTTAAACGAGAATAATCAAGATGTTTCCATAAAAGAGCCACTCACCTTGACCCACCTTCCCTGTCCTAGGTGACAATGAATTGGCTTTGGTTGCACAGCTGTGTTTACTCAAATAATTGACACAAACAATTGGTATATGTGTGGTATAAGTAAACTTTCAAAAGAAGGGTGATAATTTCAAATTAGGGATAAGAGGCTATTTATAGTATGTGCAGTATTTCCTGTACCAGCTGAGAAGTAGGAAATAAAATATTAAAATGAAGAAAAAAATTTAAGGATGGAGAAAGAGATTTTTGACATTTAGGAACAAAGATGAAAGACTGCCCATTTAGTAGAGGGCAATAGCTTTGAAGGTCTAGCTAAGAGCTTCAGAGTCTTTCAAATGATTTTTTGATGGAAGATCAAAAGCAATGTTCTCATCATAGGACTAATATACTAATTACTGTAATCAAATCCTACATCTAAAGTTATTCTAGAATCAGATTTCCTGTACCTATACTTCATTCATCATAATCATTCTAACAACTAAAATTCATTTACCTATATTCTTAAGCTTTGAAGAGTGAACTAAAGAGAGAAGAAAAAGAGTAGCAAAAAAGTTTAAAAAGACTTTTCTATTTTATAAATTAAAAACAAGAATTCTACACTTTTAACCAGTAGAAGCTTCTTGTCTATTTTTGTCAAGTTCTTCACCTTCACTGAAGAATACAGCGGTACTTCCAGTAGTAGGCATTGTATTTCACTTTTTTAAGACTGAATAACTGACAAGAGGGCAGCAATGACCTAAGGATCAGCTCACTGACTACAATATGTCAGACACTTCCTTTAAAGTCAAAAAGTTAGAGTTATTCAGTCAAGTAAATTCAATGTTCCAAAACCCTAAACATGACTATTTGAAAGAGGAAAATACTAAGAAAACACTGAGGTCATGGGTTTGCATAACACATATTTTTTAATAAAACTGTAATATTTATATATTATGAAGTCCTATAAACTTCTCAAAAGTATGCAGATTATGCTATTCAAACTCAAATGATGTTTTAACATTGTCTTCCTTCCTATCTACTCCCCAGTAAATGAAACAACAGGATAAAGAATCAGAAAAAATAACTCAGAAATAAACAATAAGCAGATATAAAAAACTGGGTTTTTTATACTAACATAAAAAGGCAATAGATACTGCTCCTTGCATAAGAAAGGAGTTGCGTTAAGTTTAGACTTGACCAGTTGGACGGTAAGTACTATTTTAAACTTAATAATGGCACGGAGTTTTAAAGGACAAAATACTATAAAACATCTCTTTAATCTTCCAAGCCAAAAAAAACCCAAACAACAACAAAACAAACAAACAATGAGAGGAGTCATTAAAATAAAAAGAACAGGGCAGGGGATGTAGCTTGGTGACATTCTAGGCATTTGCCTAGAATGTGCAATGTCCTGGGTCTGAGCCCCAGTACAAATGTGCATGCATACATAAATAAATAAATGAATAAATTGCATTTCTATAGCAGATCCATTGATTCATGAGAAAAGACATGTTTAGTAATGGTTACCAGTTATCTGCTGTTTAATTGGTTAATACCATTTTATCTAAGCACCTAATTTTAATCATTTTCTATTATGTGAAACAGATATCTGAGATGAATATGCAGAAACACGTACAAATGCATTATACTGTAGATCAATCAGACAATAAGAAAAACCAGCTTCTAATCTACTTGATAAAATATTATATAGGAACTTTATATCATTGTAATCTATTATTAATACTTAATTAATAATTATTTATAAATTTATATTTTATTTTTTATTGTTCAAGATGATGATAATAATGTTCTAGTTATTCCAACTTATTTACTTACTAGACTGGCAACTCTAAATCTCCTAAACTTTAAAAAAATAATTTTGTCCATTTTTTGAATCATTATTCACATGAAAGTTTAATTTTATGGCTACTAGAGTCATGGAAAAATAATTTTAAAAAGCTAAAACAAGGACTGAAATAACACCATGGTCATATTATATATAGCCTTGGGGTCTTAAACTCTTGATAATCTATATTTACAAATGAAACTGAATTTTTTAATGAAGTATTGTGTGCTTCATGCCAGTTAAAAATAAAGCAAATGAAACTTCAGAATGGATAATTCTTTCACACTTAAATTTTGAAATCCTAGGGCTGGGACTGTGGCTCAGTAGTAGAGTGCTCGCCTAGGTTTGAACCTAGGCCTTGGGTTCAATCCTCAGCACCACATATAAATAAATAAAATAAAGGTATTGTGTCCACCTACAACTATATATATATATATACATACAATATATATAAAATATATATAAAAATTATATATATATATATATATATAAATTTTAAATCTTGCTTCAAATACTCAAAAGTGCACTGAGCTGATAATATTGTATATTTTTAGATGCACTGTAACTCAAAGTTTTCTGAGTAATAAAAACCTAAATCTTTTTGGAATATCAGTATTCAACATCAAGTGCTTGTTTAGACTCCTGACCATTTCTTGAAAATCAAAGCCTCCCTAACAATGCAAACAAGGGAACAGGGGAGCTTGTGTTTCTCTTTCATTTTCAGGTGGAAGCTTAATTTATCTTCTCATATAAATATACAAAGTCTTGGGCTGGGGTTGTGGCTCAGCGGTAGAGTGCTCGCCTAACCCGTGCAAGGCCCTGGGTTCAATCCTCAGCACCACATAAAAATAAATAAATAAAGGTATTGTGTCCAACCACAAGTAAAAAATAAATAAATATTTTTTAAAAACATACAAAGTCTAGGAATACAAATGCTTATGATAAAATAGTTATGATAAGAAATTAATTAAATACTTGTTCTATTATTAACATGCATATTTAACTAATAAAAGCAAAGTAAGCACAGAACAAGATTTGGGGATTATTTAAAAAATCATACTTTTGTCACATGCTGCAAAAAGCATGATATAAACTTTTATATATTAAAGTGTTCAGATAAATGGCTAATTTCAAAATACTTTAAATGATGAAATCTTTTCATATGTTAAATTTATTTATGATAATCTGAAAGTTCTTGGCTTCAAACAATCTTCAGTTATTTAGTCATGTAGAAGTCAAAACCCTAAAATTATGACCAACTTAGAAGTCAAGTATCTTTATGTGTAAGTCAAGACAGGGTTTAGTTCTGCTTAAATTGAAGGGCTCATTCCTTGTATGTTAACAAAAAGGTTTTAGAAAAATAATAGTACAATTTCTATTGCCTCTGTTCCCACTGTTCTTGATTTTGACTTTTGATGGGCTCACTACTCATGCATAGCGAACTGAATGTTAAAATATGAGGGGAAATTTTATGAAAATAACAAAGCAAAATAACAGAAAACAAAAATAGACATGATTAAATATATTTCACATACTGTGTTTATGCATAGATTATTATGAAATAATTTGTTTATAGGACACCAAGTAATTCTTAAAGCTGAAAGTACTTAATTATTCTCCCACAATATAGTCTGTTTACTTTCATGAGTTAAATCACTCCAAAAACTTTCTCATTGAAATTAACTAAGTATGTCCAGATAAAAACCACTAAGAATTTCACAGTTAAGTTTCTTTGAAGTACTAAATATACTAATTTCATTAAGCCTTCTGTTAAAATTTTAGTCTACTCAAAAAAATAACTTTTCAGTCTTAGTTTATTAGAAATAGAAAAAAGTCAAAACTACTTAAATGGTCATGTTAATTCTAAAGCAATTAACACAAGTAAAGAAAACAAGCATATAAATTTGTCAGATTGACAATCCTAAAATCAGGATATAATCAAGGAACAAATATACCTCTTATGGTAACTTTGAAGTTATTATTTAATTATTATGTTTTCAGAAGTTTACTCTTTTGATAAAAGTAAATAGGTATGGGGCTGGAGTTGTAACTCAGAGATAGAGCACTTGCCTTGTACGTGTGAGGCATTGGGTTCAATTCCCAGCACCACATATAAATAAGCAAATAAATAAAGGTCCATCAACAACTAAAAAATATTAAAAAAAAAAAATGGTAAATCATTAGAGCATTTGGAAAATAAACATATGTGGATATATATATTTACACATATACATGCCAGGAGCGGTGACACATGCTTGTAATCCCAGGGACTTAAGAGGCTGAGGCAGAAAAACCACAAATTCAAGGCCAGCCTCAGCAACTTAGGAAGGCCTCAAGCAATTCAGTGAGACCTCATCTCAAAATAAAAAATAAAAATGGTTGGGATATAGCTCAGTGGTTAAGTACCACTGTGTTCAATCCCTAGTACTAAAACAAACAAATAAAGAGATGTATAAACTCTAGATTTTGATTTCCAACCTATTAAAATCACAATTTTTGCTGAAATGTTGACAGAATTGAAACCTTAGGACTTAGTGGGTTAAGAAACTCCTTTCTTAACCTTAATTTGTTGCCTATGGTTCATTCTTCAGTATTTTTGAAATACTAAATTTAAGCTATCTTATCATTTTTAGAAATTACTCCAAGATCTTAAGATTTTGCTAAATTAATTCAGCATTAATTTTTTTAATTCATTAAGACTCACAAAACTAGTCTAAAAATCTACTGTTTTAGTGTTTTACTGTTTCTTGCCACACCATAAAATAGAAATAATCTGCCCAGAACAGGAGAAAATATCCACTTAGTCAACTAATTACCTGTTAAATGAATTTATTTAAGTACCTGCTATATATCAAGAAGTGCTCTAGGACTGGGGCTGGGGCTCAGTGGTAGTGCACTTGCCTGGTATGTGTTAGGCACTGGGTTCAATTCTCAGCACCACATGTAAAAAAATAAAGGTCTATCAACAACTTAAAAAATACTTAAATTTAAAAAAAAAAAGTGCTCTACACACTGGGAATATAGCAATAAACAAATTATTTTTAAAACTCCTGACTTCACATGGCTTACATAATAGTACACAAAAACAGTACTTTTAAGAAATAAGTACTCGGGCTGGGGTGGTGGCTCAATGGTAAAGCAAGTGCCTGGCATGTGTAAGGCACTGGGTTTGATCCTCAGCACCACATATAAATAAAAAAATAAAGGAATAAAAAGAAAGAAAGAAGTACTAAAAAATTTTTCTTGAAATGCAAATCATTAAAATAAAGAAAAGAACAACCTAGTTCAAATGCTGTAAAAACTTTGCTATGAGTGATAAGTCTATCAATTTAGATTTTAAAATGTAAGCCAATATAAAATTTAACTTGAGACATTTTCTACTTAGCATCCTTCCCTCTTAGAATACTTCCTTTTCCTTCATAGTAATTTTTAAATAACTATTTATAAAATAATACTTATATATACAAACAAAAGCACCAAAAACAACCCAAAGAAGCAATTTGAAAACCAGATATCTAAGCAAAACTGTGTAGAAACTGACATGGACGAGGCACTTTCCTTCAAAGATGATAGGCTATGGTCACCTCATAATCAAAGAACTCTTCAAGGGTAGAAAATATTCTTGCTGGTGCTAGGGAGAAATTTTATAAGTACCAAAATCTTACAGGTCTGAATAAATCAACATTAAAGTTTGTCATGAGATACCTGGTCACAACATACCTGACTACCTGATAATACCATCTAAGTTTTTCTAGAACATTGTCATACACTGACACAGAAGAGGGTTTTCCCTGAAAAGTAAATTTTTTCCTGTATCAAAAGCAAATTTCTGATTATGGAATCAAATTCACATTGAAAGAATGATTTCATACTTAGAAAGGTGGCCTTGCCTCTTATATTTAATTTCATCTTCATTAAACATCATTTCATAATTTAATTAATGTAAATTCCAAAATTCCATTCATGAAATGAAAATGTCTTCAAGCCATAAAATTAGTTCAGTGCCACTTTAATATTTCTCAAGTTCTCATGTATCAAATGTAACCAAAAACTATACAAATGAATAAAACATCACACAATGGAGAGGGAAGAAACTTATACAACATATAAAATAGAAATCATTAATGCTTACCTCCCCATGTACTTGCTACCTGAGAAGTACTTGACATAGGATGTACAGATGGATGAAAAGTTGGCTGCTGCAAATCAAGCAAGTCATTTGGCAGCTTTGATGTGCTAGGAAAATATTTTGGAAAGATATGTTATTTCCTAGCTAAACTTTGCTAATGAGCCACCGCCCACACACAAATTAAAACATTAAAAAGTAAAGGGGAAAAAAGGAGCCCCATGATGTAACCCTCAAAAAGAGGAATAGTTTCTGTAGGATAACAATTGTATGTCCTTCATTTAACAACATATTTCTAAAGAGGCCTGGAAAAGTATTCCAATACGGTGTATTAAATTTACATAGAATTCAAGTAATTATAGCTTTTCTGGAAAGAGTCAATGACTTCCCCAGAAAATACTGATTTTCTTTTGTTATATTCCAATTAGTAAAAATGGTAATTTTGTCATGTTCCATTTCCTAAATATGAAATATCATTTTATATTCTACCAATCACACCATTTAGCATCATCCCTTTTGTGTGAACTTAGGGATAATCAAAGTAATTTACTTCATAAATCAAAGTAAACCTGAAAAAATCTGCAACACTTTTATTAGAATTTTTTGTACCTGAATAACCAAAGATAACCTTAATCTCTCCCCATACCTGTTAGAAGAACTAGGAGTAGAAAATATGTCAATGGCTGGTGCAGTCATTATTCCCCCTGCTGAGGTGGACACAGGAGAGGCTGCAGTTGTTAAAGAGGTATGAGGTTTCTTTGCAAGTTCTTTTAGGCGCTGCTCCTGTTGAGAAAGGAAACTATCATAAGGAATTCAGAAACCAGATTTATTTTTACAGGCATCAAAAAAAAAAAAAAGTGCTTTCTAATTTTGTTTAGAAAGACAGCAGAAGAGTATTTCCAGTTAACACCCATTATTCTGTCCAGATAAAAAATTAGACTGTTTCAACCCATGTGATAACCACAAATTAAAAACTATTAAATTTGTGTAGCATCTCAATTACTTTATGAATACCCATATTTGCTTTTCTAAATAAATAAAATGTACTCACTTACCTTTAAAGCTTTTAAACGTGCCTGTTCTTCCTCTAATGCTGCTTGCTTTTCCCTTTCATCCACTTTGGTCAGAGATAGGCCAGTGCTTGCCAGAGAAGAGACTGCATTGGAAAGTGTTGTGGCCCTAGGATAATTGGACAAAGGTCATTTGATTTTTCTGTCAAACAATTTACATTAGATCCAGGTCATATATGCTCTTGGCAACTCTGTCATGAGTAAGTTCTAATTGCTAACTTAACTTACAAACCCAAAGCTGTACTTCAAATGAAATATTTTAACTAGTGGCCTACAAGATTAGAGCAAACTAGAACATCGTTGACTTAGAATTAAGTGTTAGACTTTGGAAAAGATTCACAAGAGTAGAACCTGCCTCTTCTAAACCCCAAGGAGAGGGAACCAATGCAATTGGGAAAGAGCCCTCATATTCCCAGGAAAGTCCTGATAGAAAAAAGCATTACATTTCTCATAGGGAAATATCCTTCGCCAATTTAAACCTGGTTTTGGGCAGTGCTTCCATAAGAACACCAAACCGTGAGCATCACTAAGTAATGTTATGGCTAGGTATGTTTCCCTGTAACGACATTTGAAGATGTCATTCCCCCGAGGACTTCAGATTCCTTGAAAAGAAGATCAATTTCAACCCAGCCACTAGGTTATATGGTATCTCTTCTGCCAAACTAGAATTGCCTTTTCAAATGGATTATGTGTGCACAATGCATCATTTCTTATTAGCAGGTTCGCAGCAAGACACCCCCTTTCCCTTTTATCAAAGATTTATCCAAACCATAAACTCAACATTAAATTCCAAGATAAATAAAAATATGTGTTAAAAGAATTCTAGCCAGAAAAACTATCCTGACTTTACCACAAACTAAACATCATTAATTTTTACTTTTAAGTACATAAAGTAACAATAATATTTAACCTAAAAGATACAACTCAGAAGAGAAAGGAACAGTAATATAGTTGTGATAAAAATCCAAGAAACATGATAGCTTTTATAATAAATACTTCAAGTAAAGTGGTACATGTGAACATTACTTTCTCAAACAATCAAACCTTCACATTTAGACTCTCATGGCACTTCAAAAGCCCACTAGAAAATTCGAAGTGCAAATCCAGGGTTTAAAAAAAGTATTAAAATTCATTAATGACTTTTCCTCTTGGAAACTATTTAAATTTTATTACTAGGAAAAAAGAACAAAAGGAAGATTCTCATTACACTTTAAATTCTTTACTGTGGAAAGGAAATTTTCATAAGAAAACATGAGATTTACTCAAGTAATTACTCAACATAAAAATCATGTCACAACACTGATTTGAGACGATTTGTGTTATTTTCAATTTGCTAGATTAACTGGGAAATTAGTGCAAAATTTGAACTGATTAAAATATGACGTGTGAGAAACCAATCCCGTGAACTGGCATTAGAAAAAGATAATGAAATTTCATGTCAGGCATTCTTGGTTTAAGTTCCAGCTTTCCTATTATAAATTAATATAAAGTATATTATAATTATAAGGAACAATATAAATCAATGCATTATCTTTATGAGGAATGCTGACATAAAAACACTTCTGAACCAAGGCATTATTGTCATCATCTAAAAAGACACTGACATTTATTGAAGGTCAGGAAGTATTCCAAGAATTAACATGTATTAATACATTTAATCCTGTTACCAATTCTTTAAGGTTGACAGTATAATTAAGCCCATAATATAGATAATTAAATCAAGATAGGGAAAAAAAAGTGACTTGAAACTTGATTTGGATCATCTACCCCTCAGAAAAATCACTCCCACTCTTTGCCTACAAACAATAATGTACCTGCTTGCAGCTGTAGAATCTTTGATTTTCTTTCCTTCCAAGGAAGCTAAATGTTGTTCCAAAGCATCAAGAAGACTACTGGGAGCCTAGAATTGTACAAATATTAAGACTTTCATAATAATCAGGTCATTGGCCAAAATAAATCAAGTGTTATCTAACATGAGAGCAACAAAAATAGGTATGTTCCTCTGGCACTAATGAACACTGAGGAAGAAGTTTTAGGTACCTAATGATAATGACTACTAACGTATTATATAAACATGACCTAGCTGGAGGTACTAATAAAAATACAACAAAAATATAAAAACTGAAGACTATGTAAACATGAAACATTAAAAAGATCTTGTAAGGACTTTAATTTTTTATACTTAACTTATTTGAATTTTAAGTAAAAACATACTCCTAAAATCTAGACATATTATTGAGCATGCGGCAGATACTTAATTATTTGCTGAGTAATTAAATGCATCCAAACATTACTTTAGGGTAGTTACTGATAAGTGACATGGAAGATTAGCATCAAGGAGATGCAAATTAAAATTACAATGAAATACACCTTTTCATCTATGAGAATGGCTAAGATTAAATAGATGAGCTACATCAATTGTTAGTGAGAATACGAAACTGGAACTCTTATACACCACTGGTGAGAACGCATCACCTGTAAAAGGATCAGGTCTTTTATAGTTAAATACACATTTACCTAATGACTCAATTTCACTCCTAATTATTTACCCAACTACGTAATCACTCAGTTTCACTAATTATTAACTCAAAAGAGTTGAAAAGTAATCAACGTAAGAAAAGACTCATTTAACAATGTTTTAAGTAGCTTTATTTAAAATAGTCAAGAATCTGAGCAATCCCCTAATCCATTTGGAAAACTGTAAGTTCACATAAAATGAAATACTACTTAAAAATAATGAAGAATGAATTAATTAATGGTATATTTAAAAACATGGAAAGATCTGGAAACATGTTTATCAGCCAGATATAAAAGTAAATACTTATATGATATTACAATACACAAACACATACACACACCCCTCTTATTTTTGTCTACTGTTCCTAACATACAGCTCCGACAGCCTTTGTAACTTCCTAAAAGTGAGCTGGGGATATAGCTCAGAGGTAGAACACTTGCCTAACATGCACAAGGCCCTGGACTCAATCCTCTACACAGGTTGGTGGGATTCCTAAGAGTGCTTCAGAGCTCAGGAAGCAAAGTCTGTCTTTCTCACTTCCTGCCTTTCACCTGCTCCTTTTTCTCCCCAAGGCAGGATATACAAACTAGGATTTCTCTCCCCAAGGACCATTACAGAAACTAAAAACATGCTCTAATCTTCTCTTCTGTCTTGAAGCTGGCCATAAAGTAATTTTCTGATCTACCTTTTGTGATAATAGATCATTAGACCCAACATTTCAAAAGGGACCCTGTCCCACACCTGGGAGAAAGGCAGACGGAATAGAGAGGCCTAGAAGAATCTGAACAGACAGATCTGAGTTTTTCCAGTCAGTTTGTTAGCATTAATCATACCCTTTTGTCTAATCATATTTCTGAGGGTTGTGCATGTTACCCTAAAGGTCAGTTCAAAAAGTTTCTTTGGACCAAATAATTAGATGTTTGGGGGAAATGACATGCCCAGAGAGGGCATGCAAGCTCCACATCCCTTCCTACATGCTTCATCCTATAAAACTCTTTATCCTTTATAATAAACCAGCAAACCTGTTTCCCTGAATTCTCTGAATCACTCTAGCAATTAACCAAACCTGAAGAGAAGGGTTATTGGAACACTAATTTATAGGCAGGCAGTCATAAATACTGGTAAAACAGCCTCCTATTGATTCACATCTCAAGTGGGAGGGAGGTAGCACATTTGGGGACTCTGGGATCTGGAATTCTCTTCAGGTAGAGTGTGTCGGAATTAAATTGAACTGAAGTGAATTAGGAGACACCCAACTGGTGTTTACAGGATTGCTTGCTTGGTGTGTGTGGGAAAAAATCTCATACATCTGGTATCTCAAATGATCTGTGTTGTGAGAGTATAGTAGGATACCCAAAGTTTAAATCTGTATTGCCATTGAATGTCTACAACTAATATAACTTATTGATTCTATTCATATTAAGTTCAAGAACTGATAAAATTATGCTACAAACCAAGTATTTCTTATCTGAAATGCTTAGGATCAGAAGTCTTCTGAATTTCTTAATTTTGAATATTTGTGTATATATATATAATGAGATATCTTGGGAAGGGGTCCCAAGTCTAAATATGAATTTATAGGTTTCACAGTATATCAGAAACATAGCCTAAGAGTAATTTCAGAAATACTTTTTGTGTGGCCACATTTTGACTATGGCCTGTCACATGAGGCCAGGGGCCACATACAGAATCTCCCACTTTTTGGAGCATTTTGAAGCATCTCTAAAGCCTATATCAGAATTCAAACTTGTAAATGTACATGAAGGGGGACACAAAAGATTGGGGTGATGAAAATGATCTGTCTTGAATAGTATATTGGTTAAACAAATGTCTATATCTAAGAAATTTCACTGAAATGGATACTTTATACAATATTTTTTAAAAACTGAAGACGAGTTTAAAACTCTTGGACTATTGGTCAAATATCAAACTAGTATTCGGTTAAGAGTCAAATTTCTTTCAAGAGGAAATCTTTCAGTACGCAGGGCAAGAATGGTTCACTATTTAAGCAAAGCAAATGCATCAATGACATGGGGGGTAAGTACAAGGGACTGTACCCATGGGCACTTAACCACTGAGTCCCTTTTGTATTTTATTTTGAGTTAGGTTCTCACTAAGGTGCTTAGGGCATTGCTAAGTTGCTAAGGCTGGTTTTGAACTTGCAATCCTCCTGCCTCAGCCGCCAAGCTGCTGGAATTATAGGCATGTGTCACAGTTCCCAGCTCAATGACATTTCTTTACCCCAAATATTCTATGGGATTTGAGAAGTTTCTGGTTACACAATCCAAAAACAAAAGAGGCAGCACCTAGCTAATTCCTCTTCAAATTATAACTTTAATCATTTCTTTCAATATTTTCTCTAAACAGTATATACCAAGACCTTAGCGCAAGGGAGATCTAGGAGAAAACTATTTTTAAAACAAAAAACTAGACTGCAAGATTGATTTTTATAATGAAAAGAGAATATTGTACATGTACATCCTCTCCCCCCAGCAACGAGTCTGTTAATCAGCATTTTACAGATGATAATAGTTAAAGTATAACAAGAGCTTTTAGTGCAGATGATCATGGGGGTGTTGAGGATTGTGATTAGCATTTAAAAAGCTCTTCTAACACAACAGCAGCATGTTAGCTATCTTGCAGAAGATCACTGAATTCATAAAGTAGACAACACTAGCAAATCCACTGCACAGATAAATCGCAGGTTAAAACTGCCCATTCAAACTGTACTTCCAATTTTTTCTGAAGGGTTTAAGAGGTGGCTTACAAATATCAAAGTTACAAGTCATGACAAAACATTTCTAAAATTCCTAAGCATATATAACTTTTTGAAAACACAAATATTTCAGTTAAGAGTTAAAAAATGTGATGCTTCACATCTTAGAGGAATTTCTAAAAAAATAATAATAATAAGTAATCGCTAATTTCTACTCTTCTACATTACCATCATCTTACCTAATGTGTAGGCAACTTTTGGTTCACTCCTGAAAAACTTCTGACTCACCAAAAGAATGCCTGGCTTGTTCTTTTTTCTTAACAATCACCAATAAAGAGAGAGGGAAGGAGGAAGGGATAAAGGCTGGCCAACCTTACCCAATTATAATGCTATGAATATTCAAGTACAAATGACGACAACAGGTAATTTCTATGTATTATTTAATATTTACTATTTTAAAACAAAATATAGAGGAACCTGGCATGACAAATTAGGTGGATAATGGAGCAATCTGAAGCTGCCGAATCATTTTGTACTGTACATTCTTCAAACAATACCTGTGTCTCATACTCAGCCCAGAATAACATGCTCAGTCTTAATGAAGCCAATTCATCTCATGTGGACATATGCATGAGTGCTTTACTTACATATAACCCATAACTAGATCTACTGCATACTTAGTCTTGAGATCAGAGGAATAAATCAGAATGAATGCAAAGAAAAACAATGAGAAACAGTGACAACAAAGTGTTTGAAAGATGTCACTGAATAGTTCAAAACAAGGTAAAAGAGATGTCACCTATTAAGGACAAAACTGACATAAGTGATTTAACAAAGACAGTTTATACCAGACACTTTCTAAATACTCAGTAAATGAAACACGGAGAATAAGCCAGAAGAAACTGCAGGTATGTTTCTTTCCCACAATTTTTTTAAAGATGATGATAAACAACAGTTAGCATTAACTAAATATTTTTTACTCTTCATATGTTTTAGGTATTAGCTCATTTAATCCACAATCTACTGTGTGAGGTAGGTAGTATAATATTCCCATTTTACAGATGATGAAAGTTAAAGTACACTTCCCCAAAATCACCAGGCCAGCTAACTGCAATCAGGACTTAAGCTCTGGTAGTTTAACCACAAAGCCCACTCTCTTAATTCTGTATTATACTTTGATGTTTATTCCTATTTAATACTCCCACCTAAGTCAAAGCAAAACTTTTTACTTTTTTTAAAAAAACAAAAATCTTATGTAAAATAATTCTCTACCACTAATATAATGAAAATTTTGTATAATACTATTCTAAGTTCAGTTCCCAGGTTTTGTTTTTACTTTTTCTTCCTTTTTTGATAATGACTGGGTGAGGAGAACTAAAGGAAATAAATAAAGGATTGGTATACAATAGTAGCAGGAAGAATAATCATTTATGTGATCATTATATGTGGTTATAATGTTAGAACAATCTTCAGGAATATATCAAAATGATAAAATCTGTGTAGAAAAATTTACACTGATCTCTTTGACAGTAGGGGTTATAAACTATCCATCATCTTAGCATTACAGTATACAACAGAAAGTGAACTGATATTTTAATAATATACTTACCTGTGAAAGGTCTGGTATATCACCTCTGTCAATTCCAACTTGCTGTAAGAAAAAGCATTATATTTAGCAGATAAAATTATAATAAAGATTTTTATGAATAAGTTGTGGGAAAATGACATATTATAGATTGACTTCTTAAAAACAGAAAAATATTTAACTTTCAAAGACATCACTAAATGTTTCCAATGGCATATATATTATTTGATGGCTCTAGGAATCTTAAACAGTATAGGAACTAAAGCCAGAAATTTAAGTGAAGCCTATATTAAGGTAAAATTCCAGTGTCTTCTGAAGACCTATATAAGCAACCTTGCTAAATCTGAAAAATTCTGTCATATAATAAAAATACTATGGCAAGAATGAAGGAGACTAACCATGAACAAGTTCCTTGGAACACAGAAACTTAAACAAATCTGATGATACTGACTTTTGTCTTTCTCCATAAAATTAGCTTTCCCTGATAATTACCAAATGTATGGTCAGTTGGGTAGTTTAGGCTTTATACATATGTCAAGGAATATCTAAACAGGATATATCTGTGTCCATAAAACCCCCAACACACTTCCACAAAGTTCAGGAAGAAGGTAGTTTTCAGGGGGAAAAAAAAAAGTTCCTACATATTCTAGCACATAACTTAAGAAAACTGCATCCCATCCTGTGGCCATGTTTCATTTGCTAGTCATTCTTCTTTTTCTCAACTTCTGAGGATCCCAGAATGATGTTAATAGCTCATTACTGCCTGAGACATGTGTCCCCTTGAAACATATTTCAAAAGGTTACTCTTGCCTTTACCCCAAGAACTAAGATCTCTTAATCAAAGTGCAAGCCCACATACAATATCATGACAGAATATTTTAAGGCAAGGGAGTCCTTGTATCTCTTAGATCATATGGAGCAGATGGTTCTGGAGATGGAAGTGCTTAAAAACTTATGCCAGTAACTATAACTACCAAATGCAAAGAAGGACAAAGAGAAAAATCAACAAATTAACACTTATTTTAAAAATTTTCCTGCAATCTGAACATAAATTCTACCTTCATATGTTTTTAGCATATGACTGATTCTAAAGAAATATTTTTAAAAAATATATTTTTTTAAAAAAAAAGAATTGTAATACAAAAAAAATAAACATCTCTAAACCAAAAAAAAAAAAAAAAAAAAAAAAAAAAATCACTAATTTATCCTTGAAAGATCTTTAAATCCAAAATAAATTCCAGTAAGGACCTAAAATAGCAGAAAAACAACAATGACAGGGCTGAAGATATAGCTGAATAGTAGAAAGCTTAACTAACATGCACAAGGACCTGGGTTTGATCCCTAGTACCACAAAACAAAAACAAAAAGACTACAAGGCTATTTTCTTTAAAGGTCTCATCATCCTGTTCTATACTATTCCATCAGCTAAAGAATAAAATACCACTATAGCTTTATAGCCTAGAATCACTATCCTGCTAGTTTCAGGGTACTATCTTTGATGTGATTGATCAAATTATTTTACGGAGATATCTGTAGCAATAACAGGTAGACAGCGGAGAAAAGAAAAACCCTTGAGAGCTGCCCCTGGGTTGAGAAGATAATGCCCCCAAGCATTACCACAACTGTCTTCTGTGATAATTTCAGAAAAGTAATTTTTAAAGATTCGCAAAATTAGATTATCCTATAACCTACTTTTATGATAGATAAATAAATATACAAATGCACTTCTATATGCAAACAAAGACATTTTCAAATATGAATCTCCTCCTGCAGGAGAAAGGGAGTGTGTACTGACATAGAATATTCTCTACCACAGTTAACAGAATAATCCTTTTGAAATACATGGTTCTAAACAAAAATCACAGCCTACCTGGTATATCATTTACCTTATTTTATAGAAAACAATTTTAAAATAGATGATTTAATATGCCCTATTGAATTAAATATGTAGCATATGTTTTATTAAATATTATATCACATCTATACCTACTACAGAATTCATTTTGGCATATTAACATGACCATATATATACATATATATATTCTTACTATACTGAAGACCTATCTTTCATTTGGATAATGAATGAGTGATTTCCTCAATACCCATACTTTTAGATAAAAAAGCAAGTGAGGAAGCACAGGCCCTGAAAGACACTTTACCTCTGCAACTTTGAGAAACTCTGAGATTCTTGTCATCCTAGTTAAGAACTTCTTATAGATGTCAAGACCTTCTTTGCACTGGTTCTTTTTCATATCAAAATATTTTTCTGCCAAAAGTAAATATAAAAATACTTTTACTCACATCAAAATATAACACTTAAAAGGAAAAAAAATTCAGTAACAGCTCCAAAAATATCATATAGGTCTCAAAGGATATACCTACCCTACAACAAAAACATCAGTGTTAAATTAATTTAGCTATTTAAAGCAAATTAGCCAAGAGATGCTATTATATTAAAAAGAGAAAAATTACTTGATTTTACTCATATTAATAGTTTGTTCAACAATACTGCTACTCTCAAAATTTCCTGGGTATATAGTTCCATGTATACGTATCATACTTTACTCCACATTAAAAAGCACTAATATTTATACAATTATTTTTACTAACAGTGCATTTGTATTAACATACTAAATGGCAACTTCACCATGTTCAAAGTCACTTGGTAAGTTCATTTAACTTTAATGTGAACAGCGCTAACAATCTTAATTTATACTAATCAGAGGGTAGAAGACTATATTTTTCAGAACTTTATAGAAAAGAGCAACTTACATTTCTCCTTATGAAAAAATAGGCCCAATTTTCCTAGCCTTGCAGATTAAAGCATCTCTGAATAAACTTGTTTTAGTGTAGTTTATCAAAATTATATTTAAATAAATACTTCTAAAGAGTGGATGGAGAAAGAATGAGCACACTGGAATAAAAATATTTGACATCTGACACCTAATATTTTGGTATTCTTTACTGTTATTTTATTATTTCATCCAAATCACACCAAAATAAATGAGCATTTCTAAGCAAAAAGTACCTGCATTCCACTGAATACACAAAAAAGCACTACAAATTCCTACCATACCTCAAAGTAAAAGGCACCCATAAAAATAAATGTTTAATGCATTAAAAATAATTATTCGTTTTAAAATTAAGTATATGGACCAAAGTATAGCTCAGTGGTAGACAATGTATAGTATTCAAGATGCCCCAAGTTCAATCCTCACACACCCCTGCCCAAAATTAAATTTAAGTGGTGGGGGGGGAGTCCATTTTACAAAGCTGATTATGGAATAAAATATGAGGAAATAAGATTAAAATATATGCCATAAAATTTACTATCTTAAAGTCATTTAATTTTTAATGGATTTCTTTTTTATATTTCTGAAATACATAAAAATACATAAAGAAATACAAAGTTCAATTGGCATAGCTTGTAATTCCAGTTAATCCAGACGCTGAGGCAAAAGGATCACAAGTTCAAGACCAGCCTCAGCAATTCAGCAAGGCCCCAAGCAAAAAGAAAAAAAAAGGGGGGGTGGGGGGGCGTGCAAGGGGTTGGTAGGAATATAGTTCAATGACAGAGAGCCCCCTGGGTTTAAACACAGTACTACAATATATAAATATATACAATCTAAGGTCTTCTAGCTGAACATTCTGGTTATAAAAATATGAATTTAATAACTTGCACATATAATCAGGCAGACTTTTCTACAAATAAATTATAATGAATAAACATATTGCAATGAATTTTTAGGCAGCTTTAAGTAACAACTCAGTAAATATTATTTATTCATATAACAAACAAAATGTTATTAGACTACAACAGTATTTACCCAACAGATTAATAATTCCTTCATTGTATGCTGCAAATAGTCTAATGGCATCTTTGAACAGGAGCATGAAGGCAGCATTTATTACCCCATTTGTAAGTTCATTGCTATTAACCTGGAGGAGAAAATGAAAAATGGTATTAGCTAATTTTATGTTTTAAATGATAATAACAAATAGACTCCCTTCAAATTAAAACAACAAATTCAAACATTTAGGCATATTAGAGAAAAAGTGTATATTTGCTTTCTATAATACATACATTACATATGAATTTGCTAACATGTGAACTTTCTGGATTTCTTAGAGTTACAAGCCAAATATTACAAAAATCTTAGATAAGGATTCAGATTTACATAAAAAACACAAGCAAACAAAACTGAAATTTTTGAACATTCATTTTTAGTTCAGAAATGTGTCATGTGGGAAAGAGTAATGTCATTTACCCTTTAACTTTTGAAATTCCTAGATTATATTTCAAAAAAGTCTTAAGTAAAAATTTATTACATGATATACTTCTAAGAGCAACATGGAGCCCATTTCTAGATTGAAGCTCATAAAAGACTTACTGAATTATTTTAAATAAGTATTAAATGGCTACTATAATCACCACAACACTGAGTAAACGTAGACAGAAGATATGTATTTTCTTTTTAAGTGTATCGTTTCCCAGTATTACAAACTAACTTCATGTGGTCACTGGGAGAATTAAGTGATATCATGATTAAGAAGAATCTACCACAGGAGTTGACAAAAACAATTATAACGTAACAAAAAAAAATAGCACTAATTTATCTATCAAGAATACTGTAAATACCTTTATTTTTTATTCAAGGAATTGATCAAATGGATAAACCAGGTAAATTGCTACATACAATACAAATATTGAAATGTAATTTTATATAGATATCCAATAATATAGTAAGTGAAAAAAACATTTATGGTTGTCCCCTTTAAGTCTCTCTATATAAACCAAAATATTGTTTTGTAATTATGTCAATCTTCTTTGTCTTCTAGAACAGAAGTCAGCAAGTTGGGGGTAGGGTCAGACCGTGAATGTTTTAGACTTTGTGAGTCATCCAGTCTTTGCTATTAACTATTCAACTCTGTTGTTAAAATACAAAAGCAACCATGAACAATATGTAAACCAATAAGTCTGACTATGATCCAGTAACACTATGAACACTGAAATCTGAAATTTCATATACTTTTCACCTACCACACTCTTCAAAACTTTTCAACCATTTAAGTATAGAAAAACAATTTTTACCTCATGTGCCATATAAAAACAGGCAGCAGGCTATAGTTTGATAATCCTGTTCTAATTTTGAAACAAAGAATTCATTTTGTGAACAATTAACTATGTGCCACACATTCTTAGGCAATTGGGATACAGCAGAGAACAACACAGTCCTGCTTCCTGCCTAAAGAAGCTTGAAGACTAGCAACTAATAATATAAAGGAAAAAACAATTTCATCATGAAATCATCACAATCCCATTCAAGGACTTGCCTTTAAGCAAGTCTTAAGTATGTCTTAAGTCAGAGGCCAAAAAGAGAGAAGGGATGGGGGATGTATCAAGGAAAGAAAACTACAGACCAATATCCTTGATGAACATAGATCCAAAAATTCCTAATAAAACTTATTAAATCAAAGAAGGTGGTGTATAAGGGCTGGGGCTATAACTCAGTGGCAGAGTGCTTGCCAGCACATGTGAGGCACTGGGTTCAATCCTTAGTCGCATAAAAATAAATAAAATAAAGGCATGCTATCTATCTACAACTACAGAAAAAAATTTTTAAAGAAATTTTTGAACATTCATTTTTAGTTCAGAAATGTGTCATGTGGGAAAAACGTGTGGGGGTCAACATCATAAAGATACAGGAAAAATCAGTGCAGCAGAAAGAGGAAAACAAGGTAGAGAGTATGGATGGAAAGGGGAGGAAATATGGAATGAATTTAACAAAATCATGTTATATGCATATATAAGTATACCAAAGGAAATTTCTTTATGTATCTGTAGAAAGTAATAAACAAGCAGAAAAAAATCAGTAAAACAGGGGTAAAAAGAATAAGGGGAGGGAGGAGGAGAGAGAAGGGACATAAATGGGGACTGAAAATCAAATTCTTTGCACATATGATTTTGTCAAAATGCACGCAACTACTATGTATAACTATAATGCTGTAATTTTTTTTAAAAACTTAGCAAGTCATATTTAACAACACATAAAGATTGTACATTATGACCAAAGTGGTTTCATTCCAGGGATGCAAAGATAGTTCAAAAGATGCAAATCAATAAATGGAATTCACTACATAAATAGAATTAAAGACCAAAACCACATAATTATCTCAACAGATGCAGAAAAAGCTTTCAACAAAATTCAGCACCTATTTGTGATGATGATGATAATGATAATAATACTGAAGAAACTGAGACAAAAGGAAGTTACCACAACATTATAAAGGCTATATGGGACAAACCCAAAGCCAGCATTATAGTGAACGGAGAAAAACTGAAAGTATTTCTCTAAATCAGAAACAAGACACTCTCAACACTCCTATTCAATATAATTACTTGAAATTTTAGCCTGAGCAATTAGGCAAAAAAAAAAGGAAATAAAAGGGATACAAATAGGTAGGGATAAAGTCAAATTACCACTGTTTGCAGATGTTAGGATCCTGTATTTAGAAGATCCAAAAATCTCCAGTAGAAGACTTCTAGAGCTAATTAAAAAATTCAGTGAAGTACAGGATACAAAAATCAGTAATCTTCATATATACCACTAATGAATCCACTAAAAAAGAAATCAGGAAAATAACTCCATTCATAATAGTCTCATGAATGATTGAATACATATAGACATACATACATAACCTAGGAAATCTAACCAGTGAGGTGAAAGACTTCTACAATGATAATTATAGATCACTGAAGAAGGTGAAGAAGACCATGAAAGATGGACAGGTAAGAAGAAC
This sequence comes from Marmota monax, assembly GCF_021218885.2. Lineage (NCBI taxonomy): Eukaryota > Metazoa > Chordata > Mammalia > Rodentia > Sciuridae > Marmota > Marmota monax. The sequence continues at coordinate 4,178,864 of NW_026695236.1, read as the reverse complement.
TGATATTGTTAAAATGACTATATTACCAAAAGTGATCTACACATTCAATGTCACCTGCATTAAAATACCCATTAGTCTTCACAGAAAAACAGTACTAAAATTCATATGGAAGAATAAAAGATCCAGAATAGCCAAAATAACTTGAAGCAAAAAGAGCAATGCTAGAGGCATCACAATGTCCAATTTTATTTTATACTAGAAAGGTATAATAATAAAAACTGCATGGTACTGGTTTAAAAACAGACATATAAATAAATTGAATAGAAGACAGAAAAACCCCACCCACCCAGATACTATCACCTAATCCTTGACAAAGGTGCCAAAAACACTGGAAAAAGTCTTAACAAATGGTCGTGGAAGAAGTGAAAATCCAGAGGGAGAAGATGAAACTAGATTTCTATCTGTCACTTGATATAAAAGTCAACTGAAAATAGATCCAAGACCTAGAAATTAGACCAGTAACCTTGAAGAGGAGCAGAAAACATAAGGTTCAGTATTCCAACATATTGGTGCAGGCAACAACTTCCTCAATAGCATTCCTAAAGCTCAGAAAATAATGGATGGCATCAAATTAAAAAGTTTCTGCACAGCAAAGGAAACCATTAAAAGTGTGAAAATGGAGCCTACAGAATGGAAGAAAAATCTTTGCCAGCAGTTCTTCCAACAGAGGATTAATATACAAAATATATATTAAAAAACTTAAAATCAACACCCAAAACCCCCAAATAATCCAGTCAATAAATGGGCAAATAAACTGAATGGATACTTCTCAAAACAAGAAATACAAATGGCCAACACATGTATGAAAAGATGTTCAACATTTTTAGCAAACAAGGGAATGCAAATCAAAACTTCACTGAGATTTTATCTCACTCTAGTTAGAATGGCAATCATCAAAAATATAAGTGATAATCAATGTTGACAAGGATGAAAGGGAAAAGTAACGCTAATATACTGTTGGTGAGCCCAAATCAATACAAGCACTAAAAATCAATGTGGAGGTTCCTCAAAAGACTAGGAATGGAACCACCATATGACACAGCTATACCATTCCTCAGTATTTACCCTGAAGAACTAAAGTCATCATGCTAAATAATACACGCATATTCATGTTTATAGTGACACCACTGACAACAGCCAAACTATGGGATCAGTCAAGGTATCCATCAATGGGTGAATGGATATAGAAAATATGGCACATATATACACAATGGAATTTTATTCAGCCAAGAAGAAAAATAAAATTATGTCATTTGCAAGAAAATGGATGGAACTTGAGAATATTATGTTAAGCAAAATAAGCCAAAGTCAGAAGATGAAGGTTCATGTTTTCTTTCATCTATGGAAGCTAGAGAAGAAAAAGGAAAAGAAAAAGGGGAGGGGGATCCTCATGAAAATATAAGGTAGACCAGCAGAGGAAGGGGACCAAGGAAAAAACAAGGGGAGGGAAACGGGAGGGAAGTACTTGGGAATGAAGATGACCTAATTATGTTACATGCATGTACAAATATGGAACAACAAATCCCACTATTATATGTTATTATAATGTACCAATAAAAATTAGAGGGGATAGGGAGAGGAAGAGGTAAGGAGAGAGAAGAGTTGAAAATGCTAACTTCTAACATAGTAAAAACAAATGACAATGCTGGCAACTTGGTTCAGATAATGGTTATTTAAATAAAAATTCCAGGGAATACAATGCCCTTTTGGGGTAATACATAATGAACTATTACACTATTTGAACTTTATTTCTGACAATTGTCAACTTACAAAACAGAAGTAAAACAATAAGGTGGCTATTCATAAAGAAAATCATTATGCATTTTTCAAATCCAAAGCCATTACCAAAACAAAGTACATTTTCAGATCAATCCCTTTGTCTTCTCCATCACTTTATTTAGCTTATACATCCTAAATTCCAGAGCTAGAGAAGAAGCACCTAAGAAATTAGAGTAAATCTAAAACATAAAAATGAATAGGAATTTATCTAGGGACATTTATAGAAAATCTTTAGCCAAATAGTGTATTATACTGTGAAAAAGTAAAGTCCATAAAAACTTGAGAATAAAAATTGATCAGTTACAATGATGTAATATTTTAAATCTTAAATTACAAATGTATAATCAACTTACATTAAAATCAAGGAGTGCATCCATTTGATTTTGAATAATTGGTACAGTTTTTAAGAGTTTTTCTGTGTTCATTGTTCTCATAACTCCATCAGCCCTATATGAAAGAAAAGAAAAAAAAAGAAATCAATTTCATATTAAATCAGATTTTAAACTCCCATCTGGGTCTATACCTAGAGAACAAAGTTGCTACGAAATGTGTCACATTTTTAAGTCACTGTACTTGAAACTTCAAGCAAGGATCATACAGAAAAAAAAAACACACACACACAAAGTAACACTATATATCTCCAATATTACTGTGTTCATTTAAAAGCAAAAAGAAAGCTGTAAACCATGAGACTTAAGAACTAAAGTTTATATTCCATACCAGGCCAATAGTGTACTTTTCATAGAAGGAAACCATATGCTCTTCACAACCACTTGTGTGTGAAAGATAGACTTAACCAATTTAAAAAAAAAAATCATTTGCCTCATTATGGAGCTGTTAGTTTGGATGTGAGATGTCCCTCAAAGGCTCAGGTGTGATAAAATACAAGGTTTAGAAGTGAAATGAATTGGTTATGAGAGCTTTAACCCCATCAGTAAATTAATACACTGATGGGATTAACAGAGTGGTACCCAAAGGCAGATTGTGGTTGGAAGAAGTAGGTTACTGGGGGCGTGTCTTTGGGGTATGTATTTTGTATCTGGTGAGTAGAGTCTTTCCCTCTGCTTTCTGATCATCATGTGAGTCACTTGTCATTCTGCCAAACTATTCCACCATAATGTTCTGCCTCATCTAAAGCCCCAAGGAATGAAGCTATCTATGAACTGAGAACTCTATGAGCCCCCAAATAAACTTTTCCTCCTCTAAAATTGTTCTTGTCAGGTCTTTCAGTCACAGCAGTGAAAAAGCTGACTAAAACAGGATTTAAGAGTTGAACTCAAGTCTTTGAATACTGCTATATTCAAAGTATTTTATTCAGGACTCAAATAGCTTATAATACAGATTATAACTAAAACCCAATCAACTACAATCCAGATACCAGAAAAAAACAAACAAACAATTAAGCTATGAAAAGCAACAATAGTGCTTCATAAGAAACAACAGTTTAATAAACACTGGACTGCTTTAGTTAGGCTGCTACTAACCAGTTTTATCCTGAATAGCCTTACTAATACAATGCACTAACCCATCCATCAATGGTTTGAAACTATTTCCTCTCAAGTGGTATACTACCTAGGTTGGTACCAGATGCTAGAGTTTGGGCTGAGAATACCAATCTCTCTTTGCAAGCCGTTATTTTCATAAATATCACACTCTCATTAGTTACCATCAGTTCCCTTTTAATTCTCCCTGTCTTCTTGCTGAAGTCATTTTTTTTAACCTTTTGATCTTTCTCTAGTACAAAAAACTTGTACATTGGTTCAGTATTTTTGGTTAACTTCAACATCTGCACAAACAACCAATTCAACATCTTGATCTCAAAGTTCCTCTATAGCATTCCCTATTCCTATAGATCCTTTCTATCCCCAGATAAACTACTCTACTCCTCAGCTCCCAAATTTTAAAAAGACAAAACTCAGACACCTTATTCTACAACAATAACCTTTTAACCTTACAGCTGCTTTGGTCAAGTATCCCCAAACCAAAAACTATTTGATCTCATCAAAAACCCCAATTTATTAACTCTACTACTATCCACATTGATCCCTTCTCATTTTTACTTTCTTCATGTAACTTATTATTCCACAGATCATTGTTGTAAACACTTCCTTACAAATATTCCTAATTTTCTTCCACCTGTCTTCTTCACTGCAGTCATCTGGCAAATTGACAATCCTGGCTGAGCAAACATTTAACTTATCCATGCCTATACACACACAATTGGGTGCTAGTAAAGAAAACCACCCAACTGTGAAAACTGGCAAAAATGAATTCATGACCATCAACCTCTAATAGGTATTCAACATTGCAAGCAATCCTCTTAGCCTGCTTTAGTGAACTCCTGTTCTCATAGCTACTTCTCCTACTTCTATATCACTGCCTACTCACACAAACTCTTGAATCATAACTCCCAAAATACTTCATTCAGAAACAAACAACAAAAAGATACTGTCAGGTCTTCTTGAAACCCAAACTATACCTATTTGGTCTCCTCCTGTTGTAATGGAGGAGGTCTTCATCTATCAAACAGAAATACCACTTATGCAGGTCTTTAACATCCCATTCTGTCCATTGGTTGTCCTTTCTTTAACACAGCACCATTCAACAGAACTAGCTGTGATGATGAAATTGTTCTATATCTGCATAATTTAATACGATCAACTGACTAGTTAAATGTGGCTACTAAATATCTGAAATTTGGTTGATTCAAGTGAAGAGATGCATTTTTATTGCATTTTTAGCAATTTAATTTTAATTGGCTTATATACCAAACAGCCAGTGCAGCTCATTAATCCTTTTTTAAATACTAGATCGTCCCTGTGGTCACACAAACAAAAATTCTAGGACCACTAATCACCATTCCTTAAACACACATACACACTCTCTTTCTCTCTCCCTCTTCCCCCACTAATCCCTATTCCCATCTATTTGCTACTCTCCTAGAGTCAAGCATGCTTATCAAAAGAGTTCACACTTCACCTTACATTTATTTTCCAGTTCATTCCAATATGAGCCTCCACTATGTAACTTCAGTTAAATCTCTAGGGCAGAAACTCTGTTGCCTCTCCTCATTTCTTTATGTACTTACTTACTTTTTGGTGGAACTGGTGATTTAATTGGGGGCTTCTCACATGCTAGACAAGAGGTCTATCACTGTGCTATATCCCCAGTTCCTCCAATAGGTATTTATTATCTCATCTAACCAGACTTCTCAGTATCATTCAAATGCCTCCCCACCCCCACCCCAGGCTCTTTCTTTCCTTCTTATACAACCCAGGGCCTCATGATACTAGGTAGACACTCTACCTACCCCTGAGCCATCCCCAGCTAAAGTTTGCCTCATTCATGAAATATTCCTTTAACCATCCACTACATCTCTCTCTCCTTGCTTTCTTCTCATTTCACTATCATTTAGTTCAATGTTGTTTTCTGGCTCCCCATCCTCTACCCACCCTCTAAAAGAGATGACGGTGTACCTAAAAAAGTCATTCTGGGCCCTCTCTTCTCATTCCATATTTACTTTCCAGGTTATATGTCATTCCTAAGGTTGAAATTACCGAAATGCCATTAACACACTCATATTTCCAGAATGCCTTAGTTTTAAGTTAGTTATATCCAACGGCCTACTTGATATTTAAATCACATGCATCTCAAAGATAGTATTTCCAAACTGTCCTTAATTTTTCTTCTTCTTCTTTTTTTTTGCTGTTGTAGATGAACACAATACCTTATTTTATTTCATTTTTTTAATTTTTATATGGTGCTGAGAATTGAACCCAGGGCCTCATATCTGCTAGGCAAGTGCTCCACCAATGAGCTACACCCCTAGCCCCAGGTCCTTAATTTTCTTTTATCACCAGATTCTATACTACTCTCCAAAACCTTCCCAGTAAAAGGTGTCATCTTCTCAGTGTCTTATTCCAGAAACCAGGAAATGTTTTTGACTACCAAAACTTTCCCAGTAAAAGGTGTCATCTTTCCAGTGTCTTATTCCAGAAACGTAGGGAATGTTTTTGACTCCTTCCTTTCTCATTAGCCTCTGCATTTCTTCCCAGAAAACTTTAAAATTCTTCAAGTAAGAAAAATCTTAAAGCTATATATCATATGCTCATATCAGATTTCAGAGAAACTCAAATACTTAACAAATCTAAATATTTGGATATGATTCAGACCAAATCCATGATTTCATATTTCATGTATATTATAAATTTTTAATTTCATTAACAGATTGTAATTAAATTTGGATACTTGATTACCAAATTTAAGAAAGCAGTATACTATAAGTTTGCTTTCTATGTCCTATTAAAGACAACACCAGAATTACTCTTTCTTTTGCTTATACAACAAAGTCTTGTCACTTGGGACACTACCAATTTAGACTACAAGGTAATTCAGTATAGGGATTTAATACTACCAAAAAATAGAATGTAAAAAAAAAAAAAAAGAAAAGAAAGAAAGAAACAAATATTTAACAAACAATTGAAAAACTAAATCCACAGGCAATTTATTGGGTACCATTTCATGTACTGTTTATAAACACATTTGCTCATCTTTGTGAAAACTATTAATATCTACTTTGACAAGTCCTGAAGCTATAAATATAAAACTACGTTTTCTCATGAAGGTGACAGTGTCATATACTAACAACCAAAAAAGGCTTTCTCAAAAAAGTGATATTTGAATAAATATTTGCCAGAAAAACAAAAGGTGACTTACAGGAAAAACAAAATATACATGAGTCAAAAGCCATTTAACCATTTATATTGGTAATTCATTTTGGTTTTTCAATACCCTATTATTTCCATTTAAAAGACTACTGCTGGTTTCTGTCTCATTTTAAAAAAATGAATCAATGTTTACATATAAAATACTCAATCTATAAATATATCTGACAAAAAAACATGCATAGGTCATTGATCATTTTGGGGTAGAAAAGCTTGCCCTGAGCTAGCTTGAAAAATAAGAGCCATAAAAATAAGTTAAATTTGATTACATTTTAAAAAATTTGCTATAATTAGTTATACATGGCAATAGAATGCACTATGATACATCATACATAAATGGAGTATAATTTCTCATTCTTCTGGTTATATATGATGTAGAATCCCACTGATCACATAGTTATATATGTATGTAATAATGTCTGATTCACTCTAGTATCTACCTCATCTTTTTTTTTTTTTTTTTTTTTTTTTTGTAGTGCTGGAGATCAAACCCAGGGCTTTGTGCATGCTAGGCAAATGATCTACCACTAAGCAAGACACTCCAACCCAAGATTTTTAAACTTAATAATGTTAAACAAAAAGAGGAAGAAATATTTGTAACCTGGCAATTTATTTTCCTGATACACCAAAAGCTCGTTTGGTGAATGTTTATAATGTGCTGAGTAGCATATATACTATCTCATCTAATTCTCACATAGATGAAATGACTCAAGTTTAGATGAAGGCTTCACAATCATGGAATCACATACTACTATGGCAGAAAAGTGTTGTGTGCTAAGAAATTGATCCTTTAACCCTTCAGGCTCAAGCAATCCTCTCTATTTATCTGAGTATCCTATATAACCAATATCAGTTTGTGTGTCGCTATGTGAAAAAAAAAAAATCACACAAGCTCATGGATATATTAACAAAAGATCATTGATTTTAGGAAACATGCATCAAAATATTAAGAGCTATAAACTATAAAAGGGCCTGAGATGTATAACCCAATCTCAAAAGGTTCATTAAAAGAAGTACATAAACATAGAGAATATAATTAGGGCAAATGCTGGCAAATGCTGGTGATTCTGAGTAAAACACAGAAGTTCTCTGTTATATTCTTGTAACATTTCCCAAGCAAAATTATTTTAAAACAAAGATTTTTTTTTTTAAGTCGGCAAGCTAGCTTAACTACTTTACCAAGTTCCTCATCCAAATGCAGTAAAGCTAGTTTTCAAACATACATTTGTCTGCCAATGAAAGGCTTACCACTATTCAACACAATGGAAAAGAATGAAAAACCTAATAGAGAAATGGCAATGGACATCAATTAACAAAGCATAAATTGTGAAGCTGGGGTCATGGCTCAGCAGTAGAGTGCTCGCCTAGCACGTTTGAGGCCCTGGGTTCGATCCTCAGCACTACAAAAAAATAAATAAAAGAAAGGTATTGTATCCAACTACAACTAAAAAATAAATATTTTTTAAAAAGCATAAATGGTATTTTTAAAAAGAAAATATTATTTATTCAATTTACCAATATAAAATGTATACCTAATAAGATACATTTTCTATGAGGATGGTATTATAAAAATATTGGTATCTGTATTTAAGTCAATAATTGCTGGGCACTGTGTTGCATGCCTTTAACCTCAGAAACTTGGGAAGCTGAGGCACAAGGATCACAAGCTGAAGGTCAGTCTCAGCAACTTTGAGACCCTGTCTCAAAATAAAAAAGTGAAATGGCTGAAAGTATAGTTCAGTGGCAAAGCAACCTTGAGTTCCATTCCCAAGTACACCCCTTCACAAAAAAAAAACCACCCCTTCACAAAAAAAACCACAATAATTTCACCTAACTTTTATAAAGGGAAATGTCTATATTTTCTATTAAAATGTTAAATGTATATATCCTGTGACTCACTAACCCTAAAAATTTATTCTATAATAAAATTCACTTAAAAATACACCCAACATGTTAAAGGATGGTCAACTCATTGCTTTTATAAGACCAAAAAATGAATGATCAAATGTACATCTAGAATATAATTCTACAGCCATGCCAATGAATGAGATGAATCTGTGTGTACAGAGATTAAAAATGTCAAAAATACATAGGAGGGAGGAAGCAATATTCAAAAAATATGATCTAATTATTATATAGTTTTCTATGTGCTTCATATATTTATTTATTTCTATTTGCACAAGAAGATTAGATATGACAAAATGTTAGCATTTTCTGTAAGTTAAGTTGCTATCTGAATTTTTAAAGTTTACTATTTTTATAAATGTAAAAAATTATCTTAAGCTGACAATGGCACATGCCTGAACTTTCAGCTAACTGGGAGGCTGAGGAAGGAGGGTCCCTTCAGCCCAGGAGTTCTAGACCAGCCCAGATCCCGTCTCAGAAAAAGAAAGTTTGCTCTATTAGATATAAAAATTCTCAGTCTTTGAAATCTATAATTATCTTAACCTGTAAGTATCATAAAGATCAGCTTTACTGAAAACACTCTATAGTGAAGTATTAATGCATGGCCCAACTAGAAAATGGTTTAATGGATAGGATCCAGGGATGAAGAACCAGGCTTCTAATATGAACTTCTCCACTATAATCTAAAAAGTGCCTAAACAGATGAAGTAAAATCTGCAGAATTTTGGTAAGTTCCAAAACTAAATATCACTTCTTCATTAATTTGGGATTAATTACAGAATAACTTGAGTTCTGCTTTAAAATTCTTACATAACTAAGAATGTGCTAAAGATAGCAAATATACTACCTCATCTAATTCTCACAAAAATCCAAATAAATGAATACTATTCAAATCACCACTGTTTTACAGATGAAATGACTCAGTTTAGATCAAGACTTCACAATCATGGCATCACATACTAAAATATTTTTATTAAATTTTTCACTTCAGTTTAATAATTTAAAATTTCAAGAGAAAAATTTAAAGGAACTTAACAACTGCTTAGATCTTTGGATATCTGAGTTGTAGGTTTGCTCAGAAAGGCATTTACCAGAATATTTTTTGCAGATGCCAAAGTCCCCTCAGGACAGACCTTTGTAGCTAAAAGGCTCAACACTACCTCTCAAGAATACCTTTCGTGACTGGGGCTGTAGATCAATGGTACAGTGCTTGCCTATCATATCCTGGTTCAATCCAGGATAAACAGGGAGGGGAAAAAAAATCTATTTAGAAAAAAAAAAATGCCATCAGACATTAACAATATCTAGGAAAAATCTGTATATACCAGAGACATTGATTATCATCATTTTTATGACTAGTTCATGTACTAAGATTATTATTATTTAGGATGCAGCAAAAACTAAATTCATCTTCTGCATTCAAGATTAAAAGAATCAAAACAATATTGAAAAAAAGAACACAGTTGGAGGACTCACACTTTCTAATTTCAAAACTCGCTACCAAAAAAAATATAATCACATTAATATGATACTGGCATGAGGATAGACATATAGATCAACAACAGAATTACAAATTCAGAAATAAATCTTTACATTTATGGCAAATTCATTCTCAGCAATGGTGGTAATATGCCACCAGTACCGCCACACCATGAGAAAATAATCTTTTCATAAAATTGACCTTACACAATTTTGAACCCATGCCTCACACTATATATAAATATTATTTCAAAATAGGATTAAAAACTAAATGTAAAAGCTAAAATTATATCTTAGAATAAAACACAGAAGTAAATCTTTGTGACCTTGTATTAAATAATGTTTTATTTTACATGATGCCAAAAAGTCCAGCAACCAATGGAGAAAAAATTATAAACTGAACTTTATCATAATGAAAATCTTTTGTTCTTCAAAGGACACCATCAAATCAATGAAAAAAAAAAAAAAAACAAGATACAGAAGGGAAGAAAGTATTTGCAAATCATATGTGATCAAAGGACTGGTATCCAGATAGTCCCAGAATATACAGCAGTGTCCTCTTATCCATATACAATAAATCCCAAAATACCCAGTGGATATCTGAAACTGCACATAAACCCTATATATAACTATAGGTAACTATGCTCACTATTATTAGCCATCAAGGAAATGCAAACCCCAAATCATAAGACACAATTGCACATCCAGCAGGATGGCTACAATTAAACAAGAACAAAAATCAAAAGCCCAGAAAATAATGAGTTTTAGCAAGTGTATGGAGAAACTGGAAATCCTACTCTCTACTAGTGGGAATGTAAAATAGTTCAATTGTTTTGAAAAACAGTTTTTGGCAGTTGCTCAAAATGCTAAAACCAAGAGTTACCATATAGTCCCAGCAATTCACTCCTACATTTACACCCAAGAGAAGTCAAAAGATAATCCACACAAAATCTTGTACAATTATGCTCCCAGAAACATTATTCTTAATAACCAAAAAGCAGAAACTCCTTGAATGTCTATCTACCGATAAACAGAGAAAACATATGGTATTTATCAATGAATAAATACTACCTGGCTTCAAAAAGATATGAAGTTCTGATATATGCTACAATATTACACCTAAAATATATTATGCTAAACAAAAGAAGCCAGACATAAAAGACCACATATTGATTAGCTCAATTTATAAGACCCGTCCAAAACAGTAGATTCATGGTCACCAGGATCTGGGGGGAAAGCGGAATGGGAAACGGGAAATGACTGCTAATGGGGTGCTGAAAATGTTCTGAAATTAAATAATGGGGATAATGTCCAGAACTTTGTGAATACATTAAAAATCAATGAATCAGAGATTTTAAAAGGGTTATTTTTATATTATGTGAACTATATCTTAATAAAGCTACTATAAAATTTTTTAAAACTTGAAAAATCCTTCTACAAAAATTATTTGTCATCCTTCTTCAAAGAAAAATGAATTTCATCTTTCAAAACTAACTAAATTCCACATTCCATAATCTTTAAAAAACTCCCATGTTTTTTACATTAAATATTCAAATTAATCAATTAATTCAAAAAATAAAGCATAACTCACCCTCTCTTCACTTTTGTGAAATCAAATGCAACTTGTCTGTATGAAACTGCTTTTTCATTTAAATATCTACTATACCGCCTAATGAATGTAGACATGTCATATCCTGTAAGAAAAGGTTTTCATAAATGATTAAAATCTCAATTTGTCTATAAAACTCACTTATTCAAGTTATAATGTCTTGATAATACAAATCAATTTAGTAATGTAAATTAAGTAACTAATGAATAACATTTTCACATTAAATTCTGTAAGAATTCACTATTTTTTTTTTTTTTTAAATTCAGTATCGCTATTTTGTCCAGACAGGCAACAAACTCATGATCCTCCTATCTCAGCCTCCAGACTGCCTGGGATTAAAGGCGCACATTACCATGCCTGGCAAGAATTCATATTTTTAAAATCAGGTATGTAATATGCAACCTGAAAAGCCCTTTTCACTAAATTTCACTAAAATAAGAAGTCTGTTTCACTTTTGATCCACATTCCTATTCCTTATTCAACAGAAAGTGGAAGAATATGTTTCTCTTATACAACTCAATAACCTCACAATTCAAATTTAACATCCTTTGGAACTGTAATCCCAAATTATCTAACAAATTTTATAATTTTTATACTTGAAGACAATTTCAATCCAAGATTTAAATCTTGAAAAATATTATCCTTACAGAAAACTTGAACATGAAGTTTTTAACCTTATAAATTTCCGTGGAAAACCTTTATTTTCTCTATAGATACCGTTCCTGCTCCCCTATACGAATATTTTCAATGAAACCTTCTAAATGAACACAAATCTTTCTAATATTTTTGCTTCATCAAAATCACATCATTTGAAAACTTTAGCATCATAAAATGTCATGTTATAAAAAATCCTTTTGTTAGTTATTGCATGACTTGAGAAGTCCATTTTAACTCAACTAACAAATTTAACTGTATTTGATCACTTCTGCTACTTTAAAAAGGCAATACCTGAAAACAACTGAAAAATGAGACTAGATTTAGCAATGGTCACCACTTTGTTCAACAAAAATTTACTGAGTGCCCCCCCACCATCCTGCAGGCAAATTCAGTGACCTGATGATCCACTGGAGAAAAATTAGTGAACAAAAATTTTTAAAAGTACACTTTCCCCATCTGGCCACATTAATGTTAAATACTCATGTTCCTCAGCTCTTTGGTTCATATTATTTCCTCTAATCTATTCTACTCCATCCTCTCTGGTAGGGGAAACATCTTTCATCATTCAATGATCAGCTTCTTTGGAACATTGCTTAACTGTTCTATAAAAACTCATTCAAGTTATAATGTCTTGATAATACAAATCAATTTAGTAATGTAAATTAAGTAACTAATGAACTGCCTCGACAGTATTCTTCCAAACACAACTGGTAGCTATCAGTAGAACAACATGTCTATTCTACTTACTAGAATAGAATTTTATTTTTATTTGCCCAGTGAATATTTAATATAGCAGAAAATACATCAGCAATCAAAATTACTTTTCAAAAACACCACTAAATTACATGTTTTTAAATATTATTGTTTTGTCTTAACAATCTATTTAAGAATGAGATAAAATGGTTTAATACACATGTCCAAGTAAGGTTCTTGTGTATTATTAGCTACTAGTTTCCCATTTCCTTAGTGATAAGGTTTTAAGAATTTTATTCCTTTTACATAAAGGACAGTTTTAAAGGCCTTTTCTAGAGCAGTGGTTTGCACACTGTTTTCCACACTTTTAAAGTTCTAAAATAAGGAAAGTAGCAGCAGAAATAAAAGAATAAGTAGGAAAAGGAAGAGTTTCTTCCATTTTCCCCAAATCAGAGAAGCCCCATATTTATTTGTTATAGATTCCTGTTTTCTGGGTAAGATTTCATTTCAAAAAAGGGATCTATTGCTTAATTTTCCCCCCTTTTATACCCTCTTATTAAAATAAAATGAATTGTGTACCATGACACATTTACCAGTCTTCCAGAATCCAAGTAGTATTTCCATTTAACTATGAAAATACTATGAACTATGTGGCCCCTAACATAAAACACTAAATCCCAATGATTTTATTTCTACAAGACAACTAGTGCAATCACTAGAATAGTCTCAATGTCTTAAGACTTGGTTTATTCTGATCCAACTTGACCAAGTTGTACTTTCTTTATATCATACATTTCCCCTGCTTAAGCCAATTCACTTCCTCATCCATTCTCAAAGACTAACACAAGTCTCACCTTCCCTAAAAACATTTCCCCAATTAAGTCTCACTTTAATATTCCCAAATCATTTGGTACATCATTTATACAGTTCATCCTAGAGCTGACATTCTATAATGCTAATAGCCTAGTTTGGGAGATAAGTATAATAGATTCCATTAAGACAGAATGGGCATGGATGGCAATAACAGAATATGGCAATTTCAAAATTACTAAATTAAAAGTAAAATAATAGCTGTGTGTACCAATGAGCAATTCATCTAATACCATATTCACCTAAGCTACTAAAACATAATATTTCAGTTACATTTCTTAGAATTAAACATAAAACAATGAAAAATAACAAAAATAGATACATGGTATCTCCCATGTTCCATGCATTGTTCTAAGCACTTTACAATTAGTTATTAACTGCATCTTTAAGACTATTGAATAGGAACTATTATCATTCCTGACTTTACAGATGCAAAGAGGTAAAATGGCCTGCTGAAGTTCACAAAGCTGGTAAGCAACAAAGATGAGATTCAAATCCAAGCAATCCAGCTCCAGAATCCATGCTCTCAATTAACTACCCTATACTGCCTCTCAGCGTTTTGGGGGTGTTAGGTAGTGAAATCAATCTTCATTTTCAAATTGAAAGCTCCTCCCCACCTACCCCTGCAAACTTCACTAAAATGTAATGCTTAAAACAGTACATGTTCTAAAATACAAGGTTCAATTCTGTGGTAATCATATATGATTACTCTCAATATTCTAAAATGAATTAAGTTGTCTTTACCTTGCAATCCACTTTTATCCAAAAAATTGCTTAAGTTAAACAATGTGTTCCTGGATGCCAAATACTGAATAAAACGCTGGAAAACAAACAAATAATTATATCAAATTAAGGTGCTGCCATCTCACAAACTCTAATCTGAAAATCAGGAGGAGAAATTATGGTTAACACATTCCATTGAGTTTACAAAGTTTAAATTTCTATTTTTTAATTTAAGTTTAAATTTCTCATTCTCACTTATCCCATCAAATAGTTACCAAGACCTAACTAGGAATGTATAAGCCTAATGCCCACAGCTATAGTATTAAAGTCAAAATAATAAAAGGAAATAGGTACTTTTAATTAGGAGCCAGTGATTCTCAATTTACTGAAGTGTATTAGGATCATAGCTAATCTCATATGTAGATCTCATCTGTGTTTTATTTATTTACTTGTTTAGTTTTTGTGAGAGGGTTTTGTTACATCGGCTACTCAGTCTAGCCTCAAGCAATCCTCCCACCTTAGCCTCTCAAGTAGTTGGGACTAAAGGTGTGTACCACAGTGCTCAGCTCACATCTGTATTTCAGTTACCTGTGTCCCAAAATTTTATGGCTTTAAAGAAACAAAAAAAATTCCTAATCATACAGAAGAACAATATTACAGAGAGCCTTTTACACACAGCCCAGGCTAAACACATTAACATATTCACTCCAGATCTTGTCCTAGGATACTTTAAGTTCTTTTGTTTTAAGATTTTTTTCAGTAACAAAACATTATCCATTTCATTAAAGACATATACCTTCAATCTCATTCCTCTCAAGCCCTCTTCAAAAATTGTTTTTGAAGCAAGTATATATCAAATACTTTTTTTAAGCAAGTATACATCATTTCACATTCTTTTCCACAATTTTTACTACATGTGTAAGTATCTATAAATGTAATCTTGTTTTCTATTTTAAATTTATGGAAACGTTATACTTATTCTTTTGTCATGAATTTTTTAAAAATATTTTTTAGTTATTAATGGACCTTTATTTTATTTATTTATATGTGGTGCTGAGAATGGAACCCAGTGCTTCACACATGGCTAGGCAAGCACTCTACCACTGAGCCACAACCCCAGCCCTTTGTCATGTATTTTTTTTAAAACATATTTTTTTAGTTGTAGATGGACACAATACATTTACTTTATTTGTTTTTATTTTTAATGTGGTGCCAGATGGTCGAACCCAGTGCCTTACACATACTAGGCAAGCGCTCTACCACTGAGCTACAACCCCGGCCCTTTTGTCATATTTTTAACTCAAATTTTATTCATTTAATCTATGTGGATCTAGTGTACTCATTCAAATGATGTAGTCCTCCAACAAACTAGTGTCTCATTATGTATTCATTTCTTAATTTACAGATAATTAAGTTCTTTCCAACTTCCACTTTTATTATTAATGGTGCACTAACATCTTTGAACTTGGTCTCATGTGTAACTACTTAAGCAATCTCAGGATATATACTTAGGGTTGAAAGTTCATCTTTCCAAAATATTGTCAAAATGTTCTCCACAGTTAGTTTACCACCTTAATTTCCTTTACACACAACTTCTGAAACAGCTAAAGAAATGCATTTCAGCTTCACGTTCTCCCAAGGATTCCTTTTTTATATTTATTTTTAAAACTTTTTAAATACATGCTGAGGCTTATAATAAACTCGGATGTACACAATCACCCCCGACTCAATTATGTTTGCCTGAGATTATCCCAAATTAACATACCAGGACTCTGAAAACCAATTTGTGAATTGAAGATTCATGTTTCATCATCATCCCAAAATAATCTGTTTCAAAAAGAACTTAAAATATCCTAGGACAATTATCAGTATTTTTTTTAGGCTTTGATAATATTCTTCTTAACCACTACATTCTAGAAATGAATGTAAATATTTTAGTTTATCAACCTATTTCATCCATGTCTTTGGGGATAATAATCTAAATTTTCTTAGTCCTTTCTAAATTCATCATTAACATTTAAATACAAAGACATGGCTTTAGTCAAGTTTTGATCATATATCCAACATTATCCTAATAATACTGAAACAAAGTACCACTTCATCTATCTAGCAAATAAAAAGGCTACACAGATTCTCTCATAGTCTAATAACATCTGCCAACAAGAAAACCTCAAAGTTGTACAAGCTAGCATAAAATAGAGCACACTATGAATTTACCTTGCTGCTTAAAGGAAACTAAGAACATAAATTTATCTAAAAACAAAAACAATAAACCACCCTGAAATGCTCTTTCCCCTGTCAGTCAACTGTATAGAATGGCAGTCCACTTTCTGTTTTTTCATTATCATCACTGTGCCTCCATACTTAAAACTTGTGAAAGCCATGACCAATTCTGTGTCTCTTTATATGGCACTGTTGTTGGTTATATATGTGGCTTTTTTTTTTAAAGAATAAACTACATTTATTTGTACACACCCACACCCACCCCCCCACCCACACACACAGTAAAAAAATAAGCCTGAAATTCTTCAGAATAATCGCAATCTATGTAAACATACTCTAAATAAAATTGAAACTATTAACCCTAGTTAAGACCAAAATGTTTTAAGTTTACATTTAAGTTAGCATACTCAAACATTTTTACTGGCTCTGAAAACTGGTTATAATAAACTGGAAAGCAATCGAGCAACATATGTCCTAAAAATGGTTGTAAATGTTGAATTACTAATCAAATTTCAAGTAACAAGTAACGCTTCTAGAAACAATTTTTTTTAATTTAAACTACAAATAAAATTACTCAATGAAGCAATGAATAATCAGAAAATGAAATTTCCAACAAGGGGTATAATCAAGAAAATTGTGAAATAAATTTGAAAAGATACAACAAAAGACAGACAATAATACTTAGATTGTAACATTATATAAATAAGCTAACTATAGCCATTAAAAATACAAACACCTTTAGACAAGGAGCAGAAGGAAATACCAAAATGAGGAAATAGTAAGATTTGTTGGAATGATCAAGTTTTGGGTAAATTGCTGCTTTAATTTTCTGAACTTCAATAATGCTGCATTGGTATCTGTCAGAGAATAGAGTTCATGAGAAACGCTCAAAGTTTTAACAAGTGATGCATGTCACAAAGTTATGCTCAGAAATCTAATACCAACAACTAAAGTCCCTCTTAATCTCTATGAGAGCTTTCTTAGGCTGCATTTTAAAAATTCTAATAGCAATATATGCTTATCTCCTTTCATTCAACTGTTCTTAGCTCCTTTTGACACAACTTGACAAATAAAGTACAGTAGGCTGAGAAGACTACTGAAGGCTAAAACCCAAAAATTGGCTATTATCCTATCACAGAAAATAAGACAACTCTCCAAACAGAAAATTGCAAAAACTTTTATGTCTTGTTACCCTTCTAAGCAACAAAGTCTTCAGGGACACCTTTCTGTTAAGAAAGGTATCTCCAATCAGTACCTCTCAGCAAAATGCCAACTTAATCCTCAATATCATATTGAAATATATAAAGTACTTCCACAACCATATGAGATCAAACAGAAATCTGACTGGGCTATAATAAAACATCAAGTGGACATAGATGAATCTCCAATCTGTAAATGAGGATTACAGATATCAGTGCTGCTCCTGAAACTTATCTCTTAAAATTATCTTTTCTTCTTGATCGCATTATTTAATCATCTATACTCTGATCCATATTCTGCTTTCTACACCATCTTTCCTTGAACTGCAGGGTCTACAAGTATATTCCTGGCTGTACATATTGCCCTTTTTATATATATTTCAGTTGCTGAAGTTATTGTTGAAGTTTCAGTGTGAAATAAGCTAAATTATCATCACATCAATACACTTGTTAACCAAAAATTCTTACCTCATTTCCATACACCATCAGATGGTGAGTTGTAATGAGAGATTTGAAGACCACCACCCAACTACTGTTAGTAGTTCTTTCAAATAAACTGTCTGCCAACTGTGGGATGTTCACATTCATCTCATTTGTGCACTGAATTAAGTCTGCAATTAAAAAAAAATAGAAGATTAATTTACTCTCTGGTTTTAATTTACTGTTAATGCCAGGCTGGCATATAAACGTGAAAAATTCAACAAGGTGGAACAACAGACAGATTGGAGAATTTAAAACTCTTTCAGGAGAGTAACTGAGACACCATAAAGAAGCAGGTACTGATTAGAATTATTTAAGTGATCAATAATATGAGAAAGTGAATCAAACGTTTTTAGGGAATAATTCATCCTCAAGTGCTTTATTTACCTCAGAAGGACCTGTTTCAAGAAGGCCTTGAGGGATTTTTAGTTCTCTTACTATTACAAACTGTTAAAGTTTGTAATAATACTGGTATTATTCATTCTTTTAATATTAAGTTGTTAAGTAAAAATTTATCTTTAAAAATATTTTTAAAGAAAGCATATATAAAAAAATCTGAACAAACTGAAGGTCAGCTACCTTTACTAATACCTGCCCTAGAGCACTGTGTGCACTAAGAGGAAGATAACAGAGCAGACTTTTGTTCTGTGATTGGGTAGGAACTCTGAGTTTGTTTATGTAAAATATTTCTCATTATTCTTTCCCCTCAATTTTCCTGAGTTAGCTCAGGTATCAGTTGATACCAACTATTTAATGCTAATAATTGGAACTGACAATGAAAAATTTCTTACTGCATGAATTTGGCAATCAGAAATGAGTCAGACTTATACAGCATTACTTTGAAAACTGTTGAACCAATAAAAGTTCCAATTTCACATTTCAAATTCAAAAGCATGACTATAAAATAGGCAAACAACTGTTTTCAGCACCAAAACTGGGTGGGGCGGGGAGATTCTCAATGAACCTACAGTCTACTTAAAGGCAAAGAGTGGAAGACCAAAAAATGAGTATAAAATATGATGTATAACTATCTCGGCTCTAACTACCATTAAAGGAAAAAAATTAAGTTATATGTGAGTCATTAGTAATGTGTCCACTCTTAAAATCTTCAGTCCATAATGATTAACAATGAATTCAAAGGACCTAACTTGATTGCTAGAAGTGACAATATAAGTAAGAACATTTATATCTTATAATCTTTCAAAATGTTTGCTCTGGTAGGTCCAATTAATATACAGAGTAACAAATGCTAAACAATTGCATTTCGCAGCTACCCTGGCCAACACTGCTTAAAGAACAAAGCACAAAGCAGTCAAACAGAGTGCCCATGGATCAGCAGAATGACAAAAGGTTTTCACAATTCAGACTATTTGCAACAAAAATTAAATAGCACATTCAACTTAAGCATGTATGCTTCTGAGAATTAAAAAATAAAATTTTATCTGCCTTCCCTTAATCTTCATGGTACTTCATACCAACAATTCTATGACACGGAACATATTTGCACTCGTCTCGTTCCAAATACACTCTACTAAGGGCAAAGCCTACCTTTGCTCATTTTAATCTTTTAACATTTCAAATACATCATCAAAATTCTGATGTTCCTTGCTTCTTCATTATAAAAAGCTATATTCCTGGCTTCTCTTTTCCCCTTTACAAATGTAAAGGCCTTGAAAGTTCCATATTCTTCCAGAAACCATCCTGATAAAATATTTAATTCTTAAATGTAGTAGCTACTTCCTTGCAATGGCATCAATAGTGATTTTACTCCTCAAGAATATTTTTTCTTTCAAAATTTAACCTGTCACAAAATTTGTCATAATAATTCCAAAAGTGCTCCTACCTCTGTATGTGTGTATGCCCAAGATCACATTAGTAACCAAATCATTTCAATTCAACCTCCTAAACTTCTTAGAACACCCATTTTCTTCTTTTCATTCCAGTGCCAAAGCCAAAACTGAGATCTTATTTACTTAACAAGAGAATATGTGCTACCCACCTTGAAGGCATTGAGAAATTGGGGAATGAGAATTATCACGATGGAATTTTACTGGCATTAATATTAAAGAGGGAGATTAACTATCCTGCAATACACCAGAAGTACTCCACAATTAAAGACGGCCCCCGAGCTGACTGGTCTCCTTTGGATTATACCTGATTTGGGGTCTTGCCAATTCCACATCTCCAACCATTCTCCTAAACTGGAACTGGCCACAGAATGACCTATAATACAACACTGTCACAGTCTAATCTAAATGATATCCCTAATGCCTAACCGATGGGGAAAATACCTCCTGCCCTCCATATCCTCCTTGAATCTTAGCCTCTAACACAGAACCACTTTCCAGTTTTCTGTGATATGCCTTCTACTTCATACCTGAATCTGATCATTCCTGCAAAAGACTTCCTGAAGTTTAGTGAAGCCTTTCCCTCCATAGACCCTCCAATGTCACTAAAATTGACATATTAGTTCACACTATAAAATCATTTTTCCACACTACAGTTATTTACTTCTAAATAATTCTCTTCTACTAGAGACCTTAAAAGTCTATAAATGTTTTATTCTTCACCAGAGGTAAATTGATTGCTAAGATTAGTCTGAGCCTTACAAGGATACAGATATGTTTCAACTACAGTATTATTTACCTATATAAACAACATGATCTACAATGTATGTATATATACTGTACTATATCAGGTATCAAATGTGTGTATATATACACATATATTTATACAAATTTCCCTTTGTGATCTGTTCTCCCCTCTGCAGGCCTTTGCTTCAGCTATACCAATACCTTCCTTCACAATGCTGCACAGATGCTAAGCACTGTTACCTTGGATACTTGGCACTGTTGTTTCTTCTGCATAGAATCCTCTTTTCCCAAGTATTTGCTTGCTCCTTCATTTTATTCCTATAGATCTATGCTGATATGTCACCTTATCAGATAAACTTCCTTGAATATTTATACAAAATAACAAAGCCTTAAAGACTACCTCCAAATGCTCAATATTACCCTTAGTCTACTTCATTTTGCCCCAAAGCATGTACTTCTACCTAACTCATCTTAATTTAATGTATGTATTTCTCTACTAAAATGTTTTTAAGTCCCATGTGGGCAGGATTGTTTTGTTTTCTACCTCATATAAAGTGGTCATTCTTTGTTTTTGTTCTAAATAAATACATTTGTTTTAGTATGCATATGGACACTTACTGTGATATTTTAAGAAAGTATCCAAAACAGTATTTCTTACATAGACTAAACCAACAATCTACAACTATTAGTACAACTTGTTATTCCCCCAAAATTCTAAAACAAACCTAAGGCCAATACATGTTCAAATTTTCAAATTTCAAGTTAAAGAAGATATAACAAATAGAAGTTTTCATTGTAATACTTTTTATATAAACTGCATTGTGGCCACCTGTAATCCCAGCTGCTTAGGAGGTTGAGGCAGGAGAATTACAAGTTTAAAGCCAGCCTCAGCAACTTAGCAAGACCCTATCTCAAAACTTAAAAGGCCAGAACATGATTCGATAATTAAGAAAGAGCCTCTGGGTTCAATCCCTGGTACCATAAATAAATTAAAAAATAAGCTACAGTAGGCTTACGTATGACCATATTAAATCTGAAGGATAACTCTGCAGGCTAAAAAACACTTTTACAGGGCTGGGGTTGTGGCTCAGTGGTAGAGTACTTGCCTTGCATGTGGAAGGTACTGGGTTCAATCCTCAGCACCACATAAAAATAAAGGTATTATGTCCATCTACAACTAGAAACACATTAAAAAAAAAAACTTCACATATTATAGAACAGGAAAAATAAGAATTCATGCCGAGATTATGAGTCAAAATAGATCAAATACAAAACCAAAGTTGTACAAATGTTACTGCGGGTAAGGACATTACTAAATAAAGTTACATAAACTCTGCAGTATATACTTTCCCATAGTATTTTAACTCAACCAGTAATTTTCTCCATGCAGTTATTTCTCCTCTGCCCAATATTCCTACCACAGTGGTAACCTGAAAATTCTTCCAAGTTTGATCTCCAACAACTCAGGAGGAAAATGTTTTCCCCACCTCTGACTAACCAAAAGCAAATTGCTCTAAACAAAGATCATAAAATAAATACCATGAGAATATCAGTAGTTACTGCTTGTCCTACTCTCTTTTTTTGGTGCTGGGGATTGAACCCAGGGCCTTGTGCATGCAAGGCAAGCACCCTACCAACTGAGCTATATCCCCAACTTGTCCTACTCTTACTTCAGGAGAAAATATTTCTTAAAAGGCAAAAACTCGGCAACAATTTCCCTTACTAATCAAAAAGGTTTCAGAATGATACCCTATATCTTCCTTTATTTACCTTGAGAATATAAAAACTGAAGTATCTTTTTGAATATTCCATGAACAATCCCAAATCTCACACTCAAAAAAATAAGTAACACATGGCATGTATGTTCAAACAATGAGAATATCTAGCATGAAGAAAGAGCACGAAGAAACTAGGCCAACCACTACAACAAAACAGACAGAGAAGCCAGGCACGGTGGCGCTCACCTGTGATCTCAGCACCTGGAGAGGCTGAGACAGGAGGATCATGAGTCCAAAGCCAGTCTCAGCAAAAGTGAGGGGCTAAGTAACTCAGTGGGACCCTGTCTCTAAATTAAAATAAAAAACAGCGCTGAGAATGTAGCTCAGTGGCCAAGTGACTTTGAGTTTGATCCCCAGTACCAAAAAAAAAAAAAAAAAGAGAACCAACTCCTACCATACAAACAAAACACTCTCATTTTTAATACTTACTGTCCCCCCAACAATGTCTGAGTTAGAGAAAGCAGATGTTAATTAACTAAGTTTACGTAGGAAATGTTCTTATCCAGTTAAGGTCACAGGAACTCACTAAAAAGTGACAGATTTATGACTAGAATTAATTTTTGTAACTACTTTAAAACATGCAAAGTGAAAGTTCAATTTGCTACCCAATTTAAAGCAACTCTTAAATTTTTTACTTAAAAACAAAACCAAAAGAAAAACAATGGAAGCACAAAACAGTATATTCATATTTAAGGGAAAATTTTCAGCAAAGTACAAAAAATTCAGACCAGTTACCAGATAGTTAAATTAAGCTCATAACCACATTCTAAGTACTGATCACCAGTTTATATTGACCTCCTCAGGCAGAGTTCACAAACTTTTTAGAAACTTAAGTTAGGGCAGAGTTCACTTCTACAGAAAGCAAGGCAACCCGGACAGTGGCATGCACCACTGGAATACAGTGTTATTGAATTCCCTGGTAAAGAGGCACTTGATCATTAGGTTCTAAAAAACAACTATGCTGGGGCTGGAGTTGTGGCTCAGTGGCAAAGTGCTCACTAGCACGTGTGAGGCACCGGGTTCAATCCTCGGCATCACATAAAAATAAATAAAATAAAGTTATTGTATCTATCTACAACTACAAAATATTTAAAAAAAACAAAAAGAAACTACAGGAACCAGGGTTGTGGCTCAGTGGTAGACTGCTCACCTAGCACACATGAGGCACTGGGTTCAAACCTCAGCACCACATAAATAGGAAATAAAGATATTATGTCCACCAAAACTAAAAAATAAATATTAAAAAAAAAGAAACTATCCTAATACCCAAGTCAGATTTTCTGAAACATTAGCCTGGCTAAAAACAGTATGAACCAACACTTCATAATCATTTAACCAAATGCTAGTATTCCTTTCAAAGGGGTTATTTTGAAGGATAACCTTTTGTTCTGGGTTTTTTGGGGGGGCTGGGGATTAAATATACACCCCCAAGCATTATACCAATAATCTGTATCTATGTATAGGTACTACCACAATGAGGTCTACTATGAAGCTAAAGGCTTTTGGGCTATAAAGATAATAGCCCAAAAGATAGTCATAGCCCAAAAGAATCTTTTTGTAATTGCCCCCACAGGGCAATTACCAGGCAAGATGGTGAATGCTTATAATCCTAGTGGCTCAGGAAGCTGAGGCAAGGGAATCACAAGTTCAAAGTCAGCCTCAACAACTTAGCAACCCTAACCATGTATCAAAATAAAAAATAAGGGGTGGGGGGACCGTGGCTAGGGATGCAGCTCAGTGGTTTAAGCACCTCTAGGTTCAATCCTTGGTACCAAAACAAAAAACAAAACAAAACAAAAACCCAATTGACTTTAGTAATTGGAGATATACCCTATATGGAAGGCCAATTACACAGTTAATCAAATATCACTTCACTGATCACATCTCTGAAATATTTCCTGAATGTGAATATAAATAAAAAGAACAAATACCAAAAAATAGAAAATGGGCAATAAGAAAATGGTTTCTAAGATTTTGACATAAAGTGTCAATGTTTTTTCATATAGCAAAAATTTTAAATTATTTAACATTAGAAAATGTTCAAGTTGAAATCAGACTTAAACTAATGAAAAATAGACACATTTTTCTCTACATAAATGTCAAAATGTCTACGAAATTAAATAAACAGTTTTATTTCTTACTCTATCAATTTTTTTTCTGTAATAAATCAGAAAAAAAATTATGGTCCAAATTAAGAACTCCTAAAATTTTATCTTTAAATTTCGTGGGGTTACTGGCAAGAACACAGTACTATATGTTTATTTTTATATAATTTCATTAGAATTAACTTAAAAATATGCTCATTACAAACTGACCTCTACCTTAAGAAATTTATCTAACCAACATATTAACTGGGTAATGACAAAGTATATTGAATGCTGAATACAAGTGTCAGGAATTGTGTTACTATGAAAAGAAGAAAGAGGTTATTTTTTATTGTCTCAAAAGACAAGCCAGACAAGATGGTACATGCTATCCTAGCTCAGGAAAGGATGGGGAAGTTCATGCAGGGTGATTACAAATTCCAGGTCAGCCTGGGCAACTTAATAAGACCCTGTCTCAAAAATTTAAAAAGGAGCTAGGAACATAGCTCAGTGGTTGAGTGCCCCTGGGTTCAATCCCCACTTCTGCAAATTAAAAAAAAAAAAAAATTAATGAAATGTAACAAACAAGACATGTGCATGTATAAAAAGTAGTAATATTCTATTTAGTCTAACTTTTGGTGTGGAAATAATTTGGAAGAACTGTTAGCAACCTACAGATAGCAATTGCTTTTTCAGGTTTTTGCTAACCCACATTTCTGTCTGGCCACTACAGTGACAATATAAACTGCTTTAATAGAAAGACTACTTCAAGGAGAGGACATAAAGTTTCTTAAAAAAGGCATATTTCTTAAAAAAGGCTGGCAAAGGACCAACATTCTTTTAATCTGTAGCAAAGGAAAGGAGAAAAAGGAACATACAGAGAAAAAAAAAAAGAATTCAGTTGGAACTCAGATATACAAAGCCAGTCCTTTTTAGTATCTGGTTGGAATTGCACCTCTTAAGTCATGGCTGAACATAAGCCAAATTTACTGAACTGTTTATACATCAACTTTAAAAGTACAAAAGAAATTCTTTTAGTTAATGGAGTCATTATGTAACTGCCCTAAAATTTTAATCAACACACAAAGCATCATTTTCAAATCATCCCAACCTACTATCTTAAAATGTTATCTTTATTTCTTCATTGGTCTCTTCACCCACTACTATGACATACATATTAAAAAAAAAAAAAAAAAAAAAACTACAACAAAAGCAAAATCTGTAAGTTGTGAAAATGCTCTATAGAAAAATATACTTTTAGAATACTCTCAGGATTCACTGCCACTGACTGACATGTTCTAGTC
The DNA here is from genome assembly GCF_021218885.2 of Marmota monax. Lineage (NCBI taxonomy): Eukaryota > Metazoa > Chordata > Mammalia > Rodentia > Sciuridae > Marmota > Marmota monax. The sequence continues at coordinate 4,152,763 of NW_026695236.1, read as the reverse complement.
AAAGAATTGCCTCCCTCCTTCATTATCAAAATGTTTTCACCTACCATGTAAGCCTTCCTAATATAAGATCTGAAAGCTTACCTAGGACTGCTTCTTGGCATTCTGGTGTGCTCTGCATTCCTAACACTAGGTGGCAGACTGAACAGAGAAACCACAAAAGCTGGCAGGAAAAGAGTTGGATTCAGGCTCATCTATGAAAACTTCCCTAATGTTGAGATTGTTTAGGATTCAATTCTACTGCTCTGAAATGGTGATTTCCAAACCCAGACACCCTCATTTCACCCCAGATTCCAAATAAGGATCTCAGAGATGAGGAAAAATTATACTTTTTAAGCACTCCCTCAAAGATTTATGGTTTCTATGTTGATTTTTATCAGAATATATGACAATAAAAACTTCATAGAATAAAAACTCATCACTTAATAAAAAATTAAAGTATTTATTTAAATGGATTAGAAAAACAAAATAAAAGCATTACAGTGTTCTAACAAAAAAAAATAAAGTGGCTTTCTCTTCTTTGAAGATTTGAAGTTTCGGAATTAATAATCACACCTACAGGAAAGAAAACATAGTAAGTATCAAGTAATTTAAAAGCAAATTTTGTATGTCAATATACAGACTATTTCTTTCTATTCTAAGAACTCACTAGTAATTCATTAGCTTAATTACCAGGATTCTCAAAAACAATCTAGAACTAGATCAGAAACACAAAACCTGCTTCCCTAAGCAAAATGAAAGATCAACTAATAATACACTATGAGCACTGTACTTACCTCCTCCAAAGGTGTAAACTAGAATATTCCAGAGAACGAAGAGCACAAAAAAAGGACTGAAAGAATTCTCCTTAATTCCAACAAGACCAGGAAAAAGGAACCAAAGCTCGAGAGGCTCTGTAAATGCAGATTAGAGTACTACAGAGAAAAAAAAAATTATCTGGAGAAGAGTGTTATTAGTTGGGAATAACCAAGTGTCCAGGGTTTATTTATTTAATTTTTTGGGGAGGAACAGTTCTGGTTCATACATATTGTCCCAGTGTCACATTTACCCTTATAAGTGACATAGTTTAGACAACAAATTATATACCACTTTAGTTATAAGTGGCCTAATAAAAGTTTAGATGTAGCTAAGGAATTAATATACAACCACTATCTATTCATTTTTCTAAGAGATCTATATTCTGGTTTATCTCCAGCTTCCCTAAAACACAAACATGCCTCTGTTCTATCCACTTTGTCATCTCATGAACATCATTTAACCTTAACTGCTGGTCCTATTTTTTTCACATTTGGAAAATCATCTAATCTCTAATGTCAAAGAAAACTTCTATAGAAATAATGTACACATTTCTTCTCAGAAAATCAAATAAGGCCTTCTGGGAAGTTTGAGACGTTAGAATGTTTCACATCTATGCTCAAAAATACCTCACACTTAAAAAACATGAAAATGGTCCCAACTAACCAAATCATCCCATTTTTGTTTTAATCAATAAGACAATTCATTACTTTGTTAAAATAAATTCTCAAGAAATGTTTGTCTCCTTGTATCCTCCACAATGAGGATACAAGTGCCTTGTACATGTGTTCATATGATGCTATAAATATTTTTGAATTCCATGGCTGAAACAAAAGTCCAATTTTTCACTCATAAGACCGGAGTGGGGGTGGGGGAGTAACAACAGGCAAAAACTCTTCCCTGCAGACAAGGTAATATTATTCTCCAACAGCCAAGCCCAATGTCTATAAGTCATGTCCTCTCTTAACAATTTAAATTCTGCCTAGTCAGAGGGAATAATGGATTGTAGTTAGCTTCTCTGCCAGTCTCCCACACCCAGAAAACACAAGCTCTATTCCATATCCCCAATGCAATTAGAACAAGGAAAATCTTTATACTCAACCTTCTTAAGAGAAATCCCAGTTATTCTAAAAATATTCATTACATAGTGTAATATGACAAATAGTATATTAAGAGTTAGAACTATACAAAACAGTGGTTGAATAAAACTCCTGTTATCACAGGGCTTACATACTAAAGGGAAGACAATCAGTGAACAAATATATGCTAGTAACTGCTAAGGATTTCTTAGCACTTGGGAGATGATGGTATGTGTTTGGGGGAGGCCGCTATTTACACATGATAATCAGAGAAGGAGTCCCAGATTTAAAAAGAGACTTTAACAAATTAAGACAACAGTAGTAGTGTCACTAGTGGCCTAGAGGCCTGTGGAACTAACCACCAAAATGAATTACAACCTTTCAAATAGCAGGGAAATGTGGTAGCACCCCCAATCATTCTATACCTCACATCTCTGCTTCACCCTTGACAAACCAAAGACAGTGAATAGGATCTTCATCTCTAATTTTGCAAAGTCTCTAGTTTTATGTAGATGGTAAGTAGAGACAGAGGAAATCTCAACTGTTTATTATACATTTTGAAATTAAAACAATGTGCTTACTTTAAATGAGTCAAAATTTCCATCAGTCATTTATTACACTTTACTAAGTGCAATACCTATAGCAAGTAGGCATCAAGTTCACTAAGTAACAAGCAAAAGCCCTTTCTAAAAACATCACTTTCAAATTGCTAGAAACAGTAATGATGCAGTTGGAAACAGTAAGCAGCACCTCTCTACATGGCTTTAAGTTGGGAAATAATGCTCTGTAAGTGGAAAAGATGAGCAATTCTATACTTACTGGTAAATTACTATAAAATAAAGCCAAAGTAGTTTTCCTATTAAGTTTAAACTTAAGTTTTTAAATTTCTAAAAGAAATAATCACTAGCAGACACACACAAAAAACTACCATCCTCATAAACTTATTACCATACAACTCTTCCTATAAAATTCCATGACCCAGGGCTGGGGTTGTGGCTCAGCAGTAGAGCGCTCACCTAGCATGTACGAGGCTCTGGGTTTAATCCTCGGCAACACATGATTAAATAAATAAAATAAAAGGTATTGTGTCCAACTAAAACTAAAAAAAAAAAATACTAAAAAAAATTCTATGGCCCACATTCCCTTGCTTCTAGTATAAAAATTAGTCTCTTCATTTCCTAATAAATGACTTTCTTAAAAGACATTATAAAATACCTTCTGAGATAAAGATCTTAAAAGCTACCAAAATTAAAATGAACATGTTACTGTTTTAAACTTAAAAATCCCATGTAAATTATACCTTGATAACAATTTAAGGAAAAGAATATATCCATTCAAATCTAAAAATCCAAGTTTTGGTCATCAAAAAGTCTTTGTTGCTATAGGGCAACAAAGTTATTCCAGACTATACACCAATAAAGAATTTGGTACATTTTATTTAAATTTAAACGTTGAAAATAAAGTGTTATTTGATTCCCTATATGTTTAAAAGCCATCAACTACCGGTTATGGTGGCACACGCCTGTAATAGCAGAGACTCAGGAGGCTGAGGAATAAAGTTTGCAAGTTAAAAGCCAGTCTGGACAACCTACCATGAGACCCTATCTCAAAATGAAAAATTTAAAAAGCATGGGGTGGGGGGCTTTGGGATGGGGATGTAGCTCACCCCTGGGTTCAATCCCTAGTACTGCAAAAATAAATAAATAAAAGTAAAGCCATCAGTCTAGTATGAGACAGCAAAAACTTAAACTCAAAATATGTCTGAAAATGAGTTACTCATCTATTAAAAGTTAGAAACAATCACAACTTATTATGCATACTGCAGTGTTAATTATGAACTTGTTTTCCCCTTTAAAATAATTTATTTATTTTAAAATAAAATAAAATTATTATCTTAATAAACAGCATTTTGAGAAACAGATCTACACTGCTAAAAAATTTAGAAACAACAACAACAAATATCTAGAAACAAATGTAACATCACTTACTATATGGTACCTAATACCTTCAGTGGGTTTTTCTTTTCTTTAGTTCTGCTACTATGTCTCCTACCACAGTAATGATGCAGAGATGCTAACAATAAAAACACCTTAAGATTAAAACTGTTGATTCTTTCATGCCAGTATCTATACATAAATAAATAATATTACATACATATTTTCAAACACCAAATTCTATCTGTGGGTATACATGTGAAGAGTCCCTTAAATTAGTGAAAGGGTGTATATTTTTCTTGGTTTGCTATGGGAAAGAAAGCAATATAAATCTTCAGTGGTCTACACAATACCAAGAAAAATTTAACTACCTTTCTACCATCATTCTACAATACCAAGCTTTTAACCACCTCCTTTTCTGCCAGATTTTCCCCCAAAATAATTCTTTTCAACTAAAATTCTTATACTATGAATATTTCAAGTTAATCCTTTCCTAAACTTGGTGAAAACTGGAGAACATTAACTAGCTTTTTCTTTTGCTGCTGTTATTAGATACCTTTCAGAATGACTGAGATTGGCAGGTGAGGAAAAGGGATTTCCATTTTTAGCCATTTCTATGAGATATTCCTTTAAATTTCATCTCTCCCTATCAGAAATTTTCTAACTCACACTTCTTGGCAGTCTATCCTAAGTGCTATTCATTTCTAATCTCTGCCTCAACAACAATAAGGATGCTAATTTCACCATTACTAATGTTCTGCTCTAGGATGTCCTTCTACTTCCATGCAAGGTCCCATTCATTTCCATGTGCAGGATGATAACAGGACCAAGAGACATATCAGAATAAGCAAAAGATCTAGAATCAAATTCCATATTCACTACTAACCATTATAGCATTATGACTTGAGTAATGTTAGTCACTGAGTTTCAAACTCCACATATTAAAAATGGAACACTAATACTTAATTTGAACAATATCCTTTTTATTTTTTTGATACCAGGGATTGAATTCAGGAACACTCAAATCACTGAACCACATCCCCATCCCTTTTTGTATTGTATTTAAAGATAGGGTCTCAATGAGTTGCTTAGTGCTTCACTTTTGCTGGGGCTGGCTTTGAACTGCCATCCTCCTGCCTCAGCCTCCTGAGCTGCTGGGATTACAGGCATGTGCCACCACACCCAGCCTGAATAACATCTTTGACTAAAATATCTTTAGGTACTTTATAAGCTTTAAAGCACCTTTACTAATATAAGATACTGTTGTTTTTATTTAGCATCTTATTTTATTGATGTTTTCCCTCATTTTGGTAGACTATTCCTCCCCATGATTTTCCCCATATGATATTATAAAACCACATCACACTCAATGACTCCTGGAAAACCTCTAAAGTCCAACTTCTTCTTCAACTGTTATGTTTCAGATGAGGTGTCCCTCCAAAAGTTCACATGTGAGATGATGCAAAAAGGTTCAGAGGAGGTTGTGAGAGTCTTGACACAATCAGTAGATAAAAAGCCCAGATCATGCTGGCATCCTGACCCTGATAGGGATTAACTGGTAACTGAAGTGGTAGGGTTTGGCTGGCAAAAGTGGGAATTGGGCATGGCTTTGGGGTATACATTTGATTCTGGACAAGTGAAGTATCTCTCTGCTTCCTGATAATGTGAGCTACTTCCCTCTGCCACTCTCTTCCGCAATGATCTTCTGCCTCACCAAAATCCCCTAGGAAAGCAGCCATCCTTCTATGGACTAAGACCTCTGAAACCATGAGCCCTCAAATAAACTTCCTCTTCTACAATTGTTCTGATCAGGTCCTTTACTCTCAGCAGCTTCAACTGAGAAGTGTTACAGTAGGTACCTGGCACTCAAAACTAGCAAAATAGACTAGGGGCACTGGCATATGCGTATAACCCAGCTATTCAGGAGGTTAACTTTGTAGAAGGATCCCAAACTCAAGGCCAGCCAGGGCAACAGAGCAAAACCTGGTCTCAAAAACAATAAAAAGATCTTGAGGGGGGCTGGGGATGTGGCTCAAGCAGTAACGCGCTCATCTGGCATGCGCGGGGCGCTAGGTTTGATCCTCAGCACCACATAAAAATAAAAAAATAAAGATGTTGTGTCCACCGAAAACTGAAAAATAAATATTAAACAAATTCTCTATCTCTCTTAAAAAAAAAAAAAATGGTCTTGAGGATACAGCTCAGTGGCAGAGCACCCCTTGGGTTCAATCCCCAGTACTACAAAGAAGAAAAAAAAGATTGAAGGAAAATTGAAAGTAGCAAAATATTAACACAAACTAGTGGCTGTGCTGAAACGATAGGTTCTTCAAGCAGTAATCTTTCCATTAAATGAATGGGTGAAGATACCCATTCATCATATTTATTCCTTCTCTTCCCCATTTCAAATGGTGTGAGTGTAGTCATCACCTTCTCTAATTATCCTAAAATCACACATTCTCTGTGTTTAGCTGACAGCAAAACTAACTCCTAATACAGACAGTAACCACTTCTTATTTGCCTCACTTTATCATATTCATTGGCGGCATCATTTTTATTCTGGCTATAGTGAACTGAAGTTGACAAATTATAAGGAAAGCAGCACACAATTCAACCCAAGTTGAAAAGGAACTTGTTTCAAAAGTTTTGGGCATTGTCCATCTCCAGATAATTTAGAAATTACAAGCCTTCATCTATATGCAAGTTTAAGGAAGCCAAGAGTGTCACAGAAGAAAATACCTCAACTCACTAGATATTAGCTGAACAGGCCTTATGTGATTTAGTTACATAAGAAGAACATACAAAGGAGTTTTCCAGTCATCTTTTTTGCCCCAGAGATACAATCATTCCCAATATTTCGCAAGAGCAGAAAGAGTAACTATGTTAAATGGAGCCTCAAAAGCTACAACACATTCTTGGTTGGTCACAAGTTAGGAAAACATAACTGATAAAGAAAGTCAAGGAAAAGGTTATTCTAGGTTAAATCTCTAAGCCAAGGATAGAACATGGCCTAAGTGTTTTTCCTTAAAGTTTCTAATCTCCTGTGGGGCTGGAGATGCGGCTCAAGCGGTAGCAAGCTCGCCTGGCATGCGTGCGGCCCGGGTTCGATCCTCAGCACCACATACAAAAACAAAGATGTTGTGTCCGCGGAAAAAAACTAAAAAATAATAAATATTAAGTCTCTCTCTCTCTCTCAAAAAAAAAAAAAAAAAAAGTTTCTAATCTCCTGATAGGAAGAAATGATTCTCTCCCTGTACAGTACCTTCAGGAGGTCAGTAAAGGAGTATCTCAGCCTCCTGAGCTATTCTATAAATAGCTTTTTCTAACTTAGCTGCCAACTCCATAACTAATTTTTTAAAAACAGTACTTACCTTTTATTGCCACTCAGCTGTGATATGCAATGTTTCTGGGATAGGCTACAGAAAACTACCCAAAAATAATGCCCTGGGCTTTACTACAGCCAAAACAATACTGTGCAGAATTAGAACAACAAAAATGAGGGACTACACAAAATCTAAACTTTGTATTGAATTAATACCCAACACAAATTCCAAAAACAGTAACTAACAGACAAATACATAATTCTGTGAAGAAAAGTTACAAAAGTTAATGTTGAAAAAAGAAAAAGAAACTCTGCTAAATTTGAACCTCTCAATCATTAAGCAACTAACTTTACTTCTAAAAGGAAAATGTCACAAATGAGGATAAGGATAATGTTGGTATATCTTCCAATTCTGAAAACAAAAGGCAAACTTACATGTAAAGAACAAACCAAGGGCTGGGGCTGTAGCTCAGTGGCAGAGCGCTTGTCTAGCACATATGAGGCACTGGGTTTGATCCTCAGCACCACACACAAAAATAAACAAATAAAATAAAGACATGCTATCCATCTACAAGTACAAAAAAAAATTTAAAAAAACAAAAAAGAACAAACCAAGAAGGAACTGGGGCAATAAGGTTGACCAAATTGTTATGTGCATATGCAAATATGGCATAATGAATTCCACTATTATATATAATTATAATGCACCAAAAAAATTATTAAGAAAGGAAACCAAAGCATTCCTTCAGTTCCTTACCAAAAGATCAAAAGCATCTCTCCTATAACTTATTTCCTCTTGTATACAGTTTTAAAAAACAATTCAACATAGGTTCACACTTTTAAAAAGGCCAGAGAGAAAGATAACTTACACTTTGACAAGTCAACTAAAATTAGCTGTGCATATACTTCAAAGTAAAAGCAAACTTTTTCTTCTCCTCCTAGTGGTTATTATAGGTACACAAAAGGTTATAGTCCAAAAATATACAAGCAATTATAGCAAGAAAAAAAACTGAAGCCATGATTATATGATTCCAGTTATTAATAAGGATATACATAGAATTCCCAAGTCCATAATACATACACATAGAGTTCATACAGTTCAAGAAACATAGTTCTCCCAAAAAGCAAACTAAATTAAGGATCCATGAAACACATTATTATTAATAATGCTTATATTCCTATGGTTCTAGGAAATAAAAATAAGAGATAAAAATAAGACTGGAATAATAGTCCATAAATTCATGATTTAACCAAATCATTCAAAGATGATTTGTTACTGTGGCAGAGCATATGGTGATGGATTAGTGATACTTCTTATATATCTTTCATTTTGACAACAAATCAGGACAATTTGCCACTGTACAGCACAATTTGGCAATAGTTAAAGCAAGTACTAGTACCATCCTTTTTGAGTTATCAAATTCATAACGCTGGTATGAACACTCTGAACTGATCGAATGAACCAAGTTGTTAAAGACCAATATACTTGAATACTTTTAAAAATGAAACAACAAAAAGCTGTTCATGAAATAGTTTACTAGCCCAGTACTCTGAGCCCATTATTTCCACCAAAGATTTATTAAATAATTACTAAGACACTTTTATGCAACAGGCATGATATTCTGAATACCAGTGATACCAAAATGAATAAAATGGAGTCTAGTTTTTAGAAAAGATAAACATGCACAGGCTGCTTTGTGGGGTGAAAAAGAAAATACCCTGCAGAGGGACGGGGAAGCAATCCGATTACAAGCTTGAAGGAGAAAAATCTCATCCTAGGCTTCAAGATCAGCAAAACTCCTTGCCTTTCCTATTTTCACATTGTCAGCAGAAAATAAAGATATAGTGTAATTCTCAAAAATGGACTCTAAGTATGGTCCAACTTTACCTACAGTAGCCAAAAGCTACCAGACAATAACTTATATCTAAAGTATGACTAAAATGTATACTCCCTCCACAATCTGATCTCAGACAATCATTTCAGCTGTATTTCTCATTATACTCTGCTTAGTTCTCTCACTGGCCCAAAGAGCCCCATTTGCAGATTCATTTGTTTCCCAAACACAACTCCAGCCTTCCCCACCTACAAAAGTCTGTGCACACTTTTTCCTCCATATGTCTATTGCTCCTCACTGCTTATCATTTAAAGTTCAGTTCTGTTCCTTAGCAGCTCTGGAGACTAGAACAGGAGGATCATGAGTTCAAGGCCAGCTTCAGCAAAAGCGAGGCACTAAGCAACTGAGTGAGACCCTGTCTCTAAATAAAATACAAAATAGGGCTGGGGATGTGGCTCAGTGGCTGAGTGCCCCTGAGTTCAATCCCCGGTACCCCCCCCCCAAAAAAGGTATTATGTCTTCCTCTGATCCTCCCCCCACCCCTGCTTGATACTGGGAATTGATCCCTGGACCTTGTAAATACTAGACAAGCACTTTACCACTAAGCTACAACACCCAGGCCTTTTTAAATTTTATTTTGAGACAAGGTATCACTAAACTGCCAAGCCTGGCACTAGGACTTGTGATCCTTTTGCCTCAGAGTAAAGAGTTGCTGGGATTATAAGTATGCAACTATACCCAACTCATACACCTTTTAATGTAGAGATCAAGTGTCATTCATTTTTGTATTCTTTTCTAGACCCTGATCACTTTCCTTCAGCATCTCACTTATTGTTTCTAATCAGGATTTGTACAGGTCCTGCTCAACATTAAACAGAATTCAATCTCTGAATGTTTGGCCTTCATTCTTACTCATACACCAAGCAAAAGATTTTAAATATTTCCTATGAAATTTTATGAAAATACCATGAAATATAAAAAGAATTCTCACTTTCTCTACTTAGCCCAAGAAAAAGCTAAAGTCTCACAAAATGATAATCTTAAGAGTCTTAGTAGGTCTTTAAAAAACAGCATGGAGGCCAGGCACAGCAGCGCATGCCTGTAATCCCAGCAACTCAGGAGGCTGAGGCAGGAGGACTGTGAGTTCAAAGCCAGCCTCAGCAAAAACAGGTGGGAGCTACTCAGTGAGACCGTCTGTAACTAAAATACAAAATAGGACTTGGGATGTGACTCAGTGGTTGAGTGCCCCTTAGTTGAATCCTTGGTACCCCTCCCCAAAAAACAAACAAACAAACAAAAAACCAACCAGCAATGGAGACCAGGAGGGAAAGGGCACAGATAAAGTAGTTAGTAGGAAGAAGACCATCCTCCACTCATTACAACTTACTGAAGGCATATACTTCACTTCTTACTGTCTTTATTTACAGCTTTTTTTACAGTGTCCTATATAAAAACACACAAGCCCTTAGCAAATAAAGCCTTATAACATCCTGCTATAAGATGTGGACTACTGCAGATAACGAAAAAGAAACCTAAAACCAAGGACTATCCAAAATCCATTTCTGACAATCACACATAACAATAATAGTATTAAATAAAAGTAATAAAATAATAGTACCAAAAAACAGAATAGGAGAAGAAGGAACTGCCAATATTTAACAAGCTATGTTTGAAATCAAACATACCAACAAAGAGGGGAGGAGTGAGGAGAGTGGAGCGGGTATGGGGATGGGAAGGAAAAGTGGAATGTAAAGGACATTATTACCCTATATACATGTAAGATTACACTATTGGTGTGACTCTGCACCATGTTCAGCCAGAGGAAGGAGAAGTTGTGCTCCATCTGTGTTCAATGTGTCCAAATGCATTCTACTGTCATGTATAACTAATAGAACAAATTAAAAAATAAAAATGATTTTTAAAATAAATAAAATAAAAATTTAAAAAATATATATAAATATATGTGTGTGCACACACATACCAACAATAGGTATATCCCAGGATAAATTTTTAGTGTGTTAAACTGACCTGATTTTATATAACCTAACTCTGAAAAGTTGATTCCAACTCCATCATTCCTCACATTTTCAATCAATATGGAATAAAATGTACTCTTGGTTATGGGGGGGAAAAAACATTTAAACAAGCCACTATTATAGCAGAGACTATTACTCATGCAGCAATTTTCTACTTTCTTTAAATGATCCCAAACTACTATTTCATAACACACAGAAACCCAATAAGAAATTCATTCTCCTTGATTCTTTCATATACATGCTATATGCTGTATTTAGCATAATGAAAAAGACATACAGGAGCCATATCTATAAACAATTATAATTATAAGCACTATGAAGAATTCCAATATATAAAAAGTGTCATTATGGCAAAATACAAAATCCTATAGAACCATGGGATAACACTTTTCCGTGTGGACAAAAGCATACTTATTCAATTATTATGCTATCTCTTCAATCACTTGAAAAACTACATACGTTGAGAACCTAAAAAACACACAGTGAATCAGGCTAAGTGTTCCATCCAGCTGAGAGGATATTCAACCTAAAAAAAAAAAAATCCCATTTATCCACAACAAACTATGCCCAGTACTGGGGATTAACATCAAGAAAATACTTTTCTCCTCCACAATTTTCTATATCTACATTGCAAAAGAAGATAGTAATTTAGATTCCATGTTAACTTAAAAAAAAAAAAAGGGGGGGGGGGGGAAACGCAAATATTTTTAGTTTCCTTTTACATAGCCTTGTTTCCTGCTATGGTCTAAATGACCCCTTCAAAACTTACGTTGAAATTTAACTGCCACTGCAACAGTATTAGGATGTGGAACTCTAAGAAGATGGTCCTGAGGACTCCACCCAAAGCATTAATGCCATTAATGGAGAAATGAGCGATCTATAAAAATGACCCCTTTCAAGTGCTCTCTTGCTATATGATATCCTCCTTCATGTTATGACACAATAAGAAGGCCTTCACCAAATGGTGAAGCATTGTTATTGGACTTCCCAGCCTCCACAACTGAAGTTTATTGTCTTTATAAACTGGTCAGTCTGATCCCAGTACAGTGGCACATGCCTTTAATCCCAGCAATTCGGGAAACTGAGGCAGTAGAATCCCAAGTTTGAGGTCAGTCTGGGCAACTTAGAGAGACCCTGTCCCAAAATAGAAATTTTTTAAAAGGCTGAGAATTAGCTGAATGGCAAAGTATTCCTGGGTTCAATCCCCAGTATCACAAATAAATATATATCAAAATTTTCAAAAAGGACTGGGGAATGTGACTCAGTGGTTAAGCACCCCTAAATTCAATCCCTTGTACAAAAAAATAAAAGTGGAAAGACAATAGTCACAGAATGGAAAAAATGTAGCAAATTTTATAAGAATCTAGTATCCAAAATATGTAAAATATAGTACTTTCCTAGAATCCCAAATAAATAAAGAACCAAATTTAAGCAAAAGGAATGAATAGACATTTTTCCAAATAAGATATACAAGTGCTCAATAAACACATAAAGAGATACTAAATATCATTACTCATTCCCTAGTGCCAGACTAGGGATATAGCTCAGCCTAACATACATGAGGCCTTGAGTTCAATGGCAGTACTACGAAAAATAAATAAGTAAATAAAATAAAAATAAATAAAACATTAGGGAACTAAAACAAAACCACAATAAGATACCACTTCATACCTTCTATGATGACTACTTAAAAAGTAAAAAACAAAAATCTAGTGTTAATAAGAATATGGAAAAACTGAACCCTTCATTCATTGCCAAATAGTGCAGCTACTATGGAAGTCTGGTAGTCTGTCAAAAAGTCAAACATATGATCTAGCAATGTTAATCTTAGATATAAACCCAAAAGAATTGAACGTGTTCACACAAAAACTTGTAAACAAATGTTCACAGCCATATTTTCCTTTTTTGGTGCCAGAGATTGAACTCAGGGACACTCAACCACTGAGCCACACCTCTAGCCCTGTTTTGTATTTTATTTAGAGACAGGGTCTCAGAGTTGCTTAGCACCTCACTTTTGCAGAGCCTGGCTTTCAATTTATGATCCTCTTGCCTCAGCCTCCCAAGCTGCTGGGATTGCTGGTGTCACTGCACCCGGCCACAGCCATATTATTCTTGATAGCAAAAAGAGTAAACAACCCAAATGTTCACCAAGTGATGAACGTATAAACAAATGTGATATATCCATACAAGGGAATGCTATTCAACTATAAAAAGGAATAAAGTACTATTACATGTTATAAGAATGAACCTTAAGGGCTGGGATTGTGGCTCAGCAGTAGAGCAATAGCCTACCATGTGTAAGGCACTGGGTTTGATGCTCAGCCTGACATAAAGTAAAATAAAGACATTGTGTCCACCTATAACTTTATATAAGTATATATATAGAGAGAATGAACCTTGAAAACATCAGCATGCTAAGAAGTCAGATACAAGACCATACATTATCCATTTATATGAAATGTCCAGTAAAGAAAAATTCATACACAGAAAGCAGATTAATTGTGGTAAGGGGTAGAGAGGTAACTGAGAATAATTGTTAATAGATACAGAATTTCTTCTTTAAGGAATGGAAAATGTTCTAGAATTAGATAATGGCCATGGTTACAAATAATGTTATGACTATATTAAATACTACTGAACAATACACTTTGAAACAGTTTTCACATTATGTTTATTATGTCTCAATTTTAAAATTATTAAAAAACCACACACAATTCTCTGTCATAATTATCTCTGAATTAGTTAACTGCTAATATTTCAAGTTATTCCATTTAATGCATGAATCAAATTTCTGCAAACACTTTTTTAAGAGACAATCAAAAAGGTCTTGCAGCCAGACATGGTAGTGTGTGCCTAAAACATCAGCTACTTGGGAAGCTGAGGTCAACATGGACAATCTAGCAAGACCCTGTCTCCTAAAATATATATATAAAAAAAGGGTGGAGATGTAGCTCAGTGCTTGCTTAGCATGTGTGAGGCCCTGGGTTCAATACACAGTACCACAAATTAGGAGGACTAAGGGTGGGGGCAGGGAGGGTTTGCCAATCCTCTCCAGGAAAATACCATCCATTATTGATTGTTCACTGTATACTTAAATTTCATTAATCTTTTTGCATATTAGATGTATTTAAAACGATACATTTGTTCTTCTAAAGCACCCACAAGATAGCTAATTATTTTATTAGCACATTCAAGATGAAACACAAATACCCCTTGTTCTCAGAGTTTATAGTCACAAGAGACCTATAATTAGCAGAAACAAGGACATTAAAATATAGAACATTCTGAAGTCACCTGTACAGTATATCTGCAATCTTTATGGAGTGAAGTGGTTTGGAGAGAATGCCTAGCTTCCTCAGTCACTACTTGGAATAACTGCCCTAGAGTAAAATTTGGGCTCCTAGGATTCTTTTAAGTAATAAACTAATGCTGTAAATACCAGCACATTCCTGAAATCACTGCTGGAATTCCAAGTGTTCAAAAGAAAACTTTAAACAATTTCCATTAGCCCCTGGGGTATCAACTTCTAGTCTAGATTTAGTGACCTTACTTTTACTATCATTACTACTAGCATACCAATCTTTACTTCACACTTATATAAGGGTTACTTCTAAATCAGTCATTTCTTTTCTTTCACATTTTTACGTTATCTGCTAAGTGTACTTCATCTTTGCTTAATCAAAAATGAACCTGCCACAGTCACACTCAAGGAGGCACCCTTCACACAAGAGGCCAATATGACTGGCACTACCTTGGAGTGGTACAAGGAAAGAGCTCTGACAAACACTGCAGATCTATTTCTGGTCCTCTGCTTAATTCTTAAAATTACATTCTACTTTCAAGAACATGCCCTCAAAATATGCACTTTAATATATAGTTCAAATTGAGCAGCTATAACAAAAACCTTTGCTCTAACAATGTTTTAGAAAACACTACCCAGTATCTAAACAAAACTAAACCTCTTAAGGTCTCAAGTTCTAGGAAACACACAGATCATTGTTATAATGTGTTACCAAAACATTACTAACTTTATATATAAATTTTTACCAGCCAAATACAATTCATTACAACTAAGATAATTACCATAAAGAATATTCATAAATGTCTGCTGGAATAGATCTTATTCTATTGCCATAAGTTGTTCATGGCATAGTCTGAGATATGCAAGCAGACTAAGCACCCAGAGGGTTGCTGACTAGGTATACTTTGGGAAATACAGAAAAGTACAGGGGAAAAAAGTTCCTATTGTACAAATAAAATACACATAAACCACACACACACACACACACACACACACATGGTTTACACATATAACTACTGTTTATTATCAAAATTATAAACTTTATTAATGGTGATAATGTTGGACTAACAGGACCATGAAAATTATTCAAGGAATGTTTTTCGGAAACAGGTTATCTAGTGAAAACAATGGGGGCTGCTTTCCCCAGGGCTTGCCTAGCATGCCTGAGGCCCTGGGACTCAATCCTCAGTATGGTAAAACATAAACAAAAAAAAATGAAAGCAAATAATTTAAAGAAATTTTAAAAGAGTGGAGATGAGGGTACAGCTCAATGGTAGAGAGCACTTGCCTGGTACATGTAAAGTCCTGGGTTTGATCTCCCAGCCTCACTAAAATAAAAAGATAAAAAAAAAATCACAGGATGTATCTATCTTAACAAAGGAATGAGGAAAATATTTTGTGTCCAAGGAATGTTGTGTGCAAAAGCAAATAGGTTCTGGTGGCATTTGCCTGTGATCTCAGGGACCACAGAGGTGAGACAGGAAGATCACAGTTCAAGGCCAGCCCAGGAATTTAGAAGATCCTATTTAAAAATAAAAAACAAAAAAGGCTGGGGATATAGTTCAGGTAAAGTGCTCCTGGCTTCAGTTCCAGTACCAAAAGGAGAAGAAAGAAAGGCAAATAGTTTGGATGTCAAGAAACTCCTTGTGGCTTAATTGATATTAACCTGCCTGTTCTTCATGAAAAAAAGATTGCTCTGGGAGGAAAGGAGGAGTAGAGGAAAAACAAATAGATCAAGAGCTCCAAGAGTTCCAATTTAATGACAGACTTTATTAAGATCTTGAGGGGAGGGGGGTTTTTAGATATCATTGCTAGACTCTTTTTTCCCCCAGTGGTCACCTTTCTAAGTAACACTGCACATTCCTTCTAATCTGCCTAAACAGTGTGAAATAATCAAAGGACAAAGTCACAAGTCTTCCAGTGGTTGGGTTGCTATTAACTACCAAATCAAATCCAAAATTACTTGGAGGATATCTGAAATCAAGTTCCTCTCTGAGAACAGTTTTCTCCCCTATAAGATATACCTTTCCCTAGAGGTATATTATTTAGGATCAGAACCTTGACACTTTTAATAGGTTAGAACCGCAAAGAATTTTTAATCTGAGTTCTATTGATATTATTGTTAGAAATTAAAGCCATTTAAAAATGTAAATTTTCATTTAAAAATAATAAAATCTATTATATGTTTGACAAAATTTCATGAAAAATAACTATGTTTTCCAAAGCAAAATTTTACAAGAGTGGAATTATTTTAAATTTTTGTAACACTTTAGTATCTGGCTTAATAGAAAACAGTTGGAATGATTCTTATGTGCTAATACATTCAATCTATTAGAATATCACACACATAGCCTCTGAAAACCTTCACTGTACACTAGTGAAGGAATGAAAATTGAAAAGGCAAATACTATCTTAGTAATGAACACAGTTTTTTAACCTCACAAACTTGCTGAAAGGGTTTGGGGGACTATACTTGAAGAATCACTACCAACAAAAGAGCAGAGGCAACACAATGGAGCAATGATAGTCCTTTATCTTTGAAAGTGGAACAACTGGACATTCACACACACACAAAAAAAAAAAATTGTATAGACACAGACTTCACACCTTTCACAAAAATTAACTCAAAGAAAATAGAGAACTAAATGTTAATAAATAAATAAATAAATAAAGCTCCTAGAAGACAACATAAGAGAAAAATCTCAATGGCCCTGGGTTTGGTGATGACTTTTTAAAGATACAACACTGATAGAATGATCCATTAAAGAAAGAATAGCCAGGTATGGTGGTGCATGCCTGAAACTCCAGCTACTTAGGAGGCTGAGAAAGGAGGAGTGCAAATTTAAGGCCAGCCTGAGCAACTTAGTGAGACTGTCTCAGGTAAAAAAAAAAAAAATAGAAAGGGCTGGGAGATGTATCTTAGTGGTAGATATGCCCTGGGTTCAATTCTCAGTACCACCAAAAAAGAAAAGAAAAGCTGGATTTCACTGAAATGAAGTTTCTGCTCTGCAAATGATATTCATAAGAATAAAAAGGAAAGCCACAGACTGGGAGGAAAATATTTGCAAAAGATACATGTGACAAGGGACTATAACCTAAAGTTTACAAGAACTCTTAAAATTCAATAAGAAAACAATTTACCTTTCAGAAAGGGCCAAAGAACTTAACAGAAAGAAACTTCACCAAAAAAGATACACAGGCTAGCTGGGCACAATGGTACATGCCTGTAATCCCAGCAACTGCAGAGGGTAAGGCAGGAGGATCACCAGTTCAAGGCAACCTCAGCAATTTAGAGAGGTTCTAAGCAACTCAGCAACCCAGTTTCTAAATAAAATAGAAAAAAGGGCTGGGAATGTGGCGCAGTTGTAAAGTACCCCTGAGTTAAATCCCCAGCATAAAAATTAAAAAACAAAACAACAACAACAAAAAAAAAAAAAAACAGAAACCCTCAACAACTGAGAAAGACTGTTTCAAAGTAAAAAAGAAATCTGTTAAAAATGTATACACATAAAAAGATGCTCCAGATCTTTTCATTCCATCATCAAGGAAATGAGGCCAATTAAAACAACAATGAGCTACACACCTGTGAGAATGCTCAAATTCTAGAACAGTGAGAAAGTTAAATACTGGTAAGGATGTAAACTACAAAAACTCTCAATCATTACTGATGGAAATGAGAAATGACTCTGGAAGTGACTTTGGAAGACAGTTTTGGCAATTTCTTACAAAATTAAACATACTCTTTTTTTTTTTTCCTAAGAATTCAACGTTTATTTTATTTATTTGTTTTTATGTGGTGCTGAGGATCGAACCCAGTGCCTCACACATGCTAGGCAAGCATTCTACCACTAAGGTACAACCCCAGCACCAAACTGAACACATTCTTAATATAACATACACACAAATGTTGACAGCAGCTTAATTTATAATTGTGAAAATTTGGAAATAACCAAGCTACCCTTCAACAAGTGAATGGACAAATAAACTCTGATACATCCAGATGATGGAATATTATTCATTCCCAAAAATAAATTTTAAGCCATGAAAAGACATGAAGGAATCTTAAATGCATATTACCAAGTAAAACAAGTCAATCTGAAAAGACTATATATGTTTCCAACTACGTGGCATTCTGGAAAAGGCAAAACCATGAAGATAGTTTAAAAAAAAAAAAAAAAAAAGCAATGGTTTCAAGGAGTCTGAGGTGGTTAAACTACTTTGTAAGACCCTAAAATGGTGGATACATGCCATAGGCTTTTCCAAAACCAAGGAATGCATCATAACACCAAGAATGAATACTAATGTACATTATGGAGTTTGGGTATAATGTCAACATAGGTACATCAATTACGACCAGCTGTACCACTTTAGTGAGGGATATTGATTATGGAGAGGATATTCGTGTGGGAATAGAGTAAATATGAGAAACAAGCAGCTCAATTTTGCTGTGAACCTAAACTGCTCTAAAACAATATTCATTTTCTGGGATAGAAAAATAATTATGTAAAAAGTCACACTGAGATGACAGTACAGACTCCAAGTGCTACACTACTTGGGATCAAATCCCAGTTCACCTCTTCTAGCTATATGACCTTGTGGGGAAAACAGAGGCTCTCTCACAAAGCTGTTAAACGAAAATGAACTAGTTATCAAATACAAAGTGTTCTGTAAGGCATCTGGCACACATTAAACACAAATAAATATTTGTTAAAAATAAAATCAAACTAGGTATAAGCACAAAGAACATGGCCATTGCTATATTTCTATTAAAACAACTTGAGAAACCCTTAATGCTTTGAAAATCTGGCAAATCACAACTAAACATAATTGTTAATACAAAGGTTTACGTTAATCAAGATTCCTTTTAAATGAATATCACTAGCCAAATATAACTGCCCAAAATAATTCTCCATGAAAAGAACAATATACACAATGAACACAAAAAATTCTAAAAGGTCAAATCCAAAATTTTGATTCTCTAGAGAAATGCATAAAGCAGTTCAACTGGGAACATACTGAGACAGAACACAAAGTAACGGAAATGCCACTTTAGCCACCAAAAGAACAGGAAGAGCAAATATTAAGCCTTTACTCTGCAAATACCTCTTCTTGTTAGGGTTCTAACCTTGTGCCAAAAAACCTTTAAATTTATTTTTCTTACTTCTTTGATTTTGGAACTGAAGAAAATAAACAGAGGTAACTTTCTACACATTAGAATCAACTTTTGTATTAAATATTCTACCATACAATTTTATTTAAATTAAAGAAATTCTGATAAAATAAATTTAGGGGCTGGGCCTGTAGCTGGGGAGGGGGGCAGAGCACTTGCCTACCATATGTGAGACACAATGGGTTCGATCCTTAGCACCACATAAAAATAAACAAATAAAATAAAGACAAACTATCCACCTACAACTACAAAATTTTTTTTAAATAAATAAATCTGGGGTGTGGGATTGTGGCTTAGTGATAGAGATCTCATCTCACATGTGTGAGGCACTGGGTCCCATCCTCAGCACAACATAAAAATAAATAAAATAAAGATATTGTTTCCATCTACAATTTTAAAAAATTTAAACAAATAATTTAAACAAGTGTATTTTAAAGATATCAAAGGATGTGTCTCATACAAATGCTTTACAAATAATATGAAAAAAATAGCCAGGTCATTATAAAGTGTTTCACTTCTCACCCACCACTATAATTTTAAATCCAAACACAAACACACTTAAAAAAAAATTATCCAAACCTGGTGCTGTGGCACATGCCTATTAATCCCACTAGTCCAGAAGCTGAGGCAGGATTGCAAATTTGGCCAATCTCCAGCAATTCAGTGAGACCCAGTCTCAAAATAAAAAGGACTGGGGATGTAGCTCAGTGGTAGTGTTTGTCTAGCATGCACAAAACCCTGAGTTCCATCGCCAGTAAGGGGGGAGGGTGGAGATTCAGATATATAAAATATACAGTAAGCATAAAATGCATAGATGTTCAAAGTCCAGTATTAAGCATATCTTAAAGTAAGCCCATTAGTGAGGCACAATCACTTTAAAGAAATGTTTTAGAATTCATTTACTAATTACAAATAGGACAAGAACAAAAATGGGTGAATGTCAGTCTTTTAGAATACAAACTTTGGTTGACCCTCTTTCTATGGGTTCTAATCCTCGAAATCAACTAACTTCAGATCAAAACATTTGCAGGGAAGGGGAACTGCACAAGTACTTAACTTGTACAGACTTTTCTTTTGTCATTATTCCTTAAATATAAAATATAATGACTATTTACAAAGCATTTACATTGTATACATATAAGTAATTACAGATGATTTAAAGTGTAGTATATAAGTAATCTAGAGATCCTTTAAAGTATAAAGGGATGTGTGCAGATTATATGCAAATATTATGTCATTTTACATAAGGGACTTAAGCATCCACAAATTTTGGCATATGATGGGGAGATACTTGTGCCTGGGAAACTGAAGTCCTTCAAATATAAGGGCTGCCATTCCTCTACCTTGATTTTGGATAGCCATAAGAGGCCTGATATTACATAGAAATCATTTATTTTTACATATGTTTCAAGTTTAACAACTCTTCACATTAGGGATATTAGTTAACTTTTATCCATTAGTGCCTATAAGCAAAGAAAAAAGATCCTTTCTTCAAGAAGTATACAATGTAGTATGAATTAAGCTATAACTCACGGATCATAATAATCACTTCCTAATATGGAAAGATCCTAGAAAGGAAGTGTACAGAAACCACGGCCACATTCTATGGCTTATAGGGAAACAACAGTCCTAAGCATATTATGTTTTTGTCAAATGCTGCCATTTTAAATTGTTTCCTTTTGGTTCAAATAAGTAGGCATCAGTTGTTAGAGACATTAAAAAGTACAAAGATGTGGTGCTGAAAATCTGTAATCCCAAAGACTCTTGGGACGCCGAGGCAGGAGGATCATAAATTCAAGTCCAGCCTCAGCAACTTAGTTTGACCCTGTCATAAAATAAAAAGGGCTGGGGATGTCACTTAGCAGTGAAGTGCCAGAGTTCAATCCCCAGACCAAAACAAACAAACAAAAAAAAATCAGGAGTACAAGAGAACTAAACTTTCATTTAAGAAAAAGTTTTTAAACTTCTAAGAAATAAGTCATTTGTGATGATATATTTCTGCATAAAGCCTAAACTTCATAATGTTTACACTAAGAATTTTCAATTTTCTCAAAGCATGTTGAAGTGTGGGAGGAGCAAGGTATTTAGTAAACCACTGGTTGGTGAGACTTTAAATTTCATCAATGAGAACTAGTTTCAAGGACATTTAAATTGCATTAAAGGCCAAACAATATCACTGTGTTTTAACTCCTCACTGAAAATAAATGGATGCACTTTATGTATGTAGTTTTTTCAGTCAAACATTATCAAGTATACTCAAGTTCTAAAAATACGGGAGTTTGAAAACATAGCAAAAGAGAAAAAAGAACTAAAAATGTCAGATTTTCCTCAAAATCTAATCCAAGTTAACACTTGCAGTAGCAGCCATTACAAGAAACAAGGCCATTAACATTTATAAAACTACAAACAACTCTTCAACCATAATCAACCTATTGTCTCTCCCTTCAAGCAACTTTTCAAAAAGAATCACTTCTCCATTTGAAATGACACACCCTTACAAAAACTTTTAAAGGCAGTATCTATTGTTATAACTTATTTTGAATGAGGGAAAACAATTCACATAGTCAAGTACTTTCTTCTTACACACACACACACACACACACACACACACCAGAATTAAGAGTGTTAAGGTAAAATAAGTTTTGGTGGAGCAAACTCCCGTCTTTGGAAGGGACATAAGCAGTAGACATGTCTACTCCAAATATAAAACACTATGGCTCCACAATGCACTGTAAGGAATTTTCTATTTATACAAGTGTCATCATTTAAGTATATTCTCCATTCTCTAAACTGGCTGAGACTGAGAAGTAACAAGCACTCTGCATGAGTGTCACAGAGAACCAAACTAATGATTTTTACAAAACTTTTCCACAAATCACAATGAATAATGGTTTTGTCTGTAGCAATTACTTGTTCTAACAGCACTTCATGAGCAAAGTATCTTGGAAGAATTCACATTTTGTTGGAAAAAAAAAAAAAAAAAGCTGTTTAAGTGCAATGCAAGTATTACAAGCCAAAGTCCAAATGAAAAACCAAAACAGGGCTCCTGACAGTGAATTCCTTTCAGAACATGCTCACTCTTGTTTCACATGGTAAAAGCAAAGTAACTTTCATGTATGATGAAAGTTATTCAGTCTAATGTATCCAACAGTTATTTTAAAAGGGAATTTGTGACTATTTCCTTACTCTCTCCTGAAAAGTTTCAGGTCAAAGCTCCGGTGGACTTAAGGATTGAGAGATCCAATGAGCTTTGTACCCTGAGGTAAAGGAGGTGGCTTATGGGTGGCTTCTGGGTTTAAAAAAAAAAAATGGGAGGAGTTAGTTCTACTAATTGAATCTAAGTTACTGAATGAAGCAATACTATGCTGTATTAGAAAAGTTCGTGGCCCAAAAGATAATCAGCGTGAATTAAAAAGTATCCAAGATGAAGCTCCAAACATCTTTTTACCATTGTTTTTAACCAGATGTATATTATTTGTAGATAATTTTATTAATTCATTTTGAACAACAGTCTGCATACTTAAGCTTCTAAAGTTTCACACTTAAGCTTCTAAATTCAAACCGCCAGGGTTAACAGTTCCAGGAACTGACATCAGTATCAGCAAAGCCTTTTTCCATATCCCCATTCGATATTTTTTAAAAATGTGGGGGACTGACATTCTCAGCTCACCCTCACCCGGGTCAAAAGCACAGACAATACAATGATTAAATTCCACCAGAGGCGACTAAAAATACCAGCTTTCCGCAAAGCTTTCCCTAAACCAAAGTGAATCCCTTTACTTTTACTCCTCAAGAAGAAGGTAATATGGGATGAACGTCGGGTAACTGGTATGATACTGGAAAGAAAATCAGTCGAAGGAGTTGTAGTTCTGAAGCTATAGAGGCAAAGAAAGGTAACCCAAAAGGAGGAGGAGGAAAAGTGGAAGAGAAAACCGGGAAGGGTGAAGAAAGGAAGTGGGAACCACTTCGAAGGCTGCGGAGTAACAGGGTCCAAGGAACCCGAAGTCCATGGAAACCCGAAAAAGGCTAATAGGGAAACAATGGGGAGGTGAGTCCCGAACAAGCGTGGCGACGCTCGGGCGAGGGCGATGAGGCGGCACGGGACGGGTGAGATGGAAGGGCGAAAGGCTGCAGTAGACAGGAGAAGCAAGGCGGGGAGGCAAGTTGGGGTGTACTGGGGCACGGAGGTGCGTCGAGCGCGGAGGCCAGGATCCCCTAGGATCTGGGAGGGGAGTGGCTTGCCAAGAGATTTTTGGACAGGGGACGTAGGGAACGGAGGCCGTGAAGGCAGGTGTGATGGAAGCAAAAAGAACACAGCTCGACGAGCAGAGGACCCGCGGCGCCAGATAAGACGTAGGGAGGAAGAGGCAACTGGAGGAGAAAAGAAAAGAGATGGAGAAAAGGACGAGGACTGCGCGGGCGTGAAAGGGGTCCGCGGTGGGCTTCACTCACAGTCCAGGTGCTTTTTCTTGGGGCCCATGATCTCGTGGGTCGTGGCCTTGCATACTGTCTTGGACACCGCGGAGCCGGTGACACTGTGCTGGGCGGCTGTGATTCGGTCCGTCAGGCTCTGGCCAGACATCTCTGCGGCTCCTCCGCCACCCCTTCTGCTCGCCAGCCGGCGGGGACCGGGACCCCCAAGTGCTGGAGGGCCCCCACCCCCCACCGCACCCCCTACCCCCACCGGCTCCTAGCCCGCCTGCCGGCCTGGGGCGGGGCTCAGGGCCGCGCGCTGCCACTCAGCCTGCAGAGAGCCGGCTCGTGTTCCCCGCGGGGTCCGACACGATGTCGAGCAGTTCCTTGCCCCCGCCTCAGATCTGCCCACCCCTTCCCTGGTCAGCTGGAGCCGGGCTGGGTAAGAGGGACAGGCAGCTGCAGGAAAATGGCGGCGCCAGGCTCCTCCTCGGAGCTTTCCGGGCTGCCCGGGTCACGTGACTAGGGCACCGCCCCTCCTCCCTTCTCCCGCCCCTTTTTCCTTCCCTTTTCTCCTCCACGCCAGCCCTCCCTCGCTCAGCGAGGGAAGAGCGGGGCGGCGCCCGCGCGTTACGTGATGGAACCCGCCCGGCGGGCGCAACAGGAGGCCGGCCCGGGGGGAGTGCGCGGCCCGCCGCGTCACGTGGCCCTCTCTGCCAACAGGTCGCCTAAGGCTGGGCCCCGGGGGGGGGGGGGTCACAGAGGGGGGGGCGGGGCGGGGGAGGGGCCGTGAGGTCGGCGCGCTGCGGGGTGGGAGGACCTAGGGCCTGAGGTTGAAACCCACGGCTTGACAAAGAGGAGGTGCAGCTGCTTGCACAGCTTCTTCTAAGGAAGAGGGTGTCAGGGCTCTGACTCCCGGGGCTTTCCTAGCCGAGTCAAGACTGTGTTTGGTGACGCTCCCAAAGCCGTCCTCCTGGCTTAAAGAAAAAGGTTCCAGCCAATCTTCAGAACCTGCCAGCAGGCCTCTCTTCAAGGTGGAACTGTTGAAGCTTCCTGTTTGTTTACCCCAGAAAGGTTTTTTTTTTTTTCTCCCTTGTTCCTTGAGAGACTTTGAAATGTCACTTGGTTTTGTTTATCTTTACTCTGAAAACTGGACATGTAGCTTCGAGTCTAAATTTAGATACTAACCGGCCAGTATTCATCCCCTAGGGTGTCAAATAGGACAGGAAACACATAGCTTCCCTGGAATTCGAAAAGGGAAGTAGTAGGATGATGTCAACAGGGATTAGCTTGACCCTACAAGGCTGACTGCTGTGGTGATTAAAGGTCCAGACCATAGAAGGAAGTGAGAGGGGTAGTAAATGGAAAAGTTCCATTCAAAGGGTCAGAAATAAGTACCTGCCATCTCTCCGGGTTTATTATTTCTTCCCTTGGACCTATTTTCTCTTTGGGTGATCCAGATTTCCATGGAAAGATATTGACACTGCCTTGCCTTGCAGACATTTTAGAGCTGAGTTGTTATATCTCAAAAATCTCTTTTGTAAGACCCAGAAGATCTATTAACAAAGCCTTTTAAAATGCTATTACTGGCCTACATTTAACTCATAGTTAGGGATAAATTTTAAAATCTATGAATGTTAAGTTACCATCATAGTCATATGTAATCTTGCTACTTTCAAATGAAATGCTAACATACTCAGAAAATCTGTGTACACCATCTGCCAACCAAATCCAAAATACTGTGCTCCAATCTGGTGACTCTCAAATGAGGCAAAACTAATAGATATTTGTATTTTATGTATCATATGAAGAATTGTGTGGTATCCTCCCATTGCCTTTCTCTCACAAACCCCACATACACACCCTGCTTTCTTTCTGTTTGTCTCGCTGCCCACCCCCACTATGGCTGGTGAAATTATGCAGCCCCATGCTTTTACAAAAAACTTACAGTTCTAAACCAACAGGCTTCATCCTTATCAAACCAGCTTCAAATTTCATAAAACTGTAATGACTTCCTTCAGTACATCTGCAGTCCATCAGTGATTTTGGTGTCCAGTTTTCTACCCCATGTGTATCAAGGAGTGGAATTACCCAATTCTCAAGAAATGTCAACCATCATTGCTACTCTTCTGTGGGTTTCATTGTTTAAGTTACTGATTGGCCTGAATCTCTGCTTGATAAACCCCAATAGAGGTGATCTAGCTATCAACTGGAAATATTTTATCCTTGGAGACAATGTAAAAGTTATTCCTGAGCACCCAGCAGGAAACACATTTTTATGCACTCCTGTAAAAGATAATCCAGGAAAGTTTTTCAAATGATCTTTGTGCAAATAATCAAGTTCCATTTCTTGCTCTCTCTCTCACCCTCCTTTGGCTTCTGCTCTAGAAACACAGCAAGAAGACTCTCGCTAGATACCAGATCCTCAATCTTGGACTTCCCAGCTTCCAAAAATGTGAGCCAGTACATTTATGTGTATTTTAAATGCCCCAGCTTGTGTTATTCTGTTACAGCATGTTATCCATGTTACATGGACTAAGACAAGCTACGCTATCACTACCCTAGAGGATAAAATTAAGAATTCAGCCTGGGATACACATCTCTTCATGATCTAATCCTTACCTAACTACTTACTGAACTTTAACTCTTCTTGTTCCCCTACATGCACTCAAACCATGCCACCAGGTAAGATCCAGGGAGGTCCCCAGAAGGGAAAAGTGAACCTCAACTCAGCCCTGGCAAGTTCTCGACTTACACCATAGAAAGCAATTTCAGCATAAATTAAAAGTAATATAAAACTAGAGTCCTGTTTCCTTCCTTGCTTGTTTCCTTTCTACCTATCCTATTTCTTCTCTCCTATCCCAATACTACTTACCATACTGTCTTTCATACCCCAATAGGTAGGCAGTTGTCTCCTTGTGTAATATTTTGTACATACTTCTGTGATTGATTTTATTGCTCAATGTAGGGGGTGAGGAGATATCCTTATGCTAGTATTGTGGCTAATGTATGGTAGACACACAGTAGAATGATGGTTGAATGAATAAAGAAAACATTTAAATCACTCATTTACATATATCACTCCAAATCTTTCATTTGATAAAATTTACCCACTTTTTCACAAATGTATCATGACCATCCCATAATTAATCTGTCTGGCGCATCATCTTTACTTAGTACTTTGCTAATAATTCACTCTTCCCAAAATATATATCAAATACCTACTGTATGAGAGACACCATTGTAGTTGCTGAATACTGTTCTAACAGTGAACCCATCAGTCCTTCCGGAAATAATAAGTTCCTTACTTTGATTACCAATTCAAAGGCCTATTTGCTTTACAAATGAACAGTCCAAAATAGAAGGAAACAACTTGAATAGTATGTTATTTCCTACACTCTTCCAACTAAAAGTTTTGTTGTAGAGAGGCATAGATGTACAGGGAAGAAGCAACTGCTTTTTTTTATGCCTCCTATGTACTACATAATTTTTTTTTCATTTAATTCCTATCACAATAACTGCAGAAAAGTGTTATGCACATCTAATTCAGGAAAACAAACAATGCTTATAAGTAATGTAACTTCCTCAAAGTCCACAGATTCCAGACCCTTTGTCCATTCTTTTTTGTTGTTGTTTTTTTGTGTTTTTTGGTTTGTTTTTTTTTTTGAATGTTTATTTTGTTTTGTTTTGCTCTTTTTTTTTTTTTTTTTTTGGTACCAGAGATTAAAACCAGGGTGCTACCACTGAGCAACATCCCTAGCCCTTTTCATTCTTTATTTTGAGACAGGATCTGGCTAAATTGCTGAGGCTGGCCTTGAACTTGTGACACTCCTGCCTCAGCCTCTGAACTGCTAGGATTACAGGTGGTAGTCGCTTCAAACCTTGGGCCAATTTTTTTTTTTTTTTTTTTTTTTGGGTATCAGGGATTGAAATGGTATACTGTACCTGAGGAAACTTGATGATATCTATGACTTAAAAGTAGGAAAATGTCAGCTTTTGGTGCAGTGGCACATGCCTATAATCCCAGCAGTTTAGGAGGCTGAGACAGGAAGATCGAAAGTTTAAAGCCAGCCTCAGCAAAAAGCAAGGCACTAAGCAACTCAGTGAGATCCTGTCTCTAAATAATATACAAAAAAGGGCTGGGAATGTGGTTGAGTGCTCCTGAGTTCAATCCCCAGTATCCCTCACCCCTGCAAAAGTAGAAAAGTGAGGGAGAAAAAGAATATAGAAGAGAAAATGAACCAGAATTTTTACACTTTTATACTTAAACCCATTTCCAAATCCAGAAACAATCTACTAGTTCCTTATTGTTACTGTTAGAAATGCAGTTATACTTTTTTAGCATTCTGTTCATGAAGTTGATAGGAACACCTGGCAACTCCTTCCTCCCTGAGCTTACTATGTTCACACTTCCTGGTGTAGCCAAATCAGTAAAACATTACCTTATATACCTTACAAAAAATAAGGACTTTTCTTTGTAGCTGAATTCTCTTGCTAGAACTCAAGCAATTACTACATTTCAATGTAGGAAACTTATTCTAGCACTCAGCATACATATTTATGATAATAGCAATAGCATATAACTTTGTTCATTATGTACCCTGTGATAACCATGTTACATAAAGTATATCTTTGACCCTAAAACAGCTTGTGGATCACCAAAATATTTCCTTTTCCTCCAGAACACAGTTGAACTATGTTTCCCAGCTCCCACTATGATTAGTTGAGGTCATGTAACTGATTTCTATCCAAGAGAATGTGAACAGAAATGACAAAAATCATTGGCCTTGAAAACCTCCCATACTTGGTCTATATTCTCTTTCTCTTCCTAACTACCACCTGAATAAAAACTTCAAAGAATTAATTATGGTTTTGATATAAGGTGTTCCCCCAAAGCTCTTGTGTTTCTGCAGGAATATTCAAAGGTAAGATGATTGGATTATGAGAGCTATAACATAATCAGTCAATCCTAGTTTGAATTACTGAGTAGGAACTATAGGAAGGTGGAAAGTGCCTGAAGGAGGTATGTCACTAGGGCCTTACACTAGAAGGATGCACCTTCCCTCAGGGGGACCCCACACACACACACACACACACACTGCTTTCTGACCCTGCCAGGAGCTGAGCAGCTTTATTCCAATGGGCCCTTCCTCATGTTGTGCTCCCCAGAGCAATGTAATTAGCTATCACCAATGGACTGAGACATTTGGAACCATGAACCCCAAATAAACGTTTTCTCCTCTAAGTGGTTGCTGTCATATATTTTGGTCGTAGTGACAAAAAAAAAGAAAGAAAAGAAACAATAAGATATCCAGTATTCATTTTTGTCTATAACCTAACAGACTGAATCAAGTAAAAATGAACCAAAACATTCAACATTGAACCAAAATGAGATCAGATTCTAATGTTGAAATTAGGTCATTAAATTATAACCAATAGGTTATATAAATAAAATGGAGGAGATTCGTGATTTTAGGCATTGGGAGAAGCACTGGATTTTAGAGTCAGACACACTTAGGTCTGAACTCAGGTTTATAACTAGGAAAATTATTCAGTTTCCTCATACATAATACAGGGTTAATGGTACATATTTTGCAGACTTCCTGTCAGGATTAAAATAATGTACACTAAAACTAGTATAAGCCGGGTGTGATGGCTCACACCTGTAATCCCAGCAGCTCAGAAAACTAAGCCAAGAAGATCACGAGTTCAAAGCCAGCCTCAGCAAAAGCGAGGTGCTAAGCAATTCAATGAGACCCTGTCTCCAAATAAAATAACCAAATAGGGCTGGGGATGTGGCTTAGTGGTTAAGTGCCCCTGAGCATAATCCCTGGTACTGCCCCCCTCCAAAAAAAAACAAAAAACTAGTATAATGCTTGGCACACTAAAATTAGTCAATTTTATTATAAATAAAGCACTCCAATACATTCTTAGGACACCAGGGTAAATTAGTCAAAATATTAACTAAAAAATCGTATTTATTTATTTATTTATGATACCAGGGATTGAAGCCAGGGGCACTTAATCACTGAACCACATCCCCAGCTCTTTTCATTTACTTATTTTTTATTTTGAGATAGGGTCTCACTAAGTTGCTGAAGCAGGCCTTGAATTTGCAGTCCTCCTGCCTCAGCCTCACAAGCTGCTGGGATTATAGGCATGTACTACTGCACTCAGCTAACAAAACGTATTTATTACTCTGATAGAGATTGCACGGAATATATAGTAATTGTAAAATTAACATATCTCTGTACAGATGGATCAATGAAATTTCCCTAGGGGGATAGACCTTAAGTGAGTCTTGAAGGATGATCAGGAGTTATGAAGGAATCAGGAAATTATTCCAAACAGAAAAACCCACACATTCAAAAGAATAAGCTGCTTGAAGGCTGAAAATAGTGGTATATGGCTGAAGCATAGTGTGTGTGGGATTCTTATTCATTCACTCAGCAAGAATTGTAGTTATTGAGCCCCTCGAAATGGTAAATAGTGTTCTGTGTCCTGAAAGCATATCAGTGAACAAACTAGGAATTTCCTGACTTCCTGGTGTTTATTTTCAAGTAAAATATATAACAAAGAAGAAATAAATATGAAATAAATACAGAAGATGAAGAATGCTATGAAGAAAAATGAAGCATGAATCAAGAATGATAGGGGAGCTGGGCACAGTGATATAACCCTGTAATCCCAGCAACTTGGGAGACTGAAGCAAGAGAATCACAAATTCAAAGCCAGCCTCAGCAACTTAGCAAGACCATGGTTCAAAAAGTAAAAAAGAGTGGGGATATAGCTCAGTGATAAAGCACCCCTGGGTTCAACCCCCTAGTACCAAAAAGCAAATAATGGTATGTAAGAAGACTTTAAACCCAGTAGTAAGGTAAAATCTAGGGAGGTGACATAGTGGATAGTGGGAGTCAGCAATGCAAATATTGGAGGGAAGATCATTTCACAAAAGGAAAACAATGAGTACAATGACTCTTATGCAGGAATAAGATTAACTTGTTTGCAGAAGAGCAAGGCTGTCTAGTAGAGAAAGGGTGAAGCAGAGTTCTAGGAGGTGACCTCAAAGATAGTCAGACCATGAAGAGTTTTGTAAGGCATGTTGAAAACTCCATTATAATATTTAGAGATAGATGTCGTATGAAAATAGCCAGCTAGCCCATTGGAACAAACTGATAACTGCATGAAATAAGGCCGTTTCCATCCAAGATCATTGAACAAGGCCCCATTCATTATCATGTTCTTTGTATCCTATTCTCTTGGCTGTTTTATCCCCTTCCTTTGAAGTAATGTTCTTGATTGCTAATGGACACCTTAGTCCTTGACTCCTGGTATTCCCAAGACCCAAATTTTGACAATTAGCAGATATGGGAACTAATTCAACAAACCCTGGTAAGGTTGAACAGACCCTACCCAAATTAATTTAAAAAGACACTTAAGGAAAGCCCAAATAGATTATGGCACATGTTTTTATTCTCTGGTTTGAAAATATAGGAATACAGCTTTAAAATGCCTTGCAAACTTCAATAATTTTTGTCTTAGTGTCTGTTGCATTGCTGTTACCAGATATATAATCTTCAGTTTTAAATATTCCTGCCTACCATTGTTAAACTGGATGATTTACAAATGATATCCAACAAAAAGATCAAGATACTTTAGAGGTCAAAATGACTACCATGAAAAACTCACTATACAATTGTGACATTAAATAGTAATCCAGATATAGATTGATCTTGTCTCAGAAGAATAATAGTATTTCTTCCAAGTTGGCCTGAAGATTGACAGAAAGGAGGGGAAATGAGAATTGAAGCAAAAACTAATAATTTGCGAAATGGATCAACTATTATTCTATCATGTGCAACATAAACTACTGAAGCTCTATTTTAACACCAACTTGTTTAGACCCATAGACTACAAAATAAACCACAGATAGAGTAATTTAGTTGTATTTACACAGACATATATGTTTTAGGTTACAAATTTGAATCAATACCTTCCAGGACTACTAACATCCACCAGCTACTCTGTTATTAACACCATCCCCTTCCTAAATCTTATAAGTATCTCTTCCTAACTTGTTCCTTTTGAGACATTTAAAACTCAGTTACAGTAAAGCTTCCCCAAATCAGAACTTTAATGAATCCAGATTTTTAAGGTTTTTTCATGATTTTTGTATGAAATATGGAAGGCTAAATCATATCTCTTCTCTGCCTCAAATATATCCATGGCCACAGAGACAAACCCACACATGTTCAGTCATCTGATTCTTGACAAAGGTGCCAAAAACATATTGTAGAAAAGATAACCATCTGTTAAAAAGGCTATCTACATGTACGAGAATGAAACAGCTGGGCACAGTGGTATACACCTGTAATCCCAAGGACTAGGGAGGCTGAGACAGGAGGATTTTGAGTTCTAAGCTGGCCTCAACAAGTTAGTAAGGCCCTAAGCAACTCAGCAAGACCCTATCTCTAAATAAAACACAAAAAAGGGATAGGGATGTGGCTCAGATTAAGTGTCTCTGGGTTCAATCCCCAGCACCAAAAAAATGAAAAGAAACTAGACTTTATCTCTCACCCTACACAAAAATCAACTCAAAATGGATCAAAGGCTGGGCATGGTGGCACAACTTGCAATCCCAGCAGCTTGGGAGGCTGAAACAAGAGGATCACAAGTTTTAAGCCAGTCTCAGCAACTGTTAGAGTCTGTAAACAAGTCAAAATAACACCTGGCATTTTACCAGGGGAATGTTAGAGTTCATAAACAAGTCTGGATGGTGCCTGGCAAAATGCCAGAGGGAGTGGTTTGAGAAGAAACAAAAGCGAGCTATTAAGTGTGGAGATTCCTTATTGGTTGACTGCTGTATCTAGTTTATGCTAATTAGATAAGCTGTGTGGAATGTATAGATACTGCTCCTGTCCTGCAATAAATGGCTCCTACTCCTGCTGTATCAACGTTCACAAGTTGTTCATCACCCCCCTGATTATTCTGCTGCAGCCGGACTGCGGCAGATGGTGGCCCGTTACGGGGAGCCCCGGGACACTCGGGGGTAAGTGACGAAAAATGCTGCCCGTCCATAGATAGGACTGGAGCAAATCTGCTCGTCCCTAGGCAGATAGGGCGAGAGGAAAAATGACAATTTCGAGAAAATGGAGAAGATTGATACAGTATGTTTGTGTCTTGTTTTGTCTCAGTGTATTGTATTGTCTTTGTGATGAAAATATGGAAGGGGTGAGAAGTAAATTACTAAGGGAAGAAGGCACCCCAGTGGAACCAAGAATAGTTAGGGCATGTGTTGATGGAAGCCCAGGAACTCTAGTCAGAAAGAAAAAGAAAGTTAAGAAGAAGAAGGATTATCAGGAAAAAAGTTGCAGCAAAAGGCTATTACTGAATACTTTTCGTTACCGGAGGGTGCGTGAATCGGCGCCACGGCTGCTTCATGCCCAAGCCGGTCATGGCGCAGCGAGGGCTTTCCAAGCAGCGGCAGCCAGCAATTTCCCGCCCCCAGCCCGGGGAGCGGGACTCCACTGCGAGACCCCAAATCCAAACCTGACCTGGAGGCACAGTCTTGCAGGCTCTTGCTCCCTGTGCCCAGTAGCAGTTTGAGTCCGGGACTCTCCCCAGGGCCATCTGGGGCTACCCGGACGCTACAGCCGCAGAAGACACTACTGGTGTCCCTGATGTTTGGTCATTTTCAATGCCAATAACTAAACTACAATGGTTCGCCCACACCTGGAAGCTAATGAGTAATGAGCACTATTAAGGCTTATTTCAAATGTAAAAACCTTGAGATAATGTACTAAATTGTTCAGAAGGTTGTTTTCTTAGTAGAATACTATAGGATTTTCTTTAGCCATCCGGAGTTCCTGCCTTCGTCCCAGTGCCAGTAAAGACGAAGGTGGAAGAATTTCCAGTGTTGCTGAGAACCGGACAAGACTTCGGCTGAGAAACGGACCGGACTTCGGATCAAGCTAGCTGCCTGCAGAACTTACCTGGACTGTGATTTAAGCTAGCTGCCTGCAGAACTTACCTGGACTGTGATTTACCTGGACTGTGAGTTAATCTATTTGAGACACTACTTTACCTGGACTGAGACAACAAACTGTAATCTACAACAAATTGTAACTCGGTATCTTTGCAAATGGTGTCATTGCTGGTATAATTTTTCCAAGGGCTTCTTGCATGGAGCCATCAATTGGCTTGGTATTGTGGCATTTTGTATCCTCCCTTTCTGTTTGTAGCAGGTTATTTATGGTGTTTCTGTAAAAACCACTATGGTCGTTATTTAAATTAAACAAAAGGGGGAAATGTTAGAGTCTGTAAACAAGTCAAAATAACACCTGGCATTTTACCAGGGGAATGTTAGAGTTCATAAACAAGTCTGGATGGTGCCTGGCAAAATGCCAGAGGGAGTGGTTTGAGAAGAAACAAAAGCGAGCTATTAAGTGTGGAGATTCCTTATTGGTTGACTGCTGTATCTAGTTTATGCTAATTAGATAAGCTGTGTGGAATGTATAGATACTGCTCCTGTCCTGCAATAAATGGCTCCTACTCCTGCTGTATCAACGTTCACAAGTTGTTCGTCACCCCCCCGGTTATTTTGCTGCAGCCGGACTGCGGCAAGCAACATAAACAAACCCTAAGCAACTTAGCAAGACCTGTCTCAAAACAAAAAAAAAAAAAGAATTGAGGATGTGGCTCAGTTGTTAAGTGCCCCTGGGTTCAATCCCCACTACCACCACCATCAACAAAAAAGGATTGAAGACCTAGAATAATTTCTTTTTTCTTTTTTTTTTTTTGTGTGTGTGTGTATGTGGCTGAGGACTGAACCCAGGGCCTTGCACATGTGAGGCAAGCACTCTACCAATTGAGCTATATCTCCGGTCCTAGAATAATTTCTCATTATTCAAAGACCAGAAACTATGTAACTTCTAGAAGAAAATGTAGGGTCAGCACTCAGTTTTTAGGCACCAATCATGACTTTCTCAATAGGACCCCAAAAGCTCAGGAAATAATGCCAATAGTTAATAAATGGGATGGCATCAAATCAAAACATTCCACACAGCACAGGAAACAATTAGGAATACAAAGAGAGAACTTACAGGATTTTAGGAGAAAAATTTTGGTAGCTACTCTTCTAATAGAGGGTAAATCCAGAATTCCTAAAGAATTCAAAAAACTTGGGGGCTGGGGTTGTAGCTCAGTAGTAGAGCACTTGCCTCACATGTGTGAGGCACTGAGTTCATTTCTCAGCACCATATATAAGTAACAGCTAAAAAAATATTTAAAAAGTTAACACTAAAAAAATCCAAATAACCCAATTAATAAGTGAAAACATGAACTAAACACACATTTCTCAAAGAAACACAAATGGAAACAAAAATATGAAAAAATATTCAACGTCTTTAGCAATTAAGGAAATGCAAATCAAAATTACACTGAGATTTCATCTCATGCCAGTCAGAATGCCAGTCACTAAGAATATAAATAATAATAAATGCTGAAAGAATACGGATAAAAAGGAACACCTTTATACTGTTGGTAGGATTGTAAATTAGTACAATTACTGTAGAAATCAGTATGGAGATTCCTCAAAAGAGTAGGTATGGAACCACTGTGTGACTCAGCCATGCTACTCCTTGGTATTTATCCTAAAGAGTTAAAGTCATCACACTACAGTGATATATGCATACCCATTTTTATAGCAGCACAATTCACAGTAGACATACTATGAAACCAGCTTTGTGTTCATCCATTGGATGAATTGGATAAAGAAAATGTGATATATATACAATGGAGATTTATTTAATAATAAAGAATAATGAAATTATGTCATTTGTAGGAAAATGGATGGAACTTGAGAACATTATGTTAAGTTAAATAAGCCAAAATCAGAAGGCCAAAGATCATATGTTTTCTCTTATATGTGGAAGCTAGAGAGGAAAGAGGAAAAGAAAGGTGTAGGGAGCGGCTCAGGGATTTCATGAAAGTCAAAGATCATTAAAGGAAAGGAACTGGGGAGTAGCAGGAGAAGAGGGAGGGGGAAGTATTGGGAAGTGATATTGGCCAAATTATATTATTATATTGTACAAATATGTAACAACAAATCCCATCATTATGTACAACTAGAATGCACCAATAAAAAATATGTTCATAGTCTAATCCCCAGAATTTGCAAATTTATCTTACATGGTAAATAGAATGTTGCAGGTGTGATTAAGTTAAGAATAGGAGCTTGTCCTGGATTATCTGATTGAAGCTGATGTAATATGGTCCTTATAAGAAGTAGACAGTCAGAAGGAGGAGAAGGATATGTGATAACAAAAACAGAGATAGGAGTGATGTGGTCATAAGCCAAGAAAAGTCACCTTTAGAAGCTGAAAGAAACAAGGAACGGATTCTCTTCTTAAATGTCCAGAAAGAACCAGTTCTGTCAATGCCTTGTTTTTAGCCTCATCAGACTGATTTTAGACTTCTAACTTAAAGTAATTTGTCAGGGTTAGAAGTCTAAAATCAGATAACAGATTAAATTTCTGCTGTTAAGTCACTATGTTTGTGGAATTTTGTTACTGCAGAAATAGGAAAGTAATATAGAAAGCTTTGGCAGGAATTTGAATTTTATTCTGTGTGAGATGAGAATTCATTAGATTTTTAAACAGGGATGACATGATCTCAAGATATTTTAAAAAGTATTATTGCTGGGTATAGAATGGAATGTAAAAGCAAGTGTAGAAGAAAGGAAACTAGGTAAGAAGGAATTTCTATAGACTAGAAGAGCAGTGATAGTGACTTGAATTAGAAGAGATGACATGGAAATCAAAAGAAGCACATAGATTTAGATATATTTTGAATAAACAATATACAGAATTTGCTGATGGAATGAATAGTGGGGAGAAGAATCTGGAGACAGAGGCTCAAGTAAAGAGACTATACAAGGATAATGCCTAGGATTTTGGACTGAACAACTGAGTGAATGAAGAATGAGGGCAGATGAACTGGGAAGAAAGATGGCTGCCAGGTCGTATAGGACCTCATGTCACACTAAAGAGTACAGACATTGTCTTGAGGAGTGAGGAAGCACTGAAAGATTATAAGCATAGAAATGGCATGAGGGATTAATGGATCTTTTTGGTAACTTACATTTTTAAAATTAATTTAATCGATTAAATGATACACAGAGCCAGAAACTGTTATTCCATCTCTTTCCTTAGTTTGCTACCCATGTCATGCTTTGGCTTTTAGTTTAATTAGAGCAACATTATAAGATTAGATATCAAGAAATTTCTGCACAGCTGAAGTTTACATCTCTGGTCTTCATCAGGCCTAATTCACAGAAGGCTGATAGAAGATTAGAAAACAAAAATCTCATAAAAATAATTGTACTTATTCGTAACAGCCCAAGGGCAAGATCAAAAGAAAATTAGCTAATAGGTAAAGGACATTTTAATAGTGACATTAGAGATGAGAAGAAGGATATAAATTCTAGATATAGAAAGTAATATGCATAATACTTAGAAATATAATGGGTAGGGTAGCATAATGCAAAGTTTAAGTTGATTCCTTGGTTTCTGACCTGGGCTACCTGAATGTCTCATGATGCTATTCACTGAAAAAGAAACCTAAAAGGAGAGGATTTGGGGGAAATGTCAGGGAGAAAATTTATTCAGTTTGGAGTTTAGACATCTCAATTTTTTGAAGTTAAAAACACTATAGCAGATTTAGGTTCACAGAAAAAATTAGTGTAAAATACAAACAATTCCCATATAGCTCCTGTCTGCACACATGCACAAACTTCCCAACTATGATCATCATGTGCTACAATGGTGTATTTGTTACAATCAGTAGTACATCATTCTCACCAAAAATCCATATTTACATTAGGGCACAATCTTGGTATTGTACATTCTGTGAATTTTGACAAACATATGATGACGTGCACCTACAATTATCATATACAATATATATATATGTGTATATATATATATATATATATATATATATATATATTGCCCTAAAAATTCTCTATGCTCTACCTAATCATTCCTTCCTTTCCCTAACCCCTGACAGCTGATGATTTTTAGCATCTCCATAGTTTTTGCCCTTTCCAGAATATCATATTTGTGGAATCATACAGTATGTAGCCTTTTCAGACTGGCTTCTTTCACTTAGTAATATGCATTTAAGATTCCTCCGTGTCTTTTCATGACTTCATAACTTATTTGTTTTTAGCACTGAATAATACTATCTCTTGTCTAGATGTATCACAGTTTTTTTGTCCATCCATTTACTGAAGGACATCTTGGTTGCTCCCAGATTTGGGCAATTATGAATAAAGTTGCTAAACATTCATGTGTTTTTATGAGAGTGGACATAAGTTTTCAATTCAGCTGGTAAATACCAAAGAATTCAATTGGTAGATAGTATAATATGTTTAGTTTTGTGAGAAATTGCCAAAATCTTCCAAAGGGGCTGTGTCATTTTGCATTCTCACCAGCAATGAATGACTTTTCTGTTGTACCACATCCTTGCCAGCCTTTGTTATCATCGTTATGAATATTGGCTGTTTAAATAGGTATACACTTCTCATTGTTGTTTTAATTTGCAGTGACCCAATGGTATATATAATACTAAACTTCTTTTCATACACTTACTTTCCATCTGTATATCTTGTTTGGTGAAGTGTCTTATTATGGTGTAGATATATTAGTTTCTGACTTGGGCTATCTGAATGTCTCATGATGCTATTCACTGAAAAAGAAACCTAGAAGGAGAGGAATTCGGAGAGAAGTCAGGGAGAAAATGTAATTAGTTTAGAGTTCAGCATCTTAATTTTTTAAAGTAAAAAACAAAATTATAGCAGATTTAGGTTCACAGCAAAATTTAGTATAAAATACAAACAATAGCAGGCTGTTTTTTTATTGTTGAATTTTGAAAACTCTTTATGTATTTTGGGTAATAGTCCTTTCTCAGATATATTTTACAAATATCTTTTATTTTTTCAAGCATAGAAACTAGCAAGTTTTATTTAAAGAATGGAAACAGACTTCTCCCAGGAGGAAGAAGAGGGCCATAGCTGGTATCCTGGTATCCCAAGAAATGGGAGCATCCTGTCCTTTTATGCATCTTGGGTTTCTTTGTTCTCCTGCCCTTTTCCCTCCTTATCTCTCTCCTTTCTTTCCCCATCCTGTATATGTGACTAGGCCCAAGAGATGCCAGTGGGATGGCCAAAAGGTGAGAAGCAGATGGACTGGGAGGATTTTTTTTTTTTTGAACCCACATCTATAGTAGTTTGTTATAGCAGCCTAAATGGATTAGGACACATTTTAATGTTCCATTTTGATTTAATTATTGTGAAGATTATAAAATCTATGTCTGAATTCACTTCTTCTGCATGTAGATGTACAGTTGTTCCAGCTCTGTTTGTTGAAAAGACAATCTTTACTTCATTGTGTTGCCTTTGCTCCTATGTCTAAGAACAGTTGATAAACACCTGTAATCCTAGTAGTCAGGAAGCAGGTGCAGGATCATTTGAGCTCAGGAGTTTGAGACCCTGTGTAAAAAAAAAAGAAAGAAAGAAAAGAAAAGAAAAAGAAAGCTGATTATCTCACTTATTTCACATGGGTCTACTTCTAGGCAATTTTGTTTCATTGATCTCTTTGCCTTAGCTTCACAGGGAGTCTTGAATTCTGGTGTCAATCTTCTAATATTGTTCTTTTCCTTTGGTATTGAGTTGGCTATTCTGGATCTCTTACCTCTCAATATGAACTTTACAATCAGCTCTCAGTTTCCACAAATAGCATGCTAGGGTTTTGATTGGGATGACATTGAATTTATTGGTAAAGTTGGGAATACTTCATGTTATGGTTTGGATGTGAGGTGTTCCCCAAAAGCTCATGTGAAACAGTGCAAGAAGCTTCAGAGGATAAATGATTGGGTTGTGATAGTATTAACCCAATCAGTGAATTAACCCCTTGATAGGGATTAAGTGAATGCTGGGTAACTGAAGGCTGGTAGGTGTGGCTGGAGGAGGTGGGCATGGGGGTGTGGTTTTGAGGTATCTGGCAACTGGAGTCTCTCTGCTTTCTGATCACCATGTGAACTGCTTACCTCTGCTACACTCTTCTACCATGTTCAGCCTCATCTTGAGCCCCAAGGAATGGAGCTGACTGTCTGTGGACTGAGACCTCTGAAACTGTGAGCCTCGAATAAACTTTTCCTACTCTACAATTGTTCAGTTCAGATCTTTTAGTTGTAGAGGTGAAAAAATTGCTAGATAGTAACAATTGGCATCTTGGGTCTTTTGTTTGTTTGTTACTGGGAATCAAACCCAGGGGCCCTTAACCACTGAGCTACATCCCCAGCCCTTTTTATTTTTTATTTTGAGACAGGGTCTCACTAAGTTGCTAAGGCTGGCTTTGAACTTGTAATCCTCCTGTCTCGGTCTCCTGAGTTGCTGGGATTAGAGGCATGTGCCACCATAACAGGCAGCTTTCTGTTTTAGAAGTTATTAATTATTGATGTAATTTCTTTAGTACGTATAGGTCTACTCAGATTATGTATTAATTCTTGTGTGAGCTTTGGCAAGCTGTGACTTTGAAGGAATTAGTTCATTTCATCAAGGTTATAAAATATGTGAGCATACAATTGTTCATATGTTTCTTTATTATACTTTTAATGTCCATGAATATCAATAGTGTTATCCCTTCTTTAATTTCTTGATATTAGTCATTCGCTTGTGTCTTTTTCCCTTTTTACTGAGTTAGTTTGGCTAAATGTTTATTGATTTTTTTTTTCAAAGAACCAGTCATCAATTTTCTTTTTTTAAAAAAATTTTAATTTGGGCTGGGATTGTGGCTCAGCGATAGAGTGCTCATCTAGGACATGCGAGGCCCTGGGTTTGATCCTCAGCACCACACAAAAATAAAATAAAAGATATTGTGTCCAACTACAACTAAAAAAAAATAAATATTTTTTAAAAATTCAATTAATAAATCTATTTATTCTACTTAGGTATATATGACAGCAGGATGCATTTTGATTCATTGTACACAATTGCAACACAACTTTTTATTTTCTCTGGTTGTACACGATGTTGCACCATACGTGTAGTCATAATGTACCTAGAGTAATGATGTCCATTTCACTCCACCGTCTTTCCTGCCCCCATTCCCCCTCCCTCCCCTTTGCTCAATCACAGTTCCTCCATTCTCCGCCCCCATTGGGGATCAGCATCTACTTATCAGAGAGAACATTCAGTCTTTGGATTTTTTAGGGATTGGTTTACTTTGCTTAGCATGATATTCTCCAGCTCCATACATTTACCTGAAAATGCCATAATTGTATTCTCTTTTAATTCGGAGTAATGTTCCATTGTGTATACCACAGTTCTTTATCCATTCATCTATTGAAGGGCATCTAAGTTGGTTCTAGAGCTGTGTCCCTGTAGTATGCTGATTTTAAGTCCTTTGGGTATAGACCAAGGAGTGGGATAGCTGGGACAAATGGTGGTTCCATTCCAAGTTTTCTAAGGGATCTCCATACTACTTTCCAGATTGGTTGCACCAATTTGCAGTCCCACCAGCAATGTGCCTTTCCCCCCACATCCTTGCCAAAACTTATTGTTGTTTGTATTCTTGATAACTGCCATTCTGACTGTCGAGAGATGAAATCTTAGAGTAGTTTTGATTTGCATTTCTCTAATTACTAGAGATGTTGAACATTTTTTTTGTAGATTTGTTGATCAATTGTATACCTTCTTCTGAGAAGTGTCTGTTCAGCTCCTTAGTCCATTTATTTATTTTTTTAAGCATCCTTTTTTTTTTAACCTTTATTTTATTTATTTATTTTT
Source organism: Marmota monax (assembly GCF_021218885.2). Lineage (NCBI taxonomy): Eukaryota > Metazoa > Chordata > Mammalia > Rodentia > Sciuridae > Marmota > Marmota monax. The sequence continues at coordinate 4,111,036 of NW_026695236.1, read as the reverse complement.
ATGTGGTTCTGAGAATTGAATCCAGTGCCTCACACATGCTAGGCAAGCGTTCTACCACTGAGCCACAGCCCCAGCCCTAGCCCATTTATTGATTGGGTTGTTTTTGTTTTGTTTTTGGTGTTAAGTTTTTTGAGTTCTTTATATATCCTAGAGATTAGTTCTCTATCTGATGTGCATGTGGTAAAAATTTGCTCCCAACATGTAGGGTTTCTCTTTACCTCCTTGATTGTTTCTTTTGCTGAGAGAAACTTTTTAGTTGAGTCTATCCCATTTATTGATTATTGATTTTATTTCTTGCACTTTAGGAGTCTTATAAAGGAAGTTGGGGCCTATTCCAACATGATGAAGATTTGGGCCTACTTTTTCTTCTATTAGGCGCAGTGTCTCTGATTCCTAGGTGATCTGATTCCTAGGTCCTTGATCCACTTTGAGTTGAGTTTTGTGCATGGTAAGAGATAGGGGTTAGTTTCATTTTTCTTCATATGGATTTCCAGTTTTCCCAGCACTGTCTGTTGAAAAGGCTATCTTTTCTCCAGTGTATGTTTTTGGCACCTTTGTCTAGTATGAGATAACTGTATTTATATGGGTTTGTCTATGGGCCTTCTTCTATTCTGTACCATTGGTCTACGTGTCCAGCCATCGATTTTCTTAATTTTTCTCTATTCATTTCCTGTTTTCAATTTCATTATTAATTAATTTCATTAATTATTATTTCTCCTCTTCTGATTAGTTTGCATTTCATTTGCTGTATTTTTTTGGGGGGGTTCCCTAATGTGGAAGCTTAGATAATTGATTTTAGATATTTCTTCTTTATAATGTGTATATTCAATGCCATAAATTTTCCTCTAAGCACTGCTTTTGCTTTATCCCACAAATTTTGGTAAGTTGTATTTTCATTTTCATTTAGTTTGAAATAGTTTTACATTTCTCTGATCTATGTAGTGTTTTAGAAATATATGTTTAATATCCATGTATTTTGGTGTTATCTATATATCACGTCTGTTATTTATTTCTAGTTTTTTTTTTCCTAGTTCCCGTGTGGTCTGTTAGCAGACATTGTACAATTTCTATTCTTTTAAGCTTTTTAAAAGTGTATTTTATGGCAAGGAGTATGATCTGTTTTGGTAAATGTTTCATATGATATTGAAAAGATATGTAATATCTGTTGTTGGATAAAGTGGCTATAGATGTCAATTGTATCTAGTTGATGGGTAGTACTTTTCGATTTAACTATATCCTTACTGATTTTCTGCTTGCTGACTCTTCCCCCTCCTTTTTTTTTTTTTTTGGTACCAGGGATTGAATCCGGGGGAACTTAACTATGAAGCCACATCCCAGCCCCTTTTATTTTTTAATTTGAGAGATAGCCTTTCTAAGTTGCTTAGAGCCTTGCTAAGTTGCTGAGGCTGGCCTTAAACTTGCAATCCTTCTGCCTCAGCTTTCTGAGCCACTGGGATGACAGGTATGCATTATCACACCCAGCCTCTTCCCCTTCTTTTAGTTGTATCAGTTTTTTACTTCACATAATTTGATGCTCTATTGTTAGGTATGTAACATAAGGAATGTTATATTTTCTTGAAGTATTGATCCCTTTATCATTTTGTGATATATTGATCCCTAATACTTTCCTTGGTCTGAATTCTGCTCTGACTGAATTTAACATAGCTAATTTGGCTTTCTTTTGATTAGTATTGGAATGATACATCTTTATCTCCTTACTTGTTTTATTTATTTATTTGGTTGTGGGGATTGAACCCAGGGGCCCATAACCACTTGGCTATATCCCGGGTCCTTTTTATTTTTTGTTTTGAGGCAGGGTCTCCCTGAGTTGCTTAAGGCCTTATTAAGTTGCTTAGGCTGGCTTCAAAGTCAAGATCCTCCTGCCTCAGTCTCCCAAATCACTGGGAATACAGGCATACTCTACCATGCCAGGCTATTTCTTTCATTTGTATTTAAAATGTGTCTTGTAGACAACATATAGTCAGATCTTACTTTGTGATCAAGCCTGATAAAAAATTTTATTTGGTGTATTTAGATCATTAATGTTTAAAGTGATTATTTATATATAATCACTTAGATTCTATACCTACCATATATAATGGCATTAATATCTGCCACATTTGTTTCTATGTTCCACTGTTGCTCTCATTCTTTGTTCCTACTTTTATACACTTTTTATACTTTTATGATTTTTTTGTTTTGGTTTCTGTTTTTTTTTTTTCAGTACTGGGATTGAACCCAGGGACACTTTACCACTGATCCACATCCCCATCCCTTTTCAATTTTTTCTTTTGAAACACAGTTTCCCTAAATTGCCAAGGCTATCTATGAACTCACAATTCTCCTGAATCAACCTCCTGAGTCAGTGGGATTTTAGGTTGCATCACTGGGTACCCATTTTTTTCCATATATATATATATATATATATATATATATATATATATATATATTTTTTTTTAGAGAGAGAGAGAATTTTAATATTTTTTTTTCAGCGGACACAGCATCTTTGTTTGGATGTGGTGCTGAGGATTGAACCCGGGCCACATGCATGCCAGGGGAGCGCGCTACCGCTTGAGCCACATCCCCAGCCCCCCATATTTTTTTATTGGTACATTATACTTCTATGTACTGGTGTGATTTGTTGTCATACATACACACAGTACATAGTATAATGGGTGCCCATTTTTAATTGAGAGTTTTATATGATTCCATTTTCTTTCCTATCTTAGAATATCAGTTATACTCATTTTGTTTTACATATTTTGGTGGTTGTGCTAGAGTTTATAATATACGTAACAAAATACTTATAATAACAAAATACTTCTAATTCATCCATCCTGCCACTGTATCATTACTATCATTCATTTCACTCACACAAAATCCTATGTAAGCATATATGTGCATATGTATATATTCAATATATATACATATATTCAATATATATATATATATATATATATATTCAAATACATTATTGAGTTCTTATTTAGAACAAAATGTTATGTAAGATAAGAATAAGATAATAAAAGTTTTTATTTAACCTTAACTTATTTATTCTCCAAACTTCATTCTTTCTTTATGAGGATCCAAGTTTCTGACATATATCATTTTCCTATCTCTGAAAAAATTGTTTTGGCATTTCTTGCAAAGCAGATCTCCTAGCAACAAAATCTTTTTAATTTTTTGTTTGAGTAAGATTGAACCCAGTGTTGATTTACCACTGAACTACATCCCCAGTTCTTTTTATCGTTTATTTTGAGACAGGGTCTCACTAAGTTGCTGAGGGTTCTACATTGGTGAGGCTGGCCTCAAATTTGCGATCCTGCTGCCTCAGGCTCCTCAGTTACTAGAATTACAGGCGTGTACTACCTTGCCTGGCTTCTACTTCAATTTTGAAGGATACTTTTTTAGGGTATAGAATTCCAGTTTTATGTCTTTGTTTTGTTCTTTTTTTTCCTTTTTGCTCTTTAAATATTTCACTCCATTCTCTTCTTACTAATAATATAATTCCTATAGAATATAATTACTACATAATTTCTAAGGTAAAGTCAGGTTTAATCCTTACCTATATTTCTCTATAGTAAAATGTTTTTTTCCTCTGACTTCTTTCAAGATTTTTTCTTTATTTTTGTCACTTTGAATATGATATGGCTATATGCAGTTTTGTCCTGTGTGGTATTCTCTGAGCCACCTGGTTTTTGAATGATATTAAGGAGTAATTCTGTCATTATTGCTCCAAATATTGCTTCAGTTCCTTTCTTTCTCCTATTACATTCCCATTACATGTATGCTATATTTTTGCAGTTGTTTCGTTATTTGGGGATATTCTGATGGTTTTTTGGTCCTCTACATCAGAGATTCCTCAATGTAGTCAAGTCTATTAATGAGCCCATTCTTCATTTTTGTTTTTTGCAGTGTTTTTATCTCTAGTAGAATTTCCATCTCTTTGCTTACATTTTAAATTTCTTCTTCTTCTTCTCCTCCTCCTCCTCCTCCTCCTCCTCCTCCTCCTCCTTCTTCTTCTTCTTCTTCTTTTTGGTATCAGGGATTGAATTCAGGGGCACTTGACCACTGAGTCATATCCCCTGCCCTTTTATGTATTTTATTTAGAGACCCTGTCTCACTGAGTTGCTTAGTGCCTTGCTTTTGGCCAAGGCTGGCTTTGAACTCATGATCATCCTGCCTCAGCCTCCTGAGCCTGTGGGATTACAGGCATGTGCTACCATGCCTGGCTAATTTGTACTTGAATGATGTCTTTTTCACATTAGAGCCCTTGGCACATTAATTATAGTTGTTTTAATTCTCAATCTGATAATTCCACAATCCCTACCATACCTCACCCTGATTCTGATGCTTTTTTTCAAACTATTTTTTTTTGCCTTGTATATTACTGTTTTATTTTTAGTGTGTCTTGTATACTACTGTTTTGTAGTATGACATGATTAACTGAATGACAGAAATTCCAGTAAATAGCCTTTAGTGAAAGGGTGATAAGGCTTGTGGAGGATGCAAAGCATTCTATATTTCCATAGTCAGATCTCAGTCTTTTGGTGCCTGTGTCCCTCAAATATGATCTTCATTAGTCTATCTTAGCTTTTCCTCTACATTAGCTGTGATAAGCAGCAGGAATTGGTGTTTCCCTTTCCCTGGGTAGGTCAGGTTCTGATAAAACACCAGCAGCCTAAGCTCTTATGATATAATATAAAAATATATTTGATTTTTGCCCATGTCTTCTAGCACAGAGCTATTAAAACTCTTGGAATTTTTTAATAATAGAATTGTCCTTTTTTTTTTTAATTCGCAATGAGTCCCTTTCAACCAACTTTAGTTCATGCTAATGAAACAACTTAAGTTGGGGCCCCTAAATGGTCTTTGGATGGGGCTGGTAACAAGAAGACCAAGGTTGGGGTTGCAGCTCAGTGGTAGAGTGCTTACTTAGAATGTGTGAGGCACTGGATTCAATTCTCATCACTGCATGTAAATAAATAAGTAAAATAAATGTCCATCAACAACTAAATATGAAAAATAAAAATAAAATAAAAGAAAGACCAAGTGACTAAAGGGTTGGAACTTAACCCACTAACCTCTAATTTCAGGGAATAGGGAATCTGGAGCTTGAGCTCTATAAAAGTACTTGAAAGTAGAATGTGATGCAGAGATAGAACATTTTCCGGTCATGTGTGAGGCCCTGTGTTCAATCCCTGATACCACAAAAATAGTTAAAAATTTTTTAAAAATGTAAACATTTAAATTTATAAAGCTTCCAAATAGGTGAATGCATTTATGTGCCAGAGGGTGATTGGTGCATGCCAGCTTCATTGGGAAAGAATGGTGCATCCCAGCCCTTGCCTTATGTACTTCCTCATCTAGTTGATCACTTATATCTATTTTAACAAGTAAGAAAGTGAGTAAAATTCATTCTTAAAATCTGTGGGCTATTCTAGCAAAATTTTGAACCTGAAAGGGTTCATGAGAACTCAAAATTTATAATCAGTCAGTCAGAAGTATGAGTGGCCTGGAACTTATGTTTGGCATCTTAGATGGGGCAGTTTTATGGGACTAACCCCTTAAGCCTGCTTAGTTTGATATATAATATATAAATATTCACATATTATAATATAATGTAAATAGTCACATATTGTAATATAATATAAATATTCACATATTTTTATTATATGTATTTTATTGTATATATAAATATATATTATTTTTAATTGACACATAGTAATGATATATATTTATGGGGTACAGTGGACATTTCAATACTTGAATACATTGCATAATGATCAGATCCGGAGAACTGGCATATCTGTCACTTCAGATGTGTATCATTTCTTTGTGTTGGGAAAAATTTAAATCTTCTAGATATTCTGAAATATTCAATTGATTGTTGACAACTCTAGTTATCCTAGTATTCCAGAGAACATTAGAACTTATTTCTCCTATCCAACTGCACCCCTACACCCATTATCTGTCCCTATAGACATTTCTAATTATGGGTTTCTGCTCTGGCAAGTTGTGATTCTTCAATTTGGGGGCAGAGGTTTGCCCTGTGACCTCACTTTTGTTTAACCATCTAAGAAGTGTTGTTGAATTTTTTGTTTTTTTCAAGTTTTTACATATTAAGATGAAGTGGTAACATTTAAGTTATTTACATGCCGCAATGGAAATTGGAGGTCCTGGACATATTGATTTTGTGTTGCTCATAGACATCCAATTGGAGCTGTCCAAGACCACAGGGCATTAATCTGGCTTATAGTAAGCAGAAAATACAGATCCAAACAATATGAATGTACAAGTAGTTGATGAAATCATGGAACGTAAGAAGGTAATTGGAGACAGCTGAAGACATGAGTCCTAGGGAATTCTAACATTAAAGAAGCAACATATAATTCTGAACGAGTACTGATGATATAGTCACTCTCTGATAAAATTAAGTTTTTCCTGATACCTTGAAATTGCTCACATAAGTTTATCAAAGTTCATTACCTTTTACTCTTTTACACCTACACCTCCCACACCCCAATTAACTAAAGCAATTATATTACATAATCTGCTCATCCTGGAGCAATTTTTAGATGTAGACATTTTAATGGTAGAATAAAATATTTCAAACTACCTTTTAGATAAGGTTCCACATATTGTTCAGTAAATCATTTGCTCAAACATATCACTTTAAACAAAGATATTGTATTCTAATTGGCAATCAGAGAAAGTTTTCAGTACTAAATTCTAAACCTCCAAAAATAGAATTAAAATTTTAGATGCTGGAAGATTCCAGGAAACAGTAACATTTCTACATGCTACATTAAAGTAAAGGCAGGAGAGAAACATCTGCCAAACTTTATAATTAAATCACTTTGTACTGACAAAGCTTTAGTTGAAGGAGAATGTTTGTGGGGATTTTTAATCAGATAAAAATAGGGCTGCTGTTTTCTCTATAGCAATTAACATAGTTGACATTTAGCCAGATCTGCTCTGGACACAGCAGGGGATGTACAGTTTGTCCTGATTCTGTGGGAAATGAAAAATGCAGAACTTGGCACAAGGAAAAAATGTAAATCCAAAAAAATGTTGTCAAATATAGCAAGTCAAATTAAATAAATTGATTTACTGAAGGGCAGTCTATGCTTTCTAGAGAACAAAGCAGGAAGGAAGTCTGGAGTACTAATAAACATTAGGGTCCCTGAGTTTAACTACTAATACTGTATGTTAATAAATTAACATATTTAGTTGAAGACATTTTGCTAGAACTCAATTAGATATTCTGATGATTGAACCCATGGCTATTACTGTTTATGGGGACACACATCTGTAATCTCAGTAACTAAGGAGGCTGAGGGGAGGATCACAAGTTCAAGTCAAGCATGTGCAATTTAGTAAGACCCTGTCTCAAAAAAAAAAAAAAAAAGGACTGGGGATGTTGCTCAGCGGTAAATCACCCCTGAGTACAGTTCTCTGCCGCAGTCCGGCTGCAGCAAAATAACCGGGGGGGGGTGACGAACAACTTGTGAACGTTGATACAGCAGGAGTAGGAGCCGTTTATTGCAGGACAGGAGCAGTATTTATACATTCCACACAGCTTATCTAATTAGCATAAACTAGATACATCAGTCAACCAATCAGGAATCTCCACAATTAATGGCTGGCTTTTGTTACTTCTCAAACCACTCCCTCTGGCATTTTGCCAGGCACCATCCAGACTTGTTTACAGACTCTAACATTCCCCTGGCAAAATGCCAGGTGTTATTTTTGACTTGTTTACAGACTCTAACAGTTCTCAGTACTACCACTACCACAATAAAAAGAACCTAGAGGTGCTGTACTAAGCTATATTCTCAGTCCTTTTTATTTTGGGAGTCTCACTATGTTGCTTATGCTGGCCTTGAACTTGTGATATTCTTGCCTCAGCCTTCAGAGTAGCTAGGATTACAGGCTAATGCTACCACACCCAGCTTAGATATGAATGATTTATCATGATTTTTCTTTAAAAAGGAACTATAGTGGTTCATATACAAGATATAAAGACATATTAAATTTTCTTAGCATAGAAAGACCTCTTGTTATCATCTTGTCTAATTATTTCATTTATAGATGAGGAAAGTTGGTCCCAGAGATTTAAAGTCACACTTTTATAAAGTCACACTGATACACTGCTCTCTCAGAACTCCTGTCACATCTCCTTTGGCCCATGAACCAAAACTTTACCAGAACATCAAAGCTATAGAAATATTTCAAATAACCAGAGTGATTCTGGCTGACCAATATTTGGGGGGAAAAGCATTTTTATATTTATAACTTCTTAAACATTTATCTAAGATGTTTTCATTTAGTCCCACTTTTATAGATTGAGGACGTGAAATTGCTGATAGTAGATAATTTTTTTTTTTACTAACAAAGATACCAGATATTGTGTGGTTCAACCTAAAGTTATAAATATAAACAGAATTGAATGTTTGAATAACTTTTAGTAGCATAAGTTTATCACTCCAAAGAGTTTAACATTGTAATTCCAGGTATAGATGATTTGGGGGACTATATAGAAAATCTTCTGACTCCAAAATATCCTGAAAATGTTGAGACTTTTACTAGCCAGCCTCCAAGGTGGATCTCAGTGATCTTCACCTCCTAGTATTTATGCCTTTATGTTCTATTTCCACAATGAATAGGAGTGACCTGTGGAACCAACAGAATACTGAGGAATTGATGGTATGTGACTTCTAAGGCTAGCTTCCACATTGCTGTATCTTAGCTTATTTAGTCTGACAGAAATCAGCCACCATGTTATGAGAACCCTCCAACAGTTCTTTGGAAAGGTCCATGTGGCAAAGAACACAGGCCTCCTGCCAACAGCCTGCATTAACTTGCCAACTTTGTAAATGAGCCATCTTGGAAACAGATCCTCAGCACCACAGTCAGGCCTTCAGAACCCTGACCAACATCATGATTGTTACCTCTTGAATCCCTGAGCCAGAACCATCCAGCCAAGTTGTTCCCAAATTCCTGACCTACAGAAATTATGTGATACACTGTTGTTTTAGGCAACTAAGTTTGGGGATAATAGGTAACTAATGCAGAACTTTTTAAAAACCAAATCTGTCCTATGTATTAGTTAACTTGGGATTCTGTAGCAAATTATGACAAATTTGGTGGCTTAAAACAATGACAATTAATTCTCTCATAGTGATAAAAGCCAGAAGTTCAGATTCAAGGTGTTGGTAGGCTTTTGGGGAGAATCCCTCCTTGCCTTTTCCAGTTTCTGGCAGGTCCAGGTATTTCTTGGACTGTGGCTATATTAACCCCAGCTGTTGCTTCTGTTTTCCATGAGCTTTTTTCACTTTTTTAAAAAATAATTTTATTTTTTTAAAATAATTTTATTTATTTATTTATTTTTATGTGGTGTTAAGGATCAAACCCAGGGTCTTGCATGTGCAAGTCAGGTGCTCTATCGCTGAGCCACAACCCCCGCCTCCACTTTTCCACTTTGATAACCCAGGATATTCTTATGTCCAGATTCTTAACATACATTTATTTATTTATTTATTTATTTATTTAGCTGTAGATCAAACCCATGATCTCATGCATGCTAGGCAAGTTCTCTACCACTGAACTAAATCTTAGCTCTATAAATCCTTAATTAATCTGCAAAGATCCCTTTTCCAAATAAGGTCATATTTACACATATAGCCTATATGAGTGAATGTCCATATATGTGTATATAATTTTCTAAGTCACCTAATATTTTCATGAAGGCAAAATAATAATAATGATAATAAAGCTCTGATTAAGAATGATCTAGTGAGTTTAATTACCCCAAGATGCATCTTTTTCTTTTCTTTCTTTTTGTTTTAGAGATTGAACTCAGATGGACTTTACTACTGAGTTATATCCCAAGTTCTTTTTTTTTAATTTTTAATTTTTAAAAAATATTTTTTAGTTGTCAATGAACCTTAATTTATTGATACGTGGTCCTGAGAATCAAACTCGGTGCCTCACACATGCTAGACAAGTGCTCTGCCACTGAGCCACAACCTTAGCTCCTTAGTTTCTAATTTTGAGACAGTGTCTCACTAGGTTGCTAAGGGTCTTACTAAGTTCCTGAGACTAGCCTTGAATTTGTGTTCCTCCTGCCTCAGTTTTCCAAGTGTTGCTGGGATTACAGGTGTGCACCACCATGCCCAACTTTTTTTTTTTAGACTAGTTTTATTATGTTGCCCAGGTTGGCCTTGAACTCCTTTGTTCAATAGATCCCTCTGTCTCAATCTCACAAGTAGTTGGGAGTGCAAGTGTATGCCACCAAGCCCAGCGGTATTATATCTTTTTTTATGAATAGTAATCAGGAGTCCTGTCTTATATGATGTTGGCAAGAAACTTTGATCACTTCTAGTGAAAGACCCTTCCTTTTAGTCTCTTTCCACATGCAGAGACATCCAGTAGATTAACACCCCTGGCAGATGTCTCTTTGCTCTCATATTCATCCTCCCTAGGAGAGTTTACCTGATTGGTGAGTTCAGGAAAAAGAAATAGACTTGCTTGACCAGGCATAAGACTAATATAAAACTGGTGAGGCACCTGGGCACAAAATTTGGGGAGACCCCCCACTGTTCAGGTCATAAGGCAGATACATTCACAAGCCTGAGAATAAGGATCTTCTTGAATTTTGCATCCTGGGTGCTTCACTTACCTTACTCTAATCCCAATCCTGTGTATAACCTAGTTGGATTTGCTTGCAGAGATTCTTGTGCCCATCTGCTCTCTGCTGAGTTATGTTAAGGGCCTGTACCTGCCTAGGGAGGTCTGGTGGTGTCCAGGGAACTCATGTCTAGTTGACTTAATCTATCAAATTTTGGGGTAAAATGTGGTCACATATCAAAACCCTAACTTCCTATTTAGCTTTATACCATTAATAAATCTGCTATTTTAATCTCTGGTTATCTGACACTGTTGTCTGACTCATAGCTGGTTCCAAAGTCAGGAAGAGGGAATGGGTGCTATTTAATGACATTTACATACACACTTCTCAAGTCACACTTCCTACATTGATGAAAACTAGGCCTAGATAACACTAGTACATTTATAGCTCTACTATGAGAGAGGAAAGACTGAGGAGGCATTTTAAAAAAAAATAGTTTATATTTCATGTGATTTCCTTAAATCTATAATGCCCTTCCTAACTCCATTCCAATTATTATTATTATTGGCCTCACTCCAGTGCTACTCTGTAAAGCTCTTCTGGCATGATGATTCAATATTATACCAATCTTTCTCTGTTTTGATCTATAATTTCTTTCAAAAATTTGTTTTGGAATTTCATCTTTATATTTTCCATTCTTCAATTGACTCTCCCTCAGTGTCCTAAAAGGAAAAACAGCCAGGTGCAGTGGCACATGTCTATAATCCAAGTGGCTTGGGAAGCTGAGGCAGGAGGGTTGCAAGTTTGAGGCCAGCCTCCACAACCTAGTGAGGCACTTAGTAACTCAGTGAGACTCTGTCTCTAAATAAAATATTTTAAAAGGGCTGGGGATGTGGCTCAGTGGTTAACAACCCCTGGGTTCAATCCCTGGTTAAAAAAAAAAAAAACCAAAATGTAATATATTAAAAGTGTCCAGTATTTTTCCATCAAAAAGTGTAAAATAAATGTTAACAAATTGAAAAAATTATTTTATGTTCAAAAGTGATTTTTCTAAGGTGTTCAAAATTATCTCTCTTAAAATTAAAAGGGGGAAACTAATTGAATATCAACATTTTATATCAAAATTATTCAAAGAAAAAATTTGAAAGTTTATTTGCATATGTTAAATATTTTAATAAAAATAAGACTATTCTCACTTCTCACATTCAGTGCCCATCCAGTGGCCAATGTAAGAACTTATATTATACTTTGTGCATACTATATGCAGCCTACATATTTATACATTTAAGGGGAATATGAATAGTTTTATATTACAAAATATTTCTCAGCCCCCAAATTCAGTTATTGCAAATAAAATACTAGTTCATGAGTACACTTGGGAAACACAAATTGAAATGTGAAGAAGAGCAAGAAAATCGATGCATTGTACACTGGAAGATGACACTGCATTATGAAAAATCTCTTATACTCTTGCTCTCTTAGAGGTAGGATCTGAAAAGTTTGTGTTCTATCCTACCTAAGTGCTTCTCTTATTCAAGTTCTCCCCAATTTCTAGTGTTCATTTCAAAATTTGGCAGTGGTTCAATCCGCGAATCTCTACATTTAGACATAGTTGTTCTTCCTTTAAGTACCTAGGACAAAAGATGTAAAGAAGTATTTCCCTAGGGAGGCAATGCTGTTAAGAAGAAGAGTGGATGCTTAAGAACGCACTATGTCAATGCTGAAAGCCAGATCTCAAGTGCCAGAGGTGCCTATGTATTATTTAGTAAGTTTTATTTTTTATATTGTGATATGTGGAGGCTCATAAGACTGGGTGACCCTACCCTAGGCAGCTGAGTTGTGCTCCTTTACCAAAAGCTAATTACAGAAAGTCAGAAAGTTATTTTTATTCCTATGTATGATTCATGGATTAAATAATGAAGTGATTTGTAGGATGTGGTATAATAGGAAGAGTATCAACTTTGGAGCATAGTACTTTGGTTCTCATCTCAACCTTGCTAATTGGTTGTATAACCTTGAGCAAATTACTTGACCTATTTTTGCCTCAGTGTGCTCACATGTAAAATGGGAATAATAATGATAACTTCCTTGAAGGCTGGTTGTGATACTTAAAAACACTCGTGCTAAAACAAAACAAAACAAAACAAAAACTGTACATGTATTTTTGCACGGATGGTGTGACTCTACATTGTGTATAACCAGAGAAATGAAAGTTGTGCTCCATTTGCGTACAATGAATCAAAATGCATCCTGCTGTCATGTATAACTAATTAGAATAAATAAAAATAAAAAAATTTAAAAATAAAGAATAAAAAATAAAACCCACCCATGCTACTGAGTAAAGAATAATGTACAGATCATAGCAAGTACATATGTGTTACTCATGTGCACTTACTAAAACATTATATAAAACATAATCCACCTTTGGAAATAGTAGCATAATGAATAATAATTATAATAATTACAACCAGCTTTTGAAGGTCTTCTATATTTACATTATCTTATTTAATCCTCAGAACAGCCTTGAGAAGTAGGCATTATTCTCAGAGGAAGAAACTGAAATTAAGGAAGGTTAAGTATTCTACTCAAAGGCACAGGTAGTAAGTGACAGAGCTGAGCTTTGAATGGATGTTTTTTTGGGTCCTGAGCCGTGTGCTCTTTTTACTTTATTATTGGTGAGCTAACGGCATCTCTCTCTTTTCTTTTCTTTTTTTTTTCTTTTGGTACTGGGAATTGAACTCAGGGGCACTCGCCAACTTGACCACTGAGCCATATCCCCAGCCTTATTTTGAGTTTCATTTAGAAACAGGATCTCACTGAGTTTCTTAGTGCCTTGCCATTGTTGAGGCTGGTTTTGAACTCTCAATCCTCCTGTCTCAGCCTCTCGAGCCACTAGGATTACAGGCGTGCACCGCTGCGTCCAGCTCCAACCACAACTCTTAATCATATATTCGTAGTTATGGGATCACAGAGTATAATGGTAGTATTATTTGTAAGGATGAAAATTATTAGTAAATAGTAATCACCAAACTTTAGTCCTTGAGGGCAGATATTGCTTCATTCCTTTCTTCACACAATGCCTGAAATGGTGGATACTTAATAAATATTTGTCTGACCAGTGTTGATTAATCTAGAGCCAGTAACATGCTAGTGAAATTAACAAATAAATTTTGTGAGCTGATGCTTTAAAATAGATTCATTGAGATAGCTGCAATACTTTCTTTACTTCATCTAAAAACTTTATAGCAATTGATTGCATAGTTCAGTTGCATCCAACCTTTTGTTCTTGCTTTAATATTTTTAAACCATTGCATTTAGATTTGACTCTCCCATGAATCTTTTTAAAAATATTTTTATTAGTTGTTAATGAAATGTTTAATTTAATTTATTTATTTGTATGTGGTGCTGAGAATTGAACCCAGTGCCTCATACGTGCTAGGCAAACGCTCTACCACTAAGCCGCAATCCTAGCTCCTCCCATGAATCTTTCTGAAATGAAGACTCAAATTTGTTCATATTTTTTCTGGCTTCAACTACAATTCTATGATCCTTGCTAGAAAACAAATTACAGGATGTTTGGAGATGTTTCTTTGTTTACATTTGAACTGCTTGGACAGTTTTATTCCCTCAGAAAAATCTCATGGTACACACAGGTTCATACTAGTTTTGAAATGCTTATTTGGCCAATTTGTCATTTCAAGAAACATTAACATTAAGGTTTATATATTTAGAGATACAGTGGTGATGCTATAGAATTTTAAAAGTTCTACAAGGAGCAATCTGCATACAGTACTGAATAACATCTTTTTTTAAAAAAAAATTATTCTTAAGTTTTAGGTGGACACAATATCTTTATTTTACATTTATGTGGTGCTGAGGATCGAACCCAGTGTCTTGTGCATGCTAGGTAAGCACTCTACCACTGAGCATGAAAGGCTAAGGTTCATCGTCGGAGATTAAAACACACACACAGATAGCAGTGATAAAGATGAAGCACTTTACTGAAAGCTGATGCTAGCTTATATAGAAAGTGAGAGTCAGTTATCTTAAACCAGGAAGCTCCCGGGGCCAATCATAGTAAAGGTCAGGTCATCACCTACTGTGCACGCATGTCCACCCTGCATAAGATTCATGGGGGGCACGAGCTGTCCACGATCACGGAAGACAGGAGGACCAATTAGAAAATCTTCAAAACAACTTGTTATCCGCCCACTGGCAACTTGCCTGCCACCATGTTGCATTAGGGGCTCCTTATCTGAAAGGCCCAGGGAGTTCTAGCTGCCCACTGGCAATATGCCCACCGCCATGTTTGAAAGGCCCGGGGAGTTCTCAGGGAGACTCCCAACAGAGCACAACTCCAACCCCACTGAATAACATCTTAAAATGTATTTGCCAATAAGCTGTACAGGGAAAAAATTCACCTCTCTTTCACTAGATGGGAAGCAGTAGCTATTTGTTTACATTTGATTTCATACTGGGGAAGGGGATTCAAGCAAACTTGTGCAGTATAAGTTCAAGTGGTTAGTAACTGCTAACCAAAATGATGGTGAAGAAAGGTTGTGTCAGATACAATATCAAAATATCCATTTCCCTGACTTTACTTAGCAATGGCACCTTAATTTTAGCTGAGCTTATGGCCACTCAAAAAGAAAGGGGAAAAAAAAGTTCCCTTTCTGTAAGGTGTGTCAGCACTAGGTATATAACTAAATTCTAGTCAATGAGAGAGTAACAAAATTGTTCTTTGGGATTTCCTGGAAGACTTCTTTTAGGGAGATCAAGCTGCCTTCATCTCTGTCTCCTTCATTTGGGCTGGAAAGAGCCTAATCCTGCTGAATTGGGATGAATGACTGATAGACTAAATTTGAGCTTAGCAAATAGCTGAAGCATGAACAATGATTCTGGGATATCAGGTAGAAGGTACTAAGGGTGGAAGAGCAATAGGGTAGAAAGTGTATGTCTTTAATGATTGCAGAACTCTCATCCGAATCCTGGACTGCTTACTTCCTGACTCCATTTTTGTGACAGAGAAATGAATCAGATCTTGTTTAGGGCATAATTATTTGTGGTTTTGTCTTTCTCATGTGATCCTCATCCCAAAAGACAGAAGGAACCATTAGAATCTTAATATGTTGTTCTCTTGGGCAGAGTAAATAGAAGGTTATGAACTTATCTCCCTGATCATCTTCCTTTTCTGTTTTTTTACCCTGAATATCTTAATTCCATCTAGCCTGTAGAAGCCAGTCATCTAGACAGCTTCTTCAAACTTGTTGATTAATCCTAGTTTATGAATACAGTAGGGATTTCTCAAATGATATGTTTATATTCTCCCAAGATGGCCTAACTGGAGATTCTGGGTTTTGTTCTGGGAAGTTTAAGTGATTTCTCTGTGTTTTATACAGTTCATTAATTGTATACCTTTAAGGAGCCTATGGCATTTTCTTAGAGTACCAAGAAAGGTCAACCATGTGACTTTCATCTTCAAGCTTTAAACTGGTTTATTCATTACATGGAAAAGTACCATAAAAGTGTTCTCCCAGAAAGCATAGTTTTCAAATATTTCCTCATTTTCACAATCTAATCTCTAAAATATTTCAATCTGTTATTGCATATTGAATCTTATGTTGTGAGGTTATAATTTAAAGTCTTTCTTTCTTTTCTTTTTTTTAGAGAGAGAGAGAGAGAGAGAGAGAGAGAGAGAGAGAAAGAATATTTTTTAATATTTTTCAGTTTTCGGTGGACAAAACATCTTTATTTTATTTTATGTGGTGCTGAGGATCGAACCCAGCACCCCGCACATGCCAGGCAAGCGCATTACCACTTGAGCCACATCCCCAGCCCCAAGTCTTTCTTTTTTTAAAGTGGGGATTGAACCTAAGGGTACCCTACAACTGAGTTAAGTCCCTAGTCCTTTTTATTTTTTATTTTGAGACAGGGTCTCACGAAATTGCCTAAGGCCTAACTAATTTGCTAAGGCTGGCCTTGAACTCTCAATCCTCCTGCCTCAGCTGCCTGAGTCACTGGGATTACAGGTTTATGTCATCATACCCAGCTAAATTAATCTTTTTAAAGTTTGATTATTACCCTTAAAAGATATTTTATATTTTTAATAATTAATAATTATTAGGGAGGCAAATAAGAGTCAAGAATGGGAGGACAGAAGAAAATGAAAAAAAATATAGGCTTTAGCACAGTATAAAATTTATCTTCAAGCTTTCTTATACATTAAACATTTTGGCTAAGTAAATTCTTATAAGGAGTACCAAAAGATTTTTAACCAGCAGGAACAAAAGCCTGACAAAACCAAAAGGCAGGTTTCCTTATG
Source organism: Marmota monax (assembly GCF_021218885.2). Classification (NCBI taxonomy): domain Eukaryota; kingdom Metazoa; phylum Chordata; class Mammalia; order Rodentia; family Sciuridae; genus Marmota; species Marmota monax. The sequence goes on along the minus strand of NW_026695236.1, from coordinate 4,094,081 downwards.
ATCTAATAAGATAATTTGGTCTGCACAATTAGCAAATTGATGTTGCTAAAAATAGAAAATGGCAGAGTACAGTTCAAATGTTCTCCCAATGGGAACAATGTGCATGATTCAGACTGTGAGCAATATACAGCAGAGGATGACTTCAGGGAAATGTACATAGTTGCCAAATCATATCCTCAGGCTCCAGAATGTGTGTGAATCTTCTACCCACTATCAACTCATGTCTCCAAGATATGTGAACACAATTATTTGTCATATGTCTGTAGTCTGCACTGTGTTGTAACATAATAAGTATGGGTTCAAGGTCCGAAGATTTGAGTTCTAGTTTAGGCTGTGACAGCTTCGATGCTTAACCTTGCCCAGGGACAGTTTCCTTGCTTTTAATTGGGGGTTAATGATATCTGCATTGCTTACTTCACAAATCTATTGTGAAGATAAAATAATATGTATATACTAGTGCTTTGTAAATACAAAAAGGTAAGCATTCTATTCCATCTAAACCTTAAGTTCTGTCTGTCCCTTTTCTTTTCCTGAAAATCCTTCTTTGAAAATTAAGAGCCAAGCCAAGAGATGTTCCATGACCTGTCTCAAAAACAAATCACTTAACTTCTTGAGCCTCTTTATCTATACATGAGGACTTGGAGTATATTGGTTGGTCAAAATTTTATTTAGAAGAACATCTTTTATAGTAATTCAGAAGATTAGCATGTAAAATGGACAAAAGTAGATTTGCTCATCATTGAAATGGTTTAAGCTGTAATGAGAATTCAGGGTCCTATCTAAATGGAGTTTTTTTCCCCACTATACCATTCCAGGCAGTCCCTGAGGCCTCCACAACAAATTTCTTTCCTGTTCTAACATTCTACAGTTGGTAATATAATTCCAGCCCTTATGTTTCTTTCTTTCTTTAAGCAAAACTATCTTTGTCATAAAGGGATAAAGAAAAGCTATCATATATTATAAACGACCTCCAGATGACTTTAATACCAGATAGGCCATTAGTCCATCATCTGAGTCATAAAATTTGCCGAAATGTAACCAAGTCAGTCTGACTATCCAGATAGGTTCCAAATTCTTTGAGAAGGATATCTTTAAGAAGTTACATGAAATATCTCAGCCCTCATGGAGTAGAGAATTCCACAAGAAACTATAAAAGTAAATATTGAATGGGCAATTCTCCAAATTGTTCTCCACTAAATATACAGCAATGCTGAAGGCTCTTTGAAAGTGTTTTCAGTAAGAATGACTCAGAGATGAAGAAACCACTTATAATAAAGCAAGCAATGCAATGCTGTTTCTCAATGGTCCAAATAAGAGAGATTGCTGAGGGAAGATGACTTCAGGATACACAGATCATATAATCACAGAGTGTCAAAGTTGGAAATCATGTTAGAAAATAACCAGTCTATTTTACAAGTTAAAAATATGAAGTCCAGAAAGACTGGGAACTTCCCCAAACTTGGGAAGCTGAGGCAGGAGGATTTCAAGTTCAAGGCCAGTAATTTAGGAAGATCCTGTCTGAAAATAAAAAAGGGCTGAGGATGTAGCTAGTGGTAGAGTATTCCTGGGTTCAATCTCCAGTACTGGGGAAAAAAAAAAAAAGCTTGAGGCTTTAGTAGTGGTGGGGAATCGTGGTAGATATATCCAGAAATAGGTTAATGTCAACTAAGTCTAGGTCTTTGGGTTACATGGAGGTACCCACATTTCTTGAGGTTGTATGAATAATAAGATGACTCTATTTTATATGACAGGAAATTCTGATGAAAATATTTCAACATTATTTATAAAGACTTCTTAGAACACTGAGGAAATCATGAATAGAGAAGTTCTATAAAGAAAAATAATCATAGCATAGTCCTTGCTCTAACTTTTTTTTTTTTTTTTTTTTTTTTTAATTTTTTATTGTGGGTTGTTCAAAACATTACAAATTTCTTGACATATCATATTCCACACTTTGATTCTAGTGGGTTATGAACTCCCACCTTCACCCCATACACAGATTGCAGATTCACATCAGTTACACATCCATTGATTTACAAATTGCCATACTAGTGTCTGTTGTGCTCCGCTGCCTTTCCCATCATCCACCCTCCCCCCTCCCCACCCTTGCTCTAACTTTTAAAGAAGTCACCACCAAGGTCAAAGTCATGAAAAATTCCATTACTTGCTGACATACTTTTCAACCTACTTAAGCAAGAAAAAAAAGTTTAATTAGCTGTCTGCTTAGATTTATTTTTTTGTACATAAGATACTGAAGAAATGCACAAATATTTCAATATTTGTACCATCATCTAGAAATAAAAAAAAAAAACAAATGCAAAAGCTAAACAAAAACCTATGGCCACACCTATGAAAATCTCATTTCTTCATTATAGTCAAGATTCTAACATGAATTCTTACCAATTCTTGCCAATTACAGTCTTTCCTAAACTACATTGTGGTTTAAAACTATAATGAAGTAAACCATACAAATGTAATTAACCAGAAACGTTGAGAATCAATAGTCCTTCATTTGACAAAAGTCTAACATTAATAGACCTGAGGTCACACTACTTTATAAGGAATTTATCCACTCACTCATCAAGTAAGAATTTATCAAGTGCCTTCTGCATAAAAACCATGACACCAGGAGCTATATAGAATACTAAAGACACAAAATTGGATTTCTCAAAGGACACACCTGCATCAGAATCATTTGGAGAATTAGTTTAAAATGTGGGTTCTTAGACCCTCATGTAGGTCTACTGTATTGGTTATAGTTATGGATTTCAAGCAACACAAGCCAATTTGGGCTGTCTTAGGATAAAAAGGAACCCACTGGAAGGACATCAAGGATTTGCAGAATTAACAAGAGACTGGGTGAAGGAATCTTTAAAGGGACCACAACAAAAATTATACTGCAGGAATGATATAATCTGCATGCGGGCACTGTCATCATCTAAGTTAAATCTTGTCATCGCATCACTGCTTTAGATTGAAAGTTCAGAAAAAGAGCCCCCAAATAATGAAATGTAAAGCCTGACCTAGGTGAGTCTTCCTGGGACTGATTCCTCAAAAGTGAGATCTCATGGAAATGGGAAGTAGAGTTGAAATGAATGCTAATTAGTCAAGGCAAATGCCTGGTTACCTAGGAAATCCAAGTCTCTGAGGTTTAGGCTGGGGATTTTCTACATTTTTAACATAATTCTCAGAATCCTAAAGTCTGAGAAGTACTGATATATAGGATATTATCTATACTCTGGAAAAGATGTATACCAAAATGTAAAACAGAATCAACTTGCTCTGAAACTGAAGAATAATTCCAAGATCCTGATCAGAAGTTATTTCTTTTAAAACATTGCCCTCCATCTCTATACTTTGTCCTCATCAGCCATGCATGAAATCAAAAGTAACCATCTTTATAAGAGCTATTATGCTTATAAAGTCAATTACTAAAGAATATAAATGTGCATTCCCATTTTTATGGAAAAATGTATATGTGCTTAAAAGCAAGTTTGAAAGACTACATATCAAAATGTTAACATGAAATGGAAAAAGAATAACAAGGAAAATAAATTCAAATGCATATCAATTATATAGAATATACACACAATGAAAGTGTGTATATTCTATATATACATTTATTTATTAGAAAGAAATGCTCTATCACTCAGCTGTATCAGTATTTTTGTTTTTTAATTTGAGACGAGTTCTTGCTAAGTTGCTTAGGCTGGTTTTGAACTTGGGATAGTCCTTCCTCAATCCCTTGAGTTGCTGAGATGATAGGTGTGTGCCACTGTGACTGGCCAAATTCTTTATTCCAAACTCTTGTATACTTTCTATGTTGTCTAATTTTTCTAGAATGAGAAAAAAACAAGCAAATCTAAATCATTAGGAATATAATTTATTATTATTAGTGACCATGATTAGATTGTCACATGGCTAGGAGTTTAGAACTTCAAAAAAAACTACATGTCAAATTCTCAATTATAGAAATTTTTATCAGTGTCACACATGTCAAGTGAAGGCAAATGGCCACCAACAAGGTCCTATGAGGCAGTAACAAATTTATTTATTCAATATGACCTACATCTGAATAATCTCCAGTTGTATAGTTTTATCTTAGGCACTATGTTATGGGAAAAATAATGTAGAAGTGTAGTGGATAAAGAAAAAAGATAATTTTAGTAGGAAACAAAAAATAATCTGAAAGCATCATATAAACAAATACATGATGGTACAATCTAGATTCAAGGTAGATTGTATAATATATATGGTTTAACAGCCCTATAACATATTCAATTCAGACTAACTCTAGTGGATGACAGCAAGATAAACAATCTGTTTTTTGTCATTGTTGTTTTGTTTTTTTAATTTGTTTTAGTTGTTGATGGACCTTTATTTTACTCATTTATTTATATGCAGTGCTGAGAATTGAATCCAATGCCTCACACATGTGAGACAAGCACTTTACCACTAAGTCACAACCCCAACTTCAACAATTAGTTTTTTGTGTGTGTTGCATTGATATGAGATAGGCATAAACACAGGAGAATCATGTGCAGTTCTGAAACAGCATCAACCACTGTGTGGTAGTTGTGGCCCAGGGCAACCCAGAACTGCCTTGCTCTTTTTAACAGAAAAGTGTGGACTAGTCACCAACAATTGTCATGTGTCTCACTAATCATATGGTTCAAGAGCAAAACCAAAACCACGTGAACCAAAAGAAGTTCACTATGTTCAGGACATTAGGACAGTAGATGGTTCCTAGGAGCACAGTAAATGTTCCTTGTTGAATAGTCATTCTTTAAAAAAAAAAAAAAAAGCCGTGGGTGTTAACACTGATTTCTACAATCCTTTTCCTTTCCTTTCCCCTTTATTTTATCACTCCTCTGCATCTCTGCCATATACAACACACAAATAGAATAATCACCATTCACAGTATCATTTTCAAATGAAACATAATATGTCTATCGAATGTCAAATACTTAAAATTGCAAAGGTATGTAAACAAACTGCAAAACATAATCTAAAGTGTGCATTTAGCTAGAGGTCCATCTTAAAAAAAGGAAAGAATAGAGAACAATTTGTATTCAATCAATAAGGGACTTTTGGGACTTTTTTGACATAATACTAAGCATTGTCTCCATAAAGGTTAGAAAGAGTCAAACAGTGTATGAAAATGCAGCTAGCTGGTTAACTCACAAGTCAAGTCTTGTAGTTATAGACCATTATTATTATAATTATTATAGTTAATAATTATTATAATAAACATTTATGTAGCATGTATATTACCAAAGTGCTTTATAATATTCTTGGCTCTTATTCTTCTGATACTAAATCAGTTAAAGCCAAAAAAAGTTCTTTCTTATTCACTGAGAATGAAGTTTGACTGTTTTGTAGAATCTACAGGGAAAAAGACAAATGCACTAAAATTTAAATATTTGGTGTAAATTTCAGTTAAAATATTTAACTGGATAATTTAACTGGGCGCATAACAAAGTTGTACACATTGAAGATTAAATTATTAAAATAATCATTTTATTTTGAATTTTATTTATAACAAACCCTGATAGTATATATCAGTATTTCCACAATTTCTCTGATGATATGAATCATCAAGAGGTTTGTTAAAAATATAATTCCTTAGTTCCCAAGTCTTGGACTTTTTTATTTATCAGGTCAGCCACATCTCCAGACCTTTTTTATGTTTTATTTTGAGACTGGGTCTCACTGAGTTGCTTATGGCCTTCCTAAATTGCTGAGGCTGGCTTTAAACTAGCTATCCTACTGCCTCAGCCTCCAGAGTCACTAGGATTACAGGTGTGTGCCCGGCTTAGATTTAAATTTTTAGTTTATTGTCTATTTAATAATCTTTTGGAAAGCTGGAATGTACTTTCTGAAATTCTCTTTTGTCTCCCCTCTCTCTCCTTTATCAATTGTTCTTTTCTCCTCTTACTTTATGTATATATATATATATATATATATATATATATATATATATTTTTTTTTTTTTTTTACTTTTATCTATTCTCTCCTCTGCCCACCTCCACTCTCACCCCCATTCTTGAAACCAAACATAAAATAGAATTTAAACTCAGCATTTTGGATACTCATATGTACAGAAAATAATGTTTTGCTTGCAGTATTCTTAATTTCAAAAATCATATAATTATAGATTTCTATAAAAATGTCTTTTGTTTTGGAGATAGGGTCTCCCTAAATTGCTTAGAACCTCACTAAGTTGCTGAGGCTACCCTTAAACTTGCAGTCCTCCTGTGTCAACTTCCTAAATCACTGGGATTACAGTTGTGCACCATTGCACCTGGCTTCTATAAATCTTTCTATAAAAGAAAATTTCCACAACAAAACGAGTTAAATTACTTTTACTTCAAATGAGATTTTAGTTGTTTTCTTTAGGCCTTTTGGCTTTAATAGACAAAAATATTCCCCAACAAAGGCCTCATATAAGATACTCTGTGAATTTAAGGTTTTTAAAATAATAATTTTAAAATAAATTTTTAATATTTCCTTTATGAATAGACTTTCTTCTTTTTAAAAGTATTTTTAGTTGCAGATGGACACAATATCTTTATTATTATTGGGGGTATTGAGGATTGAACTCAGGTACACTCAATCAGTGAGCCACATCCCAGCCCTATTTTGTATTGTATTTGGAGACAGGGTCTCACTGAGTTGCTTAGCATCTCACTTTTGCTGAGGCTGGCTTTGAACATGTGGTCCTCACAAGACTCTGTGATTATAGGCGTGCACCACTGCACCCAGCCAATACCTTTATTTTGTTTATTTAATTTTTTTTATGTGGTGCTGGGGAGGGAACCCAGTGCCTTATGCGTGCTAGACAAGCTCTCTACCACTGAGCCACAACCCCAGCCCTAGACTTTCTTCTAAGTCCTGATATTTGGTGTTTTTGTTCTTTGCTTGCTTGCTTGCTTGTTTGTTTATTTGTTTGTTTGTTTATTTAATGGTACTGGGATTAAACCCAGGGCCCCATACATGCTAAGCAATCATTCTACCAGAGTTATAACCCCAGCCCTTGTTATTTTATTTTGAGACAAGATTTCACAAAGTTGCCTAGTCTGGCCTAGAACTTGCAATTATTCTGCCTCAGCCTTCTGAGTAGCTGGGATTACAGGTGTGTGCCACTGTATCCAGCTCCATTTGGTGTTTTGTTTTATAAATACACTGGTCACATTAACATAAATACAATTATCTAGATACATTATAAATTGTTGTAATAAGTTTTGTCTATTAAATTGATTTCATTTATACTTAATTTTTAGCTGAAAAGAGATTTTTGAGGAACCCGAATGCTTAAAGAATGTTTAGGAAAAGGCTAGTTCTCCAAGACCAAAAGCCCTATTAAATGAAAAAGCAGTGTGATTCTTCTAGGCCTTTGTTGCCTTACTGCTTTTTATATTTTGTGTACCTGAGATCAAGGACTAAACCAATTATTCTTTAAGATACTCTCTATCTACAGGCTATAAATCTACGAACCAGATTCTGAAGTGGAAGGGTCTATGTCTAGGAAATATTTCCACCTAGATTGTATTAGTTCTCTATACTGTGCTATAGTCTGTCTGTATGTGAAGTAGAAAATGTAGTTGGGAATGTATTTTGGCCAAATATATAACTCTGTTCTTAGAAACTACTTCCATTATTAACCATTGGACAGTATTGATGTCCAAGGAGTGCCCATCATGATTCCATGAGTTCAAGAATCAGCTCCCAGGGAAAGCTGCAAGTAAGTTACAAAGGCACCTAGACTGGCATGCTTGTTTGCTCCTTTTTTTTCTTTTTTTTTTTTTTGTAGATCCTTAACCTACCCAACTAGTTAGATGTATGGTATGAGAGAGGAAAATGGAAGCATTCCATAATAGCCATGCAAGTTGGCCTTTGAGATATCCCACATGACTGTCCCTTAGTTCTACCATATTTAACATGTCCAAACCAAAACTCAACTCCCAAAATATGCTAATCCTGTCATTCATATCTTCATAAATAGTACCACCATATCCACAGGAGTTCAAGTTAAGAATTAGGACTTAGTCTAGATTCCTCTTTACCTTGCTCCCCAAATCCAATTCATCATCAAATCCTGGAAGCTGCTTCTCCAAAATAAGTCTTGAATTTCATCATCTCCACTGTTTTCATATTACTTCAAGTCACCACTATCATTCACCTGGGCTTCTGTAAAAGACTCCTGTTTTCACTGTTGCCCCTCCATGCTCCATTCCCTATCCAGTAATAAAGCCATCTTTTAAAAACATAAATAGTTCATATCTCTCCTTTGCCTAATGCAACCCCATCTATGGTCTCACCTATAACTTAAACATATCCAACAATTTTGCTAGATCCAGAAAGATGCTATATGATCTGTCTCTTACTATCTCTACAATCTCACCCCCTCTCTCTTCATCCTATTGTTAACTCACCTGGACCGCATTGCATTTTCCTCCTATTCCAAGCTCCTCTGCACTCAGGTCCTGTGGATTACAGTTCTCTCTATTTGATATGGTTTTCCCCAGGCCATCTCATATTTCTATCCTCATAATTTGGGTCTCAGCTCAGTAATTATCTTCTCAAATGAGCCTTCCTCTACGCTCCTAATTTTTTAAATTAGGTATGTTTTTTAAAATTATATTCATCTATTTTATTTTTACATTAAGGCAAAAATAAAAATACACTCTCTAGTTACTATTAACTAAAATAAGTAAAATACCCTTTCTAGTCACTATATCACTTTGTTTTGTTTTCTTTGATGAAATCATTGTCTTAAGTTACTTCCTTCTTTTTCTAAATTTTGTTTTGAGACAAGGTTTCACTAAGTTGTCTAGAGTGACCTCAAACTTTCAATCTTTTTGCGTCAGTCTCCCAAGTAGTTAGGATTACAGGAATGCATCACAATACCTAATTTAACTTATCTTCTTTATATGTTTACTTGTTTATTATATTTCTCACTGCAATATATGCTACATGAAAAAGGGGATTTGTTTCAATGATCCCATGTCTGCCATGTTAATCAGTGTATCCCAGTACCTACAAGGTCTTTTGTACTTGTAGACTCTCAATAAGTATTTGTTAAATGAGTAGATTTCAGTCATCTAAGAAACAAGCAGTATCCTTTGACTGAGAATAATCATATGCATTCACTTGTAGAGAGTGAATTTAATTAAATGTTTTGCTTAAGTTGGGTTTTGTTTATATATTGATTATTGCCAGTACTCATACACATGATATGGTTGGGAAACTGTCAACATTCACATAAAGCCTATAAAAATGGCAAAGAGATTAGTATCTACATCTATTTCAGAATGTTGGTAGTGAAGTTCATGGCAAAGTAAAAATAGAAATACAAAATTAATGTTGATTTAAATATGAAAGCTAATACCTGAGTTCTGCTTTCTAGGCAGTGGGAAACTGAATGGATACTATTGCTGCAAATGAAGCTAAAATATGAGACTATAGGTTAGTTTGCAGCATAGTAAGAATGGGAAATAAGAGGTAAGATATTTGCCTAGAAACTCCAGATAGGACACATATTGTCAAAGAGTGGTTAAGGCAAGTGGTTTAGAATTAGAGCTTTGAGAAATAATATCTCATTGATTGAATGCCTACTATGCACCACACCATTGTCTATAATCCTTATAGAAATACCTATGATAGGTATTATTTCCTGATTTTAAAAATTAGTAAGCTGAATATTGGGATGTTAAATGACTTGCCAAACCCCTATAGCTATGTAAAAAGTACAGCAATGATTTAAACTAGATTTTTCAAATCCTAATGCTGACATGCCTTCTCCTGTATCAGATGTCTTCCCTTATAATGATGCATTCCATTTATTTCTGTGATTCCTGGCACCAACTTTAGGGCTTGGCACAGCAACCTTGTGAAATCATGCCTAGCTAGACAGCAAATGCCTCTGCTGCCAGTGGAGGGGCTACCTAAGAGAAATGTCCAAGCCAAATTGATTCCCAGGTTTGCTGACTAAGCAGGGTTCAAGCATCATGCTCACACCTCTTCCTCCTCACTACTCCAGTATCCCCCCACAGCTCACCTCTACCTCTGTCCTCTGTGGAAAGCATCTTCCAGATGCTAGTAAAAAAGTTATCTGGTCATGGTGTGAGGGGAAGAGGCAGCTCATCAAAATCACTGCTGAGAGCCTGGACAGGCTTAGGCAATGTGGTCTAAAGAGCTGAGGCATGTGGCCCACAAAGAGAAAGAATTGGATAAAATGCAAAACTGAAGAGGAGGATAAGCATAAGAGGAAAATCTTATTGATGGAGATGAATTAGTTACAGGACTCACTCCACAAGGGAAAAGATTTGGCTTCATTTTCTGAGACTCTCTGAGTGGAAACCATGCTGTGGAAGATAAGCATGTGGAGGGTGTGTTTGGTGGTGAGGGCATCAGTGATTAATAGGTACTTTCCACCTCTGAGTTTTATGAAGATGAATGAAGAATTTTTGAATGGAGGAAGAATTATTAAAGGGAGAGATGGGGCTAAGGCATTGCAAAGTAAAAGAGGAATGAGACTTTTTGTTCTCATACTGAGTGAGGAAAATAATTTCTTCCAACTGGGAAATGCAGAACTAATTAGTTCAGAGTTTTGAACTCAGAATTCAGGTTCTTTCATTTACCAACTGTATGCACCTCAAATAATTAATACCTACACTTTCTAAGCTACAAAGTAGCACCAATATTCTATTTTATAGTTCATTTGTTACTATAAAATAGAGAAAACATCATTACAAAATGATCCTTGTTTAAATGACATAATTTGTATAAAAAAGTGTCTAGCATTTAGTTTAGTACTCAATATATAGCAGTAATTATTATTCAGACTTGGCTTTATGCAGAGGGAGAAATGTAGCTGGGTCATTATTATCAAGGTCATAATTTGGGGACAATTCTTCCCTTTAAACTTAAGGAAGGTCTCTCCTTGGCTCAATTGTTTGCTGTGTTAACAGTTCGAATCCTCTGTACTGACTTGGCTTTCAGCTCACAGGAAAGATGAAGCCCAAATGTGATAGCTATCATCTCTACTCTTAGGCAAGCTTGCTAAAGAGCAGCTCAACCATATTGTTATTCTGAGTCATTCTAAGGATAAAGTCATCTCCCCACAGAGATGGTGTTGTGCACAGGAGATAATCCTAATGACATTCATCGTACATTTATTTAATCTTTTGCAGTTTACAAGGCACTCTTACCTAAGAAGGGTTACTACCATCTTTTGGTATATAAGAAAATAGAGTCTTAGAGAGGTGAAGCAACTCAGGGTGACATAAACAATTGATTGGTGGAGCAGGGGTCCACTGCTGTCTCTTCTGACTTCAAGATTAGGGCTCTTTTATGCTACAGGATACTGTAGAGGACATGAACAGGTAGAAGTCTAGAAAGTTAGTTGCTTCCAATCATAAAACTATTGAAGCTTTCAGATTACTTAATGCTTTGGTTTTTACACTGTGTCCAAGGAGCCCAATAGAAAGTGGAGGGAGCTAAGCAGGAGGTTAGAATTGTATGCAGCTCAGCTTTTATCAATTAAATTTATAATGTTAAGATGTTCTTTGAATAAATGTGTAGAACATTACAATTTCCTTAAATAATAAAAAGAAAGTTTGAAAAACCTGATTTAGATCGACAGCCTCATTTTTGCATAAAGGATATTGAGACAGGAGTTGAGGGGGTTAAGTAACTTGTCTAAATCTAATAACTAGTTAGGGATAGAGTTAAGACCAGCACTCACCCCTTAATCACTTGCATATTTGATAAGCATGTCATAAATGTCCCAATTCTCCCATATATTTTCCTTTGGTTACCTCAAGCAAGGAACTTCCTGTGGTAATCAAACTGTGGAGAAGTGAGCTCTTGTGTTAGTGTCTCTTAAAAACTCACTCTGTGATCTTGAGTTGGTCAGTCAACTGTCTGAATTCTCAGCTTTTTCCATAGGTAAAATAGGGATGGTTATTCCTGTCTAGGCAATTCTCAGCAAGGCTGTTGAGATGAATGTGAAAGAAAGGAATTTGAGAACGTTCTCCTCCGGGCTCTTCCAGGGAAGGAGACATGACAAGTTCAATGCTTTATTATTTATAAGTATAAATAATAATGACACTCTTCTACCAAGAGTGTCATTGCTTCTAAACTGATCTTTGTAATTTACCATCTTCATTTATTCGTTATTCCTCACTTGGGAGGGCAATGAGGTTTGTAACCATGTCAAATATATGAAATATGAAAAAGTCTCAAAAACATCTTATCACATTGGCATTCTGATAAGACTCTGATTTCTTACTACCTGCATGTAGAAAGTTATCTTTTTAGGTTAAGTGCCTTCTGTTGTAGGTAAGTTATCACTCGGGAGTTCTGGCCAGCCTGGAGAGCTCAGAGCCAGGTGAAACCTTGGGAGCTTGTGTTTGGAACTCTCCCACCTAACTAGCAATTTCTCCTCCTTCAACATCAAATACTAAGAAAATATTATCACAAACCTACATACTGATCCTGAAGGTAGACCAATTTCCTAGTGCCTTGGCCAACTTCTTAATCTTTCTGAGTTTCAGTTTTCTGTATTGCATTCCCTTTCCACTTCATTGGGCTGTCAAGGATCAGAAGGGAGAACACAGGGTAACATGTTTTTTAAATTGTGAAATTTTGGGGTCAGGGGTACAGCTCATTGGTGGAGCACTTGCCTAGCATACTAGAGGTTATGTGTTTGATCCTCAGTAGCACATATATACAAAAAAATTAAGTGTCTTGTGACTAAAAGGATTTCATTTAAAAAATGTTTTGATTAGCATATTCTAGTTATACATAATATTGGGGAGGAGATTGTCATTTTCAAGAATGTCAGACACTATAATTATTTTCAATGAGCATTTCAATTGAATCTTTTCAATTTGTTAGAATATCCACTTGGAAAGGTCAAATATTCAGGTGGAAGAGAGAAAGTATTTGTTTTGTTTCTTTTTTTGGTACTGGGGGTTGAACCCAGGGGCGTTTAGCCATTGAGCCACATCCCCAGCCCTTTTTTATTTTTTATAGTTTTTGAGACAGGCTCTCACCGAGTTGCTTAGGGTCTCACTAAGTTGCAAAGATGGCTTTGAACTTATTATCCTCCTGCCTAAGCCTCCTGAGTGGCTGGGTTTACAGGTGTGTGCCACTGGGCCTGGCTGAGAGATAGTATTTTAATTCGTTCTGGTCTCTATGAAGAAAGTAAAATAGCAATACTGAGCAAGGCAGAATTATAGGGAGCCAGTTACCTACTTGGCATTATCGCAGAACAATAAAAACTTATATTTTCAATGGAGGACATTTAAAATTTTCTAAGTAAGAAATTGAAAAGAACTTTACTAAAACTCCACTTTAGCTATCCCAAATTAATAACTATCTCCCTTGGACAACAGCATTTCTATGCTTGCCAATGATGATACTTTTAAAAATCTGGACCTGGTTTCCACTATGCAGACAACCCAGTCACAGAAGCCAACTAGTATTTTAAGACTGCAATGTTTACTAATGGATGTCTGGCTAGAAACAGTGTTGGCAGAAACCTGGCAGAGAGGGCTGGGGTTGTGGTTCAGTGGTAGAGTGCTTTCCTAGCATGCATGAGGCACTGGGTTCGATCCTTGGCACCACATAAAAAAATAAAATAGAGGTATTGTGTCCATCTACAACTTAAAAAAAAGAAAAGAAACCTGGCAGAGGCATTTACTCTCACTAATGATGTAGAACAGACTGCATAATTATGTCCACTTGTGTCCACTTGCCCAAAACTGTCATGTAGTGGAACTACGAACAAGTGCCCCCTGAAGTCCTGAGGTTTTCCTGCAAGAGGCATTACATCAGAGTTGGTTGAAATATTCCCAAAATCTTTGTTCCAGCTGTTCATTTCCTTTAGGACCTTCTTTACAAAAATTATTTCACAAAGCACAGTGGATATCAGTCTGTTTTACAGAACATTTGGAGACATAAAGACAATATTACCATACATAGACCATTTCAAGCCAGGAAAAAGCCTATCAAACATTTCCTTGGAAATAACACCAAATACTTTTCTTGTATACATATTAACATATCCCTAACTTAGGAGGATACTCAATCTAACCCCTTATCCTTTGCCCCAGAAAAGCTATAGCCAGTTATGCATTATCATTTTCTTTTTTACCTGTATCTGGGAATAGAGGCATCAATAAAGAAGAAGGACAATGGCATTCATTTTGGATTCCTGACATTGTTACAATATCATTATTTTAGAGAAGAGTAATTTCTATGTATTAAGAGATTCCAAACTTAGAATATATGGGAAATCATTTGGTATTTAATAGAATTCAAGTCATGCACATAGCCCTAGAAAATGGTAATTAATAAGTCACTAAGCAAGGAAAATGAATAAAAGTAAGCCTTTAAAATGGAAATCCTCAGAATAAAGGAATAGTTACCATTATTTTATTAGTATTACTCGTTATTAAAGATATAAACATACTATCATCATATTTCTTTTCCTTCTACCTAGTTTCTATACCTCCAAGGAGTCTTCGTTACATTTTCTGAAATAGGATGTTAATTCGAAGATTTTAGAAGTAAACCATGAATAAGGACACTAAAGAAGCATTAATTTTTGTAGATTACTATTAAATAATATCTTTAGCCCATCCTAATAATTTAACCACAATGTTTGGCAAATATTATAAATATTTATCTATTTTAGAAATAGCATTATCTAGAGCCAAATATTATGATTCTTTCAAATGGATTGGAACTTGGATCTGGGGAAGATCCCACCTTCCTCCTTTCCTCCTTTTCTTCTGTTTATCCTTCCTCTTTTCATTCTTATGATCATTTGGTACCCGTTATCTATATCTATAGCAACGTATCAATGGAAGGGGTTCAGGAAACAATGAGCTGACATGCCTGTATGGTGGCATTCAAACAGAGAGATATAAATGCCAGGCAAGATGCTATTGTTGCTGCTGCTCCCACACACACCCCTATCAAGATGTTTGTGCCTCAATTATTGATGCAGATGAAATAAAAGATTGTCTCTTTAATTTTTAACATATTCAAAGTTAATATATACCCTTTACTTTTCAACATTGTCAATGTTAGTATAAGTCTTTTAATTTTTAATATTTTAAAGTTAATATAAACCCCATTAATGTTTCTCAGCTGATCAAACACAGGAATGATCACTATGAACTAGCTGTATCAGTGGTTTTACTAGTCAGTAACCAACACATTTTTAATTTAATTTTATTTTTTGGTATGATATTATCAACAGTCATAGTGACAACTACACTTAGTTAAAACAGTTTTTGGTATACAAAGTGGTATCACCCTCAGTACTTCGATTGAGACTCTTTAGATCACTACTCAGCATCCTAGACTTCTTCCCCAATTGCTTCTGCAATTTCATGATCTCTGCTCTGTGCTACTACTGTTCCCTCTTCCCTAGGTTTCATTCCCTGGATGCACATTATATCCTTTCTTCATTCTTCCAAGTATGTTCAACATAGGCTATCAGATATAATAAACTTTACTAAGTGTATTAGTTTCCTAGGCCTGTTACAACAAAATACCATTATGAATGACATAAACAACAAAAATATATCATCTCACAGTGCTGGAGGCTATAAGTCCAAAATCAAGGTGTCAGCAGGGTTGTTTTCTTCTGAGGCTGAGAGAAGGATCTGTTCTAGACCGTTCTCTTTAACATATAGATGTCTGTATTCTTCTGTATCTCTCTTTTTTTAAAAAATTTTTTAATATTTATTTTCAGCGGACACAACATCTTTGTTTGTATGTGGTGCTGAGGATTGAACCTGGGCCGCACGCATGCCAGGCGAGCGCGCTACCGCTTGAGCCACATCCCCAACCATCTTCTGTATCTCTTAATGCCATCTTTCTTCTATTCATATTTCTGTGTCTAAGTTGTCCCTTTCATAAGGACACCAGCCATATTAGAATAGAGCCTATCCTAATGACCTCATTTTAACTTAAGTTTGTGAAGATCCTATCTTTAAATAAGGTCATATTCTGAATGATTAGTTTAAGACTCTTAACATGTATTTTTTTAGGAAGATACAATTTAACTCATAACACTAAGGTTTAAAGATAACAGATGGGAAACACAATATAGAAAAGAACTTAATGAAATTTTAAGTGTCATTATCATGTAATCCAGTGGCCATGCCTAGTATAGGGCCTGACTCTCCTCTTCCTTATATCCAACCTGTTACCATGTTTGGGGGGCCAGTTCATTTCTCTGGATAGAAATCAAGTAGTTCACATCACTTTCTATCTGTGATGGTTAATTTTATGTGTCAACTTGATTGTGTCATTGGGTGCCCAGATATTTGGTCAAACATTATTATGGGTATGTCCATGAAGGTATTTTTGATGAGATTAACATTTAAATCAATAGAGTACAGCAAATAATCTTCTATTATATGGTTAAGTTTTATCCAATCAACTACAGGCCTGAATGAAACAAAGGCTGACTGTCCCAGAATTATTGTGCCTGACAATTTTCAAATTGAAACATCAGTTCTTTCTGGTTTTATAGCTGTTTCCAGCTTCAGGACTCAAACTTCAGGACTCAGCTCTTCAGATTTTGGACTTGCCAGTCTTAATAATCACATGAGCCAATTCTTTAAAATCTCTCACTCTCACCTTCCCTACCCCTCTCTCACTCTGGAGAACCCTAAATCTCTAAGACCAGGTTTCCCACCTAATGAAGAACAACCACAAATGTCTTAACAATCTTTCAGGATTAGAAGCTAGCAGCCTCAGAGCCAGCCCTTTACCAAACACTGTGTTCCACCCCTCTAATCTGAAGCCCCTATATCTGGGCTATGCAATCTGAGTTTCAGTTAACTTTATGACTAAAATACCCTCCCCAATAATCTCTCTGAGAATAAGACAAGAAACTCGGCCAAAGGTCAATAGCAGATGCCAAACTTAATGCAATCATGAATTGAGAAACACTAAGATTCAAACTCAGAGCATATTGCACATGCATAAAACTTCTCATACATTTCAAATCATTGAGGACTTTCTCAAATTCTCTTTATCTAATTTCATTTAGGGCTTTTCATGCAACTAGACAATTTCTTTACCAACTTGTTTTTTATAGCTTAATAATGTGTATGTGTGTCTTTATAAAGAATTAGCTTTAACTAATTAAGACTCAATGTGAAATCCTCCCAAATTTAAACAGATCAGAGCTGAACTAAATCAGTCTTGAGTGTCTCCAAGTTAGAAGAGGCACCCCATTCCCTCTGACTCTATGACTTGTCTTTCATTTCTATCTTGGGTACTTTCCCAGATTCTCTATGTCACTACATCACTAGTTACCTCTCCTCCAAGGCTGTATTGTTCTCCTTTAAAATTTTTAGTGACAAAAATGTTTTCTGTTGGCAAATTTGGCATGACTGAGACAGGCTGGCATTTTCAAGAACAGCTTTACCAAATATGAGGGAAAATAGAATAGTTATGGGAAACACACATAGTATAAAAATAGCCAACTTTCCAACTGCAGGTTTCTGTTTCTAAAAATTCCATTTGAAGCAGGAAAGCTTTACTGGGCACTAAGCTCATTTACCCTTAGTCAACCACATCCCCTAATTTTGTTATATCCTGTCTGGACTCCTCCTTCTCTCCCACCAACACTTCATGTATCAACACTCAGAGAGTCCTATGATTTTGAGTGACTATCTCAATTTTTGAACCCAGACTTTAAAGGAGAAAATATCGAAGAACTTACTTTTGAAATGAACACTCTTCCTAATAAAATATTGTGGACTTAAAAAGAACAGTTCAAATGTTGGCTTACAAGAGATTTTCAAGTTTTGATGTTTAAAAACACTGGATTTCAAACATCATCCCTTTAAAATACAATGTTGGGTTGTGCATGTGACTTAGTGGTAGAGTGCTTGCTTGGCATGCTCATGGCCCTGAGTTTGATCCTCAGCATCACACACACACACACACACACCACACAAAACAAACAAACAAACAACAACAACAACAAAAAACTAATGTTAATTCAGCATGAATCACAGTGTATACTGGGAAATGATTCCTGGGATTACAAAGATTGTTTACAATGGCATGTAGGATTCTGTGATCAAATAAATTTGAGGAATGTTGGGTTAAACTAAATTTTATAGTTTTCTACACTGCATAATTTCTAAAGGCTTTTCATGAATTCAACAAATGTTTATTGGGCACCTATTATGTGTCAGGCACTACTCTAGGAACTAAGAAAATCACTGCAAAGAGTGAACAGAATAGATAAGATCCTTTTCCTGACCTCAGTAAATTCCTTTTCTAGGTGAGATTCACAAACAAAAAAACAAAACCCTGAGCAAACAAGCAAGATCATTTCAAATAGTGAGTATGGACTGTGAATACCTTTATAAGTGATAAAAGGAGTAACTGGAAGTGGGAAATTCAGCAAACAGAAGGAATAATAAAAGACCTAGCAGGAAACAGCATGGCATTTTGGAGACAGAAAGGAACCTCAGTGACTAGAACTGAGTAACTGAGGGGAAATATCCATGAAGAGGTTTGATCTTAGAGACTACAGTAAAGAATAAGATGTTATCGTGGCATATTTGGGGGTGAAGGAAAGACAGAGACAGAGAAAATCTGGAGCTTAGGACAAAGGTTGAGATATAAGGTGGGAAAGGCATTAACATACAGATGGCATTTCAAGTCATGGAAGTGGAGATCACCTTGGGAGAGTGGAGAAAGGAGCTAAGGCCCAAAGTCAAGCACTGAGGCACTTCAAATTTTGAAATCTGGTGCAGATGAGGAGCCAGCAAAGGAGACTTTTAGCATGCTTGTGTGCATTAGAACTCTGAGAAGCAGATACAGAAGGCAACATCTCCCAAACATATTTGATCTTGGAACCTTCTGTCACATAGCATCTCTCAGACTGTGTTTTCAAGGAAAGAATTTTTGGAAATACTTCTCATACCCTTTTAGCTATACTTCATTGTGGCAAATATGTTAACTTCTAAGATGACATAGACAAGTATTTTCTTCTCTAGATAGGGATTTTTCCAGAAGCCCATCTGTGGCTAAACAAAATGCTGCCCTGATGATTCAGGCCAAGAAATATACCTACAGGAAGCATAATAAACGCCAAATGCAGTGAAAGGGAAAGGAGGGCTTCCCCACCATGGCCTCACTGAGCACAACCTCAAATCTTGGAAGGATTTTGCCTTTTTCACATTCATAATAGTTATTTTGGTGGAAGAGTAAAATTGAAGTCTGGAGAGAGCCCTAGGGAGTAAATGTTCTTTTGCGTGTGTGTGTGTGTGGTGGTGGTGGGGGTGGTGGACGGGGATAAATATGTAACTTTGTTCAGGATACTAGTATATGTGTGTTTCTACTATATACTATGACAGAACATCATTTTTCTACTTTAGAAAGTTAATTTAGACGAAAATATTTTCATCATTTTTCTAATTATTTTGTTTATTGGCTTTTGTTTTGGTTATAAGGAACAAAAACTCAGAGGCCCACAAGTAAATATATATATATATGAAGGAATTATTGACAGGGAGATAATCTGGTGTTAGGAAATTATTGGGATCTGAGGCAGCCCTAGGGATAGGTTTCTCTATAGAATCCTCCCACCCCCATCCCTACACACACACACGCACACTCAGAGGCTGTGTGGTCTTTCTCTCAAAGTATCCCTGAGACTTTTAATAGTTTATAGTTATGCACTAAGAAATAATAAATTCTCTATATTTTCATACCACATTCTAAATGAATAACAATTGTCTTATAGATCTGCTTTATAAATGAGAGGCCGAGTTCCAGGAAAGAGAGAAGCCCTAGATGGGTTTGTTAAACCTGAATTCTGCTCCTATGTGACTATAGGCAGGTAGCTTCATTTGGGTCCCAAATTCTTCTGTGAGGGAAAGAGATTGAGTAGGGATAGGTGATCTTTAAGAAGCATCTTATTTGTGTGATTCAGCTGTGGTCATATAACTAGGCATTAACATGGCAGAGTAGGAACCTCATCTTGTATCACCTGGCTCCATGTTTTATTTCATTACATCACACTGCATGTGCATTTTAAATTTTTTTTAATCTCAGCCAGACTTTTTCAACTATTTGGATTGCTATGAAAACACCAAGAAGCAGCATGGCACACTGAAAAATGTATAAGCTTTGAAACCAAAAAGTACTGGGTTTGGATCTAGGTCTACTTTCAATTCTATGATCTTGAAGCAGTTAATGAACTCTTGGCCTCAGTTTTATCATCTGTAAGACAGGTGAATATAATACATAATAGGATTCTGTTCAGATCAAATGAGATTGCATTTATAAAGCATCATGGACATAAGTAGATAAAAACCTTCCATTTCCCCCCTTTTAATTATTTCGGGAGATAAAAAATTACAGAAAAGCATTCATGAACCAGGATGTAGTGAGGTGTGTGGTGCCTTCATTTTCTATACTGGTACTCTTTATTCAGGAAAACATCTTAGTTCACTCCTTCTGGTTGAAAACCTTTCCAAGTTCCCCCTTTGGAAAGCATGCACTCTGAATATAATTGAATCTTTCTTGATGATTGAAGACCTTGCTATACCTCAGGCTTATTATTCTAAACTTGAATTCAAATTATTCATCTGCTTGGAAAAACATGCAGGAGGTACAAAGTTTAGTTAGAATGTGTAACACTCAGGAAATCTAGAAGTTTATTGTTGGTTTTGAATTAAAATCCTTGTTAACAATTTCTTTGTGGTTCAGACTTCTAAATTGTTTGTGTCAGGTCGGTGGTGGTGACTTAGAACAAAGCAGCCCACGTGGAAAAGAAACATCAATCAGGCTCCGACAGAAATGCCTGTCAATCAATGGGATCTCCTGACTAACGCCTGTCAATCAGCAGGACACCCTGGCCAATCCTGGAGTTCAGCCAACTCCCCTGACCAACTCCAACTGGACAAGGGACTCTAAAAACACCTTTTCCTGTCCCAAGCCCTTCCCTTCCTGCTGTAAACTCCATAAAAGTCTAGTCCAGTCAAGCTTCCATGCGGTTTCTCCTCAGACCCTTCTCCTGTCCATTCTGTTGTTCTGATAGAGTTCCTCCTGGGAGTGATCTCAGTAAAGCCTCTTTGGGCGGCCTTTTTAAATCTGCCTCCTTTGGTTGCTACCTGCCTTGCCTGATCTTACAGTATGAACATTCTGTTTATAGTGGAATTATTGAAAGGGAACTCATCTGGTGCTAAGAAATTTGAGTTAAACGAATTGTGAACAGACTTTTTTTTTTTTTTCTTGAATGCCTATTTTGTGGAAGGACTTGAACCAGGCAGGCACCACTTTGGACATTAGTAATTCTAAAGATTAGTTTGCATCATTAAAAAATTGTATACTATCTTTGATGAGTCAAAACATAAACTTGTAAAAGAGTAATTACAAGAGGCAGGCAAATGAGAAAAGTCTTTATAAAGAAGCTACTACTTGAAATGGGCTTGAATGATGGATTTGGACCAGCAGTGCTTGAGAGTAGGAAGAATGTTTGGTGGGGAGAGGTCTTTGAAGCAGAGGGAACAATTGGAATAAATGCCTGGGGATGGGAAAGTTTGGAGTATATCAAATGGACTGTAAGTTGATTGTTTCAGAGATAAGTAAGTATAACACAAGATATTTACTTGGTACATTCCTAGTTTTGGGTAATATGTACTGAATATCCAGCTATCTCAAAAAGTATTTCTTAGACCCCTGTAATTATGAGAATCTGTGATCCATTGTGCTTTCTTTTATAAATTGGTTTATGTCCATAGGCTTATAATATTTAGGTTACAAGAAAAACCACAGGACTTCCAATTTGCCTACTGTTAGAAGCTTAAACCCATCTCCTGGACATCAGAAATGTGGGGTACACCAGACTGTCCTACCAAGATCCAATCTCCTTAGAGCCATGGATAGGTCCTGGCTTTGGACAGCCATTGGTCCTCCTTAAATCTCTCAATCCAGGAGTATAGAGGAGGGAGAGAAACAATCTCCTCTCCACTTGCCTTACCTGCCCCTGTTTGTCAGCAGATCCTTATTCCCATTCCCATCCCACACAAGCTTCTTAAAAAAGCAAAGATCACTTTCCTCAGAAGGGAGGACAGCATTTTGCCTAATGGCCAACAGTTATTCCCTCTTTTTGATAGTGGAAAATGAAAGGGGGAAATCTACATAGGACCCTGGTGTTATGGGACATGCTCAGGCTGTTCTTCTGTGGCCAACACTCTCAGCAGAGGTAAAAAGGCACCACATAGCAATGTGTGTTCCACATTGAAACATCTGAGCACTGGGATCCTTGTTAAAAATTGCTAGTAGATACTGGCCCAAACATTTTTAAGCATTGATTGATTCTGATAAAAATAGAAAGTTGATGAGATTCTCAAACTTGGCTTTCTAACAAGTAAAGCAAATGTGGGCTGTGCCAAGGAATACAGCCTTCTTGGTTCTTAAAGAAGCAGACATTTCATCCAAGATGCCTAATGAGGAAGGCATTTGGTATTTCTCCCTGTCCAGAGCCTAAGTTCCCTTCCAGGTTTGTCCCTCTCCCTCTCTCTCTCTCTCTCTCTCTCTCTCTCTCTCTCTCTCTCTCTCTCTCTCTCTCTCTCTCATTGCTGTACCACTCCTGACATCTTTATTCCTGCCCTTCACTTTCAACCATAATACAAAACTGCTCCCCATTTAGTGAAAAATCCCTTTCCTAACATGGCTCATGGTCAGAGTACTAGAACCAGAAGGGAACTTAGAGGTCATTAAATTCACCTACTGGCCTTTGAGGTAAGGAAAATGAATGTCAGAGAGATACAATGGTCTTGCTTCTTGTGGGATGATAAAGATAGAAGTGAGCAATGGAAGTTGTAGGATCATTTCTGTATGTATTGTGGCTTACAGAGTGCTAGTCCATATGTAATCTTACTTAAGCCCATGACGTAGGTGATATGTCCCTTTACAAGTGAGGAGACTGAGGCCCAGAGAATTCTGCTATAAGGGGAAAGCATATATACTTTTCTTCCCATGGCAAAGCCTTATAACTGAAATGCCAAACGCAATTTTGAAGAGCAAGGCAAACAAAGAGTAATGAGATGCTGCCTAGGCACTCACATCTATTAGGAGAAGGTTGTCAGTCCCTCCCAAGACCACACACAAGGCACCCTAATGTTGTCATAAAACCACCTGAACCCTAGAGGGACTGAGTCCCATACAGCCATTGACTCCCTCTAAGCATGGGTATGTGGAAACTCGGGAAAGAACCAGCTATTCTACAGAGAAACCTATGTTTTAAATTTCACAAAATTGAGAGTGTCTAAATAGGAAAAGTGAATAAATTAAAGCTGGCTTAAAATTACAGAAGCATTTGGGGTTTAACCAAAAATGGAGGCAAAGTGGGGATGACCTTTCTTCAGACCTTTTCTTTTTCTTTTTTATTCTTTGTGAACAGTACTGTCCTCTGTGGTCCTACTTTTTCAAAGTGACACCGAAAAGCATGTACTCTTTTTCTTTTATTCTTTTATTTACCCTTTTTATTCTTGGCAAGAGAATCTGATCAATAAATAGATCATGCCTTCATGGATGGCAAAAAAATTATCTGGAACTTTTGTTTATCCTTAGACCAGGGTCAGCAAATCACTGCCTATGGGCCAAATCTGACCTACTACCTGTTTTTTTAGGTGCATGAGAGTTAAAATTAGTTTTTATATTTTTAAATGGTTGAAAAGAATAAAAAGAGGAAATAGAAAAAAAGAGGAATAATATTTCGGAGTGGGAATGATATTAAGTTAAAATTTCCAAAGCAATAAATAAAGTTGTATTGAATGCAGTTATGTGCACCATTTACATCTTGTTTATACTTTCACACAAAAACAATGGAGTTGAGTAGTTGCATCAGACTATATGGCCCTCAGAGCCTAAAAATACTTGCGGTCCAGCCCTTTACAGAAAATCTTTGCAAACACCTCTATTGGAGCACTAACCATATTGTGTGAAAATTGGTTTTATTCATAACCATCTCCCCAGCTAACTCTTTTTAAATTGCAGAATTTGGTAAAATTCCTCAAACGGTTCCTTGTTTCATTCTTTTTATTGCTTCCTTTTTTTTTTTCTTTTTTAGTACTTAAGATCAAACCCAGAGCCTCATATATGCTATACAAGCCCTCTTCCACTTAACTACATACATCTCAGCCCTTTTTTTATTTTACTCTGAGACAAGATTTCAAATATAAGTTGGTTCTCCATGTCTTTCAGTATCATGAAGGGGATGACCTTACTAATTAACCCTACTGGAACATTTGATGTTCATGTGTGTGGTGTGTGTGTAGCATGTTGTGCATAAATTCATTCTAAATTACAAATTTCCTTACCTTTCTTTCTGTATTCTTTCTTTCTCCCTCCCTCCCTCCCTCCCTCCCTTCCTTCCTTCCTTCCTTTCTCCCAGTTTTTGGGAAGACAAGTTATTGCTAAATTGTCCACGCTGGCCTTAAAATTCTGTCCTCTTGCTTCAGCCTCCCAAAGAGCTAAGATTACAGGCCTGTGCTGCCATGTCTGGCTGATAATTTCTTTTCTTCATGTCTGCCTGTCTCGTGTGAATCTAATAACATGATCAGTTTTTTCAGGGCCCGGTCACTATTAAGAATCTGAGCATGTGCAGTTCAGAAATACTCTTTTATCTCTTTGCATCTACATGGTAGCCCCAGAAAACAGTCATCTGTCCTTACTTGAGAAATATTACTACTTAGAAGAACTTACTATTTAGCAAATCATGACATTTTCAAATCAAATGGAAATAAAAGTCCTTGTCTAAGCAAGTTCACAGAGTCATGCTCTTAGATGATATTCTGTGAACAACTTCATGGTGCAAGCTCGGGGGCCTAGTGTGATATCAGTATGATTTGCTTTATTATCCTGGGCTGAGGTTGTAGGGTGCTTGTCCAGTGATAGAGTGCTTGCCTAGCATGTGCCAGACTCTGGGTTTGATTTCAGCACTCAAAAGAAAAAAAATAAACCATTATCCTTCACTGTTTCTTCCCAGAAATATTATTGCTGCTCCCAAATTCCATCATTGTTAAAAAGTAAACAGAATCTTAGAATTGAGACATGGGTGACATAAGGAAATATGCTTCCTGCAACCATGGCCCTATGTTTTCCTGCTGAAGTTAAGACCAGCCCTCATACAATAAGGTAAAACTTTGTCTTCTGCACTTTCCTGTTCCTTTTAACCCCTAACCCCCCTTGGGTTTCTAACATTGCCCACTGATTGTCCTGAGCCTCTGTTATGATGCACCATGTGTGGGAAACACCCAAGCTTTCAGTTCAGTATCTCCTTTCCCTTCCCTTTTTAAATGAAAGGTAGTAAGGTATAGTGGGAAAGGGTAAAGTACTTAGATCCAGCTCCTCCACTCATTGGTGGAGCCGCAGTTTCCATTATCTGCCAAATAGATAGTATTTATCACCTACCTCTACTAAATCATCCTCAAGTCCCTTACCAGCAAGGATCATGCATTATTTATTCCTCTTTTATCTTGCACTATTCAATACAGAGCATGCAGCAGACATTTGACACATGACCCCAGAATGAAATTGCACCTACTTTATATATAATCTTTTATGAATTGTGACGTGGCATTTTCAGGCTGAAAGGAACCCAAAGACCTATCTAGTTCAGTGTCAGCAAATGTGAGGCAGATGGACTCATTTCCCACTTCTAGGCTAAGAGGACAGAAATGGCTAAATTGTCACTATATTTTCTCCAGTTGAGTGTCTTCCATATCCTAAGTTTCCCAATGTTCAATAGAGCTCTCTAGGAAGCCAATACCATTAGACTGAAATGATCACTGAGGAAAACATTTAATGTACCATTCGGAACTGATTATAAGTTGCACTTCATAAATGAATAAAGCCAGACTCAGGAAAGTGAGATGATTTGGACAATGTCATACTACCAAAATAAGCACTAGGGGGAAATTCTAGGACAAATGAATTTTATTTATTTATAAAGATAAATGAGTTTTATTTATTTATTTTTGTTGTTGTTTGTTTATTTTGGAGACAGGAGAGCCTTAAGGTCATGTTTCTGTCTCCGTGGCAACTGAGAAGGCAGGTCAGTGACTCAACATACTTTCTGTGACATCTTCTTCCAGGCAAAGGCATGAGACTCAAGGATATGATGAGGACTCAGCACTAGATCTTATAGATCTATAAAAAATGGAAAAATATTAGGATGATAAGTGAGCTAACAGAGATATGCTTAGAGCCTTGCAAGGGCAACAGGACATTGCCCACTCATTGTTCAGAAAAAGTTATGGGCAATAACTTAATTAAGAATGTGATTTCTGAGCTGATTCTTCCAAGAAGAGTCATGGTTATTCTGACATAAAGGGGAAGGGCATCTATCAGAAGAAACTGTGTGCATAAAGGCTCAGAAACTGTGTGTGTAACTGGTCCATAATGGGACTAGCAAAGACTATATATATATATGAATGAATACTGGTGATTGAACCCAGGGATGCTTACCACTGAGCTACATCCTCAGCCCTTTTTATTTTTTATTTTGAAACAGCTTCATGCTGAGTTGCCCAGACTGGCCTCAAACTTGCAATCCTCCTGCCTCAGCCTTCTGAGTCACTGGGGTAACAGGTGTGGGCCATTGCGCTAAACAAGGCAAGAGTTCTGTATGGAAGGAGCTCCAGGTGTGCGGTGAACCGGGAAGAAAGGAGGAGAATGAGAGCAATGTCAAGAGAGTGCTCTGTAAAGATAAGTAAAATCAGCCTGCTTTGAAGGAATCTATAAAGGCTGATAAGACATGCATAGAAAAATTCTAACACATAACAGAATGATCTAATGCTTTTCAAAGGATCAAAAGAAGTGTAGGGGAGATCAAAGAAGGGAGAAATGACTTCCCACTGGGAGTTAGGATCACATCACTAATAAGTCAGGCAGGGTTCCAATTGGTTCTTTTTTTATTATTAAAAAGAGAAACAAACAACAACAAAAAAGAGCTTTTTCTATAGTTTTCTAAATTCAGACTTCAAGTAGAAGTTAAAGATTTGCAATAAAATTACTTGCCCAATTGGAACTCTGAGTCATCCCTTTAACTTAATGTACCTAATCTAAAATCCTAACACACTACCTAGAGGGGTGTCTATTCCCAGTATATAACATGTTGCTTGCTTTCTTCATGGTGCTATTCTACTACCAGTGCCTAGAATAGTGCCTGACATCTAGCAGGTGCTGAATAAATATTTGTGGAATCAGTATTTTTTCCTGTTTTTTCATCCTTATGAGTATTTTTATTTGTTCTTTTTAGATATATATGACAGTAAAGTGTATTTTGACATATTATGCATACATGGAATATAACTTATTCTAATTAGGATCCCATTATTGTGTTTGTACTTGATGTGGAATTTCACTGGTTGTGTATTCATATGAACATGGGAAAATTATGTCTGATTCACATTACTATCTTTTCTATTCCCCATCCCCCTTCCCTTTCCTTCATTCCCTTTTTGTAATCCACTGAGCGAATCAGTATTTTTTCATTGTTTATCTTTTCTTTTTATTCTAATTTGTTGTATATGACAGCAGAATGAATTACAGTTCATGTTACACATATAGAGCACAATTTTTCATATCTCTGGTTGTATACAAAGTATTGAACCCAGGGCCTTGTACATGTGAGGCAAGCACTCTACCAACTGAGCTATATCCCCAACTGGAATCAGTATTTTAAGTGATATATTTTGACTATGACTTATAGTCACTCTTGATAATTTTTTTAAAACTGTCTTTAAGATATCTTGTCCCTTGGTTGCTCTGGGTGCAACTGTATTTATCATGGAATTGGATTTCTGACTTAAAAAATATGGTAACAGAACACACAGCCACAATCTAGGAAAGCTTCTTTCTAATTTTCAAAAACTCTCCTTGTGCCAGCTTTAGTGTTTGGGAGTGGGGTGGGAAAGAAGTGTGGTCTAGTGAGAGCACAACATTTCTGGGCTCAGCCACTCCCAGCTGCATGGTTGGCTACCCATGTGGTCTCAAATTAGGGCAGCTCCTCTGTCTTGTTCTTTGCCCACTGAACATAAAGACTGTGAGAGTCTTGGATAAAAGTGAAAAGCATGTAGTGGGGGTGCTTTTGGCTTGTTTGGTTCTTTCCAGAGCTCTGCCTCCTGTACCAGGAGAGGAAACCTTCCACATATGCAGGGATGAAAGAGTATGCTGCCTTATAAACTCTGCATCTGCTTGACACTTCCTGGAATGTGACTTTTAACATGCTTGATGATCACTGTCAAATGGACCATCAATGAAAATCATTATCAACTCTATATATTCCATGTTTTAAAAAAACCATTCCACTTTTGTTTAATTTTAGGTTTATATGCCAAAAGTACTGGGTATACATAGATTTTATTTTGTATTGAGGAAGAGACTTGTTTTATATTTTGAGCTTTCACAGACTGTTTCCATTGCTCCTTGAAATTTTTGAATCTCCTCTGGATTTAGAAAACTATAGAAAAAGATATCTTTTTTGTTTGTTTGTTTGTTTGTCTTTTTTTTATTTATATATGACAGCAGAATGCATTACAATTATTGTTACACAGAGCACAATTTTTCATATCTCTGGTTGTGTACAGTATGTTCATACCAATTTGTGTCTTCATACCTGTACTTTGGATAATAATGATCAACACATTCCACTATCATTAATAACCCCATGCCCCCTCCCTTCCTCTCCAACCCCTCTGTCCTATCTAGAGTTCATCTATTTCTCCCATGCTCCAGCTTCCTACTCCACTATAAATCAGCCTCTTTATATCAAAGAAAACATTCGGCATTTGGATTTAGGGTATTGGCTAACTTCACTTAGCATTATCTTCTCTAACTATCCATTTACCTGCAAATGCCATGATTTTATTCTCTTTTATTGCTGAGTAATATTCCATTGTGTATAGAGAAAGCTATCTTAATGGTTTTACTGTCTTCTCATCCACCCCAAAGAAGAACCTGTGAGAATTCTCTCCATTTCTCTCACCACTCTTAAGTCCCCTTTGTTCTACCCCCAACTTATTCTCACATGTATTCCCTCTTGTCCAGTACCTTTGTTGAGTCTCCCAGTCTACATTATTCCAACAACCTCTAATCCAGTCTCTTAACTCTAAGATCTGCTTATCAGGCCAGCCTTTGAACTGCTCCATACTAAACTTCCCAAAGCACAGATGAGACTATGTGACTCTCCTCCTCTAAAGCCATTGGGCAACTCCTTTCACACAGGAAATTAAATGCAAAATCCTTAGCATACTATTTAAGGTCATAATAATTCATGACAATGCTCTTCATATCTAACCTTTGGAAATGAAAAATGAGTAGAAGAAAAATAAATATATAAAATTAACTGGACTTATTACATAAAAGATGTCATCCAGAAATCCACTGCAAAAAGCGTATGTGGAGCTGGGAGTGTAACTCAATGGTAGAGTGCTTGCCTTGCATTAATGAAACTCTGGGCTTAATCCCCAGCACTGCAAGAAAAAATAGTTGTGTGTCCACATATACACACACATATACACAAACATATATGAGTCTATTTATATATATGTGCGTGTGTGTGTGGGTGTGTGTGTGTGTGTATATATATACACACACACACACACACACACACCCACACACACACACACACCCACACACACAATGTGATAAGTGATTATTAGGTATTAGGGTTTCTAGACAAGACCATACAAGTATACTATATAAAATGTATATAGTTTGTAAGCAAACTACCATGCATGTATAATAAAAAATTACTGTTTGATGCCAACAAATAAAAAAAGGAAACCAGTAAGTTTTAAAATAATTTTTAAGAAACAAATCTTGACTCCTGGTCTTTGAAGTGACAGGATAAGTAGACAATTCCATTTGTCTTTGTAGTTAACATTTACTATGTACTTGCAGTAAGCCGGGTCACATTCTAAGATCTTTCTAAGTATTAGATTTACAAGTATTTAATCTCATAACAACCTCATAAAATAGATATTTCCACATTTTGTAAACAAGGAAGTTTAGCCCAAAATCACACAAGGAGTGGTAAAGGGAGAATTTGATTGAGGCAGCTTGGTTCCAAAGTTTCAGTCCCAGTGACAACACTGTATTAAGAGCCACTAGAGAGTTATCAGGAAGACTAAGATCGAGTTAATAGTGGAGGAAGTGTCTTAAAGCTATCAGCAGAAGATTAGCTGGAGAGCAAAACTGGGCAGTCAGGACTGGTTATTGGGTATGTGATATTTTATTGAGGTGGTTTTAGTGCTAGTAATATAATTCAATATTCATAGTTTATTTGTTACTATAAACCAATAGGGCTGGAGTTGTGGCTCAGTGGTAGAGCACCTGCCTAGCATGTATGAGGCATTGGGTTTGATCCTCAGTACCACATTAAAAAATAAATAAAATTATTATGTCCATCTACAACAAAAATGTTTTAAAAATAAACCATTAAATGTTAGCCTTAAAAAATCACCAAGTAATCTGCGCAGAAGAAACTCTAATGAATGTCAGGATGAAGTGAGGGTCAAATGGGGAATTCAAGAATGGTACTAGAATTCAAGAATGGTGCAGAGATTTGGTGAGAGAGTAAAATTTAGAAATGGACTAAGATTGTAACATTAAAAGTGGTAGTTTATTAATGTGATTTTTAGGGTCATAGTGTGTCCATGGTGTCAAAATGAAAGCATTTTACTTCAAAAAGGGACATGCTGGAGGAAGAAGCTAAGTGGTAAGTGCTAACCACAGTCTGCCTTGGGCAGTAGCAGAAAGAAGCCTCAGGCCAAGTGATAGAAGGAAGTCCCTTTCTGTTCTGGTTATCAGAAAGGACAAAGAAATTAAAACACCATTTTTGCAATGGATAAGTTTACAAAACTGCAGGAAGTATGAGAAGACTCCAAAGATAGGGCACATTTTTGAAACATCTTCATGTAATATCTTTTTGCTTTGAAGTAGTTTCAATATGAAAATTGGAATTATTTGATGAAGTGGCATTATCTTTTTTTAAAGAGAGAGAGAGAATTTTTTAATATTTATTTTTCAGTTTTCGGTGGACACAACATCTTTATTTTATTTTATGTGGTGCTGAGGATCGAACCCAGTGCCCCGTGCATGCCAGGCGAGCGCGTTACCGCTTGAGCCACATCCCCAGCCTGGCATTATCTTTTGTATCAAGATAAATATCAAGACAAATCTTGGTAAATTAAGACAAGTCATACCATGTTAGTAAGTTTTGCATTGTTGTGATCAAAATATCTGTGGCAAGAACAACTTAAAGCTAGGTGCAGTGGTGCACACCTGTAGTCTCAGCTGCTCAGGAGGTCCAGGCAGGAGGATTGTAAGTTTGAGGCTAGCCTCAGCAGTTTAGGAAGGTCCTAAGCAACTTAGTGAGGCCCTGTCTCAAAATAAAATATAAAAAAGGATGGGGATGTGGCTCAGTGGTTAAGTGCCCCTAGGTTCAATGTCTGGTACAAAACAAACAAACAAACAAAAAGCCCACCTTAGAGGAGAAAAAGTTTATTTTGGGCTCATGGTTTCAGAGGTTCAGTTCATGGCCAGCCAACCCCATTGCTCTGGGCCAGACATAAGGCAGAACATCATGGAAGAAGGGCACATGAGGAAAGCTGCTCAGCCCACAGCAGCCAGAAAATAGACAGAGTAAGAGAGGGGACAGGGACAAGATATAGTCCAAGGTTATGCCTCCAGTGATCTACTTACTCCAGGGATGCCCCACCTGCCTACAGTTATCACCTAGTAGTCCATTCAAATTATTAATTCATCAAATGAATTAATCCACTTTTGAAGTTATAGCCCTCATGATCTAATCATTGTTTTAACACCCCACCTCTCAACCTTGTTGTCCTGGGGATCATGCTTTCAAAACATGAGCTTTTCAGTGACATCAAAGATCCAAGTCATGCTGGGCACAGTAGTGCATGCCTATAATCCCAGTGGCTTGGGAGGCTGAGGCAAGAGGATCTTGAGGTCAAAGCTAGCCTCAGCAACTTGGCAAGGTCCTGAGCAACTAAGCAAGACCCTGTCTCTAAATAAAAATATAAAAAAATCCTGGGGATGTGGCTCAGTGGTTATAAGGCCCTCTGGGATCAATACCCAGTACCCCCCCCCGACAAAAAAAATCCAAATCATAATACTTACTGATCTAGACTGAATATTATAAGGAATTGGGATATAGAATCAAGTTCAAACCTGGGCTCTTCCACTTGCTAGCTATGTACAGTCAGGCAAATCTCAACCTCTCTGAACCTCAGTTCCATCATTGATTAAAGTGGAATAGTACAACTACGTAATTCTTAGGATTATTATGGTCAGCATTTAGTAAATATTTGTCAAAGAGCCAGAGTGTTTAATAGGATTACAACTGATTCTTGTTTGAATTCTCTATAATTCTTAAATTTTCTACCATGAATGTATATTGCTTCTGTATTAGAAACAACACAATAAAACTTACTCTTTTTAAAAATGAAGGTATAACTTCTCATATTCTCATATTTACTCTCTCCACCTTTGTCTCTTTTGTGTCATTTTCTGCTATATTATAAAGCATGGGTCATCTCTATGCAGCAATATTCAGAAGATACCATGACAGTTATTCTCTATTCTCCAGTAGGCTGTTACTAGGGTCAGCTCACCATACCCAGGCCTGAGGCACTTAAATGAAGCTGAAAACAGAGTAATAGCTCAGTGCCCATGGGGAGCTCTGTTCTCTCTATTACATATTGATTCCTGTCCTTCTGTTCCCTCAGTCTGCTACTCATCTGGATGTGACAGTCCACCCCCAGTCCTCAGGGAACTCTGTATTTTCCTCTTCTAGTTTCATTTATTTAACACCAAGAAGTAGAAGCACTGATATAGGTTGCAGGAGTTGAACCTGCAGTTGATCTTTGGAAACCAGGCAGAGTGTGGGTGAATGCATTAAATGAAGCAAAGCTTTGGCAGGAAACAAGCTTCTAATCTTGAGGTATCCCGTGGTTCTCTTCTTTTTCTTTACAATTTTACGCTTGTGGGTTCCAGATCTCCATATTTACTTTCTGGAGCTGCTTTATTAGAAATTAAAAATAGATGTAGGGATTTAGGACTGAGTTACTACAGTACCAGAAAGTATAACCTGGGGCTCTGTCACAATTGCAGCTACCTAGACTGCCCATCCCTCTTGATTAATGGACCTCTGCTCAGGCTCAGGGAGATAAGGGAAGAACCAAAAGGCAAGGATATTCCTGAGTCTGGGGGCTTTGGGAGCATGAGGTAAATTTCATCAGCTTCTTCTCAATTCCACTCCTACTTGCTTGTTCCCAACTTACCAAACATTGCTGTCATCTACCCAGCTACCTAAGTCATCCCTTATCACTTTCCTTCCTTCAAATCCCACATCCAATTATATATGCAATCCTACTTAATCTACACCATTAAGATGTGCCTGGGGCTGAGACTGTGGCTCAGTGGTAGCACACTAGCCTTGCATGTGTGAGGCACTGGGTTCGATTCTCAACACCACATACAAATAAATAAAATAAAGATCTATCAACAACTAAGGGAAAAATATTAAAAAAAAAAAAGATGTGCCTGAAGCTATCCACTTCTATTTCCACTGCTACCAACTGGTTGAGACATATATGCTCTTCTGCCTCTATTTGGGAGATACCTCTTTGGTATCTCCCAAATAGAATGGTTTGAATGTCAGATAGCCCCAAATGACAGAGAGGATAAGAAATATTGAAAGGTCACATAGACAGTCAGTGGCAGATCCAGAGGGGAATCCAGCTTCCTGACTCCAAGACCAACACTCATATTGAATAACACCATATTCCAGTTGTTCATTATTCAGTACACTGTATTGAGCCCTAATAGGTACCAGACACAGTACTAGACACAGTCATTTCTCTCTTTGGGTTTCTCTAGTGTCACCAATGGGGGTGGCTTTCCATGTTGAATTATGTGTTTTTCTTTTTGCCTAAGTTATGGTTTTCACTACTGTGTATTCTCAACCACAAACAGAACAGGCCATTTCTCAGGCCCTACTGGTTCTCTCATTCCAGCATTACGCAAGTTGGATTCTGTAGTTAATGGACAAACAGCTTTTGAGCTAGTGAGGCCAAGAGCAGAGACACACTGAATCACTTATCCAGAGGAAAAGCCTAACAAGTCTAACATTTAAACCACAAATAAATGGAAATATTCTCTCTGGACCAAACTTCTCTATATAGGAAATGAGAACAGGAAGATTGATCTTGTTCAGCTTTTATTTCTGCTGCCCTCTTTGACTTGGCAAGGAGTGCGCAGAGCAGAAGTTCTCAACATATCTCAGATTTTATGGATTCATTTAACAAATGTTAATAAAGATGTGCTATATGCCAGGCCAGGCCAATGTTTAAATCCCTTTTACAAAATCCTTGTCAGGTTATCATGTGGTTCTTCTTAGAACACTCCCCAAAACAGTGTTTACTACCTCTGAAGTGATTTATTCTACTTTTGAACAATAGCAGGGATTAGAATGATCTTTTCTGTGTCTAGCCCCAGTAGTTTCCCTAAAATTCACACTATGTTTTGCCTCTTGTATGTTTTCTATTTGCTTTGTTTTGTTTTGTTTTGTTTGGTACCAGAGATTGAACCCTGTGAGCTAAGCTCTCAGCCCTTTTAATTTTTTATTTTGAAACAGGGTCTCACTAAATTGCTTAGGGCCTCACCAAATTGCTAAGCCTGGTGTTGAACTTACAATTTCCTCCTTCCTTAGCCCCCAGAGTCTCTGGGATTACAGGGATATGCCACCATGCCAGGTTATGTTCTGCCTTTTGCACCTACACAGCATAAAACAGTCTCTTTTACTTTGGGTGAGGCCTAGGCTATGTGGCAATGGCTATTATGTTCCTTAAACATTCTCCAAACATCTCCACTTGGTTCTTCCTCCCCTTGTAAACATGTTTTGGAGTTCCTCCTTTAGTCACATGGCCAACAAAGCTACTACCTCCCACACTGTGGAAGCAAAAAAGAATCTTCACATAAACAATAACACTTTCCTTGATTCTCTCATGTTAAGTTTGGGGATCATGTGACTATACAGCAACATTTCCCCATACTGCATTTCATACTTTGTAAATAATGTATTAAGTTGTATGTAGCTTTGAAACAAGCATACCAACCTTATTATTCACAACCAGAGCTAATAATATTTGGGCTTTCAGGGCAGCTGTATTAAAAGAGTTAATGAATGTTTAACTAAATACTTCACAAGTGTTGATAAACACCTACTATTACTGGACACTGAGCTGGTTCTAGGTAGAATACAACCTGAATAAGTTAGAAAACTTAAAACCAATGGCAATTATAGCCTAAGGCCTAAATATGAGTAGCTTTCTAAGGGGCCTATAGTTTGAAGCCAGAGTGTTTCTTTAAGGACAGAATACCATAGCCTAAGCTAGAAGCTTAAAAATGGTACCCACTATTATGATTACCATCATGACAAACAGATATACCACTGGATCAATGCCAATATAGTCTTTAGGTATTATAATTTCCTTATGAGAATAATATTTTTAGAAACAGAGGAAAGACCATAGTGGTATTTCTCATGAATAACCACTATTATGTCATCTATTGTTTCATTTTCTCTTATAGAAACCCCATATTTCTCATAAATAAAGGAGTTTTATAAATGAATTGGGTTAGCTTCCATACAATGATTACTTATTCATATCTGGATCACTTTCCTACTTTGGTCAAACTGAATGTGTGATTTTAGTACAGAGCAGCAGCTTCATTGCAGAAATTGCAATAGCATTTATAGTGAGGTGCTAGGTTCCCTTCCTCTTTTTGGCTTCCTGCTAGAGCGATTGTGCTGTCCATAAATTGTCTTCAGCCACCATCTTATTCAGCATGCTGTGGACCACAGGATTTGCTCCTAACTTCAAGGTGCTTTCAGCTTTTCCAAAAGCTATGTCTTGGCTTCCCTATGATTTCATATCAAGGCTTTTTCATTGTTTCATCAAGGAACTGATAGAAGAGTAAAGTTATTTACTGTAAAATACGTCATTTCTTCTCTCAGTTGAAACCACTGATCTTCCTGTTTCTTTGTTACTGTCAGATAATCCACCATCTTGGGTGGGGAGTGCATGAAACCACGACCTAATGTTTGACTAGGAGAAGGAAGTGACCACAGAATGTCACCATCTGTGTCAGAAGAGTGCACATATTTAACAGGAAGGACTTCACATTTACTGGTAATTCAGGGTTGCTTATCTGGGAAGGTGTTCCACATCCCCCACGCTACTGCAATGAGAATTGAGATGTCTTTAATTAAGCCTCCTCCACTTACCCTATGCCCTATAGGCTGATGAATATTTTTTTCAGTGCTGGGGATTGAACCCAGTGGTACTGTACTACTGAGCTACATTTCCAGCCCCATTTATTTTTTATTTTGAGACAGGGTCTTGCTAAATTGTCGAGGATGACCTCCAACTTACAATTCTCCTGCCTCAGTCTCTTGAGTACTTGGGATTACAGGTTTGATCCATTGCTCTTGACGGTGATGAGATATTTTAGTAATGTCTACATTTTGAGATATTAGTGGCATTTATAGTGGCTAATAGTGTCTACAATTAGCCTGGCATTATACTTTGCACATATGTATTTTGTCTTGGTTAATTCTCATAAGAATGTTCTAGGTAAACTTATTACTCTGTTTTTCACATGAGAAAACTAGTACAGAGAGGGAAAGTAGCTTGCTCAAAGTAACTTAACAAGATTCAGGACCAGTCTAGTGATGCACAAAAACTATGATTCTTTTACTCTCTTTCCCTACTACCTTAAGCATGTGAATGCCAATCCAGAAAAGGGAGCCATTCTCATACTGTTCTCCTTCCCCTACTCATCCACCCTCTCCCCTTATTTATGTCCTGGTTGGTCTCCAACATAGGTTCCCAAATTATATGAGTGGAAGATGATTTATTCATCTTTGTTTTCCTACCCAGGGAATAAAATACCATAGACCAATAAAATGCTTTTTAGGTAAGCGTGCGTGCGCGCGCGCGCGCGCACACACACACACACACACACACACACTGTTCAATCCCCAGCATCATAACAACAAATAAAACAAAACTTACACACAAACTAGAATGTACTTCTATAGCTGAAATTTGGGGCTCTTCATTTAAAATTATAGAAAGGTCCTCTTTTTTTTTTTTTTAAAAAAAAGATAAATAATGAGCTAAATCATTTTATCTATGACAGTAGCCTTGCAATGCCTGAATAGGAAAACACTTTCCACTGTGGCTCCAGATTATATTTCCTCTTGTTGTCCAAAGCTGGAGAGAATAGAATCTCCCATCTTTACTTAGTTTGCTCTTTAAAAATAGTTGGGCAAAGACATTCAGTTGCTCACATGTGGGTAGAAAAACATGCTACTCTGCACAAATAGAAAAGATTCCCCAGAAGAACTAGAAAATGGTGGGCATCATGGTGCTGAGAGCATAGGAGGACAGCTCTTTCCTCAATACAAGGTGACTGAAAGACAAAGTTCTCAGATGTTCAAATTAAAGATCTTGACACCTGAAAGTTATCATTCCAATTGGAATGGAACAAATTGATGTATAAGGATCAGCAAGTCAAAAAATCAAGCAGACTGGGATGGAAATAATGCTCTCTGTTTACAGAAGGTTTCCTATGCAGCAGGCACTTACATTCTTTGCTTTAAGCCTTATAACAGCCTAAAGGTAGGTATAGGTATATTTTAGGTGTAAAAATGAAGTTTAGAGAAGAGAAGAAACTTGCCCAAGTTTTCCTTGTTGGTAAATGTAAAGCTGAGAGAATTTAACTTAAATCTCTCTGACTCCAAAGCCTAAGTTCCAAACCATTAATGCTAATCATTAACTACACTTACCAAACCATTTCATCCATTCTTTGGTGGGTGAGCAAGGGCTAGAGGTAATCACTAGAGTGCTATTGAATATTATTTATTGTCCTTATTCACAATTGCAAAAAACCCTACACATCCTCATTCTGTAAGATGAGTGCTATCATTCTAAATTAATCTTTTTGTTGTCAACTTAAGTCCTGGGCTAACCTCTTCTATAAGTTATACAGAGACATCTGGACTTACTGTCTCTAACTGACAATTTTTCTCAAGAAACAGATGCCAGAGTGGGCAGACCAGATAAGCAGCAGCTGTTACAGACAAGCCTGATGAAAAACACCAGTAATTTCACTTATACTTGTAGTACAGATTATGATGTACAAGGCATTTCACACTTATTATTTCATTTAATTCTCTGAGGAATTAAATGAAAGGTAGGCAAGACAAGTAATATTATCTTTTATACAGATGAAGTAATTTGTCTAGAAGTATAAAATCAGTAAGTGATCGAACTACAAATTCAGTTAGGTCCTAAGAATCCTAAAGCCAGGGGCTGGGGATGTGGCTCAGTGGTAGAGCGCTTGCCTAGCATGTGTGAGGCGCTGGGTTTGATCCTCAGCACCACATAAAAATAAATAAATAAAACAAAGGTCTATCAACAACTAAAAAAAAAAAAGAATATAAAGCCAGATAAATAAACTCTAGCTCTTTAAAAATGCAGATGGAAGTGTGCTCAATTTTAACTCTATTAGCCATTTCTTTGAACTACAGTTTTCTCATATGTCACCCAATAAGGATGAGGATGTATACCTCACAGGATTGTGAAACTAAATAAAATAACATAGGGTAAATCTCCTTCAGTAAAGTAGTAGCAGAATAGACATGTGTCCTATCCTTCTGGAGGTTATACTCCAGAAGGTAGGAGTTAGGAGGTAGGCAGTGAGAAGCAAGCAAACAGTACTTACACACTTAATTATCACATTATAATAATTAGGGCTGGGGATGTAGCTAGTGGTAGAGCACTTCCTTCCCTAGCTTGCACTAAAGCCCTTAGCCCACAAGCAAAACAAAACATTACAATAATTTGTAAAGGGGAAATACAGAGCACCGTGCAATATACAGTGGGGTGGCCTAATCTAGCATGAGACTTAGGAAGAGCCAACGACAGCTAAGCTGGAACCTAAGAATGTATGACAATTAGCCAGGTGACGTGGGGTGAGGACATAGGTGTGGGTTACAGCAGAGAAAGTTCTAGGTATTCTGCTGTCTAACTGATTAGAACAACAACTGATTAGATGTATAACTGATTAGAACAACAATCAAAAAGCTGTCTCTGTTCTTGCCACCTAATGCAGTTGCTTCTCTCTCTAAGGGAGAATTAGCCTCCAAATCCTAAAAGTATATTCAGACCAGTATAACATTTCTGGGAAACTCATTCATCCATTCTTTTTATTGAACAAATGAACAAACATTTATTAAGCATTAAGTATGTGTCTAGCAAGTACCATTTTAGCTACTGGGAATGAAAAAGTAGATAAGATAAAGTCCCTGTACTTTAAGAACTCACAGTTTGGGATAGAGTAGGCCATGAAAATGAACAGGTCATCACAACAAAGTAGGATGTATTTTAAGAGAAGAAGTAAAACAGGGTCACAGAACTAAGAGGAAGTTTTTAGAAGAGGTGGTTAGCACATAATATGTGCTCAATAGGTACATGTTGAGGAGATAAAAGTTTGAACCAATTTTGAGGGGAAGTTTAGAAGGCAGGATAAGAGGTGTAGGAAATGAACAAGATTACAAATACCTTTAAAGTGATTTTTGAGATTATTTCATCAGTTGTAAACCAGATGGGTTGAAAGGGAGAAATCATAAGCAAGGAAACCAAGTAAAAACTTGAGACAGTAATCCCAGTGAAAGATGAAGATATTTGATGTTCACTCAGCAGGAATTGCAACTTTACTCAGTTTT
The DNA here is from genome assembly GCF_021218885.2 of Marmota monax. NCBI lineage: Eukaryota > Metazoa > Chordata > Mammalia > Rodentia > Sciuridae > Marmota > Marmota monax. The sequence goes on along the minus strand of NW_026695236.1, from coordinate 4,054,189 downwards.
CTTAACATTAAGTTGCACCCAGTTGTACAGTGTATGGCTTGTAAGTGTTATTTGCATCTTGCAATGAATGGATGCCGGTTCTCTCTCACTAGGGTGGTGATTGTCATCTGCTGAAATCCTTAAAGCATCTAATTCTGAACTTTGCACTCCATGCACACCCATCAGAAACTAATTTGCTGAGCTGGGTAAGAATGGGAGAGCTAGAACGAGGGAGAAGGAAGAGAAAGGGAGCCAGGGCTGGCCATGATGGTCAGAAAGGATGTGGTGTTATCTTAATTTTTTTTCACAAGTGTTATAATGCATTTGTGTGTTCATGATTTAATTAAATAATTTTTAAGATAAAAATCATTAAAGATATGCAATATTCTTTTTAATAGAGAAAGGTTTTAATTACCTAAATATTCAGCAGTAGAAATATTACTAAATCAGTCGTGGTATAATCCCAGTGGCAGGATTTAATAAAAACAATGATGTTGAGGTATATTCACTGATGTTAAGAAATTAGTAATCTGTAGTTCTATTTAAAAAGAAGATACTAATTGTTATGTTCTGTATGTTATGTTATGTTCCTTCTTATTAAAATATATGCATTTCCTAATTTTTCTGTAAGAAAAACAACTAAAAACTTATTTAAAAATATAAATGAAATGAGAAAACGGACTAGAAACAAAGGCAGAAAGAAATGTATACTGGTGGATAGGGATTAAAAAAACAAGTAGGGAAAAGATATTGTTGGGATTTTTTGTTTGTTTATTTTTTAAAAGAGATTTTCTGATTTTCTAGAGAATTAAGAAGGAAAATATTTTTGTTCTCAGAGTTGTTTAGTATGCTTTCCAAGCCATCAAATTCCTAAATATAATCAAAGATGAATGATTTTACAAGCCAGCCAATATAAACATAGTAGATGTTTATATTTCAACATTAACAATGTGACATTGGAGCTGCAAAAGATCTTTCAAGTTGGCTAAATTTTATTTTTCTCAAAAGTTTCCATTTTAAGTTATCTTTCCCCCTTTATCATGATTTTAAATTTTCAAGAAAGGACAGAATAACATTAACAAAACAAGTTCAGGAGTAAGTCTATGAAAGAAGGAGCAAGAGAGGTAGTAGGAAGCTAATCATCTAGGTGGGAAGGGGAGGAAGAGGACATTTTTAAAAGTAGGGCTGCCCAAACATCAGTATATGTCAGATAACCTAGGCTCTCTTTAAAATGCAGATTTTGTGCCAGGCTGACAGGAGGATCACGGGTTCAAAGCCAGCCTCAGTAACAGCAAGGTGCTAAGCAACTCAGTGAGACCCCATCTCTAAATAAAATACAAAATAGGATTGGGAATGTGGCTCAGTGATTGAAATCCCTGAATTCAATCCCCAATACTACCCCTCCACACACAAAAATAAATAAATAAATAAAAATGCAGGTTTTACCACAGCAGGTCTTGGGTGGGACTCTTAGATAATGCCTGATGGATGGACAACTTTGAGCAGCAAGACCTTAGAATCTGAGAATTTGTTCCAGCTAGTCTGATTTCACATTGACTACCTCTAGTTATAATAACCACTTTTAAACTTAGTGGTTTTGTTTTGTTCTTGTTTTTTTTTTTTTTTTTTTTTTTGGTCAAAATAACAAATAGTAGAAACTTTTCAGAAAGTCATTTTGTCAGGAACAAGGTACAGCACAATCCCCTGTGCATGGAAGTGAGTAAAATGAGAAAAGAATATGGAATGGGCAGGAGGCTCTCATATACAAGTGCTATTTGTTATAAAGGGTGTGGTGTTGTGTGAAAAGCTCTGGACTAGTGTCAGAAGACCTGGTTTCAATCCTGGTGAACACTAACTCTATGCTTTTGTCTCAGTCATTTCTTCCTGGTTCTGTTTCTTTTTCTCTTAAGTAAAATAATTGGCCCACATGCCTTTATAACATCTTTTCTACTCTGATGCTTCAGGAGTCTATAGAGGAGATCCTATATCATCAGCAAGGGAGGAAAAAGGACATGCCACCACATGCACAGCTGCCAAGGATCCTGTACATGTGATGTTCTAATGGCAGAATTTCTCCCTTGTCTTCCCAGATGTGAAAATGTTATTGGAGTGAGAGCTGGGAAGCTTGCCTGGTATGAAATTCTAATACCCTGACATCCTGATTTGGGCAATTTAGAGTCTTGGGAATCTGTCCCAATCCCTGTGGAAGAAGGTAGATCCTGTAAACAGACCCTCCAAGAGCCTCAATGTAGCTCTGGCAGCTTTCAAATTCTAAGGTCCTCAATTCTCAATTCTAAGGCCACCCTCAGATTTTGCCTCATGCCCATAAACTGGTCAGCAGTCAAATTCTGCAACCTCTTGAGTTTAAGATCCCAGCCAAATGGCCATACTGCCCTTCTGCTTGTGAACAAACCTAGATCTCACAGCATCTCAAACCCTTTGCAAAGCAGACACTGCAGACTCCACTCAGTCCTGTAGCAGTGAAGCCTCCAGGAATTGGGCAGGATGGAAGGTGACACTTTTTGCCCTGTGTTTAAGATAGACCTACTTTCAGAGTGTAAAATGAGGTTCAGCCTTTAACTTGATAAGTACAAGGGTGGGAAACAGGCCTGCTGGAATGAGATTACCCAGACTCTAAATCTTGCAGCTCTACTTCATACCTCCACAGACTTGCACTCCTTGACTTTTTTATTTTTTATTTTTTAGATATGTGGACACAGTATCTTTATTTTTTTTCTTTTTATGTTGTGCTGAGGATCGAACCCAGTGCCTCATGCATCCTAGGCAAGCACAACTACTAACTAAGCCTGCTGCAGTTCTAACAAAAGCTTGCTCAGACACCTATAAATGTGGCAGCTTTAGGCAGCTTCCTGTGGTTTGCCCAAGGCCCCAGTGAGTATAGCCAGACTTGGCATTCCTGAGCCTCCCTCCCCTGCAGACATACCTCCTGAGGTGCCCACTTGGGATCCAGGGATGCTACTGACTCCAGGAGTTGTTATTTTTCCCTCCAGCCCCAGTCTAGGCTAGCCTTAATAATGTGGCTGGTTCGTACAAAGGCTGCTTTTTATAAGGTTCTTCCTTGGAATTTTTGGTGTCTGGAGAGGACTTCCTTTCCTCCCACGGTTAATTAGCAGCAACAGAGCATTTCCCTTTCCTCAACAGAAAGTCTGTCCCTGCTTCTGAGGCCAGGCAGAGGGGGCGGCAAGTGTGGCCAAATGCTCCTTGAGGTTAACCTCAAACTTAAGTTAGGGCCCTATTTGATTAAAAGCAATGTCAAGTGCAGGGTTAGCCTCCTTCTGGGCACAGTTGGCAAGAGGGCACACGACCCTGGCAAGCCAGGAAATTGTTTTCTAGCATCTCCATCCAGTGAGGGGACAAGAGAAGAAGGCAGAGAACCACTGTGTGTTTGACACATTTGTGAATTGTTTCTACAACAAAGACTTCTTTAGAACAACAGAGTGAAGCTTTATATATTTGAATGAGAAGCTCACAAAAGGACCTATTGTCAGAAGGAAAAATTGCATGAGTAATTGCACATGACTTCAGTCTTTCCAGTTGAAATGTTAGGCGTGTTAAGGATGATTGTGGGCTGATGATTCCAGGTTTCAGTGTGGGGAAAAGGAGGAAGGCATTCCTTGGAGGAGAGGCAGATTTCTAGCAGGACAGGGAAGCAGGACACTAAGGAACTTTATCCCCAACTTTGGCTTGTGGGTTCCCATTTTTCTTCTATTTAATTGAAGAACTGCCTCCTATCAGAAGCCTTCTTGTTCCTACCTCCTCCTCCATTTCTCGCTTTAGGTGTTTCTCTTCATACATATTTCCTGTATTTTCATTACTTACTAGACTATAGGAGGCCATAGAGTAGTATACATGGACTCTAGGACCAGACTCTGCCAGTTATTAGATGTGTTATCTTGGGCAAGTTATTTACTCGTCTGAGCCTCAGTTTCCTAATCTATAAAATGAGAATAATACCTACCTTCCAGGATTGTTGAGAGGATAAAATGGGTTCATACATGTAAGGGACCTAGAACAGTGCCTAAAACATAGCACATACTTCATAAATTTAGCAATTATTATTTTTATTTGTATCTCTCCACTTGTTAGCACATGACATAATGTATCATAGCTCAGTGTTCCGCCCCCCCCCCCTCAGGTGCATCATAATTGCTTGAGAGCTTTGAAAACTTATGGGCTTGGGTTCCATTACTCTTAGGGTGAAACCTGGCAATGGTATTTGGAAGATACCATGTGTGGATTTATGATACAGCCAGGCTGAAACCAGTATCATAGATACTCAATGAGTATTTGTTGAATGAGTGAATGAATTAACCAAATGAGATCAGAAAGAACATATCTGTGTTACCCCATCTTTAGGAATGTCAAGATATGATTCTGTTTCTTTAGAAACTTGACTCTTCTTGAGTCAAGTGTCAAGAAAAAAAAATAACAGAGCATATAATGGAATACATGAAAGAAAGAATCACAATTCTAGTCATCTCAATATATTAAGATATTGAAGAAATAGAAAAACAACTAGTTAGGGGCTATATTAGAGATCAGTATTTCCTCTTGTTCTCCCTTCTGTTTATACAGACTTATTGCCCAGAGTTGCTATGACAACTCCAGCCAGAATCTGAACTTTGACCTGCCCTCCAGTTTAATTTTGACTTTTGCAACCCAATCTTTAATTTAATGGACATAATATAGAATTTAAGGGTACCAAGTAAAGCCTCTGCACTACTCTAATGTATAATTATGTGTGGGATAATAACATAATTGTAATTAACTGCCTTACCTGTTGGTCTATAAAATTTTAATGGACTTCTGCTTGTGGAACATTAAGTCAGGTACCTCAAAGAAACTATAGCCAGGATCCTTCCCTCAAAAGCATTATATATTAATTAGAGAAGTAAGGATAAACACACTGAAAGGAAATATGAGGGAAACCTTTAAACATTAGATAGCAGTATAAAGAGGAGTTTGGAGTCAGACTTTGGATCTACTTATAAGCTGTGTGACTTCACTTAATTTACTTAGCCCACCTGAACTTCAGCTTCAAAATGTGGATTGGATGCCTGAATCACAGGATTGTTATGAGGATACAAAGCAATAATATATGTAAGTGTCTAGCACATTTTATTTAATGAAATTGTTCTAATGAACAGAGAAGCTATATTCCAACAGAACACTTTATTTCACAAGTTGCATTATGAAAAGGAGAGAGAACATGGAAAGGGAGAATGCAGCAAGATAGAGAACTAAGCAAAAATATTCCTGTCCTCCCACCAGAGATCCCTTAAAAGATAGGAAGATTGCTTTTGAAATCAGGAAGTCCCATGCTGGGTGTGGTAGGCCATGCCTGTAATCCCAGTAGCTCGGGAGGCTGAGACAGGAGGATCACAAATTCACAAGCCAGTCTCAGCAATTTAGTGAGGCCCTCAGCAACTTAGCAAGACCCTATCTCTAAATAAAAAAATTTTTAAAAGGACTGGGGATGTGGCTTAGTGGTTAAGCACCCCTGGGTTCAATCCCTGGTACCAAAAAAAAAAAAAAAAATAGGAAATCCCTACCGTCACAACATACAAGAAAGGAGGTAGAAATTACAATAAAAATATGGATAGAAAGAAGTTGTGATTAGACTAATGGAAGCAGAATATTAACACATTCTAAAGCACTCTTAAGAGAAAATTACTTTGAAGGTAGGAGCGGAGAATCTCTAAGTTCAAAAGGAAACAAAAATATTAGATGATGTGAATCAATCATCAGGGTTATTAGTCTTTAAACTGCCCCGCCCCCAACAGCAGTGCTCTTTCTTCCTTAATTTCAGAGTGCTCTAGTTGGGTGTGGGGAGTTGATAAGCAAGTGAATCATCTATCTAGGGAGGGCACCTGCTAGAGGATAGGAGCCTGAGAGAAAAGTGGGCTGGACCCCAGCTACTTTTCAGAGAGCAAAAAGGAAAAGCTGTGCCTCCCTACGTTGTCAGCTACAGCATCATAGAAGTAAAGCCCTTTTCACTTTGGCACTGAGATGAGCAAGTAGGAAAGAAGGTGGTCTCTCCTACCTACCTGTATCCTTGCCTACTCTTCCCTTCCTGCATCTTATAGGGAAATCAATCTGTCAAACTGTCCAACTTACTCACACAACCCAGACCAATCCATCCATTTGGGAAATAGATGCCTCAAAACTAGGTTACATACTTAAGCAACACACCTACTAATTAACCTGTCTTTCAAATGTATATATGAATGGAAAACTAAGGATCACCAGATACTTGGGGAAATTCAATAAGTCCAAAGAAAAGAACTATGATGAGCAAACTGAAAACTGATTCCAGATGAGACAAAGAAACAGAAAAATCATTTAAAAAATTGTAAATAGCATCATCTTTAGGAAGATGCATGAGAATACTGTAGCAGGTTGCTATGGAAAGGGATCAAATAATTGCTATGACAAAGCAAAAACAACCAACCAAAAAAGGAAATTGAAAAATACAATAGTAAAACTAAATAAAGCAATAGATAGGATGTACACTATAATGACATAGTAAAATATGGGGTATAATCTAGAAGCTAAATAAGAGGAAATCTTCTTGAATATACAGAAAAGATCAAGAATGGAAAAATTGAGAGGAAAATTAAGAGACTGCAACAGATTAAATTGTGCTCCCCTCCCCCAAATTCATACTTTGAAACGCTTACCCTTGGTGTGACTTTGTTTGGAGATAGGGTTTGTGATGAGGTGATAAAAGTTAAATGAGGTAAAAAGGGTGGGGTTCAATCTGACAGTGGGAGGGCCCAATCCCTCTTGAGGGAGGGATGCCAGAGTTTTCCCTCTGCCAAGTGAGGACATGGCCAGAAAGCAGCCACTTGCAAGCCAGGGAAAGAGCCCCTGCCAGAAACTGAATTGGCCTGTATCTTGGTGTTGGCCTTACCAGCCCTCAGAACTGTGAGAAAATAAATTTCTATGGTTGAAGCCTCCCAGAATGGTGAGCTGATTTTACAGTATCTTGTTATGACAGCCCCAGCAGATAGTATAAAGACACAAAGGACAGATTCAGAAAGCCTCCATTCATTCAGAAGATGCACCTAGAGAGAACTGAGAATTGGTAGGGAGAAGATTCACAAAGAAAGGATAGAAAATTTTCCCAGCCCAAGGAAAGGCTTGAAACTTTAAGTGTCAAGTAAGATAAATTTTTAAAAATCTTGGACAAACATTATGGGTGTTTCGGAGAAATTGTTTCAGAAGACTAAGAGAAAATCCTAAAAGTATTCAGAGAAGAAAGATAAGTTATCTAAAAAGAACAAAAATGAGATTGTTTTTCAGATTTCTGTAAAGTAACTCTGAACACTGGTCAGCAATGAAGCAATAACCTCGAAATTTGAACGAAGAAAATAATTTTGAACCTAGAATGATACACCATGCTAACCATCATACTAGTGTCCAAAGGAGAATGCAAAATAAAGACATTTTCTTACATTTATCCACTGTATACTCTCTCAAAAGAATTACTGAAGGATACACTGACATGAAAAAAAAACTAATTCAAGTAAGAAAGATGTTTTACAAGGAGAAAAACTAGCAAACTTACAGTTCTTTAAATAATTTTTAGTGCCCAATAGTGAAAAAAAAAAGTTAGTAACAATCTAGAATTAAATCCCTAATGAAGATAACACAGGAAATATTGGAGAAGAATATTATGGGAAAAACATAGATTCAACTCATAAAAGCAAGAACCTCTATAACATACTTTTAAGCCTAAGAAACTATGTTCTTTATAATTTTGCTAAAGAATAAAAAATAACTATAGAGATGACCATGTTTCTGGATAGAAAATCAGTATTGAGAAGATGTTAATTTTCCTCAAATGGATATTTAAACCTAATAAAATTTTAAAAACTCAGAAACATTTTTTAATGAATTTGGTGAACTGATTCTATAGCTCATCTAGAATAGAGATATGGTAATGAAAAGAATGAGAATAGGCTCAATCAGTTCATTCTAAAGTCTAGAAATGTGTATGTCTATATGAGAATTTTTTAGAGATAAATATGACATTTAAGATTGGACAAAAAAAATGGATTGTCCCATAAAGTCATACTTGGAAAAGAAAAATTGCATTTTTATCTTAGGCCATACAGAAGATAAATTTCATTTTGACTAAAGAGCTAAATGGGAAAAAAGTTAATATTAAGAAAACAAAGAGGGTGGGAGGGAAAGGGAGGGAGAAGGGGAATAGATGGTGAAAGGAGACCCTCATCATTATACAAAATACATGTATGAAGATGTGAAAAAAAATAAACAACTATTAATTTAAACTTTCTAAAAAATTATAATTACTGTTTTATTATCTCCTTCTGATAATACTGACATCTGCTTCAGTTCTGGTTCCATTTTGACTTTACTTTTCTCCTTATTATGAGATATATTTTCCTGCTTCTTTGAACGCCTGGAACTTTTTATTCTTTGGCAGGCATTTATTGGATGGCTAAATTTTGCTGTGGTAGAAGATGGATATTCCTGTATTCCTATAAATATCCTTATATTAAAAAAAGAAAATAAAGAAAAATATTTCTGTAAGTGGAAGTAGGTAAGTCCCTCTTGAGCAAGTCACAAAGCACAGAGAACATCATAAAATATAAGATGAATTGATTTGTCTAGATGTTTTTAACTTTAATTTTTACAAAAATGGAGAGAATGGTTCAATGAACACTCTGTACACATTACTCAACTATACCCATAATCAAATTCATGGCCAATCTCATTTCATTTATTTGCCAACCCTCATATTAAAGCAAATCATCTGGGAGTGGTGCTGGACATCTGTAACTCCAGCAATTTGGATGGCCAAGGGAGGAGGATCACAAGTTCAAAGTCAGCCTAGGCAAGAGACTTAGACTCTAGCGAGACCCTGTCTCTAAATAAAATACAAAAAGGGCTAGAAATGAGGCTCAGTGATTAAATGCCCCTGGGTTCAATCCCTGGTACCAAAGGGAGGAAAAAAAGAAAGAAAGAAAAAGAAAAAGAAGAGGAAATCTCAGACATTATTTCATTCATAAATATAGTTATAATGTCCAAAAAATATTAATAATTATTTAATATGGTTAAATATACAGTTTGAGTATTTTTTAATTGAATACTTTCATGTAACAAAGATACTCTAATAAAAGGTTAAAAAGCATGAAAAGGACCGATTATTTGTCAACAAAAGATTAGTACCCTTAATATATAAAGCATACTTCAAATGAACATGAAAAGACTAAATAATTTTCAAAAGATGGACCAAGTAGTTAACAGAGGAAAAAATAAATGGTCAGTATGCATATAAAAATGTTCAGTCTCATCAGTACAAAGGGAAGTGCAAGTTAAAATATGAATGGAATATTTTTAACCTTCAGCTTGCAAAAATAAGCAAACTAGATAAAATCCAGGATTTGCAAAAGTTCAGGGGAAATAGCATTCTCAAATTCTTCAGGAGTATTAATCATTACAGAAATTTTTAGACAGTAACTTGAAGTGTATATCAAAATTTTCAATTTCCAGTTACCTAACCTGAAGAAAAGCTTATATAAGATCATGAGGAGGCTCATGGAGTAAATAGTGTAGACTGAGTGCTATGATTCAAATCTCAAATCAGCCATTTACTAGTTATGGAAATTGGGATGGTTTACCTTAGGTATCTCAGCAGTGAAATAGGGATGATAAAATGTAGCACCTGTTTCATAGGATTGTTTTGAGAATTGAACCAGTTACTTCATGCAAAGTGCTTAGAATAGTCATAGATCAAATGTACAAAATTTCAGTTTTGTGCCACTGGAAATAAGTGATAAGTTTGTGTTTGTAGTGGCACAAAATTGGATGATCTAATATTTATTAATAGGAGAATATTACAATCATACTATGGAATGCTATGTAATCATTAATAATAATAAAAAAGGAATAGAACTGTATTAATTCCATGTGTTGTTGTGGAAAGATACCAAAGATGAACTGCTAAATGGTGATGAAGGTGGAAAAGAAAATTGAAAAAGAGTACGACAGAATGATTCCAATTTTAAAAAATACCCATATGTTTATACTGGATTTGTGTCCAGCGGCAAGGTAGGGCAATGAATGGGGGACTGTCTTCCCTGGCAATAAGGAGATATATCACCTGACAATGATATAAAATGATAATTTTAAACACCAATTTAAAAACAATCATAAAAAACAATAAAACCTACTTGGTATACTTTTTTTTTTTTAGTTGTGGATGGGCACAATACCTTTATTTTATTTGTTTATTTTTTATCTGGTGCTGAGGATTGAACTGAGTGCCTCACACTTGCTAGGAAAGCACTCTACCACTGAGCCACAATCTCAGCCCTTGGTGTAAATAAACAGCAGAATAATTTACAGAGGGAAATAGGGGTTTATAAGATTTTTACTTTTTACTCTCTACTGGATTATTTAAATTTTTTTGCAAAGATATACTTATTTATAATTACTTATTTGTATAAATAAAACCACTTTCATTTTTTAAAAGAAATAACATTGTAGGCAAAAGGATTTATTCCAAGAAATCAGAATAATGGAGTGCAACAATAGTATATACCATATCCCCAGATACTTTAGATCATGAAGAAAGATGGGTTAGATGTAGTGATTACATTTTCAGAACTAAAAAACAGAACCCAATGTTACCAAAGGATTTTTAATGCAACTTTTGAGCAGGAGAGCCAGTCTGGATGACAACTAAAAAAAAAAAAAAAATCTGTAACATACTGATTGCCTGACTGTTTATTATTACAAATAGACTGAAACTGGGCCTATCCCAAATCCCCAACCCTGCTTCATTTTTGGATCCTGTTGGAACTGAATTTCTGCTGGCACAATACTTGAACCTGTCCCAGATTCAAGGCCTTGCTGCCTTTGCTCTCTTGAGATCTCTAGGTGTCATGATAAGTGAATACTCCTTACTACTCAGTTGCTCAGAGGTATCCCCAGGCACACTGTCACCTGCCAGGATAGCTGTTTTCCTAACTCTGTCAGCCCCTCTGATTCCCTTCTAGTCTCCCCAGCCCCAACTTGTTGTGCAGCTGAGCCAGTCGGGTCCTGGGCCTCTAATACCAATCCTGCTGAGGTTAGCATAGACAGTCCCAGACACAGGGTAAACCAAGGCCATGCAAATGGAATTGCTGGGGACCCAAAGGAGAAGGGTGATAGGCCCAGAGACGAGAAAACAGTCTGCCAGGAAAACAGACTAGGTTGTGGTGTGGGTGGGTGGGTATTAAGTGGAAAAGAGAAGTTAGAGCAGGACTTTGAGAACATCTTGGAGCCAATAAAGGAAGTAGGAGAAAGGTGTAAACTAAGTGTCCACGGCAGTTTTAGTCCTTAGTGTGACAAAGTATGAGTGTGATAGAAATATCAAGATAAATGCATGGACAATTAAATGTTCCAGTAGGCCCCAGAGTGTGGGAAAGAGAATAGGGAAAGAATATCACTCAGAGAGACCCACTTCCCACCCTAGCTGTGTGACAAGGAGCAAATAATTCCTTCACCCTCTAAGTTTTACCCACAAGTTGGGGTCTTTCTAAACATTAAATGAGTTCAGATAAACAGTGCTACCCACAAGTTGGGGTCTTTCTAAACATTAAATTAGTTCAGATAAATAGTGCTCTTAGTCTAATGTTCAGTAAATCTGAATTTCTTTCTCCTTCCATCAAAATGTTGACAGTGATGAAAATTTACTTGCAGCCACTCACTACCCAGGACAAACTCAGTGTAAGTTGTAGACATATCAAGTGAACATTTAATTTGAATACGTGTATTTTATAGCTGTGTTCCAAACCCTTTTCAGTATTCAATCCTCATGATAATACTATGAAGTAGTAATATTATTATTCCTAGTTTACAAATGAGAAAATTAAGGCTCAAAGAAGTAATTTGCCTAAGACAAATAGCTAATAAGAGGCAGAACCAGAATGAAAATCCATCTCTAACTGCAAAATCCATGTTACCACTGTACTATATTCCTCTCCAAAAGTAAGGCAGAACATTAAAAAAAAAAAAAGTAAAACAAGTGAAGGTCCTAGTAAAAGCAATGATAGAGATGTGTAGAGGGGCTCCTTCCCTATGTAGGTAAAGCTGCTGGAAGAGGCTTTCTAGAAGTCTTTCATTTGACAGTGATCAGGGGAAATGCTACTGCCAAGATTTAGTATTAACACCCCCCCCCCCACTCTCCACCAAAGATGGGTGATAGCATCTGAGGAAACTAATCACAGATGTAACTGGTACAAATAAAGCTGTAGGCTGGGATATTGCCTCATATTCTGAAAGTATCTTGCAATCAAGGAGGGTAATGTGGTAATAAGTCCAAACATAAGGACGATATGTCAGCAGGGGGTCTGAAATGGGGGCTGAGTCAAAGTTTGCCCATGTGTCTACAGCTCTGCGTATCCTGTTTCCAATATTCTGCCCTGGTCTGTGGACAGAAAGACCTGGGAAAAGAAGGACCTGAAGGAAATGTTGCCCAGGGAAGGTCAAAGCACAAAACAAGTAAAAGAAATTACTACTGTCAATTTAATAACATTGATAAAATTAGAGGTTTTCATTAAGTTTAAAATCATCACCACAACTTCATTTATTCACTCACTCATCTGTCTCTTCAGTAAAACTTATGAAAAACCGGCAATAGTTCAGGTCCCGTGTGAGATACCGAGATACTATAAGGATCCCCCAGGAGGTTGCAGTGTGTTCAGGAAATAGCAGAAAATGGGCTATTCCAACACAATCCAGAAAAAAAAAAACTTGACTGTCAATAGGGTTCTGCTACATCCAAACATGTGGTCCTTCTTGCAAGTAGATGATTGTGCCAGTGGTGAGTCAGGAAATAACTCCTATAAGATGCAATACAGAAAGGGCTTTTGAGAAATAGTCCAGCTCTCTCATTATTTAGCTAAGAAAACCATAGACCTGAGTTATAAAAAGGATAAATTGCAAATCTAGACTATTTGCACTAAGTAGCAACTGAAACTCCACCTTCATAAGTGCAGCAGGAGTTTGAGATAGACAGGCATCCTTGAATGAAGAAAGGGTTCCTGGAAAAAGTAAGACTTGAACTGGGTCTTCCTGGAAAAATAAGCCACGTGGTGTGTGTGTGTGTGTGTGTGTGTGTGTATTTGTTTGTAGGGGAGATACTAGCTTTTAGATATTCATCAAATTATTCTTTAAGGCTTTTAATTTTCACTTATCAGGTTTTCAATTACCAAAAGCCCTTCAAATTTGCAAAGTTTTGTTTATTTGGTGTTTTTTTGCTACCAAATGCCATATGCTTAGTTGCACAGTCCTGGAATCAAATGCAGACTCTGCCAATTTTCTAACTGTGTGATCTTAGTTTTCTCATCTGTTAAGAGATAGGTATACCTACCCTAGGATTGTTACATAAATATTAAATGAAATAATATGTGTAAAGCTATAGCATAGGGTCCAACCTCAGGAAATACTTGATGTAACTCCATAAACAAGATACTTACTTCTCTATATTGACTCTATGACATTTTCAATGTGCCTTGAATTCACTCAGTTTCCATTAATTCTTCCATTAAGTAGTCATGCATGGTGCTAGGCACTATTCTAAATGCTAGAGAGTCACATATCAGAAAGGCACCCTCCTTGCCCACTCAGGGCAGTCTGGAAGGAGGTCAGACATGTAAATACATGATTGCAGTACAGTATGAGGTATGCTGTTAATAAGAACAGATAGTGATTATTGATGGTCATCTCCACGTGGTCTATGGAGTACACTGGGGCCAGTGGGACCTGACTTCACCAGGGTGCAGCTGCTCAGGAGACACACCAGCAAAGTCATTACTGCTTTTTCAAAGTTCTAAGCTTGTTTTGCCTTATCTGAGGTGACTTTCCATTTAATAGCAGAATAATCTATTTTTTTTAGATGTTCTCGCTCACTAGTCTAGTAAAAGTATATCCAAGCTTAAGTTTTAGAAAACTTTTCCTGGCTCCTCCTTTGTTCCAGTGTGTTGGGTACCTGTAATAGTAAGCATCCAAAGTGATCCTCACTTCCTGGTATTCACACCCTTGTGTCATCCCCTCTCTTGTTGTACCAGATCTATGTGACCAACAGAAAATGATTCAAGTGATGGTGTGCTACTTCTGAGATTAAGAAAATATGTGGCTTCCCTCTTGGGTGCTTGCTTATACTTGCTTCGGGGAAAGCCATGTCTTGAGAAGACCTATAGAGAAGTCCACAGAGTGAAGAACTAAAGCCTGCTGACAGCCATGTAGGTTGGAAATGGATTCTCTAGTCAAGTATTTATAGGAACTTGACTTCATGAAAGGCCATGACCAGAACAATCCAGCTAAGTCATCCTCAGATTCCTGACACTCAGAAACAATGAGATAATGAATGTTTGTTTTTTAAGCTGCAAAGTTTGGGAGTAGTTTGTTTTGTAGCAATAGATAACTAATATCATGCCCCCACTTGGTGCTTTGAGCATTCTGTTCTTCTCCTGATAGAGTACTTACCGCATTATGTTGTAATTACCTGTTTGCTTGTCTGTTTCATCAGATTGTGAGCTTAATGGAGATGATGTCTCCATTAATGGAGATTATGACATCTGGTACATACCTGACCCATACCAGGCTGTCAAAAAACTTTGTTAGATAAATAACTTGCATTAGTATAGTGCGTTAGAATTGGCAAAGCATTAATTTATTCATCTTTCATATAATATTTACACAATCCTAGGAGGTAAGTACAAATGTCCTGTCTCCAATCAACAGATGAGGAAACTGATACTTCTTGTTTCACTTAAATATCTCATAGCTAGTAACTAAGAAAATCAGGACTTAAACCCAACACATTCAATTCCTAGTTTATGCTTCTTCCTCTTTATCAAACTGGTCTTCATTTAGCTTGGTGATGAGTGGGGAAAAAAGACTAACCCAGAGAATGGGGTGTTGTCCATGGATGGAGTTCCATAGAAGGGGCAGTGGACATGAGGTGGCTTATTTATGAGTTGGACCTCCTCACAAATACATTTAAAAATCTTATTTAATGCTTATAAAAAAATCTAAAATATCCCAACAAATTGGGCCATTGAGGCATAAGGATCACAAGTTCAAGATCAGTCTCAACAATTTAGTGAGGCCCTAAGCAACTTAATGAAACCCTGTCTCAAAATAAAATATAAAATGGGCTGGGGATGTAGCTCAGTAGTTAAGTGCCTCTGGGTTCTATTTCCAGTACCAAAAACTTTTTAAAAAATTCTAAAATAGGAGATTAATAATTTTTTATTCCACCCTTACAGATGAGAAAACCAAGGCAAGTATTCTCACATTTAAGTAATAGAACTGAGATTGAAGCAAATATAATCTAACTCCTAGTTCAATGCTGTTTTTCTAAAAAATGTCAAACTGCGTCCTTTTCCCAGTACTGGACATCTAGATTTGGGCGCCAGATCTAATTCCCAATTCAGTTTTGTTTTTTAAGCTGCAAAGTTTGGGAGAATGGGCACATAGGGCAGGGTTTAAGTCTCAGACAATGAGCACACCTAAGGCAGAGATTCTACCTGTGTGTCCATGTCCTACTTACCTTCATGCTGAGCTCCAGTCATTGATTCTTAGGACTACATTCAAAAGTTTCTCACTATTCCTTTTTTTTTTTTTTAATGAAAGGAAATATGCTCTTGTGCTTCGAACCAGCTTAAATTTGTACATTTTTAGAAGAATTACAGTGAGAGTTAAATAATAAGTATTCACAAGTATGTAAATACTCTTTTTCTCTTGTGGTTCTCTCCTCTGTTCCTATGGGACATTTTTCAGGACAAGTACTTATATTCTTTTAAGAGCCTCTCTTCTCCACACAAGCTGAAGGCTTCCTAGCAGCTGTGGAAAGCAAAGGGTTGAAAGGAAGCTTCTCAGGGCTCTGTACAGTCTCCAGTCTGCAGACAGCTCTGCAGTGGGATTTCTGCTTTATGTCAGCTGCATAGGGGGACTAGAAGACTTTTGTCCTTAGAGGGCCAGGTATCATGCAGAGAAGTTGGATGTACAGAAGAGGTCCCAACTGTTCTGTGGCCCCTAAAGGAATGTGGCTCAGGACTGCCTGACACCATGCTGGGTTGGGTAAACTTGGCCTAATCACTTCCATCCAAGAGACCTTTCCCCTGGAGGGCTGAGACTAGAAAAACAACTCAGAAGCCAATGGTTTCTCATTCTTCATGGAGCCAAGGAGCAGACAATTTCTGGGCTGGACATCAGGACAAATACATAAACTGTGACAGGGCCTTGGTGCTAAGGGTTCCATCTGTTCACAGGAAATGGAGTGCTGATTCCAAGTGCTAGAAGAGCAGCTTCCTGCCAAGAGGAAGATCTGGGCTTTGTCTTCACGTGAACCAGTATTTAGATGTGGCTGTCTGAGGTTTCATGTTTGAGCTGTGGTGGTGCCCAGGCTGCAGCTACAAATTGGGGTGAGCCTGACTCTTGCAGTTCTATCAGTGCTGTTCAGAGCAAATAAGAACTTACTAGGAACAGGCCTTTGGGGAAGAAGTGGTATTATGGAAGTTCATGGGCATTAACATTTGAGATAATTTTATTTAAATTCAGCTCTACCACCTACTAATTGTGACCTGGGAAAGTCACTTACCTTCCTTGGGTCTCAGTTTCCTTATCTGTAAAGTAACAGTAATAGTAATGCCTACTATTCAGGGCTGAGACAGGAATTAAATAATGATACCAAATGTAAAAGTACAGAATAATGCCTGCTTCCTAATCAGTGCTAAATCAATCAATATTTATTATTAAGCTTCACAGAGAGATAGATGAATAAAAGTAATAGGGAGATAGTACATGTAAAATTCAATTTAACTCATTTGATTTTTTTTTCAACCAGCATATATTGGAGAACCTCCTAAGTACTATAGGAACTAATCATAGCTTGATCTAGAGGAACATGAAGGTTTTGAAACTGAAATAGATGGATGAGTTGGCAAATAATTTCCATCACAGCTATTAGTGATCTGAGATAAATGAAAATGCTATTGGAGCTGAGTGCAGGAAGTGTTCACTATCTGGAAGAGATAAAGGTGGCCTTGCTGAGGAAGCAGCAATTCACCTTCTTTGGGTATTAAAAGGTGCAAACTCACTAGGTAGAACAAGTGTGGAAAGTCATTCTGACTATCAGAGACAGTGTGTACAAAAAGCAGAGGCATAAAAACTTGCTTAGGAGATTAAGAAACTTGGAGTAACTGGATATAAGGAACTTAATAAAGGACAATTGGCCCAAAAAATACACAAAAGACCTCACATGCCTGCAGAGGACTTGGGACTCTGCTTTGGAGGCAGCAGAGGATCTTAAAGCAGAAAACAAGATAATTAATTTGTTTTCAAGAAAGATAAATGAGTGGCGGATGGGTACAAAAGGGAAAGATTGGAAGTTGGAGACTGGAGATAAGAGGCTCATCTAGGTTACATAATCAGGATGCTGGAGGGGAACAGGAAGAGAGGCTAGACCTCCTGGCTCCTGGTTTGAACTTTGTCGATTAGATTTCTTCTCCTTCTGCATCTCTGAAACCTGCCTATTCAGTAAATCTTAACCTAAAATTACAGGGTTTATATGAACAGGAATACAAAATTTAAAAAGTCCAGCTAGGTTTGAATTGGACTTGGGTACTTGCTTTTTATCCAACAGCTTTCAAATATGTTCAGCCAATATGGTAGAGCATTCCTGTAATTCCAGTGACTCTGGAGACTGAGGCAGGAAGATAGCAGATTCAAGATCAGCCTCAGCAACTTAGCAAGGTACTAAACAACTTAGATCCTGTCTCAAAATAAAAAGGATTAGGTATGTGACTTGGTGGTAAAGTGTCTCTGGCTTTAATTCCCAGTATAAAAAAAAAATCAGCATTTTTTCTGAGCACCCATTCCCTGAGGTCTGTATTTGTAAAGAAATTGCAAACTTTTTGTGATTGAAATCATTCATCCATCCATTTGATCCACCCATCCATCCATCGATACATCCATTCATAAAAATGTATTGGCATTTACAATGTTCTAGTCCTTGCTTAAGTACTGAGATATACAGATGGAAGGCAATTTCTGCCCTCAGAGAGCTCACAGCCTAGAGAAGGGGGAGATAAAAGTAAATAGGGACAATACAGTGAGATGAATGCTAGTCCAAAGAGAGGGATATGCTAATTGCCTTGGGAGGTTGGAGCAGGGATACCCTAAAGTCTAAACCACCAGGAGGAAAGGACATTTTTTCCAAGCCTTAAAAGACAAAGAAGAAGGTACAGAGGTATTCTAAATGAAAGAAAGAGCATATGCTTCTGGGGTACAGTGCAGTGATGGGAATGATTAGAATTCAGAAACTCAGCAGTCTTCTTAATCCTAAAGCCAAACATAGGCTTTGCCTATTTTAGTTACATAAACCACATTAATTCAGATTTAATTTATGGCTTCCCTCTGGCTTATGAGACTGAAAGCTGGTCAGTTCCTTCTTTTACCCAAATTACCAAATAAGCAACATTCTCTTGGCATTTTCTGACCTCTTCTTTTAGTGTCTGAAAGCACCCTCATCTCTGGCCATGGTACCCTGGGCTGGTCCTCCAATAACCAAGAACCCATTTCAGCCCCTCCTGGGCAGTGACCCAAGATCCCAGGTTCTGTCCCTTCTTTCTCATTTCCTTATCAATTCTGCCTGGAGACTCAGCTTTCAGATGACCTTTAACCATGAAACAGGAATACTGCACTTTGTTCATAACGACTAACCCTCTTAAAGCATTCACCCCATCAGAGGTATCTGCACTCAATGTTGGTTTTCTTCATCTTACTTGTCCTTAGTGAGGTCCAAACTACCACCACTTTTACACTGAGCCACTCTCTCCTCATGTTTTCTTGTGGCATTCCATTCTCTGGAGTCACATCCTATCTCTCTGGCAGTTTTATGGATATAGGACAAAAATCTCCTGTGTCCTACTCATTTTGCATGCACCTACTGGCTTTAATAAACAATTGAAGAATTAGTAAAGGAATGGACAAAAGTCTGTGGAACAAACTTCTGCCATTGGAATGCTATTGTACAGGCATGAATGCCAAGCACAAGAGGCAGGTTGGAGAACTTCTTTTTTTAAATTAGTTTTTACTTGAGAGAACTTATTTTTAAGACTTCCAGCACCCCTCTGTGATGCCTACTCAGCCTGTGTCTCAGGTTAGTCAAGGGAGGGGAGATACTTTTATTTCTTTGATCCCTGTCTGGCCTGATTTTTCCAGGCTCATTTCTGTGGGCATGTACTACTTTATATGGCTCGTAATCATGAACTGGGTACTATTAATGACACACCAGGAATGGATATTGTACTTGATCTGAATTACACTTTAACATAAATGCTGTGAAATTCATTGAAGAGGAGAACTAAATCGAAATTAATATTCATTAAAAAGAAAATGACTAGTCCCCAGTTTATTATTAGAACTGACCTTTAATCTAACTTTCTTTGTATTAAGATTTTTAAAAACACAGCTAGGCATGGTGGTACTTGCCTGTAATCCCAGTGGCTCAAGAGGCTGAGGCAGGAGGATGGCAAGTTCAAAGCCAGCCTCAGTAACTTGGCAGGGCCCTGAGCAACTCAGCAAGACCCTGTCTCTACATAAAATACAAAAAAGGGCAGGGGATGTGGTTCAATGGTTAAGTGCCCCGGCTTCAACCCCCAGTACCAAAAAAAAAAAAAAAAAAAAAGATTTAAAAAATACTAAAAAGTCTAACTGATATGTTGAGAATCTTCAGCAAAGACCAAATATGGGAAAAGTCAGTGTATAGAAAACAAATAAATGAATCATGTGTTTGGTAAACTGCGATTTGGCAAAAATCCTTGAATTCAGACCAAAGAAGTGTCTCTGCAAAGATGTAAAAAAATATCTGTGGAAATATTTCAGAAACAAAACTGAATTTGACCTGGAAATCTAACTGCAACTGAACTTTGTCCTGCAAGGCTAATACAGAATGTTTTCTACTAGTACATGTTTGTTCACCAATTGGCCATGGATCACAGGTGAGGCTCCCTGCAGAGTGAACTGTGTTCCACAGTGGCCATCGTCATCATTGTGCACTGCCAGCCAGAGCTAGGCTGACTCACAGCTGTGGAAAGGAAAGGCAATATAGTTCAGCACTTGTAGCAATGGAAGGGCCCTGGACCAAGCATTGGGAGTCCTGGGCTACAGAATTAACTATAGACTATTTGGTCTAATTCCAATTTAATTATAATATCCTGCATGAATTCATGAAATCACACATTTCAAAGTCATGTTGTGAATATTAGGAATGAAAAAGGGGAAAGAACTTGGCTTAGTTTTCTAAAAATCTGTCAAATAACTAATTTGGGGGCTATGTTCTAGGTGCAAAAGAGACTACAAAAAAATAAAAGGGCACAAATCTTACTGTCTCAATGATTGTGGATACTAGGAAGAACAAACTTGGGCATAGTGGTGCATGCCTGTAATCCCAGCTACTGGGGAGGCTGAGGCAGGACAATTGCAAGTTGGAGGCCAGCCTGGGCAACTTAGCAAGACCCTATTTCAAAATAAAAATTAAAAAGGGCTGGGATGAAACCCAGCAGTAGAATGCCACTGGGTTCAATCCCCAGCACTGAAACAAACAAACAAAAGACACAGATGGGGGAGAAACAGAGGGAGGGAGGGAGGGAGGGAGGGAGGGAGGGAGAGAGAGAGAGAGAGAGAGATATTAAAGGGATTATAAGGTAGGGTTGTTATATCATCATGATAGCTAGCATCTATTAAACATTCACCAAGGACAAGGCACTATTCTTTTTTTAAAATATATTTTTAGTTGTAGATGGACACAATACCTTTATTTTATTTATTTATTTATTTATTTTTATGTGGTGCTGAGGATCAAACCCAGTGCCTCACAGATGCTAGACAAGCACTTTACCACTGAGCCACAACCCCAGCCTGAGCAAGCCACTATTCTAAATATTTTATATTTATTGTCTCATTTAAATATAACAAAAATGCTATGACATAGGTAGTACTATCATGTCCATTTTAAAGATAAAGAAACTGAGTCATGGAGAGGATTTTGTTTTTGTTTTTTAACTTGCCCAAATCACAGCTACAGGGCCCTAGAGATCTGACCTCAGGTGGTGTGACTGCAGGTCTTTTGTCCCTAACCACTATGCAATTCTGAGAAGGACCGTTTAGGAGATAGTGCTATGTTTTAGATGTGATTTGTCCACCAAAATTTCATGTGCTGAAATCTTGGTCCCAGTGTGGTGCAGTTGAGGTAGTGGAACCTTTAAGAGGTGGGACCTAGTGGGAGGTAATTAGGTAATGAGGTTTTACTTTCATGAATGGATTAATGCTATTTCTTGGGAGTAGAACAGGTCTTGTGGGCATGGATTAGTAGTTTCTAGGAGAATGTGTTGTTATAAGAGAGCCTGGTACCTCCCTTGAATCCCTTTCTACATGTACCACTCTACTCTTGAACGCTTTCCCACCATTGTGATGCCTTACCACCATGAGGCCCTCATCAGAGCCAAGTAGATACTGGAACCATGCTTTTGAACATTCAGAACTGTGAGCTAAATAAATCTCTTTCTTTTATAAGGTATCCACCTCAGATAATTTTGCTAGAACAACACAAAATGATCTAAGACAAGTACATACAAAAAAGTGTCCTTGAAGCTCAATGGATGGAGACATTCACTCCATCCAAACCTTGAAGGAGAGGGAGGATTTGGATGTACAACTGTTGGTGGTGACAGTGGCAGAAGAATTCAGAGAAAGGGAGAGAAATATTCCTAGAGAGAGAGCAGCATTAGTAAAACATGAAAGCACTGAACACAGAGGATCCAAGGAAACAGCCAAGATTAGTCTGGTTGTATTAAAAAGCTTGAAAGCAAGAAGTGAGAAAGAGAGTTGGGAGAGAGTGAGCTGGAGCCAGACCTGAAAGGTTTACTCATAAAGAAGGCCTTTTCTAACCCATCCCCAATACATTGCCAACCTGATAAACTCTCTCTGGAAAACACTGTCAGAGAGAAAATATGAAAATATAAATGAACAAATGAGAAAGTTCAAAGAAAAAAAAATCACTTTTTCCAAGGGCCAACAAGTGCAAGGGGACTCAAATTCTGTTTCCAGTTTTCTGCTTGTCAGTAGTAAATACCTTTCCAGAGGCTCCAGGTCAGCTCTATGCCAACAATGCATTAGATAGATAAAGCACACACCTCACAATATTGGATGGTAGTCAGATTTTTTGCAATAATTCTTAGTAATCATTAATGGGATGTTTTAAAGCTTCCTTAGAAATAAAAAGGTTGTAACTTAGTATTTGCAGAGGGAGCACAGGAGGCTAAAATGTTAAATGGACTTATTCAAAGTCACGCAGAAATCCATAGTAAAATCATGTTTTGAACACAGATTTTTGTTTTACTGTTTATAATTAAAATTTTTAAAATTTATTTATTCTAATTTGTTATATATGACAGCAGAATGCATTTCAAATCATAGTACACATACAGAGCACAATTTTTCATGTCTCTGGTGGTACACAAAGTAGAGTCACACCATTTGTGTCTTCATACATGTACTTGGGATAATGATCTCCATCTCATTCCACCGTCTTTCCTACCCCCCCCTCCCTTTACTTCCCTCCCCCCGCCCCCTCCCTTTACTTCCCTCCCCTTTGCCCTTTCTAAAGTTCCTCCATTCCTCCTATGCTTCTCCCCATCCCTCATCCCCATTATGGATCAGCATCCTCATATAAGAGAAAACATTTGGCATTTTTTTTTTAACTTAGCATAATATTTTCCAACTCCAACCATTTACCTGCAAATGCCATGATTTTATTCTCTTTTAATGCTGAGTAATATTCCATTGTGAACACAGAATTTTTGAAAAATAAAACTTTTATTTTATTACACACTTACACAATCTGCTTATGGATATATAAAATATTCTTCTGTCCCAACACATCCTTGAATCTTTAAAATTTGGTTAAGATATAATATCTAAACAAAAAAACTTTTTAAAAAATCTGACTGTGAAAATTTTTTACACTTAGAAAAGTGATCTTTTATTTATAGTCCATGCCAGAAAATAATTCAGTGGAGATATTAAAATTAACAATAGATGACATGATTGAGTGCTTGCTCTGTGTAAAGCATTATACTGAGCACTTAAAATGCATCATCTAATATCATAGGACAATAGCTCTTATAGAAATACTACTATAGTCCCCTTTTTATATTGAGGAATCTTAAAAGAGATTTAGTAACTTGCCCAAGATTATAGAGACAGTGAATACCAGTCTGGGACACAAAACCCAGGACCACCTAACATCAAATTCTGTGTTATTGTTATAATACATGACTGAATAGCTAGTAGTAGATGGCACTTACCTTTATACCAGGAAACTTTAGTCAGGCAGACAAGATGTGGAAACTAGCACGCTAAATCTTTTAAGAATTTTACTCTTGTTGAAATCCTCTAAATAATATTTCTAACAAGACTTCCTATTTGTGTGTCACAACTAATCATCTTTGTTGTACTTTGCTGGGGTTTACTGCATAGTCAGAATTTCAATGACTATTAGTAACTATTTGCTACTCATAGAAACCTGTGGTTTGCCCACTACAGTGGCCATCAAACAGATGCCATGTTAGAAGAGAAGCCTGATTGGTTGACCTGGGACTCTAGACTCCTGTTTTGAGAAGTTGTGTTTGGGCTTCCCGACAGACAATTCTCCAGCCCTATTCAGTCCCACATGTCTTTCCACTGACAGATACTCAGTATTCTCTCTGTAATCTTGGGTAAATTACTAAATCTCCACGGGGCCACCAGATCCCATTGATTGCATTTAAGAGTAACCTTTGTCTCTCCCACTTCTTTACATCACTGCCAGTCTTTAGACCTCCATCAGTTCTCTCTTGCCAGGACTACACTAAAAGTTCTCAAGTACTCAGGCATATAATGTGACACCTTCCAATCCATTCTTCTCTTAGTTACCAAAAGATTTCTGTAAATGATTCTTCCAAGTCTTTTTTGTTGTTGTTTTGTTTTAGTTATAGTTGGACACAATACCTTTATTTTATTATTTTTTAAAAATACCTTTATTTTATTATTTTTTTAACGTGGTGCTGAGGATCGAACCCAGCATCCTGCATACACCAGACAAGCGTTCTACTGCTGAACCATGACCCTAGCCCCTCTTCCATGTCTTAATGTTATCTGAAAAACCAGTCTCTACCTCAGAGCAAAGCCTGTCCAAGGAAGGGACATGACCTTTGTCCTTGGAAAGACCCACAGAGCACCTCTAGGCACATTCCCACCCTGCTAAGTTGTTTATCTACAAATAACAGAGAGATCTGCTGCGCCAGGTGTCCCTGACTCAGTCAGGCTAGGTGGGGATCCATAGCAGCCACCAATTAGCATGAGACAGGGAAATACCTAGGATGCCAGATGACCCTCCCAGTAGTTTATGGTGGTTGATAACGTGTTGAGAAACCATGTAGTTCAGCACGAACACCCCTCTTGGCTTAAACCAATCAGTTCAAATGTATACCCCTTTTGTACTGACCAATCACCCTTACCCAAATTGTTCCCGCCAGTGAATGTGCTAATCATGTTTTAGAGTTGTTATTTGATTTTCCCGTGGTGTGTGATGATTTGCTAAAGAGATGCCATGATGTATGTGAAGTCCCTGCCTTCTCCAAAGAATGTATAAAACTGCTGCAAACCCTGGGCTCGGGGCCTCTCAGCGTCACGTGGAGGACCGAGCTAGCTCGCAATAAACACCTCTTTGCTGTTTACATGGATCTCGGTCTCTGGTGGTCTTTTGGGGGTCCCGAATTTGAGCATAACAATCTATAAAATAAACTCTATAATCCTAAGCATGGCATTGACACCATCAGCACTTTGACCATTTCCTTCTGGGATACAATAAATATTTATTGAATAAATGAATGTTCTTCTGCTTAGAAATCCTTTTAACAACAATCCCCACACATATTATTCAACACTCAAATTTAGTGAGTGCCCACAATGTGTTGGTTTCAACAATCACTATCTTATAGAATAATGGAAGCAGTTGTAGATGTAGAGTTTTAGAGTCCTGCATTTAGATGAAGTTCTGGCCTTTCCTCTCTGTCAATCTGGGCAAGTCAATCCCCTCTTCTGGGACTCCTTTCTCTATTTGTGTAATAGAGGGTAGATCTAAATGTTCTCCAAGACCCTTATAGGTCATGTCTATACTGGTCCCCGATTCTAGAATCCCCTTGAAGGAAGAAAAAGGATTATTATCCCTTAGCCAGCCAGATGTAATGTTGTGCAGTTAATTCCTGTGCTCAGCAGCTTGAAGGCATCCTTGCTTTATCCCTCTTATCCCTGCAGCATTGCCTCTTAGACTCTTGTGACTGAGTCAGGGTTTAAATCTTCATGTAAAGAACCCTGGAGCTAAGACAATGGGGCTCTTAGAGTCTTCAACTATGATCTCACCTTCTGACCAAGATTTTTCTTGGCCTGTGATTGCTCAGCCCTGACAAGGAGAGAGAGAAAGAGACAGAAAGACAGAGAGACAGACAGAAAGGGAAAGCCCCTACTCCCAGAAGCACTTGTGCTGACTCAGCATGATATAGGTCTGGAATGGAAGCAGTAACTTGTGTGGATCAGCAGGAACTTTGCAAGCTTAAACAGGAAAGAAGGGAAAAAGTCAGGCAAGACCAAGAGAAACAATTTTAAAGTCAAGATTTAAAGAGATGGAAAGCAAGAGGGACGCTGTGGGGGATAATTCCTTTCTGAGAAGCTTTTGTGTAGTAGGCACTTCAATCTGGACTACAACTCTGCAAAGCAGGGATTATTATCCCATGTTACTAATGGGGAATCTGAAGCTCAGAGAGATTAACTTTTCCAGAATCACACAGTTCTGTTTAAATGTGGGTATCTAAGGACCTGAGTTCTTTCTTTCATACATCCTGAAAAGCATCTGAAAGGAATTTAGGAAACCTCAAGAGTAAAACTAGATGCTCAGGGAATACTCACTGGACAGTAATTTCAGGGAAATGGGCAAAATACTAATGGGATAATATTGAATCCTAAAT
Source organism: Marmota monax (assembly GCF_021218885.2). Classification (NCBI taxonomy): domain Eukaryota; kingdom Metazoa; phylum Chordata; class Mammalia; order Rodentia; family Sciuridae; genus Marmota; species Marmota monax. The sequence goes on along the minus strand of NW_026695236.1, from coordinate 4,028,102 downwards.
CCCCAGTATAAACCATGAGAAATGGTAGAATTACAATCACCCTGCTAAATAGCTTTAGGTCATAAATAAATGTTGGTCCTTTGGAGGGACACAAAATGATGTTGTTAATTCCTTGAGCATGAGTGTGACTAATAAACTGGGTGTGGCGTCAGTCATCTTGTCCACACAGCTGTCTGGGTAGGCTAATCTCTGATGGAGTCTCTAGCTGCTGGCTGTCCAGTGGCATGCTGCAGTCTAATCTCCTGGCTTCACAGTTAGCTTGACATTTTTGCTGAGTCTGACTCACTCCCTCCCAGCCTCAATTGTTCTGTGCCAATGCAGACTTCTTTTACAGTTGGCCTACTTAGAAACACAGGATGTTAGTGTTGGAAGGCAGCTACTTTAGAAGTCACCTAATATAACCCCCTCATGTTACAAATGAGAAAATGAGACCCAGACCAGGTTTGGTGATTTTTTTTTCTCAATTTGAGTAGGTTTAGGTCTGAGGCATAGTGGGAATTCAGTAACACAGTCTGTAGGAAAGAAGGAGGGACCAGGATTGAGCAGGCCTGGAGCTGGCAATGCAAACTCAGCTTCAGGATGACTGAAGCTGGGGTGGAGCATAGGGAGAGAACCCAGCCTCCTAGAAGAATGGGTTGGGTTAGGGAAGCAAAGAATCAGGAACCCAGCCAAGCAGTCTGAAGTTCAGGGTTGGGCATCTGTCCCAGCAGGAAAATGTGGAGCTGAAGAGTGGCATTAGGCTGAAGGTCAGTTGTGAAAACTGAACCAACATATCCAGGAGGGTGAGGGGATGTAGAGAAGAGAAAAGTTATAATTTGAGGTTATCAGGGTGTGCAGAGTTTACTAGAGGTACAATAAAGTAGCAGAAATCCCCACCCTGATGGGGGTTGTAGCTAAAGCACTTCTCACCCTTTTTAGAAAGATTCCAGCCTGTAGTTAGAGGGAACTAATGACTCCAGATCACAGCTGGGGAGCTAGGGAAGACAGCACTAAAGCACTTCATCCATTCTGCTTCCAAAGTATTTCTGAGATGTCCCTTCTTCCTGTTTCTATGGTCACCATCTTGATCTGGTCATCACCCACCTGAATTATTGGGAAGAGCATTTTAGTTCATCTTTTATCCTCTATCTATACTCTTTCTAAAGCACTGTTCTCATTGACACTATAGCAAATGTTTTTATGACATGTGAGCATGTCACTTGCTGTCTCTATATTAAGTGGTTTTGTCATTGCCTAGCAGTCTTTCTCAACCAGGCTTCCATGTGAGAATCAAGCCCTACAGAAAACTGACTTTTTTTCTGAGTTCTTTCCAGGATGGTACAAAATATCATTCTAGGTATAAAGGAGAAAAATTTATTTGTACAATGGGTCTCTTAAGTTATCAGGGCTTAATTTGTTTTGTTCTTCTGTGCATTGGCACAGAACAACAAAACAAATTAAGAAGGGTTGGAAAGAAGAAAGCCCGAATGTTTAAGGTTGGCACACTGGTCCTACATAACTTTAGCCTAATCTTCCAAGGAACTTCATTTTCTATTACCCTGACTAGGTATTCAATGTTCTGGACATGCCAAATTCTTGTCATTTCTTCATCCAGTTATTCCTTTTATGTCTTAATGTTTCTCCTCCAACCTGGTCTCCTTCTTGGACTTATATGATCTTAGTCATCCTTCAGGGCCTAGGTCAGATGTTACAAACTGTTTAAGTTTCCTTCCACTATGTACCCATGTTATTTTGTGCCCTCTATATCACATTGTTCAAATTGGAAGTTTATATATCTATATGAATTACAAAATTTTGAGTTTCTGCATAATGGGTGTTATCCTCCCAACCTTCTGACATGAATAGATAGTCCTTGAACTAAAAATGGCCTGAAAGCCTCTGGATAATTAATAACAATGCTAATTCTGGAATACATGTCTCTTGATTCTTTATCCATCATTACCTGGGTTTCTATACATGACTACAAGTAGATCAAGCATTAAATAAATCTGTCAGATATGCAGCTGTGCAAGTAGTAGTATGGGCTGGAAGAAGACTTCCTGAAAAATTACTGACAGAATGAGGGATTAAGAGCTAGTGGGCTTGACTGAGAAGGGAGAATGAAGCCAGAAATATATTAAATATTACAGGAAGAGACTCCATCAGGAGGCATGTATACGACTAACTTCATCATTTCTCCAGGAAACAAGAGAAAGAAAAGAAGGAAAAATAGTTGATGGTGTGACTAAGTGAAAGACAACTATGTCAAGACCTGATATCTGAAATGACACGTCAAAGCTGTTATCTGATGATAAAGAAACTTACACAGTGCAGAATACTGTCACTTTGATGATCTCATTTAATTCTCAGAACAACCCTCTGGCAGAAGGTGGTAGTGGGGTGTGTGTGTATGTGTGTGTGTGTGTGTACACTGTAGTTGCAGTCCTCTCTTTATAGAGAAGATGACCAAATCTTGAAAGGAGAAGCAACATGACAAACACCCACTATCCCTAAGTGATGCAGTGGGAACTAGAGGCAGGTCTGCCTTCTCTTGGTCCAGAGCCACATTTAGCTTTTTTTGAGAACGAAGAGATGATTCCTCTGATCTAAAGCTGAAAGCCTTTAAAAAATCAAATAGGATGACTTGTAGAGATTTTTCTGAGATATGTGACTCAGAGGGATTCTCCATAAACTCAAAACTTTTCTAGGTTGTTTTATACTGAAGATAGAAAACCATTAGTCAGCTGACTTGCAGAGAGTTCGCTGATACAGAGCAATTCTCTGCTTGAATCAAGTAAAAGTGTGACTTGAGTAGAGAATCTGGGGCAGAAAAGAAGAGCAGAGAGCAGGCTATTTCTTACCTGTCTGTAGCTCCAGGGGGTAGGCAGGATGGCCAGTGAGGACACTGTTGCTCAGCTCCAGACACATACAGAGAGAAAGCCTCAGGGTGGTAGAGTTGGACTATGAGAAGCTGCTCAGTTGGTCCTCTACCTCAGATTCACCCATAAACTTTGGAACCTGTGATACCTTAGAATATAATACAATACAACATTTTCTGTCTCCCTATCCAAATGGTGAGAACCTGAGGGGTACACAGTTAGTTTAAATAACTTTGTACTTCATGAGTAATACTCTGGATGTATAAAACAAATCTCAGGAAGTAGCTTGTGAATACAAGAATTTCAAGTTTGTTAAAGTCATCTTTGATATACCTACGCAGGATGAGACTCCTTGATTTCTTGTCATTTTCTCATAAAAGTTAGCCATAAAAGTTAAATGAATCCTCATTTATTCATTCAATGTCACTATTATTGAGCACCCATTATTTGCTGGGTGCTATGATGTGATAAGCTCTATGCTAGGTGCTAAGTAGATAAAAAAGAGGCAGCTTACCTTTATGGAGCTTAGAGTTGAGAGTAACATTGACTGGCATGATCAAAAAAGACTGCAGAAATTGTCTAATGCAAGTGTCTCCTTTTAACAGTGAAAAAAATGAAGCCCCAGAGAAAGGAAATGCCTTATGGAAAGTCACACAGCTATTTTCCTACACTGCCTTTTCTGGGGCTAAGCATGGTTTGTTGTAATAAACTGTAGTTCCTACATTCTCTGGAACTCCATTCTCTTGGAGTCCTCTGATAAAAATGTTAATCTCATTGAGAATACTTTCACAGAAACAGCTAGAATAATGTTTGACCAAATTCTGGGCAACATAGCCCAGCCAAGTTGACACAAAAAGGTAACCACCACAATAGTACAAGCTGAAAATGTTACAACCCCAAGGGTCACACATGACAAAGCCAGATAAAAGAAATAACTCTACTTTTAAATTAAGATCCTGATCTGAAATTATTCAAGAGGCCAAGAAAGGTATTATTTTCTTTCCCTTCTGTTCCAACTCAGTAAATCTCTTTCTTGGCTTCATGATTATTGGAGAAAGTAACTATTTTCCTACACTGCCTTTTCTGGGGCTAAGCATGGTCTGTTGTAATAAACTGGAGTTCCTTCATTCTCTGGAACTCTCTCTTTTACATCCTTTGCAAACTCCCACTTTCCACAAAGACTTTCAGTTTTATGACTAGAGTCCTAGATCAATGAAATCATGCTGCCTGGGTTTTGCTCTTCCACAGGCAGCAGAACATATCAACCCTCTGTCAAAAATACCAGGAAGTTCTGCTTCACTGTTGCTTGGAAGAATTAGTTCTGTAAGAAATGCTGGTAACTCTTATATTAGTCAGGGTTCTCCAGAGAAATAAAATCAACAGAATATGTATTTATATGTGTAATGAGAGAGACAGAGACGGAGAGATTCTTAGGGGATCAACTCATGCAGTTATGGAGGTTGACAAGTCCAAAGTCTGTCAGGTTGTAGACCCAGGAAAGAGTTATGTTGATATTCAAGTCTGAAGGCCTTCTGCTGGGGGAATTCTCTCTTGCCTCAGGAAGGTAAGTCTTTTGTTCTACTTGAGCCTTTAACTGATTGGATGGGACCCTTGTATATTATGAAGAACAATCTGCTTTACTTGGTATTATCTTCTTTCTCTTCTGTTCTAACTCAGTAAATCTCTTTCTTGGCTTCATGATTATTGGAGAAAGTAAGTATTTTCCTACACTGCCTTTTCTGGGGCTAAGCATGGTCTGTTGTAATAAACTGTAGTTCCTTCATTCTCTGGAACTCCATTCTCTTGGAGTCCTCTGATAAAAATGTTAATCTCATTGAGAACACTTTCATAGAAACAGCTAGAATAATGTTTGACCAAATTCTGGGCAACATAGCCCAGCTAAGTTTGCACAAAAAGGTAACTACCACAATAGTATAAGCTGAAAATGTTACAACCCCAAGGGTCATATCAGAATTCCAAAGTAGCTGTGTCATTGCCAGTTGCTGAGAGAACCACTGGACAAAAAGGCCTTCATGATAACTGGACCTCATTAAGTGAAATCAGCATAAAAGGAGAGGGAAGAACTCCTGGAAAGGGTGGAAAAACCAAGTGAACAGAAACATTAAGACTGGAAGAGACCATTTTGACACAGTAACTCTCTGGTCCTAATTTCCCCTCCCCTGTTCTGTTCATAAATGAAAAGGGGAGAGATCCAGAAGCTGAAGATCAGATAAAGGAGACTGCCTTGTTCTTCCTTCAGATACGTTTAGTGGACCAGAGTTGCAACAACCAGACATTTAGGGCTGAGATAAGATTCCTCTCCTAACTCCTCTGTATGGGAAACAGACATTAAGCTCTGTATTTAGGGAGTTAAAACATGTGGTTGTAGAAGAGGGTCTATAGCAGCACTGGTCTTTACAGAACTGCAGAAGTCCTAGAGTTCTGAACACATCCCATGAATAGCTTTGGACATGAAGGTATTCCTTGCACAAGGTTCTGTTCCAAATGCTGGCAATACACAATGAGCAAGTCCACAAAAAAAAAATCTCTTCCTTCCTGGAATTTACATTCTTCCAGAAAGACAGACAATAAAAGCAATATAAATAAGTGAAAGACAACATGCAATGTGCTGAGCACAAGTGCAGGGAAGGTGACTAGGAAATGCCAGGGAGTATTGCAGTTTCAGATAAGGTGGCTAAGAAAGGCTTCACTGAGAAAGTGACATTTGGGTAAAGATGAGAAGGAAATGAGGAGGTGGATAGTGCAGACACCTGGGAAAAGAGCATTCTATACAGGGTGAACAACTGTAAAAGCCATTGTTGTGGGTAGACTTGTGCCTCCCTAAAAGATGTCTTGAAATCCTAATCCCTGGTAGCTGTGAAATGTGACTTTATTTGGAAACAAGGCCTTTGCATATGTAATCAAGTTAGGATGAGATCATTAGGATGGGCCCTAACCCAATATTATTGGTGTTTTTATAAGAGAACACAGGCAGAGATGCAGGGGGAGAATACTACATGACAACAGAGGAAAGATTAGAATGATGCAGCTGCAACCAAGGAATGCCAAGGATTGACAGCCACACCCAGAGGCTTCTGAGAGGTAAGCTTAGGATTCTTCCCTAAAGGTTTCAGAGGGAACATGGCCCTGAGACACCTTGATTTTGTCGAGACACCTTGATTTTGAACTTGTAGCCTCCAGAACTGTGAGACAATAAATTTCTGTTAAGTCACTAGTTTTTGATACTCTGCTATGGCCTCCCTAGGAAACGAACACAGCCATGAAACAAAAATGTTCCTGGCATGTTGAAGGAATATGGACGCCAATGTAGCAAGAGAGGGAGTAATAGGAGAAGAGATCAGAGAAGTTACATAACAGATGATTAGATCATGTAGCATCTAATGGGTCAGAAAAGTGACATAGATCAACAGGTTCATATGTCATTATAACTGTGTGCTGCATCCATGGCTGAATGGAGATGTACAGAAAAACCCAGATTATATTAAGTAGACAAGATAATCATAAGATGTAGTGAGAAAGGTACCAAATTACATAAATATTAATACTTAAATCTCTAATTTTTTAAAAAAATGTATTTTTAGCTGTAGGTGGACACAATACCTTTATTTTATTTTTATGTGGTGCTGAGGATTGAACCCAGTGCCTTATGCATGCTAGGTGAGCGTTCTACCACTGAGCCACAATCCCAACCCATTTTATTTATTTTTTAGTTCCATTTTAATCTGTAATGATGATGATGCATATGTAATCTAAAAGAGATGAAATTTTATTTTAGATGGTAAAGCATGGGTTTGCTAATCTCAATTGAACACACTAGTGATGAACTGGCTTGTCCAGACTATAATCATGACATAACCATCATGTAGTGTCATAGACAAAGAAATGAACCAGATTCTCCTTCTGGGTAGGATATACTCTCCATTCATAGAGACAGCCTTTAGCTATCAGCTCCTTCTGGCTGTCTCAGCTGTGAAAATCATTCTACTCAAGATTAAACACTTCTGAGGGCAACCTAATGACTGAATTAAGTACCTGTAAAAAGATCCAGACTTGGGACACTCTGTAAGGCAACGTATGCTCCAAAGCCCTTGCCGGAGTAGAGGGCTCCCTCAGGCCCTCTGTGCAGTTTGACTTCTTCCTCTGCACCATTCTGCCTCCTGCTTCTTCTCTTTCACACATGTTGATTCCTAATAAATACCTGTATCCCAACTCCTCTGCTTCCAGAGAAGCAAATCTGTGACACCTGTTGGCAGATACCTTAATTGCAGGTGGACTTGGGAAATAAGCACATCCTTCCTGTACTGAGAGCATGAAAACCACACTTAGGAAGATGTCAGTAAATGAGTATCACAATCCTATCTAGTTGCAAGACAGAGAAAGTCAACTGAGTTAGCTTAACAGAAACATTTTTATAAATGATTAGGAGTATCCTATAGAACTCAATTGTCAGAGTTCATGAAGAGCTACAAATAGAAATGGAAAATTGTCAGGAACTAAAATAGACACACCTCTCTCTCTATCTTTCTCTCTCTTTCCCTCCCCGCCCACCCCCCCATGACGGTGCCTTGTCTGTGCTTCTCATGATTGATCCACTTTTACTGCTTAATAGATCACATGACCCAAAGCAGAAGCCCCAGAATGTCAGTCTCAGGTGCCCTTATTCTCTGTGAATGTATAGGACCAGAGCCTGTGACCAGCTGACCCTGACATTTAAGCTGAAGCCTGTTTCCTCAATTGAAAAAATAGAGATAATACCCCAGCCTCATGTTTTTAAAAAATTCATTTTCTTTAAAAATACTTTAACAATTTTTAGATGGGTGCTAGGGTATGAACAATAAATGCAGATATAAGATAGTCCCTCCTATAGATACATACTCATAGTCCATGAAGGAGGCAAATAAGAAAGCAAATAATTACAGTTCTAGGTGATACGTGGTAAAAAGGAGAAGCACCTGGGTTAGGTGCTCTTCTTGCATGTCTGCAGTGTGTGTGCATGCACATGGCATTGTGATGACAGAAGAAAAAGAAGAAGGAAGAAAAATGGGAAAGACTCGAAGAAGAATTAAGCCAGAGTGGAGGCTTGATAGGAGAAAAATGTGGGGAAAAGAAAGTATATGGAGGCAAGAAAAGAGTACCATGTGCTAGTCACAAATGTGTGAAGGAGATGGGTCATTTTAGAGATGTGCAAGTGGGAGCTCAGGGCTGAAGTAAAGAACAGCATCTGGCATGGAGCAAGGCAGGAAGTTTGGTGGGGTGGCCAGAGATGAAGCTCTATGATTGCCAAACAAGAAGTGAAACAACGTGTGGGTGCATGCTCTGAAAACCAGAAGTGTGCACACAGAACAATGGCTAACGCTGTGCTGGTTCTATGCCATATATCGGGTTAAGCTCTTTCATGAATTTGTCTCTAGAAGGAAGGCGGTATTATTTTCACTTAATAGAATATTATTTTAGTAATTTTTCCAAGGTTACCTGGTGTTCTCCAGTAGCAAACCCTGAGAAAAGCAGGCAAGTGTAAGTAGTGTACTTGGCTGCTGATCTCTGGAAACCTCAGTCAGCAAGTAGGGACGTGAGGTGGAGAAGAGAAGTGTCCAATAGGGTGTGTGTTTGTCAATCAGGTCACTATTGAGGTAGCTGGAGCTCAATCCCATTGGGGAATTTTGGAGACAGTGAAAAATATGCCTCAGAGTTATTCCCACCATCAGGTAAGAGGACTGGGGCACTTCTTTCCAAATTTCCTCTTGCCACAGTTGGAGGACTCCTTGCCTGTGCAATACTCTGGTGTTCTGGGTTTTGCTTGCACATGGGCCAAGCATGCTCTTCAGGCACTGGGTCACAGGTGTTCTCAGTAAGGAGCTCTCAAGATGTGGAGATGAGGGCTGAGGGAGTACAGTGGATCCAGACAACATGTGCCATGTGCAATTAGCAAGTCAGGAAGCCAGGGCTGGTTCCAAGCAATCTAGCTTAGGTGTTTCATTTTGTTTTGTTTTATTTTAGAAGAGGACCCACTATGTTGTTCAGGCTTAACTTAAATGTGGGATCCTCCTGAGTAGTTGGGATTACAGGCATGTCCCACTTACCTGGCTCTAGCTTAGATTTCAACAATAATATTGTATTGCTTACCTAAGGTATAGTATTTTTTTTTACCTTTATTTCATTTTATTTATTTTTATGTGGTGCTGAGGACCGAACCCAGTGCCTCACACATGCTAGGCAAGTGCTCTACCACTGAGCTACAACCCCACCCCCAGTATAGTATTATCAATAAACATATTTGGAGACACGTCACCCCAATTGGAGTAGGGGCAGAGCAGAGCCTTCGCCCGCGTCCAGAACAGGCCCAGTGACCCGCCGGCGTGGTAGACACGTCACCCCAATTGGAGTAGGGGCAGAGCAGAGCCTTTGCCCGTGCCTGGAACAGGCCCAGTGGCCCGCCAGCGTGGTAGTCACGTCACCCCAAGTGGAGTAGGGGCAGAGCAGAGCCGCCGGCCACCCCCAGAACAGGCCCATCGACCCACTGGTGTGGTAGTCACGTCAACCCAATTGGAGTAGGGGCAAAGCAGAGCCACCTCCCGCACCCGGAACAGGCCCAGCGGCCCGCTGGCGTGGTAGTCACATCACCCCAATTGGAGTAGGGGCAGAGCAGAGCCGCCGCCTGCACCCGGAACAGGCCCAGCGGCCCGCCAGCGTGGTAGTCACGTCACCCCAAGTGGAGTAGGGGCAGAGCCGAGCCGCTGGCCACGCCCAGAACAGGCCCAGCGACCCACCAGCGTGGTAGTCACATCACCCCAATTGGAGTAGGGGCAGAGCAGAGCCGCCTCCCGCACCCGGAACAGGCCCACCGACCCGCCGGCGTGGTAGACACGTCACACCAATTGGAGTAAGGGCAGAGCAGAGCCGCCGCCCGCGCCTGCAAGGTAGGCAGACCTGCGACCGACCGGCAAAACAGGCCCAGCGGCCCGTCAGCGTGGTAGACAGATCACCCCAATTGGAGGAGGAGCACAGTCGCCGCCCGCCCCTGCAAGGGAGACTTTTCAACTATACAAGAACAATATAAATATATAGGGGGAAAATTTCAATAACACAACAGTTTCACCAAGCAGAAAGAAACGCGAGCAGTATGAAAAGACAAGGAAAGAAAGGACCACAAGCAATGCAGGTCAACTCAACTTTAGAAGAGGTAATAGCTGCAGTAGATGGAATGTCAGATAAAGAATTCAGGATATACATGCTTCAGATGATCTGGAGTCTCAAGGAAGACATTAGACAGCAAAATCAGACAATGAAAGATCACTTCGACAATGAATTACATAAACAAATCCAAGAAGCAAAAGATCAACTATACAGGGAGATAGAGGTTATAAAAAACAAACAGAAATCCTAGAAATGCAGGAAGCAATAAACCAACTTAAAAACTCAATTGAGAATACTACCAGCAGAGTAGAACACTTAGAAGATACAACATCAGACAATGAAGACAAAGTAATTCAACTTGAAAAGAACATAGACAGCTCAGCAAGACTGTTAAGAAACCATGAGCAGAACATCCAAGAAATATGGAATAACACAAAGAGACCAAACTTAAGAGTCATTGGGATACAGGAAGGTATAGAGGTCCAAACCAAAGGAATGAGCAATCTATTCAATGAAATAATACGAGAAAAATTCCCAGACTTGAAGAATGAGACAGAATCCCAAATCCTAGAAGCCTACAGGACGCCGAATGTGCAAAATCATAAGACATCCACACCTAGACACATTATAATGAAGATGCCCAACATACAGAATAAGGAGAGAATTTTAAAAGCTACAAGAGAAAGGAAGCAGATTACATTTAGGGGTAAACCAATCAGGATAACAGCTGATCTTTCAACACAGACTCTGAAAGCTAGAATATCCTGGAATAACATATTTCAAACACCGAAAGAAAATGGGTTCCAACCAAGAATTGTGTATCCAGCGAAATTAAGCTTCAGGATGGAAGATGAAATTAAAACCTTCCACGATAAACAAAAGTTAAAAGAATTTGCAGCCAGAAAACCATCTCTTCAAAACATCCTCGGCAAAACATTACAGGAAGAGGAAATGGAAAATAACAATGAAAACCAACAGTGGGAGGTAGGACAGTAAAGGGGGGGGGGAAACAATCAAAGAGGAAAACAAACCATGTTTAGTAACATAAATAAACAAATATGGCTGGAAGAAAACCCATATCTCAATAATAACCCTAAATGTTAATGGCTTAAACTCACCAATTAAGAGACACAGGCTAGTAGAATGCATCACAAAACAAGACCCAACAATATGCTGCCTACAGGAGATGCATTTGATAGGAAAAGACATACATAGACTGAAGGTGAAAGGTTGGGAAAAATCATATCACTCATATGGACTTCGGAAACTAGCAGGAGTGTCCATACTCATATCAAATAAAATAGATTTCAAGCCAAAGTTAATCAAAAGGGATAAAGAGGGACACTACATACTGCTCAAGGGAACCATACACCAACAAGACATAACAATCATAAATATATATGCCCCAAACAATGGTGCAGCTATGTTCATCAAACAAACTCTTCTCAAGTTCAAGAGTCTAATAGACCACCATACAATAATCATGGGAGACTTCAACACACCTCTCTCACCAATGGACAGATCTTCCAAACAAAAGTTGAACGAGGAAACTATAGAACTCAATAACACAATTAATAACCTAGACTTAATTGACATATATAGAATATACCACCCAACATCAAGCAGTTACACTTTTTTCTCAGCAGCACATGGATCCTTCTCAAAAATCATATACTATGTCACAGGGCAACTCTTAGACATTATAAAGGAGTAGAGATAATACCATGCATCTTATCTGATCATAATGGAATGAAACTGAAAATCAACAATAAAAGAAGGAAGGAAAAATCATGCATCACTTAGAGAATGAACAATAGGTTACTGAATGATCAATGGGTTATAGAAGACATCAAGGAGGAAATTAAAAAATTCTTAGAGATAAATGAAAACACAGACACAACATATTGGAATCTATGGGACACAATGAAAGCAGTTCTAAGAGGAAAATTCATTGCTTGGAGTTCATTCCTTAAAAAAAGAAAAAACCAACAAATAAATGATCTCATACTTCATCTCAAAATCCTAGAAAAAGAAGAGCAAAACAACAGCAAAAGAAGTAGAAGGCAAGAAATAATTAAAATCAGAGCTGAAATTAATGAAATCGAAACAAAAGAAACAATTGAAAAAATTGACAAAACTAAAAATTGGTTCTTTGAAAAAATAAATAAAATCGACAGACCCTTAGCCATGCTAACGAAGAGAAGAAGAGAGAGAACTCAAATTACTAGCATATGGGATGAAAAAGGCAATATCACAACAGACACTTCAGAAATACAGAAGATAATCAGAAATTATTTTGAATCCTTATACTCCAATAAAATAGAAGATAGTGAAGGCATCGATAAATTTCTTAAGTCATATGATCTGCCCAGATTGAGTCAGGAGGATATAGACAACCTAAACAGACCAATATCAATTGAGGAAATAGAAGAAACCATCAAAAGACTACCAACTAAGAAAAGCCCAAGACCAGAGGGGTATACAGCAGAGTTTTACAAAACCTTTAAAGAGGAACTCATACCAACACTTTTCAAGCTATTTCAGGAAATAGAAAAAGAGGGAGAACTTCCAAATTCATTCTACGGGGCCAACATCACCCTGATTCCTAAACCAGACAAAGACACTTCAAAGAAAGAAAACTACAGACCAATATCTCTAATGAACCTAGATGCAAAAATCCTCAATAAAATTCTGGCGAATCGGATACAAAAACATATCAAAAAAATTGTGCACCATGATCAAGTAGGATTCATCCCTGGGATGCAAGGATGGTTCAATATACGGAAATCAATAAATGTTATTCACTACATCAATAGACTTAAAAATAAGAACCATATGATCATCTCGATAGATGCGGAAAAAGCATTCGACAAAGTACAGCATCCCTTTATGTTCAAAACTCTAGAAAAACTAGGGATAACAGGAACATACCTCAATATTGTAAAAGCAATCTATGCTAAGCCTCAGGCTAGCATCATTCTGAATGGAGAAAAATTGAAGGCATTCCCTCTAAAATCTGGAACAAGACAGGGATGCCCTCTCTCACCACTTCTGTTCAACATAGTTCTCGAAACACTGGCCAGAGCAATTAGACAGATGAAAGAAATTAAAGGCATCAAAATAGGAAAAGAAGAACTTAAATTATCACTATTTGCAGATGACATGATTCTATACATAGCAGACCCAAAAGGGTCTACAAAGAAACTATTAGAGCTAATAAATGAATTCAGCAAAGTGGCAGGATATAAAATCAACACGCATAAATCAAAGGCATTCCTGTATATCAGTGACAAATCCTCTGAAATGGAAATGAGGACAACCACTCCATTCACAATATCCTCAAAAAAAATTAAATACTTGGGAATCAACCTAACAAAAGAGGTGAAAGACTTATACAATGAAAACTACAGAACCCTAAAGAGAGAAATAGAAGAAGATCTTAGAAGATGGAAAAATATACCCTGTTCATGGATAGGCAGAACTAACATCATCAAAATGGCGATATTACCAAAAGTTCTCTATAGGTTTAATGCAATGCCAATCAAAATCCCAACGGCATTTCTTGTAGATATAGAGAAAGCAATCATGAAATTCATATGGAAAAATAAACGACCCAGAATAGCAAAAACAATGCTAAGCAGGAAGTGTGAATCAGGCGGTATAGCGATACCAGACTTCAAACTATACTACAGAGCAATAGTAACAAAACAGCATGGTACTGGTACCAAAACAGGCGGGTGGACCAGTGGTACAGAATAGAGGACACAGAAACCAATCCACAAAACTACAACTACCTTATATTTGATAAAGGGGCTAAAAGCATGCAATGGAGGAAGGATAGCATTTTCAACAAATGGTGCTGGGAAAACTGGAAATCCATATGCAACAAAATGAAACTGAATCCCTTTCTCTCACCATGCACAAAAGTTAACTCAAAATGGATCAAGGAGCTTGATATCAAATCAGAGACTCTGCGTCTGATAGAAGAAAAAGTTGGCTCCGATCTACATATTGTGGGGTCGGGCTCCAAATTCCTTAATAGGACACCCATAGCACAAGAGTTAATAACAAGAATCAACAAATGGGACTTACTTAAACTAAAAAGTTTTTTCTCAGCAAGAGAAACAATAAGAGAGGTAAATATGGAGCCTGCATCTTGGGAACAAATTTTTACTCCTCACACTTCAGATAGAGCCCTAATATCCAGAGTATACAAAGAACACAAAAAATTAGATAATCAGATAACAAATAACCCAATCAACAAATGGGCCAAGGACCTGAACAGACACTTCTCAGAGGAGGACATACAATCAATCAACAAGTACATGAAAAAATGCTTACCATCTCTAGCAGTCAGAGAAATGCAAATCAAAACCACCCTAAGATACCATCTCAGTCCAGTAAGATTGGCAGCCATTATGAAGTCAAACAACAAGTGCTGGCGAGGATGTGGGGAAAAGGGTACACTTGTACATTGCTGGTGGGACTGCAAATTGGTGCAGCCAATTTGGAAAGCAGTATGGAGATTTCTTGGAAAGCTGGGAATGGAACCACCATTTGACCCAGCTATTCCCCTTCTCGGTCTATTCCCTAAAGACCGAAAAAGAGCATGCTACAGGGACACTGCTACATCGATGTTCATAGCAGCACAATTCACAATAGCAAGACTGTGGAACCAACCTAGATGCCCTTCAATAGACGAATGGATAAAAAAAAAATGTGGCGTTTATACACAATGGAGTATTACTCTGCATTAAAAAATGACAAAATCATAGAATTTGCAGGGAAATGGATGGCATTAGAGCAGATTATGCTAAGTGAAGCTAGCCAATCCCTAAAAAACAAATGCCAAATGTCTTCTTTGATATAAGGAGAGTAACTAAGAACAGAGTAGGGTTGAAGAGCATGAGAAGAAGATTAACATTAAACAGGGATGAGAGGTGGGAGGGAAAGGGAGAGAGAAAGGAAATTGCATGGAAATGGAAGGAGATCCTCAGGGTTATACAAAATTACATACAAGAGGAAGTGAGGGGAAAGGGAAAAAAAATACAAGGGGGAGAGATGAATTACAGTAGAGGGGGTAGAGAGAAAAGAGGGGAGGGGAGGGGAGGGGGGATAGTAGAGGATAGGAAAGGCAGCAGAACACAACAGACACTAGTATGGCAATATGTAAATCAATGGATGTGTAACTGATGTGATTCTGCAATCTGTATACGGGGTAAAAATGGGAGTTCATAACCTACTTGAATCAAAGTGTGAAATATGATATATCAAGAACTATGTAATGTTTTGAACAACCAACAATAAAAATTAAAAAAAAATAAACATATTTGTACTGATATTTACAGTACTTTTTAGAAAACATAGTATTAAGCATAGAGAAGAGGGAGCCTATTGTCTTAACCAACGACTGGTACATAATGGATGCTTTTTAAAAGTTAAAACAAGTCACTCATTCACTGTTATTTTGGCATAAAAAAGGCTTTGGCTACAACCAGGAGATTTAGAGGGTTTTGCTACTAGTTTGGGGACCTCAGACAAGTCATTTAGACTCATTGAGCTTCCCTTTTCTCATCTTGAATCTTGTTTTACTACCTGCTTCACCTGCTATTGCTTCATGTTGTGAACATGAAATGTGAGAATGAATGTGAAAACTTAGATGTAAAGCAACCAAGAGGCAGTTCTGCATCTTTCTTTGGGTTTGGAAGTTACTTGCTGGCCTTTGATTTCCCAAGATCACAATCAGTAACTGTGGAGTCACCAAGTGTATCAGTTAGGGCTCTTGGTTCAAATAATAGCAGCTAATTCTGGCTACCTGAAACAAAACCAGAGTTAATTAGAGGGATAACAAGAGTTGACAGGATGTCCAGGCAGTCAAGTTTGAAAAATGCACAGGAACCAAAAGAGATCCACAGGTTAAGACCACTCCACAGAACAACCTGGTAAGAAATATTTCTGCCATGTTCAGTGGATACCAGTGCTGCCACCAGCAGAAATTCTAAACTGCCCCAGTTTCTTGTGTGATTTTGCTTCAAACTCAAGGTCTCAGTCAGGTACGAATATCAGCTGGGCAAACATTAGGTCATATGCTTGTGTACCAGCTGCCAGGGATGCAGGAGGCAATGGTCTGGCCTCTTTTCTACCTTCCATAAGGGGAAGATATAATTTGTCTCCTACCATGTCTCATGAAATGGCAGTTTCCCCAGACATAGGAAGGGGCTCAGAGGTTGGGCAGCCAATAGAATGTAAATTCCATCCAAGACAGGATGTAGGGAAAATGGGATAGTGGTTGAAAATTGGAAAACTAAGTCTGGGAGGTCAGGATATACTGTCGCCACACTTATTTGACGTTCTACCAGAAAGCACTCAAGTGTTCAAAGATGACTAAGACACAGCACTAGCCTCAAGGTGCTCTAGAGACAGCTGGGAATATAATACTAAATAAAATTGATGTGCAGGCTCTCACTGAGATACATCACACTACAGTGGGAGCACAGAGCAAGGGATTGGCCTGAGGATCTCCTGGGTTGTCAGGAAAGCTTTCCCAGCGGAGATGGGTCTTGAAAGACAGAAGGAGAGTGGAAGGGAAGAACATTAGAAACATTGGTATCTGTTAATATTATTCATTAGGCAGAAGCTGGGTTTTCCTGTTCAGTCTTTTTTTCTTGCCACCAACCACAACACACACATACCAAGATTAAGGTCTAAAATTAGAATTTTTAAGGCCTCAGAGTTATTTGATATTGTTCCAGACAGTTGTTTTTCCTTTGCTCTCCTCCAAATCTCTGGTGCAGAGTGGTATTGGCAAAAGTTTGTGGAGACATCTACTCTTTTTAGCTATTAGATGTAAGCATGTAATTGGTCAGACCTCCGTTTAAATAAAAGCTCAGTCACTGACTAATTATAAGATTTCTCTGACCCTTGATTTCCTCAAGGATTACTCAGAAATCAAAAATACTTGCCTTCGAGGACTTTGGTGGAGATTCAATGAGATGAAGTTTGCAAAGTGCTGCTATTGCTCTAGCTTTGAGGCAGTTCTCTGAAGTTCTGAGGATGATGAAGGTGACTCTCTGTCCTTCTCCTTTGATCTGAGGTGTTTCACACAGTAGCTGAGATTACAAGAAGGAAATGTCTCTGAGGAGAGAAGAGACCCAAATTTTGTGCCAAAATGTGAGAATATTAGGGTGAGGAAGGTGGATATCGAGTTTATCTTGAGCTCTGGGACTGAGAGCCAGGCTCCTGGTGTTGAAGGGAGGCTTTCCAACCCACAAGAATGATTTCAAAAACAGACCTCCTGGCTCCAGGGAGGTTTGCCTCTCTGCCCTTTATAAGGAGGAAACAATTTATGCAGATGCAGACCGTCAGCCTCCCTTCTCAATCAGGACCAAAACTTGGAAGGGTGGAGGACAGCACATCCATTAAGCAGTGGTTTGCTCATATTGTTCTCCACACTGTATGAAAATATGTGCGGTATAACAGGTTAAATAATACTGGTGGAGCAACATTAGGTCCTTTCAGAATAATAAGCAAGATATTTGAGGGGAATTTTCTGCAGGCTGAAGATATTTCCTAAAAGGGCAAAATCCAGATGTGAAAATGCTGTGGGCTTGGAACACACACACACACCAAATTGTGTGGCACATGGATTCAGATCTCATCTTTGAGATGCCTGGTGTGTTACGTAGTCATCTCTTCTTAGTAATAAGTTGTGGTGTTCTATTTTTAGGCTTGGACTTCTAGGTAAATTCTGATCATTCATTCATTACACAATTATATCCTGAGTACTTGCCACATGCCAGGCATTGTGATGGGTATATAGGATCTTGATTCTGATCTGAAGAGAGGGGAGGAGATTGCTTCATAAAAAATTCAGAGGGCTTCTTCCTTCAAACATTATTTGTGAGAAAGTATAAATGCCTCACCTGTCTACATATGGAGAAGATGATTTCATGTAGAGTGGCTTAGTTCTGGCGTCTGCTGGGCTCAGCATCCCATCTGGGGGCTGGACTGGGAACGATAGAGCAGCAGAGCATGTCACTATGGTAACTTGGCATTCCACACCTTAGCTCCTTTGTGTCGCCCCCAAATTACCTTTATAGCTAGTGTACATTTTCAGAAAGTGAAAGCTTTCCTTAATTTTCATACAGCCAGTTACAAAGGCATTTTGTTTTTCAAGGAACTTAGGCAAAGGGAAAGTCCTTTCTTTTTGAGGCTGAAGCTATGTTGATGCTGTTTCCTAAGCCTGAAGTATATAACTGGGATCAGAGCTATCTTATTCTTTGAGGAAGATTTCACTTTTGAATCCTTTTCACACACATTATCATAGTTTTTATTGCCACATTATCTTAACCTCATGCTTAGGTAATCCTAAAGGGCAAGAAAATGAACCCACTAAGCATTTATGTCTCAAAAAAAAATGTGAGGTGGGGACTAATTTCCCTGTTTTACAGAGGAAGAACTAAGGCTCAGACAAGATCACGCGATTTGCAAATGGCAGGGTGAGGAATTGAACTAAGGCTTTAAACTCCAAGTCTCTTATCTTTCTTTTAAATCTCAGCTGACTCCCAGTCTCTTTCAGCTTTCATTATTTTACAAACACACAACCATTCAAAGCAGCAACCAGTTTGTGCGTTGCTTTTTTTTAAAACACAGCTTTATCAAAGTGATGTGTGTGTATTTTATAAAATCCACTCATTATAAATGATCAGTTCAATAATATAAAAAATTGTATATTGGCTGGGGTTGTGGCTCAGAGGCAGAGTGCTCACCTAGCATGCATGAGGCACAGGGTTTGATCCTCAGCACCACATAAAGTAAAATAAAGATATTATGTTCACCTATAACTAAAAAATTTTTTTAAAATTTTATATAACAGTTGATATATATATATATATATATATATATATATATATATACACACACACACACACACACACACACACACATATATATATATCGGAATAGAATTCACATACCATACAATCCACCCATTTAAAGTGTACAATCTTATGGTTTTTCATATATTCATAGAATTATTACCACAATCAATTTTAGAACATTTTTATCATCCCCAAAAGAAATCATGTACCCTTTAGCTATCATTGTCCTCTTCTATTCCAAAGCCCTAAGCAACCACTAATCTATTTTAGGTTTCTGTATACTTGCCCATTCTGGACATTTCATGTAAATAATATCATATAATAGTTGATTTTTGTGACTGCCTTCTTTTATTCAGTATCATGTCTTCAAGTTTCCTCCATGTTGATGCACAAGTGTGTACAAATAATGTTCCATTGTGTGAATATTACTACATTTTGTTTGTTCATACAACAATCAATGGACATTGGGGGTTGTGTTCACCTTTTTGTTGTTATGAGTCATGCTACTATGAATATTTGTATATTAGTTTTTGTTGGACATATGTTTTAATTTCTCTTGGGTGTAAGCTTAGAAGTGACCTTGCTGGGCCAAATGATAAATCCACATATAAGTTTCTGAGGAAATGCCAGGCTGTTTCACAACGTGGTTGCACTATTTTACACTTCTACTAACAATGCATGCAGATCCCAGGTTCTCTATTCTTGGTGTACTTTGCTTTTTTCACTTAACATTATTTCATAGATGCAGTTCCGTGACCACATGGTAGTCATTTTTAATGGGTACAGTGTTCCAAATAAGCTAGTTTCACATTGTTTAAGCATTAAGCTGAGGTTGTGGATTGTTTCCAGCTTCATGCTGTTGTAAACAGTGGGACTGGGATCTGCACCACTACTACTTCATTCCTTCAGCTTATTTTGTTGAGGTGTGTTCCAAAGTGGAACAAAGGGAATATACAACTCTTGGGCTTCTTTTCTTATTACTCTGCAAACAAATTGACTGTAAAATGCCACCAGCAAAGTTTGTGGCTGCCTTCCTTATTACAGCTTCTGCCAACGTAAGACTTTGCTGTTTTATTCCTTTGTATAAATAATACAGATACATAATATAACTTCAGGTTGTTTTGATTTGCATTTCTATCACTGTTAGTAAACTCACAGTATTTTAAAGGCCATCAGGTAGTCAGTCTAATTGAGTTGTTGACCCAAATAGGTCAGGCAGTGCAGGAGAGTCTAGGGATCAAAGCAAAGGGTAGATAATGGAACTTAAAGGAATTCCCTGGGTTTGGAGAACACAGGATCAGTTATGTTGAATAAGGTTTTTGTCGCCTCAGCCATAACTGATGAGACCACTGGTAGGGATACTGAACTGAAGCTGGATGTGTTGATACATGCCTGAAATCTCAGTGACTTGGGAGGTTGAGACAGGAGGATCTGAAGTCAAAGCAAGCCTCAGAAATATAGTGAAACCCTCTTTCAAAATAAAAAGGGTTGGGCATGTAGTTCAGTGGTAGAGCACCTTGGGGTCAGTTCATAGAACTGCACGTGTGCACGTGTGTACACTATCCCTCTCCCCATACACAAGAGAAGAAGAAAGAGACTTTGGCAGGGAGGAAGTTTTCCTGGACCTTCAGTAGGGAGTCTGCTATGAATATGCAGCCTCCTGGTTTAAAATACCAATTTCTGGGAGCACCTGAGGACCAGAATGATTAAGAAAGTGGGGCAGGTAGAGATATTGATGGAAACAGCTCTGGAGAATGACTCCTGTGTATTGGAGGCAATTATCAAGGAAAAATGAGTTGACATGAGATATATAGTCTTTCTAGAAGTTATCTACTCTGTCACCACAATTTTACCTGATCTTCCTGCCTCTAATTTTACTCTCTTCCAACTCACATTCTTCTAAAATTAAAGTCTGAGAGAAAAAGAAGTAGTAGAAAAAATATAGGCATGAAATCTTTGTTCAACTCTATGACTTTGAGCAATAGCAACTACCACTATTTGCTAACACTGTAGACTCTTCATAAGTGTTATTTCTGTTCCTCATGATAGCTCTGCAATCAAGATATTGTAATTATTGTACAAAAGAAGAAACTTAGGCTCAGAAGGAATTTGTAAGGTTGTACTAGGACCCATGACTGGTAAGTAGCAAAATTTGCCTCCTGACTCAAGGTATTTATTAGTAGAGATTACCACCAGTTCATTCATTTGTAAAGTAGGTCCAGCCTTTATTTTTCAGGCTTGATGTTAGAATTAGACAAGACTAGCTATATAATTTGTTGGTCCTGATATAAAATGAAAATGTATTATTGTTAAATAATTATTAAGAATTTCAATGCAGCAACAGCAGGTAGAGGGCACCTCTAAGCATGGCTTGTGTGGTTGCATAGTTTCAACACTTATGATGTTGGCCCTGGGGTTAGGATTTCTGGATATAAGATACTTCATACAGAATAGGTACTTATTAAATTATGGATATGGCTGTATTGGATTCCTATTTCTTCTACAGTGAATTACTACAATCTTAGTAGATTAACTCAAATTTGTTGTTTTGTAGTTCAAAAGATCAGAATCTAAAAGAATGTTAACATTAAAATGTAGCAGGTCTGTGTTCCTTCTGGAGGCTCATGGATCTATTTCCTTGACTTTTCCAGTATCTAGAGGCTGCCTATATGCCTTGGCTCATGATTCCTTCTCATATCTTCAAAATCAGCAGCACAGAATGCTCCAATTTCCCTCTCTTTCCCCACCCTATCTCTGATTCCCTGGTACATTTCCTTCTCTGACTATGACCCTCTTGCCTTCGTCTTAGAAGGACACTTGTGATTTAATTGGACCCACCAAATAATCTGGGATAACCTCCCCATCTCAAGATCCTTACTTAATCATAAAGTCCCTTTTGCTATGTAATGTAACATATTTACAGTTACCAGGAATTCAGATATAAACATCTTTGGTGAACCATTATTAAACTTTCCATAATAATAATAATATCACTATTATTTTGTTCTCTTTATTTCATCCTATACAAATACTCTCCAGGTTCTACCCTGCTTAGCTTCCCAGATCGGATGAGATTGGGTGCATTCCTGTGGTATGGCTATAAACTTCATTTTATCCTTCAGCAATGTCTGGATAAAGTCCAAACCCTTTTATAGGAAATGTGTTATGATTTGTATATGAAGTATTCCTCAAAAACTCATGCATAAGACAATGCAAGAATGCTCAGACGTGAAATGATTAGATTATGAATGCTTCAACATAATCAGTGGATTAATCCATTTGGTGGATTAATAACTTGAATGGATTAATGGGTGGAATCTGTAGTCACGTACGGTGTGTAGTTAAAGTAGGTCACTGGGTGCATGCCCCGGGAATTATATTTTGTCCTTGGCTTTTTGCACTCAAGATTTCTCTTGACTTCCTTGTTGTCATGAACTGAGCAGCTTTCCTCTACCATACCCTTCCACCATAATGTTCTGCCTCACATCAAAACCAGAGCTATGGAATCAGCCAACAATAGACTGAACCTCTGAATCTGTGAACCAAAATAAAATTTTCTTCCTCTGAGTTGTTTTGTCAGGACTTCGGTCACTGTAGTGAAAAACTGACTAATACAACATGGCAGGCCCCCTTGTGATCTGACCCAGGTCTATTATTCTAACTTCAATACTTTCTGCTCCCCCATATGTAGTGAACCTCCAATAGTATTAAACAACTTATGATTTTTCCATTGCTATCTACTCTCACTTGCCAGCTAACCTCTTTTTTAGTGTTATTTCTGTATAACATACCTTCTCCCATGTTTTTTCTTCACCATCTTTCTTCTTTTCCTTTTTTTGTTTTTTAAATGGGGTGTGGGGTGGTGGTGGCTTATTTTTGCTTTTTAACACTTAGCTCAGGTTTTCTCCTTGGGAAACCTTTATTCCACCACTTTGGTGTGATCTTGAATAAGTTACTTCACTTCTCTAAGTTTCAGTTTTTATATCTAAAAAATGAATATAATAGAAATATACTTACATTATTATGAGTATCAAATGACATAATCCACATAAAGCACTTAGTAGACTGCCTGATAGATGTAAGTGATCACCAAAAAATTATCTATAATTAGTGTTATAAATATTCCTTGCCTCTCCCATCCCCACAACGTGATTTAAGAGCTTCCCCCTCTGTCCTCTACTAGCAACCAATGCATAAAAGCCTTTCCTATAAATTTTTTTCCTGTACTGACCATTCTTTGAGATCAGGAATTCAATCATTCATTTCCATATCCCTAATGTCTAGCAAGGGTTGGACATAACACAGGTTAATATATATTGAAGTAAATAGGAAAATAACTCTTAAGAGACACATGCTAATTTTGTTTTCAAAAATTTTTTAAATATGGGGTAAAAATGGGAGCTCATAACCCACTTGAATCAAAGTGTGAAATATGATATATCAAGAACTATGTAATGTTTTGAACAGCCAACAATAAAAAATTTTTAAAAAAATCAAAAAAAAAAAGATTTTTTAAAGCATTCATTTCATTCTTTTTTTTTTTTTTTTTTTTTTTTTTTAATTTTTTATTGTGGGTTGTTCAAAACATTACAAATTTCTTGACATATCATATTCCACACTTTGATTCTAGTGGGTTATGAACTCCCACCTTCACCCCATACACAGATTGCAGAATCACATCAGTTACACATCCATTGATTTACATTCATTTCATTCTTATCTTCCTGAAGTTCTAGTCTAAAAATATTTGTCTACCTTCTATTTAAACAAAAGTGCAGCATTATCAAAAGCTACCCTCTTGTGCTAAATTTCCCTTTGTCTTCCTTTCCTCCAGCTACTTCTTCTTTTTTCTTTCTACTTCCTCCTGGTGAAGGTCATCTCTTTCTGTGTCATGGTCCCATTTTTTTTTTCAATAGTGACTGTCTTTTCCTAAAAATTACATTATTGCAGGCTTCCCAGAAATCTGTGTAGTATTACAGTAACAAGGGAAGTCCCACCTTTCCTTTTCCCCTTTGGCTGCAGCCTTTAAGTCACCACGGTATCTGCAGCCTTAGCATCAAATCCAGATGATCTCCCTCTCCCTGCAGGTTAGTCATGCTAACACTAGACACAGAGCTACAGCCTCCCAGTCATATATTCAGAATTTATTTTGTTAGTGCTGGGGATTAAACCTAGGGCCATCTGCATTTTAGGCAGGTGCTGTAACACTATGCTACATCCCTATCCCTAAGGACTTATAAAAGCATGAAGTAATTCAGGTCTGTCTGTTCTCCAAGCTCAGATATGAGGAAGATGTGGGGCTATTTAGTATATTCATACTCATTTATTCAGCAGGCCTCATAGGGATCTGAATCTCATTCTACTCTTTCCTCTGAACTTCAGACTTGGATACTCAAAAATAAGTCACCTCATTCAGTCTCTGCACTGAATCATTATTCCTAAGCTGTTTATAATTTAATCGGGGCTTTGTGATTTAATAAACATTAAACAAAATGCAAGATTGAATAGGATTAAACTCTTATTATAGTGCATAAATAAAAGGCAGTAAGGTGTAGTTGGAAGGAAGCCAAATTCAAGACATCTGGACTCAAATTTCAGCTGTCACTGGCTGATTACAGGACTAGCCAAGTCTCTCAACCTTAACTATAAAGTGAAAAGATTGTCCGGTATGACATCTAAGAGAACTGTGAACTCTGTTCTGTGACTAAGTGCTATGTGGGTAGAGAAAGAGAGAGACTCTTTTGGCGGGATTTGTTGAGTAAGTCTTCTGAGGGAAGGGAAGGGATACAAGATGAGCCTTAAAACATGTGAGATTTTTGACTGGGCAGATGAACATGAGAACACTTATAGAGTAGGAGGTAAAAACATTGGTAAGGTATGGAGAAAGGAATGAGCAGAGTGATTTACAACAGCAAGTACTTCAGTCTGAACAAAACAGCTGGGGAGCAGCAGGAGAGGGCTGGATGGGCACTTTTTGGAAGGTGGTATTGGACATGAGGCTGAGGGTCTTAGTAGATCCTTAAAGAGGTAAATTCATCTAGAAACCATGGGCAGGATGCATGGGTCCAGATATGAATCAAGTAAGTTTGGACTAGAGTAACAGATGTAAGTAGAGAAGGTGATAAATCTGGGAGGCATTTTGAAAGAGAGATTGAATAAAGAGGAACATGAAGAGGAAGAAATCTAAGTTGACCAACAAGGATTGAATGGAGATTTTTTTTTTTTTTTTTTTTTTGATGGAGGAGGAAGTTTGGTCTTTTGGGGAGTTTCAGAGCTTCATTCATGAACATGTCTGAATAATTTTACTGAAGTACTTTAAATTGAGTATATTTTTGTAGGTAGTGAGAACTGTGAATTTTATTGTCAGGACCAGAAATGTAGAGTTTTTAATAATTCACACATAAATAATTTTATAATTCCCAGTTGTTCTATTTTCACTTTACATTTTATTATTTCTAAATTAAATTAATCTGTTAGAGTAATCCTTTGACTTATCCTACAAATCTCTTCCTCTAGTTCTCCCCTTCTCTTCACTTTTTGTCTTGCATAAATGTTATTTAACCATCTTTTTCTTTCTTAATAAATATAAGTCAGTTTATACTGATACCACAAACCTCAGTGGCTGAAAAAGGAGAGATAATAGAAGGAGAGAGGAGGTAAGGGAAAGGAAGGGAGATTTGGGGACTAAAATGAGTAAATCAAAACCCATGCATGTATAATTTTGTCAAAATGAACCCAGCTATTATGTATAACTCTAATGCACTAATAAAAGACAAAAATGGGAGGAAAAGAGGTGAATATTCAGTCCCTTAGTGTGTTTTAATGGAGAGAGTGGTACTATTTGTGAAAAGTTCTAATGATAACCATGATAAACTTTTTCCCTTAGATTTCTATGTAAGTTATGACTTCTTCGTCTTTTTGTTTTGTTTGGTATCATGAATAAAATGTTTCCAGTATCAACATTTTAGGTAGTACCACAGCATAATTCCTATGTGAATAAGTTGTTTCTGCTTCTTTGCTTTTTGTTTTCTCCTTATTTTAATGCTAAATCTTGCTTTGTTTCCAGGGTAAAATAACTAATTAACTAACTATTCCCCCGGCCTTTTCTTCCTTTCCCTGTTCTTAGAACTGAACAAACGCAAGAAAATACTATACCTACAGTAAAAACAATCTTTCTTTCCCCACTGTGGTTCCACTTCTCTTTCTTTTTTAGCAAGAATTCCCCCCTTCTGGGTCCTGTGCACTTCCTTCTACTTTTTCACTTCCTTGTCACTCAGGGTTTAAGGCTATTGTAGGACAAAATAACCAGCTGACAAATAATAGATATTACTCAATTCATCATTTGTTCTTTCTGACATTAAATACCTGGTGCCCTTAGTTTTCAGTCTGTGCCCATCCCATAAATTGTTAATTTGATTAATTCTAATGAGAAGTAATCTTTTTTATGTCAGAATTCCCCAGAATGATTTAAAATTTTATAATATGGTTATCACAATCTGCCTTGTTTCAGGGTTATTTTTGTATATGCTCCCTCAATAAATCATAACATCCTTATAGTTTAAGCAGTGATTTGTATGTAACAAATGCTCAGCAATTGTTAATCCACTGATGAACCTATATTTGAATTGATAACTTTTTGGTAGATCTTGATTCCACAATTGGCAATTATTAGACTTTTTGCTCATATCCAGGAAAACAGAAATATGCCATAAATAGGAAAATTTTAATCTTTCTATTCATGACCTTTCTATTTCTCACCTCCTATATTAGACTATAGTTTGTTTACCTCACCTGCTTTCTAAAAGACTTTAAGTAGATGTATCAGACAGCACATTCATTTATTCATTTTTTACTGAGTCACTCAACATTAACTTAATGAGTACTTATCATGAGCTAGGGAGAGGTAGAAAGTTCAATAATGCATAGCAACCTCTTTCAAAATCTTGGAGCAGGTGGGAGACAGTTAAATAAAACAACTGCTATCATGTGGTAAGTGATATGGCTTAGAGGAGAAATATCAAAGTCAGACTGGGATTTCTTGGGAGATAGAACCCCTGAAACTAGCTTTGATGTTAACAGGAGATCACTGGGAAAATGGAAGCAAAATGAGGGTTCTGTATGAAAAGAAAGCATGCCGTGTGCAAAAACACTGAGACAGGACAATAAAATTTCTTAATCCAGAAACTGCTCAGGGAACTCAGTAAGACAGGAACATAACATACAAGTTGAAGAATGGCAAGAGATGAACCTAGAGAAATGAGTAGGTGCTATAATTCAGATCTAAAATGTCCCCTAAAGGCCCATGTATAAAAGACTTAGTCTCCAAGATAGTACTATTTGGAGGTAGTGGAATCTTTAATAGATGGGGCCTAGGGGGAGTCTTCAGGTGCTTGGGGACATACCCTTAAAAAATATTTTAAGCAGAAGAGTGATAGGGCCTGTTGTTGCTCTAGACACACAACATCTTGTCCTGTCTGATGAACTCCCTTCAACATGCATCTGTTCCAGAGAAGGTTCTCTTTCTCTTTCTCTTTTGCTTCCTGGCCATGAAGTAAGCAGCTTTGCTCTAGCACATGCTGCTGCTACGATGATGTGCATCATCACCGGGACCCAAAGCAACATGGGCCAGTTGATTATGGAGTGAAACCTCCAACCCTGTGAGCTAAAATAAACCTTTTTTTCTTTAAAAGCTGATTATAGTGACAGAAAGCTGACTAACACAATAGATGTCTTATCTAAAAAGGGCTTGTGTACTATAGTCAGGAATTTAAATTTCAAAGCTGTGGAAAATATTTAAACCCCTCCCCCAAATAAGTGGGGTCTAGGATGACATTCTGAGACTATATAGTTCTAGAAACTGAGTCTGGCTATGGGTAGTATAAGACTTTCACCATAAAGTGCATGCAATAGAACTAAGAACACCTGAAACTGAGGTCCCAGGGACAATGCGAGGATTAATTCAAATCTGAGAGGAAAGCCAGATATAAATAATATGGCAATATGAACTAAAATTTCTGAGAGAGAGTAAAGAGGTTAAAATGGAAAGGCAGAGGCACAGTCAAATATCCTAATGCTGCTTTTCCCCTTTCTGGGTTCCTTTAGTCATATGTATATATTGGAGAGAAATATTCCAAGCCAGTTTGGACTCAGGGCCCTCCAAATTAAGCAGAAGAGTGATAGGGCCTGTTGTTGCTCTAGACACACAACATCTTGTCCTGTCTGATGAACTCTCTTCAACATGCATCTGTTCCAGAGAAGGTTCTCAATAAATATTGTTAAGCACAGAAATGCTTTTGTTTAGTCTATTTATATTGTGTGAGTATAATACCTTAAGAAAACTGAATTCCTGCAGACCCACAAGAACATGCTCTTCTTTTTTTTTAAAATAAGTGTCAACTAAAATCATGTATTACTGTCATTAAAATATAAAACTAACCTTTTTTTTTAGAGAGAGAGAGAATTTTTTTAGTATTTATTTTTTAGTTTTCGGTGAACACAACATCTTTATTTTATTTTTATGTGGTGCCCGGCGCCCTGCGCATGCCAGGTGAGCGTGCTACCGCTTGAGCCACATCCCCAGCCCCTAAAACTAACCTTTTAAATATATATATATATATATATATATATATATATATATATATATATATATATATAGTTGTAGATGGACAAAATGCCTTTATTTTATCTATTTATTTTTATGTGGTGCTGAGGATCAAACCCAGTGCCTCACACATATGAGGCAAGCACTCCACCACTGAACTACACAACCTCAACCCCAAACTAACCTTTTTTTTACAGTGTCAATAATGATGTGCATGCAATAGAACTTTTTTTTAATAAGTCCCAACTGAAATCATGTTTTACTGTCATTAAAATATAAAACTAACCTTTTTAAAAAATATGTTTAAATGTAGATGAACAAAATTCCTTTATTTTATCTATTTATTTTTATGTGGTGCTGAGGATCAAACCCAGTGCCTCACACATGTGAGGCAAGTGCTCCACTACTGAACTACAACCTCAACCCCAAACTAATCTTTTTTTTACAGTGTCTAATATACAAATGTACACACACACACACACACACACACATATATAGCAATAAATAAACCAAAAAAAAGAAGAACCAATGAAAATATAAGAACAAGGTAACAAGTACTTTAGCAATAATGCAGTAAAAGTTTCCATAAGAACAATAATCCAGAAACAGTTGCCAAGGTGATTATAAAACATTGAGTTAAACAATACAAACTGCCCATCAATCCTGTATGTTTGTGTGAGTTGCCAGTTACAACTGAAGTGGAATGGCTAAAAGTAATGGTGTCAATAAGTAAAGTTAGAATTTCCTGTGGATAAGTTTCATCATTCGCCTGCCATTTTAAAGTTGGGAGAGAGGGAGTAGGTAAACTTGGGGTCAAGTCGATCATGAGAGAAGGTTTTAAGCAAACAGTTGAACAGAGTAACTAACCTATGCATATGTCACAATGGTGCCATAATGAGACAAGTCCATGTAATATAAAAATGATGGAGGAAATAAAAATTTCAAGTGAAGACCGAACTACTGATAGCTGCAGAATCTCCCAGACTACACTATATTCACAGTAGAGACATCAAATGTAGCTTGCGAATATACATATGTAACATCTGCATGGAAATGCACCAAAAGTTGAAGAATTTTAACTAGTACTGTTTTGGTTATTTACATAAACTTTCTGTCTCAGACTTTAGGATGATTCCCTCATGCTTATATCACCAGAAACCAGAAAGCTGTGTTCTTTCTCCATATGGATAACTCTTATTGTAGAAAACAAGCAAAAATAAAATAACAATAATAATAATAATAATATTTATTTATTTATTTATTTTTGGCTCCTGGGACATAGCTCCTACATCTCTTGGAATTGCTAGACTTGTAAGAGTAAGAGTATCTTTTGTATGCTGTTTAGATGGCTGGTGGGTGGTGATCCCACTGTAGCTTCAGAATGGGGGCTGGTAGATGGAATAGACCAAGTCTTGACTAGAAGCTTAGAACTTTCAGCCTCACTCCCCAAGTTCTGAGAGGAGAATTGGACTGGAAATTGAGTTCATTTATCAACAGTCAATGATTTAATCAATCATGTCTACTTAACTAAATTTCTTTTAAAAAAACAAAAACAATGGGCTCCAGAGAACTTTCCAATTTGCAAACATATCCACATTCTAAGAAGAAGGCATACCCCAATTCCATGGGGCAGAAGTTCTTGTACTTGGGATCCTTCTGGATCTGATCCCATATACTTCTGATCTGTCTGTTCATTTGTAACTTTTATAATAAACAAATAAATGTAAGTAAATTGCCTTCCTGAGTTTTGAGAGCTATTCTAGAAAATTACCAAACCTGAGGAGTGGGTGTGAGAATCCCGAATCAGACAGAAGTATAGGGATCTCAAAATAGCACAGTACTGGCATAAAAACAGATGTCTAGAATACTGGAATTAAGCATCTCAGGATAGAACCACACATGTATGTCCAATGTATCTTCAACAAAGATACCAAGAATGTAGAATAGGGGAAGGATAATATAGGTGTTAGGACAACTGGATATCCACATGCAAAAGAATGGAATTGGATCCTTACCTCACACTAAATACAAAAATCAATTCAAAATGGAGTAAATATTTAGTTGGGCATGGTATTGCATGCTTATGATCCAAGTTACTCATGAGTCTGAAGCAGAAGGATTCCAAGGTTAGCATCAGTCTGGGAAATTTAGCAAGACCCTGTCTCAAAATAAAAAAGATCTGGGGATATAGCTCAGTGATAGACCACTTGCCTAGCATGTACAAGACCCAGAGTTCAATCCCCAGTAATGGAAAAAATAATTTAAAAAATTAGAGACTTAAAGAAAACATAAAATCTGGGTATAAAACTACCAGAAGAAAATATATGAAAAAGCTTTATGACATTGGTCTGGACAATAATTAGGGAAGGGGGCTTGACCCTAAAAGCACAGGTAACAAAGGCAAAAACAGACAAGATTGTATTAAATTAAAAAGCTTCTACATGGCAAAGGAAACAATTATCTACACAAGACAGTCTACAGACAAGAAACAATCTTCAAAATGGAAGAAAACATTTATAAACTATATACTTGATAAGGCCTTAATATCCAAAATATGCAAAGAAAAAATCAAACAGCTGAGCTGCAAGGAAAAAACCTGATTTAAAAATGGAAAAGGACCGCAGTAGACATCTCTCCAAAGAAGACATGCAAACGGTCATCAAGGAAATGCAAAGTTAAAACTGCAAGTGAGATATTACCTCATCCCTGTTAGAATGTCTGTTATAAAAAAGACAAAAGAAAGTAAAGTGTGATGGTGAGAAGAAAAGGAAACCCTCACACACTGTTGGTACAGAATATAAATTGGTTCAGCCATTAGGGAAAACAGTATGGAGGTGCCTCAAAAATTAAAAATAGAGCACCATCTAATCTAGCAATTCCAGTACTGGGTATATATCCAGAAGAAATGAAGTTAGTATGTCAAAGAGATACCTGCACTTCTACGTTCATTGCAATATTATTTACAGCAGCCAAGATATGGAATCAATTTAAGTGCCTATTGACAGATGGATGGTGTAGAAAATATAAATACACACACACACACATACACTGGAATATTATTCAACCTTAAAAAATAGAAAGTTCTATCATTTGTAACAATGTAGATAAATTTGGAGGATATTCTGCTACATGAAATAAGCCAGGCACAGGAAAACAAATGCTACAAAATCTTGCTTGCCTATAGAAACTTAAAAGATTGAACTCATAGAAGCAAAGAGCAAAATGGTGGTTCCAGGAGCTATAGGTAAGGGAGGACAAGTGTGGAGATATTGGTCAAAAACCACAGTTTCAGGTAAACAGGATGAATAAATTTTGGAGACCTATTTTTTGCATGTTGACTACAGTTAATGATACTGTGTTATATATTTGAGAATTTCTAAGAGAGTAAATCTTAAGTATTGTCATCATACATAAATATGTGTGATAAATGGATATGCTAATTATCTAGATTTAATAATTTGAAAATGTGTCCAAATATAAAATCTTTACCTTATATTGTAAATATATACATTTTTTATTTGTCAATTATACCATAATAAAGCTAGAGGAGAA
The DNA here is from genome assembly GCF_021218885.2 of Marmota monax. Lineage (NCBI taxonomy): Eukaryota > Metazoa > Chordata > Mammalia > Rodentia > Sciuridae > Marmota > Marmota monax. The sequence goes on along the minus strand of NW_026695236.1, from coordinate 3,996,057 downwards.
TGGAGCAATAAAGGTGATCTAATATTGTGATTGGAATCTGAAGCGAAAGTTACCTTGTGGGACTGAGCCTCAAAACCTAAAACGTCTGGTCCTAATTATAAATAATTATCATTATACTTGAATTGTTAGACACCCAGCTGGTGTCCAGAGAGTTAGAGAACTGGTTGGTGTGACAAAAACAAAAAACAACAACAAAAACTCACCAATGTATAACTATAGTACACTAATAAAAATATTTTTAAGAACCCATATATTTGATGTCAGCATCTATCTGAGATGCTGATACTGAGAGAACCTGAGACAATGTCTGTCTCCCAGTTCTGACTAGAAGATTATTAAGGGTCACTATAGGCTTCCCCTTCTAGACTCATCTCCTTCGTTCAATGCCACCAAGCCATATCATTCATATCCGGCTTACCTAGAATGAGTCACTCATTAAAATTTCTACTGCTACATCATATACTTTTCAGCTCTATCTGCTTGCCAGTTCATTCAGTATATTCAGCCAACTTTTACCAAATGCTTATAAATGGTATGGACTGGAGAAATAAAATGGAAGAGGTATAGTCCTTACACTTGAGTAATTCATATTTTGCTTATACTAAGTGCTAAGAGCAGTGATTCTTATCCCCAGAATTAAAATCACTTGTGAAGTTGACAACCATAGTTGTTTATGTCACACCTAATTTAGTAAATTTGAATAGGTCTCAGGTGTACAAAATTTCAAAAATTTCTTCAGTATCTTCCGGGATAGCAAGGTCTGAGAACCATAGGATGTGTTGGGAGAATAAAGGAAATAGGACTATGGAGGTGTTGGGTGAGCTTCATGTTAAATTGTATGCTGAGGGATGAGTAGTTCTCCAGGGGAACAGCATTCCAGGGAAAGAAAAAACATAAAGCCTAAACCTACGGCATTTGCATTTATCAGTACTATTTTTGCCAATGTACAAGTAGAAGATGGTTAGAGGACCTATTTATGAGTAAAATTTATGCATATTCTGCACAACAAACAGAAAAATGGGGGAAATGCTCTTGCTCCCTCAATGAAGTTAACCCACAGAATAGTAATCATTTTGCTTTCATGTTGTTTCTTCTATAAATTATAAGCCTTCTCAGGAGAGACATATGACTTCGTATTTGTAACCCTACAGAGGATATACATGTGTATTGAGTAAATGAATGATGGTCCGTCCTTATATTATGATCTTAATAATGGAAATTTCAAGTCACGTAAAAGAGGAGCTATTTGGAGGTAAACTAGCCTTTCAATTTCACTTGCAAATCATGTAAGTAATGACTCGTTCTTTGTGTGTTATAACCCTGTTTTGAAAAATCTCAATTGAGCCTTTTATGTGACAAGAGTTTATTAAGTTTCTACTATATAGCAGGCACTTTATTTATATATTTTTTCTCAAAGTAATATGAAATGATTTCTTGTGTTTTTATTGTTTTTATTTATATCATGGGTAGATATGGGGATAGGGCTGGAGAATGGGATGGAGACTAAATATTATACCCATCTCAGGAATGAGAGGGTTATGTGATATATATCCTGTTCTGTATAGTATATGCAAATCCTGAGGCACCACCACACTGAAGCACTGACTGGTCCAAGGTCTCTAATAGGTCTACAGTGCCAGAAGAGTGATGCACACAGACTCAAAATTCTAGAGTCTATATTTGGAGAGATTTCCTTGGACTCCTTCTCCTTAAAGAATGCTTTTTAACCCCTTCTCTTGGATCTATTTCTTATCAATTAGCATGTTGGAGGTAGGTGCCAGAGTTCTATGTGTAAAAAATCTTGACTGCACCCTTTGGGGAGTTAATGGCAGGATATATGGGAAGCAGGGGATGATGGTACAGAAGAAAGACTATATCCTTAAAGTCCAGAACATGACCTAGGTAGGACTCTGCTTGAGATGGGAATGGAATCAGATGTGATCTCTCAGTCCTGGGATGGTTGTTGACCATCAACAAGCAGGAATTCTCTTTAGTCAGACACTGAGTAGCGAAGCAAAACTGTTCTCTAACTCAGGATGGAGGTAAGTTCCCTTGACAATGTTCTTTAAGAAACTTAGGGAATGAACTTAATAACAATTTAACTGAGGAGGGCTATGAAAGCCCAAGAACAGGATCAGCATATTTGGGAAAACAGCAGTTATATCTCTACCTATCCAAGACCCCCCCCCACCCCATCATTTCTGGGTGAGTAGACTCAGCAAGCAGGGCAATGTGTTGAAGAAAGGATAACAAGACCTGGGTGATATCAGATCCCAAGATCAGTGAGTATCACTGGGAGCAACAGTAGGAAAACAGCAGAGCTTATGAGGCATGAAATTGAGAGATGACACTCCAGGCAATTCATCTAGACCTGGGATGAGTGAGGTCACCCTAAGATTCCTCCTGGGAAGGAAGGACTTAGGGACCAGCATCCTACCTTTGGCCTAGGCGCCATTTTCTTCTTTAAAATAACCTTGCATTCATTTATTCTCATCCATTATGTACTGGCTTGTTATTTTAGTTGCTTTAATCAAATATGATTCTGATGGCATCTGTGTTTTATACACATTTACTTTTATTTAGTGAGGTTAAACATAAATACTTCAGGGTTGAGGATGTAGCTCAGTGGTAGACTACTTACCTAGCCTTCATGAGGCTCTGTGTTAGATCCCCAGCCCTGCAAAACAAACAAACGGATAGATGGAAAGAAAGAAAGAAAGAAAGAAAGAAAGAAGATAATCCAACAGATATTATTTGGCAAGGCACTATAGAAAAATTGTTAATAATTTGGACTCTGGAGCTAGAAGTGCTCAAATCCTGACTGTAAGCAAGTTCCCTAATCATGATTCCCTAAGCCCCAATTTCCTCATCAGTAAAACAAGAATAATAAAAAATAAGTGACAGAATTGTTACGAGGATTAAATGAGATGGATATAAGTAAAGCATTTATATATAGTAACTCAATGTCTACATTGTGTTAGCAATGTCTACATAATACTATTTGTATATGTAGACATATACTAACTCAATAAATGTTGTTCTTTATAATTATTATGCCTTTAAAACTATAAAGCACTGGGCTGGGGCTGTAGCTCAGTGACAGAGCACTTGCCTAGCATGTGTGAGGCACTGGGTTCAATCATATCACCTCATAAAAATAAACAAATAAAATAAAGGCATTTTGTCCATCTACAACTACAGAACAATTTAAAAAAAACTATAAAGCACTGTCATATTTTCTCATTGGAATTATTTAGTATTAACATACAATGCAAGTTAAGGGAGAAAAAGCAGACTGAGAAGGGGAGAGAGAACTGGCAAAGAGGACTCTTACTTCTCTTTACTCTGGCATCTGATACTAGATAAAGTTTTTAAACTATCCTGAAGCTCTGGTTCTCATATGCTCTCCTCCTTTTCCCTCCCACAGGCTTTCAGTTCCCCTATTCTTTTTTTGAGTAGGAGAGTACAGAGGATTGAATCTGAGGACACTCTGCCACTGAGCTACATCCCAGCCCTTTTTATTTGAGACTGAATCTCACTAAATTGTCTAGGGGGTCCTTGAACTTCTGCTTAAGCCTATCCAATAGCTGGGATTACAGGTGTGTGCCACTATGCCTGGCTCCCCTCCCCTTACTTTGGGGTTGGAACGTCCCAACATGAGTTGTATCACTACTCTAATAGAGCCCCTCTCCACTTCACTTATTCATGGAAGCTTTCTCTGTCTTAATCAGAAATTGGTTGAGCATTTCTTAGGGCATTGAGAGCACAGCTCACAGGGCTCACTCTCTAAGCAGGGCCTCTTTCTGTAGGAAATTCCCAATACACTGGGGAGGGCTGGGTAAAGCCTCAATGTTAGCCACAATGTGTGCCCATTTCCTTTTCCTTTGGGTTTCTCTTGTGGTGTGGCTGGGGAACTCCAGCTTGGTCATCTCTGAAGATCTCTGAACTAAGAACTTGATCTTCCACTCTGCGTACGGGTGGCTGAAGTGACTGTCCCCACCCACATCCAACATTTCATACTCATCAACTCAAACCCTCTTTCCTCTTGGAGGGCCAACCTTATAGTCCCCTAAATTAGACTTAGGCTGCAGAAGGCTGTGCACATGAGCAGTTACATTTGGCACACTCTTCCCATAGATCTTCTAGCCACTAATCACCTATTAAAATTTATCAGACCTTCTAGTTTACTTCCCCTCCAGCACTCTTGAGAACACATGAAGAGGTGGGCAGGTCTGTCCCAGTATTAGAGTTCAATTGGTAGAATATAATCAATGACTAGTACCAACAAACAAATGGACTGTAAAACCTGAAAATTGCCTGTTCCACCAATGCACCTGCCTTTGAATGCTCTTCACCTTGCTCATGCTGAAGAGAAGAAGATGATATAAAGAGGGAACAAAGAAATTGGAAGACTTTGTACTGAAGATATGAGGAGTGATGTGGTCACAAGTCCATAAATGTTAAAAGCCACCAGAAGCTGGACAAGGCAAGGAATAGATTCTCCCCTTTGTCCTCTGAAGAATGAGTAGCACTGCTAACACCTTGATTTCAGACAAGTGATGCTGATTTTGTATTTTGTCCATCAGAACCATAAGAAAATATATTTCTATGATTTTAAGCCACCAGATTGTGGTAATTTGTTACAGTAGCCACAGGAAACTAATACAGCAGCCATGATCAAAACATTTTCTACTACCTTTCACTAAGTTTAATTGCAAGTATTAATTCCAAGTGACTCTGATAGACCTTTCCTCCTTCATCTCTTTTCCAGGAAAGGAAATCATTTTGCTGATGGCAGCATATGACCTATTCCAAAAGTTTTTCATAGTCTTAGACTTTTGGAATATTCTTTCTCTTTTCTATTTTCTTTTACTTTGAAGAATTTATAGGAAAGAAAGTACAGTAAAAGATAGTATGCTTTATAGTCTTTCAATGAACCCTCTCAATAATTAACCAATACTTCTGAAAGCTTAAGTACAATGATGTTCTTCATAAAGATGCCCATAAAACTTTGAAAAACCCTGAAAAGTTTTCCAAGATGCAGAAAGAAAGCTTAAGTTTACCACTTTCTCTATATCCTTAGAAAAAGCCATAGCCATTTAACTTGTTTGGATCATTGGCATATCTTTAGGTGACATTGAGAGAGTTGTGGAGCCAAGAGGCTGATGGATTGAGGAGAAATGGAAGAATTAGGGATTGCCATTCTTAATAAGGTGATAGTGAAAAGTAGAGGAGTAAGAGGGCAGGATGATCAGAGGAGTCTAAGAACTGACATAGTTTAAGAGTTGGCACTATGGTGGGTGCTATCAAAATCCTGAGGGAGGACACAGTAACTTAAGCAAGATGATGACAAAGGGCACTCATTGGTGTTGGAAGGTCATGGAAATGGGAACTCAGGGTATTGAGTCATCTTCCACATGGAAACTGAGTTTGTCTACAATGTATGGCAGGACATTAGCACACAGAGGAGAGAAAGAAGAGAGCAGCACAGTACCTAGGATGAAAAAAATATTATAAAGTTTATTTTATTTTATTGTATTCTTTTAATTCTTCTAATTCTTTTTGTAGTGCTGGGGTTCAAACCCAGAGCCATGTTCATATTAGGCAAATGCTGTGCCCAGTAAGTTACATCTCAGTCCCATATGTGTATCAGTATGGGATACACAAAACATACTTATTTAACATAAGTTAAACATACTTATTCCCTCAAATATTTATCAATTCTTTTTGGTGAAAACTTGCAAAATCCTTTCTTCTAGCTTTTTGAAATGTACAATATATAATTGTTATCTATAGTCACCTTACCCTGCAATAGCAGTCCAGAACTTCTTGCTCCTAACTGTTACTTAGTAACCACTGATCAAACTTTCCCCATCTCTCCCCCACCCCACTGTCCCCAACCTCTGATAACCACCATTCTGCTCTAAACTTCTATGAGATAAAAAAATTAAATGACATAATATTTGTACTTTTTATGGAGTATAGTGTTGTAATTCAGTACATGTACAAAGTGTGTAATGATCAAATCTGGACTATTAGCACTTCCATTTCCTCAAACATTATCATTTCTATGTGCTGGAACCTTCTGTTTTCCTGTAGTTGTTTCAAAATGTACAATTAGCACAACTAATTCCCCCCCTCTAATTGTTTTTTTTTTTTAATATTTATTTTTTAGGGTTTTTTTTTGGCAGACACAACATTTGTTTGTATGTGGTGCCGAGGATCGAACCCAGGTCACACGCATGCCAGGTGAGTGTGCTACCGCTTGAGCCACATCCCCAGCCCTTTTTTTTTTTTTTAATATTTATTTTTTAAAAAACCTCTAATTGTTTTTGGCATCCATTATCAATGCTTGCACTATACCCTTCCTCATTCCCTTCCTGGTCTTAGGTGATGTCTATCCTACTGTGATCCTCTTTTCTCAGCCTCCTGAGTAGCTGGAACTACAGGCATGCATCACTTACCTGGCTTTTTTTTTTTTTTAACTGTTCCAGACTTGTTTTGTTTTTTTAATAATGTGGAATGAATTATAGAAGTGAAAACAAGATGATTCAAAAAGAGGCTGCTAAAAATGTGGTATTAGTGAACTTAAAAACAACTGTTACCCCAAAAAGAAAAAAGTTAGTGTTGTCAAGGGTTACTCTCTAAATCTTTCCACTTTCCTTTCTACTTCTAAAGTGGTTGAGGCCTCTACTGCCTGTGTGAGGGGAGTTTCCCTAATTGCAGCTTCACTCCCTTCCAGTCCTCCTGCATACCACTACCATATAAATCTTCCTCAAATTTATTAGGATCACTGCCTGATCAAAACAATATAACTACACAAAAGAAAGTGATCTAAGAGCCTTCTCTTTTACCCAGGATTGAGGGGGTTTCACAGATGAAGGACCTTAGGCATTACAATCTAGAATCACAACCCTGGTATCAGTCACAGGATGACCAACTGTTTCAGTTTTAGCAAAAAATCACACTACCCAGGATCTTATAAGTTTTCTTAGTGAGAACAGAAGAAAGCAAAGTAATGGCTTCATTAACTTGACTTTTCCAGATTTTCCACTAATTTGTGGTATTTGTTCAGCTTTCATCTTCTGTGACTCCAAAGAATATGTCTATCAAGAGATTAGTTCTGACAGTATTAGGCAAACAGATTGATGAAGTAGAAAAAAAATCCATAAATTAAATTAAAATTATAAAGTAAATCATCAGCTCCAACATTAAACTCTTTGATATTTACCCAAATGAGTTGAAACCTTATGTCTACTCAAAAACCTGCATGCAGATGTTTACAGTAGCTTTATTCATGCTTGAATAAAACTTGGAAACAACTAAGATGTCTTTCAGTAGGTGAATGGATGATTAAGCTGTGGCACAGTCTGACAATGACATATTATTTATCAATAAAAACAGATGAGTTGGGGCTGGGGCAGTGGCTCAGTGGGAGAGCACTTGCCTAGCATGTGTGAGGCACTGTGTTCAATTCTCAACACCACATGTAAATAAATAAAATAAAGGTCCATTGACAGCTAAAAAATATTTTTAAAAAACAGATGAGTTATTAAACTATAAAAGACATAGAAGAATCTTAAATACATATTATTAAGTAAAAGAAGCTCACTTGAAAGGCTACATATTTATGATTCCTACTATAAGACATTCTCGAAAGGCAAAACTATAAAGATAGTGAAAAGGTTAGTGGTTACTAGAGGGTGGGGAGGAGGGAGGGATGAATAGATAGAGTACAGGATTGTTTCAGGACAGTTAAACTACTATACAAGATACTATAATTATGGACACTTGTCATTATGCATTTGTCAAAGCTCTTAGAATATATAATGCAAAGAGTGAACCCTAATGTAAATATGGTCCTTAGCTAATAATAACATACAGATATTGGCTTATCAATTATAACAAAGGTACCATAATGATGAAAAAATGTTAATAGGGGAAATTGGAGTGAGGATGGAGGTGCTATAGCATTCAGGAACTCTTTGTACTGTCTGCTAATTTTTTTCTGCAAACCTAAACCAGTTAAAAAAATTTAAAAAAATTTATTAATAAAAAAGGTATAGTAAACTCTACCCCTTACATATGTAGTCAGTTGCCATTTTTCTTCAACAGAATGTTATTCATAAAGGGACTCTCACAATGAAATTGTACATAAAATGGTAAAATAGAAATTATGAAAATTTTATGTCAGTGAATTAAAAGTGAAAAATATTGCTTATTATCCCAGCAACTTGAGAGGTTGTGGCAGAAGGATTGCAATTTGAAGCCAGCCTCAGCAGTTTAGTGAGGGCCTAAGCAATTTAGCAAGTCTCTGTCTCAAAATCAAAAATCAAAGTGGTTGGGAATGTAGTTCAATGGTAAAGTGTCCCTAGGTTCAATCCCCTGTACTAAAAAAAAAAAAAAAAATATATATATATATATATATATATATATCAATAATACATTCAGTGTTTTTAAAGGAAAAAACAGCAAGAAAATATAGTTTTAAAAATAAGACACTTCAACGGTATCTTTTTTTTTTTTTTTTAACCATACGATTTATTTATTTATTTTTTTAGTCATACATTAAAGCAGAAAGTATTTTGACATATAATACATACATGGAATGTACATACATCATTCATATCTTTGATGAATATCTAGGCAAATATTCTAATAGAAAAATAGTCAATGTTATGTGAATAAGGGATTCACAAAAGAAGAAATATAAACATTTAAAAATAACACTCAATTCAAATAATAATCAGAGAAATGAAGAAGAATGCCAAGACTTAGTTGTCTAAAGGGTGTATAAATAAATGACTATGACTTTTCACAGGGCAATTTGTCAATATACATCAAAAAACTTAAAACATGCATACTGACATTTAACTGACATTTCTGTATAAAATGGTAAGTAATTAGATTACTAATCTGGATTTCAGAAAACAATCCATATGAATTAGCAGTGTACAGCAATTTTTATTGCACCCTTAATTATAATAGAAAAAACTGAAAATAATATAAACAGGAGATTGATTAAATGGAGGTTAAGACACCATACAATGAAATACCATAAATCTGTTAAAATGGTAATGAAATATTTTATAATTCATGGATCTCTGCAACATATGGTCAAATGGCAAAGAGTTACAAGACAACCTGTATCAAATGAGCTCACATACACAAATGTGAGTGGCAGTATTAAATAATGGGTCAAGACCAGACATTTAGCATCAGACAGACTAGTACTCATTCATTGGCTGTGGAAACTTGGGCACATTATGTAACTCACCTAAGCCTTAGTTTCTTATCTGTGAATTCAGATAATAATAGTATCTATCCCTTAGGGATGTTGTGAAAATTAAGTGAAATAACATATGTAATGACAAAGAAAAATTACTAAAATGTTAGTAAGTATTGCCTTCAAATGTCAGATTTGGCAGTCATTTTTGTCTTCTTTTATACTTTTCTGAATTTAATTTTAAATATATGTGAACATATTAGATTTTTACTCAAAGAAACAACAAAATAATTTGTATTTATTATAAGCAAAGAAAAAGAATAAAATATTTCTTTGACAGTCAGAATACATGTATTTACTAAGTACGAAAATTTTAAAAACAGACTGTCAGGAAATAGACTGAAATAGCAAAAGTAATTAATCTCTGGATGTTAGGATTTTAGATGACTTATTTCCTTCTGTACAAACTTTCTCCACTTTTAAGCACACACAAAAAAAATGCACAGGTAATATTTGTATAATAAAAAATATCTTAGAGAAAAAATATAAGCCAGGCTTGGTGGCATATGCCTTATATCCTAGCTGCTAAGAAGGCTGAGGCAAGAGGATTTCAAGTTTGCGGCCAATATGGGCAACTTAGACACCATCTCAAAATAAAAAATAAAATAAAATAAAAAGGACTGGGAGTAGCTCAGTGGCAGAGTACCCCTGCATTCAATTCCTAGTATTGTTAAAAAACAAAAATGAGAGAGATAAAGAAAGAAAGAAAACACTGTGCTGTAGTTTATATATTGACATTAAAATACTTCTATAAATAGATTACTAAGTGGGAAAAAGCTACAAAAGAGAATATAAAGTTTTTATGATTTTTTGTTTAAAAATATACACAAGATGTTAAAAAAAAACAGTAAAAGGGCATATATCAAAATGTTAATATATGGTAGAATTACAGCTAATTTTTGTTTTGCATTGTGTTTTTGTGTTTTAAAAATTCTGCACTAATCATTTATGAATTTATAATGGGATTTAAAAGATAAATATTAAATAAGATAGAAGTACATAAATGATAGAATAAGAAATTATTTGTGTTGAGCATAGGCTTTCATGTTAAAATATCTGATGGCATTTGAGAATAATAATGTGGTTCCTATAATTGGAACATAGAGGCATTTAAAAAATATTTTCCAAATGTATGCAGAGAAAAAAGTAAGACTAATATTGTGACATTCTGACATTCATATGCTAGAGTATTTCCAAGATTTGTGCAGGGCTGCCTGCCTTCCCAGAAAGTTGTACCTAAGTACTAGTGAAACTAATAACTTATGATATTGCTGTCTTTCTTCCCTATGTCATTCACAGGTCTCCTTCATTTCTAAAGATTAAATATCTTTCTAGGATCCTAGATTCATGTCATTGTTCCTGGCATTCTATTCCTATTCCTAAATCAAGTGAGGATTGATTCTGTCCAAGAACCCAGCCTTTGTCTTGTAGAGAAGATATCAGTCTCCCCATTTGACTTTGAATCAAATTTCAGACTTCTGCTAGTGGGATTTTTCTAGTTCCAGAAAAGCAGCCAAACCTAGAGTCCACTCTCACACTAACGAACGGAGTTTCAAAAATGTGCAGTTATGTGCCTTTATAGTTTCAGCCCATTGATGGTACATTTTCTGGTGCTAGAAATAGGTCTCCATCTCTGCCTATTGGTAATCACTAACTAAAGTTTTTACTAAGATCCTCTCTTGGGGCTGGGGTTGTGGCTCAGTGGTGGAGTGCTTGCTTAGCATGTGTGAGGCACTGGGTTTGATTCTCAGCACCATATGTAAATAAGTAAATAAAATAAAGGTCCATCAGCAACTAATAAAAATATTTTTAAAAAGGGGCTGGGATGGTGGTTCAGCAATAGAGCGCTCACCTAGCACATGCAAGGCCCTGGGTTTGATCCTCAGCACCACATAAAAATAAATAAATAAAATAAAGGTATTGTGTCCAACTACAACTAAGAAACAAATATTTTTAAAAAATTTTTTTTGAAAAAAAAAAAAAAGATCCCCCATAGACTTCCTGCTTTCTATTTTCTAGTCCCTTATATGACCACATCAGATGCTAATCTCATGCAATTATAAACTGGAAATAATCGGGCCAGGATCCTGAATCGTGTGTGTGACTGCACAAGCTTCTCACCCAGCAACGTACAAAGGACACTGGGCAAACGCCTTTCTTTACTGCCAGTTCTGCATGGCCAAATCCTATTTGGACTCTTGTCCCAGTGCCCAAGCTAGACAAGGAAGACCAACCCACCCTCCTAAAGATACTTCTGTCCTTCTGACTTAAGAATGTTCTAGAAACTAATTACAAGACAGAGAAGAAGTGAAAAGATAAAATATGACAAGAGTTAACCAAAGCCAGGAATACTTAGAGTTTATTGACAAGGAAAACATTCTCCCAGCTCAATTCCATTAATCACTTTATTCCTTCAACAGAATCTTGCACAGAATCATTTTTTCCTGTCTAAAATCTCCATTTTGTCTTGGATTCAGAGATCTTTTTTTGGAATGAAGGATGGAAATCTTGAGCTCCCCCTAGAGGTAGGAGTATGCTAATAAGTCTTTTTTTTTTTTTAATTTTTTATTGTTGGCTGTTCAAAACATTACATAGTTCTTGATATATCATATTTCACAATTTGATTCAAGTGGGTTATGAGCTCCCATTTTTACCCCATATACAGATTGCAGAATCACATCAGTTACACATCCATTGATTTACATATTGCCATACTAGTGTCTGTAGTATTCTGCTGCCTTTCCTATCCTCTACTATCCCCCCTCCCCTCCCCTCCCCTCCCCTCCCCTCCCCTCTTCTCTCTCTGCTCCCTCTACTGACATTCGTTTGTCCCCCTTATATTATTTTTCCCCTTCCCCTCACTTCCTCTTGTATGTACTTTTGTATAACTCTGAGGGTCTCCTTCCATTTCCATGCATTTTCCCTTCTCTCTCCCTTTCCCTCCCACCTCTCATCCCTGTTTAATGTTAATCTTCTTCTCATGCTCTTCGACCCTACTCTGTTCTTAGTTACTCTCCTTATATCAAAGAAGACATTTGGCATTTGTTTTTTAGGGATTGGCTAGCTTCACTTAGCATAATCTGCTCTAATGCCATCCATTTCCCTGTAAATTCTATGATTTTGTCATTTTTTAATGCAGAGTAATACTCCATTGTGTATAAATGCCACATTTTTTTTATCCATTCATCCATGCTAATAAGTCTTGGACTGTGATTATTTACTCCTCACAGTTCATCTTAGCATCAGCCTTTGTCAAATAAGTTGCTGAGTTTTGCCCACTTCCAGTGCTCCTAAATGACATTTCTACAACTTCCATGATATTGAACTGGGGCTTCCACATTGTATTTTTTTCTAGACTGATCTTGTTAATAGGAAAGATCCCTTACCCTGCTGTGTATTTCTCATCTAATGCATCTCTCCAACTTGCAGTGCTCCCCTCCTGTGTGTCCTTATTATTGCCTTTGATTTTGCATAGAATTATTTTCCTATCATTAGCCCTTATATCTTCATGAAAACCTTTTTCATTCTTTAAAAGTCCAATTCACAGGCCATCTTCCCTCCTCTGAAATCCTATAGACCTGTTTACAAAGGTCTTTTAGTTATCTCTGCATATTATCTTATTGTACCTAACCAAATGCCAAGCACAATATTTAAGGTTTAATATGTAGCTGATAATTGTTTAGATAAATGTTGGATTAAGTTGTTGAAGGGCCTGGGGATGTAGCTCAGTTGTAGAGCACTTTCCTAGTGTATGCAAGGCCTTGGGTTCAATTCCTAGTGCCATATACCCCCCAAAATTGTTGAGAGGACGATTTCAAACAGGTAAAAAGAGAAGGGGGTGGAGAGAAAAACAGAAAAAAAGTGACCAAAAGACAAATGTCATGGGAATGGCAGTATGAAATAGAAAGAACATGAGACTAAGGGTCAGGAAATTGGGCTCAAGTCTCATTTGGCTGTTAATGAGTTAAATAACTACTAACCTACTCTGAGCTTCAGCTTCTCTAAAGTTTTTCACCACACTGCAATTGTATGACCATCTCCTGACTTGGGTATACTGATGACTGATTAATCAAGATAGCATTCAGATTGCGCCTGTCACAGAGCCTGACATAGTATGTATGCTAATAAATGTTCTTTTTTCCACATGCAATAGAGACATTCTGCAGCACTCTCAATTTTTAAAAAGGGAAAAGTTTGCCTTTATCCATTAAGGATGGAGGCAGTTAATAATATTTGACTGATCGTATGGTTATAGGAAATTATACAGCTTATTTGATCAAAGATATTGTGAATATTTTTCTTTATTGATAATTATTTATGGAAGAATTATTCTATGGGTGAGTCTTTCATTAAACTGAACATTGTTTCCTCCAGGTCTTGCCATATGTTATTTCAAGGGAAAGCTTTCATTCCAATATAAATTACTTTTTAATAACCAATCAAATACAAATTAATAGATGAATGAAAGGAAGTCTAGTAGAGCTGAGAGGAAGGAGAAGGGAGAGAGGCGAGGGAAGATGGGAGGAAAAGTGGGAGAGGAAAAAAATAAATTACTTTTTGAATCAAACGAAGAACCGACAAAAAGTTATACTTAAATTCTCAGTCACATCATGGTCTGGGAGGATAGGAAAATCACTTGTCGAAGATTGTCATATATGTTAAGCAAGAAAAGAGAAAGGTATGTGGGGGTGGGGGAGAAAAACGAGAGGCAACAGTTGGAAGCTAATTGAAAATGGGAAAGAATTTAAATAAGACAAGTTAGGAAATAAGCACATCCCAGGAAATTAAGTTATAGTTTTGAGAACCTCTGACAACTACAGACTTAATATTAGTATGTCAAGTAACAACTCATTTATCAAGGATTTTTTTAATGAGGGTTTCTACTTATGGGACTTTCTGAATTTACTGAAATTTAGTTCTTTCTATTTCTGCAAAGCTGATTTAAATTCACTTTCTATAGTTATTTTCCTGACTTTCTTTTAGGGAATTCTAAACTACCCACTGGTTTTACAAGTATGTAGTGTTCTGTTGCCCCTCTGTGCTTTTATGCATCCTGTTTCTTCCTGCTGGAAATCCTCCCTCCTGTCCCATTCTTTAAAACCTATTTTAAATCTCTGTGAAGACATCTTGTACTCCAATCAGCAAAGTAAATTGCTTTATTGTGGTCTAACAGTCTTGGTTCATAGCTCTGTTATTTTCATAATCACAGGGGCCCAGCTAGGTGAATGCCAGCTATACCAGTTGGGGATCCATGTGGCACATGAGAAGGAAACTGAGGAGGATAGCAGTATGCAAGTGTGAGAAATTAGGGCTTTCTTTATTGTACATTTAATACTTTTATCTGTTCAAAAATCCTCTGAAAGTGCTGGGGATGTGGCTCAAGCGGTAACGCGCTCGCCTGGCATGCGCAGGATGCTGGGTTTGATCCTCAGCACCACATAAAATAAAATAAAGATGATGTGTCCACCAAAAACTGAAAAATAAATATTAAAAAAAACTCTCCTCTCTCTCTTTAAAAAAAAAATCCTCTGAAATATTTTCTTCTGATGTTGTTCTAAGTGGCTCTTAATGAAAGTAAAATTGTGGTGGGAAAAAGTGACAGAAAGAGGGTACTGAAATAAAAAGTTGAAGATAAGAACCTTCAATCTCAGAAGTCTTTGAAAGAAGCACTTCCACATCTTCATCTAGTTAACCTCTTATAGTTCTTCTGACTTTGGCTTCCTCAGAAAAGTGTTTCATGATCTTTCTGATAAAAATAATAGTGGCATCTCATACTTCTCATCCATAGGACTTACCATAATTGTAAATGAATCTGGAGATATGATTCTTTGATGGATGCCTGTTTCCATGTAGACTCATGAGAGTAGGCATTTGTATCTGGGTTTGCTCACAATGATACCTTAGGATAGAGCTGGACACTTAATGGGATTTCAATATTTGTGGAGTAGATTTAAATGGTTGCATAAAAGGCAATAGAGTAAGAGAAATTGAAAACATGGATTTAAGGAGACTGCTTAAAGTAACTCATCAATATTACTAATGATGGATGGCAGAATCATACAGTTATGAGCACTTGGTAAGAAGGCATAGGAGGTTTTTATTTTCTCTTGACACCGACATGTGGTATTTTTTCCAATGCTACTCCTCTAATTCTCTGATACAGATTGGGTATCCAACAATTCAGTTCAGTTCTGACACTATCTACCAGGAGTTAGCATCAAATTCCTCAAGTTAAAAGGCCCAGTCCCACAAGACCTACCCCACATCAAATGCCATTTTGCAAGTTCTGGGCCATGCATACTTTGGAACAACCAGCTATGAACTGGGATTCTTACAACCTCTTCCTTGTGTTCCATTATTTGCTAGAATGACTCACAGAACACAGAAAGGCACTTTACTTATGTTTACCAATTTATTATAAAGGATGAAAGAATAGCTAAACGGAGAGGTGCTTAAGTCCTCTTAAGCAGTGCTGAAGTCCAGAGGAGTCCCAAATGCAGGAGCTTCTGTTCCCCTGGAGCTGGAGAACACCACCCTCCTGGTGCCTTGATGTGTTCACTGACCTGGAAGCTCCCAAAACCCCACTGTGGAGGATTTGTTACGGAGGTTTCATTAGGTGTGACTGATTAAATCATTGACCAGTTTCCAATGCCTCTCCCTTCACTGGAAACTGGGGGTTGGAGCTGTAATTCTAAGCTTCTACTCAAGGCTTAGTCTTTCTGGCTACCAGTGCTTATCCTGAAGCTATTTTGGGGCCAAGAGTTGCTTCATCAGAACAAAAGATACTCCTATCACCTTATCAGTCAGGAAATCCCAAGGGTTTAAGAGTTCTCTACCAGGAACCTGGACAAACACCAAATATCTTTCTATGATATCAAAGAATGGTGATGAATTTAAGAGCATAAATTTAGGGGAATATACAATTTTTTTTTTTAATTTTTTATTGTGGGTTGTTCAAAACATTACAAATTTCTTGACATATCATATTCCACACTTTGATTCTAGTGGGTTATGAACTCCCACCTTCACCCCATACACAGATTGCAGATTCACATCAGTTACACATCCATTGATTTACAAATTGCCATACTAGTGTCTGTTGTGCTCCGCTGCCTTTCCCATCATCCACCCTCCCCCCTCCCCACCTCTCCCCTCCCCTCCCCTCCTCTCTCTCTACCCCCTCCACTGTATAACCCTGAGGGTCTCCTTCCATTACCGTGCAATTTACCTTCTCTCTCCCTTTCCCTCCCACCTCTCATCCCTGTTAAATGTTAATCTTCTTCTCCTGTTCTTCGTCCCTACTCTGTTCTTAGTTACTTTCCTTATATCAAAGAAGACATTTGGCATTTGTTTTTTAGGGATTGGCTAGCTTCACTTAGCATAATCTGCTCTAATGCCATCCATTTCCCTGTAAATTCTATGATTTTGTCATTTTTTAATGCAGAGTAATACTCCATTGTGTATAAATGCCACATTTTTTTTATCCATTCGTCTATTGAAGGGCATCTAGGTTGGTTCCACAGTCTTGCTATTGTGAACTGTGCTGCTATGAACATCGATGTAGCAGTGTCCCTGTAGCATGCTCTTTTTAGGTCTTTAGGGAATAGACCAAGAAGGGGAATAGCTGGGTCAAATGGTGGCTCCATTCCCAGCTTTCCAAGAAATCTCCATACTGCTTTCCAAATTGGCTGCACCAATCTGCAGTCCCACCAGCAATGTACAAGTGTACCCTTTTCCCCACATCCTCGCCAGCACTTGTTGTTGTTTGACTTCCTAATGGCTGCCAATCTTACTGGAGTGAGATGGTATCTTAGGGTGGTTTTGATTTGCATTTCTCTGACAGCTAGAGATGTTGAGCATTTTTTCATGTACTTGTTGATTGACTGTATGTCCTCCTCTGTGAAGTGTCTGTTCAGGTCCTTGGCCCATTTGTTGATTGGGTTGTTTGTTCTCTTATTGTCTAATTTTTTGAGTTCTTTGTATACTCTGGATATTAGGGCTCTATCTGAAGTGTGAGGAGTAAAGATTTGTTCCCAGGATGTAGGCTCCCTATTTACCTCTCTTATTGTTTCTTTTGCTGAGAAAAAACTTCTTAGTTTGAGTAAGTCCCATTTGTTGATTCTAGTTATTAACTTTTGTGCTATGGGTGTCCTATTGAGGAATTTGGAGCCCGACCCCACCGACTGTAGATCGTAGCCAACTTTTTCTTCTATCAGACGGCGCGTCTCTGATTTGATATCAAGTTCCTTGATCCATTTTGAATTCACTTTTGTGCATGGCGAGAGAAAGGGATTCAGTTTCATTTTGTTGCATATGGATTTCCAGTTTTCCCAGCACCATTTGTTGAAGATGCTATCCTTCCTCCATTGCATGCTTTTAGCCCCTTTATCAAATATAAGATAGTTGTAGTTTTGTGGATTGGTTTCTGTGTCCTCTATTCTGTACCATTGGTCCACACGCCTGTTTTGGTACCAGTACCATGCTGTTTTTGTTACTATTGCTCTGTAGTATAGTTTGAAGTCTGGTATCGCTATACCGCCTGATTCACACTTCTTGCTTAGCATTGTTTTTGCTATTCTGGGTCTTTTATTTTTCCATATGAATTTCATGATTGCTTTCTCTATTTCTACAAGAAATGCCATTGGGATTTTGATTGGCATTGCATTAAACCTATAGAGAACTTTTGGTAATATCGCCATTTTGATGATGTTAGTTCTGCCTATCCATGAACAGGGTATATTTTTCCATCTTCTAAGATCTTCTTCTATTTCTCTCTTTAGGGTTCTGTAGTTTTCATTGTATAAGTCTTTCACCTCTTTTGTTAGGTTGATTCCCAAGTATTTTATTTTTTTTGAAGATATTTTGAATGGAGTGGTTGTCCTCATTTCCATTTCAGAGGATTTGTCGCTGATATACAGGAATGCCTTTCATTTATGCGTGTTGATTTTAAATCCTGCCACTTTGCTGAATTCATTTATTAGCTCTAATAGTTTCTTTGTAGAGCCTTTTGGGTCTGCTAGATATAGAATCATATCATCTGCAAATAGTGATAATTTAATTTCTTCTTTTCCTATTTTGATGCCTTTAATTTCTTTCGTCTGTCTAATTGCTCTGGCCAGTGTTTCGAGAACTATGTTGAAGAGAAGTGGAGAGAGAGGGCATCCCTGTCTTGTTCCAGATTTTAGAGGGAATGCCTTCAGTTTTTCTCCATTCAGAATAATGCTAGCCTGAGGCTTAGCATAGATTGCTTTTACAATATTGAGGTATGTTCCTGTTATCCCTAGTTTTTCTAGAGTTTTGAACATAAAGGGATGCTGTACTTTGTCAAATGCTTTTTCCACATCTATTGAGATGATCATATGGTTCTTATTTTTAAGTCTATTGATGTGGTGAATAACATTTATTGATTTCCGTATATTGAACCAGCCTTGCATCCCAGGGATGAATCCTACTTGATCATGGTGTACAATTTTTTTTATATGTTTTTGTATCCGATTCGCCAGAATTTTATTGAGGATTTTTGCATCTAGGTTCATTAGAGATATTGGTCTGTAGTTTTCTTTCTTTGAAGTGTCTTTGTCTGGTTTAGGTATCAGGGTGATGTTGGCCTCATAGAATGAATTTGGAAGTTCTTCCTCCTTTTCTATTTCCTGAAGTAGCTTGAAAAGTATTGGTATTAGTTCTTCTTTAAAGGTTTTGTAAAATTCTGCTGTATACCCATCGGGACCTGGGCTTTTCTTAGTTGGTAGTCTTTTGATGGTTTCTTCTATCTCCTCAATTGATATTGGTCTGTTTAGGTTTTCTATATCCTCCTGACTCAATCTGGGCAGATCATATGACTTAAGAAATTTATCTATGCCTTCACTATCTTCTAATTTATTGGAGTATAAGGATTCAAAATAGTTTTTGATTATCTTCTGTATTTCTGAAGTGTCTGTTGTGATATTGCCTTTTTCATCCCGTATGCTAGTAATTTGAGTTCTCTCTCTTCTTCTCTTCACTAGCATCGCTAAGGGTCTGTCGATTTTGTTTATTTTTTCAAAGAACCAACTTTTAGTTTTGTCAATTTTTTCAATTGTTTCTTTTGTTTCGATTTCATTAATTTCAGCTCTGATTTTAATTATTTCTTGCCTTCTACTTCTTTTGCTGTTGTTTTGCTCTTCTTTTTCAAGGACTTTGAGATGAAGTATGAGATCATTTATTTGTTGGTTTTTTCTTTTTTTAAGGAATGAACTCCAAGCAATGAATTTTCCTCTTAGAACTGCTTTCAATGTGTCCCATAGATTCCGATATGTTGTGTCTGTGTTTTCATTTATCTCTAAGAATTTTTTAATTTCCTCCTTGATGTCTTCTATAACCCATTGATCATTCAGTAACCTATTGTTCATTCTCCAATTGATGTATGCTTTTTCCTTCCTTCTTTTATCGTTGATTTTCAGTTTCATTCCATTATGATCAGATAAGATGCATGGTAATATCTCTACTCCTTTATATTGTCTAAGAGTTGCCCTGTGACATAATATATGATCTATTTTTGAGAAGGATCCATGTGCTGCTGAGAAAAAAGTGTAACTGCTTGATGTTGGGTGGTATACTCTATATATGTCAATTAGGTCTAGGTTATTAATAGTGTTATTGAGTTCTATAGTTTCCTTATTCAACTTTTGTTTGGAAGATCTGTCCAGTGGCGAGAGAGGTGTGTTGAAGTCTCCCATGATTATGGTGTGGTGGTCTATTAGACTCTTGAACTTGAGAAGAGTTTGTTTGACGAACATAGCTGCACCATTGTTTGGGGCATAAATATTTATGATTGTTATGTCTTGTTGGTGTATGGTTCCCTTAAGCAGTATGTAGTGTCCCTCTTTATCTCTTTTGATTAACTTTGGCTTGAAATCTATTTTATTTGATATGAGTATGGACACGCCTGCTTGTTTCCGAAGTCCATATGAGTGATATGATTTTTCCCAACCTTTCACCTTCAGCCTATGTATGTCTTTTCCTATCAAATGCGTCTCCTGTAGGCAGCATATTGTTGGGTCTTGTTTTGTGATCCATTCTACTAGCCTGTGTCTCTTAATTGGTGAGTTTAAGCCATTAACATTTAGGGTTATTATTGAGATATGGGTTGTTCTTCCAGCCATATTTGTTTATTTCTGTTACTAAACATTGTTTGTTTTCCTCTTTGATTGTTTCCCCCCCCCTTTACTGTCCTACCTCCCACTGTTGGTTTTCATTGTTATTTTCCATTTCCTCTTCCTGTAATACTTTGGCTAGGATGTTTTGAAGAGATGGTTTTCTAGCTGCGAATTCTTTAAACTTTTGTTTATCGTGGAAGGTTTTAATTTCATTCTCCATCCTGAAGCTTAATTTCGCTGGATACACAATTCTTGGTTGGAACCCATTATCTTTCAGTGTTTGAAATATGTTATTCCAGGATCTTCTAGCTTTCAGAGTCTGTGTTGAAAGATCAGCTGTTATCCTGATTGGCTTGCCCCTAAATGTAATCTGCTTCCTTTCTCTTGTAGCTTTTAAAATTCTCTCCTTATTCTGTATGTTGGGCATCTTCATTATAATGTGTCTAGGTGTGGATCTCTTATGATTTTGCACATTCGGCGTCCTGTAGGCTTCTAGGATTTGGGATTCTGTCTCATTCTTCAAGTCTGGGAAGTTTTCTTGTATTATTTCATTGAATAGACTGCTCATTCCTTTGGTTTGGAGCTCTGTACCTTCCTGTATCCCAATGACTCTTAAGTTTGGTCTCTTAATGTTATCCCATATTTCTTGGATGTTCTGCTCATGGTTTCTTAACAGTCTTGCTGAGCTGTCTATGTTCTTTTCCAGTTGAAATACTTTGTCTTCATTGTCTGATGTTCTATCTTCTAAGTGTTCTACTCTGTTGGTAGTATTCTCCATTGAGTTTTTAAGTTGGTTTATTGCTTCCTGCATTTCTAGGATTTCTGATTGCTTGTTTTTTATAACCTCTATCTCCCTGTATAGTTGATCCTTTGCTTCCTGGATTTGTTTGCGTAATTCGTTGTCGAAGTGATCTTTCATTGTCTGATTTTGCTGTTTAATGTCTTCCTTGATACTCCAGATCATCTGAAGCATGTATATCCTGAATTCTTTATCTGACATTCCATCTGCTGCAGCTGTTACCTCTTCTAAAGTTGCGTTGACCTGCATTGCTTGTGGTCCTTTCTTTCCTTGTCTTTTCATACTGCTTGCGTATCTTTCCTGCAGGTGCGGGCGGCGGCTCTGCTCTCTCCTTATTCCAATTGGGGTGTCGTGGCTACCACGCCGGCAGGTCACTGGGCCTGTTCTGGGAGCTGGTGGCGGCTCTGTTCTGCCCCTACTCCAATTGGGGTGACGTGTCTGTCGTACCAGCAGGCCACTGGGCCTGTCCCGCTGGTCGGTCGCAGATCTGCCCACCTTTCGGGCACGGGTGGAGGCTCTGCTTTGCCCCTACTCCAATTGGGGTGTCGTGACTACCCCGCCTGCAGGATGCTGGGTCTGTTCCTGGCAAGGGAGGCGACTCTGCTCTGTCACTACTCCAATTAGGGTGGTGTTTGTACCCCGCCGGCAGGCTCCTCGGCCTGATCCGCCGGTCTGTTGTAGGTCTGCCTACCTTGAAGGCGCGGGCGGCGGATCTGCCCTGCCCCTCCTACCACGCCTGCGGACCCCTGGGCCTGATCTGCAGGTTGATCACTGGTCTGCTCACCCTGCGGGCACGGGTGGCGGTTCCGCTCCACCCCCACTCCAATTGGGGTCACGTGACCACCACACCGGCAGGGCCTGATCCGGGCGTGGGATAAGGATCTGCTCTGCCCCTACTCGAGTTGGGGTGACGTGTGTACCACACTGGCAGGCCACTGGGCCTGACCCGCCAGGCTGTCACAGGTCTGTTTACCTTGCAAGCGCGAAGGGCGGCTCTGCCCTGCCCCTCCTACCACGCCCATGTACTACTGGGTCGTGGGTCTGCCCACCTGGCGGGTGTGGGTGGCGGCTCCGCTCCGCCCCCTCTCCAATTGGGGTCACGCGGTCACCACGCTGGCGAGCCGCTGGGCCTGCTCCGGGGGCTGGCGGCGGCCCGGCTCCTTCCCTCTGGCTCGAGGACAAATTGAGGAGACTCGGGTGACTGAGCCTCACCCCCCTTACCAGGAGACCAACTGCTTATGTCACCGCTGGTATTGATGAAGATCTCTCCTCCACCGCTTTCTGCTGACATCAGATCTCTGCCATGTTGGTATCCTATGCGAATGGCAGCATTTCGTTCCCCTTGCCAGGCAACCCAAGCAATGGGTGAGTCCTGACCTGCCCTCAGCAGGACCCGGACCGAGACACAGTTTCCGCGGGCTCCTAGCCCCGGTCCAGGGAAGTTCCGGGAGCCGGAACTCGGCCGCTCCGTGCTCGGTGTAAGCTCCTATAAGTGTAAGCTCCAAGAAGCAGCCCCCGCGGGCTCAGTTCCGGGAGCCGGAATTCGGCCGCTTAGTGCTTGGTGTATGCTCTGATAGTAGCAGGGTCCAAGAAGCAGCCTCCGCGGGCTCCGCAGCCCTGAGCCAGGGCGGTTCCGGGACGGTTCCGGGAGCCGGAACTCGGCCGCTCTGTGCTCGGTGTAAGCTCCTATAAGTGTAAGCTCCAAGAAGCAGTCCCCGCGGGCTCAGTTCCGGGAGCTGGAATTCGGCTTCTTGGTGCTTCGTGTTTGCTCTGATATTAGCAGGGTCCAAGAAGCAGCCTCCGCAGGCTCCGCAGCCCGGAGCCAGGGCGGTTCCGGGACGGTTCCGGGAGCCGGAACTCGGCCGCCCCGCGCTCCGTGTTCACTCCGATAAGATCAGATTTTAAGAAGCCCCCAGGCGCTGAACCCTAGCAATCTGTCTGCAAGCCGCAGGCGAATTGCAGCCTGAAATTACCTGTTCTATGGCTGAATGAGCTGCGTTCAGTCAAAAAAAGGTGTGGTGACGTCAGTTTACCAACATGGTGGCTGCTGGCCTCCTCTGTGGTCTGACCGGTGTGGAGAACCGAGATGGACCGCTTCCTTCCCCGTCTCGAACCCCGAATTCAGCCCTGAGTGCGGTGCTTGCGCGTCTGGCAGAAACTGCAGCGCTGTAACCCTGCGTCTCTATCCCAGCGCGCCTTGCAGACTCTAGCCGCGGGGCGATTTGCTTAATAAGCAGTGTTACCCTCCATGCGACAAACCTCTCGCGTTTGAGTCCCCGTAGCCGATCCTCATGCGATGGAAATCCTTCCTCCAGGTTCCGGCGCACCCCACTATTGCTGGAAATTCCTAACAAGATATCCTTTAGCCGTCCTGACTTGTCATACTCCCACACAGTGAAGCAGCACACGGGGGTAATGCACTCCCCTCGCCGCCATCTTCCCTCTCCGATCGGGAATATACAATTAATGAGTAGTTTATAACGATAATGCCAACAATGTTAACCAAAGTTTCAAAGGCAATGATAAATCATGAGGTTGTACTTGTGTTTCATTGCAATTTAATTCCCACAAAATTCTTAAATAGACAAATTAATGACATCAGCATGTCTTCATTCAGTAATTAAAATCTTCCCCTCCCTGCTTCAGCTAGCCCCAATACCGTCTTACTCTGAATTATGTATTTGATAATTAGATGTTACAGATACTCATGAGAATGTACAGCTGAATTAAATATTTTCTGATGCTGTGTTCTTTTTTTTCCTTCTTCTTTTATTTATTTAATTATTTATTTTTTAAATACACGAAGACAATGATGCTGTGTTCTTGATAGCTTTTCTAAGAAGGCAGAGGTAAATTCCTTTAATAACCATGGCCTTCACAGGGTTGAGGAGTTTAGATCTTCATTTTCTTTGCTTCTACTCTCTGAAACTTAACGTATGAAGATATACTTTCCAGTACAAATCATAAATAAATTGATAATTTAGGGAAATAAATCAGGCCATGTCAACCTATATACAGCTGTTTAAAATTGTTTCTAACAAGGTAGTAGAAAGCAAATAAGCTCCTTCTTTGCATCATGTGACAACAGCAAGAAGATGGCTAGGATTAAACCCCTCATCATGAACTGAACTGACCAGAAAGAACCTTGATCTTAGGCTTGCAGCCTCCAGAACTATCAAATAGCAACAAATAGATAGCCGAGAGGGGCTGGGGTTGTGGCTTAGTGGTAGAGTGCTCACCTAGCATGCACGAGGAACTGGATTCGATCCTCAGCATCACATAAATGTAAAATAAAGATATTGTGTCCACCTAAAACTTAAGAATAAATATTAAGAAAAAAAAACATAGATAGCCGAGAATCCCCAAACACCCAGAAGGGTTTCTGGTTTTCATGATTATGACATTAATGAGTGTGTTAGAGATAACGGACTCCTTATAAAGACCCATGTTTGCCTCTTTGTCTGACTTCTGGCCCCCCGTGGCTTTCTCACAGGGGACTGTGTTCAGGACAAGCATATGGAGAGGCTGTCAATAACCCTGACAGTGGTGGGCAATGATTACAAGGATTACGGAGTAACTGTGACAAGATGACGTCAGGAATCTACTAGGATCTCAAGAGCATGGGCATGAAGTACTGCCAGACAAATCAGCAACCCATCTCTGGCAGGCTCGTTGGAAAGATGACAGTAGAGGAAATGATCAGTGACAAGCTGAAGGAGTTGAGGAAGGACCCAAGAGGCCATCTCCAAGACTGGCTGCACTGATCTCTTCCAATGCAACAAATGCAAGAAGAACTGCAATTCTAACCAGGCACAGATATGCAGTGCTGATTAACCCCTGATTACCTTTGTTTTATGCAATGAATGTGGCAAGCATTGAAAATTCTGCTAAAGAACTACCAACTAGAATTGCAGGGCACAAGGTGGGGAAGCAAAAAGAAGAAGCAGAAAACCATCTGAACTAGGGAAAAAATAAAGATGAAAGTGAAAAAAATTTTTACAGCAAATCATGTATATGATTGAGACATTCCAGTCATTCACCAGCTCTTTCAGACACACCAGAAGGAGTTAGTGGTCAAGTGAGGTCATTTTAGTCCTGACCACTTTCCCATTATGTTATTCCTTAACTAGTGGCAGGGTGGGAAATTCAAATGCCTACCACGAGTATAGTTAGCAGGCAAGAACTGAAGCAGACTGGAGTGTGATATGTGAAGTGAACTCTATGTCCTATCTACAGGGGTGAGCATCCTCAGTACCAGCTGATTTTACCTTGTCAGAATATAAGTAATCAGATGAGATAAAGGCACCAGGAAGGGACCTCCTCCATGATGGGACTGGGGCTTTATGAGAAGAGGAAGACAGACCAGAGCTGATACATGCTTGCTCTGTCTTACCATGTGATGTCCTCCATAATGTTATAATACAGCAAGAAGTCTCCCAAGATGCTGACTGAATACCGATGCTATGCTCTGAGACTTCCCAGCCTCCCTGACTATGTACCAAATAAAGTTCTATTTTTCATAAATTACCCAGTTTCAAATAGATTGTTAAAACAATGGAAAAAAGACATCCTCCTTTATCATTCATGGGCAAAGAGACATTGATTCTGAACAAGGATGTGTGCCCTCAGGATTTTCACAATAAAGTCACAAGAAACTATATAGTATCTTTTTCTCTCCTAGAATCATTAGAGGGAAAACTATGGAGCTTCTTAAGGCCTTCCTCTGCCTCACACAATATTCCTTATTTTATGCAAATGTACTGTCTGTGGATGATGTAGTTTTCATGAGTATGACATTTATGAGTGTTAAATAGTAGACTACTTATAAAGATATTAGCAAAATAATAATTATGGTCCTCCAAAACCTTAGATGTATTTTCACTGTAATTCATTTTGTGACATTGATACCTGTTTTACTGGAATTTGATTGAGGAAAAAAAAAAGAAATTGGTCATCAAGTTTCAACAAAATTTCTGTTGAAATACTACATTTTTCCTGTTGATGTTTTTTTTTTCTTTTAAATGATATGTGTAATTGAGTTACACAAGTATGTTGCAATTGTGTAGATTCTAAATACAGGTTGGAAGAAGATTCTTTCAAGGTCTTTTTATTATATGGATTAGTAAACCTGTGGCAGAGATCTCTGCCCAGAAACTCCAACCTATTAAAGTTGTTTCAGTTGGCCAAATTCTGTTCTCATTATAGATAAGTCTTCCAGTCTTTGTGATAACAAATTCCAAGAGCATGCATCTTTTAAATCTCCCAAAGGAGTCAATAGGAGGTAAGCATAAAGATAATATTGATTTCATTCATTCAGAAAAAAAAATTGAGTTTGAAGGTACTATGGATATCAAGAAGAAGCCGCCTACAAATACATATTACAAATGGATTCTGCCCACAAATATTAGCCTGGGGTAGGGGGTGACATAGCTAATTAACTGGGTTAAAACTAACATTTCTGTTCAGAACTCAATGTACAGCTATTTTGTGTTGTCAGTCCATGGATTTGGGAGTGTAAACCAGTCAGCATGGCATATGGTAAAGTTGGTGCTCTGATATGAACATTGAAATGCTTGGGACTTTTCCCTTATTGCTTGGAGCCATTACTCTTCCTTCTAGCAGTGGAGAGATTCTGGCAATACTTTTAGGATTTGGCCCCTAAGGGATTACCAATATTTTATTCATCAAATGGTAACTTAGCTCCACTGAAAATATTAACTGATAGGATTCTACCAGAGTGAAATGTAACTTGGAACATTAAGTGATTTAGCTTCTCTCCCACTTCCTGCTCCTGAGGAAATAATCAGAGACAAAGTAAACATGCACATGCAAGCATGTGAATACATATGAAAGATCAGAAACCACTTAAATCCAAACAATAGGGTGGGGTTAAATAATTTATGGTTATATTTATGATGTAATACTATGCAGCTGTTAAAATGATGTTAAAGGAAAACAAAGTATTTACCATGTATGGTTGTAAAAATTGCTTATAAATTGTGGCATTATCAGTTGTATTTTCCAAATATGTGTATATCATGACTATGTGTGCACAGAAAAAATGAGAATAGTCTATTTAAACATTAATAATGGTTATCTCAGTGCAGTAGAATTATAAGAGAATTTTCTTCTTTGTGCTTTTCATTTTTCCAAGTTATCTAAAACATACAAGTTTTACTTTAATAATTTGGAACAAATTTAATTTATGTGTAGATATCGTTTTTTTTTTTTTTTTTGTACCAGGGATTGAACCTAGGGGTGCTTAACCTCTAAGACACATCCTCAGCCACTTTTTAATATTTTATTTTGAAACAAAGTCCTGCTAAGTTGCTTAGGGCCTCGCTAAGCTGCTGAGCCTGGCTTTGAACTCGAAATCCTCCTGCCTCAGCTTTCCCAGCCCCTGGAAATACAGGTGTGTACCTCTGCACCTGACCCAAATTATATTTTTAAGAAGAAGAACCAAGAAGTGATTTAGCTCTTCCTATTTGTAGCTCTCATTTACAAAGAAGTTTCACCAAATTCCCCAAGGGTTAAAATGGAAAGCTACTTTAGTGATGTCAAATGTGCTAACTCAAAACATTACTCAAAGAACTTGTACATGGAGGCAAAGTAAAAAGTTACTTCCCACCCTGTCTGGGGCACACTCACCATAAGTTACAAGGAGACTTCAAAGACCTTTCCTTTTTGCTGTTTAATGGTTTTTAATTCTGCTATCTCTGGGGCCTCACAAGCAATCTTTCCAAGTATACCAGGAAGCAATGTTTTGAGTACCATCTTAGTTTGGGAGAGATGCAAGCAAAATAGGTACTACTATCTGAAGACAGAACAGCAGCATAACTCTTAAGAACACAGACTCTGTAGCCAAATAGATTCAAACAGACCTTAGAATTTTAACTCTGAAATATGGTAATTGTGTGATCTTGGACACATTACTTAACCTCTGTGTTTCAATTTCCTTTTTTAATAATTTTTTTGTAGTTATAGATAAAGCATGCCTTTATTTTGTTTGTTTATATTTATGTGGTGCTAAGGATCAAACCCAGTGCCTCACACATGCTAGGCAAGTGCTTCACCACTGAGCTACAGCCTCAGCCCTCAATTCCTTTTTTTAACATAAAAATATAAACATTTATTAATCATATGATCATATTATTACAGAAAGTCCCTAACCCTCAGCACTGTTTTAAATCATTTTCCTTTTTTTCTCTTATTTATATATGACAGTTAAATGCATTACAATTCTTATTATACATACAGAGCACAATGTTTCATATCTCTGGTTGTATACAAAGTATATTCACACCAATTCATGTCTTCATACATGTACTTTAAATAATAATGATCATCATGTTCCACTATCATTTCTAACCCCATACTCCCTCCTTCCCCGTCCAACTCCTCTGCCCTAACTAGAGTTCATCTATTCCTCCCAAGCTCCCTCTCCCTATCCCACTATGAATCAGCCTCCTTATATCAAAGAAAACATTTGGTATTTGTTTATTTGGGATTGGCTAACTTCACTTAGCATTATCTTCTCTAATTCCATCCATTTGCCTGCAAATGCCATGATTTTATTCTCTTTTATTGCTGAGTAATATTTCATTGTGTATATATGCCACATTTTTTTTATCCATTTATCCTATTGAAGGGCATCTAGGTTGGTCCCACAGTTTAGCTATTGTGAATTGTGCTGCTATAAACATTGATGTGGTGCTAATCTCTAGGGTATATAAAGAACTCAAAAGTTAAACACCCAAAAAACAAATAACCCAATCAATAAATGGGCAAAAGACCTGAACAGACACTTCTCAGATGATGATATGCAATCAATCAACAAATATATTCAAAAAATCATCATTAGCAATTAGAGAAATGCAAATCAAGACCATTCTAAGATTTAATCTCACTCCAGTCAGAATGGCAACTATTATGAAGACAAACAACAATAAATGTTGGCAAGGATGGGGAAAAAGGTATACTCATACACTGCTGGTGGGACTGCAAACTTGTGCAGCCAATATGGAAAGCAGTATGGAGATTGCTTGGAAAATTGGGAATGGAACCACATTTGACCCAGCTATCCCTCTCCTCGGTCTAAACCCAAAGGACTTAAAACAGCATACTACAGGGACTCAACCCTCAATTTCTTCATCTGTCAATTGGAACAAAATAATATCTACATATATTGTTTCTATGATGACTATAACTGGTAATGCATGTTAAATACTTAGCACACTGTCTTACATACATAGTAATAATACATGAAAGCTATTATATTACTATAATAAATAAAAAATAAAAGAGTATCTTGGGAGATCAAGAAAAGTCACAATAGTCCTGATTGAGAAGATGGAAGAAAGCTTCATGGAGAGAGAACATTTATTCCAAAATGAGGGAAAAGGCATTTCAGGTAATGGAAACCTCAGAGTACAGAGATGGGGACATTATAGAACATTTGTGTTGTATAGCTTCACAGAGCATCACATATATGAATTCTGTGTGAGACAAGAATATCAGGTAAATAAATTTAATTTCTCTGAACATGGTAGCATACAATTATAATCCTGGCAGTTCAGGAGACTGAGGTAGGATTGCAAATTCAAGGTCAGCCTCAGCATCTTAGTGAAACCTTACTTAAAAAAAAAAAGGATCTGGGGATGTAACTCAGTGGTAGAGTACCCCTAGGTTCAATCCTCAGAACCAAAATTTTAAAAGAAAGAAAAAGAATAAATTGATCATTGGATTAAAAAATCAGAACTTTTGCTATTAAGAGATACCATTAAGAAAAGATATCCACAGACTGGGACAAAACATTTTGTATATATTAGCCAAAGGATTTATATTGAGGATATATAAATAACTCCTATTAGCTGAAGGACTTGTATCTAGAATATATAAAGAACTCCTACAACTCAATAAAACAAAGGTAAAACATCAAATTTTTAAAAAGGGACTGAGCTGGGTATGGTAGCACATGCCAGCAATCCCAGAGGCGCCAGAGGCTGAGGCAGGGGGATTGTGAGTTGAAAGCCAGCCTCAGCAACTTAGTGAGACCCTGTCTTTAAATAAAAATTAAAAAAGGGCTGGGGTACATGGCTCAGTGGTTAAGTGCCCCTGGATTCAATCCCCAGTACCAAAAAGCAAAGATGGACTGAACACTCGGACAGACACTTCACCAAAGAAGATATATGTGATGTATATATGGAATGTTGAACATGTTAAGTGTTCAACATCATTTTATCAGAGAAATTCATCTTAAAACCATAGATACTATTATGCCAGATTCATAGGACCCCAATAGATCTCCAGGAGCTGAATCCGATGCAAGCACACAAGAGTCTTTATTGCAAGCTCAAGCCTGGACTCACAACGGTTCCCCACGCAGCGGTCCCAGGGAGTGAGTCCCAGTCCTTTGTTCATTGAGATTTTATAGGTTTTTGGGGGATACTCTATGCGTCACAACATCACACGCAAATTATTCCATACCGCGGGAAAGTCAAACAACTCTTAACATTGATTAGCACATTCAATGGTGGGAACAAGTTGGGTAGGGGTGATTGGTTAGTATAAGAGGGAGATTCCTTTGAACTGATTGGTTTAGGCAACGAGGGGTGTACGTGCTAAACTACATGGTTTCCCAACATGTTATCAACCACCATAAACTACTTGGGGGTCATCTGGCATTCCAGGTATTTTCCCTGTCTCATGCTGATTGGAGGTTGCTAGGGGGGTTGCTATGGGTCCTCACCTAGCTTAACTGAGTCAGGGACACCTGGTGCCTCAGACCTCTCCTGTTATTTACAGACAAACAACTCAGCAGGGTGGGTATGTGCTTAGTACTCTGTGGGTTTTTCCAAGGACAAGGGTCACGCCCCCTTCCTTGGACAGGCTTTGCTCTGAGGTAGAGGCTGGTTCTCAAAAATGGAGTCACATTAATTTCTCAATACTACTATGTAACCTCCAGTATAGCTAAAATTATAAGGACTGACAATATCATGGATTGAGGAGGGTGTAGTTCAACTGGAACTTTTAAACATTACTGGTGGCAATGAAAAATGGTACAACCATCTCGAAAATGGTTTGACAATTTGCTAGCTATATGATGCAGAATTCTGCTCCTGGGTATTTGCCTAAAGAAATGAAAGCACACTTCTACACAAATACTTATCCATAAATCACCATAGCATCTTTAGTCATAATAGCTCAAAACTATAAACAACCCTATTAGGCTGTGAGGCTCATTGGAGTGCTTGCAGCGGCTTGGCGGCACTGAGGGAAGATGGTGGGCCGGAACAGCGCCATCACCGCCTGCTTGTGTGGGGGTGCTCTTCATGGGCTACTGCATCTACTTCTACCGCAAAAGGCCCAGCGACCCCAACTTCAAGAACAGGCTTTGGGGGGCTGGGGATGTGGCTCAAGCGGTAGCGCGCTCGCATGGCATGCGTGCGGCCCGGGTTCGATCCTCAGCACCACATACAAACAAAGATGTTGTGTCCGCCAAGAAGTAAAAAGTAAATATTGAAATTCTCTCTTTAAAAAAAAAAGAATAGGCTTTGGGAACGAAGAAAGAAACAGAAGCTTGCCAAGGAGAGAGCTGGGCTTTCCAAGTTACCAGACCTTAAAGATGCTGAAGCTGTTCAGAAGTATTTTCCTTGAAGAAATACAACTCAATGAAGAGCTGCTAGCTCAGGTGAATATGAGAAAGGTGTGGACCATCTGACAAACGCAATTGCTGTTTGTGGACAGCCACAGCAGTTGCTGCAAGTGTTACAGCAAACTCTTCCATCACCAGTGTTCCAGATGCTTCTGACTAAGCTTCCAACAATTAGAGAATTGTGAGTGCTCAGGGCTTAGCTGAAGATGATGTGGAATGAGAAACAAACGTCAACATAATAAAATCTCAGATAAAAAAATGTTAAAAATTGTTAACTTGGAAGATGAGCAGCTCTGGGGGAATAAGGGCAAATGTTTTTGTTATAGACTATCCTACACTGAAGTCTACCAAAGTTATTGTTTGCTTTATGTAGATCCATTCATTTGTTTTATTTATTTTTCCCAGTGAAAAGTGTATTTTGAGAGAGCTTTTCATTTTGTAAATACACTATAAGTTACCGAAATATAACAGATTTTATGTATTCCTAAGATGTGCAGTTAAAGTGTATGCATGGCATAGGTTTCTTGGGCTAAAAAATAGCCAGTTCTCAGTTTTAAAAGTTAGGCAAAAAAGTGTGAAGAGTGCACATTTTTTAAGCTAATACATTTTACTATAAATCAGAAAATTGGATAGAAACTTTATTGTTTGTGAAAATGGAGCATTAAATCTTTGAGAGATCATTTCATCTCTGAAATGTGAAGTGTGCTACTGTGCTGTGTTAACTTTACCTCCTCCCTGTGTATCAGTTCTAAAATCTTTTATTTAAATCAGTGGGCTTCTGTGTTCTGGATATTATATCCTTATTTTAAGTATATGGGGTTGTAGATGGCACCAGGAGTTAGATCTGTGTGCACCTGGTATCGCCACATGAGCTTCGCCAGTTGGTGTCTGCTCACTTTCCTCATTCATAGAAGGAGAGACTGGTCTGCTGATCCTCAAGTGTCCCTTTCAGTTTGCAATTCACCTGAGTGTATTTGTGCAGCCAGGCCTTGCATTTTTTTTTTAATATTCTGAATTTTGCATGCTTGCCTGAATTAGTATTTCTAAATTGATCTTTTCTAAATGGTATGACTGTCTTCATTTTCACTGAGACTAAATAGTTTTGTCACTACTGTGTAAATTAATCTGAAACTTAACCTTTTAAGTAACTGAGATGATTTGCTTGTAAGATTATTCCTTTTTTGCTTTTATCTTCAGTGTACCTCCTTAATTCTTCAGCTTGATTGTCTTCTGCCGTGAATGAAGTGTGATCTTGTGACTAAAAATATGGGAAGACTGGGGCTGGTGGGACCTTTTATTTTCAAATAGTGGCATATTATCTGAGTTACAGACTCCATTTCAGAACTGAGAATAAATAAAGATCCTTGGTACTTAACGGCAAAAAACAACAACAACAACAACAAAACCCATTAACAGGTAGATTAGTAAATGCATCACAGTGCATCCATACAATGAAATATCATTCAGCAATATAAAGGAACAAACTAAGTATCTGTGCAGCAATATACATACAGCTTAAGAAGTACATACTGTGTTACTCTATTTGTATAAAATTCCAGAAAATGCAAACTAATCTCTAGTGTTCATGGGTCTGGGGTGAAGCAGGGAAGATAACTGTAAAGGGGAATGAAGGAAATTTTGGATAATGGAAATGTTTTGTATTTCAATTGGCCATTACTCTGCTGTCAAAACTCATTTGCCTCAAAACTATCAACTGTTCATGTTAAATGAATGCAGTTTATTGCATATAAATCATACCTCAATGAAGTATGAGAACTGTTACATGTACCAGGTGCAATGCTAAGGACTTAGTAAACACATGAATAATAAAATATGGTTCCTGTGTACCAGGTGCAATGCTAAGGACTTGGTAAACACATGAATAATAAAATATGGTTCCTGTCCTATAGGTGTCATAATTGAAATGATATATGCCTGTGATGGGATGCAGGAAATCCTACTCTAAAATATGACACCTTGGCATACTGACTATTTTAAAGTGAAGGAAATTGAAAAAAAATACACAGAAGCAAGAAGCTTATTCTGATCTTCCCACATTTCTCCTTTGAAGCAGACCATAAAAAAAAAAAAAAAAAAAAAAATTCTTTGACCTACCTTTCCTGAAAGTAGGGTATAAGATCCTTATTCTGGAGTGGTCCTGCCCTATACCTGGAGGCCAAAAAGAATCTGAACAAACAATACTTGCTCAGCTCCCCTCAGTTTATCACCATTAGAGTATACCCTTTTGTTCTCCAATCACACTTCTACAGTGCAGTTTTCTCTGGCCTTTGGGTCTTTATCCATTTTAGATGACTCCCATGTCACATAAAATTTGTATGAAATTAGTGTCTATTCTTTTCTTTTATTCAACTGTTTTTTGCCAGATTTTCCAAATTTGTCAAGCATGAACTCTGCAATGGCTGAGGAAAAGCAATGATGTTTCTCTCTTATGCATAGTTTCCGTAAAGATAGAATTTGTTTTCTTTATGCTGTTCCCTCCTTATTCCCCTAGCCAACAAATATTTATTGAACTCCTATTATATGCCAGGTATTTGGCTGAATGTTAGGAGTACAAGGCAGACAAACAACACAATGTATCTGACCTCATAAAGCATATAGTTTAATGGGGGAGACAGCAACACCAACTATAAACTAGGATGATGACTTCTGTGAATATCAATGAAATGCATTTGCATGGTTGGGGGAGGCTTCCTGGAACAAGAGACAATCGCACTCTTATCTTAAAGGTGTGAGTTTCAAACCAAAGCTAATTGCTGTTTCAGAAATGCTCACCTTCCTTATAGACAATGGTATCCAATGTGTTCATGTTTACTCTTTTGGATTAATGCTTCCCCAACTAATATTTCCTATTTTTCAAAAAGTTTTCAAAATAGGAGGTAATTTATCTATGCTTTTGGTTTAACACCCCAAATTGCACTTATGTGTTGACCAAAACCCTGGTAATTTTATGCCTATAATCCTTACCAACTTTCTACATTACAGTTTTTTATAATATTTGATAACATTCAGAGTTGACATTTTAAATCTTATTTTTGGTAGTGTAATTATAGATTCATTAATACTGCAAAACAGTCTGGTAAAAATTAATAATTGCATTGTTAAGTCAGTTAAAAGTTTGTGATTGTCACAATGTTTGACAGAGCTATTAGCATTTATGGGTTGAGGTCAGAGAGGCTGAGTGACCTGGGATACTCAGGACATTTTCCCTCATCCAAAAACTACTCTACCCCAAATGCTAAAAGCATCTCTTTTGAGAAATACTACTAGAGGGTCTCCAATAGCTTTCTAGCTCTAAAAGTTTGTTAGTGAATTTTATTCATCCTTTTGAACTGGCATTGCTTTAGTATTCTAAATATCAAATTTAACAAATGGTCCATATCAACCAACTAGGCATCTGTGATGGTTAATTTTTATTTCTTTTTTTATATTTATTTTTTAGTTGTAATTGGACAAAATACCTTTATTTTATATTTTTTTTATGTGGTACTGAGGATCAAACCCAGGGCCTTGCATGTGCTAGGTGAGCACTCTGCTACTGAGCCACAACCACAGCCCCTGTGATGGTTCATTTTTATGAGTCAACTTATAGGGCCACAGTGCTGAGCTATTTGTTCAAATGTTACTCTGGATGTTTCTTTGAGGGTTTTTGGATGAGATTAACATGTAAATGAGTGGGTACTGCACAAAGCACATTGCTCTCCATAATGTGAGTGGACCTCATTCAGTCATCTGCAGGCCTGAATAGAACAAAAGACTGACCTTCCCCTAAGCAAGAGAGCATTCTGCCAGCAGATGGCCTTCAGGCTAAAACTGCAGATTTTGGACTTTATAGCTTTCATAATTGCATAAGCCAATTTCTTAAAATAAATCTGTATATGTAAATATACAGGTCTTATTAGTTCTTTTTCTCTGGAGCACCCTGACTAAAATACACATTCTTATTCCTGGGCAGAAGATTTAGGAAAAGTGAGGAGAAATGAAGTTAAGGAAAATTGATCTCCAGTATTTACCCCATACAAATAGCCATGGCCTCATTTAGTGAATACCTCAAATGTTGAAATTCAACATTCCAAATATTTGGATTTCAAAGTGTCCCGAGCATTTTGCTGAGCAGGTTTTCCTCTACACTTTGAAACTCATGTGCATCTAGAAGAATATAATCCATATGTTTCTGATTTATTTACATTTGACTCATCAAAATCTGTTCATTGACACTCTGTACCTCATGAATGCTTAAACTAGCTCTATCAAAATTTTGTTTGAAGAACCACAAGTCACCTTTTGCTTCATCAAAGAAATAAAATAAAACCCCATGTTGGAATAAATTCAAAATGTATACTTTCTAATTTAGTTTAGTTCTCTCTCTTTTTAAAGTATACATTTTTATTATCAAATCTTCATTTGAAAAACTCTTATTTTGATTCTATTCAGGGTTCTCTCCCAGGCATATTTTTAAATGTATCTACAAACCAAAAGCAGCAAGTAATTTTTGCATAAAATATATTAAGTATATATCTTTTCTTGTTTTGGTTATTTGCACTGATGGTGAATTAACATCAAGGTCAGTGAATCTGAATGCAACCTGTTATAGAGAGCAGATGTATTTTTGTTTTTTATTTTTTTCTTTAAGTGCCTCATGTTGTTTTGGAGTCTATGTAATTTGATCTATGTAATTACTCTTTCAACACAAAAACTTTCTCGTTGTTGACTTATTCCAGCACACACAGCACTATCTGATCCAACAGATTAATTCTCCTGAGACATCACATAATAACAAACCAGAGTGAACACAGCAAAAGGGAAGACCAAATCTTCACAAATATATTAGAAATACAGTTTTATACTTCTAAGGGAATAGCCTTACAGTTATAAGTTAAATATCAGATCTCAGAAATGTTTGGGCCCTGACTTTAACTGATGGATAATAGTGAATTTCTTATGGTTCATTAACAAAATTTCAGATGATATAAAGATTACAAATGTTTAAACAGCAACAACAAAACTCCTGTTTATCTAGCTTTAATTCCTAAAATTTTATTTCAGAATTGGGGATTTACTTGCATATTCCAGATTCTAAAATAATGACAGTTAATTAATCTGCCAGTAATTGTAGTCTTCAGGGAATTAAATGTGCAATATATATACCATGCACCCAGGAAGACTTTGCCTTCAAACAGCAATGCACTTAATACTTAAAATCAAAATTAGGTAGAGAGGAGAACTGGATTATTTAAAATTAATTAATGTATCTGATTGCTTTTTAAATTAAAATAATCCTTTCTCTTAACTCAAAAGTAATATATGCATATTACCAAAAATACATAAAATCAAAAAGGAATGGGAGGTGGGGAGGAAGGAAGGAAAGAGAAAAACCAATATATAAGTCCATTCACATAGAGAACATGTTGACAATTCTGTGGAAAGCTACATAGTACAGGGTTGAAGAACTCCGTCCCAAAGTTAGGCTATGTGGACTCAAAACTTGCTACCCCACATATCATCTTTGTGACTCTGAGTTAATTTAACTTCTCTGTCTCAGCTTCCTCATCTGTAAAAACAGATGCAAGGATATCATAAAGATTAAATGAGATAAAATGTGCAACGTGCCTGGCATATAACAAGCCTGCAATGAATGTTACTTCTTAGTGCAACTTTCTGAATCCTTTTTTTCTTAGCACTTTAAATGGGAGCATTGCTAGTTTTGATTTACATTTGAAAAGAGCCCTGAGTATCTCAAAAGATAGCTACTTTTAACTAAAATATATTTTCCTGCATCCTTTCTTCTTTATTGTATAAGGGGGAAATTGCAGATAAAATCCTATCATTCTTAAAATCGAAGATGGTAATTTTAAAGCAGGATCAAATTTTGTTTCAAAAATCGAAATTTATTTTTTAACAACTTTTCCTTTAATAAATGTTTTTAGCTCTTCCACACATTGTCTTATTTAATGCTTACACAAACCTCTCTGACTTGGTGACTCACTCCTATAATTCTAGCAACTTGGGAAGCTGAGGCAGGAGGATCACAAGTTCCAGGCCAGCCTCAGCAATTTAACAATTTAACTTAGTGAGATCCTGTCTCAAAATAAAAAAAAATTAAAAGGGCTTGGGGGATGTAACTCAGTGGTAAAATGCCCCTGGGTTAAACCCCCAGTACTCCTCAAAAATTTTTTTTTGAAAGATTAAGACATTGGAATTATCTCCATTGTTTGAGCTAATTCTTCACTTAAATTAGTGAACAAATCCTTTGCATTTGTTCTTTGAGACTATTTGAATTTGAGAAATTAAATAATACTGTACCTGTTTTTTCAACAAAGTTAATAATTCTATGTACTCCTATTTTTTCTATCTTAGTTAGAGATATCACCATTCAGGAAGTCAGCTAAACTATAAATCTGAGTCATTTTTTGCCCCTCTCCCTTTAGTCTTCACATTCCTTGAATTAGGGAATCCTATAGATTGTATTCTTAAACATCTCTGGAAATAATTTCTTGCTTTCCATCTTCATTGTTACTGCCTTAGTTCAGGTCTGCAGTACTAAAATAGTCTCAGAGCTCATCTGCCAGCCTCCAGTTTTTTCTGCAGAACTCTAAGCAAAAACTCTTCTTTGGCTACCTTTACGTTATTGATCAACAGTCTTAGGCTTTTCTTGATTAGCACCTCCCAAACTAGAAAGAGACCTATTATGAACCATATGCCAAAGTTATGCAGAATATACTTCTCTAGTGACTAGATATGAATAGTCAGTCTTTAGAACGTTCCTCTTTATTGTAGAGATAATTAGAAAGCTAAATTAGCAATCATAAGGTCTATACTTGATAAGAAAAAGCATTACATAATCATGAGAGAGATTTCATTCAAGCTATATTTGACCCCAATAAATTTTTCCTCATCTGCAATAGAATGCGTTTTTCTAGTACTGCATGTATACCCATTGGATTGTCTTGGTCTCTAGGACTATATTAGGGTAACACAGACAAAAACTTACCTTCTAAACTAATTCCTACATCTTCATTAAGACTCCTCCTATTTCAACCAAGTTAAAATTAGCTACTCTCCTACCCATCCTGTAATAATACAGTATTCTTGTTAAATGTTTCTAATATGAAATATTACTCATGAAAACTAAATAAGGTTGCTTTTTTCCTGACAGCTGGCATTTAAAAGAACTAGCACCTGGGTCAACCAAATCTGGGTTTGAATTCTGATTCTCCCACTTACTCACTGAGGTCTTTGTCTAGTCTGTTAATCACTCTGAGCTACAGTTCCCTCATCAATAAAATGTGGATTATGTAGTACCAGCTTCAAAGAGTAATTGAGAGGATTAGATGGTGTGTTGCACAGAAAACACTTTGTGCAGTACCAAACATGTGTAAAACACTCAATCTTTGCAGTCAGCTTGGCAGTGAGGAATCCTACT
Organism: Marmota monax; assembly: GCF_021218885.2. Lineage (NCBI taxonomy): Eukaryota > Metazoa > Chordata > Mammalia > Rodentia > Sciuridae > Marmota > Marmota monax. The sequence continues at coordinate 3,956,742 of NW_026695236.1, read as the reverse complement.
GCCAAGTGAGGAATCCCATCTAGGATGGGATTCATTATACAGTTTTTATTCTTAATGGTTTTAATATTGTGTCCACTATTTAATGAATAGACTAAGAGATCTAGAAATACTTATTTAGTTTACCCTTGTCTTCTCTTACCAGACTCCAAGTTACTAGAGGACAGGCATGACATTTTAATTATTTTTAAATCTCAGCAACCTAGACAGTTCCTGGCACATAGACGTTCCTTTAAAATAATTTTTTTAAAAGAAATAGGCTCTTAGGAACTATTTTTGTTGTCTAGATCAGAGGTTCTCAAAGTATGCTTCTTGAATACTTGAATACTCAGTTTGTTAGAGATAACACTAAAAAACTATACCCCAACCTAGTACATCAGAATCTCTGGAAATGGGGTCCAGACAATTGTTATTTAACAAGCTGTCCAGATGATTCTTATGCTTGCTAAAATGTGAAAGTTGTGATCTAGACAGTATTTTTCTTTATATGTTAATGTCATTTTATAAATCTCAAAAACATTATGTGCAACCAAACAAATCAGACACAAAAGAGCTCATACTGAATTATTCCACTTATGTGAGATTTGAGAATAGGAAAAGCTCATATAAAACAAAAGTAATATACAAATATAGGAAATACAGTCAGTGGATTGCTTGGGGAGAAGAAAGGTGTGCCTGGGAAGAGGCAATAGGAGACTTTCTGAAGTGCTAGAAATTCCATCCACATCTTATTGATATGGATTACATGGATGTATATTCATCAAACTGTATGTTTAATACCTGTGCATTTCACTATATATAAATGAAATATCAACAAAATTAAAATAAAGTAATGCCATTATAATTCCTTCTGTATATGTCCTATCAGCTGGATATACATTTTAACACAACAGTCTTAATATGGTCTACAATGTCCTGCATGGTCTGATTTCTTACCTACTTTTCTAGCTTTATATATTATCATATTCTCGCCATTTCTCCAGTCCTTCACCAGCACTGACTGTTTAAGCTTACCAATGACCTTTGTTCCTTTCATTCCTGCCCCCAGGGCCTTTTGTAGATGCTGTTATCACTCCTTAGAATGTTGTCCTTCTTCTCTTTCACCTGGTTAACTCATTCTTCTTGAAGTTCCACTCTTCTTTCTGTTCCTCAGGGAAACTCTGAAGCTTTCCTTTACTATATGAATCTAGAACCTTTTTATAGGTCTGCTACTTACGCTTATGCAGGTTATTTATATAAACCTAGGTTCTCACCTGAGGTGATGAATGGGGCTGAAATCCAGTTTGCGCTCCACTCACAAAGACCTGTTCATGAACAAGGCTGTATCAAACTGGATAAAGGAGCATCTTTTTCTGATTCACCAAAGGCACAGTCTGCTTGCCAAGGTTTACCTTCTCTGGGCTCTTTTTGCCTATGGTAATGCCTTTTTTAAAATAAGACACCATATGGGCAAATAACAGCCCTGACTCTCTACTTCTCTTTATACCACTTACTACAGTTGTAATTTTACATCTATTTGGTGATTGTCTGATTAAGTTTGTTTCTCTTTCTAGACAATAAACTCTGACAGCAGGAATCTATTTTATTTCCTTATTATCAAGTCTCCTCAGCATCTGGAACAGTACTTGACATATAGAGGGTACTCAGTAAATATTTATTAAGTGCATGAGATACTTTTTTTTTAATGCTGGAAGAATATCAGGCTTTTCAAAGGCAGGTCCTGTGTCCTATTTTCCCGTTTATTGAACCCCCATACTTGAAATTACATACTGCTTTGCACATAAATGGCATTCAATAAATTTTTCCTCATTCATTCCTTTTTTTCTTCATTCATTTCTAAATGTTCAAAGAAGCCATATGATGTTCTGTTCATAGAATACTAGATCTGCAAGCATATGAGATTGCATGAATGATGATGAACAGCTGCTATTTATGAAGCAGAAGAGACAAAAATACTGTATGAATGAAAAATAAACTTCAATGGAAATGGGAAGGATTTAATTTAGCTTTTGAAACTCATTTCCTGATATGAAACTTATAACAGAAGACAATGCCAAAGAAGAATGTGAATTTTCTTTTTTATATAACCAAATGATCTTGGAAAGTTTTTCAAGATCAACCAATCATTTATCTGAAGCCAAAGGGTATTTCTTTCTTTTGGGGGGAAGAAGGGTAACTGGGAATTGAACATAGGGGTGCTTTACCACTGAGCTACATTCCCAGTCCTTTTAATTTTATTTTAGAACAGGATCTCCCTGAGTTGCTGAGGGTCTTGTTAAGTTTGTGGAAGCTGGCCTTGAATTTTCAATTCTTCTGCCTTTTCCAGTCTTCTGAGTGTCTGGAATTACAAGCATGTGACATTGTGTGGACCCAGAGAGTATTTCTTACTGAGTTCTCAATAGGCCACTTGAGATAGCATTATTTTAAGTTTTTTAAAAAAAAATTTTTGGAATAGTTTTACAGAACAGTGGCAAACATGGTAGTTCCTGGACTCTCCTCATCTAGTTTCTGTCGTTGTTAACATAGTATCATAGCATGCAAGTCAAAATTAAGAAACTAAAATACATATGTTACTATTAACTATGTTCCAGACTTGTTTGTATTTTCCCAGGTTTGTCTAGCTATGTCCTCTGTCCTAAGTGAGATAGCTATTTTTTTTTGGGGGGGGGGGCGGGGGGAATTGAACCTAGGGGTGCTTTGACCAATGAGCTAAGTCCCCAGCCATTTTTTCTGTTTTTGAGACAGGGTCCCACTAAGTTGCTTATAGCCTTGCCAAATTGCTGAGGCTAGTCTTGAACTTGCAATCCTTCTGCCTCAGCATCCAAAGTTACTTGGATTACAGGTGTTATGTTATTGTGCCTGGCTGAGAAAACTTTTTGATGTTCTTTGATGGTGTGTAAAAGATCATGTGGTTTAAAGACCAAGCAAGCTCTGTGAGGATAATTACATAAGTCTAGAGCTGTTGTTTCTTTGGCTTTTCATTTGATCAAATACAATCTTTAGCTCTGCTACTTGAGCTCTTTATCTTTGGACAAACTTTTAATTACCCTAAGCCTCAGTTTCCTCATTTGTAAAATATAGGAGGTAAGATCTCTCCAACTGTGATGGTTTCTGAAATCCTTCATGGTAGAATTCGGTATTGAGAAACTGGGTAGATATCTACATATTAATACTACAAAAATAGTACTTTATATAGAATACCTGTGATATTGACATATAGAGGGTACTCAGTAAATATTTATTAAGTGACAAATAAATAGTGACAAAGGCCTTCTCCTTGGCTTTAGTTAGGAGTCTTTGCACCCTCTTTTCGTCTAGGTCTTGTCCTTGGACTTTGTCTTCAGCTTGTCTAATTCAGTTGTACTGGAGTTCTGGTAAGTCGGTTCAGAAAGAATTCCCAATCCTTGATGTCTCATTACTGTGGCTACCTTCAGCAACAATCCTGTTAAGTTGGCTTAGCTAGAATGCTCATGCCTTTGATATCTTCCTTTTCATAATTTTCAACCACATTCCCCCATCTCATCTTCACTTGTCTTTGCTGTATTTAGAATTGAGCATGATCTCTTTTCTCCATTATATTTTGACATCTATCAAGACAGTCCTGAGTGTATTTTCCTAACCATTTAAAGAACTTTCAGAATAAGTTTTTCTTTAACCTTGTTAATAAAGAACATGAACTAATTTCTATTTATCAACCCTGATTCATCAGAAAATAAATTTAAAAATAATCCCTCCAAACCTTAATAAGACTCTAAAAATATTTTTGCTTTGTTACAGTAACATGAAATGCTGAAAATGTATTTTCTTCCCATGTGTCCTTTATTCAAATATTCAGCACTTTTCATCTAGACGTTGACTCCCACTTCCCAGCTCCCACAGTAATTTGTACCTGAAATGCTTCTGTTGATTATCCTTTATCTGTAGAGCTATATTTCACGAATATCCTTCCCAATAATGGGAGTGCATTTCTGCCCATGAAAGCGATAGCACCAAAGACTTCTTACTTTCTCAGTAACTGGCTCTATACTTGTCTCATTTCTCTTACATACTGAAGAAATCTTTGCAGTGCTTGACTCACTAGAAGTGCTCAACAATAACTGCAATTATTAAGACCTGAACTTGAATTTTTTCCCGCTTAATTTTCCTGAGACTTCATTGTAAAAATCTTTTTCATTGCTTTATCTCCTTTTTTTTCATTCTCAACCAGTTCTCTGCTTATATCTAAAAGAAAGTGTGTGCAATCTGCATGCATAAGTAATTTAAATATGCTAGAATATTAGGATGGGGCATTCTAGACTGGTTATCCACTGGAAGATACATTGAAATCTAAATGAGAAAATATATACACTATCAAGTGGGCGCTCAAGAAATGTTAGGTCCCTTCCTATTTCCTCATTTTACAGATGAGGACACTGACACCCAGAAAGATAAGTAATCACAATTACGTTCTGAAACGGGGAATGCTGTATTTTATTTTATTGCCATCATTTTCCTCTTCCTGATATTCATTCAGTTATACGGTTTAATTACCCATCCAAGAAATCCACAGGTTCATTGGTGTGTTTGGCACGGGTCAAGAGTCCAGATACATGCAACAGGGCCAAATATTTCAGCGACATAAAACAATTCTTTTGCCTTTTTCTAAAATTTTTTATTGTATCTGACGTGCAAAACCAAAAAAAGGACCGTTGCCCAAGTCTCACAATCGCATACACAGTTAGCGAAGAGCAATGATTTACATGTCTTGGCGTTTTCCAGGGCCTTGATAATCTTCTAACAGTTAAAGGGGGCACTTCGCTTGTAACACACCGGAATCTAGAGTAAGGTAATTTAAAGATATCTCTACTTAAACCTTAACCAATATTGGCACCAACTAGCTGATGATAATCATTAATTCATTGCAACAAATATTCATCAGAATAAGATATTCGTCAAGAATTTAGGGTACATCCAGACTTGAATCTAAGAGCATTTTGAAATCCAGCTCGACTTTGAACACCCGACAGACTACCTGGTTCAGCAAACAAGAATTCGAAAAGAGGAGGGGCTTGGAGGAGGTGGCTCCCGACAACCCAGCGCGAGAATACGCCTGGGCGCATGCGCATCTTCTGGCGAGTGCCTTCCATTTGCTTGATAGGGGTGGCGATTCGGAAACCGTGTACAGTTTTTCGATTTCTGTCCTCAAGCGAAAAGTAGGGTGTCCACGCTTCCATGATTTAGGGAAAACATTATCCTTCAAGTTCAATATTAAGGACACTTGGAATACACAGGTAAAGCAATAGGTGACTTATTGTATTCCTTCCCCTTCTCTGGGACATAGGTGGTCTAGTCCATTCCACAGACTTTCGCTGCCTTGCAGCCGGTCGGAGATCGAAGGATTGAGCCAATTGCGGCTGAAACGTCTTTGGAAGGAAGAAAGGGGTGAGGGAACATCCCTTTGAGTTCCGCCTCTTCTTTTCGAGGCGGTGGTGGGGAAAGGGGACCTACGAAATACTGCCCTCTTAAACCAACGGATCATACGTCTTCGTGCAATCTGCCGGGAGGGCGGCGGGAAAACAGCAAGACGGGAGTGGGTAAAGGGAAGAAGCCAGGAAGCCGCGCAGGAGGGCGCGCGCGCGCGCCCCTTTTTCAGCAGTGTGGCGGGGTCGCACGCACGCCCGCCTCGGCGGCTGGGCGCGATTTGCGACAGTGGGGGGAGCGGTGGAGGTGGCGGCGGCAGTGGCAACTTTGCGGCAAGCTCGGGCCGGGCTTGCTTGACGGCGGTGTGGCGGAGGCCCCGCCCGAGGCGGCAGGAACCTGGAGGGAGGCGGAGGAATATGTCCGAGAGGGAAGTGTCGACAGCGCCGGCGGGAACCGACATGCCTTCGGCCAAGAAACAGAAGCTGAGTAGCGACGAGAACAGCAACCCGGATCTCTCTGGAGATGAGAATGTGAGTGCAGCCCCTAGCAGTCACGCGACTCCGGAGTAGAAGTTTTAAGTTCTTTTAAAACTGTAGGAGCGGGGGCGGGCGGGCGACTGTGGGGGGAGGGAGAGGTGTCACCCTGTACTCGGGAAAACGCGGGCGTGCTGGAGAAAATTGAACTTGTCTCTGGGGGGATTTTGAGCTGGGGCTGAGAACGGGCAGAAACTTGGTGAAGGAGAGGGATTTAAATGGTTACAGGGGTCTGAGAGGTCTCTTTTGAGTTCCTTTTACATGTGATGCAGAAGTGTTTGAGTCTTTGGGGGATATAGGGAAGATTCCGGATCTGAGATTCATGTAGGTTTAAAAGGCATGTTAGAGATTTTCCTAAGAGTTGAAAGGAAGAGGCTGAGTCTGTTAGGCACCCCTTTCAAGGAGTTTAGGGTCTGTGCCACCCTTAGATACCAATAGAAACTCCAGGATGGAAAGTATAGATCTTTGACATAGGGGTTTAGATGACTTTATTAAAGGAGATCTTGTGGCTGCCTCTGCCCTGTCCGTGGAGGTGGGGTGTGCCCGAGTGTCGCCTTTTCTGTAAAGGCATAATTGAGAGGGTCTTCTTCTGACTAGGAGGGGAACCAAGTTTGAGTTAGGTATGGGTGGGGGTAGTTTCTCCTTTGGCAGTTTGTAAAGGGAACGACCTGGAAGATTTTAGGCAACCGTGGTAAAGACAGATTTATTTAGATAAAGGTTAAACGGAGTGTGAGGATTAAATGAGGTAATATAAGTAAAGTGGTTAAGGAGTATCTCTCCCATAATAAATAGTACACAAATGTTTGTTAATTATTTATAATAATTACCGTTACTTATTTTGTGATCATACAGAGTTATATTTCTGGCCCTTTCATATGCTTAATAATCGGGCAAAATATAATGAAAATGTGAAACCTGCTTAGAGTGAGGAAAAATTCAGGGGACAAAATAAAGTGAAAGCTTATTTTCTTTTTTGTAGACCCCTGAAGGGAATATATTCTTTGGTACCTTCTGAAGCAGTTCAAAACCAAATGATTGGATTAGCTTTTTGTTTTGTTTCCTCCAAATAGGGGACAGAGATTTTAAACTTTTTTTTGGTGTTTATGCTTGGACCCCTCAATGAAGCCTGTGGAGTCTTCCCAAAATAACATTTTTAAATGTACGAAATACAGTATATGGGGTTACAAAACATGATCAATTATAAAATTGTATAATATATTTTTTTAGGACCAGGGGGATAGCTCAGTTGTAGAGCACTTGCCTAGCATGTGGGAGGCCCTGGGTTCCATGGGATTGGGGGGTGTGGGATCAGATTTAATAATATATATTTCTTTTAACAACAGAATATAGCATTGGATTTGAGGGTATTGACAGGCTTATTTTTCAAGATCCATAGCAACTGTAATACAGGTTGGCATTCCTGATCTGAAAATGCAAAATCTGAAATGCAGAAAAACAAACGAGGGTAGTAATTTTACTCTAGAGGAAGGGAATAATGATAAGGTCAAAAGCAGGTAGGGGAAGAATGGGTTTTTTGAGTTGAAATTTGTTTTTGGCACTCAAAATGTTTAGAATTTTGGAACTTTTAACATTTTTGGGTTAGGAATGTTCAAATGGTAAAGTATATACAAATATTCTAAAATCTGAAACACTTTTGGTCCTATGCATTTTGGATGGGACCAAAAGTGTTTAACTTAACTTTAACAGTGTGATATAGAAATATCTAATTTCCGGGCTGGGGTTGTGGCTCAGTGGTAGGGTATTTACTCGCCTCCATGGGTGAGGCACTGGATTTGAGCCTCAGCACCATGTAAATGTAAAATAAAGATATTGTGTCCACCTTAAAAAAACAACTAAAAAATAAATATTAAAAAAAGAAATATCTAATTTCTATTAGTGACAGAGTCATAACTATGCTAACATTGGCATCTATATTACCTCCATTATAACAGAAGGAAGTGTAAAATTTCAAAGTGGTGGAAATTAAGATGTAATTTTTTCCCCTGCTTGAATTCACAGACCTTCTGAATTCCATACAACACAGAGTAGAGAACATTTTATAAAAATAAGTTCCAGAAAAACTAACAAGGACAGGGTTTTACTCTATAGGGAGGGAATAATAACAAGACCAAAAGCAGGTGGGGGAAGAAAGTGTTTTTGAGTTGGAGTTAGGTAACCTGAGCAGCTAACACTCTTTAAAAAGTTATTAAAAGAATTGAAGAACATATTTGAGATTTATTGTATATATTTTCTGTCATTTTATCAAACTTTTTAAGATCAGATGACTGTAAAGTAGTTAGTGTCTGAAAGATTATTAATGGTTATTGTGGTTAACGATACCGGAAGGCCTAATCTGGAGGCTTGCCCTTTGCTAGAGTAATGGGACAAGATTAAGGGACAAATTATTATTCCAGAGTCTGTTTTCTTGTTGGGCATTGTCATTCTGCACTTTGAGGAAGGAGTAGGGTGGGAGTCAGCCTGAGTACATATTAAACAAAGATTTTATTTTAATTTAAAGACAAAATGAAAGCATTTTGTTTCTGTTTAATTCCATCTTGCCTTTGGAGGAGATAGATGGGTAAATTAAGCAGTCAAGAGATAAAATATGCAGTGTGACAATGTTTTTGTATGGCCTCTTGACTAATGGCTCAGTGTTTAGCCAAAATAAAAAGAAGTTGTGTTATTTTGTTCTGTGGTGCTGGGTGTTGAACCCAGGGCCTCATGCATGCTAGGCAAGCACTCTACCACTAAGCCACATTCCCAACTCCAGAGTTTGTTCGTTTTCTTTCATTTCTCTTCTGTTAAAAGGTAATTTTTCAGAAAAAAGTGTGTGAACATGGTTAATATTTTTATTTTACTCACTTGAAGGAAATTAGGTAAATGTTATAACTTGTAAACCAAAAAAGTCCAAACAGTACAAATTTATATAAAATAAAGAAATGAAGGGATGAATTGCAAATGGAGAGAAAATATTTTTTACACTAATGGAAAGGGAATTATACTGAATTTATTCTGTGGTGACAAAATTTGCATGTCTAGCAGTTATCTATAATTTAAAAAGAATTGCAAAAATACTTAAAAGACAGTGAGGAAGACTGTAATCTGATAATTTGGAACTATAAGCATGGTTTTTCATTGATACATTTTTCTATCCTGGATTTTTAACTATGTAAATACAACTGACAAGTGGGGAGAATAGGACAGACATAAAAAACATTTCAAGCTAGGAACCCAACTTTAAAATTTTACATTTTCTATTTCCATAATGTTTAATTGCACTCACATTAAATTACAGTTCAAATATTTGTTGAGCACTTTGTGCCACCTGTCTCCATCCATTTTTTTTATGCTAGATAATTAGTATTTTCCAGAATAGGGTATTTTTTAAAAATGCATTTCATTTTGGAGTCATATGAAGTTTGAAATCCCCAGGAAATATATTGTTATTTTCAAGTGAGTTAATATGATTTTTTTTTACTATGCCTTTTGATACTTCAGTTAATTTTAACCTTCTGTAATATAAACCAGCTTTAGGAAGCAGTAATTTAGAAATAGACCCTAAAGGCAATGTTTTTTAGACTATTCTAGCAGATGTTAGTAGGCACTTGAAGAAAGAAAGATCAAAACAAAACAAAACAAACTTTCCCTTGAATGAATTTAGGGTCATAGATGTAAATAAATCATCTTATTCCTAAGGAGACATTGGAATCCAAGAAGGTAGTGAAATTCTCTTGAGATTAAAGGGCCTTTAGTATGTCTTCTGTACCAGAGATAAGAAATAAATTAGAAGAATTTTTAGGATTTCTGCATTCATTTCTGTATTTGGAAGGATTTTACTTTTAACTATTGTCTTCAGAGTTCTGATTATGTTAGGACTATGAGGCACATTTTATTTACAAATAGCCATTTGAAGCCATTGAGACTTTAAATTCTGAATAGTTTGTTGTCAATATACAGCATATGAATATCGGGACTTGTAAAAACTACATCAAAGTGGAAGCATTAACACTTTGGCCTCAAATGGCCACCTACCTCCATGCTCCAAACTGAGTAACAAGCAAGGAAATTATAAAGACATGTAGATCAGTCAGATTTAGTAGTCACAGTTTTAGGGTGGAATCCCAGCAACCCTAACTAATGAGAACAGTTAGGCTTTCTCAACACCTCCTTATCTAACAAGTGCCCTAAAGATTAAATGGTCCCATGCATTAAAGTAGCTGGTGTAGGTCAGTACCTTATTATGTAAAGGCAATATTACTTTTCCATTATCAATCTGATTAGTATTTTGTTTTCATTTTTGCTGAAATATAAAAATACCTACAAAAATTCTGATGTTTTGTATCCTTATTTGAAGACAGAAATACATTTTTTCTTTCTTTCTTTTTTTTTTTTTTTTGCAGACTTTTAGGTCCATTAGATCTTTCCAGTATAAAGTCACTTGCCTGAAAATATCACTGTCTCATGTAATTTTTCTTAATTTACTGTTTATAGGATGATGCTGTCAGTATAGAAAGTGGTACAAACACTGAACGCCCTGATACACCTACAAATACACCAAATGCACCTGGAAGGAAAAGTTGGGGAAAGGGAAAATGGAAGTCGAAGAAATGCAAATATTCTTTCAAATGTGTAAACAGTCTCAAGGTATGTTCAGAAAGACAGATTTTTGGGGCTGAATGTTAGGCTTTAGAATTATTTCTCAATGGCATACATTTTATATTCAAGATACTCTTTTAAGTTTAAAATATTTTAAAGTTAGAGGGTTTTTAAGTTTTTTTTTTTATTTGAGGTTCAAATAGCATAATACAATCTCCCACATTTAGCTTTTTGGCTTTGTTTTTTATTTTAATTTAAATGTGTAATACTGAGTATTGCAGGTGGTTTTGCTTTATTGTTTGTTAATTCAAATAAAATATTTTAGGAAATGTAACTCTTTATGTTCTGGTAAACCTTAAAAAACATGAGCTACTTCTGGCACCAGTTATTAAAAAGAGCTGAATGTTACCCATTAACTAAGAAGTATAAATTGAAACAGACGTCTTACTTTGTACAGTTTTTTTTTTTTTTTTAATCTTTTTGTCCTTTGCTTTATTTATATTTGTCTTAAAAGGAAAAGGTGTGCAATTTTAAAAACTTTTCAGTAGTCAATATTTGGGGAAAATAAGAGTTTAGGGTTATTTAAATTACTGCCTCAGTAACATTTACTTTATAAAAAGGATTACTGATGTTTATTTTAAATGTTTTCTGATGTATTTCCACTTTGTGTTTTTTATTTTTTAAGTTTAAAGTTATTTTTCCTGAAGGAAAATAAACATTATGTTACTTCATATATATGTGTTTAAATGTAGATAGCTAATTATACTTTTAGGTAAAGGCTTAGGAGAGCTTAAGAAGCTGTGGCTACATGAGGTCTTCCTGTCTGTAGCAAAAATTAAGTGCTTAGTGTGTAAAAGAGAAATTAATCTCAGCCTCTCAAAAAAGTGTCTGTTAAAATATTACGATAATATTTTAGTAGCTTAAGAGTTAGTTACTATATCTGGAAGATATTTTTAACTGCCTTTAAATAATTCAAAAGCCTAAAGCTGTGGCTTTTCAAATGATAAGAAAATGAAAGTTGTTAAATTTTAAAGTGAAAACAGTACCTTCCAGTAAACTTGAAATTTAGTGTTAAATGCCAGGAGATTGCCAGTAAAGTCCTAAAACTGAAAAATAACCATGTAAACAAAAGTGAGTAATCTTATGATCTATCTGTTTGTATGTCTCTGAAGGTATAGTCCATTTACTCCCACGGCCCTCACTCTTCAGGTATTCTTTTTCATTATAAAATTCCTGGAATGTTTTTCTTTAAAGACCCAAATTCAAAATTATTTAAAATTGTTTATATGGAGTTAATAGAAAGCAGTAATTTAAATAGAGTTTTGATAATGTTTCACTTTACAAAGGAAAATTTAAGCCTAGTAAAATTTAGTGATTGCCAAAAAGTTACATTATCTCTATAAAGCCATTTGTTGGTTTCCTCTTTTGGAAAAATAAATTTATCCTCATGACCCAATGTGTTAAATATGTTTATCAAAATTTACCGAATGTATTGTGATTCGGGAAAAAACGATTCGAGTTAAAGAAAATGAAAGGTACATATCAAAGTTTTTTTATAGACAAATAATTGTAACCTAAATAAATGTTACTGAGGCAGTGATCAAAGTCTTTGATTGTTATAAAATTTTATCATATACAGTATATAAAGATGTGAAAACTGGTCTAGTCAAGATTTTTTAATTTATCGTCAAAAGTCAGCTTATGTATGATTCACAAAAATAACAAATTATATTTTAGAGAAAGGGTAAAGGTTAGTTCACTATCTTTTTTTATTTCTAAGAGACACTGTTGAATTTTTATTTCATGATTATTTTATAGGAAGATCATAACCAACCATTGTTTGGAGTTCAATTTAACTGGCACAGTAAAGAAGGAGATCCATTAGTCTTTGCAACTGTAGGAAGCAACAGAGTGAGTGTTATGGGGTCTTTTTGGCCCTCAGCTTGATTATTGGATTTGTTATTATAGAATGAATGATTTTGAACTAAAACTTTCTAGAAATTGTCAATTTAAAACTAATATTTATTATTGGAAAATACATTTATTACTAAAGTAGGTCATCAAACAGGTTTTATATTTCTTCATAAATATTTTGGGTGATTGAAAGAACTAACTTCTCTCTTGCTGTGTGTGTGTGTGTCCATGTGTGCATGTGCATTTGTATGTGTGGTGTGGGGATTTGTATGTGTGTGTGATGTGGTGCTGGGGATTGAAACCAGGGCCTCACGCATGCTAGGCAAGTACTCTATTGCTGCACTATGTCTTCAGCTCTGTTTTAAAATTTTGAGACAGTGTCTTGCTAAGTTGCCTAGGCAGGCCTCAGACTTTTGGTCCTCCTGCCTCAGCCTGTGGAGTATGTGGAATTTATAGACCTATGCTACCACATTTGACTACTTTTCTCTTTTTTTAAAAAGTTATTTTGTTATTTATGAATTGAATTGGATGAGAAATTTGTGATTTAAAAAAAAAAATAATTAATTGCTCTATAAATGAAAGCATAAAGCCAGTGGATTTAAATAACAGTTTTGCAAGTGTTTTAATTATTTGCAGTAAATATCTGAGTTTGCTATTTATTTTCTTACTAATTTATTTTGTGGTGCTAGGGATCCAGCTCAGAGCGTTGAGCATGCTATGCAATACTTTACCATTGAGTTTGCTTTTAAGAAAGCCAGTTATCTTAAATTGAGAGAAATGGGTGAAAAGAGCAATGCTGGCACATTTTAACATAAACCATCACTTAACTTTTTTTTTTTTTTTTTTTTTAAGTACTGTGGATTGAACTCAGGGGCGTTTGACCACTGAGCCACATCCCCAGCCCCATTTTGTATTTTATTTAGAGACAGAATCTCACTGAGTTGCTTAGTGCCTCACTTTTGCTGAGGCTGGCTTTGAACTTGCAATCCTCCTGCCTCAGCCTCCCAAGCTGCTGGGATTATAGGCACACACCATGGCATCAACAACATTTTTTTTTTTTTTTAATAGTTGTAGATGGGCAGAATGCCTTTATTTTATGTGGTGCTAAGGATCAAACTCAGTGCCTCACATATGCCAAGCATGTGCTTTGCCACTGAGCTACAGCCGCATCCTCTAACGTTTTAATTAAATAAGGGGCTAAATTAATTAGCTGGGTTGCAAAGATGTACTCATTCTATTCATTTCTAACTAGAATTTCCAGGGAGTCCTCACAGGTTTTCTTTTAAAAATTGAAATCATCTCAAGGAAAAATTTTCCTCTTTAAGTCTATAAGTAGCTAACATTTTGGTTATCCATTAATGCTGTGGTGGGAATTAAGATGAATAGCATAGAAATAGATTGATGTGTTCAGAAAAAGAAATAGGAAGAAAATAGACTAATTGGATATGGACTGTTGACAAGTCACTTACTCTATCTACCCTTAGCTCAAAAAAGGAAAGAAATGAATCTGAGATGTTCATTAGTCATTTAATTGAGTAAAATGACATCTTATGTGTTTTTAGTAATTGTGTTAAAATTCATTGAGAGTTGTAATTTTTAATGTGCACTACTTGTTTTCTATATTTTTGATTCCTTGTATTAATATTTTTTGTTTTAGTAAGTTAACTTGATAACAGGGAAATTGTCTGTTCAGTATTCTTCAAACATCAGCCATTCTGGGCTGAGTCCTTCCAGTTCTTTTTTTCTAAAAAATAAATTTTGACTTGAGGAAGTTTTAATTACATTAAGACTCTGGTGCTCAGGCTGGGGTTGTGGCTCAGTGGTAGAGCACTCGCCTTGCATGTGCAAGGCCCTGGGTTCGATTCTCAGCACCACATACAAATAAATAAAATAAAGGTATTGTGTCCACCTACATCTAAAAAATTTTTTAAAAGTACTTGAAAGTTACTAGTGAAGTTGATAACATGGGATAACAGCTTTTCTTAGGGTTCAGCCAAACATAGGTTGTATGATATGTAGTTTTCCTATAGTTGTTTAGTTCTCATACTCTTTGAAAATAGCAATCAGAGGAAAAGTGTAGTTTCAAGAAAGATTTTCTAACTGGCTTGAACCCATTAATTAAATTTGAATCCACTTTTAAGATATCCCCATAAACCTACCATTATAATTCTTCAACTTGGCCATGATAGTAGTAGAATTGGTATAATTTCTGCTCAAGTATGCTAATTGCAGTGTTCTAAGCTTTCTAAGAAAAAGAATCATTTAAAATGACATTGAAGTGTATTATATATAGTTTATTGAATTCTAAAAAGTCCTGCCATTAGGATTTTTTTAAAAGAAGAAAGGGAAAACAATTATCTTTTAAGATATAGTTAACAACCACATGAAGATTAGTTTTTAGATTATGATCTAGGGGAGATTATTTTATGAATTTAATAGTGGTAAATGATGTATAGGATCTTCATAGTATATGCTACTATTAAATTTTAATAGATTTTTGCTAATGTGACTAAGGTATAAGAAAAATGGGAAAAATAATACAAGGGGGACAAATGAATGACAGTAGAGGGGGCAGAGAGAGAAGAGGGGAGGGGAGGGGAGGGGGGATAGTAGAGGATAGGAAAGGCAGCAGAACACAACAGACACTAGTATGGCAATATGTAAATCAATGGATGTGTAACTGATGTGATTCTGCAATCTGTATATGGGGTAAAAATGGGAGCTCATAACCCACTTGAATCAAATTGTGAAATATGATATATCAAGAACTATGTAATGTTTTGAACAACCAACAATAAAAAATTTAAAAAAATAAATAAATAAATTTTATTTTTAAAACTCAAAAAAAAAAAAGAAAAATGGAACAAATTTTATAAAAATTTTTAAAGTTGTATATATTGCTATATTTTAAATTTTGGAATATGAATCAAATGAAAAGGGCTACCATACAAGGAAAAGCAATTCATTGTTAGCAAATTGTAGACTTTTTTATGTTAATAACTGCCTATAACTACATAAAGTCTTTTTAAAATTTTTTTTAACTGATACAAAAAAGCACAAAAATTATACATATTTATTGGGTATCAGCTGATGTGTTGGTACATGTATACATTGTATACTCTTTAATCATGGTAAATGTATCTGTTTCTGAATATTTGTTATTTCTTTATGGTGCCAAAGACTTTTGTTATGGATTTAAATAAAGGATGATAAACCACAATTACTTTGGGTGTTCAACTTTATTCACTTTGAGAGGTTGGTGCAATTATAAGGATGAAGAATACATTTAAATGATGGGAAATAAAATATTTGTAAAATATTATAAAATTATAAATATAATTTATAAATTAGTAAATAGAAACATTACTAGAATATTTTATACTCTGGATATTATGTAAAACGTGTTAGGCTTTATAATGATTTTCATAAATTTATAAGTTTAAAGGAGCTATTTTTAGGGCAATAGTTTCTGTAGAGTCTTTAAGATAATATTGTGATTAGAATGTTTAGAAGCTAAAGAGTGTGTTTCTGTATTTGAGATGAAATTTACTTTATTTTTGTTTTCATTAGGTTACATTATATGAATGTCATTCACAAGGTGAAATCCGGTTATTGCAGTCTTATGTGGATGCTGATGTATCCTTTCCTGGGTTTTAGTATCTTTGGTCAAAGACATTTATTTTCAATAAATAAACCAAAACTTTTCTAAATTAATTCCCTTAAATTACTGTCCTTTCTTTTTTTTAATTAAATTTATTTTTTTAGTTGTTGATAGGCCTTTTAAAAAAAATTTGTTTATATGCAGTGCTGAGAATCGAACCCAGTGCCTCACACATGCCTGACAAATGTGCTACTGCTGAGCCCCAGTCCCAGCCCCAAGTTACTGTCCTTTCTTTAGCCAATGTTATTCCTTCACTGTCATTGTCACCCAATAGAATCTTGGTATCTGATTTTCCTGATCCTCAGAATCAGACTGGAGAAAGGAATGTTAAAAATCTGGTAATAGAAAATATTAGCTGAGACTAGGACTAGCTAAAACTTCTTGTTTCTTTGACTTTGCCTAGAATTTTTAAATTTCAGCATAGTTTTAATAATGAACTTGAGTTGATCAGAAGCTGTAACTGTCAGTCATTCCAAGTATTGGATCAACAAAAGCTTAGATGGAAAAAATAACATGCTCTGCTTAGGAAATAAAATATTACAAAACACGAGTTATCGAATAAAAGGAAAATTTAAAAGGCAGAGGATTAGGTAGAGCAGTAAAAGCTTCTTCCAGATCCATTTGAAAAACCAAGCAAACAAGATAAAGACAGTCTTCTCTATGTGATAATGGAAAGAAGTATTGCTAGTTGGGGAAGATCTCACACAGAAAAAGTGGAAAGTGGAATATTTATTGTTATTTGGAGATGGACAGAACTATCAAGATAGAGGGTCAGCAAAGTAGAGCTTACAGCTTGGCCTAGTTTTGTAAATAAAATTTTATTGGTACACAACCATGCCCACTTGTTAACATTTTGTCTGTAGCTGTTTTGGCACTACAGTGACACTATAAGAACAGAGTTATACAAACAGCTAAATAATAAATACAGTTGAGTGAAGGGACTAGTTTTGTTTACTCATTTGGCATGGATTTTAGACCTAAAATTACCATTTTATAAATTTGGTTGTATAATAAAAAATCAGAACTTATATGTCAAAAACTATACCGGTTTTGCCGGGCTCAGTGGCGCATGCCTATAATCCCAGCAGCTCGGGAGGATGAGGCAGGAGGATCCCGAGTTCAAAGACAGCCTCAGCGATGGAGAGGCGCTAAGCAACTCAATGAGACCCTGTCTCTCTAAATATTCCACTTTCCACTTTTTCTGTGTGAGATCTTCCCCAACTAGCAATACTTCTTTCCATTATCACAAAATACTAAATAGGGCTGGGGATGTGGCTCAGTGGTTGAGTGCCCCTGAGTTCAATCCCTGGTACACCCTCCCCTCCCCCTGCAAAAAAAAAAAAATACAGCAGTGTTTTGAGAGGATTCTACATATTACAATTATTAACATTTATTTCAAAAATATATTTCTTAACTGTGGCATTTTTTAGGCTGATGAAAACTTTTACACTTGTGCATGGACCTATGATAGCAATACAAGCCATCCTTTGCTGGCGGTAGCTGGATCGAGAGGCATAATAAGGATAATTAATCCTATAACAATGCAATGTATAAAGGTGGGTTTTTTGGCTAAATTGCATATTTTGAATGTACATTGGTGAAAACATACTGTTTTCAATGTAAAATTAATCTAATCAGTGACTGCAAAATTTACAATTTGTGCATTGTTTATTGCTTTCTTTAGACAAATCTTTTTGAGTCCTTTGTGAAAGTTGTGTAATTAAATTGAGGAATAAGTGGGAAAAATGTTAATATTTGTAATGCTTTCTTTCTTTTCTTCTTTGGCAGAGATTAAACCTAGGGGTGACATCCCTGAGCTACATCCCATTGCTTTTTATGCTTTATTTTGAGACAGGGTCTTGTCAAATTGCTTAGGGCCTAACAAAGTTGCTGAGTCTGGCCTCTGAACTTGCTATCCTCCTGCCTCCCAAATCACTGGGATTACAGGGGTATGCCACCACCAGGCTTGTAGTGCTTTTCTTTTAAAATAATTTCCCTCCTTGCCTTTCTTTTGAGAGGCTTTCAATGGACAAATACCAGGTTTTGCAAGACACCCAAACTGGGAGTTGTAGATTGAAGGATACCTTGTGATTAACTGAATGGTAAAGCCTAGGAAGATGATATGGAGACTGGTTTAATTAACTGTTTTTAACCCTGGGGGCACATTAAATTACCTAAGGATCTTTTAAATGAGTCTTTGCTAATCCAGTCCTATCAGAACATCTTCAAGTGAGACTTGAGCATCTTTTTCCCCCTTCAGTCTGCAGGACAATTTTAATTTGTAGCTAAGGTTGAAAACCACTACTTTAATGAGTAAAACTATTTTTCCATTTTCTTAAGACTTATAAAAAAATTTACTGATTTTCGAGATATGAAATTTGAAATATTTTAAATTTATTGTAGCACTATGTTGGCCATGGAAATGCCATCAATGAGCTGAAATTCCACCCAAGAGATCCAAATCTTCTCCTGTCAGTAAGTAAAGGTAAGAGAAGCAAATGTTTCTTTAGTCTTATTTCTTCGGAAATAACAATTTTAAAGAGTAGGCCACTTCCTTTCTGCGCTCACACTTGTGGTGGAGGCAGCTAGTGCGCTTCAACGTGCAGGATGATGCTGGTGAGTTCGTGGACCTGTACATGCCACAGAAATGCTTCACCAGTAGCTGCATCATTGGTGCCAAGGACCACGTGTCCATCCAGATGAATGGGCCAAGGTGGAGAGGGTCACCAGCAGGTTTAATGGCCCGTTTAAAACCTATGCTATCTGCGGGATCATTCTGTAACAATGAATTTTTATAAAATCTTAGGCTACGTTAGTATTTCACAAACCAAGAATTAAAGAAAGGAACGGTGAAATGTACTTATGGCATTGACATCAGACTTTAATAAAATAATTGATACTGACAATGAAGTGGACAATCACTGTTTTTTTTTAATTTTCGAAGACTGTTGTATAAAGGATTCTTTGTAGAATTCCATAAAATTCTTATTACTCCAGCATAAACTTTTAAGAATATTTTCTATGAAGCTAAAGCTTTGTATTGCTCTTATGCTTATGCTGACATTATAAGTTTATTCTGGGTCTAAACAGGCCACTTAATCATTCTAAATTATTTCTGAGCTTTCCAAAATGAATTAGGTTGTGTTGTTTCTATTTTTCATTGCCTTCTTTTATGCTTCTACTTATTCTAGTCAAGTTTTTTCTTAGGCATTTGAGTCCTCAAATTAAAACTTGGACTGGGAATGTAGCTCAGTGATAGTGTTATAGGAAAGCAGCGAGTTGAAACTCCAAATCTCAGTTCTTGTGTTCTGACATAACAAAATTTAAAATCAGACACCAAAAGCTATTCAAGAGGACTTTAAAGAGAAAGTAGGTGAAATTAAAGTAAATAAATAAGCAAAGTGAAAATTAAAGCAGAGAGCACTCTTACAATGAGACACTGGGGCATCTGAGCAGAGAATGATAAAAGGAGACAATGTTGTCTACAAATTTATTAGTGTTTGATGTTTACCAGAATTAGAGACCACTCTGTACTCTTTGCCAATCAGGTGTTCAACTTCTTTAGGTAGTGGAGGGTTTTTTTTTTTTTTTTTTTTTTTTTGTGTGTGTGTGTGTTGCTGGGGATTTAACCCAGGGCCTTGTGCATGCAAGGCAAGCACTCTACCAACTGAGCTACATCCCCAGTCCCAAGGCAGTGGAGTTTTTGATCTTAGTTGCTCATCTCTGGAACTGTCATGGTGGCCATCCTATTTAGGGGGGCTTCATCTACAAGTCAATCCCATGTTGATATGGGCACTGGGGTCAGTAGCTGGTCAGAAGTTACCTTAGTGCGCCTATTTTACTAAAGGAAACTTTCTTCCCAGACAGATGAAGACACCTATAGCCATAATTCCTAGCTTCACATCACCATCAATGGACCCTGTCAAGTCCCATTAATCCTTTCTTTTGACATATTTCCCATTAGCTCCTTTGCTTCTGTTTATTATCTGCAAATTAACTACCACACTTTTCTTTCTCATCTACTTTGAAATAGTTTAAAGAAGGACCTAAAGTAATTTAAGGAACACTTGTGACCTTGCCATGCATTTCACTGCTCATTGGTGGCTACTACCTAACATTAGGGCATGCCTAGCATGTGTAATGCTGTGGGGTTGATTCCCCAGAAACAAAAAAACTCCCATATGAAAATTGTGTCAATTTTTTTCTGTAAATATTGAGGCTGAAGTTAAAATGACTACGACCAGGTCAGGCATGGTGGTGTAAGTCTGTAATCCCAGCAGCTCAGTAGTCTGAGTGAGGCAAGAGGATCATGAGTTCAAAGCCAGCCTCAGCAATTTAGCTGTTTTACAGCAATATTAATATATAAGCAATTCAGCAAGACCCTGTCTTGAAATATAAAAAAGGGATGGGGATTTGTCTCAGTGGTTAACCACCCCTGAGTTCAATCCTCTATATTAAAAAAATAAAAAGAAAATTACCACTAGGAAAAGATGTTATTTTTGTCCCCTGGTGACAGTAATTGAGCTCAAATATTCCTGTACAGCTGAGTAGACTAATTCTTCTCCTCGTTTAAATATCACAATTTTTAACCCTGGTCTTTCCCTATTGTATGAGCAAGAATGTTTTTAAAAAGCATACAGCCTTGGGCTGAGGTTGTGGCTCAGTAGTAGAGTGCTTGCACAGCACATGTGAGGCACTGGATTGGATCCTCAGTACCTCATAAAATAAGTAAACAAAATAATGGCATCGTGTTCATCTATATAGCTTTTAAAAAAAAAGCATACAACCTTTTCAAGCTGAGTAGAAATTTTACTATAAATGATGCCATCAAGAAAGTGAAAAAACAACCTATGAATGGGAGAAAATATATGTCATGAGCATATGAGCTCTTACAGCTCAACAATAAATAGACAACCCAGTTAAAAATGGACAAAAGTTCCAAATAAACATGTCTCCAGAAAACACACACAAATGACCAATAAACAGATTAAAAGATGTTCACCATTATTAATCACTAAGGAAATTGAAATCAAAAGCACAATGAGAACCATTTCACAGATAGTTAGGGTAGCTATAATAAAAAAGGCAGATAGGTATTGATTGAGATGTGGAGAAATTATAACATGATCAAACATTGCTGGTTGGAATGTAAAATGTAACCATTTTGTAAAATAAGCTAGCAGGTCCTTAACATTAAACATAAAATTATGAATTGTAGGTAGGGGTGTGGGTTTGCTTGTGCATGTGCACATACTTGTACTAGTGAAAAACATTTGTATACTCAAAAACTTGTACATGATTGGAATCAAGAAATCAGTTTTATAGCAATGTTAATTTCTCAATGTACTATTGCCTCCTGGTGGTAATTATATAGTATGTTAATACTCATTTACAATATGAGTATTGTTATATTTCAAGCTCTACGTGGCATGTCTTTTGCTATATATTTTTAAAACTTTTTATATATACATGACAGTAGAATGCATTTTGACATTATACATACATGGAGTGTAACTTCTCTAATTAGAATCCCATCTTGTGGTTGTACATGATGTGGAGTTTCACTGGTGCTTGCTATACATTCTTTATTGTTTAATAGAATAAGTTGGGACGGGGCAGGAGGTAGTATATTTCAGTGATAGAGGGCTGGCCTAGTATACGCAAGGCCCTGGGTTTGGTACTCAGGGCTGCAAAAAAATGAAATAAAAGAAGTTGTTCAAATTACAGTTATGTAATTTTCAAAGGAAAACTGTCATACTATATAATCGTGTTACAATGCATATTGTTTTCAGTCATTTTTGGCTTTCTGTAGAAATCTTATAAATCTGTTCAATCCCTTTTGATTTGTTAATATTGAGTGTGGTGAAGGGAAGAGCTAGTACCTTATTCTGTGGTGTAGTATAAAATTATGTTAAATCTCTGTTTTAATCTCAAAAGTATCTCTCCATCAAATTAGGATATTATTTAAAGAAACTTATTTGACATAAATAAGCTTAAAATATTTTTAAGATTACATAATTTAAAAATTTGTCTAGTTAATACTATAAATGTTATAAATATTTTAAGTTGCTATATAATATGGATTTCATTATTAGTCTTTACTGTGTGTAACTTAAGTCTAAACTTTTATAGTGTTTGCTTCTCTAAGGAGGTGCTGAAAAAGTTCACAGTAAATGAATGATAAAAGTTCATCTTAATTTTTTGTATGTTTACACTAGATCATGCTTTACGATTATGGAATATCCAAACGGACACTCTGGTGGCAATATTTGGAGGTGTAGAAGGGCACAGAGATGAAGTCCTAAGTGCTGTAAGTTGAAAGCTATAGGACAGTAAAGTTCAGGTTTATAAGCTGTGAACAATCCCCATGGAACTCTGTTCTTAATAGAAAGCATATGTTTGTTTCATACAGCCTGCCAGGCAGGCATTTTATTTATTGAACATGTAAGATTTTAATCTTACTGGTGAAGGAATAGAGCAAGAGTTTTTTTGGTGTTTGTTTTTTAAAATTACCTGTAGTTTATCTTACCAGTGCCTAGATTCTCATGTAAGAATAATATGAATATATTCCTTTCTATCTTTAATCTAAAATCACCCCAAAAAAGGTAACCTTTTTCTTTTTCCTGTTTCTTAATTACTGAAGGAACACATTACACTAGTTAAGAAACATTTTCTTGTTTGGCACTGTAGTGCACACCTATAATCCCAGCAACTAAGGAGGCTGAGATGGGATTGCTGGTTCAAGGCCATCCTCGGCAACTTAGAACCTGTCTCAAAATTAAAAGGACTGGGTGTATGGCTCAGTGATAGGGGGCTTCTGGGTCCAATCCAGAGTACTGCAGAAAATGAAAAACTATATTTTCCCTTTTTCTTTGAAGTAAGTTGTCTACTTTTTAGAAAGCGTTTTATTGTGCTCACACTAAGTTTAAGGTGACTTTTTTCCAACTCTCATGTTTTTTTCCCTTTATTCACTTAAAAAGTTAATTCTAACACCAATATAACTTTGAAATGTTTTGATTTACTAGTATAAAATAAAATCTGAGTTGTTTAAGGACTCATAGGTTCAAATTCAGATATCAATTGAATTTCTTGATTGGATTTGGATAAGAAAAGCAATGAAACTTCAGCTTTTTGTGTCATAAAATAATAATTTTACCTCAGCACTCAATATATACCTTGAAAATCAAACAAAGGGAATACTTTAATATAATGGAATAAATAAAAGTAAAATTCACATAATTTACTTTCTGGCCTTCCATATTATAAGAACTCATTTACTCTGGTGACAAACCAAATAAAACTTTAAATCTTGGAAGTAGTAAACTGTGATTTATGGATTACATAGATGAAAAACAAAATGGAGTTAGTGTTTTGATTTGAAATACAATTTTCACTGTGTTAGGTGAAAATTGGACAAATACAATTTGTGATGGTAATTTTTATACTTAATTTAAACTTTTCTGTTTTACATATAGGATTATGACCTTTTGGGTGAAAAAATAATGTCCTGTGGTATGGATCACTCCCTTAAACTTTGGAGAATCAATTCAAAGAGAATGATGAATGCAATTAAGGAATCTTATGATTATAACCCCAATAAAACTAACAGGTAACAGTTAATATGCTTTATTGTGCTGTTGAATAAATGTGTTTTACTTTTTCCCTGAATTGTTCAATAAATCCCCAACTCTAAGTTTAGAAGGCCTTTTAATAACCTTTAGGTATAATTTATCTGCCATAAAATTCACCCCTTTTAAATGGAAACCTTTTATTTTTAATGCTTATGGCTCAGTTTTTACAATCCCTTTAGAACTGTTTTTGCCTTCATTTAGTAGCATATTTTACTGATTTTTATTTAGCTATGCATATACTTAACCTTTTAAATTTACACATGTAACAGTTTTTAAAAAATATTTTTTAGATGTTGTTATTTATTTGTACGTGGTGCTGAGAATCTAACCTACAGTGCCTTATGCATGCTAGGCAAGTGCTGTTCCACTGAGCCACAACCCCAGCCCCACATATTAACAGTATTAATAGAATAAAGTAAAAGACACATCAGTAAGTTCTAATTCAAGATAATAGAATGTATTTAAAAAGAATAATGATAATATAACTTTTTTTTTTTTAATGAATCTCACTTCATTAAATAGAGGAAATTTAAATTCAGAAGTCTTGTTCCATGATACTGTGTGGTGGGCAATTTTTTTTTTTTAAATATTTATTCTTAAGTTTTAGGTGGACACAATATCTTTATTTTACATTTATGTGGTACTGAGGATTGAACCCAGTGCCTCGTGCATGTTAGGCGAGCACTTTACCAGTGAGCCACAACCCTAGCCCGTGGTGGGCAATTTTGTAACTTCCTTGTGTTTTTGAAATGTCTCAGTTTTGGAAATGCCTGAATTCTTAATGCAGCTAACTTTTTTAAGCATTACATTAGGCTGTCATTAACACTTTCATTTTAAACATATGTTTACATATACTAACTTTGCCTTTTTGTTTAAGCAAAGAGCTAGAGGTTATCTTCTGGTTTGCAAACTATATTAATAATAGTTAAATTTGTAAGCTACATTTGAGTACACTCATCAAACCTTAGTGACCTTTAAGAATAAATACAACTTTCAGAATTCTACTTTAAAAGAGCACAGACTAATATGGTGTTGAATTTGTATTTTGAAATTATTTTGTATATTTTTGAAATAAATACAAATTATATTTCTTAGTTTACAGAAAATAATATTGAGTTGTGCTGGTTTTCTCCTTGAAGGAGTTTAATCATAAGACTTTTAATATGTACTTGACTTAAAGGCATTTAATGTAATTGTGTAACAGTTAAAAATTTATGTCCAATCATCAATAACATTTGAATGTTTTAACAAATTCCCAGAATTTGAATTGGAAGCATTATACCAGATAATACAGCCCAACATGCTTTTTACATATGAGGGCAAATGTAAGAAGAGAACATGTCAATTGACTAAGACAATTAATTCATGATGTGTAATTCTATAATTATTTCAGTATAAAAACCGGCTCTTGGGGTTGGGGAAGCAGTCACTGGTAAAGTACTTGCCTAGCATATATGAATTCTGGGTTCTATACGTAGCACAACAAAAACACACAAAACTGAACTATTTACTAGATTAGAAATATTAGGTGTAGTATTAAAACCAGTAACTTCAGAATTGGTAGCAGCTTATCTTATTCATTGTCTTCTTGGAAGTGTCTTTAAGGGAAGAAATGGAGTCACATTTTAGTTTCCTAAATATAGAAATTATTTGGAAAGGTCTTTATCAGATTTCTGCAAGGCTTTTTCAGAAATTATTTCTTGAGGCAGGACTGTAAATTTATTTGTAGCTGACTTTGAGATGATGTTTCATTGCTTCCAGAAAGATGGCTATCTTAAGTATGTTAACTTTCATAGACTGTTAATGCTGAATTTTAAAGGATTAAATAAGTAGTTTAGTGTACTTTTGTGGGAAAATTTCACCCCTGCCATCAGATCTCTTTATTTTTTATTGGTTAGGATACTCAGAATTAAATGGATTAATTTGGGGTCATATGTAGTACAATTTTATTTTTTAAATATCATTGGACAAAAATAAGATTGAAAATTGATAACGGAAGAAAATAGAGAAAGAAAAATGGAGACTTACTCTTCAGTAAACAGATTGAAATATAAGTTGTCTGGAAACAGAGGAATTGATAGTCACATTTTATTTTTAAAAGTTTTATAAGTCAGGCTACAGATGTAGCTCAGTAGTAGAACACTTAGCCAGCATGCAAAAGGCCCCTGGCCATACCACAAAAAAGAGTTTTATAAATTCAAAAATTAAAACTAGTGTCATTTCTAATATATTTTTTTCTTTTAACTTTTTACATTTCTATTTTCCTTCAGGCCATTTATTTCCCAGAAAATCCACTTTCCTGACTTTTCTACCAGAGACATACATAGGAATTATGTTGATTGTGTGCGATGGTTAGGCGATTTGATACTTTCCAAGGTATGAAAAGAAACTGCAGTTAAGCTGTACTTTCAGAGAGAGAGAAAGAGAGTGCGAGTGTGTGAGTGTGTGTGTGTGTGTGTGTGTGTGTTTGAAACTTTGCAAATTCATTTGGTTAAAATGAATACTAGAAGGGAAATTTGACTCTCAAAGTCTAATATTTTGGTAGATTTGAAAACTTATTTTGGAATAATACAATTATTTGTGCTCTAGTAAGAGAAATGTAGCTTATAAGGTGATAGTGTTTTCTGATATTTGATGATGTTGCAAAATAACCAATAATTAAAACCAACAGTGTTTCTTTTTTTATTGATATGTTTGTGTCTATTTCAATAACATTTTATTTATAAAAACAGGAGGCTGGAGTTGGTTGGTTTATAGGCTATAGCCCCATCCTGCATATCCTGCTCTAACATGTTGATGGATGTAGGTATACCCTTCCATATTCATGGGTTCCACATCCTGCATTCAGCCAACCATTGATTGGGAAAAAAAAAAAAAAAAACCTGCACATGTACAGACTTTTTGGTCATGATTCTCTAAGCAATGCAATATAACAGTCATTTACATAGCATTTATATTGCATTAGATGTTATAAGTAATCTAGAGATGATTTTAAGTATATGGGAATGCTGGGTGTAGTGGCATACCCATGTAATCCCAGTCACTTGGGAGGCTAAGGCAGGAGGATGGCAAGTTTGAGGTCAGCTTCAGCAGCTTAGTGAGATGTGAGATTGAGTCTTAAATTTAAAAAAAGGGAGGGTATGGGAATGTAGCTCAATGGTAAAGCACCCCTGGGTTCAATCCCCTTTGCCAAAAGATAAATAGAGTCTATGGGAGGATGTGTGTAGGGTATATGCAAATACTGTGCCATTTTATATAAAGTACTTGGTATTTGGGGGCATCCTGAAACCATTCTCTTACAGATACTGAGGGCTCAATTTTCACACACACATTTTAAGATGGCAATTGAGAGAAGTTATTGGTGATGTTATTTGAACATTTGGATTGTCAGATTTGGAAAAAATTGCTATTTCGTTTCTTTTCTTGATGCGGATTTCAGGATATTCATGTATTCTTGGGCCAGAACCTAATTTATTTTTTTTTCTTTTCCTATGGGTATAGTTTTACTGTTGTTGTTTATCTCCCCCCCCCCCCCTTAAACTTTTGATCTTGAAATACTTAGATTCAGAAGAAGTTTCAAAGATAGTAAGTACAGAAAGGTCCAGTGTGATCAATTCCCAATTTCCCCTAATGGTCATATTTTACATAACTATAACACAATATCAAACCCAGGATATTGACACTGTTATTATAATGTGTGTGTAGTTTCTTGTTATTTTAATCACATGAATTTTGTCATTTCAAGAATGTAATAGTTTGGAATCTTTTGAGATTGTTTTTTCCCACTCAATGTAATGCCCTGGAGATCCATCCAAGTTGTTGCTTATATCAGTAATTCTCCTTTTTATTGATAAGTAGCATTTCATTGTATGGGTATACCACCACAGTTTATTTAACCATCTATTGTAGGTTGTTTTGGTTGTTTCCAGTTTGGGGCTATTACAAATAAAGCTGCTAATTAATGATTTTGTACAGGATTTGGTGTGGACTTGTTTTTCATTTCTCTGGGATAAATGCCTAGGAGGGCAATTGCTGGGTCATGGTTAAGTTTGTTTAGTTTTTTAAGAAACTGCCAAAACTATTTTCCAGAGTGGCCGTGCCATTTTACATTCTCACCAGCAATGTATGAGAGATCCAGTGTCTCCGAATCTTCGCCAGCATTTGGTATTGTCATTATTTTTTATTTTAGCTGTTCTGATAGGTGTGTAGTGATATCTCATCGTGGTCTTAATTTGCATTCCCTGATGGCTAGTGTTGTCGAACATCTTTTTCATGTGCTTATTTATCATCCATATATCCTTTTTGGTGATGTCTTTTCATATCTTTACTCATTTTCTAATTGGATTGGTTTTGTTTTGTTTTTACTGTTGAGTTTTGAGAGTTGTTAATATATTCTAAATATGACTCCTGTGTCAGATACATAGTTTGCAAATATTTTCTTCCAGTCTGTAGCTTTTCATCCTCTTAACAGGGTCTTTAAAATGTCTTCAGTTTTTATGAAATTCAATTTTTGATTTTTTAAAAAAATTTTGTAGACAATGCTTTCAATGTTGTGTCTAAGAACTCTTCACTAAGTCCTAGGCCTTAAAGATTTTCTCTTTTGTTTTATTTGTTTTCTTGCTATGTTTTCCCTCAAATGTATGATCTATTTTGAGTTAATTTCTGTAAAAAGTACGAGGTTCAAGTTGAAGTTAGTTTTTTCCCTATACATACCCAGTTACTCCAGTATTATTTTTTCAAAGACTATGCTTCTTCCATTGAATTGCTTTTGTACCTGTCAAAAATTATTTGAACATACTTTGTTCCATTGAACTGTATGTCTGTCTCTGTGCCATCACTACATACATGGTCTTCATTATTGTAGCACTATGATAAGTCTTGAAATTGGATAGGTTGATTTCTCGCTTTATTCTTTTTCAAAATTGTTTTTAGCTATTCTAGTTCTTTTGCCTTTACATATAAGTTTTAGAATGAATCTTGTCTACATTTACCAAAAAAAAAAGAAAATCTTATTGGGATTTCTTTTTGGGATGAGGGAGATTTTGATTGAAATTATGTTTAACTTATATGTAATTTTGAGGGGCAGTAATATCTTGAGTTTTATAATCCATAAATATTGTATGTCTTTCATTTACTTAGTTTTTAAATTGTATTTATCAGCATTTATACCTTTTAGCATACAAGTCCTTGTTTGTGCTTTGTTGGATTTACATCTAAGTATTCTTTATTCTCTTTTTTAGCTATTATAAATTGTATTTTAAATTTCCATTTCCATGAGTTCATAACTAGTCTATAGAAATACAATTGATTGAATATTAATCTTGAATCCTACAACCTAAATAAATTGCTTTTTCTAAGAACTTTTTTTGTTCTTGTTGATTCTGTGATTACTTGGGATTTTCTATGTAGACCATCTTGTCATCTATTAATAGGACAATTTTATTTTTTTCCTATATGATCTGTATGCCTTTTCTTTCTTTCCTTATTGCACTGATGAACTCAACTGTTGGTACTATGTTGAATAACCATGTTAAGAACAGACATTTTGACTATAGTCTCATAATTAATAGCTGGATTTTTTTGTTATTATTGTTGTTCTGTTTTGTTTTAGGTATTCTCTGTCAAGTTGAGAATTGTATTCTCTTCCTAAATTTTTGAGTTTTTCCACAAATGGGTTTCATTTTTGTCAAATGCTTTTTCTTCATAAGTTGATAAAATTATGTTTTTTTCTTTATTCTGTAGCCTGTTAATTTAGTGGATTGTACTATTTTTTGAGTATTGATCCAGCCTTGTTTCTCTAGAATAAACCCTACTTGGTCATGCTGTATAATTTCTTTTATATGTCGTAAAATTCTATTTTCTAAGTATTTTTGTGGATGATTCATGAAGTATTAAACTTACCTGAATTTTTTTTCCTTGTTATTTTAATATGGTTTGGGTATCAGTAATAATGACTTTATATAAATGAATTGGGACTATCTACTGGGTCTCTAATGATAAAACCTGTTTTATTCTTGAAATTTGTATTTTTTTTTGTCATTTTCTAGAGCTTTATCAGTATTGATCTTTTCAAAGAACTTTTTATTTTGTTGCTCTTTATGTTTTAATTTTTATTGGTATCTTCTTTTTTTAAAGAAGTTCTGTGAATTTATTTTAGATATGTTTCATGGGAGTTTGAAAAGAATAAGTATTGTGAAAATTAGATGCTATTGGTTGATGGTGTTAAATTCTTCTGTGTCTTATTGATTTTATGTATACTGTTTTGTCACTTACTAAGAGACAAATGATTAAATCTCCAGCTATATTGTAGATTTTTCTTTCTCCTGACAATTCTATTACAGGTTTTGCAGTTCTGTTGTTCGGTACATATATATTTGGTATTGCTGTATCCTGGTGGCTTTACCCTTTTATTGTTATGTAATATTTTACTTTTTAACATCTGTTTGTTGTGTAAGTTTCTTATAGATTACATATAATTGAGTCATTTTGTAATTAATCCTCTCTGGTGGTTTATTTTATTTGATTTATTTAGACCATTTATATTTAAGCCTTAACTTAGGTAATTATATTAGTCTGCTGGATTGGTTATTTTTGTTTATATGTTTTTGTTTTCATTTCTCTCTCTGGGTTTTTTTCAGTGGTTGCTTTACTGTATATGTGTAACATGTCATCCTTGTATTGGTATTTTATCAATTCAAGTGAAATGTATGACTTTTCATTCCTTTATTCTTCATTTACAACTCTTAAATATTTGCTTTATATTGAGAACCACATCAGAATCTTGCTTCAGTCATCAAATATAATTTAGAAAACCCAAAAGAAAAGGGAGCGAGTATTACATACTACTCATCCTGCTTTTTCTGTTCTTCCATACTCATAATGCCAAGATGACTCCTTAAATAATTTCCTTCTGTTCAGGAAACTTCTTGTAGGTAGGTCTGCTGTTGACAAAATTCTCTTAGTTTTCCTTCATCTAAGAATGGCTTTATTTCTTCTTCATTCTTGAAGGATGTAGTCACTAAATATAGTTTTCTGGCTTCACAGTTTTTTAGGTTTTGTTTTTTAACTATTGAAAAAGTATTTGTCCCCCCTTTGGTTTGATGAGGAATCTTCTGGAAATTTTTCTCCTCTGTAGATAAGGCATTCTTTTTGTTTCTGCTTTCACCATTTTTCCTTTGTCTTTAGTTTTTAGATTGAACATGAATATATTTGTAGTTTGGGGTTTGAGTATAATTTGAATGGAGATTTATTTGGATTTATTTTGTTAGCGTTCACTACCTTCTTGAATCTTTGATAGATTTATTATTATTATTATTATTATTATTATTATTATTACTCTTTTAGTCATAGATGGACATGATATCTTTATTTTATTTATTTATTTATTTTTATGTAGTGCTGAGGATTGAACCCAGAGACTTACACATGCTTACAGGAGCAGTCTACTACTGAGCCACAACCCCAGCCCTAGGTTTATGTTTTGGGGGCATATTTTTGTCTCAGATTGGAAACCTTTCAACCATTATTTGAGTTATTTTTTAACCCTGCACCTCTCCCTAGTTTGGAGTCTGATGAAATGTTAGATCTTTAATTTGGTTTCTCGGATTTTTTTTTTTTTTTTAAGGTCTGTTTTCTTTTTTACTCAGATTGGATAATTACTGTTGTTCTCTTTTTAAAATTCTTAACTCTCTCCTCTGTCTTCTGCTATTCAGCCCATCCATTGAAGTTTTAATTTTGATTATAATACAATTTTATTTCAAATTTTTCCATATATATTCTGTTTCTGAAACCTTTTTTAGTTCAAGTGTATGTATTTGTACTCATTAAAGCATTTCTATGATTGCTGCCTTAAAATCCTTATCAGATAATTGTGACATCTATTGCTTCAGTATTGGTATCTTTTTTTTTTTCAAGTTGAGATTTTTCTGATTCTTAGTATCCCAGTAATTTTTTATTGATTTGTGGATATTTAGGGTATTATGAGACTCTAGATCTTCTTTCAAGCTTCCCTTGTGGTAGGCTTCTTTGATACTTTTCAGCTGGGGAAGGAGAGCACAGCCTTGTGGTTACCAGTTAGTGGGTGGGAGTTCAGACTTTCTACTAGGCCTCAGTTAATACAACCATAGTTGGAGGGGTTGGGATGCCTCATTAGTGCTGAACTAATAGTCTCCACTGCTGTGTGGATAGTTAGTTATGGCCTTACCACTGAGTGGTTGTGACTGTCCTGACTCTGTTAGGCCTTCTCTAGCCCTTCTCTGATACTAGGCCAGCCAGAAAGTCACCTTATTGATGCTAAGGGTATGGGATACCAGTGGATATGTAATCAAGGTACTTAGTTATGACTTAAGAATGGTTCCTTACCAGGATTTTGTAGGTTCAAGTGAAGATGAGTCATGGGTTTTTCTGTGCTGTTTTGAGAGGCTTGTCTTTACTTGTTAGCATTCTTGCTTTGTTGCCTTCTCTAGCATCCAGTCTGGGATATAAAGAAAATCCAGAGAACTCAACACTCTTATGGTTCACATTCCTGGGTTCATAACTTGTCTGCCTTTTCTCACCTTTAAGATTGTTTGCTTTATATGATATTTAGTCTTTTAAGTTACATTCAGGGGAATTAATAGAGAAAAGTGAATCTACTCCTTTTTTTTTTTTTTTTTTTTTTTTTTGTAGCAGCAATAAAAAGCCAGTAGCTTTAAATTTCTACCCTTAGAACTTAATCTGGCCAGTTGTTCAGTAGTGCACACTTATAATCCCAGCAACACAGGAGACTGAGGCAGGAACAACACAAGTTTCAGTCCCTTAGCAACTTAGTGAGACACTGTCTCAAAAAAATAAAAAGGACCAGTGATATAATTCAGTGGTTCAAGAACCCATACTCCTGGGTTCATTTCCCCATACTGGGAATGTAATCACACTTAAGGACAGGATTTCTGAATTTAGGTGAGAGGTTGGACTAAATATTAATGGTCATCTCAAATCTGGCTCTGTGTTAAAAATCACTGGAAGAACATGGTAAAAATAGATTCCTACACTTTATCCCCCAAACATTCTAAATTTGGCACAAGAACCCTAGAAATCTGTGATTCTAAAACACTCCCTAGATGATTTCGAAGGTAATGAATCAGCTCTGGTAAATTCTTTTTATCTTCCCTTACTTTAGTTTTCCATGAGGCGGGACTCTAATAATTAAAATTCTTGACTGGGGATGTAGCTCAATGGTAGAGTGCTTGGCTGGCATGCCTTAGGCCTTGGGTTTGATCCCCCACCACAGGGGGAAAAATATTCTTTATCAGCACAGTAAGAAGTACATGAAGAACAATTTTATAATTCTTATGCTTCTGCCTTCCCCTGAGAGATTCTGATTCATTGGGGTTGGGGTCACGATGAGGTTCCTGAGAAAATTCCACAAGTTATTATTGATCTAGTTGTACACTTGTTCAAGAGTCATCAAGCTAAGGTGATCTCTGAGGGTACTTTGTAGTTAAGAACTTGTGTAACATATACCATACAGCATTATGTTTGAAAAATTTGAAAAAGAATAAAAAAATGTGTTGTCCTGCCAGGTATGGTGGTGCATGCCTGTAATCCCAGTAGCTCTGGAAGATTGCTAGTTCAAAGCCAGCTTCAGCAACTTAGCAAGGCCCTACACGACTCCGTGACACCCTGTCTCTAAATAAAATATAAAAAAGGGCTGGGGATGTGGCTCAGTTGTTAAGCCTCTCTAGGTTCAATCCATGGTATTAAAAAAAAAAAAAAGAAAAAGTATTATCCCATTCTGATCTTCTTATGACCATGTGGTTAAACTGTTTAAATGCCAGTTACCCTTGCTGCAGGGTTACCGCCTTTGATAGTGTAAGCTGCACAGCAAAATCCAGGGAGCACTGTTTACTTAAACCAAGGTTTCTTAATCTGGTGTTATTGAGGTTGTGCTGTATAATGTAATTTGGTGAGGAACTATCCAATTCATCAGAAGATTTTTGTCAGCATGTCTGGCTTCTACCAATTAATAATATGAAAGACATCCACAGTTTTGAAATTTTCTTTTCATTGTATTCTTTACCAGTTCCTGCCTAAGTAGGAATGTGTGCACAAAGAGTCAGTGTTATATGATAAGAGAAGTATAACTTCATATCATTTGAGCCCATCCACATGTCGGTGTCTTGATGTTAAACTACTGCTTTGATTGCCTCCTTTTGCCCTACTTCAAACCTGATCTTCAAGGCACATTGAATGAATTCATTATATCTGTTACCTGTCAGGTGGTACAGACACTGTGGTTGAAGAATGCAATAAAGGATTAGAAATAAGTTGGAAAATTGGGGAAACTGGTGATAAAAAGAAGGACCAGATATTGAAAAGCCATGTATTCTAATACAGTGTTTTTATAATTATACCTTTGAAATGTAATTTCAAAGTATCTCTGGGTACCAAAGTATCTAGAGCTGAACGTGGTTTGATTATGAAGAGAAATTGTGACTTCCAACATGAATATTCCAAACAACATAATTTTTTTGTATTGTCTAATTTTGTTGATCAGATTTCTTATACTCAAATGTGGACGTTGACTGTATACAAATGAATGTGTATCACTGGATTAACCACATTCTTTGACTTGTCATTCTAAAATAATAGTCTTGTTTTAAATTTTTAAAATTCAGTTCTAAAATTAATACTTGTTTTTCTTTTTTCTCTTTTAGTCTTGTGAAAATGCCATTGTATGCTGGAAACCTGGCAAAATGGAAGATGATATAGATAAAATTAAACCTAGTGAGTCTAATGTGACTATTCTTGGGCGATTTGATTACAGCCAGTGTGACATTTGGTACATGAGGTTTTCTATGGATTTCTGGCAAAAGGTAGCAGCATATTTTTACATTTTGAAATTATTTGGCTTATACTCCATTGTAATTCTAACTTTTTTCTGTTATATCCATGTTCTTTTTACTCTAAGAATCTATCTTGATGTTTTGTATTGATTAAAAAATTCTGCCATTGTGGGCTCTGTATACCATCTGCAATGCCTGTTATAAATAAAATTGGCAGTTTGGTATCAGTAGTTAAATTTAGGTTACATTCCATAATAACTGTTACTAACATTTAATATTTTAGTGATTGGAATGTTAAATTACTTCTGTAGCTTTTTCCTAGGAAAATCAGCATGGAAGACAGGTTAAATACTAGTTACTAGTTACCTAAAATGTTAAAGAAATCTGTTGTTAGGATTCTGTGGTAACAAATTAACTGGGTATTCATCTCTTTTTTTTTAAAAAAAAAAAAAAAGAAAAGAAAAACATGTTTTGGAAGAGCTTTCCACAACTGTTGCTATAATTCTTTAAGGCAGGGCAGAAAAAAGAGTACCACATTACAATGTAAACTGTAAAGCCCTTCATAAAATTGTGAAGTGCCTTCTTATTTTACTCAGGACACCTGTGAAATATTAATTGCTCTTATTCCTATTTACAAATCAGGAATATAAGATCCAAAGAAATAGTCAAGAGCGCAGTCAGAGGCTGGAGCCGAGGTTTTTCTGAAGTAAGAAAGTTGTCTTAGGATTGTTGAATGCCTTGGAGCATGGTGATTTTATTAATTTGATGTTTTTAAAAATGTTTACACAGATGCTTGCATTGGGCAATCAGGTTGGCAAACTTTATGTTTGGGATTTAGAAGTAGAAGATCCTCATAAAGCCAAGTAAGTATTGAGAAATTTCTATAATATTAAAGACTTCTGCCTTATTCCCCCCAAAGTTTTATGCAAATATAGAAAAAATATTGACACTTGCAGTATCATCCTTAAATAACATTTTAACATTTACAAATTTCAGAGTTACAAGTATTTTTTTATTTTAATAATGAGCACCTTGGTGATACTTGTAAAAATTATATGGTGCCGCTTGGGTTTAAAATATACCCAAATTTTATGAGATTTGAGATTGAACTTTTAATGAAGATAGTCTGGTTTTAAATGCTTTTTAAAGAGACTTGGTATCTGTTTATTTTCTTATTCATTCTAAAGGTAGATATTGGTAGTATAATGTAAAATATTTAACCTCTTGTCATGTTTTTTCCCTAGATGTACAACACTGACTCATCATAAATGTGGTGCTGCTATTCGACAAACCAGTTTTAGCAGGGATAGCAGCATTCTTATAGCAGTTTGTGATGATGCCAGTATTTGGCGTTGGGATCGACTTCGATAAAATATTTTTTCCTACTCAAAATTAGACTGTGTTGTCTGTGTAAAATAGAATTAATGTATCTTGCTAGCAAGAGCACATAGAGCATTTAGACTTGTTTTTCAGCGTTCAATCAGGCTGAGCTGAATGTAGTGATGTTTACATTGTTTACATTCTTTGTACTGTCTTCCTGCTCAGACTCTACTGCTTTTAATAAAAATTTATTTTTGTAAGCTGTGTGTTATTTTATTTTCACTATGATGAAAGCAAGTTGAAAGTTATAAAATTATAGCTTAATCTATTTGTGATGATCTTTTTTTCTTAACTGGAGAAAGCAATTTAATGTAGAGATTTAAGTGTAGGCTCTACAACTAAGCTGAAATTAAATATTGGCTCTGCCACTGTGTAACTTTGGGTAAGTAACATCTCTGTGCTTTAGTTTGCTCATGTGTAAAATGAATAATACTACCACAAAAATGAGAAGCAAATTATTTTAATGTATTTGGGGTATTTAGAATATTATTTGCCAAATAATAAGCCCTAAGTATATTTTATGATTATTGGCTATTATATGTTTTATGGTTTTATAGTTTTAGTGATTTCTTCTGTGATGATTCCACAAGTAATTATATTTAAAATTCAGTAGTATTAGAACATATGTTTTCTTGTCAGTAGATTTGTAATTGGACCATTAGTAAACTTAGTGGAAATGTTATTATTAGAACAAAGGAGAGGACATACTGTTTAAATGCACGGTCTAACAATGAAAGATACAGGGAGTATGTCCATGTAGTGAGTTATTGCCTCATTTCTAAAATGGTAGCCAATAGGCTAAGTGAGATTAAGTAGATCTCATAGGGTGGAAGGTAGTTGGGTTTTGGTCTCAGACATAGAGCATGTTGCATTTATTTGTGAACAACAACAAAATCTCCAAAGAGGACCACGATCACATGTCGAATGTTAACCAACCTGAAGCAGAATGAAGAAAGCCTGAGTAGTCATGAAACTATGGTAGAGGTAAGGTGAGGTGAGCCAGGCCAGGGTAAAATATGGAAGACTGAATTTTGTCAAGTTTTTAAAAGGATTAATAAAATTTTCTTTTTTGTATTTTTAAAATTTGGTTTTGATATTGTATACTTGTATGGTATTGGACAGTGTCGTGTCTCTGAAGCAAGGTCTACCTCCCTGAAATACAGTGCTTTAACTCTTAGTAAACAGGAAAACTTTATCAACATTTATCATCTTTGCATCCAATGGATCCTTCTTAAGTCGCAAACCAAAAGCAAATAAATTTTGATGCATAAACACTAAAGATAGTACTGTGACATCCTTTTAGCAAAGCAAGGTGGTCCAGTTTATTATGGCAAAATACTGCAAGGTGAAATCCTTCCTGTTACATGACTAACTGGGTGAGTGTATGTTCCTT
Organism: Marmota monax; assembly: GCF_021218885.2. Lineage (NCBI taxonomy): Eukaryota > Metazoa > Chordata > Mammalia > Rodentia > Sciuridae > Marmota > Marmota monax. Next base: position 3,919,414 of record NW_026695236.1, on the reverse strand, counting down.
CATAGAAACATATTATTCACTTCTTGAATGGAAAAATTCTGCAATGTAGGTCATCTGAAGACAGGCTGAAATTTCACTTACACAATCAGTTTTGTCACTATCTCTAGAGTATAGTGCTATGTCTGCCTCTCATGATCTTCTGATTCATCTAATAATTTAGAAATATCTTTTTTTGTAATTTTTTTCCTGCATGAGCAGAAAATGAAATATTTTGAATTCTCAGCTTTGTTCCATGAAAGCTGAAAGCAAACCACAAAGGTGGCATCTCCTCTTAGACCTTGAAAAACGATCAAATATTTTGAGTGATCAAGAAGACTGAAGAATGACAAATTGAGCTTGCTTTGGCAGTACATACACTAAAATTGAAAAGATAAACGGAAGATTAGCATGATTCCTGGACAAGGATGACACATTTTTTTTTTTAATGTTCCATATTTTTCTTCAAGAGAAAAAACACCAGGTCATATTAAGAGGCAAGCCAATCACAATTGCTTCTGATTTCTCAGTACAAACTCTACAAGCCCTAATAAAAGAACTCATGACTAGTAAACTGGCACTACAGAACTTAAATATTAAACAAATTGAAAAGGCTTCAGAGCTCACAGAAAAACTCATTTGAAGAGTAGCTAAGCAAATGAGAAACAAGACTAAACAATAAAATGACAGAAGTTAATAAACATCTTGACATTGAAGGTGTATTGTCTCAACTCTCCAATTAATAGATGTTAGTTGGCAAAGTGGATTAAAAAACAGGTCCCAACTATATGTCTGTAAGAGACATATCAAAGACAGCCACAAGCTGAAAGTGAAAGGATGGAAATTGATAGATATACCATGTGAATGGAGTCTGAAAACAAGCAGAAGTAGCTACTCCCATATGACAAAAATTATATCAGAAAAAGGAAAAAAGGTCACTTTGCATTGGTAAAGGGAGCAATCCAACAAGAAGATATAACAATAATAAATGTTTATGCCCCAAGTATGAGCATAACTGATTACATAAAAGGCACTACTCAAATTGGAGCCCCAGATAGCCCCTAGTACAATAATACTGGGTGATTTCTCTGACCATTAGATAGCTCATCTGGACAAAAACTCAGTAAAGACTCTATGGATGTTAAAAATATAAATCAAATGGACCTAACAGGCATCTATAGAATATTTTATACAATAATAATATACTTCTCAGAATCTCATGGAACCTTTTCCAAGATAGACCATATTTTAGGCCATACAGCAACTCTTACCAAACCAAAAAAAAAATTTGATATAATTCCTTGCATCTTATCAGATCATGATGGGATGAAATTAAAAATCAGTACAACCAAACCCTATGAAAGCTATATAAACAGCATGGGGATTGAACAATACTCTGAAGGATGAATGGGTGATAGAAGAAATTGAGTGAGAAATTTAAAAATTCTTAAATAGGAATAGTGATGCAACATACCAGAACATCTGGGACATTGCGAAGGTAGTTCTGAAAGGAAAGTTTATAGCTGAGTGCCTACATAAGAGAATTAGAAAGGTCCCAAATAAATGACCTAATGATGCATTGCAAGGCCCTTTGAAAGGAAGAACAAACCAATTCCAAAACCGATAAAAGGAAGGAAAGACTTAAGATCACAGCTGAAAATCAATGAACTTGAGAATAAAAAAACAATCCTAAGGATGGATGAAATAGAGTTCTTTTTAAATAGATTGATTGATAAATCCTTAGCCAAACTAAAAAAGGGAGAAAAGTAAGATTAATGAAAATCAGAGATAAAAAGGAGAACTCATCACAGATGTTAGAAATCCAGCATATCATTAGGACTATTTTGAAAACTGGGAAACCTACAAGAAATGGATACATTTCTAGTTGAATACATGCCAAAGCTGAATCAGGACGTAGGAAACCTAAACAGGTCAATAACTTGTATTGAAATACAAGCAGTAATAAAAAGATTTTAATGAAGCTTACAGAACATTAAAAGAAATTGAAGAGCTTTGAAGATGGAAAGACCTCCATGTTCCAGGACCAGATGGGTTCTCAAATTGTATCAAACCTTTGCAGAAGAACTAATGTCAATAATCCTGAAATAATTCTATGAAATAAGGATGTAACCTTCCAAATTCATTTTATGAAACCAGTATCACACTCACACCAAAACCAGATAAGGATACATCAAGGAAAGAAAACTATAGACTAATATCCCTGATGAAATTAGATGCAAAAATACTTAATAAAATTTAGCAAATTGTGTCCAACAACATTTCAAGGAGATTGTACACCATGACCAAGTTGAGTTTATTTCAGAGATGCAAGGATAGTTTCATATATATAAATCAATAAATAATTCATCACATTAAAAGAATTAAGGTCAAAAATCAGTAATCTCAATAGATGCAGAGAAGTCTGAAAAATTCAGCACGCATTCATAACAAAAACACTGAAGAAACTAGTAATAGAAGGACCTACCTCAACATCATAAAACTATATATTAAAAATTCAAAACCAACCTCATAGTAAATGGGGAAAAATTGAAAGCATTTACTTTAGAATCTACAAGTCAAAGATGTCTACTCTCACCACTCCTATTTAATGCAGTTTAGAAATTCTAGCCATTAGGCAAGAGAAGCAAATAAAAAGGATAAAAATAGGAAAGGAAATTATCACTGTGGATGATATGATTCTATACCTAGAAGATTAAAAACAAAACAAAAAAAAAAACTCCACCAAAAGACTTCTAGAGGTAATAAATTTGGCAAAGTAGCAGGTTATAAAACAATATATACCAACAATGAATCTTCTTAGAAAGAAATCAGGAAAACAGTTTTTACAATAACCCAAACAAAAGTAAAATACCTAGGAATATATCTAACTGAAGAGGTGAAAGTGTTCTATAATGAAAGTTACAGAACATTAAAAGAAATTGAAGAGCTTTGAAGATGAAAAGACCTCCATGTTCCTGGATAAGCAGAATTAATATTAAAATGCCCATACTACCACAGGCAACATACAATGCAACCCTTATCAAAATAACAATGATATTCTTCACAAAACCAGGAAAAAACAGTCCTAAAATTCATTAGGAAGAATAAAAGACCCAGAATAGCCAAAGCAATATTAAGCCAAAAAAGCAATGTTGGAGGCATCACAATACCTTACTTCAAATTATACTACAGAGCTATGGTAACAAAAACTTCATGATACTGGCATAAAAACAAGACACATAGACCAATGGCACAGAGTAGAAGACACAAGAGACAAATCCACACAGATAAAATCATCTAATCCTTGAAAAAGTTGCCAAAAATATACTTTGGAGATGCAAGGATAGACAGGCATTTTAACAAACGGTTCTGGGACAACTGGTTATCACATGTGGAAGAATGAAACTAGACCCTTATCTCTCACCCTGCACAAAAGTCAACTCAAAATGGATCAAATACCTATGAATTAGACCAGAAATTGCAACTTGCAGAAGAAAATGTAGGGTCAACACTCCAGATTTTAGGCACAGGCAACAACATTCTCAATAGGATTCCTAAAGCTCAGGCAATAGGTCAAGAATTAATAAATGGGATGGCATTAAGTTAAAAATCTTCTGTGCCACAAAGGAAACAATAATTAAGAATGTGAAGAGTGAACCCAGAGAATGGGAGAAAATCCTTGTTAGCGACTCTTGCAGAGGATTAATATCTAGAAAATATAAAGAGCTAAAAAACACTTCACCAAAAAACCCAATTAATAAAGGGGCAAAAGAATTAAACAGACACTTCTCAAAGAAGAAATACAAGTGGCTAATAAATACATCAAAAAATGTTCAGCATCATAAGCAATTAGGGAAATGCAAATCTACACTTGAGATTTCATCTTATACCAGTCAGAATGGCAATCATCAAGAATAGAAATAAATGCTAGAGTGGATGTGGAGAAAAGAACACGTTTACACTGTTGGTTGGACTAAATTAGTACAACTACTATGGAAATCAATATGGAGTCTCCTCAAAAGACTAGGTATGGAACCACCATATGACCCACCTATACCACTTGGTATTTACTCTGAAGAATTAAAGTCATACAACAGTGATAACCATTTTTAAAGCAGCACAATTTACAATAGCCAAACTATTTTCAACAGTTCTAATGCCAAATGTGTGAGTGCTTTCCACACTACCAACCAGTCTGGACACCACCTGGTTTCTAGTAATTCAATTCAGTTCTAACACTATCTGAAGTTAGCATCAGACCCCACAGGTTAGGGATTTAGTCCCACCAGACTGCACATATTTTAGATGCCCATCCTTAAGTCTAGATCTCCCATACTTCTGACTGACTGTAAGCCCCTCAGCTTTAATAGTTTGCTAGAATGGCTCAAAGAACTCCAGAAAACAGCTTGCTTAGTATTACCAACTAAGGCTACAGATCAACAGCCTCATGAAGGAGGTACATTGGGGGAGGTCTAAAGGGGAGATTATATCCCAGGGAGTAGAATGCACCACTATTTGGGCATGTAGGTGCATTCACCAACCCAGAACCTTTCTGAAACATATTGCTTAGAGGTTTTTTTTTTTTTTGTGTGTGTGTGTGTGTGTGTGAGAGAGAGAGAGAGAGAGAGAGAGAGAGAGAGAGAGAGAGAGAGAGAAGGTTCCATTAGTAGCCATGTTAAATTACTGGCCATCTTCTGCCCCTCTCTGTCTCAAGGTAGAGCTGAAACCTTCTAATCATGCCTTGGTTTTCTTTTTTTTTTTTTCATTTTTTAATTTTTTATTGTTGGTTGTTCAAAACATTACAAATTTCTTGACATATCATATTCCACACTTTGATTCAAGTGGGTTATGAACTCCCACCTTCACCCCATACACAGATTGCAGAATCACATCAGTTACACATCCATTGATTTACATATTGCCATACTAGTGTCTGTTGTGCTCCGCTGCCTTTCCCATCCTCCAGCATCCCCCCTCCCCTCCTCTCCCCTCCCCTCCCCTCCTCTCTCTCTACCCCCTCCACTGTATAACCCTGAGGGTCTCCTTCCATTTCCATGCAATTTCCCTTCTCTCTCCCTTTCCCTCCCACCTCTCATCCCTGTTAAATGTTAATCTTCTTCTCATGCTCTTCGTCCCTACTCTGTTCTTAGTTACTCTCCTTATATCAAAGAAGACATTTGGCATTTGTTTTTTAGGGATTGGCTAGCTTCATTTAGCATAATCTGCTCTAATGCCATCCATTTCCCTGCAAATTCTATGATTTTGTCATTTTTTAATGCAGAGTAATACTCCATTGTGTATAAATGCCACATTTTTTTTATCCATTCGTCTATTGAAGGGCATCTAGGTTGGTTCCACAGTCTTGCTATTGTGAATTGTGCTGCTATGAACATCGATGTAGCAGTGTCCCTGTAGCATGCTCTTTTTAGGTCTTTAGGGAATAGACCAAGAAGGGGAATAGCTGGGTCAAATGGTGGCTCCATTCCCAGCTTTCCAAGAAATCTCCATACTGCTTTCCAAATTGGCTGCACCAATTTGCAGTCCCACCAGCAATGTACAAGTGTACCCTTTTCCCCACATACTCGCCAGCACTTGTTGTTGTTTGACTTCATAATGGCTGCCAATCTTACTGGAGTGAGATGGTATCTTAGGGTGGTTTTGATTTGCATTTCTCTGACTGCTAGAGATGGTGAGCATTTTTTCATGTACTTGTTGATTGATTGTATGTCCTCCTCTGAGAAGTGTCTGTTCAGGTCCTTGGCCCATTTGTTGATTGGGTTGTTTGTTCTCTTATTGTCTAATTTTTTGAGTTCTTTGTATACTCTGGATATTAGGGCTCTATGTGAAGTGTGAGGAGTAAAGATTTGTTCCCAGGGTGTAGGCTCCCTATTTACCTCTCTTATTGTTTCTTTTGCTGAGAAAAAACTTTTTAGTCTGAGTAAGTCCCATTTGTTGATTCTAGTTATTAACTTTTGTGCTATGGGTGTCCTATTGAGGAATTTGGAGCCCGACCCCACCGAATGTAGATCGTAGCCAACTTTTTCTTCTATCAGACGGCGTGTCTCTGATTTGATATCAAGCTCCTTGATCCATTTTGAATTCACTTTTGTGCATGGCGAGAGAAAGGGATTCAGTTTCATTTTGTTGCATATGGATTTCCAGTTTTCCCAGCACCATTTGTTGAAGCATGCCTTGGTTTTCTGATGGTCAGCTCCCATCCTGAAGCTATTCCCAAACTCCTAATTGCCAGTTATCTCAATATACAAAATGATTCTAGAACCTTGTGTCAGGAACTGGAGATCAAGACCAAAAATGATCATTTGCCTCATAAAAACTTTGCCAACATCAACAGACTATATATATAATGGTGGTCCCCTATGATAAAGCCTGGTGACATTATAGCTGTCTGTAAGCACACTCTATGATGTTTGCACAATGACAAAATCAATGACATTCTTTAGAATGTGGGCCTTTGTTGAGCTACATATGGCTGTGTATGTGTGTCCCCATACTGGGGATTGAATCGAGAGACTCTCGACCACTGACCACACTTCCAGCCCATTTTTTTCCTCTCTCTCTCTCTCTCTCTCTCTCTCTCACTCTCACTCCCACTCCCCCCCCCCTCTCTCTCTCTGTCTCTCCCCCCCCCTTTGGGTACTGGTGACTGAACTCGGGAATTTGACAACTGAACCACATCCCAATCCCTATTTTGTATTTTATTTATAGACAGGATCTCACTGAGTTTCTTAGCTCTTTTCATCCTTCTGTCTCAGCCTCCCGAGTCACTGGGATTACAGGTGTGCCCATTTTCATTTTTGATGTAGGGAATCACTGAGTTGCTGAGGCTGACCTCAAACTAGAGATCCTCCTTCCTCAAGCCTCCCAAATCCTTGGAATTACACCTGTGTGACACTGTTCCTGGTAACTATTTTTTTAATTTTTATTTTTAATTGACAATTGCTTATGATATTTTAAATGTTCTGTTGAATATGGTTTGCTAGTCTTGTTGAGGATATTTGTATCTATGTTCATGAGGAATATTAGCTTTTTATTTTGTCCTTGTCTGGCTTTGTTGTTAGAGTTAATGCTAGTCTTGTAAATTGAGTTTGCAAGTAGTCCCTCCTCATGTTTTTGGAAGAGTTTGAGAATTGGTGTTAGTTCTTTAAATGTCTGGTAGAATTCAGGTGTGAAGCCATTCAATTCTGGGCTTTTCTTTGATGGGAGACTTTCTGTTACTGAGTAAATCTTACTTATTACTGGTCTGTTCTGATTTTTGATTTCTTCATAATTTAGTCTTGGTACATTATAGGTTTCTAGTAATTCATTTGTCCGAGGTTATCTAATTTGTTGGCATATTATTGTTCATAGCGTTCTCATAATGCTCAGCATTCTGTGTTTAAGGTGTAATGTCTCTTATTTCTGATTTTATTTATGAGTATTCTGTCTTTTGTCTTAGTCTAGCTCAGGGATTTTTTTATTTTATTAAGCTTTTTACTTTTATTTATTTATTGTTTTCAGTACTGGGGATTGAATTCAGGGACTCTCTACCACTGAGCTACATCCCCAGTTCATTTTATTTTTTATTTTGAGACAGGGTCTTAAGTTGTGGAGGCTGGCCTAGAACTTGAAAGTTTCCTGCCTCGGCTTCTTGAGTTGTTGGGATTGTAGGTATGTATCACCACATCTGGCTTTTTAAATTTTTTAAAAAACAAACCCTTGGTTTTATTGACCTTCGCTATTTTTCTTGTTCTTTGAGGTATAATGTTAGGTTGATTGAGATCTCTTTTGATGTAAACATTTAATGCTATAAACTTTCCTCTTAAAACTACTTTTATTGCATCTGATAAGTTTTGGTATGTTATGTTTCAATTTTTATTTGATTCAAGATATGTTTTTTAATTTCCTATTTCTTCTTTGACTTGATAATTGTTCAGCATATTTCTTATACAATGTCATAATATTAAGATTTTTTAGGGCTGGGTTGTGTCTCAGTTTAAAGCACTTGCCCAGCATATGTGAGGAACTGAGTTCAATTTTCAGCACCACATATAAATAAATGAATAAAAGAAAGCTCATCAACAACTATAAATACAGAGTAGGGACGAAGAGCAGGAGAAGAAGATTAACATTTAACAGGGATGAGAGGTGGGAGGGAAAGGGAGAGAGAAGGGAAATTGCATGGTAATGGAAGGAGACCCTCAGGGTTATACAGTGGAGGAGGTAGAGAGAGAGGAGGGGAAGGGAGGGGAGAGGTGGGGAGGGGGGAGGGTGGAGGATGGGAAAGGCAGCTGAGCACAACAGACACTAGTATGGCAATTTGTAAATCAATGGATGTGTAACTGATGTGATTCTGCAATCTGTGTATGGGGTGAAGGTGGGAGTTCATAACCCACTTGAATCAAAGTGTGGAATATGATATGTCAAGAAATTTGTAATGTTTTGAACAACCCACAATAAAAAATTAAAAAAAAAAAAAAACCAACTATAAATAAATAAATAAATAAATAAGATTTTTTATGCATAGCTAACCTTGTTTTGCCCTTACATCCACCCCAGATTATTTTGAAGCACACCATGTCATTTCATCTATAAACATTTTGTTAAGATAAAAAAAAATCAATACCATTCTCACTTTTTTTTTTTTTATAGTGCCTGGGGATTGAATCCAAGGCTAGGCAAGCACTGTACTACTGAGCTATATCCCCAGCTCCAATTTAATAATTTCTAAATCACATGTGCTGTTTTTATAGAAGCATAAAGAGTAGCCTATTTTGCAAAGGGTCTACGTTTCAATCCTCAGCATCACAAAAAGAAAAAAAAGAAAAGGTAAAATCCACCTTTAATTTACTTCCCAGAAATGATTGCTTTTATTTATGAGATGTTTTTTGTGTGCATAATTTTAAACAAATGATATTACTAAAAATGTTGTTTATATGCTTTATTTTTAGGTTGTTTCTGATTTTTCAAATATTAGATTATTTTGTTATTTGTTTGCATGTTTTGATACATTTCCATTAATACAGTTTTATCTGTTGACTGCCTTGTTGTTAGACATGTTCATTACTTCCTTTTTTTTTTGCTTTTATAATGTTTTATTAACTGCCCAGCATGCAAATCTTTGTGTGCCTCTGTGATTCCTCAGATTCATTAATCAGAATCAATTATTAATGAAAGGGCATTTTTCTCTACTGTTGCAAATTATATTTGCTCCAATAGTATATATTAGAACTTATGTCAGTTTTTTTTTTGTTTATTAGTCTATATCTCTGTAGATCAGGGGTTAACAAATTTGTTCTACAGAGACCTAGATAGGAAATATAGATCTTATAGTCTCCGTTATAACTATTTGAGTCTGCTCCTATGGTATGAAAGCAGCCTTAGTGTTATGGCAAAATTTCAATAAATCACCAAGTCAACTTGAAGCAGGAGATGGAACCATTTTTATTCACCAGCTGACAGGCCAAAGGGCAGGCTACAAGTCTATACCCTTCAATCTTCTCCAAGGGTTGCAGCATACCTTTATAGTCTAAAATCACATTAAACATAAGTGGCTGTAGCTATGAATCAAAACCATAAACAAACATCATGAGATCTAAAATCATAGGCAGAAGGGGAAGTGGGTCATTTTGAGTACAAGTTGAAGAACGGTAACTAACATCTAGACAATCATTCTCTGACAGGGTACATTGTCCAAGAAAAATGGGAACTGAAAAAAGGACAATTTACATTATATAAGAAGAACAGAAACAATTTTGTTTCTAAACAGACTATGCTAAGCAGGATCAACACAATGGCAGGGGTGGAGTTTTCCCATAGGAGAAGCATTTCTTTCTTTTCTTTTTTTTAAAATATTTTTTAGTTGTAGGTGGACACAATGCCTTTATTTTTATTTACTTATTTTTGTGTGGTGCTGAGAATCTGACCCAGTGCCTCACCTGCACTAGGGGAATACTCTACCACTGAGCCACAACCCCATCCACTAGAAGCATTTCTTATATGACATGGAGTCTCAGTAAAATGAAGTCTGTTTGGTTATTGCCCATATAGCCTGGCCCATAACAATAGACAACATATAATGACAGGGCATGGCTATGTACCAAGAAAACAATGATAAAAACAGAAATTGGGCCTATTTCCTGTCCACCAGCCATTTTTTTGATAACCCCTTTGGTGGTTACTAGTTATTAAAACAAGAGAACTCTTAACAAGGTTAAGAGTTGAAGGTCAACTAGATGGTTCACAGCCAAATTTTTATCATGCTCAAGAGTCTAGGTTTAATTACTAGCACACACACACACGCGCGCATTACAAAAAAAGGTACCAGTGCTGTGAAACCCTTCAGCTCTCCATGTATTTCTACATCATGCAGCCTGTTTCCTTCTTAGATTACAAATGTACCTTGGATAATGAGGACACCTGAAAGTGTATACCTAGTTCACCTGGACTTCAACTTAAAAGTGAAAAAGAGGGCTGGGGATGTGGCTCAAGAAGTAGCGCGCTCGCCTGGCATGCGTGAGTCCCGGGTTCGATCCTCAGCACCTCATACAAAAAAAAAAAAAAAAGTGAAAAAGACCCTGTTCAACAAAAGTGTTAAGGACCCCTACACTGTCAATACCCTTTCAGGGAAAGAGCATGTTCTTTGCCCCCAAATGAGCCAAAGCCTGGATGGGGAACACAGTGAGACTCTTGTCAGTTGATTTCAGAAAGCAGTCATCCTATAGCCCCCTGAACTTCATCTGTGAAAGAATAATTCAATTCAAGAGAAACAGAGGATGCTGCTGGTCATGTTTTTAGTCCTGAAGACAGCTGGCTACATAATTTGCATGTTACAAAGTGAAAGTGCAAGTCCCTTGTTTAAAAACAAAAAAAAAAATGAGATGATCATTTTTCCTCCTACAGTTTCTTTCTCAACTTGTGGTGTCTTATAATTTGATATTTAAGGGCTGGGGTTGCGACTCAGTTGGTAGAATGCTTGCCTAGCACGTGTGAAGTCCTGGGTTCAATTATCAGCACCATGTGTAAGTAAATAAATAAAGGCCAACCAACAATTTAAGACATTTTTAAAAATTTGTTATTTAATGCCATTCTAAGTAACGTTAAGCCGGGTGTGGTGGTGCTCATCTGTAATCCCAGTGGCTCAGGAAGCTGAGGCAGGAGAATCATGAGTTCAAAGCCAGCCTCAGCAAAAGCAAGGTGCTAAGCAACTCAGTAATACTCTGTCTCTAAATAAAATATAAAATAGGGCTGGGGATGTGGCTCAGTGGTTGAGTGCCCCTGAGTTCAATCCCTGGTACCACTGCCCCCCGCCAAAAAAAAAAAAGATCTTCACTAAATAAAGTTAAATTTTAAATTATTAGCACACAGTTTACTATCTTCACATTCTGTTATGACAGTTTTAAAGAGAAACACAAGAGCATCTAACTCCTATGTAAAAATTATAGAAATCACACAGTTATTGTTTTGTGTTTGTACATGTATGTATATTTTGTTCAAACCAGTGCAATAGAAGTGTTGCACAAAAATAGCTCAACTGTTTTTATTTTACTTTATACCATATATTCTAGTAGTACTAAAATGCTATATCTTCTTTCTACATTCAAATTAAGATCTGGTTCAAACTAAAAGCATGGCCTCTTGAAACTGACAACACTTCTTCTTGCTTAGTTGTAGATAACTGCTTATCTTGCACTTGTTTTTAGCCTCACTGAATTCTACACATTGTGGGTCCATTGAAAGTCTGTGCTCATGGGGAATTATGAGTGCTGTATATTTATGGGGGGAGCAAGAAACTTTCATATTGCATGTATCCCCTGTATGTAAACAAATGCCATACTGTTCCATTAGATTTCACTTATGATGTGAGTGCAAAGATAAAATCATTAAGAATTTCTAGATGGGGACAGCAGAACAATAAACCAAGCATAGGGACTTTCTGAGCTCAGTGCCCTGTATTGCCTAGATCACATGTGTGCCTACAAAAGCTACCCTGCCTGCCCCAACAGCGCCATCTAGAATGAACATCTGTTCATAGGCTCTTGGAACTGTCAACACTTCTTTTCTATACTTCCTAAAATTTTACTATCAGTCTTTTTGATTCTGGATTTCTTTGTTCAGTTTAAGTGAAATGAATAAAAAAAATATCCTATACCAGCAATACACACACAAACCTATATTTCCTCCTTTTTTCAGCAATAGGAAATAGGGGAGAATCAGGAGCCATATTGTGCTCTGTGGGAACAACCTGGACCTGGAGAATCTGTGAGGCAAAGCTGATGGTTGCTATTTTTATTTTTAAAATTAATTTATTTTTTATTCCAATTTATTATATATAACAGTAGAATGTATTACAATTCATATTACACATGTAGAGCACAATTTTTCATATCTCTGGTTGTATACAAAGTATATTCACACCATTCATATCTTCATACATGTACTTAGGGTAATGATGTCCATTTCATTCCACCATCTTTTCTACCTCCATGTCCCTCCCTTCCTCTCCCACCCCTCTGCCCTATCTAGAGTTCATCTAATCTTCCCATGCTCCCCCTCCCAACCCCACTATGAATCAGCCTCCTTATATCAGAGAAAACATTCGGCATTTAGTTTTTGGGGATTGGCTAACTTCACTTAGCATTATACTCTTCAACTCCATTCATTTACCTACAAATGCCATGATTTTATTCTCTTTTATTGCTGATTAATATTTCATTGTGTATATGTACCACAGTTTCTTTTTCCATTCATCCACTGAAGGGCATCTAGGTTGGTTCCACAGTTTAGCTAATGTGAATTGTGCTGCTATAAACATTGATGTGGCTGTGTCTCTGTAGTATGCTGTTTTAAGTCCTTTGGGTATAGACCGAGGAGTGGGATAGCTGGGTCAAATGGTGGTTCCATTCCAAGTTTTCCAAGGAATCTCCATGCTGCTTTCCAGATTGGCTATATCAACTTGCAGTCCCACCAGCAAGGTATGAGTGTGCCTTTTTCCCCACATCCTCGCCAACACTTATTGTTGTTTGTATTCTTTTTTTTTTTTTTTAAACTTTTTTTTTTTTTTAATATTTATTTTTTTTAGTTTTCGGCAGACACAACATCTTTGTATGTGGTGCTGAGGATCGAACCCGGGCCGCACGCATGGCAGGCGAGCGCGATACTGCTTGAGCCACATCCCTAGCCCCATTGTTTGTATTCTTAATAGCTGCCATTCTGACTGGAGTGAGATGAAATCTTAGAGTAGTTTTGATTTGCATTTCTCTAATTGCTAGAGATGTTGAATATTTTTTCATACATTTCTTGATTGTATATCCTCTTCTGAGAAGTGTCTATTAAGCTCCTTGGCCCATTTATTGATTGGGTCATTTGTTTTTTTGATGTTTAGCTTTTTGAGTGCTTTATATATCCTAGACATTAGTACTCTATCTGATGTGCAAGTAGTAAAAATTTGCTCCCATTTGGTAGGCTCTCTCTTCACCTCAATGATTGTTTCTTTTCCTGAGAAGAAGCTTTTTAGTTTGAATCCATCCCATTTATTGATTCTTGGTTTTAATTCTTATGCTACAGGAGTCTTATTAAGGAAGTTGTGACCTAATCTGACATGAGGAGATTTGGGCCTACTTTTTCTTCCATTAGGCGCAAGATCTCTGGTTTAATTCCTAGGTCCTTGATCCACTTTGAGTTGAGTTCTGTACATGGTGAGAGAGGTTTAATTTCATTTTGATACATGTAGATTTCCAGTTTTCCCAGTACCATGTGTTGAAGAGGCTATCTGTTCTCCAATATATGTTTTTGGCATCTTTGTCTAATATTGGATAACTATAATTATGTGGGTTTGTCTCTGTGTCCTCTATTCATTCTGTACCATTGGTCTACAGGTCTATTTTGGTGTCAATACCATGCTGTTTTTGTTACTATGGCTCTATAGTATACTTTAAGGTCTGGAATAGTGATGCCACCAGCTTCATTCTTCTTGCTAAGGATTACTTTGGCTATTCTCTGTCTCTTATTTTTCCAGATGAACTTCATGATTACTTTGCTTTTTCTATTTCTATGAAGAATGTCATTGGGATTTTTGAATGGGGATTGCATTAATCTGTATAGTGCTTTTGGTAGTATAGTCATTTTGACAATATTAATTCTGCATATCCAAGAGCAAGGTAGATATTTCCATCTTCTAAGGTCTTCTTTAATTTCTTTCTTTAGCGTTCTGTAGTTTTCATTGTAGAAGTCTTTCACCTCTTTGATTAAGTTGATTCCCAAGTTTTTTTTTTCTTTTTGAGGCTATTGTAAATGGTGTGGTTTTCCTAGTTTCTGTTTCCAAGGATTTGTCACTGATGTACAGAAATGCCTTTGATTTATGGGTGTTGATTTTATATCCTGCTAATTTGCTGAAATCATTTACTAGGTCTAGAAGATTTCTGGTGAAATTCTTTGGGTTTTCTGGGTATAGAATCATATTGTTGGCAAATAGTGAAAATTTGAGTTCTTCTTTTCCTATCTGTATCCCTTTAATTTCTTTTGTCTATCTAATTGCTCTGGCTAAAGTTTCAAGAACTATGTTAAATAGAAGTAGTGAAAGAGGGCATCTCTGTCTTGGTCCAGTTTTTAGAGGGAGTGATTTCAATTTTTCTCCATTTAGAATGATGTTGGCCTGGGGCTTAGCATAGATAGCTTTTACAATGTTGAGATATGTTTCTGATATCCCTAGTTTTTCTACTGTTTTGAATATGAAGAGGTGCTGTGTTTGGTCAAATATTTTCTTTGCATCTATTGAGATGATAATATGATTTTCATCTCTGAGTCTATTGATGTGATAAATTACATTTATTGATTTCTGTATATTGAGATGGTTGCTATTTTAAGGATGACAAACAGAATGAAATCCCAGGCCTTTACAAAAAAAATGCACTTTGGGGGTATCCTACTACAGAATGTTGAAAAATGGCTGCATAGAAATTAAATGATATTAAAGGTGACTTTAAGCAAATGCCTGAGAAAGATAAAAGTCTATAAAACTGATGGTTTCCTTGTCCAGAAATGCTTAAAATATTTAAATGCTTACCTGAGGCAAAGGGGGCAGTCAGTCATTCTGCTTAATTGCATCTTCAGGCTTGCATGAGGTATCATCAGGATAATAATTTCAAAATTTTTCTTTTTAAGTGCAACCCACAGCAAGACAGACAAGTCAAAGATTTTTGGTATTTTGTTGCTGTTTTTCTAAATGCAGAGGAATACTACCAGTGAATGAAAGCAGACTCATTTCACCTTTCTATCTTGTCTGTCCAATCATACATACACAGATGCACAAAAGAAACAAAAAGTTCCATGAAACAATGCACTTCCCATGTATGATACATTCTGAATTTTTTTTCTTTTTCATAATGCTGATTATGACTCAAAAAAGTGATTTCACAACCTCTAATGGATCTCCACCAAGCAGTTTGAAACACACTGATCTGGGGGGAATTGGTCTAGATGGCTTCTACCAAGGGGGTTGGGAGCAGAACCCATGCTGTCAGAAATATAAGCATAAATAAAAATACCGCATGGTTTCTTTAACCAGATACCAAGAGAGCTGACACTGTAAAGTTTGTACCTTGCCCTACTTTCATTTATTACCTCTGGGTTTCCCCTGTTGTGATTTGTAGAAACTATCATTTTGGAATTGAGCTGGTGGATTTCTACAAAGATTTTTGGTATTTTGTTGCTGTTTTTCTAAATGCAGAGGAATACTACCAGTGAATGAAAGCAGACTCATTTCACCTTTCTATCTTTAGTTACCCCAGGCTGATGTGGAACAAAAAATGTTGGGTGATTTCTGTTATATTTCTCTGTAATGGGTGAGAGAATGCGTGTGTTGAATTCTGAAACCATTAAATTTTGAATGTAGTACTGAATTGACACCCTGTGCTATGTATTGGCCATTATCTAATTTTCTTTATTCATTGCAAAATTATATATATATATAAAACTTTTTAAAAATATTTCTTTTTTAGTTATAGATGGACACAATATCTTTATTTTATTTTATTTTTTTATGTGATGCTGAGGATTGAACCCAGTGCCACACACATGCTAGGTGAGCACTCTACTGCTGAGCCACATCCCTAGCCCTGGCAAAATCACTTTTTAAATGTAAAATTTAGTATAAAAGTGTTTGGTGTATTTTTTCTCAGTCTGCTTATAAAGTTAGGCTTAAGTACTGCAATTCTGAGTAGCAACCTCTGTAAGAGTTCTCATATTTCCCTCATTCCTGGAGTAAATATGGTTGAAATAAGAAGTTTGGACTTTTGGGGGTTAAAACCCTCTACTGAAGTCCCTCCAAAATACTCTTACCTTTGCCTTAACATATAAGCATTTAGTGCAAAGCAGCATATATCTGATTTGCGAGGTGTGTAAAACATTTCATTACCAGGCCCCTGTTGTGCAGTGGTTCTCAAATGTGCAAAGAGCTGCGTTTGTGGGTACGCACCTGTGATCCCAGCAACTTGTGTGGTTGAGGCAGGATGATCTCAAGTTCAAGGCCAGCCTTGGCAATTTAGACCCTGTATCAAAATTGAAAACATAGCAAGGATTAGGGATAAAGCATATGTGGGTTCAATTCTTATGTACAAAGAAAAAAAAAGTGAATGTATCAGAATCATTTAGGGAAGATACATGACATATTTAAATCCCAACCTGAGAGATTAGAATTAAGAATTTTTAAAAAACTTTTCCAAGTGATTCTGATACACAGACTTTGAAACTGTTACTTAATTACAAATGTCATAATTTAAAAATCATTTGATATATTTCAAAAGTAATCTCATTTTTTTTCTAAGCTATAAGACTGTACAACAAAATCACCCAAAGTAGATCTAATGATATAAAGTTTCTCTTGGTCAGGCTCAGCCCAGCCCATTTTCACAGTCAAGTTGAAACTCTCTCCCTGTTACAAACTAGTGTCCCAAACCCATGTCAGAGGCTACTGATGGGAGTGGTGGAGAATTAATAGCTATTACTTGTTGGGTCACTTCTATTGAGACTTATAGTTTCTGTCCCAGACTGGGTCCTAACTTAGCTTCCTATCAGGACTCTTCTCTTTTAATGATTTTTACACTCTAGTCTTCAGGTCCATAACCAAAAACCAGGTTAGCCAACAAGCCAGCTGTGAAGACATTTGGGGACTTGATAGGGCCCCTCGCTAGCTGATCCCTTTGTTCTTCTGCTGGCCTTGCCATGTTCAGAACTTTAGTTCCTGCCAGCCTGCCTTTCTGGTGGGGTTACTGGAGATTGGTTTCAAGTACCAAACAACCAAGTTTTGAAATCACACATAGGCAAGGCTTTAATTGGGATTTCAACTGAAGGGAGACAGCAGTGAACAAGGAACCAAGCTGCTGCTTGAACAAAGGTAGATGTAAGTTTATTACTGATATGCTGGTGTGGGCTCAAGTCCAGTGATTTTCCACTGGTCAGGGGCACAGTTCCAAAAGATACTTATTGCATTAGATTTGGACCACTGGGAAGGAATTGTCAACTTGTCCAGGAACTGCTGAGTTATTTCTTGCAGCTGACACTATCATATTATGAAAATATCCTGGCCTTGTGGCTCCATCTGGACCTTATGATAGGTGAAGAACTTTGGGTGCTTGGGCTGCTCTAGCTAAGGAAATAACACAAGCGATCAGTAGAAGAAAGCACATACTGTGCAAAGTAGAATTTGACCCCAAAATTAAGGTAACAAAGGGGACAAACATAATGAAGACAGAGCTGCCACACTTTTCATCTCATCAAACTCATCCATCAATATCTGCAAGTTCAAGTAAAGAGTCAGTGTTTTCAGCAAAAGTAGCCCTCAAATCCCTGAAAAGAAAGCTAGTCCATCCTTACTATCATAACCCACATGTCAGGGGCATTATTTACAGTAAATCTAGTGGGAGACTAATAATATCCAGCTGTGTGACTTCCAAAATTAGTGAGTTTTAAGTTAACTAAGAACAAGTAAAGCTAGAGATTTTATTTGGTTTTTTCACAGTAATGATTTCATTTTGTGCAATTCTGTTTCTGTGATTTTATCTAGTTCTTATGACAGGTCCTGTTGAAAAGAGCACAGGGTAGCAAAGCAACATGACAACATTACAAGAGTAATAGTTTATTGTGCCCAGGAGTTTTTTTCCCCTCTATTGTCCCAGACTTTTGTTTCATCATGCTAGTTCTTGTCTCAATAGTAGAAACTTTCCATATAGTCGGATTGCTTGCTTGCATGACATTCATGGGACTTAGTTAATATTTGTTAAATAAATACATGTTTGTCTTCTGGAAAGGGCTCTGTTTTTCTGAATTATTGTCTTTCTTCCATTTTTCCTTAAGCCATATTCCTGATTGAACCTGCTCAATTTAGCATATCACTGAAATGGATGTACCTTGTGGTTTCCTGTGCTCTAAAATCAGTGCAGACAGCTCTAGAAACAGGTACCTTTCCTTATTTTTTGAAAACCAATGCTTAGCATACATGGTAGGCATTCAAGGAAATGTTAGATGAATGAAAAATGACTGAGAAATCTTTGCTTAAAGAGATTTCTAATGAGTTTCAGGCACTATGGAATAGAGTCTAGAGAGGTGAAGGCATGCTAGAACACAGCTAGACCTATTCTCTTATGAAAAGGTATCCTGGGAAAAGGGAGGATTCATGCCATATTGGCTCCAAAATATTCTTAGCCCTAGCAGGTACAGAGCCTTGCTTCTTATATTTTGTTTAGCAATGTTTTTTAAATTTTAGCATGCATTAGAATCACCTGTTAAATTACAGATTGTTCTGTCCTGTTCCAGAGTTTTTGATTGAATAAGTTGGGGTGGAGCCAGCAATTTTCATTTTAAATAACTTCCTACATCTATTGATGCTGCTGGCCAGGGACCACACTGTGAGGACTACTGTATTTTCAAAGGAAAATATACGCAAAGAATAGGCTGAAGGAGGGTAAGATGAGAGGAGGCGGGAAAAGGGTCCAAGAGACCAGAACATCTGATTTTGGGCACCCTCTACTGGAGAGATGGCAAAATTCTGTGACACAGGACATTTAGTTAAATGTGTAGAGAAGTTTTACTGTATAACAGGCAAAGTTGGAGTCCTGTTCTTAAAGGGCTTACAGTCAAGAGTAGTCAGGCTGTCTAGTTATATTTTTATGCGGTCTGGTCACGTATCAATGGCAGATGTACTTGAAATGATTGCAACTGGGATAATTCATTCCGTAAATAACCATTAAATGCTTACTAGGGGGTAGATGCTGGACTATGTACTGGAGATACAGTGGTAAACAAAATGACACATTCTCTGCTCCCTTGGGGGTTGTGTTTATTATAACATCATTTGAAAGTAGCAACAAACCAACTAAAATCCCCCTAAGCAATAAAAAAAAAATATTATTTCACATAATCATTAGTACAGAGGTAGGATAAGCTCTAGGGCTGATTGAATCAACTGCACAAGGCATTAATAAGACCAAGTTATTTTCATCTTCTTTCTCTGCCTTCCTGATTGTACTGGCTTTCTTCTCAGGGTGTTCCCTTTGACGTTTCAAGATGGTTGCTACAACTTCATGTGTCACCTCCAGGTATGGCAAAGTACGGAAGGAGAAAATGATCATCTCTCCTCTCTTTTTGGGGAGGGGAAGTGCTGACATTTGAACCCAGGACCTAATACAAGCTAGGCAAGTACTCCACCATTAAGCTACACCTCTGGCTCCTCCATGTGACTTTTTTCAGAACAAGAAAATTCCAAGAAACTCTCGGCTAGCTTCCTCTCAGGTTATGGGACTGATCTCAAACCAATCACTGCAAAAGGATAGAAAACTGCTAATTAAACAGGGTCTTCCCCTGGGGCTCCATGTCACATAGAGGAGGAGTGGTTTCCTGATCAAAATTTGGCTTC
The DNA here is from genome assembly GCF_021218885.2 of Marmota monax. NCBI lineage: Eukaryota > Metazoa > Chordata > Mammalia > Rodentia > Sciuridae > Marmota > Marmota monax. The sequence continues at coordinate 3,899,532 of NW_026695236.1, read as the reverse complement.
TGTTAAAAAACAAGAATGGAGAAATGGATGCCAAATAGATGATTATCAGTATTTGGTATAGGGGAGAAAAATTAATAAAATTACAGATTGTGAAGGAACTATGTAGAAATTAGCTCTTTCGCTTAACAAAACACATCAAAACTTAATACAACTATTTAACTCATGATTCTATTTGGGCTGAGCTCAGTTAGGTGGCTCTTCTGGTCTTGATTGGGCTCACTCAGGTGTCTATGATCAGCTGCAAGTCAGATCTCAGGTTTGACTGGTTGTTGGCTGAGGAATGGGACCAGCTGTCTTCCATTTTCCAGCAGGCTCTCCTTGTCTTATTATTATAGTAGACTGGTAAAGTTCCAAAAATTAGAGCAGAAGCTTGCCAACAGTTTTCAGGCTGAAGCTTGGAGCTGGTACAGCATCACTTCTGGTTAAATCAAACAAAACCAAGAAGCTGATGAAATAGAATCTGTCTTTTGATGGGAGGAGCTACTAAGTCACATTGTATGGGCAAGGATGTGAGGAAGAATTTATGACATTTTTGCAATCTACTACTGGTGGCAAGATACAGGAACAGAAGTAGCCACTTGGATCTGCTTTCAAAGAGAACTGGCATTTTAAAGTTTCAAATCTACAGTGTGAGTAAACTGAAATTTTTTTTACTAGTATGCTTGTTATTATTTCATCACATGCTTATTCTAGGCAGAAAAAGTTCAGAAGTTGTAATTCTATGATTTAAAACAATAATACTAAAGAAACATAAATAAGGAATATTTATTGCAGGGAAATACAAACACTGTAAGAAATGTAGTCAAATTTCTTCATTTTCAAACTTATAAAATTAAAATTTATTATTAATATAACACAGTTACATAGTTTAAAAAGCCAAATAGTGCAAAACAAACAAACAAACAAAAAGAACAGCAGTTTTCTGTTCATGTTGTATTCTTTGGAAGCAACTTTTTAAGAATTTTAGCTATCTCTTTTGTTTACCTCATAATTCTAAGTATTTCGTAAGTAATAAAATTGCTGCTCTTTTTTTGCTGCTCTTTTTAATTCATTAGTTTCAACATATATTGACTATGTTCAAAGATTTTAACTATTTACACCTCCTCTTATTCTATCTTTTTAAAAAAATATTTATTTTTTAGTTTTAGGTGGACACAACATCTTTATTATATTTTTATGTGGTGCTGAGAATCGAACCCAATGCCTCACGCATGCTAGGCAAGCGCGCTACCACTTGAGCCACATCCTCAGCCCCTTCCTTACTCTATCTTCTTAATGTAGCTAAATAACAATTTTTACTTACTTCACATTTGAAATTTTTTTAAATGGCCATTCTATTTTTTTAAATATATATATATTTTAGTTGTAGTTGGACACAATACCTTTATTTTATTTATTCATTTTTATGTGGTCCCGAGGATCGAACCAAGCACCCCACATGTGCCAGGCAAGCGCTCTACCACTGAGCCCCAGCCCGAGCCCTGACATTTGGAATTTTTATTAAGATTGTTGTGGTAAACTGAATAATGGCTCCCCCTGCCCTGCAAATGGTCATGTCCTAATCTCTGTAACCTTTGAATATTACTTTACATGGCAAAGAGAATGTGCAGATGTGATTAAGGACCTCAAGATTGTTCTTATTTGGAATTATCTTAATTTTTTTTAAATGGATAAAATACCTTTATTTTATTTATTTTTATGTGATGCTGAGGATCAAACCCAATGCCTCATACATGCTAGGCAAGTGCTCTATCGCTGAGCCACAACCCCAACCCATTCTGGATTTCTTGATGGTGCCTAAATGCAATTACAAATATCTTTATAAGAGAATGGCAGAAGCTGGGCATAGTGTTGGACCCCTGCAATCTCAGCTACTCTGGAAGCTGAGGCAGGAGGATCACAAGTTTGAGATCAACCTGGACACGTTAGCTAGATCCTGTCTCAAAATAAAAAATGAAAAGACCTGGGGATGTAGCTCAGTCATAGAATATCCTATGGTTCAATTCCTAGTACCAGGAGAAAAAAAAAAAGCGAGGTGGGGGGAGGCAGAGGGATGTTTGAAAAAGAAAAGGAGGCATTGTGAGGACTGAAGCAAGATGCTACACCATTGACTATGAAGATGGTAGAAAGGGCCATTTATAGGATACCATGTGATGTTTCAATACATGAATATGTTGTATAATGTTCAGGTCAGGGTAAACTTATCTGTTTCTTCAAACATTTACCCTTCATGGTAAAAACATTCAAAATTATTTCTTCTAGCTTTTATTTTTATTTTTAATATTCAGCACATCATAATTATCTGTAGTCATCCTGCTGTGCAACAGAACATCAGAACTTATCTCTCCTATTTAATGATAGCTTAATTCCCATTGTCCAACCTTTCCCCATCTTAAGTTAAACTTTACATATAGTCTGAGGTAAGGGTCCAAGTTTATTCTTTTGCTTGTGACTATCCAGCTGTCTCAACATCATTTCTAGAAGAGAATATTTTTTATTCTTTTTTGCATTGAATGATCTTGGCACTCTTGTTAGAAATCAGTTGACCATGGAAACATGATTTTATTCCTGGTCTCTCAATTCTGTTCCATTTATTTATATGTCTACACTTATGCTAATACCATACTGGCATGATTACTGTTGCTTTTTTTGTTTTGAAATTGGGAAGTGTGAAACTTTGTTTTTTTTTTTTCAAAATGGTTTTGACTATTCTTTCAATTGCTTATAAATTTTAGAATCAGGTTTTCAATTTGTTCCTTCCTTTTTTTTTTTTTTCTTTTCTTGCAGTATTGGGGATTAAGCCCAGAGCAAGTGCTCTACCACTGAACTACAGCCCTTTTTATTTTATTTTGAGACAGGGTCTCGGTAAATTTCCCTTACTGATCTTGAACTTGCAATCCTCCTGCTTCACCCTCCTGAGGAGCTGAGATGACAGGTGCATACCACTGTCCTTGCTTCCCCGAATGCTGAAGTATAACACCAGAGAAGCACACGGAGGCTAGTGGAGAGTGGAAAGTGGAAGGCTTTATTAAAGGACAGCAGAAAAGACTTCTCCCAGAGGAAGAAGGGGACCCGAAAGGCGGAATCCGTGAAAGGGGGAGTGTAATGCCAGATTCGTGGGACCCCAATAGATCTCCAGGAGCTGAATCCGATGCAATCACACAATAGTCTTTATTGCAAGCTGGAGCCTGGACTCACAACCATTTCCGATTCGGCAGTCCTGAGGAGTGAGTCCTGGTCCTTTGTTCAGTGAGATTTTATAGGTTTTTTTTTGGATACAACAACTCTTAACATTGATTAACACATTCACTGGCGGGAACAAGTTGGGTAGGGGTGAGTGGTTAGTACAAGAGGGGGGTTCCTTTGAAGTGATTGGTTTAAACCATGAGGGATATATGTGCTAAACTGCATGGTTTCCCAACATGTTATCAACCACCATAAACTACTGGGGGGGGGGGTTGTCTGGCATCCCAGGTATTTTCCCTGTCTCATGCTGATTGGTGGTTGCTAGGGGGTTGCTATGGGTCCTCACCTAGCCTAACTGAGTCAGGGACACCTGGCACCGAAGATCTCTCCTGTTACTTGCAGACAAACAACTCAACAGGGTGGGTATGTGCCTAGGAGTGCTCTCTTTTTCCAAGGACAAAGGTTACGCCCCCTTCCTTGGACAGGCTTTGCTCTGAGGTAGAGGCTGGTTTCTCAAAAATGGAGTCACATCAGTTTCTCTGGAGGTCTTCCCTTTTTTATAGCTAAGGTCTTCTTTTAGTCTTCCCACATTCCTGTCCTTTGTTTCCCTTTACCCTGCAGTGATAGAATGCAGATGGGAAGGCCAAAAGGTGAGAGATAGGTGGACTGAAGGAGTAATCTGGGCTGGAAGGGCCTGGGGTGGTTGATTAATACTTCATTTTTTCCTGGGAGCTGTTTCATTAACAGTTCCTTAGGAAGGGTTCTGGCCTTGGGGACATTAACATTTCAATTTCCCCAAGCTCTAGCTTCCTGGACTCCATTCTCATAATGGTCTCCATTTTCTTTATCATACTCGATATTAGACCCTATTTATCTAACTACATTAACTACCTACCTTTAAATCTGGCTTCACCACTGCCGCAGTCCGGCTGCAGCAAAATAACTGGGGGGTGACGAATAACTTGTGTATGTTGATACAGCAGGAGTAGGAGCCGTTTATTGTAGGACAGGAGCAGTATTTATACATTCCACACAGCTTATCTAATTAGCATAAACTAGATACATCAGTCAACCAATCAGGAATCTCTACACTTAATGGCTCGCTTTTGTTACTTCTCAAACCACTCCCTCTGGCATTTTGCCAGGCACCATCCAGACTTGTTTACGAACTTTAACATTCCCCTGACAAAATGCCAGGTGTTATTTTGACTTATTTACAGACTCTAACACACCACCACAAAATCTGGCAGTTTGTAAATTTCTATAAAGAAGTATTGTAGGAAAACAAAAGAAGTTAGGTGGGATTCTGATAGAGATTGCATTGAATCTGTAAACCAATAGAGAGAGTATTGCCATCTTAATATTGTCTCCTGCCCATGAACATGAGGTGTTTTCCCATTTATTTAGATCTTTTACAATTTCTTATGTGGGCGGGGGCAGGGGGAGGCAGAGAAAGAGAAAGACAGAAACAACTGATTGGGGTTTAAAACCAGGTACCTGCACAAAACAATTTTTTTGTAGTTTTCAGAGTATATATTTTACACTTTTTTGTTGCTGTTGTTGTAAAATTTATTCTTAACTTTATGATACTACCATAAGTGGAATCATTTTCATTATTTTTTTCAGGAGGGGGGGTACTCCATTTTTGAGAAACCAGCTTCTACCTCAAGACCTGTCCAGAGGGAGGGGGCGTGACCCTTGTCCTTGGAAAAACCCACAGAGCACTCCTAAGCACATACCCACCCTGCTGAGTTGTTTTAAATAACAGGAGAGATTTGTAGCACTAGGTGTTCCTGACTCACTTATGCTAGGTGAGCAACCCCCTAGCAACCACCAATCAGCATGACACAGGGAAAATATCTGAAATGCCAGGTGACCCTCCCAGTAGTTTCGGTGATTGATAACAGTTAGGAAACCAAGTAGCTTAGCACTTACACCCCTCGCAGCCTAAACCTATCAGTTCAAATTTATCCACCTCTTGAACTCACCAATCACCCTTACCCAACTTGTTCCCGTCCGACTAATGTGCTAATCAATGTTAAGAGCTGTTGTTTGAATTTCCCCAGGTGTGAAATGATTTGCTGTGTGATGTTGTGATGCATAGAGTATCCCCCCCAAACTTATAAATCCTCACTGAACTAAGGGCCAGGACTCACTCCTCGGGACCTCTGCCTCTGAAATGGTTGTGAGTCCAGGCTCGAGCTTGCATTGGATTCAGCTCCTGGAGGTCTATTGGGGTACCACAAATCTGGCATTACAAACCCAAGGCCACTTACCACTGAGATACACTGCAGCCCTTTTCATTTTGAGACAAGTTTTTACTAAGTTGCTTAGGGTCTACCTAAGTTGCTGAGGCTGACCTCAAACTTGTGATCCTTCTGCCTCATCCTTCAGAATCACTGGGATTATCGGTATATGCCACTGCACCAGCATGGAATGGTTTTCTTAATTTCATTTTTTGATCATTTATACAAGTGCATAAAAATATTAGATTTTTGTATACTGATCTCATATTCTGAAACTTTGCTGAAATTACTAGTTTTTCTTGCCTAATTACCTTGGTTAGAACTTTCAATACAGTATTTAGTAGCAGTGACTGGAGAAGATATTTTTGTCTTCTTCCTGATCTTGGGAAGAAAGAATCCCATCGTTCATGCTTAAGTGTATGGTAGCTGTGGGTTTCTGCGGATGCCATTTATTAGGTTGAAGAAGTTCTTATTGATCTTCTTTTCCTTATTTATTTATTACATCATTGGGGATTGAGACCCAGGCGGTGCATTTGCAGGGTGAACATTCTAGTACTAAGCTACATCCCCAGCCACTGTTGATAATTTTTATTGTGAAAGGGTACCAAATTTTTACATTAATCCTTAAAAAATGATCCTTCTCTATAGATGAAGGATGTAAACAGATCTCTTCATGGATGATATAGAAAAAGGTATCCCCAGGCTGGAGTTGTGGCTCAGTTGAAGAGTGTTCACCTAGCAAGCGTGAGGCACTGGGTTTCATCCTCAGCACCTCATAAAAATAAAGATATTGTGTCCACCTAAAACTAAAACATAAATATTAAAAAAAAAGAAAAAGAAAAGAAAAAGGTATCCCCATGTTCCAGGTGGATATTTTACAATAAAACAAACTACTGCAAGGATCTATTTTAAGTATTTGTATATATTAATCAATCCTCACAGCAACCCCAGGAGAAAGATACAATCATTTTGCGACTGAACCATTGAAACACACACTTATATGACTTGCCCAGTTTTACAAGTATATTAGTGGGAATTTGAGAAGATCTAAAATAAAATTGTAAATAAGCACAAACAACTTCTTAAAAATTATTTCCGAACTCCGTGTAGCTGTAAGAATTCCTGATTTAGATCAGGACTCCAGTTCAGGCTCCAATATTTACTGCTGTGTAAATACTTGGGGCTGGCCACTTTGAACCTCTTCCTCATGAGTTAGTGATACTTATAGAACTTTTCTAAAAATGTAGTGAAGCGATTATTGTAGAACCACACTGTTCGCTCTAAACGGTTACAAAAACGTTTTAAACGTTTCCTCCCGGGACCTTACTTTAGAAAGTTGGATCCAGAGTGCGTGAGGACCCAAAATGGGACCAACGCCAACCTTCCAGTCTACCTGGCTCTCTCTTCCCGGAAGCGGCTCAGGGCCCTATGGGACTTGTAGTCTTAGACTGACGCTGGCATGCCCTTCTCTTTTAGTAGCAGGAAGTGGACATAAGACCCGGAAGTGCTTTTCGCGCTGGGAAGCAGGGTCAAAGGTCGTGGGGACTGAAGGCGTTCTTGCCGCTGGTCCTGCAGCTATGTAGTGGAGGGACAAGTTCCCTTCCGTAAAGTCTGGAAGGTTCTTGGGCTCCTCTAGGGCGCTAGCCACAGGACTGCTAGTCGCCAGCTTCGGGTCCCTGCTGGCTGAGCGGAGCCGCCGCCATGTTTGGCTGCTTGGTGGCGGGGAGGCTGGTGAGGATGGGGCTGGGTGGTATCAGGAAGGGGTCTGGATGCAGAAAGCGAACCTGTCGGAGCAGGGTGGGACCTCGGTGCTGGAGACGTTGTGAAACCGCCTCTATAAAAATTTTGGCTGGATGTGTGGGTTGGGGATTGGGACGCTGGGGTGCTCTCTGTTCAGGTTTACTTGTACATTAGTCACAATATTAGCTGTCATTTATTGAGGGTGCAATTTGTACCAAGTATTGGGCCTAGTGCTATGCACCCTTTTTGTCAGTTTCTTTTTGCGTAACGTTTATTTGGTATTTCAGATTTAACCTTCATAATCCGTAAAATGGTCATTGCTCCCATTTTGCAGTTGAGAAACTTAAGCTCTGTTGGCAGTATAAATGCTTGCCTAAACTCATAAATTTGAGATTTTAATCCAGCTTCTCACCGGACTGTCAGAGATTAAGGCATTGTATAGCTGTTAGGTCTCTTTGGAAGGTCCCTAGTAAAAATGTGTTTATTGGAAATTGGCTGATAAAAACCCCTGAAATTTATGTGTGAGCCATATCTTAGATAATCAGAGAAAGATGCGAACAAAATGTTTCCTTTATTGGTCAGAAGAAACTGCTTTGCCAGATCATATAATTTAATGAGATCGGCGTCTAGAATTGTTTAAGAATAATTTGGAGAGTGAATTTTGTTTGCTTCTGTAGAAACCATCCATATATCCTTTTCAGACTGACACATTTTACTTAGAGTTCTTTTTCTTTTTTTCTTCCCCCCCCCCTTCCCTGCCTTGTTAAATATTGCAGCCCCTTTGATTTTTAAGTCAACTCTTGGTGTTACATTTGTATTCTATGCGTTATTCTAAGAAACTACGAAGACTACTGGCCTCAGAAAGTTTGTCCTTCCAATGACTTGGAGGTCCCTGTGGGATGGTGGTAGTTGGTCATCCTGGTGAAATAATTTTGGTTTTACCCTGCTCTTGATAGGGAAATTGGTTCAGTTTGGGAGGAGTGTGGCACTCAGATGAGTGAGTTTCATTAACGAATGGCATTTAAAATGTGTTTTTAAAGAATAAAAGAGCTATATGGAATCCCACTTATCATATTGTCAACTAATTTGGAAGGAAATTAATTATAGTAATATCTGTGTCTATTTACCCAATACCTAATCTCTATTGTGGATATTCAGTAGGGATTTCTTCACAACCACTGGGGGCTTTTTTGGGGGGTAGGGTGGGGAGGTGGATGGGTACTGGGGATTGAATCCAGGGGTGTTTTACCTCTGAGCTACATCCCCAGTCCTTTTTGATTTTTGTTTAGGGTCTTGCTAAGTTGCTGAGAACAAACTGGAATTTGCCATCCTCCTGCCTGATCTTCCAGGAGTTCCTGGGATGACAGGCATGCACCACCACTCCTGGTCAAGACAAGATTTTTTTTTTTGGTGGGAGAAGGGTGTTTGGGAGTGGGTGTTTGGCTTTTAAATTCTATATTATATTGAATGTAATTATATAATATATAATAGAATATATATGTAGACTATATATTCTAAATATATGTATTAAAATATATAAATAAAATGAAGGGCATACAGACCTTGCAACATCCCAAAACTTACCTATGTTATTCTATTACCAGAAAAAGGAAACCACTCATCTCAAGTTATGAACCTAATTTTCATTCCTTGAATGTTTTTTCTTGGAAGAGAGGTAACTTTTTTCTTTAAGTCAGTGATTTAGAGTAAGTGCAAATTTCTAGAATGTCTGGTGTCTTGTACAGGGTTGACACTTAAAAAGTATTTATTTTTCCTGATAGTTATTCAAGACTAAAACCACAGTTTTCCATGCTCCCTAATGTTATATGCATGCTATAAATCAGTGAAACTGAATTTAATACTCATGCTGGCAGTTTGGTTTATATTTTTGTTCTTCCTTTGTTTCTTTCTTTATGTTTAAAGTGGAGAATTTAAATTGAGTCAGAAAATTTCAGAAGAGTGAATCAGAATTTGAGTTTAAAAACACAGCTTTGCGGGGGAGGTGGGGGCTGGGGTTGTGGCTCAGTGGTAGAATGCTTTCCTCAGGTGTGAGGCACTGGGTTTTATCTTCATCACATAAAAAATAACAAATGAAATAAAGTCATTGTATCCATCTATAGCTAAAAAAAATATTTAAAGAAACACAGTTTTGACATCTTGGGAATTTAATTTTAGAGCAATTTATATTACTTTGTAACTAATAGATGGAATTATATAGCAATATATTTTTTATTCTTTTTTGTTATTAGATAGGATACTACAGAGGGGGAAATATTTTGGTAACAATTAGCAAATACTGTTAACAGAAAATAAATTGTATATAGTTAAATAATAATTGACCATTTAGTCTTCAGAGGTAATAGTAATAATTCAGATTTGGTGTTTTGGTATATAATAATTGTCAAGCAAAAACCAGACAAACTGTATTTAAATTCTTGACAGCCTGTCTATCTTGAGTGCTCTCAAAATTAATGTTTCTCTTTGCTAATGGATATAAAATAGCATTATCAGTACTTTTATTCTAAAAGTATAACTTTTTTTTTTCTCTGACAGTGCTGTATTTCACTGGATAATCATTGCAGATCTTATGCCAGTTTTTTTTTTTTTTTTTTCAAAATATAGGGTTGTGACCACTATGTGAAGCATTTTCCTTTTTAAATTTGTGCAGGTATTACTTAAAAATCATTTATTACTAAATTGTCTTTGGTGCAAGATTAGGATTCACTGATTTGTGAATATAAATGCAGTGGCAATGATTATGTAGTGAAATATGAATAGATTTCTCAAATTTTAATATATTAGTTTATAAATTAATGTTCAGTTCTAAAACAATTAGATTATGAATTGACTGAAGAGGGAATTTTTATAAGTTCCCACATACTGAATTTAAGGAAGAATTTTTATATTTTGTATACAAGTCTGCATGACCATTGAAATGAAAAAATACTGGACTATTGCTCCTAGTGGAACTATAGGGGTACATTCCTGAGAGCCTCTAGTTTCAGCCTTTGTTGTCAACTATCACAATTTTTTTTGTTTCTTTTTATAAACATCAAAAAGACATTTAATATGCATTGTTGATTCATTAATATTCAATTCGTGGTCTAACAGCATAACTCATGCCTGAACAAAACTTAATCTAACACATGGGTTTTCTCTGTAAGGTATTTCATGGTTCTGTTATAGTTAGAAACACTAACCAGCACTTTATAAATCTTGGCCATTTTAAATAGCAAAATCACTGACAAAAAGTACAAAAATGCAAACAAACATGGCACCAAATAGACTATGAAAAATATTTGTTTACAGTATACAGGCTGAAATGTGGTACTGCATAGCCTAGTTTTACCTCAGCTGGGAATATGTAAGTCAGGCAACTCAAATTTTTGTTTTACCGATGACAATGTCCATAAATGACTGCAGAAGTAATAGTAAGCATTGATTTTTGAGTTATATCTGAGTTTGCAAATACAGAATCTTCAAATAATTGCTACTTCTGGATTGCTTAACCACTTTAATGATTTGAAGTTCTATACTCTCAAGTTGGGTGATATGAGCTTGATAATGTTATTTGAAGAACCTTTCATTTTTACAACATTGTGAAGTTGTAGTTATTAAAATCCTTTCAGGGAACTTCTGAAAGAATATAGTTATATTTTGAAAAGATTACATATATATTAAGGCTAAATATGTATTTTTGGACTCTATTATATAATAAAGTTAACACTTTCTGGCATATTTGGTAGTTTCATAATTAAGAGTACCAGATTAGTCAGACACACTTCATATAATCATGATAATTGACTATGCTGATGTCATAATTTATAGCGATAGCATAAGTATCACAGAAACTCATCAAACATTGAACTAAGAGGAGTTTCTTATTTTCTAGGTACAGACAGCTGCACAGCAAGTGGCAGAGGATAAATTTGTTTTTGACTTACCTGATTATGAAAATATCAACCATGTTGTGGTTTTTATGCTCGGAACGATTCCATTTCCTGAGGGAATGGGAGGATCTGTCTACTTTTCCTATCCTGATTCAAATGGAATGCCAGTATGGCAACTCCTAGGATTTGTCACGAATGGTAAACCAAGTGCCATCTTCAAAATTTCAGGTCTTAAATCTGGTAAGAATAATATTAAAATAGTTCTGTAATTAAACTTAATTTCTTAACTATTCTAACATAAGATGATAGCTTTTTAAACTGTTACTTTTTTTTTATTTTTCTTTTGGTTGCTAGTAATATGTACCTTTTTTTTTTTTTTAAAGCAGATGATACAGAAACATTTGAAATAAGTAAAAACCTTTCTTGGTCCTTACTCCTATTCTCTGCCCCTTGAGAGAACTACTGAAAGTAACTCTCTCTGGATTTTTCTGTGTGGGTGTTTTATTAAGGAGAGGGGTCTTATGATTTGTAATAAACTAAGATTATAGGAAATAGAATGGGAGTGTCTCTTTTCTTCCATTAAGATTTTTGAACTCTTAGATTTGATTTCCAAATTGTTCTTATTTTGGTTCTTTTGATATTGCAAGGAAGTAATCCTCACTTTTACACTTCGAGGTATTTTGTGAAGAAATTTGAGACTGGAACTAGATTAGCTATCACTTCCATTGAATCTTGGGTTCCCTTAAGTCTGGATGAACATATTTGAAAACTCTTAAAATATAAGTATAAACTTTTGTACACAGTGTCAATGGAGTCCAAGGAAAAACTATATTTAGGGAACGTGTAGATAACATGTTTATGTATTTAACAAAAACCTTTGAGTATCTACTGTAGGAATTAAAATAAAGTGATTATGTTTTGCCTGAAATATATTCTTATAGAAGACATTTCTATAGTCCAGTAATTGGAAGAATGAAAACGTAATAGTGCTGAGGAAGAATAGAGAAGGAAGTGTGCAGTTAACTCAAATAGGTTTGGGCAGGTTTCTTGGAGGAAGTGATACTGGAGCTTTTAAACAAGTAGGAATTTTTCAGACCTGTGAGAGATTTATTGGGCATTGTTTTCTAGCTGTGGGTAATAATCAGCATAAGACAAAAGTTGGAAAGCACAGTGTGCTCAGAATGGTACCAGGTAGAGTCTGCCTGGGAAAAATTGGTATGAATTATGAAAAGTTGTGTGTTGCACAAACTGATTTGAAATTTCATGGGTCAGCAATTTTTTATATGCTTAGGTCACAGACCTGTTTGAATGCTATAATGTAAAAACTTGAAGTTACCAAAAAAAAAGACTCAAGAATAAATTGAAGTCCTGAAGAGATATAGTATCAATAAAGAAATTAAAATTGGTAGTTGAAATCTTTATATCTATGTAGAGAAAGTAGTTACAAAGTAAATTTAACTGAGAAGTTTAAAAAACTTCATTGTAGAAAATTCAAGCATATGCAGAATCAGATCAAACAGAATATTATATCCATCACTTGGCTTCAGAGATGACCAACTCATGGATAGTGTTATTTCATATTGTTTGGAAGCAGATTCTTAAATCACAGCATGCAACCTATAAATAAATTATGTGTATTTAAGAGATTAAAGTCTTAAAAAACTGTAATACATTGGTATTACAATTAATATTAAACAATAATTCTTTAATATCAAATTAAATATCCGTGATCAGTGTTCAGATTTCCAATGGTCTCAAAAGTTTTATGAGTATATAAAGTTTTAAAATAATTTCAATTAACATCCACGAAAGATCCTCATAGTTCATTTGATTGTTAAAAGTCTCAAAAATCTTTTATGAAAATTAAAGGTTTAATGTGTTCTTTTGTCTTTGTTTCCAGTAAACTAGCTGGATTTAGAGGTTTTACCATATTTCATTTGAATTGATTTTTAACGTTTTTTGACAGAATTATTATTGGTGGTTACATGTTCTTTCATCGCATGTGGTTAGCTCTCTTTGTGTGTGTGTAATTAGTAGACATTCATATACAGTATCTAAATTGACTAACTCAATAGAGTTAGTCAGAATGATGATTCTATCCCCTCCACCAAGGGGCACTTAATTGAGCCACATCACCAGCACCTTCCTCCTTTTTTTCCTTTTTAATTTGAGACAGGTTCTCCCTAAGTTGCTGAGGCTGGCTTTGAACTTGTGAGCCTCCTTGTGAGCCTTAGCCTCCTGAGTTTCTGGGTTTAAAGGAATGTGTCACCATGCCTGGATAGAATGATGATATTCTATTTTGCCATTTTGTTTATTAACTGTAAAGAGAAATGTGTTATGCTACTCTCTATCTACCTGAATTTCAGAGGTAGAATCCTTATAAGAAAAACAGAATAAATGCTTGATGTTTTTCTCTTTACATATGAATGGCCAAAAAATGAGTTGATTTTTTTTTTTTTTTTTTTTTATGGCATAAGGAATATTCTCTGGCATCTTCAAAGGTAATTAAGTTAGGCTGGGGATATAGCCCAGTTGGTAGAGTGCTTGCCTCACATGCACTAGGTCCTGGATTCAATCCCTAGCATCACAGGGGAAAAAAAAAAGTAATTAAGTTACTTTTAAAAGAATTGTGAAATCATGGATGTGTGTGTGCATTTGATTTATATCTGATATATTCTAAGCATTGATATAACATCAGAATTTATTAAACCATAAGTTTAAATTTCTCAGTTCTTTTTTTTTTTTTTTTTTTTTTTTGTATTGGAGGTTGAACCCAGGAGCACTTAACCACTGAGTCACATCTCCAGCCCTTTTTATTTTTTAAATTTTGAGACAGGGTCTCACTAAATTACTTAGGGTCTCGCTTATTTTTTTTTTTTTAGACTGGCTTTGAACTTGCTGTGCTCTTACGTCAGCCTCACAAATTGCTGGGATTATAGCCATGAGCCACCATTCCTGGCTTTAGTTTTCTTTTTCAGCAGAGACTAATATCTCATGGCTTTTAATCTTTCATAAGAGATCTTCCAAAGAACAAAGAAAGTTTGCCTTGTTAACAGATTTTAATAGGTTTATTGAGATTAGTTGATATACAATAAATTTCACATATTTAACGTATACAGTTTGATAACTTTTGACATATCATAACGCCTGTGAAACTATCATCACAGTCAAGATAATGAACTTATTACCTGCTGTAGGCAACTCCTGACCTATTTTCTGTCATTATAAAATAGTTTGTATTTTCTGTAGTTTTATATAAATGAAATTATACAGTATATACTTCTTTTTTACCTGACTTCTTTTATTCATTGTAATTATTTTCAGAGTGTCTTATGTTGCAAGGTGTATCAATAGCTCATTCTTCTTTATTGCTAGTAGTCTGCCATTGTATGTATATTGATACATTTGTTTATTCACTCACCTGTTAATAAGCATTTGGATTATTTCTAGATTTTGGCTTATAAAAATAAGCCACTTTGAATGTTTGTATATAGATCTTTGCATGGAAATATGCCCTTGGGTTACTGAACAGTGGCTAGATCATATAGTACTTGGATATTTTGCTTTTTAGGAAACTATCAAACTATTTTCCAGTATAATTGTTCTGTTTTATGTTTTACCTAGCAGTGTATAAAACTGCCTGTTCCTCTACATTGTTGTTACAGCTTAAGCTGTTCTAGTGTTATTTTACTGTAGTGGTGTCTGATTGTGGTTTTAATCTCTATTGATAGTGACTATTTTTATGTGTTCTTTTTGCTGTCTATATATCTTTCTTGATGAATGTCTGTTCAAATTTTTTACCTCTTTTTAAAAATTGGGTGTTTTTGAGTTTTGAGATTATGTATATATGTGTGTGTGTATATATATATATATATATATATATATATATAAAGTTCTTTTTTTAAAAATTTTTTTTAAAGAGAGAGAGGAGAGAGAGAGAGAGAGAGAACTTTAGTATTTATTTATTTATTTTTTTTAGTTATTGGCGGACACAACATCTTTGTTTGTATGTGGTGCTGAGGATCGAACCCGGGCCGCACGCATGCCAGGCGAGCGCACTACCGCTTGAGCCACATCCCCAGCCCTATATAAAGTTCTTGATATAAGTTCTTTATCAGATATGTGATTTTGAAAATATTTTTTTCCCAGTCATTGGTTGGTCTTTTCTCCTTATGGTGTCTTTTATAGAACAGAAATTTTTAAATTTTGAGATAGTCCAAGTTTTTAATATGTTATTTTCTGGATTGTGCTCTTGCTATTGTGACTTAGGAAATCTTTGAGGAAATTTTATTGTAGATTTTGCTTTTATATCTGGGATTCAGTTTGAATTGAATTTTATATTTAGTGCAAGATATCTATTGAAATTCTTTTTCTCCCCTTGCCAAATGTATATACAGTGAGTCTAGATTGTTTGTTTAAAAGAAAGTCATGAATAATTTTTTGTGCATTCATCATTGAAAATTTCATTTGATGCTCACTTGAGTGCTCCCAAACTTCTTTTTAAAAAAGTGACGTATAATATTTATGAATATTTATGTATTGATTTAAAAAGGAAAGAAATAAATAGAAATAGATACTTTTCTAATTTTTTTTTAATAATAAAATACCAGTTAGGAAATGGTAGAAATATTGCATGGATACTGGTATATATTATAGTAATAAGCAGTACAGAAGAAGGAGCAACTAATTAGGAAAGAGAGACTGTTTAGTTTGACAAGCCTTTGGGACCTGATTATAGTGCCTTAAATATAAAGTGATAGGTTTTGTTTATATAACAATTGAAAGTAGAGAATTTTAGTGGTTTATTTAATCATATGCATTGATTAAGTTGAATATTGGAATCTTAGTCACTGGCTAGTAGACCAGGGCATATGATTGTTTTTAGAGACATACTTACTAAGTTATTCATTTAACTGTCCAAACCTATTTTCTCTCCTCTTTCCCACAGCTTTGCCAACATTTTGAGTTTGGAAGGGGGCCACAACATTCCTTTTTCATTTGTGATCAACATTCCCTGCAGGAGATGCTTTTTCATGCCATTTTTTTGCATTGCCTTTGGCTGCCTTTCTCTTGTTTCCCTTAGGAGGTTGGAGAGGCACTCTAGGGTCATATGAATCCTAACATTTCCTTATTGTGTTATCTCATTCAATCTGGAGAAAATTTTGCAGTAAAAAATAAATTAATCCTGCCAGGCATGGTGGCACATGTCTGTAATCCCAGCAACTCAGGAAACTAAGGCAGAAGGATCACAAGTTCAAAGCCAGCCTCAGCAATTTAGTGAGGCCCTAAGTGACATTGGGAAACCCTGTCTCAAAAATAAAAATAAAAAGGGATGGGGATGTGTTTCAGTGGTTAAGCACCCCTGGGTTCAGTCCCTGGTACAATAAGTGAATAAGTAAATAAATAAATAAATAAAATTAACCTAATTAATATTACTGAAATTTTAGGAATAATATCAAAGAGAGATTTGTGTGTGTGTGTGTGTGTGTGTGTAGTTGCATAACACAGTCTAAAACCCAATCTCAGAGTAATTCTTGATCCTTGATCCATTATGAGAAAATGGGTTTACATGATAATAATATATATTTATTTATTTTATGGTCCTGGGGATTAAACCCAAAGCTTCTGACAAGTTCTTTTATTCTGATTTAAAAAAAAATAGTTTCATTTTGTTTTAAAAAATCATTTCCATTAGAAAATGGCTATTGATAGTTTAATCTATGAAAATAACTTTTTTTTTTTGACACTGGGACTTGAACCTAGGAGTGCTTTACTACCGACCCACATCCCCAATCTTTTTTTTTTAACTTTGTTTGTTTGTTTATTTAGTTATTTACTGTGTGGTGCTAAGGATCGAGTCCAGTGCCTCACAAATGGGAGGCGCTCTACCACGGAGATACAACCCCAATCCCCCCCTTCCTTTGTTCTTTTTTAAATTCTAATTAGTTATACATGATGGCAGAATGCATTTTGATTCATTGTACACAAATGGAGCACAACTTTTCATTTCCCTGGTTGTACACTATGTAGAGTCGCACCATTCATGCAATCATAGACGTACCTAGGGTAATGATGTCCATCCATCCCCAATCCTTTTTGAGACAGGTCTTGGTAAGTTGTTCAGGGTATTGCTGAGTTGCTGAGGCCATCCTGGAGCTTGAGATTCTCTTGCCTCATCCTCCTTAGTTGCAGTTTTTAGAGGTGTGTGCCACTGTTTCTTAATGAAAAAAAATTTCAAGCAATATTTATCATGCTAAAGCACAATGTTTTATAGAGAATATTAAATCAGCATAAATTAGAGACTCAGTACACATCAACAATAAATGGTAAAATGCTGTTGAAGAAAAAATTTTTTTCACTTAGCATTATCTTCTCTAACTCCATCCATTTACCTGCAAATACCATGATTTTATTCTCTTTTATTGCTGAGTAATATTCCATTGTGTATATATGCCACATTTTTTTAAATCCATTCATCTACTGAGGGGCATCTAGGTTTGTTCCACAGTTTAGCTATTGTGAATTGTGCTGCTATAAACATTGATGTGGCTGTGTCCCTGTAGTATGCTGTTTTTAAGTCCTTTGGGTAAAGACCGAGGAGTGGGATAGCTGGGTCAAATGATGGTTCCCTTCTAAGTTTTTCAAGGAATCTCCATACTGCTTTCCATATTGGCTGCACCAATTTGCAATCCCACCAGGAGTGTATGAGTGTACCTTTTCCCCCATGTCCTTGCCAACACTTATTGTTGTTTGACTTCATAATAGCTGCCATTCTGACTAGAGTGAGATGAAATCTTAGAGTGGTTAAAAAAAATTTTTTTTGTGATCCTCCTGCCTGGGTTAAAAAAAAAAAATTTTTTTAACCAATAAGTTGTTCTGAAAAGAGCCTTTTGAATGTTGAAAGTATGAGAATTCTTAATTTATATATAGAAATTAAAGTATTCTTACTAGGAAATGGTATTTTTAAAATAACAAAAGTAGATGAACTTGTAATAGATTCCTCAACTTTTGAGGTACCCTTTTCAAGCCTGGGGGGTTTGAGTATTTTGAATAAACCTAGCTAACTAGCACATTAGGGTAGGGAAGAATCTTGCTGAAATAGCTTCAGGCAATTGTGATTGAACCAATTCTTATAACCCCCATTTTTCAAAAGAGGTATTTAGTCCATCACCCCCATCCAATACTGGAGATTGAACCCAGGGCCTTACACATGCTGGGCACCTACTCCACATTCAGCTGTAAACTAAACCCAGCTTTGCTTAACATTTTTATTTTGCTGTTTATTTTCTTTCTTTTTTCCTCTTCCCCTTTTTTGAGCATTCATTTGGATTGTGTGTTTTTTCTTTTTTTTAGGATTGTGTATTTTTTATTCTATATAGCTTCTGATTTTTAGCTATATTCCTTTGTGTTAGTATTTTTTTTATGTGTGTGTGTCTGTGTGTGTGTGTGTGTGTGTGTGTGTGTAAAGGCACACGCGCGCTGCGCCAGGGATTGAATACAGGAGCACTTAACCACTGAGCCACATCCCCAACCCTTTTTCTATTTTTTTTTTTTTTTTTTTTTTAATTTTGAAATGGGGTCTTGCGAAGTTGCTTAGGTCCTTGCTGAGTTGCTGAGGCTGGCCTCGAACTTGTGATCCTCCTGCCTCAGCTTCCTGAGCTGCTAGGCTTATAGGTGATGCCACCCCACCTGACTGCCTTAGTTTTTTTAAATGTTCCTCTAGAGATTATAATATTCATTGTTAACTTTTTACAGTGTTCCATGAGTTAACGTTACAGAAGTAATGTAATGATAGTAATAATAATAATAATAATAATAGAATAATAAATAATAGAAATAAATAATCTATAATAAGTAATCTATATTTTCAACAATGAAACTGAATTTGGTTATTTTTATAGGGTCTTACCTTCAGTTTTCCTTGCTTATTGGTTCATGTAGTGAAATTCTGAATATAATGACAAAAATTTTTATATTTTATTTTGAGACAGGGTCTTGCCAAGTTGCATAGGGCCTTGCTAGGTTTCTGAGGCTAGCTTTGAATTGTAATCCTTTTGCCTCAGCTTCCCAAGCCTCGGTGTTACAGGTGTGTGCCATTCACTTTTGTTTTGATTTCATTAGGTCCACAGAAACATGTAAACATGTGCAGGTTGTCCCGAGAATTTACTCAATAGATACATCTTTAATTTTCTCAATGAAATATGAATGGTGATAGCCTGCATATCTCAACTTATGTAAAAGGTACCCTTAATTAGAATTAAAAATTCATTTTCTGCATATACGTAAATATTTTTGTCTAGTTTTATACTGAGATTGTTCCAGTGCTTTTTGAAGTTTTTCCTTAAAATGTCTTACCTGTATACTGAAAGTGGTATCTAGCCTTAGTAACATTAAATTATTATCTAGCCTTAGTAACATTAAATTATAAAAATCTTAAGAAAGCTTAACATTGTTTTCAGCACTCAGATACAGGATCTACTTATTTCTGGTTATTATAACTTATACATCTGTTAAAAGCTGTAACATTTAAGAATAAGAAAATGCCATGTAATGTTAACTTTAAGAAGTTTTGGTTCATGATCTATCAGGAACATGAGTACAGTATCTGTTAAATTGTGGTTTAAAACTTTGATCTGAATTTGAAAGGAGAAAATAGTTTCTCTTACCAAAAATAAGTAACTGAAAATACTTATATTATGTATCTTTATGCATATTTATATGCATTTGTTTGTCAAAGATAAATATTTGTTGAGTTCATATACTATTTGAAGAGTTTATTTAAGCCCCATGCACATACATCATACACACAAAGTTCAACTTAAAACCTTCCTTTTCTCTGTAGGTTAACTATTTGTAAAGTGTTTCAAGAGACAAGGAGGATATGGCTCAATGCCTCAGTCAGGGAGAATTCCAGTGACATCTACAGTGGAGAATTATATGGAGAATGGGAAACAGAAGAGTCCAAGATTGGAAGAGCAGGTGGGGGAGTAGGACATTAGGTCAGATATAAAAACACTTATGTAGAGCTTTACAAATATATTTTATTATGTCTGTAGCACTTTAATATGTAATTATACTTAGCAGAAAAGAAGAAATAGTTTCTCAATTCACCTGTGGTATAAGAAAGAGAATTATATGTGTTTATATGAATGAGTACTGTAGTAGAGTTTTGTAGAATATTCTTATTATGAGAAAAGGCTAATGTTTTATGTTTTAGGCCTTTAGAGTAAATTGGGCACCATATAGTGGGTTTTACCTTATTTTATTTTGGTTACATCCCTATTGTGAGGTACTGTTAATTTGGTATCAAAATTTAAAAATATCAATTCTGGTCTTTTTTTTTTTTTTTCATTGGGGATTAAAGAAAACTTTATTTTGAAAAATTTTAAATTAGAGGAGAATTTTAAGTATTGCACAAAGAATTTTTTATACTTTCTTCACATACGTTTTTGCTATATTTTATTTATCTTTGTATTTATGTATTTTTTCTTCTGAAACTTTGGCAAATATGTCATAGACATCATTTCCCTTTTTCTAAGTACATTTGTAGATATTTCCTAGATCAACAGTGTTCTCTTTCTTATATAAGCATAGTATAGTGATTACATTCAGCTAATTTAATGTGAATTATACTACTATTATCTAATATACAGTTTACTTTAAAGGCTTGCCAGTTGTCCCAATAATATCTTTTAGTAAATCCCTCTACCCTGCACTTCCATCTAGGATCCAGTCAGGAACATGCAGTTACTCTTGTTACATCTTAATCTTTGATCTGGCATAATTGCTTAGCTTTGTATTTCGTAACAGTGACATTAAAAAGAAGATATATATATATTTTTTTTTTTTTGCAAATGTTAAAATTAGAGTTATAAGTCATTGTCTGAATTTCTTCTTCATGATTCTTCTCTTTTTGGTCTTGATGCCATATTTTAATGTCATTGCTTTTAGCTTTCTCTACATTAGGCATTTATGGTCTTTCACTTCTTCAGCTCAGTTACTAGAAAGAAACAGTTAAGCTAATTCAGGTTTTGTTTTAAAGTAGAGTTGAGGTTGTCAAGGGGATTAGAAAGGACAACAAAAGCTCCAAGATGCTTTAGTGTATTTATATGAAGTGGAATTAGTGAGTCAAAGTGGGAACCTCTTTGTGACATTTCTTGACTCGCTTCATTGTAAAGTAAGTAATGAATAAAAATTCAGACTTTAGAATTTAATATAAAAAGAAAAATGGACTGAACTGGAATAAGTTTTGACTCTGGAGTTTGACAAATCTGTTTTGAACCGTGGAGATACTCATTATTGGTGGTATACTCTTTTTTTCTTTTTCTTTTTTTTGAGATGGTGTTTTCCTTTGTTTCCAGGTTGGTCTCAAATTCCTAGCTCAATTGATCCTTCTGCCTTAGCCTCCCAGAGTAGCTGGTACTATTAAGTGTGTGCCACCACACCCAGTTAGGGGTGTGTACTTGACCAAGATCTTTAACCTTAAAGGAAAATTCAGTAAAATGTAGTTAATAAAAGTATTTATGTATGCAGAATGAAAAATAGTGCTTGGCACACAGTTGATGTTTAATAGGTGTTTTTTTAAAAAATATTTTTAGTTGTAGATGAACACAATACCTTTGTTTTTTAATTTATTTTATGTGGTGCTAAGCATTGAACCCAGTGCCTTTATGTGCTAGGCAAATACTCTACCACTGAGCTACAACCCCAGCCCTGATAATAATAAGTGGTTCTTTTTATGTTTATATAAAATCATATAATGTCAGTGCTCTTAGAAATCATCCAGATAACAAAACCAGTTCAGAACAATTAAGTGACTTTTACTCCTTCTTGTTAGAGTATAAGCTCCTTGAAAATAGGGATTGTTTATGGCTTTGACTTTGTGCTCTGTATGATACAGTGGTGGATGCTCCTTTAATAACACTTCAGACATCCAAAATGGACAAATTTTTTATATCCATTTTTTAACCATTTTTTTAAAATTTATTTTTTAGTTTTAAGTGGACACAATATCTCTATTTTATTTTTATGTGGTGCTGAGAATCGAACCCAGTGCCTCACGCATGCTAGGCGAGCGCACTACCATTTGAGCCACATCCCCAGCCCCTTTAACCATTTTTTTTTATCTAAGATATTTATTGGTAACAAAGTTTTGAGAGTCACACAGTGCTTAGAATATGCATTAGTGAAAAATGAATTTCAGTCTTGTCAAGCTGTCAATAAAAATGAAGCCAAAAGATTTTAGAAATATATGATTTCTAGATTTTTACATTCAGTACACTGTTAAGCAGACATAATTAAGATGTTTTTATATTACTTATAGCATATGTCAATCATATTGAAATGCTACTGTTTATTAAATTACCTTCCTTTGCCATAACTTGTCTTTAGCCTTCATTTCTTTGCTGTTACTTTATCTCTGCCAGTGAACTTTAGTTCCTCTTTTGAGCACTTTAACCATCAGAAGGATTGTTATTTCTTGAGTTTTATTCTTTTGTAGAGTTCTTCCAAAGAATACAGAGAACATTTATTTATATTTTTTTAATAGGAAAAAACCTCATTTTATCTTGCAGTTACTCTGTAGGTCCACTGGATCATTTTATAAACCTAAGATGCATTTGGAAATATTAGTGATCTTATTTCTTCTTTATCTTGAAGTACTTTGTTTCAACCAGGAAATTATTTCATCATTACTCACCAATTCTCAACTATACTAAAAGGAAAAGGGCTAAAATAATAAAAATGGAAGAATGATGGAACTGCCTTAGAGCAGAGGTTGTCAGACTTTTTTGTAAAGAATCAGATAGTAAGCATTTTAGGTTTTACAGCCCCTGAATTATCTCAGTGGCTTATGATTCCACTTTAAACAACTCTTTAAAAATTTAAGAACCACTCTTAGCTCCAAGGTCATACACAAAAATTGGTTGTGGGCCAGATTTGGTCTGTGCATCTTTATTATTCATTTCATTAACTATAATTTCATATTGCATTGGTCAAAAGATTATGTTAACATTAAAGAAATGTAAAAGGAGACAAGGCCATCATTATGGTCAGGTTTTAACTTTTATTAAATAGAATATGAAGTTAATACTGTTTGTATTTCATTCACAATGGCAAAGAGAAAAAACTGACAGAATACATTTTACATTTATTAGACAAATTAGAAAACAAATCCAAAGAGCTAAATGTAGTCTAGACTAATGATGGTAAAGTTATTCATATATACAAAATTTCAGATTATGAATCTTCAGAGAATGATCTCATCTGAATTTACTCAAATAATTGATTATTGAACAAAGGACCAAAAGAAAAGATGGGTACTTAGGCATTTAAGAAGAAGAAATTATCATGCAGTATTTTCTAACAATATCTTGAACATGTATTAAAAGATGTATGTTGATATTCTTTCATCTTGTATATTTGTGCTTTAAATTTGACTGGATAGGGTTTGTAAGTAGAAAAATGCTAAAAGTGGGTGTATATACAAAGGTGATTGAAAGGAAATAATGTTTATAAACTAAAAATAAGAGTATTTTGTAAATTATGATCAGAGATTGGTCATCCTTACTTGAACAAATTATGAGCCATTACAGTTTTTAAAATTTCAGACTTTTAAGTATTTCATTTTGACAATGTATAGGCCATACAATGAACAAGATGTAACCATAAGTTAGAACTTATTAGAGGTCTAACTTATAAGATGGATATTTCATGTTCATTTCTGATGGCCAATGAGTACTAGTATTTAGAAGACATGCCCATTTCACCTATATAAATTAAAAATAAGGAAAAAAAATGAAATGGATGTCTAGTTTTGCTGTATTTAAATACTTAATAAAATTCAAATAAAGTTTTTTTCCAACATGTATTCTGAACATTATTTTTTTGTGGGGGAGGGGCAGTTGGGGATTGAACCCAAGAGTCCTTGCTTTACCACTGAATTATACACCTACTCCCTTTCTAACCATTCTTTGTTAAAAGGTTCCATTAGACCCAAATAGCAAATGATGATGACTACTTTTCTTTGTATACTGAGATTAAAAAACTAGCTTTCTGTAAGATTTCTTCTCTTGCATTATGTTTTGCATTAGGCTCTTACAAGAAGGAGGGATACCCTGAGAAACAGTCTTTAAAAATTAGCTGCTGCAGCTGGGTGTGAGAGCACTTGCCTGTAATCCCTGCAGCTTGATACACTGAAGCAAAAGGATCACAAGTTCATAGCCAGTCCTTGTAACTTTATGAGTCCCCAAGCAACTTAGTGAGACCCTGTTTCAAAATAAAAAGGGCCCGGGACATGGCACAATCATTATGTGCCCCTGGGTTCAATCGCCAACACAAAAAAAGAAGAAAGCTGCTGCATTTACTCTTAGAATGTTGTTGAGAACTTGATATAATGTGTGTTTTGTTTTCTAACAATATGCTGAATGTTTTACTTGCTCTGCTGTTTTTGTTGTTGTTGTTGTTATCCTCTTTTTTTTTTGGTGGGGGTGCGGGGGTTCTGGGGATTTAACCCAGGGACACTTAACTACTGAGCAATATTGTAGTCCTTTTTATTTTTGAGACAGGGTCTTGCTGAGTTGCTTAGGGCCTGGCTAAATTGCTGAAGCTGGCCTTGACCTTGTGATCTTTCTACTGCAGTCTCCCAAGTTGCTGAGGTTTAATTACCCTGGTTCCATACCCTGGTCCTCAACTTATGGGTAACCTTAAAAATAAGCCTCCATTTTTGGTATGGGTACAGGGAGCAAATGGACCTCATTTACAAAGAATTGTAATCAAATTTTTTTTTTTTTTTTGTATCTGGTGGTTCTCTGCCTTGCCTTTAACTTACCTAGCAGGAATTTTTCCAGTGCTAAGGTGACCACCCTGGGATGTTTGCCAAAAAACATTTACAGACATAAATCAATCACTGCTGCTCGAGGCATGGGACAGGAGTTGGAGTAAGCTTGGGATGAAAGCCAGAATGAGAAGCATTGGAGAATAAGGGCTTTGAAATTTTTTGATACACGCTTGGGAATCTGAAAGGGCACATACATGCCCTGACCTATATACATACTCCATACAAAACCAGGAAGATTCAAAGCTTGCACCTCAGCCTGGCTTTTAGGCTCTGCACAGCTGGAAGTGGAGACTAGGGCAGAGTTGTAGACTGCCTGGATGAGTATTGAGTCTTGATGAAAATCACACAAAGACACAATTAAACCATTATAGTAAAGAGAGAATCTTGAAAGCCTTGAAAGAAGTAACTCATCACATACAAGGATCCTTTTAGCTGTTTTGAGATGATAAATAAAGTCTAGACAGTAATAGAATGACAAAATTTTGAAAGGAAAAGAGTTGTCAACCATGAATTCTGTGTCCAGCAAAACTATCAGAAATGTAAGGAGAGCTGGGCACGGTGGCACACACCTGTAATCCCAGTGGCTTTGGAGGCTGAGGCAGGAGGATTGTGAGTTCAAAGCCAGCCTTAGCAACTTAGTGAGGCATTTAGCAACTCAGAAAGACCCTGTCTCTAAATAAAATATAAAAAAAGGGCTGGGGGATATGGCTCAGTGGTTGAGCACCCCTGCATTCAGTCCTCAGTACCAAAAAAAAAAAAAAAAAAAAAAGTAAGGAGAAATGGAGACATTCCCAGATAAACAAAAACTGAGTAGTTGCTTGCATACCAGCCATATTAAAAAAATGTTTTTAAGTTCTTAAAGCTGAAATGAGAGGACATAAGATAGTAATATAAAATCACTTAAAGAGATTGGCTGGCACTTGGAGGTGGTGTCTTAGGTGTATACTTAATGATATAGTTTTGAACAAAGGGGAAAAGTTTAATTAAATATTTTTCATGAGTAAACTGCAAATTTCACTATTGTCTATTTGATAGCAGCATCAGCTTTTGAATGAGTAGATCCATGGCAGTTAGTAAAACATGCTATATTGTTTATTGGTGGTTAATGGCAATCTAAAGATCTTTCTGTAATAGAATAATCAGAATGCTAAAATTAGTTCTAAAGATGTTTAAAAGCATACTTCCTACATAATTATACAGAATTGAATCTTTAATCCTCATTTTTCTCATTCTGTTATTGTGTGTAGCTGTAATAGTTTTGGGCAAGTTTTAGAAAAGAAATATTTTTCTGGGGCAAAACTTTTATCTTTTATACTTTATTAGTATGCTAAAAAAATTAAGTAGCCTTTTGCATTTATATTAAAAGAGACAAACTTGGATATAAGAGAACTTTTTGCTTTGTACAGACCAGAGATTAAATTATTTCCAGAGGAATTTGAATATAAGTTAAGTTTGGGATATGTGGCACACATTAATTTCTTTCAGGAGAAGGAAGCCAACATCCGTTTGGAGCCATGAATATTGTCCGAACTCCAACTGTTGCTCAGATAGGAATTTCAGTGGAATCACTGGACAGTATGGCTCAGCAGACTCCTGTAGGCAATGCTGCTGTATCGTCAGTTGACTCTTTCACTCAGGTAATACACATTTCATTCTTTTCCCCACTTTATTAAGGTTATAATTGACATTAAGGTTATATGATGTACAAGATGATGTTTTGATGTATGTTTACATTGTAAAATGATTAAATCCAGCTAGGTTAATCTGCCTAGTTAACATGTCTATTAGCCCACATACTTACCAAGTTTTTTTGTGGTGACATTTAAGATCTAACCACTTAATAATTTTCAAGTATGGAGTACATTATTAAGTATAGTCTCTGTGCTGTACATAAACTTTGTACCCTTTGAACAATGTATCCCTGTTTCCCTTCCTCTACAACTCAACCCCTGACAACCATCATTCTACTCTCTGCTTCCACAATTTCAGTTATTTTAGATTTCACATATAAGTGGGATCATACAGTAGTTCTGTCAGTGTGCCTGGTTTATTTCAGCTTAATGTATAGAGGGGAAAATCTGAGATTTAGGAGAGAGTGGAGAATTGCAAAGAGTGGAGTATCTTTTTTTTTTTTTTTTTTTTTTTTGGTGGAGTTGCTTGGGATGGAACCAGGGTCTTGTGCATGCTAGGCAAGCACTTTACAACTAAGGTGCATTCCCAGCCCATGAAGTACTTACTTGAGTAAGAAAAGGAGCACAGGTGGAGGTGTTCACCTTAGCAAGGGTAATGGATTATGGGAACAGGTGCAGGAGATTGGTGGATGTGGTGATAATAACTTGTGCAGGTTCTCTCCTGATTCCTTCTCTTTTCCTCAGTGATATAAGAAGGAAGATCACTAGCTAAAATTGAGAGAAAGGAAAAGATACTGGAAATTTAAATTAAAAGGGCTTTATATCCTTTAGGAAAGAAAGAGGATGAATGGACTAGGGAAAGTTTTAGGGTTTATTGTATAGAACCAAAGGCACATTTTTGACAATTGTGGTCATCATGAATTTAAAGGCAGATTTGTCACATAATCTTTTGAGAATGGACTGAATTAAGAATGACAGAATCTTTGTCTCAAAAGAACTTTTTTTTTTTTTTAAGGGGCCAGCAATATAGCTTAGTGTCAAAGTGTCTGCTTAGAATGCATGAGGTCCTAGGTTCAATCTTCACGAAAATAATTTTTTTCTAGTAAATTATTTAAAAAATAAAATGCCATGCCAAAGAAAGCAAGCTCTAAAACAATACTTATAGTATCCCACATAGATGGTATTTAGAAAAATGTCTGGAAAATACACCCCCAAAGTGTTAAGTTTCCCTGGAGAAAAGTAAACTTTTTGCTGTATTTAAATTATTTAAGCTTTTTTATAAAGCATATTTATTTCTAGTAAACATTTTATTATGAAGAATTTTAAATACACAAAGTACAGAGAATAACTTACGTATTCCACCAATATTTATTGTGTACTGGCACTGTGTACCGGGCATTTTCTGAAAGAGTTACAAAGAGATAGATGAAATAAAGTAACCCCTGTTTTTATAGATTCTTTTTGTAGTGGATTGTATTTTCCCCTTAAATTTAACTTACATTCTGTCATTCTTACTACTGATTTTTTTTTTTAAATGCTGGAAATTGAACCCAGAGCCTTGTGCATGCTAAGCAGGCATTGTGTTATTCAGTCATACATCCAGTACCTGCTACTGCTACTCATTTTTTAAAAATTGGTTCTTAAGATTGGCAGCCATTATGAAGTCAAACAACAACAAGTGCTGGCGAGGATGTGGGGAAAAGGGTACACTTGTACATTGCTGGTGGGACTGCAAATTGGTGCAGCCAATTTGGAAAGCAGTATGGAGATTTCTTGGAAAGCTGGGAATGGAACCACCATTTGACCCAGCTATTCCCCTTCTCGGTCTATTCCCTAAAGACCGAAAAAGAGCATGCTACAGGGACACTGCTACATCGATGTTCATAGCAGCACAATTCACAATAGCAAGACTGTGGAACCAACCTAGATGCCCTTCAGTAGACGAATGGATAAAAAAAATGTGGCATTTATACACAATGGAGTATTACTCTGCATTAAAAAATGACAAAATCATAGAATTTGCAGGGAAATGGATGGCATTAGAGCAGATTATGCTAAATGAAGCTAGCCAATCCCTAAAAACAAATGCCAAATGTCTTCTTTGATATAAGGAGAGTAACTAAGAACAGAGTAGGGACGAAGAGCATGAGAAGAAGATTAACATTAAACTGGGATGAGAGGTGGGAGGGAAAGGGAGAGAGAAGGGAAATTGCATGGAAATGGAAGGAGACCCTCAGGGTTATACAAAATTACATACAAGAGGAAGTGAGGGGAAAGGGGAAAATAATACAAGGGGGAGAAATGAATTACAGTAGATGGGGTAGAGAGAGAAGAGGGGAGGGGAGGGGAGGGGGATAGTAGAGGATAGGAAAGGCAGCAGAATACAACAGACACTAGTATGGCAGTATGTAAATCAATGGATGTGTAACTGATGTGATTCTGCAATCTGTATACGGGGTAAAATGGGAGTTCATAACCCACTTGAATCAAAGTGTGAAATATGATGTGTCAAGAACTATGTAATGTTTTGAACAACCAACAATAAAAAAATTAAAAAAAAATTGGTTCTTTTTAGTTATACATGACAGTAGAATTCATTTTGATATAATTGTACAAGCATGGAATGTATCTTATTCTAGTGAGGACCCCATGCTTAATGGATTTACATGATGGTGGGATTCACTGTGGTATATTCTTGTAAGTACATAGGAAAATTATTTTTGATTATTCCACTGTCTTTCCTTCTATTCATCCCCTTCATTCCCCCTTGTCTAATCTACTGAATATCTATTCTTCCCATGTGCTGCCCCCTCGTGGTGGGTTAGCTTTTACATATCAGCAAAAATGTTCAATGTCTGGTTTTTTTGGGGACAGGCTTATTTCACTTCACATGATAGTCTCCAGGTTCATCCATTTACTTGCAAATGTCATAAAGTCATTTTTCATTATGGCTGAATAATACTCTATTGTGTATATATACCATAATTTTCTTTTCCATTCATCTCTTGAAGGGCATCTAGGTTGGCTGTCTAGCTTAGCTATTATTGTGTATTGTGTATTGAGCTGCTATAAACATTGATGCATTTTAAATCCTTTGGGTATAAACTGAGGAGTGGGATAACTGGGTCAAATGGTGGTTCTATTCCAAGTTTTTTAAGGAATTTCCATAGTCGTTGTACCAGTTTGCAGTTCCACCAGCAATATATGAGTGAACCTTTTCCCCTACTTCCTTGCCACCATTTATTGTTACTTGTATTCTTGGTAATTGCCATTCTGACTGGAGTGAGATGGAATCTCAGTGCACCTTTAAAATTTGCATTTCTCTCACTGCTAGAGATGTTGAACATTTTTTCATATATTTGTTGGCCATTTTTATTTCTTCTGTGAAGTGTTTGTTCAGTTCCTTTGCCCATTTATTGATTGGGTTATTTGATTTTTTTTTTTTTTTTTTGGTGCTAAGATTTTTGAGTTGTTTATATATCCTGAAAATTAATGCTCTATCTGAGGTGCAGATAACAATGTTTTTCTCCCATTTGTAGGCTTTCTCTTCACATTATTGATTATTTCCTTTCCTGTGAAGAAGCTTTTTTAGTCTGATGTCATCCCATTTATTGATTATTGATTTTACTTCTTGTGCTTTAGGAGTCTTGTTAAGGAACTAAGTTTCTGAGCCAATATGATAGAGTGTTAGGCCTACATTTCCTTCTAGTATGTGCAGAGTTTCTGGTCTAATTTCTTGGTCTTTGATCCACTTTGAGTTGACTTTTTTTGCAGGGATAGGGATTAAATTTCATCCTACTACATATGGATTTTCAGTTTTCCCACCTGCTACTAATTCTTTTTTTAAAAAAGAAATAAAGCATTTAAAGGTGCAGCCCCTACTCCCTGCTTCTCTTCTTCCTTTAACCTTCCAGGTATCTATCTAGTCTTCTAACCTCGTAGTTATCCATATTTTAGTACCTGTATAGTACCATTTAAGTGTGTGCTTAAATATGTTCCTAGTTTAATTACTTTTACTCTCATTTCATTTAAATTTTTATTAGAGTGGCACATGTATTTGGTTTGGAAAGTCAGTAGTTTTATATGAAAAACAGCTGTTCTCTGTTATATCTTCTATTCTGTTCCTCAGAAGCAATCACTTTCAACACCGTCCTTTTTTATCTCTCTCTTCTGGTGTTTATTACTTCCATTTATCAGATTAAACTTGCTAATCTGTTATTGATTAATTTTTTTTTGTTACAGATTTTTTTCCATTGCCTTACCAGTATGAAACATGTTTATTTTACTTCCCTCACTTTTGTGCCTCTGTATGCAAATATGAGTGTGCATGCGTATACACACACACACACACAATTTTCATCCCACCTTCCCAGTATAGATTTTTGTTACAGTTCAAAGTTTTCAGTATTATGACAGGTAAATATTTTTCAGAACTAAACCATGTGCAGTATGATAATTACATTTGTTTTCTTACATGATTTTTCATTTTTCTTTTTTTAAATCTTTTTTTTATTGATTTTATTTTTTTAAATATACGACAGCAGAATGCATTACAATTGATTTTTCATTTTTCTACATTGACAGATACCTCTTTTTCTTTTGCATAGATTTCTGTGTTCCTAGTTCTAACTAGGAACATTTTATATTATTGAGACACTTTATATTTAGTAGGGTTCAAACCGTACTAAATATAAAGTGTCTCAATATATTTAAGCATATCAGTTTCAAATTTGTCTTGGAATCATCCATCTTAGAATGTTCCCCCTTTTTTGTTTACTTGTTTTTATTGTACGGATTGATTGTTTTTTGGGCCTGTTGTAGAGTTGTATTTAGTATTATCTTCTTTCACCATTACTATAGAAATTATAGAGTATTGTACTCTACCATTTGCTGTTGCTTACCTAACATTATTTTTAGCGTTTGTTTATGTTGATGCCTGGAATAGATCTAATTTAATTGTTGTATAGTATACTATTGTATGACTGAACCATTTAAAAAAATTTCCATATTGATTAATGTTTATACATTTTCACTAATACTTATCAAACTTCCAAAATTTGATAAGTGGGTGAAAATATTAATATCATATTTGTATTTGATAAGTTGCTGGGATTAAGATGTGCATTGCTGTATCCAGCTGCTTTTGGTACTTTTTAATTTTGTTTTTTGTAATAAGACTTTTATGTGTACATACATTTTATGTGAACATACATTGCAATTTTTTCCTAGCATGTTACTTGTATTTTACTATTGCTCATGGTATCTTTTGCATACAGATATATTTTCATGTAGAAAAGTTTAGTAGTTATTTCCTTTATGATTTATGGGGTTTTCTCCCTATTCTGATATGTGAAGGTATCTTTTAATAGTTTAAAGCTTTAGGTTTTACTTTTTGAATTGTGTTTATCTATTGAAGGGATTAAGTTCATTTTTTTGTCCTATGGAGAACTAATTAGCCCCAGCCACCACCACCCTCCACCCCCAGTGAATAATAATAGCACCTTTATATATCATGTTGTCATGTTTGTTTAGGTTTTTTCTGGGCTTTCTCTTCTATTATTCCAGTTTGATTATTTGCCAGTAAGTCTTAATATCTGGTAGGCCAAGTTCTTCCTCCTACTCCTCAAAATAAGATTAGGTATTCGATGTAATAATTCAAAAAGCTTTGAGTTCATCAAATAGTATCACCTTGTCAAGTTCCATGAAAAACCTTGTTGGAATTATTGTTGAATGACTGGTTTGATTTGAGGAGAATTGGTTACCTTTCTTTACACATTAACTCTTCCCATCTGTGACATATGGTGTATCTTTCCATTGAACATAGTACATAAGTCCTTTTGTTTTCTTTTCTGCCTTATATTATAGTCTCATATTTTCCACAAAGGTTTACTACCTTTACTATTTTTTGTAGATATTGGACAGACTTTGTTTATATTCTAAAGTGAATCTTTTAAAATTACATTTTAAAATCTTTGTCACTGGTGTGGTGGTGTGCTGTTATATTTTTCCTGATAGTGACCTTTTCACTAGTAACCTTACTGAACTCTAATATTAATTCTAGTACCTTAATAGTAGAGTCTTTAGTATTACCTTCATATTCAACAAATTTTAAAGCTCTAGTAAGACACTTCTTGTATAGAGAAGAGATAGAAGCAGGAGCTTTCATAGCTGGTTTTGTGTATTTGAGAAAATGATGCAGGGAAGATTATTTTGGATTGAATAGAAAGTGGTACTATTTTTAGTTCTTTACTATTAGGTTTAGTGCTTAAGCCCATTTGATTCTCAGAAAATATGAATGAATTTACTTCTATCTTTTACTAAGGAGTCTTGGACATATTAGTAGATTTGGCCATTTAGGAGACAGTTAAGAAAACAGGGGAAGCTGGGCACAGTGGCACATGGCTTTAATCCCAGAAGCTTGGGAGGCTGAGGCAGGAGGATCATGAGTTCAAAAGGAGCCTCAGCAACTTAGGCCCTAAGCAACTCAGTGAGACCCTGTCTGTAAATAAAATATTAAAAACGGCTGGGGATATGGCTCAGTGGTTAAGAGCCTCTGAGTTCAGTCTCTGGTGTCTGCCCCTCTGCCCGCCCCCCCCACCAAAAAAACCCAGGGGAAATAGAATAATGCTACCTTTCTTTTCTTTATGATAATGGTAACCTGTAGCTCCTTTATTAATATTTAAGTTCTTTCTGTCAAAAAAAAAAAAGAACTTCTTAGAGATGGTTAGTATTTTATGAGAAATAAATGTAGCTATGTGACTTTGAGCACATTTTTGATTTAGGAGAGTAATGTTTGGGGAACAGGATGCAGTTGTGGAGATAAGAAATTTTGAAGGAAAAATTTTTCCTTTTTTCTTTCAAAATGAATAACATATGCCCCGGTGTCATTTTTTGTGACTACACATAATTTTCAGCATTTGACTGTCTTAAAACTTGCAGTTTTTAAAGGCAAGTTAATGCAGAAATATTTTAATTTAAATTCTTGAGGGATGAATAGAATATTTAATATAACCCATTAATCTGTTAATGATTAACTTTTCAGTTCACACAAAAGATGTTGGACAACTTCTACAATTTTGCTTCATCATTTGCTGTCTCTCAGGCCCAGATGACACCGAGTCCATCTGAAATGTTCATTCCAGCAAATGTGGTTCTGAAATGGTATGAGGCATTTTGATCCCTAATATTAAAGCTTTGGTAACTATATATTGTTTGCCTGTGAATGTATTTGTTCTTTAATATTTTAAAAGTGTTTTCTCTTGTGGACATCAACATATATTAATGTTTTTGTATGCCAATAATGTAGCATTCAGATCAAGATGGTCTGTACCCTCAATATTCTTTTGTATATTGGCCATTATGAATTTGTAAAGGTAAGAAGATATAATTGCCTATGTTTTAGGGAGGTCCTAAAACATACATATATATATTTGTGTATTTTGCATTTGCATTTGAATTTTGAATTTAAAGTACCCTATACGAGGTTTAAAATATCAATCAAAACTTTTTCCCCTTTGTTTAGAAAGTCTTCATGTGTAGGGCATCAGGGTAGTTTATTGCATTCTGAGTATGAATGACTAATAAATCTGTTTCCCCATGTTTTTGTTTTGTAGGTATTTCTTTTCACTTTTAATATCCGAATAGTGGGGGGATGTTTAGGAAGTTTTTTGTTGAGAAGTGGTACCTGGTGTGGCATGGAGAGCACTGGAATATACTGGGTTTGAGTTTTGTCACAATGTAGCTATGTGACTTTGAGCACATTATTCTCATCTGTTCTTGAAATGAGGGAGGAGTTGTCTTGATTTGTTTATTTTTTTCCTTAGGTGCTTTCTAGCACTTGAATTTGCAGAAGATGAATAGTTATTAAATCTATATGATTTGGGCTCTGATAAAAGCTAATCATAACTGTTCTTATTCTTTAATCATTGCTTGCTCTCTCTTTGCAAGAATAATAAATTTCTAGATTAGCTTATTTCTTAGCTTTATAGAAATGACATAAAATTGTTTCTGATAAGTTATTTTGTAGATTATGAAAGATCCTAATTCAGGTTTTTTTTTAATTATAAAAATATTATATTTTTTTCTTTTCTAGGTATGAAAACTTTCAAAGACGACTAGCACAGAACCCTCTCTTTTGGAAAACATAATTTGAATAAAATTATTTTTAATGGATTTTGAAATTTGTCATGATTTGAAGATACACAACAATAGACAATTTAAAAGCATGAAGTCAAAAGGATCATGGAGCCTAAGTTTAAAAACTGCTTAGTAACTGTGAATCTAATTAAAATCTTCATAAAAAAATTTAAAACAATGAAAAATGGAAATGTTTATTATTAGTGACTTTCTCCCTTTTAAAAGCATAAAATACTACTCAGGCAAACATTTTGTTTTGGCTATTCATTTTTTTTTCCTTAAAGCCTATTCACAATAGTAGTGTGCCAGATGATATTGCATGTGTAATCTTTCATTTGTTTTCACAGTGGTTTGCTAGAGTAATTAACTTTAAATTAACTATCTCAAAATTGGGGAACTTTTGAAAGCAGCAGATATATGCATTTTTAGATATGGAAAATTATTTTCAGGCAGTATTTCTATGATTAACAAAATTTTTCAAGTAAGACAGGTTGTCTGTCAATTTTTATATATGCAGATTCACACAATGTTATTTGCTTAATAAAATTGCCACGATTAATACTGATTAATATTGGTAATGTTACTAGGAAATGTGTATAGAATATAGGATTCGTTATCTTTGCATATGAATGTAGAGCTTTTGTGTCTAGAATATAGGATTCATTATCTTTGCATATGAATGCAGAGCTTTTGTGTCTTGTTTAGAAAGGAACCCTTTGGCCAAAGACCACCAAGATCTCACCTATAATCAAAGTTAGATTTATTAGCTTGCTGTACCTTGAGAGTATGTATACTAGAGGAACCCTGAGGTATTCCAGAAGTGGAAAACATAGAGGAGTTTGGAGCCTGGAGTTAGCAAGTAATGCTGAAAATTTGGAAACTAGGGAGTTGCTGGTACAATGTTTTTAGAATGTGTGAGTCTGTATAGCTATTTGTTAAAAATCTGTTGATCTGACATTAAGAGTTTGAGCTTGGATACTTTCCTGCATTGTCAAAGTTTGGTAGACTTACGTGTTTTCCAAGTTGTACTTTTTTTTTTTTTTTTTTAAGTTCTCAGTTCTCCTTTTACAAGCCAGAATTGAAGGTTAGACCATTATCTTCTGAAGTTTTGACCAATTTTGTATTGCTATTTACTGGGTTATAATTGTGTATCAGGTTTTTCAATGGTAGTGAATACCCTCAGGTCTTCTTGTTAATGAGTGATCATTGTTGAATCATGTAACTTGACTCTGCACAGAAGGCATCAGCCAATTACAATACAATTAGAAGAAGCAAAATGATTATTGTCCTATAAGCTTACAAAACTTAAGCTACAAAAACATCCCAAGTGCACCTAGGCCTATTCCAGAGTCAGGTAGAGATCAGGATGGTAGAGATCAGCCACTTATTTTAACCTAGTCAAAATCTAGGTATTTGCTGTCCAGTGATTTTTATAGAGGTACAACAGGAAGCATTAATTAAACACAAACTGTAACTTGACTGGCTCAGAGTAAATTAAAGACTATGTGATTATTTATGACAATTTAGGGTAGTGAATTTAAACCAGTTTGTTGGTCTTCTAGAGAAGATGATGAGGGTGAAATATTTGATCACCTTTTGTAGTTGTATTATTTTTCCTCTTAGAGTAGTATTTTGCACAGAATAAATAAGAGGTACTACTTCTGGAAGCTCTTTTAAGTAGTATATATACTTGCTTTATTTTGGAAATGTCTGGTTATCTTTCTGAAGGAAACATGGTATACTGGAGAGAAGGAAGTTTTAAATATGTGAAAATCCTCTTAACAAGTATTCTATATATACAAGATAGGTTTTTTATAGGATGTAAGTGAAAGCCTGGTGTTGAGATAAGTAATTCCTAGTGGGTTATAGGAAGTATAAATATTGTTTATCTTTGGTACTCTAATCCATGAACTTTGATAGTAGACCTAATTGATTAAGGTAATAGGAGAAATGCAAACAATCATACAAAAACTGGTACCTGAATGTTAATAGCATTATTCATAGTAGCCCACAAGTGGAAACAGTTCAGGAGACCATCAATTTGGTGTGTAAATAAACTGGTTTATTTGCATAATATTAATAGCATGACAAGGAATAGAATACCAAACATGCTGTGACATGGGAGCATCTTGAAAATATGCAAAGTGAAGGAAGCCAGTCATGAGAAACCACTAACATTGATTCTGTTTATAAAATATCCAGAAAAATCAAATCTAGAGACAAGATTAGTGATTGCTTTAGGGATGTTGAGGTTTTGGATAGGGAATTAACTACTAATGAGTATGGTGCAGCTTATATGAGGGATGAAGATGTTCTAAAATTAGATTGTGAGTGTGTACTTTAAATGGGTGAATTGTATGTGAATTATCTTAAAGCTTTTTCGAAAGTTAAAAGTAGCAAATGCTGAAAGCAGGTATGTATAAGTGATGGGCAAATATAGAAGATGCAGAAATTGATTATTTGTGGTTATAAATCTAAAATGAAAATGCTTTATAACTAAGGATATAAGAAGATAGCTCTACTCTCTTCAACAAAATTCTGTGTGGTCAGTCTTCAATTCCTAATGTATTGCATTTTGATGGTGCAAGTATGAGATAAACCAGTAAATAATGATAAAGTAGAACCTATTAGAGATGTTGAAATCTAGAACCAGCATTTCCAAGATTTATATTATTATGGTTTGCATCTTAACTGTCTCCCAAGGGCCCATGTGCTGAATGAAGGCTTGGTCACCAGCTTGCAGCACTGTTGGAAGAAAGAAGGTGGAGAGACAGGGCCTAGTGAAAGGAAGTTGAGTCATTGAGACCATTCTCCTGAGGTGGTGTTTGGACTCTGGCCCATTCCTCTCTTTTCTTTCCAGCCACCAAGAGGTGAACATACTTCCTCTGCCACTTGTTCCACTAAAATGTACTGCACCATGATGGGCTGAAACCTCTGAAACTATTAGCTTAAATATGCTTTTCCTTCTTTAAAGCTGATTACTTCAGGTATTTTGTCCCAGTAACAAGATAACTAACAGATATGTTCTAGGTTATGTATGATAGTTGATGAGTAGTTACAATAAGACATTGTCAGCCAGGTGCAGTGGCACATGCGTGTGATTTCAATGACTGAGGAGGCTGAGACATGGAGAATCAAAAGTTCAGGGCCTGCCTCAGCAACTTAGCCCTTGTCTCCAAAAACAAAAAGGGTGTGTGTGTGTGGGGGGGAGAGGTGCTGAGGCTATAACTCCATAGAGCTCCTGCCTTGCACGTGGGAGGCACTGGGTTTGATCCTCAGCACCACATAAAAATAGATATTGTGTCCATCTACAACTAAAAACATTAAAAAGAAAAAAGAAGAAAAGAAATGCCAATGTTGGGTACATACATCATCAAAGCTGTGAAATATCTGATTCTTGTTACTTAAAATTGCTAATAAAATTCTTAATTCACTTTATTTCTTCAGCAAATGATTTAAAAGGTGGCTTAGAACCATATAAAAATGGGTATATTGGACATAGATGGTAAATGGATAGTGATTATGTTTTCTCAGTGAATGCAGATATATTCTGTTTCTTACCTTTGGATATTTTGACTTATGTTCATGTTTTCTCAGACAGTTCTTTATAAATTTGCCTTTCCCAGATATAATAAAACTGTAAAGATGTCTTAACTGTGTGAACTTTCAGATTTCTTTCATTTACGGAAAAAAGAAAAGATAATAGGAAAAAAACAAGTTTTTTTGGCATTCTTTAGATTTTAGGCATCTAAACAATTTTAAGAGGGTTTTTTGTTTTTAATCCAACCTTAAAGGAAGAAATCTGGTTAATCAAAGTTCAGCCTTCTTAGGGTAAATTATACATAAGTAAAATTTTAATAAAAATATTTTAGTGACTACATTTCAGGAAAAAAAGAAACATACTCGTGTTCATCCAAAGAATGGCACGGTAACTGTAAGAAGATAAACTTTATGGGAATAAATTACAGGCCTAGCAAATGTCACTGTCCATAAGTTGTACTCAATCAGTGACTAAGGTTTTTTTGTTTTGTTTTTTTAAAGCTGTGGATTTAACCCAGGGGTTAAATCCACTGAGCCACATTCCCAGCCTTTTTTATGTTTTATTTTGAGACAGGTCTTGCTAAGTTGTGTAGGGCCTTGCTAGGTTGCTGAGGCTGGCTTTGAACTTGCGATCCTCCTGCCTCAGCCTCCCAAGTATTATTATAGGCATGCACCACTGTGCCTAGCTAGTGACTAAATTCTTATATTCTGTTGTACATCCGTAGTGGATTCTGCTTTGCTGCAAAAACATTATTGTCTATAAAATCCTCAATCATCATTATGTTTAGTCTTCTGGACGAGACATCAGAGAAAAACTGCCCTCTATGAAAATCAGTTTAGCAGATAATGTTCAACAACTAGTATGGTAATAAAGTTCCAAGATGATGATTCTTGGATTTATAATAGCTAAATAATAAGTATCTTCTCTTGATGGCTGTACAGCCACTCCATTAGTAGACTTAAAACTAATAATTCTTAGGAATTTTCCAGAAGGCAGCATCTTTGGAAGAAGACTAATTAAGACCCTCAAATTAAACAAATGGCAGCAAAAGTGGAGAGCTTCTTCCTAAGGCAATCAATAAGAAAGATAAATTTTCTGGTACCTTTGCTCCTTTTTCCTTTTGCTTATGGTTTGTTTGTCCTCTAGAGATTCCCTAAAGGTTTCTGTATATGCTGTCATACATCTTTATCATTTTTTTAATCCTGTATTGTCTTTTTTGACCATCTTTAAAAAGTGCAAAACATTTTGAGCCATTTTCTCAGAACATAGCTGCTTTCTGAATCTTCCAAATTCCATTGCCAAAAACAAAACAAAACTTTAATGGCTATTAAATTCATGGGGAAGTCAGTTTCCTTCCATTAATCCCCTTTTGATATTTGATTTTTCTTTTCATTAACCCCAATTTTCATTTCATTCTTATAAAAACAATCTTTCATCCAACAAAATGGTTCTGCTACAATCATTATAGCACTCTTAGCAGAACCAAGATCACCAGGGAAGGGGAAAATGTTGGAGTTAATTCTCACTGCAATAGTCATCTTTCTTCAAAGATACCAGACTTATCTGCAGAAACTATTTAATATTTAATATTCTCCCCTGAGTATATGCCCATATCAAGGAAATATTGACTCACTCCAGCTGGGACAAATGATTTTTATATTTCTAATCTTTTCTGTAATGCACTAGGGATTACATTTATTCTGAAATTTCTTGGATTCTGTTTTTAAATTTATGTGAGTATTTAACATAAACCAATTAGCACTAGAACTGTAGGGTTTTTTTTTAATGTTTATTTTTTAGTTGTAGTTGGACACAAAACCTTTATTTCACTTATTTATTTTTATGTGGTGCTGAGGCCCTAACCCAGGATCTCACACGTGCAAGGCGAGCGCTGTACCACTGAGCCACAATCCCAGCCCCAAGAACTGTAGGTTTTAAGAACCCTTATCTGACTAATTTTGACTTAAGGTATCTTTAGGACAATTTTGTTCATGTCCCAGTTTTCCTTAATGGTCACTTATAATTCCAGGTTACTTTTGGTAAAGTGAAAGGTAATGCTAGGATGAGAAAACAAGTCAGAGTCCCATCTTAAGATAGCCCAAGTTCATTTGCAGGTGAACTCATGAGAGAAACAGGCTGGCTCAGCACCACATACAAATAAAGATGTCTGCCAAAAACTAAAAAATAAATATTAAAAATTCTCTCTCTCTCTCTCTCTCTGAAAAAAAAAAGGAAAGTATTGCTTGTGTGAATCTGATCATGAATTTGCAGATTCCTGGCATGTGGATATAAAGACTACTATTTCTCACAGATAAGACAGGGAAATTCTTGTATGGTCTCAAAAAAAGGTGGCGGAAAGCAAAGTGCCCAAATCAGATTGTGAGACCTTCTGTGAACTTGTTAATTCTTAGCAACTTGGAGGTCAGATTCAATAGGTCTATAACTATCTTCTGTCCTATAAACTTTTTTCTGCATGCAGCAGTACCATAGGCAATGGGGCAGGATTGCTAATGGTAAATCAAATATTTGGCAGACTCTTTACCAAGGAAAATGAGTAGCTGTCTGGTCAGATAACGAAACTCCCAGGGATCTTTATTCCTAGGACAAAAAAATAAGCCCAATCCTGAAGGACATTGTTGAAATAATTGGCTTTGAGCAGATGAAAACTAAAGGAATTACACATATGCACACGATTATTGAGTTGAGGGTCCATACTGGGGTAGCAAGGATCTAGCTAAATCTAGCAGACCTAAACCTTTTAAGATCTGCAATATAAGACCTCCAGGAACACCTCCATTCAAAGTTAGCTTTATTGGAGTGCTGCAACAAGCGAGAATGCACACTAAGGGAGAAGTGGGACTTGTCATATGGGAGGAGTTGGGGAGAGGTTTAGGGGGCTGGAGTTAATCTTGGATCATTTTAGCAGGGGTTAGTCAGGATGTGTAAACAATGATTGTTGAAACATCTTTGGAACACATGTACCTCAGTACACTTCACTTTTTATCAGTTTGGGGTCTGTATATGGGTCTGTTATTAGTTGGTGTTCAACCTTTGACCTTAGATGGTTCTTCTTGATGTTAAGGTGGTACGCTTTGTGCCTTTTTTGAGTTTTGTATGTGTATTTTGCAAGTTAGAGTTTGTTTCATTCCTCAGTACTTTAATGTCAACTATTCTACCATCTCTGTCTCTCTTCTAGGACTTGTTTACCCATGGAATGTTGTCCAAGTTCTTCTATATGTTTCTCACTATGTACTTCCAAAACAGTGCTTTCTAATGTAAATAGAATGTGAGCCATGCAGGTGAATTCACGGGAGAAACAGGTTGGCTGTATGTTAAAAGGGAAAGTATTGCTTGTGTGAATCTGGACAATGTTTAGCAAGGTTCTCAGCTAAATCTCAGCAGACCTAAAGCTTTTAAGGTCTGTGATATAAGACTCCGGGAAAACACCTCCATTCAAAGTTAGCTTTATTGGGGTGCTGCAACAAGGAAGAATGCACACTAAGGGAGAAGTGGAACTTATCATATGGGAGAAGTTGGGGAGAGGTTTAGGGGGTTGTGATATGGGTCTCAGTACATAGTTAATGTACTGTTTAGAAGTACATAGTTAATGTAAATTAACATTCTCTAGTAGCTGCGTTAAAAAAGCAAAACAGGTGAAGTTAATTTTAATAATGTATTTCAATCTAACATGTAAAATATTATTGCAACAAGTAATCAATAAAAAATTAATGAAACATACTTTTGCATAAAAAGTCTTCAAAATCTGGTGTATATTTTATAGTATATCTCAAATTTAGATGCCAGGTTTTCAAAAGTTAAAGTAATGTAGTACTACCAAGACAAGTTGTACTTATTGGGAAAATAAATTAGTTAAAATGAAATAAAACAAGAAATTCCAATCTTTAGTCTTACTAGTCCTATTCATGTGCTCAATAGTCACATGAGAACAGAGGCTTCCATACTGGGAAGTGCAGTTCTAGAGTGCTGTAATCTATCCTTGCATTTTGAGGACTCCAGATCTCTTTACTCCAGAATCTCATTTCTGTTTCCTGAAATGCCTCATAATCTATAGGAACTTCAAAATCAATATGTACAAATTGGAACTCATCTCTGAAATCTGCATTCCTGTTACCTATCTTCCTTATCTTAGGAAACTGCATTAATTTCTGTCAGGTTAGTATCCAAAATTTGAATACTGTTATTGATTTTTCCTACCTTCTCAGCCTTACCCAATCAATGATATGCTAAGTACTATCAGATCTTCAAATATTTAAAAATCCATTCACTTCTTTATTTCTGCATTTACTATGAAGTTGAGGCTAATGTTTCTCAAACTCTGATGTAGTAATATATCCTTTGGGGACCTTGTAAATAAAGATTCTGACTCAGTTGGTCTGGAGAGGAGCCTAAGTCTGCATTTCCAACAAGCTTCTAGGTGCTGCTGCTGTTCTGTCAACCACACTTGGAATAGAAAGGAATTAGGTCCATCCTTACCAAGGTCTCTTAAAGGGCCTCTCTGCTATTTTACCCCTTCCTCTAATCCATTTGTTACACTGCAACAAGAGTGATTTTTATAATATATAAATTGGATCATCTCAATATCTTGCTTAATATCCTTTGGTAATTTCTCAAGTGAGAATGAAGCAGGGAATCATTACAGATCCTTCTTTGCTCTCAAACTTTTATCTCCTACACTCATTTCCCCTACCTCAACTTGTTCATATTCTACCATGTGTGTATGACTTGAAGGGCTTTTGTATATATTTTTCTGCTGAACTCAGCCTCATCTTCCATTTCCTTGACTTTGTTAATTCTCTTTTATGTCTCACCTTAGATTTCACTTCCCGTGCAGAGTTTATTCAGATTCCCCCCCAAAAGGATAGTCTCCTGGTCCTGCCTCTCATCCTGAAGCATTGTGCAGCACTCAGTCAACTGTATATTATTGCCTTTTTATTTGTCTGCTTTTCCCCTGAAAGACTTTAGATTTCCTGAGATTAGGAGCTCTCTTTTTAATTGTGGCAAATAGTGGATGTGCAAAAGATATTTTTGAAAAACTGAACAAGATGTGAGAATACAATGCTTTGCCAAAAAGTCAGTGCTTCTCTGATTAAAATGTCTAATATCACTGTTTGCTTTCAATATGTGACTTTCAGAAGGATCTACAAAAGAATAAGTTGAAGTAAGAGAGATGTTTGAGGTTTTGTTTTTCATTAGGGAATCATTTTCTAGGACTCCTTTTATTTTCAATTTCTCAAATATCAATGTATATCCATAAAATATATAGTATATTTTTTGAAACATGTTTTATAAAACATTAGTTCTGCTAGACATTTTGTGAAGAAATCTTCCATGTTGTTTAAGAAACAGCACAATATTCCTTTTACTAAAATTTATGTTTCAAATCTATACAATATTCTTGCAAACTCAAGATAGCAAAATCCTCAGTAATATTTTTAAGCATGTTTAACTTGTTATCCTAGCTTATTTGACTTTAGAACTCATTTTAATTTCCCTTTAGAAAATGCAGTGAAATAAGAGAAAACTAATTGCCCCTTTGTATGACAAAAGTCTAAATATGGAATAAGAGTCATTTGTATATATGATCTGGCTTCAACATCCATTGAGACTGTTTCATGACCTGCTATTTCTTTTTCTTTTTTCATTTAAAATGTACTAATATTTATCAGGTATGAGGCATCACTACATAATAACTTTTTAAAAAAATTTAATTGCTCAAAACTTAGCATTTTCTAATCCAGAATTACAGAGTTTTATTTAGCTATGAACTCACTAGCATTTGGCTTTATTTTTTCAAAAGAGAAAAAATGTAAAACTCTGTAAGTTGTTGTCTTTTGCAATGATGGATAGAGAACAATAAAGCTGTGGTACAATAGTTAAGATTATAAGCTCTAGAGTCATGGGCCTTGGATTTTAAACCTGCCTCTACCATTTATTTACTGCTGCAATCTTATTTAATTACTTTGTCTCTCTGTCCTGTTTTGCTTATCTGTAAAATGAAATGACCACAGTATCTGCCTTAGAGGCTTAAGTATAAACTTACATGAAGTTTTAGCCTGATGCATCCCATGTGCTAAGTATAGACATCTGATTTTAAAATTGATCAAGGGTAATTCATTGATCAAGTGACCTATGGTCACTATCAGTTTCAAAGAACAATTCAAACTGTTATATCATTGGAGATATATATATATATATATATATATATATATATATTTTTTTTTTTTTTTCCTTCCT
The DNA here is from genome assembly GCF_021218885.2 of Marmota monax. Lineage (NCBI taxonomy): Eukaryota > Metazoa > Chordata > Mammalia > Rodentia > Sciuridae > Marmota > Marmota monax. The sequence goes on along the minus strand of NW_026695236.1, from coordinate 3,855,070 downwards.
TCTCAGCCTTACCCAATCAATGATTATGCTAAGTACTATCAGATCTTCAAATATTTAAAAATCCATTCACTTCTTTATTTCTGCATTTACTATGCAGTTGAGGCTAATGTTTCTCAAATTCTGATGTAGTAATATATCCTTTGGGGACCTTGTAAATAAAGATTCTGATTCAGTTGGTCTGGTGTGTACACACACACAGACACACAGACACACACACACACACACACACATATATATATAAAATTTGAATAGATTCATATCTACTAAAAATTAAATTATATATATATATATTTAACTATATTTTAGTTTTAGGTCAACACAATATCTTTATTTTATATTTATGTGGTGCTGAGGATTGAACCCAGTGCCTCATGCATGCTAGGTGAGCACTCTACCACTGAGCCACAACCCCAGCCCCCTGGGCTTCCTTTTTAAAGATGAGATGACTGATAACTATTTGTATACTACCTGTATTTGTATGTATGTGTTGGTACTGGGGATCAAACCCAAGGGGCACTTCATCACTGTGTTACATCTCCAGCTCTTTTTAAAAGTGTAGGGATAACTACAGAAATAATATTGTTATTTTGGATAACAAAAACATGTTTCTTGCTTGTAATTTTATTTTCTTACTTTGGTTTGTTTACTCGAGGCTTGGAAAAAAATGGAAGAGATAGTGGTAAGTAAAAGTCCTTCAAAGGTTGGTAGTCAGCTGGGCACGTGCCTTTAATCCCAGTGGCTTGGGAGGCTGAGGCAGGATCTTGAGTTCAAAGCCCGCCTCAGTAACAGAGAGGCACTGAGCAACTCAGTGAGACCCTTTCTCTAAATAAAATAAAATGTGGCTCAGTGCTCAAGTGCCCCTGAATTCAATCCCTGGTACCCCACCTCCAAAAAAAAAATGTTGGTGGTCACAAGGGAGAAAAATAAAAATAGGACTAGACAATTTGAATAGGTTTATATCTACTAAACATATTAAATTGATAATTTAATATATGATTTTCCAAAACAGCAGATGGGTTCACTGGTGAATTTAAAGAAGTTATTCCAATTCTTTGCAATATCTTAATAAGGAAAGGAGTACTTTCTAACTCATTTTATGAGGCCAACATTACTCTAACACCTTAACCAGATAACATTGTAAGAAAAGAAACTACAGACCAATATATCTCATGAATATAGATGCAAAAGCCTCAATAAAATATTAGATCAAATCTAAAAAACAGAATTACATGCCATGACTGAGATTTATCTCAGGTATATAAGGCATTTGTCATGAAAACTCCCAGAAACTTAGTAATATGAAGGACTTTTGTAAGTTTATAAAAAAAAGATCTATAAAACCCCTAAAAGTTGTACTTGATAGAAGTTTGAATCTTTCCCACTAAGATCAGAAAAGACAAGGACATCCCTTTACCATAACTTCCCACCATCACAATGGAAGTTCTAACTAATGCTGTGAGATAAATAAAGAAAATAAAATGTATGAAGATGGAGAAAGAAGAAGCCAAACTGTCTTTGTGAGTAGATGTCATGATCACTTGTGTAAAAATCTAAGAATTAGGGGAAAAAAAAAAAAACCTCTTGGAACTAGTACATGGTTATAGTAATTTTGCTGGATACAAGGTGCCACAGTCTGGCTGGGCATGAGCCACTTGCCAAGCAGAAACAAACTTTATTTTTAGAACACATGCAGCACCACAAGAGCTCTTCAGGAATTCCCTCAGAGCCCAACTGCCACCACCGGCTTCCAGGGAGCCTCTCAACCCCCAACTCCTCCTGCTCTTGAGGCCGATTGGCTGGGTCGCATGGGCGGAGCCAAAAGAGTCCCCCAATGAGCAGCTCCGTGGTCTGAAAGGGTGTGGAAACAGCCCAATGAGCATCACCATAGAGGAGCCAATCAGCTGGCAGCTGGAAGTTTGCTGGGGCCACGGTGAGCCAATCAGCTGGAAGTTTGCTGGGCCCTCTGTGAGCCGATCAGCTGGAAGTTTGCTAGACCCCTTCGGCTGTGGCTCTCAACAACAAGGTTAATATATAATTAGCACTCAAGAAAGTGACATATTTAGGTATAAATTTAACAAATTCTGTATAAAACCTCATAAGCTCTGATGAAAGAAATCAGGAAGAAATAATAAAGGGAAAAATGTTCTATGTTCAAGGAGAGGAAGACTCAGTATTGTCAAGCTATCAGTTCTTCCCAACTTGTCTAGAGATTCATTGTGATTCCAGTTAAAATCCCAGCAAGCTGTGTGATGGATACAAACAAACCGATTCTATAGTTTTATGACCAGACAGAATAGCCAATACAATATTGAAGGAAAATAAGAAAGTTGGAAGATTGACACTACTCAACTAAACAATTACTATTAAACTATACTGGTCAAGACAATGTAGTATTGTCCACAGAATAGTAAAATTAATGGAACAGGTCAGAGAGTCCAAAAATAGACCCACATAAATATGGTCAACAGGTCTTTGATAACAGAACAAAGGCAAAGCAATGGAACAAAGATAGTCCTTTAACAAATCTTGCTGTCAACTGAACAGCTACATTCAAAAAAGGTCAGTGTAGACACAGGTCTTATACCCTTAACAAAAATGAACTAACATGTATCATAGACCTAAATGCAAAACACAAAACTATGAAACTCCTAGAAGATAACATACGTGAAAACCTGGACTACCTTTGGAATGCTAAAGATTTTTAGATACAAAACCAAAGATACAATCCATGAAAGGAAAAATTGAAAAAAAAAAGAACTAAAATTAAAAACTTCTGTTCTATGAAAAACAACATGAAGGGAATGAGAGGACAAGCCACAGACTGGGAAAAAATATTTGCAAAAGAGACATCTAATAAAGGACTGCTTTATAAAATATACAAGAAACTTTTAAAACTCAATGCAAAGGAGAAGAAAAACAAAGACACACCTCTCCAAAAGATACATGAATGCAAAATAAGCATATGAAAATGTACTTCATATCATATAGAATATGAAAAACTAAAATGAGATACCACTACAAACAGCTATAGAATTGCTAAGATCTAGAATACTGACACTACCCAAGATGATGATGTGTAATTGCTGATGGGAATGCAGAACAGTACACATCTTTTGGAAGACAATTTGACATTTTCTCACAAAATTAAACATTTATTTATTGCAGTGCTGGTGATTGAACCCAAATGTGCTCTACCACCAAGCTACACCTCCCAGCCCTTTTTTATGTTTTGTTTTGAGACAGAGTCTTGCTAAAAGATTAGCCTTGAACTTGTAATCTTCCTGCTTCAGCCTGCTGAGTAGCTGGTATTATAAGCATGGTCACCATGCTTGGCCCCAAACATAGTTATAATAGAATGTTATTCAGCACGAAAAAAGCTATAAAGCCACGAAAAGAACTATCAATATATGTTAGTAAGTGGAAAAAACCAATCTGAAAAGGCTACATACTAACTAGATGACATTCTGGAAAGGGAAAAACTATAAACGGAATAAAAGATTAATGATTTATGGGAATTGAGAGGAGGACAAATAGGCAGAGAACAGAATTTTTACAGCAGCAAAATTCTTCTATATATTATTGCAGGTTGAATACTCATCTGAAATTCTTGGGGTCAGAGTGTTTTAGATTTTGAATTTTTTCAGATTTTTGAATTTTTGACAACATGGTACAACATGTGTAAATTTTGAGGACATTATGCTAAATAAAATAAGCGAGTTACAAAAGACTAATACTATAAGATTCCACTTATGTGAGTGAGGTGTTCAGAGTAGCCCAACTCACAGAAAGTAGAATAGTGGTTGTTATGGTTTTGGGGGGTGAGGAGAAGAGCAAATGGGGAGTTGTTTAATGGGTATAGAGTCTCAATATTGTAATATAAAAAGTTCTAGAGATTGACTGCACAATAATGAGAATATAATTAACACTATTGAATTGTACCCTTAAAGATGAATAATAAAGCTAAATTTTATATTGTGTATTTGCTGATTAAAAAATTTAAAAATAGTTTGCAACAAAAAATTTCATGTTTTCAAAAGCTTAGTTTTGTATTCTTGCCTTATCCGTTGTTGACCTTGTATTAGTTTTTCCCCTACATTGGATTCATTCTTTTGATTTTAACAGTGACAGAGGACAGTAAGTGGCTGTTCATAGTTAGGTTGTACTTGGAGACCTCTGATAATTGGGAAAGAGGCCAAGTTGGAAATAATACTAGCTCCTTCAAATGGAAGCTTTTCCATATGTAGTATGAAAGGGCCTGACGATAAAATTTTGGTGAGGAGTGTGCCAACCGCAGGAGTGATGGCCGTCTTCATGAATGGAAAATCAGTGATCCTTATTTATACCTCTGCATAGTAGGACATATCATGCAAATCTGTTCTTACAACTTATGAAGAGAGAGGGAAAGGGTGGGGGAGAAAGAGAGAGACAGAGACATAGACACATCAGTTCTGGAAAGGGACAGAATTCCTAATGCAAAATTTTCCTTTAGAGAAAGTCAGATATAGAGAATCATTTTTTTTTTAAATTTTTTATTGTGGGTTGTTCAAAACATTACAAATTTCTTGACATATCATATTCCACACTTTGATTCAAGTGGGTTATGAACTCCCACCTTCACCCCATACACAGATTGCAGAATCACATCAGTTACACATCCATTGATTTACATATTGCCATACTAGTGTCTGTTGTGCTCCGCTGCCTTTCCCATCCTCCCCCTCCCCCCTCCCCACCTCTCCCCTCCCCTCCCCTCCTCTCTCTCTACCCCCTCCACTGTATAACCCTGAGGGTCTCCTTCCATTACCATGCAATTTCCCTTCTCTCTCCCTTTCCCTCCCACCTCTCATCCCTGTTAAATGTTAGTCTTCTTCTCCTGCTCTTCGTCCCTACTCTGATCTTAGTTACTCTCCTTATATCAAAGAAGACATTTGGCATTTGTTTTTTAGGGATTGGCTAGCTTCACTTAGCATAATCTGCTCTAATGCCATCCATTTCCCTGTAAATTCTATGATTTTGTCATTTTTTAATGCAGAGTAATACTCCATTGTGTATAAATGCCACATTTTTTTTATCCATTCGTCTATTGAAGGGCATCTAGGTTGGTTATAGAGAATCATTTTAAAGAAATCCTGTCAATATTGTAAATAAGACATTGAATTTGTGGTAGCAGTAAAAGAGATATTTATAAATGATCTAAGAAGAAAGTTACCATTTAAACTGCATGTTGATGGCTCTAAAATAAACCCTGCAAATTAGATTAATAACCTCCAATGACAGAACTTTTGATAGGATAATAGCCAAGATTTCAGATCTGTAGGTGGTACTTACATTTATATAACATGAAAGAACTTCTGTCGAATTTAATTAAGGAAAGTTCTGTAAGCCAACAAACATTTGATTATGTTTTATATACCAGACACTGTGGTAAGGGGATGTGGATACAAAGATGAAGAGATGAAGAAGACACAGTTCCCTTCAAGAAGCTTCTAGTCTGGTGTGGAAAGCAGCTGCAATGAGAATAATGTGGTAAGAGTAGTGAAGGAGGTATGAACAGGTCCTTTGGGATCACAGGAAAACATTATTCAAAACCAAGACCTGGCATTTAGTAATCTCACCAGAGCAGACATTATTTTTTGAAGTGTTTTTCTAGAGACTGTCAAAAACATGTTACACAAGGTAACATTTGACCTGATCTAGGAGGATGGTCGAAGTTTCACTAGATAAGGAAAAAAGATATTCAGAAGAGTCAGCAGAAATAGGAACTTAATTTGAGAAGATATTGAATTCAATTTTAAGTACGTTGAATTTTGGGGTTCATATGTACCAGTCTTATAATATTTTACATGTGAAATTTGAAAAAAAATCATTGTTTTATGTAGTAAGATACACAGATGAAATTAAAAGAATGACTTTACATAGGGCATTAAACTATTTTCAGTTTATGTTTTTCCTAGAACTTGGAAGGTTTTCATTTTTATTGGCTTTTATGTTAAATTCACAAAAGTTCAAAATTCTTTGTAGCATTTGCATTGTGAAGTACAATTGTGTGTATATTTAAAAGTAAAATAATATTTTATACTTTTATAATATTACTTTGCTTTATACCTGTTCTTTTTTCACTTTCTAGAGTGGTTTGCTTATCTGATGATGTTTACTATTAATAATGACATATTTAAGCACAACTGAACAGGTGGTCATAACTGGTCATTTTGTCAGAGCCTAACCTAGAGAATCTACAAGTTTCAGGGTTTTTTTTCCTTTTCTTTTTGGTAGTTGTTGTTATTTTTACTTCCTGTCTTCATGAACTTTATCACATACCTAAGTGAGCAATGAAGTTCATTCTGATCAAAAATTTGATGCCTTCAAGACTCAGATAACAAGAACATTTGGATAAAGCTTAAGACAGAGAATGAGTGGTGACAGGCCCTTGGGTATGCTCTGCTTATTTTCTAGTGTCACCTTTCTCATGGGTAGTGTCTCTTCTGAGAAATGGATTGCTCAGGGAATCAGAAAGGAATCAGCTGCACAATCCCTCCTCAAGTGCTCTACAGTGAAGGGAGGCCAGCTAGCAACCAAGGAGTGGAGTTTTGCCTCCCTTTTCCGGGTAGATTCTTTCCTCTGAGTACAGCCAGACTTTACTAGAACCTCAAGCTATTCTCTAATAATGGCTCAAGCAAGTGCTTCCAATTCATTTGGAGACCACAGATGAAGCAGGTACTTGGCTTTTGGTCTGGTTTCTCCCTTGCCATATGTGAGAGCTGAGGACCTCACTGCATAAGTCACCAAATGACAGGGTACCTCAGAAGTGATTCTCAATGCCTTCTTCTCTTTTAAGCAAGTCACCCTCAGCCCCAGCATGATGTTTCAGCCCCTACTTTCTTGTGTTTCTCATAAACTCTCCTGCCTGATATACCCACTGGGTGTAGACATTTATTCCCTCTGCTTCATCTCCATTTGTCTCTGCAGGGAGAACTTCTCCAAAGTGGGGGGAGAGCAGGCTTGTCTGTTGAGTGCTTCCCAGCTGCAGCTGCTTTCCTAACGGAACCAAATCAGTGTGCCATTATGAGGATTAATTTCCATTCCAGGACTACGTGAGCTCATCTACATTAGAAATGTCTAATCTTCCTGTTAACATTTGTTCTTTTTCTGGTTTTCATTTCAAAGTATCCTCACATTAACTGCTTGAGTCCACTGATAACTAAAGCTAGGATTTAAATGTTTCTTTTTAATCCTTATTTTTTGATAATGATTATAAGAAGTTATGATAGTCTCCTTTTATTCGATTACACTAGTCTGAAGTTCAGTTGTTTTGTAAACATATAAGCAGGCAAGAACATAGATGCTGACTTGGTCTAAATTAAGCAGAAGGGAGTTATCAGAAGATTATTGGGAAACCCAGAGAGTGATGGGGGCCAGGGAAATCAGACTTGGAAATGGGCAGGAATCAAGGGGGCTGATGAGGGCCAGACATTAAGAACCTTGGCAATCTCTTAGGCTGGGGATGTGGCTCAAGTGGTAGCGTGCTCGCCTGGCATGCGTGCAGCCAGGGTTCTATCCTCAGCACCACATACAAAGATGTTGTGTCTGCCAAAAACTAAAAAATAAATATTAAAAAATTCTCTCTCACTCTCTCTCTCACTCTCTCTTTAAAAAAAAAAAAAAAGAACCTTGGTAATTTCTTTTTTTTTTTTTTTCCTGTTGTAGTGGCACACACCTATAATTCTAGCGACTTGGGAGGCTGAGGCAGGAGAATTGCAAATTCAAAGCCAGTCTCAGCAATACCTGTCTCAAAATGGAAGGAAGGAAGGGAGGGAGGGAGGAAGGGAGAGAGGAAGGGAGGAAGAAAGGAGACAAAACAGCAAAACAGGCTGGGGGTGTGGCTCAGTTAAGTGCCCCCGGGTTCAATCCCTGGTACCAAACAAACAAACAAACAAATCATCTTGGTTATTTTCTTCTTTAAAAAAAAAAAATATATATATATATATATATATATATATATTTTAAAGATGGGAAGCCTTTTTAAAAATGCCTTTATCTTTTATTTATTTATTTTATGTGGTGCTGAGGATTGAACCCAGTGTTTTACACATGCTAGGCAAGTACTTTTACCACTGTGCTACAACTCCAGCCCCAATTTTCTTAAAATGGGGTTGTGAGAAGTGCCTGCCATCCTTCATCCTTGCATGAATATCTTCCAGATTTTCTTGTTGTCTGTATGTCACCAATTTAATGGCCTGAGTCCCAGAATGAGCTTCTGACAACTGAGCTTGGGTTGCATGCCTGGTACCTGGTGGGGCTAAGTCAAGAAGGGCAAGGATCTGTTTCCTTCACCTTTGGGAATGGCATGTCCTGTCCTAGACAGGAATAACTGTCCTGTCTAGATCACACAGAACATGGATGTGTGAATTCCAAAAGGAAATCTGGATGCTGTTAGGGCAGCCAAAACAGAATGAACACCAGCCACAACAGTGTTTTCAAAAGCACTGTTGAAATGCAGGAGAAAGGGATTGAGAAATAAGGAAAGAGTGAATGTGGGTGGGTGAAAAAAAGTGGGAGTGAGTAAAAGCAGGAAGCATTCTCTCAATAAGAGTTATTTTTAACTGTATGTATAACTGTGTATAAGTCATCACAGTTTCTTTCTCTAACAATCTCATCATAATCTTTTTTTCTTTAATACAGTCTTAAAAGCTCTCTGAAGGCTCAGATAGCACATCTTGGGGATCTAGAACAGTCACCCTCTTTACCACCAGATGGTGCTTTCCATTAGATAGGGTGGTATGGATCCTGGGGAATTTCCAAACACTGCACCACAAAGCTTGGTTAACTATCATCTGAGAAATATTAAGAAATGTGAGCCCAGAGGAAGGTCACCTAAATTAGCTATACAGATAAGCAGAAGAAGGTTTCCTAATAACAGCTGAGGCTTGGGCATAAGGACAGGTTAGAGATTGGGAGGGGAATTCAAGTTTAAGAAAGAATCACTACAGCCAGATCAGCTTGGGAAAGCACGGTGCCTTGCAAGTAGTGAATTGGGAATGGAGAGAAGGAGAGTATTCCATGTGGAGAAAAGAGTATTAAAAAGGCATGAAATGTATATTTATAGATTTAAACTATGGTTATTTGTTTTATTATTTACTTTGTTATTGGAATCATCTCAATTCTGAATCTATGACTTGACCTTGGAAGCCTGGGCCCTCTGTTTGGAATAAGTACTTTGGTTATATCTCTAGAAATTCTCACTACTTTCCTTAACCAATCCTTGTTCTCTAAGTTTCCCATTTTTTTTCTGTGTATCTGTTTTTTTAATTCCCTTTGTTCTTTTCTGCCTTATTTTGGATTTTTAAAAATAACTTTTTATCTTCTTTGTTGGCTTATTTGCCATAAGTATTGAGACAAAAAGCTTCTATGTTCTGGATGTATGTTTGCATCCTTTACAACAAACCAGTAATATAAAAAAAGATGAAAAATTGAGGCCCAGAAATATTAATATTTCATTTATCCATATACACTTATTTATGTTAATTTTAGGCTTAAATCAAGTTTTAAAAATTTTTTTAGTTGTAACTAGACACAACATCTTTATTTTTATGTGGTGCTGAGGATCGAACCCAGGCCCTCGCATGAGCTAGGTGAGCATTCTACTTCTGAGCTACAGCCTCAGCCCCAAATTCAAGTTTTTTAATACCAAATTCCTCACTTCAGCTTGTGTGAAATGGAAGAAATGTGCAAAATTTCAGAGGGGCAGGTCAGGTGAACATGACTTAAATATCAACTTTGCCTTCTATTCCTAGATGCCTAATGTTTTATATATGGGTATCCATATCACATGTATTATTCATTGAGACCACATCTATTAAACATGGGAAAGTTCCATTGCATGACTTTTATCCTGCAGAGTCCAGGCAGAATGATGACAGTGTGCTATCTCTTACTTGACATGACCTATTTTTAAATAGTCTAACTTCAAGAGTATTCTTTTATTTCTTTTTTGGGAGATAATTCCACAGCTTAGTTTCAAAGTCATTTTATTTGTCACATTAGTTACATTTACCTTTCTTTAATGTATTGCAAGGAAAACAAATGTAGTTTTGTAGTTTCATTTGTCAAAAGTTTTTGAACAGCTATCACTCTACTATATTAATCATATTGTGATATTCAAACTCTTTAATATAAGACTAGAGAATAAAATGATAATTAGGACAGCCTCTTATTCAAGGCCTTCGGGAATTATTCCACACTTTCCAAATAAAGTCCAAACTCCTTTGTTTAGCATTCAAATCAATCATCCCAGTCAGAAGTCATTTCCCTCCCCTGGGACCCTTCTTGAGATACTGTTTTCTTATCTTGAACATAACACTTAAAACATATTTACCATAAGGTTGCAGTGCATAGCAGTTACGTATGTTGATTCAAATCCAAATAAAATCAAAAGAGAATAATTTAAATACTTTAGTTTTAACCACCAGTCCTGTATAAGAGTTCAGTCAAAGAAGCAGGTCCCATATGAGTGATAGAAAACATGAAATTTATTACTGGCATTAGCTCCTTACACAGCTATAGAAGCTGGTTAAGTCATTTGTGTCTGGTGCTGGCCCTTGTGTCTGATTTGGGGCCATAAGTCAGCAGAACCAACATCCAGGAAGAAAGATGGTTGTAGTATGGGAGAGAGCAAGGAAAGATCAGAATTGGTGAGAATAATCTAGAACTGACAAGGGAAATAAGATCTTGTGAGGATAAATTGCAACCTGTCTCTGTTTCTCTGTACATCCAAACTTAGTGATATGAGTGACCTGCAGGATAAGGCAGTCCTTGGCACCACTGCTGCTCACCTATCTGATCCAGGAATTAAAGAATCAGATTGAGATCAGGCCAGGCTGTAGGCCCATGCCCATACAGCAAGCCAGCAGGTCAGTGACTACTCAGGGATTTTCAGAGCACAAGAATGTCTGCTGCTTTACTTCTGCCTTCCAAATGTCAAACATTTCTCTTTGCCTAGAATGATACAGGGAAGGGAAACGCAGTTTCCTTCCACCTTATTTGACAGCACAAAGCCACCACAAGTCCATTTCTGCATGCGTCCTTGAATAAGGAAGGGACTAAGGATATGCATCAGTTTTATTTTCAATCTGCCTCAGTTCCCAAGTATAAGCATCTCACAGTGCTGAGTGCAAATCTACCATTTGAATTTTTCAAACAAGATTGTTTTCCTAAATACAACTCAACTGCTTCACTGAGTTTGACCTGAATAAAGTGATCTTCTCCAATATTGGAAAGAAAGGCTGATTGTATTGAATTTATGAATGGAGAGATGTTATATATGGGTATTCAACATTGCACATTCCTGAGAAGAGTTTTTTGAGTAGTTTTTTTTTCACCAATTTTCAATATGTATTTTGATTTTGGAACCCAACCCTGATTTTAGAAACTTATAAATATTTGTCAAGTGGTGAAAAGTGAACTGTGTACTTTTCATGTGTAAGAATTAAGTATATGTCTATATTCCTTTTAGCAACTAGCAAAGTAGTTCAGATTAGGAACTCAATGGATATGTGTTAAATTGTTTATTGCAAAATTTTAGTTTGGTGCTGTGTAATGAATGTTATAATTTAAAAAACAATTTAATTAATTAATTAATTTGCAGTACTAGGGGTTGAACCCAGGTGTGCTTTTCCTCTGAGCTACATCCCTATCCCTTTTTATTTATTTTAAGGCAGAGTCTTGCTAAATTGCCAAGGTTGACTTCAAAATTGTGGGCCTCCTACCTTATCTTCCCTAAGTTGGGGAAGGCGTGAGCCATGGAACCCGGGTTAAATGTTTTATTTTCAGTCGGTTTCCAACTTTCTTTAAATATAAGTCACTAAATATTGTGTGCACCTTGGGGCTTGGGTAAAAGTGACTGCCCATTCATTGTGGGTTTGCAAGGAAAGTTGAAGCTTTCATAAAAGTACAAGTACAGTACTTTGGAAAACTTTGGCCTTGTTCGCTTCCTTCAGTACTGCCATAAATTCCTGCACTCTGCCTATACCTCTATCTCTTACTCTCTTTAGTAAATTATCTTAAATATTATTAAAGTAATTCATGTTCTTGATAAATAATAAATAAAGGAGAAAAGTGAAAATCAAAGTTCTTAGATCTCCTTTCCCTCTGTCCACAATTTCTCATTACTTGAAAATACCATGGTTAACATTTTTTTGTGTGTGTATCTTTCCTCAAATATTCCATGTATTCACAAGTATATGTTGAGTATGTGTACATATTATATGTATTCTTTATTTGAAGTAAATCAAATACATATATAAATACTATTCTGCAACTGGTTTTCACTTAGCACATCTTGAAACTTTTTCAATATCACCAGGTAAATGTATAGCTTTCTTTTGAGCAGACATTTTTTTTTTTGGTACTGGGATTGAGCCCAAGGATGCTTAACATCTGAGCCACATCCTCAACCCTTTTTTTTTGTATTTATTTAGAGGCAGGGTTTCGATGAGTCCCTCAAGGCCTTACTAAATTGCTGAGGCTGGCTTTGAACTTAGAATCCTCCTGTCTTAGCCTCCTAAGCTGCTGGGAGTAAAGGCATGTGCCACCAGACCTGGTTTGAGAAAACTTTTAATCTTTAATTGACTTATTTATGGATTAGAATTTGATAATTCAACACAAGTATATAATGTGTAATGATTAATTCAGGGTAATTAGCATTTCCATTTCTTCAAACATTTATCATTTCTTTGTATTGGGAAACTTTGAACTCCTGTCTTCCAGTTCTTTATATGGTATATGATAAAATGTTAACTAGTCATTCTACTATGTTCTAGGCCACTGAAACTTATCCTTCCCATTGAACTATATTTTCGTAGTCATTATCCAACCTCCTTCTAGCCTCCTTTGCTCTCTCCTTCTTTCCTCTATAACCACTATTCTATTCTCTACTTCAATGAAATCAACTTTTTAAAGCTTCCAAATATAAATGAGGACAAGCGGTTTTCTCTTTCTGTGCCTGACTTATTTCCTTGTTCTCCAGTTCCATCCATGTTGTTGTAATTATAGGATTTCATTGTTTTTTAAGGTTGAATTTTGTTCCATTGTGTATATACACCACATTTTCTTTATTTTTTGTTTGTTTTTATTTTTTTATTGGTTGTTCAAAACATTACAAAGCTCTTGACATATCATATTTCATACATTAGATTCAAGTGGGTTATGAACTCCCATTTTTACCCCAAATACAGATTGCAGAATCACATCGGTTACACATCCACATTTTTACATAATGCCATATTAGTAACTGTTGTATTCTGCTACCTTTCCTATCGTCTACTATCCCCCCTCCCCTCCCCTCCCATCTTCTCTCTCTACCCCATCTACTGTAATTCATTTCTCTCCTTGTTTTTTTTTCCCATTCCACTCACAACCTCTTATATGTAATTTTGTATAACAATGAGGGTCTCCTTCCATTTCCATGCAATTTCCCTTTTCTCTCCCTTTCCCTCCCACCTCATGTCTCTGTTTAATGTTAATCTTTTCCTCCTGCTCTTCCTCCTTGCTCTGTTCTTAGTTGCTCTCATTATATCAAAGAAGACATTTGGTATTTGTTTTTTAGGGATTGGCTAGCTTCACTTAGCGTAATCTGCTCCAGTGCCATCCATTTCCCTGCAAATTCCATGATTTTGTCATTTTTTTAGTGCTGCGTAATACTCCATGGTGTATAAATGCCACATTTATCCATTCATCTATTGAAGGGCATCTGGGTTGGTTCCACAGTCTAGCTATTGTGAATTGTGCTGCTATGAACATCGATGTGGCAGTATCCCTGTAGTACGCTCTTTTAAGGTCTTCAGGGAATAGTCCGAGAAGGGGAATAGCTGGGTCAAATGGTGGTTCCATTCCCAGCTTTCCCAGGAATCTCCATACTGCTTTCCAAATTCGCCACACCAATTTGCAGTCCCACCAGCAATGTACAAGAGTACCCTTTTCCCCACATCCTCGCCAGCACTCGTTGTTGTTTGACTTCAGAATGGCTGCCCATCTTACTGGAGTGAGATGGTATCTTAGTGTGGTTTTGATTTGCATTTCTCTGACTGCTAGAGATGGTGAGCATTTTTTCATGTACTTGTTGATTGATTGTATGTCCTCCTCTGAGAAATGTCTGTTCAGGTCCTTGGCCCATTTGTTGATTGGGTTATTTGTTATCTTATTGTCTAATTTTTTGAGTTCTTTGTATACTCTGGATATTAGGGCTGTATCTGAAGTGTGAGGAGTAAAGTTTTGTTCCCAGGATGTAGGCTCCCTATTTACCTCTCTTATTGTTTCTCTTGCTGAGAAAAAACTTTTTAGTTTAAGTAAGTCCCATTTGTTGATTCTTGTTATTAACTCTTGTGCTATGGGTGTCCTATTAAGGAATTTGGAGCCCAACCCCACAATATGTAGATCGGAGCCAACTTTTTCTTCTATCAGACGCAGAGTCTCTGATTTGATATCAAGCTCCTTGATCCACTTTGAGTTAACTTTTGTGCATAGCGAGAGGAGGGGATTCAGTTTCATTTTGTTGCATATGGATTTTCAGTTTTCCCAGCACCATTTGTTGAAGATGCTATCCTTCCTCCATTGCATGCTTTTAGCCCCTTTATCAAATATAAGATAGTTGTAGTTTTGTGGATTGGTTTCTGTGTCCTCTATTCTGTACCATTGTCCACCCGCCTGTTTTGGTACCAGTACCATGCTGTTTTTGTTACTATTGCTCTGTAATATAGTTTGAAATCTGGTATCGCTATACCGCCTGATTCACACTTCCTGCTTAGAATTGCTTTTGCTATTCTGGGTCTTTTATTTTTCCATATGAATTTCATGATTGCTTTCTCTATATCTACAAGAAATGCCATTGGGATTTTGATTGGCATTGCATTAAACCTATAGAGAACTTTTGGTAATATCACCATTTTGATGATGTTAGTTCTGCCTATCCATGAACAGGGTATATTTTTCCATCTTCTAAGATCCTCCTCTACTTCTCTCTTTAGGGTTCTGTAGTTTTCATTGTATAAATCTTTCACCTCTTTTGTTAGGTTGATTCCCAAGTATTTTATTTTTTTTGAGGATATTGTGAATGGAGTGTTTTTCCTCATTTCCGTTTCAGAAGTTTTGTCGCTGATATACAGAAATGCCTTTGATTTATGCGTGTTGATTTTATATCCTGCCACTTTGCTGAATTCATTTATTAGTTCTAGTATTTTTTTTGTAGACCCTTTTGGGTCTTCTAGGTATAGAATCATGTCATCGCAAATAGTGATAATTTAAGTTCTTCTTTTCTATTTTTATGCCTTTAATTTCTTTCATCTGTCTAATTGCTCTGGCCAGTGTTTCGAGAACTATATTGAATAGAAGTCGTGATAGAGGGCATCCCTGTCTCGTTCCAGATTTTAGAGGGAATGCCTTCAATTTTTCTCCATTCAGAATGATGCTAGCCTGAGGCTTAGCATAGATAGCTTTTACAATGTTGAGGTAAGTTCCTGTTATCCCTAGTTTTTCTAATGTTTTGAACATAAAGGGATGCTGTACTTTGTCAAATGCTTTTTCTGCATCTATCGAGATGATCACATGGTTCTTATCTTTAAGTCTATTGATGTGGTGAATAACATTTATTGATTTTCGTATATTGAACCATCCTTGCATCCCAGGGATGAATCCTACTTGATCATGGTGCACAATTTTTTTGATGTGTTTTTGTATCCGATTCGCCAGAATTTTATTGAGGATTTTTGCATCTAGGTTCATTAGAGATATTGGTCTGTAGTTTTCTTTCTTTGAGGTGTCTTTGTCTGGTTTCGGAATCAGGGTGATGTTGGAAGAGCTCCCTCTTTTTCTGTTTCCTGAAATAACTTGAAAAGTATTGATAATAATTCTTCTTTAAAGGTTTTGTAAAACTCCGCTGTATACCCATCCGGTCCTGGGCTTTTCTTGATTGGTAGTCTTTTGATTGCTTCTTCTATTTCATCCATTGATATTGGTCTGTTCAAATTGTGTGTATCCTCCTGACTCAGTCTGGGCAACTCATATGACTTAAGAAATTTATCGATGTCTTCACTATCTTCTATTTTATTGGAATATAGGTTTTCAAAATAATTTCTAATTGTCTTCTGTATTTCTGTAGCATCTGTTGTGATATTGCCTTTTTCATCCCGTATGTTAGTAATTTGAGTTCTCTCTCTCCTTCTCTTTGTTAGCATGGCTAAGGGTCTGTCGATCTTATTTATTTTTTCGAAGAACCAACTTTTAGTTTTGTCAATTTTTTCAATAGTTTCTTTTGTTTCAATTTCATTGATTTCTGCTCTGATTTTAATTATTTCTTGCCTTCTACTACATTTGCTGTTGTTTTGCTCTTCCTTTTCTAGGGCTTTGAGACGAAGTGTGAGCTCATTTATTTGTTCGTTTTTTCTTTTTTTGAGGAATGACCTCCAGGCGATGAATTTCCCTCTTAAAACTGCTTTCATTGTGTCCCATAGATTCCGATATGTTGTGTCTGTATTTTCATTTATCTCTAAGAATTTTTTGATTTCCTCTTTTATGTCTTCTGTAACCCATTGATCATTCAGTAACATATTGTTCATTTTCCATGTGATGTAGGATTTTTCCTTCCTTCTTTTATCATTGATTTCCAGTTTCATTCCATTATGATCAGATAAAATGCATGGTATTATCTCCACCCCTTTATATTTACTGAGGGTTGCCCTATGGCATAATATATGGCCTATTTTTGAGAATGATCCATGTGCTGCTGAGAAAAAAGTATATCCACTTGATGATGGGTGATATATTCTATATATGTCAGTTAAGTCTAGGTTATTGATTGTGATATTGAGTTCTATAGTTTCTTTATTCAACTTTTGTTTGGAGGATCTATCCAATGGTGAGAGAGGTGTGTTGAATTCACCCATAATTATTGTGTTGTGGTCTATTTGATTCTTGAACTTGAGGAGAATTTGTTTTATGAACGTCGCAGCACCATTATTTGGTGCATAAATATTGATAATTGTTATGTCTTTTTGGTGAATGGTTCCTTTTAACAGTATATAATGTCCTTCCTTATCCCTTTTGATTAACTTAGTCTTGAAGTCGATTTTATTTGATATGAGGATGGCCACCCCTGCTTGCTTACGAGGACCATGTGCGTGGTATATTTTTTCCCAACCTTTCACCTTCAGCCTGTGTATGTCTTTTCCAATCAGATGTGTCTCCTGGAGGCAGCATATTGTTGGATTTGTTTTTTTAATCCATGTTACCAGCCTATGTCGCTTTATTGGAGAGTTTAAGCCATTAACGTTTAGAGTTACTATTGATATATGGTTTGTACTTCCAGCTATGTTTGATTATTTATCTTTTTTTTTAAAATTTAGTTTGTTTCTCCATGATTAGCTTTCCCCCCGCCCTTTGTCTTTACTGAGGCACTTCCCACTGATGGTTTTGGTTATTGTTTTTCATTTCTTCCTCGTGTAGTGTTTTGCTCAAGATGCTTTGCAATTCTGGTTTTCTGGCTGCAAATTCTTTTAATTTTTGTTTATCATGAAAGATTTTTATTTCGTTGTCGTACCTGAAGCTTAATTTTACTGGATACAGAATTCTTGGTTGGCATCCATTATCTTTTAGTGTTTGAAATACGTTGTTCCAGGATCTTCTCGCTTTCAGCGTCTGTGATGAAAAATCCGTTGTTAACCTTATTGGTTTACCCCTGAATGTAATCTGCCTCCTTTCTCTTGTAGCTTTTAATATTTTCTCTTTGTTCTATATATTGGATATCTTCATAACAATGTGTCTTGGCGTTGGTCTACTGTGATTTTGTATGCTCGGTGACCTGTATACATCTACAATTTGTATATCCATTTCCTTTTTTATTTCTGGAAAGTTTTCTGTAATTATTTCATTCAGCAGGTTACTCATCCCCTTGGTTTGAATCTCTATACCTTCCTCTATCCCGATGACTCTTAAGTTTGGTTTTTTTATGTTATCCCATATCTCTTGGATGTTTTTCTCGTGATTTTTTCCCAGCCTTTTTGAGTTTGCTAGACTCTTTTCAAGATGATATATTTTGTCTTCATTATCTGATGTTCTGGCTTCTACTTGCTCCACTCTGTTAGTGATACTCTCATTTGAGTTTTTAATTTGGTTTATAGTTTCCTTCATTTCTAGAATTATTGTTTGATTTTTTTTTATAATCTCTATCTCCTGATAAAGATGCTTAACTTCTTCTTTTATCTGTTTATGTAATTCATTTTCAATGTGTTCTTTCACTGTTTGAATTTGCTGTCTCATATCCTCTTTAAGGTTCCATTCCATTCCATCTGTCTAAGGTATTCCTTGAGTTCTTTATTTGACCATTTTTCTGATGACTCTAGGTCCTCCTGAATATTTAGGCTGTCCTGCATTATTTGTACTCCTTTTCTTCCTTGCTTTTTCATGCTGCTCATGTTACTTCTTGTTCTGTTTGACTGCTGATTTACTGTTTACTCCTATAAATTTATTTGATGCTTGGGAGGAAAGGTATTATAAGGGAAGGGAAAAAGCCACTAAAGAGAATGAGAGTAAGCAGGTAGAATTCAAGGAAGGGGGAATAAGAAAATTGAAAAGAAATGAAAAGACAAAAGAAAAAAAATAGAAAATAAAAAAAGAAAAAAAATTTTAAAAAATAATAAAAAATTAAAATTAAAATTAAAAAAATTTAAAAAACAACAAAAAAACTGAAAATGAAAAAAAAAACCCAAATTAAACAAAAAATTAATAAATGCAGTCTTAGAGTTTGATTAACTTCTCTTCCAGTAGGTAGAGCTGTGCCCACCGGGCCAAGCTTCTCCTCTCAATACGCGGGAACCGATCACTGTGCAGAAGCTCCTCCTCCCAGACTGGGCGGGTTTCCAATCCTGGGTGCCTAGGGCCTTATCTTGTGTCTAGTCACTTCCCCACTTTTCCTCAAGCCAGGCCCCACTCACCAGTGACGCTCACTACAATACTGGCTATACACCAGGTCTGCTGCTCCCGGGAGCCCTGTTTTCATGAACGACTGGGCACACTCTCCCTGTTTGCCATTCCCTCACACCCTAAGTTTGTAGAGCTTGGGGCTGAGAATCCTCAGCGAATTTTGCTTGCCCTCTGGTAGCCACGCCCCCGGTAGCTGGTGCAAGAGACCTCAATTGTCAGTACTGGTGGGAGTGGTAGCCGGGAGTTCCGCACCGCGGGTCCCGCGCCACTCCTGATTCCCTCAGTCTGGCTATCGTGCTCATGGGAGAGCTGGGAGGGGCCCTTAAGGTTTCCCCGCTGTGTGGAGAGGGAAGGCTAGGGGGTTACACACCTGTTGCCACTGGTTTCAATGAAGTTATCTCCTCCGCCGCATTCTGGTGATGTCAGTTCTCTGCCATGGTGGTATCCCATGCAAATGGTGACAGTTCGTTCCCTTTGCCAGGTGACCAATGCAACGGGTGGGTCCTGACTGTCTCTCCCAAGCCCCGTTTCAATCCTGTAGCCACTGCCTATGAAGGTTCGGTTGGCATTAACCTCAGTAGAATCAGAAGGGCCGACCAGTTGTTTCAGCGGGATTGTTTAGTGCTGAGTCACAGCAGTTTGTTGAGAAGCAGGCGAACGGGAGCTTGAATTCAGCCGATCCGGGCTCGGTGTGTGTTCTGAGAGGCCCAGACTGTTCGCCCCAGATCCATGTCAGCTCAGCATTGCCTAGTGATCCTGAGCAAACAGCATTTAGACGGTTTACGACTCCCTTTGCCCGCGCAGCTGAAGAGGTCAGAGACTTGATCTCTCCGAGCCCGCCGCCATGTTGGATCTCTCACTAAGTTTCTGTTGAGTACTCACCACATTTTCTTTGTCCATTCATCCATTGATGGATACCTCAGCTAGCTACCATGAGACAAAGCAAATCTTTCCTTCTTATAAGTTGTGTATCTCAGGTAGTTTGTCATAATGACAGAAAGCTAACTAACATCTCTGTGACAGATTAATTCTAAGATTTTACATGCCAAACAGTGTTGCATATACATATATCTTCGTATGAATTGTGCAAGTATATTCAAAGAGAATATTCATCTCCATGGAATTGCACAGTTCATTTGAGCTTTTTTACCACTGAAAGGTATGTATTTTCAGGATATGTAAGATTTACAGATCCTTGGAAGTTGCTAGTAAACATGATCATATATGTCTCCATAACCTCTATTATCAAGAGACAATTAAGGAAAAAAAAGGACCTTGGAAGAAAAGTCTTTATCTTTACTATTTTTAGAGCCTCCTTTGCCATCTACAATTCATTAATAATTAGCATTAATAGCCATTTTCTGAAACTGAAGACAACATTTCTAGAGACTAAAAATGCTATCACCATATTTAATTCACAATATAATTTAAGAAACTAACATAGTTATATTTCCATTATTATCTTAATGTAGAACAATAAGGCTTATATTGACACTCAAAATTAAGTGGCTTGCTGTGTGTATAGTGGTGCATGACTGTAATCCCAGTGACTCAGGAGGTTGAGGCAGGAGGATTGCAAGTTCAAGGCCAGTCTCAGCAATTTAGTGAGGCTGTAAGCAACTTAGTGAGACCCTGTCTCAAAATAAAAAATAAAGATGGCTGGGGATGTTGCTCAGTGGTAAAGAACCTCTTGGTTCAATCCCCTGTATAAAATAAATAAATAGATAGATAAAAAAATAAAATAAACTATCTAGCTTAGTAATTGCTCTCAAGACAATAATGAGAAAAGATTTTGTCCACTACTTTGCTGCTGATTCTTTGGACAATATTCTCTGCTTATTTCCTTAAATGATTTGAGAAAGTCTACTCTGAAAAACGTGAAGACCAAACATCATCAACATACTATAGGACAAAAGTTAGGTTTTAAAAGGGAGAATGGGAGGAAATTAGATTATCAAGGAACTAGTTTGAGTGAAACTCAAAAACTTAGTTCTGATCTTCTTAACCAAGTTAGAGAAAGTGGCTGAGTTATAGTCTGCATTTTCTATCACAGAAGTTCTCAGTCCTATTAGACCCAGGGATTATTTTTTTTATAAAAACCATCTTAAGGCTGGGTTTGTGACTCAGTGGTAGAGTGCTCATCTAGCATGTGTGAGGCACTGGGTTCGATCCTCAGCACAACATGAAAAAATAAATAAAGGCATTGTGTCCATCTACAACTAAAAAATATTTAAAAAATTTTAATGCCTTTTTATTATCCTGAAATGAGGTTTATGAGCCATACAGTTTATTCATATTATTTAAAGATGAACATAAAACCGTAACTCTAGCACAATAGAAAAATTAAAGGATATATATTAATATCCGTATATATAATGATTATATGTATATATCATGTGTTTGTCCAAGTATGAATATACTGGGAGGTATAATTATGTCACCCAACTTATATCTACAGAAGAATCCTATGAGTACAACAGCTACAAATGCAGCCTGGTTTGGGTGTGTGAGCTATTGATCCACCACCAGCCTCATTGAAGGTGATGATACAATTTTCCTAAATAGTGGAGAACTTTGATTTTGAATTCCTAGAAAATTAAGTAATATTGAGATTGATTGTATTTACATGAAAACCTGATTGTTTCCTAGGCTCTAAAGCAACCTTTTTTTGTTTGTTTTTCCTTACATGGAAGTGTGATGAAAAATTTTTAAATGGTGGAGAATGTGGAACAATTTTTATTTTGTGGGGCTTTCTTGCCTACTCCTGGTCTCTGTCCGCACTGTGTTCCAGCAGTTCTTCTTCCTGCCTTCATAACAATTAATTTGGAAATCTGCTTGGCATTATCTATTAAAATTGGTCACATGCATTTTCTTTGACCCACCAATCTACTAGTTGTATACACATCCAAGATGAGTACATATATTCATCAAAAGTTTTATTGCAGCTGCAATATTCTTAATAGGCCCAGATGGAAACAACTACAGTGCCTCTCACAGTGGAATAAGTAAATCGTGTCTATTCAAACAAAGAAATAATATGAAAAGTGAAAATGAACAAATTGCTCCTACAACAAAACAAAACAACAACAACAACAACAACAACAAAAACAACCCAAACTATGGATGAGTCTCACAACACAAGCGACAGAACCAGACACGAAAGAGTCCCTGCTATGTGATTTCCAAATTTCAAATGCTGGCAAAGCCAATCTATAGTATTTGTTGGGATAATGATTGGATGGGAAAATGGAACTGCATTTCTGTGGTACTGATAGTGCTCTATCTCTTCACTTGGATGGGGTTTACTTGGGTAGGTTCACTCTATGATACCAGCAGAGCCAAGAGCATAAACATAATTCTCTAGGAAGAGATCTAGAGAAGGAAAAAAAAAAAAGAAAAAAGAAAAAAGGTAACTCCTTTTTCCTCAGTTCTCCAACTTTCTATTTCCTAAGAGGGGAGCCTAGCAAAAAATAAAACCAAGAAACAAATTCTCATTGCAGATCTGGCAACTCGAATGCACATCGCTCTTGACCAGAGGCATTCCCAGATTTGCCCACGTTGGTTAAGAAAGTGACCACCTTAACCATGAAGGCTCTTTGTTGCCAGGGTAAGAAAAGGAGGAAAAAAACAAAGTTAAAAATTAAGTTTCTTTCCGTTCTCGCTTACTCGAGCTCCGGAATTACCCGGCAACCTAGAAGCCGGCTCATATTAGGGGGCGGGGCCGAGTCCGGGCGTCGAGGTCCCGGCTGGGGCAACCCTTTGTCGTGTCCTAGCAACGCGCTCTTTCCTTAGCTCAGCAGGGCCTCTCCTTCTCCAGGCTCCCGCCCACCCTCTCACGGTGTCTGTCACGGTTCGGGTGGGCGCGGATTCCCACACCGTTGGCTCAGGGCCGGGCTGCCTTTCTGCTCTTTCTGTGGTGGGAGCAGCCTGAGAGCCAGATTAGGGGCAGAGACAGGGAGAAGCAACGTTTAAGTTGACACAAAGAAAAAGAATCAACGAAGTTCAAGATTTTGGAAATTTTTATTTTTAAAGCCTATCCTAAGCTCTGCGGAGAAAGGGCTGAAAGGTGGGAAAATCATTTTGGCACAAACTCCATATAACGAAGGAAGAAAAGAGACCAATCAGGGACCCAGTATCCAGTTGATTGGGAACTGAGGATGTTGGACACTATCATTCCTGCTCTTCAGGACTTGAGCAGGCAGGTGCTGCCCACGCTGCCCTTGCTGAGCCAGGAGGGTAAGAGGCTTGGGGTGGGGACTCTGGAGACACTGGACCTTCACCTGTTTTTGGGCGTGGGGTAATGGTGAGGTAGAATACTTATTTTTCTATTCCCTGGCTCCAGCCTGACTTGGAGTGGCTAGGTTACTTTGTTAACTAGCTAGGTATCACATTAACCATTTGTTTATTTTTAATTGGCTGTCGTAAGCAGGGAATGGAGGCAGATGAGGGTTTTGATTAAACGAAATAATACATATTTATATGTATTTTACACACACACACACACACACACACAGTATTTAGCTAGTGAACTACCACAAATAAATGCTAGCTAAAAACAACCATCCCATTTCATCTACTGGGACAGATGGAAACCCTTGTGGATACCTAGAGAAAAATTTTTGCACAGGAACTTTTAGATGGCTCCTTTTCAGAGTTCATGCAAAGGCACCGTTGCTTTTGCTGTCCTTGACATCTTGCAGTTTTGTTAAGAAAATGAAATGATCATAAAAAATATTTGATAACTGTTTGAAAGGGGACCTGGGCAGCTTTTCATAGAAGACTCTCCAAGCTTGGTTAGTGGCAACACAATCTGTTTTTACTGTAGTTTCTTAGTTGCCTCAAAGTAGACTTTGAGATCTGTCTGTAAGCAATAGGAGCCCTTTGGAAGAAAGGTGTTCCAGAAGTGGAAGCTATTATTATTATCAAGCCAGTGTAACTTAGACATATTGTCCAGATTTTAACCAAATGATTTTAGGGGACAAAATAAATGGTCATGAATTCTTCTTCTTTTTCCTTCTCCTGAATCACTCCTAATTTTTCCTACCAAAATAATTCTAAGAGAAGTATTAAAGATAGTATTTGGATTTAAAATATTTGCCATATTTATAAATTATATATATATGTGTGTGTATACTTTTTTGAAATCTTATTTATGTACTGAGCACTAGAGAACTGATGTTGACTAAAAGTCTTGAAATTTACAATCTTGTGAGGAAAGTACACATTAATCAAATAATCATACAAATAAATGTGTATTTACATTTGAGGAAAGTGCTATGAAGAGGAAAAATGGTACAATAAGAAGTCCCCCCAGCCCACCTCAGTTCTGGGGATTGAACTCAGAGCCTTACAGACAAGTATTGTACCACTGTACCACTGGTCTACTCCTCCAGCTCTAAATCTTTTATTTTTTAGTCTGTTTTTAAAAACAGCTTTAACTTTGAAGCAAAATTTTCAAAATTTAGAGGAAGGTACAGAGATTTCTCCCATCCCTCTATCCCTGTACATGTATAGTTTCCTGGGTTATCATCATCCCACACAGAAAGTGGTGCAATTGTTAAAACTGATGAGCCTACATTGATACATCATAGTCAGGTTCAGTCTTATACATTCTATGGGTTTGGACAAATGTAAGATGACTTGTATCCATCATTAGAGTGTCATATAGAGGCTTTCCACTGACCTCAAAGTCCTCTGTGTTCCGCCTATTCATCCCTACCCCAGCCTCCAATTCCTGGCACCCACTGATCTTTCTACTGTCTCCATAGTTTGTCCTTTTCAAAAAGTTATATAGTTTGAATCATATAGTATGTAGCCTTTTAAAACTGGCTTCTTTCATTTAGCAATATACATTTAAATTCCCTTCATGTCTTTTCATGGCTTACTAGCTCGTTTCTTTTTAGTATTGAATAATATTTGGTCACCCAAATGCAGTACAGTTTTATCCATTTGCCAGTTGAAAGGCATCTTGGTTGCTTCCAAGTTTTGGCAACCATAAACATCTGTGTGTAGGATTTTGTGTGGATATTCGTTTCAGTTCACTTAGATAAATACCAAGAAGGATGATTGCTAGAATGTTTGGTAAGAGAATAAAAAATTGCCAGGCTGACTTCCAAAGGGTTTGTACCATGTTGCACTCCAGCAGCAATCAGTTAAAATTTCTGTTGTTCCACGTCAGTACCAGCATTTACTATCACAGCATTCTAGATTTAGGTTATTCTATTAGGTGTGTGTGGTGGTAGCTCATTTTTTTTTGTTTTTGTTTCCTTGTACTGGGGATTTAATCCAGCAGCACTTTACCACTGAATTACATCTCCAGCCCTTTTTGTTTTTTATTTTATTATTTGTTTATTTAAAAAAATTTAAAAAAATCTGGAAAGCAGCATGGAGATTCCTTAGAAAACTTGAAATGGAACCACCATTTGACTAGCTAAACCCACTCCTTGGTGTACACCCAAAGGACTTAAAATCAGCATACTACAGGGACACAGCTACACCAATGTTTATAGCAGCTCAATTCACAATAGCTAAGCTGTGGAAGCAATCTAGATGCCCTTCAGTAGATGAATGGATAAAGAAACTGTAGCATATATACACAATGGAATATTACTCAGAATTAAAATAAAATAAAATCATGGCATTTGCAGGTAAATGGATGGAGTTGGAGAATATCATGCTAAGTGAAGTATGCCAATCCCCAAAAGCCAAAGGCGGAATGTACTCTTTGATAAGTGGATGCTGATCCATAATGGTGGGGGACAAGGGAAAAATGGAGGAACTTTGGGCAAAGGGGAGGGAGGGATGGGAAAGGGGCATGGGGGTAGGAAAGATGCTCAATGAGATGGTCATCATTACTCTAGATTCATGTATGACTGCACATATAGTGCGATGCTACATTGTATAAATGTACAGCCATAGAAATGTAAAGTTGTGCTGCAATTGTGTACAATGAACCAAAATGCATTCTGCTGTCATATATACCTAATTAAAATCTAAAAAAGATTCAGTTGTCAATAGACCTTTATTTTATTTATTTATTTCTGGTGCTGAGAATAGAACCCAGGGCCTCGCACATGCTAGGCAAGTGCTCCACCACCAAGCCACAAACCCAGCCATTGTTTTATATTTTGAAACAAGGTCTCACTGTTGTTTTTGGCCTCACTCAATTTCTGAGGGTCTTGCTAATTTGCTGAGGCTAGCCTTGCTAAATTTGCCATCTTCCTGTTCTAGCCTTCCAAGTAACTGGGATTATAGGTGTGTGCTACCTCACTCAGCTGGTTCTGTCCATTTCTGATAGAAGAGATTCAAAATCTCCTAGCACGAAAGTGGATTAATCTTTTGCTCTTTACAGTTCTTTTAGGTTTTACCTTATATAATTTGGTGTTCTGTTTTTAGGGAAATTCATAGTAAGGATTATTATATCTTCTTGAATGATTGACCTTGTTATTATATAATGCTCTTCTTTATCCCTTATAGCTTTCTTAGATTTGAAGTCTTCTCCATCTGAAATTAATAGTTACTCATTTTCTCTTGATTAGTGTTAGCATGATCTATTTTTCTCTATTCATTTACTTCTTTTTTTGACTTAGTGCTATTTACTTTTATTCTTTCTTTTTAGATATACATGACAGTAGAGTGTATTTTGACATATTATAATACTATACATTTACTTTTAATCTATGTCTTTAAAGTGGGTTTCTTATAGACAAGGATCCTGATTTTGGACAAGTTGAAGGGACTTTGTAGGTAGTTGGATCAAATACATAAGTTCATAACCTTAGAGATAGGGGTTTGAAGAATCTGGACTTATAAATAAACATTTGGGAATCATACTGGGCATGAATGTGAATGCTTAAGCAGAATATCTAAAGAGGAAGCAGCCTAGGGTCCTAGTTTGAAAAACCTCATCATTTAATGGATCATCCTTGAGGAGGATAAGCCTGAAAAGGAGACTGAGAAGAAATAGCCAGAGAGGTAAGAGGAAACAAGGGGAAACAGTGTGACATGACAGTCAAAAGGAGGTTTGCTTAAAGGAGGGGCGTGATCAATAGTGTCAGACCTGATGGAGGGAATCAGAAGAGATGAACAATCGACATGCTCATTGAATGTATTGACCAGTGGTGATTTTAGCAAGGGCTTTATTGGATGTATGACAAAGCTAAAATCAAAATAACTGTGTTAATATTCCACAAATGGAAAGAGAGGAAGATAAACTCTAAACCTCAGCAAAATATGAATGAACTTCATCATTGCATTTGTTCTTCACTGTGTATTCCAACTGCTTTTGTGTTTCACCAAAGTTCAATATTATGTAATTATAGTGCTTACAAGGTCCTGTCATGATTTTACAAAGGTAAACTGAGTGAAACCATTAATTCCACAGAGGCAGGAAGGCTTAGGCCTAACATGCAGCATATGGCTCTTTCCTTTGTACTATGCTCTGTGACATAGTATTTAATATTATTGAATATTTTGTTCTGTTTTTACATGAATATTTTAATTTTAGAAGATGATTGTATTTTAATTTTTGATATTTAAAAATTTTTGATATTAATATCTATTCTGGCATGTTATTTTTCAATTTACATAATATATGCTTAGTTCGTTTTATAATGATAAGATACTTGTCATTGTGATTGAAAATATGGTTTGAGTTTATAAACTATTTAGAATTTGAAGTGAAATGAAGGTTGAATTGAATGCAGAAAGGTATATGTAAGAAATAATTCTCTATAACAGTGATTTTTGGTATTTCATGATTAAAACAAATAAGAAATCCAGCTTTCCTTAAAATATAAAAGAGTAGTATATTATTTAATTTGCTTTTTAGACTGGATTGAGATTCTTTTCATTTTGAGATTTAATAATGTCCTCTCTGAAAATTTGGAGTGTAAGAATAAATCACCATCTATATAATTTACAAATCTATCACAATTATAGGGGTCAAAAACTTCCTAAGGAGAGTGTGGATACACGTTTTCCTTTTTTGTTCAATGAAAAAAAAACCAAATTTCATTTAAAACAATTAAGTCTGCTTTTGTACAACTTTGCCTTTTATATTTCATGGAGTAAAACATTAAGGGGGAACTTAAACAAATCATACAAATGAAAAGCTTAGTTAATTCTTTTCATTAGGGTTTGGTTGCAAACTATACAGTTTCTCCTGGCCTTAATAAGTCATTTCTTCTGTTGTTAGCTTCCTGAAATCTGAGCTGCATGTCTAGGTGAAACACTTTTAGTCATAAACTTTAAGTTTTGACTTAATAACTTTGAAAATTCTCTGAGTAAATCTGGATACTGAGATTTTTATTAGTGAATTAATGACATTTTTGATTAGAATAAAAATTATAACCCAGTATACAGTTTGGTCTGGTTGAAAGACCTTCTTAGTTCTTAGCAGCCAGAAGGAGAATTCTTTTGGATATAGGGGCAGGCAGGAGTGGGGAAAGCAGTAGGAGGGTGGACAGAGTGTGGGAAACACCTAGTTATAGAAACTACACATCCAAGATTTAGAGGAAGGGCAGGATCTTTGCCCTTGTGCTCGCTGTGGCATGCAGCCCTGGTTTCATTGGCGGGTGATTAAATTTCCAACATCAAACTTATTCCCATGAGAATAACTGCTACTTCTCGTCCAGTTAACCTGCCCCTTCCCTCGCATAATAATGAAAATATTTATTACCTTTATTTGCTAGGATTAAAAGGTTGCAATTTCCCTGCTTAATTAGTATTTTAAACCAGTAAGGAAAAAAATGATACCAATAAATCAAGCAGTTGTCAAAGTGAGGAAAGAATTGGCTTTTGTCACCAACTTCATGTATGTCCCAAAGTGGCAGTCTGGTGAATGTCACCTTTCTTGATTTTCTACTTTGAGGATTAAAACGTAATACTCTAGATTCACGTAGAGTTCATCATTGGAAAGTGTCTTTAATAAGCACAAGTTTATATTTGGAAATGGAGATGTCAACATAGACATAATTTTCCATGTTTTTAAGCATATCCAGAGCATATATTTATATTGCTCATTAACATTATAGTTATTGGTAACTACCTATTTTCTACCACAGTTTTTTTAAACCACAACATGAGACAAGAAAATAAACATAGAAGGTGTCTTTCTGATCACAGTAGATAGTGCAAAATCTACCCATTAACTTAAAGCAAAACCCTTGGGCCCTTCTCCAAGGTCTGTTTTTTTAAAAAGTATTATTCTAGACATAATATCAGTATACTGTTGTTTTCAGAACACAGCAGACTAAAAGCAGTGAATTAGAACTTGGCAGGGGGTCTGCAGAGCACTAGCAGTAGAGAAAAGTGAGAGCTGGCAATTTCACTGTGAAAAATGAGAATGTACACTAGATTGGAGAATCTAACAAAAGTAGAAGTGTAGGCACAGTTAATACTCAGATGACAGCCACTCTTGACTAAGTGGCCCTTGGCCTAATTCCCATGTTATAGAATGGTATGAGAATAACTTTTTATATTAATTAGATAGCAGAGTAGACATATAATGAGCGTTTTTTTGAATGAGTCATTGAGAAAAAACTAGATTATGGTTGGTTAACTTCATTTTTAGGATAAAAGGAAATGTGTGACTATTTCCTTTATGCCAGAAAAATTTTCTTTAAAAAATCTATATTATTATTATTGTTTTTGTTATTAAAATCACACCTAAAGGGGTGAGCATGAGTTACTAGCCAAACTAACTTTGGAGACTGACTTTATTTTCTGTTAATTCTAGATTAATTAGGAATTACTGTCATTTGATTCTGCATTTCATATTTATACTTTATTTGTTAGCACTAAGATCCTATCACATGGTTGCTCACAAAGTATTTTGGTTTCTTTTGAATTTCAGAAGTCTCTACTATTTGGGGGAATGTTTCAGAGTCTGTGGAGCGGCAGCTAGCCCTGCACAAGGTAGGAATTATACTTTTAATGTCGGGATTTGAAGGCTCTTCCTTACGTAGTCTTGTATAATTTGCCAGGAGTGGTATAAATGTAGGCTTCAGAGCCACCCAATTTAACTGTCATTGCTGTGATTTTGTGATGTTCACACTTAGGGCTTGTGGAGAGTAGGTTTAACAAATGTGGATTTTTTTCCCTAGGTAATGATTTTTTAAGTTCTGCTGTTCTAGTGATACAACGTGTAATGCCAATCAGCCTGGGTTTGTGTAAAACTAGGCCTGTTCTATTTGTGACCTGATAGTTCCCACACAGCTGTGGAAGGATATAATGTTTCTTGTCTTGCTTCCTTATGGGGAATGGATTTTAATTGAATTACATGAAGACATTCAGGAACAAAACTTGCCAAAAATAAGAAACTTTGCCCAGGGCTAGACTACTTCCTCCTGTCAGGTTGGGTTTGGAAGCCATGGAACTGACAAAAGTTTTGGGAGGAAGCTGTGGAACTTTATTAGAGCCATTGGATGAATTGCCCTTCAAATTTATTATTATTATTATTATTTGGTTTAAGAATTTGAATTACTTATCATCATTTAAAATTGGGAGAGTTTATATAAATTGTTGAATTCTCCCCTCCCTTTTCTTGAAAATCAGTAGATTTAACAACAGCAGTCTTCCATTCCTGCAGATGACACTTGGCTAGAGCCCATGATGGACTCTCCTCTTCAGATAAGGCCTACACTCCACACTTCCAGTCCCCTGGCTGGCTAGTTAGACTCCTTTGCATTCTTTTATGACTCCCGCAGGCAGTAGAGTTTGTAATGAGGCAGTAGAGTTTGTAATCCTAGACGTATATTATCTCCCTAGAGACAGAAAACCTAGTTTGAGGGCCAAAAACATTTGCTACTATCTGTCAGCCAAGACCACACTACATTGCAGCATATGCCTTGAATGCTGGGTTGTCTGCTTTTAAGTAGGAGACATAAAATCTGAAAGAATGAGAAGCCTTAAATGGCAAGTGATTAAAATTTAAAAGTCATACCAATTTAGGACAAGAGTAATTTTAGATATAGATTTCAAAAAGATAAGGCTTTAATGCAATTTTTCATAATCCTCACAGCCTTTTCATGATATGGAGATGAGACATCTGATGTCTGAAAAACATTATGGATCAATATATTTACACTTTAGACTAAATTTATTTGGAAATTTAGAATCTTAAAATGCTACAGCTGCTATAAGGGTTGTAGAGATTATTGGATTTTTAAGGCCTAAGCTTAAATTCTCTTCATGAGTTTAGATACAGTAGGACTATTTTTCTTTACTCCTTCAATTAATTATGTTTATTGCTTTTTCCCCTCTTCTTTCTTTCTTTCAGGGAGTTCATATTTCAGGATTTGGAACTTTCACTTTCACGAGACAAAAGCTTGAAATGGGAAACAAGTTTATTCTAATTCAGAGGCCTGTGTTTATCATGGCAGAGAAGTTATTGCAGACTCATGGGCTCAGTCAAAACAAAGTTTATTCTCCTGGTAAATCATATTATATTTAAGACTTTCCCAGAATGTTATTGGCCTGGGATAAAAATGAAAGAGCAAAGCTTGGCCAGTGCTGCTTCATTGGTTTCTAGTTTGAGGGACTCACATTTCACATGGTACCTTTGGTTGTGACTGGGATGGGAATATGATAGTGTCTTTCTGCAGGTCATTTTAAACCCCAGTAATTTAAGAGGCAGGTATGAGAATAGGTGATGGGATATGAAGGCAAATTTACCTGAAAACCATGCCACAGAGTTGTATAGACTCTTATTTGTATTTCAGATCCAAAGAAATGTAGAGTGATTATAATAAAGAGAAATTTAATTAGGGTCTCCAGTTGGCAGGATTAGAGTCAGTATTAGCTGTGAAAAAGTTAAATAAATGTGATTCTATCATATATAACTTAAATTATTGTTATACAAATCTAGAAGTTGAATAATTCCATATTTTATGCATACCTTCTATACCTTTTTCATATCCTGAAATCCAACCTTCTGGGGGCTAGGACTGTAACTCAGTGGGAGAGCACTTTCCTGGCATGTGTGAAGTCCTGGGTTCAATCCCTAGGACTGCAAACAACAAAAACTAAAACAAAACCAAAACTAACCAAACAAACAAAAAAAACAGTCTTCCTTCTGCAAACATTTACTGAGCGCCAACTCTGTATCAAGCCTTGTTGCAGGTGCTTGAGCTATAATGGTAAACAAAAAAGACACAATCCCTTCCACAGGACAGGTATCTAGCTGTAGCATGTGGGTGTCATGCCATGATTGGTTAGCAAACTTTGGGGTTTACTTCTTGATTCCCAGCTGTGTTCCTTTTGACCTCACTTATTATCTCCTCCTGCATCAGACTCAGAGATGGATAAACGGAGATGTGTTCTATCCCCCTTGGCAGAGGTGAAAAACTATAACTTTCTGAAAATTATAATTTTCAATATATGGCTTTCCTGATGAAAAAACAAAATACCAACACACTGTACTTAGAATATATTCACTACAGTGGGTTTGATAAACTTTAAAGCCATTTTTGCCTAACATTTATAACAGAAGAAATATGTTTCATCAAAAACCTACCAAAGGAATTGAAGATAAAGTCATTTTTTCCTTTTCTTCTTCTTCTTCTTCTTCTTTTTTTTTTTTGCAAAACCAATGGTGCCTTAGATTTAGAACTTATTTTCCATCTTTGATATTTTAATATAGTGAAAAAATTAACTTTTTTAGAGAGTGAAGAATTTTGGAATTAATGAAATGTAATGAACTGAAGTCATTCAAAAGAACATTTCTGTCTACAGTTTAGCTTTGGTGTTATGATTCCTTATCATTCATCAATCAGATAACTAATCAAACATTTACTCGTTTTTAATGATTAGTAAGATGTAGTTTTTGCTTTGAAGCACTCAAGATCTTATCATAGCTAATAAGTATATACTAGCAAATGATGCAGCATGATTAAATGTTATAAAAGCAGCACTGGACTAGGGATGTAGCTCAGTGGTAGAATGCTGAGTTCAATCCCCAGCACCAGGATCAGGGAGCAGCACTGATCAGAAAGGGATTGGACACTATGGGAGCCCAGAAGAGATCATGCCCAGCTTTGCTTGGGGAAGCGTGGTTTAAGATGACATGTGAGGAGGCTTAAAAGATGGTGGGGTGTGGTGGTCCATACTTGTAATCCCAGTAACTCATGAGGCTGAGGCAAGAGGACCACAAGTTCAAGTAAAGCCTTAGGAACTTATCAAGACCCTGTCCCAAAATAAATACCAAAAATAATGTCTGGGGATGTAACTCAGTGGCAGAGTGCCCCTGTATTCAATCCCCAGTACTAAAAAAAAAAAAAAAAAAAAAAAGATAGTAGGCTTTTGCTGGCAGAGAAGCTATGGGAAGATATTCCAGTTCCAGGACTGGTGTGAACAAGTCAAGAATATGGGAAAGAGTAAAGCCCATTAAAGAAGTAATGGGCATATCTGAGTAGGAGCAGAAGGAGAGAAGTAAGATAAAAATGGCAGATAGGGGTTAGTTGTGTTATTGTAACGACTTAAGAATCTATCCTGTAGGCACTGAGAGCCATTGAAAGGTTTTGAGCAGAGAATTTTCAGTTTTGTTCCAGTTTTTAGTTTGGGAAGGTAGCTCTTTTGATTATGGTGAAATAAGGTAAAAGCTTGAATGTAGGGAGTGACATCAGGAGGGAAATGAGGGGTTCTATTCCTGAGACATTTCAGATGTAGAACAGACAGGGCTGATTGAGAGAAATGGATAGCAAGAGGTGGAGTGGTATTTAGGACAACTGATTTCTTGGTTGGAGAACAGATGGATGCTAATGCTGTTAATCACCATAGGAAATGAAGATGAAAGGCAGGTGGTGGTGGTGGTGATGGTGGATAAAACAATGCATTTGCTTTGGGACATGCTAAGTTTTGATTCTTGTTAGGGATATTTAGGTAGAGATAATTCCAGAGCTTAGGAGAAAGGTGAAGACCAGAGATCAAGATTTGAATAAGTTTACCTAGGAGAAAGGATATAAAATAAGATGACACAGATACGAACAAAATACTGTAAAATAAATTAATAAACCAAACCCAAAACCCTAAGTATAATAAGGAGTAGAAGAGGAGAGAAGCCAGCAAAGGAGACCAAGGAGAAGGAAACCAGAGAAGCAAGCGTGATGTCATAGGTATGAGAAAAAAGAGAGTGCAGGCATCAGGAGTTACAGAGAAGACAGGAGAGATGAGATTTGCAAGTATCCTTTGGCTTGTCTCTCATGAGAGATAGTGTCTTTATTGAGATGAGAGCACTGGAAGATAGATTGCAGAGAGGTGAGGGGAGTGGAGGGAGAATCCAGAGGCAGGAAATCTGGCTTTCTCTTAAGAAATTTATATTTAAAAACAGAAATAAATGGAGGGAGGTAGAGTAGAATTATTAAATTGTGAGGGAGACACAATATAGTCACTAGTATAGTGAAGCTTTTGTCTTGTAGAGCTTTAACCCTTGTCACTCAGCAATACTAGACATTTGAAAATATAATTCATGTTTTTACAGAATGACCATTTAGAATATTATTATCTTATTTCTGTCCTGTTCCTCCATCAATGGGCCTTGTTATTATCTCTCTTTGGCTTTATCATCTTGATGCTTTTTTGGTTTTACCCCTTTTCTTAACTGTGGGACTTGCATCTCTTCAGGTCAAATAGATCCTGTGCTTCCTTTCAAACTAGATATAAACTTATTCTTTTGCAATGCCAATTATGGGATCATTAGGGAAGAAAAGCTTTCTTCAATTCACCCAGTTGGAGATTATCTATCTCTCAGTTATATGTATATATAAGACCCAGTTTCATTTGTGTGATAACTTTTATTGAATCTATCTTTTCAAAACAGACTTTATAGATATTATAATCATTTAAAAATGGTATGATAATTGAAGGAGATATGCAAATATTACTGCAGCATGGCCTGGGAGATAAGGGGGCTGAAAACTTGAGAAAACTCTGATGAAGCTGAGCAATTATTGCTGTCTTCTAGAAAGAAACCAAAAGCTTGTCTAGAGTGATGTTTAGAAAGCTAATTATTCTTCTTTTGAAGATAAAACAGTATACTTTTTGGGAAAACTGTACTGATTAATATGTGTTAACCTGTTGTGTTAGTTGTCTGCAATAATAATATCACGTTGGGTACAAATAAATATTTTACATGGACAATTCTATCATTGAGTACTAAGAGAGAATCAGATAATTATTTGTGAGTATCTATGGTATGTTTGTAATCTCCACTCCCTTTCTCCCACCCTAACTGTCTTTTTCTCCTCTAGGTGATATCCCAGTTGTTCCACTTAATTTTATCATGATATCCCTGGAGAGTCCATTTAACAGGGACACAGTGGAAGGATGTGTTAAGGAGACAATACTTTTTTTATCACGATCCATTTCTATCAAAAAAAATGTGGAGTTTACATTCAAAGGAATTGGGGTCCTCGTGATCAAAGATGGCAAAGTGAAGATGAAATTTTATAAGGACTTCCTTTGTAACATGGATGGAAGTGGGACTTTGATCAAAGCCCTAGCAAACGTAAATTGATGTTTTCTTCTGCTAACCCCTCTCCCAACAGTAGGTCTGAATCATCTAGGTGTCACATCATTAAGAAAAAACATATTAACATATTTTAAGTGTAAGTTTCTCCAAGTTCATGGACATGCCTGTCAATAGATGATTAACTCTGTGAGAAAAATACAAGAAGGGCAAGGAAGCTTTAAACTAAATTTGAGTCAGTGCCAAATGAGAAATATAACCAGTAATAGAAACATAATTCTGGATATTTTATAGCACCTTATAGTTCAAAAGTTCTTCCACATATTTTATTTCATTTGTCTCAAAACATTATAAAAGCTGCATCATAGCATGATCATCCTGATTTACAAGAGAAAAGTGGGAGCCAGAGGTTGTGTGGGAGCCCTGAGGTCAGGGTGCGGGTGGTGCAGTCCCTGGGACTTGAGCTCAGACTTCCTCATTACCTAGTTTTTGCTACATATATTCTTTTAGTTTAAAGAAAGTCTATGACAAAATTGAATTCAAGTCATAGGAATGTGTCTTTAGCTTTTAATTTGCCATACATAGAAGAAATTTTGTAACTGACATCATCATTGTTAACAATTAAGTATCTGGCATGAAATTTATGCCAAGTTGGACATAGCAGTAAAAGTTTAAAGTCAATCCACAGGATTTGTGCCTTATGTACTTCTTAGAGAACTAACAGAATTGACATGATTCATTGAATTACCACAGAATAGCATATAGCAAAAGTCTGATTTTTTTAAAAGAAAGTTTAGGGGGTTGGGTTGTAGCTCAGTGGTAGCGCACTTGCCTGGCATGTGTGAGGTACTGAGTTTAATTCTCAGCACCACATATAAATAAATAAAAATAAAATTCCATCAACAACTAAAAAAAATTTATATTTTTTAAAAAAGAGTCTATGAAAATGGCTAAGTTCTACTCATTTCTCACTTCATATAGTTCTGGGATGGAGATTTGGGAGATGGGGTTGTATATAATGAGCCTCTTGGTGTTTTTTACACTACTTGGTTTTTTTACAGGATTGCTAAGAGTGTAGAAAGTAGAAACACACATGAAAAAAAAAAACTGTCATTTCCACAAAAACATAAGGCAAGATTTGCAAATCTGTAAGCAAGGCCAAAGTGGCTAGCTCATCTCTAACCTTGAGGCATTCTACTGAACTTTAGAGCTTCACTATATGTTTACAAGACAGAAGATAAAATCTTACTTGGCTTGTTGAATTCTAAAGCATAACTTTTAAGGAACATTTTCTGAAAGAACTAGTCCTGAGAAGATATTATTTGATAAAAGGGTTTGGAGGCCAAAAGAGATTGAGAACTGCTGATTATATCAATCACTGTCATAGACACAGAGTGGTGAGGCCCAGAGCCCATCAGCACATTAAAGGAGCTGAGAAGTCTGGCTGTAAAGCAGCCAGTTTGACTGTAGCCATGTAACCAGAGAACTCATAAGTAGTTCATTAACTCTATGAACGCTGGTTGTTTTATTCTCAAATGTTCTGTAACTTAAACCTGAGAATTGTCCTGGAATAGTCCTCTTGGGAGCTTTTATATTTATTTCAGTGATGCTCCTTTTTGATTATTTTAAAACCTCTTTATGGGAACTCCCTTTGAAGTCTTTTAAAGGCTGTAGCATTCATTCAAAAATGATGATAATTTTTGGATCTAGGGATGTGGCACAATGGTAAAGCACTCGCCTGGCATGAGTGATGCCCTAAGTTTGATCCCAAGTACTAAAAAAAAAATCATGAATCATTCTATCCTGATGATGTAATAAAGTGGTTATTTTACAGTGTAATAATTACAACTGCTGCTTGTTGAGTGCTTATTATAAACTCACATAGAGCACATCATGAAAATCCTATGAATTTGACCCTATTATTATCCCCACAACCCTAGTGTCCAAGGTCACACAGCAGGGACTTGAACATAAGCCCACTTGACTCCAAAACCCTTTTCTAAACTGTATATTTTAGAGTTTTTTGGATCAAAGGTAGAATTAGCTAACTGGCTCAAAAATTCCTCGATAAATTTAGGAAGTCTAGTCTCCCTTCAAGGATGTCTAAAGGAAGGTGTCAGTTGTCAAAGCAATTTCCAAAGAGGAGATGGTTTGAGAAAACACAGCATCTTTGGAATAACCCTGCGTGACTACTCCGAAGAATAAAATTATTCCACACTAGATTTTGAGCTCTGGACTTTAAAATGGTAAACAAAACAACCAAAGAGTATCATGGTAGCCTCATCTTTGAGAGCTCAGGTGTAACTTTCTCTCTGTTCTGCAGAGGCCCAACACTGTGGACTCGGTGTTGTCAAGCAGAGAGGCCTTGAAGAGGCGGCCTGGTAGTGTCCTTTTGTTTCCAAGGTGAGTACTTTGCTCTGAGGGTTTCTCTAGGTACCAACTCTCCTTGCTCATCTGTTGATCTGATTGGGCAGCATTTCTCAACCTATACAACTCATACTCCTTTTAATGTACATATATGTGTATATATTACAGAATAAAATACAGTTATTATTTTTGAATAAATGCTATAGCCTACAAAAAGTTTTGAAGGGAATTCCCATAAAGAGTTTTTTTTTTTTTTTTTAAATAAGGAAGTAGCATACTAAAATAAGTACAATAAATTCCCAAGAGAATCAGCAAAGAAGAGTTTCTTGTATACAGTGGTCTTTAGAATTTCTAAAATTTGAAATTTCTAAATTTCAAGTTATTTCTTTTATAAACTACTCTCAAATACCTGGAGATTCTGACCCCACAAACCTTAGACCCTGCTGGGTTTCCCTCTGTTTCCCCTACTTCCTCTTCCTTTGCTTTTCTCTTCCCTCATCTTAGCCCATCTCCCATCTGAGCTCTTCTTCTTACCACTAAACAGGTTGAAAAGATAAGGTAGAATAGGGAACAGCTTTACCCAAGGGGTATGGTGGGTGTTGCTGAAGTCTGCTGCTGACAATGTTTATAATAGTGATGATGATGATAATAATGATAGTAGTAATAACAGTTACTATATAGCACCTACTGGATGCCATTTACTGTTAAAGCACTTTCTCAATATTCTCAAATTTACTCTTCACTGCAACTGTTATAATTTCCTCCATTTTATAGAGATTCTAAATTGATTTAGTTAAAAAATATATAAACAATGGAAGCAACATGGTTCACTACTCAGAACATTAGAATGGGAGTCAGGAGGCTTTGGTTTTATTTTTCAGTATGATTATCACCCATTTATTATGTGCCCTTAATTATCTTCTTAATCTTAATTGCTATAACATTAACTACTGTGAATTTCTGGTGGATAATAATAGCTTTCCAGAGTTAGTGTTTTCTCATAGATTTGGAGTCTGTGACCTCTTCTTGATTTGTTGATTTGGAGCAACCCCATCCTGGAAGAGCCTTGTGACACATATCTCATTAATTTTTTTTTAAAAAATTATACATGGACGCAATATCTTTATTTTGTCTATTTTTATGTGGTACTAAGGATTGAACCCAGTGCTCCACATGTGCAAGGCAAGTGCCCTGCCACTGAGCCACAACCTCAGTCTGATACATACCTCTTAAGAACTGTGATGAGGGCCAGAATAAGCCTTAGAGAGTAGTCAATCCAGCCCCCTCATCATCTTGTAGGTGAAATGTCCACCCAAGTAATGAATAGCCATGCTAGAAATAAATGAAAATAAGTCCATGAATTCAAAATCATTTTATTTTGATTCATTTGGAAGGAAAATCTGGCTTTGCCATATTTTTGGCTTATACACTCCAGGAGGAAAATAATTCCAGAGGGTAAAAACAAACCAACCAACAAACCAACAAAAAACAGAGATGGAAGTGCTTGCCAATTTGAGAGTCTAAAAGTGGACATGAGAACTCAAACACTCAAAATGCTTGCTGGTATTTATGTATGTGAAGTTTGGTCCCTGAATTTACTTAGAATACCACTGTAGCCCTAATTCTAGTCCATCCCTAATTCTTTGGTCTTTGAGACCAAAGAACCTACAACTACACCACAAACTGAACACCACCTCCCCTCCCAGTGTACCTTTTCAGGTCCTTCGCATAAGGCATGCTGTCTACCTGTTTGTGATTTCTTGCCTTCAAGTTATCCAACAACCGCCAACAACTCTATCACCCTCATATCTAGTTACAGAACTAAAAAGGACATTGACAAATTCAAACTAAAACCCAAACCAAAAACTTAACCTGAGGCTTTCAAGGAAATTTCTTTATATACAAGCTGTTTTGAGCCCACAGTATAGTGGGTCCGGGTCTTGGTTGGCTCTCAGAATGAGTCTCAAAGAGAGTGAGTTCATGACATGTATTCAGCAAATCAGAACACTCACTCACTTGAAGGAGGAAAAGGGCTCTTTTCAGATTCAGCAAGCGAGTGTTTGAGAGTCCAGGTCCAGTGTAATGGACAAGCATCTTGACTTTTTCCTAGGATTGAGCACAAAGAGACGGAGAACAAACCACCTATGGAGACCATTGCAGAAGAAGGTAGAGAGAATAGACAAACAAAGAGCAAGGTGAAAGACCAGCCAGAAAAAGGAGATGTCAAGGGTAGGCCATGATTTGTGGGAATAATCTGTCACTCTTTACTGCTCATGTGCCCAGCCATATTTCTTAGCAACTCGTGTGCCCAGCCATATTTCTTAGCAACTCATATGCCCAATGTAAATAGGTAGATTCATGAATAATCAATGTGTTCTTTTCTCTAACAAACCTCTATTTCTGGAATCCTGTATCTCACCTTAACCATTTTATGTGTCTTAGATCCCATGACTCTCAGACTTCTAGACTATTATCTCTTTGTATCTCTGTAGGCATAAAAACTCAGATGCCTGCAGGGACAAGGCAGGTAACAAATGCATGAAGTGGGCTGTATAGAAGAAGGCAGGGAAACACATAAATAACACTTTTTATGGGAAAAAAAGTGGCAGTTTTATCTCTTTAATGTTGGTAGAAGATAGCTGGATTCTCCTATCTGTGTATGCATTTAATTTGTTGTAAAAAGTTGTTTTGGTTGAAGCTTTTGAAGATAATTTGAGGACTTTGAAGACATTTTGAAAGGGTCCTAGAGACCATGCCCTGTGGACTGTTCCTCTAATATATTAGTACTTTGTAAAAATGTGGTTCAAGTAGTATCAAATCTTCTCATTTTTCAAGAAAAGCAAACATTCTGACTTTGATACAAAATTGCTGAATGTTGACAACTAATTGATATTGAAACAAAAAATGCCTGATTGGGTCCAACAAAACATATTAATGGGTAAACTTTGGCTTGTGGGTGTCAATTTTCAAAGTGTGGCTTACAGAATCACATGTAAACTTTTGGCCTGATATTTGTGGTTTCATTTTCCTACCCCACCCCTCTGTTCCCTTTATACACTTCTTTGGGCAGAATTGCCTATGTATGTTCTCCTAGTATGCCCTAAATGTATCCTGTTCACTCTTTTCCTCCCAGCTGGAATGCCTTTCCTTTTCTTGAGCTCATCTCAGTCCTTGTCACCTTTTGGCACCCTCTTCAGTCACGTATCACTTCCTATATAAAAACTACTCTTATCACGGATTCTGAAGTGGCTTCTCTCTTCTCTGAACATATCAGAACCTTAAACTAAGTTGCTATTTACACAATGATGTAAGGGGCTCATCACTGTCAGGGTGTAATAAAGAAGCTGTCACTTTCTTTGCTTATATATTACTTTTCTGTACAATTGTTAGCTATTGTGATATTTAAGAGCAAAGACTAGCCTCTTTGTAGTCTTTAAATGCCTAGCAGTACTCTTTTTGCATATATGCAGTGAAAGCATTTTTAAAAAATACCACAACAGGGCAAGGGACAATCATTTTTAATGATAACAGAATAGATATCTTATGGAAATTTGTCTTGGTAAAAAGTTGAAAGAAAACTTACTTCCATTTGCTTTTTATTCTACAGAAACCTTGGCACCCAAGAAAATTCGAGATAAACAAATTATGTTCCCAACTAAATCAACCAGCTTGCCAGACCAGTTTGACCATGGTGGGAATGGTGGGACGAACGTAATCTCTAGAAGGTACTGCACTGATATTTTTGGGTTTTGGTACTGGGGATTGAAACCAGGGGCACTTAACTACTGAGTCACATCCGCAGTCCTCCCTCCACTTCTTAAAAATTTTGAGACAGGTTCTTACTAAGTTGCTTAGGGCCTTGCTGAATTGCTGAGACTGGCTTTGAATTTGCAATCCTCCTGCCTCAGCCTGCTGGGATTACAGCAGCAGTTGCCACCGCCCCTGGCAACATTCTTTTTCTGTGGCTTTTAAGTAAATGTAATTTCGAGGTATTTCTTGGTGCACAAGGAATTTTAATACTTGCTCATTTATTCTTTTATCCACTATTAATGAGAACATTCTGTGTGTTAGGTGCTGAGGATAATAGAGATGACCAAGGGTCACAATCTAGTGGGAAAGCCAGACATACCTAGAATGAGAGATGACAGTTCAGTGGGAAAAATCTTGTGATAGAGGCAGAAACAAAGTAGCATGGAGGAGGGAACATGTGGCTTTCCTTATGGATCTGGGAAGCTATTTTCCAGCTCTACAATAAACTTCCCTTGCTGCTTTCTGAATGCTTAGATATTCTGATCTGACAGTTTCTTATTTTTGCCAAAAATAAAGTAAGTTTGTCAAACACCTTTAGTTCTCAGTATCAATTTTTTAAACGAATGAATATATTACAATTTATCATGGCTTTGTCTTCTTCCTGTGGTATTATGTCAAAAGATGTCTATTTTATCCTTTTCTCTTCAAGTAGGCTACTTTTCAAGACCTCAAATCAGTCAGCTATACTCAAGTATTTATTAAGCACCTATGTACCTTGCATTGTTATCACTTTTCAATTAATTAATGTATTATAATTTATCAGCTATTATAAGTGCAATTTATGTACATTGTGGGATCCTAAAGTCACATTCAAAACTCTAGGCATTTAAAAAAATAATTTCATGTTATGAAAGATAATTGAGAATTAAATGTCTAGTGGGAATTTAGTTCAATCCAACAAACATAAAGCACTACTGTGTGCTAGGTACTACTCTATGTACTGAAAATACACACCAAAAGATATATAAAGCCACTTTTATAATACTAATAGTTTTGTAGGAAAACTGACACTAGGGGAATAATACATGTGGTGAAGACTACAAAAGTAAGTTTGGAGTTGTTAGTCAAAGTTTCCTGTAGAAGTTAACCAAAAAATATTTTGTGATAATTGCTAAAATAATGCATGTTTATCACAAAAATTTTGAGAAGATGAGAAAAGCAAAATTTACACAAAATATCACTCCTAATCCCTCTACATCAAGGAAAATTGTTAACGTTTTAGTGTATATCCTTCATTTCAATGCATAATATATATGTGTGTGTATGTGTGTGTGTGTGTATGTGTATATATATGTATATATATATATATATATGTATATATATATATGAAACATATACATTTTAAATAAAATTGAGATCATATTATATGAAACTTTGTTATACTTAACAATAAGTGGTAAAGTCTTCCCCGTGGCTTTATATATTTTATAACATTAACAAATGATTGTTTATCATCCTAATAAAATATTAACCTTTTGTGTAATCAATCTCTTGCTGGATATTTAGATGTATTTCTAGTTTTTTAAATATTATAAATAATGTGACAGTTATAATTATACATCATCCCTTGCACACATCTGAGTATTCCATAGGATAGAAACTTTAAAGTTAAATCTGAGGGAGAAGGGCAAGCCCATTTTG
Source organism: Marmota monax (assembly GCF_021218885.2). Lineage (NCBI taxonomy): Eukaryota > Metazoa > Chordata > Mammalia > Rodentia > Sciuridae > Marmota > Marmota monax. The sequence goes on along the minus strand of NW_026695236.1, from coordinate 3,811,821 downwards.
CATGCCTTTGACACAGGTTGCCATTATTCTCAAGAAGTTTTTACCAAATTGTCCTCTGAGCAGCAGTAATGAGAGATTGTCTACAGATTGCTCACATTGAACCTATTGCCTTAAATTCTGTTCTAATTAACAATGCGCATTTGGTTAGTATTTATCTAGAATACTCTTTTTATGCCATTCTTTTTCATCTTTGTTAATGTGTGTTTTATTATTTTATGTTATTCTTGTAAAAAAATTTGGATTTTTAAAAACTCAATACAGACTTGAATTTTCAGTTGTAAACTAGTATACTTAGACCTATTTTTATCATATTATTTTGTTTTTTATTTGCCACACATTTAACTTTCTTCTTCTTCTTTTTCTGTTTTCTCTTGAAATGATCACATTTCCTTAGCATGCTTTGAATTTTTTCCAAACTTCACCCTCTTCCAAACCTGTATTTTTCTTGTCTAGAACTTTTATTCCAATTTGCTTTCAAGTGTGTAACTTTAAAAAATATTGTATGGCCAATGTGCATTTAGAAACGCCACATGTTTTAATCAATGTCTTTCCTCACCATTGTTTATTATATCCCTGCTCTTTCCCCAGGGTTCACTTTTCTTCTTATTAAGGTGTGTCTCGTAATGGTTCTTTCGGCAAGGTTCTCTTTTTAATGCACTTAGTCTTCATATCGCTTATAAAAGTTCTTAGTATGTTGTCACTCTTGAATGCTGGTTCGTAGTTATTTTCCCTCTGCACTTTAATGACATTGCTCCATTTTCTTCTGGCAGTTGTCCTCATGAGAAGTCTGAGTCAGTCTGGTTGTCATTCTCTGTTGTAGCTTTTCAGAATCTTCTTTTGTAATGTTCTGCATTTTTACTCTTTGTGTAGGAATCATGACTTTCTGGAAAATTCTTAGCCATTATCTTCTAGTATAGCATTCTTTAATATTTCCTTTCTTTCCTAATTCAGCACTCCTATTAAATGTATATTTGAGTTTCTGAGTTGGTTCTTTATTTCTAAACTTATTTTAAAAATATTTTCTTTATTCTCTGTGCTATTTTTTTAAACCTTTACTTTATTTTTATGTGGTGCTGAGGATCAAGTGCCTCATGCATGCTAGGCAAGTGCTCTGGGTCTGAGTCACAACCCCAGCCCCTCTCTGTGCTATTTTTTAGGTGATGTTCTCAGTTGTATTTTCAAGTGAAGTAATATAGAATTAGATGGGCTAGTTTATTTATTTATATTCCCTTCATTGAGTTAAAAATGTATAAAATACATTATTTTATATATTATATATTTTACCATAATATTTTAATAATAATTATAAACAATTATTTATAATAATTAATAATTATTTATAATAATTTTATACATATACACTTATTTTATACATAATAAATTTTACATGTACAAATGTATAATATATAATTATATATAAAGATGTATGATATATATTATTTTTACACATCATATATTTTATTACTATATATTGTGTATTTTTTTAAATACTATTGTTTTTTATTAGTATAAGTAATAATTTGGCCTTTACAAGTCATTACTGTTTCAATTACATTTTGCACAGACAGAATAAAAAATTACTATAATGTTTCTTTGACAATGTTGGAAAATGTTTACATATATATTACTTGAAACAATAATACATTCTACTTCAAATAATATATGAAAATATCTTCAATTTAATTTGGATATTTGCAAAGTGTTTATTACATGCAACATTTGGAAAGATAAAAATTTTCATAAGATATAGACCTCTAGAATTTACAGATGTGGTAAGAGAAAAGACTAAAAAAGAATTTATATAATATATTACCTTATATTTTATTTTAGTGAAATTAATATAAAATACAATGTTTTCTCTATTTAAAAAATTTTTTCTAATCGGTTATACATGACAGTAGAATGCATTTTGACACATCATACATAAGTGGAGTGTAACTTCTCATTCTTCTGGTTGTACTTGATTTAGGATCACACCGGTCATATATGCACATAGGGTATTAATGTTCGATTCATTCTACTATTCTTTCCACTACCAGACACCCTCCCCTTTCTTCTCTCCCCTCTGCCTAATCTAAAGGACCTCTATTCTTTCCAACCCCCCCCCATTTCCCATATTTGTGAATTAGCATCTGCATATCAGAGAAAACAATTTGGCCTTTGGTTTTTGCGGATTAGCTGACTTTGCTTAGCATGATATTCTCCAACTCCATCTATTTACCTGTAAATGCCATAATTTCATTCTTCTTTAAGGTTGAGTAATATTCCATTGTGTATATATACCACAGTTTCTTTATCCATTCATCTACTGCAGGGCATTCATAGTTTAGCTATTGTGAATTGAGCTGCTATAACCATTGAGGTGGCTGTGTCACTGTAGTATGCTGATTTTAAGTCCTTTGGGTATAAACTGAGGAGTGGGATAGCTGGATCAAATGTGGTTCCAGTCTAAGTTTTCTGAGGAATCTCTATACTGCTTTCCAGAGTGGTTACACCAATTTGCAGTCCCACTAACAATGTATAAGTGAACATTTTTCCCCACATCTTCGCCAACATTTATTGTTGCTTGTATTCTTGATAATTGCCATTCTAACTGGAGTGAGAGGAAATCTCAGTGTAGTTTTGATTTGCATTTCTCTAATTGATAGAGATGTTGAACATTTTTTCATATATTTGTTGATTAACTGTATTTCTTCTTCTGAAAAGTATCTGTTCAGTTCTTTAGCCCATTTATTGATTGGTTTTTTTTTTGGGGGGGTGGTGTTGAGTCTTTTATATACCTATCTGAAGTGCAGGTGGTAAAGATTTTCTCCCATTCTTTAGGCTCTCTCCTCATATTATTGATTGTTTCCTTTGCTGAGAAGAAGCTTTTTAATTTGAATCTATCGAATTTATTGATTCTTGATTTTACTTCTTGTGCTTTAGGAGTCTTGTTAAGGAAGTCAATTCCTTAGCTGACATGGTGAAGATTTGGGCCTACTTTTTCTTTTATTAGGCACAGGGTCTCTGTTTTAGTGACTAATTGGTTTTCTTTTTATTATTGGTCTGCTCTTTCCAGTTTCTCTAATATTTCTGTGAATTTTAAATATACTTGTTGAAAATTCTTATTTGTCATCAGTTGCTTCATTATTTCCTTGGGTATAAATGACCTCTTTTGTTGGGTCTGCCAACAGAGGTGCTATCTTGGCTCTGGAGGACTTTAAATTCTTGACAGTTTTGCTTTGAGAATTCCTATATGTGCCTTGCTGTTAGGTGGTTGTCATAACATTCAGGATGTACAGTTACAAACCCTAGGCAAATATTTGTATTAATATTTAAAGCCCTTGCTCCGGGCCACCTGGACCATGCTAGACACCATATCCTTGTCTGGTGTGGGTTGTTGGTTTCTGAGAAGGTTTCTGGCGTCTGTGGGATAAAACACAGAATAAAACTTGTGTTTCTGACCCTTGATCAGGAGATTGTAGCAGGAATTGTTCTTTACCAGTGGCGTGGGAAGGAAGCAAAAGCACTTGTATTCAGTTAGAAAATTTAGTCAACTCCACCTTCAACACAGCCAGAATGCATCCACTTCTTATCATTTCTGCTGCTACCACCATGGTCCCAGCTGGTCTCTCTTTCTCGTTTTATTGGAACAGTCTCCTAATGGCTCTCTCACTTCTGCCATTCCTCCTATTCAGTTTATTTTCAACAATAGCCAAAGAAATCCTGTGAAAATTAGGTGGCTTCATCTACTTTCCCAAACCCTCCATGGCTTCCCTTTCTTACTCAAGCTAACCAGTCAGTGTTCTTATCTGGACCTTCAACCTCCTACCAGGTCTCTGACTTCTCTCCTACTTCTGGCCCCTAAGTCATCTCCCTCCAGCCACACTGAGACAGGTACACTCTCACATCCAGGACTTTGCACTCATTTCTTTCTTTTGAAATGAGTTTTGTATCTGATATATCTACCTTGTTTCTCACTTCTTGCAAGTATTTATTCAAATATAGCCTTGGTGAGAACTTCCCAGGTCATACAGTTTATGATTTCACACTCCATTTCTCCAGCGTTGCATGGCATTTGTTGTCCTGGGACACACCACAGAGTTCAATTATTTATCCTACTGCCTGAATATCCCCATCAGGATGTTAATTCAGCAAGGACAGGGATTGTGTGTGTGTGTGTGTGTGTGTGTGTGTGTGTGTGTGTGTGAGAGAGAGAGAGAGAGAGAGAGAGAGAGAGAGAGAGAGAGAGTGTGTTTTGCTATTCCTGTACCTAGAATGGTGCACATTTGGTAAACAACTCAGTATATTTTTGTGGAATGAATACATTTTATCTATATTATGCAGAATTGATAACTGAGACTTTGCAAGATGACACAGCTTGTCCAATGTCAGTCACTTTGTAAACACAAAAGCTGGGATTCAAATCCAACTTATACTGACAAAAAGTATAAGTTTTTAACCTTGATATATACAGTTATTCTAGAGAAAAACAGATACTTTTCTTTGTCTTATGTTTATACTTGCCTCTAAAGTTATTGCTCCGAGGCCAGAGTACATTAAGCATTAATAAATATTGCATTATTTTTTTTAGCTCATCATCTTTAGCTTTTCTGAAAAATGACAATGAAACAAAGCCCAGAACAGACCTAGCCCCTGATTGCCAGGATCATAAAAGGGCGGGACAGGTACAGTGCCTTCAAACAAACAAAGCCTAGAATCTCCCTCTGACTTCTGTTTCTCAAAGATGGTTCTGGGACTCTCTTTCCTAATTATAACATATGGGTGTGGCACAAGTACTCAGGACCCAAACCTGGACTGTGCTAAACCTATCACAGTCTACTATTTCACAGAAATAAGATCTGGAAATGTTTTCTATTTTCCAGTTGCAATAAACACTTCTGATTGAGAGTTCAGTAAATCCTTTTGATTATTTGTGGGTCTACTCATTTTGCTAATTGTCACTAATATATTCTTTTGTAAAGTGTGTTTCTTGACACACCCAGCCTTTGGAGAGCTTGTGAAGGGAATGTGAAGGCAAAAAAGTAAAATGCAAAAAATTAATTTGTCCTAAAATTTGGGATTGTAGGAAATGTGCTATGTATGTTTACAACGAGCAAAACGGAATTTCCCGTTGTACTACAGTGAGGAGAGGAGAAGGGGAGCAATAGAAGAAGAGCAACTCATACAGCAACATCAAATAATGAAAGATCAGGAGGCTTTCTTCAAACACCAGGTAGTCCAACACCTCAGTGAAAGAACTGTTTTAAGTGGGATAGTGGAACATGATTATCAAACTCCATTTAAAATATTCCATCATTTTCTCCTGTTCTGTAACATATCTGATATGTTATATACTTATATACTGCTGGACTAAAACTTAGGCAGTGTTCAAGATTTCAACTATAACAAATAAGACTGGGATGGATATCCATGTAGTGGAATACTTGCATGTATCATTAGTTTTTTGCCCCCAAAAGGACTGAATTTTAAAGGTGGAATTGCTAGGTTTTATTGCTTTATCTTTGATTTATGATAAAATATAAATCTAGTCAAAACTTTTACCTTTCAAATTCATGGTCTATTTTAAGCGAGCAAGGACAGAATGGCACCATTATATTTGCTCTATCCAGATTTCTGTGATTACTATAATTGATCCGATTGCCCTCTCCTGATTTGTGATGAATTCTTTCATTCCTTCTTAGGAGCCATGTAGTGATGGTGCCTAAAGTCCAAGAATAGGAAATAAAAAACCTCCCAAACCCACTTTTCTAAATCTCTGAAGACATCAGAAAATACCATTGCCTCCAAATAGGTTTCTTTCATGGTTGGATTAAATGAATATCATAATGTTAAAATTTTTAAAGGCTCTATTCCAATTTGAGATTAAAATGTTAAAAAAAATGTTTTATGATAGATTAAAAGTCTGGCTGCTAGAGAACAGAATCAGAAAAATGCTGCCTATAATCTTGGAGTTGCTGAAGCTATAAGAAGTCACAAGAATGAGAAACCTGAATTTTATGTAAGAGTCCTTTTGAAATTTCTGTTGCTAACAGCAGCTACCCCAACTGTCTTCAGATCCACTCCCTGTATTGCAGGTTGTGCCTTTTAAAATAGTTTTTGGTGCCGGGGATTGAACTCAGAGCCTCCCCACATGCTGGGCAAGTATTCTACCACTGAGCCACACCTTCAGGCCTGTTGTAACTTTTTTTTTTTTTTTTTAAGTGACAGAGTTGAAAAGTGGGCTCCATAGGCTTGAAACTTTCTTCTAGGACGGGTGCTTCCCAGTGTCTGTCTCCACATCATCCAGAGTCATAGTAGAGTAACTACTAGTAACTGCAGTTCTTGTTAATTATAACCATTCTCAATCAGGTCCTAGGACAGGTGGTGGGGGGAGTACACTGAAGTCCAGCCCTGGAAGCTAAAGAGAAAACCAGCATCATGACAGGATTGCTAGAAATGCAAAATCTAGGGCCCTATACCAGACTTCCAGAATGGGGATCTACATTAGAATATCTGTATGTACATTAAAGTTTGAGAAGCCAGCTTCAGATGGAAGAAGCTACCTGCTTCACTGTTGATTTGCTTTTAATCATGTTGTGCCTACTTTCATCTCTGCCTGATTCTTTCTCTTTTTATATCACTATCTAGGTAGTCTGACAGTCTGCACACAAATCTAATCAGATATATTTTCTTTATCCAAGATTTATGGAACTCCTATAGGCCAGCCACTGTGCTGGCAGCTAGGAATACAAGTTCCCTTTTCTAAAGAGGTCTCAGTCTAGTAGGGGAGACAGGGACTAAAAGAGAAAAGAGTGTGATATAATAACTGCTGTAATAACATCTTTGAAAATGGCCTTCTATGAGTAACAGGCAAGTCACTTAGTGTAGCCCAGAGATCTGGGAAGACTCCTTGCATATAAGAGTTAGGTAGAGAAGTAAGTGGAGGAAGAACATTTCAGGCAGGGGCAGCAAAGAGGGAGGGAGAGAGCATGGGGCTTTTGACATTTAGCTATGATCTCTCTTGCTTCCTATATATAAATTCCAGATTACATTTATTACTGCCCACTTTATAGCTCCTCTTTGGTATATCTTTAGATATCTTAAAAAGAACAGAACAGAACTGTTGATCCCCTCCTCAACCTGTTCTTTGCTTCCCCAGTTGGTAAGTGGCATCCCTAGCCAGCCAGATGCACAGGAGTGATCTCAGGTTCCCCTTTCTTTGTCTCCCACATCCGACCATCTTCAAGTCCAGCTGCTTTTACCTTTTAAATGTACTCAGTACCTGTTCAGATCTGTTCATCTTCCAGAAGAGCATTGGTTTGCATATCTATGGTTGGCATATGTTTTAGTGTATCCCCAAGAGATCAGGATTGGAAGCTTGGTCCCCAGCATGGCAATGTTAAGAATTGGTAGGCCTGGTGGGAATTGGTCACTGGGACACTGTCCTTGAAAGGAATTAAGGTAGTACCCATGGGACCTAGAGTTAATTCTCATATGAACACGTTGTTATAAAAGAGTTAGGCTGACTTCTGAGTTTCTCTCTGGCTCCTGTCTTGTCATATGATTCCTCCCTCTTCCTGCCTGTGCTCCTACTGTGAGGTGAAATAGCCAGGTAGGACATGCCAGAGCCAGAACCATGCCATTTGGACTTCCCACCTTCAAAACTGTGAGCTAAACAAATTTCTTTAAACAACCCACAAAACACAAATCTCTTTATCTTTTATGTTGCCACCCCAGTCAAAGACACATCATAAGGTTCAGCTTCTTCAGTTGGTCTCTCCTCGGACTCATGTCTTGCATCTTCTTCTCCTAACATCTGTTCTCCACACAGGAGCCAAAATGATCTTTTACAATTCTTAACCCAAACATACCACTCTCCTGTTTAATTCCTCTAGGAATTTAATTCCTCTATGGAATCCTACTGAATTGAACTGAAAGCTGAACTTGCTTTGCTCTATCAGACCCTGCCAGATGTCCCTGCCTTCCTCCAACTCTACTTGCCTACTTCTACTTCTTCCTCCCTGTGCCTCAGCCACATAGCCCTCCCTTCTGCTCATTGAACTTGCCTCACTTGTTTCCATCTGATGTCTTCACACTTGCTGTTCCTTCTTTATGGGACACAGATCCCACTGGTATTTACAGTGGAGGCGATTCAGTCTTCTACAAGGAAAACCCTTCTTTAGTAAACAACCGATCTAATCCTATTCCTACCTAGTCACTTGCTAGGATAAAGGCTACATTTGAAAAACTGTTTACTTGTTAATGTTTACTTGTCTCTGGCACCTGAATGCAGGCTGGATGAACCTGAGGATCTCTGAACTCTGTCATTGTTGGAAAGTCTAGAATGGCTGGGCCCATAGTAGATACTTGGTGCTCTCTTTACACCACCTCTGTCTGCTTGCTCATGCTTTTAAAGGTGTTCAGAATTCTTTCTTCCTTCTAAGAAACTAGCTCAGGACAACTCCATGGTACTCTTTTTTATCTCTGTCTCAGAAATGGGGTTCTGAGCTCAATTAGCTCAGCTTGATTATCGACTGTGCTCATGTTGTTATGTAGGTTTCTTACATGTTAGCTGGCATATTAGAAAGTAAGAAATACTTTATCATTAATTTTTATTCTTCTGAATCATTAACTTTATTTTTCTGTGTTCTAGTATGAATAAATTGCTTTTCTTTCATTCTAGAAATCCTTCCTGTTTGATAAACGGCCACTTAGTCCTGAGATTAAAGCTATTAAGCAAGAGGAATATTCCCAAAGTCTCTTGAGACAAATGGCTAACAGACGGGAAAAGGAAATAAAGCAAAGACAAAACAGAGAGTTGATGGACCACCTAGAACAAGTACAGCTCACAGAGGAGTGAGTCTAGCCAGACGTCCTCTGTGAAATGGATTCAGAATTTCTGTGTGAATTTTTATGTAAGATTGAACCAGCATTGATAGTTTTATTAGCACCACTATAATCAATTGAGCAACAAGCTAATCCAGTTAGCAGTCAATACCCTCATTAGAATTAGATGGTATTCTAATTACAATAATGAAAGATCCATCATTATGATTATAATAATGATTGCCAATCTATAATTATTATAGAGTATCATTTTATATGTTTTTTGCTCACCAGTACTAGGGTGTCCCGTGGAAACTGAGTGAAGAAATGTATGGGAACCCAGGAGGGAATGGAACCAGAGACTGAAAAGGCCTGTACAGTGGCCTTCTCTCTGCTTACACACAGATACTTAGTTGACATACTCTTTTTTTTTTTTTTTTTCCAGCTCAGACTTGGAGAATGTTAGTTTCAATTTCAAACTTCAGGAAAGAGATCTGATTGGTCTTGATTAAATTACCTGAGGCCTTGGATAGGGTTAGGTATATGGAGTTCATATGTGCCTAAACAGGGGAGGGAGGCCCATATTTCTGATACTAAAGTCAGGAGAGCAATTGACTGAAAAGTATATCCTATAAATGTTCTATAATGTTCCATTGTACTCACTTAATAGATCATATGTGTTTCCTGAAGTTATTATTTACAATAGGGATTACTTTCCTTAAAAAGGACTTTTACAATAAATCAGTTGATAGGTGAATAGTCCCTTACTGCTTTCATATCTAGATGTTTTTAAAGAATTGGCAGGGTAGTATAGAAGGGGGGCTGCTGTTTCAATAGTATTTGGACAGTATGGTTCTATCCCCTGCTTATACCTGTCCTATCTGTCCTGTGTTTACATGATGCCCACTCGCCTATGGATTTGAACTACTTTTTCTTTTTCTTTCTTTCTTTCTTTCTTTTTTTTGCAGTTATAGATAGACAGATGCCTTTATTTGTTCAGTTTTTTATATGGTGCTAAGGATTGAACCCAGCACCTCACACATGCTAGGCAAGCACTCTGTCACTGAGCTATGGCCCCAGCCCTACTTTTTCTTTCTTAAGATGAAATATCCCATAATGAAACAATAATTTTTATTTGTGATGTCTCAGTATTAATACTTGACTGAAAATGTTTCAATGATGCGAATCTGTGTTGTTAAAGACTCTAAAACTTCTCCCACCTTCTCCTGTTCTTAAATATCAGACTTGCTGCACAAAGAGCCAAATATTTAAAAGATAAAATGGAAGAAACACTGTGTTACAAGACAGCTTTGGATGCTCAGGTAAGGGCCAAGTATTATTATTATTATTTTAAAATTATACAGTTTTTCAAAAGCATAAAATATATAAATACTCTAATATTATGGACACTCTTGGTGTTACACATTTGGTGGGTGTGAACCTTCCTGTAAGGTATTGGTATTTTACCATATTACAGAGTTGTGCATAAAGTTTATTCCATGATAGCATTAAAATCTGCATATGTTTCCCATTTCAGATGAAGAACAGACCCTCTCAGTTACCTGTGTTTGAACCGGACTCCTCTGAGCCCATCTTTGGTAAGAAAAAGACTTACTGGCTGGTGGAAAAGCGAAAGCGGGAACAGGATTACATGAAGCACCAGCTGGAAACAGCTGCTAACCAGAAGAGGGAAGCCATTCTGCACCAACTGGTGGATCAGAAGCGGGACTTGGAGATGCTTCAGAGGACAAGAAAGGAGTAAGGAGATCTTGAATCTTTTCTTCTCCTCCCTGGCTTCTTATTTTTCCTCCTCTTCCTCTCTCCTCTCTCAAACAACAGCAGAAAAGTAAGAATAATAGATAACACATTGAGGAGTTAATTGTGAAAGACACTTTTCTAAGTTAACCACATTCTTTATCTCATTTTATCTTTACAATCCATCCTATGAAGAAAACACAATTAAATAAATAACTTTAAAAGCCCTCTCTTGATTTCATTTCTCCCTTCAGTTCCCTCCTCATATTTTTCCTTCCTGTTACAGTTTAACTTCTTAAAAGGGTTGTCCCTTCCAGCAGTATCCATTGGAAGTAGGATGTGAGCCTCAAGTGTGGTGTTGTGCTCAAGTAAATCCAGACATGACACTTGGAAGGGGGTCTTGCTCAACTTCCACTAACCTTCCTCCATATGTGAAGGTGTGTGGAAGGTGTCAGGGTAGGCTGAGGAGGACTTATACTGTATCAGTGCACATACTTTTCAGTTCAAACATCAGACATCCCATTTCTTAAAATGCCTAATTGGTCACTGCACCAATGGGGAATTTTTAAAGGTCCTATTTGGCTCTCAGTCTTACAACATCTCCATGGTTCTTCCCTAGTCTTTCCATCATCCATAATCTCCTGCTTCTTATTCACCCAGATTGCTACAGGGAACTCTAGTTTTCTTTTTTGCAGATGTTCAGTAAGTCTTAGATTCTTATTCTTGTTCAGTTAAAAATGTCAAGGTACAAGGAGTTCCAAAAAGGCTATGTCCAAAGGAATTCAATCTCAGAAGTCAGTTGTATTTATAAAAAAAATTATTTATTAAATTTTTGTAAACTTTATAAGTGGTCATAGAGATAGCGCATGTATCTGTTGTGATCTATACCATGTAGGCCCATATTTACAAACATGAGTAGATGGAGGTTATGGTGATAAGGGTGGGATCTGATTGTTGATAGAGAGGGGTGGAAGTGGTAAAACACATAATTTCTGGAGTGAAGTCCACCATAGGATAGATATTGCATATTCTCAGCAGTGTATGTCTGTATATTTGCTAAAATTTTATATATTTTTATATTTATTTGATGGTGATTACCCCAAGCCCACAAGTATACCTATTCTGTCTATACTTCCCTAAACCCTCTGGTATCCCCAAACCATATCCCCATGTTCTTTCACCTAAATGATGCATACTGGGAACTCCAGACCATTTCCAGTATCTGTTCTGAATGGTTGGTGTGGTTCTACCATTTTATGAGTTGTGTGATATTAGACAGGTTACTTATCTCTGAAGATGTTGATTTCCTTATCAATTAGGAATAATACAAGTATCTTTAGGTGGTTGAAGGCTAAATTAAATAATCCTTGTAAATAACATAGTATCTGATTCAGCCTAAGTGCTCCCTCAAGGGTAGTTATTACTATTACAAGAAAAAGAAAAGAAGAAAGAGCTTTTCTTTTTCTGGATTATAAATTGACATAATTATTCTCTATTACATCAGCTTAAATCAATGGAAATCGCCTTATTTGGGGTCTTCCCTAGATCTGGCTCCCCACTGATACTTAGTTACTCATTCTACTTATTTTAGAACATAAACTCTGAGTGATTCTGAATATTTTAAAAGCTTTTCATGAGATAATGAATAAAAGTGGTTGTGGAAAATGTCACAGTAGGCTTTCAGTCCCTGTAGGGTAGTAATGTAATGGTGTGGCTGTAGGAGTTGACAGCAGGACAGAGTGCAGTGGGGTGAAGAGATGGCACTCTGCTTTCTATTATATAAGTAACTGGAAATGCCCATGGGGTGAGATTATGCCCATGATTTTGGCTCTACCTCCTGTGTCACAATTTGAAGAGTCTATAAAATTTACTCTATTTTTCCCCCTGAGCATGCTATTTTATTTTCAACAGATTTCATGGTTTTGAAATCACAAATTATACTGCTTGCAGATTAAAGGATTATAATATAATAATCATAAAAAGCTCTCTAGGCATTTTGGTTGTGGGGAGGAGTGATGGTTGCAGCCTAAGAAGATTTGTGAAACATGCCTGAGGGAAAGCATGGCTTTCCTGATGATTTTTTTCCTTTTTTTAAAAACAACTTTATTGATGTACAATAAACTGTATGTGCTTAAAGTGTACAACTTGATAAGTTTTGATATAGTATGCACCCACCCATGAAAGGATCACTACAGTCAAGATAATGTACATATTCATCATCCCAGAAAGTTTCTTTGTGTCCTTTATAATTCCTCCCTCATCCCTCCCGCAAACCCTATCTTCAAGCAACCACTAATCTGCCTTCTGTCACTATGGGTTAGTTTGCATTTCCTAGGTTTTCATACAAATGGAACCATGAAGTATACTTATTTTTTTTCTTTCAATGTGAGTCATTATTTTGAAATTCACCCACGCTTTTGCATATAACAATATCTCAGTTCTTTTTATTGCTGGGGAGTATTCCATTGCACATACATAACATATTTTGTTTATTCATTTGTCTGTTGATGGACATTGGGTTATTTATAGTTTTTGGTGATTGTGAATAAAACTACTCTAAACATTTGAGTGTAAGTCTTTGTATGGACATATAGTTCCTTCTATCTTGGGTAAATGCCTAGGCATGGCATGACATGGCTGATATATCACAGATACATATTTAACTTTTAAAGAAATTCAAAGTGCTTTTCAATTTGGTTGTACTATTTTCTAATCTCATCCAGTAGTGTATGACAGTTCCTCTCCATCCTTGCCAACACTTGGTATGATCAATCTTCTTAATTTCAGCCGTTCTAATAGGTGTATAGTGGTATCTCATGCTTTAATTTGCATTTCTCTAATGGATGTACTAAAAATAGTATAATTTAACTTTTGCACTTTTGGTGAACATATTCACTTTGTTTCCTAGTATTTTGTTGTTATAACAATTCTGCATTAAATATTCCCTTTTACTCTAGTTTTCCCCTGGGCATGCTATTTTATTTTCAACAGATTTTATGGTTTTGAAATCATAAGTTATATCGATTACAGATTAAAGGATTATAATATAGTAATCATAAAAGGCTCTGCAGGCATTTTGATGGTGGGGAGGAGAAATGGTTGCAGCCTAAGAAGATTAGTGAAAACACAAACATGCCTGAGGGAAGGCATAGTTTTCCTGATGATTTTTTCTTATTTTTTAAAAAAACTTTATTGAGATATAATTAAAAATTTTTAATTGACACATAAATTGTACATATTTATGGGATATAGTTCAGTATTTCAAATCATGTATATAATGTGTAATGATCAAATCAGGATAATTAGTGTTTCTGTCTCCTCAAACATTTATCATTTGTATTAGTTGGAAGACTTAAAGTTATTTTGAAACATACCATAAATTGTTGTATACTATAGTAACTCTGCTGTGATGTAGAACAGTAGAACTATTTTTCCTTTTTATATATTTGTACATTTTTATAACTTCTCTTTGTCACCCCTTCCTCCCTACCCTTCTTAGACTCTAATGACCCTCTACTCCAGTCTCTTCTATGTGATGTCCTCTAATTCCATCCTGTGGCAACAGCCACAAATGACAGGATTTCATTAATTTTTGATGTCAGATATTCCACTTTATGTACATATCATATTTTGCTTTTTCCTCTGTGACATTTGCATTTACTTCTTGGGGGCTGTTGTGAATAGTGCTGCTATCAATATGGGTATGCAAATATCTCTTTAAGATTCTGCTTTCAGTTCTTTTGAATACAAATCTGAAAGGGGGAAATTCTGACAAATGTTACAGTGTACATAAATTTTGAGAACATTATGCTAAGTAAAATAAGCTGTCACAAAAGGACAAATATGTATTATTCCATTTATAGAGGGTATTTAGAAAAGTTGATTCTTAGAAACAGAGTGTAGAATGGTAGTCGCTAGGGACTAGAGGAATGACAAATGAATTGAATGGTATAGAGTTTCAGTTTTGCAGGATGAAAAGAATTCTGCAGATTGGTTGCACAACAGTCTGGATATATTTATCACCTCTCCATCCTTGCCAACACTTAGAACTGGTTAAGATGGTGATTTTTTTTAAAAACCATAATTAAAAAGAACTATGAAAAGAAAAAGAAGGTTCCATTCATTCAGTGAACTCCCACTATTAATGGGCATTAGCACTTTATATTTTTGTCATTTGATCTTTTGCCACATAATAGCTGTGCAGTTAATGCTGGTTAGATAAAAAGGTGGCTGTGCTGTTCTAGGAAAAAGTGAACCAGGGGACAGTGCTGATTTTCAGTGGAGGATTCTGACACCTAGTGGCTGTAGCCACCACAGCACAAGTCTCTTCAGAGTAGGCGGTCAGCAGTCACATTCAGTGATGCTTCTTCTAGACTTCAGTGAAAACTGGCAGTAAAAGTTTCCTTTTAGCAAGAAACAGACACACACAAATAGTTTGAGCCAGGCTCACAATAGTAGTGTCAGTGTATTTGGAGACCAGTGGTGGAAACGCAACTCTGGGATTAGTGAGACTTTAAGAGAAATTGCAGGGCAGTCACTGCTTTAATTTAACCATGGTTCACCAAACATTTCTTTTCCTTCCCCTGACTTCTTCACAGCATAGCATTAGATATTTTCTAGATTTCCTTTTGTCTTGCTGTAGTCACTTGTGTTCCTTTATCCCTTTCTAGACCTTGATTTGTATGCCTTTGCTTGCAGAATGCCTGTAGCAACCAGTAGGCTGATTACTGACAGCTGAGAAGTTGGAATAAAAGCAAAGAAACAGAATATAAGAAATCCATTTGGAATGATTCTTCAGATGAGTTAAATTAACTTCAAAGGAAATTAATGACTTTAAAGGCCAAAGTTGTTAATTGGAAAAAGGTTTCAACCCTGCTAATTTAAATTACTATTGAAGATGAAAGGTCCTAGACTCATAATATTTAACAGCCAGAAGTTTCACTATGCTTTTACAGTGTCCATGCCTTTTAGTATATAGTTCAAAGAACAGTGAACAAAACCAGAAAGTTTTCTGTTTAATTTTACATGAAAGGAATGGGGTGCCCAAGGTTAATGCATGTTCTTTCAAATATTAAAAATGGAGTCAGAATGCTCTTTTCTCTCCAGGTACTTGGCAGACAGAACTGCAGAGCTGGAGAGAGTGAACAAAATGAACCAATGCTTGCAGGAGGATTGGGAAAATAGCATTGCAATAAAGAAAGAGAAGGACCTGGAAGAAAAGTCTTTCGAACGGTAACATCTGATTGGAACCAGAAGTTCTTTTTGAAGAAATTTCCCCTGTTCCTTATTTACTTTCCTCTAGTCCTAAGATGGCAGGTTTCAAGCACCAATTCTAGTTGATCAGTGGTGGTTGACTAGAAGCTTTAATGGAGAAAACAAGTCTGTGTTCAGTGGGAAATGCTGCTATGATTGATTAGAAATGTCTGCCATGAACAAGGGACTAAAGATTGCTGTGTTGTATGTCATGTGTTCACCAATTCTGCCCCAATCTGTGCCTCTGACTAGGATGTCTTCATTTTCAATTTGTGGAAGGTGGTAGAAATTCTTTTTGGAAAAAACTAATTGAAAGCCAGGACAGTGAGTGTCTGATCTGAACATGTCCAATGCTTATGGAATAGTCATTTAGGAGCAGAGTCAAGGGATTGTGAGTAAGATTGATACTTGGAAAGATGAGATGCCCATTATAGAGCTAATCCCCTCTCCAGTGGTGTATTTATAATTTAAGTTAGGGAATATGGATTCTTGTCCTGGCTTTGATAATTATCACTTACTTTGAAGAGGCAGCTAATCTTTTTGTCTTATTTTTTCTTATGTGTAAAATGGGAAAGTAAATATTTGCCTGACCAAACTAACAGAGAAGTTTTAGAGACTGATTAAGGAGATGGGAAATGGTTACTCTTAGAAATTAAAATCCTTCAAAAATGTAAGGCAGGATTTAATAGAACGAGGAATTTGATGAAACAGACCAAGTCTGCACAATCAACATATTAAAGTCAACCCCAGATATATCAAAATAATACTTTCAATTGCCAACTCATTTTTATCATGGGTAAATTTTGTTACAATGATCTTGATTTGTAACTCCTTTTCTTTTAGACTTTCTTGTAAGTCATTTGTCACCTACTTTTCTTTTAATTTTTTTTCTTCTTTTTTAGTTGTAGATGGACACAATACCTTTTTATTTTGTTTATTTATTTTTTTGTGGTACTGAGGATCGAACCCAGTGTTTCACATGTGCGAGGCGAGTGCTCTACCACTGAGCCACAACCCCAGCCCTCTCACCTGTTTTCCTAATGTGTAAAACATATTGTAAGACTATGAAAGTATGAGGGATGATGTGGAAAATAGGTCCCAAAGAAGAAATGGAGTTGCTTGGCCTAGAGAAGAGGAAGGAAAGGGGAATTGGAGAGCTCAAGCCATTTTTTCAGTGTTGTAGAACGGCAGGTAAAAGGCAGTGAGACTAATGGTGGGGAAATTTTATTTGGATTTAGTAAAATGCTTGGTCAACACAGTGATAAAGGATATACAGGAACTAATCTTGAGTGTAGGCTGGCCAACCTGCTCTGGGACATGGTGGAGCAGACTTGTTTTCTGAGGACCTAGGCTAGGCCAAGTTGTGGGTAGATACTGAAGCAGGCATCAGATAGGAAGAACGAAGTGGTTGATGTAAAATTCAAAAGTACAATGAACTGAAATCCATTCTTCTGTCATGTGTAACTAATTAGAATAACAACAACAAAAAAGAAATCATAGCAAATACTACAGTGTTGACAGGACAAAAAAAAATCAAAGGCAAAAACACGATTCACATGCATGCAGTTAGCACATGCAGTCTGTCCTGTTACAAGGCAAGCAAGGTAGGTCTTCCTTACCCACTTTCAAGGCTGTTTACACTTTCTCCTTTTAGGACTGCCTCTGATGCTCTGGGTTGTCCAGAATTCTACCCTTGTAGACACTGTTGATGGGGTAGGGGAACAACTAGGGACTGGCTTGCATAACTGGGAATTGTCAAGGTAGATCAGTCACTGCTGCCCCTTCCTCTCTGATGCCATCCAATTTTGTCCCTCTACTTATCTTCACTTTCTGTCCTGCCCTTAACTCTCCAGAAGCTCTGGCCTCTTGAGATATTTCATTGTAAGTGCTCCACAGGTGCTGTTAACCAGCAGCTTAATGGCCTGATCTCTCTCTCAAATGCTGTCTCCTGTCTCCAGGAGCCCAGGAAAGAGAGGTGCATCCAAGTGACAAAACAGCAAACAAAGAGGCTTTGAAGCCATTCTTTGCTGACTGTGTGACTTTGGGCACTGTGTTCTCAGTGGGTTTGGTGGGCGTGACTGGAAAAGAGGGTCAGGCAGACTGTTGCTGTGAAGGTACCAAGTCAGGGGCTTAGATTTACTGAAGAGGAGACAGTGGCAATTTGCAAGCAGGGAGAGCCTGGACAGGGTTTGAGTTGCAGGCAGTAATGTGATGGGGGTCTCCAGAGTCTTGCATAACAACTGCTAACTGCTGTTTTCACTCTCCTCTCCTGTTCCTCAGGGCTTCCAACAAGCTGTTCCTTTTGGACCAGTGCAAGAAGTATCAGCGTTGCAAACAGTGCCAGAGGTGCATGTCCAATACAGGCAAGAGCAACTTGTGGCACATGAACAAGTTCCTGCAAGGCTCCCAGTTGCTTGTATAAAACTCAGTTTGACTTTTGTTTCCTGGGGAACATTTAAATCTTTTACATGTTTGGAGTGATTTTGAAACTGCATATTTTTACCTCAGAGGAAAAAAAATTACTGTTTAGGTTCTATGCTTTCATTAGATTATTTAGCCTCTCATTGAATTCAGGTTGGCTGGTTCTTCCCTCCTGCCTTTCTCCCACCACTACTTATTCCTGTAATTTCCCTTCTATGGCAATGAAACTGATTTGCTCTGAGGACTGGAACCCATCGCCATAGGCCCTGGGAACGGAACCCAATTTTGCTCTGGCTGCTGAGGGACTGCTGACACAACCCTGCCATAAATTTCATTTTTTTCATCCATAATGAATCAATGTCATAATAAATATTTTCTAAGTGCTTGACTGTGCATTATAATTCATAATTTTACTCCCAACCCTTTATTTTTCTAGAGGACTGTGTGTGTAGACATCACAGGTAGGTTAGGCTGTTGGCCTTAAAAGCTCAGAACAATGTGACTGAAGTTTTCTAATTGATGACAAACTGGGACTCTGTCAGGTCCCCAAGGAATATAATTCCCTTGGTGACCTCCAAATCAAACATTCTGTTGTCCAGCCATTTCTACACCATACATTTATTATGGCAATAAATGTGTGTGTACCATGAGGAGAGTGCCTGGCCTGGCAGGTGTCATCTTCTCTCACTGCTTCACTTGTATCCATTCTTAACTCTTTATGAGCTACTGAAGAGGACTTACCTCCCTGGTAAAGTATGTTCAAAGAATTTATTCATTTATCTTTACCATTTTACCTCTTCTCCCTCTGCCCAGTGATTAGAGTGACATCTGAATTTCTGAAATGCAAATGCCAGGAAGAAAGTCTCCTATACTACTTGCTTTCTGCCTGCCACATCTGTCCCTTAGAAAATGAGGAGACATTTGTGAATGTTTATAAACTTTCTTTTGCTTTTTTACAATGCAAAATAGGAATATATTGAATTCTGAATAGTTAAAGAGAAAATACTGATGCAAGCTGAACTTGTCAGTGCATATTGCTAATGTTACCTTTTTGGATGGAATCAAACATGCCTGCTGATGACTGGAATTCTTTTCCCCAACTTTCCTACAGTGCCATCTCCTTGAATTTTTTCTGATGATCACTCCATGGAGGTCTAAGCATCATCAAGCTATATTTAAAACAATAGCCTTTTACCAAGATTGCTCCATCTGCCGAACCCAAACCTGTGTACCTGTGAAACAAGTCTCTAGTATATAATAAATTATTATAATAGTGATGTTGTTTTTAATATTAACTAAAATATAGACTGCTTAGTTAAGGAAAAATACAATTTTGATATGTCACAGTGAACTGACTGAACATCTATGACATTTTTACTGGAGGAACTGAACTTATAATTTGCTATAATTTGAGTAGCAGTACTATTACTATATGTCAAGTACTAAGGTAATTTTTGGTGACTTGGAGATTAAGACCTTATCAACCACTTTGGAAAGCAGTATGGAGATTCCTCAGAAAACTTGGAATGGAGCCACAATTTGACCCAGTTATCCCACTCCTCGGTATATACCCAAAGGACTTAAAATCAGCATACTATAGTATGCCTTAGCCACATCAAGGTTTATAGCAGCTCAATTCACAATAGCTAAGCAATGGAACCAACCCTAGGTGCTCTTCAAAAAATGGATAGAAATATGTGGTATATATACATGATAGAATATTACTGAGCCATAAAGAAAAATAAAATATGGCATTTGCCAATACATGGATGGACATGGAGACTATCATGCTAAATGAAATAAGCCAATTCCCAAAAACCAAAGGCTGAATATTCTCTTTGATATGTGGATGCTAACACAAAATAGATGGGGGAGGGAAGAATAGAAGTTCATTGGATTAGACAAAGGGGAATGAAGGGAAAGGAGGGGGGATAACTTTCCTATGACAAGACCAGTGTAACTCCAGGTACAACCACAAGAATGGGAAGTTGTGCTCCCTATAAAATGTATTAAAATACACCCTACTGTCATGTATATGTAAAAACAAAAAAATTGTGTAGAAACAAAACCCAGTTCATCAGTCCTTTCCTGCTTTCAGAGCTCTGTCTAGTGCAGAGGTGAGATGTGATAGAAGCTTTATATAACAAGGTAAAAACTTAGTAGCACTCTGCATTGATTGTTATGGACCAGCAAGGTGGAGTCCTTCTTGTTCCATAAAGCAAGCTAGGGCTATCTCAATTTTATTGATCTTTCAAAGAGTCAACTTTTGCTTCCATTTTTCTGATTCCCACACTTTCCTTTCTTCTGCTTGCTTTGGGTTAATTTGTTTATTTTTTTTCTTTTTTGTATTTTATTTAGAAACAGGGTCTCACTGGATTGTTTAGCCCCTCGCTTTTGCTGAGGCTGGCTATGAACTTGCAATTCCTCTGCCTCAGCCTCCCATGCTGCTGGGATTACAGGTGTGTGCCACCGCATCCAGCTTTTTCTGGCTTCTTTAGGAGGGAACTCAGATTATTGATTTGAAATTTTTCCTAATATAAAGATTTAATGCTATAAATTTTCTTCCCTCTAAGCACTGCTTTAGCAGCAGCCTACAAATTTTGATGTAATTCATTTTCATTTTTTTTTCAATTCAAAATATTTTCTAATTTTTGACTTTGGACTTCCTCTTTAATTCATAGCTTATTTAGAAGAACATTGCTGATTTCTAAATTTTTGGAGAACTTTAAGATACTCTATTATTGATTTCTAATTAATTTTATTGTTTTTAAATATTGAATGTGTGATTTTTAAAAACGTGCGATTTTAATTCTTTTAAATTTGTTAAGGTTTGTTTAACCTAGGATACAGTACATCTTGCTGAACATTCCACGTGTACTTGAGAAGAATATGTATTGAGTGATGTGTTCTATAAATGTTAAGTCAGGTTGATTGATAGTGTTATATAGATCTTCTATATCATTGCTAAATTTCTAATTATTCTCTTAATTTCTGAGAGAGGAGTGCTTGAATCTTCAAGTATGATTGTGGATTTGTTTATTTCTCCTTTCAGTGCTATCAGTTTTGATTCACATATTTTGACACTGTTGCTTGGTGCTCACCATTTAAGATTGGTATGTTTTCTTGGTGAATTGACTCTGTTTTTATGTACTGTTCTCCTTTATCCATGCCAGTATTCCTTATTCTGAAATCTACTTTGCCTGGTGTTAATACATAGCCACTCCAGCTGTATTATGATAAAGCTTTAATGGTATATTCCATTTTTTTTTGGTACTGGGGAACAAACCAAGGGCCTCACATATGCTAGGCAAGTGCTATACCACTGAGCTACATCCCCAATCTTTTTATTTTATTTTGAGATAGGGTCTTGAATTTATGATCTTCCTATCTCAGCTTCCTGAATAGCTGAAATTATAGGTGTGTGCCAGTATGGTTGGCTGATTCTTTTATTCTATCTATGGCATTATATTTTAAATGGATTTCTTATAGATAGCATACAAATCCAATTAAAAATCCAATATGACAATCTTATTTTTATTAAATTGTCATTTGTAATTATTGATAAATTTGGATTTTGGACACTGAATTATTTTGTTTGTCCCCTTTGTGTATTTTTTAGTATGCTATTTTATCTTTTGGATTCTTGTGGGATAAATCTCTTGATTTTGTTTTTTAGTGGTTGTTTTAGGAATGAACCCTAATTTTTCACTGATTAAATTTGTTTATTTCTTCAAGTAACATTTAGCAGCTTTATAATCACATAAATTACTTGACCATTTTATCCTTTCTTTGGGTTAAACACGACTTAATACAACTACATACACTGAAGACCCCAAAAGGCAATGTTATAATTTTTGCTTTAAAACTCATGTAGTTAAAAAAACAAAAGGTGGGGGCTGGAGTTGTGGCTCAGTGGTAGAGCGCTTGCCTGGCATATGTGACACCCTGGGTTTGATCCTCAGCACCACATATAAATAAATAAAACAAAAATGATCCATTGACAACTAAAAAAAATTAAAAAAAGGAAAAAGGTAATCTATTATTTTTGCTTAGATACTATTTCTTTTGCTCTTCCTTCACTCCTGAAGGTCCAGTTATTTTTCTGGTATGATTTCCTTTTCATCCTGAAGAACTTCCTTCAGCATTTCTTTTGAGTAGATTTGGTGGCTACAGAATCTGTTTTCATTCATCTGAGAATGTCTTCATTTTGACTTTATTACTGAAGGAGATTTTTACTGGATATATATGAGTCCTAGGTGGTCAGTTTTTATTTCCCTGTACTTTAAATTGTTAGCCTACAGTTTCTGGTTCCATGATTTCTGATTAAAAAAAAAAAGAATCCAGTTATTTAAATCATTGTTCTTTATTGGTAATGTAATATTTTTCTGGCTGCTTTCATGTTTTTCTCCTTTTCTTGGTTTTCAGCAGTTTATGATGTATTTTTTTTTGGTGTGGCTTTTTAATTTTTTATTTTTAAAAATATTTATTTTTTAGTTTTAAGTGAACACAATATCTTTATTTTACATTTATGTGGTGCTTAGGATGGAATCCAGTGCCTCAAGCACTGGTAAGCCACAACCCTAGCCCCTGGTGTGGCTTTTAAAAAGTTTATTATGTTAGAGCACACTGAGTTTTTTTAATTAATTTGTCTTTCACTAAATTTTGGAATTATTCCAGTATCTTTCTTCCCTCATTTAGGGACGTTGATGAATTACAAAACTTTTTAATATAGTCCAAAAGGTCTCTGAGGTTTTACTCATTATTTTCACCCCCTTTTCTCTCTTTTTCAAATATGAATTTCTATTAATAAGTGTTCAGACTTATTGATTTTTTTTAAAAAAACTTATTTTGGAGATGGTGTTTTGCTATGCTATTCACCATGACCTTGAACTACTGGGCTCAAGTGATTTCCTGCTGCAGCCTCCTTATGACCCATCATACCCAGCTTTAAATTTTTGATTAATATGTATTAATTGTACATACTAATAGATTTTGGTGTGACATTTTCATACATGCATCCAGCATGCACTGACCAGATCCTACCTCCTATTTTCCACCCTTTCCAATCTCTAGTAATTACTATTCTACATTTTTTAGCTTCTACAGTACATATGAGAGAGAACATATGCTATTTTCTTTCCATGTCTAGCTTATTTTAATGTAATTTCCTCTACTTCAATTCATCTTGCTGCAATTGACAGAACTTCATTCATTATGGAGAATAATACTCCATCATGTGTATATATATACCCCATATTATCTGTGTCCATTTGTGTTTGATTTCTGTTACTGTGACAAACGACTTGAGACAAGTAACTTAAAAGGAGGAAAGGTTTATTTTGGCTCAGTTTCCATGCTTAGTTGGTTCCATTGATTTCGGGGCCTTTGGTGAGGCAGTACATCATGGTGGGGCGTGCATGGTAGAACAAAGCTGCTCACTTCATGGCTGAAAGAAAGCAAAAGAGAGGCGGGGGCTAGAGAGCACGTGGGAGTTTCTTTTAGGAGTATGATCTGGAAGGAATCCCCCTATTTCTTACTGTGTCTCTTTGGACAGAACTTAGTCACATGGGCACACCACACTTCAAAGGAAGTTTGGGAAATGAGTATTTAGCTCAATAGCCTGTGTCCAGTGGAACATTTAGGGAATTCAAGTCAAATTTAGGAAAAAATAGCTTGTAGTGGCAACTGTCCATCCACCATAATATGAAATTATGGGGAAAGGGAGCTACAAGATATTTAATAATGTTGGCTAAAATATTTTAAAAATGTAAAGCTTCAAGAAAAGTCTCCAGAAACAGGCAAAAAATGAGAGCAAGAGTCCAGAAAAGAGAGTATCAGCTGATTTCTTATGACCTAGAGCTTTTAAAAAATTTGTTCTTTTTAGTTGTACATGACAGTAGAATGTATTTTGACATATTATACATACATGGAGTATAACTTCCCATTCTTGTGGTAGTACATGATATGAGGTTACACTGGTTGTGGGATTCATATATGAACATAGGAATGTTATGTCCAGTTCATTTTACTGGACCTAGACATTTTTTAAAAAATTAATGCTAAAAGATAAACGTTCATTTCAACCTTACAAAGAGTATTCAAAATAGTAAAAATAATTTCTCCCTCAGAACTATATGGGAGCAAGTGTCTGATGTATCTTTCATTACTCCTGAGTACCTCAGGATACATGTCTTACAAATAAGGGCGTTCTCCTCTGAACCATGATAGAATTAACATAGATTCATTAGTACTATATAATCCAGAGTCCATTGAAGTTTTGCTAATTTTCCCAATAACATCCTTTAAGCAAAATAATCACATATTACATTTAGTAGTCATAGCTCTTTAATCTCTGTCAACCTGGAACGGTTCCTCAAGTTTTCCTTGACTTTCATTGTTGACACTCTCAAAGATTACAGTTCAATTTGGATTTATCTGATTTTTTTTCTCATAAATTCCAGGAACATATTTTTGGGCAGGAATATCACAGATGTGATGCTATGTTCCTTGTACTCCATCCTCTCAGGAGGTACACAATTCAGTTTGTCTTGGTACTGGTTATCTTAACTTTGATCATTTAAGGCTTGTGTCTGTAAGTTTTCCCACTGTTTTGGTTTTTTTCTTTGGTGACAAATTAGTTTTTTTGGTGGTAGGCATTTATGAAAACAAATATCCAATTTCACATCAACTTTCACCCCTAGTCTTACATAAGTGATGTTTCTGTGCTAAACAAATGACACTCTTTATGATTGCTAAATAAACATTTTTCTAATTCCACCATTTCTGCTATATTTATTTAGTTTACATTCTACTGTAAGGCAAAGCTTTTGTTTCTCTCATTTATATCAGTATGGATTCATGGATTTGTTTTATTTTGATGAGATATAATCCATTCCTATAATTTTTAGATAGAGATCTGTCCAGTGGGAGCCCTTTAAGCTGGCTTTTATGATGTTTTAGATAAACAGAAATGTAGCAATGATATTAAGAGAGTTTCTTATATACTAATCCATTTTTCCCTATTGTTAACAGCTTATATTACTATGATACATTTGTCACAATTAAAGAAATTGAACTATTAACTAAATTTTACACTTCAGATTTCATTACTTTTCCCTAATGTCCTTGTACTATTCTAAGATTGCATCCAGTATACCACATTACAGCTGTCATGTCTCCATAGCCTCTTATGGTCTGTTTTGTATGTCTGTTTTTCATATTCCGTTCATTCTTGAATACTTCCTTACTTTCTGTCATAACAAGATTTTCAGGGCTACTCTTGTACTTTCCTTGCCCCGGGTCTGGACTCAATGATTTCTCCACGGAGACTTGTAATTTTTTAATAGAAAGTGGTATTTAAAAATCACGATGGGGCAGTACTTGTGTTCATTGCTATGGGACGGTCATTGCTTCAGGCCCTCTTTATTTGCTGTAGAGGAAGTTAAGGAATTCACAAACGTACACACACACACACACAATATTTCTATTCCCATCTCTAAAATGGGAATCCACACTGATACCACGAATTTCAATCTAAGATCAGAATTAATTCTACTTTTTTTCCTTTCCATATTTGTAACTCCTGCTTCTGACAGTAAAAAATCCGATTCCTATTATTTTTCACGTCGTACTTGAAGAACTCGTGGGTAATCTCTGATCACTACTGCTGTCCCTACATGTTTAGTAGGGAATACTGTCTACTCCTCGTGGGCTCTGATAACCTGCAGCCGCTACTACCACTACTAAACATTACTAAACAATAGGGCAAAAATGATAACTAAATATTTTAGTTTAAACACAAAGTTTGTCAGACTTAAAAAAAAAAAAAAAAAAGCTTAAACGTTCCCAAGAGATAGTCAAAACACGAAGCTGACAGACTCCGTAGCTGGGAATCTTCTCTTCCTGTCACCCACGTTTCTCTTCAGCCTCTTCCAAACTCGGCCCCACCTCCCTGCGTCCTTTTGCGCCACTCTTTCCTGCCAGGAGCAGGAGACAATGCAGGTTGGGCGCTTCTCCTTCCGCACAGGTTCACCGAGCAGCGGCCGTGGTGACGTTTGCAGGGTGGGGGGGACGGGTCTCGCTCATTGGCTCTCGGTCCGCTCGACCGCGATTGGTGCGGGCGTTCGCACGTCGCGCCGGCTATAAAAGGGAGGGCTTGTGACGCAGGGCCGTCTGGGCGCGCGCTCACTGCCTCCCTCGAGGCTTTTCTTCCGAGCCGCTCCGCCAGGGTAGAGCTAGGTGTCCCGCCGTCGCCGCCGCCCCGCGACGCTCATTACCGCTTCTGGGCCTGCAGCCGCCGCTGCCGCCTGTGTCCCCGCCACGGGACTGGCTGTATGATTAGGCCACAATTTTTCATGAGTAAACATATTCTTTTCTGTGGTGTTCTTGGTCACGCATTTATGGAGTTTCTGAAGGGCCCTGGAGATTACTGCCAGGCACAGCACGACCTTTATGAGGACAAGTGAACTGTAGGAAGATATTACCACTCCGGCAGGAAGCCCTAGTGGAAGCCAGTAACCTGGACACAGAAGTGCTGAAGTCATCTGAGCATTTTACAAGAGTTCTGACTGGATGGGGTAAAACCTCCGTGCACTTCCTTTCTATTGACTCCGTTTTAAGGACTTGAAGAGCTGCTGTGGCTTGTTAGGAGGTTCCTTTCGTTTCCTGTCACTCCCAACTTCATATTCTGAGCGCTGAGAATTTCATCTGGAGTACGTTGGAGTAGACTTCAGTTTCCTGACACCAATACTGTATTCAAAAAATTGTAATTTTTTTTCCGTGACTTTTGAAAAACTAGATTAACATGGCTCCAATGAATCGCCCAGCTCCTGTGGAAGTCACATACAGGAACATGAGATTTCTTATTACACACAACCCGACCAGTGCAACCTTAAACAGATTTATAGAGGAACTTAAGAAATATGGAGTTACAACAATAGTAAGAGTGTGTGAAGCAACTTATGACACTGCTCTTATGGAGAAAGAAGGCATCCAGGTTCTAGATTGGCCTTTTGATGATGGTTCCTCACCATCCAACCAGATTGTTGATGACTGGTTAAGTCTTGTAAACATTAAATTTCGTGAAGAACCTGGTTGTTGTATTGCCGTTCACTGTGTTGCAGGTCTTGGGCGAACTCCAGTGCTTGTTGCCTTAGCATTAATTGAAAGTGGAATGAAAAATGAAGATGCAGTACAGTTTATAAGACAAAAGCGGCGTGGAGCTTTTAACAGCAAGCAACTTTTATATTTGGAGAAATATCGTTCTAAAATGCGGCTGCGCTTCAAAGACTCCAATGGTCACAGAAACAACTGTTGCGTTCAATAAAACTTGGCTGGCTGATGCCATTGCCTTGAAAGTGGAGCTTGAGACAGGACTTAATTTATCGTACATGTTAGTCATCATATAGGCTTAGTGAATATAAGTCTAATGAAGCTTCCATAGGAAAATTGAAAAGCCACAAGCTTGACAAAATTGCAACCTCTGTTTTTCTTACTACTATCCCATGCCAGAAACAATATATAAGAAATTTAGTGAGATATGAGGTACCAAGATACTCAGCACAATACTTGTATATTTTTAGTTACACAGAATTAAAATCCCAGGAACTATAAGCACTCTAGACCTTATGTGATTTATTCCTTCAGTTATTTCAACATTGCAAGTAGGGTCTATATAATTATTTGCTTGCTTCTTTATGCTTACCACCTCACTTGTGTATGGGTATACATCAGATTTGTGCAACAATTTTGTTCAATTATTACCAAGTCTCATGGTGATTATTTTATGTCTCTGTAGATCTCATTTTATGTTATGAAAACCTCCATTTTGGAAAATCAACTTCTGGTTAAAAGTTCATGCAAAATCCACATTGTACAGAAGCATATATGTTTAATGTCTTAAGATAAAGAAGCTTTATAGTAAATGTTTACATTTGGGATGCCTGTACTGGGGACCTGAAGACAGACAGAATGGGAGGAGAATATGAAATATTTCTAGTAAATGTTGCCTTTGTCTTGTATAGGAAGTAGACAGTAGGCTCTTTAGTTAAAAAGAAAAGGTAAACAATGCTTAATTATAAAATTTCTGAAAATCTTGTAATTCTTCCCCATACCCATTGGAAGTTACTTATTAACTATTATTTTAGTTTGAACTGTGATATTTTTCCTTGTCTTCCCAACAAAAAAAGTAGATTTCTATTAATGAATTAATTAGAACTTTAAAATTTTATATGCTTTTTGAACTATAATATTGGGATACTTGATAATTACTTTTATTATGATATTGATAAAATGGTGATGTGTTTTAATGTTAGTACAACCATATTTTCATACTGTCTTGGAATAAATGGTAGAGTTCTGTGGGAGAAATAACTTGTCAGCTAGTACAAGAGTTTATATATCTAAATAAAGAATTGCAAGAGAAAGACTTTAAGATGACATAGGTATGTTAATGGTAAAAGTAGCAGCAAATGCATTTCTAGATATGAAGAAAATCATTACTGAAAGCTTCAAGAGTTTGAATTCATGAGAAATTACAACATTTCTAAACTTTATGCATCTAATAACATTAATCCAAAATACATAAAGCAAATATGGAGAATAGTATAGGGAAAATAGAAAAAGTTTACCATAGCAGTGGGAAACTTTACTATAACTTTCAGAAACAAGTAGACAAAAATCAGTAAGGATGTAGATTTGAACAAACCAGTAAGTTTGATCCCATGAATATTGAAGGAGCATTGCATTCAACAGTATGCGAATGTGTTCTTTTTAAAAGATATATGAAATATTAAAAAAATATTAAATTTGTAAGCAAATTTCAAAATATTTGAATGATTCAGAATAACTTTTCGGACCATCAGTCAATTAAATAAGAAAGGGCTGCAGGTATAACTCAGTTGGTAAAGTCCACCATGCGTCCTGCGCAATGGTTTCATTAATGAGGTTCTTGGCATAAAGTTAGTTAGAAGAGATTGAAATAAAACACACAGACTCAGTTACCTTATTTCTATTGCCAGGTCCGAGACGGCTCCCCTCTCTGGCTCCAACCTCTAACCGCCCAGCAGGGCAGCAAGGATTACTCAGGGCTAGCAGGAGAGAGAGAGAGTGAACACGCCAGGGAGTAGCCTTTTATTGGGGAACAAGAAATTCAGGGGATAATTTCATCCAATGAAGGTTGAGGGGGGACTGCACTCCAAGGTCAGGGTCAGTGATTGGGCCCCCGGGGTCAGTGGTCAGTCACACCCCCACACGGACGGGTTCTCTCATCAGGAAAGGGCCGGGAAAATTCCGACACAGCCAGAAGCCTCAGACCCTTAACGGGAGTTGCCCAGTCACGTGTCAGGATGGCTTCCCACAGTAAAGTGCTTTCCTCACGTGCACAAGGCCTTAGGTTCAATCCTCAGCACACCTCCAAAAAACAATAACAAAAACCAAATCCATACATTTGTAATTTTGAAAAATCCATGTCTAGAGACTTTCACTTCTAGTTAGGCTTTATTACATTATGGAAGCCCAAGGCGCACACTGCAACAACCAGAAAAATGTGGAAAAATTACAAAACTCAGATTTAAAGATATGTGAGAGCTATGAAAGCAATTAGGACTAGGTGACTAGGAATTCCAGAGAGGGAGGAACCTTCCCGAGGTAATCCACCTCAGGAAAAATTTCTTTTCTGCATTATTTACTGATTCTGGACATGGACTAAAAAGGATCAGGCTTGGTTTATGCAGAAGTTCTCTCCTGAGGTAAAGAGAAATCTAGCAAAGCTTTTGGTCATGTGGTACTAGTGCAGAAAAATTGGAAATTTGAAAAGCCTGACTGGTTTCTTCTATCTGTTTTAAGTTGAGTTCCTCAGGAAACAGACACTGAATCTCAGATTTGCATTCAGAGATTTATTGGGGAGTCTTTTCAGAGATAACACCTGTGAAGGGATTGAGAGAAGCAGAGTGGGTTTAGGAAGTTGAATGGTTGATACATAGTTACAGTTCATTCCCTTTCATGGGGAGCTCTGCAAATGGGATGGCTACTTAGAGACATCTGCAACTGAGGTCCTTTGAACTTTAGAATCAGCCCTTCAATGGATGCAGGCCACAACTGGGAATGATGGCATAACCTTGGGGGAAGCATCTTCCTTTAGCTAAGTAAGAGCAATTCCCAGAGAGGGATGCAGCTGTGAGCTCTCAGCTAGTGATTTAAGTGGGGTTATGAGAATTTCAGACCTTAGTGGTGCCACCACAGCATCCATTATATTACAACACTTGTTGAGTTCTAGGGCTATGTATCAGAAGCTGAGGAGCTAGAATGAAAATTCCCTTAATTTCATAGTGCTTAAGAGAGAACACTGGAAGAAATTCCAATTTCTCCACAACCTCAATACATTATTATTTTTTAAATGATAACCATTGTGGTGTCTGTGGAATGGTATTCCATTTTGGTTTTAGTTTTCATTTGAGTAATGATCTGTTCATGTGCTTGTTAGCCATACACACATATTTTGCCCATTTTAAAAAACTGGATTATCATTGAGTTGTAAGTGTTCTTTATAAATTACGGATCTAATGCCTATATTAGATACATGAATTGGAAATATTTTCTCCTACTCTGCTGTTTTTTTTCTTAATGCTATGCTTCAAAGTGCAGAAATTTTAAATTTTGGTGACATATACCACTTTTCATTTTATGAATCATGCTTTTAAAATAACATCTAAGAACTCTCCTCAATTCAAGTCCCAAGGATTTTCTACTTTATTTACTTCAAGAAATTTATAATTTCAGCTTTTACATATAGGTTTACTATCCATTTCAAGTTAATTTTTGTGTGTGGTGTGAGGTGTCTAAAGTTTTTCTTTCCTATTTTCATGTGGATATACAGTTGCTTCAGCATCATTTTTTCAAAGGACTCTCCTTTTCCTATCAAATTATCTCAGTAGCTTTGATGAAAAATCAATTTACCATAACTTTAAGGACTATTTGCAAACTATCAGTTCTTTTTCATTTATATGTCCACACAGTCTTGATCATTGTACAATTGTGTAAGTTTTGAAAGCAAATAGTGTACTTTGTTCTTTTTCTTTTTAAAATGTGGCTATTCTTGGTTCTTTGCATTTCCATATATATATATATATATATATATATATATATATATATATATATTAGGATCATCTTGTCAATTTCTGCAAAACAAACAGACAAAAACCTTGTGGGTGTTTGGGACATGATGGCAAAAAAGATAGTGTAAATAGTTCTCTGAAGTTTAGATTTTGGTTTCATTCTTCTCTCCTGAATAGTTTCTCATTCTGTGTGAGCTCAGGAATCATAGAGGAGGGATAATTTCTTAGGATATTCTTGGCTGAGCACCAGAACCAAGGAAGCATATGTTAAGCAGAATAAAATTTGAGAAAGAGGTGATCTCAGTGACAAGCAAGGTGGACTACTATGCTTCTAGAAGAGTAATTAGCAAAGCTAATGGTGGTCATGTAGGACTTACTCCTTGTGGGAAGTGGGGATCCTAAGGCTGAGGTGGTAGTAGAGGCAGGTTTCTAAAGGTGATTTATACAAAGAAATTAGAGATTGGAAGCTGCTATCCCCATAGATCTTAGCAGGGTCTGCAACCTCTTATCTCATCCTTATTTCCTATGGTGTGGGCTTTGCTGGACATGAGGGAAGTGGTTAGTGCTGAACTTGGTCTAAGAAATACCTAGGACAACAAATTAGAAAAAACACATTTTAAAAAATAAATAAAATACAAAATAGGGCTGGGGATGTGGCTCAGTGGTCAAGTGTCCCTGAATTCAATCCCTGGTACCTGCAAAAAAACAAACAAAAACAAACAAACAAAAAACAAAACCAGAAAAAAGAAATACCTAGGACAGTCTGACATCACCTCTATAGGAAAGCTGTTACGGATTGCTCAATTATTTCAGAGTGTAAAGGATGGAAGAGAGAGTGCATTCCCAAGCCAGGAAAATGAAGTTCCTTAGAACTTCCCATTGCACTCTCCCCTCATTGCCTCTCTTCCTCCTCACTCACTGGCATGCTGACCCTCCACACCCACATTTCTCTGGTTTTTCTTTTAGTAGTAACCAAAAAAGAATGTTTATTACCCAACAGTCTATTGGGCAGTGACCATTCCTGACTAGCTAGTGAACTAGAACTACTTCCAGTTACTCAGCCCTCATACCCTGCTGACTCTTGAAGGCAGTGTTCAGTCCCTCTGGCAAGAACTAATGGGTGGGCCACATTTTCTGGCTAGTGACTGTGCTTACATTCCTCATCTCACCATGACTCCCACCCATCCTTCACTGTTGGGACTCAGTGCAAAAAACTGCTTCCATCCCCCTGAGCCTATGTGCTCATGGGAAGTATTTTCTCCCTTCTGTGAGCACCCTTGACTTCTACCTGCACATTTTTCATGGGCTTAGTACTTTCTCTTTTATGGGGAAAATGATTTGTGTTCAATTTCTCCACTAGGTCCTGAGCTCTATAAACATGGGATTCTAGGCAGGATTCGGTATTTGCCACCAGGCCTAGATAATAGTTGGCAATTAGTGGATGAAGAAATGCTTGGGAAAGAATTCTGAAAAGGGTCATAGGAAAGTGAACTCCCAGGACCTTTAGGCACAAGGCTTGTCATTCATTGTATGCCTCAGCATCTCCCCTTACATCAGAATACTCAAAGGAAAAATACACACACACACACACACACACACACGCACGCACACACACAATGACAAGGATGACCATTTTGGAACCCATTTATATTGTGGGTGTTACTTTGGGCTTCATCCAGCCCCATACCAGCCCCTGAGACTCATCAGACTGTCTGAAAATTCATGGCTTCCTTGGGCCAACTGTAGCTGTCCAGTGTAAATGAGTCATAGTCTGGAGTGTAGATGAGGGATCTTATGAAAGCCTCCTTGTTCTCAGGCTCCGGGTAGCAGGAAGCCAGGTTGTGTTTGTAGGCATAGTCCAGGACCTAGGGAAAAACATATGTGATTGAAGAACTGGATCTAAGGAAAAACCTGCCTAAAGGCCCTTGCTTGAGAGCCTGGGGTGGCAGGATACATTCCGATTAGCCAATCATGTTCCTCTCATGAGTTTGGCCTATGAAACCACTGGATAGAAAGGATTTTAAGCTTTCTGCCTAAGCAGGCAGCTTTGACATAGTGGAATAAATACTGGGCCAGGGTCAAGAGGCCCAGACTAAATTCTGCTTGCTTGTATCTGCCCACGAGTCCCTAGCCATGTTATTATCCTTGCTGAGCCTCAGTTTCCTTATCTGTAAAGTGAGGGAATGATGCTTTTATCTGGAGTTGTGTGAGGATAAAATTACCAAATTTTGTTTTGGATGGAGGTTGAACTGGATGAACATCCTGAACACCTTCTCTGGGTATTAGATTTGGCTTCAGGAGAATGTGGATCTAAATATCCCCTCAAAGGAAGGAACTAAATGAGGGAAAACCCTGCACTGAACAACTCTTTGAGACTGTGTACTGTTATGCAATGCACTTTTTAAAATTATTTTTAAAAATTATAGAAAAACATATGCACTAACAGAAATAATAGCATATTAAACCCTTAATTATTCGCTATCCACTGTCAACTATTATCATCTGGGGCCAGTATTTACTGGACTGTGCTCTCATTCTTTGAAATCCATCACCCTTCATAGTCTCATAGTCTGGAATATTCCATGACCATGATTACTCTATGGCCCAGTCATTCTGAGAGGGGAAGAATAAACATCTCCTCTGGCCAGGCAGGCACTGGGTATGGAGCTTTATTACTGTCCTCTATCAATCTTTTCTAGAATTTTGGGAGACAGGCATTACTGACCTCTTTGGAAAAGGAGGAAACTGAGGTTCAGGGAAGTGAAGTGATTGGGCCAAGCTTGCTTCACTGTTGATTCACAAAGCTGGGACCCCAAGGCACAAGCCCTTTTCCTCACGTAATGCAAGCTGACCTTTCTTATAAATGGGTGATTATGATTCATTAAAAAAAAATTCCACCCACGTTCTGGCACACAAGACCATGGGCTTTGGTGACTTTTCTGTCCGCTGTTTTGAAGGGAAATCCAGGAGCTTTCCAGAACTGGCCTGGGCAGGCTTCAGGCAGGAGTTTGTTAGCCACCCTCTGGGTTGTATGCAATGCAGCCCGAGGAGCTAAGTATATCTCCAGAACTGCTGTCTCCTTGTCTTTCTAAAGTGTTTCATAAAGAGAAAGTGTTTGTGCATCACTCCCCATTTATAGGTGTAAGATGCCTCTTACTTTGATGGCGATTCTCAGAGATACATCTCTGATGGTGCTGAGTGGTGGGTACAGTCTCCCTTGGGATAGGTGCTGCTCAGAGACCTCCTGGGCAATTTGCTAGAGAGAGGGAGAGAACCAAAAGGAATAAGCTGAGTTTCTGCTTTCAAAGAACAAGGTCAACCCATTACCTCAGAGATTCACCCAATCCTGCACATGTGGTCAAATGCTGCAGTTCCTACTGTTAACTCTGCTGCCATGTGGCACCAAGGGAGCTTAATGCTTAGCCTTAAACAAGGACAAAACTTTTCTGTACTGTGAGACTGGTTGAGGCTTAAAACATGGGGATTTTTGAATTCTAAAGGAAAATTACTAAGACTAAGATGAATAAATCATGGCTTGCAAAGCAAAGACTAAGGGATTTCTTCTTGGTTCATCCAGTCTATTGTACAAAGATCCTAAGTTTCTCGCTTCCTTGCTTCCAGCCTCTTCCCCATGTTTGGTACCATCCTGGGTGCCCATCTAAGGAACATTACTGTATTCAGGGCTCCATAAACTCTCCCAGCCATAGTCTCAGACTGAGGAAGGCCTTTTCTCCAGTGAGTGAATGGCACGAAACCTCTGCAAGCCTTCCAGCCTCAGGTTCTGGTGCCCAGCCAGCCTCACAGGTCAGCTTTTTAAATGAGTATCTTTGAAAATACTCCTACCTTATCTTCTTGTGTCCAATTTAAATTTGAGAAGATTCCTTGTGTTCTCTGAGAACTGTTTGTCCGTGAAGTGACAGGGCAATGGAGTTGATCTCACCTTAGAGTTTGCAGACATTATTTCAAAGGAGTGAGTCTCCCCCATTCCCATTCATTCAGGCACACATTCACTGAGCTCTACAATCTGATGAGCTCTGTGCTAGATGCTGAGGACACAAGGTGAAAAGACTTTTCCCTCACAGAGACTGCTCATAGAAGGCAAATAGAAACAATTCTAACAATTATAGTGGGGAGTGCAATGAGAGAGGGCCTAAAGACAAAGAGGAAGACAGAGTCTCATGTGCTATGCAGGAAGAGCTTCCTAGAGGAAGTGTCAGAGACTGACAGATGATGGACTAAATAGGAATTAGTGGAAAAGAGGAGATACATGAAAGTATAAATTATATGCAAATAATTGTAGGTGAGAGAGCAAGGACCTGAGGCTGAAAAAGGCACGCTGGATGGGTCTGATGATAGGGAGAGGCTACAAGAAAGGCAGAAGAGTAAAGGAGGGCCTGGTGATGAAGTACCTTGTATGAAAACCACAGGAAAAGGTTTGAATATTATTCTATAAATTCAAGAAGCCTGTTATGGTTTGGATGTGAGGTGTCCCCCCAAAACTCACATGTGAGACAATGTAAGAAGTTTCAGAAGAGAAGTGATTGGGTTGTGAGAGTCTTAACCCAACCAGTGAATTAATGCCCTGATAGGGATTAACTGAGTGGTAACTGAAATGGTAGGGTAGCTGGAGGAGGTGGGAATTAGGGGTGTGGCTTTGGGGTATATATTTGTATCTGGCAAGTAGAGACCTCTTCCTAATCTGCTTCTTGATGGTCATGCGAGCCACTTCCCTTCACCACACTCTTACACCATGTTGTTCTGCTTCACCTTGAGCCCCAAGGAATGGAGCCTGCTGTCTATGGATTGAGACCTCTGAAACTATGAGGCCCCAAATAAACTTTTCCTCCACTACAGTTGTTCTGGTCAAGTCTTTCTGTTGTAGCAGCAAAAATGATGACTAAAACAGAGCCATACGAAGGTATGAAATTAGAGGAGATTTGGCCTGATCTGTGTTTTGAAGTGTTCTCTTTGTGGAGGTACAGAAGATGGATTGGTTAGAAAGAAACAGGATTGCCATGACTAGATCTGCATATAGAAAACTTGTCCTGTGAAGAGATAGATCATGCTATTATGGGCACTTCTAAGGTGCTGGGCACTGGTAACATCTTGCAGCATAATGTCAAGTAAGCCTGGGCCATCCTAGTGCTATGGCTCACAAGCCTAGAGATCTTGGGAAAGTTCCTTAAAGTCTCTATGCCGCATATTCCTTGTCTATAATATAAGGATACACTCTATACTTAGTTTTACAGAATTG
The DNA here is from genome assembly GCF_021218885.2 of Marmota monax. Classification (NCBI taxonomy): domain Eukaryota; kingdom Metazoa; phylum Chordata; class Mammalia; order Rodentia; family Sciuridae; genus Marmota; species Marmota monax. The sequence goes on along the minus strand of NW_026695236.1, from coordinate 3,775,218 downwards.
TTAAGATGAAATGAGGCAATGCATGTAAATCTCCTAAAATCTATATTAATTTTCTTTCTTATTTTGTTTACAAGCTCTTTATTTTCTTTAAGCTAGTTTCAGGCATTAAAGAGATATGAATTAAGAAAAATAAAACATTAACTGAGGTTTTTTTTAAAGGTGTTTATGTGTAAATGAGGAGAAATGGGTAGTTTTCACACCCACAGATATTCAAACAAGTGTGCTTTATCCTGTGGTAAAGGTGGAAAATTAGATCCTACCATTTTATATCATCTTACCTGTGTATGATTTTGGCCTATTAATTTAATGGCTTTGGTACTTGGTTTCTTCTGGTATAAAGTAACATATATAGGTTAGTTGATTTCATCTATAAATCCTTCACATTTCCATGCTTTTTAGGAGGAAATATAGCTAATTAAGAGGAATGTAATTTTGAGGACAGCCGGTGGTGAACAGATGTTCTGGGGGTCTTTGGAGTGTGGTAGTATGTTCTCACCCTTTCTCTTCCTGTTTAATTTTCCATAGGAAAATAAAATTCAACATAAATTTTCTTTTTTTATATTTATTTTTTAGTTGTAGTTGGACACAATACCTGTATTTTATTTATTTATTTTTATGTGATGCTGAGGATTGAACCCAGGGCCTCGCATGTGCTAGGCAAGTGCTCTACCCACTGAGCTACAACCCCAGCCCTCAACATAAAATGTCTTAATGAAAAACATCTTTTTCAGAAATATACACTGTCAGAGCTTTGAAGATAGGACTGTCAGCTCTTAAAAGTGAGGGACCTGAGCTGGGCATGGTGGCTCATGCCTGTAATCCTAGTGCCTTGGGAAGCTGAGGCAGGAGAATCTTAAGTTTGAGGCCAGCCGCAGCAACTTAGTGGAACACTAAGCAACTTAATGAGCCTTTCTCACAAAAAAATGCAAGGGGATGTTGGTCAGTGGTTAAGAATCCCTGGGTTCAATCCTTGGTACAAAAACAAACAAACAAACAAAAAAGTGAGAAAGTTTATCCTGCTCACAGCAGATGCTTAATGAGTAGATTGAGAAGAGTTTCCTGTAAAATCAATGGACACTCATCATGAAATGAGGGAGTTGAAGTATTCCATGGCACAGGGTATTGGGTGTGCAGATGTCTCAGGGTCCTATAGGAAAGGCTATAGCAACTATGTTTCTGCACAACAAGGAAATTTACTTGTAGTCTGTCTTTAAGCAAGAGTGACTCTTCTCATCCAAAGGGGATTTCAAACAGCTCTGCCCACAGTCATAAGACAAGAACACCCATTACAGCAATAGGAGGAAATATGAATGCAAGTTATTCAGACAAGATGGACAGAGAGTGGTGGGTACAGTCTACCCTGGGATAGGTGCTGCTCAAGGTCATAACTGGTGTGCATAGCATGGGAGGTGGCTTAAAATTCTTCAGGGAACTTTACTTTATGGCCTTGCAGCGCAGGTGATCAATGACAAGACACAGTAAAAAGGGACCTAGGATGTGGTACAGTTCCCTGTGGGACTCATAGGGTGGATCTGGACAGAGATTCATGGAAGCAGTTCTCATGCCTCATTGGCTTAAACTTTTTTTTACCAGTGCCATGGTGAGAAGGAATTCCAGAGGAGGTTAGAAATATAAATTTTTTACAGGTTAGAAATATAAATATATTTAATATTTATATATATCTTTGATTAATTTAATCCTCCTCTACTCAAGAGAAACATTTCTAGGGCTGGGGATGTGGCTCAAGAGGTAACGTGCTCGCCTGGTATGCACAGGGCGCTGGGTTCGATCCTCAGCACCACATAAAATAAAGATGTTGTGTCCACCAAAAACTAAAAAATAAATATTAAAAAAATTCTCTCTCTCTCAAAAAAAAAAAAAAAAAAAAAGAGAAACATTTCTAGGCAATGGATTCTTTAGAGTGAGAATAAATGTCAAGTGCAGGTTATTTGATAATGTCAGCAATGTAATTGTTATTCATAACCATTATTATAAATGTGAAATGTCATCCTTAATGAATTTTCTCATTGTAAAGAAACCATTTCTTCCAGTAAAGAACCCTTCTGGGGCTTTTTCTTGTATGATGCTCAGAACAGGTATATCCCCAAGACCCCTATAACAGTGCTCAGAATTCCACCTGCTTCTTGCTGAAAGTGTCCTAGTGGGGCTAACTGTTGCCAGTTACCCCAGTGATGTAACCAATGAATGTGGCATTGCAGCGCAGGTGATCAATGACAAGACATGTCATGGTTCACAAGTCCCCAGTTTCAGGTACCTTTAGTTACATCTCTATCTAGGCATCTAGATGACACGCTGGGAGGTGGGGAACAGTACTAGATATGTCCCTTCACTGCTAGTTCCTTCTGACAATAGCTCTTCCTCCAACTACTTCCCATCCGTCTTCAAAAGCCTGCATGCAATTGGAAAGAAGGTCAAGCCTGAGATAATCTAGAGAGATGCCTGAGGTTTAAGTACTTTGGGGATCCATTGCCAGGGTTTGGAGAATGCAGGTCGAAGAGACAAAAAGAGGAGGAATCTTTAGAGACCCAGTGTAGGACTTAGTGTTAACCCCCAGGCTCTGTTGAAAGCATTCAAAGGAGCAAGGACAAGATACCTCTGCTGTTAGGAGGAAGACCTCATCAGGGATGTGCCGGATCCCGCCGGCAATGACTCCCAGTGCCACTCCAGGGAACACATAGGCATTATTTCCCTGCCCAGGAATGAATGTTTTTCCATCTTCCAGAGTCACACTCTTAAAAGGACTTCCACTGGCAAAGATCCCTCGGCCCTGGACCCAGGAAAAAAACCAGAGGTTGGAGTTTAGAGATGGGTTTGGGGCAGTAATGATAACTTGTTCTTGTCTTCCATATGTTGAACCCTTCTTCATCCTTTCCCAAATGCCCAGCATTGTGCTGAGAACATGGCAAGTACTCAAAGCATGTTTATTCATTTGACTAGAAAGCTCAGTCCCCCACCCAATTTATCTGACAGCCAAGAAATTGCTGATAGATGATGGAGTTCATCGTATCCTTTTTACCTGTCATCTCCTGAGAAGGCCAACCCAGAACATGACAGACATGAAAGTATCCTAGAGTTTATAAGAACCTTGGATTCTGGCCAAAGCTTCATGTTATTTAGGGGAAACTTGTCCAGCATTGCCTAATTGTAAGAGCTTTGGAGTTAGAGCTGGGTTTGAGGACCGGCTCTATTCCTTATTCGCTCTGTAACTGTGGGCAAGTTACTTCATCTTTCTGAACCTCAGTTTACTGATGATGAGGATTTTTTTCACCCTCAAAGGGTTACTTATGGTTATTGTTACTATGTCCTCTCAGCTGGGGGAAGGAAGGACTCCCCGCTGACCTCGGTGACCCGGTAGCACTTCTCAGCTGTGCACTCGGCCTTGCTGGTGGGATTGCTCAGGGCAAAGATGATAGGGCGCTCGTGGAAGGAGGCCATGTCCCTCAGAATCTGCTCCGTGAAGGCTCCTGCGATGGCAGCAACACCTACAGGGAAAAGTGGGGTAGTGGGGATACCTACTCTTCATTAATAACCCATTCCTCTCCTGGGGAAACTAGGTGTACCATGTAAGGCTCAGGAGTCTTGGGGATAGCATGTGCCAATGGGATTGAGAGAGAAGAAGGGAAGAGCGTCTTCTTGCTTGAATTGCCTGAAGCCTCCTGTTCATCTTTAAGGGACTACTGGTCGACTTCCCTGCCATTTAGATGCATCTTGAAGATGTTATTGGGCTTTGCCATTCAAAATGGGTTGCTCTTTTAGTGACAAGGAGAAATACTAGGATCTCTGCCTTGGTTGGGGGAAAGCTCATCTCATCTGGGTTAGAGATATCAGCCCTGCACTTTTCTACTATACTATATAAGCCCCAACTCTGGTAGCTTAGTTCTATGGTTTTATATAGTAGTTTCTCCATAGAAGTCTGTGGCATTGAATTGGGGATAGAGCTGCATTTCTACAAGTTACTTATGTCTCCTGGATAAGCCTCAGTCTCTCCATCTGCAAGTCAATAGAGTTAGTTGGGCTAGACAGCATATCACCTGCATCTTCCTACCTATGATGGCTGTGGGCTTCACCAGCCTCACCACCTCCTCCAGGGAGTTCACTTCAGGATGGTCTTGGGCAAACATTTCTTTCTCATGGTTCAGGTGGCTTCTCCCCTACAGGAAAAAAAGGTTCATGAAAAAGTTGTGGTGCTGAGAACCTGTTGGGCAGGGGCAAGAATGCTTTTGGAAACTCTGAGAGCATTCCCTGCTGAGCCCCATAAATTTGATCTTTCAGAAGTCTTAGGGCCTGACCTCTTGATCAGATTTCCCAGTAAAGCCTAACATGTAGTGTGTGTGTGTGTGTGTGTGTGTGTTTTTCTTTAACCCAAACCACATCAGGAGAATTCACAAGGCATTTCTTTGAGCTGGGTCAGAACAAAAAGCTTCTAAGGAAATACCTGAGTCTGACCAAGTCCCTTTGCCCCAAGACATCCAGGACCCGGCCCACTTGACGGATAGGGGCTTGAGCCATCCAGGACCAAAGATCCTTGGCACTGGAGCCAGGAAGAAAACCAGAAGTTTGAGTTTAAGGATGGGTTTGGGGCAGTAATGATAGCTTGTTTCTGTTTTCCGTATGTTGAACCCTTCTTCTTCATGGAGCTAGTGTGAATGTATTTTATATGAGTCATTAACCTCCCTGTGAATAATATTAAGCTGAGTTCCAGAACAGGCTTGGAATAGCTGACTGACTCTATATTTCTTCCATTTTCCCAAATAGAGGTCCTTGGGGGACAGGCTGGCATGATTACTAATAAATGAGCACAAACATTTCTGATGACTCCTTTGGACCAGCTGGCCTCATGAGAAACAGAGAGACTATGTCAGCTTTGAGAGTTCCTTGGTCAGGGGTGAGCTCCATGGGGTGAACCAAATGATGGTGAAAAATGGTCAAGTGTGGCAAGCTTTGGCAACCTATACTTGTGACTGATTATGCTCTGGAATGATATAGAGTGGGAGGAGGAATCTTCAGGCCTAAGTTTCTACGGCAGTGATCTGGCTCTATAGGAAGGCCAGTTTCTGAGGAGGGTATTTGCTATTCTTGGTATATGATCCTATGCACTTCTCCATTCCTACAATGCTCATTGTTTTTCATCTCTCACTGACATTCCATGCTAGTGGAATTCTGGAAATTAAAAGATGAAGCTATGAGTCAAGCTCTAAGGGAGAGAGGTCATCTAGTTGTGTCCCTCTCCACATTCTAGTCAGAAACTGAGCTGTTTCTCTCTCTCATTCTTTCACTCCTACATCACACATTAGTTACATTAATTATGTGCTTACCAGGTGCCAGGCATTGGCATCAAGACTACGTAGCTTAGTGGACAAGTAAAAAGCATCTGTTTTATAAAGTGGTGGGTGCAGCCCATGGAAGGGGAATGCCTATGTGAGCAGAGATGTAAGGAAAAAACCTAATGCTCTCAGAAAGCTTCCTGGACTAGCTAATATTTGAGTTCAATCAGAAGGTAAGGAGGAAACTATGAAGGGGGATTGAGAGTGGGTATTTGGAAAAAGGGAGAAGAACATTTCAGGCAGAACAAATGTGCAAGGATGTGGAAGAGAGGAATGTGTGACTTTTGGAGAACTACCATTCAATATGGCTGAAGGTTAGTGCAAGGCAGGAGTAGTGGGAGGTAAGGCTGGAAGGAGCACACATACACAGTCACCCACACAAATTCAGAATGTCTGAACAAGAGCAATTAAGGCTACTTTGGGATGAATCTTTTGTTTTGGAGGTTAGGCCATTGCCATTGCTCTCCTTCTCTATTCTGAGAACTTCACCCCTTAGGGAACTCTTCAAGTTTAGTTCTTGGGAAACTTTCAGGTCTCCAGACTGACAGTACCTTGACAATCAGTCCCTTGGAGTCCACCATCCAGATCTTCCTTGTGGCCTCTGCCTTGGGTACACCTTCTTTCTCCAAGGCCATGACAAGAAGGTGGGCGATGCCCATAGCTGCCTGAGAGGTACCATAAAGAAAATGTTTAGACACAGGGGAAATAGCTGCTCAGCATGGATCAGATATCTCACCAAAATAAGCCCTTATTCTTTCCTATAGCCCCATGACTCCCAGGAGGCCCAGGTAAGTTCTTGCATTGATAAATTCAATTGTTGAGGTTCAGGCAGCTGAGATGATCAGAATATACTGAACCACGGAACACCACCCTTCTTGAGTCTCTTCTATGCATTCTTATTTTTCAACTGCAACAACAGTAGAGACCTCCCCCCCCCCCCGCCCCGTGGCACCTACCTCACCTGCACCTTGGAAAACAAACACATGATTGGAGAGCTTGTTCTTGGTGATTCTCAGAGCAGCCAGGATCCCTGCCACAGCCACAGAGGCTGTGCCTGCAAGAGAGTGGACTGTGATCAACTCTGGCCATTGGCTCCCAACCTCCAAGAGAAGACCCTTGACAGAGTTTACAACACTTAGGACCTGTGCAAGAAGAAACAACTTTTTTCAACCCTTATGTATGTCAAGCCTAAAGGCATGAAAGCCTAAAGCCATGCCCTCTTTTGTAGATAACTGTTCTTCTTCTGATGGGCAGATCCTTAATTGTTTCTTGACTGCAAGAGAGATGATCAGATAGCCAGGTTCTGCTACTGCCATTGTCCATAAATGAAATAACAGGATAAACATAATTTAATAGATGACAAAAGGAAGTGTAAGTCTCCAGAATGCTTTAAAGGTTAAGTGGACAAAGACATCTTTTAAAATGAGAGGACAGCCTAACTATCAGACATTAAGAGACCATATGTCCTGAGCTGCCCATCTTTTCCACCAAATCATAAGGTTAGTTGTATCGGGTAGCACATCATCAACAAATGGCTTGAGTATGCCCAGAAGGAACAAGTAAGTTGCATGAGCAGGTGGTTGAGACTTGATAAAACCACTGCTGTATCACTTCCTCTCCCTCAGTCCACATCTAAGGACTTATTGGGAATTTTTTAGACTATAGTCCAGGAAGGAAAAAACCTTAGGCTCAGTTTATAGATTGTTCTTAATGCTATATTGTCACCAACTAAGTGTCAGGTTGCAGCTTCACAGGTGGATATAAAGGATAATGGCAAAGGGCAGTGGACAGACATGACTTCAATGGTAAATCTGGTTGTTCTCTTTGATCCAAAAGATGTCTAGTTCTACTTTTATTTTTTTGGGGTGCTGGGGATTAAACCTATGGCTGCATACATACTAGGCAAGTGCTTTATCACTGAGCTAATCCCCATCCCCTGGATCTCTTTTGATTCATGATCAGTTGTTAATGGTTGAGATGGGTGGTCAGGGACTTGGAGAGAACAAAATTATAAGATTGGTGATGACTGGGGAGTGGGGAATCATTATCTGGCATAGAATTTCATTTTACAAGATGAAAAGAGTTCTGGATGTGGATAATAGTGATGATTGCATAACCTTAAATATATTTAATATTATTCAACTGTACATTTGAAAGTGTTTAAATGTCAAATCTTATGTGTATTTACCACAAAAATTAGAGGGAAAATCCCTATAATCAAATAAATATGAGTCCAAATATTTAAAAAAATAAGATTGGTGATGAATGGTTCTGGGAAGTGGTGTGAGGATGATCTCTTGAATAGGAATAGAGTGTGACGAGACCTATGCCTCATGTGAAAACTCACCAAAGGATGTAATAAGAATAGTTTCTCAATCACCTAGCAGATAAAATGTTATGTTCTCTAAATGTGAGCTTGCCAGCATCTTTCCCCAGCCACCTAGGGTTTGCCTAATGGGCTTACATACAAAGTAGACATGGTGGCCAAGGATTGAGACTATGCATGGATTTCCTTTTACCAATGCTGATCTGTTACTGATACTGCTGAGTGACTAACTTGTCAATGGCAGAGACCCAAGTTGAACTTCTGATATCCATCTGGTGGATGGCTGGTTAACTTGGACTCCTTCCATCACAGACAAGCATTGGAATACATAGCTAGTCCAGAGAGGAACTTCTCTCCTTGTCTATCATGCTGCTGCCAGTATCATCATCTGTAGATGTTTGGAACACTTATTCATCATCCTGTTATAATCCAAACAAGGCTTCTATAATAAAGAAATTAATTTCACAGTAAAAGAAGTGCAATAGAAGGCTCATGCTCAAGGAATTCACCGGTCTTCATGTATACCCAACCACTTAGAAGCAGCTGACCTAATAGATCAGTAGAGTGGCCAGCTGACCAAGGAGAAAGAGTTGGGTTGAGGCAACACCCTCTACAGATGATGTTCTATCTTAAAAGATACAATATATAATCTGATTTAGCAAACAATATATTGGGTTCTTTCTCAGAATACATGAATCTGGAAGTGAAAGTGACCCAATTTTCCCTAATAATCCACTTGCAGAATTTTTGTTTCCTGTATTTTCACCTTTGTGTCTCACTGGATTGAAGGTTTTAGTTTCCAAGAGAGAAGTACTTATACTAGGATACACAGCATGTTGAATCAGGAGTTGAGAACCACCACTTGACCATTTGGAACTCTTTATACCACTACACCAGTGGGAAAACAAAGAGGTTTTTGATCTAGGTGTAGTGATTGCTCCTGGTAACCAACAGGAAATCTGGGGCAGGAAGGAGTACATCTGGCACTGAGGGGATCCTCTGAGGTGTGTCTTAGTATTTCCATGCTCAATAGTAAATATCAATGAATACTATTGCAACTCAAGAGAAGCAGGAATACTGAAGATTCAGAGGTCTTAAAACTGAGGGTAAGTTTTTACCTACTGGGTAAAGACTGAGGACCCTGGCTAGCTGAGGTCCTCTCTGAGAACAAAACAAAACCAAACAAAACAAAACCAACAACAACAAAAAAACACGGAATAGGAGGTTGAGGAAGAAATTTATAGAAATCAGCTATGGCCTCACTTCTAGTTAAAAAAATAAGAAATGTAGCAGTCATGCATATTTCTTCCTTCATTCTTATGTAACTATAACAATGGTATAGATTAGATAATTTCTTCTCCCTCTCCCTTCCCTTTATTATGTTATACACATTTGGTTGGAGGTTTACTTCTTTGCTTTAATATTTGAGTAACTGAATTTATAAGTGTGACTATAACTGAATTTTAAGAGTGGTTAATCCTTCCCAGAAGATGAAGAGTATGACTATCTTCCAGTAATGAATAAAATGACTATTGAAACTGTCTCATCCCTTTTTGGGGAGAAGGTGAAAATGTCTTCATTTCTTGGAGATAGTTGCATTTTGTTAGAGTAGTTTTTGTTGTCTGGGAGTACGAATGTGTAGAATAATGTGCATGGATTCTAATGAGAGCCAAAAAAGGTGAACTGTGCCACTTATGGGGTAATTGTTTTTCAGCTCCAAATATACCTTTCTCTTACACTGTTTGATCTGCAAACCCTGTTCAACTTTGCCAACTGGCTCTGTGCTGGGATTTGGCACCAGAGGGAGACTGGAAAGCTAGATGTGGGGTAGTGAGGACACTTTTTCTGCATTGCCTCAGTTGCCAGGTAAAATGTAGGACACTTAGTAAAATTTGAATTTTAGGTAAACAAGTAATTTTTTAGTACAAGCATACCCTTGCAACATTAGCATGCATATTCTAAGAAAGTTTTTCTTATTCATTTCATATTGAAACTCAACTGAGAACCCTTGGTTCTGCCACTCCACATCAGCAGTTGAGTCCAGTCTGCAGGTTGTCCATTACTTACCCTCATAGCAAGCATCCCCAACCCCACCCCAAGACACCAATGCCAGCGGGCTGCCACCTCCTCTTTCCTTTGTTCCTTCAGCCTCAGGGGTGGCAGCAGATACTTAGTGCTTCTTTTCTGCTTTTCAATTCCTTAATACATAATTGACAATTCTTTATTTAATTTTCTCTGTCAAAGCAAGTGGTGTAGACCTTGACTGATAGAGTTCATAATAAAACCTAATCACAGTTGGCAATGTTAAATTTCCATGATGGGCAAAGAAAAGGAAATTAAAGTGAGGCTATTTATGGCTTGTTGAATTTGCACAAATTTTAAAAAAACCTAATATTTTCTAGGGCTGGTGAGGGAGCAGTAAAAACTAAAATGTTCCAACACACTTTGCATTTTGAAGGGCTACAATCCTTTTTTTGGAAAACTATTTCCTGGTACAGACCAAGGCATAAAATGTTCATGTCCTTTGACTTCATACTTCTTCTGGGAATCTGTGTATAAAAAATTAGAAATATATGTTCTAGGACATTTAAGAAAATGTTATTTGTAATGCAAAGTGGCTGGAAATAACCTAACATCTAACAAACGAATAATGATTAAATCGGCTGGTGTAGACACTCAGTAGAATATTTTGCAGCTATTAAAAATGAAGATTGTGTAGTAGTATAAAAATACTATGAGTTAGTAACATCAGATATTTTTCTAAGTGCCTTACATGTCCTAATATAAATATATTTACTCATTTAATCCTAACTACTATCATCCCTATATTACAGAGTGGTAAAATGGACAGTTCAGTTTGTTGAGTTGTTTTAGATCATATAACACAAACCAGATTTGGACTCATGGAATCAGCTATAAGGGCCTGTGCCTTTAACCACTGAACTTTTGCTTTATTGAATTTGTTGGAAAGAAGAGAACCTTAAATAGTACACATATCATGATTCTAATCCACACACACACACACACACACACACACTCCAGAAAGGACTACAAAAATATACAGTTGCAGACTGGGGGTTTAAGTGAATCTTCTGTGTTCTATTTCCAGTTTTCCAGATGGTTTGCTTTTCGCTGGCTCAGGAGTGGGATTTTCTTCTAGAACAAGAGTTATGCCTGGCTTGGAGACTCTGTGTTGGGCTGAGACAAGGGGCATTTGGAGTCTAGTAAGTGCACATTCATCATTGTGGACATCAGGAAGTAGGAATCTAACCAGGAACACACTCCCTAGAAGATGGGGTGCAGACTTTCTTGTCTTCACATGGCTGTGGCCTGGGGAAACTACTGAGCTGTCAGCAGGTCCCAGAGGCATGGCTGAGGACTAGTGGGATTTCCCAATTCCTTCTAAAGGTTCCCAGAGTGCTCCTTGTGCCTACCAGATGCTCCGTGTGCCCACCAAAAAACTGTGGAAGAAAGAGAAGACTCTGACATAACCCCTGCCATCAGGGAACACCCTGCTTAGCAAGGCTTTGGTACAATATCTGTAATAATCAGCAATCAGAGGTCTTTGGAAATAGTTACATTCATTTAATTAGTGAGCAGCACATATGAACCATGTGGATACTGAGGGTACCATAGGTATCCAAATAGGCCAGGTTCATTCTTTTTTCCCCAGGTTCACTTTAAAATGTAAAGAAAGAAGTGATTAAATGATTACAAATGTGAAAAGTATTATAAAGAGTTTTGTGAATTAGCTTGTGTAATTTAAGAATAGAGGAGTATATTATCAAGTTACTTTTGTAGCCTCATGCCTCCATATACCAGTAGCATTATTCATGGTTCCTAAACATTGCACCTAGCTTTTGTTCATGCTGTTCCCATGATCTAGAGGAGCTTCCGTAGTTCATTATTTATTCCTTAAAACTTAGCTCAGACGATCTTCTTTGCTTCCCCAGGTATCATTAGTCACCCCTTCCTCCCCCATATTTACACTTTATTCAATCTGAACAAAGCTAGGTTATCACACAGCCAGGATTAGCACTATACTACAATCAAACAAACAAAACAACAACAACAAACCGTCCAAAATCACATCCAACAAAGCAAATCTAAATAATTATTTAAATTAATCAAATCAATTATTTAAAGAGGTGGCGAGGACTATTTCATTATATGATCTCTTTCCAAATCCCCATTGTCCATTTTTGCCAAAGTCCACTTGTGGTGGCTGTTCTCCATTTGTGCCTCCCTGTAAACAATCCTATCCTGCTTACTCTCCCAGTCCCTCAAAACCTGCTTTCATTTTAGATCTACTGCATCAGCATCTGTGTTTCAAAAGATCTCTAGATGATTTTTATGCTAATTCAAATTTGAGATGCATTGAACTGGATGGCTTCTCTTGGTGAAGTACTAGTTTCCTGTCATTTGGACAGAAGGAATTTTCTGCTCATCTAGTTCTACTTCAGCAATAAGCCTTCTGCCTGAGAAGAGGCGATGCGCAAAGCACATGCCACCAGATGGCGCTAAAGATATTCTCTCTGAGTCTGTCTCAATGACCCAACTTTCTTTACTTTTTTTTTTTCCTTCCTTTTTTGGTGTCAAATATCACTTGGAGTTAGATAGAACCTGAAGGTTTAATAACCGAGCTTACCTGCAGAAATTTAGTGCTGGAGGAGAATTAGAGATTGCAACATCCTCTTAGTGTACAGATGAGAAAATTGAGGTCAGAGAGAAAAGGGGAAGTAAAATAGGGAAACTTGGAGAGGTGCTTGTGCCCATTTAGGGTCTGCAGCCCAGACAGCCTTTCCTGACTGGAGTTGGAGGCAGTGAAGGGACATTATAATTTTCCTGGGGGAGAACTATGAAGTGAGTGGTAAAGTGGAGGCAGAGAGAAGGGAACTTAGGCAGAAGATGTCACTCAGATGCTTGGCTGTGACTCAGGAAACTGTGGAACACAAAACAACGGAGAGGAAAGAATTGCACATTTCTGTACAAGAACACAAAGGCAGCTACCATTTATTGGCTCTGTGCTAGGGCTTACCTGCCTTTGCTCACATAATCTTCACAACAACTTTACCAAGTAGGTTCTGTCATGTCCCCACAATTGTGCTTTTTTTTTCTCTCTCAGAAGAGGACCATGAGACTCAAAGGAAATAGAAGCAATCAGGACAGAACCTGTGATGCTCTCACCACCAAGTCTGCAAACTCTTTTTCATGTCCATGTACTTCATGCTTCCAGCTGTAACCATAGAGGTCCTATCACTGCTCCTAACTAAAGCCACTTCTCTTTGTGCACTGGATCCCGTCATTTTTGTCTGCTCAAGGAATTTTTCCTGTGATTCTCTTCCCTGTTTCTTGCATCCTCAATCTCTCTCTACTGGGTCACTCCGATGCCAATATGTTGTAAAGTTTCCACCTTTAAAAAACCTTCCTTTGGCCTGATGTAAGTTCCACCTTATTTTTTACTCCCATTATGGCCATGCTTTTCTAAAGAGCAGAATATACTTACTGCTTTGATTTCTTTTTCGTCATTTTTCTGTGAAGATGAATCTAATCAAATGACTGACCCACCTCTTCTTGACTTCACCAAGCACCCCCACCTTGCCAAATTCCGTGGTCAGGTCTTAGCCTTTATATTCCTTGACCTGTCAGCAGCACTTGATATTGTTGCCCATCCTTTCCTTTGGGGAACTCTTTTTGCACTTAATTTCTGAAACTCCACTCTCATTGTCTACCTGTGGCTACTTCATTATGATCTCCTTTCTGGAGTCCTTTTTTGAGGCCATTCTCTGAGGTGGCAAGTTATCCTAATTATGGACCAGAACTTATCAGGCAAAACTGCAGTTGTTAAACCCAAATTATAAATTTTAGCAAATAAAGTTATCACATCCATCATTAACTTTCGTTAAGTGTTATGTGGGGGTGGTTCTTGGGCTTCCTGCCAAGAATTTAAAAATGCATAGGAAGGAAATTGCTTCGCTTTTTGGAGGTAACCACCCTGAGAGGTCTGGGGGTCCAGGGATGTACAGAAACGTGGCTTGTGCTCATAAATGTCGTGGGCAGCTGAAAGCGTGACTGGTTGTTCCCATTTGTGATGAAAGAAAAACAAGCTTTCTTTTAAAGAGGGAGCTTTCCATAATTACATTTCCTGCAAACTGAATACTTGAGGTTGTAGATTCAGGAAATAACACAAAAGGACAAGCCAAGTACGTACGTAGTCTCTGCTTTTAATAGTCACATTTAACAAAGTTAAAGCAGTTTCTGTGCTGATCAACAGATTATTGGATGAAAGGAGAGGAACTCCATGCCTTATCAGGAGAAGGCGACACCACGGAGCCAGGCAACAAGGACGGGCAGAGTACCACTCCATCAGGGTCTGGCCAATGTGGCCTTGGAGCCTGGGCCCCTGCTGGACTGGAGAGCCTCTGCATAAGCCAGGCATGCAAGAGTCTGCAAGAGTCATTCCCACAGCAGCCAGCTACTGCCATCAATTAGTCACTAGTGCCTATTTATCACTTGTTCTGGGCCTTTAAGGGACAAACTCTTGAATATATAAAGAGGAATGAAACAGGCTTGTTTTTCAGAAGATACCACCAAAAGTGTCTAGAAAAATCAGTTCCCCTTACTGAACACCAAGCAAAGGCCTTATAAAGTTCTTTGACACTATTTTTGTCTCATGAAGGAGTTTTCCGGAGCCCTTGAAACCTCTAGATGGTAGTTTCTAGCCCACAGAGAAGGCAGGGCTAGGCCTATTCTGCCACAGTCTGAACCAGAGGGATACTACTACTACTACTACTAATAATAATAATTGCCATCATCTCAGCTTCTCTGGGATTGTTAGTTGCTCAATAGGCTAAAAGAGATGTCCAAGGAGCCAGGTTCAGATATGTGAGAACCAGAAAGAAATTAAAGAAGATCTTAGAAGATGGAAAGCTCTCCCATGCTCTTGTATAGGCAGAATTAATATTGTCAAAATGGCCACACTACCAAAAGCACTATACAGATTCAATGTGATTCCAATCAAAATACCTTTGTCAATCCTTATAGAAATAAAAAAAAGCAATCATGAAATTCACTTGGAAAAATAAGAAACTCAGAATAGCCAAAGCAATCCTTAGCAAGACAAGTGAAGCAGGAGGCATAACAATACCAGACCTTAAACAGTATATACTACAAAGCTATAGTAACAAAAATGGCATGGTATTGGCACCAAAATAGACACATAGACCAATGATACAGAATAGAAGACACAGAGACAAACCCACATGAGTACAGTTATGTTATACTAGACAAAGGTGACAAAAACATACAATGGAGAAAAGATAGTCTCTTCAACAAATGGTGCTGGGAAACTGAAAATCCATATGCAGCAAAATGAAATTAAACCCCTATCTCTCACCATGCACAAAACTCAACTCAAAGTGGATCAAGGACCTAGCAATTAGACCAGAGACCCAATAGAGAAAAAAGTAGGTTCAAATCTTCATCATGTTGGATTAGGCCCCAACTTTCTTAACAAGACTTTTAAAGCACAAGAAATAAAATCAAGAATTAATAAATGGGATGGATTCTAATTAAGAAGCTTCTTCTCAGCAAAAGAAACAATCAGTGAGGTGAAGAGAAAGCTTACATGTTGGGAGCAAACTTTTACCACATGTACATCAGAGAGAGCACTAATCTCCAGATATGAGATCCATGTAAACCTTAGGACTGGGGCAGCTCTGGAAGCAGAACACTACCTTGGCAGACAGGATCTAGTGAAAGGAAGGCTCTGCGGACCGGGAAGTAGGTAATATTGGGGGACCATGGGGGAATTGCACTGTGGGGAAGACCAAGGCAAGGCCTGGAACTGTTGCTCAGTATGTGATGTGTGAAGTGGGTCAAAGGAAGGCAGTGGACCCCTGAATACCATAAATAACTACTGGTTATTTATGAACAAAACACACCAGCTGGACAAAGTCTTCAGATCGGCGCCATTCATGTCATTCTGCTTGTTCCTACCATGGCATCTGTAGCCAACTGGACTTCTCCCACCCCTACCCAGGGTGTCATCTTTCAGTGATATGATTCACATCTCTTAGCCATTTGTGGTCCCAGGGAACTGTGAAGCATCCTGCAAAGTGGGCAACAACTGCCTGGTACCACTTTTGAGAGCTGGAGAAGGTGAGGTCATCCTGACATCTGTAGCTTGGCCTTGGATGCAGTATCCTGGTTGGTGGGGGTAATACTTGAGCTACTAAGGATAAGCCAAAATTAGCCATGAATGGGAAGAGAGTTCTAGGTAGAGGGATCAGCACATTCAATATTATAGACTTGGCAGAAAACTCACAGATCAATGAGTAATGTAATGTGCTGGAGGAATATAGCTTATGTGGGAAGTGGAGAAAAGTGAGCTGGGTCTTCCTGCCCTTCTTTCAGGTTTCCTGTGTCCTGTGCACACACTGGGCCTCTCCTCATCTCCTTCAGAACTTCTGTCTGGGCTCTCAATCCATCCTCTCTCCCTTTCATAACTACATGTCAAGAGTCTCTTATGCACCACAAGCTGAGTACTGCTACATGCCTGTCCCTGCCTATACATACCTACAATCCTTGCCACAACTGGTACTTTAAGTGGAGAGTGATACTGGAATACTTAACAATGAAGTAGCACAGGTGTCAACTAACCAGAACAGATGCTGGCCTTTGGAAAGCATCCAGGCCATTCTGGTGGTACCAGCTGATAACACCATTTTGTCCATTTTGCAGGTGAGGAAAAGAATACTCTGAGAATTTAGGCCACTTGGTCAAAGTGGAAAGGATTCAGATCTAGACGTGTCTCTGTCCAACGTCTGACTGTTGAACATCCAGCTCACAAATTAAGGCTTAAAAGTATGAAGGGGAGTGACACAGGCCTGATGTAGCAAAGGACACCCTGACAAACAAGCTCTCTGGCTCCAGGGATGTGGAAGGACTGGGGCCAAGGCAAGTCCAGGGAAGGCTGGTGGGGTAGAGGATCCTCTGGAGCAGATAAGTTAACCAGACTTTCTTGTCCCCAGCCACTCTGTGTGGTCAGCTTGCAGCCCAAGGGCACTAGGCCAGCAGCATTCTGGCCTAAGTACCTGGCTCCTTGCATGCTCTCCTTGCCAAGGTCAAAACTGGCCTGCCCCCAGCATGACCATTCTTACTGCCTTTCCCCTTCCAGGCCTCTTTCCTCCCATAAGAGTAGAGATGCTTCTTTGGTTCCAGCTGAAACAACAAAAGGTCACTGGAGATTCTGCCTATTCCAAAATTCCTGAAGAGGCTGCCAGCAATGAGTCAGAGCATCAGCAGCCCAGCTCACCAAGGACCAGCCTGGCCTGGCCAGATGCTTCTTGAGTCTGAGTTGGGGTGGGAGCAGAGGAAACAACCAAAAGCCCTGGGGAGCTCTTACCCCCAAGTGCAGTGGCTCAGCCTTGTGGCCAGCCCTATGGGGGCAGTGCTTCTGAGGTGCATGGTGCAATGGGTCTTGCTGGGAGACAGTTCAGTTAATGTGTCCCAGTTCCTATGCAGCACCAAGCCACAGTCCTGCCTTCATGGAGCTCAGCCTTGGAGGCTCCTGAGGACTTCAGTTCTTTCTTTGTTTCACAGAGGATATGAGTCCAGGCTGGTGTTCAGAGAAGGAAGCATGGTCTCATTTTCATGGGGGCTACTTGGTTCTAATCCCTGCAGTCTGTGGGTTCCAGGCAGATTCTGAGAATCTGTCTCCAGGACCTATGGGGATGAACTAGGCCTGTCCTAGCTCACACATCCAGTGTTCACACATTCAGAGGATCACAGCAGCCGGCTACTGGGGAGGGAGCAGCAGTGCCTACAGCATGTGAGTCTGGAATGTAACCCTCAGCAAGAGGATCTGTCCCATCATCTCACATATTGGGGAGCAATTGGTAGCCTGATGTCATGGAGAGAGTGGAGAATTCTGTCAGAAATATCTGGGTTATAGTCCCAGCTTTGTGCTTGTCTTGCTAAGTGACCTGAAACAAGTGTTCACCCCTTGTACTTTAGTGTCCTCATCAGTGACGTGGGAAGGCAACATCTGTCCCACCATGAGGAGAAGCAGGGTATGGCCAAGAATTTGTGATATAGTATGGACAAGAAGCACTCTGAAACCTGAAATTTCATGTCCATGCAAAATGTATTATGTGGCACAGTTTGTATCCTCTGGGAAGATTTTGAGACATGAGTGTCAGGATGTTTTTAAGAAGGTGGGGAAGGAAGCAACATGAGACAGAGAGAGAAGCTCAGTTATGATGTGGGCCCTAGCATCTTGGCCCCCATTGGGAGCTCTGTCCTGCACCGGACTGAAATGGTTGGGCCTTAGTATTCACTTATCACTGAGTAAGGGTAGCTTCTGGCCAGGTAGGACCATGGGCAAGGTGGATCTCTATAGCTGAGCCTCTACATGATGTGCTGGTAACCTCGCAGTGAGCTGGGGTAACAGTTCTTTCCTTGAAGGAGTATCTGGGTGTTGTATCTCCATGACCATGTCTTTATTGTTAATTATGTGGTTATACCTAAATATCAGACTGTGTTCATCAAAGGCAGGAGTAATAATATAGTTCCTGCCATTCTGGTTCTATTGAGTTCTAGATGAATGACTTCAGTCTTTATTTCTGATAAAAGAATGGAAAAACTCTCTTTCTGTGAGGCCCAGAAAACTATTCAATTTGGCTTTGCCTGGGAGTTCATAGGTAGGACATAAAAACCAACAAATTTAAACAAATGAATTGATTTCATTTAAAAAAAATCTCCCTATGTGTGCATGTTGGTGTGCACAGGTGAATATATACATACATCTGAGCATGAGAGCACATGGGGGTGCATTTATACATGAGTATATGTATGATAACTGGGATAAGAGAGAAGCTGTGGGGCTGGTGTCCAGTGCAGACATGCCCACATGAATGAGTAGGTGAAATTATGAGAATGTGCATTTGTATGTGGAAACATCATTCACTCACTCTTTTAACATTTAGTAACATCTATAATTTGCCAGGCTTTGTGCCGGGAGCTGGGAAACAAGAAGAGATAGGATCTGGTTGCTACCACAGGAAGTTTATCATCTTGTAGGGGAAACAATACAATATAGGCATCCCAGGTACAGTGAGGGAAGAGATTGTACAGAGGGATCACCTGAGTGGGCCCCCAAATCAGACTGAAACATCCATTGCCAAAAAAAAAAATGGTCTTTCACAACCATAATAACCTCTTGGATTTTCCAAATATAAGAAGTATTCCAATCAAGGAATCAGGACTATTCCTTCTCTGGACTTGGATGGAATATGTGCTGCTGGAAGGATAAGCCTGAGAGACCCTGGCTCCAGGGACATAGAGCACTTCTAAAGCCAATGTGAAGCACCTTCTGTTTCAGAGGAACAGAAGCAAGAGACCTGGAGCTGTGTCTTGAAGGGTAAAGGTATTACTAAGGCAAAGATGATGGGAAAGGGTGAGCCGGACTTTCACATGGCAGAGAGAAATGACTGGTAAGGAGATTATAGGAGTGAAAATGGAGAGTCAGAGGACAGAGGAGAGACCTCAAAGCCATAGACTTGAGTGAAGGAGTGTGAACTTTCACACAAACAAGGGGTAGCAGAGTAGTGTTTCCATCTTAGGGTTACATTCTGGTAGTAGTGTGGGGGCAGATGGAAGCTGATGGATGGCAGGGCCGGCTGGGTATGTTCCTGTACACGTTTATGAGGATGTATACACACAGGGCTGTGTGTCTGTCCATCTGGAGTCTGTGCACCAGGTGTGCCGCCCACATGGACTTGTTTTCTACTCCTCCCCTCTGGCTTTGGCAGCACAAAGGCACGGGATGGCTATCCTGCTGCTGACTCATGGGTGAGTGCCATGATGGGGCTAGCTGGCAGGTGCTTCCTCCAGGGCCACAGGCACACCCCTTCCCCTGGACTGACAGTGAAGGTCCTGGCAGGCAGTGACAGGATGGCCAGACTGGACTCTCCTGTCTGTGTGATGGCTTGTCTAGGAGAGGCTGGGCTTGCTTTGTCCCAGGCTCAGCCATAAGGTGAGGGGCAGACAGAATGGAGAGGCTGTGAGGACAGGGGCTTAGCTATGGCCCAGCTTTGCCTTTCTGGGTCTCCCTGTCTCTGTACGCTCACTTCTCAGGCACTGAAGTCAAGTATTTGAACTTAATTATCTAACAATGTACTATAACTATGCTATCCTACCTCTTGAAAATTCACGACAAATCTAAAAAAAAAACCAAAAAACCCCAAATCAAAAAACTAATTTATCACATTTCTTACACCTCACATGTGGACCACAAGGTTTTTGGTTTTGTAAGATGAGTATAACCTCTAGAATGGCATAGTAAGTAGTTAGGAACTTGGAATTTAGATTCCAAAAGAATGGGTTCAAACTTCAATTGTACACTCAATGGCTAAGTTACCATCCTCTCTGTGCCTCAGTTTCTTCATTCACAAGACACAGATGCTAAAACCTCATAGGATTAAATGTATAAAGTTCCTAAAACAGTGCTTGATGTATCATGAATCTTCAACTATAAACCTTAACTAGTTTTACTAGCTCATCTCGGCTGTTCCCTCAGGTCTAGGGAGTTAGGGAATTCGATTGATGAAAAGTTGAGACCTCTTTGGGACTCTAGAGGAAACGTGTTTAATGAGATGTTGACCCAGGGATCAAGACTTGTTCCCACCAACTCATTCTTTTTATTTGATGTGGGTCTTTGGTTTTAACAGGTTTTGGTTGTCAGACTTCATTTGTTAAATAACAACCTATGTGGACCCATCAAGTGTTCTCTTGGACCTTACAAAATGCTAGGAATGGTTCCCAGTGCTCCTCACTGGGAACTTCTGGATTGGATGAGATAATCCTTGGGAGGCCACCCTTCCTGTTCCAGCTTCAGATACTGGCACCTCCACAGCAAAAGCAAGTGCCTTCAAGTATTTCTGGGCCTTATAATAGGTGGCCAAGTGGACCCTAAAACAGAAGGTGCTTCACATTGGCTTTAGAAGTGCTCTAGGTCCCTGGTGCCAGGGTCTCTCAGGCTTATCCTTTCAGCAGCACATATTCCAGCCAAGTTCAGGGGAGGAATAGTCCCGACTCCTTGATTGGAATACTCCTTGTATTTGGAAAATCCAAGAGGTTATTATGGTTGTGAAAGACCATTTTTTTGGGGGGGGCAATGGATGCTTTGGTCTGATGGAGTCCTAGGTACTAGTGCGTTCTATATATCAGCTCTTTAAATTTTCACAAAACTCTCCTGAGGTGACTGTTGTCATCTCTATAGATTAGAGAATAAAATTAGTCAGAGAAGGGATTTATTCAGGGGCTGGGGATATGGCTCAAGCGGTAGCACGCTCGCCTGGAATGCGTGTGGCCCGGGTTTGAGCCTCAGCACCACATGCAAACAAAGATGTTGAGTCCGCCGAGAACTAAAAAATAAATATTAAAAAATTCTCTCTGTCTCTGTCTCTGTCTCTCTCTTTAAAAAATAAAAAAGAAGGGATTTATTCAAGTACTAGTAAATGGCAGCATTGTTTTTAATTTCTTACATTCATTAAATCACATCATTCTTACCTCTGAAGTAGTAATGATCTGCATTTTGTAGATAAGCAAACTGAAGCTTAGCAAAATTAAGAGACTTGTTCAAGGTCATAGAGCTAAGAGTTAGCCAAGTGGGAGTTGAATCCAAGTCTAATGTTCTGTCTTCGACAGCTGCTTGGAATGAACCAGCTATGAGGTGACACCTCTGCCCTGCTTTGGCATCCAGGTGAACCTTGTGGAAAGGCAGGTTTTAGTCCCCAGTGGTTTTGTAGGGTGGAAGCCTACCTTGGATGTCATCATTGAACATGCAATACTTGTTGCGGTATTTGTTGAGCAGGCGGAAGGCATTGGCATTGGCAAAGTCTTCAAATTGAATGAGGCAATTTATTCCAAACCTGTGGAGAGAGAGGAAGGAGCACATGACTGACTCCCTAAGACAAATCCCTGAATGTCACAGCCTGCATGGGAGAGTGGGTAGGCTCAAACAGGAGGTGGAGAGAAACATGGCTCCTTCATCTGGGTTTTTTGCCATCTGGCTGGATCTGGAACTCCTGGGCTTGGAGTTCTGCCTGTCCCATCATATGGATAGGGAAAGGAGAGAGTAGGGGCACCTGGCTTAGTTGTCAGCCAGGTGCCCCTACTCACTGTATCTAAGGTGGACTGGTGGCTCCCTTGGGCTTCCATGGCAGACAGTGGGCATGCCAGGAGGGCTGAGATGGAGCTGCCTTGTCTGTAGCCTTTTGCCATCTGGTATCTCAGCAGAAAAGCTCACCCACTCCAAGCTCAAATGCATAAAGAGAGCCAGGCTTCCCCACCAGAGATGGTTGGGGAGCTTCTGCAGCCTCTAAATATCTCCCTCTCCAGACCTGGAGGCCAGGAGCTCCATCACTGGAGACTCCTCAAAGTTCAGTCATTGGTCCCTGACATGATGCAAGGAAGGCTGGGAAAGGCCAGCATGTGAAACCTTTGTCATCTATTTACATCTTGGTGATGTTGTTCTCCAATTTGCAGAAGTAGAAGAGAATCAGGTAGGGAGTGCGTTTAAAATGAAGATCTCTAGGCCCATCTCACAGCCTCACAAAAGGTGGATGAGGCTCAGGAATCTGCATTTTAACCAGCAGTCCAGATTGTTCTAATTCTGCTGTCTAGAGAACTTTGAGAAACACTGCCTTGGTGGATGAAAACAATGCCCAATAAGCTGCTTCATGGGCCTTATTGGAAATCTGTGAGGCATTGCTGCCTAGATTTTCCCATCTTCCTTAAAAAGGGGAAGGGGGGCTTGGTTAATTAGAGTTTCATAACCTATTTTTCCTTTTAATATTTGTTGTCTGTCAGGAAGCTGAGAGCAAAATTCCTGTCTATTTACAATAGGCATCTTTAGTCTGAGATTTCTACCCACAGATTTCCCTCTTACTTCATGCTTGCTCTTTGATTCTGATATTTGGTAATTTTATTGGTGTCTTAGTCTTTATGGAATCAGGCATGTATGAATTCTTAAAAATTCTTAACACATGGACAAAAAATAATTTTCATCTCATGGGTCAATTTGTGATCGAGTAATGGTACCTGAGATCATGTTCATTGACAAAAAAGTCCTGATTGATCCGCATGAAATTCAGGAATGTCAGGACATGTGGTAGGGAGAAGTGGCTTGCTATTTCCAACCTAGTGTGAACCACAGGCTTGAGGCCCTTTTGAGATGAAGAGGTGTGGGTGGGCCACCTATCTGGCGGGCTTTCTATGCTCTTGAGGCATCTTTCTGGTGAGGTTAGTGCCTGTGGGGGAGTGGATTGTACTGAAAGACCCAGAAAGCAGTTTTTCCAGCCTCATAATTTTCGGCACAACCTACCCTGTCCAGCACAAATGTCAGTGAGTGGGTAAATATTTGCTTCTGCTATGTTTTTTTTCAGATCCTTAGCTGGTCAGAGCTGCTGATGGGGGCACTGGAAATGGGGTCATGTTACAGGGGCGGAAACAAAGGGGGTGGTGACTTGCTGTAATCTAGTGCTAAAGATTTCCAGGCTTGGATCAGGAGGCTTGAAGGCCTGACAACTGAGTGGCCTTGTACCTGTCACGTCACCCTCATTCTGCTTCAGTTTCTCATTTGTCAGTGGGCACAATATCTGCCTGACCATTTTCTGAGGTCTGATTGAGGACTAAAAGCGGAGGATATGTTTTTTTCAGCTTACTGATGTATAACTGATAAATAAAAATGATATATGACATGATGATTTGATGTATGTATACATTGTGCAATTATCATCACAGTCAAGTTAGTTAACACCTCACATGGTTATCTTTTTAATTTTTTTTTTTTGTGGTGAGAAAGCTTAAGGTTCCCTTTCTTAGCACATTTCAAGTATACAGTATAACACTATTAGCTATATATAGTCTGAGGCTGATTTTAGACTGAAATCATTCTAGCCATAATTATTATCTACAATGAAGAATAAGTGCTCATGAGGTTTGTGGTAGGATGGTAGGGTAGGGTAAGGTGTGACAGTGGTGGGGGGCTTACTGTCTCCTGACCTACTGTTCAGCTATTTTCTCTTTGTACAGGAGATTTTGAGAGAGAAAAGGTTCACAGATGGTATTTAGTAACAGTAGCAGAAAGGATACTCAGCCCAGCTCCTAGGCCTGAGATATTGTTGGATCGATAGAGCACACAGCCTTGAGAAGTTATAGGGAAAGTAGTGGCCTCAGGGGAAAGCTGAATTTCAACAAAACCAGGAAGACAGGGAGTTGTCAGAGGAATGAGAATATTGGGTGTGTGTATATATATATATATATATATATATATATATTTTTTTTTTTTTTTTTAAATCACAAATCCAGTTCCAGAAGACTCTAGAAAAGAGTTTGGGAGGGAAATGAGGTGTAAGATATTGGGTTGGACCATGGAAAGCATAAAGCACTTGCTTTGAACTTCTGTGAGCTCCTGAGTTGACTTTATGACTCCTCCCTGGGCACTTCAATAGGACAGTTATAGATAGGGTTATAAGATGTATCTCTTTGGGGTCATCTTGGAATCATTAGGTACAATAATTAACATTTCCATCTCTCTGTCTCTGTGCATAACTAAATATAGATTGTTTTAAAAGAGAAAGTCATCTCATAATTTCTCTCAATAATGCACTCCATGATTTGACAATCCTTTAACAATCAGTACCAAGAACAGTGCCTGATACATAAGTACTCAACAATATAATACCTTCATATCTTCAGGTTCTGCATCTGTGGATTCAATCAATCCTAGATTGGAAATATTTTTTAAAAAAATGCATCTGTACTGAACATTACAGACTTTTTCATTGTTATTATTCCCTACATATACAGTATACCAATTATTTACATAGAATTTATGTTGTATAAGGTATTATAAATAGTCTAGAGATGTTGTGAACCATTCAGGAGGATGTGGGTAGGTTACTATGCCATTTTATATAAGGGACTTGAGCATCCATTGACCTTGATATCCACAGGGGGTTCTGGAACCAAATTCCCTTGGACACTGAGGGAAAATTGTACTATGACTAGAAATGATAAATAAAACTTCCCAAGCACAAATTTAATTCCATGCTTGCCAAGTAAAATTTACTGTGAATTTTTGTTCAGCGTGTGAATTTCAAGTATTTGAAGTGGAAGTGGGGAACAGAGTGTCTTTGGTTGTTGGTGACAATTTACTCTATAAAAGTTGCTTCACAACAAGCCTGGGGCTAAAACACTGAAAAGGTCAGACAGCAAAGCAAGTGGGGCACATTCTCTTGCACACACCACACACATGACCTTTAAGCAACACCACCACTCATTTGCCAAGGTAAAAATAAGGCAAGCATTATAAATACCATTGTGCAGTGTATTGTTACTGTTTCATATTTAGTTCAATTTTACATAAAGAAATTCTCCTCCTTCCGATGGAACAATTTAATAGAATATAGAGTAAAACCTCATTAACTCAGGTCACTTTAGTCCCAGCTTGGAATTGCACAAAAGGTCTTGGGACCAATCATCCAATGATGCAGACTGAGTTCCTAGGACTCCAGAACCTCTAGGACCGTGTCCTTGTACACACATCTCCAGGGCTGCTCCCTGGGCCTTCCACTACCAGGAACCACCCCTGCTCTAGGATTTCACACTGTCCCCCTTCAGCCTCTGACTGCAGCCTCTACTTCTCTTCACTTTTGCTACTTCTGCTCTGCATCAAGACCTTTGGGTCCTTAATCACATCATCCAGTCCCTTGGCCTCTTTCTTATAGCATTTCATGAAACCAGGCCAGTCTGGATGAAGAGTAGTTACTTCAGTCACTGTCTCAGCACCATCCATCCACCATCTGTCTATCCACCCCTTGTTCTGCTATCCATCCACATTTATTGAGCACTGGTGATGAGCCAATGCTATAATTCAACAATTTTTCAGGAAAGTGTAGATAATGAAGGAGCTGGTGAAATGTACCATCATGAATTTGTAAACTAATTAAAAGTTAAGATAAAAAAGCTTAAAGTGAAAATCTAAATGACTCAGATAAAAAAAACTTGTCTCCATTCATCTATATACATCTGAGTAGGTTCTCTTCATAAGTTTAAATGTTAGTTATTAATTAATTTATATACTCGCCAAAATACTAAGAACAATGGTAAAAAATGATCATCTTTATTGAATATTTATTACCTGCTGGGCATTACACTAAGTTCTTTACATATCACTCTTTCAATTGCTGCATGACCTTATGAAGTAGTTGCCATTTCCAGAGAAGGAATGTTATTTGCCTAGGGGCTGTTTACACTATTGCACTTGGTAGGTGGTGAAGCTGGAATTTGGATTTGGCTCTAATCTGACTACAGAATCTGCTTTTGTTTAATTTTAAAAAGCAATACAGATTTGTAGAAGATAAAATTAAACAGGTAATAGAGCTGGATTTCTTTTTCCACATGGAGAAACATACATCAAACAGGGAGACAGAAAATGGTCTTCTATCAACCTCCTGATCTACCTGCTGGAGGAGGAGCATAAGCTACTTAGTGTTTGGGGTTGGAGTGGGCATGCTAGGAACTTCACTCAGATTTTTCTGGGAGACTAAGTGGGAGGTCTGACCCTTCTTAGCATGAGCAACAGGGGGCAGGAAAATCTGGATAGTGGGTGTCTTAGAGTCCTCTTTGTGCTTACACAAACCAGATCAGCAGGTGGCCACCTTCCAGGGCTGTGGGAGCAGTCACAGGACCCCCTCCCAAGAGGCCTGCTCAGGAACTCCTACCCAAGGCTCTGGGCAATTTCCTGATTTTAGAGCTGGCTATGTACTGCTGTACTCTTGTCCTTTCAGAAGCTGCCCTTTACCAGGGAGGTTCCAGGGTATCTGTCCCCCTTTCCACCTTTGAACTCTTCACCTTGTATCCCTGGCAGCAGTGGAGGAACATTTGATGCTTCTGCAGTGAATAATTCCTGAAATGGAGAAAGGGCACCTCCCTAAGCCACTTGACCCCAGGGAATCATCAGGGAAATGGTCTTGGAGCTGCAGGGAAGGCATTCTAAGGTTAGAGCTCACTTAAAGAGAGGATGCTGGAGCTGGATGGATATTTGGTCCCCCCCCCCCCCCCCCCCAGTGCTTAAGGCAAGAGAAAGTTTGCAAATGTTAACCTGAGTCTGGGTGTCCTAGCAAGCTGTGTGACAGTGTGATGAGACCTAGGTCAGGGCCAACAGAGCTAGACACCAGATACCTGGGATACAGCCCCCGGGGTAAGAGGTGTTCTGCCTTTCCCCTCACAAGCTGACCAAATGCAGAGCAAGGGCTGTTGGCAAGAATCAAACATTCCAGGGACTACAGACCTGGTTTCTCTGTTCAGAGGTCAGGACCCACCATTCTTTCAAACACCTGAGTCTGATCTCTTTCAGGCCTGAATAAACACAAGGGACCTGGGAGGAGCAGGTGAAATTGCTCAGCCTGTTTCCAAATAGAATGACTAAAAGCTACCACTCAGATTTCCATGGGCGTCTGCTCTGTTCTTCCAATGCAAAACACATGCAAGACTTCTATAGCAGTGTGTAAAGTGAGAATAACACACCCAGAAACCCATTTTTTCTTGTTTCTTTCTTCTCATCTCTTCTCTTTCCTTCCAGGAACTAGAGCTGATAGAACCATGAAACTCTAGGTCTTTTTAAAATTTTACATATTCCATTAAGCTCTGGGCCTCTGAGATGCCCTTAGAAAGAGATTCTGTGGTTAAATAAGTTTAAATGCTCTTTATCTTATGTATTGCTTATATAATGTATTTCAAAAGCTCTGAAAAGTCCTGCATTAAGAAACCTGTTCGACCCAGCCTTATCTAAGCTTATTTGACCAGAGACCTTGCCCTGCTGCACCTCTGCCTACTCCTCATCCCCACATATGGTAGAGCACACTTTGAGGGACATGATTCTCTGCAGAAAGAACTTTGTTCAAGTGGGTTTGGATGTATTTAGGGTGAGGCCATCTCTCTGGGGTCGGAGAATCTCAACATTTGGCTCTGAAGTAGGGCAGGGTGACAGCCACTGGGGGATGCAGGACTGAAGGATAGATTTGTTTTGGAGATGACAGGGGTACATAATGGGATAAAGGAACCAGTGTGGTTCCTCCCCAGTGTGGAGGAGAGATGAGAGATGAGGGATGAGGGATGAGGAATGAGAGGATGGGGAGAGCCTGGGATGGGGCGAGAGCTAGAGCACAGCTGGAATGTGAAAATGTGGTCAGATACCATGGGACAGATATGAGCTGTCACACCCCAGCTCAGCCACAGATTATATGAGGGAATGACTCATTGGGGATGGGGGAAATAGGGAGGTGGGTGTTGGGGAGGCATCCACAAGGATGTTCTGTTGGTGAGGAAGCTGGAATCCATGGATTAGAGAGAGAGAGAGGATACTGAATCTGAAAATGAGAACACAGAGTGGAATGAGGCACAGTGATTCACTTCATAGAAGGGCTGTTATGTGGACAAGGAATTATGTTGACCTATTTTTGCATAGTCTTGAGGGAAAAAGCAGAGCAAGAGGTGGAAGACAGAGAGACCCAGATTTCAGTACCATATAAAGCAGAGATTTTAAACACTCTAGACAGAGGCCGCTGGTCACTAGAGGTGATTCTGTGGTCACTGGAGCTCTACTTGGCAAGGAAGTCATGGAAGGGATTCCAGCCCAGGGCGTGAGGCTGGACCTCTGAGGTCCTTCCCTTCCCAGCTCCCAGACTGGGAGATTCCCTGGTGTGCTTGCCTGGCAGCCAGACTGGCAGGCTCCTGTGACTGGCATTTTGGCCTTTGGGAGAAAACCCCCATCAATTTAGCAAGATAGTCACAGGAAGTAGTAATTTCTAAACAAAGCCCCAGGAAAATGTGGCCATTCCTCAGTTACTGCTCTGATGGAGAGTGCAGGCCAGACAGAAAACACTTCAGAACATTAGGATTTCCTCCTGAATTTCCCTGTTTGTCTGAGTTCGGGGCAAGCACACCCATGGCGTCAGGAGTACCAGTGCTGGGAAGAGGGTGGTAGTTAGTCTGCTGACCTCTCAATCCCTCATAGGTCAGTGGCCTGTGCTGAATTTTCTTTCTAGGGCACAGGAACTCACTTCTCAAACTCCTGCTCATAAAGCTCAGGTGCTTTCTTCAGATATCAACTCACTGGTTAGCTCAGGGGCTTCAGTTAAACCAGTTGTATATGCCCAGATGTCATATAGCCACTGATGAGACTTCTATGAATAGTCTGGCCCTTTGTATCTCTCTATTCAGTCTACTACTGTAGTGTTTGCACTATACAGTCTATGATGCTATAACATCCAGATCCTCTTCAGAGTCTGACTGTCTCATAGAACTGGTTAAACTAGAATTATGATAGTTAGTCTTGGGATACAAGATGGTAAAGTAGGGAAACCTAGTCTGTGTGTATGGGCTTTTAGCACCAAATGAGCCAAAGTCAGAGAGGGGAAGAGACTAAAAAGACCAGTCCAGGTTAAGCAATGCACTGGATTGAAGCAGGCAGTAGACAGAGTTCTAGAAGGCAAGGTGCTATCTTACTTTTTATTGTGTTGAATGGCAGCCAAAGAGGAAGCTTTAATGAACTCCCTTTTCTGCCTCCTGCTCCGGACAGGTCAGTCTCAGACACCTGTGTTGAGGACAAAACATTCTGCTACTTATCTGCTACCCTATGCTTTCCTGACTCAGTCAATATTTGCTGAACAATCAACAAAAAAGAAAGACAGAAAGCAAGCTAGCAAGCTGCAGAACAGTCCCTCCCATGAGTATCCAGTTGTGCACATTTCATATGATATCACCAGCTACCCCTGAAGCCAAATTCTCCTCTTCTAGAAGCCTGATGACAAAGTATTGCTATATTATAATATTTGAGGCTTCTTCCTTGTGCCCAAAGGGTTCAAGTTAACATGAATGAGCACCACCAGCAGGGCACATCTTCCTGGCTAGCAGAAGGCCTGTGGACCCTCTATGGTCAAAAGCTTTGGGTTTTGTAATCATGTGAATTTGAGAGTCTAGCTGCGTCAGTTATAACTTTTATAACTTCAGTTTTTTTGGTTTCAGGGTTGCTGTGATAATTAAGTTTAATACACCCAGCAAAATGTAGGTGCTCTATAAAAGTTCTTTCCTGGGAATAAGACTGTGACTTTTTAAGTCCAAGTAAGTATCCCCTGTCCCTTGACAACACTGAAGATAGGGATATTAGCTAGGTATACATTAATCTACACAAACACAGCATTAATTATTTGGGCATCTCTTTTTCCCCCCCAAGCAGATTGTAAGCTCCCTGGCAGCAAAGTCTTTTTTTGACTTTGCTATATTCAATAAATGTTGGTCCAGTGGATGAATGGATGGATATTATTTATATGAATAATAATAAAAACCCAACTAATGGCATGCTGTCCTGAATTATTATTTTTTTTTAATTTTGTTGTGGATGGACACGATACCTTTATTTTATTTATTTATTTTTATGTGGTGCTGAGAATCAAACCCAGTGCCTCACACATATTGGGCAAGTGCTCTTCCACTGAGCCACAACCCCAGCCCCCCATCCCTGAACTATTTTATGATTATCTTATGTGTCCATATTACAATCCCAGGGAAATTTGAATTCTTCATGATCAAAGAAAACCACATTCTTTGTATCAGTCAACATTGTAGGACATACAGAAGGCATGTACTAAATTCAGGATGAATGGAAATTTTGTAAATTATATAAATGAGAGCAAAGAGCTAGATAGGTTTCCCTTGATTCCCACTGCTTTTCTCATTATCTGGCCTTGGGGAAACAGTTTTCTCTTGTGGTCTCAGTTTCATCACCTATAATGTAAGGGAGTTGGATCAAATGAACAAGTTGTTTCTTGCCAATTTATTCTAAGACTGTTAGATTATAGTCCCATGAAGGCCCAGGTAGGAAAAATAGAATGGTCACATATAGATTGAATCACAAAGGAATTCCTAAAATTTAGGTGCATATGGAAATACTGAACAGTGAATACTTCTGTTGAGAGAGATTCAGAATGTGCACATCTCCTTGAGACATTGCAATCAGGGCTCAGGGCTAACAGCAATATTTTTATAGTCTTTTAAATTAAAATAAAACCCTCAAACTCTCGTTGTAGCCTGGATGCTATAAGCTTATATTACTTTAAAACTAACAGAAGAAACTTGAAGCCCGAGAGCCCCAGTTTTCCCCCTGGTCTGGCCTGAGCTGGCTGGGGTTTGAGGTTTGTTGAGAGTCCAGAAGGAGGTTCTCAGCTCTAGTAAATTATGGGGCAACTGGACAACTGGCCCTTAAGTAATCAAGAAGGAAGACCAGGAGAGCCAGTCAATTAACTTGGACAAGGCTAATTAAGAGGATGCCTCCTTCTCTACTAGAAAATGGGAACTGATGACCAGCTTTCTATTGTTCCCTTATAGTGAGGACGGGTGGGACACTAACTTTGCCCTTGTATGAGACACACAGAGAGAAGACATATAAAAAAGGTAAGTAGAATGCTTCCTTCCATTTATACTCACTGTCTACTATATCAAGAAGGTGTCTCGAGTGTATTGGGATGTCTTTTTTTCTATGAAAGAGAATAGAGGTAGAGAAAATCCAATTTAGAGGGTGAGTTCTGGAGTTAGATCAACTAGGTTCACAGTTTGTGTCCACTATTTAGTGAAGTCATGACCTTGGGCAACTTCCTTAACTTCTCTGTGCCCCAGGTCTTTCATTTGTAAAATGTGCATTCATTCAATAAATATTTATTGAAACTTCACATGGCAATAGGCATTATTTTGGGGGCTTGAGATAGAACAGTAAACACAAAATATAAAACTCCCTCCCTAGAACTTGTATTTTCATGGGATAGGATGATAATTTTATCCACTTAATAGGGTTTGGATGAACATCCCCCTAGGGTCTTTGTGTTAAGAGTTTGGTGGTCCCTAGGGTGGGATGACTGGGAGGTGTTGTAGACTTTTAAGAGGTGGGGCTTTATAAAAGGACATTAGGTTATAGGGGTTGTACCCTCAAAGGGCATTGGGACTCCAGAGGGTCATGAGATGAGCAGTTTATTCTACCACATGTGCCCTGCCATTGTCCCCACCAGAGGCCCAAAGCAATGAGTCTGTCTGATCTTGGATTGGAACTTCCAAAGCCATGATCTAAACATTTTCTCTTTATAAGTTAATTCTCTCGGGTATTTAGTTATGGTGATGGAGAGTTGACTAACACAGTGTTTTAGTGGATGTTAAATAAATTGATATATGTGAATTGCTTGTTGTCCATAGAAGCCTAGGTTAGCCTAGTGTCCAGTTCACCACAGGGTGAAGGGTAAGATGTCTGCTTGCTATATTAGTTATTTAATTTTTTTTAAATGCAAGAAACTATCTCTGGGTAAGAGTTACTGCTTAACACATTATTTCAAAATTCATTGTTTTTTCTAATTACAAAAGAAATGCCTCTGCATAAACAATATAACATTACAAATATGAATGACTAAGAACACAACAATCTCTGGCAATCCCATTCCTTAACTGTAATCACTATTAACAATTTGGTGTATACACATCCAGATATTTTTTTTCCTTACATAATTTATTTTGATTAAATCATTTGTTTTTAGGAACTTTGTTTTTTTGTGATCCAACTTTATTAAAAAAACATCTGGTAATCTTAATAAAAACAACAAAACAGAATAAGAAGAAGCTGAATGTGTGTGTATGGATGAGCATGACATGGAGAAAGAGAAGATGAGAATAACACTTTATGCCATGGGGTGGGTGGGGGCTTCTTCATTCTTTCCACATGAGGCTGGGATTTGGGGGGTCCCTGAACCTATCTATACTTTCTTTCCCTCCAGAAACATTCTGTTTCATCAAGTCTTCCTGGTGAAACATTCCTATTTCTTAGGGTTCTAATTCCTGTACTGGTTGCATATCAGATTTTCCCACATTGTGGACCATTTGCCTGTGGGTTGTTATGACTCATGTGTGCACTTTCCTTGGGGAATTAAGTTCTTCGTAGCATGGGCTGTGGGAGTATCCCTAAGGACAAGTTTTACTTTTCCTGTTGCCAGGTTTCCCAGAAATATCACTGGCAAGGGGCAACATTTTATATTCATTTCTTAACAGGAATTTTTGCTCCAAGTAGATGTTGTAAATGTGAACTCCAAATCCCCAATGTGGTGGAGGCTTGGTGTTTTGGTTTCTCCTGTTTCTTTCACATTTTTTCCCTAGATTGGTGACCAGGACCTATTTCTTCTTGAAGTTGGGGACAGCCATGTAAGGCTCCCAGTTATTGGTAGGATTCTGTTCCTTTGTGCCCTGTTGTGCAGCACTCAAACTTGGTCCTTCCTGGGTTGTGGACCCATCTTTAGGTTGGAATGATGAGAGAGAAACAGCCATAAAAATGGAAGGACATTCATGATTGGAGAGTTAACAGCACGTAACAACGATGATGTGTTTAAAAAGCAGCCTGAAGACCAGTAACTGGAATCCAGGGATCAAGGGAGAGGGTGATAGGAGGTGAAGTCATCAAAAGTATCATTCTAGATCTGGAAGCAAAGTTTTGGGCTGCTATAGGTGTAATCTTTTAGTAAGTCAGTAGCAGTGGGTGGGCTTTGGATGGGTTAGTGACTTTCTTTTGGGTAAGTTTATAGTTCTCATTTCTGTACCAAGAAATGTGTCTATGTCATAATAATCATGTGTTTGATTATGCAAGATGACAATTCTCTCAGACTGATAGGTCTGCAAGGCTGAAACAACACTCATCAGAAAAAAAAAAAAACAAAAAACGGTACAAAGTGTGAGAAGACCCTGCCCTGGGCACATGGACCCTCCCATTCTCTGGGTATACATGGGTTGGGTTTACACAATATCTCTCCACTAGGTGGGGGGCAGTGGGGAAGGAACAAAATTTACTAATTGTATGTACTAGGGATCTAAAATGGAGATGAGTTATACTCAGGACTGTGTTGCTTTTGTTTTTTCCTATTTAAGTTCAGCATTGGGAAAGAGAAAGTAACATTGGAAGGGAGAGGATGGATGGGTGGGGCACTGTGGAAGGCAGTGATGTATAGATTAAGTCAAGCATGGATATAGGAATATATAGCACTAAACCACTGCCTAAAAGGGAGCTTTAGAATTTTCCTGAATTAACAGTAAAAATAATAATAAATAATAGTAAACTCTAAGAGTTTACAATCATTTAGGTGAATGTTAAGTATTTTATGTAGATGGTTTCAGCTAGCCATCATAAGTACTCTACAACTTATTCTTAAAAATGCACTTTCAAGGGCTGGGGATGTGGCTAGTGGTAGGGCATTTGCCTAGCACATGTGAGGCACTGGGTTTGATCCTCAGCACCACATAAAACAAATAAACACATACAATAAAGGTATGTGTCATCTACAACTAAAAAAGAATTTAAAAAATGCACTTTCAAGCTGAGGAAACTGAAGCACAGATAGGTTAAGTAGTGTATTAATAAGTACCTTGTTAATAGAGGTTCCAACTTAGTCTAGCTCTAGAATTCATGCTTTTAATGACCACGGTTAATAGTGGGGTCTTCCATGGGTCCCTGTATTTGGTGAGACAATTATACTTTAAAAACCTTCAGTTTCTTCATCTCTTACAATGAAGCTAATGATAGTACTTACATATTAGGGTTGTTGTGTGAACTAGGTGAGTTAATGTTGTAGGGACTTCCAGCATTAAAAAAAGAACAAAATCATGGAATTTTCAGGTAAATGGATAGAGTTGGAGAATATTAGGCTAAGTGAAGTAAGCCAATCCCCCCCAAAACAAATGCTGAATGTTTTCTCTGATATGAAGATGCTGATCCATAATGGGGATGGGGGGGTGCATGGGAGAAATGGAGGAACTTCAGGTAGGCCAAGGGGAGGGAGGAAAGGGATGGGGCAGGTGGGGTGGAAAGATGGTGGAATGAGATGGACATCATTACCCTAAGTGCATGTATGAAACACGAATGGTGTGACCTACTTTGTGTACAACCAGAGACATGAAAAATTGTGCTCTATATGTATAATCTGAATTCATTGCATTCTGCCATCATATATAACAAATTAGAATAAATAAATAATTTAATAAAAAATATTGTAGGGAGTGCTTATACACATAGTAAACAATTAAGTAAGACTTGTTGTTATTAATCCATTGAGGGAAATCAGAACTTCCATTCCTTCCCCCTCCCCCCATATGCAAAAACACACCCTTCTATTACTTCATCTCCTCTACTATAATCTGAAAGTTTCAGGTCTGGACATGATTTTGTTCCTATTCTTGAAATCAAGCTATAAAATCAGGCTGCTAAAAGAAAATGAAAAGGAAACAGCCATCTGGCATCACTGAGTCCATCTCCCTGGCCAATGGGTTTCTTCTAGCACATTTGGCCTCAGTCCTGAGGCTAGACCTTAACTAGCGAAGTGTAAACCCTCTCAGTTATTCACCCTACTTGATCACCAAGAATATGAATAGGTCCTAGAGAGTTGGGGCCAATTGCGTTTTGACACAGTCTCCTAGCCCTTTCTGTGACCCAGGACAGATTCCTTGCAGGCTTGGGAGTCCATTATCATGCAACATCTGGCTCCCATTCCCACGGGAATATGTAGGGGCCAAATTGTCAACAATTAGCCATATCAGGCTGAGACTGTCCTGCTTCTTCTTCAGAGGACAAACAAGCCAGAATGAGTTCCAGAGTTCCTTCCTCTGAGCTTCCTCAGATGTGGTCAGATTCATGGTCTACTGTACATTCTAATTGATAGCTAGCCTGGGCAAAGTCTTTTGACCCATTAACCAATGAGCCAATCAACCAACCCACCTTCGCCAGTTCCTGAGGGCCCTCTATAGTGAAGCCATGTGCCCTAGTAAGTATCAGTCTGGTAGTGATGTTATAGTGTCATAGGACTTGAGAGAGGAATGATCTATAAAGGCCATCCACTCCAGACCACTTCAATACTTTAAACTTTTACATTGGTTCAGGCACAAGTGTGCCCAATCTCTTCTCTGACTGTGAAAGATTAAAGTACCAACCAACAAACAAAAACAAAAACCTTAAAAAAAACTTGACAATTATATATGTCACAATATGGTATATGAATATTTAGTAAGTGAAATATATATTTCATCAGATAACAAACAGGGAAAGAATTTCAGGTCTTGTTGGTCAGGGTCGATTTCCCTATGTTGGGCAGAATTTGAATTGGGACCTTGCTATGTGTTCTGCCTCTGGTCTCCTCTCACATTCTGTCAATTTTAATACACTACTTTTATTGCTCAGGAACATCCTGTAGCTTCATATTGTTCACTGTATCAGGTCCCACATAAGGGTATTATGTGGATCAGTAGGTTTCAAACATTTTCAGCAGAATCCTTTAATGAAAAAATGAGCAGAAACCTGATACAGAAAGAAATTAAAAACAAGGTAATATAGTGTTTCTTCAAGTTTAAATCTTTTATGATCGATGGAAAATATTTCATTTCTAGCATCCCTGATGCACACTTGTAGAGTCCTGGGCTCTAGGAAGCTTGTATTTTAAAACACTGAATTAGATGACTGAAGCCCCTTCCACTTTGGAAATGATAACCTTCTCTGTGGGTTTCAAGGCCTATTATAGTGCAATGATCAATTTAGGTATCAACCTACCTGGAATAAGAGTTACTCAGATAGTTGGTAAAGCATTATTTCTAGGTGTATCTGTGAGGGTGTTTCCAGAAGGACTGACATTTAAAACAGTGACCAAATAAGGGAGATCTACCCTTACTCAAAGTGGGAAGGCACCATCCAATTGGTTGAGGGTCAGGATAGAACAAAAAAGCAAAGGAAAGTTGAATTTGCTCTCTTCCGGATCTGGAACACCTATTTTCTCCTGACTTTGAACTTCAGAACTTTAGGTTATCTTAATTTCTGATTCCAGGACATGTACTAGTGTCACCTCTTCCCTTCCCCAGCCCCACACCAGGTTCTCAGGCTTTTGATTTGGACTGAACTAGGTCACCAACTCTCCTGATTCTCAAGTTGATCTATTGCCTATTATAAGACTTAGCCTCCATGGTTGAAGGAGACACTTATTTATCATTATCCATCTCTCATTGATTCTGTTTCTCTGGAGAAACCTGAATAATATGTGTAGTTTGTCTCACTTCTATTTAATCTTATTTTCAACCAGTAAGCATTTACCTCTAGTTGGTGAGTCTTGTAGCTCTTGTAGAGTCTTCTGTGTACACCTTGTTTTACTGTGTTTTTGCTTTTCTTATGATGTTTTGTCTACGTGAAACAGCATTCTTTTTCCTACTGTTTTATCAAGTTTGGCCTCAGATTTGGACAATGTCTATCCCTCCCCAGTTATCGCTGATTGTTTCTTTTCTAAATTTCCATTAACTGAAGATCAATACCAAACAGTTAAGTACTTAAATCTTCTCTAATTATTTTTATTAAAAATATTGTTTTCTCAGAAGGACTGCACAATTCTTTTTTTGGGGGGGGTTGGGCGGTACTGAGGATTGAACTCAGGGGCACCTGACCACCTCCCCAGCCCTATTTTGTATTTTATTTAGAGACAGAGCTTCACTGAGTTGCTTAGTGCCTCACTTTTGCAGAGGCTGGCTTTGAATTTTCGATCCTCCTGCTGCAGCCTCCTGAGCTGCTGGGATTACAGGCATGCACCACGGCACCTGGCCATGGACCGTACAATTCTTAAGGGCACAGCCCATGTCTTTTTAATTATTTTGAGTCTTGTTACAGTGCCTAAAAGAGTGGTAGGCATATTTTAATTATTCAAGAATTCTGGCAATGGATGATAAGATACATTATGAACGTTTGTTGCTTCTAGCATCTCAGAGTTTTCTCACCTCAGTGGTGAAAATAAAGTTCAGTTCTCAGAGTTCTGGCAGCAGTTTCTACTGTTCCTATCTCTTTGCCAGCAAAATACATCCATGATTTTATGGGGCACATCTACCCTTTCCAGTTTGAAAATTCCAAAAAATTGATAAATTTTAAGAGTGTGGTGTGATACTCTGTTTTTCCACAGGAAGCTTTTTAGAAGAAATTCCCTGAACAAGGCAATCACCATTGTTTTCATCTGATGCACATATTTGCCATTTCCTGTTTTCAAGCTTGTTAGCTGTCATGAAGTCAAGGTTGAGCCCAGGAAATCAGGCTCATGAGTCAGGCAGGCCTGACTCTAGCCCACGATATGTCTTCTGACCCGGGTGCCCAGATGCATGAGTGCTTTCTCTAAACATGAAAATGTAGTGCTGCCAGGTATGAAAGCAGCTCAGGGTCCTTGGGGCAAAGGGATGCCAGCAGAACCAGGGGCACAGCCCTGCTTGGAAGGACTCTAAAGTAGAAGGAAGGCATTAATGTGGCAGGTGCATTGTTAACACAGACCTGAACAAAGAATGAAATCTTTTACCTTCATTGCCATTTCTACCAATAACATCCCAGTTGAATCCTAAATTATGTTGAGCACTGGGACTTGCAGTTATCCACAGGGCACAGTTCAGGCCAGGAAAGTTCACCTTTTTTTTCCTAGGTGAATTCAATTTTTTCCTTGACTTTAAATAACATTTAACAGGATGGAAATTCCCAACTTTATATATTTCCGCCTCAAAACTCTTCTTGAGCTCCGATTTACATAGATATGCAGAGGCAAAGAAAGTTTAGAAATCAATTTATCTAAACTCTAGTAGACATAAGAAATATTTTTGGCTGCAAAAACTCTTTCAGAGCAGGGCTGGTCCCCCAACCCCCCAACCCTGTTGGATTTCTCATCATGCCTACTTTTGTATCTGGCATATAGCAGGTTCTAGGTTAAAATGTCCATCGATTTTACATAATACATTTCTCTCTGTGTGTAGTGTATATATATATATATATATATATATATATATATATATATATATATATATACATACACACACACACAGACACACATTAATATAAATCTACATATATGTATACATATAATATATTATTATTTTCTTTGCTCTTTTTTCATTTCCAGGGTGCATCTTCCTATAATGCTGGTGCTCCCATTTCTTGTCCCTCCCAGGCTGTTGTATTGGTGGCTTCCAGTGAACCAAGCCTCCTGATATTTATGTCCTTGTGTCCACCTTGCTTAGAGCCCAGGAAATCAGGATGTGATTTGCTTTATCCAGTGTAATGTGGTGGAAGTTATACTGTGCCTTCTTGAGAAGGCCTGGCAGTTTCTATGTTGTGTTCTTGGGATCCTTGGACTGCCATGTAAGAAGTTCAGCTATCTTGTTAAGAGAAGAGGCCATATGGAGAGGCCCTGAAGAGACAGAGAGACCTTGAGACTCTATACATATAGGGCAAAGCATAATTCCAGTGTCTCAGCTGAGCCTGCTTCCAGCAAATCTTCCAGCTGAAAGCAGCTATAAACATGATCACTGGCAAACCAGCAGATGAACCCACCAGTTGAGTCAGTTCAGTTTACAAGAATCAAGATCAAGTAACACATTAGACCACTAAGATTTGGGGTGGTTTGATACATAGAAATAGAAATGGAGGTGTGTGCCTTGATATCATAGACTAGGGGACAGTTAACAGTCTTTCAATCACACCTCCTTGTTTCTAGTTTTTACTTGAGTGCTCTGCTTTGTATGAAGACTGGACAAGCACTTGTTTCTTTGCTCCCTGTCAATCTGATCAGGGCATAGGATACATACTTAGTTGTATATTTAGTATCTCTGAATGGAAATCTTTGGAGCACTTACCACACATAAGGGTAGAAACAATGGAATGAGCTGCAGAAGGGAGATGGGATGAGGGAGTCCCATTGAAATTGAAGGGACATGAGGAATGCATGCTAGAGATCTTGGGGTTGGCTCAGGAAGGGCAGGGGCTCACATCAAATTCGAAAGGTAGCATTAAGGGGTGGGCCTATGTAGTAGCTAGCTCCAGAAACAGAGATCCAAGGCTGTCTAAATTTGTTTGAAAAGTTCTTCTACAAAGAAAACTAACAGTGAGCTAATGACTTCCACTACCGTGTGAATTTCATGTAATGTGTGTGTGTGTGAAAAAGAGAAAAGGGCCGGGGGAGCACGCTGTGGGGGAAACAGACAGAAAAATAGAAATGCTCAGAAAATAAACTTTCCTGGAGATAAAAAGGAAATGACATATTTTAAAAAGTTAAAAAAAATCCTTTTTCTTTTTTCTTTTTTGTTACTGGGGATTGAACTCAGAGGCACTCAACCACTGAGCCACATTTCTAGCCCTATTTTGTAATTTTCTTTTTTATTCAGAGACAAGTTCTCACTGAGTTGCTAAGTGCCTCACTAAGTTGCTGAAGGTGGCTTTGAACTCATGATCCTCCTGCCTCAGTCTCCCGAGTTGCTGGGAATACAGGCATGTGCCACTTAGTAGAGTTTCTTTAACTATGCCTTCTTATTGATCACTCTTATCTTCTCTGTTTAAGAATCCCTATATGTGGAGTTTGGGAAACTAGAGAAAAAGGAGGTGGTTTCCTTTCCTGGCCTGCCTAAAGGCTGAAGCTGCAGGTAACATCAAGCTTCTGTCCAACCCAGGCCAGTTACTAGACAGCTGGGGCTCTGGGGCCAGGCTTAAGATAGATGACCCCCACAATGCTGCTGTAAGTAACAGAAATGAAATTGGAAACTTATCATAGCAGGATATGGTGCTCAGGTGCAGTGTTCTGGTTCCCCTGCAAGGCAAAGTAAGCCCAGGAAGGATGGGATGACTAATCTCTGCCAGGGAACTTCCGTCTTGGTCTCAGCTTTGAGGAGGATGCTCCCAGCTTTCTGTAGTTGTGAATCACTGACTTAAATGGAGATTCCCTCTGTCCTCCTTAGTGGCCAAACCCAGGACAAGAACTGAGCCACAGTGAGTTTTTTTTTTTTTTAGGCCAAAAAACCCCTTAAGACATCTGCCAATGAGTGGGGAGGGGTAAGAAGATGAAGATTTTTATGAACAGGATGTTTGGAGATGTCGAAGGCAGGAGTCAACATTTCCCAAGTTTTTTTTTTTTTTCTTAAAATACATTGTGTAGGGCTTCAGGACTTTTGAGTCACCCTTAGGCCAGGCATTCCATCTTGGGGCTACTATATTTCCAAGAGTGCCTGGGGAGACTAGCTCATTCCCCACCTGCAGTATCCACAGGAACATCTGCTTTAGCTTATCAGAAAGTCAAAACACCCGCCCGTCAACCCTCATCTTAAAGGGTTAAAGATACATTCCTGATGGCTGATGCTCAGCCCTCCCCAGGAGTGCACCCCTGGGCTGCCCATGTGAGTGTGTAAAGCTGCGAACTGATTTTCACGATCCTTTGAAGAGTCTCTTACATCCTAGTTTGTTTAACCTTCTCACATGCATAGCAGGACTTCTCTTTGGGGAATCATGGAATGACTACTGACTCATTAGATAAGGCGGGAGTCCTGGAGACAGGAAACTAAAAACAGGCTGTGAAACCAATTTCATTCCCTTCTCTCAGGTAATTCAGAATGTGGAAAGCAGCCTGGACTCTGAGTCAGCACACCGGTATTCAGCTCACAGTCCCACTAGGTACTGGATGACATGGGACAGGCCCTGTGGCCTCTCAGAGTCTTAGTTTTCTCTTCTATAAAAACAGTAATAATAATACCCATGTTGCCAGCCACACAGATTCTTATGAGGTCAGAATAGAATAATGGGGTGGGAAGGCATGTTAAGAAGCATCTGATGCTTGAGTTCATTCTTATAGTATCATCACCAGTAAGTCATGAATCCTATCCTGGAATTTCTCTGTGATGGGGATCTCATTCTTACAGAGGGCAGTATATTGTGAGATGGCTCTGATTTATTTTTGTGCTTTAAACAGCCTCTATTGGCATCTTACCAGTTGGTTCTTCTTTGCTGGATACACAGAATTGAATGAAATACTATTCTGAAAGAATGTTTTTCAGATGTCTGGAGTTGGTACTGAACTCTGATACACATAGAGAACAATCATTGTTATGATTCTCCAAAGATGCTTTAGGTAATTTATGACCCTTGATGTACTTTGTCAGACTTAAATGTGGTATTCAGGATGATTTGAAAGGGGAAGAATGAATTGAGCATTCACCTCCCTTCTAGATACTCTGTCTGTATTAATGGCTTCTGAGTCTTGAGTTAACTTTGCTGATGACCACATCCCAATGCACTTCCTCCATAATATCAACTGAAATCACCAAACTTTCTGATCACTACCTCCTTTCTTTCCAGCTTATTCCACCTTGCATCGAGACCTCACCAGGACTTATGGTCCATCAGTCCTATCACCTTTTCTACCTTACTTCTCCTGCTGCACACATCCACATGTCCCATTTTACTCAGCCTAGACCTTCTGGCACATTGTTAGAATTATTCCTTTGAATATACTCTCAACTCCTGTCTCTTTCCCTTTCTATCTTGCATGGCAAAATCCCAACCCTGATGATCTCCTACTCTCTGTCTCTTCCTGCCACATACCCAGACAGTTGAACCTAGGTAGAGAAATACAGAAACAGTTTAACTGACTGTCTTAGTCTGTTTTGTGCTGCTGTAACAGAATACCATAGTCTGAGTAATTTACAAAGAAAAGAAACTGATTTCACACAGTATAGCTACAAAGTCCAAAATAAAGCTGCCAGCATCTGGTAAGGGCTTTCATACTGCATGGTCTCATGGCGGAAGGCAGAAGGGCAAGAGAGTAAGAAAGTAAGAGCTTGAAATCACAGCTGTGACCCCCACTGCTTTTTTTTTTTTTGGTACTGGGGATTGAACCCAGGGGCACTTAACTTCTGAGCTACATCTTCAGCCCATTTTATTTTTATTTTGAGACAGAGTCACACTGAATTACTGAGGCTATCATCAAACTTGCAATCCTCTTGCCTCAACCTCCCAAGTTGCTGGAATTACAGGAGCCCCACCATGTCCATCAACTCATCTGTGAGAGTGGAGCCTTCATGACCTAAATGCCTTCCATTAGGCTCCACATCCCAGGATTTGGTGCATAGGAGATTAAGGTTCCAGCACACACTTTTTTTTCAATTTAAAATAATGCTTTATTTCCAGTAAAATAAGCTGTAAAAATATATACAGTTTTTTAAAAAAAAATTACAGGTTATACAATATGTATTGTATGATCCCACTTTTAATAAAGAGTATGATAATTTAGTACATATTTGTGTGCAAAGGAAAGAGCTGGCAAGAATAATCATCAATCTGCCTTAAAGAGGGGAATATATGAAAATATAAAAAATGTTGTGACATTCTCAATTTATATAATTCTGACAAGTTAAAATTATTTTTTCAAAATGCATATGCTTCTGTTGTAAATCTTTAAAAAAACCTTAAAAATATAAGTTAAAAATTGTAACTTAATTAACAGAATGTCATTTTACTTACAATTCAGAAAAATGCCACAAGGGCAGGTGAAATGACTATGAATCCTTGAAAATGTAGTTTGAAAAGTGTTTCTCTATGTCAATTGGTAAGATGGGTGTTTGAAAGTACTTG
The DNA here is from genome assembly GCF_021218885.2 of Marmota monax. NCBI lineage: Eukaryota > Metazoa > Chordata > Mammalia > Rodentia > Sciuridae > Marmota > Marmota monax. Next base: position 3,732,011 of record NW_026695236.1, on the reverse strand, counting down.
TATTTCTGTTCTATTGAACAAATATCTAAGACCAAACAACAAACTTGGTCAAAAGTTCTATTAAAAGAAAATGCAAATATGTTATTGAGAAAAGAATCTTTGAGAAAGGAATTAAGCAGAAGAAATCACTTTAAAATGAAAACAAGATTGGTTATCACTTAGCACAGGCAGAATGACCCTCTCTTCATAGGTTCTACCATACTTTGGAAACATGAAACGTGCCCTTCACACACAAATCCTTAAGGCTGGAGACTGGAACCTGGGCCACTGAAGAAAGTTAGAGAAATATCACTGGGAGTACAAGGTCAGGCCCCTCACTTTCCTCCATAAAGACTACACTGAACTCACAAGAAATTTTTCAGTGTTCCTCCTCATCCTCCTCCTGTTTCTCCTCCTCCTTTTTTCTTTCTTTTTCTTTTTCTTTTTTTTTTTTTTTGCTTTTATAGGTTTTGTTTAGAACTGGGTGGGTCTACCTGAAAGCTATCATTAAAGATATAGGTTTTTCTTAAGAACCACCATTTGACCCAGTTATCCCACTCCTTGGTATATACCCAAAGGACTTAAAATCGGCATACTACAGTGATGCAGCCACATCCATGTTTATAGCAGCTCAACTCACAATAGCTAAACTGTGGAAACAACCTAGATGCCCTTCAATAGAAGAATGGATAAAGAAACTGTGGCATATATATACACAATGGAATATTACTCTGAATTAAAATACAATAAAATCATGGCATTTGCAGGTAAATGGATGGAGTTGGAGAATATCATGCTAAGTGAAGTAAGCCAATCCCCCAAAACCAAAGGCTGAATGTTCTCTCTGATATGTGGATGCTAACACATAATAAGGGGAGGGGTAGAAGGAAGAATAGAATTGGAAGGGGAATGAAGGGAAAGAAGGGAGAAGGAAATAGAATAGATAGTAGAATGAATCAGACATAACATTCCTATGTTCATTTATGAATACACCACCAGTAAAATTCCACATCATGTACAACCACAAGAATGGGATCCTAAGTTATACTCCGTGTATGTGTAATATGTCAAAATACACTGTTCTGTCATGTATATCTAAATAGAACAAATAAAAAGCAAAACAAAACGAACAAAAAGATCCAATAGGGCTTCCAGATCCCATATCTGTAGAAGATGTTTTTTTGTACTTTTAACTTTGATACTTGTTAAAATGGAATTCCAATACAAGCTTTTTTGGGGACAGATTCAAACCATACCACTGACCTAGGCTAAATTCATGACCATTAGCTTCAAGTGGGTCCATGGAGCTGCTCAGAATCACACCTCAGTCCCCAGGTCTGAATTCCCCCACTTTCCTAGATAACTAGCTCACACCTCCTCCATCCTTAAAGCTTTACCACTTCTTTCTCCAATCTCAAACTTACTGATGATCTTATCTACAACTAGACTGGACTCCCAAATGCTCCTTCCACCATGTCTACCCACCTTCCCCCTCTGTGCCCAATATTCTTCCTTCCCTCTTTCCCTGTGATTGGTTTCTGTGCTCTTCAGAATAAACTCTCCAGGTGTGCATTGGATCCTTGCGTTCTAGCCTACTCAAGAACTTTTTCCCCCATCCTACATTCCATCACTGACTTCTCTACAGGACCATTCCCTCCTATATGACCACAATATCATTATAATTTTTTTTTCAAGTGAGGGGACCTGCTTTATCTTAAGAGGCCCCATGGGCTGCAGACACCCTGACTTTCCCAGCTTGTGTTGGACTGTTACCAGGACTCCATCCCAGCAGCATGCCAGCCATGGCAGGGTGAGTGTGTGGCCAAGATGCCAGACAGATGGGGCAGGCAAGTTGGGTGGGGCTGCCAATATTGTGCACCCCAGTGAAGAGATGACACCTCATAAATCTAGCTGGCCCAGAGTCCATGTGGTCTGTTTATTAATACTGCCTTGTCTTCACATGGTGGTGGTGGAGTGATGATAAATGTGGCAAGCTGCCTTCCAAGGTCATTTTGTCATAAGAGGAGTGTCCTTTTTTCACCACCTGCAACATTCTTATTTATGCCAAGAGCTATGAACCTCAGACCAAGAGAGTTTTCTTCCTGGAAAAACATACTTTTCCTCCAGATTACAGACACATTGGCCATCATCCCTTCACTCCCCTCTCCACTGCCAAAGATTCTCCCAGAGAATGAGCCCGTTCAACCTCCAGTCTTCCCAATACGTGGGGTCCAGTTGGAATATTCAGACCACCCAGAAAAGTAAGTATCTTCTAACACTTGTTTGTGATTCTAACAAAACCAGGGTTGACATCAGTCATAGTAGCTCTTAAGAGTCCTCCTTCTGCAGGAAAGATGATGGAATGTGATGGACATTATTACCCTAGGTACATGTATGACTGCACATATGGTGCAACGCTACATCATGTACAACCAGAGAAATGAAAAGTTGTGCTGCAATTGGGTACAATGAATCAAAATGCATTCTGCCATCATATAAACCTAACTAAAATAAATAAATAATTTTTTTTTAAAAAAGAGCCCTCCTTCAAAAAAGACAGCTTGGCCCACTTACTTATCTGTCACAGCCTGCATGAACTCATCCAGCAAGTCATCGTACTCCTTCCCACGCACACGTTGGTGTTTCAGGCCGATGTAAAGAGGGTCTCTGAGCAGCTCCTGGAACAGACAGCACTCATTTACTTACTTGCTCCCACTGTTCCTGATTTACTATTATTATTATTATTATTATTGGTTCTTTTGGGGGGATGGTACTGGAGATTGAACTCAGGGGCAACAACTGAGCTCCATCCCCAGGACTTTTTTGTATTTTATTTAGAGACAGTGTCTCACTGAGTTATTATTGTTTTTAAAATAAGTGTTTAAGTTGAGTGGGAAGGAGCAAGTAGGTGGAAGGAGAAGAGAGAATCCTTCCACCCACACCAAGGGGTCAATTCTGGAAGGGCCTGCAGGCCAAGCCACTGACAGAAGGTGGACTCCCAAATGGTCCCCACTTTAGGAACAAATGATGTTTTGAACAAGGCAACCTCTCAGACACAGTCCTCTAACCCTGACTGTAGGCTCTGGGTTTATTTCAGGATTTCTCAACAGTACCACTATTGGCATCTTGGCTTGGATAATTCTTTTTTAAAAAAATATTTATTTTTTAGTTGTAGTTAGATACAATACCTTTATTTTATTTATTTATTTTTATGTGGCCTCACATGTGCAAAGCGAGTACTCTACCACCCCAGCCCCAGGCTTGGATAATTCTTTAGTACAAGGGCTGATTGACCAATATCTTTGGCTTCTAGCCAGTAGAAGCCAGCAGCATCCCCAGTCATGACAATGAAATATGTCTTCATAAATTGCCAAAGGTCTTCTTGGAGGTGAAACTGCTACTAGTTGAGAATCATTGTAGCTGACTTTAGGCAGCGACTTGTATTGAAGTTTTGGGCCTCATCCAAAGCTCCTGATTGGACTTAGAAAATCATTGATTTATTGATTCATTCATTTATTCATTCATTCCTTCAATGAAATCTTACCTACCACATGCCTCACACATGGAATACAAACATAGAATGATACAACCAGAAATGTCAACTCAAGAAAGATGCTCACCTTAAGCCCTAGCCTGTGACCACTCTGCCATTTGCAGTTCTTGCCGTCAAAGCAGTCACATGCTGTTGGGTCATTTGCTGTGTCTACACTGGTCTGAATGACCTCTCCCACTGGAGTTTTCACCTTTTCTATCCCCTACGAATTGGAAACTCATTCATGCATGGTATGTTTTATTTATTTATTTGGATTTTTATAGAAGTTTTATATGTCAGAGCCAAAAATCTGGAAAAAAAATCTTAAATGTCTTTTAAAGGTGAATGGTTAAACAAATTGGCACATACATTTTATAAAATATACTACTCATAAAATTATTGGAACAAACTACCGATACATAACAACACCTGCACTAATCTCAAGAGAATCATGTGTGTGAAAGAAAGCTAATTCCAAAAGGCTACATCCTACAAAACTCCATCTATAGAACATTCTTGAAATGACAAACTTATAGAGATGGAGAATAGGTCAGTAGTTTCAGAGGTTGGGGAGAGAAAGGAAGGAATGTGGGCTTGGTTATAGAAGGACAGCATGAAATATCCCTGCGAGGATCTGCTCTGTATATATACTGCTGTGATGGTGCAGGAATCTACACATGTCACAAAACTACATGGAACTAAACACACACACACACACACACACACACGAATGTAAAACTGGTGAGATCTGAATAAAGTCTATAGATTGTGTCAAGGTCAATTTCCTGGTGGTGATATTGTACAGAGCTATGTAAGTTGTTAACATTGGGAGAACTGTATAAAGGGTATACAGGATCTCTCTTATTCTTTTATTCACATGCTGAAACAGCATGTTAATCCACATTATTTCAAAATACAAAGTTCAAAACTAAACAAAGAACTTCATTAAAATGTTTGCAACTTCATATAATAAAGATGACACCCTTATTGATCTTCTACTACTGCTGATGAGGGGCCCCCAGAGGGGTTTGGAGGTGAGTGAGAAATGGTTGCTGCCTTCAGGGTGCTCAGTCTATTGCAGGTAAACTAACTCTACTGCAGGGTAGGGAGACAGTGTTTGGAACAAAGTGAGGCACATGGAAGCACAGAGGAGTGCGGTAATTTTCCTTGGCTGTTGGATGTGGGGTTGTGTTACAGAGAAAATTGTCAGGCCCTGAAAGACTGGCAGGTTTCAGCAGGTGGGCTGGGCCCTCTAGGCAGAGATGTTGGCACAAAGAAAGGTTGGGGGCTGGAGCATAAGAATAAAGAAAGTACCTGGTGTGTTTGGGGAATGTGAAGTAATTCCATGAATTACGGTCTTCTGAAATTACCTATTTTTGTATTTGGATCACCAAAAATAAGAGTCCAGGACAGGAGGACAGGAGTTGTTTTATCTTCCTCTCCATCTGAGCAGCTACTGCAGGATGCAAAGATAAGGATGACACCTTACTACCCTCAAGGGGCTTAGTGTAGAATCTCATCTTACCATCCACAAGCTGTGTGACTTTGGGCAAAGCATGTGACCTCTTTGAGCCTCCTTCTCATCTGCCAAGTGGGGATGAAATACTAGCTGCAGAGGATGGTTGTGATGATTGAGTGAAATAACACCAAAGAGCTTTGTGAATTATAACACATACTATGAAATAATGGCAGCAGTTGCAGCTTTCATAGTGCTTCCTATGTACCATGTTCTGTCTAGAGCAATTAGCAGCCTAAAGTCATGGCAGCCATTGGAAAAGTGAAGCTCACAGGTGAATCTGCTGAAGGGAGGGTATTTGGTATCAACCTTAAGCTGCTCAATGACTGGTCACTGTGCAGGGCTGGGATGGGCCATTCCTGCCCACCTGAGATTCCCCTGAGGCAGTCTTTGCTTGGGGACTTTCCATTGGCCAGACTTCCTCTCCCTGGGCCGCACTACAGTCAGAACTGTTCTTACTCAATTCTAGATCCTTCCTTCTCTCCTTTCATAGGAGTCTGACCTGTTTAGTAGTCTGAAGATCCTGCCCATCTCCTATGACTTTGGAAGCCCTCCCACTTTACTTTTGTTTTCTCTAGGAATTTCTTACAAAGGATCTGAGAGACAGGTCTCATTACTTTCTTTCATGTTACAAATGCAGCAGCAAGATACAGAGTGGTTAAGCAACTTGCCCTAAACCTTGAACTAGTAAGGGCAAGAGTCAAGATTCAAACCCTGAGTCCACAGTCTCAACATGCAGCCATGCTGCTTTGGTGGCTTTTTAGTACATCCACAAAGATTGACTTACAAGTTTTTAAACCCACTGCTCTCCTTCTGTCCTGTTTTGATGTCTTTGGAGGAGGTGGTGGGGAAAGGTGCAGGGACAGAAAATAACAGGAAATATTTGCCTTTACAATCCTTCATCCCCAGTTCTGGGTCCATATAATCTGTGGGTTTAGCACTTTGTTAGGGAATCACAGGTCTGCATTTAGAAAGTAGATCCTCATCTCCTTCTCTCATTCTCTTTGTTCTCTGGATTGATCCTTGAAACTGTTAGGGCTCTTTCTTGTTAGGTGTGTGTGTGTGTGTGTGTGTGTGTAGTGGGGAACAAATAAAAGGTTGAAGGTGGGACATATTTGGTGCTCACCCTCCACATGCCTCTTTCAAAGCAACCATCTAAAGGACTCTTAGTAAACACCTAGTGAGGAGGAATGATAAAGTAAATGATGGTGTAACAACTCCATGGACAGCTGGGCAGTCATTAAAATGGGTTTTTAGACTTTGCAGCCCCCCGGACAAATGTGGATGAGACTATTTAAAGGGAAAAAGCACAATACAAGACTGCCCAAATCATACAGGTATCATGATTACAACTATCTAAAAACACATCCACACAGGCACATGTAGAACCTAGAAAGACAAACACAGAAATCATTGAAAATAGTGCAACGCCTGGTATTTGCAGAAAATATTCATGTTTTGAGTTCATGTAAAGATTAGAAGGATTCATGGTAAGTTATAACTTGTAATATTTCCAAGTCACAGATTTGAATCATGATGCCGTAGGGAGCATAAAATGAATTTCTCAGTGCCAAATATGCAGTTTTTGGGGTGAGTCAAATTCTCCAGGGGCATGAAAGAATTTTTTGATTTTTCAAAGGTTTCTCATTATATCTCAGTGAAGATCAAAGCTCAACCATGAGCCAGGCACTATGAAGCCTGTAATCCCAGTGACTTGGGAGGCTGAGGCAGGAGGATCTCAAGTTCAAAGCCAGCCTCAGCAACTTAGTGAGACCCTGTCTCAAAATAAAAAATATAAAAAGGTTAGGGATATAGGTCAATGGTTAAGTGCCTCTGGGTTCAATCCCTGGTACCAAAAAGAAAAAAAAAGTCAACCACAATGAGATACTATTGAGATATGAGTGGCTCTAAAAAGGTTTTCTAAAAGTCTTTATATTTATTTTTGTAATAAAATGTTCTCTGCCTCAAATACTTCAAAACTGACCTCCAAAATGGAAACAATTTCATTATTGAGATGACACTAATATTATAAGTATGCATCTATATTTATGTATACATATATATACTAATATATATGTACATATATATTATATATATTTTGAAGTATATATACATATATGTATATATTAATATATATTATGTATACTAGATAACACCAATATTATATACTAGATGACATATATGTATATATATATATATATATTAGTATATAGAAATATATATGTTTGTGTAGAGCTTTCAAGTAACTTACTTATTTGAACCTTCTAACCTTCTAATAGTCTGACCTATTCTTATCTCTGTTTCACACACAAGGAACTTGGAGTTCAAGGGTTAAAATAAACTGCCCAATTCACAGAGCCAGAAGGTGGCTAAGCTGACTGGAAGCCTTACTCTAAAGGGGTCTCATGGCAGTGCCTGCTCCTCCCCATCACTTGATGTTATGGGGATCATGGAACTAGGCAGCAGCTCCTTGCCCATTGTCGGGTTTTCTTGAAGAGCTCAGTAGTGGCTGGAAAGGTCCAGGGGTGCAGGTTTTCACATCCTATAGACCAGGATGGGGATCAGAGAAAGCTGGGATAGAACCAAGGGAAAATCCACATCCTCACTGCCAAGTTGCTGATGTCCTCCAGCAGGAGGTGAGCATGGCTTTTCCAAACAGCAGTGAGTGGAGCTCCCTGATGACTTGGCATTTTCCCTGTTCTCACCAACTGATTTGGACACAAGAATGATTGTAGCAGTGAGGTGTAGGAGTATTTACTAGCTTGGATCCATCTTTGCAGTCCTCCCCTCCCCTGACCTCCTCATGTAAGCATTTGGAAGAGAAGTTTTGAGCATGCATTATTGCCAAGTAAAATACAGGATACCCAGGTAAATTTGAATTTCACAGGGCAATAATTGAAATTTTTTTTTTAGTTTATGTCTCAAGTATTGCATGGAACATATGTATGCTAAAATTATTATTGTTTATCTGAAATTTTAGTGTAACTGATGTCCTGTATTTTTTATTTGTTAAATTTGATTAACCCTACCAATAGAGGGTGAAGGAATCTTAGTTAGGAGACTAGCTAGCAGAGAAAAGGTGCTGTTGGTCCTGGTGGTTTTTATCTCAGGGTACTCCTTCTGGGTAACTCAGTATGGGGTGAAGGTATTTGGGTTTTGGATTGGATAGACTTGAGTTTCAATTCATGCTCTTTCATTTAATTAGCTCTGTGACTTTGGGCAAAATGTTTACCTTCTCTCTGCTTTCTTTTTCTTCTCTGTTATAAAGGCACAATAATGTCTGTCACCCATAATGCAAGTTCTTTGAGAAAAGAGTCCATCCTTCTTCATGTGCATCTCCCCAGAGATTTTTCCAGTGCCAGCAAATGGGTAAAGCTTTTAAAAAATATTTATTGATAATAATTGCATGAGTCCCAGGGCTGGGTTAAGAAGATGCTAAATGAAGAAGTGAGAAGGTCTTAGAAATCACTTTATCCAGCTTCCCCCAAATGAATTTCTGAGTCCTGGAAAGGTTAAATGAGCTGTCCAAGGTCACAAAATATTGGCAGGAACAACAGAGAAGAAACCATGATTTCTGGACAAAGAAAGGTTACCAGGGTTGGATCATTCCGAGCTCTGGTGTCCAGAAGCGTTCCCTCCCAACTGTTATTAACTGAATAACTGAATATTTTCTCTCTCTTAGATAGTTACCAAGTTCCCTTTGGAACTAAATGAATCAATGATTATAATTTTTAGGTGAGGGCATTTTCCAAAGCAGGTGAACCAGAATTCCTCCTCTGTCATAGGAGTTAGAGGGTTGAATATGCCCTTTGGGCTGTTTGCCTAGCTCTGCCTTCCTAAGGTTTTTCTTGGAGACAGAATGACATAGAAAACAAAATTGTTTCTTTCTCTTCACTGGACATATCTCTGAGTGTTGGATTTAAGTTGGAAGTAAGATGCACTTCCTGGTCTAGAAAATATTTATGATGCATAGCAACAGGTACACCAAGTTGTTTTGCAGAGCATCTGTGGTTCTGGGAGGTCGTGGGCTGGGTTTATGCTGTGGGCATAACTCCCTTCCCTTAGGTTAGAAGTTATGCCTACTGCTAATTTCCTGGGAAGCTCAGTGAAGCCCAGGAGTAAGTTACAAAGATCCCAGGAAGTACATTTTCATTGGTCATGTGTGTTCAGAGAGAGAGAGAGAAAGAGCTCTCTGATGGCTCTGTGTGGTGAATGCCGAATGTTTATTAGTGGCAGTGATCATAATCTTGCAACACCCAGCTTATCTGCTGACCCTATGCTCCTGTAGCAATCCACTCAGCCTCTAATGCATGGTTAGGAGGCTCTGCTCATGGTCTGCTCCTGTGTCTGTCTCTTGTAGTAGACATGCCTATTTGTGAGTTCCAGAGTTCCATATAGCATCTCCTTGTGTGAATTTATAGAGGCCCAAGACTTCAGCTAGGAGAAGATCTCCAAGGCTCAGGGGCATCATGGTAAAGCCAAGTCCCAGGGTGTTGCCCTGAAGAACCTTGGCTTGGAGAAGGAGGAGCACAGGGCTGGGAGCCAGTCCTTGGGGGAGCCATTTCACTCTGGGTCTCTTTTCCTATGTAAAATGAGGGAAGGGAGTTGTATCAGATAGTGTTTTAGATCCTTCATGGACAATGTGACCATCATGTATTTTGTTTCATTTACAAATCGCTGACACTGAAAGGGGCTCCTTTCCCTTGCCCCCTCGAAACTGATCCATGGGATGTCCCCTTTTTATGGGATCAAGGCTCCAAATGTTTATTTTTCCAAATCTCCTTGCTGTTGGCAGGTAAAAGTGACTCTGTTTCAGCGCTGTAGGCAGCAGATGTTTTCCTTCAACAGGAAACCTGGAGGGGTGTTTTCTTTGATTCTGATTAAAGCTCCCATTGCCTCAGGAGTTTAATAGACATACACACAGATGGTCTAGTTATTCTGACACTAAAACTTACAATAGCATCTTCCCTGCCCTGATGTGACAGATAAAAGTCGCAAGGCCAACCCTCTCTCTCTTCTATAGCTTGGTCTTTCTCTGAGCAAGATATGTATTCAAGGCTTCTGGGGAGAAAATCTTGTAAAAAAATTCTTTTTTAAAAGGAAGTGGAGTATGGGAGCTGATGTAATAAATCCATTTGAAGAGCTAATCATACTATCTTCCTAAACTTGGTAATTTTGCAACTTTGAATTCTTGTGTTCTGAGCAAAGCTCTCGGGGAGAGAAGCCAACTCGGAGTAGATATAATACATGACCCATGAAAATAATCAATTAGGTGACAGTGTTGAAACTCTGACAACTAGAATATTCCATCCAGGTCCGGCTGCCATTTATCTCCATCATGCCTAGGAGAGAGCCTGACACCTACTAAACACTCAATAAACGTTTACTAAATAAGTAAAGAGAGAGAGTGTTCATAAAATAATCTTAATTGAAAAAATTAGAACAAAATCACAGGTACATTATGATTGCAACTAGGCAATAAGTATATCTATGCAGATATTGGAAGGGCACATGAATGCAGCTTGTGGGAGAAATGCCATTTCTTTTTTCTTTGAAAAAATTGAATAATGTTCTAAAATTAGTAACAAAAATTAAAAAAATTAGTAATACAAATTCTAAAAGTCAAGAGATTATCTTTATTTATAAAGCAACAGAAACCCAGGCAGTATGGTATGGGAAGAGGAACATAGGCTCTAGTTAGAATTCTAGTCTTGTGACTTCAAGTGTCTTGAGCAAATTAAACTCTACAGGCCTCAGGTTCCTCACCTGGAAAAAGAGGGTAGATGACAGATGCTCTGCTCATGGGGTTATTGTAAGACTTAAATTGGGTATAAAGGTATGGTCTCTCATTATGACAGGCTTCTTGTTTCTGGTGGGTTTGTTACAAGTTGGGGGTCAGCCTTGAACTTCAACACACTGTTGCTGGGTGCTGAACCTTCAACAGCAAAGAATCCCAATACATCTGCTGGAGCTAACCAACACCTAGGTCCTCAGTGCTCTGGGAGGGGATCAGGGCTACAGACATACTGTGACTTACCTGGCTCATCAGTTTTACCAGGATCAGGGTCCTGGCTTCTCAGTCCAGTCCGTTTCCCATGCCCCTTGCCCTCCCTCTTCTCATCCCACCTCCATGATTTCCCAGCTCTTAAGCAAGGTCTGCCGGGTGCTCCCTTCTTTGATGGTATCTGTGGATAAAACCTGATGAAGCATTGTTCTTTCCAGGAGCTACAGTGCTCATTCATGTTTAGAAATGGGAACATGATTTCTGGAGAAGCAAAGTCTCTCTCTGAAGAGAGATCACCGAAGAAAGCATATGTGTTACCTTTTTTTTTTTTTTTGACAATATGAATCAAGAATCTAAAAAGTGACAATTTTATTTGCCACAACATTTTGTTTCTAGAAATTTATCCTAAGAGAAAAGAATCACAGATGGGGACAAAGACTGACATGAAAAAAAATGGGTATCAGCACAACTTATCTCTGCAGAAAACCTAGGAATTAAGTAAATATTCAACTGTGGGGGGATTTCTTACATAAAGATATATAAGTCAGCTTTTCAAGTGACATTGTGGAATAGTGATTAATGACCTGAGAGAAAACTCTTTACATGCTTTAAGCTTCAAAAGGGAAGATACAAAAACTGTACCTGCAATATAACCTCAAATTTGGTTTTATAAGTGCTTTTAGGGAAAAAAAAAGACTGGAAGGAAATATACCAAAAAATCTAAAAAATGATTAGCACTGATCATATGACTCATATTTCATTTTCTAATGCTTTTCTGTATTTTAATTTTAATTAATTAATTAATTAATATAATTTATTCATAGTACTGGGAATTGCACAGGCTAGGGGAATGTTCTACCATTAAGCCACCCTGCTTCAGCCCTTTGTAGTTTTTAAATTTTGAGTCAGGGTCTTGCTAAGTGCCCAGGGTCCTCCTGACTTAGGGTCCTCCTGACTCAACACACTGTTGCTGGGTCCTGAGTAGCTGCAATTATAAGTGTGCATCACCCCATCCCACTGGATTTTAATTTTAAAAGATGAATATGCACCAGTCTCAGACTTGGTAATAAATGTCTCTGATGAGGAATTTTGGGGTGCCTTTTTCTTGTTTTCTGACACAGACATAGGGCTGAGAATCATAGACATGTATAAATACCATGTCCTACTGTGCCCCGAGCAGACAAATGCTTGGTGGGGTTTGAGCACCTTCAATCCCAAACCACCCGGAATCCTGTGGGTAAACCTCATCCACAGCTTGGCTCAGTTTCTTTCACTGGTTTGCTTGCAGAACACTCATTTGCCTGGTTCAGGCATTTCAACCCTTGGAGATGGTGCTTTGAATTTTAATCCTTCTACCGAGGCAGTTTAATTTGAAAATGCTGAAAACCACACCTACTTTCAACTCCATGGGCTGCTCTCTCAACCAATAGGTTAGAGAGTGGCCTCATGGGGAATACAAAGGGTAGGATCATGGAAGTAAGGGATGAAAGAAACCCAAGCAGAGCACAGAAGTCTTCACAGAGGTAGAGGAAGGAGCAAAGGGACCCAGAAGTGGGAGAGGGCTGAGAGAAGTGGAGTGGGTAATTAGGGAGGAGGAAGTTCCTCCACTCCACAACTGTGTAGGGGAAGAGTTCTGGTCAAGGGAGGGGATGTGAAAGAAATGGCCCATTGCTATGTAGATAGAATCACCCTGCAAAGGCATCCCCCACATCCACCTTCTGTGCCCTTCTGGCCCCCAAGCTCCTGGCCCAGACAGCCCGTTACCTCGTTGTTGGTGCCGACGTCCAGCAGGACTGGGAGACACTGCTGTGGGTTCACCCCTCCACACGCGGTGTACAGGGCCAGCTTGCCCACAGGGATGCCCATGCCGTAGCAGCCCAGGTCTCCCAAACCCAGTATGCGTTCTCCATCAGTCACTACCACAGCCTGAAAAACACAGCAGATGCCATCAATCAGGGCCAGAGCCTCCTGTGACAAAGTGCTCATTTCCATGCCCCAGCATGTCAGGCTTGACAACTGCATGCCTGCTGACTTTGCAGGGGCTGAAACTGGAATAAGGCCTCATTCAACTGCAGGTGGCTGTTCCTTTCTGTCAGGCTGATGAGAAATCCCACTGAAGCGAAATGACAGAAAGACACCTGCCCTGCATTCTGAGGTTTGGGGTGGGGGCTTCAGAAACAGCTGGAGGGAAACCACATCTAGTCACTCTCCCTCAAAGAAACTAAACAGATGCTCTCAGCCTGAGACTTGGTGGGGGAGGGCGAGAAAGGGAGGGAAGGACATAAGGAAAGGAGAAAATGAAAAACAAGTGTTCAGCTGCTGCTGCAGTTCTGGGTTTAGAGACCAATGTAAGTGCTCCCTGGCCTGCTCCTGGGCTCTGATAAATCTGATTTGCAAAGAACAGAGCTCCTTGTTATGTCTCCTAGGATCACTGTTTCACATGAAACCAGGAAGATATGGAGCTGTATTGGGATTACCTTTTGTGTTTTGCAAACACATGGACCTGGGGGAGGTCCATGTATTAGTGCAGGTTCAAGGTTTCATACTATAAATTAACAGATGAGGATGAAACTGATAGTGATGATAAATATTATTATATGATTAGAATGGATGTTCTTTTGTTTGTTCACTTAACACATATTTATGAAACATGTACTTTGCCTAAGATACTGTGCCATGTTCTGGGGGAAGGAGCTTCAGTTTGCTCATCTACAAAAACAAGTATGTATGAATTCAGCCTTTAAAGAATTATAGGGCTGAAGGAGAGATGGAATGTGGATGTTAACAATGATGACTTTGGGAGGGAGTCCTGAGTGCACCAGACCAGCACAAAGGGCTGCAGAGTTTAAAAGATGGGAGATTTACCCCTCATAGATAAGGATTTTGTGGGTGAGCGGGCACATATACCAGACCTCGGACTGGGGGGGATTGTGAGGATACAGGTGGGGGGTGATCAGTTAATGCAAAGCAAGTTAAGACATAGAATAGACATGTTTATAACAATTCAATTCACAATAGCTAAGTTACAGAACCAGCCTAGATGCCCATCAACAGGCAATCAGATAAAGAAAATGTGGTCTATATAAACCATGGAATTTTATTCAGCTACAAGGAATGAAATTATGGCATTTTCTGATAAATTGATGGAGCTGGAGAACATCATGCTGAGTGAAATAAGCCAGAGTCAGTGAAGTGTTGAATATTTCCCCTCATATATGGAAACTAGAGAGTGGGGGGAAGGAATAAAAAGGAGTAATCTCACAGAAATAGAAAGGAGACCAATAGAGTGGAGGAAGGAGATTGAGAGAAGCAGAGGAAGGAAGGGCATGAGGAAGTACTGGGGAATAAAATATGCCAGATTATGCTAGGTTCGTGTACAAATATACCACAATGAATCCCACATATATGTGTGTGCATATATACACATATACATATATATAAATGATAATGCACTAATTAAAATGATAATAATAATAATAACAATAATAATAATAGAGGAGAGATGAGACTAGAGTAAATGGATTGGGGGAGGGGAGGGAAAGGGAAGTACTGGGGAAGGAGACTGAGCAAATTGTTATGTGCATGTACAAATATGGTATAATGAATCCCACTATTACATAAAATTATAACGCACCAATAAGAATAAAAAGAGACAGGGTAGAGGTGGGGGATGTAATATGTGGGGGGAAGAACTAGGAGGTATCGCTTACATGAAAGGAAAGAATGGAAAGTCAAGCAGAAATCAGACAGTGAAATCAGGCCAACAACAACCTATCAGAGTGTCAGTGAAATTGTTTATAGATTAGTTTACTATCCCTCCACTGGAACCTGGCTTTGGACCAGGATGTAGGACCAGCTTCAAGCTATGAATATCCTGGTTGGTCCCAAGCATGGTACCCACAGGGTTTAGATTAATCTATGGAGTGACAATGTTGAGTGCACCAGGAATAAGGAAATGAAGATCCATTCTTGACCTGAAATAATTTATGATCCAGTACCCAAAGAGTCCATTCTATCTTCTCATCTTGGTTCTCTTTCTCCAGGAGTGAGAGTGCACAAGGGCTGGTGCTGCCTTTTGGTAGAATTGTAGCAATATCAAAAAACACTTCTCTACTTCTGGAAAGAGGGTTGGGGAGAGTGCAATAGACCCATGGAAATCATGATGTCCCCTCTTACATTGGTCCATGACCTCTGTGGAGAGTGCTCACAGCCCACATCCCATCTGACCCTCCCAACGGCCTGGGCAGGTAGAAATGTCTGAGACTGTTAACTGTTTTACAGGTGAGCAAACTGAAGCTCAAGAGCTTAATGTTCTACTCGTATTTGTTAGGTATCGGCCATGTGCCAGGCACTGGGCTGGATGTTTTCACATTGGTTATCTCACCAAGGTCATCTTGCTTGTGTATGTGGCAGGGCAAACTTCTAATCAGGCTTTGGTTCCTGGTTCAGGGCTCCATCACTGCCCCCTTCCACTGGGTGAAAGCACCTGTGTTCTTGGTAAAGTCATATCCCGCCTCAGTATCACCCTCTCTGTAGCCCACCTCTGACCTCATCTTGGCAGCTCTCCTGGCAGGAGCTTGTGTCCTTATACTGCCTCTGAGGGCTGGAACTCTGAGCATCTTTCTACCATCTCTCCTAATCAAACCTTCCTTATTTTGGTTCCTATTCTCTCAGAATCTTTCTATCTGCTGAGGGGACAGTGAGTGACATGAAATTAAACTGAGGACCTCAGGTACTCCAGGACATTGTCCCTATAACCCTGGGATGGTGAGGTGCCTTCCCAGCCTTGAAGTGTCCAAGGGCATTCTGCTGCAACCCCTCTGAGGGGATGCCTCTCCTCCACCTGTTGTCCACCCTCAATCCTATGGTGGAATGGTTGGTTTGCTGCAATAGCTTCACAGACTGTTTGCCACTTGTCTTTTCTTCCTTCTAATCTCTCCTTGCCAACCAATATCAGATTCAGTGTACCAAAAACTATCATTGTGGCATTTCCAGACTCAGAGGTCTTTAGTGTCTTCTATCTATAGCATAAAGTAAAAAACATCTAACTCTTTAATGACCTGAACCCAACATATCTTCTGAAACTTATCTCTGTATATACAGCTAAATATAGTTGCATCCTTTGGCCAGTGGTCTCCTCACTCTCCCCAGACTCTCCCTAGATGCACTTACCATATATCTCTCTTGACTTCTATATTTCTCCTTCCTAGAAGGCCCTTCTCCCTATTTTCTAAAAGCACAAACCCTCCATTAAAATATGATGCATTTTATTTTTCCCCTGAACAGTTAATACTTGTTATATCTATTACACACTTCTGTCACCTGCCTGCCTTTCACAAATATTTATTAATTACCTACTGGATGCCAAGACCTGCACGAGGTGCTACGTAAACATTGGATGGTGATAACATTTCATTTCTTATTTGCTAAGTCTGGGATGGGGTTTGTCTCCCAAGGGTTCATGTGTTGGAGGATTGATCCCCAGTGTGGCAATGTAGAGGGGGTGGAATCTTTAAAGGTGGGGCCTAATGGGAAGCTCTTGGGTCACTGGGGACACTCTCCTCTGAGGAGATTAAAGTAGTTCTTTTGGGATCTCAGTGTTTATAAGAGTGAATTATAAAAAAACTAAGGCTGGTCCCTCCACACTCTCTGTGGCTTCCTGTTTCTTCATGTGATCCCTCCCTTCCACACATGATCCTGTTATTGTGAGGCCATCTGTCATGGGGTCCTCACCAAGCTGAGCTGATGCCAGAACCATGCCCTTAAATGTCCCAAACTAAAAGAGATGAATAAACCTATTTTCTTTATACATAACCCAGCCTCAGGTGGGTTCCATTAGGGAAATGGAGTAATACATCATTTTAACATTTTTTAGAATGCATATTATTCTTATATTACTAAATAGTCTAAAGGTTACGGAAGGGGCTTTGGTGTTGAGTATTTGAATCTAGGCTCCTTGATAATGTGCCATATGTAACCTTGAGTAAATAGATAACTTTTCTTAGCTTTAATTTTCCACAAAATGGGTAAAATAATAATACCTAACTTTTCATATTGTTATAAAGATGAAATGAAATAATACATGTCTCATTTAAACCTGGTGCCTTGAATAAAATAAAGGTGACCAACAAATGGTCACTGCTCTTATGGTTATAACGATGATTATCATTTGGAGCAAAGATTATACTTTAGGTTTTCAAATTGTTTTTTAATCTCTGTAGTTCAGAATTACCACAGAAAAAACATGTAATAATTATCTGTCAAGTGAGTGAATTTAAGAGAAACTAAGGGCAGGGGGACTGTGGTAAATGCAACTTTTAAGAAAGTCTGGCCATGTGGGTTTAACAGCATTTGAAACTTGACATCTTCATCCATCCCAAAGCCTTCTGCTATTGTTTCTTAAGTAGATGATGCTTGTAGCTAACTTGCTAGGCACTGCCCCTTGGAGGTGCAATGTTCTTCTCAAATTCCACAAATAAACTCCAAAACAAACAAATTAAAAAACAAATTCTCTTTTCCTTCTTACTCCTTCTGAACCTTTTTTACTCTGCTGTCTTCCCTCCTGTTTCCCCACATATCTCAAGTTCTAAACAATCTAGGCTTTGATTCTTCTCTGTCATTAGTCAACCGTGGCCATTTGTCAACCATGTTCTGCTGATTTCACCTGCTTCATATTTATGACATCTGTTTCATAGTCTTCATACCAGGGCTTCTTCCGTGGACCTGCTGTCCACCTCTCAGTTGTCTACACATTGGTCTTTTAGCTCTTCTCTCTATTCTTGTACCTGCCCCATTTCATTAAATTTTTTCCAAAGCATATCTAGATGTACCACATTCTTGCCCCAAATATCCAGTAGTTCCATTCCTATAAAAAAAACTTAAACATCTTAGACTGACATTTAAATTTTCTGTAGACTAAGCCCAATTTACCCTTTGAATTTTCCCTCATCTTCTTCTTAATTTACAGTTATATACATTTCCTCGTCCTTTATAGTACCTCTAAACTCTTGAGGGACAAGTAATAATGTGATACATACTCAATAAACGTTGAACAATGTGATAAATACAACACAGAGCAGAAAGTTATTTCTGCACTGGACAGAAATTGAGAGTTGATGAAGATTTACAAGTTCAGATAACAGATGCTACACCCCATTTTCCGTGACAACAATGGAGCTAATGTTGAGTAAATAGATAACTTCTTATTTGCTAAGTTTTGGATGGGGTTTGTCTCCCAAGGGTTCTGTAGATCATCAAAAGGCTTAGGGAAAACCTGGGCAGCATCTTTCAGTTGTAAATCCCAGCAGCAATTTTATGGAATGACAGAATCACATTTTCCTTGCTTGGAAGTTTTATAACTCATAACTTCCTTGTTTTTCAGATGACTAGTGGGAGATTTGGAGATTTGGGGGTGGTATGTTGCGTTTTTTTCTTTGCCTACCTACCTCAGACCTATAAGTGACTCAATGGGCTTGACCAAAGACTGACCTGAGGATATGATTCTTTGCTTGCTGTGGGGCTTGTATGGCTTGTAGCTATGGTCATGGGCTGCCTGCAACACTATGTGTACAACCCTCTCCTTCCTCTTCCTTTTGTTTCATTCTTCTCTCTCATCTTTCCTTTCTTCCTCCTCTTCTTCCTCTTCCTCTTCTTTTTCTTTCTCCTCACCTCCACAACATAGACAATGCATAGACTTTAGTTTCAAATTTTGGTTCTACTCCTTACTTGCAAAAAACTTAACTCAGTTTTCACGTCTGTAAAGCAGCAATAATAATAATGACCTCTATCACAGGTTGTCAGGAGAATTCAGTGGGTTAATCTACGTAAAGAACTTACTTAGTATATAAAAAAAAAAACTGTGTGAGGTGGATATGGTGATGTGCTGCCCAAGATCGTCCTATGGAAAGATCTTTCCTCATTGCTATTTTCAGCTGTCGGTCTACTTGAGGAATTTCGTCTAGTGAAGAAAGCCATCTTGCCCAACATGACACTCCATTCCAAGGATAGCCTGCTACCAATGACTTATGATTGCAGGAGTCTGAAGGCCCACTCCCTTGCCCCAGCTCAGGATCTTTGAAGGGTTGTTCTAGCTTCAGAGCCTCCTCCTGGGCTCAGCTTGGTTTTCCTTGCGCTCTCAAAGTGCAGTCCAGTCTCTCCTTCCTTCTGGTCTATTTTGCCTCCTTCCCTTCCATGGGTATTGACCCAAGAACACTACCTAATATGCTAATTTCTATCTCAGAGACATTTCCAGGAACATCTCAATCTCTTGACACTGAGCTCAGAGTGGGGTTTAACACAAGCCTGTCCTGTGCGTGACAGGTAAGCTTGGCCCTAGCAATTTGGTCCAGCTTGAAATATCTCTGTGGTTGGTGCCTAGCAGCAGAGGACGCTTCCTGGGCTCCCTACCCATCTACCTCTCAGCCCTTCTTCTCAGAAGCTGTTGAGATTGGGTGAGGGGGAGATTTAGGAGCCTGTGAAAAGTGTTGGGGAGGAGGATGATTCTTAGCTGAGCCTTTCTCTGGCTCCAGGCAAGGGCCACTGTGGGAAAGAGTCAGAAAAGCAATTCTCACTCCTCGTTTTGATTTATGCTGGACAGTTCTGGGTGGCCTGTTGTGGCCTTCCTCCTCCTTCCTAAACAAGAAGGGCTCACAAAACCTCATATACTCCTCAGTCTTGGGCTTTGGCCCCGTTTCTCTCACAGTTTACTTCTCTTGCATATGTTTGCAGTTCTGCTTTCTCACTGAGAAATCACAGAAAGTCGTTTTTTACTTTACATGTTGATTCAGAAGCTCCTCCAAATCTGCCCTCCTTTCCCACCAGGAAGTCAGTGACATCAGGGTCCAAAGATACCTCAACCTTGAAAAACTCTTCCTCCCCAGCTTGCAGCTGGGGGAGAGGCTGCTAAGCAGCAAGGTCTGGGTTGGGCACTGATGCTTAAAGGTTCTCTTGGGCACTCCACTTAACCTCAGCTTGCTCATCTGAACAAAACACTCTGTTCTTCAAGACCCACCTTGGGGGTTTCAGAAGCAGTCCATACTGCACACAGATCACAGTGCCTATGAAGATCTGATCAAACGGTGAAGTCCTACATGAGCTCCAAAGTGCCATGCAAGGGACAATGAACAGAGATCCCCTACCTAGGTAGGGAGACTGTTGCCTCTTTTTAAGGCAACTGTAGAAACACATCAGGAAACAAGAAAGTTATATGACTTAGAACTTTCTGAGTCTCTGAAAGGGTACCCTGTGAGAGGGAGAAGGAACATTCAGAAAAAGCCCAGTGAGTGGGGCAGGGTTGGGGTCTGGTGTGTGTCAGGTGCAGTCCAATCAGCCATAGTGGGCTTGATTACATGTCAAACTATAGGTTCAATATTCAGAGCTTTTGGTTTTCTCAGAGGACCCAGAAATCCACGGATTTTGATATTTTTAAAAATAAACAACCTTATTTAAAAATGATGTGACATATATAAAAAATGGAGTATTACTCAGCCATAGATAAGAATGGAATCATGGTATCTGCTGATAAATGGATGGAACTACAGACTATCATGCTAAATAAAATAAGCCAGTCCCCAAAACTCAAAGGTTGAATGTTTTCTCTGATATATGGTAGCTAATCCAAAATGGGGTTGGGGGCAAGGAAGAAAGAGAGAGAGAGAGAGTGAGAAAGGAAATAAAAGGGAGAGGGATTCCATCAAAATAGAGGAAAGATCAGTAGAACAGACAAAGGGGATTGAGGGAGAGGAAGGAGAGACAGGAAAAGGGAAGAAGAATGGAATGAATCTTACTGAACTTTCATATGTACATCCATGATATAGCACAGTGAATCTCAACATCAAGTATATTTATAAGACATTAACTTAAAAATACTATAAATAAACTGTAGAAAGATCAGTAGAGTAGAGGGAGGGAAGCAGGATGAGACAGCAGCGGGGAGAGGGCATGTGCTGGGGACTGAATTAGAGCAAATTATATTCCATGCTTTTGGGATTATACAAAAATGTATCCTAATGTTATATATAACTAAAAAGAATCCATAATAAATAAATAAATAAATGAAAAAAACTTCAAAAGGGGAATGACTTTGAAAGCCTCTCTACTCACTATATAGCTGAATTCCACACAATATTCTAGCCTGTTTCCAAATTCTGTATTGAAAAGCATTTTGGATGTGTCTAAAATGTCATTTAAAAATTTCAAAATCTGCAAGAAATTTTGTCTAAAAATTCAAATATTTCAACTATTATTCAGGACCAAATTGATGTATCCTACTGCTCATTTGGGGCCTCTGATTCCCAGGTAAAAACCCCTCCACAGTGGCCCCTAGGCTCTGTGTGCTACAGCTGTATCTGCCACCTCTGGTAATAACAATGTCCACTCAAGTTCCCTTCAATGTGTACACACATTATTAGGGTTAGTCCCCAGGAACTCTTATAGAGTAGGTGTTTATTGAATGATGACCAAGTGCAACTGAGTTAGATGGGCTTGATTACATGTCAAGATCTGCTCATAACTTACACTGTTCTTAAGGGTATGGATGTCTCTCTGGGCTTGTTTGAGTCCCACTTCTTCTAGGGTGATCCCAAAGCCTCCATTTCTCTTCCTCTAAAATCACTGTCTCCATCTCTCTGCTAATTAGCACTCCATATTTAGAAGAGTCTCAAAATATGTTCAGTGAATTCAGTGGATATTTGGCTCCTAAGTTTCTTTTTCTTTCTTTCTTTAAAATATTTTAGTTGTAGATGAACAAAATACCTTTATTTTATTCGTTTATTTTTAATGTGGTGCCGAGGATCAAACCCAGTGCCTTACACATACTAGGCAAGTGCTCTACCCATGAGCTACAACCCCAGCCCCCTAAGTTTCTATTTTGAATTCATATTATGGTTTTCCAACCCTAATATAAAGCATTTTGGGGACAGAGTTCATGCTTTTCTTATTTTGCATCTCTCGCAGCATGGCCCTGGTAACATTTTTACAAAGCAACTGAAACCTGAAATCCATCCCAGTGCCAGCCTAAAGGAATGGGTGCCTTTTTATTTCTGCTTAAGTTGGTGTGCATGGGGGGAGCTTTTCCTTCTTCTGTTTACTTGTAATTTACAAAAAAGTACACTGTTTATTAATGGGGACCCCTCTGCTGTTCCTGGCACAGTGCCTGATACATGGAAGTTGCTCAACACAGTTGTTGACTGAGTTCATTCAACTCAGCAAGCATTTCCTGATTGCCTACTATGTCCAAGGTTTCCCATGGTTGCACTGTCCAGGAACGTGAAAAAGATCAGCTTGCAGGCCCTCAGCAATGCCTACTCAGGTTAGCCTGGAGTTTGCTCCCCTTTGAGTGAACTGGCTCTTCTCAATGTTCTCAAGATTTTATGATAGCTTCATCCTAGACATGCTCTGGAAAATTGATTCCCTGGGACTGAGACCCAAACCTGAAAGGCCAAGGCCTACATATAACTGGAGTCTAAGCAGATAGGCAGGAAAGAGAAGCACAGGGCAAATCACATGCACACAGAAGTTCTGCTCCACCATCCCCCTACCTGCTGTGGTTCTGCATGCTAACACTTCCCAGAGAGGGTCAGAAGTGGGTGGAACACAAAGACAGGTAGGAGAAAGAAGCTGTATTTGTTGCCTTTTGTAGAAGGCAAACTGGCAGGGATAGAGGGAGGAGGGAGGCCCTGGAGAGAAAATAATGTTGGAGTGTCACAGCCTCCCAGTGGAGGCAGGGTGGTGTGAGCCTTGGCCCTAAGGACTACTTGTACCACACTTGGTTAGCTCCAGTGCTTCATGGATCATGTACCAGATATACTCTCACTAGGCAGCCAGAAGATGTTTTGCATTTTGTTTCACTCATGTTGTTTTCAGAAGTGACAATGACCATTGATGGTAGAGACCCTCAAACTTGTCCATAGAAATCCTTGTGGTAGGAGGAGATCTGGAGATTTAGCCAGAGGCTAATAAATTTCTGCAAAGTTGTATATGTTTTATGTTAAAAAATTAACATAACAGTTGCATTCCATATTCTATCCTGTTTGTTATATAAAAATGTTTTCTCCTTAAGTTTTTTTTTATTATTAAAATTGGTACTCCAGGAAGAAGTTCCAGGTTTGCTTTGTCATTCTGTATATATAGCCCTACTGTTGTGCACACCTGGAGTCCATGAACCGAGAGGGAAAACACTGCTTACTAGAAGCTTTGTGTAGAAGATCCTCAGCTATACCCCAGTCTACAATGCCTGACTGGTCCAAACTCAAGGACCTCTTTACTGTCTTTTTCCTCTTGAAGTCATCCAAGACTTCCCCTGAGCTAAAAGTAGTCTCTTTGTCTACCCTCAGTTCTTCCTGTAGACTTTACTTTTCTCTGGTCAAGTTCTGCCTTGCTAGTCTTTGGTGTGTGTTGTGGTTTGGATCTCAGGCATCCTCCAAAAGCTCACATGTTAGACAATGAAAGAAGGTTCAGAGGACAAATGATTGGGTTGGAAGAGTCTTAACCCAATCAGTTAAATAATCCCCCTGATGGGATTTAATGAGTGGTAACTAAAGTGGTAGGGTATGGCTGGAGGAGATGGGAATTGGGGGCATGTCTTTGGGGTATGGTATATATTTGTAAATGGAAAGTGGAGACATCTCTCTCTGCTTCCTGATCACCATGTGAACTGCTTCCTTCTGCCACACTCTTCCTCCATGATGTACATCCTCACCTTGAGCCCCGAGGAATAGAGCCAGCCTTCTATGGACTAAGAACTCTAAAACTGTGAGCCCTCAAATAAACTTTTCTTCATCTACAATTGTGCTGGTTGGGTCTTTAAGTCACAGCAGCGAAAAAGCTGACTAAAACAGTGTGTATATTTTATTTTCTTTATGGCATGGCAGCTACTTGAAAATAGGGTCTGATTTCCCCTATATTCATTACGGAAATTGGCACTATATATTTAGCAGATATGATGAATATATATTCTGGATGATGATGATGGTGGTGACAATGATGATAGGCAATTTCATATGGGTGCCTTGTTAATGTAAATCTCTGCTCTGTGGTTTTGCTATAACAGGTCTCTGGTCTGGTCTTGAGAAAGGTGTGCAGTATGTATCCTTCTGCATCATAATCCCCACTTTATAGGCGGAAATGACTGATGGCAAGTTGAAAGGATTCACCCAACATTAGAGCAATAGCAATGAAAATAAGATCATACCTTGATATTGTCTTCTGGCCAAGAGTTCAACATTGTTGCAAGATGGCCTTTGTCATGAATGGTGATAAACAGCCCACTAGGGAAACAAACACATATACACAGAGAAATCAGGCAGTCAGACTTGGAACAAAGCAAAGATCATGAGTGCTAGGTATCATTGCATCACTTAATTTTGCATATAAACCTGGGTAAGAGTGATCCCTTCCCAAAGCCCCAAATTTGGAAGGTCTTATTCTTGCCCTCCTCCTATTATTCTTCTCCATGGGGGCTAGAGCCCATGGGGCCAAGGAATGTGCCCCCCCCCAGCCTATGTTTTCCAGAGTCTGCACCTTTTTCTCTCCCTCTATACCAGGTACCCAGGACCCCAGAATTCACAGACTGTATGACCCTAAGGATGCTTCAGAAACTGTGGTTCTCCTTCCCAGGTCCCTCCTCCTGAGTACAGATCACACTGCAGTGGTTGGACTCCTAGACTTGGAGCTATGACTAGAACTTGGACATGTAGGTTGAGATATCAAGACTCATGTGCATGAGGTCTCTGAAGTGGGGTATGGAACAGGGATGGAAATGGGATGGGGTTCTAGTCATTGGATAGTTTTCTCTGCATCACTGGCCAAATTTAAACTTGGCCTTCCAGCCCATCAAGAAGGTATGTTTCTAAATATAAGTTAGTAGAACATATTTTATTTAATAGCTTATTAGCTTGTTTTAGAACATTAAATGTTTAGACCTAAAGTATGTGGATATGAGTCTTCTGCCCTGGGATCAGTAGTAAGAGGATATAAGTATTTTTTTTTGTGTGTGTGTGGGGGGGCTTCCTTTCTCTCTCACTCACTCTAGTTGATGTCCCACTGATCTGTCATCAACCATTAAACATGCCCAAGTCTCTATTGTCCTAAAAATAACGACAAGACTTCTAGCTTCTGGTAGTGACATAGTAGCTTATATAGAATAATCTTCCTGCACATAACAATTATAAAATTTTTATTACTAAACAATTATATTATTGTTATGTTGTGAAGTGTGTGTGTGTGTGTGTGTGTGTGTGTGTGTTTATGGCAATGGAGGTTAGATAAATGTAGGTTAGCTTTCTTTTGAAAGAAAGAATTACACTTTTTGAAATTTGTGAATTTGCAGCTCTTTGCCTGAGGGCAGTTCAATCTTCAAGAAACTTAGGGCAGCAGAAAGTGAAGGTTTTACTAGGTTGAAGTATCAGAGAATAGAGCTTGGGTAGAATAACAGCCAGGAAGTGCAGGGGGAAAATGCTGAAGAGGAAGGAGCTGCAGAGGGGATGAGCTCATAAATATGTGTATTAAATCTTCCCAAGTCACTGACTGTTGAACTCTGCATATACAGGGGGACTGGGGAAAAAACAAAAACAAAACCCCGAACTATTGCAGCTGGAATCTGAAAGAACTGAGCAGAGATGTTGATTACTGCTGATCAGGAGAGACATTTCCTTCTCACTGTTATTCTCTCTCTATGTGATCTCATCAATGTCAATGCATTTGGCCAATGATTCTCAGATATCTGAAAACTAGGATTTCTTACCTTTGGCACTAATGATATTTTGGGTCGGGCAATTCTTTGCTTTGAGGAGTGGAGCTGTCATGTGCATTGTAGAATGTTTTGTGGCATCCCTGGCCTCTACCCACTAGATGCCAGTAGCACCTCACATTCTGTTGTGACAACTAAAAATGTCTCCAGATATTAGCAAATGTACCCTGGGAGAATAAAATTGTTCTTAGTTTTAGAGCCCTTTCTCTAGATCTTTGTATTTAACTGTCTACCTGACATGTGTAGAGTTCATACTTAGGACATCTGAAAAATTAATGATCTAATCTTCCACCACTGTGACTCAAAGGCAAGACAAAGCAAAGGCTCATTCCTCCCATTCTCTGCTGGTCAGCCACACTGGCCTTCTTTCCAGTCCTTCATGTGCCATGTTCTTTCTACCTCAGGGCAGTTCATATACTATCTTTCTGTCTGGTACAGCTGTCTCTTCTCACTCTTTTTTAGTTAATTGTTACATGTTCTTTTGATAATGCCAAACCAAAGTAGAGGCTCCTTGTTATGTGCTCCAAGTTCCTCATTTCTACATATGCAAACTTACAACATTTATTTATGTGGCTACTCAGGTAATATACCTTCACACCCCAATTAGACCAGAAGCTTCATGAAGGCAAGGTCTGCACTTATTTTTGATAGTGTACATCACTGTAACACCAGGGTTAGTCAATAACAGATGTGCAAGACAAATTTTTTAATAAATGGAGAAGCGAATAAATTAATAACGACAATGGTTGAGGGATAAAGATGAAAAGTGTTGAATAAAGTCAGATCAGAGTCAGAGCACAGGCAATTTGCAGGGGTATTATCTTGTATCCGACTCAGAGGTCATGTGCACTGTGCTGGCTAATGCTGGGTGGTGCTGGACAATGCTATGCTATCTTGTTATGTGCTAACCTGTTATGTGCTCCAAGTTACATGCAATGCTACAATGCAATGCTATCTTGTAGCAGCGAAATGAACACCTGGAGGATGGTGGATGGGCAAAGGCAAAGGAAAACATTCAAGATGTGGGGTTCAGGGCCCTGTATGATTTAGAGTGTCCCCCAGAAGTTAATGAGACAACACAAGAATTTTCAGGGATGAAATGATTAGACTTTGAGAGGTATGATCTAATCAGTAGATTAATCCACCAAAATGGATTTACTAGGCAGTAACTGTAGGCAGGTAGGATGTGGCCGGAGGAGATAGGTCACTGGAGGCACACTTTCAGTGTCTCTGGTAAGTGGAGCTCTCATTCTTCTCCCTGATTGCCATTTCCTGAGCAGCTTTCCTCTTCCACATCCGTTCGCTGTGATGTTCTACCTCACCTTAAGCCTGGAGGAATAGAGTCAGTCAACTATGGACTGTGTCTCAGAAACCATGAGCAACAAATAAACTTTTCCTCCTCTAATTTTTTTTTCAGGCCTTTTGGTCATAGTGACAAAAAAGCTGATTAAAAAAGGTGGTATGCACTACATTGAAGGGAGCAGTGTAGACATTTGACTTAACTTAACTCATAAGGTTTGAGAGCAAGCTGTAGGTGAAGGGTACCTGAGTCTGCCACCCCAAAGCATGCCTCTTTAGTCCTGCATGGGCGAGGGAGTAAGTACCCATTGGAGAGATGGGCTGGTTCTGAAATAAGTTATGAAAGTAATATATCAAGAAATAAAAAGGCAAGAATTATATATTTGCAGAGCAGGGGTGTGACAGGTTGAGCTGACCAGAGGGGTCCGACTTCTAACAAAGAAAAGGCCTGCCCTTGCTTTATTTATATTGGTACAGACCAAAGGGGATGGATAGGGATCTCCTTCAGCAGGGACAGGATGGGAGTGGAGATAAACAGGTTGCTGGTGCTTGGCAGGTTATGCCCATCTCCGGCAGCTGTGTTTGAACTTGGAGCTGTGGGCTAGGTCAGGATGCCAGCATGATCTGGGCTTTCTTGAACCGGGGAATTTCACCTAGGAGATCCTGGAAAAGCGGCTTCCCTTCCTTAATGGATCAAACATTGCCCAGTTCACACACGGCTCACACATGGCTCCCAACAAACTGTTACTTTGCATCAATCAGGGATGTGGGAAACCTCTAAAAATTGGGCACAGTTTTATTTTTGTAAAGGAAATTTACATTCATAAAAAAATTTCCATTTGACCAAATACCTCTCTCTCCTGTATCAAAAGAAGGACTCTTATCAGTGAAGAAGGCACTGATTTAAATCTGCACAACAGAACTTGTTGCCATACTTTTTCTGGACACCTCTTTAAAATCCCTGTCCTTCCAAAGCCCCAACCCCCCTTTCCTTTGTTTTGATCTAGAATAGTATTAAATCCCAAATTCTATCCACCCCTTTGGGTACTCATGAATGCTCCAATGCAGAATGGACATATTTTTTGTTTTTCTCTTGTTAATTTGTCTCTGGTCAGTCTAATTTATAGGTCCTCAGCTTCAGAACACAAGATGCATAGCAGAAAAGGTTTTTTCCCTTCCCTTTTACAGGCATTTGCAAGGCCATTTTGAAATGACGTATCAGTTAAGACAAAAACTAAGCATTGGATTGGAACTTGTATCTAAAGATGATCTCTATGAAGCTTAAGTTTGTCAAATTATACTGAGTGGATAATAACGAGCCTCAAGGATTTCCCTGGATGAAAATAATAGTTACACATAAGTTTTCTGAAGTTTAAGTAGGGGTAGTGGTGTCAGTAGGATAAACGAGCCAAGTTGAACCTATAAACCTAAAACCTTTTAAAGAACTCTTAGGCCAGGTCTTTTCAGCTGCCACTCTGAGGTATAACTTGAGGAGGTCTTGCTAGAGACACCTCTCATATGAGTTTGTTTTTCACCCATAGATGTGGCTTTAATATTTCTTCCCTGTCAGTTCATCTAGAGCATAGTCACACAGGATGATAATGCTAATGTAGGACATCAAGAATATGGTACCCCAAATATCCATGACTGTGTACCAGTGGGGCACTCCTTTGTGGGTTGTCCTTTGCACGGTTACTCCTTCTCTCAATCCCAAAGAGAAGCTGCATTTAAATAATGAAGATGTAAAATGCTAAATAATCTTTCTTTAGATTTACAGAACCCAGTACATCTGGTGACCCTCAGATTACATCAGAATATGTAATGCCCCTCCTTATTCCTTAGTTCTGTACATAAACTAACACAAAGCATGTCAACTGCTATGAGGTTTAACTTGGAGAAAATAATAGGTCTCTCTAAAGAACTATACAAAATAGCTCCCAGAGGTCAAGGTCCATTGCAATTCTCTAGTCAGAGAAGAAGAGAAAAGGACACACACTGTGGTTGAGGAAGACTCCCCCCAACATGTAGGTTTCCTACCTGTTAATCCCTACACCCTACAAAGATGGAATGAGCCCCTTTCATGTACCTGAGTTTTCCAAGATGGAACTTTGAGGATGATAGCTCATCCCATCTTCTTAGGACCTAAGGTAAATAAATGGATTTCCTTCTTATCAACTGCCAGCTCTCAAGTACTGACTTTCAAGCAGTGAGTGAGTGGCTGGACCTTGGTCTCATATAGACAGACTATAGGAGACCAGACTCTGCCACCCCAAAATATGCTACTGAGGATTATTTCGAGCTATTTATTTTGAGAAACTGCAAACACAAGGAGAAATTCTGAAAACAAGTAAAAATTATTTTGTTTAAAGATAAATTTACATCTACAAAAGAAGTCTCATTTGCAAGAAGGTCATCTCTGTATCAGGAAGATGATGATTCTAAATCACTGGAAGTTCTTATTAATAAAGGCGACATCAATTTAACCCATGTCACAGCCTTACCTTTGTTTCTTAGTTACCTCACCATTATTGGCTGTCCAACAATCTTCTTTCTATGTTTCAGTGCAAAATGATATAGAAGTCTGAACTCAAAAGCCAAGATCTTTGAGAATTACTCATTCTCTGGGTTTCTCCCAGAGGTATACATATTCTTAATTTTTTCTTTTGTTAATCTGTCTGTGCTTACAGGGATCCATCCCAACTAAGAAATATGAAGATATAGTAAATTAGATTTGCTCTCCTACACTAACAAGGAAACCAATTATTTTAAGTTAGAAGAAAAGGGTCTCAGCCCCAGGCTCACTGATGACCTCCAGACTGACCTTGGGAAAGTCACTTAATCATCACTAGCCAATCCTTGGATGTACTTCTGGTTTCTGGATGCTCTTAATTTGGCCCTGTTCTAGTAATATCTCTCAGCCAAACAACCTTGATTCTCAACATTCTTTCTATGACCAGAGCCCAGATAGAGACTCAGTAAGATGCTCAGAAAAAAGGTCACATATTGAGAAGTTAAGATTTATGACCTATTTTAGACTTTAGCAAAGCTTTGGTGTGCTTCATTGTAAACACAGGAAAAGTGTGATTGCTGAAATTATCTAGTACATTAAAATAAGCCATCTTTGTTAATAAGAGCAAGGGGGAGAATGGAATACTTGAAAGGAACTTTTTTTTAAGATTTAAACTTGAGCTACTAAAAATTTCAGAAGAGTCTTTTTTTGTATCTATAATTTCATGCTCTGAATTATATCTTTATCTTCCTTCAAAAGTATCACCTTTTGAGATATATTGAGATTTTTTACCACTTCTCAAAGTGCACCTAAACCTACAACTGAAGTTCTGGTCAGCTGAAGAGTGCAGAAACTCACCCCTCTGCATTCCTTCTCAGTGGTCTCAGAAAGAACATTTAGGTGCCTCAGGAGTACTCCCTCCTGGTTCTGCATAGTTCCACTCTGAGAACACAAACACACAGAGCTTGGAGTGGGGATTTTCAATCTATTTACAATAATATAAAATACTGACAAGCAAAGAAGTTGCAAGCCACTCAAGTGAAATTTTAGAAAAAATGTCAAAGGGAAGGAAGCATAGATGCGGGGTTAAATGCACATGCCCTGGATGACAATCCTTCATTTCAGTGTAGATTGGAGGAAGGAACATCACCTACTTCTCACCTTTGCTATAATGATTAAATAAGGTGATGCATGTATTATAGTGTCTGCTGGCACATGATGAAAACTCAACAAATGGTAGGTAGCTCTTTGTGTTGCTGACTTAGTGTAGGATTTAATAGTGTGATCAAGAATCAGATCATCCTGGTTCAAAGGCTGACAGTATGTTCATCAAGGCGCCTGGCTCATAATATCTAATTATAAATTAGTATTTTAACTAGAATGCTACCTCATCAATGCAGAAGACATGACTGACCTTTATATGTGGCTTTTACTGGTAAAAGAGGAAGGTGGTCATAAAGTGTGGCAGGCGGAAAATCTTTCATTATATGGGTCAGTGAATGGGGGAAAATAAAAAGGGCCTTTAGAAATTAAAAAGGGCCATTAGTGATACACAGTTGGGACTAAAAGTTCTCTACATTGGCTGCGAGAGCTCATACTCAATGAGAATGAGGTCAAGGACAGCTTGAAAGAGAAAACAAATCAAAAAAGAACCACATTCATTGATTTGGTCAATAAACTTTTTTGAGTGTCTCTGTTGCAAGGACCTTGGCAGACCCTTTGCGTACATCATCACTCTGCTTATGCAGTGCAACATCATCGTTCTACAGATGAGATGAAGAGGCAGCGTCATAAAGGGGGAACTGAGATCCACACATGGATCTCTTGGATCTCAGAAATATGACCCCATTAGGTGTGTGATATGGGGCAAGTCATTTCACCTCTCTGGGCCTTAGTTTTCTTATCAGTAAAATAAGGACAATGTGTTATTCATCACAGAATGACTGTGAGGATCAGTTGAGGCGGTTTGCAAACCTCCACCCAATGCAAAGCCTTACAGACTTATGAAATTTAATATTTGTCTGACCCTGTCCAATATGGTAAGTCTGAGCAGCAGTGCTAATGTGAGACTCTCTGAGCACATGGTGCTGCTCTGGTTTCCTTGGTAGTCCTGTCCAGATGTTTGGGGTACTAACTTAAGTGCCAAGAGGCGCTCTGTGTTCCGTAGCTGGGTCTGTTTCAACCTTCTGTCCTTGAGAAGGAGCCAAAACCCTGGGAATGAATAATGCCTGGAGGGGCCCTGTCTTTGACAGCTGTGTGACTCATTTTAAGTGTGATGTTACCATCCTGCTGGAGGCATGAAGGGAAGCAGGGAGGTGGGACGCTCCAAAAGGCCCACGCCTGGCTTTGAGCCCAGAGATATCTCCAGCTTTGGAGTAAATTTTAGGCTGCCTGGGGATCCCCAGGTGCTGGATATCCTGTGGGAAGCAGATGCAGCCTGAGTACTCTTCAAGGCTGGTGGCTCCTCTGAGTAACTAGAACTCCTGGGGCTGCAAAGATGGGCATCTGGGATAGAGGCACTCATAGGAATCTCACTGTTAATAGCTACTAACTGAAACAGTACAAAGACAAAAGTAATTTAGGTTCTGATGACTTCTCCCAAGTTTTTCCTGTTTACCTCAGAAGAGCAATTTTAAAACTTGAGGGGAATATATATCTATATATATTTCTTCTTCTCCTCCTCCTCCTCCTCTTCCTCCATCTCTCCTTTCCTCTCTCTCACCCTCTGTACCCCCTCCCTCTCTCTTCTTTCTCTCTCTCTGTTTCTCAGCTGCCATAAGCTGAACAGCTTTCTCTGCCATGCCCTTCTTTCATAATGTTCTGCCTCACCTCAGGCCCAGAGCAGTGAAATCAGCCAACCATTAACTAAAACCTCTGAAACCATGAGCCAAAATAAACCATTTCTCCTCCAAGTTGTTTGTGTCAGTATTTTTGGTCACACCGATGAAAAGCTGCCTAGTAGAACCATAGCATCTGATTTATGGCTTTCCTCAAGTTTGGATTTTCGTTCTGCACTTCCTTAAAAATAGAGCACATCTCTGTTATCTGATGCATAGTCATCAGGGCCCACTGGACAAAACAGAGAGGAGGTATCCTGAGAAGGGACATGGCTTCTCTTGCATGGCCACTTAAGGGTAAGTGCAGGGAGGGAAGGGAAGACGTTCCTGCTTAACAAAACCCACGCTGAATATTTACTCTGTTCTTTCATGTACTTAGTTCATTTGAAAGGCATATTTGTTGGGGGATGCTCATCCTGGAATAAGATTGAAAGTTTTCTTTCTAATCATATGTGGAAGTAATTAACTCTGCCCTCCAAAAACATCATATGCTCTCTCTTCCAGGCACAAGACAGAATGCTCCATGATTTTCTGAACTGAAACACAACCTCATGACCGGCTTTGGCTAATAAAATGTGAGTAAATTCAACCAGATACTTCTAGGTGGAAGTGTTTAAGGGCCATTGCGTGATCTACCCTTGTTTTTCCTCGTTGTCATTGCAACCTGTACATTCCAGATAAGGCTACTTTATTAGCCTAGTCCCTGGAATGAGGATGACACAGAGTACAGTCCCCAAATTGGCGTTGGTGTTGGTAGTGATAGTGGTGGTGGTGAAGGTGGTTGTGTGTGTATGTGCGTGTGTGTGTGTGTGTGTGTGTACATGCATTTGTGTGAAAGCAAATGTATATAATGTAGAGGCACAGAGTAAACTTTATTTCAAGCATTGAGAGTTCAGGGTTGCTTGTTCCACAGCATAAGCTGACCTTGGTATAATTTAACAAAATCTTTCAGAGATGCTCAATATGTAAAACAAAATATTGGTCTCTGCCTAAAACAGAAACAAAGGCCACCCCCTTTTGAGGGATTTCTCATTCCTTTTCATCCCAGCAGCCATTAAATACCTCAACAGACCTCTGGCAATGACAGAAAAGGAAATGAATTCCTTCTTGGAAGCAGTGCTATGGCATTGGAAATTAGTAATTGAGATTTAGGAGATTAGATCTGTAACACATATCTCCTCCCACTACCCTGTAAGTTCCAGGAGGCCTGGAGAGCATCTGTCTTATTCACTGCTGTAGCCTCAGGCCTAGCACAGAGTCAGGCATACAAGAGGCACTCCATAGGCAATATCTGCTTTAGGTACCATGTGTTGTCTAGATTGTGGTGCTGAAGTGAGACAGATTTGGGCCTTTTCTTCTTTTTTGCAGTTATAAACTGGTTTATAATAAAATTCCAAGGTGTTTCCGTGAACGTATTTAACATAGGACTCCAGTTCCTTGGAAGAACTGAAAAGTCACACTACAGTCTACCTACTTCTTAGGTACAAAGCCATTTGAATTGTCCCTCCTGCCTTCAAAAAAATCAGTTGACATTCTTACTTCAAGTACCTGTGATCTTATTTGGAAATAGGGTCTTTGCAGAGTAATCAAATTAAGATGAGGTTTTTAGGTTGAGTTCTAATTCAATAGTACTGTCATCTTTACAAGATGAAGATATAGGCATACAGGGAGACGATGACCATGTGATGTGGAGGTACAAATGGTGGCAATGTACCTACAAGGAATGGGATGCCAAGAATTGCCAGAAGATAGCATAAGACAGAAGAGGTAGGAAGAACTTCCCTAAAGGTTTCAGAGAGTTCCTGGCCCTTCTGACATCTCACTTTCAGACTTCTAGCCTCCAAAACTGTGATAGAATGCACTTCTGTTGTTCCAAGCCACCCAGTTTGTGGTTACTTGTTACAGCATCCCTAGAAAGCTAATATGCACTACTAACATAGTAGCCACTAGTAAAAGTCATTTAAAGGAATGTCTGTACATTCCTTTAAACTCAAAGTCTGTTGGAATTTCATAAGGGCAAGTGCAGGTGAAGTTTCCTCCCAAGGAAGGCTGGTAAATTACATCACTATCTCCAGTTTCCATCAGGAGTCAGAAAACTTCTCTTGAATTTCAGAATTTAGTTACATGAGAAAGAAAAACAAAGATAATGTTCACTTAAGGAATGTTATTTCTTGAGAAAAAGACTCTTAGGCCTTATCTCAGCCTGCAGAGGAGTGACCCTTAGAAATTTCCTAAAATAGAATTAGGAAAAAAAAAAGACCCAACAACAAAACCCGTTGAAATAGTGTTCCTTTAGGCTTCTTGGCACCAAGTCTAACACAAAAAGAGGACTTAATTAAAACAGGGTCAGTGACATTAGGCAAATGACTGCAGCGGGCTCAGAAGAGGGACATGTACTTTCAACTCTGTAACAAAGACTTGCTGTTGCCGAGGAAAAGCACCATTCCACACATTTTTTGGCAGGAAGGGAACCTGTCCTCCAAAAACCCACAGAGGTTATTTTAAAGCCCTGCAGCAGCCTTCTAAAACCAGCAGCATTGCAGGAGAGAGCAGTTCTAAGAAGACCAGGAAGTAGGTCTAAGAAATAATCTACAAGC
Organism: Marmota monax; assembly: GCF_021218885.2. Classification (NCBI taxonomy): domain Eukaryota; kingdom Metazoa; phylum Chordata; class Mammalia; order Rodentia; family Sciuridae; genus Marmota; species Marmota monax. The sequence continues at coordinate 3,696,992 of NW_026695236.1, read as the reverse complement.
CAAGCACCTAGAGAGGCAGAGCCCTGAGAGATTGCAGTGAGGTCCCTGCCATGCCTGGAGGAACTGAAGAGTCACACTGCAGTCTGAAATGTCCTCAGGGTAGTATAACTGAAGTGGGAGATGGGTGCCTATAGATCAATCACTGGGACAGTGGTTGGTCACCTACAGTCCATCTTGGGTTTTACTTTCTCTCTTGAGGACATTTGGATTATTTAAACACACTGAACCACCATGGCTGATTTCCTGCACTCTGGACGGCCCATCCTGTTTCCCTCTGAGGGGGGACATGGGACATTACAAAGGCACTGGGTATATGTCCCTTTCCCTGCCTGCTGGAGGTCCCCTTTCCTCCTGACCTTCCCAGATAACAGTGGATGTGAAGCGCTCCTATCTTTGGAGTAAGGCTTAAAGGTACGGACAGTGTTGTCTGTCCAGGTGGTGCCATTAGTGGGAGTGGGCAGGGCTTCCTGGATTTTATTGACAATTACCTTGACCCTGCATGGACTTTAAGAATTCTGCTTTGTGTCAGGTATTATGCTGGGCATATTGGGCACAAAGAATACAACTTTGTGTCTAAACCTGAAGGGTTTTCTGATTTAGGCAGATCAGGATAAAAGTACAGTAAAATGGGTTCTAACAGAGACATTGGTGTAGGAATGAGGAAAACCACAGGATAAGCAAGCCCGGAATGGCTGGATCACAGAGCCAGAGAGCAGCAGAGAGCCTTTTGGCCTTCCCCTTTCTCTGCCTTCCTCTTGCTATTGGGGTGGTTTTCCCCAAGTAGACTTGAAACCTTACAAGTGTAAGGACCACATCCTTTACTTCCATTGATTTCCAAGGTTCCCTTAATGTAGCCCTGTAAATACCAAATCTACTCGAGAAAGAGATTTCTAAATAGATGGCATTTCTTTTCTCCCCTTCCCTAATTGTGGGAATGGATCAGTTAGGACAGAGCAGTAGAAGTTTTTCACCACTATATCTAGACATGTGAATTTCAGAAGGTTACTAGACCTCTACGAACATGTTTCCTCATTCCCAAAATGAAAGAAATAGATCAGATAACCTCTAAAATTCTTCAATTCTATGTCTATAATCTAGCAATCCATGGAACAGATCCAACAGATATCCATAGAATCATTGCAAGAACACAGATTGGGAGCTAGATAGACTCGATATCGAATTTCAGATCCAATCCTTATTCACTTTGCAAACTTACCTTACTTCTCTGGGTTTCGGTTGCTCATCAGTAAAATGAAGCTGTCATCACTAAATCAGTCTCACTCAGTCCGTGTGAGCATATACACTTATCTGTACAGTGTCAGTCATAAAGTAGCCTCTTGATACATTTAAATTGGAACTTTAGAAATGTTTGCCAAAGAAATGAATGTCAGTTTCCCTCTAAGAAACAGAATTTCATATCATGGTTAACAGAGCAACTTCATATTCTGGTTTCCCTGGTCTTGACACAATTATTATTTGTTTTCCTTTTCACTCTCTAGAACCTGCTGATCTGCAGATCCATTGTATTAAACTCAATACCACAAACATTTATTGGGTGTCAACTATAAAAGGTCAAACTCATTCTTCTGGTGGCATTGTTGGAACCCCTTCCCTGTGTAGTTAGTTATTCATCAGAATCCTAGTAATAACACAAAACATATGCAAAATGTATCACCCAAAGTCTGTGCCTTTTTGATACTGTTATGGAGCTGGGGCCTTCTGAGAAGCTGAGGCACTGTGAAGACCACCTCTTCAAACCCTGATTCTTGCAACCAAGTCAGAAAGATTTCAGACATGTCATTCAGAGTAACAAGAATGAGTTTATTGAAGGGATAGGAAAAAGTAAAGGGAACACTCTCAAGGAAGACAGTGGGTCCTTTCAGAGAGGAGAGGGACAATATGCATCACCTGCACTCTAGTTTTATTGGGGATCCCAGAGAAGTTTCCAGAGAGTCCCACCCAGGTCCACCTCTTGATTTTTGACTGATGAAAGGGTGACAAAAAAAAAAAAAAAAATCCCCACTGTCATGGCAACTCTAGGTCACCTTAGCCCATGCTGACTGGTTCTAATTGGATTCTTAACCATACATTCTTACAGATTTTATGGTTAGGAGGAACTATCTTTATCTCCCAGAGTTTCAGGATCTAGTCACAAAAGTCTCTTCCTTTGGGGTAACTTGGGTTCCTCTTATCAACATTATTTTGGGCCTGCATTTCTCCTTTAGTGAACAGGTAGTTTGCTGAGGAATGTAACATATCCTGTCCACTGAGGCCAGGCAGGGCTGCAGGTAAATTGCTTTTTGGAAAATAAAGGTGGGGGTCAGCACAGTGGACCCATTTTACAGAATTATTCTCTTAACCTTGTGTTCCCACCGTCCTCATCTGTCTGTTCCCTAACAATACCATCATAATGCACTATTTGCTCAACTCTGCATAGTTTTCAACACAGAAAAAAATGATGAAGTAGTAAGGTGTTAGATAAAATACCTCAGGCCTGGTCTTGGTTCCCTGGGGTCCTAATCTTTGGCCTCAGGTAAGTCATGTTATTATTACTTTATGTCACATTTACAAAGTAAGTAAGAAAGAAATCAACATTAATTTTGTACCTACTGGGAACATTTACAAATGCTGCAGCACAAGCCTGGGAGGCAAGGATTGTTGTTCCTATTAACACCTGACAGTAATGGGGCTCAATGAGATGGGATTATATTACTGAGGTAAGGAGTAGCCAATAGCAGGGGAGAGCAGGAAAGAAGCTACTATGCCCTCCTGTGTCTCCTGTTAACGTTTCAGGGGAATCTGTAAAATACACAGCCCTTTAGAAGACAGGCCTCTATTAACATACAGAAAAACTAGAATAGATTTCTAATTTGCTTTTATTCTCTTATTCTTTCCTGGAATTTGCAAATATCATTTATTGCTGCAGGCTCTTTGTTGATTATGAGATAGTTTTTGGCAGTTAAAAAACGTTGAGTTTGGATGGCATTAGAGCAGATTATGCTAAGTGAAGCTAGCCAATCCCTAAAAAACAAATGCCAATGTCTTCTTTGATATAAGGAGAGTAACTAAGAACAGAGTAGGGAGGAAGAGCATGAGAAGAAGATTAACATTAAACAGGGATGAGAGGTGGGAGGGAAAGGGAGAGAGAAGGGAAATTGCATGGAAAAGGAAGGAGACCCTCATCGTTATACAAAATTACATACAAGAGGAAGTGAGGGGAAAGGGGAAAAAAAAACAAGGGGGAGTAATGAATTACAGTAGATGGGGTAGAGAGAGAAGATGGGAGGGGAGGGGAGGGGAGGGGGGATAGTAGAGGATAGGAAAGGCAGCAGAATACAACAGACACTAGTATGGCAATATGTAAATCAGTGGATGTGTAACCGATGTGATTCTGCAATCTGTATACGGGATAAAAATGGGAGTTCATAACCTACTTGAATCAAAGTGTGAAATATGATATGTCAAGAACTATGTAATGTTTTGAACAACCAACAATAAAATTTTTTAAAAAAAGTAAATTGCTGCCATCTTTAACTAAATAATGTTTGAAATAAATATCAATTTAGGAGGAAAAATAATAAAAATAACTTATCAAAAACAAAACAACAACAACAAAAAAACCGTTGAGTTGAATTCCAAGCATTGGGGGAATTTCTCCATCTATTCTCTTTGAATAAGAAGGATCCTGATAAGGTATGTAATGAGGCAAACAAGTGAAGTTTTCATTCAAAAGTATGAACACATAGAAAAGCCCTGTATCTCCATCACATCATTAGCCAGTGGAACACTTTATAATTAGGAGGAAAAGGCCCCATAGATGGGAATTTTAGCTGAAATTGACACTCCTGTTCAAGTAGAAAATCACTTCGGAATCTGAAAATTCAAATTCTGCAACTCACAGATGTTTTCAATTAGAACAAAGAAGGTTAATGTAGTTTCAGCTGTTACTTGAAATACTCAAATGTGCCAAGAAACTCAGAGTTGGTACAAAGGTGTTTTTTTTCCACTGAAATATTTACTCCTCCAGAAATAATAATCACAGAGGCTTCAGGCCCCCTTTCCCTGAGAAGTCACACTTAGCACTCTTTACTTTCTTTCATGGCTGTGAACATGGCAAAGACCCACACATGTCTCCACTTTATAAAACAAACATCTTCCTGCTGCCTACAAGGCTTTTGGTTAATCTGGGTCTCTGGGCAGTAAATTTTTTGGAACAAGTCTCTGTTCTAACGAAAATGTCTGATATCTAAAGCTGATAATGACCTGAGATTCTGAAATTGTTTCCCCCTGACTCAGGAGCACAATGAGTCACTTGTTTATATGTATGTACAAAATAAAGAGGAAAAAAACATCCTATCTGCTTGTTTTTCCAAAGCAGGTTTGAGAATTACTCACACATTTTTTTTTCCACTGAGTCATAAATCTCTACAGTTTCAGTTTGAGAAATAGGCTAGGAGCTCAGAACCCTATGAAGACATGCTGAAACAATAGGCCCCCAAGCCAAGGCTGAAGTTGTAAAAGCTCAAAATCCATTTTATGCTAGCATTTATGAGGCAATTCTATGGCCAGGCATCTGAGTCTTATCTTGAAGCAATTTGTAAGCGGAAGACCCTGCCCACTTTAATTTATCACATAAACATTTCTGGAGCTATCATTGCATATTAGTCATGAAAGCTGGAATTTAATAAGAGAGAACAGAATGCAGTTTCAAAGAGGACAAAAGTTCACTGGGAAAACATATGTTTAAATCGCAGGGACCCTGATCACTGGAAGCAAATGTAAGAGACAGCTAAGTGCCTGGAACTAAATGTCTGAAAGGGCCACTCATCAGATGCAATTAGGCAAGAGGAGGGAAGAAGGACACATTTGACCTAATTTATTGTTTTGACTAAGTTTAGCCCCAAACTGCAAATCTCTTTCAAGGAAGAATCTCAGAACGTTCAGATCAGGAATTTTCAAGGCCAAGGAAGTATTTGCTTTCAAATGGCAGGAATGATGCATACATCTTTGGTGAGAAATAAGTCTCAACTGAAACCTGTCCAATCTGCAAAGCACCAATGTTATTATGAATCTTAAGAACAGAGGCTTAGAACTAAATTGAACTAAATTCCAGGTCTAGATTAGTAGCTGAGCAACCTAGGAAATGATCACATTTGAACCTCAGTTTCCTTACTGTAAAATAAGGCCAATAAATGTTTCTAATAAAGTTATATGTGACAATTCAAAGCAGTGAGCACAATGCCTGGTTCACTTAGATTAAAATAATCTATTTTTTTTTTTAAACCAAGGATTGAACCCAAGGGCATTTAACCACTAACCACACCCTATTTATTTATTTATTTATTATTTTTAGACAGGGTCTCACTAAGTTGCTTAGGGCCTTGCTAAGTTGCTGAAGCTGGCTTTGAACTTGCAATCCTCCTGCCTCAGCTGCTCGAGCTGCTGAGACTACAGTTGCGCACCACTGCACCTGGCAAAAGCACCTAATTCTCTGGAGGAAAGATTCAAAGCATGCTACTACTGCCAAACCACAAAAGAAGACAGAAGGGAATAATGAGTCTACAAAAACCTAGAAAACAATTAACAAAATAGCAGTAACCAGTCTTTAGCCATCAATAATTACTCTGAATGTAAATGACTTAAATTATCCACTCAAAAGGCATAGAGTGCCCAAGTAGGAAAAAAAATAAAAAGCAACTACATGCCGCCAACAAAGGACTCTTTACCTTTAAGGACACACAGAGTGAAATCAAAGGGATGGAAAAAATATTACATAAAAATGGAAATCAAAAAAGAGTAGAGGACTGGGATTATGGCTCAGCGGTAGAGTGCTTGCTTAGCACCGGCGGGACCCGGGTTTGATTCTCAGCACCACACAAAAATAAAGGCATTGTTTTGTGTCCATCTACAAAAAAAAATAAAAAGATTCTCTCTCTCTCTCTCTCTCTCTCTCTCTCTCTCTCTCTCTTTTAAAAAGGAGTAGAGATCAATAAAGTAAAAGAAAATAAACATTAAGTATAAAATTGTAAAAAAAAACAGATTTAAAGAAGGTAGTGATAGCTGGGCATGGTGGCACACGACTGTAATAACAGTGATTAGGGAGGCTGAGGCACGAGGTTGTGAGTTTAAAGGCAGCCTCAGCAATTTAGCAAGGCCCTAAGCAACTTAGTGAGATACTTTTTCAGAAAGAAAGAAAAAGAAAGAAAGGAAGGAAGGAAGGAAGGAAGGAAGGAAGGAAGGAAGGAAGGAAGGAAGGAAGGAAGGAAGGGTTGGGGATGTGGCTCAGTGGTTGTGTGCCCCTGGGTTCAATCTTCAGTTCTTAAAAAAAAAAAAAAAGAAAAGAAAAAAGAAAAAGAAAAAAGATAGTGATATGGAGTCAATTCATCAAGAGGATATAACAATTATAATATACAAGCACTTAACATTGAAGCATCTAAATATATAAAGCAAATATTAGGAGATTGAAAGGAGAGATAGGCAGCATTATAATAAGAGTGGAGGACTTCAATACCCAATTTTTAACAATGAACAGATCATCTAGTCAGAAAATTAATAAGGAAATATTGGACTTAAACTACATTTTGAATCAACAGACCTAACAGAGATAAACAGAACATTTCATCGAACAATAAAAGAACATATTCTTTTTGAATGCACACAGAGCATTCTCCTGCATGGATCCTATGTTGGCCACAAACAAGTCTTAACAAATTTAAGACTACAGTGGTATGAAACTAGAAATCAACAATAGGAGGAATTTTCGAAAATTCACAATATGTGGAAATTAAGAAATATTCTTCTGAACACCATTGGGTCAAAGAAGAAATTTAAAGAAAACTTTAAAAACATTTGGAGACAAAGACAATATACCACAATTGATGCGGCAAAAGCAGTTCTAAGAGAGAACTTTATAGCAATAAATATCTACATCAAAAAAGAAGAAAGATCTCAAAGAAACAACCCATGTCATATCTCAAGGAACTATAAAAGGAGCAAATTAAGTTCGAGGTTAGCAGAAGACAAGAAATAACAAAGACCAGAGCATAAATATATGAAATAGAAACTAGAAAAACAATAGAAATAATCAACAAAACTGAATTAGTTAACTGAAAATGTAAGATTGACAAACCCCTAGTTATCCAAGATAGCTAAGGAAAAAAGGAGAAAAACCAAATAAATAAAATCAGAAATGAAATAGAAATTGTTAAAATTGATAACCACAGAAATGCAAGATCATAAGAGACTACTATGAACAATTATATGCCAAGAAATTGGATAACCTAGAGGAAACGAATTAATTGCTAGAAAAGTATAACCTACCAAGACTGAATTATGAGGAAATAAAAATTTTGAACAGATTAATAACAAGTATAGAGATTAAATTAGTAATAAAAATATCCCACTAAGAAAAGCATAGGACCAATGGCTTTGGATTCTATCAAACACTTAAAGAAGAGCTACTACATTTTTTTCTCAATCTGTTCCAAAAAACATTAATGAATATAAATGCAAAAATCTTCAACAAAATACTAGCAGACCAAAGTTGCAGTATTGGGAGGTGATAGATATTTTAGGACGTGGGGGCTAGTAGAAGGAAGTTAGGTCATTAGGATCATGCCCTAGAAGGAAATATTGGGACATTGGTCTCCCCCCTCCCCCACTGCCCACCTATCATGAAATGAATGGACTTCATCCACCATGTACTTCCACCATGATACACTGCTTCACTATCTGCCTCAAACCAACAGAGCCAAGTTATCATGGATTAAAACCTTTAAAACTGTGAGACCGATAAATCTTTCCTTCTTTTAAGTTGATTTTCTCAGGTGTTTTGTCACAGTGACAGAAAGCTAACTAACATACCACTTATATTTAACACAGTACTGTTAGCCTAGCCGGAGCAATTAAGCAAGAGAAAGAAAGAAAAGGCATCCAAACAGGAAAGGAAGAAGTGAAATTATTTCTCTTTGCTGACAACATGTTTTTACACATAGAAAACTCTAAAGACTTCACTGAAAAACTTGTTAGAACTGATCAACGAATTCAGTAAAGTTTTAAAATACTAAGTAAACACACAAAATCAGTAATGTTTCCATTTACTAGCAATGAATGTGTAAAGAAGAAATTTTAAAAAATCCCATCTATGATAGCATAGCAAATTCTTAGGATTAAATTTAACCAAGGAGGTAAAAGATGTGTATGCTGAAAACTATTAAACATTGATGAAAAAAGTTGAAGATCACACAAATAAATGGACTGCCTAGACTATTTAGTAAATTCTTAATAAATGAAGTTATTTTTATGATTGCTATTCCTTGTAAACAATCCTAGAGGATTCTTCCCATTCCAGTATTACCATAAGTAAAGGAATGTAATAACTAAGGATGAAAATAAAAACAGTTGACTTGCTCTAAATTATGTGGGTTTGAGATAAATGCTTGCAAGGTTACTGCTTTTTCTCTATTAGAATACCTTAGGTCCACCCAGCCAAACTCCAAACTAGTCAATGAAGGAAGTGTCAAATAGGGATCTCAATCTTAATCTGTTCAGGAGACTGTGACAATATTGATGTCCAATGAAAAAATCATATTGTTAGGCTGGGAACATAGTAGGTCAATTCTCTTGTTTCTATTGGTTTGTGTAAACTAAACCACTTATTTATTATTTCAATAATTATTTAATAGATCCATCTATGTAGTGGGTACTTTTCTACGAACTTGAGATATTTATCTAGTGAATAAAACAGACAAAAATTCCTGCCTACATGGAACCTATATCTACTTCATATAGTCATTCATTCATTATTTCACCTTATGGCAAAGGAGTTAAAGAAAGGGAAAGATACAAAGAGCATAAAACACATGTTGTCTAATGAGCTTCCTACATGAGAGAACAGAGAGTGACAGGACAGATCTGTAAATAGCTATTGAATTATTTATTAGAGTAAATTCTACAGTAGGGTATTAGTAGAGGGTGCTGTGCATAGACAGATAAGAGGGAACAAAGTATTCTGCAAGTGAAGGATGGAGGACAGAGCTCAAGGTGGCAAGAGATGGACATTTGAGATGAATTTTTAAAGAACAAGCAGGGTTTGTCACCTAGATAAGGTAGAGGAATGGCATTGGGCAAACTGAACAGTTTTTTTTTTTATTTCTATCAATTAATAAAATGTTAAGGCAGAATGTAAGATTAAAGGGACTGCAAACTGGTGTAGCCAATATGGAAAGCAGTATGGAGATTCCTAGGAAAACTGGGAATGGAACCACCATTTGACCCAGCGATCCCTCTCCTCAGTTTATACCCAAAAGACTTAAAAACAGCATCCTACAGGGACACAGCCACATCAATGTTTATAGCAGCACAATTCACAATAGCTAAACTGTGGAACCAACCTAGATGCCCTTCAGTGGATGAATGGATTAAAAAATGTGGCATATATACACAATGAAATTTTGCTCAGCAATAAGAGAATAAAATCATGGCATTTGTAGGTAAATGGATGGCGTTGGAGAAGATAATGCTAAGTGAAGTCAGATAATCCCCACCCAAAAAATGCCGAATGTTTTCTCTAATACAAGGAGGCTGACTCATAGTGGAGTAGGGAGGGAGAGCATGGGAGGAATTGATGAATTCTAGATAGGGCAGAGGGGGTGGGAGGGAAAGGAGGGGGCAGGGGATTAGTAAGGATGGTGGAATGTGATAGACATCATATCCAAAAGTACATGTATGAAGACATGAATTTGTGTCAACATACTTTATATACAACCAGAGATATGAAAAATTGTGCTGTATTCATGTATTAAGATTGTAATGCATTTATTTAAAAAAATCAATAAAAAATAAAATAAAATAAAATTTAAAAAAATAAAGTACAATATATAAACTAAAGTAGCTTATTTGGGAACTGTTATAAATCACTGGTTATTCAAACTCTGCTTTTGTTTTGTTTTAAAATGAGACTCAAATAAAAAAACAGGCTTTATTAGCCCTAAGTTTTTCCATGAGGTGAGAAGAGTTGAGTGGGCTCCAGCTTGGATCTTCTCTCTGATGTTCTATGCTTACTAGTGCAGGGTTTATGGGAATATGGTCCATCAGATCTCTGCTGGAGAAGGAAGGTATGGATAGTTTTTAAATGAAAAAACTTGGACTCCTCTCCTGACTCGATAGAGCAGAAGCTTGGGAAAAGGAGCTGGAGTCTGTAATTTTTCATAAGTAGACTCTTAGTGAAGCGGCACCGTTTTTCTCCACAGAAAAGTCTTAACTGGGCTTCTCCAGACATCTTCACCATGGCTGATTTTAGGACTGTCAGCAAAAGAGCCTCTGCAAAAGAGTTCAATGTAGATAAACTTCCTAGTTTCATGCCACCCTGTTTTACTTGTCTACTGGCCAAGAAGATACCAGCACTCCAGGTGCTGGACACCCCCTTATTAATTTTTCACAAACATATCCAGTAGAGTAGTTTGTAGAAATGTGCAAACAAGGCCTCTGGCCTTGAGCTGGGACTTCACAGAGATGTCTACATTTTTAAGATAAGTTACCAACTGGGCCCCATGGTAACAACTGGCAGGGGGAGAGAAAAAGGGGGAGAAGAAGCTCTCCCTTTCTCAGGTATTATACTTGAAGGGTTAACTTGCCCAAAACAGTGAGAGAAAAAGCTGCTTTTCTGTGAACTTCTGAAGACTGTGAACTTCTGAGCCCCTCCCCTTACATGCTGGGTATAAAGTTCTGAAACTACCTGAACTTGGGGTTCAGGGGATTGATTGATTACAGCAAAAGCTTGCCCTCTGACTCTGGCCTTGCTTCATTTATCCCCACAACATTAGGAAAGTTTAAAAACACAGACCTAGATAGAGACCAACTTTTAACCACTGCCTCCTCAGTTTGATAATAAAAACTATTTACCTGGCATCTTAATGATTCTAGCCAGCATCTGACCTGCATTTGTTCTACTATTTGTTAAATTCAAACTTCCTGTACTTTCTTTGTCTAGAGAGAATTCTCACTGCTCCTCGCTATTGGATAGCCTGACTTTCACCCCCATGTGAAGCAAAGAGGGTGACTCCAGCTTCATCTATTCTTCTAATCAGCAAAAAAGTTACCATGACAACTTCACTTCTATGTCCCTCTGCTTGGCTGCACATGAGAAGCACGGATTGGCTCACCCAGGGTCCATTGCGCACCAGCAGGCAAAGGCAATCTCTTCACTCATTTGTGATGAGGATTGGACATTGTTATTAACCCTCCAGAACCAAAGATCCTGGATGTGCAGGTCACGATCTCACTTCACTCAAGCTATTTATTTCTTCCCAATAGGCTTGAATTTGGGGCAAGTTATTTTTCAAATAATCAGTAAAGTTTATTCTTTAATTATCTTAGTAACATAGAGACTCTTCAACTACTTTTATTTCCCCATTCTAGCATTTAAATAATTAAATTCCAGAAACATTTACTGAGTGTGTACTATGCAGTCTTCTTATTGAAAATTCTTAAAGTAATTAAACCACTTTTTACATTAATGTTTCAAAAATTTAAGACCCAAGCATTTAAAACAGTTATAGAGAGTTATAACTCTTTGCCTTTAAGTGGAGCCATTCATAATAGAAATTCACTCCCATGGGTTCTATTAAAAATCATTAGGAAAATAAGATCCTGAATTTCTTTTGTCTACTCATGGATCCTCCCATCCATCCTCCTTTCCATCTAACAAGGACCATGTGGCAAGCCCTGCGCTGGGTGTTGGGTATACAATAGTGGTTCCTCTTTATTGGAATTCTACAGCCCAGAAGTGGAAAGAGTCCTGGATGCAAAGAGAAAGGTCCACACCCTAGGTTGGGTTCTTTCTCTTACTATTTATATAGCTTTGGGGAGTCACTTAACTGCTTGACTTCTCCTTTCTTTGTGTGAAGGGAGGCTCCCCTGTTTCATAGGGCACTTGAAAGGATTGTATTTGAATTCATTCTACAACTTTGATACATTATACAAATATAAATAACAATTGTGAATTAAGTTTGATTCAAATAGTGTGGGAATAATATCTCTTTGTAAAAACAATATCTTTGTGTAAAAATGGAGAAAAGTAAAGAGTTTTGGAATAAGAGGCAAGAGATCTGAGTTTTAGTCCTACCATTTCTACTGACTTGTGTCTCTGGTGGGCAGAGTGTTACTTCCTCTCTTGGCCTTGGCTTGAGCTGCTTGATTTATAGCTCTGTGATCCTGCCAGTGCATGCTGCACGGAGAGGCAAGCCTACAGAAATGCAGAACTCAAGGGTCTCTTAATGTCCACCAACTCCATCCATTCAATGCAGGGTTCCATATACTGCTTCTTGAAGAGATTTTACTGCTTTCAAAGGTCTCTTAGGAGGCAAATTCCTCAGTCTGTCTTGGAACTCCAACGTGGGGTTGTCTGGGAGTGCTTGCAAGTGGGCTACAGGGGCACATAGGTAACATTTGTGTTGGCTAGAGTGCACCACAGGCCACACAGGGGTCTTTTTAATGTAGAGGCCATTAAACATCCTCTCACCAACTCAAAGGAATATTGTGGGAGCTTTCAGGATCCTTGCTATGTGTCTAAAAGGCTGTGCCTGAGCAGGTGTGAAGAACCTGCGCAAATCCTGACGTTTTCCCCTGAGGCACTTTAACCAAGTACCCTGACTTTGCACTGCAGTTCACAGCTCCACTCATCTCCTCTGATTGCAAGGTTCTCTAGTCCTGAGACGGAAGCACATGGACTCTCTGTAGGTATCCATTGCTAATTTCATTCAGTATACAAATGTGTTTGCTTTTTGTTCTTGGGGAAAGAGGGGGGTTGGGGCACATTTGTGGGAATACACATGATTCAGAAATGCTGAGTTTTAACAATGTAGGACCATAGTTTCAAGATGGAAGTGGGGAAAGACCTTGGAATAGGACAGACACAGGTTTGGGTCCTGCCACTTACTAACGGCAATGGCCTTAGGCAAGTCTCTCTTCACTTCTGAACCTCTGATCTGGGACCATGACACAATCTGAATTCTTGAAACTGCTGGGGATTCAAAGATAATAAAGGCAACTTGACCACTCTATAAAAGCAAGTGGTAGTAGTTGTAGTTATAATCCAGCTCAGTGTACCATTTCTGGAGCCCAAGTTCAACTTTGCACAATTCTCAGTCCATGACAACACAGTTCATAATCTGAGAACTCTCACTTTCACCTTCACATCCAACCAGTCTGCATGCACTGCAGATTCTGTTTCTTGGCATCCTGGGTTTTCACCCTTCATTTCCCCATCTAGGTCACTAAGGCTCTTGTGAGCATGCTAGCTAATACAATAGCTTCCCTTGGGCTCTCCTCTTTAGTCTTCTGAGAATTATCATCCTCAAGAAATGCTTCCATGACAGTATCCTCCACTCAAAAGTGGCTAGCCCAATCTGAACTTCTCACTTTGCCTTACATCCAGCCTTACCTTCCCTATCCTTGTCAGTGGAGTGATCTCCTTACATACCCTGCACATGCAAAGGTCAATGCCATGGAGAGTCCTCTGTCCTGGAGATGGGTGATCACCAGAGAGAGGCTCATGAAATGGGGAGAAGACAAGGGTTTACACTTTGAAGCCTGGGAATACACTGTGATTCTACCATGTACTAGATGTATAAGTCAGGTTAACTCTCAGTGCATCAGTTTCCTCTTTATGAAAATGGGACTGATATTGCATAACACAAGAGATGTTGTGGATCTGAATGAGTAAAGCACACAGAAGAGTGCCAGTGCATTGGAAGTTCTGCATAAATAGATGTGAGCTATTGTTATATGACAGAGGCGATCCAAGAAACCCATCAGAGAGGGGGAATTGCTTTTATCTGTAGGTAACAGACACCAATTGGTTGAAAACAGGAAATTTATTTCATATTACAAGCAGTTCAGAGGTAAGTGCTCCAGAATTTGTTTATTTAGTGGCTCAACAATGTCATCAATGACTCAGACTCATCCTTGGCATTTTACTTGGCCCTAGGGTTGTTTTCCTCAGGTTCCCGGTGTCCCAGCAGATATGAGAGTTTCCAGGAAAGAAAAGGGGCTCTCTTTGGTGAGAAAAACCTTTCCCCAAAGTCTTTAGGCAGACCATTTTCCCATATTTTTGGCCAGACTTGGGTCATGTATCTACTCCTAAGTTAATCACTGGCAAGAGACAAGAGTACCAAGATAGGTAGAGGTTAATTTTGACCCACTGCTTTGTTCTGAAAGGGCCAAGACTCAAAGTATGTGGCCATTTGGAGGGAAAAAACCTAAGGGAAAAACTGGGGATGTTAAGAAGGAAGAAAAGGCAACCAGCAGTGTCCTTCCTACTCCCATTCCTGAGAGTCTATGGTTCTCGGTTTGTTCTACTCATACAGCTTGTCTACACAGTTTCTCCTACTTGGAACCCATCTAATAAATTTGTATGTACCAGGGACTGTGCTGGGCCATCTTCCCAATGTGAATCAAAATCCTTTCAAGGAATAGATCAAGAACCAACAATTAAAAAAAAAAAACCCACAACAATTCAGTGGGGACATTTCTTAACCACAGTGAATTACTTCATCAATACTCACAAAGTAAACTAGATGATCCAAACCCCACATCCCTCATTGGCTTATGTTGCTTTAAAGTTGTTCTTAGTTGGACCATAAACTCCTCAAGGCCAGGGACCACGGAATTACTTCATTATTTCATTTGGATCTTTCAGGTGCTCACGGTGGCCAAACCATAAAGATGGTGCTCAACTGATACTTGTGGAATCTAATCAGAAGTTTTGTTTTGTTTGTTTGTTTTTGCTGCTGAAGACCCAAACCAGGGCCTTGTGCATGCTGTACTATACCACTGAGCTCACTCCCACACCCAGAAGATTGTCTTTAGTTGCTCTCTCTATTAATTGTTTAAAAGTACACTATGCTCAGCACCACAGGAGATTCAGGGAAGAACAACAAGCAGTTCCTCTCCCACAAAACCTGTGATTTAGAAGAAGAGAGTGTTTAAATGTCCCAAGTTGAAGAAATCCATCTTCCACCACCCACACTCTTTCTTGTCTTTCTAGTCTTTTCACTTGTTCCCCTCCAGTAACCCTTTGAACAATGCTGATGTCACCCTACCAGAGCTTTGTTTCTGTAAAAGACAGTACTCCAGACAGGCCCCTCTCAATTTCAGATAATATCTATCCTCTCTAAATTCCATTCTCTACTGGCTTGAGAAATGCTAGTTCGAGTTTCTAAAAAAATCAAGTTCAGAAATGAAGTTTTCAATGTTATGCCAACAGGGCACCTGGGAAATTTGAAGGGATTACTATGGGTAAAATGGACTAAGAGCAGAACATCAATATAATAAGGAGCATTGTGGACTGGCCAGCTACTGATGGGGTTCATTTGGTCTGGCCTTCTGGGAAAGCACCCATTTTTGAATCACAGCTTTCAGCAAAAATGACACTTCAACAGATAAGCCCGCAAGTTCTGTACCAGTGATCCTTTACTTCTTCTGTAGTCCAGAACTTTCAAACCATTTGCACTGCTTACAGTTTCTCTGAAGAAGCCATGCTTGCTGGACTAAATTTAGTGTGAGTGGACACAACTTTCAGTGCATTTTACAGGTCAGTGGGAGATCAAGGTTATCTTTAGAAAGGTCTACTCAACCCCTGCTTGTATGTATGTATTTCCTTCTCTGAGTAAGGAAATTCTCCCCACACTTACTCTTTTGATCACTATGGCTAGGATTGGCAGGGACATAGGGGAAAAGACAGTGCCAGATTTAAAAAAAAAAAAAAAGAAACAAAAATCCATTTGTTTAAATTGCCAGGGAGATCTGCCTCTGGCTAAAGGAAGTCAAACTCAGAACATCCTGTTCTACTTAATAAAGTTTATCCCTGCTCCAGGAAAATATCATCTTTGCCTCCGTGAGGAGCTTTTCAGCAGTTGAATCCCCACCTTCATTCTCAAGTCTTCTTTACCCAAACTCATGGATGACTGGGGAATGTCCTTTGTCCTCCCCACAGAGAAAGAAGATCCTTTGGGTGCTTAATTGCTGAGTAGGTCCGTTAAGTACATACTTTTTTTGAAAGTAAATCTCAAAACTTCCTTTGAAAAGGAACAAGCCAATTCCCTCAGTGATTGAAACCCATGTGACTCAGACATAAAAATAAACGTTCCTTCTTGCTATTCCAACATGTTTCAGCAAAGTAGGGTCCAGGAACAATTTAACTTACTCCATGTGACATTCCTGTCAAATAATAGCTGAACAACCTCCTCCTGCTTTGGAGGGGCTCCTCATGCCACTTTTCTTAGATCTATTCCAGCATCCATTCCCAAGCCACAACACCAAACAACCCATAACAGACCCTGAACTCCCCTGCTGGCCTTCTGGGAAAGCACCCATTTTTGAATCAGCTCTCAGTAAAAATGACACTTCAACAGATAAGCCTGCAAGCTTTTTCTTGTCAGAAAATGAAAAGCATGTGTTTTCTTGTACTTTTGCATTTCTTTTCTCTAAAATGCCAGAAATCGTAGAGGCAAATTTATAGCCATAGTGTCCTAGTCTGCTCCAAGAATTAGAGACTATCAGGGTTGGAAGGAACCCCTGAGATCACCTAGTAAAGTCCCCTCACTTTATCCATGAGGCCCAGAAAGGGGGAAGGATTTATGGAATTTCGTACTCCTAGTTGGTGACATGAACTGGGACCAGAAACCATATCTCATAACTCTCAGCTCTTTCTACTAACGTGCAGCTGGGACTGGAGATACCTATTCTTCTGCTTCCACCATATGCTCTCTACATTCTACAACGAACTACTTTAATCTAGGGTTTCTCAAAGGGTGGTTCTTGCACCAGCAACATCAGTATCATCTGGATATTGTTAGGTATGAAGTTTCTGGGGATCTTCCAAGCCTTGCTAAATCTGTATTTTAGCAAGTACTCCATGATTTCCTGATGCTTTACTTTAATGTGTTAGCTTTATACAACCTATTAACAAGCGGATTAGGAACTAATCAGATCCAGCTGATTTCACAGGTCTTTTTCAATTTAGCTCTTCTAGATGCCCAATTTGGAGGTTAAGTTACTTCTTGAGAAAGAGGGTGTATGGTAAATTTGTGAACATGAATTAGTGTGGAAAACTGTCATGAACCAACACAACTCTGGGGAACAATCAGTCTCTGCCTCTGTCTTCCATCTCTTCTCTCTCATCTGGCCAGTTCTCTCCATAGACTCACTCCTTTACTTCCTGTTCCTTTTCTGTTCCTTCATAACTAGCATTTACCTTTGGTCCACCATAACTTGACTCTAAAGTGTAAACCACAGCATCTTCTTCTGCCTTTGTTTCCCTTCCCAACTGTAAAATTCTTTCTATGTAGCTTTTTCCATGTCTTAGTACAAGTTCCCAAAAAGGACTCCAACTGGCCAGTTCATTTTTAGAGGCAGGCTACCCAGCGACATATTTGCACAAATAGCTTACCCTTGAGTATGATGTTTGCTCCTATCTCATCAGTTGTTGGCATCAGATGGGTAGGCAGCTATTTCCATTACAAAGTGGTAATGGCACAGGAGAGCCAGGAAACTGGGGGTGCAAGTCGGGAGAGTGGTGATAGGAGCTACAGGAGGAAGCCTAGGGAAGGAGGAGGACGTGACTCCCCTGTTCTACAAATCCTGTCACTGAGACATGAGGGAAGTTGGAAATGGGACTCAATTATTTGGCTTTGCTGAGAGCCAAATAATTTGAGAGACTTTTTTTTTTTTCTGTATGTGACTATAAATGGGCTCCAGTGGATACTTAGGAAGCAGAAGCACATGATTCATTTACCAGGGTTCCTTTTGTAGGTGTGTATTTTTGTGGGTGGTGGAGGTAGAGTGGCGGAAGAGAAAAATGTTCCAAGAAAATGAGGTTCACCAGATGTATTGACCAGGAAGCAAGAAACTACAAGGAGGAGAATGTGTGCCTTAACCATACAACTTTGTGAGGATTAGGATGAGGAAGAAGAGATGAAAAAGTAACACCCTTTAAATTTATGAGGAACTTTGCAATTGATAGGGTATATGGAGGTGGAGTAACAGGACACAGGTTATTAGGGACTGACCCATGGACTTTGGACTCTGGACTCCAGCCCCATTGCTCTGTTCATCATGGTATCCTGCCCCTACCGCGTGTGTGTGTGTGTGTATGTGTGTGTATGTGCGTGTGTGTCTGTGTGTCTGTGTGTCTCCCCATGTCCCTCTTGTGTGCAGACTTACCAAACAAGGGAGTTTATAAGAAGGCAAGCCTGCAAATGTTTATGTCAGAGGCACCATGTTTACCAGAGCCAAGCAAAGCTGGCTTGCATATTCAGGAAAAACACGGGGAATTGGCTTTGAGTCAGCTATAATGTCTTAGACAAGTTAGTTTACTTTTATTCTCTATAAAGCACCTTTTAGGGTTGTTTTAGGGCTCAGATAAAATGTACATGAAGTATCTATCCTAGGGCCCACCATGATTGTTGCAAGCATTCAGTAAATGGCAATTGTTAATAATGTGTATTAACTGTTACTGCTGGGTTACTGGCCTGTATGCAGAAACCCACCTGTTTGTAGATAGCAAATTGGCTTAGGGTCAAGAGCTGCTGGCTTTGTCCAAATCCAAATATTTCTTCAGGTATTATCAACAGAGCGAGCCTCCAACTATATAAAGACATGACCCACTCCTTTCTGGACCTCTTTAACTCATTACAGTCTGTTGTCTAATTCCTCACAGGACTTTCTAATGGATTTACTAGTTAAGCACAAGTATAGATAATTTAAATTCTGAATCCCAAAACAGAAGACAGTGATATTTCAGGGGACTGAGATGCTCTCAGTGGGTTTATGGTTTACATTTTTGGGTGGGGTGTTTCAGTCAGATGCCCCATGCTGGGGATATGGGTCAGACAATTCGTGGCTACTGAACATCTATTAGGGCGAGGCCCTTGACATATTGAATCTCATGAAATCTTCACAAGAAGCCACATGAATAGGTAGCATTCCCATTTTACACATGAAGAAACTGAGGGGGCACTAGCTAATTGTAATGTCATCAGGAGCTGAGAGTCAAGGTCAAGATTTCCTGACTTCCAAGTCCAACCTCCTTTCACACCATAACCTAGCTTTGACCAAACTTTTAGTTAGGCTACTGAGTTCTTTTTGACTAGGCTAGATGGTGAGCTTCTCTTTCTGTCCTTGAAGTACCCACTTTGTGTAAGAATCTTACTAAGTTCAGCAAAAATTTCCCACCCTTAGTATTTAACCACCTTGAAAACTTATCACCCTGGCTTGCCTTCAGCAATAATCTTATCAGACAGTTTAGCCAGGAATTCCTTATTCTTGATGTTTCCTTTTAGTAATTTTAATAATTTTTCATTCACTGACTCCCATCAGGCTCACTGGTTATAGAACCTTACTTGTCCTTGTTGGAGTTGAGACCAGTCTTCTTCTTTACTTCTGTAATCACTGCACTCTGTTGCAGTCGTCCCTATACCTCTGGCCATGGCCCCCTTGAATACAGTTTGCTTCACCATCTTTAATAGGTATCTTGAAAGTCTTTTGCTATGACCCATACAAATTAGATCTCACACTGGAACTGGAAATTTAAGTTTCACAAATATGTACACTTTGAAATCTAAGAAGATGAAGAAGGTGAAGACAATGCTGGTCAAGAGGAGGTGGCCTGGGGAGGAAGAGTATTCACTGACACTGGATACCATGTAGTTTCCTCTCCATACCCATCTTCTGGGTTGAATTCTGTCCTGGCCTCTGTCAGAGCTAGCTTTCATTATTTCTAAGTCACATGCTGTTGACCTTCAGAGGGCATTCCTGCAAGCCAGGCCCATAAAGGCACATGGAGAGAATGTGCCAGGAGAGAGGAGTATAAGACAGGGAGGGCCAACAGAGTCCAGAAGCTTCTCCTGTATCTAGTTGCCTAGGACCCTCAGGTGCCCCTGAGATACTCTGGCATCTTCTTCCTGGTTATGAGGTGATGCAGAGCCCAAGTGTGTCGGAGACTCAATTTTAGAATCAGCTGGACTTAATTAGCTTTGGTGGGGGGCCAGGCCCTTTCACAGAGGATTCCATTGTTCCCAGGAACCTGGCAGGAATGTTTATCATTTCAGAAACCGAGAAGTCCTGGCTCTCTTCCTCTTGGCCTCAGGGCTGTCCTCCCTTCAGATGCTAATCCATAAAGCCATTCTAAGCCAGGCCTCAGATGAAGCTCAGGGCTGGGGTGGAGCCAAATGCTCATTTTCCCCAGGAACAAGGCAGGTGTGAAATCAACACCTGGAAAGCAGCCAATGGAAACCTAGAGTAACAGCTCAGAAAGGCAAATGTCAAATGACTTAATTGGGTAATCATCTGAAGAAGGGTTTGTGCATAACACATGTGGGAAGTCTGCACCAAGAGGGGAGGGACTAATCCAAGAAGATGGTTCAGTCTGCCGGAGCTGGCCTCAGGCTCACCCAGCTGCATGCTCTAGGACTGGCTGAATCAATTCCTCCCAGGAAGGCTTTGGAAATGGTACCTGGTAATCCCTACCTTAGACTCCTGGATGGTCAAATATACATGGAGCTCAATGGCGCCCACCCTGAATGCCCACCAAATGTGCACAGACCTGAACCATGGGACAGAATACTGTGATTCCAACAGCATGGTTGAGTCCTGGCTTTGAGAGTTATAAGCTGTGTGACTTTGAGCAACTTACTTCTCTGTCTTCTGCTTCCTCATCTGTAAATAGAATGATGAAAGTGCCTACCTACAGGGGGACTGAGATAATTAAGTAAGATATGTAAAGATTTTAGGATTATAGTTGGCCTTTGCAGTTATGATTTTCTCCTGGTTCCGGTTCATTTATAAGCTCCCTGCTTGGTCAGTTTCATACTCATTTCCTATGCTGTGCTTCTAGCTTCTGCAATACACTGTCTACCTCTACCAAAGGATAACTTGGTTCTCTGGGAGCAAGTGATTGGCAGAGGCCTGTTTCTACCTGCATGGAACCCCTCACTGCTGCCACACCAATGTCTGTGGTTGACCTTTTGGAGGACCTTGAGTGAAGCTTGAACCAGTATGAAGCAGTCCCCTATTAGTCCAACCCCCTTGATAGTGTGAAGGAGACAAAGGACTCTCTCTTTTGGGCAGAATCCCTTGTCAATTCTACCCAGTTCCTCTACTCTCCTGTTTCACCACTACAGAGTCCCAGAGCCCATGCATTCTAGTCAGAATCTGTGGGTATGCTTGGATCACTGTAGACAAATGCTTTTTTGTCTCAATTCTTTGCATTCACTTTTCATGACAGCACAAATTTAAAAAGCTGTCATAGACCCATGATTATCTGCTCCCCATAGAACACATCAACTGTAAACCCTGATTTAGAAATCCCATATAAATGTAAATTACACATCTATACATGGTACATTGTATGTTTACATACCCTAACACAGGCTAATAATATTCTCTGGTAATATTCCATTACATATAACACTAATAACCACTGATCATTAGTGCTAGAACTGTGTATTTCTATATCAGGCACTTGGCACTGAGGGCTCTTTGGAAAATCTTCCCACTTTTCCTATTAAAAAATTATATATATGTGTGTATATATATATAAATGAACTCAACAAGACACAAAGACAAAAAAGTGACATCTTTAGAAAACCATCCCCAAATTCTTTAACTCTGGAAGGAAATGCAATGCCAATATTTTTGCCTAATAACATGTCATTATTGCCCTCTGTGGAATGACCCCTGAGATCCGCTCACCGTGGCCGGCGGAAGGTCAGGCCATAGTGCTGACAGGCCAGCCCCACGGTAGGTGTGTACACGATTGGCATGAACTTCTCCACGTCAGACGTCAGCACTCGGTAGAACAACTTCTCATTCCGGTCTTGGAGCGTCATGAGAATGATGTACCTTGGAAAGGGAGAGAAGTAGCAAGTTGAGCTCAGGATTACCGAAGGCCCTTGATGCTGCTGCTATGGAAAGGCTGAGGCCACTTGGGTTGGTGTGAAGCCAGGGTTCGGGTCTGGCTCAGCTGCAGTGGGACAATCAGGGACAAATTGTCTGTCTCCCTTAAGCCTGGGAACTGACCTCTAAGAAATGTGGAGAATATGAGCTTCCTTCAGTTTTTTAACACTACACGCAGTGTAGGTACTGTCCAAAATAGGTTACAGTAAAGCTTCCAGTGACTTGTGAGATCGGTACTATAATTCATGTTATTTTAGAGATAAAGAGACTAATGGCAGAGAAATTAACTTACCCAAGATTTCATGGAAGAGTAGGGATTTGAACCAAAGCAGTCTGATACCAGAGTATGTGCCCTCAAACAACGTGTGAGATAGTGATATTACTATATGGACATTGATGAATGAAAATAGAACAAAAGTACTCTGGAGGTCAAGTAGGCCCAGTAAAGTACCAGGCAGGAGTGCCATACAAACTGTCCTTTCCTACCACCTATGGCTATTTTCTGTCACGAGCAGAGTGCACACACAGCTCAGTAGCAAGTCATCTCAAGAGGTATAATATGAAAATAATCTTTCTTTTACCTGTTCCCAGAAGCCTGAAATCACCAAGCTAGAAAAAGAGCCTTTCACCCATACTCCTAAAAATGCAAAAACCCCTGGGAGAGAAAACTCAGGGGTTGAGGTTCACATTGAGGTCTGCTGAATCAGTCTTTCTGGACAACCACTTGGGAGAGAGGGTGGGGGCACTGGAGGCCCTTGCATGGAGTGGGCTGAGGGAGATGCCCTGGTAGGGGAAGAGACCTGGGCTATAGGGGAATGAACCCTGGACATGGCATTGGCACTCTGTGTTTGACTTCTAGCTCTGCCACTTACTAGCTGTGTGACTTTGAGGAAGTCTTGTGACTTCCTGGAGCCTCAGCACCTTCTTCTGCATGAAAGACACTGAACTCTCCATTCTGGACAATGTTTTTAGGAAGGGAAGACTTACAGTAGGGATGGCCAATATCTCAACTCATTGCCAGTGTAGAGGATTCCCATACCCAGTAGCCATCTAGGCACATCTCTTCTTAATTCTACATTCTGCTCCACTCTCTCCCAAAGACAGCCAGTTATTAAACATTTACCAACCCACACTGTCCTTACCCAAAGGAAGCTGGAAAGCTTTCTTGGCATTTCTTGAAGTACCTGCTGAAATGAGGGAGTCCTGGGAATGAGTGGATCAAATAGTTAGCATAGCATTCAGAGTGAGCTCTCTAGTGCTCGCAGGGGTGGGCACTCTCATTTCTCCTTGAGCCTCCAGTGCCTTCCTGGCAAATGAGTGAGACCTATCTAGCTGGAAAGAACCATGGAGGGAAGGACTTGGGGAGTTTAATTTTTAAAGTTCAATATCTTTAATAAAGAAAATCTCACTTTGGACTTATTTTAATTTTTATGAATTTAACAGAAGAGGGGGAGGCTCAGATTGTTCAAAGTTGGGGTATGTTTCATGTTATTAGTTGAATTTGTTATATAATTTTTGGTTTTCTTTTCCAAGTGACATGGCTTCTGAGTGGAATGATCAAGAAGGAGAGAATATTTGACCTGGGTTGCAGTAGGGCCTTAGAGTTAATATGAGTAAAATCCTTAGAATCTAGTACTTTGGGTGTGGGGGTGAGCTGAGGCTTGCTTGTTCACTACCTCTCAGAAGCTATGGTTGATATGTGGAAAACATAGGGGGATAGGTGTAGGATGACTGTGAGGTGCTGCTGACCTCTCCTCTTGAGGGCGGCAATACCATCTGATCCAAAGTCTTGGTCATTTAGCTCTAAGGACATAGAGGGAAATTTTTTCTTCTTCCAACATTTCTTCTAGATCCCATACAATGTGACACATGCATTTAACAAACTCTCACACAGTAGTTACTATGTGTCAGGCACTACCCCAAGCACTTCACAAAGACTAACACATTTTAGCTTCATTTAAGCCCTATGAGTTAGGTACCTTTGACATATTCATTGTATAGATGGAGAATGACCCAGAGAGGTGAGGTAACTTGTTATTAAGCAGTGAAATGTGGATTTGAACTCAGTTTAGAACTACAGTCTAGTTTTATAGCCATTAGGTTCTGCTGTTCTTAGTTGGGGCATAACAGAGAAGTTAAAAGTATAGACTCTGGATTCAGTCATCTGTGTACAAATCCTGGCTGTGCCAATTTGTAGCCACGTGACCTGAGAGGTGATACTTTCTTTAGTAAAACTGCTAAACTGACCCAGGGTCTCCCACATGGGGTCTGTGTGTCCACCTGTCTACTGATGAAGATTCAGAGAGGAGGCAGGGTTAGTGACTGCTGCCTATCTAACTGCCAACACAGGACAAGGTGTCCCTGTCCATCTGCCTTATCCCCCACCACATTCCCTTTATTCCAGGAATGATACTGCAAGTACCACTTCCTAACATGCCTCTTTATACATCTTCACCTCATTTCTTCCTTCTCAGTGAAATGCCCTTACTGAACGCCATTGCTGTTTGCTGAAGTCTTTGTGCTTCTTGGCTGACTGGTATCCTGCCTTCCCAAAAGACCTCCCAGGTACCACTAGTTGAGTTTATATTCTCTTCTCTGTGCTCCAAGAACATGTTGGCTATGACTCTGTCATTACAATTCTCTCTCGGGGACATCATCACTCTAATGACAGGCTGGATCTGGGGTCTCTCAGAGTTCTCAGACGTTCCCTAGCTGGAGAATATGCAAACAGCAGCTCAGCCCAATAATCAGATAGAGGGGACAGACTCCAGGCACTCACTTGTCCAGGTCACTCTGCTGCTTCTCGTAGTATCTCATGATCCGGAGGAGCTGGACGTCCTGGCTCAGGAAGCAGGGGGGAATCAGGCCATGGATTCCTAGCTGCAGCCTTTCTTCAAGTGTAAAGGCCATCCCCTGGGAAGAAACACACACATAGATAAATGGGTGTGCAGGAAGCCGAGAACAGAGAGTCTAAAGTCAATGAGATTTAGTAGAAAGGGCCCCGTACTCAAATTGTACCTCTGCCCTTGAAGTAGGGGGCGATCTTGTACCAGTTACTTTGAGGTTTCCTCACTAGACAAATGACAAAAATATCTACATCATCAGGTTTTTGTTTTGTTTAAAATTTGCTTTTTAGAAGTTTTAGATTTACAGAAAAACTGGGAAGATGGAACGGAGTTTCCATATGCCCTCCTTACCCAGTTTTCCAATTACTAACTTCTTAACATTTGTGTGATACATTCATTAGAATCAACAAACCAATAGTGACCCATTATTATAACTAAAGCCCATAGTTTATTCCTTAGTTTTTACCTAATGTTGTCTTTGTTTTATTTATTTATATTTTGTTGTTCTAGGATCTCACCCAAGAAACCACACTGCTTTTAGTTATCACCTTTTCTTTGTCTCTGACATTATCTCAGATTTTCCTTATTTTTGGTGACCTTGATAGTTTAGAGGAACACTGGTCAGGGTTTTGTACAATGCCCCTGTATGGGAATTTGTCTTATGATTTTCTCATGATTACAATGGAGATGTGGGTTTTTCAGGGGAAGATCACAGAGGTAAAGTGCCATATTTGTGACATCAGGTCAAGGGCACACACAATAAACATGATGTATCACTGTTGATTTGAGTCTTCACCAGCTGACCACGTTAGTGCTTTGTCAGATTTCTCTACTGAAAGGTTACCACTGTTTTGGGATTATGCTGCAAAGGAAATTTGTCTCTGTCACCGTTTATTTATATTAGAATAGACTCATGAGTATTTATTTTATACTTTGGGTTATAATTCAATACTGCTTTATTTATTTTGATGCTTAGACTGTTTCAGCTTGGGCCAATGGGAAGCTTTTCAGTTGGCTTCTGTGTCCCTTTGACATTTCCCATAATGTAGTTTTTTTTTTTTTTTTTGAATGAGTCCTTACTTTCAGGCACTAAAAGATGCTCCAGATTCATCTGATGTATTGCCTGGACTTGTCCTAGTTTCATTTTTTCAAGAAGCCCTGATTCTTCTTGTGGCATGGTATTGGTAACCCAAATCTTGGCATTGCATTTAGCACTATGCTCCTTACTCTGGGTTTCATTTTCTTTTCCCTCTTGACAGAGAGAACAAGGTGATATACTTGTGTCTGTTCAAACCTGGGCATAAACACATATCTGTAGATGTTTTTGTATTCGACTATTTGAACCTACAATAAGTTTCAATCAGTTCATACTAATGTCTCCAACTCCAATCCATGAGCACATGGCTCCAATCTGGCCTGATCTGTAAATTGTCAATCCAACAGCAAGAAGCCTGACTCCCAACATCTGCCATCTGTTTAATCAATTGCTCAGTTCCAGTATACACACCAGGATAGTGTCAAAACTGTTAACTGTGCCACCATGGAAGCAACTTTGTAAACTGGAGGACTTAGGCACAGTTTTTTTTTGCTGTCAGTCTTACAAACCCCACTGTTTCCCAAGTTACTTTTTCCTTCCAACCACTTCACTGAGATTGTCATGTACATTTATAACACAGGCATGACAATTTTCTTGTCATATAGTCTGTATACATTCCTTGGATCCCCCAACCTATTAAAAGATTTTTTAAAAACAAATACATTAAGGCACTGTGCTGTAAAATTGTGTGGTTTCTGATAAATATATAGTTTGTGCATCCACCACTAGAGTATCATGCAAAATCATTTTAGTGCACAAAAATCCCATAGGCTGTACTTATTGTTCCTTCTTTCCTCCCCTAAATCTCTGGCAACTACTGATCTTTTCTATATGTACAGTTTTGTCCTTTTAAAAATGTCATATAATTAGAATAATAGAATATGTAGCTTTTTCAGACTTGCTTCTTTCACTTGGAAATAGGCACTCAATGTTCATTCATGTATTTTCATGACTTGACAACTCATTTCTATTTTTAATCACTGAATAATATTCCATTTTATGTTTGTACCATATTTGTTTCTCCATTTACCTCATTGAAGGACATCTTGGTTGTTTCCAGTTTGGGGTGATTACAGATAATGCTGTTATAAATATTCTGTGCATGTTTTTGTGTGGTCATAGTTTGAAATCAATTGGGTAGGATTGTGATTGCTAGATCATAAGGTAAGGTGATGTTTTTAGCTTTATATGAAACTCTTTTCTAAGGTAATGTTCACCATTTTTCATTTCTACCAGCAGTGAAAGAATTTTGACTGCTCCACATCTTCTCCAGGAATTGATATTGTCATTTTGCTTTGTAAAAATTTTAGTCATTCTGATAGGTAGGTAGTGATATGTCATTATTGCTTCAATTTTCAATTCCATATCAACATATGATATTGAGCATCATTTCACATGCTTACTTCCTATCTATATTTTTTTGGTGAGATAACTGTTCAGTTATTTTGTTCATTTTAAAATGTGTTTTTTTCTATGTAGTTGAATTTTCATATCACCCCAAACTACGGTTTTCATACAATCATTATTCAGATTCTTATGGTCTTTTTTTTGCAGAATAGAAAAGCTGATCCTGAAATTCATACAGAAGAGTAAGCAGCCCTAAATAGCCAACACAAGTTTTAAAGAGATCTTGAAACTTACTACAAAGCCAAAGTAATCAAAACAGTGTGTATTGATTTGAAAACAGACATACAGATCAATGGTAAATTGATTTTTGACAAGGATATCAAGTCCATTCAGTGAGGCAAGAAGAGACTTTTTAAGACATGGTGCAGAGACCACTGAATTTTCATGTACAATGGAATAAAATTGAAGCCCAACTTGCTTTTTACACAGATATTAACTAAAAACGGGCAATGACAGAAATAGAAGATTGAAAACCAAAACTCTTAGAAAAACCACAAGCATAGATCTTCATGAACTTAGATTTAGTAATCGATTCTTAGATATAACACCAAAAGCACTAGCAACAAAGACAAATTAGATAAATTTGGTGTCAAAATGAAAAACTTCTGTGCACCAAAGGACACCATCAAGAAAGTAAACAGACAATACAAAGAATGGGAAAAATATTTGAAAATTGTAAATCTGATAGTGTTTTAACATCGGGAATATATAAGAACTAATATATAACACAACAGAAAGAAATACAACCCAATCCAACATGAGTAAATCTTAAATAGACATTTCTCTAAACAAAATATACAAATGGCCAATAGCATATGAAAAAATGTTCAACATTATTAGTAGGGAAATACAAATCAAAATGACAATGAGATATCATTTTACATTTTATTTTTTGTTGTTCTAGGATCTCACCCAGGAAATCACACTACTTTTAGTTATCACCTTTTCTTAGTCTCGGACAGTATCTCAGATTTTCCTTATTTTTGATGACCTTGATAGTTTAGAGGAACACTGGTCCTACTAGGTTGGCTATGATTTAAACACACACCCACCCACACACCCACACACACACACACACACACACAACCAGCTAACAAGTGTTGGTGAAGATGTGGAGAAATTGAAAACCTCATATGTTGCTAGTAGGAATGAAAACTGTTACAGTCTCTATAGAAAATAATTTGTTTGTGCTTCAGAAAGATAGACATAGAACTAGTATAAACCCATCAATTCCACTCCTCAATATATACCCAAGGAGTGGAAGCAGGGACTTGAACAGATACATGTATGCCAATGAGCACTGCAACATTATTCACACCAAAAGCACTAGCAACAAAGCCAAAGGGTGGAATTGACCCAGTGTCTATTGACAAATGAATGGATGAACAAAATGTATAAGCATGCACTAAAAATTTATTCAGCCACAAAAAAGAATAAAATTCTGATACATGTTACTACATGGATGAACATTGAATGTTTTATGCTAAATGAAATAAGCAAGACACAAAAGACAAATACTGTATAATTCCACTTACATGAGATAGCTACACTAAGAAAATTCATAGAAAAGTAAATAAGAGGTTACCAGGAACTTAAGGGAGAGGGAATAAAAAGTTATTGCTTAATAGTTACAGAGTATCTGTTTAAGGTAAGAAAAAGCTTTGGATGGATGGTGTTTATAGCTATACAACATTGTGAATGTATGTAGCAATATTTGATTATACTTAAAAATGATTAAAATTGCAAATTTTGTTTTATATATTTTAACAAAACTTTGAAAAGTTGATAATGTAATTTACTCTAAACTATTGAATTATACAACCTGAAATGGGAGAATTATATGGTACATACATTATATCTCAATAAATTCTTTCATTTAAAAGAGTTCTTTGCACATTTTGGATAGAAGCTTTTTTTTATAGTTTCTATTTTTAAATTTTTATTGTTTGTTGTTCAAAACATTACATAGTTCTTGACATATCATATTTCACACTTTGATTCAAGTGGGTTATGAACTCCCATTTTTACCCCGTATACAGATTGCAGAATCACATCAGTTACACATCCACTGATTCACTGATTTACATATTGCCATACTAGTGTCTGTTGTATTCTGCTGCCTTTCCTATCCTCTACTATCCCCCCTTCCCTCCCCTCCCCTCACATCTTCTCTCTCTACCCCATCAACTGTAATTCATTTCTCCTCCTTGTTTTTTTTTCCCTTTCCCCTCACTTCCTATTGTATGTAATTTTGTATAATGATGAGGGTCTCCTTCCATTTCCATGCAATTTCCCTTCTCTCTCCCTTTCCCTCCCACCTCTCATCCCTGTTTAATGTTAATCTTCTTCTCATGCTCTTCCTCCCTACTCTGTTCTTAGTTACTCTCCTTATATCAAAGAAGACATTTGGCATTTGTTTTTTAGGGATTGGCTAGCTTCACTTAGCATAATCTGCTCTAATGCCATCCATTTCCCTGCAAATTCTATGATTTTGTCATTTTTTAATGCAGAGTAATACTCCATTGTGTATAAATGCCACATTTTTTTAATCCATTCGTCTATTGAAGGGCATCTAGGTTGGTTCCACAGTCTTGCTATTGTGAATTGTGCTGCTATGAACATTGATGTAGCAGTGTCCCTGTAGTATGCTCTTTTTAGGTCTTTAGGGAATAGACGGAGAAGGGGAATAGCTGGGTCAAATGGTGGTTCCATTCCCAGCTTTCCAAGAAATCTCCATACTGCTTTCCAGATTGGCTGCACCAATTTGCAGTCCCACCAGCAATGTACAAGTGTACCCTTTTCCCCACATCCTCGCCAGCACTTGTTGTTGTTTGACTTCATAATGGCTGCCAATCTTACTGGACTGAGATGGTATCTTAGGGTGGTTTTGATTTGCATTTCTCTGACTGCTAGAGATGGTGAGCATTTTTTCATGTACTTGTTGATTGATTGTATGTCCTCCTCTGAGAAATGTCTGTTCAGGTCCTTGGCCCATTTGTTGATTGGGTTATTTATTATCTTATTGTCTAATTTTTTGAGTTCTTTGTATACTCTGGATATTAGGGCTCTAACTGAAGTGTGAGGAGTAAAGATTTGTTCCCAGGGTGTAGGCTCTCTATTTACCTCTCTTATTGTTTCTTTTGCTGAGAAAAAACTTTTTAGTTTGAGTAAGTCCCATTTGTTGATTCTAGTTATTAACTCTTGTGCTATGGGTGTCCTATTGAGGAATTTGGAGCCCGACCCCACAGTATGTAGATCGTAGCCAACTTTTTCTTCTATCAGACGCAGAGTCTCTGATATCAAGCTCCTTGATCCATTTTGAGTTAACTTTTGTGCATGGCGAGAGGAGGGGATTCAGTTTCATTTTGTTGCATATGGATTTCCAGTTTTCCCAGCACCATTTGTTGAAGATGCTATCCTTCCTCCATTGCATGCTTTTAGCCCCTTTATCAAATATAAGATAGTTGTAATTTTGTGGATTGGTTTCTGTGTCCTCTATTCTGTACCATTGGTCCACCCGCCTGTTTTGGTACCAGTACCATGCTGTTTTTGTTACTATTGATCTGTAGTATAGTTTGAAGTCTGGTATGGCTATACCGCCTGATTCACACTTCCTGCTTAGAGTTGTTTTTGCTATTCTGGGTCTTTTATTTTTCCATATGAATTTCATGATTGCTTTATCTATTTCTACCCATCCGGTCCTGGGCTTTTCTTAGTTGGTAGTCTTTTGATGGCTTCTTCTATTTCCTCGATTGATATTGGTCTGTTTAGGTTGTCTATATCCTCCTGACTCAATCTGAAGAAATTTATCGATGCCTTCACTATATTCTATTTTATTGGAGTATAAGGATTCAAAATAATTTCTAATTATCTTCTGTATTTCTGAAGTGTCTGTTGTGATATTGCCTTTTTCATCCCGTATGCTAGTAATTTGAGTTCTCTCTCTTCTTCTCTTCGTTAGCATGGCTAAGGGTCTGTCGATCTTATTTATTTTTTCAAAGAACCAACTTTTAGTTTTGTCAATTTTTTCAATTGTTTCTTTTGTTTCGATTTCATTAATTTCAGCTCTGATTTTAATTATTTCTTGCCTTCTACTTCTTTTGCTGTTGTTTTGCTCTTCTTTTTCTAGGATTTTGAGATGAAGTGTGAGATCATTTATTTGTTGTTTTTTTCTTTTTTTAAGGAATGAACTCCAGGCAATGAATTTTCCTCTTAGAACTGCTTTCATTGTGTCCCATAGATTCCAATATGTTGTGTCTGTGTTTTCATTTATCTCTAAGAATTTTTTAATTTCCTCCTTGATGTCTTCTATAACCCATTGATCATTCAGTAACCTATTGTTCATTCTCCAAGTGATGCATGATTTTTCCTTCCTTATTTTATCGTTGATTTCCAGTTTCATTCCATTATGATCAGATAAGATGCATGGTATTATCTCTACTCCTTTATAATGTCTAAGAGTTGCCCTGTGACATAATATATGATCTATTTTTGAGAAGGATCCATGTGCTGCTGAGAAAAAAGTGTAACTGCTTGATGTTGGGTGGTATATTCTATATATGTCAATTAAGTCTAGGTTATTAATTGTATTATTGAGTTCTATAGTTTCTTTATTCAACTTTTGTTTGGAAGATCTGTCCAGTGGTGCGAGAGGTGTGTTAAAGTCTCCCATAATTATTGTATGGTGGTCTATTAGACTCTTGAACTTGAGAAGAGTTTGTTTGATGAACATAGCTGCACCATTGTTTGGAGCATATATATTTATGATTTTTATGTCTTGTTGGTGTATGATTCCCTTGAGCAGTATGTAGTGTCCCTCTTTATCCCTTTTGATTAAATTTGGCTTGAAATCTATTTTATTTGATATGAGTATGGACACTCCTGCTTGTTTCCGAAATTCATATGAGTGATATGATTTTTCCCAACCTTTCACCTTCAGTCTATGTATGTCTTTTCCTATCAAATGCGTCTCCTGTAGGCAGCATATTGTTGGATCTTTTTTTTTTTTTGATCCATTCTACTAGCCTGTGTCTCTTAATTGGTGAGTTTAAGCCATTAACATTTAGGGTTATTATTGAGATATGGATTTTTCTTCCAGCCATATTTGTTTATTTATGTTACTTAACATGGTTTGTTTTTTCTCTTTGATTATTTTTCCCTTTTCTGTTCTACCTTCCACTGTTGGTTTTCATTGTTATTTTCCATTTCCTCTTCCTGTAATGTTTTGCCAAGGATGTTTTGAAGAGATGGTTTTCTAGCTGCAAATTCTTTTAACTTTTGTTTATCGTGAAAGGTTTTAATTTCCTCTTCCATCCTGAAGCTTAATTTCACTGGATACACAATTCTTGGTTGGAACCCATTTTCTTTCAGCGTTTGAAATATGTTGTTCCAGGATCTTCTAGCTTTCAGAGTCTGTGTTGAAAGATCAGCTGTTATCCTGATTGGTTTACCCCTAAATGTAATCTGCTTTCTTTCTCTTGAAGCTTTTAAAATTCTCTCCTTATTTTGTATGTTGAGCATCTTCATTATAATGTGTCTAGATGTGGATCTCTTATGATTTTGCTCATTTGGCGTCCTATAGGCTTCTAGGATTTGGGATTCTGTCTCATTCTTCAAGTCTGGGAAGTTTTCTCGTATTATTTTGTTGAACAGATTGCTCATTCCTTTGGTTTGGACCTCTATACCTTCCTGTATCCCAATGACTCTTAAGTTTGGTCTCTTTATGTTATCCCAAATTTCTTGGATGTTCTGCTCATGGTTTCTTAACAGTCTCGCTGAGCTGTCTATGTTCTTTTCAAGTTGAAATACTTTGTCTTCATTGTCTGATGTTCTATCTTCTAAGTGTTCTACTCTGCTGGTAGTATTCTCAATTGAGTTTTTAAGTTGGTTTATTGCTTCCTGCATTTCTAGGATTTCTGTTTGTTTTTTATAACCTCTATCTCCCTATATAGTTGATCTTTTGCTTCTTGGATTTGTTTATGTAACTCATTGTCGAAGTGATATTTCATTGTTTGATTTTGCTGTCTAATGTCTTCCTTGAGACTACAGATCACCTGAAGCATGTAAATCCTGAATTCTTTATCTGACATTCCATCTGCTGCAGCTATTACCTTTTCTAAAGTTGAGTTGACCTGCATTGCTTGTGGTCCTTTCTTTCCTTGTCTTTTCATACTACTCGCGTTTCTTTCTGCTTGGTGAAACTGTTGTGTTATTGAATTTTCCCCCTATATATTTATATTGCTCTTTTATAGTTGCAAAGTCTCCCTTGCAGGGGTGGGTGGCAGCTGTGCTCCTCCTCCAATTGGGGTGATCTGTCTATCTCGCCGGCGGGCCGCTGGGCGCCTTCTCCAGGTCGCGTGGTCTGCCTACCTTGCGGGCAACGGCTGGGCCCCTCCTCCAATAGGGATGATCTGTCTACCACGCTGGCAGGCCGCTGGGCCTGTTCTCCAGGTTGCAGGTCTGCGTACCTTGCAGGTGCAGGCAGCGGCTGTGCCCCTCCTCCAATTGGGGTGATCTTTCAACTAGGCCGGCTTGCTGCCGGGCCCCTTCTCTGGGACGCGCGGTCTGCCTACCTTGTGGGCGGCAGCTGGGACCTTCCTCCAATTGGGGTGATGTGTCTACCACGCCGGCGGGCCTCTGGGCCTGTTCTGCTGGTCGGTCGCAGGTCTGCCCACCTTGCAGGCATGGGAGGCGGCTCTGGATAGAAGCTTTTTTTTTGGATATGTGTTTTGTACATATTTCTCTTAGTGTGTTGCTGGTCTTTTAATTCTCTTAGCCGTATCTTTCACAGAACAGCATTTTCTAGTTTGAATTATTGCAGAGAAAGATGGGGCATAAGTAGGATGTCTTAGAATCTGCTTCTTGGCCTGGTTCACAGGAGAGTGTTTGAGGGTAGAAGTTGCAGGAACTGACCTTATATAGGATATTAGGAGACACAGGTACACAAGCTGTCTCCAAATTATAAAGTGCAATGCTTGTTGAAAAACAGATCTTTTCTTGAAGAGCTCTGGGGACCCCTGTGGAGAGAGGGCTTCCCTGGCACTGCTTAGAAACTTCTGGACACTTCCTCACTCTTTCCTGGAAGGCCTGGCAATAGCAATAATAGTCACTTTGGGATATGTTACATTATTAAAATTTTATGTTTTGGTAAAATATAAAAAAACTTACAATTTGCCATCTTAAGCATATAATTGTCATTAAATACATTCTCAATGTTTCATGCTACCCATTACCATCGTCCACTTCCAAAGTAGCCAGCACTAAATGGCTCCGTGGGTGGTGGACATCAAAGAAGGGAGCCAAATTTGCATGGGGCATTATGTGGAGGACTAAGAATTAATTAATTTTGTTTACTTGTGACTTCTGTATTCAAGATTGATGATACCAGGCAACTCTGGATAAGTCCTCTATTTGTAATGAATATCAATGATACAAATTTCTTCCTAAAAGAGAAGAAGGCAGTACATGTAATAAGGGAGACCTCAACTATGATGCTGGCAGTCTAGTTTCCCCCAGACTCTCTTGGGGAAAGGAAATTGCAAAGGTAGGGAACTCTGATGCTTCATTCCTCTGCTAGCCCAAATCTCATCTATAACTATTAGAAGTTCTTTTGTAGGGTGTTAGCAACCACAGAAAGATTAAAATACATATATCAATCATTCACACCTTAGATTTGTTGCTAACATTGGCACTAAGGAAGGAGCTCTCATGCATATCCAGTTTCTATACTTCACTTAAAACTGCTTCATGAGAGACGTGTTACAACCTCCACTTCACAGATGAGAAGGCTAAGCAAGAGAGGTCTCTTAATGCTCCTGAGGTGCCATACCTATGAATTCATGCTCTAGTGCTTCCTAAACTAGAATGCATCATATAATAAACAAGTATGTTTGGCATTATTTTTTTTCTCATGATTTTCTTTGACTAGAGCTAATAGGAAGAACTAAGATTTGGTTACAGGTTGCATTCTTTCCACCTAGAATATCTTCCCAAGAACTTCAGGAAATGTGGAATGGAAGGGTGGCAGGGAGGTATAGGAAAAAAGAAATAGGTGGTGGTTGGCGAAGAGAATGAAAGACTCCTTGGCTACTCCCAATTTCCTCTTTGTCTTCATTTTGTAATATGGGGATGTCTAATACTGGAATTCTCTTTTGTTTTTTAAAATTAATAATGATAACTTGACTTCTATAAATCTTGAATTGTTCCTTCTCCCAGAAGAACTGCTGGAACTGCATGAAAGATCTATGTTAAAATAGATCCTATTCAATTTGAAAGCATGATTCACAGAAACTTCCCAAATATTACACATACAAAGTTCTAAATTTTTTTTTCATCAAAGTCCAAAGTCACCAGTTCATAATCCCCTGTGATGGCCACCTCCTTTGTAAGCATGGAGCAACACTGAAGCTCCTGGATCCTTCTGCAGGAAACCACCTCACCCTGGAGACTGCGCGCTTTCACCCAATGCCATTATAGGTGACTGTGCACTGTCCTGGTAAAAACTGCCATCACCTCTCCTTGGCCCCAGGGAGCCCAGACATTTAATTATGACATCATCTTTGTTAATAACCACTGTGGTTTTAATAACAGTCAGCTTCTCTCTGCAAGGCTAAGTGTTTCTCTTGGCTAGCGTCCACTAACATCTTTTGTACTTGAGGAAAAAGAATGACTGTTTAGCAACTGGTAATTTCAGGGATTTAAATAAAATATGTTTAGAAGCTTCTTTTCATCCTGAAGGAAATGTTAAGGCAACTTCAGATTTACAAATTTGTAAAGCAGAAATGCAGGCGGTTTAAGGGCATCATGCCTCAAAAAGAGGATAGGCACTTTTAAGACCATTCAGTAAGGCAGAGAGGAAAGGTTTGAGAACTTTTATTTATTTTTAAAAAATATTTACTTTTTTAGTTATAGGCAGACAAAATACCTTTATTTTGATTTTATGTGGTGTTGAGGATTGAACCCAGTGCCTCATGCATACTAGGCAAGCACTCTATCTCTGAGCCACAACCCCAGCCTGAGAATTTGTATTTATATACAGAAGAAGTACATTTTGCTAATTGGCACTTGGGCTTTTGGTCTATATGTCAAAGAATGACAATTCCCATGAGGTATACCAGGGGTCCTGAGGCAAGGGTAGGGATGGTACAATATGAAGAAATCAACTTACTCATTCTTACCACATTGAGAAATTAGTTTCTATGTGCATCATAAAGAGAATTGCAGATTATATTATCTAATTTTAACAAAACCCTTGAAATAGGATGAGTGGCTTTTGAAACATGGCTGACTCCCATAATTAAATTTAAACTTCATGTCCTTGTGGAATTTAACTAGGACCTACTGGCAGGGGCTTACCAGTTGGTACTAGTATGAAACATTTCGGATGTTACAGAGCTACTGCTCTGACCACTCCCTGTAGCAGAGTGTGCCTCTCCACCTGCTCTGACTTCTGCCAGTGAACCACTGGATGCTCCAGGATCCAACAACCAATGAATTAACTTCTAGCGAAGTGGGGAGCATCAAGACCCCACTTTAGCACTCAAGGCCTATGACAATTCCAGCTGATCAGTGCCTAAGCCATGCCAGGTTTATTCTTATCACCCTGGATTTTACCTATTT
Source organism: Marmota monax (assembly GCF_021218885.2). Taxonomy (NCBI): domain Eukaryota; kingdom Metazoa; phylum Chordata; class Mammalia; order Rodentia; family Sciuridae; genus Marmota; species Marmota monax. Next base: position 3,660,071 of record NW_026695236.1, on the reverse strand, counting down.
TGTCACCTTCCGCCAGCCCAACCACCAAAGTTTCCCTGTGGGCCAATCTGCCCCAGTTCCCAGGAAAAAAAACTTACTGGCATCAGAGAGAGGATATTTGAATAGATCCCACCATCCATGGCAGGGTTCAAAGACAGCAAGCCTATTAGATTGTGCCCCTGTCCCAGCCTCCTGCGGTTCTGAGATGCAGGCTTCCCAGTGCTCTTGTTCCTATGGCTGAGCTTTTTCTAAACTCAGTATAACCATCCTGCTTGGTGATCTGCCTAGGGTCTCTGGACCTAAGGCCCTGATGGGTACCTGAAGATCTCTTCTCATTTACTCCATAAGCATTCATGAGCTCCTACTTTATGCCAGGCATGCCATGTTAGGCTGGGGAATCACAAAAGAATATGTGGATTAACATGGAAGAGCAGTCCTGGGCTCTCTGCCTTGTGAAGGCCACTTCTCCCACCTGGAAAACAGAGTGCTGCCTGTTTCATGTATTGGGGGATTAAATGAAAAAATAATAATGCATGTGAAATGCTTAGCACAGATCTGTCATATAGACAATGCTAATGCTCAATGAACATCAGTCGTTCTTCTTATTCTTATTGTCATTTTGTTTAAGGGAAGGTGGCACAAGAGAGCTTATTAACAGATGCTGGAGAAGAGCCTTGTGGGGCAGTTTAAAGCTAGTCTGGCAAAAAGACTGGAAGATAGGAGCTGATGTGATGTGGCCACAACTGCTTGTCCATGGGCTCAGGCCAGGTTCTGCAGCTCCGTGCCTTCTCCCTGCACAGCCACACTCATTCTGGCTGTCATGCTTGGCTCACACCAGTGCCCTTTCCACCGTGCTCTGACTGTTTCCCTGCTGTGACTTCCAATCCCTGCTCTCGAAGGCCTCTCTGCCACTCCGTCTCACATAGCAACCAATGTCATATAGTTCAGCATATGCAATGTGTTGTCTGTTTGATTCTTGAGCATTAATTACTAGATAATAAGCTCAAGGTGGTGAGGAAGCAGATGGGTTGAGAAGCTAACACAAGGTTTTAGCACAATAATGTCACTATTTATAAGAACAGCAATGATTCCCCTTTATGGGTCACCTATGAGGTTGGGTCAGGCACTGAGATATGGATACTTTATACTTGACATCTTATCTAATCTTCACAGTGACCCTGACAGGATGGTATTGTGATTATTATTCCATTTCATACATTAGGAAACTAAGGCTAGAGGGGTAATGAACTTGCCTGAGGTCATACAGCAAGTCAGTAGAAAACCAAGTAGAACCAAGACCCAGATGTTTTCCAAGTTTACGCTTTTCCTTTGAGCTAACCAACAACTCCTGAGACTGGACAGACATAAAAAGTTGTTGACTGAGTTGGCTTTTTTTTTTTTTAAATCAGGGATGTGATTATTCTGTTTCTACATGTTGAGCTAGATCCTAATAATTTCAGCTCTTGTTGAGTGTTCCTCTGTATTTGCATTAGGCCACTCAGTCCATTTGCAAACAGGTGTGCCTCTACCTCCAATTTGATGCACATGGCCCATAGCACACACATAGCTGCATTTCCTCTCACCAGCATCATTACTGGAAGGAAGGATTAGCAGTTTCTGTTCCACACATCATTACGTCATGCTCTGTGCCAATGGCTTATGTGATAACCAGTTTCCTCATCAATCAACCATAGCAGTATAGAGAGAAGCCATTAGTGGGATAGAGCTGTGGGCAACCAGTACTGAAACTCTACAGTTAAAGATGATTAGCTGCTAAGGAACTGGAAGGCATTTTCTCCTCCTTTTGCATATTATTTATTGACTTTATTTTTGGAGTTTAAAGAGTTAGGGTGATGTGATTTCTGGTTGGAGACAGGAAGCGGGATTACTGAAACTGCTGTTCTTTCTCTTTCTCTGAATCCCAGGTTTATGAAGGCCCTGGACACACTCCTGGAATGAATATATGGTGGTCTCAGAAACACAAGTATTGGGAAGACTCTGCCAGCAGAGACCTGAGAATAGCTTTCCTCCCAGACATACTTCTGCAATCAGGTGCAAAATCACAGATCCAGAAACACATTGTAAATTCCACAGAGAAGACTCTATTCATTACACAAGGCCCAACCCAATCTTGGGCTCAAAGTCTAGGCTCTGGTGCCATGGGCTGCATGTGTGTGGAGTCTGCCTGTGACCTTCCAGATATGATATACACAGAAATTCACTTCTTGTTGGGAGATACATTTTTATTTTCTGTCTGAGGAGTTAGAGCCAGGAAGTAGAGGTACTGCATTCACACAGGCAGGATGGGGAAAGGGAAGAGAACCGAAGACAAAGATTCTACATTTGATTCTTCATGGGCTGTATGACTCTGGAGAAATTACCTCACCTCTCTGAGAGTACTGTCTTCACTGGGTTGCTGTATCAAATGGGAACATGGATGTTGAAATCTCCCTGTATATTCAAAGATGTAGTTAAAAAAAACAAAACAAAACTATCTTTCCAAGGCTGTGACTATCAGTTTCGGATTGCTCTAGGTCAAGGACTATAAGCAATTAGCATAATTAACCAAAATACTTAATGGTATTTATTTCCTTTCTTGTCCCTTTTCCCTGCTAAAACAGTATATTCCTTGAAGTCAGAGGTAGTATCAATGAACTGGGTTACAGTAACTGGTTCAGGGTAAGCATTCAATAAACACACATGTTGCCTGGGGAATGAATTCATTCATTCATTTAACAAAAAATATTAAAAGTCTCCTATGTGCTGGATGGGGAACCCAAGAAAAGACATGGAAAGTTCCAGTTCTCTGGAGGCCCCAGATGAACCACTCCCATGGCAAGCTAATAGCAACCTGCCCTGGGTACTTTATGGACACTTGTCTGCTCAGTGCTGAAGAAAATGTTCTGTATTTGCTCTGTACAGTGAAGCTGACACTGGTCACATCTAGTTATTGAGTATTTGTAATGTAGCCAGTATAACTGAGAAACCAAACTTTTTATTTTCTTTCATTTTAGTTAATTTAAATATAAGGAGCACATACTATCCTGGATAGTGCAGATTGTTGCCACATTGGGGCTCATTCCCAGCATGGCCTGAGGGAAAGTGTAGAAACCAGGAATCAGAACCTTGGCCTTGGTTCCTGCCTGTGGCCCACATCACAGGGACACCTTGATTTACTTTGATGCAGAGAATGATGATTTGTTTTATGGAGCAGGCCGCGGAGGGCTGGAGATGAACTTAATGATAGGCATAAGCCCTGAGAACATGCAACTGCACCTGGGTGGCAGCAGGCGGGAGAGACCTTCTAAGGAGTTTGGGATCCTTGTCTTGGAGCGATAGAAGGAAAGCAGAATGATGGGAGGCTATGGGGAAACTTCTGAAGAGCAGCACAGCTTTTACAGTGAGTGATTTAAAATTAAGGATGGGGAAAATTTTTTAAAAGAATAGCTAAATGCAAAAATAGATGCAATTAAAACCTATGAGGAGGAAGGAGGAGTCAGAAATTCCTGTGAAGGATGGAACAAGAATTTGCTTTATTTAGTGTGATAACCAAGGTAGACCATCAGGTACTTGAAAGCAGCTTCAAAGATTGGACATCAGTCTTGGAAATCAGAGAACCTTATAACCTCATAAATTCTCTTAGATGATTCTGATACTGATACTGTTTATATTTGGGACTAGCTGGGCTGGATTTTTTTTTTAAACCTGATTTAATCTTATATGCTCAGAGTCTAATTTTGCCATGTTTCCCTCAAATTGGTAACCAAATCTCCAGGATTCCTGTCTTGGGGGAACAGAGGATGGAATGCTTTTTACCCTACCACTTTTTGGACAGGATTGTTCCCTCCCCTGCTCCCACTCAATGGAGACATCTGTGCTTCAGGACCCAGATGAAAAGCTTCAATAACCACGTGGAGAAAGAAGGGGAGAATAAGAGTCAGCCTGGAAGAGAGAAGAATTTGCTTCTTAAATACTTGGCAATGCTAGGATTTTGTCCTTACCCAACAAGGAAACAGACAACTCTGGCTTCATTTTAATCCAAAGAGATTGCTTATCTGGGGGATCAGTAAAGCAATGCTGAGGCGGACTCCAGGGCCATATGTACAACCCTGCTCGAGTCCTCGCAGTACCCTCCTTAGTCAGAATGAGAAGACTGCCAATCCTGGTTTTGTATTTCTGGAGGCTCAGGCTGCTCTTCTGACCAATGTCTTCCTTTCCCAGCAGAGAGGAGAGGGCTGGGTACTTTGCTAGATTCCAGGGCTGCCACTATTTTCTCCGGACAGCTCCTAAAACCTCACTCAGCAAAATACTGGTATTAACAAGATTGTGCCTCATGCAGCATATAAATCAAAGTGAACTTCCCATTGGTGGGAAAATGCAAAGGAATTATAATGTTTTAAAAAGTGGACAATTTTTTACATTCCACATTATTTACTCAAGTGTTTTGTAAAAATAAAATTTATTACACAAATGGCTATGTGCCTTGCCCAGTATCTTTGCCAATGATAAAAATACCTTGCATATTTTTGCTGCTTTATTATTTCTAAAATGCTCTCATATATGGCTTATGTCACTTGATTCTAGACAGAGCAGGTGTTATTGTTCTCATTTAAAGAAGAAGTAATTGAAATTTGGATGGGTCAATGACATGCCAAGGGCATGTGGCTAATAAATGCCATTCAAACACATGTGAGAATAGTGGCTATTGAAATTGTTTTCTTTTGCCTTTGGAAGAGTAGTTTATGCAAAATCGTTGAATAAGAATCAGCATGGAAGAGAGATGAATTTGCTTCTTAAATACTTGGCAATGCTAGGATTTTGTCCTTACCCAACAAGGAAACAGAGGTGGATAGTTGGAAAGATTATGAATCACTCTCCTGGAAAATTTCCCTGTGACAGTCTAAATGCTTCATGACCCTCTAGTCCCAAGAGACTATTATTTAAAATTTAGATAATATTGTTCTTGGCACCCTGCTGGCCCTTTGACTCAGCTGAACCTCAACAGGGTAACAGCAGAGGAAGGTTATGGACAGGGGAGCAGCGGAGAACAAGGGAGGCAGCTTCCTTCCTCCAACATCACAACTGCACTTTGATGGGCCAGCCCGGGAGAATTAGGTCAAAAAGTGAACTACCACCAGAAGGAACAAAACAAACATACATGCTTTGGGAGGGTCTCAGAATAGGCATTGTACATGCAAGTCTGATGCGTGCAGATGAGTGGGTGGGGTGCCAGAACAGGATGTAAGATGGCCAAGGGCAAGCTCGTCTGACAGGGTGATTGTCCACAGATGCCTTTGCACTCTCCCAGCCTGAATGTTGACCAAATCCTTGCTTTCCTAGGCCTTGACCTCAACTCTGTCACCTTAACAGATGAACCAGGAAGGTCATTTTACGTGGAGATAGATGGCCACTGTGGCACACAGATGAGAGTCTTTCTTTCTGTCTTGACACCAGGAGGCAGGATTCTAAGGTCTAAAGTCAATTTTGGACTTGGTTTGTTACAGTTGTTTCCATTAAAATTTTTATTTAATTTGTTCTTTCTAGATATACATGACAATAAAGCGAGTTGTTTCCATTTAACTGCCTTGTTAGGGTCTACAAAACAGTTTTATTTCCTATGATAATGGTTCCCAAACTTTGCTACCTATTAGAACCCCCACCCTATAAGGTAGGCTGTGAAAACATCATCCTCATTTTGCAGATCAGAAAAACAGAGGCTAAGAGAATTTTTAAAATTTGCCTAAAATCATGGCCCTAGCAAAGTGAGAAATGAGACTTGAATCTTGAGTTCCATTTCACTGTGCCAGTTCATTAAGTCATCTACTCATTTAATGAGTATATTTTGAGAGCAGCCCATGTAGCAAGCACTGGGCATAAAATGAAAGACAAAATATATTTGGTTCCTACCTCCATAGAGTTTTAGTCTGTCAACTGTTAATTCAAACCAAGGTTCTTTACATATCTTCATATTTAAGAATTAATTTGATACTATGTGGCCTGGCAGGTTGGCATGCTCAGCAGATTTGCACAAATAACTTTTTTTGTTTATTTATTTGTTTGTTTGGAGCTCAGGTGTGCAGGGACATGCCCATGAGGGGCAGTAGACCACAGAGAAGGGAGAACAGGCCTTGAAATTGGTCCTGATATTCAAATTGTGACTTAGGCCCACCAGCTGTGGGATCACGAACAACTCTCTTTAGCTTCTTTGATCCTCAATTTCATCAGTTATAGAAATGAGATAGCAATATCTATTTCAAAATTTGTCCTGAGGACTGGCCGAGTTCCCTCTGTGTGATGTGCCTGGATAGTGGCCCACATGCCTGAAGCACCCAATAAACACAGCTCTGACTGGCCCTGACTACATGCTGAGCACTGGGCAGAACACACAAATTGAAGCCTTAGGTTTCAGGATGTCTCTTCCTCTTGATTCTTCCCTCTCTAATCTCTATCCTCAGTCTGTTCAACCTGTCTTCCTTGGTTCTTGGAATTGGAATACCATTTCTTTGGAATTTAAAGTTAGGTGCTTGATTACTGGTTATGGTGATCTATTGCAGATCTATAATTAATGAGAGAAACTCGAAGGAGACTGAACTAAAAATTGAAAGTTCAAGAATGCATTTAAAATGACATTTCCATTTAAATTAGATTTATGTTAAAAGAAAAGGGAAGGAAAATGTGGAGTTTCAAATCATGTGAATTGTTTTTATTACCAGTTCTTGGTTTATATAATCAACATTGAGTTGTTTTTCAAATTCCTTCCTGAGATGAGGAGATAAAATTTAATCCTTGCACTTAATGCATTTGAGTGTCTTTTTAAAAACGTTTCTCATTTTATGAACATGATTAATCCTGGGACCTGTATGCTTAGGGACTACCTGCATCTAGTTAAATCATTTTTTTCCATACTTGATTTCCAGGAAAATTACTGGAATCCCTGCAAGTGTGCTCTGCTGTTCTAAATTGACATTGTCTACTCTGAAGGAAGCCATGTCGATATTCTCAGAGACTCGCAGGCTGACCTATTTTCCAAATGCCTCAACATAAACATAACTCCATGCCTGATACTATATTTAGTGCCATTTAGCTACGGGCTCTTTTAAAAACCTATATTCTGTGATAAAAAAGTCAATATTTAAAGCCTCATTAAGTAGCACCCACCCACCCCCACCATGGTAGCCTTCAACATAGCAAACTACTCGCCAGTTCCCAGAGGAAGCAGGCGTTTACATGCCTCTGAGCATGCTATGGGAGTTCCTCTGTTAGAAATGCACTTCTGGGGCTGTCTGTGAATCACTGCAGTGGATTAAAGAGTGAAGAGGATGTTGACTTAAATTTATACTTAACACTGATTCTCAAGATTCAGTGTACATCAGGAGTACCTTTGTTGCTGGTTTATATTTGAAATGCTTGTACCCCATCTGTTAAATGCTGATTTCAGCAGGACCAGGGCTTTACAGAAGCACCCCAGTGATAATGAAAGACTGTACTAAAAGGAAAGACGAAAGGTTTTCACAAATTCTAATCTCAACACACAAATTCAGGAGTAAAGGTCCTTGGTAAATATCTCAATAGAGATTTAATTATAAATCTTTCCTAAGGGGAAGAGAAGCATTGACTTCTTGGTAAAGCTATGTCTTTATTATTGAACAGCAATTAGAAGGTAAAATACCACTATTTAATATGATTATCAATTAACATTTTGCCTTATAATATGAAACCGCACACTGCAAAAGCACAACAATGGTACTGCTCTGACAATACTGTAGCAAGGTCTCTTTATCTATAGTTGCAAACTCTGATAAGAGTCCTGCTCTGAGTGTGGTCATAACAAAAAATCATTTGTTGCACTGATGGAGGAGACAGAAGTGGTGCTGTTTACATCAAGTCTGAAACAGACAACTTTCTCTGTTTTTCATAGTAATGAAGAAGAAATAAAGGATAAGACAGATGAAGATGAAGATGAAGAGGAGGAGGAGGAAGGATGAGAAGGAAGAGGGAGGGAAGCAGTAGGAGGAGGGAGGAGGAGGAGGAGGAGGAAGATGGCAGAATAGAAGCGGTCTAGCTAAGGATCTGGGCATTAGGATTAGTTAAAATTTGGTGAGAAACCAAGACTATAGGATGACTTTTTATAGAAAACAAATCTCTGAAGCGTGTGTGTGTGTGTGCGCGCGCGCGAGCACAAGATTGAACCCAGGGCTGCATCCACACTCAGCACAAGCTGTATCACTGAATCACACCCCTACCCCTGAAGCATTTTATGGCTGAAAGTTAGTACAGTTTGCAAATAAGGGAGTTAGAATGAATTTCTTGCCCTGTGTCTGTGGAGCGGGACTGCCCTGCTCACTCAGCCTAGTCATTATTCGTTCCTAATCATTCATTCCTAGTCATTATTCATTCCTATTCATCCATTCATTCAGTGAGTTCATACTGCAGGATGCACATGGGTGCAGTGGAAGAGAGATGAAAAAGCCCAAATCTCACTCTTCATAGAGAAAACTGACATAGAAAATACAAAATGAAATGATTTGTCATCCATTCAAACAAAATTCCCATACAAAGGGATACCATTTGTTCCACAGTTTGTGGAACACATACTTTGCATGATGCAGTATGGTAGGCTGCAGGAGTACAGCTGGAAAAAATAGAAGCTCATGTCCTAACAGGGAAGACAATACAAAAATGGTTTAAAGAAAATAAACAATTGCCCAAATAGTTATTTCATTGGAAGAAATATTACAATATAGTAACAGAGGAGGCTATAGTCTATAGAGAACTCAGGGAGCCCTGATGTAGTTTTCTTTGCAAGGTGAGTATGTGATTAGAAGAGGTTCCTGGAGGAAGGCACATTCAAAATGAGATGAAACATAGAATTAATTATCTTAAACAACAAACAGTGTTGGGAAAATTAAATATCTACATATAAAAGAATGAAATTGAATGCTTATACACAAAAATAGATTAAAGAATTAAGATATAAGACCTGAAATTATAAAATTATTTCAAGGAAAAGCTTCATGATATTGATCTGGGCAATGACTTTTGGGTAAGGCATCAAAAGCACAGGAAACAAAAGCCAAAATAGACACATGGACATCAGCTAAAAAGACTCTGCATAGCAAAGGAAACAATGGAAAGATGATATAGAGAATGAATGAAAATAAACAAGATATGTAAGGAGCTCAACTCAATGACAAAAAAAGCGAAAATACTAATAACTTGATTTAAAAATGGGTTAAGAAATTGAACAGGCATTTTCCCAAAGACACATGAATGTCCAACAGACATATGAAAAGATAATATCATTAATCATCAGGGAAACACAGAAAAAAATTACAATGAGATATTACCTTACACCTATCACAATGGCTATTATAAAAAAAAACAAAAAACAAATGCTGTCCAGGATGTGGAAAAACTGGAACTCTGTATCCTGTTGGTGGAAATGTAAAATGGAGCTGTCACTATGGAAAACACTATAGAGCTTCCTCAAAAAATTAAAAACAAAACTACCACATGATCCAGGAATCCAAATCCCACTTCCAGTTATTTGCCAAAGAGTTGAATTAAGATCTCAAAGAAATATGAGCATTTCATGTTCACTGCAGCATTATTCACAACAGCCAAGAGATGGAAACAATTTAAATATCCCCTGCAAATGAATGGATTAAATAATGCAGCATGTATATACAATTGAATGGCATTCAGCCTTAAAAATGAAGGAAATCCTATGATATGGAACAATATGGATGAGCCCCGAGGACATTATGCTCAACAAAATGAGTCAGTAACAGAAACATAAATATAGGTATGGAATACTTGAAGGATCTCATGTAGTCAAGCTTACAGAAGCAAAGAATAGAATGGTGGTTGTCAGGGACTGCAGAGAAGGTAAAATGAGGAGTTGCTAATCAATAGGTGTAAAATTTCAGTTACACACAACGAAAAAATTCTAGAGATGTGCCGTACAATATAGTGTCTATAATAACATCCGGCATTGTACACTTGAAATTTGCTAAGAGAGTAGATCTCATGTTGAGTGTTCTTTCAATAATAATAATAATAATAATAATAATAATAATAAAAATTCTGTGATGAAGGCTAATAAAATATATTTAGATAAAATAACAATAACGACAAAGTTAATTAGGCCAAGTGGTTGCGGGGGTGGGGGGGTCCAGCAGAGAAACTTTTCCTTTCTTTTTTTAAAAAAAATATTTATTTTTTAATTGTAGTTGAACACAACACCTTTATTTTAGTTATTTATATGTGGTGCTGAGGGTTGAACCCAGGGCCTAGCACTCCTGCTGAGCCACAACCCCAGCCCCTAGCAGAGAAATTTTCCAGCTGGAGAAGAGACACCTTGCTTAAAGCTTTGGAAAAAGGAAGGAGCACAGACCAAACCAAGAGGTGCAGTGTGAGTGCGAACTTGCTGAGGATTGAGGCTTGAAACTTCAGAGAAATGGGAATTCTCTGAAAGTTTTAAACAGAAAATGCCTAATTAACTTTAGTTGCAGTAAAATAATTTTTGGAGGAGACTAAGAATGTGCTGATAAGTTAGGAGTTCCTTTCAATAGCCCAGGTGAGGGGTAATGGCAGCTTGCGCTAGGATGGCAGAACACAGATGGAGAGAAATAGGATAAGAGATGTATGGAGATATAAAATCACAGGATCTGGTGACAGATAAGACTTGGGGTTGAATGAGTCAAGGATTGCTGCCATCATAATTGGATGGATGGTGGTGGCATTCACTGAGATGGGACACTAATGATAAGAACTGGGATTATTTTGGGAGGGAGTAGAAGGAAAGAAACTTACCTCAAATTTTACTTTATATACATTGAGCTTGCCTTTGAGACATCAATTTGAAATACCACTTAGGCAGTAGACATCTATATGTCTGAATCTTAGGGTTAGAGAAATAATTTGATAATTGTTAGCAAAGGAATGGCCATTGAAACCATAGTGGGGACATGTTAATCTTTGGGGGGAGTTTAGAGTGAGCACTGAGCCCAAGTCTGAACTTTGAGAAACCCAGCATTTCAAGGTTAGACAGGCTGGTAAAGGAGACTGAGATGAAACAGCCACAAGGCAGACCCATAAGAAGGGTTGTCACCAGGTGATAAAAGAAGATAGTGTTTCAGGAAGGGAGTAGTGGATAACCCTGCTGAATTTCTCTGGAAGATCAGGATAACATGAGAACTGAAAACTTTCTATTGGATTTAGCAAAATTAAGTTACCAGGAAAAGATGATGCAGTTATACCAGAGTGATTTGAAGAAAGAGCAGAGGTTGAAGAAATAGAAATAGCAAATGCACATAAGTCAAGAAGTCTGGTTACTAAAGTTGCGTAGGTTAAGGTGGAGAGAACTAAGCTGGTTTAAATGCTAATAGGATGTGTCCTCAAGAGGGGAAGACACGGTGGCACATGCCTGTAATCCCAGTGGCTCAGGAGGATGAGGCAAGAGGATTGAGAGTTCAAAGCCAGCCTCAGCAAAAAGAAAGGTGCTAGGCAACTCAGGGAGACCCTGTCTCTAAATAAAATACAAAATAGGGCTTGGGATTTGGCTCAGTGGTCGAGTGCCCCTGAATTCAGTCCCTGGTATCCCCCAACCTCTCAAGAAATGAGGGAAACACATGGGCAAAAAGTTTAGGGTACTGTTAGGAAAAGTGGGAAGGATGGACTATGGAGCCCCGCTGGACTGGGTGGATAGGGATGATGGCTGCTTGGGCTGGACCACTATCTTGAGTTGAGAGACCATTTTGACCAAGCAGCACCTGTGGTCACAATGTGTTGTTAAAGTCACTCATTTATGACCTGGAGGAATTTCATATGTTGTTCAGGTCTAGGGTTTGACTGGGGAGTACTTGAGGAAAATTATTACAGTTGGGTGAGGCCAGTATTGGAAGAATCAGTCTTATTGATCCTGTAGTGACTCAGGATGATGGCAGGATTGGGATGGGGAAAATCAATCTGTTGGTACCTAAATCCTCAATGAATAAAAGAGGACAAAATGTCGGAATCTCTAAATAGCACAACTCTAAAAAGGAACAGAAATGCAAGTTCTGTTATGGCAGAAGTTGATGGGAAGTACAGTTCTAAATGTGACCTTGGGGAATGAAAGGAAACCTACCTGTGTCCTGACTTGGAGGGCCGAAGAGTGTGAAAAGAGAAACCACCTCCACGTGAGAGGGGTTTGGATGCAGCAATAAACTCAGGGTGCAGAGTGTGTTTTAGTTGATGGATGGAGTTAGGAGAACATTACGGAAGGGATTAAAGATAAACAGGAGAGTATTATTTTTCTGAAAAGTAGAGGGGAATGGAGTAGGGAATGGAAGGCTAGGCCAGGGACAAGGATGTACAGACGTGAAAGTCTGATAGAGAAATGGGTGCAAATAAAGGAGTTAGGGCCCGAGGAAGGGAGCTAATTGCATGGGGCTACAAAGGAGGTGGAATGGCCACCATTTACCATCATTTGAGTCAGCAAGCATCCCCCTCACAAAGCCAGAGAGAGACTAGGTGGTGCACACAATCATAACTATGGGAGAACAATGTCTCTCTCATTTACAAAGAAGACAGAACATGACTTGAGTTGTTCCTCCAACATTGGAAAAAAGGATTTCCTTCTGTTCTCTGTTTTACTGTCAAAAATGAGTGCCCCCAGGTTCAAACAGAAACAAGGGTTGTATGAAGTACATGGCTTAATGCTGTCTGCCTTAATGATTGTGTAGCTGTAAGAAGTGTCTCAACCTCTTAGAACCTCAATTTATTCATGTATAAAAAGGAGGTAATAATACTAATTCTTCAAGGTCATCAGGAGATCACCTGAGACCATTCATGGATTCATTCAACATACTTATTAAGTGTCTTCTGATGTGCCAGTTATTGTGCTCAGACCTGGGATATGACAGTGCATGAGATGGGAATGGTCTTGCCCTACTGGAGTTATAGACCAGAGGGTGAGAGAGACAATATCACAATTCATGGCCAGCATGACAGGAGGCCAGCACGACGGGAGGCCAGGCACCTGGTTCAGGCTACACCACGGTCACACATTTGTTCCCTTTCCTTTCTAAAGCTCTCTCAAAGTAATACAACAAGCACTGTTCACTAACACTTGTTAGTTAACTTATTTCAGAAATTTCCAGGGGCTCTCGCACTGTAGGTAGGAACAATATCAGGCCCACACAATGACAGATGGTGCACAGAGAAAACCATGACAAAGTGACTAAATTCATGTCCTACTGGGCTCCTAAGTCAAAGGAAACACAGTAGAAAAATGACAGCATCAAGTCACACATTTAAACCTCAAAACTTTTGGCTCACTGAAGCAGAAAGTGCAAACCATCAAGCTGCAGGGCAGGCAAGCCATTGTCCCAGGACTTGGGCAGTGTGGAGGCAAAACATGGCAGCCTCCAGTGGAGCCTGGAATGAGGCTACAGAGTGCAGATGCCTGACATTCTCCACAGCCCATCAGTCCACTCAAAAATGAAGGGCAGAAGAAAGCCTTCAATTCATTTAATTTCTGGTGAAAGAAGGCCTGGGTTTCCCTAAGATTTACTCATGAGTGACAACATTATTTAAAGACCACTGGGCACAATGCCCTCCTTAAATCCCCAGTGGCCTTGGACAAAAGAATCTGGCTGAGGAGCTGGTCCTGAGCATTGTGAGGGGAGGTGACAGCTGTGTGTCCACAACACTGGAGAGGGATTTCCTCCCCAGGCCTCCCTCGCCTCCCAGGGCTTGCTCTGTGCACTTAGCAGTGCTGGGGACAACAGAGGAGGTAAGGCCCCAGTGGGTGCAGAAGCTCTTAACAGAAAAGCTTCCTAAGTTATTCCTTTAGCAGCAACAGTGGGTGGTGACTAAAGCTCTTGTCTGGGAATTCAGTCAATCTTATTTTGGATACCGACTGGAGAATCCATTGCCCTCTCCTTTCTTGGTAGCTTCGCTGTCACCTGCCCAGCCCTGGAGCTCTAAAAATATTTGTCAGGTTTACTCCAAGTGTTTGTTTACAAGTCTGTGTCCCCATTTAGACTCTTGGCAGATCCTGTGCCTTGTTTATTTTTACTGTAGTGCCTGGCTTGTCATAGGAGCTGAATAAGATGGGGTGGGGAGAAAAGGAAGAGGGGGAGAGAGAGAGAGAGAGAGAGAGAGAGAGAGAGAGAGAGAGAGAGAGAGAGAGAGAGAAGGCAGGAAAAGAGTACAAATAAATGAACAAAACTGGCTCCAAGGTTGGACAAATTGATTAGGAGATGCCAATTTTGACTTCACAAATCTCGTAGGTCCTCAGACATTCCACAGGGTTCTCAGGTTGGGGGTGGGAAAAGGTGTGTCATGGTAACACACCTGTCTTCTTCTTCCACCTATGCTTTAACCCAGCTTTTATAATACATATCGGCTTATATACCAGATTCCTTATTTGTGATTTTGTTTGAATAAAAAATTTGTTTGCTTGTTTTGTTCTGTGTCTGAGAGAATTGTTCAAAAAAATATTGGGCTAGGTTTTTGTTTTTGTTTTTGTTTTTTGTACTTGTATTGCTTCAGCTTTTGACCATTGCTGGAAAATTTTCTGCATCTCTTCTTGGAAGGCTGCCAGAGCAATGATATGAATAAGGAACTTCACTTTTAACTGTATGCATGCTGCTTGGCATCCACATGTCCTGGTTTTGAAGTGTGTGGACCTTGTATGATGATCAAGTGTGCAGACCATCCTACAGTATGGGCCATCTACAAGGTAGCAGAGGAAATCCCATGACTTCCTTTACCTGCTTATTTCATGCCCACCCACTGAGCACCTGCTCTGCATGGGGCTCTGTGAGGCACTGGCAAATAGAGGTGGTAGGAGAAAGTGTTTTGTCCAGGAGCTCACATCCTAGTGAGGCGAGGTGAAGAAATTACAAGGTGATGTAATTCAAGATGCTGAGCAGCTCAGTCAGCAATGTACAAGTGCTGTGGGCAGTGGAATAGGAGAAATAACCTCCTTGAGGACTTGGGAGAGCGTAGGGAAGGCTTAGCAAAAAAGCAACACTAAAACTGGGTCCTATTCTTGGACAATTCTGCAAGACTGGAGACAGAAGGAAAGTGGACCGGCCTAGAGGCACCAGCCACAGGGCACCTCCTGGAAGAGGGGGTCTGGGGTGCTGGACCATCTGGGAGGTGCAGCTGACAAGGCCATGTATGTCAGGCAGGGAGGCTGGAGGTAGGTCAGACCAGATGGAAAGGATCCCTGGAAGCCTCACTAACCATCTGACTCTAGAGGCGCTGGGGAGCCTGTGAAGCTATTAAGGCATGGCTTCATGTACAATCTAAGGAAAGACTGATGACCCTGAAGGCAATGGGGAAGGAAGTCCAGCAGGCAAAGATGGCCCAATTTTCACTTAAATGAGTTCTTGACAGCTGCGGGAGGGGCAGAGGCTGGAGGCTGTGAGGCAGTAATAAGGCTGTTGCCAGAGTCCATGTGAAGGAAGAAGATTAGGGCAGGGCAGAGGAGACAGTGGAAAGAAGGGATAGATTCAGATTCCACGTCAGAGGGAGGGAAAGCAAGACATGATTCCTCCTTGTGTGTTGAGCGGTGGTGCAGGCTTTGGACGTTTCAAGCCCAGGAGACTGAGGCTGGTCCTTGTTTCTGTTTCTCAGCACTGCTCTGTGTCTGTGCTGGGGTACTGAGGGTCTCGAAGATGCTGTCTCTTTCCTGGGGGTGAGATTAGCTATCCCGGTACTAGAGGAGTTGTTGACATCAGTCCTCATGGTTCATAATGTAGCAATATGATTCTATTCTGATTCTCCATGGGCTTCCATATTGGGCTAAATTGTGTACCCTCAAAATTCATAAGTTGAAGTCCTCACCTCTCAGTATCTCAGAGTGTGACCATATTAGGATATAGAGTCTTAAAAAAGGTAATTAAGTTAAAATGGGTTGGTCTGTGTGACACAATCCAGTATGACTTTTGTCTTTATAAGAGGAAATTATGATTCAGACAACATAGAGGAATGAGCACATGAGGATGCACGTGATAAGGTGGCCACCTGCAAGCCAAGGAGAGAGATCTCAGAAGAAACCAAACTTGCTGGCACCTTGATCTTGGACTTCTAGCCTCTGGAGTTCACTATTATAAATTGTGTTGTGATGAGAAAATGAATTTCTCTTGTTTAAGCATGTGAAATTTTGTTGTGATAGCCTGAGTAAACCAATATACTCTCTGTGACTGAATCTCACCTGGGGTACCCGGCCTGGTCCAGGGGATAGAAGGATTCACCTGGGAATTGGGACCATGTTCCATGGTTGGTTTTTTTTTTTTAATTTTTAATTTTATTTTTCTTCAGATCATCCAGCTTCTCCACTGGCCTATTCCATCATTATTGTTTCAGGGTAGGTGAGATGGGCAGGTGAGCCAGGGGAATTCAGTCACTTAAACAAGAATGTGGCTGGGTTAATACGTTTAGGCTGCTGCTTTTTTTCTAAAGAGCAGTTTGTTAAAAATAAAACAACAAACAAACTCATGTGACTCAGTTTCTAGTACTAGCTTAGAGCCAGTTTCTTAGAGGGCTGGGTATTTTGGTTTTAACTGGAATGACTATTGAACTTTGTGGAGGAAATGCCACTTAAAAGAGTAATATACATAAATGAAATCCATCTTCAAGGAGGCAAAGGCCATCAAAAAGGTCAAGGGGACTTCATAAAACCTGCTTCCCTTTAACTGTGATGACTTCATTGTTACATCCAAAGAGAGAGAAGTGTGAGCCTGTGGCCTTAATTAGGTAAACATACAGTTGCTGTTTGGGAATCTCATTGTAAGCAGTGGGAAGACAGGATTTTCACAGACAATTGCTGGATGTGACTAGGTCTGTCTCCAGATCTAACCAGATTATCTAAGCATTGCTCCTTGAACCCGCAATAAAGGAACCTTTTAACCAGTTCCCCTCCAGATTTGGAGATGCCAGATGTTCCTTGTTTTTGGACAGCAACAACAGAAAGCACTGAAAGAGCACAATCTAAAATATCTAAGGAATCTTAGAGTAGTTTTGATTTGCATTTTTCTAATTACTAGAGATGTTGAACATTTTTTCATATATTTATTGATCGAATGTATATCTTCTTATGAGAAGTGTCTGTTCAGTTCTTTAGCGCATTTATTGATTGGGTTGCTTGTTTTTTTTTTTTTTTTTTGTTTGTTTGTTTGTTTTTTGAGTTTTTTTGTGTTAAGTTTTTTGAGTTCTTTATATATCCTGGAGATTAGTGCTCTGATGTGCATGTGGCAAAAATTTGCTCCCAAAAGGTAAGTTCTCTGTTTACCTCATTGATTATTTCTTTTGCTAAGAAGCTTTTTAGTTTGAATCCATCCCATTTATTAATTCTTGATTTTATTTCTTGCTCTTTAGGAGTCTTGTTAAGGAAGTCGGGGCCTAATCTGATGTGATGAAGATTTGGGCCTACTTTTTCCTCTATCAAAACTACTCTAAGATTTCACCTCATGCAATTATCTCAGAATGGCAATTATCAAGAATGCAGACAACAATAAATGTTGATGAGTATGTGGGGGAAAGGACACACTCATACATTGCTGATGGGACTGCAAATTGGTGCAACCAATCTGGAAAGCAGTATGGAGACTCTTAGAAAACTTGAAATGGAATCACCATTTGACACAACCATCCCACCCCTTGGTCTATGTCTGTGTCTGTGCTGGGGTACTAAGGACTTAAAAACAGCATACTATAGTAATGCAGTCACATCAATGTTTATAGCAGCTCAATTCACAATAGCTAAACTATGGAAGCAACCTAGATGCCCTTCAATAGTTGAATGGATAAAGAAATTGTGGTATATATACACAATGAACTATCACTCAGCATTAAAAGAGAATAAAATTATGGCATTTGTAGGTAAATGGATGGAGTTGGAGAATATCATGCTAAGTGAAGTAAGCCAATCCCAAACAAACCAAAGCCCAAATGTTCTCTCTGATAAGTGGATGCTGATCCATAATGGAGGGACATGGGGAAAATGGAGGAAATTTGATAGGGCAAAGGGGAGGGAGGGATGGGGAGTGGGCATGGGGGCAAGAAAGATGGTAGAATGAGATGGACATCATACCCTGTACACGTATGACTGCATATATGGTGTGACTCTACATCATGTACAACCAAAGAAATGAAAAGTTGTGCTGCAATTGGGTACAAGAAGTCAAAATGCATTCTGCTGTAATATATACCTAATTAAAATTAATTAATTAATTTAATAAAATGAAATATCCAAGGAAGTCCCCAATTCAGATGAGGAGTACATACTGCCTAGTCACTCCTCCGGAAAGGGATACAGTGAGGGGGAAAAGCACAGAGCTTAGGAGCCAAACAGACTTGAGTTTGAATTGGCTCCATTGGTTACTAAATATATGACCTTAAGACCACTAATCAACTTTCTGTTGCCCCCAGCTTCCTCATCTATATACCCAGTGTAACATTGACAGGGTGACACACAGGATTCAGTGTATGAAAAAAGATCAAAAGAACTGCACAGAGATGATGATGGTGGCTTGGTCAGCACTGCCAGGAAAATGACTCTCTTCTCTAGTTCATGGTTACCTTGACAAATGAATGTGGAGGATCAGCAACTACCCAACCTTCCTTCATGCACTCAGCAAAAATGAACAATCACCTCCACTACACCAGGCACTCACTACAAAACAGACAGACTCCTTCCTCCACGAACTGAAAGTGTCATTCCAAACCTGTTCGGGATTTTAAACATGTCACAGTAAGATCTGGTGATGCTTTGGCCACTCTCAGAGAGTGGCACCTGCCATAAGAGTAATAAGAACAGGAATAAAAGCTACCACTTTCTACTTTGGTTTTATGCTTCTTCAAACAACATTTTCACACATAACGTGGAAGCCCCACAGAGGCTTTGGAACCTCAACACACAACCAACAAGTGTGGTCTCCATCTCCCTAAGTTTAATAGGAACTTTGTAACATATTTCCCCCAAGTTTAAAATTGATATATGCTCATTACACACAAAAATTGAGAGGAAAAAATAAAATCACACCTTAAAGTCACCCAGAGACAGATCTTTGTACATTTTTGATCCATTTCCTTCAGTCTTTTTTCTATGCTTAAAAAAGTAGAAAATTTTTGTTTAAACAAAATGTCATATGCTTCTTTTTTTTTCACTGATAATGATCTGATTAGCATGTTTCTGCATACTAAAAATTCAGCTTATAACATTCTTAAAAACTGAAAAATAGTACAAATTATTATCTGATAATTCCCATTTTCTATATTATAATTATTTCCAGACCTTCACTATTATAAGTTATGTTTTTGATGAGCACACAGGAAACTTTGCAATTGTGATTTTTTTTTTAGGTTGAACCACTGTAAGTGGACTTAAGAGACTAATGACTCATTCATTCAGCAAATTCTTCATAAGCACCCACTAAGTGCTAGGCACCATTCCAAATTGGCAATATAGCAGAAAGCAAAAAAGTGAAAAACCAATGAAATATTTCTGCTTTCATGAAGCTTACATTCTGGAGAGATGTAAATGATTTTAAGTCCCTCAGGGTGTTGCCAAAACATTTTCAGTAAGACCAGAGTAATTTACAACTCCTCTATCAGCACATAAGTAGCCATCTTGCTACATTTTCATCAAGTTTGCAATTAATTTTTTTTCTATCTTCATAAATATAATGGCGATGTTGTTGTCCATAAGAATTTCCCCCCTTCCCTCTCTACTCCTATGTATTCACCTACTCACAAAACACAAGTAAATTGAAGAGATGCTTGAATTCTCATCCAAAGTGTGCTCTCCAAATGTCAAGTTTCAAAGACTTTTTAATCTCTCTAGTGAGGAACAATCTCAGCCCCACAGCAGGAAGGACAACAGAGGAATCACCTCCTATACCCTGCTACCATAGTCCCCAAAAGTAGCAGGAGATCATGATGACAAAAAGTCAGCAGTGAGCTTCTCCACCCAAATGCCAGATTTCTTAGGGGGGTTAGGCAGGCCAAGCCAGGTGGTCTCTGCAGGGGTCATGAAGTTGGGGTCAATGAGGCTCTCCCATGAACACATTTGGTGAGGTAAAGAACTGAACAATAGAGGGAATTTGGTGCATTTCCATAGAGGTCTTAGGAGGATACTGAGGACTTTGACGTAGGCTTATAATGAAAGGGCTACATATATAAAAATGCAATTTATATTATATATAGGGAAATATATAAAAAGAAGTAAACAAAATAATAAAAAATGAGCAAAGTTAAAATAAGAAATATATGCACAAAATTATCATGAGTATAATATTTTCAAAGTGTTAGAAACTTACAGAATACTCATTTATTTATTTATTTTTAATTTGTTCTAATTAGTTATATGTGACAGTAGAATGCATTCTGACATATCATACATACATGTACTATTACTTCTCATTCTTCTGGTTGTACATGATGTAGAATCACACTGGTTGTGTAATTATATCTGTACGTAGGACAATATTGTCTGATGCATTCTACTCCTATACCCCCCTCCCCTCCCTTTATTTTCCCCTGCCTAATCCAAACTACCTTCTATTTTTCTCTAGCAGCCCCCTGCCACATTGGCATATCAGAGAAAACATTTGGTCTTTGGGATTGGCTTATTTTGATTAGCATGATAATCTCCAGCTCCATCCACTTACCTGAAAATGCTATAATTTAATTCTTCTTTAAGGCTGAATAATATTCCATTGTGTATATATACCACATTTTCTTTATTATCCATTCATCTGTGGAAAGGCTTCTAGGTTGGTTCCATAGTTTGGCTATTGTGAATTGAGCTGTCACAAACATGGATGTGGCTGCATCACTGTAGTATGCTGATTTTAAGTCCTTTGGGTATAAACTGAACAGTGGGATAACTGGGTCAAATGGTGATTCCATTCCAAGTTTTCTAAGGAATATCCATACTGCTTTCCACAGTGGTTGCACCAATTTGTGGGTCCCTCCAGCAATGTATGAAAGAACATTTTTCCCTACCTCCTTGCCAACAATTATTATTGCTTGTATTCTTAACAATTGCCATTCTGACTAGAGTGAGATGAAATCTTAGTTTTGATGTGCATTTCTCTAATTGCTAGAGATGTTGAACATTTTTTCATATATTTATTGCTCAATCACATTTTTTCTTTTTTTTCTTTTATTTATTTATTTATTTTATTGTTGGTTGTTCAAAACATTACATAGTTCTTGATATATCATCTTTCACACTTTGCTTCAAGTGGGTTATGAACTCCCATTTTTAGCCCGTATACAGATTGCAGAATCACATCAATTACATTTTTTCTTCTGTGAAGTATCTGTTCAGTTCCTCTTCCTATTTATTAAGTGGGTTATTATTTTTTTTTTTTTGGTGTTGAGTTTTTTGATTTCATTATATATCCTGGAGATTAATGCTTTATCTGAGGTACAGGTGGTAAAGATTTTCTCCCATTCTGTAGGCTCTCTCTCTCTTCATGTTATTGATTGTTCCCTTTACTGAGGAGAAGCTTTTTAGTTTGAATCCATCTCATTTATTGATTCTGGATTTTACTTTGTATGCTTCAGGAGCCTTGTTAAGAAGTCAGTTCCTAAGCCAATGTGGTGACGATTTGGGCCTACTTTTTCTTCTATTAGGTACAGGGTTTCTTTTCTAGTGCCTAAGTCTTTGATCCATTTTGAGTTGCTGAATACTCATTTATTTTAAAAATATCTATGTATGTGTGTGTCTATCTATCTATCTACACAAACATGCCTTAGTATATATGAGGCACTGTTTTAAGCATTTTCAACTTATGAATAGATACCATTGTTGTCTCCCCTAGATAGATGAAGAAATTGAACATAGAGAATAAAGTACTTGTAAAGTCAGGATTTAACCCCAATTAGTCTCCCTTTAGAGTCTACCCTTAAACACTATCATAAAAAAAAGAGAAACTGATAATTTGGTATAGTAACTTCTGTGGGTCAACAGGTCAGATCAAGAGAGATGTATCTAATGACTTCTATGAAACAGGCACTGTTGTGGCCCAACATCATCAAGACCATGAATGGGAGGGCTAGGAAATTAAATCTGGCTTAAGATCTATCTGGACTCAAGTACACTCTTTCTACTACACCCTGCTTAAAGGAAAAGGTTTTCTCACTTGTGGTGAAGTGCATGGGGCATAGTTTGCCCAGGCCTCAATATTCTTTGAACAAAAGGCCACAGCGGGAAGAGAAGCTCCCAGTGTGTTGTGTTTAGGGGGACCATTATGTTGAATGGCACCTTCAAGTGCTCCCTCCCTGCACCATGCCCCAGACACTTTAATATGGTCCAGGTGGTTCAGAGTTTACCTTTTGGATTCAGAGGCCTCCATGCAACAAATAACAGTCTTTAAGGATTTTAAGAAATGTTCTTACAATCTCAACCTTTGGCATTAGAATCTGCTGAACCTCCAGTTATTGAAAATTCTTTTATATTTTTCCCTTGATAATTCACACTGTACTTCAGACTGCTTTGATAGCTCCCTTAACAGTTGCCTTCATATTTCAAACCTATGAAATGACATATTTGAAGGGATTATTCATTTTTTTCCAATGGAAAGCACATATACCCCATAATGCTTTAATAATACTAACCAGATGGATTGAGAGGACTTTGACAAGGAGTTTCTTTAGTTAATTTGAGAACATACTGAATTTTAGTCTCTTTTGACCATTGAAAAAATGGGCAGAAGAAAAAGTGCTCCATAAATTTCCTGCTTATGCAATTTTAATACTTTCATCATGCTCAGATGAATATATTTAAAGCTAAATCTCCCCTTCTTCCATTTTGAAAGTAGAGGTTTCAGGATTTATTCAGGAAAGCCCAAGAAAATATTTACTTATACAGACTAGTTACCCCTAAATAATTCCCACTCAAAATAGAAGGAGAAGAAGAAAAATACCTCCATTCAGTGCTCATGCTGGTGTCTTTCTCCATTACCCTCAAAGAGTCCAAGAGCCTTCAAGACAATTTCTTCTTCATGTAAAGTCATAAGTTGCCAGGACCAGAAGGGACCTTAAAGATAATATGGTCTACATTTTTCATGTTCTAGATGAAGAAACAAAGAATTTCAGATTTGGCAAAGGTCATGTAAGTAAGAAATGACAGAGTTTAGCCTTGATCCCCATTCTGTGTAATGTCCACTGATTATATAACTTTGCCTCTTTTCTGCTCTGCTTTCCTGTCTTTTTCTTACTTTTTCCACTTCCTTTGATAGACCAGGTCTTGTGTGGTGATGGGACAGGCCAAACCAGAGCAGGCCAGATTGTGAACAGCAAAGTTACAGGCAATAGAGGGAAGGTCTGGTAACTGAGAGCCAGAAAAGGTCTTTTCACAGAGTCTGTATACTATATTTAGATCAGAGAATTTGACATCAGATCATAGAAGTGCTGCCAACAGATCAAGTAAGCAAAGGGTAAGAGAAACAACTGAAATTGCATTTCAGTGTAGGACTCTTCATCATAAGAACTGAAGTACATATGCACAAAACTCAACTCAAAGTGGATTAAGTACTTAGGAATTAGACCAGGGACCCTACACCTAATAGAAGAAAAAGTAGGCCCAAATCTTCATCATGTTGGATTAGGCCCTGACTTTCTTAACAAGAATCCTAAAGAGCAAGAAATAAAATCAAGAATCAATAAATGGGATGGATTTAAACTAAAAAGCTTCTCTCAGCAAAAGAAACAATCAATGAGGTGAAGAGAGAGCCTATAGAATGGGAGCAAATTTTTACCACACGCACATCAGATAGAGCACTAATCTCCAGTGCTCTATCAAAAACTTAACACCAAACAAACAATCAAACAACCTAGTCAATAAATGGGCTAAGAAACTGAACAGACACTTGTCAGAAGAAGATATACAATTGATCAACAAATATATAAAAAATGTTCAACATCTCTAGTAATTAGAGAAATGCAAGTCAAAACTACGCTGAGATTTCATCTCATCCCAGTCCGAATGGAATTATCAAGAATACAAGCAATAATAAATGTTGGTGAAGATGTGGGGGCAAAGGCACACTCATATATTGCTGGTGGGACTGAAAATTGGTGCAACCAATCTAGGAAGCAATATGAAGATTCTTTAGAAAATTTAGAATGGAACTACCATTTGACCTAGCTATCCCACTCTTCAGTCTATACCCAAAGGACTTAAAAACAGTATACTACAGTGACACAGCCATATCAATGTTTATAGCAGCACCACTCACAATAGCTAAACTGTGGAATAAAACTAGATGCCATTCAATAAATGAGTGGATAAAGAAACTGTGGTATATATATACACAATGGACTATTATTCAGCATTAAAAGAGAATAAAATTTTGGCATTTGAGTTAAATGGATAGAGTTGGAAAATATCAAGTTAAGCAAAGTAAGTCAATCTCCAAAACCCAGAGGCCAAATGTTTTCTCTGATAAGTGGATGCTAATCCATAATGGGGGAAAGCATGGGATGAGCGGAGGAATCTTGGTAGGGGAAAAAGGGAGGGAGGGGAGGAGAGGGGTTATGTGGATAAGAAAGATGCTATAATGAGATTGACATCATTACCCTAGGTACATGTATGATTGCATAAACATTATGACTCTATGAACAACCAGAGAAGTGAAAAATTGTGCTTCACTTGTGTACAATGAATCAAAGCGCTTCCTGCTGTCATGAATAACTTATTAGAGCTAAGAAAACAAAACAAACAAACAAACAAACAAAAAAACTGAGGTACAGAACCAAGGCAGAGACATGGCCAGATGGACCCAGAGGAGCTGAAATCAAAATATGGAGCTCAGTTCCAAGGAACAAGTTTACAAGGCCAGGTACAACTAGCAGTGAACTTCTGGCCTAGAGTTCCTTCAACTATCCCCAAACAGTGTAGAAGAGACAATAGCTATCTAAATAAATTCACATACTTCCATGTATTTCCATATATGCTTTGTGGATAGATTGGGGCCATGTGACTAATCAAAGGAATGAAGGGAAGTAGCAACCATGAGAGCCACATACTTTTTGTTGGGAGGGAAAGAAGACACTAGAAGTCCTAGAGAATAGATCTCTGTCAGCTCTTTGTCCACCCTACTTGAGCACTGTGATGAAGACGCTGGAATACATGCATGCTTAGACACAGCATGTTCATTTTACCTGAGGGCTTAATGACTACATGGAAAATGCCTTTGAGCAAGAAAGTATACCCTGCTACATAGGGGCTATCTGCTAGAAGAAAACAAGAACAAAGAAGGTTTCCCCATAAAACTAATGCTCTCTGTCTATTATAACTGCTTATTTTTTTGCAAGCAGGATAAATGTGGGGAATTTATAAATGGTAAATAGCAATCATATAAGCATGCTTAATCATAAATATATTTATATACATGTAAATTGATATCAATGTATTTACATCAATTTAAATCTATAACCCATTTAATCTTTCCAACACATGAATGAGGCAGATATTATTTCCATTTTTAGATCAGGAAACTGAATCACAGAGTGTGAGTGATCTGGAATACAAACCTCTAGATTAGAAATCACATCTTAATAAGTAGTTAGAAAATTATTGCTAAATGTTTATATACTGGTACTGTAATTTAAACTGAATCAATTTATTATACTTACCTATATTTAAATTTAAAATCAATCATTTTAAAGTAAATAATTCAGTAGCATTTAGTGCAACTCACAATGCACTTACAATTTCAATTTAGTTCCAAAACACTTTTATTACCCTCCAAAGGAACTTTCTACTTAGTCATCAATTGCTTCCTGATTCTTATTTCCTAAGCTCTACGCAGCCCCCACCCCTTACCAACAATTAGTCTATTTTCTGTATCTACATATTTACTTATTCTGTATGTTTCACATGAATGGAATTGTATAATATGTAACCTTTTGTGTTTGGCTTCTTTCAGTTAGCACAATGTTTTTGAGGTCATCCATGTCATATCACTCACTAGTACTCCATTCACTTTTATGGTGAAGTAATATCCCCATATATACTACAGATTATTTATCTACTCATTCACCTGTTGATGGACATTTGGTCTGTTTATCCATCTGTTGATGGATAGGACCATAGGCCCAACTGTACCTGCAGGGTTTCTCATCTGCATCACTCGTTACCCATTGGAGCATTTGTACATGCTGTTATTCCACAGTTACAAGACTGAGTATGCTTCTGAGTCGTGAGGCCTTCAAGCTGAGAATCTGACCAGGTATTGGTCCTGGAAAGGATTTTAGAAGTGGTAGAAGAAATTACTCTGGGTGTAGAAGATTTTTTGGGTTCAGCTTTGCCTCCAACAGCTATGTGACTCTGGACCAGTCTCTCTGGGTCTCAGCTACCTATTAATTCAGAGGAACTCTGAGTCCCTTCTAGTCCTAACAATCAATGACTTGCATTTTCTCTGTGAAAATTACTTTTTGCTGAATTACATCAGAGTCAGTAGTCTCCAGTAATTGTTATTCATTGTTGCTGTCTATTTTAGGTTCTATTTAACTATATTATTTAAATCTTGGTAACAATTCTTTAAAATATATTTATTAAAAATCATGCCTACTTTATAGATGGAAGAGACAAGTAACTTCCCCAAGTCATATAGCCAAAGGGGAAAGACAATGACTGAAATTCAGGCAGTTGGACTCCAAAGACCTCTGTTCTTTTTCGAGTCTCTGTTTTTCAATGATTTTCTCTTCCTGATTTTATTTTCCCCTAATACAGACCTGTGGGTCTTCCAGAAAAGTTGTCTGTCCATAAAAATTGACTGTTTCTCCACTCCACCTATTTTTCCCAGAGCTTCTGAAGCCCACATACATCACTCCCATTGAAGTACCTGGGAATCAGATCCATGAGAGGAAAATTCACTTCTCCTCCTTCCCCAAGGCTACCTGAGCAGATAACAATATCACGTGACCCTCACATGATCAGTTTATCTACCCATTGATCTCTATTATCTTATGGGTTTGTTACAGTGATTCTATAAATTAGTTGAGGATTAATTTTACCAGTGAGGAGGCTGAGAGGTAACTTGCCCATGGTCATATACCTGGCTTATACCATTTTCTTCTGGGGCCTTTGATGAGCCGGGTTGAACTGGAGTTTGGGAAAATATCTCAGGAAAGTGCAAAAGTTTCTTTGTGGACAGCAAGGGGATGAGGGTGCTACTTACAGCCATACACACAAATGCCATTCAGAATATTAGCCCTGACCCTACAGAATCAATTGGTGGCCTATTTCAGGTGAAGCTATTTCAGGTAGCTTTGGGTACTCTCACAATCCATTATGCAGGCCTTCTTCTCTGTTCCATGAGCTTGAGAGTCCCCCAAAATATCTCAGACAACTCCAATGTTTGATTTTCACCAGATGCAGCTTAAGACTCATGTTCTCCTGTGGATATGGGAAAATCCTGCATCATACACTAGAAAGTGACCCACAGTTCAGTGCTGATGACTCTTCCAGTACATAGAAGTAGAGGGATTTCAGTGGAGTGACTCGGTGCCTTTGGTTGGATCACTGTTTTTGATTTGGAGGCCTTATGTTTGGAAAATCTGGCTTTGGATTAATTGATGCTTACTATTTCTGTCTTAATCAACCCCAATTCTTTTTCGAATCCAGGTGTCACAAGAAGAAGGAAATATAAATATGTGAGGTTGCTGTTTTCAGCAAATTCACTCTGCAATCAATGCCAAACCAGGCATTGCCCTAAAACCACTCTGTCACCAACAGCAAGAAAAGGAGATAGGGTTGCATTTCTTGGAAGCCAACAGCTTGATTTTCATTTTGGCACATTGTGGGGTTTGTTTTTGTTGCTGTTATTCTTGTTGTTCTGGAATGAAGGACAGGCTTATTTTCAGAGCTGGGTTTATGATTAAACTCAGCATTATTTCTTGAAACAACTTGCTAAATAAATTCTATTGACTTAATACATTCATAGCCATTAGAAACCTGTCCTCCCCAAGAGAGATCCTTGTAGAATACAAATGTAACTGTGCTACTCCTTATTTGGGATATTCTGACCACAAGTTTCTTTTTTAGCTTTAGTGGCTGGACTGGTCTCTATTATGGTAGGTAGATCCATGCCACACTGGCCATTAGATACTTTGAATATCATCCTTTCTTATTAACTTCTACTTCTACCCTTACCATTTTGAATGAACCAGGCTTTTTGGTCTTTTCATAGCTTCCCTTTGGAAACTCCCAACTTTCTCTAAGTCCTCTTAGCCTTCAATGCTCTCAAGTCTGAGAAATCTCCCTAGCCTCATCTTCTCCTCCTTTCCTCATCATGCACATTATTAACCATCCCTCCTCTCTGATTCCACAGAACTGTACACAAACCAATGAGTTGAGAGACATAGGTTTTTTTTTCCCCCCACTAAAGGGGCACATCTAAAAAGAGCTAAGTGAATATCATCAGAAAAAAAAGGCAAGCTAGGAAAGTAAGTCCTTCTAATAAGAGATTTATAGAATCTAAGAGTTGAAAGTTATTCCCATCTCCTTCTGTAGTATCCTCAATAGATTTTTTTTTAGCTTCAAAGCATGCATGTCCAGAGATACAGAAGCTAGTTTTTTTTTAAAACAAAGTGTGTGTGTGTGTGTGTGTGTGTGTACGTGCACGCACGCTCATGTGGGTTGTTTTGTTTTACATTGAGCAAAAGTTGATCTTAAAATAATCTCCACTTAATATGTCCTTGATCCGACTTCTAGAACCAAGCAAAATAAGTTTCCATACTAATTGATGATCCTTCAGATGTTTGAGAAAAGGCTCTCATCTGTCTTCTGTCCTTCTAAAAGACAATGAAGGTCCTGGAATCATTCTTTCTGTCCTGCTAGGAAAAGGATTATGCCAAATGTACCTATCAGGTATTTCCCAAGTGTCTAGCAGCAAGAAGTTGTTAGAGAGGGTAAATACATTTGTTACAGAATTAATTCCAGTACAAGAATAAGCAGTATATTGCTTAAGTAGAAGATTGCAACACAAAAGAAAACAGTCAAAAAACCTAGAAGGTATTTCTTAGGGAATGTTCCAAACATCTTGCAATGGATCCTGCAGATTAAAGTTCAGCTGCAGCTTATTATTTGTGAAGTATTATATCTATTTCTTGTAGAAGGACGAAGGGGCAGGCAAAAAATAATGAGTCCACCCACACTTGATAAATTTAGGAAAAATTCCTAGGAGGGGCCACTATGGGGAGCTGGAGATCATTCTGGAATGAAACCCAATTCTAGTAAAACTAAATATGCATGAGAAGAAAGCAGTCTGGGTAGTGTCAGAGTTGAGTTTGGAAAGTGATCTTGGAATTTTTCTCTGAGGATCCACTTACAATAGTGATGTTTTCAGGTTGGGGTTTTGCCTGGAGTCAGAGCAGCTGGACTCAAATACCCTCTAAGCTCCCTCTAGAGGTTGAGGTGTGTAGTTGCCAAAGGAGCTAGGGGACTTGGAAGCCTGCCCCCGTGTCCAGAGGGAAGTCTAGATGAATTATTGGTTCTCGAACAAAATCTGTTAGTTGAAAACATTAAAAGCAAAACAAAACTTCCCCATTCTGTAAATATAGCAAGGCTGAGATCAAATGCATTGTGAATGTACACTTGTATAAGAGAGGTAGTAAACTGGTAATAGTCTAAAACTTTAAATTAGATACTTTGATTATAACTGATTTGATTATAGCAGCAATTAATTTTAAAAAAATCATAACAACTTCCTGGATATGATGAATTCTAAAAAGGTACATTATCTTTTGGTTAGTATTTGGTAGAATAATGATCATCATTATAGCCACCAATTATTGAGTACTTTTTATGTGTCAGGTGCTGGATAAACACTTTACTTACATTTTTTCTCTTGTAATTTTCATAAACACCCTTTGAGATCAATTCTGTAATTAGCACTATTTTATAATCCATTTTGAATGAACCAGGCTCTTGGGTCTTCTCATTTAGAGAAGTTAAATCCTTTGTATGAGTTGATTTAGTTGTTGTAGTGATGCCAGGATTTGAAATCAGGCTTGTACTCTTAAGCACAAAACAATGTTTTCTCACTAGAGGAAACTGGATTCAGCAAGATTACTGAGTAGTCCCAGGAACACAACTTTCAAGTGACACGAAACTAGCAAGTGAATGAAAGTATATATGTGGTACCTGATCCATCACGGACATTCAATGAAAACCAGCTCCCTCCCCCTCTGTCAAAACAATGCTGACTACCTGTGTCTTAAGTGAGATTTCAATAGCATAAATACTCCTGAGGAGACAACCCAGTCCATTTAACGTTTGCATACTGTCACCTAGACCTGTATGCTGCCTTTATTGAGTGCTAAATGAATATTTGCCAGCTGGATCATAGAAAGATTAAATTCCACTAGGCCTGTCTTCAAGGAGCTTATGATCTGCTGGAAATGATAAAATTTGTGCACATAAACATACTCACACACACACACACACACACACACACACACACACACCCTAATATGATAGTCAGAAGAAAGTTAAAATATATTGAAAAATATATAAAGCAATTCCACATTTTCACATAAGACTGAAAGATTTGCCTATGTGCAAGAAAACATACAAGAATATTGATTGAAAATTTGTTTATAATACTGAAAATTGACAACACCTTAAATGTTCATCAACACAAGACTGGAAGAAATACATTTTAGTATACTGGCACAGTAAATGCTACACAATGATTAAAATAAGTGATCTAAAACTAAATGTATAATTTGGATGACTCTAAAAACACAATAGGCAAAAATGTATTGATGTTATACTTATAACACTAACTGTGTACAGAGCATTAACTTATGTGCTTGGCATGTCTTAATTAATTAATTTTTTCCTTGAAGCAACCTTTTGAGTATAGGAACCATCACTAAGTCCACCCCAGAAATGAGGAAATCTAATAAGGATACCTACATTTGATATAATTGCCAAAATGCTTAACCAAATGCAAATGTAGTACAATCATAAAAACAGGCACAGGAATCATTAAACACAAAATTTATGATAGTGATTACATTAGGGGTGATGAAAGGAAGGGACACGTGACCAGAGAGGTGAATAAAAGGGGCAACAAATGCATTTATACTGTTTCATTTCCTAAGCTAGATGGTTAGTGTATAGATATTTTTTCATTCATTATAATTTTTTTCTATATCTGAAATATTTCATAACTAAGAAAGTGATATATAAGCAGAAACTACATACCCTGAGGGCTCAAAGGAAGGAGACATGATGCCTAAGATTCCATGGAGGAAGGGGCATTTAAATTAAGCCTAAACATGATAGGTAGGATAACATGGAAATTCAACAAGTGTGGGAATCAGTGCACGCTCACCCGAGTGATGCTGCACACACAGGTGGAAGCTGCATTCAAGGCTCAGACTGTTAGAAAAGATTTCACTTTCCATTCCAAAACCACTGGCAGAGGAACTCAGATGTTGGATTTGGTGGCAACAATATCTACTCCGCTTTCTCTCTGTGTCCATAGCTGGGGACCCTTTTGCCTTTCTATGTTGAGTGACTACGAATTCATGAATCTGTTGGTATCTTGTTTTTTTTTTTTTTTTTAAGACTGTGGGTGGGTGAGGGGTATTATCTGCAACTCAATGGCAGATTGACTGTTGTGGAGGATCTGTCTTTACAAATATGAGTAATGACAGAATGAGTGTCTGCTTCTGAGTTTTGGGAGAATGATGAGAACTTGTTGTAACTTGAAACCTAGTCAGTGACTGGATGACAATAAATTGGTGTTATGAGTTTTGCTGAATAAAATAAACTCAACTGTTGGCCAGAAAGTCCAGGCACAGAGTATGATCACAGATAAACCGATTTTTGTGTAGCTTCAACATTGGGTCTGGGTGGCCCCAAACTGCCTCAAGCCAAGCTCACTTGTCCTGAATTTGGGTCTCAGTCTCTTCCCCCACCCTACTACCTACTCCTATGGGGACTTGCCATACTTGGAAACTCTTGCTGATCTATTCTTCACTGATTATTTGACTGCCTGTGATATGGATCAGAAAATCTGGGATGGCGTAACTCAGAGCCATTTCACCAGAACCCCTAGGAACAATAGTTGCTGCTCATTGGTTTCCCAAATGCACTGCAGAGAAACATCTGCTCATAAACACTTGTTTAATACAAATGAACATCTTCTATGGAAACAATCTAAGTGCCTGTTGAGGGATAAATGGATAGGGTATATATGTGTGTGTGTGTGTGTGTGTGTGTGTGTGTGTGTGTTTATATGTATACATATTATGTTTGTGTATGTGTATATGTATGTATGAATATCATTTAGCTCCAAAAAGAAGGAAATGCTACCATTTGTGACAATATGGATGAATCTGTAAGACATTGTGTAGAGTGAGCCAGATACAAAAAGACAAATAACTCATGATCTAACTTATAAGTAGAATGTAAAAAATTGAAACTCAAAAAAACAGGAGTAGAGTGATAATTGTCAGGGGGTGGGGCAGAAACTGAGGAGAAGGTCAAAGGGTACAAACTTTTAGTTATGAGTAAGCTCTGACAATCTAACATGAAGCAGGGTGACTACAGTTAATAAGTAATTTATACCTGAAATTTGCTAAGAGATTAGATCTTAAGTGATCTCATTTCCACCCCTTGCCAAAAAGGGAGGGACAGGTGACTATGAGAAGTGATAGATAAATTAATTATTTTGATTGTGATTACCATTTCACAATGTATACACATATGAAGTCATCATGTTGTAGACCTTATATATATATGATTTCTATTTGCCAATTATAAAGTTGGGGGAAGAAAAAAGAAGACTCCCTGGTTAGTGCTGCATTCAGAGGAAGTCTTCCTTTGTCAGGGAATGGAAACATGTAGAAGTCAAGTATGAAGACAGGGCCAGCTGTTGGCTCTTCCTGTGTTTCTACATGTCAGATCTTGGACTACCCACTCTCTAAACTTCAGTTTCCTCATCTGTTAAATGAGGGCAATAATGGCCTCCATCTCAACAGTTGCTGTGAGGATCAGGACAATATACCAACATCTATCATTGTGTGCCTAACCCATGCTCAGCACTTTGAGACAGGAGCTCACAATCTTCCCAGCATCTCTAAGAAGGAACTGGGGAAGAGAGGCCTTAAGTGATTTGCTCCAGTCATGTAGCTAATTGTGGAGCAGGAATTCAAACCCAGGCCTGCCTGGCTCCAAAGACCAGTACAGCTCTGGTAGCTGCAAAGCATTTTACAAATGCTATTATCAGTACTCTTCTAGAAATTATAAACTTCACTAGTTAAAAATCCTCTATTGAACTGATCTGATAGGATTAATTTAAATCCCAAATTCATGGGCTATGGGTACTTTTGCTTTAAGTCCAGGAACTCTTTGCTCCATGAGCACACTACACACTTTTTTTCCTTTCTGACTGTACTCTCAGTGGGCCAAGTAGACTTTAAAGGCCCCCCAAAGGAAAAACAGCCTTCCTGGGGCACCCAGGTCTCCTGATCCCCAGGGAGTTCTTACTTCCTATCTTCTCTGCTTCTTGGTAATAATCACTAATAAGGTGCCTAAGGACTGTGTGTGTGTGTGTGTGTGTGTGTGTGTGTGTGTGTGTGGTCTCCCAAAGGTAAGTCCTCAAACCCCAAATATTCACCCCATTTGCCAAACACTTCCCTGAGCTAAGTGCTCTTGAAATTAAGCTTTTCAATATGTTCTTTGTATCCCTCTAACCTAAAAACAGGTCTAGTCACTTCTTTTATACTGTTTTTATTCTTATTATTGTATTAAATATTAAGGGTTTGGTATTCCCAGTTACATACCACTTCCTATTTCAACTAAATTGAGTTACTTCATAAAATGTCTAAAATGCTAAATCATGTAACATGTGGCCACAAGAGGACTTCTAGGATTTTTCACTGTAAGTATACACCCATCCTAATAGAACCAAACTCTCTCTCTCTCTCTCTCTCTCTCTCTCTCTCTCTATATATATATATATATATATATATATATATATATATATATATATATATAATCCCCAACAATGAAAAGGCAAGAGCTATGGAATCCCCAACATGAAAAGGCAAGAGCTATGGCCAGGACATGCTTTTCTGAATTTCTGGAAACAAAATAAATTTATGAACTATTCTTCCACATGACTAAATGTTAATGAGCTTCTGGTTACATTTGGACCCTACACACATATTTTAGGGCCACAATTTGAGAAGCTATCACCTCTGGGTCATTGAAAGAGTGGTATTTTAGAGCTGGAGGTGACCTGATAAATCATTTAGTAAAGGATTCTCAAATTCCTGGTGAAACTGATTAGTCAAAAACAAGGGATTGACTGGTCAAAAACAAAGCACCACTCATGTTCTATCCATTGCCAACCTACTACATGAGCAACTATGTCAAGCACTTTACACACATTAACTTATTTTTTCCCTTCCCCAAATCTCACACGGTAGATACTGCTATTGTTCCCATTTTATAGATGAATAAACAGAGGCATACAGAGTTAAATGAACTGCACAAGGTTCAAATCCTGATAGGAGCACTCCACTTGCTCACTTTTTCATAGTGCCTCTTGAATGAGGCACAAATAGAACCCTGAGGTGGGGATGACTCAGTGCAGATCACAGAGCTAGAAAGAATCCACTTGGGTCTGAGTCTGCATTTGACTTTGCAGGGCTGTGGCAGCAGAGCAGTGTGTACAAGTGCACAGACTGTTGGTGGCAGTATGAGGTCTTGCAGCACCTCTTCCTCTTCTCTACTCCCCTAGTCAGAACATGTTAGCATCCAGACCCTGACAGGTGTCTTGGGGTTGGGACAGAATGAAGCCCTAATTCATGGATCTGACTCTCAAGGATTCTCTTGTATCACCACCTCCTGGAGTCACAAAATATCCTTGCAGTGGTTTAAGAGCATACTCCTTTGAGAAAATTTTTACAAACAACAAAAAAGAAAACACAAACATCTTAACCTCATGGAATGTATGGAAACGTAGAAGAAAGTAAAATTTATAATCTGGCCACCCAAGGTTAATCACTACTGACATTTTGTTACATGTTCCTCTAGTCACTTTTGGACAATGTGGGTATTGTTAGCCATGACTAAAAAGAATGCAATGTTATATCCTGCTTTTCCCACTAAATATTGTCTATATTTTGATCTACCTTTTGTAAATATCTTTTAAAAGCTTGATAACATACCATTATGCACATATGCTATAATTTTCTTAAACATTCCTCTGGTTAGCATTTATGCTATTTTAAATGTTTCATTATCATAACTAACAGTATAAATTTTTTCCATGAAAAATACCTTTTGTGATATTTACTTGTTTTTTCTTGGAAAGATTTTCAGCATGAAAGTACTGGAACTTATCTTCACATGGTGACATTAAGTTTCAAGCTGTTAATTGTCATTATGGAAATTGGCAAGTTATCATGGGATTTTAAAATGCATTTTCTTTTCAAGAACTATTGTTTTCTGAATTGTACCAGAGGTCTAGTCCTTTGTTAGAATGGGAAATAAGATGGCAAGTGGAAGTATCCTGCCCACTCATGATGTGAGCTGGTCTGAAAGTGGCAGCACCACAAAGTGGTTAAGAACAAAGGTTGTATCTCAGTGATAAGCCTTCAAAAAGCCCCCAGCCCCATTCTAATCATTAGAAAAAAACATCAGGGGCTGGGGATGTGGCTCAAGTGGTAACATGCTCGCCTGGCATGCGCAGGGCGCTGGGTTTGATCCTCAGTACCACATAAAAATAAAATAAAGATGTTGTGTCCACCAAAAACTGAAAAATAAACATTAAAAAATTCTCTCTTAAAAAAAATCAGGTAAATGCAGTTGGGAGACATTCTGAAGGACACCTGGCCAGTACTCAAGACTGCCAAGGCCATGAAAAATAAGGAAAGACTGAGGCACTGCAAGATGGACTAGGGAGATGTGAAAACAATGCAATGTATCCCCTGGATGAAATCCTGGAAGAGAGTAAACTGGTCAGATCCAAATAAAGTCTGGAGTTTAGTTAACAGCAATGTACCACTATCAACTAGTTTGAACAAATGCTTTATGGAAATGATAACAATGTGAGGAAGCTAGGTAAGGGGCACACGTGAACTCTCTAAAGATCTTGGCACTTTTTTTTTTATTAAATCTAAGTCCAAAGTAAGAGGTTTTTTTTTTTTTTTTAAGGAAAAAAAGAGAAAAGATGAAGAACAAGGGTTCTGGAGCCAGTCTGATTTGGTTTTGAGTCCTGGGTCTGGCACTTATTATAGCTGAGTTGCCTTGGACAAATTATTTCTTTAAGCTTCAGTTCATCTATTATATGTGAAGAAAATTACTGGCTACAGGGGGTGGGGGAGGTTATAAGGTCTTAACAACACAGATAAAGCACTTGGCATTATTCCTGGTATAAAGTGAGCACTCATTTTATTTGTTTGAGGCTTCTTTCTTAGTTTCCTCTAAGGTAATTAAGAATTTTATAAAGTAGAAATAAATGGCTATGTAAAAAATATAAAAAAATTAAATAGCCTCATTAAAACATTAAGGAGACAAAACTGTTACATGAGTCTGGAAATGGTAACTGATGTGGCCTTTTGTATTGCTGCTCTTGTTTTCTATGTAGTTTTGGGGTCATTTCTTAAGGATAGATGTAGTGAGAAGATGCAAGGTTTTGAAGACACTCCACAGTTTAGCAATGATTACCAAAAATAACCAACTTACAGATACTCATTGTAAGACATGGAATTCTTTCATTTGAGCTGCTTAGAAAAACAATCTTTTAGAGAAATGAAAATGGTCTATTCTTGGCCTCTATCCAAAGGCAAATTATTTTACTATGAAAGTCTAAGGAAAATAATTTAACCACAAGCTATGTGAGCAGGAGAGGAAAAATAACCAAAGTATAAAGAAAAATACACCCTGGCTCTTTCATATATATAATTTCTTTTTTGGGTGTGAAACTGCAGCACAGATGTAAATAAAACCTGATCTCTAAATGACACATGGAAAATAAATAACTCAAATATAAAAAATATTCTGATCTGATATTATATTGCAGTAGAAGACAGTGAATAGATATGGCTGAAGCTGCTATTCAATACCTTTAGACCTGGAATTTAGGTTCTGAGTTCAAGTCCACTGTCCCAGCCAAGAGGTATATTATCATAGACTACCTAACCCCTAACTTTAGTCTCCTCACTCCAAAAAAATGTGATAATATCTATTGAAGACTCTTGCGGAGTTAATACAAAGACTACATGAGATAATGTATGTGAAAAATGCTTGCACATAGCACACATGGAGGGAATACTTAGCTGAATCTAAGAAGAAATGTTATCTTAGTCTAGGTCTTAAGACATCCAGCATCAAGCTGGTCACATGTATGAACTTGTTTTGAATGTTAAAGAATTTGCAATCTTTT
Organism: Marmota monax; assembly: GCF_021218885.2. NCBI lineage: Eukaryota > Metazoa > Chordata > Mammalia > Rodentia > Sciuridae > Marmota > Marmota monax. The sequence goes on along the minus strand of NW_026695236.1, from coordinate 3,622,665 downwards.
TGGTTGAAAACACTATTTATATGAAGATTATAAAATAATAAGGTGTTAAATTGAGGGTTAAAACTCTGGTATTACTAGGCACTGTGGCATATACCTATAATCCCAGTGGCTTGGGAGGCTGAGGCAGGAGGAATACAAGTTCAAAGCCAGCCTCAGCAAAAGTGAGGTGCTAAGCAACTCAGTGTGACCCTGTCTCTAATAAAATACAAAATAGGGCAGGGGATATGGCTCAGTGGTTGAGTGCCCCTGAGTTCAATCCCAGGTAACCCCCTCTCTCAAAATAAATAAATAAATAAATAAAATAACATGGTATTGATTAGCGTCCACTTCCTTTTGGCTGCTAAATTCTGCTTTACTTGTCAACATGATCCCTTTTGGAAGTGGAGAGAAGAAACAGTTTGGATTAAATATCATACAATAATGAAGGCATCAAATTTAACTTTTGGGTAGGAACCGGATCATCTGATTAATGTTCTTTTAATTACAGGATTAAAAGAACAGGATTCCAACAGTAACAAATTTTTTTACCTAGAGAAAGAGATTTTCCACCTAAACAATTTTCTGATGTAATAAATTTTGCCCCTTTAGTGCTAAAATTTCAATATTTTTGGACAAAAATAAAATTATTTCCACTGTTTCATACTCCAGATTACAAACAGATGACTTGTCTTCTTTCAAATCAATAGCACTTAACACAATGTCTGATACCTACTAGATGTTCAATAAATGTTTTATTAAAACTATTTTTATGATGCATATTTATAACCTTGAATAGTTAATGAAAGTGATCTGGTTTTATTCTGTGCTCAGTCATTATTCTGAGCACAATAACTGTATCTCATCTCATGTGAAGGAAGTCCTCTGTCTCAATTTGCCTTTGTAAAATGGTCTCAGATCTGTGATTTTAAAATTTTTTCAGCTTGATTTTTAAGTCTTCTATCTTGTCTTGTTGAAAAGGCATTAGCCATCATTGTTATTATCTTACCTCCTTTAAAGGTCTACCCTTTTCTAATATGTTGTGTATGGAAAACCAGAGATGTAAATGGTTAGAACAACTTCTAAAAATCAGAGTAAATAGGCTTTCTGCAGGGACTTCCGAAAGTATCTGAACTCAGATCTTTGGATTGAAAATTTATTCTTTCTCCACCACACCATAAGGCTGTAGAGAAAATGTTGATCACACATAAGGGAACAGCCATTTAAAGAAGTTCATCATGAGATTCACTTGCACATTGATCTCACTGACTATAAAGGGGTCACCTTTATTTCTTCAAGATACAGGAACCTCTAACAGATAACCCACTTTGAGAAGTTAGTTTCAGCTACTTGTATACCTTAGATGTTTCTTGTTTGACTATTTTAAACTTCAGATACTTTGCTAGTTCAGCTAACCTCTCTGTCCTCCAGGGCCACTGTCCAATTCTCTGAGGTTTTACTAAACGGGTTCCATCTGACCTCCGTGCATTTGTCCTGATGCATGTTCCCATCAGTGTTAGGTTTCTCATGCCTGTGATTGGTTAAATAATGGAACATGGTCCAAGATTCTGACCAGGCCTCCTCCGGAACAAGGCCTGGGTTTGGATCCAGGGTTCAGTTGATGTCCAAGGAATTCTTCCAGACCTCACAAGGGAGCATCCAGACCAAAATGTTTCTGTATCAAGTCCAGATCAGAAAATCAAAACCCACCTATTTGTGCCATCTCCAAATTTCTCCATAATTGCTTTGAGAAAATTGTTTGCCTGCTTAAAATATTCATTTCCCATCTTGACACAATGTTCCTTGAGGTTAATAAGAAGAAAAGCACCATTTTCAGTAATATCAATCCAGGTCTAAGACCAATGGAAAGAAAAAATTGTTATTATTGGCAAAGAATTCATGAGACTTAAGAACAATAAAGGTCAACTGCACCATATTATTTTTTTAAAAAAAATTCCCCTTAGTCTTTGCTAATTTGTAAGCATGATTCTCAAAATTCTTAAACAAAAATGTAGGACTTTGAATTATTTACAATTGGTCTGAGAATTTCTCTTGAGTACAACAGGCCAGGACTGGTTTCATCATTTTAGCAAGTTTTTATTTACTTTTTTTTTCATAATGTCCTTTTAAATTCAGGGACTACTTCCCATGCCTCTTATCCTCCCTCCCTCCCTTCCTTTCCTTTCCTTCTTTTATAGCATATTCCCAAACTTTAAAACGCAGTTTTGTGAATGGGGCTGTATGAAAATTCAAGATGACCTAAGACATAAGTTTAAGGTAATGTTAGTTCAACCTCTTAGCATAATTTAATCACAAAGATTTAGAGGGTTTTCAGGAGAAGCAACATTCAAATCATAATCTAGACTGAATAATAGGGAGATAGAAGGTCTGCATGAGAGTTGAAATAAGTCAGAATATAAAAATATTTGCTGAATGAACTTTCATATCAATGAGAATAAACCTTTAAAACAGAACATGAAATTGTTATTTTTTAAAAGAACTACATTTTTTATACTTATGGGAAATTTATGGATTATCTAATCTAGAAAATTTTAACTATAATAACCAATTTCAAGCAATTGTTAGTGGATGTCTGGGGTATTGCATTAAATGCTATATTGAGAAGTCAACTGGGACATAGCAAGGAGTGTCATGATTGATGAATGATGTCTTTCATGGTCAGGGGATGATGTGGGAAGTTGCAGGTCTTGTGGGAAGACATGTGTGGAAAGACATGTTCCAGATACTTGTCACTGATTCAGTCCAAACTATGACAACCTTAGCAGAGGAGAAACCTTAAAAGGCAGAGAAATTAAGTATCTGCCAGTGATCACATGAACAATTTGTGACAGAGCTAGGAAATTCAGCAGTCTTGATTTTTATTTTAGACTCTCCCATCAATGGGAATCATTAAAACTGTACTGCATACCCTTCTGCCATGGTAGATAATCACAGCAATGATAGTAGATAGATTAAAGGAACACAATGCCATATCCAGAGATATCTACATGGGTCATGAGTGTTATACAAAATAAAAGACTGTTTGCTACACACTTAGTGTTCTTGTGAGATGAGAATACCTGATAGTGTTTGTTGAAACATGTGTCTTCTGGTAGATCTGAGAGTTTTCTGATTCAGTCAGGGGCGCAATACATTTTTATCAGCGCTCAGAAGGTCTGTGGAACACAATTTGTAAAACATGGACTTGGTAGGGCTCTTTTTTCCTGACTCTTCTGTTCTATGGCTTTTCCACTCCATACTGACCTTCACACCAGCTCTTCTATTAATAGTCTCTATTTCCATACACACACACACACACACACATATATAAAAAAAATACATATGTATATTTGTATGTATACATATGTGTGTGTATACATATGTTTTCTTTTTGCTCTTCTCATGTTTTCGTGTAGCTCTGGCTACTATTATCAGCCAATGAAAAAGTCCTTCTATTTATTTGGTAAATTAATTCACCAAATCGTTTGATTGGTTTTCTTTGCAGCTTGGTCTTAGCAGCATTTTGGCTATTCTCAACCACTCCCCTGAAAGCATTTTTTCATGTCCTGTGAAAAGCATTAAAAGCTTGGACTCTGAAGCTAAGCTGCTTGTATTCAAATCCCACCTCCAGCTCTTAATAACAGAGTGAGTTTGAGTAAATGACTTTACTTCTTTGTGCCTCTGTTACTATTTCTGTAGAATGGAAATAATAATATCTACCTGTAATGGTTAAGTTTACCATCTTGACTGCCAAGTTAAGCTGAATTAAGCTGTACCCAGACTTCTAATAGACCATCATTTCTGGGTGTGACTGGAGGGTGTGTCTGAAAGTGATAAGCATCTGAATCAATGGACTGAGTAAAGAAGATCTGTCTTCACCAGTGTGGTCAGGCATCATCCAACCCACTGAGGGCCAGCTTGAATAGAACAAAAAGGCAGAGGAAGGGTGAATTGCTTTTGGTGGCTGGGACATCCATCTCCTCCTACCATTGGATATCAGAGCTACTGATTCTCCAGCATCCAGACTGCAGAATTACACCCTCAGCTCCCCTTGTTCTCAGGCTTTTGTGTTCAGACTGAGTTATACCCCTGGCTTTCCTGGTTCCTCAACTTGCAGATGGCAGGTTGTGAGGCTTTTTGTTTCCGTAGTCACATAAGCCAGTTCTCATAATAAATCTATTCATATATGTCCATATATATTCTATTGGTTCTGTTTCTCTGAAGAACCCTGACTATTATAAATACCTGATAGCATTGTTTTGAAATTAATTTAGATGAGTTAATAAAAGTAAAGTGCTTAGAACAGGGTCTTTTATATAAGATGATCTGTACATCTTTGTTTATGTGATTTTTGGTTTCATACTGTTTGAAGCTACTAGAAGTCAAAAGTCAAATAACCAGGGCATTGACTTAGAAAATGGTAATGTTACAGAAATAACAGCATGAATGTTTGTGATACCTACCACTCTTCCCAATCAATCTATTATTTCACAGATCCTCAGAGGCCCTTTTAAATAATAAGCAGTAATCAAGTGCTCTCTAATGCCCAGATGTGTTATGGAACACACATTTCTTCTCTGGAGGTTGTAAATGCCTTTTTCTTAATATAGTAGAGCTCTTTTGGAGAGCTTCCCCTTCAAAGTCACCACCACCACCTACCTGCCCACATACATAGGCTCTCTCACTCCCCAGAGGCCGTGGTGTACATGCTGTTGACTGAGCCAGGAGTGGTCACCTGATTCAAACTACCCGCATCCAATTTTTCTCTATAGTTTAGTTTTGGGACCAAGAGATGGCTTATATCTCTTTGAGGCTAGAATTTTAACATAAACTTGGAGCTGTGAGGCAGCCATTGAGAAATTCCAGAAGTAGAAGTTGGCGTATTGGCAATAAGAGAATCCAGAGGATTCTGAGGGCTCCCCAGCCCCTAGTTCTAATATTCCCCTGGGTCTGCCTGCAAATCCACTAACTGTGTCTGCCACATACTTCTATGATTTCTATTTGTCTTAATCTAGACCAAGCTTGTTTTTATTTTAACCAGAAGAGTTAGCACTTACTTTCACCAACAGTGGCTGTAAAATCTGTCAATTTTCTGTTGAACCTCTCCAAACCAGAAAACATAAAATTAAGAAGAAACAATATGTTGATCTTGTATTTAGCTTTGAAACCAGTCCTTCATTCTCCCCCTCCCAATGTTCCATTCAACCAGATTATTGCTCTAGGCCACAACTAGTATAGAGTTTCTGGAGCTGCTGTTGTTCATAGTAACATCTGGAATATCTAGTCATAGAAAACTGCCTAAGATTGATTTCATTGGTTTTAAAATAGCCCATGTGGAAAACTCAGCTGGTTACGCTGAGTGATTAGATTTTATTAGCTGTTTAAGTTGGTTAGAAGGTAAAACGAATGGATCCACGAATGTTTGTGATACCTACCATTCTTCTGAATTTCTCTATTTCCCTCTGATGTCTTTGAACTTCTACTTTGGTATCAGTGGAAGAGACAGGGCAAATGGGCTGCTCTGAGGCTCAGATCATGGAGTGCCTCAGATACTATTGTAGAATGGTGGCTTTATAAGGCAGAGAGAAAAGAGAAAATGTAGCAGACAGAGCCCTGTGTATGTATGGACCATGTGGTAGAGAGAAGATGAGAAGAAGTGGTGGACAGGGATTAGAAGATGACAAGATAGCAAGCAAGAATGCTGTCCTGAAGACATGGAGTACCACTTAACTATATTCAAACTGTCTAAAACAAACACTTATTTTTTTCAGAATTTTTCTTTAGTATAATTGTTATTGGAAATCCAAATACTTGAACAGTATATAGAACAAAATACAAGAATTCCTACCCACATTGACAAACCCCTCTCCAGACATTAACTATAGTTAACACAGTAGCGGAGATACAGCTCCCTGAGTTTGATGACTGTATTTACAGGACAGTGTCTATTCATTTATTTTTTTAATGCATCATGATCAGGGAATAGAAAGGTATAGCCGATCATGCATTCTGAATAATTTGAAGACCGTAAGAAACATCATCATTTGTTCACAATAAGGAGAACAGTGATGGATTTACATGGTTCAAGTACATCATCAGGAACCTCACTCTGGCAAAACACTAATATACCTGCTTGTGACTGGGAGAGTGTGGACTTCAGGGTCAAATAGATTGTTAATTGTTGAGATAACATTTCCGTGACTCAGATTCCTTCTCCAATTATTCAACTTTCAGCAAATATTTATTAAAAACCTCCTTAATGCCAGAACTTGTGGCTGGCACAGGGATGCAATGATCTCCAGGAAGAGGTCCAATCCATGCCCTTATGGAGTCAGTCTAATGAGACAGATATTGGGTCAAGATTTACAAGTAAACATAAAACTGAAATAGAAGGCTGTAGTGTAGTGTTAAGAACATAGACCTTGGATCAAAACAGTTTGAACTCTGTCTCCATGTCATCATCTATAAAATGGGTATGATATGAGTATCTCTGTCCACAGGGTTTTTGTGAAGATAATCTTGAAAAGGGCTTAAAACTATGCTAGCGCATATGGCTTGCTATTATTTTCAATAACTGTAGTAAATAAAATGGAGAAAAAGTACTAAGACATGATAGAGGACACTGGTTAGATCAGAATGTTCAGGGACATCTTCCTTTGCTCATTATTAAATTATTATCTCTTTGCTTCAGACCTACTTCTCTATTGTCTGTGTTGTGATATCAAGGGCTCAGATCCTGCAAACCACACTTTTGTTTTGCAAATCACCTTTAGGTTCAGCTGTGCCAAGAGGGAACAATAGAGGGAAACTAGAAGCTGGGGGAGAGAGGAGGAACTTGCTCCTTCGGGTCTACTCCTGAGAGATTTCTGTGGCTTCCTATACCTGTGAATGGCACCTAGGCAGTACTTTTTCACTGAACAGCAGCAGTTTCCTTCCTGTGGCAGCAGCTTAGGATAGTGTGCAGTTTTTCTATTATTTATAAAATCCACTTCACCATATTCTACCCCAGAGACACCTGCACCAGCCAGCTGGTGCCCTCCCGCTTCACAGGTCAGGCCCCTGGGTCTCTAAATCTCTTCTCTAAGTTTCTATACTTCAATAATTCCAATTCTTGTTTCCTCAGCCCCGTAGTGGTACCTGCTTCCGATGGTTGTCCCCCACCTGATGACTTAGAGCAGAGGTCTGGAAACTGTTCTTGTAAAGGGCCAGATAGTAAATATGGGCCACATGTTATCTTTGTTGTATTTTGTTCTAAGAAGCTTTACAAATATAAAAAACATTCACTGGTCATACAAAAACAGGCCATGAATTGAATTTGACCCATTGGCCATAGTTTGCCAACCCCAGTTTAGAGTTTCCTTTTCTCTTTCTGTTACTTTGTAAATAACTTCACACTTTTAAAATATTCATCTCATTATATCCCCTCTGCTCAAGTAAGTGGTATGGTTTCTGTCTCCTGCCTAGACCCTGACTAATGCACTTGGGATCTAAAGGATGACTTGGAGTTAATGAAGTAAAGGGATACTGAGGACTTCAGGGTGGTGTTTCAGAACAGGCAAGAAGGTGTTTAAATGCCCTCAGTGATAGAGTGCAAAGATCCCTCCAGAACTGCTATGCTCAGAGCAGAAAGAGCCACTGGCAGCATGTGACCACTCATGCAAGACCTTGGAGGCCATGTAAAGGATTCATGCTTCTATTCTAAAAACTCTGGAAAGCCATAGAAGGGCTTTATGCAGACAGAATATGGGCTCATAATTGTTTCTTAAAAATATCTTTATGAATAAAATAGAGTATAGCAAGGATTAAGTGATATACTATTTGCAAAATGACTTGTATAAACCTAATAGATGCTCAACAAATTTCAGTTTCCCATTTCTATCCCCTTTCTCCACCATGGCTATAAGGACTGTGCTGGATTTCTAAAAACTTTAACCACATTTGCTTGCCTTTTATGGTGTTCAACTTTGGAAGGAGGACTTTTTCAAACAGTGAAAATCTCTCTACCCATATGCATATAAATATTAAATGCAATTCTTTTATTCTTCCTTGCCCAAGACCACAAATATAATTTTTCAATCAGACACAGTGAAATTACCAAGATTCTGGGAATTATGTACACAGCCATTTGGCAAGCACATTCTTGGCAGTTCTGCTGACTTGTAAAGTCTGCCCCCTCTCCTAACTCTGAAGGATTTAGTATCAACCTCAAAATCACAACCATTAGGACTCAGTGAATATGCTCACGGCTCCTATAACAAGGCCATTCTCACTCACAGATTTAATGTACAGCAGAAGCCTGTGTACCTGGACCAAAGGAAAGGTACAGGAGGCTGAATGTGTGGCACAAAGCCTATGGACTTGCAAGTAAAGGGCAGCTTTAGTTACACCACACGAAATTACATTCCCAACTCCAGACATAAAAGCAGAATGGCTTCTGGGATGAATTAACATGAAAATATTGCTTTTCCAGAATGTCTATGCCTCTTGTTAATGTTCTCCAGAACCTCTCCATGCCCAGTCACCATGTGCCTAGTCCTGTGCTCTATGATGATGAAGAATAACTCAGGTCCTGCCCACCAGGGCATATAGTTTAACAGGGAAGATGGTGGACATCTTTGGGGTGCTGGCATCTATCTCTGAGGGAACTTACAATTCAATTGGAGAGATAAGATTTAAGTACTCAATTATAAGCCAGCATATGAGAAAGAGTCAACCCTTTGGCTCTGACAACAATCACCATGGGAAGTTGGTGTGGCGGTTTGGTTCCCAGCTGTGGCGGTTTGGTTCCCAGCTGTGGCTGAGCCCTATTCCCTGTACCCATTACACTTTCCTGCTAATACTGTTGGTGCCATGGGAGCATTTACAAGCCTCTGCCTTTGGGACAGCAGAGGTCCACATTTTAAGACACTGGGTCTGTCTTTCCTAAGCAATGGCTTTCAAATTTTAAAAATTTACATATTTTAAAAATTTAAAAAATTTTAATGCCCAGGCCATATATCAAGACTAATCCAGTCAGAATCTCTGGAGGTGGGACCTCATTAGTATTTATTTTAAATTCCTCAAGTGATTATGAGGTACAGTCACTATTGAGACCCATTGTCCTATAGTGAGTCAATCCTGAGTTTGTAGACTATTGAATAATGGGGCCTATTTCTCAATCCTGACATCAGTCTTATCAGAGCTCCTAGCAATGGTTCTGTTCTGGTCACCTCTCTGTGTTTTGAAGGAAATGGGCTTGGTAACCAAAGTCAGGAAACAGAAATCCAGACTGTAAATTACTGCGCCTTCAAGCCTCAGTTTTACAGTCCTACTTATAGAAGTAAGTCTATAAGGATAAAGGAAAAACTTCATGGAGAGAAGACTATAGGTCTAGTATTTTTCCACTGGCAAATAGGGACGAAAAAAATCAAACGTGAAGGAGGTGATGCGGCATTATCTGATTACCCCAAACCTGGAGCCAGTCTGCTCTTATTCCTTGTTGTCCTGCATTAATACTTCCAATTACATAGGCTCTGCAAAGAGAGACCTGGGAGCCACATGCATGCCCCTTGTTCCTATGAAAAGCTGACTGGTAATACAGAGAATCGAATGGGCCTGACTGATGATTTGTCTTTTGGAGAAAGAAAATCCAGCCCTGGAAACTAGAGCCCCACTATCTTTCTCACTAGGGTCATGAGAACGTCTAGCATCTCTGAGTTCATGTCCCTGAACTTGTATTCCTTTGTCATAACATTTAAAGCAGCTGGATTATTTATTCCCAGAGGCATGGCTTTGTCTGTAGGGTTTCAAAACACATTTTGAGAAAAGGAGGCAGCCTTGTATCCATTTATTTGTTTTCTTAAAGAAGCCTTTAACTTTAAAATACAGTTTAAAAACAAATGAATAATTCTTTCAGCTGAGAAAAGAAGGTTGAATAAATGTCAAGTTTTGGACAAGACCTTCCCCTTTGGACAAGATGCCCCCCCATGGGTAGAGGCATCACATTCCTCTTACCCAACACTGGTGCATTTACTGGTTCTAACTTCCTTCATCAGTTGGAGCCTTAGGCACTGTGTGAAGACAAAACTACTTGAAGTTTTCCTCTTTGATAGAAAAATATTCCAGTCTACACTGTCTTCCCATATTAAAGTCAGTTCTTACTGCCTTGGATGTCTTCTGAGACTTGTGTTCTAATAGTTGTCTTCAGAGGTGAAGAGTGGCTCTGTAGACACAGGCCAGAGGCATCTGAGATTGTAAGCAAGGCAATCTTTCTTATTTAATGAGGCAGCCTGTAGAACTGCTGGCTGGACTTACCACCTACTGATGTCTGGTGACTACTGGCCAGCTTTGATGGGTGAAAATTTTTGATTGAAGTTGCATGTGATTAACAGCTTAAATTAGAATTGTTGAGGTTGAATTTTGCTAACCTACAGCAAGACAATGAGGTGGTATGAAGTATACAGAAGAGGAAACTGGGTCTGAACAACTGAGTCTGAAACACTTGTTTCAGAACTCCAGAACCAGAGGAACTTCAGAGGGTCTATAAACAATGTCTTCCTTGCCACCAATAAAGATCTCAGTCTCCTGATGAAACTTTCACTGCCTTGATCAATTTTAAAAGAGAGTTCATGGCCATCCCGACAGCATATGAACAAAAGACTTGAGCTACCTCTGCTATCAATAAAGGGAAAAAGAGCAAGCAGCAGGACTATGGATTCTATCAGGAGGCCCTGGCTGACAACACTCGCTTGAAATGTTTTGCAAAGGCAGCTAGACTTTCTAGGCTCAGGCCTCCCACCTCATGGCTGGAGATGGACACCTGGGTTTTATTTTCCATGACTCTCATAATAGAATGGATTGTGCCATTTTGGGGTTTCCACAGATCACTGGGAATGTGTTCCTGAACTTTTCTTTGCTCCAGAGACAGAATTTAAATAGCAACTTGGTACTCTAAACAAAACCTTCCAAGCCCAAAAGCAACATAATTTTAGGTAAAAACCAAACCTCCTGCAGTGTTTGCTTCAAACAAGTCCAAATGCTAAAAGAAATCAACAGGATGAAGCTGATTTGATCAAATCAGGCCTGTGGCCTGGAGAAAATGCACTCCTTGGCGTCTTTTTGGAATACCAACCTCCAGTATTTCTCTTCAGAAATGGCTGTTGTTTCTTGAATAATCATGTTAATAAGTCTGAGTCATATGCTAGCAACCTGAGTCAGACCTGAGGTTGGTGCCGTGCAATGCTGCTGGGGGTTGTGGGCAAGGTGAGGCTGCACAGGTTTGAAAGGAAGCTTGAGATGTTAGTCATGATCTTCTCAGGTGGGCTGATCTGGGACCACCCAAGACCTGGAAAGGAGCAAGGTGAAAGCCTGCAGGTGGTGAGAAGGTGCTCATGAAAGCCTCATTTCCAATGAAGGTGGTGGAAAGGGCAAGAATCGGGAAGACACTGGGGTAAAGGACTGACCAAGTCACAGAGGATCCCAGGCTTGGGGCCTGAGGCCCTGGGAAACAAAGAATAGAAGAAGATTGGGTTTGGGGGAGGGCTGTTATGTACTGAATTGTAGGTTTGGGATAAAACCAAATGCTTAACAAGCAGTCTCAAAATGGTGGTCCTTTAGCTTGGTTTGGGAAGATTCAATGATTTGCCAAAGGTCACACAGCCTATATTTGACAGCTTGGATTTGAAGACATGGATTTCCAATACTGAATCCTAGCTCTCAAACATTTTGCCCTCCTGCCTTCCCCTTCTCTCACAATAAAGTCTTGGTGGCATGTAGCTCATTAAGAAGAATAGATAATTTAGAGACCTGAGTCAGGATTTTCCAAAGCTAAGGTCAGAACACCTACAAAACTGCTCTAACCTGTAGGCAATGAAACAATGTGAGAGAACTAGAACCACACTCATTATACTATGGACAACGAGGCGGTCAGTAGTTCCCAAGTCAAAATGTAGATCAGAATCTCCCTGTAAACTTTTAAGATTTCCCAGCCCCTTCCCAGACCTACCTAATCAGAGTGTTTTGTTTTCAAAGTTCTTCAAATAATTCTGATGCTTCTGAAACTCTTAAAAGATAATAAGTACTATTACTACTAATAGGCACTGCACTGCAGAATATTGCAGATGAAGAAATTGAGGCTCAGAGAACTTAAATACCTTGCCCACACACCCATAGTGGCTGCCATGCCAGCTTAGATATGCCTAACTCCAAAGCCATGGTAGTGTAGACTGGTACCTTGAAAAGTGATGAGTTTAAAAGATGCTAGGAGCCTTTTCTGGGCAATCATTTTTACTTGGGCCTCACAGTTTGTTGGAGAAATAGTAGGGAAATTCACTGACCCCAGATAGTAATGGAGGAACTAAGAAGTAAAACTAGACCACTGTGTAGAGCGGGAAAGAGCAGGCTCTGCTGGGCTGCATACCTGGGGTTTGCTTCCCTGTGCTCCTTCTGCCTATTCCTCACACCACAGTCACTAGATTTACTCTTTTACTTTACAGGACTTCCTAGAAAGCACAGAGACTTGGGCATCAGTCTTCGGGCTCCAGGCTTGACTGCTCTGTTCACTGTCCTGCTCACTTTCAGTCTCCAAATCTGCAGATTGAGGAGCTGCCCTATACGTTTCCATTCCAGCACCACATGCACTGATTCTCTGGCCATGTGCTGGAGAGCTGGCCAAATCAGTGATAACATCTACCCATGGTGAAGGAAGGAAGCCCACAGGGGTAAAGCCATCCTCCCAAGGCCTTGGTTGAGCACAGGTGATGAGTGGTGGCAAAGGTGAGCAGTTCCCCTCCAGTGATTTGGCACTCTGCAGTTGCACAAATTCCTCTTGTGTGTTCCTCCTTCTCAGAAGCCCAGGCCCTGCAGCAGGGCTGTATTGACAGGAAATGTACAGGGACGAAGGGCTTTCAGAGTTCACTTCCCTCAGCCCTCTCATTTGTGAGTCAGTCACCACGGCTAAGAGGCAGCACTTAGTCACTGTCCTCTCAGAGCACCACATGGGGCCCCATGCCCAGGGACAATTTGGGATGTTGAGGGTTCCCACAGGAAAATGCTGTGGGTTTCTGATAAGTATGTCAGTAATGACCACTGAGTCACCATCAAGCATTGTGTGGCCTGGCTGAGGTTTTTTTTTTTTTTTTTTTTTTTTTTTTTTTTTTTGTCTTTGACCACAGAAACTCCTCTCTGCAAAATCTAAAGCTGCTTTATAGTCACCAATTAGTTTATTGTCACACAAAAGAGATGTGACCACAGGCATAACACAGTGACAAACTGATATTTAATCACTTTCCATATACCAGCAACTGTTCTGAGAGCTTCAGGTGCATTAGGTCATTTACTTCTTGTAATAGTCACATGAGGGGTACTATTATTAACCTTATTTTATAAGTTAGGAAACTGAGCACAGCATGCTTACATAGTCTTCTCAAAGTCCTATAGTTTGGGTAGGCAAAGCCTGAATTCAAACCTAGGTTGTTATGGTTTAGATATGAAGTGTTCCCCAAAATCTCATATGTGAAACAACTAAAGAATGTTCAGAGATGAAATGATTAGATTATAAGAGCTACAACCCATCAGTGGGTTAATCCACTTGGATGGATTAACTGGGTGGTAACTATAAGTAGGTAGGGTGTGACTGGAGGAAGTGGGTCATTGGAGGTGTGACTTTGGGGTTTATATTTTGTCCCTGGTGAGCAGAGTGTTCTCTCTCTTTCTGCTTGCTAGTTGCCATGTTCTGAGTTGCTTTCCTCTGCCAACTCTTCTGCCATGATGGTCTGCCTCACTTTGGCCACAGAGTTGAGCTGCCCACTGATCATGGACTGAACCTCTGAAACCATGAGCCCAAATAAACTTTTCCTTCAAGTTGTTCTTGTCAGTTGTTGTGGTCACAGCAACACAAAGCTGACTGAATCACAGATAATATTTGTTGTAGGGACCCTGCTGTTAAATGCCACTGTTATGGTTTGAATGTGAGGTGTTCCCCAAAAGCTCACATGTAAGACAATGCAAGAAGATTTGAAGAAGAAATGATTCGGTTGTGAGAGGCTTAACACAATAAGTGAATTAATCCCCTGATAGAGATTAACTGAGTGGTAACTGAAGGTGGGTAGGGTGTAGCTGGAGGAGATGGGTATTAGGGGCATGGTTTTGGGGTATATATTTTGTATATGGAGAGTGCAGTCTTTCTCTCTCTGCTTTCTGATCATCATGTGAGCCATGACCCTCTGCCACATCTTCTGCCATGCTGTTCAGCCTCACCTTGAGCTCTGAGGATTGAAGCTGGCTGTGTATGGATTAAGACCTCTAAAACCATGAGCCCTCAAATAAACTTTTCTTCCTCTACAATTGTTTTGCTGGGTCTTTTAGTCACAGCAGCAAAAAAGCTGACTAAAACAGCCGACTTTCACTGTCTACATTAAAATAACTAGAAAGTAAGGACATGGAGGTAGAGTATAAGAGAGAAGACAAGGTGCAAGACAGGCTGTTGAATGATGTCGAGATTTGTTGGGGTGGTAGCAAAGGAGAGGAAGGTACCTACACAGTGATCTGGGCTAAAAATGCAGATTATGAAACCAAAGTGCATGCCCTTCCCAAGCCAGATGACAACAAAGAACAGTGCTAGGGGATCCCAGAGGAGGAAGACAGCATATACATCAGATGAAATCATGAAAGGTTTTCATAAGATGGAATCATCGACCAAGGACCTTAGGGCTTTCTAGGCACAAATGAAGATAGAGGGGTTTGGAAGGTTTTTTTAGAAGGTGGAATGGCTTAAACAAAAGCAAAGACTTAGGGACATTAAGAGTGAGAAGTTGTACTTTCTTGGATCAAGGGGTGAAAGGAAGTAATGGGGGAGCTAAGCTGGAGAAGTCTGATCACAGGAAATGTCAATGACAGCCTAAGAAGACAATTTCATTTGTCAGGCAATGGAAGCTGTACATTATTCCAAACAGGAAAATTCAGGACAAAGCAAAGCCTTTGGAAGCATCTTGCAGTAAGGTGTGGGGCCAACTGATACTGGAGCAGAGCAGCAAGCAGGGAGACCAGATAGAAGAGTGCTGGACTGACAATTAGCATGCAGTGACACATGGACCACAATGGTGGCACCAGGAAGCAAAAAGTGAAAAACACTGGAAAGGAAGAATTGACAGAATTTTGGGACAGAGAACATGTGGGTGGTGTGGGAAGCCACTCCTAAGATATTTAGTGTCTTCACTCGGCCTTGAGCCAAGGAGATTTTGGTCTGGCACTGCACGCTATTTTGTGGTCCCTCCTACTTAATGGATACACAATGCACGACTTCAGTCTTCCCTGGGCTAGGAAGGCTGCTCTCATAGCTCTGGGATTGGACGTGTCCCATTGGACCTGGACAGCCCACCTCCTACCTTATTTGGCAGAAGAACATTCTATGGAAAACCTTTAAAGTTTCTCCCATATATAAATAAAGCAAACACGGGCTCTCGCTCTCTCTTTCCAGTGCGGAACTCGACCTCGCTTTCTAAAATTACTTTCTGTGTCATGTGGTTTAATTGCCGCCTTCTTTTCTTACCTTTATTTCACAGACAGCCCACTTCACCCAGAGGAACCCCAAATTCCATCGCCTTCAGAGGACATGGGCGAGAGGGTGGGAAGGGATAGAAGGAGTTATAGCATCAAGGTGCTCACTCTTGAGTGTCTCTGGGAATAGGCAGGAAGGAATTGAATTTTATCTGAGACAGTTTAGAATCTTGGAGGTAGGTGATATCCCAGGGATGCAGCAAAGAATGTGGGCTGTGTGCTGCTTCTAGCTCCCAGTGGACTGGACTGAAGCCAAGGAATAGTACATACCACTGAGGCATTGTCTACTGTACTTTCTGTACAATTAAGTACTGTTCATAGAAGAGGGATTAAGAACACAGAATCTACAGCCAAAGTGCTCTGATGTGGCTCCCAGCTCAACTTTAGCAATTTACTTCTTTTGGCCTCAGTTTCAATTTCTAAAAAATGGGAATAAGAGCAAAAGGTAAGTGACATCAAAAGGTATGAGACATCAATGAATTAATATATGTACAATGCCTAGAACAGCACACAGGAGATGCTCCAAGAGTGTTAGTGGATGGTGTAATTAAAGTCAATATAAACAACACTTTTATGCCTTTCAAGCCACATTTACATTTGCCATTTGATTAGGTTGTCATGGTGATGCTGTGAGGGTACATGTCCACCACCTAGGCTGGGAACTTGGACTCCAAGCAGTTATGTGACTGGCCTATCTTCAGTGGCCAAGCTGAGAGGAGTGCAGGGCCATGGGCTCACGTCATTGGGCAGATCTGCCACCTCACTGCCTTTCAAGTCCAGGATGGAGGAGAGAAAAGCAACCATAATTTCCTTATTCAGCTATTCAACCTCATACATTGCATCAACTCAGTCCCCAAATCTCTCCTAAAATACTCTTTCTTCTTTTATTTCAACCTAAAGAGAGGAGGAAGAAGGAAAGGAAGAGGAAGACCATAAGAATACAAATACAGTAAATTCTGGAAAGGATATGGGGGAAAAAGAATACTTTTATATTATTAGTGGGATTGTAAATTAGTGCAGCCACTGTGGAAATCAGTAAGGAGATTCCTTAAAAGATTAGGCATGGAACCACCATATGACCCAGCTATACCACTTGTCAGTATTTATCTTAAGGAATTAAAGTCATCATGCTATGGTGATATATGCATACCCATGTTTATAGTAGCACAATTCACAATAGCCAAACTGTGGAACCAGCCTAGTTGTCTGCTGACAGCTAAATGGTTAAAGAGATGTGGTGTGTGTGTGTGTGTGTGTGTGTGTATACACACACACACAATGGAGTTTCATTCAGCCATACAGAAGAATGAAATCATGCTAAGTGAAGTAAGCCAAACTCAGAAAGTCAAGGGTCATATGTTTTCTCTTATATGTAGAAACAGAAAGAGAGAGAGACAAAACAAAAAGGTTGGGGGGAATCTAGTGAAAACAGAAAGGAGGCCAGTTCAGTAGAGGAAGGAGATGGAGGAAGCGGGGGAAAGGGAAGAGGGAAGTACTGGGGAATTAAATTGCCCAATTGTACTGTTATATTGTGTGTATGTATGAAGATTTAACATGAATCCCACTCTGATGTATAATGATAATGCACCAATAAAAAGGAAAAGAAAAAAAAAAGAAAAAAAGGAGGGAGGAAGAGAAGAGGGAAGAAAAAGGTGGAAAGCCTGTGACAGGTATTCAGAGAATTCTCCACTCTCCGTGTGAACCACTGTCATCCCTTCCAGGACTGTCTTCTTACTCTAACCTGCCAGCAGCCTGAGCAGCCATGAGCGCATCCTGACATCCTCACCGTGAGGATCGCATCAGCATGTTGGCGGCAGCCTCTTGGGAGGGCATCTTGAAACCTAGGCTCCCTGTCTTCTTAGTTCACAATCACATCACAGGATTCTCCATCTTACTTGGCACTTAGCTTATCCGTCTCACAGCAAAACTGCAGACATGAGTTTTAAATAAATTATTGTGCCTACAAAAGAGCACTATCCAAAAAACAAAGAATGACTGGTAGCATTTTAGTCCCCTACCTGAGGCATTGTCTACTGTGCCCAAAGGCTCAAGTCAGAGAGGATCACGTTTCCATGATAGAAAATGGTTCTGTTTTTTTTTTTTTTTTCTTTCTATTTTGGTTTTTATTCTGAAAATGGCAGGGTGCTGCCAGGGTGGGGGGATAGATAGCAGCTGGTTTGTATATTGTCTTCTCTCTGGGAAACCTTTTGGAAGGTTTCTTTGAATACTATCCTTGACTTGCTCCCCTAGAAAAAGCTGAAGCTGTGATTGTTGATAAAAAATAATAGCAGTTAATCTAGACAGAATTCTCCATCTTTATTGAGATAAAACAAAAACACCAAGAAACAAAAAACCTCAAGTGGTCATTCTTGCTACTGGATGTCACCATGCACTGTCAAAAAAATCAGGAATTTCCTATGGGCTTGAAGCACAAGAACTTTGCATGTGACCTTAATATGTCTCCCAAACCGGAGGTCTCAGTAACTGGCCCTATGTTCCTCTTCTAATTTACAGTCTTCTTCCTCTGCCCACTCCTCGTTGACATTGTGAAGATAAATATTGCCATGTTGAGGGCTGTTGTGCGATGAAATGTTTATTCTCCCCAAGTTCTTACGTTGAGCCCTAACCCTGATTGGAAGTCGGGCCTTTGAGGTGGTAATGAGGCTAAGATGAGGTCACAAAGGCAGGGATCTCCTAATAGGATTTGTGTCCTTCTATGGTACCAGAGTTTTCTCTCTATTCAAACACACCAAGGAAAGGCCATGTGAGGAAACAGTGAAAGGTGGCCCCCTGCAAGCCAGGAGGAGGGTCTTTAACCACAACCTGACCATGCTGGTACTGTGATCTCAGATTCTAGCTCCCAGGGTCAGGAGAAGTAAACATCTATTGTTTAAGTCACCTGGACCAGGGTATGAGATTTTGTTATGGTAGCATGACTGACCAAGATGAAGGTTTTATATGATAGAGAACATGGGTCATTTCCTAAAACAACTTAATGACGTTATACCCATCTTACAGATGAGGAAACACCTATGGAAGTTGATGAACAAGCACACGCTGATTAAACAGCAGAACTGCGATTGGATCTCTGTCTTTGGCTCAATCTTTTCCCTCCCTAGTTCTTCTGGGTCTGCTTTGTTTAGCCTGGTTCTCTTTGTCCTGGGAAAACTTATGGCTAAAGTGCCCACAGCGTCAGGCAGAGATGGCAGAGATGGCAGAGACCACTCATCAGTCCATGAGAATTACAGAAAGGAACCCTAGGGCTCTCACAGAAGCCTGAAGTTTCTGATAGTTTGAAGAAATGGGTTCATGGGAGTGGTTGGGGAATAGAGTGAAGAATGTCTGGCATTAGACTTTCTGGGTTAAAACCCCCACAAGATCAAGGGAAATGTATTATATTCTCTGTGCCTCGGGGGCCTGTAAAATGGGGAATAATTATGGCACTTGCCCATTAGGGTTTTTATAAAGTATAAAATGAGATAATGTCTGTGAAGTGCTTTAGGACACTGCATGGCATAGTGTAAACACTTGCAAAGAGAGGAATGAGGGCATGGCCTGGACTGGGAAGGAGTGACTGAGCAATGCCTGACCACTGCAGCCAGCACTGGTTCAGGAGACACATCATTCTGGTGAAATCCAGAGTGACCATACTGCCCACACCTGGAGAAACAGGCAATCTGAGAGAAGCACTTGAAAGGCCATTCTTCCCTCATTACTCCTGTGAGATTTAGATGGGAAAACTGAGATTTGGAGAGGACACAGTCAAGCAGAGCATGCACAAGCTTTGGAATCAGAGCTGAATTTGACTGGCTTTTCTGAATGCTGTGTGTGTGATCTTGGGCAAGTTACTTAACTTCTCAGATCCTCAGTTTCTTCATCCTAAAAAAAAAAGAAGAAGAATTGATAAATAACTACCTTAAAAGGTGTTAGAGGGATTAAGTGAGAAAGACATGTGACAGTGTCCCTAAAATTGTTGGTGTCTATTTTTCTCTAAGTGCCTTCTTGTAGTTACCCAGTAACTGGTAAGCAGCAGAGTGAGGTCTAAGATTAGACTTTTGAGATTAGACTTTTGGGCGCTTTGAGACCACAGGAATGTATTTAAAGAGAAAGTGAGATGCTAAAGTTCTGGTCAGGGGTGTAGCAAGGATTTGTTATTGGCTCCCTATCATTCTTGGATTTTTTCTATGGAAAAAAGTACAAAATAGAGCAAGAAAAAAAATACAGTCATGGTGTCTGTATCTAGAATCCCCAAAGGGTCTCAAGATTAACAGTGGTTGGGTTGTACACATAGCTAATTTCTGCACATGGACTTTTAGTGAGTCCTCATTAACTCATTCAACCAAAAAATAGTATGAAACATCTGTTGTTTGTGGGAAGCCAGGTGCTTGGTGCTACAAAAATTGATGGAGTAGTCACTGTCCTAGGAGGACCCTATTATAGTACATTAGATAAAAATAAAAGAAAAAGATTCACTACAGGGTGTGATAGGGTCATGGCAACGGAATGAACATGGAGGCACAATGGAAAAAGTCCATATTTGGTCTGGAGCTGTCAAGGAATCGACGTGAGAACTGTCAGAGCTAGGAGAAGCAGGAGAAAAGCACATCATGACACGGAATGAGAGAGAGCCTGGGCTGCATTTGAGAACTGTGACTTTGATGTGGCTGGGCACGGGGCACATACTGGGGAGCAGAGATGCTGAGGCCTGACTCAGACTGTCCCCAGTTCCCAAAAAGGCACTGTGTATTGTGTAAGGAGTTTGAACTTTGTCCTAGGCATGGGAGAGATCCACAAAAACCTTTTAAAAAAGAGTTCCTATTTTAAAATTTTCATTAGGTAGAGATTGAAGTAGATGCTGGACTGGGGGATAGAAGAAATTCAAGATAAGGAAATCAATAGGAGACTACGGCAGTGTCTGGATGAGTAAAGATGAGATTCAGTATCACCAATGATGATAGGGCCTGGGCTTAAGATATAGAAATTTTATATCTGATATATATTTGTGTGTGAATACATGAACACACAAGTGTACACGCACTCACAGAACCAGATGATTGGTTCTGTCTTTACTGTAACACCTGGCCTGAATCCCACCGGGCTCCCAGCTCCCCACAGGAGTGCCCAAGGCCAGCCCTGGTTCCTTTTGCCTTGCCTTATCCTCTCACTTCTCCTCTGTGGTAAACCCAAATGGCTTTTCATTTCCAAGCTAACCTCAAACCCAGAGTTTGAGGTAATTAAACCCTGCTTGTGAGGTTGTGGTACTGGAAACGTCCTCCCAAACCGTGTAAGTGCAGGATGTGCAATGTGCCTGGACACATGCAGCACTCCCAGGGCCGTGCGGCTCAAGACAGCACAGCTGCATTCGTTTCTGCCATCAGAGCTCTAACACGGCAATTACATCCACCCAGGGCATGACAAATCAGCATTTATGATGGATTCTGATAAACAAATGCAAACCAACCCCTGAAGAAAAACAATAAAAAGAAAACCCACAGCACACACTGGAAGAAATGAGTAGTACTAAACGTGCCTTCATCAAAAATAAAACTCTTACTCAAATAGACAGAAACTCTTGTGGAGTGTACGGTAAAGATGGATGGCACATTATCATCCAAGTTTCTGGAACCCTTATTAATGTGATGTTAATGTTAGTAAAAGGGTGAAGGACTAACTAACATTTACTGCCTATTCTCTTTTTTAATCCTCCTAAAACAACCTTAGGAGGATGGAGTTGTTATTCTCTTGGAAAGAAGGCATTTCAAATTCCCCAAAATCCAACATTATCATGTTCAATAACTGGGGAATCAGCTGAGCACACACAGGTGACATGTTCTCTGTTTCACTGGTATCAGTAAAAGGCACATATGAACAGATCTCAGAAAAATGAATGCATATGGAATATAATTTTTAGTAATCTGAATGCAATTCTCCATTGTGTATCAGTTACTATGTTAAATGAGTACTTCAAATAGACCTATTCTCTTTTTCAATCCTCAAAACAACCTTAGGAGGATAGAGATGTTATTCTCTTTCAATAGTTAGGAAACTTTGGGAAAGAAAGCTTAAGTAGTCTTCCCAAGTTCATGCAGCTAGTATGTGGCAAGGTCAGGATGAAAACTCAAGTCCCTTGAATTCCAAAGCCTGTACTCCTTCCATTGCCATCTCCTGCTCAACTTATCAAAATGCAAGCGACTGTACTCCACAGCCTTGCTGGAAAGAGTGCCAGTTCCATATCTGTAGAGAACATTAGATTAGAAGAAGCCTAAGGAAAGGTCAACACCAAACCCTCAGAAACTGATGACAAGCCCCAGGTCGCACAGTTGAGGTGTCAGTCCACTCGATCACTAATGTCTTTTCTCCCCCAAGCCAGTGTTCTTACAGCTACTTCAGGCTGCATTCTCCTGGTTCAAGAGTTGGGTTTTTTTTTTTTTTGTATTTTTTTTTTTTACAGAAGTTCGTTATACTTGTTTTCTTAATCATGAGATTTCTATTCTTGTTTGAGTCTGAAAAGGAGCTGGGGAAGCAATAGCTTTTCCTTTAGCAGATGTAATCAATGGAAATGAATGAGCTGAATCTCCCTATTGTACATATCTGCATCCACAAGATCCTACAAGAGGATGAATGAGAACTGATTAAATCACAACAAAATGGTTTTATTTATAATTAGTGCTCATGTCTTGAAACACAAAACTCCCACCCAAATATTTATCCTGAGGATAAACATGTCCCCCACGTGTTGCCATAACTAGTTCCTGCTGGCACAAAAGAACACATCTGAGCATCTGCATCTGGCATATAACGGATACCTTCCATAAAAAGGGCTCAGAGGATGCTCTTGTGTGGTAGAATCTGCCCAAGAGGCCTGGACCTGAGCTTTCTACTGGGTCTGGATTCAAAGGTAATTTTCTCTCAAAGGAAAAAAAAATCATAAGCTCAGTTACGTGGATCTCAATGATATCTTCAACAGAAATCCTTTGGATTTTCTTCAAACTGAGAGGCTATAGGGAATCACAATGAAGCTTGACATTAATAAAGAAAACTTCAAGGTTAAAGAAATATGAATATCCTTTCAAATTAAGCTAAGAACCTAAGTTTTTCTCTAAGGTATGTGGTTCAAAGTCTCTAAGATGGAAAGATAATTGGAACATGATCCTCCAACTATGTTTGGCACTAATGGATGCAGGTATAGTTAGATGGAGGTGGAGAGAATTGAGGGAAGAGAGCTGATGGGAATGAAAAGCCCCATGTGATCTCAACATCTACCATTAGGCAGAAAGAGTGGATGTGAGGTTGGAACTGACTTATATCACACAGGTCATTCCTTAGTCACCTGTAGGTTTCTGTCCCAGTTTCCACAATTCCCCTACTAGTAATAAGTGGAAAAGGTTAATCATTTAAGAAATACTTGATACAGGAAGAAGAAACTACAAAAATAAGACTGCCTGACAGTTGTTTGGCACTTAAGCCGAAATCCTGCAAGGGTATCTTCTGGTATAAAGGATTTTTCAGCAAGAGGGTTTAAGCTTGGTGAGATCCACAGAGGACACAAGGCCACCACTGTAGGGGAAGAAAGACATGGGGTTTTCCAAGGCTAGAAGGCCTCTGGGTCTTATTTACTTGAACTTCAGCAGCCCTGAAGTCATTCAAGCTGCACAGGGCAATTGCCAAGATCTGTGGGGATGACTGCTGTGACTCCAATGTTTGGGCAACAGCATCAGCACCTGACAAACAAGTGATCAAAACATATCTTCTCACAGGTGCTCAGCATTCACTCATTCCGATCCTGAACTATCTGACCTTGCCTTTTGCAGGTCTGATCCTTGTTTTTCTCTCTCTTCACTTCTCTTCCTATCTGGATGCTATACCTTCAGTTATATGCTCCAACATGATTCACAACACAGTATTTCTTGGTCTCTATCACTGATTCTCTTTTCTTTTCAGGTTTTTTTTCTTCTTCTTCTCCTTCTTGGTGTTTCCCCCACTGATAAACCCAGATACATCCATCCTTCTCACCCAGTCCTGAGGATCTTGTGTCTAGGATGTTGCCCTTTCCTCCATCCTTACAGAAGGAAAACTTGTAAAGAAGGCATTTCAAATTCCCTAGAGTCCAACATTATCATGTTCACTAACCGGGGGAATTGACTGAGCACACACAGGTGACATGCTCTCTGTTTCACTGGTATCAATAAAAGGCACATATGAGCAGATCTTAGAAAAATGAATGCATATTAAGTATAATTTTTAGTAATCTGAATGCAATTCTCTGGGCTAAATACCATGCCTTTAAATACATTTTCTACTTAAATCAAGTAGAAAAGAAGAAAGTAAGAGAAAACCTTTTTTTTTTTTCCCTAACTCGCTTGGTAAGGAAAATAAGAAGGCAGTAGCAAAATTAACAGAAATTGAACCATAACACAAAAACCAAAGAAAGGTGCCACAGGAAGGTGACTGATCAAATATGCTAGCATGGTGCTTCCTCTCTGAGTGGGCTGATGGGAGCTGTACTTCAGAGGCAAAGGCAAAGAAATAAATGCTTCCTCATGCAAAGTAGGAACCCAAGAGCCTTCAGATCTATAAACCATCAGCTAACTGGATGCAAATGTGCATACAGCCTTCCTTCTTGGGAACTACAAAATCATGAAATGTTTACAGTGTTAGACTCCATTATACAAATTTACTCTTTTGAAGAGGAGGTGAATTAAAGACAAACACTGCAGTTAAAATACATAGAATGAGTTTCACAAGATCAAAGCCTTGGAAAATCCATAATGTAAAACCAAGGATCTTTTACAATTGTGAAACAATTCTAAGGCTACTAGCCCCCTACGAACATTTCATTCCAGAAAACTTCTCATCATTGGACTTTGTATGATATTTGTGGCCTCAGAGTTAGAGTCAGATCATGTGACAAATAACCTTGTCCAGATGGTGTCCCCCAAAATGTACAAGAAACAAGAGTAGGCTTACAGTGGTATTCTTATTGCTGATTCTATTAAAATTTTACCTTTTAAAAGTCTTTAAACAGCATTTTATTTAGAAAAGAGGCTGATACTGGGTCAAACTCGCCAAGAAAATCATTCCTGCAAGCTTCTGATTTTCTATTTTTGTTCTCCAGGAATCCTGGTTCATAAAGACAAACTAAGCCTTGGCAAAGAGATAGGCACGCTAAAACTGAGCCCAATGGAGAAAGTGACAACATTTCATCTATAGACAGCCAACTTTGTGAAAGGTTTGTATTGCATGAACTTCAAATCCTTATTTTTATTTAAGTCCTCTTAAAAAAAGAAAGAAAAGGAAGAAACAAACCAATAAACAAATAAGAATATTAAAGAAAATTATTATCTAGAAAATATATTTTCAAAACTATGAACATTCTTTTTCCATTTTCAATGTAAGGAGTGATTGTTTTTCCAGGGGCCTGAGAAAAAAGAAGGAAATCCCTTGAGCTTTTGTAGTGTTAAAAGAGTCTCACTTATTTATATCTTTGTTTACTGGGCAGTGTGGAGGGCTGCACAATGTCCTCACAATGACAAAACCATGGGTGAATGTAATCATGTACTCACCAAGCTGCACCTTCTCTACAGTTTGGGTAATAAGTCTGCTTTGTGAGAATAGAACTGGAATAAGGCTAGTTAGTGAGAGAAAGCCAATGACAACAATATTCCAATAAAATATCTGAAATTAAAAGGGCCTGAGTCCATATCCCTTACAAATTCACCAGTCCCAAAGTACCTCTTAAGGAACTTTACATTTTGAAAAATCTTACATCATTAATAACTAGTTTATTTTCCGATATTTAAGATAGACAACTGCCAAGAATAACTTAAGACATTGGCATGAGATAACCAGTGTCAACAGTTTTGTTTAATTCTAGGCAAAGACAAAGGAATAGGATATTCTGGATGAGTTGTGTAAATTAATGACAAATAAATATAGGGTTTCTGTTAGTTTTTTTTTTTATTTGTTGAACAATAACTTTTTTTTTTTTTACAATAACTCTTGGACTTTCTATTATGCAGCTCAGTGTAATCTGGAAAGAACTCAGTCTTCTGCTTCCTCAGGCCTCTCATATCTGTATCCACTTTACCACCAATCATATTTGGTCCTTCTCAACTCCCTCCTGGGGATTAGATTTCTTTTTTCACTAAATTTCCTTATTCTGTTTTTGTCTCCTATCTGGGTTTAGATATGTCTAAAGCTCAAATCTCATGGTGTCACTTTTCAGTGTCCCTCTCACCTTCAGGACTAAGGTCAAACTCTTCACCCAAAGAATTGCCCCTGATGCCCCCATCTCATGTTCTGCTGTCCAACTCCATCACTCCACTACTGTCCTCCATCCAGAATCATCCACAGTTCTTCCACACCATGCAGATCTGCTTTATTTGATTGGGACATTTTTTTCCCCAGTTTGTCTTGCCAGAGAATCCCTGTATACCTTTTAGGTCTTAGCATTGTCAAAAAAAAAAAAAAAAAGTAGTCTCCTCAGGAAAGAGGTCAGAGCTGACTTATCTTTTTAGCCTATGCAACACGTTACATAATTTAGCATAAGGACTAAAGATTACTCCCTTTAAGAAACCTTCTCACCCTTAATTTTCCCCACTAAGGTAAAAATTACGTGGACACATTATTAATCCCATTCTAATATAACATGAAACCTATTATACTGATTTACATTTGTGAGCTCACACATCTGTCTGTCTTCTCTGGACTCCAAGTTCCTTGAAAGCAATGACCATGAACCCAGCATAGCTCCTGAACACAGTAGATACTCAACAGTTTGTTGAATAAATCAGCCAATGGTCTCAGGAAATCTGGAATTGCGTTTTGCTCTACCCTTTACTCTTTGGGAGACTATAGGCAGCTCAGTCCTCTGGGTCCCAGAGCACTTTCCTATAAAATGAAGGTAATAACACCCAACTCACAGGGATTTCTGTGAGGCTCAAATGAGAGGACAGATCAGGAGATACTTCAAGAGCTCTAAGGGTAAAACATGAACACTCTATTTCCTTATTATTATGAAATATGCTGAGAAAAGAATGAGAAGTAACTGCAATAAACAGTGGTGGTAGCTTCGTGGGGGTGGGGAGTGGGGGATATGAGGAGGGAGAAAATAGATGGAGTCCTGGTGAGTTGCAGAAGGACACAGGGGCCTGTCTGTTCCTTCTACCTTCAGACTCCATTTCCTAAAAGACTTCTCCTCTCTCCCTCCTCTCACCTGACACCCCCACTTTCCAGTCCTCACCTTTGCTTGCTCTTATTACTGACCCAGCTTCTCACGAGTTCTCCTGCTTCCACTTTTGCTCATCTCCAATCTATTCTCCACACAGCAGGAAGAAAGATCTTTTCTTAATGTAGATCAGATCATGCTACCTCCTTGCTTAGAGCCATTGAATAGTGTCCTGTTTTATAGCAGATAACACCCAGTTCACATCACAAACTCTCGGACCCTTTGCCATCTGGCCCCCCAGCTCTCCCCACCCTAATTATGTGCAGTTCCCCTCTTTTGCATTGCACGTTTATTGGCCTGCCTACTGTCAATTCCCAGAACCTGCCATGTAAAGCTATTTGTTACCTTCAGACTCACAAGAACTGCTCCCTCTGCCCCAAACGCTCTTCCTCAGCTTCTCCCCTGGTTGGCTCCTTTTTCTTTAGGTCTCTGCTCAAATACAA
Source organism: Marmota monax (assembly GCF_021218885.2). Classification (NCBI taxonomy): domain Eukaryota; kingdom Metazoa; phylum Chordata; class Mammalia; order Rodentia; family Sciuridae; genus Marmota; species Marmota monax. The sequence continues at coordinate 3,595,485 of NW_026695236.1, read as the reverse complement.
CCTTTTAAAGAGCTCTTACCACATTTTTTTTTTATCCATTCATCTATTGAAGGGCATCCAGGTTGGTTCCACAGTCTAGCCATTGTGAATTTGGCTGCTATAAACATTGATGCTGCTGTGTCCCTATAGTATGCTGTTTTTAAGTCCTTTGGGTATAGAACAAGGACAGGGATAGCTGTGTCAAATGGTGGTTCCATTCCAAACTTTCCAAGAAATCTCCATACGGCTTTCCATATGGGCTGCACCAATGTGCAGTCCCACTAGCAATGTATAAATGTACCTTTTCCCCCATATCCTTGCCAAAACTTATTATTGTTTGTACACATAATAGCTGCCATTCTGACTGGAGTGAGATAAAATCTTAGAGTGGTTTTGATTTGCATTTCTCTAATTGCTAGTGATGATGAGTGATTTTTCATGTATTTGTTGATTGACTGTACATCATCTTTATATATACACAATAGAATATTACTCAGCAATAAAATAGAATAAAATCATGGCATTTACAGGTAAATGGATGGAGTTAGAGAAGATAATGCTAAGTGAAGTTAGCCAGTCCCCAAAAAACAAATGCCAAATGTTTTCTTTAATATAAGGAGGCTGATTCATAGTGGGATAGGGAGCAGGAGCATGGGAGGAATAGTTGAACTCTAGATAGGGCAGAGAGGTTGGAGGGGAAAGGAGGGGGCATGGGTTATTAATGATGATGGATGTGATGATCATTATTATCCAAAGTACAGGTATGAAGACATGAATTGGTGTGAATATACTGTGTATACAACCAGAGATATGAAAAATTGTGCTCTATATGTGTAATAAGAATTGTAATGCATTCCGCTGTCATAAACAAATAAATAGCTCTTACCTTTCCATCCAAAGTACATCATCTATTATTCTTTTCCTTGGTGCCCTGTTTATTTTTCCCTAACCAACCACCAATAACTATATTATAATTTGTTTACTTATTTATTATATTTCTCACTAGATGAATAAGAAGATTTATGGTCAAGTTTTTGATGCGATTCCTAATATCGAATAGTGCCTGGCATTTAATAGGCGCTCAATAAACATTGCACGAAGGATGGATGAATACACAGGAAATGAAGTAAAGAAGAGATGAGATCCAGGAGAGGAATCAGGATACTGTATGGCAAGAAGGCCTGGCAGTCCTGGGCAGCTTAGGGACACCATGAAGACTTTCAGGATATGTCTTGTATAGCAAAGTGGAAGGAAGAGGCCAGGGAAGCAGGAGGTGAGGGAGCAATGGGCCAAGTTCACTTTCTTCACACTATTTCTTCTGTGTGGAAATAATCTCTCTAAACACCTGTAAAAGCACAGGGTGCAGTGACACATGGCCTATAATCCCAGTGGCTTGGGAGGCTGAGGTAGGAGGATCGTGAGTTCAAATCCAGCCTCAGCAAAAGCAAGGTGCTAAGCAACTCAGTGAGACCCTGTCTCTAAATACAATACAAAATAGGGCTGGGGATGTGGCTCAGTGGTTGAGTGCCCCTGAGTTCAATCCCTGGTACCCTTTTCCCCCCAGAAAAGCACCTGGCATGGTAGGCATTATAAGGCAACTAGTACTAGAGGTCACTGGAGGTTACTGGGGGACTATTCCCCTGCTGGGCAGCCCTTCCATCTGGCACCCCCTGGCCAGCTGCTCCATTGGCATGCATGCCATCATCTCCCACTGGCATGGCCAGGCAGCTTCTCAGGCTCTGCAGACATGAGGATAAGCTGCCACCAGCTCTTAGAATGTGAGATCAGGGGAAATCTTTCAGCACTGATGGGTGGATTTCAACGCTGTTTCTAAAAATGGCCATTAATAGGTTTTTCTGCACACTATTCTAAATCTCTACTCACATTTCATCAGCAGCAACTGCACTGCTATTATCTGTCCTTGTGATCTCAAGTGATTTTTTTACCAGTCAAACAAATAACTGTGAACCAGAAGAGACCAAGAATAAAAAGAGATAAGAAAGGAGTCTATGACATGGGGGCTGAGCTTTCTGTCAAACAGTGTGTGGACTGTCTTTGAGATCATGTTACCACAAAGAATAAATAGAAACTTAAAAAGCAAGTGGGAGTTGGGAACATGTCCTTGCATCAGAAATGGACACAGAAGTGATGTCAGGAGCTACGTTGCAGGTTTATTCAGGTTTACAATATATGACAATGTTTACTGTAAAACATCGCCTCTGCCATCCTGGGGAAAGATTCAAAAGTACTTCTGAATAATCAACTGAGGTTGATTCTAAGCACTATTTCAGAATGGGCAGGCAAAGCGGTGCCTTTCAAAGGCAGTAGATTTAAGAGGCAGACACAGTCAGAATCCTTACCCACCATTCATTTCATGGGCAGAAAGAACTTCCATTCCTGGGGCCTCTAAAACCCTACTGTAATATAGTGGTCAAATGCTAGGGCATTATCTACCCAAAGACAACTATGACCTCTAAGTCTTTTGGGGGAATGTTCATCATGAACACTCATTCAATGGAGGAGAAATGCTCATTTAAAATATGCATGTGCAAGTATATCGATCACTCACAGCAAAGTCTATGGAGACCACAGGACTATTGTAAAATTCCCTTCATAGTCTGACTGCTAGTTGGGAAAGCTGGCCCAGAAATGGCCCACTGAGCTTATCTTGCTATATTGCTATCAAAATCTCATGAGACTGGGAGTGCTATAATGATGGATACATTTGTATTTATTTTTTAAGGTAGCTTTAAAAACCTTGGTTTCCAAAATATTGGAATAAAGTTCTGAGATTCCTGATGGTAACCACTATCTTCTACTCCAGCTTCAACTTCCAGAAGCACCAGCTCTTTAAATGACCCTTGAATTTCTGCTTCTGGAGATACTTTTTTTACTTAAGGTTCTTTCAGACAAATGTTTAGATTATTCAGGCTTTAAAAACTCCATTGAGTACTGAGAAGTTATCAAAAAGGTTTCCATCCAGCCTGACTCTTCCCTGGCTCACTCCTCTCCAATCAAGTCTGCCCAAATCAGATGTTGTTCATGCCTTTAGAGAATAAGGTTGATCCTTTGGTCTTCCCCTCTCCTGCATGCTCTAAGTGGGCATGAACCAGGTCAAACTCTGCTGTGTCTGTGACTTTTATGGCCAAACAGGGCTTCAAAATGGAACAAAAGCTTTAGATATGTAGATTAACTTGAGAATTAATTAATTCTACAATTTGCTTTACATACAATCTTTCATTTAATCATTAGAGCAACCTGTCAAATAGGTGTATTTTATTATCATCCTTATCCACAGATGAGGAAACTGAGGCTCAGAGAAATGAAGTGACCTTTGCAAGGTCTCATATCTAGTGAATGACAGAGCTGGTATTAGAACTGTATTAGTCCATTTTTTAAACTATAACTAAATACCTGAGGTGGGTAACTTTATATAGAGTTTTGTTTTGGCTCATGGTTCTGGTCTAAGGTCAAAGGGTCATATCTGGTGATGGCCTCCTTGCTGGAAGAGTCCTAAGGTGGCACAGGGCATCATGCAGCAAGCGAGAGGGAATTAGTGGTGTGTGTATGTGTGTGTGTGTGTGTGTATTTGTGAGTGTTCTCTAATCTCTCTCCCCCTTTTTATACAGCCACCAATATTCAATTATGGGCTTTCCCCCAATAGCCTGTTTAATCCTAATCACCTCCAAAAGGTCCAAATTCTGAACAACATAGTTGGATTAAGTTTCCACCCTCTTAGTTCCTGACAATAAAGATTAAATGTCAACACATGACCCCCTGGGGGATACACTCAAACCACATCCAAACCAAAGCAGGAAGCAGGGGCTTTTCTGATTCTAAATCTTGTATTTTCCAGGCATTGTGTTCTGCTGCCCAGTATCTGGTCACTGGCCATGCCTCTTGGGGGATCATACATAATTGATACTAGTTGACTACACTCCTTCATTCTCAAAATCCTTTAACCTGTTGCTAGTTACAGCAGGTCCAAATTTAATGTCTTGAAAGCAGCCCCAGGATAAGAATAAATAATCTCATCATAAAGATGCTGTTCTTTAGATAAAGTGCGCCTGGCCCAGCTTCAGAGCAGAAAACTCTTCTAAAGAAATGTATTTCCAAAATTTATATGACCAGAATGAAATATTTCTCTTGGATTTTGAAATTCTCCAAGTGCATGGAGAGATCTAAAAATATTTTTTTTTAAAGAGAGAGAGAGAGAATTTTAATATTTATTTTTTAGTTTTCGGGAGACACAACATCTTTGTGTGTGGTGCTGAGGATCGAACCCAGGCCACATGCATGCCAGGCAAGCGCACTACTGCTTGAGCCACATCCCCAGCCCTAAAAATAATTTCTATTTTCAGATCAAGCTTTTCACCATCTTTTCAGAAGAGATGGCAGATGGCAGTTGGTGTGACATTGGTTTTCACTCTAGTAGTTTCTGATTTGTGGAGAAGGGAATGTGGAAGTAATTCATGTAGTCATTTTTATTGAGGGGATACTATGAGGAGGGTATTGTGCTGGCTATGGAGCACCTGAGAGTCTCCTGGATCTAAAGATGACACAGTGATGGAGACAGACACACGCACTAAACAAATGTACATTGAAACCAAGCGTGAGAAAGAACCACGACTACCTATACACACCGAAGGAGTGTAGGGGATGAACAAGTTGCTTCTTTGTGGCACTATTGAGGAGGACAGTGTGGCAGAGGTGACCCTGCAGAGGCTGAATCCTGAGGCATGCTGAAGATTTTGAAAAGAGAGGCCCAGTGTGAATGACTCTCTCTGGCTTTATGCAACATAAAATCAAGGAAAAGAAGAACATGAAAGATCACATCCAAGTATGGAAGACATTAACTCTTTTTGTTGAGCTCTATTGCTAAATTTCTGTACACTTAATTACAAAATTAATGGTTGGTTATTCTTGGAATTCATTCTCTTTCATGATCTAAACAGCTTCTCCTCTGCCACCTTCATCTGCCAACTCTGATTCTTCCATTTATCTTGGCTCTGAAAATACTGCCATTAGAAATGTATCTGCACCTCTCTTCCATCCTTCTTCACTTGAATGAATGACCCTCTAATTATACCTACACACTTCCTTGAAACTGCCTCCTTACTCACTCACTGGTCCTCATGCCTCTTCAGTTACACTTAGCTCCTCAAAGGCAGAAGAAGAAATGTTGTGTTTACTGTGAGGTCTCCATTGCCTAAAAATGTAATAAGAACTCAGCAGATGTGTCTATTGATAAATTTAATATGTAAATAAATGAATCATCCTGTAATTTTTAAAGTTCCCTCCAACTCCATGATACCCTGATTTTAGCAGAGCCAGTGGAAGTGATAACAACAGATACCCATGGGCAGGAACAGGGAATGCTCTAATTTCTATCCTGGAAAGGCCACAGTACATCAGACTTCATGCAGTCATCCCTGGTAAGAGGGACCTTGCACACTGGAAATGGTAGGGTGGTATGGTGGGTGTGAGTGTGGGTGTGGGTCCTAAACCCAGGTGGATCCAGCTCCACCATTATGGGTTGCATGACCAAAGGCAAGTGGGCTAACCTCCTCATACTTCAGTATTCTCACTTACAACAAAAGAATAATAACTGTGCTTATCTCAAAAAGTTGTGGAATTGTATCAAATGAGTCAATGCATGTCAACTGCTTAGAACAATTCCTGGCACTCTGTATATCCTAAAAAAATGCTGTTATAGTTATTACTTGAATTCCCTCCATAACGCTATCAAAGAAAATTCAGAATAATAGGGATTTAGGTTGGAATCCTCAATACTTTTTTCAAAACCTTAGAGAAGGAGCATGGAGACTGTGAGCTGTTGACTGGAGACTAGCTCTACTGTACACCTGGCACTCATGTTTGAAGTCACTGGGCATCCCACACCTCAGGAAAGAGGCTACTTTGTAGAGATGTGGACTCCCTCTTTCTGTTTTCTGAGAGAGCAAAGCTAACCAAAACAAAGGACTCCACTGAGTCTGCTTTCTCCAGAATTCCTCACCCAGGGGAGAATGTTTCAGGACCATAAATAACAATACAGAATGAGATTAAATGCTTTAAAAAATAATATTCCCAAGTTACTAATCATTCAACTATACCCGCTATCATCCCTCTAGTTTTCCGTAATCACTTTTAAAAGCAAATGCAGCTTTGGTTTCCTCTTATTCAGGTTCCTCAAAAGCTGATGATCTTTCCATCAAAAAACCCTCTCCTCAAATGACTGGGTGCATTTTACTTGTTCCTGTGTCCTTTTGGTAAGAGCTGTGTTTTAACTAGGCTGCCTGGCAACCCTCTGGGTATGAAATGAATAAATGCTTTTAACCATTGACCTCGGCACCCGCAAGTGGAGGACATCCGTCAGATTTTCATCACAAGATCATACAGCATGTTTTGTGTTCTGCATCAGAAAGGCAGTTGGATACCAACCCAAAGGATTTCCCAAAGTGCTTTCTACACATCAAAGTGAAGGTTTTTAAAGCTGACAGTAATCCATGTCTTTTCAAACAAAAGTACTACACATTAGTGATCCTTTTGCAATTGCCATACAAATCAAAAGGATTTGCCCTTCCTCCCCCTATAAGACTGGCGTCTGGAAAGAAGAAGGCAGATAATAAAAGAAATATTTGGTAGAACTGACAAAAAATGCAAAATAAAATAAAGTCACAAACCCTAGAGCCTACAAAGGCTAAAGACAACCAAGAGAAACTGGAACGGGGGATACTATTAAGTCTGAAAAATCATCCAAAGAAACTCTATGAACAGCTCAGACTTGGACCAACTTAAAATACCAGGTGGTCCAGGTTGGAGTCAGACAGTATATATTTCTGTACAGGATTTGCCTTCCAGAGCTGCTGTTTACATAATCTATATATTGCTATTTACAGTTGCTTTTAAAACAGGCAGCAGGTTCTTGTGTTAACATTTTTTTATTATGTGAATCCAAATGTATCTGCTTCTAGAAAATAGGGGATTATAAGCCTGAAATAAGATTACTTCAGAGAGATTTCCACCCAGGTGGGTCAACTTCCAAAAGCTGAATGTTGTCTAGAAACTGAACTCCCAACAAAAACCTGTGACCTAAAATTGAAACGACAATGGAACATTTAAAAAAATTTTATGAAGAGGAAATAAATTTCCCATAATCCCTCTGCCCTAATGCAATCATTTTCATACATTTACTTCCAAACCATTTTTCCAGAGTTACATCTTTTTATAGTAACACATGCTAGATTCCATTTAGCATTTTGCATTTAAAATTAAGCATTCATTGACATAAGCCAACATTTCTGAAGTCTTCCTAATGATCACACAAATCCTTATTTAATACATAATACCCTTTCTCTGGAGAACAATTCAACTATTTATAGCAACATGTTTAAAAGAACATACTTTCTGAGTATCAACCTCAGGATCCAGGAGCAGCCAATCTCCCTCCTGAGCTCCTGGCACCCACCACATTTGCTTAACTTTCAGATCCCGGGAGATGAGGCTTTCTCTTATCTTCATCAGAGCTCCTGTGGGCCAGGGAAACTGAAGGGGTTTGGAACAGGAACAGAGACTCCAAGAAGTCAAAGTGGAGGGTAGGGTGGGAGTTCCAGGAATTTGGAGGTGCTGACAGAAGCTAGGGCCTCCCAACCTCTGGTCCACTCCCTAGATATCTCTTTGTGTTTTTCCATGAGCCTCAAGAATTGTCTCCATTCATCTCTAATTCCAACATACCATTTTTGTCTTTTTTCTTCCCTGGGTTCTGTTTAATGCTAATAAAAGTGGAAATACACAGAACAAACATCTTTTTGCTGTCCCCAGCTCAGACTTCACTCTATGATAGGCCCCTGGACACAAAAAAAGGGCCAATGTGAGATTTGTTCATATCCTAAATGGATATGCCAACACCACCAATGGGGATGTTGAGGGAGGAGAGATTCTAGAGTGAAAGAAGGGGATTTTGGTAAAAGGAGAGATGAAGGAAAGGGACGAGAACAGAGAGCCTCAGCAGATGTCTCTGAATGACTCGCTTATTCACTATCTGTTAACTGAGCACCAACTAAATACCTCAGATAGATCAATGAACAAATAGACAAAAATTCCTGCCTAAATGGAGCTACATTATACTGAGGAAATATAAATAATAATATAAATAACATAAATAATAAGTGAGTTTAATAATATGTTAGAAAGTGTCAAATATGATGAAGGGTGAACACACTAAGGGGCTCAGTTTCATATAGGGTGGTCAGAGTGAGTCTGATTGAGAAAGTGAGAAGTCTGGAAGAAGGGAACGAGGGAGCCACTTAGGCTATTTAGCCTATTTAGGGAAAGTGTGTTCTGCAAAGAGGGATGAGCCTGCACAAAGGCTTTAGGTAAGAGCTGTCCTAGAGTGTTTGAGGAACAGTGAGGAAACCATGCTGTTGGAGCAATGGGTGAGGCAGACGAATAGCAAAAGATGAGATCAAAGAGAACCACATCATGCCAGGCATTGTAGTTTTTGTTTTAGAAAAGTTTTGCACAGAAAAATTGTGTGATTTTATGAATTAACTTTCATAAACACAAGTCAACATTTTTGAAGTCTTCATAATGATCATAAACTTGTCGATTTAACACACAATATAAAAGGATCACTGTGTTGTTGTGTCAAGAACAAACTAGAGGAGCAAAAGCGGATGCAAGGAGGCCAGTGGGGAGGCTGCTGCCTAAATACAGCAGAGAGATATTGGCGGCTTGAAACAGGTGGAACCTGCAGTGACAGGAATGGGGTTCAAATTTAGTCTGAAGATGGAGCAAGGATTTTCTGGTGGATTGAATATGGTACCTGATACAAAGAGAGCAGTCAGGAATATGTGCAGGGTCTTAGCCACTCTGGGTGTGGTTGACAGACACAGGAGTGGATTGAAAAAGACAGAAAATTGCGAGATCAACAAGGAGATCTTTGCACAGGTAAGTATGAAATGATGAGGGTGTGAACAAGGTTGGGGATGTTAAGAAACAGATGGATTTTTAAAGCTTGGGTTAAAACTGACAGCTAAAGAAGACAAGTTTGGGGATAATAGTTTGTGTCAATATTCCCAAATATCCATTCTCCCTTTCTTTAATGGTATACAATTGTTTGTTGAAAATGTGGGTGCCCCCATCAAAAAGTTACATTTCCCAGGTTCTGTTGTAGCTAAGTGTACATATGGTCAAGTTTTGGCCAATTAGATGTGTGTAAAAGTGATATTCAAGACTCCTGAATGGTACCCTTTAAAAAGGTGTTTTTCCGTGAGATTAATTTGAAAGATATCAGTCATATTAGGATTATTCTTTAATAGATAGAATTAGTATCAGTTTCTAAATGATGTACAAAAAAAATCTATTTTATAATATTCCTTAGGTCATTAAAAATTAACCCATCTAATTAAAAAAAATTGAAAGGTGTTTCTCCTTTCTGCTGGCTCCTGTATAGAATCTGCAGTGGAGGTGAGAGCAGCCCTCCTAGACAATGAAGTATAAAATGCACAGTGATGATGACAAAATCAAACTCCGTGCCAACCTGTGACTGCCTACCTGACTTTGTTTATAGGAGAGACATTAATCCCATTTTGTTCAATTCTCTGTATTTGGGGTTCATTTTGTTAAAATTACCTGACCTTTCATCTAACTAATACAAGTTCGTTTAGCTGTTCTAAGAATAAAGCTCCAACACCAAATGCTTACCATCCCATGAAGCTAGGACTATATTTAACAGGGAAGGATTTAATTCCACCCTGCTTCTGCTCAACTTTTCCTAAAATATCTGAATTGTATTTGGGCTTCAATGTCCTGAGTCACTGCACAAGAGGTTCACATCTAGAGTGAATTGCTGCATATGGGAGTCATGTTTACTTAACAACTTATTGTTTCCCAGTCAATCAGGAGCTCCAATTTTATATAATATTTGAAGCAGAGATTCCAGGAATACATATTATGTTATGTACCTCAAGGGCAGAAAATGGCATCACCAATAAACTTCTAATTCCTCACAAAACCCATCATCATCTCCTGAATGATGGGTGAGTCAAGCCTGTGTTGACAGATTCTCCACACCCAAAGGAGGCAATATCAAGTTCCACTGAACAAAAATATATAGTTCATTCAACAACAAGTCCTGGCTGTGTGGGAGTCTAATAAACCACCACTGAACGCAAAAGGGATTCAGCTGAAACCTGTCACCTCATATGTGTAACCCAAGCTGCTTTGCGGGCCACTAAGTCTGCACACATTCCCCAATCAAACTGCATCTATTCCACGTAGAAGGGCTGTCACCTGCTGTGCTAGGAAGTATCTGAGGGCCCACTGCATGAAACATGCTGGTCCACAATCACATGATTTTTGATTTTCACCCTTTTCATTATTTTTCTGAACATCAAACTCAAGAGATAAAAAAAAAAAGCAAAGAAGCAGGTGAAGGGTCAGCAATGGTTTTGGGGCCAAAGGGGGAGGCTGGTGCACTCTGGGAAATAACATGATCCTCTGGTAAAATGACTGAGAGTCTGGAAAGATTAGGGCAAAGTAGATGCATTTCCTCCAAAATGGGCTGCATGTGGGCATTATCTTGGCAATGAGCTATGAAGTAGTGACGTTAATACTAATGAGGTTGAGAGGGAAAGGGCCACAACTTGATGGAGATAAAGAACAAATATTTACTGAGTGCCTCAAGTCAGGCAGAGAGAACATCATGTGACAAGTCAGTCTCTATCCTCAGGGTCTGGGGTGGAAAAAAAAATCAGTCATGATAGTAAGGAAACAGAGGGATAAGACAAATGTCAGGGACTCAAATCTAGCTTGGGGAGTGGGGAATAGGGTAGCCCTTCCTAAAAGAAGATATAAGTGGGGCTAGGGTGCTAAGCACACACACACTAAGCATATGTGAGACCCTGGATTCAATGCCCAGCTCTGGGGGGAAAAAAGGAAAAAAGATAAAAGACAAGGATATAGGTAAGCTGAGGCCAGAAATTTTGGTGACATCTGCATATGAAGAAAACCCTATAAAATGGGGTTGTTAGTTGCCTATTTAAGTATGCAAAACATGGTTGATGTCAAGCATCTACTCTGTTGCAACAAAACAGGTCATCATCATTGTATTATATAAAAAGTGGAATGTTAGTTTAGAAAAACAGGAATTAGAAGTTAACTTAGGATGAATTTGCATCATTTAGAAACTCTAGCCCCATGGAGGGAACTTGGAATCATCTAGTACCAATTTTGTCATCAATAGGACTATGCATGAATCAGCTAGAGCAGATGTGAACTGCCATCACAATGGACTGGAATTTTTAAGGCTTTCTGCTTCTGCCCACTTCTACAACCAAAGATTGTCTCTGTAAAGTCCTTTCACTCTCTAGATTATCTTTTCTTCTGAAAATGATGATGTTAGATGAGAACAATGGCTTCCAAATCACGCCCCCCCCCTTTTTTTTTTACTACAATCCATAGTAGAAATAGACCTTCTACATGGTTACTTGGTAAAAGACCTATTTTATTAATTTTAAATGCATTTGCTCTTTTTTTATTCTAATCCATTTCTTTTTAAAAATGAATTGCTGGCAGACCCACTAAGCTAATATTCTGATCCCTCCTTTGTGACCATGTAGTCAAAGCAATTCTAAACAAGATCACCTCTTATGGCCCTTCTTACCTCAGTTCTGGGCATCATTCACACAAATACCTAATATTTAACACATTACACTTTTCTAAGTGATTTCACAGGGGTTATTCCCTAGGATCCTCATAGCAGGAGCATAACAGAAGCAGAGGAACTTGTGGGATTCATCACAGACCACACAGCCAGGACACAACAGAGCTGAGTCCAGAACCCAGGGATTACATGGCAATAGCAATGCTTGCTCTGGTTAGTAGCTCATCTTTTCTCAGAGAATTCTACCTTCTGACTACTCTTTTGCTGTCAAGCTTCAACTTATAAACCTCTCCTGATCTATCAATGAAAGATGCAACTCAACTAAACACATTCCATGAATTTAATGTTAACTGCTAGATTCTTTAGGAACTACCTTGTCACAGATGCATGAAACTCAGTCCTTGCCCTAGAATAGCTCACATTCTAGTGGGAAGGAAAATCTACCCACACAACTTTTCACTAACCACAGTTCCAAAGACCCTTTAGAAGCTGCCCCTCTCTTTTGCTTCTTCAGCTCTATTTAACCTCAGAACACAGGAAGCCTCAAGTCTTTCTTGGAGACTGTGAGCACTGGAGGTGGTCAGGACAGCCAGAGGAAGGCAGTCCAGTGGGAAGAAAAGTATATCTCTGCCTGGGCTGCTTCCCTCTCTTCCCAAGAACCAGTGAAAGGGGGATCCAATGGGTTCTCAGCAGAACCCTAGATACCCTCTTCACACCCAGAACTGCATCAACTGACTTCAGGGATATATAAAAAACATTATCTAACATCACACAAAGATCAGGTCCCATGGATTTATGAATCACATTCTAATTATATTACTTAGAAGGGAAATAATTTATATTAGGGACAAGTATGTTTTTAGGTGCCCCAAACCTCCTTTATTTTCTTAACTATCCACAAGGCGATAAGTGCTGGTTGTCCATACGTCTAAGGCAATTGTTGCCATAATGATTGGATCCTACAGTGGGAACTTACTATTTTGCTCTCCAGAATCCACCCCTCTTCCCTCTGATGGCAATATTCAGATTTACTGTAGGGAAACTATAGCCCCTTTAATTTAAACTAATTGATACAGGTGGTCCTACCCTGTCTTCTAGGAATAGGCTCCAACTGTCTTAAGTTGCTGGTGATTGGTTTGGGAATGGGAAGAGAATCCAATCAGATCTATAAGACAGGTTCACTTTCTGAGGCTTCAGAGAAAGCATTCTTTTTCTTTCACAGGAGCTTCAATTGGTGGGTGTGGTATGGTAGATAGGGCAATGGGGTCACATTGAGGAGAACACTCCATCAGATGGAGTCTAACAATGAAGCTGACATTGCAGAAGTGGAAAGAACCTGCAGCTTTAGGAATGAATCTCAACTTCTTACTCATGCCTTGCCTGCACCCTTCACCCTTTCTTCTCTATTTTTTTTTTTTTTTAGTTAAAGGATACTTTTGTTTGCTAAAGTAAGTTTGCATTTTCTAACACTTACTATCAAAGTAATTAAACTGATACAAACTTTAAATACTTTGGGTAGTATATAAGGGCTCTTTGGGGGAGAGCAGGAGGTCAGTATAATACGTAAAGGTTGAGAGAAAGTAATTCTGTAGGAAACTATCACAAAACTTAGCATAAAGTAGTTGTTTCTACTTCTCAAAAACATCTTTTCTACACAGATTGCCACATTTAAATCACAATCTTGAGTCAAAGCAATTATTAACATTTTCATTTTGTAGTAATTATTTATTGGACACTTCATGTAGTTAAAAATATGACTTTGAATTCATTAATACATTTAATTGTCATAATAACCAGGTTAAATAAGAGTGGTGAGTCTGCCATAATCATTTCAGACTGAAGAAAGCTGAGTCTCCAAAAATTTAAATGAATTGCCCAAGTTAATGTGGGGAGGTAGGGCAAAAGGCCTCAAATCTAGGTCTCCTGCTTGTATCTCTCTCAACTTGATCCTCTGAACCAAAGACACTGACTCTACCACCAGACACAAATATGTCTGCTCTTAGCTTAATGTACTGGTATTAGCAGTGGGATGAACTTGATCCTAGCATTAAAGATCTGGATTCCAGTGGCAGATCCAGAACTGGCTAGGTGGTGACCTTGGGCATGTTCCCTTTGTCTGTTTTCTGTTAAAGGAGAGGTTTGAACTAGGATCTCTGATGCTGCTTCAAGCTCTAAAAGTTTTATAATTCTAGACCTTTCTGTCCCCACTCTCAAATTAATCTTTTCCCCAGAATAACAATCATAACCTTAGCTGATATTTATTCTCTCCTAGGTGCCAGGTACTGTGCTAAGAACTCTGCCTCTGTTTTCCCCTTAAGCCTTACGGCATTCCTATGTCAATTATATCTCTTTGACAGATAAGGAAACTGACTCACAGAGGTTAAATGAACTCTTCAAGATCAACAGGATTAGAAAACATCAGGGAGTCTTCTGACTCCAGGTCACACTGACCATGAAGATCTTAACTGAGTCCACATTGTTTTCGCTGAAAAAATTAAGCTCCCTGCATTACTCGTCACCTCTCTCCATGTAGGAGGGGGAGGGAGGGAAACAAAAAAGCCAAACCAATACATTAAGCTACAGCAGGCAAATACAGAAACCTCTGGAAGGGCGCTTGTAGGATCCTTTCCAGGCCGAGGGGGCGGGGCGCCCTTTTCCTCCAGCCAAAGGATAGCTCTAGCGTCCTACCCTCCCAGAGCCAGACCATTACCTTGTTGAGATGCGGGTTCCTGGTGACATCGTATCCACGCTTCTTCAGGGGCACAGGGCGCGCTGGGCCGGGTTTGGAGTGGCAGGCTCGGGCGGGTGCGGAGGGTGCCCAGTGTCGAAGGGCACCGCAGGCCCTACCCGGCGGGAGAGCCAGCCGCGCGCCCGTGCCCAGCGCGGCGCCCATGGTCCTTACGCCAACCTGGACCAGAAAGAGACCAAGGTCAGGGGCGCTTTCTAGCTAGCCAGTACCCACACGTCAGCAGAGCAATCGGCCTGAGCCAGGGACACGTCCTCTGGGAGCGTGAAGGGGCACCCTAAAGGTTAAAAGCGCCAACCCTCACCCCTCCTCAGTGGCCACCCGCTCTGTATTCTGCTTGCGGTGTGCCAGGCCTCGCCAAAGGCAAAGCGAAAGCAAGCAAAGCAAGCAGATCCTGTGCGGGTGACAGCCCGCGCCATCCCCGCCCCCACCCCAGGGAAGCAGAGGCGACTGCGCAGCTAGAAGTCCTTGGACGCTCAAACCTGTAGGGTGATTTGCCTAAGTTCCGTCCTCCCGCTCACCTGTGCTGTTAGGAAAGCCAGTGTCTACCCGGCCCTGCTGCGGGGCAGGCGGGGCAAGGCGCTGCGGGTCTGTCTTTCCTCTCTCGCCAGTGGCTGGGCCGAGCGGTCGCGGGGCTGTTGCGTTTTGGAAAAAGCCTTCCTGAAACCTTTCTGCACAGTGCCAGTTTTCCCCTAAGAACGTGCGTGGAGCTCCTCACAGTCGTGTGTACTAGGCTCCCTAGTAACAAGATGAAGCTCAGGGTGGCCCCTGAGACTCTCCATCCTGACAAGACTGAACGCACTGACTGGTTAGCATCTAGGGATCAGCATACCCTGTTCCCCTCCCACCATTTGGAGAACACCCTGGCTGCAAGATTCGGAGTAGAAACCCTCAGGTGTTGTGCAGTGCTCAGTGTTGTCTTGTGTCATTCAATACAATAGCCACTAGCCACATGAGGGTGTATAAATTAAAGTAAATTAGTTGAAATAGAATAAAGTTTAAAATCCAGTTTCTCAGTCACAGTAGCCGCATTTCTAATGTTCAAGAGCCCCTTGTTGTACACAGAGAATGTTTCCATCTTTGCAGAAAGTGCTATTGGATATCGCTTGTACAGGATGAACTCAGGGACCATATGAAGCCTGTCTTGGATTGTTGGGACCAGACCTGGGCCTTGATGCCCATCTAGACCTGCTTTTGTATTTTATCCACACAACAATGAGGAGATTCCTTTTAATAGTGTGTGGAATAAAATCCACATCTTTGGGCGGGGGCCTACCAATTATCCCATAGCCCCACTTCTGCTAACTTCAAGCTCATCCCACTCCCTCTCACTCCCTCTTCCCTCTCATTGAGCTCTAGTTTTTCTTGCTCCTCCCTGATTCTCCTCTCTACTCAATTCACTTCCCCGAGGGCTTTTCAGTTGCTATTATTGCCTTTAGATGAAATGCTCATACTACAACCTTCCAAACAATTGCTTATTCCCATTCTTTAGGTCTCCACTGATTTGTCAGCCTGAATGCCTTTTTTCTACTCCATCCAATGTTCACCTTCACTAGGGGATACACAATGAAGAGGCTTTCCTCTTCACAGAACTTAACAGTTTGTAAATATTTAGCTTGTTTTTCTGATTTTTATTGTCTGTCCCCCCAGAATATAAGCTTCACTGAGAGAGGCTCTTTGCTTGTAAACCCATTTGTCCTCACTGCTTAGCTCAGTGCCTAGCATATAATCACAAAATTGTTTTTAGGTGAACAGAAGGAAGTAATAGCCTCTTTGATAAGGATTGTGAATCCTCATACTGAGTGCCTGGCAAATGGCACAAGTCTCTCCTGACAGCCCTTCAAAGCCCACCCATCACATACTTTAAGTACAAAGCAGACATCATGATACATAATGTGCTTAGCCCAGGCAGCTCCTGTCTGGGTTCAGGATTTCCTCATCTCGTTGGGCATCATTATCTTCTTCAGTTTTTGCCCTCTCTGGTCCAATCTCCTATTTGTAATGTAAATGATCTATATAAAACTGTGCTTTCCAAAACAGAATCAAAATCATCTAATGAAGGGATAGAGGCAGGGGTGAGTTATAGATTTCCAGGACCCATCCATGGAGCCTCATTCAGTGGAGTTTAAATGCCTGAAGTCAGGGTGGTTCTTGGACTGTGTATTTAGACTATAAATGATCTTTTAAAAAATTCTTAAACTAGTTTGAGTCAGATTTTTTATTGTCTGCAGTCAAGAGTACTAACTAATTCCTTTTAATGCTGCTCATATATTTGCATATCTTTCCACCAGTCTATAAACATCTTGAGGACAGAGATTGTATGTGTTTCCATCTTTGGTACCTGACCCATAACAACTCACCAGAAACTGTTAAGCAAGTCTGCCCTTGCTCAGTGTAATGAGCTTTTCCTCACTTTGGGACATTTAATAGGTAACCTCAGTCATTTTAAACTTAGCTAGAAACTAGAATATTAATCATAAAGGTTTCAGAGAACCAATATAGTTTTTACAACATCAATAATTAAAATTGTACAGCTTGCAAATATACTCTCTTGCATGTCTCATTTTGGCTTATGTTCACTAAGCCAGACATTATTCTAATAATATTGTTTTTCTTTGTATTTGGTGTTCTTTGATTGCAGTAAAATGCTAAAGGCAGGTTCACCAGGTGCAGTGGCAGGAGATAGTAGCAAGAGGAGGTGGCTCCTCAAACCCGCAGAGGTATCTTAGGACCCAGGCTCTTCTTCTCTATCTGTTGTGCTCTTCTCTAGCTGTTCCCAAGCTCTACATAGAAGAATAGGAATATCTCAATTCTACCAGTGGAAAGGGAAAACAAGAAATGCAGGGAAAAAATTCTCTTTTAAGTAAGTGACATGGAACTTGTATACAGTGCTTCTATTCCCATTCTGTTGGTGAAAACTTAGTCACATGGTCACATTAAGCTATAAAGAAGGCTGAAAACTATTCACTCTAGCAGAAAAACATGTATGTGCTCTACTAAAGCTCAGTAGGGAAGACTATTGCTAAAATGAAGAAGAGTAGAATGCTTAGGGACTAGCAACTAGAAGTCCAGATACAATACTTATTTTATATTAAAGTGTTTGGCATGTTGTAGTTACTCAGAAACTATAAGCTATTATTGGCATGTGTGATTTCCATCTCTGGTTTCAAGGCAACTTACTTGCTTTTAGAGCTGAACATAGGATTCCCAAAACCAAGTTTAATACTGTGGGAACATACTAGAACCTCTTCCAACTTTGTACAACTCTGACTTCTTAGCCAGCCAACCTGGTGGTCTGTTCAGCACTAGCTAAAACTAATGAGTCTCCATAATTTGTCTTGGCTCCTCTCCTTTCACATCCCATCTACTGATTTCTGCCATTGGTGTAATACTGCTTCTTGGGGTAAAAGGGAAAGAACCTCATTCCATTCTCCCTGGCCCGAGGTTCCATATTCCAAGTGTATTTAATTCCTTTGCTTTCCATTGTGAACACAGAGATTTGAATATCTATCTGTTGTAGCTATTAGATTCTGAGTTCCCTAAAGATTAAAGCCAACGTTTTTAATTCTTTGCATCTCCAGTATCTGGGATAGTTCCTGGCATTAAAAACACATGTGTTGTTTTTAAAATAATCTCCAGTATCTGGGATAGTTCCTGGCACTAAAAATACATGTGTTGTTTTTTAAATAATTAAAATTGAATTAAATAAAATTGATATAAAGCAAATTTGTGCACAACTTCTAATGAGGGGACTTAATTGAAAGTTAATTTGGTACATTGTTAAAAGGATATCACAGTAGAGTTAAGTAACATTTTAGTTCAATCAGCTATCTTGAAACAAAATCTTGTTTTCTGAAAGCAGATTTTAATTACCTTACATAAAGGCTTAAAAAAGAAGGTGAATTTAAAATTCATTATTTTTTTAGCTAATCCCATTACTTCACAAATTTATTCACAATCATTTGCACAGTATTTTATGTTCATTATGGCCCCAAATGGAACACTTTAATTTGTATTTTTGCTAATATATGTAAATACTTCAACTGTATTATTTTTAACACTAAAGGAGAATGGTGAGGACTATTAATCCTCACCACTCTCTTCCCCTCCCACCATTTGGAGAATACCCTGCACACTCTCCATCCTACATATGTGCCCTGCACTCTGGATCGTGGCTTAATATCTTCCAGCATCTGTCAGTCAAAGCCCTGTCCTTTCTTTACAACTCTACTCAAATGCCATCTCCTCCTGCAAGTCTTCCACATTCCCCAGTTAGCTCACTCTGCCTTCACCATGCTCCCCCCAAATGCTGTTTGTATCTCTCCTATTGCACTTTTACAATCTGTCTCTCTTGGAAGTTACTCATTTACGTGCCTCTCTTCTGTGAGCCTCACAGGGGCAATGAAAGTAAGCAGCTTTAGATTCAGAAGGTCAGGAATCGACCAGTGACTAACTCATGTGACTGTGAATGAGCATTTTATGTGATTTCTTTAATCCTCACCATCCTCATGGATGAAACTGAGAACCTAATATTACTTTCCACATTGGTTTTTGGTGTACTTACTTATTTAAAACACATTATAATGCACTCACTCACCCTATGCCAGACACTATTCTGAGCACTTTATAAAATAATGGAGCTCAACTTAAGATTCTTAACTTTATGATGTAGAAATTTTATTTCAGTAGAAACTGTACTCCTAATATTGATCTTTTCCTGGAATAAGCAAAGTGCTGCAGGAAACTCTCTTGCCATACTGGGCATCAGCAGCAGCTGCAGTTCCCAGTCAGCCACGTGACCACAAGAGTAAACAACCCATACTCTGCAGTGTTCTGTATTGCTAAGCTAGGGTTTTCTCTAGAAATATTAATGCATTTTTGGCTTATATTACTGTCAGTGCACAAAGGGCTCATCAGGGCACAAGCTCATTGTGAGTCAAGGAGCAGATATACTAACTCACTTAACCTTGTAATTTTTCTATAAATACTGAGTTGGATTTTAAATGATTTTTCTCAGCTCCATATCTACCCTTTTACACTTCAACTTATGGCTAGCACTTGGACCTACAAACTAGTCCTTTTGACCACAGATTTCCTGTAAATCTCTGTCAACAGGGAGCAGTAGAGGAAGATGGAAGGCTGGAGAGGAGCGATTTTTTTGTTTGTTTGTTTGCTTGCTGTTGGTTCCGTCTGTATCCCCCCAGCAACAGCACTTTGCCCAGCATCAGCCATTGGTCACAGCCTGTAACCTTCTTCCCTGTGCTAAACCCAGCTTCACCAGGCCCCTGCAGATTTAGCAGAAGGTCTCTTGTCCACATGTCCTGTTTCTGATGGGCCTATTCTCTTTCCTTGTTCCTCTAGCTCCTCCTCCTCCTCCTCCTCCTCCTCCTCCTCCTCCTCCTCCTCCTCCTCTTCCTCTTCCTCCTCCTCTTCTTCAATTAAATACATGTGTTGTTTTTTAAATAATAAGTAATTACATCAAAGAATAAAATTTAACCATTTTTATAGATCACCAACTTATCAATAAAGGGAATAGGGAGAAACATAGGTTCATCGATATATTATCAAATGTACTACCCCAGTGACACAGCTATTTTTTTTAATTAGAGCACTAATCATATACATATTATACATAGTAGTTATACATAGTAGTTGGGTTATACATAGTAGTTGGGTTTCTGCTGACAAACTCAGACATACATGGAAATCGATTTCAGTTCATGATCCCCCCTTTTCCTTCTCCCTTTTCCTTCCTGTCTTCCCTTTCTTTTCCCAGTCTCCTTCCTCTACTTTACTAAACTTCCTTTCACTCATCTATTAGTTTGTATTGGTTTTTATGTTATCCTAATTTTCCCTGCCCCTTGCCTTTATTTTACTCTAACTTCCATTTTACCTTTGAGTTTCTGAGTTTGGCTAATTTCACTTAGCATATTCTCCATGTCCATTCATTTGCCAGGAAATGACATATTCTTTCTTTTTAATGGCTGAGTAGAACTCCATTGTATATATACCAGAATTTCTTAATCCATTCATTTATTGACAGGCATCTGGGTTGATTCCATAATGTAGCTATTGTGAATTGTGCTGCTCTAAACATTGATGTGGCTATATTATTCCAATTTTAGATCTTTTGGGAAAATACCCAGGAGTGGGATAGCTGGGTCACATGATAGTGAGGACTCTTCATACTGCTTTTCAGAGTGTCATACTAATCTGCAGTCTCACCAACAATGTTCAAGTGTTCCTTTCTCCCCACAACCTTGCTAGCATTTATTGTTGTTTGTATTCTTGAACATTGCCATTTTGATTAGAGTGTGATGAAATCTTGATGTAGTTTTGATTTGCATTTCCCTGATTGCTAGAGATGATGAACATTTTTTTTCACATATTTGTTGGCCTTTTGTTTTTCTTCTTTTGAGAAGTTTCTATTTAGTTCTTTTGCCCACTTATTGTGGGTTATTTGTTTTTGTTGTTGTTTGTTGTTAAGTATTTTGAGGTCTTTGTATATTTTGTATACTAATTCCCTAATGGAGGAGTAGTTGGCCAAGATTTTCTCCCATTCTGCAGAATCTCTCTTCAAGCTCTTAATCATTTCCTTTGCTGTGCAAAAGCTTTTTAATTTAATGGCATCCCATTTATTGATTGTCAGTTTTATTTCTTGTTCTTTGGGCATCTTGTTGAGGAAGTTGGTGCCAGCCCCTATATGATGGAGTGTTGACCCTTACCCTTCGAGCAGCTGTAAGGTTTCTGGTAAAATTCCTAAGTCTTTGATCTATTTCAATTTGACTTTGTGCAGGGTGAGAGATAAGGTTTAATTTCAGGAGCTGCTTCTTTTGGTGACTATTTGTGGTGGTCTCAGCATTCTCTTCTTCTTATTCACCCCTCTAGCATGTGTGATGTTAGTCTTTTCTATTTATTTCCCTCATGTGGGTCTGTTTTCTCTACTTCTCTTAACCCACCCTGATATGAGTTAGTACTATAGTTACCCCTATTTTACAAATGGGAAAACAAAACTAGAGAAGTTAAATTGCCTGAAGTGGATTAGGATTTACATTTGGGCTCCAGATGCCACGGTGGTCCCAGAACACTGAAGACTCACACTTGTGAAGTGCCAAGCCAGGCCTGTTGCATGGAGAGCCCCAGATGGACAGTGTTCCTCTGATCTCCAGTTATGTCTTCAGCACCCTTACTGTCACTCTTCAGTCTTGTGTCCTGCACGACAGCTTTGCACAGGGTGTTTGCAATGAATGCCTACTGAATTGAGTTTGATGACCTGGCTATGGGAGGTCATAGTGGCATAGTGAACTAGAGGTGAAATGGATGTGGAGGAGACAGTAGGGACTCAAAGCCTCTGCTTCCTTTCCCTCTGATCTCCATCCTTTTGAGTGGTTTCCAGGGTAACTGATTTTTCCTCTTCTTTTCCTTCTCCCCACCTCCTTGCCACCCTTACCCTGTTCCATTATACTCTGGCTTCTTGACTTCTTCCTTTCTATTCACTGAGATTTAGACACTTCTCTCACATTTTGAAATACCACAAAGAGAAATGAAAGAGCAATTTTGTTGGGTAACAGAAGAAAACAATTTCCTTGTTTTTCTGTGTCATCACATTCTCTTTCTCTCTTCATCTGTTTCATTGTCATAATTTTAATACCTACTTTTAACAAGAAAAGAATCTCTTTAAAATAGCCACATGTCTAATAGAGCTTAACCATCTCTGCATACAGTTGTCACAAAAACACGGGTGAAATCTTTGTTTTCAAACTCATTCAGCCTTCTATTCAAGCAGTTGTTTCACCAAACATAATTGCTTCCAGGCTTAAAAAATACAATATATTGCATTTCTCACCCGGCTCCCTGCCTGATTCTCATTTAGTCCTGCAGCTAATCTCTTCAGGCCCACTTTTCTTCCTAGCCTGGCTGACAGGCTAGCCCTTATTTTCATGGCTAGTTTAGGCACAAACCATTTATAATCCATTTCATACACACCCCTACTTTTACACTGCAAGAAGAGTTCCAAGAAGAAATTGTTGTCCTTGAACACAGTGAAAGGGAGAGAACTAATAACCACTACTTTCTGTGTGTTTTTAAGCCTCCAGATTTCGCAGAAATTGTTTTAAAAATCTATTTTCTGCCCCGCTTGAAACACTCTATTCAAAGCACTTGGTCCTCTGATAGCCACCGCGCCATTTCTCCATTATGCTCCATTATGCTCGGGGACCCTCCGCCTCCTCCCTTCTCACACAAAAGTTAGACAAAAAGGCAACTGTTGGAAAAAGGCAGAACTCGGAAACAGAAACTCATGGCAGCAGCTGCTGAGCTCAGCAGCTGATAAGGGGGAACAAATTTGTGCCCTCCGAGTTTGTTTGGAGGTCAGGGCAGTGGCCCAGCAGGATGAGGGGAGGGCTCTTTGTCCATGGTGTGATTTGCCCATCTGGCCCATTCAGCATCCCCTGGACCAGCTGACCCAGGCCACCGGCTGCTCCCCTGGCTCCTTCCCCTGGCTCCAGCTTGTTAAACAGTAATGAGCATATCCCCCAGTTTCCTAATTGACTTTGCAACAGTCCCGACACACTACCATAATGGGGGAGAAATGTTTTCCCTGCCGACAGTCTTGTTTCTTAGAGGAACAAAACTCATCAGCAATCTGGAGGAATCCTGAGGTTCTCATTCATGTTTGGGTTATATTCATTTTACATGTTTTTAAAGTGTGTTTTCTCTTTGCATAATTGGTGAGATTAGAACGGGCTATTCCTGGTGAACTTGGGTTCTCTTCAGCTCATTATCACTTCAATTGGTTTTTGTTTTCCTTCTCACAAGATTTAGCCAAAGGAACCCTCCTCTTAGCTGGCATTCAGCCTAAAATCCCTTTGCCTGATTCACTGAGCTTTCCTCCAAAGAGATGTAATTTGTTTCCTTTGTGGATTCCCAGGTCTTGAGCTTGGCCTGTGTAGTTTACTATTGTAATGGATGTTATCTGTGCCATCAGGCAGCCCATAGTGCAGGCATTCACTGGGCTGAGAAGCCCAATGGGATTCTGGCCACAAGGCCAATGTCTCTGCCTCCAGATCATGCCAATTGCTCACCACAGGCACTTCACTTCACTATAAGGAATATCTGTGCTCATAAGAGTAGGCATGTTTAGTTCTCCTCAGATTGAACTGTGGACTGGGTCTCAAATCTAAAAGAGTAAAGATCAACTTTAAACAGAGACATGAGGTGGGAGGGAAAGGGAGAGAAAAGGGAAATTGCATGGAAATGGAAGGAGACCCTCATTGATATACAAAATTACATATAAGAGAATTTGAGGGGGAGGGGGGAAAAAAAGAGAAAGAATTAAATTACAACAGATGGGGTAGAGAGCGAAGATGGGAGGGGAGGGGAGGGGCGATAGTAGAGGATAGGAAAGGTAGCAGAATACAGCAGTTACTAATATGGCATTATGTAAAAATGTGGATGTGTAATTGATGTGATTCTGCGATCTGTATTTGGGGTAAAAATGGGAGTTCATAACCCACTTGAATCGAATGTATGAAAAATGATATGTCAAGAGTTTTGTAATGTTTTGAATAACCAATAATAAAAAAAATCTAAAAGAGTGGCTTACAAAGGGTAAAAGTGGGCACTAATCAAGCAGTATACAAGTGATGTGGCCTGGAGAGAGACCTTAATGCTTTATGGGCATCATAATCAGATCAGATAAGTGGCACTTTGCCACTTATCTACCTCCCAGTTCTTTTTATTTTTTATTTTGATACAGACATTTAAATGGTCACACACACACACACACACACACACACACCATTTTATTTATTTATTTGTAGAATGGGGATGCTGTTTAATTTACACAATTTAGTCTGAAAAAAATCAAGAATTGCAAATTTTCATTTTATACTAATACACCAAGAGACAAATGTGAATACATATATACTCTAATGTCAATGAGCTTCACAGAGACCTGCCCTGGAAACTCTATCCAGTGATCTCTACAGCCTTGGTGCGGGACTAAAAGCCAAAGTCATTATTGGTTTTTACAAAAATAAACCCATTATGCTTAGCCTGATTGTGAATTATGTAGCACAGAAGTTTCTATCATGTATCTGCCTCATTACAAAGTTTTTTTCATTCAGATCACTCTCAACCTCACTTCTTTCTCCAAGTGCCTATTAAAGTATTTTCCTCCCTTCCTTCCTTTTTGAAATAAATATGCTACAAATTCTTTCATGAGATTATTCTGTAAATGTGTTGGTACACACACCATTTTAGATACTATGGGAGTCATTTGATAGTCCCCTGGGCTCTACCAATCTGGCTTTGAATGTAAGTTCACTCACACCTAAATCAACCTCAGCCACCTATCAGATGCTAGGACCTTGGCTCATCTTAGAGTCCAACATGGCTGAGGAAGGTTTTATAATCTGAGCCAGACCTGTGGCTCCTCTGCTCACTTTCTGCTTACTGGGGTTGGGACCATCTGTTCAAGTTCCCATCACTGCTGAAACTCTGCTCAGATCTCAGCTATAATTTCGGAAGCCCTCTGGGTAGCTTTGCATTTAGCCAGTGCTGCTTGAAACTTGCCTGTTTCTACCTGTCTCTGCATTTCCATAGATTCCCTTTGTTTCTCTCCTAATGTGGCAGAGGAAGTTTGGAATAAATGTCTAGAACTCCTCTTACCATGGCTTATTTGGATTTACCACATTGGAAGATGGCATGTTCCCAGCTGAATGTCACCAGGCTCTACTAATTTAGCTATTGCATCTCTCATATTCTCAGAGCAAAGTGGATTCCAGAACAAGCTTATACCTACTCTTAACCTCTGCTTCCTTCAGCTCCTACTTCTAATTCTAGTCTATCCTATAAACGTTCTTTGTTTATTATAGTTTTTCTGGAATACTAGCATTTGCCCTCTGTGAGTTCGAGCTTCGGTAGACTTACAAGGCCTAACAGACATAAATATCAGAAAATTGTAACTAAGTTCAAGTTCCTCTTCAAAAGGATCCAAGTCCCCATGTAAATCAACAATGTACCCAGATAGCATGCAAATGTCACAAAGCACCCTGTCATAATTAAGACCTTTCTTAAGAGAAATCACAGGATCTCTCAACATGGAAGAATTTATATGATCAACAGTCTCTGCCAAGATACCCTGCCACATATCTTTGAAAATATTTGCTTCAATAAGATGTATGTGACAGATGTGGGGTGGAGGTTGGAGTTTCTTTAAGAATCAGAAGTATTGAAGTTTAGTTGGAAGCAGTCTAAAACTCATGGTAATTATAAAATATATGAAATTACATAATTCTAAAGTTGGGAGGAACCTTAGAAATCATCTAGATTTTATAATAAATTCATGATAGTGCTAAGAATAGAAACTTTGCTTCCTAGGAAGAGCTTTCTGGATGCCAGAAGACACTCAGCAGCTCTGTGCTGGCTGGATACCAGATGAAATGGAGAGCCCTCTCCTTTGAGGAAGTAAACCTTTTCTTATGATTAAAACAGGATGATCACACCCAGAAGCCTTCCCCCCACCCTCTTATTTTTAAGAAGCATCATGTTACAGATAGGTATTTTCTCATTTTTTTAGAGGAAAGGGAGTTTAAATAAGAAAGGAGAGTTTAAAAATCTGTTAAATAATTCAGATACCAAGCATTGGATCTATAATAGAAAGAATGTTCATGGCAATTCATAGACTTTAATTTGTGGATTTAAAAAATCTAATCATAATTTCAAACAAGTTCTAACCAAGTCAAGATGATGAAAATCCTGGATAGAATGAGAAGTGATGGATAATAGATAAGAATTAATAGAAAATCTATCCAATTAGAACAATATGTTTGCATTTTTTTAAAAAAAATCTTGCTTACTGTTCTACAGTATATGACAGTACATAGAATGGGATTTTCTTATTAGCTCAGAGTTTTAGCCTAAGTCCCAAGGTAAGGCCCACAGGTGGTATCCCATATTCTATTAAGAAACTGAAGAGTTAGCATACATTGTCCCCAGTGCTGTGATGAGTAGACAAAGGGGTCCTTCATCTTTCACCTCCACCCTATGAGCAGAAGGCTAGAGATCATTACTGGGGAGAGTTGGTAGATAAAAAAGAAGCCTCCAAGAACTACACATGGAGTTGCAGACCACTGTAAGAGCACAGACTAGTGTCTAGACTACTGTCTCAGTCTCCAACTAAATGTTTATTGAGCTGCCCAACTTGGGATTATCAAGGAAGACAACCATAAGGAAGCTCAGGAAAGAGCCTGAGAGGTGGCAAATTTGAAAAAAGAGGTTGACTGGAGTAATCAGTGTGAAAAAGGAGGTGATCAGTCTCAAGATAAGTGCAGATTCTTAAAGACCAAGGGAACACCATGGAAAGAAGCTGAGCAATTTGAGGGGGTGATACCCATATAGTCCTCACCCTGTATAGGGAAGAGAACTACAGAATTAAGAGACAGAATTAAGAGACCGTGGGGGTTTATCAACCCCACTGGAACCATAAGAGGTCAACCAGGGAGCTTTTCACCCAAGGTCAGACCAATTCTCTCCTCATTCCCCAAAGCTTCCAAGAAAACATGCTCTTGCATTCAACCACACAGCCAGCTTAAGGACACCTGCCACACAAATGGCATTGAAAGTCATGAGAAAACTACAAAGAATGTAATCTAAATACAAAGGCTTTTTGCCCTTTGGCCCCTTACATTAATTTCCCAGGGCTGCTGTAACAAATTGCTATAAACTTGTTAACTTAAAACATCAAACATTTTTAAAAATATTTTTTAATTGTCAATGTATGATTGATTGATTGATTGATTGATTAAATTATTTATATGCAGTACTGAGGATTTAACCCAGGGCCTCACAATTGGCAGGCAGGCACTCTACCACTGAGCCACAACTCCAGCCCAAATCTTATCTTTTCACAATTCTAGAGGCCAGAAATACAATGTCAAGGTGTCAGCAAGACTGCTGTCCCTCTGAAAACGCTGGAAGACAATCTGCTCCTTGCCTCTTTCACCTTCTGATGACTCTAGGTATTCCTGACTGCCTCCATCTAGAGACACTGTGGCTGCCTCCATAGCCACCTTGACATGGTAGCTTCCACCTTAGGACACCAAACAGGGTCTGGAGGCAGCCGCCTGCCTGCCACAGCACTGCATCTCCAAACAGTCTGCCCAGTGCCACCACACAGCCCACCCTCACTGCCTTATCTCTGAAAGCAGTTACCTCCATCTTGGGACACCTAGGTTACCATCTTGGATTACACCTGCTGCTACCATGGCTGTCTTTAGTTGGGGCAGCTTCCAGCTTGGGACACTGGCCGGGGTCTGGAAGCCCAACATCAAGATATCTACAGGTTAGCAACTATGCTGCTACCACCACCAAGTAGGGACACAACCACTTCCATCTAGGGACAACAGCCAGGGCCTGGTAGACCATCACCAAGGTCCCTGTGGGCTTGGTTACACCTGAAGTCTCCCTGCTAGATGTACTAATAGCCCCCATATTGCTGCAGAGGCAGGGGAGAGCCTTGCAAGGGCTCACAGTAGGTTGGAAGAGATTGTGAGGGCATCTTGATCCTGGCTTGCCCAGCCAATCAGCCTGGCGCCAACCAGGTTCCTAGGGCCAACTTGGGCAGCACTTGCTGGGACTGGATAACAGCCTTGTCCCAGACCCCCTCCCTAATCCAGCATCCACCAATCACCCAGGCCTGCTGATTTGGCAATCAATAGGGCCCTCTGGCTCCCCAATCCCCAGTCTCCCACCCTACCCAGCCACCAACCCGCCCAGAACTTGCAGCTAAGTGCCCGGCCTGCAGCTGTCAATGCCTGGTCCTGATCTGCCCAAAACAGAACAGCTCTACACAACAGCTGCACAGGTCCCAGAGCTCAGTCCTCAGGACCTCTGGAGAGAGAGGTTCCTGACTGGGAAGTTGAAAGGGCAGGGACAAGGGGTGAGAGAGATAAAGACCAGGAACTGTGGGGTCCATAGGCAATGTAAGGGGCTAAGACTAGGCTCCCACATCACACAAATGGACTCCAAAGGAGATTCCTGGGGTACTTTCTTCCAACAGGGACTGGCAGTTGTTTTACCCTGCCTCCAGAAGTTCTACCTCCAAGACTAAGCCACCCACCTTAGTAACCTTCACAATCCTTAGGGTAGAGATACCAGCAAAGTCCAGACAACCCCACCTATTGGAAGAGAAGGGAAGCAGGAAAGATAGTGAACTCCAACAGAAACAACCATTCAATTTCCCTTTGAGATTTTCTTTGCTTTCTTTTCCCATCCTCACATCCCTAACATTTGTGAAACCAAGTACTTTTCATGCATTAGGCTACTGAGGACTGGGATGTCTGAATAGTATATTACAGATTTGTTGTATATTCTTTTATTTTTACATGTTTTCATTTTCTTTTTAAATAGGCAGAAAAAGATCAAAAAATATATTTAATAAAAAATATTCTTATGGAACAAGAAATATACTCCTTTACTCGCTTTGACATTAACAAATACATAGTCATCTTTCACCATGTCTGTCATTTAGATTCATTGAGAAAGGGCATGTTGAAATGGATTTCATGGGATTTCGTCTCTGAGGCAAGAGCATGGGGAATGCCCTGATGCTGCCTCTCCCACTTGTAACTGAGGATGGCTCTTCTAGGTTTCGTCAGAAGTGCTCGCACCTTGCTCCTTCCTTTTGTTCACTCAGTTACCAGCTCCTAGAGCATCCTTTACTTACGGATGTCTCCAGGCTCTAGTTTATTTGCCACTTCACTCTCCAAGCTTTGCTCAGTACATCTGTCCTCTCAGCATTTCCAAGGTCTTGAACTGGGCTTCAGGAAAGTGAGTTTCCAAATCTTGACACACATCCCAAAGACTTCTTGCTTCTCTGAATTCCATTTTTTGAAAACAAAACAAAACAAAAAAGTATTACCCAAGTAAATGGCATTAGAAAAAGTTCACGCTTTTTTGGGGGGCAGTTTTTATACAACTATCAATAATGTCACTTTTATTTAGGATTATGAATCGCATAATCATATGAATTACATCATGGTAGTTGGGGCACTAATTACAATAATGAAGGAAACATTAAGTCAGATGGCCTAACTCCAGCTACTGTGCTAATCTGGTGTTCAGGGTCATGCCTGTTCTGGACATGTTTCATGGGAGTACTGAAACCACCAAAGCTGTCCGTAAAACCATAGGTCACCCACTCATTGTTTCCTAGAAATTCCAATGATGTCATTGACAAGAAATCAAAGCTACTGGTGAGCATGAACTAAGCCCTGTTAACACAGAGTTGATATTATTTTGGCCTAAAGAAACTTGACCTTTTTTTATATCTTATGTGATAAGCTTTCAGTGTCTGTAAAGCTGAAATTGTTTTTTAACCTAATGCTTCACTTTCTAGAGTCTCTAAGGTCTGAGGCCATGGTAAGAATGAAGAACCTCTTTTCTAAGTCTCCCTGATTCTTTGACCAAGCTCTAGCTGTGTTTAACACTGCAGTCACTTCAAAGGCTCTGCTTACAGAAAACAATCCTCATAGGCTACTGTTCAAAATTTCATATAGCAATGTTAAAGTAAAAGCTTTGGAATCAACTCTAGTCCTGCCTTTCAAACACATACTTGGTTGAGTTTGGAAAGAACATGTCTTATCTTTACTCTTATAGAGTCATAAAAAAAGTTTTTTAAGCATCATAATTTATTGTAGTCCCACAGGCACTGAATTAGATACTTCTTGGAGGACTGTTCCTCCAAGAGCGAGCTTTGCTTGTGAGCTTTATCATCTCAATCTGATGTACAGGGATTTGCATACTTGTGCAATTGATTTTTTTTTCTTCTTTAAGCTTGGTGCCTTCCTCTATTCAAACAACTTTGACACTAATTATCCAAAGTAAGCCTATTAGAGCAGAAATTAAAAAAGGATCAACATAATGCAATTTCTGCCTATAAAATCTAAACAATTGGCTTGGAAGAACACTTTCAAAATGAATTTTGACTACAACAAAAACCATAAACATTTCTGGGCTAATGTTATAGGAGAAAGAAAGAAAGAAATAGGATTCCTAAATTCATCCTTTTAAAAAAGAACTTCTTTATTTCTTGTTCACTTAAGACTCAAGTAGAGCCTTTTGGGTCCCCAACTGAGGATCTCGAATATCTAGTGTCCATCTTCTTTAGAGGAGCCTGAATTCTTGTTTTCTGAGTGAATGACACTGGGAAAATTTCATCTAAGTAACTCAGTCTTTTATCAGAGACTGAAGTTTTTGTTTGGAGCTGACTTGGATGTGGCAAATGCCCCAAGGGCTCACTTCTCTGCACTTTCCTTCTTTCCTCAAGGTTCTTGGCCCCTTAAGTCCTGCATGCTTTGGTATCTGAATCAGCTCATGTTGCTATTTAAAAAAAATGCCATGGACTGCTGGCTTAAATAACACAGTTATTCTCACAGTTTCAAAGGCTGGAAGCCTGAAATCACAATACCACCTTGATTTGTTTCTTGGTGAGGGACCGCTTCACAAATGCCACCTTCTTGTATCTGTAGGTGGTATAAGAAAAGAGATTCATAAGCTGTCTCCTTTCTCTTCTTAAAAGGGTGTCAGTTTCACCAGGTAAGCTCCATCCTCATGATCTAACTACCTCTCAGAGGCTCTTTCTTCAAATACCATCACATTGGGGATTAGAGTTTCAATAAATGCATTTTAGGGGGACACAAGCATAAATCCATAGAACTTGGTAACCCTCAACTCCAACTTTTGAACATTAGCTTGATACCTGTTGCAGCTCTGCTCAACTGCTGCTTTCTGCTTGTCCTCTGCTCTGCCTTTTCCATATCTTACTGCTTCTGATGAGTGAATGCCTCACAGGAAATATAGTGTGGTATGTTGCTCACCTTAGTGTATTTCCCTTGTCTCTAGGACTTGAGCTCTAGGATTGGTGCCTTATAGCTCTTTAATGTCTTCAAATAGTGTTCATTTCTTTTAACATTTATCCAGTTCTTTCCATTGTTTCTAGCAGGAGATCTGGATTGATGTGCTGTTGTAGCCAGAAATGGAAGTAAGAATAAATAATGAAGTAGAAATAATGGTGCAAGGTTAAAAAAAACAACACCCTATTTAAAATAGGGTTTCTGCATGCCCATGGAGTCTTCATGCCCCTCAGCAAAATGCCTTCCCTGTGCTGTGACCACTGAGGAGGTAGTACCAGCAAATGGCAGGCCTGAAGATGTGGGCACAGAGCAGGAAGGACGTGGTAGCTGATGATGGCTAAGGATCAGGTGCTTTGTACCAGCCTCCCTCCCATACATCAAAGCCTTGGCTCTCCTTGTGCCCTTCTCCAGAGAAGAAAGAGGAGAGGAGGGTGGAAAATCTTGTGGACTGAATTTACTCTGAATTGACCAAGATTTCGTTTTCATCATCAAGCAGAATGGTGACTCAAGATAGAACTCAATTTCAGTCATAGAAAAATAAAGACAATTACATATTTTTGTAAGACTGATTTTGTGGTCCAATAAGGTCATTACTGCTAATAGAATCATGTCACAAACAATTGCTCTCTGACTTACTTAAAAATGGGTCCTATATTTTTTCCCCAGACAATACATATAGCTCTACCTTCTTTTCTTTAATAACTGCATAGTATTCCTCAGTAGAGTTGGATATAATTTATTCCTCCATTCAACCATTAGAAATGGAAGATTTTTAATTGTTTTCTATTAAAAACTATATTAGCATGCTTACATGGTTTTACTGATGAATGACAAAAATCTTAGGAGTGAAAGTGTTGATTTACAATAAATCCACATTTGAAGCTAAAAAAGTTGGGGAATACAATAGTGGTTGTCAGAGGCAGGGGCTGGGACAGAGAAAGGGAAGATGTTGGTGAATAGGAATAAATTTTGGTGTTCTATTTTACAGCATGATGACTAGAGTTAATAATCATGGATGCTGTATTGCAAAATAGCTATGAGAAAGAATGTTAAGTGTTCTTATCACAAAGAAGTAATGAATATTTTAGGTGATGGATATGCAAATTAAGTGGATTTAATCATTCCACAATGTGCACATGTATCAAAACATTACATTGTACTCTATAAATTATAGTTATTACTTATCAGTTAAAATAAAAATAAAATGAATTTCTAAAAAGGAAAAATATATATATTTGCATTAAAAAATTTAATAGATACTATTCAGTTACTCCCTCTAAAGTTATAGAAATTTATATTCTTACCAATGTATACAAAAATGTTCCTCTTTCCAGCCCCACAAAACAATGATCAGTAAGTTTCACTGTTTTTGTTAATCAAATGGGAAATAATAATACTACATTGTAATCTTAATTTGTGCTTTCCTTGTTACTAATGAGAGTGAAAATATTTTTATATTTTTATTGTCTACTCATAATTACTTTTCTATAAAATGACAATTTGTTTTAAATATTCATATTTATATTGTTATTTTTTTCTAATGATTTATAGACATTTTTCTTATTGTAAGCCTATTAGCCAATTTTTTACTATGTCCTTGAGGAAGAAATATCTACATGTATTATTTGGAATCTGTAATTCTCTTCTCATTTATACATTCATCTCACATGGTGATGATTGTGTCACTGATGTGATAGGGCCCCTCTATGGGGGAGATTGACAGTAAAGGGGTAAGATGAGTGAAAGTAATAGCCTCAGTTCCTTGGACATTGAAATCTCAATGAAGGATTTGCTTGGCAGCTTCCTCTCTGTTAGGCTTTGGAAAGTGAAATTTAGAGATGTCGGTTTCATGGAAGAGAGATGCATAGTGGATATTTCCTGAGAGGAATATGGTTTCCGAAAGGATACTCCATGATGTATTTGAAAATAATGCAGAGATTAACTCAGAAATGTCTGTGAGCAAAGTCTGAATAGCTTCAAAGGATCTTGCCTTTTGTTTTCCATAAGAGATGGTAGATGGAACAAAGGAAAACCTAGTCTGTCTACAGGGTAGCCAAAAAGTGTTTGGCAATAGGGTTTGATGGATTTCTCCTGTAACTCTGTTTTGTTTTCAAGGAGGTTTAGAATAATAAATATGGCATTAAAGACTATTTCTGGTCATGAACTTCCAACTAAGTAACAGGTGGAAGCCAGGGAAATAATTCTTTGTATAAAACCTTCTCTGCTTTTCCTGTTGTATATTAAGTCATATGAGCTAACAATAATAGTTTTCTACTGTATAGTATGGATATTTGCACTTCCATAAGTGTTTGTTTAAAAGCTAAGATGTGGAGCTTGGAAAGCCTGCAAATCTATATTAGTGTTTCAGACCCTAATTTTTCATCATTCACACATAACTCAGGTTTTCAGGACTGCATCATGAAAAACTGCAGTTGCATAAAGTTGAAATCTGATTATGATGTGTGTGTGTGTGGGAGGGTGAAGGGCATAATTGAATATCACAAAAATATAGGGAAGATCAGTAGAGCGGAAGGAGATTGAGTGGGAGGGAGGGAGAAGGGATGGGAAAGGGAAGGACATATGAAAAGAATTTAACAAAATCACATTATATACATATATGAATATACCACAGAGAATTTCACCTTTATGATATGTGGAAAGTATCAACCAAAATAAATAAATAAATGAGCAAAAGGAAGATCAGTAGAGTAGAGGAAGGAGAATAGAGGGAGGTGGAAGGGGTGGGAAAGTGGGACAAATTGGATTGAAATCAAATTTCATGCATGTAAGATTTTGTCAAAAAGAACCCAACTACTATGTATAACTATAGTGCTCTAATAAAAAATCTAATTACATCCATATTAAAGCTTCTACCTGTTCATCCAGATTTATGTCTTGAGCTTATAACCTCTGATAAATGAAGTGATATAATATTGGTTTATATGCATGTATTAATTAATTAATTATGGAATATCTTCTTTCTGCCAGGTACTATACTGGACTTTATATATCCTGTGTCATTTATGAAAGAAAAGTGACCACAACACTCAGAGCAACCAAGAGATCTTTATTGCAGCAGTGCAACAGAGGAGAAGAGAGAGAAAGAGAAGGAGAGAGAGAGAGAGAGAAGAGAGAGCACGCACTCAAAGGAGACAGAGAGAGCAAGAGAGAAGAGAGAGAGGGGCCTGGCAGGAGGGAGTTTTTATAGCCCCAATCTAATGGGGTCTCTGGGTCTGCAAGCTGCCTGTTGGCACACAAGGAGGTTAAGTGTTCAGCCTTGAGTGGCGAGTTGAGTGTTCAGCCTTGAGAGGGGGTGGGGGGGGTGTTTGGGCTTGAAGCAAACAGGTGATAAAGAACCAGATGGAGGGTTAGAGAAGCCAGGTCATCCTGCAGCTAACTTTGTTTGGCTGCCCTGCAGACAGCTTACTCAGCCTGTCCTGCACCTAACAATTTAATCCTCAAAATAACTGTTTGGGTTAGGTAGCATTATCTCCATTTTATAGATGAGGAAACTGAGGCCCAGAGAGATGAGACATTTGTTAGCAGAATTCTCTCTTGCTCTCTCTTTTCTGATAACTAAACCCACATTTATGGGAGGTGGCAGCTGGAAGCTAATTTTGGACAGAATGTGTCTCCATTGTCATTATTAATTGGGACCAGTGATGAACATAGAATTCAAGTTGAAACAACCAGATTTTTTTTTTCCCAAAACAGAAATTTGAAACTGGGATTCAGAAACTGCAAGTCTCTGCTTGTGGCTGAAACACATAAACTTGAGAGCCTTATGAGGCAGATTCCAATAGTGTGGTTGGAGAAGTGCAGTAGGCAGAGAAAATTATGAAATTACCCTAATTTCATAGAGTAGTAGAGGTGACAATCATGACAGCCTTCCAGCTCCTAGTTTCTGTCCTTTCTTGAGCCCTACCTCTATTTCTACCCCAGAATTCCACATAAAACCTCTCTATCCTTATAACAATTTCCCTTTTGAGCATAAACTAGCTTGTTGATCTCTATTACTTGCAATTAAAGAGTCTTAATTAATGAAGTTAGCATATGACATAATAAACTCTGGTATAATTCCAGGTTTTATTTGGAGCTAATACTATATATATTATATGTATACTAATAC
Organism: Marmota monax; assembly: GCF_021218885.2. Lineage (NCBI taxonomy): Eukaryota > Metazoa > Chordata > Mammalia > Rodentia > Sciuridae > Marmota > Marmota monax. The sequence continues at coordinate 3,560,050 of NW_026695236.1, read as the reverse complement.
TATATATATAGTATTATATATATTATATATATCCTAATATATTTACTAATATATATTATATATATATCCTAATATATATATATACACATTAATACTATATATATATACATATATATGTATATATATATAGTAATATATATATATATATATATATATATATATATCCTGTCTAGGAAAATAATTGCTTAATTCCTAGACAATGTATTAATTATCAGTGAATATTTGTGAATTATAGTCAAGACCACTCATCATTTATATATTTCCAAAGGAAGGATATCAACAATTTATACACCATTCGTATATAGATTTTTAAAAAGCAATATTAAAAAATTTTGGTGGCAAACTCAAGCTTATCAGGAACTCTGCAACATCAAGAACCCAACATTCATTTTTATCATCACATTCAGCAAGCTACTCTCTATAGAACTGTATACCCTGGAAGATTTCCAAATATTTGCAAATTTCATGTTTGGTTTTAGACCACTGATATGCAGTGGCTTCAGGAACAATGGAAGATATCAGAAGTTCATGAAACCTGTTACTCTTATACCTGGGCACAGTTTTATGACATTTCCCAGAATCCTTGAAATTAGTGTGGCCATGAGATTAGATTCTGACCATTAGACTGTGAGCAGAAATGATATGAGCTAGTTGTGGACCTGGACACTAGAAAAATCCAATTGGCATCCTCTGTGCTCTTTCTGCCAAGTTAACAATCTTGGAAACCAATATTGAAGATGGAGGAGCTCTAAGATGGAGGGAACCTGGGTTCTCTAATTACTACTTAGAACAGAATCAATCACTATGTAGGAACACCTATTTGAGTGAGTAAGAAAGGCATTAATATTTTGACATTTATGTGTTACAGTACGTAACATTACTTTAATAGGGATCATCTCTTCAGTTTATGACTAATTAGCACACATCCCAAGACAGGAGATATTCATTAATGAATAAATCTTTCTAGAGAGAAAGTTCTTCAGTGCTAATAGGTCATACTTAGAATTTTTCCTTTCAAGTCTTGACTATATGCCAAGCCTTCCACAGAATAGGATGGCTTTAGTTGAATAACATCTGAACATTTGAATTTATAAAAGAGGACAGTGTTTTCAGTCCTTAATCGATGAATCGCATTTCTAGCTATTAGTACAGAAGAAAAAAAAATGTGCTTTGGTTTCTAGCAGACACTATCACCATAGAAGAGAAACTACCCCATGCCAACAACACCATTAGTTGTTTGTACAAGGATGAATTTTCTTCAAACACTGATTCAGAGTTCAGACCATATAGATACTTACGCAAAAGTTGCTAAATGAGGTCAGTGCCCAACCCTCAGATGGGGAAGTGAAGCAATTCTGTGGCTAACCCACTTAACCATGAAGACCAGCTCTCCAGATATGTAGGCCACATAATGGATTATCATTATTATTATGCTATTATTATTTTGTATTGTTATTAATATATACTTTATGCATTGAGGACCAATAAGCTTAAATGGAATAGGCTGTCAGTCTAGCAAGAAACATTCCATTATGTTCTCTGTCCACTTTCTCTTTAATACAGACTCAGAATAAAACTGAGTGGTTGCTTGTGTCAGGGCAGAAAGATGTGATATTACCTTTCTTTACCCCAATTCATAAGGGTCATGGACAACACCTTATTACAAAAGTCAGGATGTCTAGAGAAAAGCATAACATATATATTTAATCAGTTTTAAATGACATAGGAGCTAGGCACAGTGGTGCATGCCTATAATCCCAGTGGCTCAGGAAGCCGAGGCAGAGGATTGCAAGTTCAAAGTCAGCTTCAACAACTTAGCGAGGCCCTAAGCAATTCAGCAAGATCTTGTCTGAAAATAAAAAATAAATAAATAAAAAGGGCTGGGGATATGGCTCAGTGGTTGAGTGCTCCTGGGTTCATTCTCTGGTACCAAAAAAAAAAAAAAAGAAAGAAAGTTAAAGAAAGGAAAGAAAAGACAGGAGCCTTCAGAAATGAAGACTTGACTCAAAAGACCTAGGGAAAACTGTCCATTCACTGAAGAATGGACAGCTATGTAGAAATGTGACTGAACAAAAAGAGTCTGACCTCATGGCAATAGGCTGAGAAGAAAAACCAGCAAGACCTATCTGTTGGAATATTTCTGGGTCTTTCTATGTGGCATTCCTTCCTTTAGGGTACAAGGCAAGACCCCTTCTTGAATGAGGCTGCTATGATCTATAAGACAAGGTAAATGAGAGAATTTATTTATGGCCAACTCTTACACAGAGGGTAGGGGAAAGTTTAGAGTAATAGCTCTAGGTTTTATGGCCACCTTTGGGGGAGAGAATTCCACCTTGGGGAATTCTGCTTTCAATGTTCTGCCCTTGGGGGAGAAAGGAGAACTGCAGAAAGAAGAGCAGGAGAAGGTCAGAGAGGGACTTTGCTTCTGACATTTTCCCATGTCTTTTAGTTCAAACTACTCAGCATGCTGACGTGTCACTCAACCCTGGTTTCCCTGATCTGGGTAGGAAATTCCAAACAAAAATGCAGAAACTGCAGGTGTATGCATTGGAATATAGCATCTGGGTTGGCTGAAGTGAACCTAGAATGAGGGTCTTATTACCCTGTTGGGGGAGGAGCAGAGATCTGAGGTAAAAAATCTGGGAGTATAGTTCAGGGGCCAGTGTTCCAATGCAACTGATTAAACCTGTAAGCAGACTTCAGGGCCCAGGCATTTAGCCACAGAGCGATACATGAATGTGCACAGGAACCCAGTCACTGGGGCAGAGCCTCCTCTGCTTCCCCAGTACTCTGAGCATACCCCCTCCTAACTTAGTATCTTAAGCTGCTATGATTGTTGTTTCCCTGAGAGCTCTGTGAGGGCCTGGACCACAGCTTTCATGCAAGTCAATTTTAAATGTTGATCACTGATATTAAAAAAGAAAGAAAGAAAGAAATCTCAGAGGAGAAAGTATGTGTCTTTTTGAATCACAATAGACAATGGTTAGGCAATCAAAGTAATGGGCCCCAATTAAGGTATTGTTCAAATGCAAAGACCGTGTTAAACTAACCTGTAGAAACATTAATGGGCTCCATCAAGGCCTTTTTCATTGAACAGAGCATAAAGCACAGCAGCCAGAACATTCCAGCCAACTCCTTTGTCCTTAGAGCAGGAAATTGAAGGTGGGTATGAACCAGATGGGAGTTACAGGAAAAATTAACACCCAAAGGTTAAGGACACAGCCAATGACTTTGGTATTTTTCCAATGCCTGTTTAGCACAGATTTTGCTCAATGCTCATACCCCCCAAAACTATATAAGCCCTTAGACTAGTACCCCAAAATGTATTTTCCTGCTATCAGGTCCCCTCCCACATTGTTCTCTTCTCACTTAAATAACATCCTCTTCTGTTTACTCTTCCCTTCCATTATTGTCCATGGATTTTATTCTTCAAATTTGTGACAAGAACCCAGAAAGAAATTGGTGATGCAGTCACATATATATGCACTACATCATCAATTTCTTTCTGCAACCTGTAAACTCAGAAAAATGAGAAATTATATCCCATCATATTCAAGATCATTGTACTGTCATGTGTAACTAAGTAAAACAAATTTTAAAAATTAAAAAAAATTGGTGAGCAGAGAATCTAGTTTCATCTCAAAATTCCTGTTTTATTTTCAACAAATTGTGCTGGGAACAATTGGATATTTCTGGGCAAAAAAAAAAAAAATGAACTTTACCTAAACCTTACATTATATATAAATATAAATTCAGAAATGGATAATGGATTTAAATGTAAAATACAAAACTATAAAACCCTTGGGGGGAAAAAATGGAGAGAAACTTGGGATCTAGGGCTAAGTGAAGGGATATAAGAGATAATACCAAATGCACAATCTATAAAAGAAAAATGAACAAATTAGACTTCATCGAAATTAAAAACCCCACTCCATAAAAAGATTATCTTAATAGAGGAAGAAAAGACAAGCTAATGAGTGGAAGAAAATATTTGCAAATTATGTATCTGAGACAAAGGTCAAAGGCCATACACACAACTGTGCATGCATCCACACACACTTTTGAAAATCAATAGAGGAGATCCAACATGGCGGCCAGCAAGGAAGCAGCACTTTCAGTATCTCCACATTAACCGGATCAGAAACACCCATTAAAACAGCTACATTCTACCTACTGAGGAACTTCTAGCAAAATTCCGCTGAAAGGAGACCTGCCAGGAATTAGTAAGTTATATTAGAGGTGACAGTTGGCCCCAGACAAGTGAATCTTGGCTGGCCACGCGGGCGCAGAGGTCCAATCCCGCAGCCACCGCCCAACCGGCTCTGCAAGCGGCCCCCGGCGGCCCGGGGCAGCGAGAAGGGTCCCCGCCTGGCCCGGCAGACGGCCCCCGCCATCCTGGCTCTCCTGGCGGCCCCGCTCACTCTGTGATCGGCCACCCCGCCCGCCCGGCTCTTAGCCACGAGGCCGCTGCCTACTGGGTTCTACAAGCGGCCCCCGGCGGCCGGTGCGGTGAGAAGGGTCCCCGCCTGGGCTGGCAAACGGCCTGCGCCCTCCTGGCTCTGCTAACGGCCCCGCCCACATGGCTAACGGCCCCCTGCACGCCTGGCTCTGCAAACGGCCCCGCCCACCCGGCAAACAGCCCCCGCCCTCCGGGCTCTGCTGGCGCCCCGCCCGCGGCCAGCGCCCCAGGCTCTGCAGGCGGCCCCCAGCGGCCCTGCGCAGCGAGAAGGGTCCCCGCAGACGGCCTGTGCCCTCCCAGCTCTGCGAACGGCCCCGCCCACTGGGCAAACGGCTCCCCCCCCCAGATGACATGAAGGAAATCTAACCAAGCCTTTATGAAATAGCGAACTGGGAACTAAAACCAGAGATTGGGTCAGACCAGAGACAAGCCAGTTCCACCCCTCTCTTCGGACACTCCAGCAAGGAGGCAGGGGCCCGCCATAGCAGAGAGGGGAAGTCACCAAAGTTCTGCCAAAGAGATTCCTTCCCAGCGGAATCTACTTTAGCAGGTGTGTGACTCCCACCCGCATCAGATACAAACAACCGGGAAACTTCAAAATCTCTCCAAGGGCGTGACTGTAAGGGCCAAAGGACTCTCGACCCCCAACTCCCAATACTGCCAGTGACCTGGGCGTGACTGTAGGGGCGGAGGGAAGCAGAGAAGACTCCCCACCCCCAACTCCCCCAACCGCCAACTGAGAGGGCGTGACAGTAGGGGCAGAGGGAAACAGAGGACACTCCAGACCCCCAACTCCTCCTACCGCCAGCGGAGTGGTCGTGATTGTAGGGGCTGAGGGAAGCAGATGGGATCCTTGACCCCCAACTCCCATTACCACCAGTGGCGACACCAATGGTCTTAGCCCCCAGACTCCGAAGGTGTGCCCACCAAAGGGGTCCGGAAAAATTAAACTATTGACTCCCAGAACACAGCTCCACAGCACTGGGGCTTAGATGAATGACAGAGAGAGTGCTCAGTCATTAGGGAAATAGAGCACCCAGAGGGGCTGAAAGTGTAACCAAATCCTTGGAGAACCTCCTCCGGTGCACAGGACCTGGCTGGCTGGCAGGAGGAAGGGGAGGAGGGGCTGTAGAAGTGAAACGGCTCTGGACCAACAGGATTGAGAGACTCCCAGGAGCCACCTTACAGGGATTGCTGTTGACACATTGAGGGCAAATCTCAGCCCGGAGGGCACAGCTTTGCCTACGGGAAGAGAAGAAAATGGATCTCTAAGACCTAATTTTATTTCTTATTTTATTTTATTTTTTCTCTCCCTTTTTCCCTCTTTCTCTCCCCTTCCAAGTTTTATTGTTCTTTCCATTCTCCTCTATGCTATCTAACTCCCCCTCCTTCTTTCTTTTCAAGAGCACCTTCCTTCCCCTTCCCCCCAACTTTCATCCCAAGCATTACGTCCTCCATATCGTGTAACTGTCTAAATGCAAACAGGTGAATGTTTCGAGGCCGTCTATAGTGCTCCTAAATACCTAGCTACTACCAACACCCTGATCCAATTGACGGTTAGCATCCCCCTTCAGTAGAGCAATCTTCTAAAGTAGCCAAGACATACTAACCCGTATACCTTCATAGCACCCAACATAAAGTCCTAAGAACAAAAAACAAATCACTATATGCATACAAAATCCGGAAGCCCTTTATAAATTGAATGAATCAGCTCTAAAGTACAATAAAGCCCAACATCTATAGGTATAATCTCCCACCACAAAGGAGAGACAACAGAGATAAACAAAGCCAAAACAAATGTATAGGAGAAAGCAGTTGCAAAGCAGTCAAACAGAGCTGGAAAGTAACATGAACAACATGAAAAAACCAGGGAAAAAAGGAGTACAGATAATGCAGGACAACTTAAATCTACAGGAGGACCTAGAAGCATCAGAAACATGGACAGGAAAAGAAATCAAGGCATACCTAACTCAGATGGAACGGAATTTTAGAGAAGACATGAGACAGCAAATCCAAGAATTGAAAGTATATTTTGAAAACCAACTAAACAAACAAATTCAAACTGCAAAGAACGAGCTTTACCAGGAGATAGAGATCTTAAAAAAACCCAAACAGTGATTTTAGAAATGCAAGAAACCATAAACCAGATTAAAAATGCTAACGAGAATATGACAAATAGACTAGATCAAGTAGAAGTCAGAACATCAGATAATGAAGACAAAGTTTATCAACTTGAAAAGAATATAGTCAATACTGAAAAGATGCTTAAATCTCACGAGCAATCTATCCAAGAGATATGGGATCTCATCAAAAAACCAAATTTGAGAGTCATTGGGATAGAAGAAGGCACAGAGATTCAAGCCAAAGGAATGGACAACCTATTGAATGAAATAATCCTAGAAAACTTCCCAGAGATGAAAGATGGAATGGATTGCCAAATCCTGGAAGCCTACAGGACCCCAAACATCCAAAACTGTAATAGGCCAACTCCAAGACATATAATTATGAAGATAGCCAACATACAGAACAAGGAGAGAATATTAAAAGCTACGAGGGAAAGGAGGCAGATTACATTCAGGGGTAAACCAATTAGGTTAATGGCTGATTTTTCATCACAGACTTTGAAAGCGAGAAGATCCTGGAACAATGTATTTCAAACGCTGAAAAATAATGGATTCCAACCAAGAATACTGTATCCAGCAAAATTAAGCTTCAGATTTGACAATGAAATTAAAATCTTTCACGATAAACAAAAGCTAAAAGATTTCGCAGCCAGAAAACAGCACTGCAAAGCATTTTGGGCAAAATTCTACAAGAAGAGGAATGGAAAAACAGTACCCAAAACCAACAGCGGGCGGTATTTCAGTAAAGGGGAAGGAAAACAACCAAAAAGTAAAAACTAGCCAAACTAAAATAAATAAATAAATAAACATGACTGGAAGTACAAATCATATTTCAATTGTAACCTTAAATGTTAATGGACTAAACTCACCAATCAATAGACACAGGCTGGTAAACTGGATCAAAAAAACAAATCCAACAATATGCTGCCTTCAGGAGACTCATATGATAGGAAAACACATACACAGGCTGAAGGTGAAAGGTTGGGAAAAATCATACCACTCACATGGCCCTCGGAAGCAAGCAGGAGTGGCCATACTCATATCGAATAAAATCAACTTCAAACCTAAGTTAATCAAAAGGGATAAAGAAGGACACTATATCCTGTTAAAAGGAACTATTCACCAACAAGACATAACAATTATCAACTTATATGCACCAAATAATGGTGCAGCAACGTTCATAAAACAAACTCTCCTCAAGTTCAAGAGTCAAATTGACCACAACACAATAATTATGGGTGATTTCAACACACCGATCTCGCCATTAGACAGATCCTCCAGACAAAAGCTGAATAAAGAAACTATAGAACTCAATGACACAATCAATAACCTAGACTTAACCGACATACATAGAATATATCAACCATCATCAAGTGGATACACGTTCTTCTCAGCAGCACATGGATCGTACTCAAAGATAGATCATATATTATGCCATAGGGCAACTCTTAGTAAATATAAAGGAGTGGAGATAATACCATGCACCATATCTGATCATAATGGAATGAAACTGGACATCAATGAAAAAAGAAGGAAGGAAAAATCCTGCATCACATGGAAAATAAACAATACGTTACTGAATGATCAATGGGTTACAGAAGACATAAAGGAGGAAATCAAAAAATTCTTAGAGATAAACGACAATTCAGACACAACATACTGGAATCTATGGGACACAATGAAAGCAGTTTTAAGAGGGAAATTCATTTCCTGGAGTTCATTCCTCAAAAAAAGAAAAAACCAACAAATAAACGAACTCACACTACATCTCAAAACCCTAGAAAAGGAAGAGCAAAACAACAGCAAATATAGCAGAAGACAAGAAATAATTAAAATCAGAGCGGAAATAAATGAAACTGAAACAAAAAAAACCATTGAAAAAATTGATAAAACTAAAAGTTGGTTCTTTGAAAAAATAAATAAGATCGACAGACCCTTAGCCATGCTAACGAAGAGAAGAAGAGAGAAAACTCAAATCACTAACATACGGGATGAAAAAGGCAATATCACAACAGACACTACAGAAATACAGAAGATAATTAGAAAGTATTTTGAAACCCTATATTCTAATAAAATAGAAGACAGTGAAGACATCGATAAATTTCTTAAGTCATATGAGCTGCCCAGATTGAGTCAGGAAGACACACACAATTTAAACAGACCAATAACAAAGGAAGAAATAGAAGAAGCCATCAAAAGACTACCAACCAAAAAAAGCCCTGTACCAGGTGGGTATAGAGCGGAGTTTTACAAAACCTTCGAAGAAGAATTAATACCAATACTTTTCAAGCTATTTCAAGAAATAGAAAAAGAAGGAGCTCTTCCAAATTCATTCTATGAGGCCAACATCACCCTGATCCTGAAACCAGACAAAGACACTTCAAAGAAAGAAAACTGCAGACCAATATCTCTAATGAACATAGATGCAAAAATTCTCAATAAAATCCTGGCGAATCGAATACAAAAGCATATCAAAAAAATTGTGCACCATGATCAAGTAGGATTCATCCCTGGGATGCAAGGTTGGTTCAATATACGGAAATCAATAAATATTATTCACCACATCAATAGACTTAAAGATAAGAACCATATGATCGTCTCGATAGATGCAGAAAAAGCATTCGACAAAGTACAGCATCCTTTTATGTTCAAAACACTAGAAAAACTGGGGATAACAGGAACTTACCTCAACATTGTAAAAGCTATATATGCTAAGCCTCAGGCTAGCATCATTGTAAATGGAGAAAAACTGAAGGTATTCCCGCTAAAATCTGGAACAAGACAGGGATGCCCTCTATCACCACTTCTATTTAATTTAGTCCTTGAAATACTAGCCAGAGCAATTAGATAGACAAAAGAAATTAAAGGCATAAAAATAGGAAAAGAAGAACTTAAAATATCACTATTTGCGGATGATATGATCCTATACTTAGAAGACCCAAAAGGGTCTACAAAGAAACTACTAGAACTAATAAAGGAATTCAGCAAAGTGGCAGGATATAAAATCAACATGCATAAATCAAAGGCATTCCTGTATATCAGTAACAAAACTTCTGAAATGGAAATGAGGAAAACCACCCCATTCACAATATCCTCAAAAAATATAAAATACTTGGGAATCAACCTAACAAAAGAGGTGAAAGAGTTATACAATGAAAACTACAGAACCCTAAAGAGAGAGATAGAAGAAGATCTTAGAAGATGGAAAAATGTACCCTGTTCATGGATAGGCAGAACTAACATCATCAAAATGGCGATATTACCCAAAGTTCTCTACAGGTTCAACGCAATGCCAATCAAAATCCCAACGGCATTTCTGGTAGAAATAGATAAAGCTATCATGAAATTCATATGGAAAAACAAAAGACCCAGAATAGCAAAAGCAATTCTAAGCAGGAAGTGTGAATCGGGAGGTATAGCGATTCCAGATTTCAAACTGTACTACAGAGCAATAGTAACAAAAACAGCATAGTACTGGTACCAAAACAGGCAGGTGGATCAATGGTACAGAATAGAGGACACAGAGACCAACCCACAAAATTACAACTTTCTTATATTTTATAAAGGCGCTAAAAGCATGCAATGGAGAAAGGATAGCATCTTCAACAAATGGTGCTGGGGAAACTAGAAATCCATATGCAACAAAATGAAGCTGAACCCCTTTCTCTTGCCATGCACAAAAGTTAATTCAAAATGGATCAAGGAGCTAGATATCAAATCAGAGACTCTGCACCTGATAGAAGAAAAAGTTGGCTCCGATCTACACATTGTGGGGTCGGGCTCCAAATTCCTTAATAGGACGCCCATAGCACAAAAGTTAATAACTAGAATCAACAAATGGGACTTACTCAAACTAAAAAGTTTTTTCTCAGCAAGAGAAACAATAAGAGAGGTAAATAGGGAACCTACATCCTGGAAACAAATCTTTACTCCTCACACTTCAGATAGAGCCCTAATATCCAGAATATACAAAGAACTCAAAAAATTGAACAACAAGATAACAAACAACCCTATTAACAAATGGGCCAAGGACCTGAACAGACACTTCTCAAAGGAGGACATACAATCTATCAATAAGTACATGAAAAAATGCTCACCATCTCTAGCAGTCAGAGAAATGCAAATCAAAACCACCCTAAGATACCATCTCACTCCAGTAAGATTGGCAGCCATTATGAAGTCAAACAACAATAAGTGCTGGCGAGGATGTGGGGAAAAGGGTACACTTGTACATTGCTGGTGGAACTGCAAACTGGAGCGGCCAATATGGAAAGCAGTATGGAGATTCCTGGGAAAGCTGGGAATGGAACCACCATTTGACCCAGCTATCGCCCTTCTCGGTCTATTCCCTGAGGAATAACTGTTGTATTCTGCTACCTTTCCTATCCTCTACTATCCCCCCTCCCCTCCCCTCCCATCTTCTCTCTCTACTCCATCTACTGTAATTCATTTCTCTCCTTGTTTATTTTCCCATTCCCCTCACAACCTCTTATATGTAATTTTGTATAGCAATGAGGGTCTCCCTCCATTTCCATGCAATTTCCCTTTTCTCTCCCTTTCCCTCCCACCTCATGTCTCTGTTTAATGTTAATCTTTTCTTCCTGCTCTTCCTCCCTGCTGTGTTCTTAGTTGCTCTCATTATATCAAAGAAGACATTTGGTATTTGTTTTTTAGGGATTGGCTAGCTTCACTAAGCATAATCTGCTCTAGTGCCATCCATTTCCCTGCAAATGCCATGATTTTGTCATTTTTTAGTGCTGAGTAATACTCCATGGTGTATAAATGCCACATTTTTTTTATGCATTCATCTATTGAAGGGCATCTGGTTTGGTTCCACAGTCTTGCTATTGTGAATTGTGCTGCTATGAACATCAATGTGGCAGTATCCCTGTAGTACGCTCTTTTAAGGTCTTCAGAGAATAGTCTGAGAAGGGCAATAGCTGGGTCAAATGGTGGTTCCATTCCCAGCTTTCCCAGGAATCTCCATTCTGCTTTCCAAATTGGCCGCACCAATTTGCAGTCCCACCAGCAATGTATAAGAGTACACTTTTCCCCACATCCTCGCCAGCACTTGTTGTTGTTTGACTTCATAATGGCTGCCAATCTTACTGGAGTGAGATGGTATCTTAGGGTGGTTTTGATTTGCATTTCTCTGACTGCTAGAGATGGTGAGCATTTTTTCATGTACTTGATGATTGATTGTATGTCCTCCTCTGAGAAGTGTCTGTTCAGGTCCTTGGCCCATTTGTTGATTGGGTTATTTGTTATCTTATTGTCTAATTTTTTGAGTTCTTTGTATACTCTGGATATTAGGGCTCTATCTGAAGTGTGAGGAGTAAAGATTTGTTCCCAGGATGTAGGTTCCCTATTTACCTCTCTTATTGTTTCTCTTGCTGAGAAAAAACTTTTTAGTTTGAGTAAGTCCCATTTGTTGATTCTTGTTATTAACTCTTGTGCTATGGGTGTCCTATTAAGGAATTTGGTGCCCGACCGCACAATATGTAGATTGGAGCCAACTTTTTCTTCTATCAGGTGCAGAGTCTCTGATTTGATATCAAGCTCCTTGATCCATTTTGAGTTAACTTTTGTGCATGGCGAGAGGAGGGGATTCAGTTTCATTTTGTTGCATATGGATTTCCAGTTTTCCCAACACCATTTGTTGAAGATGCTATCATTCCTCCATTGCATGCTTTTAGCCCCTTTATCAAATATAAGATAGTTGTAACTTTGTGGATTGGTCTCTGTGTCCTCTATTCTGTACCATTGGTCCACCCGCCTGTTTTGGTACCAGTACCATGCTGTTTTTGTTACTATTGCTCTGTAATATAGTTTGAAATCTGGAATCGCTATACCGCCTGATTCACACTTCCTGCTTAGAATTGCTTTTGCTATTCTGGGTCTTTTATTTTTCCATATGAATTTCATGATTGCTTTCTCTATTTCTACCAGAAATGCCGTTGGGATTTTGATTGGCATTGCATTAAACCTATAGAGAACTTTGGGTAATATCGCCATTTTGATGATGTTGGTTCTGCCTATCCATAAACAGGGTATATTTTTCCATCTTCTAAGATCTTCTTCTACTTCTCTCTTTAGGGTTCTGTAGTTTTCATTGTATAAATCTTTCACGTCTTTTGTTAGGTTGATTCCGAAGTATTTTATTTTTTTTTTTGAGGATATTGTGAATGGAGTGGTTGTCCTCATTTCCATTTCAGAGGATTTGTCACTGATATACAGGAATGCCTTTGATTTATGCGTGTTGATTTTATATCCTGCCACTTTGCTGAATTCATTTATTAGCTCTAATAGTTTCTTTGCAGACCCTTTTGGGTCTTCTAGGTATAGAATCATGTCATCTGCAAATAGTGATAATTTAAATTCTTCTTTTCCTATTTTTATGCCTTTAATTTCTTTCGTCTATCTAATTGCTCTGGCCAGTGTTTCGAGAACTATATTGAATAGAAGTGGTGATAGAGGGCATCCCTGTCTTGTTCCAGATTTTAGAGGGAATGCCTTCAATTTTTCTCCATTCAGAATGATGCTAGCCTGAGGCTTAGCATAGATAGCTTTTACAATGTTGAGGTAAGTTCCTGTTATCCCTAGTTTTTCTAATGTTTTGAACATAAAAGGATGCTGTACTTTGTCGAATGCTTTTTCTGCGTCTATCGAGATGATCATATGGTTCTTATCTTTAAGTCTATTGATGTGGTGAATAACATTTATTGATTTCTGTATATTGAACCATCCTTGCATCCCAGGGATGAACCCCACTTGATCATGGTGCACAATTTTTTTGATGTGCCTTTGTATCCGATTCGCCAGAATTTTATTGAGGATTTTTGCATCTAGGTTCATCAGAGATATTGGCCTGTAGTTTTCTTTCTTTGAGGTGTCTTTGGTTTCGGAATCAGGGTGATGTTGGCCTCATATAATGAATTTGGAAGAGCTCCCTCTTTTTCTATTTCCTGAAATAACTTGAAAAGTATTGGTATTAATTCTTCTTTAAAGGTTTTGTAAAACTCTGCTGTATACCCATCTGGTCCTGGGCTTTTCTTGGTTGGTAGTCTTTTGATTGCTTCTTCTATTTCATCCATTAATATTGGTCTGTTCAAATTGTGTGTATCCTCCTGACTCAGTCTGGGGAACTCATGTGACTTAAGAAATTTATCGATGTCTTCACTATCTTCTATTTTATTGGAATATAGGTTTTCAAAATAATTTCTAATTGTCTTCTGTATTTCTGTAGCATCTGTTGTGATATTTCCTTTTTCATCCCGTATGTTAGTAATTTGAGTTCTCTCTCTCCTTCTCTTCGTTAGCATGGCTAAGGGTCTGTCGATCTTATTAATTTTTTCGAAGAATCAACTTTTAGTTTTGTTAATTTTTTCAATAGTTTCTTTTTTTTCAATTTCATTTATTTCCGCTCTGATTTTAATTATTTCTTGCCTTCTGCTACATTTGCTGTTGTTTTGCTCTTCCTTTTCTAGGGCTTTGAGATGAAGTGTGAGCTCATTTATTTGTTGGTTTTTCCTTTTTTTGAGGAATGACCTCCAGGCAATGAATTTCCCTCTTAAAACTGCTTTCATTGTGTCCCATAGATTCCGATATGTTGTGTCTGTATTTTCATTTATCTCTAAGAATTTTTTGATTTCCTCCTTTATGCCTTCTGTAACCCATTGATCATTCAGTAACATATTGTTCATTTTCCATGTGATGTAGGATTTTTCCTTTCTTCTTTTATCATTGATTTCCAGTTTCATTCCATTATGATCAGATAAAATGCATGGTATTATCTCCACCCCTTTATATTTACTGAGGGTTGCCATATGGCATAATATATGGTCTATTTTTGAGAAGGATCCATGTGCTGCTGAGAAAAAAGTATATCCACTTGATGATGGTTGATATATTCTATATATGTCAGTTAAGTCTAGGTTATTGATTGTGATATTGATTTCTATAGTTTCTTTATTCAACTTTTGTTTGGAGGATCTGTCCAATGGTGAGAGAGGTGTGTTGAAGTCACCCATAATTATTGTGTTGTGGTCTACTTGATTCTTGAACTTGAGGAGAGTTTGTTTTATGAATGTTGGAGCACCATTATTTGGTGCATAAATATTGATAATTGTTATGTCTTGTTGGTGAATGGTTCCTTTTAACAGTATATAATGTCCTTCCTTATCCCTTTTGATTAACTTAGTCTTGAAATCGATTTTATTCGATATGAGGATGGCCACCCCTGCTTGCTTATGAGGACCATGTGCGTGGTATATTTTTTCCCCAACCTTTCACCTTCAGCCTGTGTATGTCTTTTCCAATCAGATGTGTCTCCTGGAGGCAGCATATTGTTGGATTTGTTTTTTTAATCCATGTTACCAGCCTATGTCGCTTTATTGGAGAGTTTAAGCCATTAACGTTTAGAGTTACTATTGATATATGGTTTGTACTTCCTGCCATGTTTGTTTATTTATCTTTTTTTTTCTAATTTAGTTTGTTTCTTCATGATTAGCTTTCCCCCCGCCCTCTGTCTTTACCGAGGCCCTTTTCCCCCAGCCAGGCCCCGCTCACCGGTGACGCTCACCACAATACTGGCTACACACCAGGTCTGCTGCTCCTGGGAGCTCTGTTTTCATGAACGCCTGAGCACACTCTCCCTGTTTGCCATTCCTTCAGACCCTAAGTTTGTAGGGCTTGGGGCTGAGAACCCCCAGCGAATTTGCTTGCCCTCCGGTAGCCACGCCCCCGGTAGCTGGTGCAAGGGACCTCAGTTGTCAGCACTGGTGGGAGCGGTAGCCAGGAGTTCCGCGCCGCGAGTCCCCCGCCACTCCTGATTCCCTCGGTCTGGCTATCGTGCTCACGGGAGAGCTGGGAGAGGCCCTTACAGGAGAGCTGGGAGGGGCCCTTAAGGTTTCCCCGCTGTGTGGAGAGGGATGGCTAGGGGATTACACACCTGTTGCCGCTGATTTCAGTGAATTTATCTCCTCCGCCGCATTTTGGTGACGTCAGTTCTCTGCCATGGTGGTATCCCATGCAAATGGTGACAGTTCGTTCCCTTTGCCGGGTGACCAATGCAACGGGTGGGTCCTGACTGTCTCTCCCAAGCCCCGTTTCAATCCTGTGGCCACTGCCTATGAAGGCTCGGTTGGCAATTACCTCCGTAGGATCAGAAGGGCCGACCAGTTGTTTCAGCGGGATAGTTAGTGCTGAGTCACAGCAGTTTGGCTGTGAGAAGCAGGCGAACGGGAGCTTGAATGCAGCCGATCTGGGCTAGGTGTGTGTTCTGAGAGGCCCAGACTGTTCGCCCCAGATCCACGTCAGCTCAGCATTGCCTAGTGATCCTGAGCAAACAGCATTTAGACAGTTTACGACTCCCTATGCCCACGCAGCTGAAGAGGTCAGAGACTTGATCTCTCTGTGCCCACCGCCATGTTTGATCCCCCGGTTGGAACCTTCTTGAGGGTAGAAGTTTTGTTTCTGTTTTGTAAAGTTTCTCACATGGTGTTCTCCTTGTAAAAACTAGCACACGTTAAGCTGGACTAGTTTCAGGAGATAATTTTAGTTCCCCATTTTGCGCCAACTCATTTTACAAATGATGAAAGCCAAGACCTAGAGCCAGGAAATACCTTTATTGTGTACTCTCTTGTATAAAATTTTCACGTTCACATTGGTTCCAAACCATGGATTATGAAAGTGCTCATATTAGAGAATATTAGACCTGGAAGGTCTCTTCAAGGTCTAGGTCACACAAGTAATTGATGATAGTCAGAAAAAGAGCTTCCTCCCAACTCTGTGTCTGATACTTCTGTGACCCAAGAGAGGCTCTCTGTTAAGCCATTGTTGACAGATCCATGGTGGATCTGTTTATAATGGGTGACAATTATTTCTGGCCTGATAAACTTCCTGCCATAAGTGGGAAACTTGTAATTCAGCCTGCCCAAGGTCACTTTTAAGAGTTTAAGTTTTTACTACTAATGGAAAATTTCAAAGAATATTTGCAGATCTGTGTTCTCTTTGCTTTTAAAACATAGCAGACTTCAGAAGAACTATTCTTGGGATTACTGGTTTCTGAAAGCATGGCATGGCACATTCTGAAATCCATGTATGTGCATGTCCACAGCCTCACATCAGGTGGCATGTAGGGCTCCTCTGCTATGGGAACAAATACAGAAGACTTACATTTCCCAATGTGCCTGACTCCACATGCCCCATCACGTTTTCCTTGGAGGTTTGTTTTCCAAATTTTAATGGCAAAATAAAAGAGAAGCTAAGCATTTTCAGAATTTAGAAGGTGCCAAACTTTCACTGGTACAGGAATGCTTTTACTAAATCAGTTCTCCATTTGCCCTGGTCTTAATGATTTTCCTTCCTGGATCAGACTCTCCACCAGGAAACTTAAATTGAAAGATTGGTTCAATTAAAATTGTGTGTGTGTGTGTGTGTGTGTGTTTTCTGTGCAGTGGATTAACTTGCTGAGGATAATCCAAAGCACGTATGTATTGATTAACATGTATATACAGTTCATTTTGACAAGTTAAATCAGGTGTGAACAGTTTAATTGAACAAGTTAATCAAGAAACATATAATCTAAATTGATATTCAGATTTCAAATGAATGTGATGTTTTTCTTTACATCAGTTTCAGAGACAAAAGAAATGAATTGCAAATGTAAAGTACCTTCCCAAACCCCAACTCTACCCAAGAAAGATCTCTTGCTTGCTAGATTAACTTTTAAATGGCTTAGGGTATAACAGGGGTTCACTCCATGCTTTGACTATAGCCCTTGTTGCTTTGAAAGTTACATTTTTTTCCTTCTTTTTCTCAAGTTTCTTCTCCCTGAACTTCTCCTTCCTAATCTTCTTTTCTCTGATCTTCTTCTTCCTCATCTCTCCTCCCTAATCTCATTTTCTCTGAAATTTTCTCTGAATCACCCCTGTAAAAGCCCCCTTTTCCTACTGATGGGCAGAATTACAGCCTTTGGGACAGGAGTCCCCTGTGTTATAATAATGTTACTATATACATTATAGAAGAGAAATTTCTTGGGTAAAAATATTGCTTATTCAGTACTCAAAAATCTTATGCACTATGTAAAATAAAAATCAGTATTTCAGTAATATAGCACATTGAGTCAAAGAAAGACTATTTAGCACTCCTATGTAACTGAAAAAGAAAAGCATGTAGTCTTTTCCTACCCACACAAAGAAGAAGCAGGCCAAAAACTCATGAAATAACATTCATGCATCTTTAGTATTATGATTAATTATTTCCCTGAAGCTTTCAAATGCATACCCCTTTGTTCCATAACCCTAGGGAACTCTAAAGCAAACTGTAGGTTTATGGATCACTTGCAGTACATATCAGTAGTATAAATGAATTTAAATATAGAAGTTTTTTAAATTTTTTTTATTTGTTTTAATTAGTTACACATGACAGTACAATGATCTTGACATATCATACATTTGAATTTAGATGGGGTATAATTTCTCATTTTTCTGAGTGTACATGTTGCAGAATCACATTGGTCATGCAGTCACGTATATACATACAGCAATAATAATGTCTATTTTATTCTGCTGTCCTTCCTTTCCCCCCTTCCCCTCCCCTCCCATCACTAATATAGAAGTTTTTAATGAAAAAATTTTGTCTTTATAAAGTTAAATTTATAGTCCTCTTTTCAGAAAATACTCCTTGAGTTTAGTTCTGGAGTATTGACTATAAGTCATTATGTCTCAACTGGCTCTGCCACCCCAAAATGTTTGTTATAGATTTTAAATGGGATCCTATATATAATGTTTTTAGCACAAGATGTAGCAGGCAGAAAAAGTTTAATAAATAATCACCAGGAGGTTCTCTTAAAGGGACAGGGCTCTTTTTTGCTACTTCTTTACAGATGAGCCTACCATTGCAGAAGAATTTTGGTGGCCCAGCTGCCCAATACTGCCATAACTAAAGCAAAGAAAGCACTGAATTCCAATGCTTGATTTATTCATACTTCTTGGTGTTTGGTCATAGCAGCAAACACACCAAATGGTATCAGTGTTCTTTAGCTCCTCATCCCTGGTTGAGAGAAAACATTTACATATTCCAGTTATGATCACTTGTGGTACATTTTTACATGATTCATTTCACATCTCGTCCCTTGGAAACAGGAGGTAGAACAAGCAGAGTTTCAGAGCATTACCATTTCACCTGTTGCTGTTTCCCTTCTTTTTTCTTTCAGAGTAGAAGGGAGTTGGCAGGTCCATAGGCATCTAGGCATCATTAAGCTTGAACTTGCCAGTGCTCAAGGCTTGTGGGCTTAGATATTCATTCTCAACTGTGAGCACTGATCCTCATATTTGCTGTGCTTCAGCCAGGAAGTTATTTGTCACATCCTCATCTGAAAGCCTTACAATGTATATTTGACTTAAATCCTTGAACATATTATCCCTAAACTACATTTCCAGTCTTATCTTCTACTACTGCCTTTCCCACACCTTATAATTTGGTTAAATTAAATATTATTTGTCTTCTCACATTTTAGTTCAATCCTCATTTTCTCTCTTGAACTTGACTGTATACCCAACTGCCTAGTTAATACCCCACCTGAATGGAGAATAGGTGATCCTTAACTCATCATGTCCAAAACTAAACTCCTCAGTTTTCTTTAGTTTTCTATAAGGTTCAGGCTATTTCTGGAAAAGTAAGGTGTCTGTTGTTTTATTCATCTCCTGAACAGGTGGGCATGTTCAGCCTTAGAACTACAGTGTGGGAATGGAGAAAGATTGAAAATATTTACTTTAAAATCTGGAACAAGATAAAGATGTTCACTTTCACCACTTCTATTTAATATAGTACTAGAAAATGTAGCCTGAGCAATTAGGCAAGAGAAGGAAATAAAAGGAATAAAAAGAGGAAAGGAAGAAGTTGAATTATCATCCTTTGCAGATGACATGATCTTATACTCAGAAGATCCAAAAAGTCCCACCAAAAGACTGCTAGAACTATTAAACAAATTTAGAAAAGTAGCAGATTATAAAATTAACATTAAAAAATCAATAGCTTTCCTATCTACCTGAGAAAGAAATCTGCTGAGAAAGAAATCAGAAAAACAATCCCACTTATAATAGTCTCAAAAAAGAAAGAAAGAAAACAAACAAACAAACAAAAAACTAACAATAAATGTAACCAAGGAGAAAAAAGACCCTCTACAATGAAAATGATAGAACACATGAAAGAACATGGAAGAAAAGAATTGAAGAAGAATAATGCAATTGTTACTCTGAATCATTAAACTTGATTGGATTAAGAGATGCCTAAGATTAAGTATCTTCTGGGTGTGTTAATGAGGGTGTTTCTATGAATGATTGGCATGTAGGACAGCTAACTGGAGACCTACTATAAGTGTAGGCAGTACTGTCCAATAGGTTGAAGGCTTGGATGGAAGAAAAGTTAGAAGAACAAGGAAACAACAGCAGATGCAAGCTCTATTCTTCTTCAATGGGTTCTTGATGACTGCTGCAATCATCTGAACACTCAGACTCTAGCTCCCTCAGTCTTCCAAAGCAGATTATGCCCAGTGTCTCTATAGTTTCCAGGCCTTTGATCCCAGACTGGGGTGCATCAGTAAACCCTCTTTTTCTGAGACTTTAGCTTCTTGTACTATGCAGCTCTCTGAACTACAGATGGCAATTGCAGAACTATTCAACTTCTTGTTGTGTAAGCCAATCTAATAAATACCCTTTTGATAATCATACCTATACATATATCCTGTTGGTTCTGTTTCTCTAGAGAATCCTGACTAAATTCACACAAGAATATGGAAAGACCTCCCTGATTATCCATTCCATCTCTGCTATAGCCTCCCATTGTAGAACCTCCCATTCCAGAGCTACCTCCAGGAGTAAATTCAAGAAGAATTCAATTATCAATGTTGCATGTTATTTTTATCTTTAGACATGGCAGCTACTGCATTTTCTTCTGTTATGAACTCTACATCTGCTTCTTCTATTGCTCTGCCATCAGCTCCAATATGAACTCATATTGGATTTAGTGGTGAGAACAAATTAGCAATATCATTTTCAGTTGCATGAAAAGGCAACCCTCTCATATGTACTAAATGACCACTATGAAAACCTGAACTTGCATCACTAGCTCCACAATAGCCATGACCTCCCCTCCCATACCTCTTCTATCTCCCATTCTGTCATCCAAGCCATCCTTTGCATAGCCTAATTATTATAGCCACAACAGTCATCAAAACCTCCATAACTACATCATTTCCATCACCTCCTTGTCACATTCTATCATAGTACTTCCACACCCAGCTCCATAATAACCACCTCTTTCTCCTATTGGTCTATCATGTAGGTCTGGTAGCTGTCTCAGCAATCTTCTTGGTGGGTCATAAAATTCTTTGATTTCACTCTTGCTACTTCTGAAGATCTCAATATACTTGTGCTCTATTCTTTCCTTGTGTTTCCCCCAGAGCATTTTCTGCTATCTCCTTTGAAGCAAATGGCATAAAGGCCTCCTCTGTGCTTCTCTCTTGGTAGTCCATCATCACCATTATCCCATTTGGCACAATTTCCTACCCTTGAAAGATCTGAACCCTTTCCTCTTTGCTGCAACCAAATGGCAGTCCCCACAGTCATACTGTTCTATCACTAGTGTCATTTGGACCATTCTATTTCATAACCCAATCTGCTGGGAGCCATTAGCCAAGTAAGTATGACAATTTCCTTGCCAGCGTACCCCATGTTGCAGTGACATTGAATGTACTTAACCTTGCTCAAGGACCAAGGCAGATTAGGGTGTTCCCGGTTTTAAGATAATCTTGTTTAGGGCGTTCCCAGTTTAGGTTCCAGGTTTAAGGTTTAAGATTATTCCTGCTGGGAATAGGGCGTATCCTGCTGCCTGAGTTCCCCTTGAGTTCTCACGGGATTCAGACAGTATATTTTGGAGATAGAAGCCCAGTGGAGGTGAATTTGGGAGAGAAGGTGGATTTGGGAGAGAACGTGGATTTCCCCAGAACGTGATTGTAGACGGCTGGTGTGAGTTCGGGAATAAAGAGTTGCTGTTTGAATCTACAAGCTGTGTGGTGGCTCGTGATTTTGTGCCCAGCCAGACTGTGGCACCAATCCATCTCAATACCATTTGATTTAAATGTTCCTTTTACTTCAGATAACCTGTCAGATGATAATAACATCAGCTCCTGTGCACACAGGGTTCAGTTATGAGGAGGGAGAAGTCATTTGTCTCTTGTAGTGTTCCCCACACATTGGTTTTTCCCACATCCACTATTTTAATGCCTCATCTAGAGCTCTCTACTACAGAAAGAACCAAACCCTAAAGCAATCTATGGCCACTAAGCTCTAAGGTACTGTTCACCCCAGGGGAAGAATATAAGTTTGTGAGTCTTTAGATGGACACAATTTAATCCAAATAACCGACTCCACTGGTAAGAGTGTCAGGTTTCCAGGATAAAGAAATAGACACACGGACAGTTAGAACTCTATAAGGGTTGGGATGAAATAGGGGAAACATTATCATAAGCATTGGAGCCTGACAGACTTGCAGTCTAATAGGCATCCTAGTGTGTTTGACACTTGGAGCAGATCATTTCTTTGAGAGTTTGTATGAAAAAAAAATACTTGCAGCAAACAGTTTAAAGCTAGCCCATTTATAATTTATTCTATAATAAACATTTTGTCAACATGGAAGTTAGTTCAGAGAATTTCTTACAGTTTTCTAATGGTTCACAAATATTTGAGCATTCTTTGGGTGCTGTTCATGTTTTCAGCTCCTATGTAAGTACATATTCCTTTGCTTAAATGATAGATTTAGAATAAACAATAACTGCACAGTGATTGAAAAGATAAAGGAACAGAACTGGAGTCACTTCAGTTCTGTCACCCTGTATATTCATTTGGAATGTTTATCTATTGAAATTTTAAAACAGGAAGAAAGGGTGGCTGGAGTGATCATTTGAAAACTGTGTCCAGCTGATTACGATCCAGGGGGCTCTCTCTGATTTACAATGTGAGTCAAAGGCAATGGCAGCTTTTTATATATTTTTAAATATATTATTAAAACTCACTAGTACTCACACCACAATTGTAGAAATTCTTAAACCAAAACAAGATATTTGGGAGAGGAGTATTTTATCACTGAAATTGTTTGCCATTCTCTAGACTTTAAATTAATAAAAAGCAGACAAATACTCATTCAGTGTTATGATTGTTCTTAAATTCATTAACTGTGCACTCTTTCAGCACCCAGGGCAGATCACTTCTCTGTCACCTTGGTTGTTCACTACAGGTGAGTTCTGCACAATTTTGTGAAATTTTCTGTGCAATTTTGAACAAAATTATGTGTATTTTTTTAAAAGTCAGTTTCTACCATTATTGAGCACTTAGAATGTGCTGAGCCCGTGTTAAAGATTTCACATTACACCACATTATTTCTCCTCATGACAATCCTAGTAAGTGGATGCTACCATTAACTCTAGTTTTCAGATGAGGAATTGGGACTCAGAGAATATAAATAACTTTCTAGAGGTTCCCTCAATGAGCAAGCTGCAGATCTGAGACCTGAGTTTAGGACTGTCTGACTTCAAATGAGCGACATTTGATCTAACCTCTTCAAGCATCATTTAAGTAATTTGTGAGTAGGGATGGTCATGTCTGTCTCACACACTCTTCTCTATTACTTTGCCCCTACCATCTCTGATTCTTCGTTTCCAGCTCACTGATGATAACAATCACTGAAGAAGTCACTTGTTTTTTATGAGATGATTAGCTTGGGCAGGTGGATAGCCTGGGCAGGTGGCACCAGTGGTAGTATATGTAGGTAAAGAGGCTTGAAGATCTTCTCAAGGAGCCTCATTTGGAGGTAGTCTTTATCTGAGGAAGTACCTGTCAGATTGAGGCAAGACTACACTGCTATGGTGTCCTCAGCTCCTCATAGCCTCTTGGCCGTCTCCTATTCACTGTTTAAGATTCAGCCCACATATCCTTCTCAACTGCTTCCATTGCCAATACCCCTTTCCTGAGCTAAGTGACCCCTCAATTGTGTACCCACAATGTCCTGCACATAATTCTGGTCAAGAATCTAAGTGCCCGGTAGAAATGGTTAATGTGTTTGTTCCCCACCTCCACCTCCTCCAGCATTTCCTGCATGCATCTAGAGGGTCTTTGTCTTCCATCTTTATTCAAACAACAGCCAGAACTGTGCTGTTCCCAGAACAGAGGAAGTTCAAGAAATGTTTCAAAACAATTTAGAAAAACTAAATCTCAGAACTGGCAGGATGCCTGAAGATCAACCAGTTCACTCACCCATCATATGCTTAGCTCCCTCTATAATGTGCACTTCTCCCTTTCCTGGAGACTTACTACTTCTTGAGATAGATCAACGGACGGGCAGAGAGTGCTTTGTATATTGGTCCTCATCTCATCTCTTTGTACCCTATATAATTAGCTTTTTTGTGTTATTATACATTCACCTGAGGGTCATTTCCAGCCTTGCCAACAAATATACTTGACTAATACAGTGATGCCATTTTCTATTTTAGAAATAGGAAGCCAGGAGGATCCAGGGTCCTACCTCTAACAACCAATTGGCTACCCTCCAAGACTTTAACAATCACTGAAAAAGTCACTTGTTTTTTATGAGATGATTAGCTTGGGCAGGTGGCTAGCCTGGGCAGGTGGCACGAGTGGTAGTATATGTAGGTAAACAGGCTTGAGGATCTTTTCAAGGAGCCTCATTTGGAGGCAGTCTTTATCTGAGGAAGTACCTTTAACACACAGTACAGTGCACATCCCTTGGGAAATAGTTCCCTGGGCTTTCATTAATCCACATTTCAGTCTTCTATGTTTTCATTAATTCAGAGCAAGCTACTCTGAACATTGCCTGTGGTTGGATGGCAGCAGTTAAGAACATCTAAATCCAATATTTGCCTTTTTGTTTATAACTCAGCTGGGACAAACATCAACATTCAAGATGTTTTCATCTTGAATGCCAAAGCATGATATGGCCAGAGAAGGCTCTCTCCAAATCATTTTCACTGCCTAAATTGTAAGTTAGGTCAAAATTAGGTCATCAAGTATTTAAAGGAGGGAGATTTGGGCCTCTCAAGTTTCCTCCCTGCTCCTCTCCAGGGAACCAGATGTTCAGGCTGATAAACCTCTGTGTGAAATTCAGCAGCTCTAGCCTGATTCCTCTTTCTTCTTCCCATTGCCATGTTTACTTTGCTGTGTTTGCCTGAGTTCTGCATGTTGAAAAAACTTTCTAGCTTGCATACGCCTGTGTATGTATTTGCCCTGCTGTGTTTCAGTAAAGGACTATTTACATTCTATCCTTCAGAACTTCTGGAAGACTAGAAATAGACAGAAGCCCTTGGCCTCTGAGCTGTGGAAGCTGATGTTTTCTGTGGTCAGAAAATACAGTGGTTTTTGTGGTCCAGAGCCAGAATGAGCATCTCAGAATGTCCAGATTTACAGTATGGTCTTCTACTGAAGGGCAGCAAGGAACTCTGAGACACTGGCACAAAACACTTCTTTTCAGAATAACCATAATGATTGTGCTTCATCAGTCCCAGAGAAAGAGCCCATCAATGCTTATATAACTCTGTCACTTCACAAGCAAGACTTCTGGTTCTGTCATTTACTTAGTGTGATTCCTGGGAAAGTTTCTGTTCTTCATTGTGCTTCCACTTTTCCATCTCTAATGGAGCTAATAATACTTATCTTTTGGGTCATTGCCACCAGCAAATAAACTGATAAGGATAAAGCACTTAGCAGAGCACCTGGCACATAATAAAAACTTAAAGTACAATCTTTGTTATCTTGCTATTGCTGATATAAAATTTTCTCCATAGTACCAGTTATTTTCCTTTCTGATATTCTTCTTCTATAGCAATGAATGGCTGACTTGATTATATAAAAACTTATTTATTGTGTGCTGTAGAAAATGTTATAATTTTGACTTTGTAATAGTACTATTGGAAAAAATCTTCATATATCAACTTGCTGGAAATCTTCTTTGTACTGTTATATATAGTAAATGCAAACTCATACATAATACTAAATTTGATAGTTTTAATGTTCTGTTTTCTTCCCTTTTATTTCAAATGACTTGTGTTCTGTCCAGAGCCCTGCCCTGCATTTAGGTTCAGCTATGTTTACTTTGACATTTCTGTTTCAGAAAGGAATATGTAAACTTATTTCACCTCACTATGTTTTGTGAAATGAATATCTGAATTGCTACCCAAGAAGTATGGAGAAGCAAGTTAAGTACTTACTAAGTATCTGGCATGTAATATGCATTCAGGGAGTGATTGCTATAATCATTACTAATGGAATTTTTCTTTTGGTCAATTGACTTAATTCATTTTCATCCTTTTCTTGGATTAAAAGGCATCACTTAGGGGCTGGGGTTGTGGCTAAGTGGTGGAGCACTTGTCTAGCATGTGCAAGGTGCTAGGTTCAATCCTCAGCACTACATAAAAATAAATAAAGGCACTGTGTTCAACTACAAGTAAAAAAATATTTTAAAAAAGACATTATTTAGACTGGTGATGCATTCGAAAAGTTCCTGAACTTTTCTGGATCGGACTTAGATACTTGTTTATTATCAATATGCGCATGAATTGCCATATGAATCAGAGCAGAAAGAGCAAATCTTCAAAGTGAGAAGAATGAAGCAAACTGAGGAATAAGGAAAGTAACATAGGGAGATGGAGGGCTCAATGGCTCATGGTTCTAATTCCTTCCAGAGAGTAGGATACACAACTCATATCTGACCTTATTAGGATCAGTGCTAGCTGCTTATGTATGTTAGCTGTTTGCAACTAGACAGACCTGATACAGTAAGCACCAATAAATGATTAGTAATTAGTGTAAAATTTAAGTTATTTTAGTTATTTTTTCCCCCGATGTTCGTGGCAGAGTTGTAAATTAAATATGGAACATTAGTGTTCCATGGAATAAAGGTTAAAGACATTAATATGGAATTTTAGAATTAAAAGTTCTTGGGAAACATCCAGCCCAGTATTTTCAGAAGTATGAAAGGCAGTATCTGTGATCATTTTATATGGTCTATGGGTAAATAGGTTAAAATCTTTAATTGTTATTGAATGCATATTAGAAAAAATAACAAACACATCAAATCTCTTATTTCATGGATATTCTTTAGGACAAGGTTACACTTAATTAAGTTCATATTTCCAGGATATATGGAGAAGCTTATACCAAACTGATAATTCTACCAATAACAATGAAAAACTATAGATAAAACTTAAAAATGGCTGCGGGGCTGGGGATGTGGCTCAAGCGGTAACGTGCTCGCCTGGCATGTGCAGGGTGCTGGGTTCGATCCTCAGAACCACATAAAAATAAAATAAAGATGTTGTGTCCACCGAAAACTGAAAAAAATTTTTATAAATTCTCTCTCTCTCTCTCTCTCTCTCTCTCTCTCTCTCTCTCTTAAAAAAACAGCTGCTTAAAGATCCAAGGAATGAAGGGGGGGAAAGAATATAAATTTGAGAGAGTTTGACTTTTGAAAGAAGGAACCCCTTGACAGAGATCTGAGGGCATCAGTACTCATAGAAGGAGTTCCGGTTGAAAGACAGTCTCATGGGTCCTAAAAATCATATGGCAGAGTTTGGTATTTTCAGAGGAGCAAGAAATTGAGGTTGGAGATCCTAGTAGGGAAGGAACCACAGAAAGGAATCCCCAAAAGTGCAAATAAAAGTCCTTGGCTTACCACTGACCTGTGACTGTTTAGGGGAAAACAGAAAGGAAGTAGCAGTTAGAAAGCCAAAGTTGCCAATTAGAGGTTATAGCAACTGCCTAGACAAGGAAGATAGATCTTGGAGTTTGAGTCTCATAAAGTTACGAGCGACATGGCAGCTTCCCATCCAAGTCACAGAAAGGCAATGGTCTGGAATAAAGATTATATGCTAGGACTAAGGAAATTAACCTAGGACTAAATGCAAATCCCCAAAAGACATGCTCTAACAAAGATTAAGATCAAAGCTCCACAATACCGAGGTGAACTATTATATCATCTTGTTGCTAGAACAAAACTCAACACTTTTCAGAAGGAGATGATAAAAACCAAAACCTCTACAACATACTATCCACAATGACCAGTGTACTTTAAATCCATAAAAAACAAAATAAAAATGTAACCCATACTAAGTTGAAGAATCAGTAAATATCCAACCACAAGATGACCCAAATGTTGGAATTAGTAGACAAAACTTTAAAGAAAAAAATTTTTAAATATTTTTTTAGTTGTAGTTGGACATTTATTTGTTTATTTTATGTGGTGCTGAGGATTGAACTCAATGCCTCGCATGTGCTAGACAAGTACTCTACCGCTGAGCCACAACCCCAGCTCCTTTAAAGAAAATTTTATAAATACATTTAAGGAACTTAAAATATGATTAAAATGAATAATTAGAAGGGAAATCTTAGCAGAAAAAAATAGATACCCTTAAGAATAAATCAGTGGAAATTCTGTAACTACAAAGAGGAATATCCTTAATTTTAAAAGTCTCAGGATGAGCTTAATTATGGAATAGAGTTAGCAAACTTTGAGATACATCAATATAAGTAACTGCACCTAAAGAATAGAGAAAGTTGGATGGAATAAAAATAGAGTCTTAGTATGGAACAACATCAAGCAGAAAATTATTTTAAAACATATTGACTGAGAAGTGTCCAGAATAGGCAAATTTATATAGAACAAAAGAAGATTAATGGCTATCTAGAGCTGGAGTATATAGAGAAGAAGGGAATCACTGCTAATGAGTACGGGATCTCTGTGGTGATAAAAATGCTGTAAAGGTAGGATGAGGTAATGATTGTACAAATATGTGAATAGATTAACAACCATTGAGTTGTACAGTTTAAGTAGGTGAATTGGCTGGCATATGAACTAAATCTCTTTAAAGCTGTTAAAAAATACTTGCTGAAAGTTTTCCAGATTTTGTCATCCATGGACCCAGAATATTCAGCAAATTTCAAGCAACTAAAAAATAAAAGATAAAGAGAAATTCTCAAAAGATGTGAGAAAGTGAGTACATATTGTATTCAAGAAACTAATAACATGCATGAGAATTGATTCAGAATGGTAAGGTTAAAAGATAATGGAATGGCTAAAATAAAACAAAAATTTTAAAAATCTTATAGCCAGTATTAAAATATTTGGAAAATTGAAGGTAAAGTAAATCCATATTCAGATAGATGAGAGTCAAGATAATTGTTCACAACTGACTTGCATTTTAAGAAGTGCCAAAGGAAATTCTTCAAATTGAAGGAAAATAATAACAGAAATTTATATATGCAGGAAGGAATGAAGAACAAATAAATGGCAAATATCAGGTTTAATAAAATAACTTTTCCCCTTTATTCAAACTTTCTAAAAGTCATTTGACAGTTTAAAGAGAAATAATAAAATATATCATGGGGTTTAAAACACACATAGACATGAAATACATGATAACTATAACACTAGGTCCAAAGAAGATATAAATAAATAAGATTATATTGTTGTAAGTTTTTAATATGTGAAGTGTAACAATTATTCAAGATAGACAATAATAAATTCAAGCTACATATTATAATCCCTAGAGAAGTAATTTAAAAACTACAAAAAGTTATAGCTAAAATTCAATAAAAGAAATAAAATGAAATATTTAAAAAATATTATTGTGAATTAACCCAAAATAAAAAAGAGGAAAGAAGATTAAGGGAAAAGAAGCAAATAGAAATATTACAGGTTTAGACCATAGCAATAATCATATTAAATGTAAATGGAAAGGATTATTGAAATTAAAGGAAGAGATTGCCAGATTTTTTTAAAAGCAAGATGCAATTAAAGCAGTTTATAAGTAACTCACTTTAAATATGAAAACTCAAGTAGATTAAAAGCTAAAATGGAAAAAAGTATACAATGCAAATATTAATCATAAGATATCAGTGTGGCTGTAGTAATATCATACAAAATAACAATCTAATTAAGAAAGAATATCAGCAATAAAGGGGTCATTTTATAAGGATGAAATAATTTTACTTAGTAACAGATTTTCAAACTACACGCATTAAGAATGACAAAATTAAAGGACAAATGGACAAATTGAAAGTCATAAATGGAAACTTTAACATTTCAATATAAGTAATTGATGAAACAGTAGATAAATACATCTAAGTAAAACAGTTAGTTGCAGAATATACCTTCTTTTCAATAGTACAGGAAATTTACCGATATAGACTTTATTCTGGGCTACAAAACAAATCTCAATAAGTAATAAGTTTCAAAAGATTGAATTCATGCTAAGCATATAATCTGACTACAATGGAATGAACAGAATAAAATAACAAATTAAAAACACCCCCCAAAACTCCAATTATTGGGAAATAAGTTAGCAAATTTCTAAAAAACTCACAATTCAAAAACAGAATCAGATGGGAAATTTGCAAATATTCCAAATTGAATGATAATAAAAACATAACCTATCTAAATTGGCATGCAGTTAAATCAGTACTTACAGGGAAATTTATAGCTTAAATACTTGAGGGAGGGATGAAAGGAGAGAGAGAGAGAGAGAGAAGGATGGAAATACATAAGTTTCTCCCTTAATTTGCTGGAGAAGAGTAAATAAAACACAAAGAAGAAGAAAGGCAATAATAGGAAATAGAAAAAAGTCAAAATTTGATTCTTTGAAAACATTGACAAAATTTATCAAATTTTATCTAGAATGATTTTAAAAAGGGAGAGTGAGGAAAACCACATATTGCCAATATCAGAAATGAAATATATACATGTCTTACAGTTATTAAATGGATAATACAGTTGTACAAGTTCAGTATCCCTTATTCAAAATGTTTGGGACTAGAGGTGTTTTTATTTTCGGAATGTTTGCCTATACATAATTAAATATCTTAGGGGTAATATCCAAGTTTAGGCTTAAAATTAATTTATGTTTTATATACACTTAATACACATTGTATGAAGGTAATTATATACAATGATTTAAATAATTTTGTGCCAGGAACAAAGTTTTATGGTATAGAATTTTCTACATGTGGCATCATGGCAGCACTCAAAAATTTTCAGACTTTGGAGAATTTAGATTTTGGATTTTTTTTGGACCCAAACTCAACCTGTTCTACAAAAACTTTCTGCCATTTAAATTACTAATAAATGAAATAGAAAAATTCCTTGGAAAGCATGACTTACAAAAATGAAAAAAAAGTAGAAAACATTTTAATAGCTTTATATCAAAGAAATTTAATGCATAATTGTACACTTCTACAAAGAAAATTTCAGGTCCATATTGCTTCACAGGCAAGCTCCATCAAACATTTAAGGGGAAATGTTATTAAAATTACACATTCTCTTTCAGAAAACAGAGGAGACAAAAATTCTTTCCAATTTATTTTAAAGGGACAGATGACATTATAAAAAAGACATCACATTAAAAAATATATAGACATCATTATTCCTCATAAACATACATGAAAATATTTCTTGCAAAATATTCCCAAATAAAACCCAGCAGGATAATACATTATGATCAAAATTGGGTTTGAAATCCCATCATCAGAAACATAAGGGTAGATTAACATTTTAAAAAGCAATTATTGTAATTAATCATATTAATAAAATAAAAGAGAAAATCCAGATGATCAATAAGTGTCAAAATTTTTGACAAAATTCAGCATCCATTTATTTTTAAAAAGCCTTCACAAAATAGGAAGGGAAGAAAACCATTTCTATTTGATAAAGAAAATTTATGAAAAAAATTAAAAACTTATGGGCTGGGGTTGTGGCTCAGTGACAGAGCACTTGCCTCGCACATCTGTGAGGCACTAGGCTTGATTCTCAGCACCACATGTAAATAAATAGACAAAATAAGGATATTGCATCCATTTAAAACTAAAAAATAATTTTAAAAAACTTACATGTAAGTAACATGATTCCTAATACTAAACATTTTCTCCCTACAATGAAAGACAATAGTTTTTGTTTGTTTGCTTTTTGTTTTTTGGTACCAGGGTTTGAACACAGGGGCACTTAACCAATGAGCCACATCACCAGCCCTTTTTTAAACATTTTTAAATTTAGAAATAGGTTCTCACTAAGTTGCTTGGGGCCTCACTAAGTTGCTGAGGCTGGCTTTGAACTTTTGATTCTTTTGCCTCAGCTTCCAGAGCCACTGGGATTACAGGCGTGCACCACTGTGTTCCACGGTATGTCTGCTGTTATCACTTTCATTAAACATTCAGAAAGAATAAGCCAGTGCCATAAGACAAGAAAAAAACAACATCTTAAAGATTGAAAAGTAAAAGTGAATTTTTTCTTCATTCTTAGACAACATGATTTATTATATAGAAAATCCTAAAGAATTTTCTCTTCTTGTACCTGGTAGTGTACTGAGCATAGGGATAACCCATGACCATGTCATACATAAGGTCAGTTCTCTTACAACCTACAGTCTTGAAGCAGATGAACAATTATGGTATAGTTTGACCCATACGGTTTGGAGAAAAAATGACAACAGGCTACAGAAGTGAAAGATCAAAAACTGAGAGCAAGATGACACAATAACTTTTAATATAGGTGATAGGTGAATGCCAATTAAAATTTATGGAAAGTCCTGATTATCTTTCCATATCTTAAAAGACACAATACTGTGAAAATGTGTTTATAGCATTTAACTTATTTTCTTATCACTGAGCAATGAAGAGAATTCAAAGAGTCAGATCAGTCAGATAAAATAGCTGCTTCTCTCTGTGTCTTCTGTGGTGGTTTTCTATGTAACTCCTTTCACCTCTCCATCTTTACTCCACCTACATGATAACTGATGTTAAAGGTCAAGTAGAAAACTGAGAATAGGACTAGAAACTTCAGAATAGAAGCTTAAAGAAGTGGAGAGTGTTTGGATATGCCTCATGAAAAAACAGAAGAAACACAGGAAAGCATGGTAGTGTGGCTCTGAGGCCCAAAGTAACAGTTAAGGCCAGAGGTTGTGGGTTTCTCCCAACCAATAAGCTTGCTTGAGGCCTTTTCTCCAGTGTCACTCAGAGGGCTCTATGGAGAGCAGAGAAGGTGAAATATATGCTTAAGCCAAAGTCAGACTTTATAAAGATGGAGACAACAAAATCATATGCCTGCTAGGAAGCTTAAGGCATGACAGAATTGTTAATGGTTCACTCTGGAGGGCTAGGTATGATCTGGGCAAGAGTGAGGGCCTGAGAAGGAGGGGATGGATTTGCGCTCCTGACAGGACAAAAGAAAATTCATGAAGAAGGAAGAAGATGGGGAAAGCAAGAGAATCAACTGTTGTAGTTGAAGGTTGCTCTCTCTTTGGGAAATCTATTTTTATATTCACTGTATTTCTGAAAGCAAGATTTTTTTGATGAGGGATGAAATTTTTAAAGATTTTATGTGTAAATTGCATCTACCTGGGAAAAGTAATAAGAACAATACTTTATTTAATCACTCCAATTACATGATATCTTTGCAATACATATAAGTGGACCTAACTGCAATGGGTAGGGATTAAGAGCACAGATCTGAAGTTACGCTATCTAGGTTTATGTTTTTGAGCAAGTGCTTAACCTCTTTTTGCTTCCCTCATTTGTAAAATAGGGTTATTACTAGTTAGTACCTTCCTCATGGGGCAATAGTGAAGTTCAGATGGATTAACATCATTAGTGACACCAGGCTTCACAATGTGTTTGATTTAAATGTTAATGATTTTTAAAATTTTTCATTTTTTTTAGTTATTCATGACAATAGACTATATTTTTACATATCATGCATACATGGAGTATAACGTCCCATTTTTATGGTTGTACACGATGAGGAGTTACATGGGCCATGTATTCATATATGAACATAGGAAAATTATGTCCAATTCCTTCTACTGCCTTTCCCATTCTTATCCCTCTCCCTTCCCTTTGTCTAATCCAATGACCTTCTATTTTTTCCTCCCTCACCCCTTATTGTGTGTTAGTATCCATTAACAATTCTTTATCATCTCAATAGTTCAATAATTCACCTAGGAGGGAGAGAAACACAGAATCTGTAAAATCAGAAGACCTAACTAGAGCCAGATGATTAGTTTTCTATAGAAAAAAGAAGTCTTTCACATGCCTGAGCAATTTTTTTTTTTTACCTTGGAACTTCAATGTCAAGAATGAAGTTGGTTGATACAATGGTAACAGTGTTGTGATTAAACCCATTTTTCTGGTAACCTCCACATCCTTGCTAACAGATCTGGTATGAAATTAGCTACAATATGGTTGGCACATGTGAAGTTTGGGAACACAGGATTCCCTAATATATTTTTAAAAATCCTTATATCAGTGCCAAGCATATGGTGTTAGTTGTGAATGTAGGCCTGCTATTATTATTATTATTATTATATGACTATAAATGATCGTTTACCAGCAATGAGAGATTGCTTATACAAGAGTAAAGTAGGTTATTTTGGTTTCTTTATTTAATATACTTTGTTATCAAATATTACTGTGTATTGAAAATATAGGAATAAAAAAACAGCATTTGCCTCTTAGAGTTTTCATTTAGCTTGGAAATAGGCATATGTGTTAGCTTTCCAGTGCTTGAGAAAATCAAGTGAAAGGAGGAAAGATTACTGTGGCTCTATGGTTGGCTGGTTTCATTGCTATAGGCCTCTGGTGAGGCAGAGCATCATGGAAGAAGGAAGGTGGTGGAGCAGAACTGCTCATTATGGCATCCAGAAGTCAGAGAAAGTGGGAGGGCAGGAACAAAATGTATCTTTCAAAGAAATGCCCCAGTGATCTATTTCATTCAACAAGGCCCCATACCTTGAAGTTTTCACCACCTTTCAACAACACCACCAGCTGGGAACCAAGCCTTCAAAACAGGGGACTTTGGAGGAGATTACAGATCCAGACTATAACTACACACGAGGTTGGTATATTACATGTACCAATAAACATATTTCTTCTGTATTTTAAGAAAAGAATGAAAAAGAGAAAGAGACCAGCTTCTGAGTGAGAAGCTGATCAGAAAATTGTAGACAGACCCTTACTCCCACCCACCCAATTTACCATGAGAATAAAGGACCCAGGAAGAGAAGTGTTGGGGTGAGACAATTCATATTCACAGGCTATGCATTATTTTCCTAGGACTGACTTTAGATCAGGAATAAATTGCATATAATATTGAATCTATTTCTCTCATACTCAGAGCAGAAATATATGGACAGTTGGTTTTTCTAATTTAACTGATTTAAGGACCCTTGCTCAGAGAGAATTTGTCAATCAAGTGAGCCATGTTTCTTTCACTACAAGAACCCAACACTCCTGGGCCTGAAATGTGAATGTGCTATCAATTGACAAAGGTCTACTGCTAGTTCTGTCCCTGTGTTGTCTAAACAATGCCTACAAAATAAAATAGAAAATAATGAAGATGCCAACAAATTTCTAGAGACATATGAGCTGCCCAAACTGAACCAGGAGTACATACACAATTTAAACACATCTATTTCAAGCAATGAAATAGAAGATGCCATCAAAAGCCTACCAACCAAGAAAAGCCCAGGAGCAGATAGATTCTCAGCTGAGTTCTACAAGACCTTCAGAGAAGAATTAATACCAACACTCCTTAAATTATTCCATGAAATATAAAAGGAGAGAACCCTTCCAAACTCATTCAAAGAAGCTAATATAACCCTAATACCAAAGCCATACAAAGACATGTCAAGGAAAGAAAACTTCAGATCACTAGCCTCAATGAACATAGATAAGAAAATTCTCAATAAAATTCTGGAAAATCATATGATAATTTGAACAGATGCAGAAAAAACATTTGATAAAATATAGTACCCTTTCATGTTTAGGACACTAGAAACACTAGGGATAGTAGGAACATACCTCAACATTGTAAAAGCTATCTATGCAAAGCCCAAGGCCTACATTATTCTAAATAGAGAAAAATTGGAGGCATTTCCTCTAAGAACTGAAACAAGACAGGGGGATGTCCTCTCTCACCACTCCTGTTCAACATAGTCCTTGAAACTCTAGCCAGAGCAGTTAGATGAAAGAAATTAAAGGGATATGAATAAGAAAAGAAGAACTCAAACTATCACTATTTACTGATGACATGATTCTATACTTAGAGGATCTAAAAAGTCCACCAGAAAACTTCTGGAATTAATAAATGAATTCAGCAAAGTAGCAGGATATAAAATCAACACCCATAAATCAAATGCATTTCTATACATCAGTGATGAACCCTCATAAAGAGAAATTAGGAAAACTACCCATAACAATAGCCTCAAAAAAAAAAAAAAAACAACAACTTGGGAATCAATCTAACAAAAGTGATGAAAGACCTCTACAATGAAAACTACAGAACACTAAAGATACATTGAAGAAGACCTTAGAAGATGGAAAGGTCTCCCTTGTTCTTGGATAGGAAGAATTAATATTGTCAAAATGGCCATACTTCCAAAGTGTTATACAGATTTAATGCAATTCCAATTAAAATCCCAATGACATTACTCATAGAAATAGAAAAAGCAATCATGAAACTTATTTGGAAAAACTAGACACAAAGAATAGCCAAAGCAATTCTTAGCAAGAAGAGTGAAGCAGGAGGCATCACAATACCGGACCTTAAACTATACTACAAAGCTGTAATAACAAAAATGGCATGGTATTGGCACCAAAATAGACATGTAGACCAATGGCACAGAATATAAGACAAACCCACATAAATACAGTTATCTCATACTAACAAAGATGCTGAAAACATACATTGGCAAAATGATAGCCTCTTCAACAAATGGTGCTGGGAAAACTGGATCCACATGCAACAAAATGAAATTAAACCACTATCTCTCACCATGCACAAAATTCAACTCAAAGTGGATCAAGGATTTAGGAATTAAACCAGAGACACTGTGCCTATTAGAAGAAAAAGTAGGCCCAAATCTTCATCATGATGGCTTAGGAAGTGGGTTCCTTAACAAGACTCCTAAAGCAAAAGAAATAAAATCGAGAATCAATAAATGGGATGGAGTCAAACTAAAAAGCTTCTTCTCAGCATAAGAAACAATGAAGTGAACAGAGAGGCTACAGGATGGGAGCAAATTTCTACCACACTCATAACAGAAAGAGCACTAATCTCCAGAATTATATAAAGAACTCAAAAAACTTAACACCAAAACTAAAAAACAAAACACCCAGTCAATAAATGGGCTAAGAAACTGAACAGACACTTCTCAGAAGAAGATATACAATCTATCAAGAAATATATAAAAAAATTCAACTTCTCTTTTAATTAGAGAAATACAAATCAAAACTACTCTAATATTTCATCTCACTCTAGTCAGAATGGCAATTATCAAGAATACTAGCAATAATAAGTGTTGGCAGGTATGTGGAGAGAAAGGTACACTCATACATTGCTGGTGGCACTGCAAATTGGTGCAAACACTGTAGACAGCCATATGAAGATTCCTTAGAAAACTTGGAATGAAACCACTATTTTGACCCAGGTATCCCATTCCTTGGTCTATACACAAAGGACTTAAAATCAGCATACTATAGTGACACAGCCACATTGATGTTCATAGCAGCTTAATTCACAATAGCTAAACTGTGGAACCAACCTAGATGTCCTTCAGCAGATGAATGTATAAAGAAACTGTAGTATATATACACAATGGAATATTACTCAACCTTAAAGAAGAATAAAATTATGGAATTTGCAGTTAAATGGATAGAGTTGGAAAATATCATGCTAAGTGAAGTAAGCCAGTCCCCAAAAAACCAAAGGCCAAATGTTCTCTCTTATAAGTAGATGCTGACCGATGATGGAGTGGTGAGGAGCATGGGGAGAATGGAGGAACTTTGATTGGGCAAAGGGACGGAGGGAAAGGGAGGAACCATGGGGGTAGGAAAAATAATGGAATGATATGAACATCATTACCCTAGGTACATGTATGACTGTATATGTGGTGTGACTCTACAGCATGTACAACCAGAGAAATGGAAAGTTGTGCTCCATTTGTGTACAATGAATCAAAATGCATTCTGCCATCATGTATAACTAATTAGAACAATTAAAAAAATCAAAAGAAAAACCAATGCCTAAATGCTTTTATATCATAAAATGTATAACTTAGTTTTCAGAATTTTACTACATGCCTTGAATGGCTTGAGGCTGAACAGCATTCTCAGCTGAGATAGCATGATACAGAAATGGATTGTGGTCCATGGAGGTCATCATTAATGATTTATTAGAATTAAAAAATGGGTAAGTAATGTTCTTGAGTTATTTTCTTTAAAATGTATTATAGTATTTAATGGGCACAGTGTTTCAATATTGCAAGATGAAAAGAGTTTTAGTGATGAATGATGGTGATGGCTATACAAAAATGTGAATTTACTCAATGTCACTGAAATATACACTTAAAACTCTTTGATTTTTTGAAATATATTCAAGGCATTCTTTCCTTTTTGTTTATGAAATGACTTTACTGATGTATATCTGTCACCCAAAATTGCATATATTTTAAGTATACAATTTGCATGTGCACATACCCATAAAATCATCACCACAATCAAGATAACCATACCTATGACCCTCAAGAATTTCTTCATGTTTCTTGCTAATCCTTTCTTCCAATGTCTCCCAGCCCCAAAACCCATCCCCATGCCAACATTGTCATTTATTTTTACCATAAATATTGTTTTCTAGAATCCTATATAAATGGAATTTCACTGTATGTACTTTTTTGGGTGTGGCTTTTTTTACTTAATGTAATCATATTGAGATTCATTCATGCTGTTCTGTGTATCAACAATTCACATCTTTATGCTGCAGAATGACATTCCATTATATAAATATACCCCAATTTTTTATCCACTTACCTGGTTAATGGACATTTGAATTGTTTACAGTTTTGGGTATTACAAATAAAGTTTCTTTTAACAAAAAAAATAGTTTTAATGGCCAATGTTACATTATGCATATTTTAATTACATATATATGTATATATGTACATAAATATCCATAATAAATATAGTAGCTTCAAGTTTATTAATTTTCACTGTTTCATGATTGTTTACTGATAGGCTTTTGAGAAGAAAAAAGTTGTATCATACCCATGGTAATGTAGGGTGAAAAGGTAATACTTTTTCCTCATATATCTCAAGGGTAATAGTTGACATTCCTGTAACAAAAGATAGGGTAGCAAGAGAAAATTATGAGAAAATTATTTAATGGATATTTTATATGACATGGGGAGACTTCAGAAATGAAAACTCAGAGAAAAGTTTATATACTTTCCAGGTAGAAATGTGATCAGATGAAGAGCACGACCTGATATAACAAATAAGGGTAACTCAGCAAGACTTATTCTTCAGATTCTTCTCAGCCCGTCTGCATAGCATTCCTTCTCCAGGTATACAGCAAGACACGTTACATGAGAGTCTTCAGAGGAGAAGAGAGAAGATCAGACAGTGACATCTCTAGGTTACATGACCTACTTTGAAGAAGAGGAATTCTAGTTTCTATGGCCTATTTCTGGGAAGAAGAAAGGAGGGCAGGAGAGAGACTTAAACCAGAGAGAACTTGCAGCTTCTGAGGCCCTTCCAATCTCCTTTGATTCAAAGTACTCAACATACCACACTACATCTTGGAGTACCATATTCTGGTCCTCAGTGGGATCGTGTCACACATTAATATTATTCATCAAGGGCTGTGAATCTGTGGCCTTGAGTAAGTCTTTTGACCCATTTGAACCCTCAATTTTTTTTTTTTTTATTGTTGGTTGTTCAAAACATTACATAGTTCTTGATATATCATCTTTCACACTTTGCTTCAAGTGAGTTATGAACTCCCATTTTTAGCCCATATACAGATTGCAGAATCACATCAATTACACATCCATTGATTTACATATTGCCATACTAGTGTCTGTTGTGTTCTGCTGCCTTTCCTATCCTCTACTATCCCCCCTCCCCTCCCCTCCCCACCCTTCTTCTCTCTCTACCCCCCCTATTGACCTTCATTTCTCCCCCTTGTATTATTTTTCCCTTTCCCCTCATTCCCTCTTGTATGTTCTTTTGTATAACCCTGAGGGTCTCCTTCCATTTCCATGCAATTTCCCTTTTCTCTCCCTTTCCCTCCCACCTCTCATCTCTGTTTAATGTTAATCTTCTTCTCATGCTCTTCGTCCCTACTCTGTTCTTAGTTACTCTCCTTATATCAAAGGAGACATTTGGCATTTGCTTTTTAGGGATTGGCTAGCTTCACTTAGCATAATCTGCTCTAGTGCCATCCATTTCCCTGCAAATTCTATGATTTTGTCATTTTTTAATGCAGAGTAATACTCCATTGTGTATAAATGCCACATTTTTTTAATCCATTCGTCTATTGAAGGGCATCTGGGTTGGTTCCAAAGTCTTGCTATTGTGAATTGAGCTGCTATGAACATCGATGTAGCAGTGTCCCTGTAGCATGCTCTTTTTAGGTCTTTAGGGAATAGACCAAGAAGGGGAATAGCTGGGTCAAATGGTGGCTCCATTCCCAGCTTTCCAAGAAATCTCCATACTGCTTTCCAAATTGGCTGCACCAATTTGCAGTCCCACCAGCAATGTACAAGTGTACCCTTTTCCCCACATCCTCGCCAGCACTTGTTGTTGTTTGACTTCATGATGGCTGCCAATCTTACTGGAGTGAGATGGTATCTTAGGGTGGTTTTGATTTGCATTTCTCTGACTGCTAGAGATGGTGAGCATTTTTTCATGTACTTGTTGATTGATTGTATGTCCTCCTCTGAGAAGTGTCTGTTCAGGTCCTTGGCCCATTTGTTGATTGGGTTGTTAGTTATCTTATTGTCTAATTTTTGGAGTTCTTTGTATACCCTGTTCATGGATAGGCAGAACTAACATCATCAAAATGGCGATATTACCAAAAGTTCTCTATAGGTTTAATGCAATGCCAATCAAAATCCCAAAGGCATTTCTTGTAGAAATAGAGAAAGCAATCATGAAATTCATATGGAAAAATAAAAGACCTAGAATAGCAAAAACAATGCTAAGCAGGAAGTGTGAATCAGGCGGTATAGCGATACCAGACTTCAAACTATACTACAGAGCAATAGTAACAAAAACAGCATGGTACTGGTACCAAAACAGGCGGGTGGACCAATGGTACAGAATAGAGGACACAGAAACCAATCCACAAAACTACAACTATCTTATATTTGATAAAGGGGCTAAAAGCATGCAATGGAGGAAGGATAGCATCTTCAACAAATGGTGCTGGGAAAACTGGAAATCCATATGCAACAAAATGAAACTGAATCCCTTTCTCTCGCCATGCACAAAAGTTAATTCAAAATGGATCAAGGAGCTTGATATCAAATCAGAGACACGCCGTCTGATAGAAGAAAAAGTTGGCTATGATCTACATACTGTGGGGTCGGGCTCCAAATTCCTCAATAGGACACCCATAGCACAAAAGTTAATAACGAGAATCAACAAATGGGACTTACTCAAACTAAAAAGTTTTTTCTCAGCTAAAGAAACAATAAGAGAGGTAAATAGAGAGCCTACATCCTGGGAACAAATCTTTACTCCTCACACTTCAGACAGAGCCCTAATATCCAGAGTGAACCCTCAATTTTTTGTTTGTAAAAAAAGAAAAAACTTCTAGGATAACCTGAAAGGTTACAGTATGTGACTAAACCTAACCTGAGAAGGTATTTTAATGAGTTTTTTCTTTCTAAAAGTATCATTTTAAAAAACGGTGAACCAAATGATTAAAATTCACAGAATCATTAAAAGGAAGAAATAGTATCATGAACACTTAAAACTTAGTATAACTCAAATGTTTCCAGTTCCATCAACCTGAGAGAATAAATAAGTTCTCACTAATACCCCAATTTTGCAAGCTCACAGCCCCACCTGCAGGATCTCTTCTTCAAAGATCTTTCCAGTGGTTTGGGGGAGTCCCTTTGTCTCACAGTATTTAGGAAGAAGTTCAGCTTGTCTGTCCTGCTTTCTCAAGCTTCCTTATTGATATCTACTGACCCAAGGCACCTGAATGTTCCTCCACTGTCAATCTGTTCCCTCACAATCCTGTTTCTCTGACTCTTCATCCCCAAACCCCAAAATGCTGGTTTGTTAACATCTTACTGTGCCAGAGTGACACATTGTGGAATGTACGTAATTAGAAAGACAGCCCTCATAATAGAACTCCATTACACTTTGCCCATATTCTGAATGACAAGAAAGCCAATAGGACATCAAAACTACTTCTGCCAAAGTCAGATAGGACAGCAGAACCTGGATTAATCCTTCTCCTGCCATTACCCGGCCTCCACCCAATTGTCCATCTATCCATCCCCTCCACGCATGGTAATATCTACCCCAAACTCCACCCTTGCTCTCAAACATTCACACACAAGATTTTCTTCTCTCCCATTACTCTGTCATCCCTTAGCCCTTGTAAATTCTTTGCAACTAAAAATGTTTTTAATATTGAGCATAGGTATCAGGTATCTTGTTACATGTTTCACATATATTATCTCATAAATTTGCAACAAGACTTGAAGGTGAATACTATCCTTAAACTCACTGACAGATGAGGAGATAGGCATATTGGGCAGTTTTCTCAGGTCACACTGGTGATTAATGACAGAGTTAAGTTTGCACCTGGATTTTTATGCCAATCTCTTTAAATCTTTAGCCCTTAATCTCTCTATCATCCTATTTCTCTAAACAACAACAACAAGATATTACACTTTTTATTCTTTATTCTTCCCCCAACCATGAGTTCATTTAACTTAATCCAATCCTGTTGCTTTCAGTGGATATTTATTAAGTACTCTTGGGGATACATTCTCTGCTGGACACTCCTTGTAAAGCAGGACCCTTATAAAGCTGGACCTATTTTCTGGTGTGGCCCCAACTCCCATCAATACCTAGAACTTATAGCACCTCAGACTGGGCATAACAAAATGACTAAGCACATAGGATGCCAACCAAAATTCTTAAACAAGGAAATAAATTAAATAGAATCACTTCACAGATCTCAAGTAAATTAGCAGATCACTATTTCCCACAGACATTCCTTCCCTTCCAGTAACCACAACTCTCCTCCTTCTCTATAAGTATTAACTCTGTTTTCTTTGTGAGAAGAAAGAAACATCCTTCTTATTTATCATTTTTTTTACTTCCAAATTCAACAAGGTGTTGGACTAAGTTGCCCATCTAAACTCCTGCAAGCATCAACAGCACAGTCTGCCCTCAGGGTGAATCACTGCCTTTAATCCAGAACTCAAGTTGATTAGCACATGAGTACTTGTGAGGACACGCTTGATACCCACAGCAAAAGCAGCTTAGTGTGCAGAAAGAAGACCGTGGAGACTGCCCTGGTGGCTCATGGTACTCACAGTGTCTACAAGGAACAACAATGCTTTTTCTTCTGTAACTAACAACTGTCACAGAGAAAACTTATGTCCCTGTAACTCTCCACAAACACACCCTTCCTGGTCACTTACATGAATCCAGGATTCTAAAATCTTTGGTACCCAATAAGACTGAATAAAATTGATATTAAAGAATATTTCATGAAGATACTGGGTGGGCTCTATTCTGTAAGTCAAGTTAAAAAAATAAATCCTAGTGTCTTCATGGCCAACACAGAGAGACACACACAGAAACACACATAGGGAGAGAGAGAGAAAGAGAGACAGAAACAGATACACAAAGACAGAGAGAGAGAGAGAGAGAGAGAGAGAGAGAGAGAGAGAGAGAGATCCCAAACATTTCCTTCTGTCCTACAGATCAATCTCTGTTCAACAACAACAAAAAGATATCTGTTCAGTAGCAGATTTACCAAGAAGCTAATGAAATGCAATTTTCAGGGCCCCTTACTTGTATGGGCTCCTTCCAAGGTCCTGCTTCTACTTTTCAATTTGTAATCTTGTGTTCATTTTCTTAAAGAGCTCTCCCCTAATCTGTATAATCATCAGGCTCCAAAGAAGTTGGGTATGTCCCAACTCTAAGAAGAATTTTTC
Source organism: Marmota monax (assembly GCF_021218885.2). Classification (NCBI taxonomy): domain Eukaryota; kingdom Metazoa; phylum Chordata; class Mammalia; order Rodentia; family Sciuridae; genus Marmota; species Marmota monax. Next base: position 3,516,390 of record NW_026695236.1, on the reverse strand, counting down.
TGCATAGAAAAACATGTTGGGTTAGGTTTGGAGGGTATAGCTCAATCTTTCCAGACAATACGGGAGTTAATGATTTAACTCTATCCCCATCTCCCCCTTCTCCACCCTCTTCAGTGTTTCTGATGCTGATTTCAGGAACCATCTGCCAGGGTTCCTAAGAAGGAAATGAATCTTAGGCAGGAGGTTCTTTCCCACACTGAAGGGTCAGATGAAGGATAAATTTCCTGTAATTTCCTCAGTAGAGACTTTCCTGAGCTATGTTATCACTTAGTGCCCGAAAGACAGATATATTAAAAAAGAACCACAGAGGGAGAGAGGAATTCTGTACATACTTTTCTCTCTGCTTAGAATTTCCTCCTAAATTCTACAATTCATCGTCTAGGAACTAGCTCTTACACCTTGGAGGAAATAGGGACTTACTGTTCATCTTTCTGTTGTTAGTACCTGCCATTTTTACATGCACTTGATAAATTTTTACATTCACTTGACCAAATAAGTTAATAAATGAACTAATCAATGAAATGTGAGAGATGAAACATTATGAGAGTGAACTGGACATGAATAGAGAAGAAAAGGAGAAATAAAAAGCCAGGACATGTAACTAAGAGTCTGAGCTGTGTGTAAACAAAATCCAAAGCAAATATTAAACAGATGTGAATCCCTCTGGTGATTTACAAGAAATTACACAGATTCTCATGGATCCTGCTAGAAAAGGTACTTGGAATCCTTGAGGGAGGCAGCCACACCATGCTCTTTATCTTACCTTGTACCTTTTGTATATTCAAAGGGCTGCAGTGTAGAAAGGAAACTTTGCAAATTGGGGAAAATTCAATATTGACCTAGAGATAGGCTTGTTTGTCCTTGGGCCTAGAAATTCATCCAATCTTTGTTAAATGCATAAGTCAGGATAAAGCTTTGAGAATTAGTTTAAATAACTTGCTTGAATAGAATTATAACCAGCTAATATAAATGACAACAGACTAGAGCTAGCTTTTATTTCTCTTTTCTCATCCTCCAGAGACTCAGGGGAAGCAAAATAAATTATTATTTCCGTTTTAGATGTTATAATTTTCCATAAACTTTGTTTACAAACAGATTACATCTCTTTATTTTTACAATTTATACCTTAGGTATTCACAGAACTTATTAACTGCAAACCATATTTTAACAGTTATTTTACTGGAAAAAAGTTATATGTTATAAAAAGAGTGTGTCATTCTAACTTCCATCACCAAAACAAATGTAATTGGAGTCTGATCTAATCTAAACACTATAAGGAAAATGAAAGAAAAAATTGAAGAAAAGTTCAATAATCTAATTAAAAGAAAAAAAAAGGGAAACTAAAAAAAAGCAATATAAAGATTAACTAATAAAACATATAAAAAATCCTAACATATTTATAATGGTAATGAATATGAATGGATTAAATCTACCCATTAAAAGACAAAGACTATCATGTTGGTTTTTTTATTGTAAAAATTTGTATTAGTGTATCATAGTTGTACACAAAAGTGGGGTTCACACTTTGACATACTAGTAAATACACATAATATAATTTTCTCCATTTTAATTCCCAGTATTTTCTCTTTTCTTGCTCTCCTCCCTCCCACTGCTTGTCTTCCTCTACTTTATTAATCTTCCATTAATTTGTTAGTTTTTAAATCTATTTATTTATTTATTTACTTTAACTGGTGTGTTCTAGTTATATATAAAATTGTAATGCATCATGAACAGTCACGTAGCACATTTTTGTCAACTTTATTCCCTAGTTTTTTCCCTTTCTCTCCTCTCTCCCCTCTCCCCTAGTCCTATACTTCTACTCTGCTGACTTACCTTCTTTTTTTGTGAGATTCACTATCTTATTTATTTTTTTCTATCTTCCACATATATAAAAAAAAATTTGATCTTTGACTTTATGAGTCTGGCTTCTTTCATGTAGTATAATGTTCTTTAGTCACATCTATTTCCAACTGTGACATAATTTCATTCTTCTATGTGACTGAGTAGAACTTCTTTGTGTATTTACACCTCATTTTCTTTATCCATTTGTCTATTGACAGGCACCTATGTTGGTTCCGTAACTTAGCTATTATGGATTGTACAATTATAAACACGGGTATACATGTATTACTATAGTATGCTGATTTTAATTATTCAGGATAAATACCAAGGAATGGGATAGCTGGATCATATGGTTGTTCCATTCCCAGTCTTTTGAGGAATCTCCATGCTTCTTTCCAAAGAAACCTCATAAATGTGTGAAGATTGAACAATACTTTTTAAATGAGGAATGCATCAGAGAAAAAATGAGAATTTAATATTTCTTAGAATCAAATGAGAATAGTGATACAATATACCAAAATCTCTGGGACACTATAGAGGTGGCACTGAGAGAAAAGTTTATAACATCCAGTGCCAATGTTAAAAATGTATAAAGATCCTAAATAAATAATCTAATACTATATCTCAAGGTCCTAGAAAAGCAGAAACAAACTAATTCCAATAGAAGACAGGAAATAATTAAGAGCCAAAATTAATGAAATGAAGAATAGAAAGACAATACAAAGGATTAATGCAAAAAATGTTGGCCCTTTGAAAAATAAACAAGATTGATAAAACCCTAGCCAAATTAACAAAGAGAAAGAAGACCCAAATCAACAAAATTAAAGATGAAGGAGATATCACCAAAAATTTCTGAAATCCAGAGGATCATTAGGGACTATTTTGAAACTGATATCCCTATAAATTGAGAAATCTAGAAGATAGAGCAAATTTCTAAACACATATGACCTACCCAGATTGAACCAAGAGCATATAGAAAACCCAAACAGACCAATATCAAGCAATGAATTGAAGCAATAATAAAAATCCTTTCAACAAAGAAAAGCCTAGGACCAGATGGATTCTCACCTAAGTTTTTCCAGATCTTTCAAGAAAAAACAACACCAATTCTCTTTAAATAATTCCATGAAATAGAAAGGGAAGGAACTCTGCCAGACTCATTGTCAGTATCATGCTGATACCAAAACCAGATAAATACAAATTAAGGAAAGAGTACTACAGACCACTATCTCTGATGAACATGATGCAAAAATCCTTAAAAAATAAACTATTCAAAAACACATTAAGAAGAATGCACACCATAATCAAATGAGTTTCATCTTAGGGAGGCAAGTTTGGGTAAACATATGCAAACCAATAAATGGAATTCACCACATAAATAGAATCAAGGACAAAAATCAGGTAATCATTTCAATAGATGCAGAAAAAGCCTTTGACAAAATTAGACCCATTCATATTAAAATCACCTTGTTTTAAAAACAGATCCAAAATATACTCCTAAACCAAACAACCCTGGAAATTTGAAAGCTAAGAATGTTATGAAACAATTAACAATGCTAACAAAATCAAAGCAGGTGTAACAGTATTCATCCCAGATGAGTCACATTAAAAAAAAAAAAAGCAAGATGTTAGAAGGAACAAAGCTTCATTTTAAATGTATAATTCAACCAGTGAGTTACAAGAAGCATCAACATACTTACATCAGCATAAGACCATAAGGTCACATTGTCTAAAGAAAATATCATGCCAATAGTTAACAATGACAAATTAACAATTATAAAAGAAATTAAGATATTATCTTAGAAATGAGCGAGTAAAAAAAAAAAACAAAATGTAAGGTTTTAAAGAATCTGAATAATAGTATTAATAATCTTTATCATATTATAAAGAAAAAGAAAGAAGCAGAGAAAGAACTTATTATTTAACAAAAGAAAATATGCTTGACTTTCGAACATATGTGGATCATTTAAAAACATAAACTATGTATTTGGCCACAAAAATACTCAATAAATTCCCCAAGTAATATCACAAATACCACATTCTTTGACCACACTATGATAATATTTATATAGAAATAAAAGTACAAAAGTAATTCTACTTTTTTAAGTAGTTCACATTGAAAAAATATTAAAGATAAATTAAAATTGTGTATAAATGAATGCTAATTATTGTACTATTTATCAAAGTTTGTAGAATGTTGGCGAAGCAACCCCCCTTCCAAAACAATTAAAGCCTTAAATATATTGTACCAGTAAGAATTCTTGAGGCCAGGGGCGCACAAATATTTTTCTATAAAGTGACAATATTTTAGAGTTTGCAGATCATTCAATCTATATTACAACTACTTGATGCTGTTTGTTATAGTTTGAAAGCAGCCAGAGACAATAGGCAAAAATATGAGTGTGGTTATGTTCCTAATACACTTCACAAAAGTGGTGCAGGCAGGAATTGGCCCCAAGGTCAGAGTCTATATACATCTTGTGTAGGTTATGTGAGGTAACAAATAACCTCCAAATTTTAGAGGTTAATAGAAATAAAGACTTCTTTTTCACTCACACTCTGGACTTTGCTCATGATATTGTCCTTACTTCGAGATCCAGGCTAACAGAACAGAAACCATCTGAAACATTGACAGTGACAGTAGCATGACAAAACCAAACCGGCTCAGAGTTTCTGCCTAGAGAGGACACAGTCACGTCCACGTGCATTCCACGGACCAAAACAAATTACAAGTCCAATTCTAACTTCATGGGAGTAGTTAAGTTCTGGGAACTCAGCTAGGAAGGACATATTAATGTACAGCAATACAATCTTCCAAATGTTTGTACTAGAACAATATTTTAAGCTTTTGAGGTTTAAATTATATCTTCCCTTCTGTTATGGGTTAAACTGTGTTTCCCTAACATTTATATGTTAACCTCTATTACCTTGGAATGTGGCCTCATTTGGAGATTGCATCTTTATAGAGGTAAAGGGAGGTCATTAGGTTCTCATGCAATATTACTAATATCCTTCTGTGATAGCTGGTTTGTAAATTTTCCCCAAAGCCTCGTGTTTTAAAGACCTGGTCCCCAGGAAGGCAGAGTTAGGAGGCGATGGAACCTTTCAGAGCTGGGACCTAGTAGGAGATCTTCAGGTCACTGGGGGGCACTTGCCCCTCAAGGACATAGTGGGACTCTAGCCCCTTCCTCTTACTCCTTTTCATTTCCCTTTCATGATTTGGCTCCTCCATGCACTCCCACCATAATGTGCTGCCTTACCACAGGCCTAAAAGTGATGAGGCCCTCCCACTATAGACTGAAACCTCTCAAACTGTGAGCCAAAATCAACCTTTTCTCTTTATAAATTGATGCTCTCAGGTATTTTTTATAGTGGTGTAAAGGTGACTAACACACCTTATAGAAAGAGAAGAATCTGAAACAGACACACATGGGGGAAGACAATGTGAAGAGACATACCCTGGGTTAGGTCTTCCTGAACAGCCCTCAGAAGGAAAGAACCCTGCCAGCACCTTCATGTTGGACTTTTAGCCTGGAGAACTGTGAATCTGTAAATTTCTGGGTACTTTGTTACAGTAGCCCCAGTAAACTAGCTCTGAGACTTTCAGTATGTTACTTAGCAGTTCTTGGTTTCAGCTTGATTTTAAAATGGGAGGAGGGATAATGTTATTCTATAGATAGAATAACACTACTGCATAGAATGACATAAAGATCAAGTCAAATAACACCTTGCGAAGCAGTTAGAATTGTGACTGACTCATTAGTGCCCACTGAGGGGCTTATTCACTGTCAGAGGTCAAAAGCTTTTCTAGACCACAGCCATGTTACCAAGCCACAGGCTTACCTTTCCTGCATTTCTTACAGGAGTCATCTATCTATAGGTAGCAGCATATTCCACTAGAGATTAAAGGCACATTTTGACTTTATTCTTCAGCAAATAATACCAGAAAATCACTTTGAACTCACAGAGGGTAGCCTCTAACAGAGACGTGGGAGGAAGATACCTTTGGGAATCTCTCTTAGTGCATTAGTTTGCTGGGTCTGCTATAACAAAGTACCACACTGGGTGGCTAGAACAACAGAAATTTACTGACTTGAACCTCTGCCCTAGAGCTCAGGATCCATACTGTGTGGATGATATGGATTGCTAGTTTGGATCTGAATTTATTTGTACAATAGTAGGCTTTTCAAAGCCATACATCAAAATGTCACTCCCAGTAGCACACATACATAGAAAGTAAACAGTTTTATTAAAAAACTTCTTTCCAGGTGCCAGGTGCTATACTATGCATTTGAAATGAAAGAACACATTACATTCTCATAATGAGGTATAGTGACCATTCTGCAATGAAGACATTGAGGCACAAAGAAGTTCAGAGATCTGCCCAAGGTCACACTGTCAGAAAGTGTCAGAAGCTGAAACACAGACCCAGCCCTGCAGTCCCAGAATTCCTGTGCTTAATCACCATGTCTCAGGGTTGTCTGAAGCCATGATGGCAGCAAAACACTGAATTTCTCAGAGCTGAAGTCACCACAGAACATTTTTACAGGCTGTTATTTCTGTCTCGAACACTCTTTACTTTAGCTCTAATTACTTGACTTCAGATATCAGTGAAATGGTACTTCCTGGGGAAGCCTTACCTGACATAACTTACCAGTCGAAACATCTCATTATTTACTTATCATGATGCAAGTCTACTGCCTATGATTATCAAAATTGTAATGATACATTTATTTGTGTGACCACTTCAGTAACATCTATCATACTAGACTGTAAGAAACATGAGTAATAAGACCAGATCTAATTTTGCTTATCATTTATTACCAATACTTTGCACAATGCCTAGCACATAGCAAGTTCAATAAATATTTTTGGAATACATGAATAAATAAATGAAACACTTTTTAAAGCAGTTCATTTCATCTATATTAATGTAATAAATATGTGGAAGAGAAACTGCATAAAATTTGGAACTGGGAACCTTGCTTTATGTTCATAATTCATCTATTATTAACACTGACAGGGAATATGCTAACATTTCTGAGCTTCTGAGTCCAGAAGTAATCACTATTTATAAGATTTTGGTGAAAATAAAATAGCACAACAGACGAGAAAAGGAAATGAGTAGACACTACTACAGTATGCAATTGTTAAACCACTTAATGTTCTGAGTGCAACCATTACAGAATTTCACAGAACACTTTCTGCCTTCAGGGGATGAGTTTTTCTTGAGTTCTCAAAACACATACACACACAGATTATAAAATCTGTCAAAACACACTCATACCTATTCACACAATGGTTGCACTGATTAAAGAATAGTGTATGACAGTGTATAGAAAATGTGGGTGACGGGGCTGGGGTTGTGGCTCAGTGGGAGAGCACTTGCCTAGCATGTGTGAAGCACTGGGTTCGATTCTCAGCACCAAATATAAATAAGTAAAATAAAGGTCTACTGACAACTAAAAAATATTTTTAAAAAAGAAAAGAAAATGTGGGTGCTGCTATTTTTCTTGACTCTGGGTAGAAGCAGAGAGGAGTGTGGGATATATTTGAATTAGAATCTCTTGCATCCCACTTAGGGGGTGGACACTATAATTTCAACCCTACCATTGACCTTAAATAAATAATTTAATCTTTACCAGTTTCCACATTGGAAATAGAGGAAATACTCTTCTTCTATAAGGTTGCTGCAAAAATTTCCAAGAGCTAGAAAGCCCTGTAGTAAGACAAGAATTAAGGCCTGAAATCAATAACCTAATAAAAGGAAAAGACCTCAAAGTCAGGAGCAAATTAAACCCAAAGCAGGCAGAAGGAAGAACATAAAAAAGATCTGAGGGGAGACAAATAGAAACCAGAAAGTCAATCAAGGATATCAACAAAAAAAATTATGTCTTTGAAATGATCAACAAAATTGACAAGCCATTAGCTAGACTGACCATGAGAGAGAGAGAGAGAGAGAGAGAGAGAGAGAGAGAGAGAGAGAACCTAAACTACTACATTTAGGAGTGAAAGGGGATATTATTGTCAACCTTACAGAAATAAAAAAGAGTGATAAAGAAATACTATGAATAATCATAAGTTAAAAAAAATTAGAATATCTATATGAAATCAACAAATTCCTAGAAAGCCATGAAGTACTGAAACTATATCAAGAAATAGAAATCTGAATATATATATATATATATATATATATATATATATATATATATATATATATATATATAAAGTAAGGAGATTATTTAGTAGTAAATACTTCCCTCAAAGAATAGCCCTAACCTGGATAAATTCACTGGTGTCAAAATTTCTTTAAAGAACAATTAACACTGATCTCTCACAAACTCTTCCATACCACTTTTGAAGCCAGTACACTCTAATACCAAAACCAGAAAAAGATATCACAAGAAGAGAAAATTACAAACCAGTATATTTTGTGCATATAGATGAGAAAGAGGGAGAGAACCCAAACTACTACATTCAGGAGTGAAGAGGGGATTATACTACATAGCGTACTGGGAGACAACCCTATGCAACAGAAAGAGAAGCAGAGATTTTGGTGGTGACTTATCCAGTTCTGCCTGTGTAGCAATTGTTAACCATAACATACTGCCATCATTCAAAGAAGGAAATATGTAATGCAATGCATTCAGAATCTATTTGATCTCAAGATCACTCTAATTTGGTAAGGCTCATCTTTGGCCTTTCTGTGTCCATGCTGCTATTCTGTTCTTAAAGGCTGAAAATTCTCTCATCTCAGGCACTTGGTATTGTTGTGACATTTGGGTTTCCTTTTATCCCTATGGAATATGTAAACTCAGAGCAAGAAAAGTATGTGCTTTATGTCATTTGTACATAAGGCATTTCCTCTCTTGGCATCTCTGAGGCTGATGAATGAATTTTTTTTTCCTCCCTAAATACACTTCATGCTTCACAAGCTATAATGAAAAGATATGACATACTCTGAATCCATTGGATGTGGGTGATGCATTTTGAATATCTTGTCATTAATTACATTTTTTGATTTGTGGTAACTCATGTAATAACAGCATTTCTCTTTCATGCAAGGAAGAAAAGCCTCCGGGATATGGAAGAAAGCAAAACAAACTTCCAGTCTGGTTTGGTTACATTGGGATTAGTTAGCTATGTGATGATGCCAAATCCCCAAGCAGGCAAAAGCTCAGAAAATTATTTTATTTTCAGAGTGTGATAATTTCATACACATTTAATTATTTGCCCTCCAAAATTATAAATCTGATTATGTGATGTCAACAAAATGGTAATTATTACAGTTGCAAAGCCCTTTGAAGCTTTGCAAATAGCTTTCTGATCTCATAGTGTGACAGAACACATAGCTTCACTCATCATTTAATGTGTATGTAGTCAGCATCTAATATGTGCAAGACATTTTCTTAGGCATTGTATTTCTCTGTCCCTGTTACTCATGAGGAAACTGAGGCTTAGAGATAAAGTAGTTTGCTCAAGGTCAAGGTCAATAAATTTGAACCTATGTTCCTTAACCCAAGTTCTCTTAAATCAGTACTAGATTATAGTAGGAAACACTGTTAAAGACTTACATATGTCAGGCAAAGTGTGGGAACTTTATATACTATAACTTATCTAAACTTTTCATCAGTCTTATGATGAAAGTCTTAAGTATTGTTTCCCTGTTTTATAGAAGAAGTGGCTAAGGCTCAGAGGAATCTGAAGTCTTAATTTACAACATGTGTATGTGGTAAATCAGGAATCTATTTTTCTGTTTCTGTCTGTCTAGAACACTCATTTGCCTGTTCTCTGCTTCTACTACTGTCTCTCCACTGCAGATTGCTCATGAGACCTTCCCACTGTGGCCACAGCTGATTGGGTAAGAATTGACACAGCCACAAAAGAAGCTTTCCTAAGGCCAGTACTCTGTAGTACATCACTCTGAGGCACAGGGATTGCCAGTTGCTGAGGTAGTTCTTGACCATTGAAGATAGTCATGGACCTCTGCCTGGTTCTGTGAGGTTCCAAAATCACATGATGACTGCCCCTGCTCCCTGCCCTAATAACTCAGAGGAGCCTCTCCTTCATCTTTACCTCATTCTTTCTTCTAATTTTAATTTCCAAAAATGCATTTTTTATTAAATTCTCCCTGACCAGTACTGGTAACATATATTTTAGGGCCCAGTTAAAATGTTGAGTTCCTTGTTCAAAAATGATTAAGAATTTAGTGGCCACAGTAGAACATTAAACCCAGCCTGGGGGTCTTCAGAATGTGGGACCCTATGCTACTAAACAGATCACATACCCATGAGGCCATTCCAGGTCCTGGCATAGATTTATTGAAAATTTTGGGATGACCCAGATTTTTAATACAGATTCTCACCCTGACAACCCCTCCTTGGTCTAATCTGGAACAGGCTAGTCTACACCATGGCTCTGCCAGAACTGGTCTCCATCTGTAGACTCTTTCCCCCATTTGTAACTCTTTCCCTGATTTCTCAAGGCCCCAGCAATCTACTTCCTCTTGAGACTAGTCCTCCTGCTTTTATTTTCCGGTAGACATCTCTCCCATTTAGCTTTCCAGGCAGAGACCTAGCATTATATATAGATAGGGGACTGGGAGAGAGGTGAACATGGCGGGGAGGGTCGGGGGAGTGGGGGGGGAGTGGGGAGAAGGGGGTGGCGGGACAGGGAGAAATAGAAAGAGAAGACAGCATTTGTTTGGCCAAGCATTTGTTATAATGATTTCTGGCATCTAAAATAATTTTGCTTTTTATTAAATATATCTCTGCATTCTGTAACTGTGCCCCCGGTTCTCAACTTGTCCTCCGCTTTTTGAGGGAAATTTGGGGATTTTTGCCAAACAATAACACAGAGTTTCATATTTATGTGATAAAAGCCAGCAGTGTCATCATAGACTATTTCCTTCTTTTGCTGGAGCAATTTTAAAAAGCATAGATTACAGCATTAGGCAGTACAGTAAACCACACCCTCTACCCTTTTAATGCTATTGACAGCAGCAGAGCAAAATAAGTCACATCCAAATGCAAACCATGGCTCCAGTGCAACCTGTTGTGAAATCCTCACGCACTGGGTTACAGCCCTGATGAGAAGGGGCAAATTAAGAAATGTCAGGAAGGGAAAGAAAAAGGATTCCAAATGCCATAGGTCAGAACATGCTGTGTATGCGGAGACTTGGATTCTCTTGAATTAATACTAGTGGATGACAGGAATCACTTGCTGGGTATTCACAATGTGCAAGGCATCGGTTCTTTAGATGGGTATTTATCTGATCTTCTCAACAACCTTGTGTGGTAGGCATTATTTCCCTTATATTACCGATGAAGAACCTAAGGCTCAGAGAAATAAGAAGACTTGACCAAAGTCACAAGTCCTATAAGTGGCAAAGATGGAATCTATACACCCCGAGCTCTGAGTGAGTGGGCCTCTGCTGTAACCCCCCACATTCTGATTTCAACAGCCTAATGCCAGAGTCATCTTACTACCTGGATACATGTCTCCCCCTTCATTTATAGTAACCATAACACCTACCAAGTGCCCCATGGATAGTAGACAAGCTACTGTTCTCATAGGCCATTTCTTGTCTCTGTTGCTTTGCTTAACCTGCCCACTGCCACCATCCTGAGCAGAAATTCTGTTTCTACCTTCAGGCTCCTCCTGATCAACCCCTACCCCTGTCCCTTCTATGGCCTATCTCTAGGCCTCTGGCCTCTAAGGCTCTGGCAGTTACCATTTCAGGTCACTGGTCTGGAACTCATGGGACACCAATGGGCAGGTGTTCAACCCTGAATATTGCCCCCATTCTCATTCCTATAGGTCGCAAAACAATGACTGCACTCCTCCTATATGCAGTGATGTGTGGGTTGTAGACTCTAGGAATTAATCTGGACTTATAATAAATAAAAATAGGCAGTTTAGCTAAGATCTTAAGATGGGTGAAGACCCTGACTTCTTGTCTAAATTCTTTTCCTAATTGGCTGTGTTACCTTGTAGAAGTTGCTCAACATCGATGAGTCTTGGTCTCTCTCTCTCTCTCTCTCTCTCTCTCTCTCTCTCTCTCTCTATATATATATATATATATATATATATATATATATATATATATAGTGAAAGGAAGGTAGATGACATGTATAAGGCACCTTCCAGCTTTGATAGTCTAACATCCAAATTTAAGTGTCATTCCACTTAATTGAAGGACCCTGGATCCTTTCTGAATGTGTGCTTTATCACACCTGTTCTGGCCACAAGTATCAAACAGTACCACTGGAAGTGCTGGTTAGATATGGAAAAGGAACTAAATAGCATAGAATATATGGAAACATACCAGCTGAAGGTACAAGAAAAAGGAAGGTGTCCCATAAGAAAGAGAAGGTTTCTGTCACCAACAGCATCAAGAACATGTGGGCAACAGTGTGAACAGCAGAGGTGCAAGGACATGTGCATTGCTGAATTAGCAAGTTTCTAATGCATGTATCACAGCAGGCTGAGCTTGCAGGCTTTATTTAGGTAAAACTCCCATTGAGCTTCAGCAACCAGGGCCTGGTCTGACTCAGAGCTTCAGAATCTTGGCCTGTGGTGCGATGAGTCATGGTGATGAAATTTCAGAGAAAAGGACATTCTTAAAATTAGCTTTGAGACAGCAACTGGCTTTGCTTTTGCTGCAAGTGCCTTTTCCGGGTTATTTTAATCTGTCTCCTTTTTAAGGGGACCTAGAATGAGTTGAGTGAATTCTGTGTCTCACCTACCCTGGATCCTTCAGACTCCCACAACCCCTGGGGTTCTATTGCTTGCTCCTTTCAAGAAAGAAGCCTATGACTGAGGCACTCACCCCAGGCGGGTCTGACCTTAGCTCTTCCGCCTGTGATCTTGTTGTGGTTCCACAGGGAGATGCGCTCTCTGAGGAGCCCATGGCTAGGGCTGGTCTGGGTTGGGTTGGCCACCCCAGCGCTAGAAGTTCCTCCACTGAACAAAGATGGAGTGTGAGGGTCTCCTTTTGTCCAAATTAATTCCTCTGACTCTGCACAGACCCACTTTGTGCCTTTTGACCAAGCTTCCTCCCGGGGCAGGAAATCAAAGCTGACACTGACTTTGCAGTCTGAAGATTTCCATTAGGAATGAGATGTAGATGAACAATTCTCCACTGTTCCCTGCATAACAGAGGGTTCTGTTGCAGTCAGGCAGTCATGGCTCAGTTCCCATTTTTTATTTATCCTGATGGAGAGCTTGTTTTCTTCAGTGTCTCCATTCCCCTCAGGGACATGCTGTCTTGTGGGTATAATAGGGATTCCCCTCCAATCCAAATGGGCAAAGAGTTACTCAGGTCCCCAAGGGAACGTGATTAGACCTACAAGTAGGAACTATGGACAGTCCAGCCAGGGAGATTCAAGATGCTTCAGAAGGCCTAAATATATCCCCCTTTGCCAAGTCCTTCCTGTGATCATGCCTGTATTCATTCACTCAATCATTTAACAAGATTTGAGCCATATGCCTTACTGTGATGGGTACAGGGAATATTAATATGGATAAAATAGCTGCTGCCATAAGAAATTTATCTTTTAAATATGGGAATACTGGTAAACTTCCATTTATAATACAAGATGGTGGGCTGTCATAGAAGCCTATACAAAGTATGAGATACAAAAAGAATGAATGGAAAGGTAGGTATATGGTCAGGCTCCAAGAGAAAGGTGAAAATGTTTATTAGTAATTAAGAATACAGATTAAAAATCAGGCAAAAATCTCTTCTAGTTTGTGTAACCAATATGTTGAAAAAGCATGACTCACGGCATGGCAGAAACGCAATTTATTTTTGACTCCTGTCCTGGTTTCCCCCTTCCCCCACACCTGACTCTCTCTCTCTCTCTCTCTCTCTCTCTGTCTCTCTCTCTCTCTCTCCTGTTTCAGATCCATCATGGTCAGAGCCATAAATGACAGGAGGGGAAGGGGACAGAATAGCTTTGACCTGAGCCTGGCTGTTAGCCAAAGAAAGCATCCCTGTGTGGGCCAAAGCAGGACTCTGCTCTTAGGGCCATGAAAGGGGTCTTCCAACATCCCCTTCTGAGATGTCCATTCCATAGTTCCCTTGACCTTGACAGATGCATTTCTATTCCTGCTGCCACTGAGGCATTAAGGAGCAGCATATCTCCAGTCTTTCTGTCAAAATCCCCTCACTCCAGCAGGCACTTAAGACAAAGATCTAAAATCACCCAATCACATGATGGTTCTCTTTCTGGTATTGCTTATTTATAGTGCCCAGGAAATGACTGCATGCTTAACCCTAAAAAATTCTCAGGGAGTTCAGTCCAAACCCACCGAGCAAACTCCACTTTTCCCCTAGATAGCAAGTCACCCTCTCATCCTCTATCTCTTAGGAGAAGAACCAAGTCCCAGTCCCAATTTGCTTCCTCAAGCATGACTCAGGGACTAGTCCTCTGTGTTTTCTACTGCAAAAATATCTTTCCACATTCTCCTGTGTCACCTTTCCCCTTCACCCTACCCCAGGCAGAGGGCAGTAACAGCTCTTTCTTTCCAAAGGTACTTCTTCTCTATTTCTCTCTCCATTTTTTTTCTATTCTTGATCTGGCTGAAGACTGAGCCAGAAGATACGTGAGTCTTTTTATTGCAAATCTGCATCATGGGGTATGCTGTCACACTGATTTCTGAATCTTGATATTTATTATATTGGAGACTGAAATGAATCAGTGGCAATAAGAATCCTATTCCTAGCATCTTCTTTGTTCCTGTGTGAACCTAGAGTTGTGTCTCTCAGGATATTCAAATGAACTATGCTCTTCTTATAAGCAAAAGGAGGCTACAGTCTTCTTGAAGACCCAGTTATTCCCAAGATCTAGTCTATAGTCCTTATCAACTAAATTTCTAACTCATATCCCAGGTGAATTTTTTCATCTCAGAGTTTACCTGGAAGACTGTGGCAGGTTTGTGGCCTGTATCAAGAAGAGAGCTCTACCAGTTTTCAGTAGAATTTGAGAAAAGATAGGTTTGGAGTGAATTCATGTTTCTTCACACAGAGGATTTATTCATCTGCACAGTAGATGACAACTCATTGCCACAGACAACCACCTACAGAGTGGAGGATCCAAACTTAGGATTTATACAACATCATCTGAAATGGAGATTTCCCTCATTGGTGAGGACACTTCAGTTTGGCCCATTCATAAGCAACTCTAATTGGTTAAAAGATGCTCTTACAATCCAAAGAAGAAAAGGCTATCCCAGGACTCCTGGCTCTCCATCACTAGCTTTATGTCGCCTCCATATAAAGCCATCCCTATGATCCCAAAATTCAATCTCTGAGCTCTGCGTAGGATGTGAAAACTGAGTCACAGATTGGTGACTCACTGACTTGAGACCACACAATGAGTCAGGCAAAGGAGGACTGGGGACAAATTTTTAAAACCTGAGTTCTCTAGACTGTTTCTAGAGAGCCACCCTCGAAGGAGAGAAAGCTTCAAGGTAAATGGGTAGGAAGACTTGTCAAGACACCAAAGCCCTCGTAATAGGATAGTGATGTATATTGGCTTTTTGCACAACTCACTGAGAGAGCTTGAGGCTTTGCAAGTAGATTTCCAATGCAGTTTTGCAATCCTTGACCCTACTTACTGATAACAAATCCATCAATTACCTAGATCTGCTGACTTCCCTTAGTGACTCATCCCAGTTCATTATCCTCCAGCAACTGCCTGTACGTCAGTGTTTATGAAAACCATATTCAGAATGACTCTAAAGGGACAGGGGAGGTGATAATAGAGCAGTGGCAAAGGTCATAGCTTTGGCTATTACAAAAACCTGGGTTTGAAACCTAACATCACTTTTGATGGTATCTTCAGCAAATCATTTACTTCATTTATTCCAACATGAAAACAGAAATAACAGCATAACTGAAGTGGTGCCTGGAGGAATAAATGAGATACCATTTATAAATATCCCAGAATGTGGAATGTGCTCTATAATCAAATAAATATAATATTATTCATTAAGGAATTGCATTTTTCTTGATAATTATCTTTCTTCACAATTTTACTAATTGCTTACAAAGTAAAATAATTATTTATTTAAGGTGTAGCAGAACTTTTTATGCTAAGATATTCTTAAAAAATCAAACAGCAGAGATCTAAACTACCCCTGGCACACAAACTCCTTGAGAGAAGGCTACACCTGGCCCATTTTATATCTTCACGACGTGACATAAAGCACTCAATAAGAGATGGTATGTAAATAAAAGGCTGAATGGTGTGTATTTCCACACTAAACATTTTTAGAGTTTGTGTCATGCATATTTGGACACAAACTTCATTTTTCAAGCAAGAAATTGCATATACAGTTCTACAACAGATATTATGTGAGACACAGATTAGCCATCCACACACAAAGCAATGCAGAAACAGCTCAGATTAAAGGGCAGAGAGGATTCAAGGGCACAAAGTGACCAATAAGGTTAGGCTACTTCTAAAAAACACTGGCGGCAGAACTGTATCTTAGTTCATTTAGGGTGTTATAACAAAAGTAGCAGAAACTTGGTGGCATATGAGTGGCTCTGGAAGCTGGGAAGTCTAAGATGAGGCACAGGTATAATTGGTGTCTGGTGAGGGTCCTCTTCCTGATTCATAGATTATACCTTCTGACCATGTCCTCACATGGTGGAGGGTACACAAGATCTAGAGGGTCTTTGTAAATCAGAACAGTAATTCTATTCATGATGGTTCTGCCTTTATGACCTAGTCATTTCCCCGAGGCCTCGTTTCTTAATACCATCACATTAGTGATTAGGTTCCAACCTATGAATTTTGAGGGACATAAACATTCAGAGCAGAGCAACTGGTGACTGGGACTTGAGAGAACTGGTAAGGTCTACCAATAGGGAAGATGAGGTGGAGCATGAGGAAGCAGAATTACTAGAAAAGGACAGGGACAGAAAGTTCTGGATGCATACCAAGGTCAGCAAGGAGTCTACTAGCCTGAGTTGGGGAGTTTCTGAGAGATCATAGGAATAGTAAAAACCTTGGAGAGAGAACATCTGTTCCTTGGACACAGTTCCTTGTCGATGGACCACAGGTCCTCTGGGCTTCATCAGCTGAACCCCACCTAAGTGAGGAGTAGTTTGCTTTGCCTGTCTATGGGCAGACAGGGGGTAGTCAAGCTTCTGCTGATCCCATATTTCATGACCTTAGTCCAATTACTTCCATCCTCTGAGTTTGAATTTCCTCACCCATATACTGAATGGATTGACCTGAGCTGAGGTTCTGCACTCTCTTGTAGATAAGTCCTAATGGAAGTGAACCTGAAATATAAGTCCCTGAGTTCTACTACCAGACGCAGGTTCCTGGATCTAGACACACCCTAAGTGATTCTAGGAAATTCAAGCTTACAAAAAAGTTTCAAATATATTTTTAATATGAGAATGACACATGATACAAACCCTCACTGAATATAGATCAATTTTTATGTTGGTAGTTTGAAGAAATATGTAATAACTAGAAACTATCATGAATATAGTAAAATTTTTGAGACGGATTTGTAGTTTATTAATTTCTTTTTTTGAGATTTTTTTTTAGTTGTAGATGAACACAATACTTTTACTTTATTTATTCATTTTTACATGGTGCTGAGGATCAAACCTGGTGCCTAACACATGGTAGGCAAGTACTCTATCATGGAGCCAAAACCCCAACCCCAGGATTTGTAGTTTATTAATTTCAATAGGGGCATATATGTTTGAAAAATAATATTCTATGTATGTAGGGAAAAGTATCATTAATTCATAATTGAGGCCATATTTGGCATTTTCTGCACTAGGGTATAACAATCAAAAGGATCCTGGGATTGCAGCTCACAAGTTGGAAACCACTAATCTGTTAAAGATCTTTAAGTTCCTGCCTCATAACTAATAATCTATCATTCTAATTGAAAGCCCATAACTAGTTGGCTTAGCACTGGTTCTTTGCTAGTGTTTTAAATTTGATAAGAAATCCTGGCTGAGTAAGAACCACTGCTTCAAGTAGTCCTGACTACCACCACACCCCATCCCCAGAAAAACAACAAGTGTCACTTCTCCTTTTCCCCTATATTCATTTGTATCCACTGGTTTGCAAAAGGACTAGGGAGTTTACTAGGAGAGTGAAGAAATAAATAAAAGGGGACTTGAATTTTGTTTACCGTGGAATTTAAATACAACATACACAGACTTGCAGATAAGAGACAATTTTGCCAAGAGGAACTATGGAGTCTCCTGTAATTAAATGACACATCAGAGAAAAAGGGTCCGGCAGGCAGCCAGGCCCAGTGTAGGCCAGGGCTGGAGAGGAGCCATGATTCCAGATTCACTGTTAGCTGATAATTGGCCATAGCCTCTGCCAGTTACAAAGCACAGCTGGAAAGGGAATATGTGCATGAACTTAAATAGGACTTTCATGAGCCACACCAACTCTATAAGGCTGAAGCTGTAGACCCCTGGTCAAGAGTGACATGCAAGGAGCGCTCTCTCTCTCTCTCTCTCTCTCTCTCTCTCTCTCTCTCTCTCTCTCTCTTAGTATGTGAGAGAGAATCTAGCCTCTAGCTGCAGCTGCAATGAATGTTAGGTGAAAACCACCAGTAATGATTCTTGGAATGTGTAAACATCCCTGGGGCTTTTCAGAAATTATTGGGGCAGGTTTCTGTCAGACTGGTCCTCCTACCTTCAAGTAGGTGGAAGCTCATACCCTAGAGATCTGGGTACTACATGTAAATGTGATTGCCTTTGCATTGCCTGTGATATTCAGATCATAAACATGTGAGGTCCAAGAATGGAATCCTAATTAGAGTAAGTTATACTCCATGTATGTATAATGTGTCAAAATACACTCTACTGTTATGTATATCTAAAAAGAACAAATAAAAATAAACATGTGAGGTCAAGAACACATATCAAATAAGTACTCATTGACTGTTCATTTGTTTTTTAGGGTTTTTTTTAAATTAATTGTTGTGCACTATAGTGGTAACTGATCTCAAAATAAAGTTTTGTTCTCATCCCAGCCACTGAAGCACCCACAATTGCCATATCTTTACATCATTCAACTTCAATCTCAGGATGATGGAAATTATATCAAAGAGAACCTTTTCCTTTGCCTTCTGCAGATGGCTTCTGGTTTCCTGGGTAACAACTGATGTTTAGCTTCAGAATTGCAGGAAAGACCCTGGGGATTGACCTCAGTGAATTCCACTGGGCTCAGAGGCATTCTCTCTCTCTCTGCCAATTAGGGTCCACCCAGGCTTTTGGTGAGGGCAGCTGTAAAATATGCAGTGTGGCTACACAGAATATTCTTAAACTTCTGCCACAGAGATGTCGGGGAGGCAGTTCAGAATTGTTGAAACATTATAGGTTTTGGAACCTGAAAGGTATGGCTTTGAATCCTAGCTCTATCTCTGACCACCTTACACAAATCACTTAACCTCGCAGAACCTCAGTTTCATCATCTGTAAAGTGCACTCAATAACTCCAACTCATGGGTTTATCATAAAGATTAGCAAGATTGTATATAAGGTGACTGATGTGGCCATTGCTCAGGCAGTGTGGTGGTATTGGGATCCAGGGAGGGAAGTTTATTTCAGACTCTGCATCACAGTACTATATGTACTCCTTCAATCCCTCGGTGCCAGGCACCATGCTGAGTGTTTGGTTATAAAGATACATAATGCTCACCTCCTCTTCCTCTACCATGCCAGGAGTTCAGTACAGCAGCTGTCCAGTTTCCTTCTCAGTGTCACAGACTGTGACAATCTCTTATTGCCTCTGTGCAGGGGCCTATTCTGGATGCCTCATATGGGGTTGTTCTGGGAATGAAAGTAAAATGGCCACAGGATGTAAACAGCAGACTGGAGTGGGGCTGGAAAGCTGTCAACAGGAATGTGAAAATAAAATCTTGGCTGAATAGCTGTGGCAAATATTCTTGGAACATTCTTCTTCTGTTCTTAGGGTGAGGAGGAGGAGCTTTCACCCCATACTGTGGGGGTGGAAAAATCTGCTCTTCATTATGGGGACACTGTGCAGAGAGACTAGCCCTTCCAAGCAGCTCAGAGCTTGCAGTCTGGGTGCTAACTGGCTGAAGTCAGCTCTTCCCAGTACTCTAAACTGACTCCAGAGCATTGGAGGGGCTGTTAATTGTCAACAGCAACTGTCAGGTCTTTCCACCCTTTTATTCCCATTAAAGGCATGTTCCTTATTACAGTATATTCTCCTTAAGCAGAAGGGGAACAATCCTTACCATGGCCATCACTTATTGAACACCTAGTCATCAGCATTGAGCCAAGAAACTAATAAAAGTACAAGGCATCTCTAACCAGTCTTCTACAGGTTCCCCTAATCTTTACCCACTTTCTTTTGCCTAATATCTTTCCTGATCATTCACTGAGAAAATAAATCACATCAGGTGAGTGCATTTCACTCACAGAGGCCACTAGAGTCTTACAAGGACAAAAAAAATCATATTTAAGAACTAAAAAAAGAAAGACTATTATTCTAAAAAATGGCTAAAGAAAAGATGGAAAATGGGAGAAGCCAAAGAGGAAGTGATGGGGTGGCCCAGACTTACCCTCAGCAGGAAGCAAGGTGGTGTTCCCCGGGCCAAGGTGCTGGCCTCACTGCTGAAACCAGACCATGGTCGACATGAAGTCAGCCCTGTAGGGTAGAAGCAGCATCTGCTGGAAGGAAACAGGAGGAGTACCCCACTTCTCCCTTCTACCCACCCTATAATTTCTCATCAGTGCTTCCCATTGACCATCCACAGTTCTGCAAGCTGGGAAATGTACCTTGCAGCACATGATATATCAAGCAGGGGGGGCATAGGGTCTCTCCAAGGGAAAGTATACCTGGGATTGGAACATTCATATTATTTAGTCCACATACAATTACATTCTCAAGTAGGAATCAATGTTATTTCATTTTCTGGTGAAGAGACTGGAGTTTAGAGGGGTTTTACAAATGGTCTATATTCTGTTAACATTAAGATATTTTGAAATCTATTTGATTTAAGCTTTGCCTGAGATTTAAACTCTCAAATCTTTTTTTCCATCCTGACAGGAGAGCTGGGTAATTTTTAATGAAAGTTATCCAGATCTATCTTTAACGTAAATCAAAGGCTTCTAATTTAATTTTTGAAAACCACAATGAATTAGAAGCACATTAAATGCAAAGAGCCAAAGACTAAATAGAATAAACCTGTAGCCTACTGGAGCTTGATGATCAGTCAGCTTTGGAGAATGAGTAAAGGGGCCTGAAGGGACTGTACTGTGGATTGACAGTATGGTCAGAGGACCATCAGGATCAGCTCCATGCCTGATCAAGGTCACCTGAAATCTTGCCCAGTCACATAAGCATTTCCACCAGTGTCCCTGACTGACAACATTTCTCTGAAGTTCCCAAAACTGTCAGTGACCAATGGAGGAGGGTGGCTATTTCATACCAATATCAAGAGTCCCTTCCTCCTGAAAGCCTTCTTTGATCCCCAAGTCAGATCATTTAATGCCTCTTTTCACTATCTTCTCTGCATTCTGTACTGCATCCACTATGGGATTTAATGCACTACTTGAAACTGCTTTCTCATTTATCTGCCCCAAGCTCCATTAGGTTAAGACCTTGCATGTCCTCTGTGCTTAGCAAGGCACAGAATTCATGGTAAATATGCAAAAAAAAAATTGAGGAATGAATGAGTGAAAGGGCAGACAGAAACCTAGAATATTCTTAACAGCACAGTATAGAGAAAAGAACGTGCAGGCACATTGGACTTAGAATTACATCAAGTATGCTTCTCAGAACATGTGTGATCTTAAATAATCCTTGAATAATCCTTGAGATCAGAGCTTCAGGTTTCTTCTCTATAAAGTGGGATTCATATTCCCTTCCTTGGTTATCATGACTATTGAAACAAATATCATTGCTGACTGAGTATCATTCCTTTCTCCCTGGCAAATATGCAAAACTTTATAATTTACAAAGGGCTTTCTCACTTGAGCCTTCCAATAGAATGACGTAATATTTGTTGTAGTGTTTAAGAATATTCAATTGTGTTGTAGAACAAAAGAAAATAAATTATATTATGAAATTCATAATATAGGTTAGAAACCATGGCATGTGTATATTTAACATAGATAGAAAGGGATAGAAGGACAAGAGATGCCTGATATTCTCAAGGTACCTCATGAGGAAACTGGGCACTGAACATAAATGATATTTAAATATGCATGAGGTATATAAGGCACTAAATATATATGAGCAGCCAGGGTTCATGAGGCTTTAATTCAACCATAAATCAATGGCATCCTTATCTGGTTCCACATCCTGTACAAGAAACACAAATGAAACTCATGGCTGCTCGGCAGGCTAATTGGCAAGCTACAGCTATTGGCCAGATGTACTTGTCTCTGCATCTTTCCAATACAGCCAGTATGTATTCTTGGCCAGGGCACTTTGTGCCTGTGGGACCCTTTGTTCAAATCTTATCTCTGGCCTTATAAACCAGTCATCCACTGTGAAGGTCTCTATGGCAGACAGGACATATGAACACTGCTTATTTTAGCACTCAGAGAGTATGGTCCTTCCACCTTAATTGCACCCTATCTCAGAGTGCTAGTATGCCCAAATCTTGCTCCTTGTTTCTCACTATAGTTTAAATTTGCTTTAGATTCCTTGTGATTTACACCTGTTAATTTGGTCAGTGACTCTTTCTATTCTATGACTAGCTTGTCTGGTAGCAAACTTGAAGGAAAATACCATTGCATGTAAATAATTTCTCACTTGACAAGTGATAAGAGGTCAGTCAGTAAGAATCTTGATCTCCTCTTTACAGGTAAATAAATGAAGTTATATAAAGCAGGTGAGACTTGTCCAAGGTCACACAGCTATTAAGTGTATTAGTTGAGCTTCACACACAAGTTTTCTATTCCAAGGCTCCTCCTCCTCCTCCTCCTCCTCCTCCTCCTCCTCCTCCTCCTCCTCCTCCTCCTTCTTCTTCTTCTTCTTCTTCCTCTTCTTCTTCTTCTTCTTCTTCTCCTCCTCCTCCTCCTCCTCCTCTTCCTTCTTCTTTTTAAATAGAATCCTAATGCCAAAACATATCAGAGGGTATTATAAAACAATGAGTTGCATGTATCTTGTGGGACTCTAAAGCCCAGTCCAAAGAAGAATCCAAGATGTTCTGAGCAGTGATGTCCAGGCAGAAGAAGACAGCACTCTGGCAATGGCTTCATGTTGATGGAGCCACAGCTTGCCCATGCTGGCATGTCCTTGTTTCAGATTACAGTCACCCTTCATCTGTTCCTCATTGATTCTGTAAACATGGGCAAGGCCCCCAGCCAAGAGACATGTTAAGGCTCTGACACTGTTAGGAATTAAGTCCAGAAAAAGGGGAGGGTTTAGCTGGAAAGGGTTCAGTTGTCTTCACATCCTCCCCAAAGATGGATTCCTTGCCAAACAATATCAGCCTCAGAGATTTGGCCTGTGTATTTGCTCTGGCTCTTTTAACTGTTGACTTTTGGATCAACTCTAGGTTGGCTTGGGTATGAAGATTGGTTTCCTAAATTAATAGCTAACTTGAATAAGTATTTTTTGGTCCTCTATTCCATTCTCTTCCTCCCTACCTTTGAAACCATGTTTGAATTCATCCTGCTGGCCAGAAGGACTTTCAGGCCATGGCCAAGGCTTTTTAGAGTAGGAAGACTTTCTAGTAAGGACAGATTTGAGACCTTCATTTCATCTGTGTCAATTCACAGGCTCTGTGGGAATTTCTCAAAAGAGAAAATTGGGAATCCTCAATGGGCAATCTTCAAATAGTTTTCAGAAAACATCAGTCCCTCAAAATGTTTAATTTTTCTGCAAATTTTCACTGGCTTTTCTCATTTCCATTTCATTCTGTCACTAAGTTCAGAAAAATCACAGTAATTACAACTATGGTTATTAACTTGGTAACTGCAGTTATGAACATGAAGGACAATACAATCCTGTATTTATGTTTTTTTTGACATTGTATTTTTTGCATTGTGTGTGTGGTGACACATATATAGACAATGTGACAAAATTCTGGAAGAAGAAACAACAAAATAGTTACATGTATTTATGAAGAAATGGTAAGTAACTTATTTGATTTTCTTTATAACCCACTATTGCCTAAATGCTTAAGATCATCTTTGTTTTTTTCATTTGTAAAAAGCTACCTATTTCCATTTTAGTTAGAAATAGTAATACTTGACAAGATCTTTACTGCTACCAAAGATATTTTTTAAAGATAAATAATCTTAGTTGAACTTCCTAACATCTTTGGAAAGTTGGTATTATCTTTAAATTCATTTTATAAGTGGCTCAGAGAGATCTGTGTACAAGGCTACACAGACACTACATGGCAAGATTGAGAGATAGAGAAGTATTTTTTGATGTCACAGCCCATGTACTTTCTACTCTGTTGTAGCTGACATCTGTACTACTTTTAGCATTGCATTCCCAAATTTAGTCATGTTGCCCTATACTTGAAAGTGCTATTTTCCAAGAACCCATCATCCAGGATGGAGGTTCTCAACCCCAACTTCCCATAAGATTCACCCAAGGTAGGTTTTAAAACTCCTGTTACCTCAGATGTTCTTAAATTTTAAGATGTTTTCCAGAATATCCAGCTAGTAACCAAGATAACAACTACTAATAACAATAGCCTGAACTACTACAGAGATGGCACATTCATAAATGCACAAATTCTATGAGAAAATATATGTTCAACAATGAAAACTCATTGCCTGGTTCCGAGTAATTATTATAGACCATTTTATAGGTCCCTGACACATGGGTCTGTTTGTATGCATGTCATTTGAATTTAATACCATAAGCAGCTTTCAGGGTAGATCCTTGAATTTTTTTAAAATTTATTTATTTTTAAAATCTCTTTGTTCTCTTTAGAGATACAAGACAGTAGAGGGTATTTTGACATATTATACATACATGGAAAGGGTTCCCATTCTTGTGGTTGTACATGATACAGAGTTATACTGCTCATGTATTCATATATGAATATAGGAAAGTTATGTTTGATTTGATACTTGAAATTAGCTGGAAATAACTCTTCCTCTTAATGCATATGGAGATAGAGAGGTCAGTGTAGCAAAGAGATCTGTAGAATTGTGACTCTGAACCCTGGTTTAGCCCTGGCTCAGGCTGTACGAAATTGTGGGTTATGTATATAGGTGACTGTATGACCAATGTGATTCTGCAACCTGTACAATCAGAAAAATGAGAAATTGTACCCCATTTGATTCAAATTTTTGAATTGTCAAGATCATTGTACTGTCATGTGTAACTAATAAAAAAAAAAGAATCAACAAATACAAATTGCAAAAAAAAAAAAAAAAAAAAGAAATTGTGGGGTTTGAGACAAGACACCTCTCCTCTCTGGGCTTCAGTCTCCCTATCTTTAAAATAAAAACACATAATTGAATACTGCTTTAAAGTCCCTCTTGTTCATATTTCCTGTGATTTTATATTTCATGAAACCATAAATTGCTAAAAAAAAAAAAAAAACTGATAATGAATTTAAAACCTATCCCAAAACTTTGTGTTTTAAAAAAACAATGGTTCATAATCTTTTTTTTTTTATTCTGCGGATTAACTGGAGGTTCTGCTGGTCTTGTCTGGGCTCAAGGTGCAGCTGCTGGCAGAGGGAGCTCAGCTGAAGGTGGAACATCTGAGATGGCTTCTCAGTTGGTAGTTGGTGCTGGCTGTCGGCTGGAGAGCCTTGACTCTGCTCCACATGGCCTCTCCCTTGCAGAAGGAAGGCAGGGCTTCTTGGTAACATGGTGGCCTCAGCATTCCGAGAGGATGAGAGTGAAAACTTGCAAAAGGGTCCAGGCTTCAGAACTTCCACATTACTTTGGCCATATTCTATTCACAGTGTCACAGGATCATCTCAATGTCAAGAGGGTGGAGCTCGTCTTGGTGAGAAGGTCAGCAATGATACATTGAAAAGGGGCATGGATAGAGGGAGGTGTGATTCATGGGTGGCCATTATTATAGTGCTCCTCAGTGTTATTTCTGTCTGGAGATGCCATTTATAATGTAGTGGTTAAGAGCACAGCCTTTGGATTCAGTCTGGTTTCAAATCCTGTCACTGACTAGCTTTGTGTGACATTGGACAGTGTCTTAAATCACTTCATATCTGTTTCTTTATAGGTAAAATTTAGAAGATAATAAAGTAGTTGTGATAATAAAATGTGATTGTTTTAGTCAGCTTTTTGACTGTGACTAAAGGACCCCACTAGAACAACTGTAAAGGCCGGAAAGTATATTTAGAGGCTAATGGTTTCAGAGGTCTTAGTCCATAGAAGGCTGGCTGTATTCCTCGGGGCTTGAGGTGAGGCAGAACATCATGACAGAAGAGTGTGGCCAGGGGAAGCAGCTCACATGATGATCAGAAGCAGAGAGAGAGAGAGAGAGAGAGAGAGAGAGAGAGAGAGAGAGAGAGAGAGAGAGTCCACTGGCCAGATACAAATATATACCCCAAAGACATGCTCCTAATTCCTACCTCCTCCAGCCACACTGTACACTTCAGTTACCACTCAGTTAATCCCTATCAGGGGATTAATTCACTGATTGGATTAAGACTCTTACAACCCAGTCATTTCTCCTCTGAAACTCCTTGCATTGTATGACACATGAGCTTTTAGGGGATACCTCACATCTAAACCATAACAGTGATCCTTTCTGCAAAGCTCTAGCACATGGTGGATTGTCTTAAAAGTTCTCTGCTTTTATTGCTGACCCTGCAGAATATAGGGAAGTTGCTCCAGTGCTCAAAGAAAAGCCTTTATCTCACTCCTTCCCAACATCAGTGTCAGGTAAACCAACTGCAGCCACTTAAGAGTTTGAATATGGAATTCCTCAACCTCCTATTGCAAACACGACTAAAATTCAGTTGTACTGGTTATTAATTAGCTCATTCTCTCTCTCTCTCTCTCTCTCTCTCTCTCTCTCTCTCTCTCTCTCTCTCACACACACACACACACACACACACACACACACACACACCATCTCTTCAATGAAAGACCCAGTTTTGGGAACTGATCTTAATACAAAGAATGTGACTCATGGCCTCCATAGAAGGAGTGTGCTTCTGGCACAAATGGTTCCCATTGCTTCCTGGCATACCCTGCTCCCAATGGCCTGGCTCAGTGTAGCCCTAGCTGAGAGCAGTCCTCTGCCCCTGAGAACTTCACCCCCATTTGTGCACAGCATGCCACCACTTGCTGACCCTGGGTCCCATCTGGACCCAGATAATTGAGGGCTAGAGGACACCTTAATTCACCAGTATTGTCCAACCTGCCACTTAGTGTCCACGGTGCAGATTCCTTAGGTCAAGACTTACCTGTGAGTTCCTCTCTGGAATGTATATCTTAAGCATTCTCCAAGTTTGTTAAACCATACTCATCAATTTGACTGAGGGCTTTAGAGTTAGGTACACATAGGTTTAAATCTCCACTCTGACACCTACTGGCATCACAACTTAGGGCAAGCCGGAAACCTTACTGGGTCTAAGTTGTTTCCTCTATAAATTGGAACTATATTTACCTTGTAGAGTTTCTATAAAGATTAGAAATAAGTATATAAAGTATATGGAGTCTGGATATTAGGAAGATTAAAGAATTTGTACAAAATTCCCAAGAGTGCATGGCACATAATAGCCCCCCACAAAAATGTTACTTACCTTCCTGTATAAGAGCAAATTTAAGCCTGAAGCTTTTCATTTGTTTATTAATTTATTCAACAAACTACTGATAATCCTGAAGGGAATACTAAAGCTATATCAAATTTCAAACTATAAGCTTCATGAAGACAGGCATCTTGCCTGTAGGGTTCCTCACTCTCTAGTAAAGTGTCTGGAACACAGAAGGGGCAGAATAAGTATCTGTGGAAGAAAAGAATTTAGTCTGTCTCATAATTGAGTGGGGATTTGAAGAGAATATGAGGAACACGCATAACTAAAATTTCAAGTTGATTGATTCAAGTGAGCAGAGAAATACCAGGGTTATGAAAGAAATTATACTTAAAGGGAGCTAGGATAAGCCTTTGAGGGAGAATGCATTTAGAGTGAGCATTGAGGATTAGGCAGGGTTTTAAAGTTCCACATGGGCAAAAGAATAGAGAACAGAGAAGGACAAAGCTTAACCTATGACTAAAGTTTTAGAACTGAAGCTAATGAGTGACCCTCTAGATCTTATGTCTATAACTCAGAAGAGCCTCCCTTGAAAGCTTTTCATTTTGTGATTATGTAGTATTTTCTTCTCTCTGGATGGTATTACTAAATTAAATTATAAAATTTCTTAAAGGAGCTAACTGTGTCCTTATGATTGACTTAGAGATAAATAACTTTATATGTAATTTGAATATTCTTTTTTTAAAATTTGAATATTCTTAAAATTCTCAGAAATAAAATGGAGCCTCAAGTACTTTCAATACTTAAGAGATATTTTTGTATAAGCTAACTCAAACTTTTTAAAAATTCAAGTTTATATGATATAGATAAATCTTGGGCTTATAACACCAGTTTAATAATTTTGGTCTAATAAAAAACCTTTGTTTTCTTTGAGTTAGAAATAATTATAATACAAGCATACATTTTTAATCTACTTCCTCCACATCCTTACCAACACTCATAGTTTTCGTCCTAAACTTATGCAGGTTCACTGATAATCAGCTAGCATTACTCCCACTAAATATTTAAAATTATAAAACTTGTAAATTTGTGTTTAACCAAACTGATTGAAATGTCATGATCCTGACATTGCAACAACAATTATGTTTGCTAGCATGTCAGCTTGAAGATAATTTCCAAGACCTTGAGGTAACTGAAAGCCTTGGACTGACACTAAATTGAGTTAATGAATATTCATTAGATATCTAGATCATTTGCAAAAAGAATAATAGGGTGTTTACTAAGTATTATTAGTCAGTTTTCATTGCTGTAATGGAAGTACTTGCCAAGGAAAACTTAGAGAAGGAAAAGTTTATTTTGGCTCACGGTTTCAGAAATTTAGTCCACAGTGGACTAACTTCATTACTCTTGGCCCAAGGTGAGGCAGAACATCATAATGGAAGAGCGTGATAAAGAATATCTTTTCCCAAATTTTTACCCCTCACACATCAGATAGAGCACTAATCTCTAGGGTACATAAAGAACTCAAAAAGCTAAACACCGAAAAAACAAATAACCCAATCAACAAATGGGCCAAGGACCTGAACAGACACTTCTCAGAAGAGGATATACAATCAATCAACAAATACATGAAAAAATGCTCATCATCTCTAGTAATCAGAGAAATGCAAATCAAAACTACTCTAAGATATCATCTCCCTCATGTCAGAATGGCAGCTATTATGAAGACAAACAACAAGTGTTGGTGAGGATGTCGAGGAAAAGTTACACTCATACCTTGCTGGTGGGACAGGCAAATTGGTGCAGCCAATATTGAAAGCAGTATGGAGATTCCTTGGAAATCTGGGAATAGAACCACCATTTGACCCAGCTATTCCTCTCCTTGGACTATATCCAAAGGACTTAAAAACAGCATACTACAGGGACACAGCCACATCAATGTTTATAGCAGCACAATTCACAATAGCTAAACTATGGAACCAACCTAGGTGCCCTTCAGTGGATGAATGGATTAAAAAATGTGGCACATATACACAATGGAATTTTACTCAGCATTAAAAAAGAACAAAATCATGGCATTTGCAGGTAAATGGATGGCGTTAGAGAAGATAATGCTAAGTGAAATTAGCCAATCCCAAAAAAACAAATGCTGAATGTTTTCTCTGATATAAGGAGGCTGACTCATAGTTGGGTAGGGAAGGAGAGCATGGGAGGATTAGTTGAATTCTAGATAGAGAAGAGGGGTGGGAGGGAAAGGAAGGGGGCAGGGGATTAGCAAGGATGGTGGAATGTGATGGACATCATTATACAAAGTACATGTATGAAGACTTGAATTGGATGTCAACATACCTTATATACAAACAGAGATATGAAAAATTGTGGTATATACGTATATTAAGAATTGTAATGCAAAAAAAACCAACAAAGTACATGTATAAAGGCATGAATTGGCGTGAACATACTTTTATACAGAGATAAGAAAAATTGTGCTCTATATGCGTAATAAGAATTGTAATGCATTCCACTGCTGTCGTGTATTAAAAAAAAATTAAATCAATAAAAGATAAAAAACAATAAGAGCTTTTCCACCAAGAACCAGGAAACAGGGAAGGGGACACAGGGAAGATGAACCCTTGCAGGGTACTCCACCAACCCACCTCCTCTTAGCTATGCCCCTGCCTACAATTACCACCCAGTTAATTCATTCAAACTAGGATGCACTGATTGAGCTACAACTCTTATAATGTAATCATTTCACCTCTGAGTGTTTCTACATTAACACAGGAGATTTGGGGGTATACCTCATATTCAAACAATAACATTTTATTTAAGTTTATATACTTGGGTTTTTTATTTATATGTGCTATAGAGAATATATTTGTGTGTGTGTTTATATATATATTTGGTCTTTAATAAATGTGCTTAAATTTTGCCACTTTAAGAAATTGTACTGTAAGGGATAGGATATATAATAGATATTGAAAGTTGTAGAAGGTTCATAGAATGGGATCTCATCGTGGCCAAAACTCACAAAGTTTTGGTGGATGAATTTATGATATTTTCATTTTTCTTGAGCTATTTTAAATTTCTTGTTGGTGATGGATGTACAAACTCTGTCTTTTTTGAATTTTTTATTTGTTCTAATTAATTATAGATGACAGAATGCATTTTGACACATCATACATAAATGGAGTATAATTTTTCATTCTTCTGGTTTCTCATGATGTAGAACTGCACAGATCATGTAATCATATATGCACATAAGGTACAAACTCTGTCTTGACTAGTAGAAGTTGGACTGGATCCTGTTACCAAACTGTCAGTCCTTTCCAAATTTTTATTTTTTCCAAATTCCTCCAATATCTGGCTACAACTTTCTAAAATAACTTTTCCAACTTCTCTCCTACCTCCTTGATGGCAGGCATTACAGAGATCTATCACCTGACAGTCCATATCCTTATCAGCATTCCATGTTGCCATGCAGCTGGTTGTTTTTCCTAAGATCTGAAGAATCGCTGTGAGCTGAGGCTTGATGACTTGATATAAATTTTGAAGGATTCACCATTGCAGCAGATCATGCATACATAGGGAGTCTCGTTGAACAAGCTGCTATCTGGACTACTAGGGATATCTGACAAAATGTTTACATTCTGCATTATCTTTTCAGAGAGGCAACCAAGACTGTGGACAGCAACATCTTCAAGAGCATTTCTGTCCTAGCTTGAGAACTCCAAGAAACACAGTGAGCCATACTGAATGAATGATGTTTCTCTATGGGCCTAATGGAAACCATGGGACTGATTGCCAACTAGGGTCTAATTCCTGGTTCTTTACTTTCAGATATCTTTTTTAAAATTTTTTTTTAGATGGACACAATACCTTTATTTTACTTATTTATTTTTATGTGGTGCTGAGGATCAAGCCCAGTACCTCACACATGCCAGGCAGGTGCTCTATCACTGAGCCACAATCTTAGCCTTTCAGATATCCTTTTATAATACCATTTCTTCTTCTCATTGCAGGCATCCTTCTTTTAAGATTCCTGATCTCCAGGACCCTAACATAACCAAATCTCAACATCTCTTCTCTTAATTGAGGTTTTTCTGGTTTTGCAGGAGTAGCATCAGAAAGAGACCTCAGGAGACAATTTCTTAGACCTCAAGGTTTATGATCTTTCTATTCAGTGACAAGTGACCATGATGAACTTTACCTGAAATCTGAGATCTTGGAAATCAGAAATGGCTAAAAAAATCTTCTCTATCCTCATGTTTTCTGAAATCCACCCCCCTCTTTTGTGTTTAGGAAATAGCTACCACCCTACTATCCTATGTTTCCTCATGACTCGTGTAAGCCTGAGGATGACCCCTTGTTTGCTTACCTCTATTAAAATCCCAGGGCTGCTTCCTTTCTTAGTGACGTTCCTCATTAATATATATTCTCTCTGTTGCAAAAGACAGACTGAATGAAATCATCTTATTTGACAGATGCATTTTGTCTTTCACAATTTCCAATAAAAAAAAATTAAAGATCTGGGAAAATTTCTTCCTGCCTTTGGAACATTGGGTGAGGAGATAATGTCTGGAATAGTAGTAGCCATCTTTCCTCAGGAAGAACAAAACTGAAGATGGTGACCCACATGCTGAGGATGGTATGGAAAGATATGGGAAGTCACTGGTATTCTGCTGAAATAACCAATCCTGTCACTCCCCCTCAAATGCTGACTTCTTGTTATTGAAGATAAGATGTAACCCTGTATTCTAAATCACTTTCAGTGGGTGTTCTATTCTGAAGTCTCAAACATTCCCATTAGAACTTTTGTAGGCTTTAGGTATTAAGAAAATTTATGCTAAGAAAGGTAGAAAGTTTTGCAAGAAGAAATGGTGGTCCATTATGTGGACCATAGCTAGGGCTTGAAAGAGCTTCACAGAGTTTCCTGTGGTCCTGTGTAGCATGAAAGTCATAAACTCATTTATCAAACACCAAGACTAGCACAGATGTTGTAAAGAAACCACAGACCCAAAAGGAACATGCAGATATAAATGAAGAATGATTCAAAACAACTTCTCACTGTCTGCTCACAGATGGTGGAGGGCCCAAAGGGCTGTTGGACATGTCAGCAGATGTTAATATGGCCACATAAACTCACAGATCAAATACATACTCCATCCCCATCTAGCAATTAAAAATCATCTCAAGGGGTAAGTAGGCATGCCCAACTTAACCAAGATTGGCTTTCTATCACCAGATAAGTTGATAGCTCAAAATAGAAATTATTTACAGTTATAGAAAAGAAAGTAATTTGTGGATTATTCCAACCCATGTTATATGTTAAACTGCTACCCATCAGATGGTACAATACAAAAACCCCACACCACCCTAAATCTCTACACTGTAGTGATCAAAGCTGACAGATGTCAGTTATGCAGTAATTAGTGAGAGAGAACAGAATTGTACTCTAGTGACCACCCCCACCACGTGCCAGGGAGAGAAGGCTATTGCTGGAAACATGCTCACTGCTGCTTCCGTTGCCACTGTGTGTGGTTGAAGTCCTTGTGGCTGTAGCCAGCTCAGGCTGTAACCCACAGGATAGAGAGACAGCACTGGCCTTACTGACAACTTGACCTGTGAAATAGGTGAGTGGAATAGGAATCCACTACTAGAACATTTTTTATAAAATATGGGAATGAAGCAAGAGTTTGGAAATGGTTTAGTCATTTGTGGCTGTACATGAAACCAAACTGCCTGAACGTGAAGCCTTCTAGTTTCTTACTATGTTTTCCAACCTCTCACTTTCCTTTTTTCATGAAATATTTTTGGGTACTTTCTTAGAAGCTGAAAAGGTCATTTTCAAGAAATTTCCTAGCACCTATTCTCTGTCTGAGGGAACTGGGGCAGGTGAGGAGTAGAGAAAGGTAGTGTTGGGGGTAGGTCAAATTTAAATACAAAGTTCCTGCCAGTGGGTTTCTAAACTCTGCTCTCAGCAATCAGGCCAGGTTCCTGGACTGAGTGCCAAGGATTATTCCTGGGCTCAGAAAAGCTCCAGTAGAATGGCCTGATTACACCTGACTGCCATGAATCTTGTATGTCTGATACAGAGCAACACCCATGGATCTCAGGACTCACAGAGTTGCAAAGGACAATGTCCATCCCCTCTTCTCTCTGTACCCCAACAAACCCACACAATTCCAATTTTGAAGAAAAGACATAGCAGATGACCAGAGTATTTAAAAAAGATGTCTTAGATAATAAGAGAAGGTGACTGAGCCTCCTACAACTTAGAAAATGCCTACAGAATCAGAAGGAAGCCAAGGAAGATCCCGTAATGGATTCTACTTTCTGAATGGCAACCTGATAGAGAGAAGGAAGGAGTGATTTTCCTCGTCCAGCCTTACACAAGGACTTGGGGATTTTTACAGAACATTAAGATGCAAAATCCTCTTCCAGAAGAATTGAAACACTCCTGAGCATCTCCATAACTAGATCCTCAATCACCTTTCCCAGGGCCTTTGGGTCTTACCACCAAAGGGTACATCAGAAAGCCTATCCATACCCAATCTCCAGGATCATAAGGGGAAGAGGTTAAAGACAGCAATCTTCAAAGAGTTCAAACCAAATTCCTTCAATCTCTAGTGTTCCCCAGGGGAACACTGGTGCTTCCACATGAGCGAGGAGGAAGAAAACAACAGCAATGGATGGGCTTCTGATCCTCAGTCCCAGTTCTATTAGAAGAACCTAATTTTATCCATTTTCTATTTTGGGGTTTCTGGTAAAGTTCTATTTGCAAAAAAGATCTCAATGATACAAAAAACTATTCTTAACCTGTGAGTGAGAGGATGCATTTCAATATCCCTACCCAATTCTCACGCTCAGGCAGACTTTGAGGGAGAAGGTACCTGGCAGAGGATGGAAGTGAGTGTGGGGCACACAAGTTTCAGGTCCCACCCTAATGTAATGGATTGCCTTTACTAAAGGCCAGGAGTAGAAGATAGCTTGTCTCAGCCGATAGCAGCTATGCTTTCATGAAAACTGTTATCTTCTCCCAATAAAATAAAACTCAGACCCTCTGACATTTGGTCTGGAAAGAGAATCCAGGGTAGAGGACATGAATTTGACCTAGAAACCCTTCATCTTTCCCTCTGGGTTCTGAGTGTCACCTTCCTCTTTAGATTCCTCAAATATTTTTTAACAATTTCCATTCCACTACCCTAGCAAGAGGGGTTTTGCTCCCCCAATGTCTTTCTATTTTTCTTCAAACTTCTTTCAGTTTTCCCCTAAAATGTCAATAAGTCACTTCCACAGATTCTTCAGCTGAGATACACCTGGAAATTTCAAAACAAGCAAAAGCAAAAAGTATGATGAGGGGCAGGGAGATAGGACAAATCATTTCCATGATGCACCTTCTAAAACAGGACTGTGACTCGGGGTCAACTGAACTGTGCTCAGGGGTTTTACCTCTTCCTATTTAATACAGGATCTATGAAGGGTGTGAGCTAACTATCCAGAAGATCGGTATCACTTCCCAGAGCCTTTGGCTAGACCTCGATTCAAAGTTCCCATTCTGTTGCCATGCCCACCACATAGAGCACTTTCTTAAACACCTTGTCTCTCCATTGACAAAACCAAAAAAGAATTCCCTTTCCTACCTAAGTTTGATTTGACACATACTCTACCCCAGGGATTGGAGAGTATGATTTCATTGTTCGAGGCAGCCTGTCCTCTGACGTACTGGAATGACTCCATTCCTTCAAGTTCAAACAACCTACCATTATCCTGGTTCTTTTGTAACCAGATGGGGAAATTATATCAGGACTTTCCTCATGAAGAGCACTATATTTTGGCCTAAAAGTTGTCAGAGGTGGGGTGAAATGCTTATATAAATGCCTAGGGCTTGTGCTTTATCTTACTCCTTGATCCTAAATCCATCCAGGTTAGTTCCTGGACCTGAGAAATGCATTTTTTTCAATAATAAGGAGAAGAATTTGAAGTTCTACTGGGTAATTCATGAAATGAGTAAAGATCACTTAGATTGGATGCTTCAATGAAGGAATCTAGGATCTAACAATGGACTTTGGCATGACTGCTATAATCCTATCTCCAACTTTTCTGCAAAATCTCTTAATAAAGTCTACAATGCCTGTTTGTACTTTTGTGCAAGTGAATTCTTTTGGACATTGACTTTCATGACTGGTCAGGTCATCTTTGGTGCAGCTCAGAGGAAAACAAAGTCTGGAGACAAGTGGGCCATGAGATCATCAGCCCTCAGGAAGCTAGTGTTGATGGGGAGCATGTCAGGACTCTTCCTGGCTGTGACATTAGAGATGAAGTGAATTTAGCAGCACTGTGTGGATCAAGGAGGGTCTCCCTTCCTCCAGAACTACCATATGATAAGTCCACATTGCAATCTTCCTGCCTTCCTATTGTCTAAAGTCCATATTCTTCCAAACACTTTCTTTCTTCAAACATTTTTCCATTTGCCTCCAAAATGACGACAAATCCCTTCCCCAGACTTGATGGCTAAGACTGGAATTTTTAAAACAACTAAATATTAAGGAAGTAAAAAGGGGAATGAACATAAGAGTAAAAGTCATCCAAAACGATGCTCCTTCCAAAGCACAGGGCCCCTAGTCGTTTTGTGTATGACACACAAAGCCCTTTATAACATGCCAGCCCCAGCTCTCCAAGGCCATGCTCCCAGCATTCCTTGTCACTGTACACAGCAGCATCAGCACCACTGGTGACCACTCCCTTCCTCCACTGGGTGGACTGACTGCTCTGTCCTCTGTGTCTCATTGGAGCACAGAATTCCAAAATAATTTGTGTAAATATTTATTTACATACTTGTTTCTTCCAATAGATTGTTTGAGTATCTAACCCCCAAATCTAGTGAGTGCTTAGCAAGTGATAGAATCTCACTAAATATTTGTTGAATTGAACAAATTCCAGAGCCAGATGTTAATATTAAAAGGATGCAGACACTAGCCGGGTGCGGTGGCGCACGCCTGTAATCCCAGTGGCTCAAGAGGCTGAGGCAGGAGGATCATGAGTTCAAAGGAGCCTCAGCAAAAGCAAGGCTCTAAGCAACTCATTGAGATCCTAAATAAAATACAAAATAGAACTGGGGATGTGGCTCAGTGGTCAAGTGCTCCTGAGTTCAAAAATGGAAGCAGACAGACTGGATTGGAAGGCCAATTCTTCCACTTACTAGCTGGATAACTTTGGACAGGTTCCTCTGTCTCTCAGTATCGATTACCTTATCCATCAATTGTGGCTACTTTGCAGGAGAGAAAAATTTGAAGTATATGAAGTACCATCCCATAGCAGAAGCATATGATTAAGATTCCATTCTTGTGATTGTAAATGATGTGGAGTTTCACTGTGATGTATTCATTCTATGTCCAATTCATTCTATGTCTTTCCTATTCCAATCCCCCCTCCCTTCCCTTCATTTTCTTTTGGCTAAGCCAATGAAATTCTATTCTTCACCCCATGACCCACTTGTTGCATGTTAGCATCCACATATCAGAGAGAACATCCAGCCTTTGGATTTTTGGAGACTGGCTTATTTCACTTAGCAATAGTCTCCATATCCATCCATTTATCTGCACATGTCATAATTTCATTCTTCTTTAAGGCTGAGTAGTATTCCATTGTGTATATATACCACATTTTCTTTATCCATTCATCTGTTAAAGGGCACCTAGGTTGGCTCTATAGCTTGGATATTGTGAACTGAGCTACTATAAATGTTGGTGTGGCTGCATCACTATGGTATGCCAATTTAAAGTCCTTTGGGTATGTACAGAGGAGAGGGATAACTGGGTCAAATGGTGGTTCCATTCCAAGTTTTCTGAGGAATCTCCATATTGCTTTTCAGAGTAGTTGCACCAGTTTGCAGTCCCACCAACAATCTATGAGTGAACATTTTCCCCCGCATCAATATTTATTGTTACTTGTATTCTTGATAAATTGCCATTCTAACTGAGATGAAACCTCAGTGTAGTTTTAATTTGCATTTCTCTAATTGCTTGAGCTTTTGGTGACAATACCATGCTGTCTGTGTTACTATAGCTCTGTAGAATAATTTACGGTATGGTATTGTGATGGCTTCTGCTTCATTTTTGTCACTGAGGATTGCTTTGGCTATTCTGGGCCTCTTATTTTTCCAAATGAGTGTTTTTTCTACTTCTATGAAGAACATTACTGGATTTTTAATATGAATGGCACTAAATCTGTATTGCTCTTTTGGTAGTATGTCCATTTTGACAATATTAATTCTGCCTATCCAAGAACATTGGAGGTATTTCCATCTTCTAAGGTATTCTTCAGTTTCTTTCTTTAGTTCAGTGAAAACCTGAAAATGGGTTCTAGGGAAGTCTGAGGCTATTGCTAATACAAGGAATAACATTAGTTGATTATTTTTTATTTGTAGACATTGTGTTAAGCGCTATAGATGCATTACATCATGTAATCTTCTCGGGGACTCTCAGAAACGGATACTGATGTTATCCACATTTTAAAGAAGAGAAAATTGAGGTTTGGAGAGTGATGTGATTTGCCAAGCTCACACTATTAGTCCAGAGTAGCAGGAATCAAACTCAGTGAGTACAGCAGCAGAGCAGGAGCTCTTCACCTCTGTACCACAGTGATACACACAAAAAAAAGGGGTGGAGTTCAGCTTGCTGCTACAACTGGGAATGTCCCCCCAAATCAGGGCCATAACAAAATTCATGCCAGAGCTTCTTGATGACTTTGAGGGCCTGTTAGGACACTAAATCAACATATTCAGACACTGTAGAAGAAACAGGTTGAACTAGAACTAGCCACTCAACCAATCCCCAAAATGAAATCATTTCATTTCTTTTCCAAACCACATCACCTCAGATTGCAGTTTAATCTTCCTTCCTTTGCAGTAAGTCAGATGTCACTAGGACAACAGGGTTAGTCCTTCACAGCAAGGATTGAGTTGGGAGTTGTCTCTGCCTCTGGAATTATAACATGGCCCCTTCCATTGTAATTTATTCTTATTTTGCAAGTCTAGCTCTTCTTTTCTTTAAATCTTAGCACTCAGAGGTTAGAGAGCAATGTACAAACTAATTCACTAAAATCTTTTCTTTAGATATCTGCCTTCAAGTATCTATATGTGATTGGCCTTCAGATCCTTTACTCTACCTATCCAGGATCTGATCCTTTTGAAGTTAGTTAAGCCCTGAATATGTTCCCTCAAGAGTCATCTTGAGCAGGAATAATGTCTGCCATTTATTGAGGTCCTATTCAATGTGCATGGAACAGGCAACACCGAATTAATAAACTCAGTTGGAGACACTATGTTCCACGAGGAGACCTGCCCCAGAATCCGAAGTCATGGTACAGCCAGGCACTTTCCACTTCTCTCCACTGGCTTCACTCTTTTTTCCCTAAGTTGCTCAGCGTCACTGGGAAAAGTCATGCAACTGCTATGATTAGCTTGACTACAAATCCCTGTTATCTTATCTTGGCTGCGCTCTCAGAGCCACTCAGATATCCTAATTGATCCTGGATGACTCACCCACCGTCACATTCCTCAGAGCACATTTTTCAACTATTTCCACTTTTCTTAAGCCCCCAACCCCCACCAGCCCTTCTGCCTTTATCTCCTTCTTAGAAGACTGGGACCATTGACTTCTTTTCTTTCCTATTAAAAATGTTCTGACTCTTTCTAGCCTTTCCTCTCTCCATCCCTAGGATTTCTGGGGGTACTTTTCCCCTTTACCCCTATCCTAAACTCCCTGTGTCTTCCCCTTTTTCTTCAGCAACTCCAGGCCCAACATCTCAACTTACAGACAGTTCCAGTGTTTCCTATGCAAATAAACGCATAAACAGATAAACACGAAATTCAACATGCTTCCTGCTCAAGATACTATGCCACCTTTCACTTTAATGGCCAATTCCTCCTCGTCACCTCTTGGATTTAATAGTCTGAATTATGTAAGAAATCTAAGACCATGGTAGAAAAGTTAAGCAAAAGGAGTGTTGGGGGGAACCCTATCACAAGCCCCAGAAATAACTATTATCATCTTGAAATACATTTTTCAGATGTCTCCCCAAGCATAGATGTACATAGACTCAAACAGATTTTTTAAATGAACGTAAAAATCATGTTCTATGCTATGATCAATAACTCGGTTTTCCTAGTCACAGTGTACTTTTAGCATCTTTCCATTGGGCCTGCCCAGATAATCCAGGAAAACCTCACATCTCAAGGTTCTTTCTTTCTTTTTTATTAGTTCTTTTTAGTTATAAATAATAATAGGATTCATTTTGAGAAGGTTTTAGAAGCATGGAATATAATTTGTTTGAATTTGGTCCCCAGCACTTCCCTTTCACCTCCCACCCTCCCACCCCTGTTCCCTTCTCTCTATTCTACTGATTTTTCTGCTATTTCTTACAGTTTTTAAAAATTAGTATCTTGTGGAGGTACATGATGGTGATATTCACTGTGGTATATTCATGTATGTACATAGGAAAGTTGGATCAGATTCAGATTCATTCCACTATCTTTCCCTATCTCATCTCTCCTCTCTTCCCTTCATTTCCCTTTGTCTGACTCCACTGAAATTTCTTCTATTATTTTTTTAATCCCCCGCTTCTTATTTTGGTTTAGTTTCTGCATATTAGAGAAAACATTTGACCTTTGATTTTGGGGGACTGGCTTATTTCACTTAGCATGATAGTCTATATTTCTATCCATTTACCAGCAAATGCCATAAAGTCATTCTTGTTTATGACTGTCACATCTCAGGATTCTTAATTTAACCACAGTCTCAAGATTCCTTTTGCTATGTAAAGTAACATGTTTGCAGATTTCGGGGATTTGAATGAGGACATCTTTGGGGAAGGGGGCACTATTCTGCCTATTCCAAGTAGTTATTAGCCTACAGAAGTAGAAGAGATTGGTGTGAGAAGATTCCAGGCACAGATAACAGCAGAGCTGTAATGGGACCCATCTCTTCATCCCACCCTAGCTCCATACCTCCAGCCAGAAATATAGAAAAATGGAACTACACTTCTTTTTTAAAATGCTAGTAATTACAGTTGATTTGTGTGTGTGTGTGTGTTTGGTGTGTGTGTGTGTGTGTTTTCCATCCTCCATCTTCCTTCCTTTTGGAAGATATCTTCCCCCACAGCATGTGATTCCGGTAGGTTTGTCAAGGAAGGCACATGTGAACAGGTTGATCATTCACAATAGCCAATCTCTTTGGGCACAGGAGGGGTTGAAGGATGGGCAAATGGCTCAAACAGACCAATCTGACTATTTAGGAAGGGGTCTAATCTTGATGCCGGGACAAAGGAAGTTTCTCGCTTGTGGAGGCTGTGAGCTTTAGAAATGCTGGAACCACCATGGGCCATTTTTCTTAACATCTAGAAAGTCCTGTCTAAAAATTAAGCCATCCTAGAGGAAAGGAGAATTAGAGAGAGATAGAGATAGAGATAGAGATAGAGATAGAAAGAGAGAGAGATAGAAAGAGAGAGAGAGAGATTATGTGAGTATTTGATTCTGGACCTGCCTAAGGCTGAACAACTTCT
Source organism: Marmota monax (assembly GCF_021218885.2). NCBI lineage: Eukaryota > Metazoa > Chordata > Mammalia > Rodentia > Sciuridae > Marmota > Marmota monax. The sequence goes on along the minus strand of NW_026695236.1, from coordinate 3,475,306 downwards.
TAACTCTTCAATTACATTACCCAGTAAATTCCCTTTTTCCTTCTTCGTTTGAGCTAATTTGAGTTAGACTTCTGTAACTTAAAATGAAGAAATTTTGCTAATGTGATATTATTCCAGGATATGGATGCAATGAAGTTAAATTAACCAAACTCCCTAATATTAAGCCTTATACTATTCCTAATTTGTCCTATTTTAACAACACCACAGTAAACATCCTAGTACATGTATCCCTGTGTGTATGTTTCATTGTTTAGAATGCAAAGAAATATATTTAGAATATATTCTATCCTATTGCTTAGAACACATTTTTTAAAAAACTATCAATTTAACCTACTATATTCTTGCTTCAACCCTGTATCTCTAATGAACTGCTGTCTCCTAGATCATCAGACACCTCCTAATTACCTAGTCTAGTAATTCTTTTTTGCATCTCATCCTAGTCAGCCTTTCCCCTCTTATTCCACCTAGAAAGTCTTCTTCGATTTCAAGGAGTCTTTCTTCCCGTTCTTTTTCCTACTTCCAGGATTCCACATGGGTGGACTTGATTTTTCAAGCCACAATCAAGTTTGAAAGGGGAACATGCAATTAATTAGCAATAATTCCCAATGTATTGATGTGGGAGTGGGGCACTGAGAAGGGGAAATGGTAATGAGTGTTACAAGGGGCCCAGCATTTGCCATTAACATAACCAGAGGTTCTAGGCTGGATATAAACCAGAAGATTCTCAAGGGACTCCAAGGTGATCCAGAGGCTTCATGAATCCCCTAGACTTACATGCAAATATTTGTGTCATTGTGTATTTTTCTAAAGGGATCTGAGACACCATATAAAATTATGAGCCACTTCTGTGGGCAATCTCTTAGCTTATGTGTTTTGCTCAGGTGGCCTTGTGGAGCTCACAGTTTGGAGAAAGAAAAAGTCAAGTAACAGTAATTATCAACCAACCTAATACATGCAATGTTGTCATGAAGATACAGGAATGTCCTTGAGAGATATTTCAGGGAGAAACACAGAGTGCCCTTCCACTGCCCTTTGGGCCAGCCCAGCATGACCTAGCCGAGTGGAAGGGGCCTGGCCAACAAGTTGAAAGAAGTTCCAGCTGCCCTCCGTGACATGCATTTCATTCTTTAATTCTCCACCAGCTTCTATGCAGCTCTACTCAGCTTCTCTCAAAACTATTCCTTCTCTCCAGGACTCAGGAAGCCAACACCGTGCTTTACCAGAGGCTTCCTTAAGCTGTGCTCCAAAGCAAAAAAAAAAAAGGTGTGCTATCTGGAAATTTGCATATCTGGGACATAGTGCTCAGGCCAACTACCTCATTTCATTTTCAGCTTTTTGCTTCTATCCTTTCTGCCCGTTGTAGGCCTCTTTAATTATGGTGTCTCCATCCAGACTTCCTTATCTTAGTGACTATCAATGTTTTGCTTTTCTTGCTATGTCCCGCTCCCAAGTTTAATGGGAAGTATTTCCTGTCAGCATTTCTTTTGTCCTCTCTGGTGACTATAACTCCAGCCATTATGTTATCTTCAGTGAATTTCATTTAAAAAGATGAATAGTCCATGTTCCAAGATCATGGAACATAGTGGAGATGTTAAATGAAGTAAGATTGAACACTGGAATCCATCACATTCTCCTGAGACCTCCCAGAATCCAGCCAAGAAATTGCATTTATATGTTCCTGCTTCCACATTGTGCCTAGATAGTCTACACTGGATGCCTTTCAAGAATATAATTTCTTGAGACCAATTCAACATCTCATTAAAATTTTAATCTGCCTCCTGTTACCCATGAAAGTTTCTAACCCATGCTTTCAATATACCATTTAGACTTTCACAAATTATCTGTAATTTAAATCTTTCTTTCTACATGATTGCATGGAAAATTGCTGAATTTAAAAAAGACCCATGTGTCTCATCCTGGCCTTCTAGGCCCTACTTTCTGATGACTTTTCTTTTTAGAGATACATTGTCTACAGGGACATGTGCTCTGGACTCAGATGACTGAGTTCAAATTGTGGTTCTTATACTTCCTAACTATATGATTTTGGGCAAACTAATTATCTCAAAGTCTCAGTTTCTCTGTCATAGAATGACTGATTGAATCAAATGGCATGGAGTTATGAGATAACACACGCAAAATGTGTTGCACTAAGCGGAATGAACTCCCAAGGGGTCCACATTTCTAATCCTTGGAACCTGAGAAAGGAACAGCTCAGGTGTGATTAATGTTAGGGACCTTCAAATGGAGAGATGATCCTGGATTTTGTGAATGGGTCAAATCTAATAACACAAAGCCTTAAAAGAAGAGAACTATCTCTGGTTAGAAGCAGAAAAGATGCATCAGAAGAAGTCAGAGAGACTCAGAACATGAGAAACCTCACTCACTACTGTGGTCTGAAGGATGTGTGGGCCATTTTGAGGACTGCAAATAGCTTCTTAGGGGATCAGGGAGGCCCCAGCTAACAGCCACAGAAGCAGGAAGCAGCGAAGCAGGAACCTCAGAAAGGTCCTATTTTGGCCAACCAACTCAAGGAGCTTGGAAATGAATTCTTCCTCAGAGTCTCCAGTAGGAAATATAGCCCTGTTGGCACCTGTGTGTTAGGCTGGAGAGATCCATGGTAGGCTTGTTAGGCTTCTGTCCTATAGAAACTGAGATACATTTGTGATGTTCTAGCTGCTACTTTGTAGTTCTTTGTGATGGTAGTGATGGGACACTGATACTGCTCAGTAATATTGGCTATTATTTGCCTAAGATCCCCCAGATCACCCGTATTCTTCTTTCAGTCTTGGGAAAGTCCCTTTCCTCAAGCATCCACCTTGAAGGCCTTGTTCAAATCAACCCCCTCCATGATGATTTTCATAATCCTTCCACAAGAATTGATCACCCTTGAACTTCTATAAAATAATAGTATAGCTCTTACCCCCTGGAGCATCTGTTTTCTGCTCCAGCTACTAATTACCTGTCATCTTCCCAACTCCATAGAAAGACTGTGTCATAGTCATCTATATTTTGCTCAGCATGTTTATCACAGACTCCTTTCTGAAGTAGCTGGCAGGGGAAAGGAAAACTAATGCTCATTGAAATTTTCTGTGTTCAGTCCTTTGCACATAAATTATTTTATTCAGCTCTTATATAAACCCTATGGGGTGGATAAATATATGCTTTTTAAGTGCATGTCTCAGTGAGACAGTCTTATCCAATGTCCAACAGTCTCTAAGAGGAAAAGCTATGACTTGACTTCTGGTGAAATCAGGTCTGCCTGATTCTGAATTTGTTGTTCTTTCCACTGTATTATGGTGTTTCTCATAAATACCACCTTTGCTATCATCACTTTGGTCATAATGTGACATTCATATAGCCCTTTAGAGAGCAACTCATGTTCACAGCAACCCTTTGAGGACAGTTTTATTATTCTAATTTTAAAGTTCACTCAGTCCCTCAGAGACACAATTAGGATTTGAGCTCAGGATTTCTGACTGCAAAAACACTTAAGTGTTCTTTCCATCATACCACAGCTAGTTCCAATCCATGTTGACAAATTAAATGTTGTGTAGCAGTGGTCTTGTGTGTTCTCATTCTCCCTTCTAAAATTACTGCAAGGCAATATTTCTAGCATCTCTGAGTCAGATTTCAATTATTTCTCAGTCTTGATTATATATGCCACACCCCCAATGCTGGGTCAGCTACAAATTATAATTGTGTCATCCTGACTTCTTCCAGATTACACACCCAGATAGAGAATGAGCAGATTCCCATACCAGTTCCAACACAGATAAACCAGGCTCAAATTTCCCTTTGTTTAGGATATTTTGATCAATTTTTAATCAATGTGACTTTTTAAAAAATTATAGTAAAACATACATAATATAAAAATTTACCATTTTAACCATTTTTAAGTGTATAGATCAGTGGTACTAAGTACATTCACTCCCATTCTTGGCCATCCACCACCATGATGCATTTCCAGAACATCCTTCCCTTCCTAATTGGAAACTCCACACCCATTAGACAATAACTCAATATTCTCCCTCCTAGCTCCTAGCAACCACCATTGACTACTCCAAGTACCTCATATTAAGTGGAATATTATGGTATTTGTCCTTTTGTAACTAATTTATTTCACTTGCATAATATCTCTTCAAGTTTCACCCATACACCCATACACCCATATACCCATACCTGTGTCATCATTTCATTCTTTTTTAAGGCTAAATAAAAAGACTTGTACTTATGCTCCACATTTTGTTTATTCATTCATCTGCCAATGGACGCTTGAGTTGCTTCTACCTTTGGGCTACTGTGAATAATGCTGTTCTGAACATGGGTGTACAAATCTCTCTTTGAGTCCCTGCTTTTAGTTCTTCTGGATACATCTCCAGAAGTGGGATTGATGGATCATATGGCAATTCTGTGTTTAATTTTTTGAAGAACTTTCATACTGTTTCCATAATGGCTGCACTGTTTTACAACTTCACCCAAAGTGCATGAGGGTTCTAATTTCTCCACATCCTTATCACATCCTTACATGTTATTCTCCACATCCTTACATGTTTTTTTTTATTTCTGATAGTACTATTCTGTTATATCTCATTGTGGTTTTGATTTACATCTCTACTGATTAGTGATATTGAGCATCTTTTCATATACTTAGTAGGCATTCACACGCTTTCTTTGGAGAAATATCTATCTATGCAAGTCTTTTGCCCATTTTTAAACAAGTTGTTTGATTCTTGTTGTTGTTGATGTCACTTTGAGTAAACATTTATCTACTTTTTAATTCAGTGAGACAGACTTATCCAATGTCCAACAGTCTCTAAAAGGAAAAGCTTTGACTTGACTTCTGGTGAAATCAGGTCTGCCTGATTCTGAATTTGTTGTTCTTTCCACTGTATTATGGTGTTTCTCATAAATACCACCTTTGCTATCATCACTTTGGTCATAATGTGACATTCATATAGTCCTTTAGAGACCAACTCATGCTCACATCAACCCTTTGAGGACATTAGCCGTTAAAAATGTTAAATCACATTTAATCCTATCACTCAGATAACCAAAGGAATTTACTTTTATATTAAAATGGTCATAGAAGTAGCTTAAGAATTATATATCTAGTGCTATAAAAATACTTTAAATTCATAATAATTTTCCTTTGCTTATTTAGTTACCTAATAGTTTAAACACAATTTACTTGGCTTAATATATTTTCTTTAAAAAAAAACTCTATTGCATTTTGCTTATTTTTTTTTCTTAAAGTCATCAGGGTCACTGGTTTAACTTCATAGTCATTTCATTACTTTTATTGCTAGATGAAACACCATCTATATCCCTCCTTTAATATAAATCAGTTTCCAAATTCTGTCCTCTAAAACATCTTCAATTTTCTTTACTTTACACAAGTTAATGCAAATGTTCCACTTCTATTACCCCTGAGAACATACAACCAGCTCTGCTGATTCTACGAGTTCTCACTGGCCAAGTGTTCCCTAGCCTGCTGTCTATCAGAAGTTTCTACAAAGTTTTCATTTTCTCCTGATTTTTCACAGCACTGGGCTCTGGATTCCTTGTGAGCAGAAACAAATAATAATCAATGTATGGAATTTTCTGTTATTTAGACTATGATTTTTTCATATATAGAGTTTGACTTAATGCAGCATTTTCTGGTTTTGTGATTATATAAAACATTTTCTTAAAACCCTCAACCTTATGCTATTGACTCCCTTATATTTTGGTATTCCCCAACCCTATTTCAGGAATACATACAATATGCTTAATAATAATAACAACAACAATGATAAAAACAATATCTCCTTGAGTGTTTACTATGTACCAGGCCTGGCTCTAAGCAGTTAACATAAATTGATTTATCTATCACAATATATTTGAGATAACTTTATTTTTTAATTTTTTGGTACCAGGGACTGAACCCAGAGGTGCTTAACCACATCCCCAGCCCTTTGTATTTTTTATTTTTATTTTTATTTGATTTCTGGTAACACCATTCTGTTAGTTATATCTCATCATGGTTTTGATTTACATCTCTACTGATTAGTGATATTGAGCAAGCACCACAGGCTCTCACTAAGTTGCTTAGGGCCTTGCTAAGTTGCTGAGACTGGTTTTGAACTCTTTGTGATCCTCCTGCCTCAGCCTCTCAAGCTGCTGGAATTACAGGTGTACACCAGCAAACCCACTTTATCTTGACTTTATATAGGAGGACACAGAGATATAGATATATTTTTGAGGTCACAAAGCTAATAAGGGACACAGTCACAATCTGTACCCAGCCTGACTGCTAATATTAGATGTTGGTTCACAGTACATATCAATGGCTATAAGAGAATTTCCAAGCATGAATTCAATACATGAATTCAATATTCATGTATTCAATACATGAATTTCCAAGCAAGTATTTATTCTTTCAAGAATAAATTAGAGAATGTGTCAATTTATTAAAAAAGCACTTATTAAGCATTGATTCTATGTCTCTAGTATTTCAGATGAAATGGAAAAGAGAATTAGTAAAGCAATATCTACCCCGGAGGGAATTTAAAGCTGAGGAGATCTGAGATACTACCAAACAGCAGTAGAATCAAATTTGTGCAAAAGATTGTATAGAACAGATTGTTTGTGTTACCAGAAATTATAAAATAGAAAAATAATTGTAGAATCAATTTGTCATAGTGCAATGAGCTTGTATTATAGCGCGAATAAATTATAAAATTGAAAATCTTGATACAAGACTTCATTTAAACATCATGTACATCCACAAGACTGGGATTCTAATTAGAATAAGTTATATTCCATGTTTGTGTAAATATGTCAAAATATACTACCATGTATATCTAGAAAGAACAAATAAAAAGGAACTTCATTTAATTAATTCAGAAAATATTTATTAAACACCTACTATGTTCTAGGCACTGTTCTTAGTACTGATTGTTAAAAAATTTTAAAACCATGGAATGCATCATTGAGAGAAATTATGAGATTACTTTCTCTTCAAGAACTTAAAAATATGACAATATGCATTCAATTATGCACAGAGATAGAGAGATGGGAATGTTCATGTAGTATCCAATGATTCCAGAGTGACCACAGAGGGACATGTTGTAGCCCTGTTACTGTCCCATTGAGGTGCCCAGAGAGGAGTCATGAAGTCTTCTCAGGAGCTCACAGAAGTTTGAAGCTGGTGCTCTGTGTTTTTAATGGCCCAACCCAATCCTTACACCTTATTTTCCTCCTAAAACCTAGTCTAGAGTCCTCTGGAACAAGATCTGTGATCAGTGAACTCCCCTATGTCCTCATTATTCTGACCGCTCCCTGTCCTCCTGGCTTTGTTGAAACTTGGCTTTTTCCTGGAGTCAATACTTCCTCTTTAACCTCCCAAGGCTGTGTTCTCTCTCATACCAAGAGTATCTAAAGGCTAGGAGGTTAGGTGAGTTCTTTTTATATTTCTTTTACTGTTTTAAAACATTTGTTCCCCATCTTCTCTCAAAATGAACAAAATGAAGCTCCTGCCTTCAGACTACACAAATGCCTGGCAGCTGTCAAACATCTGCTCCCCAGTTCACAGCCGTGTATCCTCCACTGAAGGCCTTGCTTATGAGTGCTAGGTCTTATATATTCTACCCCTAGCCCTGTCATCTCTGGATGCCTTCAACATACTTATGAACAGATTCATGCAAGGCCTCTGTTCCTTGCCTTTCTCACCTTCTCCAGCCACAAACATCCACTACCAGGGTTACTCCCTAGACCTTGTTATTAGTGACATCTCCACCCTGATTTCAAACACTTCACTTGCTGAAAAGCACCTTATCAAAGCCTCCAGTCCACTGACCCTATCACATTTCTACTATTCCCTTACCTTTGTCTTCATAGCCTTCCTTACTCAGTTTAAATAACCCCTCACTTGTAATCACCCTCAACTCTTCTCTCCCTCCTCTCTCTCTCCCTCTGTCTCTCTCTACCCCTAGCAGAACTTCAGCAATCACTGAGCCAAGTTAACTGCCTTTTTCGGTAATTACACTCATGCAGCTAAAGACTCCTAGGTGGGGTGGGGTGGACACAAAGCTAGACCAATAAGTTTCCTTTTAAATTTACTTTTTTATGCACACAAACATACACTGATCACTACCTGGAAAACCTACTGAGCTTCCCCAGAAAATTCATTTTCCACTCCATAAGACAACTAGTTCACACTGTTTCTTTCTCCTTAATTTTTCCATATCCATCCTTACCCCTCTCAAAGACCTTGACTTCAACTGGGAAAATAAATGCTATTAGAGAGGAACTGTCTAGAATCACCTCCAATAAAATGTATACACATTTTCTTTGCTCCTCTTTTGTTAAAATGGAAAAAAATACCACTTTTGTATTAATGCTGAAGACCTTATACTCTGAATCTCATTCCCTGTGGCCCTCTTAGAAAGTATGGTGCTTCTGTTATTCCTTCCCTATATCCTCTGCATCAGTAGTTCTCAAAGTGTGATCTGTGAACTCCTGATAGTTTCTGTTCTTTCTCATCTTTTCCCACCCCACCAGTAAATAACACTGTGCTTAAACCTGGGAGTTTTCCTTGATTCCTCACCGTCCCTTATCCCTACTTCAAATCTACCACTAAATCCTGTCAATTCTGTTTCTATCATAAGCTGCCATCTGAACGCTCCTTAGCATCTCTAGTCTAAGTCACTATCATCTCTCCCCTGAGCCGATATAGTAGTCACTAAGGAGTCTCATTGCCTCTGCTCTTGTCCACCATAATCCTTTCTCTACACAACAGCCAGAGTGATTTCTTAACAACCCCAATTACAACATGTCACTCCTCCAAAGGAATCAATTGACAGCTGTCCATTGTTCACAGAAAGAAAGAAAAAAAGATATGGTGTTGCACACTCTGACTCCTGCCCAACTCTCCTGTCTCACGTCATTCCGTTCACAGATCGAAGTGGCTTTCCTTCTTCCATGTGCTCCAAGCCTTTTCCACCTCCTGGCTTTCACATTCATTAGATCTCAAATGTATAACTCAGAGAGGCTGTCCCTGATCACCATATTTTTTCATTTGTTTCTTTATTTAACTTACCAATATTTTATTTCTTATAACTTTTAAAATGCTTTTATTAATGTATCATGATTACACATAATAGTGGGGTTCATTTTGACATAATCATTCATGCATGGAATACAATTTGCCCCGTTTTTGGTCCCCAGTATTTCCTCTTTCCTCTTTTAAAAAGCTATAAAAATGCTTCTCATTTTTATAGTTTTTAAAAATTAGTGCTTAATAGATATACATAAAGGTGGAAATCTCTGTGTTAGAATCATATATGTATATAGCAGAATTTTGAACACCATATCTTAAATGTCCTCCTCAGATTACTTCATCACCTGATACTTTCCTTCATAATGTTTATCACAATTCTCAGTTATTTATTTGTTTTTAAATTTATCTTCCACCAGCCCAAATAGACTTCTTGAGAGCTTCTTGAGAGCAGAGACCTTATTTCTCTTGGTCATCCCTGGGTCTCCAGCAAGCAGAACATGCTTGGCAGAGAGCAGGTGCTCATCAATGTGTGTTAAATAAATAAATGGGTGAATAAATAAATTTTAAAATAATTGCTATTGCTATGTTCTATAAATGCATTATCTCATATAATCACCATGACAATCTTATTAGGTATTACTTATTATTATCTTCATTTGACAGATGAGGAAACAGAAATATAGAAGAGTTATTTGCTCAGAATTGTACAGCTGGTATAGGCTGTATTAGTCTTCTCAAGTTTTCACAACAAAATTCCATACATAGTGCCTTAAACAGCAGGAATTTAGTTTTCACAATTCTAGAGGTTAAAAGTTCAAGACTGAGGTGGGGGAGGTGCAGGGCAGAGATGAAGCAAGTTTTCTTAGTGTCTCTTTTCTTAAGGATACTAATCCTATCAGATCAGGGCCCACCCTCATGACCTCATTTAATCTTAATTACTTGGTTCTAGAGGCACCATCTTGAAATACAGCTGCATTGGGGGTTAGAGTATCAAATGTATGAAATGTTGGGACTGGGGGATACAAATGATCACTTCTCAACACTGACAGAGTCAGGATTCGAACCCAGCCTCGTCCAACTCCAAAGCTCATACTCATAATTGTTAAATCATATTTTTCTAGTCTCCTGGATCTTCAGCTCTGCCCCTGAACCTCTACACTGTTTGTTTTATACATTATTAATGGGTTGCCTCTCTAGTTCTCATATGGCACACACACTCATTGTAGTTAGGAGCTCCTGGTGCAAAGCCCAGCTTCACTCTTTTCTATCTCAATGAGGTGCAGCCAATAACTGAACAATTCTGGATACGTCTCAGCTTCTCTATCAATGAAATATGGACAGTAACAGAAGATACTCCTAGAAGCTTTTTCAGTTAGTGAGGGAAGGAAGAAAGGAGTCCTGGGACAAGTCCATTAAATACTTTGGAGTGGATGCACCATGATTCTCACGTCTTGTTGTTGTGAATATTTCCCTGAGTAATGCTGACAGCTGTGTGGATAGGGGTGGGAAAAGCTGCTTTGAGGCCAGCATGGTGACACATCCTGTGGGAAAGGCCCTGGCATGGCCAATATTTTCCCCTTCTCCATCTCCTGAATCACAGTGTTTTGTTCTGTTTGAATGAGGATTTTTATTTGTTTGTTTTATTTTTTGTCCATTTGCTCTATATACAGGCTGGGAGGAATTACCCTAGGGGGATCATTTTAGCATTCCTGCCTGATCCCACTGAGATGGGTGTTGCTCTGTCTGGAAGTTCTCAGGAATGGAATTTATCTACTTGTGATGGACAGACATTTGAAGATAACCTAAATAATCATAATAATAGCCAGGCATTGTTCTGAGGACTATATAAATATCAACGCCCTCTTTCCATAATAACCACACCTAGAGGTAGATGATCATCCTAGATAGGGGCTATAATAAGTCAGTCTTCCATATCCACAGGTTCTACCCTCGAATTCAACCAACTGTGGATGGGAGACAATAAAAACCAAAAATTGTGTTATTACTGAACATGTACAGATATTTTTCTTGTCATTATTTCCTTTAAATTATGACAAGAAGTTAAATAACATTTATGTTGTACTAGGTATTATAAGTAATTTAGAGATGATCTAAAGTGTACTGGAGAAAGTGCATAGGTTGTAGGCAAATATCATGCCATTTTATGTAAAGAACTTGAGCGTCTACAGATCGATATACCCAGAAGGTCCTGGATCCAGTCTCCCATAGAGAATGCCAGATAATTATAATTATTCCCACAGCCAAGCTGGGATTTGAACCAAGGGACTTTGGCTCTAGAGTTCGTGGTCTGAGCCATGACAAAACAAAGCATCTCCTATGTCTCCTCCTTCCGTTTCAGGCTGAAAGATGAGGCCATTCTAAAGCATCAGGAAAGGACATGCCATGCTTTATACCAGGGCCCAATTCCTGGAAATAGAGGCAAAACCCAGCAGTCCATAGAATCTACAGTTACCATTTAAGGGGCTGCCTCTCTAGTTCTCACATGGCTCACACACTCATTGTAGTTAGGAGCTCCTGGTGCAAAGCCTAGCTTCACTCTTTTCTATCTCAATGAGGTGCAGCCAATAACTGAACAATTCTGGATACATCTCAAGAAGGTAGGGATTGGTGCCCCTCCCAGGGCTCCAGAATCACCCTGTGTTTTCTTCCTCTGGGGCACAAATAAATCAGCATTTTTAACTAGGAGCTCAAAGGGACAGTGAGTTCCTCCAGGGCATGCTAGTGTCTAGATTAGCTCTGGGGCCCTCAGCAGACTGATCTGCAGCAAATTGGCAGGACCTGGATCAAGAACTGAACTATTATGATCCTGGACCTTGAAATAATAAATGCACTTATAGAATATGTGCTCAGGAATGAGTGGATGAAATGGGTCATGATAAGTGCTTGTATAATGTTTTTGATATTTCTAACTTTATATCCTTTTTATGTTCCCCTTAACACAGCATGAGGACCCTCAAACCAGAACAATCAAGACAGCATGTTGGTGCACACCTGTAGTCCCAGCCCTCAGGAGGCTGGGGCAGGAGAATTACTTGAGCTAGGAGTTCTAGGCCAACCTGGACAACATAATGAGATTCCATCTCAAAAAAAAAAAAAAAAAAAAAGTTAAAAACTTGAATCATCTGAGAAGTGTGGTAAGAAAGTATTTTTTCAGGCCCCCCAAAACACTGAGATCCCAAATCTGTTGCTTTCTGTGGTTTTTAGAAGCATTTTACAGGAATAAATTTTATGTGTAATCAGAAAAGTACACATATTATAAATGATTCTTCACAAATTCAATATACCTATGTACCCAGAACCTAGAAAAAGATACAATATCATTAGAGTATTTTTGGTTTTTTAAACAAATAATCCTGATAATTCTCATACAAGTTCTCCCAAACACTGAGAAACACTGAGTCATTGCCCTGAAACTCTGTAAGTAGTACTACTTATGTATGTATCTTTGAGAAACACACATATGAGAGAACTGAGGGTAATTGTTCCTTGGCCACCAGGACTCCCAGGGCAGAATGGTGGAATTGGACTGTGAGTGGGAAATAGAGAAGGTCAATCAGGTCACCCACTGGCTTTCTGCATAGAAGAGAAATAGAGCTCATGAATTCCCAGCACATGAAGTGGGACTTCAGTGTTAGATGCCAGGGATAGTCCTGTAGTTAATGAAGCCACTAAAGCAAATAAGCTGTCAGAGCCAAGACAGAGGGACCAGTAGACCTTAGTCACCGAGTCACATTCCTATAGGTGCCATCTGAATTAGATTGGATCAAAGCCTTCAGAGATTCATTCATCCTTTTTTTTCTCTCTGTCCCTCTGTTTCTTTCCATCTCTCCTTCTCTCCCTCTTGGGCATATGAGCAGGGACATACACATACACCCAACCCAAGACTTGTCTTGGAATGTTCTTTCCCATGCTCCAATAAAATGTCTTGTACTATGGGTCAGATTTGCTTTGATTCTTGAAATACCTCTGACATTTTCCTCTTATTTTTTTCTTTCTTCAAATTATTTTTGATTCCTGATGTTCAGACTTAAGAAATTACTGAAGTTGTGAACCTGACCCTATACAAAAGTTAAAAATTTGGGTGGTGGAAAACAATAGATGGAGTGATCCTGCTGTCTCTTAATCACCCATCAGCAGATTCTCCCAAAATTGAAATCAACCTGAGTGTTCTAACCCACATCTATATTTTACCCCCAGCATTGGAAACCCTTCAGAAGATAGACTTTTAGCAAGTACAGATATGAAAGGGAGAAAGAGAGGCCTCATTTTATCACTGGACTTTAAATAGTTTCTCAAGTTTTCTGTTTAAATTGCAACCAGTACCTCCAACTTTTAATTTTTTTTTTAGTGTTGTATATTCAACAAAGGATTTAATTTTGTTGTTGTTGATGTTGTTTACTGGATTTGGCTCCTGAATTCTTTCTTCATTTTTTTTTTTCTGGAAAAGAGTTGGGAGTATTTCAAACTAAGTTTGGAAGGAGTTGCCTGGGTCCTATAAAGATGAATAAAATGAGCAAGATTTCTGCATAACTCCTTTTCTGCCAACCAATTAGTAACCAAAATGACAGTCTTCATCCACTGGTCCCATGGAGAGCTCATGCACAGCCCATTCACAGAGAAGTCATAGAGGGGAACTTTTTACATTTTACCAATCATTAGTTCAACAAATTGTTTGAGTGTGCTCTGCATGTGTCAAGTACTATGGCAGGTGCAGATCACCAAATGCAAGCTCTGTTTCCAGTCTCTGTTTTTAATCTCTTGGTAGGGACACTCTAACAAGAAAATGGAATATAGATCTCTTAAATCATTTTAGTTCCCCTCCACCTGTCTTCACTCTTCCTAGTGCCTAAAGTTGCACAATTGAGGAAAAAGTAATTCCTTTCAAACCTGGGTCTTTTATCAGTGCTGTTGTTAACATCTGTGCTTGTTTCAGGATGACTCTTCCAAAACTAATGAGAGCCAAGATTCTTTCCAGTCTCTGCAAATCCAGCTGACATATTGCAGCAAGCCCACAGCCTCACCCAAACTCTTGATTACAGGACCTGTTTATTTTAACAAGACAACCAGCTCTGACTAGACCACTATACCTGTCTGCTTTGCAGAATTAAAAGTTGTGTTCTACTCCATTGTCTTTTCTAATTTTCAAACTTTTGATCTCATTCCAAATTATACACACCAATTTGTATCAGCAGGATGATGGTCATTATGGAAAATTCAAAGAATGGATCTGCCATGTGTTTAAACATATACACACAGCAGTGTAGTTTTGATAATAACTTGATTCAGGTTGCATTTGTACCTTTAACACTTTTCAAATTGACACTTCCTCCAATGTAAAAACCAGGTACCAAATTTAAAAGTCTTACAATGAGATTCAACATTTTTCTTTAATTCACTTCAGGTGTGTATACCTGGATTTAAATCAAATCTAGTATATGAAAATGAAGTTACACCCATCCAATTGAGAACAAGACATTCACTTTACAGAATAATTCTTTACCAAAGGGGTAAAGTAGGGGAGCTTTCCTAGTATAAGCAAGCACTTTATAAAATTTTTAATTTAAATACAGTATTTAGACATCCATGTCCATGTGTAAAGAGAAGACTGCTGAGGTCAGGCAGATAGCTCATGTTTTTTTTTTTTTTTTTTTTTTTGAGCCTTTATCCCATTTCAAATGGAATCCAAATGACTTATTAACATCTGGTTGGCATCTAGTGCCCTACCTAGAATCATTCTGAAACAAATTGCTTGAAGACATAGGTCAATAGTTGCCCCTATTCCAGCCCTCTCAGACAACCCCCTTTCATAGACTTGAGGTCTTTCTAGATTTATGTGGTAGTTGTAGTACCGAATTTGAATACTGTCCTAGAAATGGTTTTAGCTTTATTAATTGTATGAGTTTAGCTCAATGCTGGGTCCTCAAGAAATCTGCCCAGAAAATTATGGCAGTTGATGCAATGCAATGAGAAGGAGCTGTCACTATCCAGAATCGGTGTCTTTTGGTTAACAAGAATACATTAAAATGAGATTTGATTTGGATTATAGAGCAACGTTTTACAGTGGCCTATATTAGGCTACCTTTATGGGCAAATTATTAAAATAATAACAGTAAATTAAAGACCAGATATGGGTCTAAGCCAATTAGTGATGATCTCTCATAACCACAGGGATTGCTTCAGGGATGTGTGGGGGACCCTCTCAGGCCAATGGGAATTAGACCCACCATGTTTGTTGGAACTAATGAAGAAGAAAACCTTTTTCTTCTGCTGAATCTAAACCTTATAAAATATAAGTTAGTGATTTCTGTGAGTTGCCTTAAAGTGAAACTAAAGAAAAAGAAAAATTAATGTTAGAGAAATCCAAGTCCAGATAAAATTTTTTGAGTGCTGGTATGTAACAGTTATAAGGCCAGATATAATTTAGTATTTTTCAGTTAAGTGAATGAGTAAATTCACTTCTTTACTTAGGCAAATTTAGGTTGACTTTTTATCATTCCCAAAATGAAAGATCCCTGACTCCTCCATGGTTTTCACATCAATTAAGACCTACACATTCTCCTTCCAAAATATCTCATATCTCCCTTGTCATATTCATCTCAGTGGGATGCAATCTCTACCTTTCCGACTTTTGTTTTCTGCTGTCTGTCTCCTGCAATTTCCACTCAAGTGTTTTGCATTCTGATTAGGTATTCAATCTTTTGAAAAAGTTTGATGTAAATCCCTGGTGAACTTGCTATTCCCAAGTTCAAATCCTCCAGCCTCTAGATCAAATGATACCTTGTCAACGAAGTCTTCCCTAACTCATAACTGGGAACTGAGTCTCCACACTCTGAGCTCTTACAGCCTTTGCCCCTCTACTCCTGAGGACTTTCCTTATTACTTTCTCTTTTTACATTTTATTATGGCTACTCGTAGACACGCTCTATCTAGTCTCCTTTCTAGAATTCTTTCCTACTGGGCATTTTTCCTCAGTGGGTCTGTTTTAGATTCAGTTTTGTGTGTGCCCATTCCCTCTCCTTCCATCTAATATCCCATGAATGTTTATTGAATTGGTATAAATGGAGAGGTGAGAAGGTTGTTCAATAATTTTTTTAAACTTGCTTTTTGACCAAAAAAAAAAAAAAAAACAACAACTTGTGAGTAACCTATCCTGTTGACCTATCCTAACTTTAAATAAACTCCCTATTGAAATGCATAAGGATACTTGAAAATTGACTTTCTAAAGTACTAGATTTCATACTCTCCCCTATTTTGCTCTATAAAATTGCCAGTACAAAAGTAAAACTTAGGTAAATCTCTGGCAAAGCTCTTACAAATTCTAAATTACTCTGCTGATGAGATCAAGTGCCACATGTACAAGTAATTGGAAGTGTCTCATGACCAACAGTTCTCTGAATTGTGTTAATAGGAGCAATAACATGTGTTTAAGTGGTGTGCCACAGTTTACAAAATGCTCTACAGACATTACTTCATTGCTATTTCACAACAACCCTGTGAGATCAGTAGGGTAGAAATCATCAGCCCTGTTTTACCAATAAGGAAAAGGTAAGATCTAAGAGAGGCTGAGCAAATAGCAAGTTTCTATAACTAAGAAGATGACAGAACTAAGACTAAAATTCAAGATTTCTGGCTTCTAGTCCAAAGCCCTTCCAATTATTCTACACTATTTACCCCAGGCTAGCTAAGGTAATTTTATTCCCTTGCTGGTAATTGATTTAGCAAAGGCCTTATGACCACTGAATCCTAGCCATTGAAATATTGTAGATTGGAGAGGGGGTGATTTTCTTGCTCCTAAGAGACATACAAAGAGAAGACCCCTTTTTATTTCTTCTGGATGTGATTGCATAAAGTATTCGTTGGTTATTTCTCCCTCCATATTGCCACAAGCCTGAGGGCAGAGCAGTACAGCAGAGGAACAGCCCAACAAAGCAAAAATGGGGTCACACTGTCCTTGAACTTCTTGATATATGAGATAATTTATTTCCTTATTATTGTTTAAGCCTATGTGAGCTGGGATTTCCTGTTACTTCCATATAATCTTAACAGAAACAATGCGAAAACTTTATAATATATATATATATATATATATTGGGGGCAGAGAGTCCTTTGTTTCAATCTCCTCTCTAACACTTTTAACTGGAAATGGAAATGTCAGTGCTCCAAACAGTTAAGTAACATTAAAAAGTAAAACATTCATAAGTTTTTTAAAAAAGGGATAGGAGTTGCTACTACTCAGGGTTATTTGATCAAACGTAATTATAAGTGATCATTACTGTTAAGATGGACTTCAACTATGTCAAAGCTGTAAGAACTTAATAAAAATAGTTTTAAAAATAGTTTTAAACGATAACTTTACACAAAAGGATTTTATTGATTCACTCATCCTGTTTCTTCTGGTCAGGCAGGTATTAGAGGGTTGATTCTTAGATCAAGAATACCCAACCTCTGAGTGAACTTCATTTCTCTAAACCCTGATCATTGCACAAGGTTGGGCAGGGGATGAAAGAGTTGATAATAAAATTACGGATTGGAGCTGGGTTGGGGCGGGGGGCTGCTACCAAGACTGGAATTTGCCTTGAAGTCAGCAATCAATCCTTCAGAGAATAGTCTAATAAATCAAAGACTTGTTATTTATTTGTTTTCAATTTTTCCATCAGAAATGTTTTTAAGGATTTAATAGTTCAATTTTATTGCACTATAAAAGAGAGTGGGAAAAAAAGAAACTACTGTCTCTTGTCCTGAAAGAAATGATAATTTAGATAACCTCATTTTACCAATATGCTATTTAGCTATTTATAATAGTCTCCCTTATCCATAGGGAATGTGTTCCAAGACCCTCAGTGAATGCCTGAAACCTCAGATAATACTAAATCCTACAAATACTGTATTTTTACTGTATATACATACCTACAATCAGGTTTAATTTATAAATTAGGTATAATATAATATTAATAAAATAATAACAAAAGTACTATTATAATAATATACTATAATACAAGTTATGTGAATATGTTCTCTCTCAAAATATCTTATTAAACATTTACATTTTCACTTAAAGGAAGCACTTTACAGCTTCTCTTTGGCATAACCAAGTTGCTAGCATCACTACTCTTGCATTTTAGGACCATTATTAAGTAAAATAAGGTTTTGACACTAGTAAGTTAATAACATTAATAAGTTTTTTAAAAGTTAATAACTTTTAATTACATTACTGTGATACTGCAACAGTTGATATAACTGAGATGTCTAGTTAATGAACAGGTAGCATATACAGCATGGATACAGTGGACAAAGAGATGATAATTTTCCCAGACAGGATAGAGTAGCACAGCTCAAGATTACATCATATTTCTCAGGAATAGTATGTGATTTGAAACTTGTGAATTGTTTATTTCTGGAATTGTTTATTTCCATTTAATATTTCTGTGCCTCAGTTGACTGAATAACTGAAAGCTCAGAAAGTAATACAATACTGTGGATAAAGAGAGGCTGCTATTTACAACTATGAGATTATGATAGTTTAGACTTCCCAGGTCTTCCTGGATTGGAGCCAAGTGATTCTTATTTCAAAATTAAAACAAAAATTTCATGTCATCTTGGAGTGGTGTCACATTCCTAGGAAGAACTCATTTTTATTGTCAGCATAATCCTCAAAACACACTGTCATGTATTATTCTTCTGTTTGATGGAGTGAGTTCACTGCTTGCCTGGAGATTATGCCTCACTCTGGGTATACAAAATTGCCCAAACAGGGCCCCAGCTAGCCTTGCATACAGAATCAAAATGTTGTATGCTGCAGGAAAAGCAAGAAAAGCCAAGATCAGGTCTGCTAGGAAAGCGTGAGGCTCCTGTGCATAGTGACTTCAAAGCTGTTTATTAACAGTTTTGGTTTAAGTTTTAGTTTCCTAGGGGACAGGAACGATAATGTGAGCAACTATTTAAAGATACCACAGGATCTACAGCTAAGTGTTCTCACTAATTTTAGTCTGCCGGAAACTCAGATAAGAAAGTCACTCCTCCTTGAAGGAAATCCCTACCTGTAGCTGCTGGTGTCAGTACTGGAATCTCCTCTCAGGGTGACTTTGGTTGCCTCTGTCAGGGTGACAGGCTCTGAGTGTCTCCCTCCTCCAGGAGCCCAGGGCAGAGCTGCAGCACAAGATCGACCTGCCTTCATGTGGTAAGTTCCAGTTTACTCCCCCAGCCTCTGAGAGAGGCCTTTCTCTCAAATTAGTGCAGCAACACAAGGGCCTGTCCTGTACAGGTGGAAGAGAGAGCTACCCCTCCCCAGTGCTCTGCAAGGCTTTGAAGTGAATAGAACACTGATGATTATTCTTGTGGTTTCCCTAATCTGTGTACTGAGGGCAGCAGGAACCAGGTGCTCCTGTGATTGAAATAAAAGGTTACTCCTCTGAATGAGCAGGAAGTAAATTGCCTTCTGTAGATACAAATCCTGTTTCACCCCTGGACTGGCCACCTTTAACTCACTTTTAAAACGTGATGAATCACTGCCATTCCTGGGATGGTTGTGGGGCTCATCATGGCCAGATGTCTGTTTAGCAACTCTTACCTCACAGAAGCAAAGGAAAACCTAGAGGGCTCAGACTGTGTCTAAGGAATGCCAGAACAATCTGCTGGAAGCCAAAAATAAGTCTCAAGTTTAGTTCATCTTCTTCTGTTTTCAAGGTCAGACTGACATAATTTCAATCAACACAGCCAAACCAGTTCCCCCTTACCTTTGCTGGAAACAGCTCCCTGTTGTCTATTCAATGACCTCCACTTGCCACCCTGCTATTCAGTCTCCTCTGTGCTTTTATACTAGTAGTCTTTCATAGAGTTGTTCTAATAGTAATAAAAATAACGAGCAGCTAAAATAATTTGAGAATTAGGCTCTGTGCATGTTAATATGTTGGTGCATTTTCTAACTTAATCACTATAACAGTGTGAGGAGTGTACTGTTCACCCTGCTAGTTTGCAAATGAGAAAACAGGCCTTCCCAGTGTGCCTGTTATTCTGTCTGCCTCCCTCCCACCAATTCTCCACCCTTCGCTGCCCTGCTTTGTGCAGAGGAGACTGATCCTTATAGACAGCAAAACCTGACTCCCTTGCGAGCCGACTTTGGTAGGCCTCTGAAGATCAGAGGGTAGGCATAGAAGAGGTCAGAGTGTTTCTTTTCCATTTCCTTCCTCCTTGAGGACCAATTTCTTGCAGCAGCTGCATCTCTTTACAGACCATTCAGCAATTGCAGGCAGGTTTTTCTCCACGGTGCTCAGGTTCGCTAGGCTCTGGTACAGCATTTCATTCCTTCTACCTCCCCACCCAAGCCTAGCAAGACTTCCTGCTGTTGCTAAATGCTGGATGCTTTTCTGTTCTTGTCTGTTTCCTCAACCCTTTCTTCACATCCATCAGTAGCCGCTTCATTAAAGTCTCTTCATTTGAGTCAATCTGGGGTGAATTGTGTTCCTGCCAAGCCTCTTACTGATATACATGGCCTAAAAGAGTGTAGACCAAAGATGCAAACTTGGTACACTATAGTCAGGGAGAGAAAATGTACACTGATACAAAAAAAGAAAAACATTATAAAAGCCATGAGAAAGTTTTAGAAACCATATGGGAAATCAAAAGCCAATAAAAACTACTTTCAAGGATATGACATAGACAAAGTGGATATGAAGGAGAGTTTTAAATATGAACAGACAATAAGGCAAAGAAGCAGACCACATTTAGGGAACAGAAGTGGCACAGTCCCAGCAGTGGAGAAATGTGTTCTTTAAGACTCCACTGTTCCGAAATGTTACTGCCATATAGGCGGGGAAAGGATTCTACCATCAAATTAGAGTGCGTAACTTTGAGATGACTGAGCTTAACCAGATTTCTTTCCTTGGGACTTCAAAGAGCACTTAAAAGGCTAATGTGCATATTTAACTAACCTTTTTTCATAATCCATTAATGTCTTCCAGAAGTGAGGAAAGGAATAGAGTTTGGGAGATGCGTATTATCCAATAAGAGTCTATGATCCTGTGGGACTCCATAGTAGAGCAATTCAAAACACACATGGCAGCCAAATTCAGAGCCTACTCCACAGTGTTCTGCAGAAAGTCAATCAGAATGTCATAAGTCATTCTGGATAAATGGTGCCCAGAATGCCATCATATAGACAGACATAGCAAGAGTAGTGAAATGTGGCTAGCAAGCCAAGTGGAAACAGAGTTTATTTTGACATGACCTGTAAGGAACTATTGTGCCCAGACATCAAACAGAAGTTTGGATTTATGTCCTGGAAAATAGTGAAACCCCAGTGATAAAAGTTCATGTATAGTGTGCCCCACTCCTAGAGGCTAGCAAGCCAATTATGGCATATCTGATATTTTAAACAAATCATTATTTTGCTTATTAATTAATTCAATTACTCATTATATAAAAATTAATTGAGCTTTTACTAGAAGAGCTCTGCTAGACTATAGAGGAAAACTTTAAAGACTATAAAAGAAAACAAAAAAGAGTCCCTGATTATAAGGTGCTTTGGACCACTTGAGTTTGAACATATAAATATACATAATTACAACATAAATTTTTCATGTAATTATCCAAAAACAAAGAATGAACTTACACATCTAGCACTGAAGGGTTTAGAAGCCTTCAGAGTAGAGTTGATATTTGAGACTGAAGAATGAATAGAATTTGCCAGGACAAAAAGGAAGAAACCTCATGAATTCAAGTATTTGACCACACAAAAGCTTATTGCTTGTAAGAGAGCAAAGAAAGAGTCCAATATTCATGGGTGAATGTAGACATAAATTGAAAACAAAATAAGTTTCCAAAAAGGCTTTTTATAGAGATTTGTTATGATGTAAAATCTCAATTTTCTCTTTTGTTCTTCATCATCAGGCCTAGACGCAATTATAGTCCATTAGAGAAGACCAGGGCCAGCCTCTAGAGACTCTTTGAATTTGACCAGAGAAAATGAGAAACATAGTTATTTTGAAATGTTTCTAATTCTTTTAGTTTAGTTTAGAATAGTACCCACAGTGTACAGTACACAGGAAATTGCGAGTACTCAAATCTACTTTCCTTCCTGATAATTTTAGATCACCATGTTCTTTAAAATAGGACTAAAGTTTTTCTTGCTGTGCAGCTTTTTGGTTTCTTACAGTATTATGTATATAAATGTAACAATTTAACTCTATACATATTTTATGTTATGTTTTTATATATTAAACCTTTACATATCTATATTCGGTGTGATAACCTCTCATATTTCCAAACGCTTAAAATAAGTAATCTATATTGAACAAAAATAGAAATTTTTAGAAAATTTTAACTGTAATACAAAAATATTTATTACATGCTGATTCATCTTAATGTTTCTTTTTTAATTATAGAAGTCTGTTGTCATTTTATTTCTCCATTATGTAAGACTTTAAATTCAGCATTATTAAAAAAAAAAAAAGGAATCTTTTCCCCTTAAAACACTGACAAATATATAGACCTGGCAATTGTAGAGGTTTTTTGAATGAATGAATTGATGATATCATAAGGTAGATTGGAGGAGGAAGACAAAACTTACTACATCTGTAACTTTTCCTAAATTCAATACTAACAAACTCATAGTTGCCCATAGATTAGACTGATGAAAAGAAGATGTAAGGGTTGAACAGGAGAAATGAAAGAAATTTTGCCTTAGGAAGTTTGGGTTAAACTTTGTAGCACTGGTGATATAACAGTTTGATTCATTTGTTTGTTCATTCAATGATTTTTTTAAAACATTTAATGCACATTCACAGTAGTAAACCCAGTAGTCCTTGCTGATACTATCATAGACGGTGCCAGTTTAGAACTGAGTTGTGCTGAGCTCTGTGCTATGTGCTTGGCATTCATGATCTCACTGAATTCTTCTAACAGCCCTAAATTAGTTCCATGGTACAGAGAGAAAAGGAAGTTCACATAACACTTCCATGGTAAGTAAGTAAATGAATTCTAAATTAAATCTAAGTAAGTGTGATTCAGAATTCCACAGTCTTCATTACTCTAGTTCCCAAGGTAGGCATGCAGATACCCAGGGATAAAAATGGTGTGGGCCATCTTCCCACGAGGATTACAATGTCACAGTCTCAGACTCTAAGAGTGGGTCATCTAGGCTCTCTTTAAAGATGAGAAATCAAGGCCAATAAGTGAGGTGTTTCAACCAAGGACACACATTACCTTCATGAGCCAGACAGGTGCAGAAGGCCCCCAACCCACTTCCTTAGCTCTCATTCCAGTTTTCTTTTCACTCACTCTATGGAACTGAAACCTCTACTTACTGAGTAAACTATGAGATCCACATAGCACTTTGTTATAATCACCAAAGTGGGGGTGGGGGTGGGGCATCTGGAAATGATTTTTATTTGAATTTAGGTTTTAACTGATACATAAAAATATAAAATTGTACATATTTATGGAGTGTTATATGATGTTTTCAGTACATGTATACATTGTATAATGTTTAAGTCAGAAAATACTTTTTAAATATGTAAATTTGTATCCTTAGAAATAATTCTTGGGGATATAGCTCAGTTGATAGAGTGCTTGCCTTGCATGCACAAGGCCCTGGGTTCAAACCCTAGCACCACACACACGCACACAAAAAAAAAAGAAAAGAAAAGAAAAGAAAGAAAAGAAATAATTCTTATCAATAACTTTCAGATTGACTTGTTGAAGAATTGAAGATGCATCTTGGGATCATGAAAAATCAGCACTAAAATTGAGTTGAGCAGTTTAGAATTGGCATTGGGTCTCCTACCTTCCTGCCATCCTAACTTTCCAATTAGCATTCAGTCCCATCTATCTACTCTTCTGAAGCCGTTGAATAGGTCATTCCTAAGTTATAGCACAACTGGAACAAAAGCAAAATACAATCAAAAGGATGTTGAGAGGTGAAATGACAACAACAACTGATTCAACTCCTTACTGAAAGCACTAGAAAAGGCAAGTCCAGAAAGCAGCACAACACAATGAAACTCAGCTAATGTGTAAAACAGGCTGGGCAAAACTCTCAGCTGGGTTAACTTAGTAGTTTAGCACCAGGTATCCGATTTAATCACTTTGAACTTCAGCCTCCTCATCTGCAAAATGGAGAAAATCAGCCCCTGTCTGTGGCGTGAATCTGTTTCCCCAAGTTCATATGTTGGAAACTTAATTCCCAAATGAACAGCTTGAGAGGTGGTAACTATAAAAGGCAGAACACTTATAAATGAATTAATATTGTTATCCAGGAAATGAAATCATTATTGTAAGAGCAAGTGTGTTAAAAAAGTGAGTTTGGCCCACTCTTTTCATTGTTGTTGTTGTTTTTAGATATACATGACAACAGAATGTATTTTGACATACATACATGGAGTACAACTTCCTATTCTTGTGATTGTACATGATGTGGGATTACGTTGGTTGTATATTCATATATGAACATAAGAATTTTACGTCTGATTAATTCTACTGTCTTTCCTATTCCAATCCCCTCTTCTTTCCCTTCATTCCCTTTGTCTAATCCAATGAACATCTATTCTTCCTCCCCCTTCCCCTTATCGTGTGTTAGCATCCACATATTAGCTAGAACATTGGGCCTTTTGTTTTGGGGATTGGCTTATTTCACTTAACATGATTATCTCCAGTTCTATTCACTTACGGGTAAATGCCATAATTTCATTCTTATTTATGGCTGAGTAATATTCCATTGTGTATATATACCACATTTTCTTTATCCATTTATTTGTTGAAGGATACCTAGGTTCCATAGCTTAGCTATTATGAACTGAGCTGCTATAAACATTGATGTGGCCGCAACACTCTAGAATGCTGATTTTAAGTCCTTTGGATATAGATTGAGGAGTCTGATAGTTGGGTCAATGGTGGTTCCATTCCATGTTTTCTGAGGAATCTCCATACTATTTTCCATAGTAGTTGTACCCATTTGCAATCCCATCAGCAATGTATGAGTGTACCTTTTCCCCCACATCCTCACCAACACTTACTGTTGCTTATTTTCTTGATAATTGCCATTCTAACTAGAGTGAGATAAAATCCCAGTGTAGTTTTAATTTGTATTTCTCTAGTTGCTAGAGATGTTGAACATTTTTTATATATTTGTTGATAGATTGTAGTTCTTTTTTGTGAAGTGTCTGTTCAGTTCTTTGCTTATTCATTGATTGGGTTATTTGATTTTTTGGTGTTAAGTTTTTGAGTTCCTAACATATCTTGGAGATTACAAGTTTGGCTCATTCTTGTATGCTCTCTGTCTTGCTCTTGCTCTCTCTGCAATGCAATCCCTTCTGCCTTGCTATTATGCAGTAAGAAGGCCCTCACCAAATATGGCCCCCTCAATCTTGAACTTCCCAGCCTCCAGAACTGTGAGCCAAATAAATTTCTGTTCATTATAAATTAGTTAGTCTGAGGTGTTCTTTTACAACATCACAAAATAGACTAACCCTTCCCTCTTTTTCTGTTTATCTTGACCATTCCATGCAATAAGATATATTCCATGGTACCTGGCATAGTGTGTGCATTCAGTAAACAAAGCTATAATTATTACAATTTAGTCCTAGTTCTGCTCCCTTAACTTATACATCAGTCGTCCTATACAGTGAAAATTTTTCTTTTTATCTATGTTACAAGGTGGTTTTGCTAACACAGTTAGGTGATATGTATCGAAACACTGCCCTGATCTTCATTCTTTAAGCACCAGCTCAACTCCTATTGCCTCAAGGATGCTTCAGCACCTGTCAGAGTGGGAATTAATAATTCTCTCTTCCATATTTTGCAGCTCATGTCCATACCCTGATCTAACCTGTATCTTGACATACATACATGGAGTACAACTTCCCATTCTTGTTGGATTTTGTATAATGTCCATAGCATAATAGTCCTTGAGGTAAGGGATATTTGCTTGCTCTCCCCCAGAGCCCCAGAGACCTTATGCAGAGTGGGGGAGTCAGTGAATGTGTGGGCCTTTCCTTGCATTTTTAACCATTCAGTTGCCAAGTACATAAAACATATTTGAGATTTACAAGTTTAAATGATTTCTGAGAAGAATGATTTCTGATTTCTTGAGAAACAGTGAATGTTTTGGTTTGTTCTTTTCTGGGGGTTGATGGAAGAGATGGAACAAATACAAAAAGAAAAGCAGATTTCTAGGCTTAGCATGAGGACACCTGCGTTTTACACAGAATATTTTTCTCAAAGGTCAAAATGCTCTACAAACCTGTCACAGTTGTTGACTATATGGCATTCAAAACCAGGTAATACCCCCTCCTTTTTCTATTGACAGTTCCAGGGAACAACAACAGTGGATAGGCCTTTTCCAAGCCTAACGGGCCCCCTCCCCTCCCTAATCATGAGTCATCTGCAGCTAGAAATCCAATTGTTAGCATACCCCTGCAACTGGCTGAGGAAGTCATTTGCTCTGGGGCCTTTCTATGCCTTAGTTTTTCTCTCCAAATGATGAAAATAATCATCCTGTCCTCCCTAACTCCTCCTGGAGACACTACAACTGCTAGGAAAAGTAAGCAATGAAAGTCCAAGTGGGTTGAGGTGGTGCTAGAGAAGCCCGCTCAAAAGCAGAGCTAAGGCATGTTCCTTTTGCATGACACATGTAACAGCAGCTATATTTATTAGGGCCTTACTGAATGAAATTGTTCTAAGCACATCATATGTATTAATTTGTTCAATTCTTTAAAAAAAGATCCATGAAGTAGTAGTGATTTTATAGAGGAAGAAATCAAGTCACAGGAAGGCTTAGCAAAACCACACAGCTAGTAAATGGCAGACACTGAAATGGTACCCAGATACATAGTGGGTATACTGGGATACCCTCAACTGTGCAGTTATAGTGTGTACCTGTGATCATCTCTTCCATTTTATGCTTGCCACAATATTTGCACATAATAGGTGCTTAATAAATATTTATTGGGATAAATCTAACAAAACTTGAGCATAGTTGAGAATTCATTCCTTTTTTCCCTTCCTTCTGACTCTACCACCAGATCCTCTATTAAATAAGATACTTGACTTTTCATGGTGTTTTCCAATTAGGAGCTAAAGACCCTTGAAGATTCCTAATTTATTTTTTCATTTTTATGATAAAAAGTGAATATAAGCACATTCTGGATTATTGGGATGGCCATCTCATACTAAGTACTATATCTGGATTTCAGATTATGTGCTCTTCTTTGGCCCCAGGAGTTACCACTTATTATTATGTGAAAAGGAATATGCTAATAAGAAGGGAGGGACATAAAGAGAATCCCTAAAAGATGTATTAGGTCAAGTAAAAGTCAGATATTATAATGATATAGGGTGATCAAAATAGATGTGGAAGGGAGTGTACCTCACAGATCATGAGAGTGTTAGACACACAGAGAACTCAAAGATCCTCACATCTAAGCATTGGTACCCCCATGACACTGAAAGTAGTCAAAGAATCTGTACCAATTTAATTTTATAGTTCTGGAAGATAATTTTTATATTTGATTTTGGTTTTATTGTTTTTAACAGATCACCAGCCTGTGGTTTGTTTTGGTTTTATTCTCAAGTTGTTCAAAAGCTGAAATAAGTTTATATCTTTTTACGTCTATATAGTATAGGAATGGTTTTAGAAGAAAATTTAAGCGAAGACTAGAGAAATCTAAGAAAAATTTGTCCTTAAAATGGTGGATAATATTGATTTCTCTTATACTTGAGAAACACCACACAATAATGTGTTCCAGGCTTTCTTATTTAAAATCAATTGCAAACACAAACACATCAGGTATGTCAATAACCCCTTGTTGTCCAATAGTATGTTAGGCCCTCCCATTCTGAGAGCAGGCTTTCACAGGAAAAAGGAAAGTTAAGTGGCTTGATAGAAAGAAATGTGGCCTCGGTGCAAATTTTTGTCGTATCATTCAATAGCTGTGTGACTTAGAGCAAGTCATTAAACCTCTCCAAACCTCCAGCCTTTATTGTAAGTTAGCAGTAATCTCTGTACTCTCTAAGCCACAAAGGGCTGTATGTGAAGCTGACGCACAGGAGGTGAATAGCAAGGTTCCAGCATTTGTTCCTTAAATGGAGGTCACCATTTAAGGTCGCCTGTGGCAAGGAAAAGCCCGAGGAACCCTCTGCTCTCCCCAGCTGTGGACTCCTTGGCCTGACTCAGGAAAGCAGGCCCACTGCGATTCCACCAGCTGGTACCCTGGTGCCCCGCCCAAAGTAGCCAGCTGGGGAGAGGGGATAGTGTCGGGGGCTCACCAGCCAGTGAGCAGTTCAGAAATTGCCTAGTCCCTGCTATGCTCCGGACACACGCACTGAACTAAGTGGGTGTTGCAGGGGATGCAAGGCATTGGTGGTCCTGCGAACTGGAATGCAAGTTTCTGTTCTTTGTAGACACTTGAGACACTGGGTAAAGCGGAAAGGAATTCAGTCATCACTTTAAAGCGCTCAAAATGTATGTGGGTGGTGAGCGCATAGGTTTTGAGCCAATTCAAATTTGCCTAGGGACACCCCATGCACCATGTGTATAACTATTTTTAGTTCCAGGTAAGAGGGGAGCTCCCTTGGGGAACACCTTGTCTTTAAGAGCTGGCAGCGGACTCAGGGCCACGAACAACTTCAGAAGGCTGAGCCCCAGCCCGGGGTGCCCGTAGTTCAAAGGGTGAAGGCGCACGGTCCTGGCCAGAGCCGGCTCTAGCTGGCGCCGAGAAGCCCGGACTGGTGAGTGCTGCTGCGCGGGGGCCCACCTGCGCTGGGCCGCTGGGCAACAGACTCAGAGGAGCATTCCTGCCCTGGCCGGGGACGGGCGACGCCGAGAGGGGGGCGCGGCCGTGCGGTGGGGCGGGCTGCTGCAGCGCGGCTTCCCCGAGGCCGAAGGCGGGGCGGGCGGGCCTCGAGAGGCGCGGGGGGCGGAACCGCCCGCTGCCGGCGCTGCTCTCCGGCTCGCTAACACTCGGTCGCGACGCGGGGCAAGCATGGGAGCCGCGCGCGCCCTCTCCGCGCCCACACCTGTCTGAGCGGCTCTGAGAGCCGCGACCCTGGCGGGCTGCTCCGCACGGGTGAGTGAGGGCGCGGGCTGGGGTCGTGCGCCCGGGCGCCTGGGGACCTAGAAGCCTGGAGGAGAGGGACAAAGGGCCGGGTGCGCGCAAGGTGGGGTAAGTATGGGCTGCTGGGGGCATCGGGGACCTCGTTCTGGCCGCTGCGCGGGCTCGAGCGCTAGGACACGGTCCTGAAGGAGTTCCAGGAAAACCCAGGAGCTGCGGAACGTTTGGATCCACGTAGTGTCACTTATGAAGCAAGTGGGGGAAAGAAGGTATTGAAACGATCTTGGGTGCAGGGTCCTGGCTAGGAGTTGAGGTGAAGCAGGCTCTGACAAACTCACCTCCTGTCGGGGCGATGGCAGCACCGCCACCACTGCCACTTGTTTTCCATGAGTTTTGCTTTTACTGTATGTGATTCCATCACGTTCGGAGCATTAATTTTTAACACTAGACACGTGATTGTGAACACACCTTAGCAAGCAAGAAAAAAGATTAGCAAACATAGGTTAGGGAATAGGCTCCTTTCTCTGTTGGCTGCCCTGATGGCCCTGTGCTTCCTGCAGGGTGCTAAACCTAGAAACTGCTGTTTGAACTATCAACAGTTTGAAGCAAGTATTTCTTCTTCTGCTTTTAGGCATTCATCACAAGTTGTTAACTTTTAAATAAATGGATTTTTTTAGAGCTTTAAAAAAACTTTTAAAAGGAGAAAGAGATCAAACAACACCATCATTCCCCTCCAGGATACAAATTGTGTTTGTTTTCAAGTGGTCTCATGAGAATTCAGCTGATAAAAATCCCTTTTTATTGCCCATTGGGTTACACCCAGGAGAATTCAGAAACAGTCTGTAGCTAGTGGAAAGCTCCAGGTTATTCGGGATCAGGATTAAATTGGGTTTGCTTCTCTGAGCTCCTGTAACTAAGGGCTCCTTGATTGCTCCTTAGGAACAGAGAGGCCAATGCTAGAATTGTCTCCACATGGCCCTGTGGAAAGAGTTGAGTTTATAGTTGAAGTCTGTTGTGGCCAAAATCCCTAAGGCAAATTAGTATCAGGATATTTGTTGCACATTGTTTCAAGATCCTACTTGAGCAGGAGAGCATTTAAAACAGGACTTCTGTCTTTCAAGAAGTCTTTTAGGAGGGTGATTGGAGGTTGAATGTGAAGAAGGAACTTAGAAAATGCCACAGAAGCCACTACATGGATTTCTGAAAGTGTGATCATATGCAAACCATCTACATATGAATACATCCTTTACTTGTCTTTTTCCCATCTAAATAAAGTCAAGAGATAACTTGTCATGCTTCCTGTGCCTGAACTAGGAAGGAAGCATTTTTCCGAGGTAACTAATATGGATCTTGTTTTTGTAACACTGACAACTATTCAGGTAGATGGTGAATGTAGGTGCCTTTTCTGTCTGTAGCATAAGTGCCAAAGGCCCATTAGTGTGTCTGAGAACATTGTTAGCCCCAGTCTGCAGTCTTTAATAGTCTCAGGTTCGCCTGTACATCTCTCTCAGAGATCCTTTAATGAACCAGGCATTATTCATGCATAACTCTCACCGACTCTGGGGAATTTGTTTCTCATGGCCTCACCATTGACAGTTTTATGCACTCTGTTTTTTGTTCTGCTGCCAGGTTTGTCCCTGGATCGCTAGGGTAGTTCATTTTGCCTAAAATCTGATAGAGAAGTTAAATTTGGTTCAATCACAAAAATTGTGTTTAGAGTTGCTGGACTTGTAAGTTCCCTTTATGAGACCGTAATTCTTAAAACATTATGTGATTAGGTGTGTTTTCCTTTAAAAGGGTCTATGATTCAGGAAAATGAGAGCAAGGCTAGTTACAGAGTATTCACAGAACTTTGTTGTCTAAGCATTTGCTTTAGGAATTATCATGGTTTCACTGTTCAGTATTCCTAGCCCTAGTTCCATGGAAGTCATCCCTCTGAATGGTATCCCAAATTAGCATCTTTCACACTTTCCTACTGTTTCTTTAAGTCATTTATAGGACATCACCGGAATTCAGATGTTGTACAACAGACAATGATGACCCAAGGATTCGGTTTTCCCTCCCTCGCAGCACTTGTTTGCAATAGGAGTTAAATCATTCTCGCAAACGCTGGCCCCCTTGAGGAGACCTCTGTTGTTGCAGTTTTGAAGACTAAAGTGCAGAAGGAGATGGCAGTCACAGTGCCATTCTCCAAAGAGACTGTTGCTTGCACATTTAATAATGTGCAGAGTCCCTCTACCATACAATTAATGGACTCATGAATGGCAACATACTCCTAAAGTATAAACACTTTGAGACTCTGGAGAGGGAGACAGTTGCTCATGTTGTATGACTGAGCATGGAATGTGTAACCCCCTTGTGAGTCAGATACCCAGAGTTGGGAAAGGAATATTGTTTCTGTATTACTAAGCACAGTGAAAAACAGTATTTGCTTACCTTAATTTTACTTTTTGCTTTGTCATTTAGGTGAAGTGATACACAAAAATAGTTGGGAACTTTAAAAGATAATTTATGTGTATAAGAAAGACTTATTCTTAAAAATGGACTGTTGTGGACCTAAATTTTCTTAGTCCAGATATAGATATAATGAGAATAAGATTCAGAAATCTTCATTTCTTTTTTAAGGTATGAGTTTTCCAGACAACACTACAAAGACAAGGTTGATCCATTTGTAAACATGGAAGAGAATGTAAAGTTTTGTAATCCATTTGTTACCTTTCCAGTTATAGGGATAGGAATGTTTTTATTGCATCTGTTTAAATCCTGGGGTGTCTATTTTAAACAAATTTCAGTGGACTTACACAGACTTACCTAGAGTTTATAAAAATGGAAATATTGTCTCTGGGGAAATTACTATTGTCAAATGAGTTGAGAAATTATTGCAAAGCTATCCACCTGATTTTAAAGGACCACAGTTACCATTGGCTGTGTTGTTAATGGGAATGAGCCAGGGTAGGGTTTTTATTTTTTATTTTTCAGGGTAGGGTTTTTATGACTCAGAAAAAAATTCCTTCCCACTCTGCCCCATAATGGACAATAGGGATGTTCCCCTCACACATTTTCTTTGGGACCTGTCCTAAAAGCATTCACGCCCAGCCACTTAGTTCCACTCCCTTCTTGAAAGCCAACCTCTGCTGGAGTCCCTTGTTTCTTTGGTAGATGACCAGGGCAATCTTATCTCCCAATTAGGTAAGAGAGAACAAGATAAATTTCCCTTTTTCTTTTCCCCTACACCTCCAGCCTTGGTAATTCAAGAGTAAACATCCCTGAGCAGTAAATGACAGTGCAGACACTGTTTATAAACAACATTGTCTTTAACCTGAATATTTTTGATCCTGGAAACTTAAAAACTAGAGAATCATGGACCTATGAAGACCAGGTAAAGAAGCATTTGTTTAAGGTGATATTCAGGACAGTTTCTAAACCACCCTACTTAAGCATTTTTTAAAGAAATAAGCAACTTAGAAACCTTGTAACTTTAATACAGAGTATCAATTTAAACCTACTTGAAGACTTGAGCACACACAGCTGTATTTTTCAATTTCTGATCAGGCATTTAAAAACCTAATAAATTCAGAATAATTTGATTTGCATTAGTTTCCAGAAGTCTGCATGAGTTTCTAAATCTGAATTGAAGTTTTAAAACAAAACTTTCATAACTTTAAGGAAGACAGAAGGCTGTCAGAACAAGATCTTATCACAAATAAATATAGTTCAGTAATAATATAGAAAACTTATAAGCAATATTTCAAACTAACAGATGCTAGTGCTTTTGAAGTATCTGAAAAGTTGATTCCGAGAGGTTCAAGTTTATCCCTGCTCTGTTGGTTTAGTGGTCTTTGTTTCCATAGATAGCTTACTTCTCCTTCACTCCTGGCTAAATGACCAGAATTTAAGTTGTAAGGACTCTGAATCTGTAATATTCTATCATACAGTAGACTGTTTAGCATTCTCTAATAACATTCTGTGATTTGTAAATGATCCCAAAAGTTCTTGGCACATAGTCATCTAACATTTTGCCAAAGAATAAACTTGATCCTCTATATTGAGGGGCTGGAATGAGGTTAGGGAGAGGGCCTAGCTAACTTCCCAGAGCTCACACCCCCAAGAAAAGACTGTTTTACTGCTCCATACTCTGTATCTCTCATGAACTGGTTCCTAAAAATATTGTTTCTTTTTGAAACACAAAGAAAAAAATATGCCATGGTGGCACTTGTGAAATGGGGCATGCTTTAAGGTCTTTGAAAGTATTTTTTAAATAAACAGGGATTTACTGTACAGGCAAAGTACTTGGAAAATTGAAATTAGAGTTAATTTTGCCTGAGAGAAGGAATAATTCATCAGTTAAGGTTTCTGGATGGATTTTTAAAGTGTGTTTCCATTAGTTTCAGACTTTTTCCTGCTATTCTCTTCCTGACACCCTATCCAACAGACTTCTTCAATTTTTTGATAAATGGATAAAGCTCCAGACAGATGCACTGGAACAGTGGGTGTTGGTGCAGTCCATGATTCAAGTTTCATACTCCCAGGATCCAATTAAATACAAATTTCACATTTGGGATTTGAAGATCCATGCTCCAGATGACAGTGTGAGCATATTATAACTGTCATGTTCTTTATGCACATTGAAATGTTATGTACAACTTATGATAATACACAGTGTAATGCTATCTCCTCTCCTGCTCTCTCCCCCAAGAGTCATATTTTTAAAAAATAGGAACACTGGGGTTGGGGCTGTAGCGCAGTAGTAGAGTGCTTGCCTTGCATGTGTGAGGCACTGGGTTTGATCCTCAACACCACATAAAAATAAATAAATAAAGATATTGTGTTCATCTACAACTAAAAAATATTAAAAAAAAAAAAAGAAAAGAAAAGAAACAGGAACACTTGGCAGCTTGGACCTCTGGATGCAGTGTTTCCTTTCTTAAGATAAGCTGAAGTAAACCTTGGTGTAACTGCTCCATGTTAGCAGAACTAACATTCTCCACATTAGTCAAAGGGAGGAGGGGATGGTGTGTTGGGGCCCAAGACACTATGCATGATTCCTTTTAGTACATGTCACACTTGGCTGGGATTCCCGTGTAAGTGGGGCATTTAGTCACCTAGCAGCAACTTACATAGAGGAAGGGCTCTTCAAGCCCAGATGAGCCTAAGAGCTGGGTCCTTAACCAGTAGATGGGTGGGAATAATCAGACACAGAGGCTGATCTGTCCCACAGATTTCCCAAAGGGTTGTCATTAGTACACCTATCCCCATTGCCAAGTTCCCCTCTGGGAGGAGGACTCAGGATGGTATCAGCATACCCTCCCTAGTACCCCAGCAAACATACACGTGTGTGTGTGTGTGTGTGTGTGTGCATCCCATGATTTCAAGAACTTAAAAAATAATTAAATTCATTTCTCCTCACAAAAGGGTCTAGAGACTCTTCCAGCAGTGTTTCAGGGAATTAGGAGATCCCAAAGAGTTTGCCTTTTCAGGACTTCATTCCTTTCCTTTCCCATCCCTATTTTCCCTGACAGAAATGGAATTCAAGAGATAGAGGCAAGAAAAAAGATCCCAGAGGTGGGTGGAGCACACACATATTTTAGAAATACAGCATGTGAATATTGGGAATGTGGATTGGCAAGCTCAGCTGGACTAGATTGGGTCAATGGGATTTTCCAGTTTTTATGTAAAAGCAAGCACAAGGCACCCAAAGCTGCCATAACTCTGTACCCTCAAAGAGGAAGAGGGTGAGAATAAGGGAGTCATTTATTCCTGTTCTTGCTGTGATCCACTAGCAACTTGAGACTTTTTTCTCCTATTCTTGGATGCTTTATTTTGAATGAATTACCCTACTTGCTGAGTCAGCCCAACCAGAAGATTCAGAGCCAGTCAGAGCCAATTTATGCTTAAGTATTTATGAAAGTACTTCCAATCTTCTTTTTTGCTGTCATTTTTCTTGGGGGATTACTAATTCTGGGTCTTTAAACATACCTTTCCATGATAAAATCCAAACTGTTTTGTTTAGTACACACAACTTTTCTCATCCATCTCTTGTCTGCTGCCATTACCACCTCCTCTTCTCCACCCTTGCTGAGCTAAGTATAATTGCTGAAATGACTCAGTGTTACATATTTTGGTGCTCTTGCCCAGACTGTGTTCCAAGTCTTACATTATCAAACTTCTTTTCAACTTCAGTGTCCATCTCAAGCATCCCCTACCCTGGCATGCCTCTCTTATTCGCACATCTGACTTTATGCCCTTAGTCTGAGTAATCACATCATCTATATACATCTCTGTCATTAGAAGTCAGCATGCATCATTCAAAAAAATTATTTTCTGAACCACACCATTCCTTTGATTTTCCATTAACACAAGCATTCACTCAATAAATCATTGCTGGGTACTAGCATAAGCCCAAGTGCAAGGCATTTACTCTAGCTATGAATGCAAACACAAACACCTGAAAAAATAACCAGGAGTAGCATTCATAAGATATACTTCATGCAATATTAGAGCTTTAGATATTTGACATAGATCCTGTTAGTGTACAACATAATCCAAAGGAAAAGGGAATATTTTGTTTGTTAATGACCTGGTTTCTCGGGAACTAAACATGTAGTAGTAAATATTCTAAGTTCAAAGCAAAAAAAATAAAATAAAATAAACCAACTTCTCATACCATCTTTCAAATGTACCCATCATTTAGAAGCAATAGAATTCCTAATAAGTAACACTGTGGAACTCTCCCTCCTTGATGCCTTGGTCACTCAGTAAGTTATAGAGTTTAGATTTATCCTCTACATGAGCAAGTGTTCCTGAAAAATTTCCAGTTGCTTATTATAAATGAGAATAAACAGGTAGAAGGACAGAAAGGGAGAGAACCAGGATGGTAGGACAGGACAGTGTTTAGAATCAAATACAAAGAAAACTAAGAATCACATGGAAATTGAGGCTGGTCAGCCATTCATCAGGGACTAATGACTATAGGCATGCCGCCCTGCAATGTACCATCATAAGGGACATCTTAAATCAGAGGGAATGACCACCCAATCTTATTTGGAATTCATAGCCACTGTAATATTCCCAAGGTCAAGTCCTTGCATTGTAAGTAAGACTGTTATCCAAGGATTCCTTTCCACACCCTGATTCCTAAGTTCACAGACTTAGAAATAATGACAGGCATGCTGCAAGATTTGTCAGTCTGCAATAAATGAATGTTCAGCCCTTACTTTCCTGACCTACTTGTCTTCTTCATTTCTACAGAATTGTGCTCAGCATGGCGGAGATTCCAGGGCTTCTCTTCCTTCTCCTCCTGCTCTGTGTTGTTGGGCAGGTGAGTCCCTATGGTGCCTTCTGGAAACCCACTTGGCCTGCTTACCGCCTCCCTGTAGTCTTGCCCCAGTCTACCCTCAACTTAGCCAAGCCAGACTTTGGGGCTGAAGCCAAATTGGAAGTGTCCTCCTCATGTGGACCCCAGTGTCACAAGGGAACACCTCTGCCCACATATGAAGAGGCCAAACAATACCTGTCTTATGAGACACTCTATTCCAATGGCAGCCGCACAGAGACTCAGGTGGGCATTTACATCCTCAGCAATGGCAGAGGTGGAGCTCAATACCAAGACTCTGAGTCTTCAGGAAAGTCTCGGAGGAAGCGGCAGATTTATGGCTATGACAGCAGGTTCAGCATTTTTGGGAAGGACTTCCTACTTAACTACCCTTTCTCAACATCAGTGAAGTTATCTACAGGCTGCACTGGCACTCTGGTAGCAGAGAAACATGTCCTCACAGCTGCCCACTGCATACATGATGGGAAAACCTATGTGAAAGGAACGCAGAAACTTCGAGTGGGCTTCCTGAAGCCCAAGTTTAAAGATGGCGGTCGAGGGGCCAACAGCTCCAGCTCAGCCTTGCCTGAGAAGATGAAATTTCAGTGGATCCGGGTAAAACGCACCCATGTGCCCAAGGGTTGGATCAAAGGCAATGCCAATGACATTGGCATGGATTATGACTACGCCCTCTTGGAACTCAAAAAACCCCACAAGAGAAAGTTCATGAAGATTGGGGTGAGCCCTCCTGCTAAACAGCTGCCAGGGGGAAGAATTCACTTCTCTGGTTATGACAATGATCGACCTGGCAATTTGGTGTACCGCTTCTGTGATGTCAAAGATGAGACCTATGACCTGCTTTATCAGCAGTGTGATGCTCAGCCTGGGGCCAGTGGATCAGGGGTCTATGTGAGGATGTGGAAGAGACAGCAGCAAAAGTGGGAGAGAAAAATTATTGGCATCTTTTCAGGGCACCAGTGGGTGGACATGAATGGTTCTCCACAGGATTTTAATGTGGCTGTTAGAATCACCCCTCTCAAATATGCTCAGATTTGCTACTGGATTAAAGGAAACTACCTGGACTGTAGAGAGGGGTGATACAGTGCTCCCTCCTGGCAGCACTTAATATTTTTCATGTACTCATTGTAGGAGAGGCCAAATTTTATCATTGGCTCATGCATGCACATACACATGTGTTTGTGTGTGTGTAATGTGTCATGTAACATCCTTTACCTAATTTCTTAAAATTGCAGGATGACTGGCTTTATTATTTGAAAACTGGTTTGTGTATCATATCACTTAAGAAGTTTGAAAGCATACTTTTGCATAGAAGTAAAAATCAATACTGATGTTTGGGGCAATAGGAAATATTTGACAATTAAGTTAATCATTCACTTTTTTTGAGAACATTGGCTTTTATTTCATCTGAACTTGTTTCAAAGGTTTATATTAAATATGTGGCATACAGGAGATATGAATTCTTGTGTGTGTATGTATTTTCTTCGGAGATTTATATCTTTATATTTTAAAAATTCTTGATTATTAAAGCTTCCAGATGGTAGTATGTCCATCACATATAACTCTTAGGAATTTCACAATACTTCTTAGGCAGTTATAATATTTTGGATTTGGAGGCATTTCATGTTAGTCCTTGAACAGTAAAATAAATAATTTATTGGCTCTGTTAATATACATGTTCAACTACATCTAACAATAAACTGGCACCCCAAGCTACTTTTAGTTTTGAAAATGGTTTCTCTTCCAAAGACTGTCACTCTACTTTGTGGGAAGTCTTTGCTTATGGTTCTGCCAGTTTTGTAGTCAAGCTCGTTTATCCAATGATCACTTAGCAGATTTCACTCACATTTCTAGAGCTAGTTGTTTTGCAAAGACTATAATCAGGGTCTAATTAGAGCAGGCTGTATTGCCTCTCTACTCACAGTTGTGGTCGGAATAAAAACAATCATAGCATTTTGCCCCTGGAGTGTAGCATGTCTCATGTTTTATCATTTGGATGGAGTAATTTAAAATGAATTAAATTCCAGAGAACAATGGATGCATTGCTCGGCAGATGTCACAACAGAATAACCACTTGTTTGAAGCCTGGCACAGTCACATAGCCTAATCAAAATTTATTTCTGCATAGTTTTCAATGTGCTTTTGGAGAGTTGTGTACTTGTTCAATCTGGAAACTTTTCTGTCTTGTTGTAATTACTTTATAGTAAAAATACTTGTCATTTGCTCTAAGAAAAACCAGTGTGACTTTTTCTTCCCCTGGCTTTAAAAGGATCCCTGTTGGTGGAATGTTCTGGACTGGAGGCTTGTGTAGTCAGGGACAATAATAAAAATGAAAATTGAGAGAATATAAAATGTCTCAGAATCATGCACTCCAATAAATGTTTTACAAATACAATAATTGTAGTATCTAAAGAAAGGAGTTTGATTTATTCTATTTTAATTTTTTGGTCATTGGCCTAAGAGCTTCTTTCTAAGTATATCAATGGAGAAAAAAGCAATTGGAATACGAGGCAGATGTTTACTTTGCCCGCACCCTACTAATATCAACCTGCATCATGGCAGCGAGGACATGGAAACAGCACTGGTGACTTAAACCTCCTGGTGGTTTGTGGCAATAGAGCTTTTTGAAGGGGTAATCCAAGGCACTCAAGACGTGTACACCACACACTTTCTTCAAGTCACATAAGAAATACTATGCATAGCAAGGAGATGCAGGGCCGCCAGCAATCTTCTGAGTTCCAGTACAATTTGCTTTGGAATCTAACAAGAATCTCACGCCTGAGGAAGGAGAGAGGTCTCCATTTCTGTGTCTGGTATTTTGGGGTTTTTGTTTGCTTTGCTTTTGCTTGGTGAGAAAAAAAAGATTTTTTTTTATAGATGCTCCTTTTGTAAAGCTCTTTGATATCTTGATTTCTTACAAAGGTAGACAATAATATTTTGGATTTGGAGGCATTCAAATTCAAATTCAAAATAATATCAGTTTGCAAGTGAATGTAGTTTACTAAAGGATATGCTACATACAGCATAACTTATAGAACTGGAACAGAAAATTGTAAAATTTGACATTTCCGTCTTTTCAGTGACAATAAAAGAAAGCATGGTATTAAACTAAGTTAAAGGAAAAAAAGTACTCATGATATTAATATAACTGGTACTTTACATGTGTTAGTTGTATACACTGCAACCACATATTCCTAGCAAGGCCAGTAGAACAATGATTCCCAAAGTATGACCCTTAAATGTTTGTCCCTCCAGACTTTCTACCAGAAATAAAAAGGGTATTGTCATAAAGTAAAAGGAAGATGCCTCTCAATACTAACTCATTATTGGATTCACATGAACCCCTGTTTCCACATTAAAAGCTCTGGAAAGTTCTGTAGTAAAGAGTCCTATTTGTATTTCTAAATCTGTATTTTAATAAGCATCTTTAGTGACAGAAACCTCGATCTCTCATGCAGTGCCTATAAGCAGTCTAGACTTCTAAGCTTTAGGAGTTGCTGCAACAGCGTTTGTGTGGAAGTAAAGATGCAGAAAGTGTGACATCCTGAGTGACATCAGATATGGAGCTGAACTAGACCCTGAACCAGGATTTAGAAATGTTCACACATAAAATGGAAAAGGATGAACTTGAAAATCATTTGTAACTGAGAATCAGAAGGTTGTGTCAGAATGTGGGACTCCTTTTTTACATGGAATCACTGAACGGGTAAATATGTACCAATGAGTGTAGAGTCACACACAATTCTTTTGTTACTTTTTTTGGCTCACAAAGAGATTAGAATGCTGACACCTTCTCCCAATTCCTTCTTGTGGAGTTTAGCTACCTGCTCCCAGGGAGGGGAAGTGCCCAAGACACCTGGTCACTTATTTAAGGTAGCCATCTTTCTCTAACAACCCTTACAGAAGGTCTTTAACTTAGAACTTGAGGATGACTAAGCCTGACCTGAAATAACAGCTTTCAGGTCTGTATTCTGAAAATCAAAGAGTAAATGACAACTGCCTTGGTGTCCAAGGGAATTCTGACAGCTGCTCTCAGTACTTGCTCACTGTGGACTAGTAAGAGTCCCTCCACTGGCCTGTATTTCCTTCTTGCTTTGTCAGGGTTCTGCAACTGTTCTCATCTGAACTTTTTCTTCATTCTTGTCATGAACCAACTCAAGGACAGCTTGAAGTTACCTCTATCAATTGATTTCTATGGGTGTTTGGCAAGGTAGACATTTAATTTATCATCAGGATGGGACTCTTTTGAGACTGCCTAAAAGGGAACACAAATAATAATGAGATTGGGGCTGCAGGCACAAACCAGGTTTGTCCTGGACAAGCAAGCATGTTTTGTCACCTTGATTTTTAAATCCTTTTGAGGCAGTGTATAGAATGTAGACTGACAGTTTGCTAACCAGAACAACAATGGACCTCAGCTCCCTGGATCTCTCAGCTCTTGGCTTGTCTTGTGGTTCCTGCTGTCTACCTGCTGTGTGTGGATCAGCATATGAGGTCCTCCAAAGGGAGAAGGGCATTTAAAATTTCTCTTGATGGGAGCTAGAATACAGAGGTAGTAAATATGGAGCCATTTCTAGGAGATGCAAAACATCTCTCATTTTGACTGATATTTCCCCAGAGGAGGAAATAAACCAGCTTCCAGTACAAAAGTAAACGAGGTTGAGATTTGGTATAGCATATATATATATATATATATATATATATATATATATGCTCATATATAGTTGAGTATGGTATAGGAAGATCATGGCCTTGGAGTTGGGCAGACTGAGTCCATAGTTGCCTGGTTTCTTTTGGCAAATAAATCTCCATGTGGTTTAATTTAAAAGCTAAACCCTCCTATCTAATTTAAAGATCTTGGCTCTTCAGGTCTCCAGCTCCTCCAGTGAACTGGGTTAGAGTCCAGAAGAGGGAAAACATCTTTACCTGCTTCACTGTGATTGTGCTCTCAACTCAGGGTTGCTGTTTCTCACATGACACCAGCTATTTCACTTCCTTATCTCTTACCTCTGGTGATGCAACTTCTTAATGTGGAGCACCCTTAACTAGAAAATAGCCCCCCTTGAATAGTGAACCAGCAAGATTCCTCAAACCAAGTCAACCTCTTCCATACCTGCACAATCCAAAGAAACTTCTCAGGCTTCCTGTACTTAACTATGAACTGTCCATTAAAAATGGGGACAGGGGTCTTGGGTTGTAGCTCAGTGGTAGAGTACTTGCCTTGCATGCATGAGGCACTGGGTTCAATCATCAGCACCCCATAAAAATAAATAAGTAAAATAAAGATATATCCATCTACAACTAAAAAAATGTGGGGGCAAAAGGAAATATTTCAGGCATGGTAAACTGAAATGCAAGGGTCCCTTTCAGAATCAAATTTGGTCTATTCAAATTTGAGACAGATAGTAGCTATTTTAGCCACAGCAGAGTCAACAAGGAAGATAGTATCAGGAGAGGGGTTCAGAGAGAGAGATTCTGGTCAGCTCATGTAAGGAATAAGAGTTCCAGCAAGGGCTTTGGAATTTATTCTTCTTGCCAAGAAATATAGTCAAGTGCTTTCAATAGTAGAC
Source organism: Marmota monax (assembly GCF_021218885.2). Classification (NCBI taxonomy): domain Eukaryota; kingdom Metazoa; phylum Chordata; class Mammalia; order Rodentia; family Sciuridae; genus Marmota; species Marmota monax. The sequence continues at coordinate 3,433,303 of NW_026695236.1, read as the reverse complement.
CTGGTGGGGTCCAATCAGACTCACTTAATCCACAAGACACAGTATAGGGTCTTGGGCCCACAGTAATTTTAAGGATCCACAAAAATATTTGATTTTCTTTTATAATCAGAAGGGAACCAGACCTTGAATTTCTATAAAAATATAATGTTAACATATTCATCTTTATATCAATGCCATTGTAAAATATTAAATATTTTAAATACTTTTTAATGGTGAAAGGGGCCTCTGAAGGCAAAGTGCTTAAAGTCACCAAAGTCATAATGCAGCCCTGAAACTGGTTCGCCTTCACAATACCTCTTGGGATGCTTGATGGAGAATGGATTTTAGAGGGTGGAAACAAGAAAACAATTATTCAGGTAAGAAATGGAGGTAACTTTGACTAGTAGTCATATTTAGAATTGAGTATATATGTGAAAGTAGTGCCAACATGAGTAAGTTGTGGTTAAAAGAGGAATCAACATGGGGCTAGGAGTGCAGCTCTGTGGTAGAGTACTTGGCTAGCCTGCCTGGGTTCAAACTACAGCACTGCCAAAAAAAAAAAAAAGCAGGGGTTGCCCAAGTTTGGGGCCTAAACATCCAGGTAGATTCCAGGTGCCATTTATTGAGATGGGAAACAGTATTCCATTTGGGATGTGATAAAAATCAAGAATCTTTGAATCAGTCATATTAGGTTTAAGATGTCTAATTAAACTGCCAAATGGCAATGTCAAGCAATTGGATATTCCATTGCAAAGTTTAGTAGAAAGATCTCTAATCAGCATGCAGATGGTATTTAAAGCCACTGAAGGAGACAGTAACACCCAGGGAAAGAAGGGGAATTGAAGAGAAGGCAGAGGACTAGACCGAGCCCTGCTTGGTCAACATTAGAGGTTGGGTTCAGTAGAGGAAGAGGAGAAGGAGACAAGCAGAAAGCTGATAAGCAGCAGCCAGTGAAGTCAAAGGAAAATCAGGGAAATGCTGGGGCCTCACAGAAGCCAAGAGAAAAAAGTTTGAAGCCAAGTAGGGGAAGGGAAGGAAAAGGGTGGAAAAATCAGGTTGCATTTCAAATGTTGAGAAATGTCCCTCTGGCTGTGGTGGGCAAGGTGGTGAGGAGGGCAGGCAACCAAGGGGAAGTGTAGTCCTCCAGGACTCAGCTCTTTCCACAGCAAGCAGAGCCTCCCTCTGTGCATCTTCCCGCTCCTCACTGTGAAAGCAAAGAACCCTGCTTGTGCTCAGTCAGTAGCTGTGAATTAACCAAATCCTCCCATGCAGGCATGGGACAGCTCTGCCTGCAGGAAGTGCAATAACCCAGGCCAAACCCTCCCTGGGAGAGTGCAGTCTTCAAGGGGCCATGAAACTATGGGCTCAAAGAGGCTAACTGCTATCCCTACTGCCTAGCCTGATGTAATCTGAGAGGCAGAAAGTGCAGGATGACTCTTCAGTGTGGTATTTGTGTGTGCATGTGTGTGTGTGAGTGCACGTATATGTGTGTGTGTGTGTGTGTGTGTGTGTGTAAAAATACCAGTGCTCTCTGTCTTGATTTATCACTGTCCCTTGTCTTTAGACTATTAAAAGGACTTAAGATGTTCTCTTCCATAAAGAGTAAGGTCAGTTTTGAAAAGCATCAAGTTCCAATCCAATGAAGCAAGACTGAAGCGTTTGCATTGGAGAGAATGAGGAGAGTCTCAGGAAATGAAATAAACAGAGCAAGTGGCTGGAATCAGAGCAGCAGTAGTGGGAACAGCAGCTCACTCTTGCCATCAACGAGCTGTCTTCACAGGAAGGCCTTCCCTAGCCAATATTCTTCGAAGGCTCAACCCTTCTAGCCCTTGCCTTAAACAGTTCTTGTGTCCCTTTGCTGTTTTACTGTCTCTGCTTAGCACTTAATACTACCTCATATTCTCTATAATACAATAATTTATCTTGTTTGTCCTTCTCTGCCACTAGCATGTAATTTCAGGAGGGCAAGTTGTTGTCTCCCCACACTTAGAAGAGTACCTGGCACATAGATTCTCGATAACTAATGCCTGGCTTTTGATTGAATAATCCTGGTGGGTTTATATGACCTATGACTCCATGATTGGGCATTACTTGGGCTTGTGTAATCCTTGATTCAAACATGTTCCATTTTGTTGTGCTGTCTTGCGTCTATCTTATCCTATTCTTTTTTTATTGATTTTTTAAAAAATAAATGACAGTGGAATGCTTTACAATTTTTATTACACATATACAGCACAATTTTTCATATCTCTGGTTGTATATAAAGTATGTTGGCACTAATTCATGTCTTCATACATGTACTTTGGATAATTGTCCATCACATTCCACCATCCTTGCTAACCCCCTGCTCCTTCCCCTTCCCTCCCACCCTATCCTATCCTGTTCTGGCCATGTATTGCATTGCTGTCATTATTTGTGTCTGTCTCCCTTACTAGACCATGAGCCTTGTAACAGCAGGGGCTGAGTTCTGTTCTCTGTCTTCCATCATCTGTCCCCCATGGCCTAGGACAGGAAATGCTCAGCAAAAGAATGAATGGATTTCTGTCATGACTTAGCCAGTGGCCCAGTGCCTGTTTCCTCTATCACATCTCACGTGTACTGAGACAACAAATTGCTTAGAGACCTGTGCCATTCCTTTCCCTGCAGCTCTTCTGCCATGGCTTTGATTGTGTCTTACTCTCTCTGCTTTAAACTATGACAGCAGACTCCACACTGGACTCTCAACTTCGCAGTTTGCCACAACTGTCCAAGACATGTTTTGAAGACCTGACTGGGTTCTCTCCTGTTTCCTACTGACTCTGGTCGCTAGAGGATAAAGTTTTGTTTTCTTACCCTTGAATCCAAAACCCCATCCAACATACTGATAGGTTTATCCTTCACTGCTCCAGGAGTCTCACAACCTGGCCTCCAGCCAAGTTGTGCTGAACTGTGTGGGTAAGCCCCTGTCATGGCCCAAGCTCTGCTCCCCTCTTAAGGTTGCCCTTCCTCCTCTCTTTAAATTTTTGACTATTCAATTTTTTCTTCAGCAACTGCCCCAGTATGATGCCATCCACTTGTGCTCATCCCGGGGCTGCAGGGATGGTGAGACAGCCTACATTCAGAGGGTTCATGTGTCTTCTCCCTTCTCACTCATCCTGCTTCCCAAAGGCTCAGCAACTGTCCTCTCCACAAGATATCTTGGCATCAGTAAAATGGAATTGTCACTTTGCAAGTTGAACTAGTTGAATGTTTCCCATACATTTTCATAAATCTTTGAGCTACTGTCCAGCATGATTAGTGCATTTCCTTTCTTGGATTTATTATTTGTGCTACATCCAGTTCCATAATGGAAAAATGCCATGTTTGGTAAACCCAAATAACCTAAGGATGACTAATCTCTTCTCTGTGAACAAGCCATCTGGGACATAAGGACATTGTCCTTTAAAAGTGACATGTTTTACTACTCCAGGATAATTGCCAGACCATTTCAAAACAGAGTTAGAAGATTCCATAGAAACGTCACAATTTTGTTTTTCTGCCCTAATAGGAAGCAACACGTTTGTTGGTCAATTATAACATAATATTAGGAAAAATCCACTCAATTCCTTCATTAATATTTATATTGATCAGTTCCATTATTCCTCACTTGGTTCTTCATCCCATTCATCCAAATTCTCAAAAATGGTAATAAAGATTCCATCAAAATACTATAAAGATTCATCTGGAAAAAAAGAATTTTACTTGCAAATCTAATTACTTACAAGACCTACTTGTGGGAAAGGATAAAATAGAATGACTACATGTGAGTCTATAAATCTGGATATTAACATTTTTGATCAGATTTCTTTTCAGTCCATATTTTTTTAAAATGTCTCATTTTTGCTTGAAAATATAGAGGTGTTTTGCGAGGGGGTGTCAGCAAAAGCTTTTGGTTTCTTTTTCATTTTGGATTACCTTCCAATTATGAACTTCTGTTTCCCTAATTTTCTAATTCATTTACAATGTCTTGGATCAAGTTTTTCTTGTCTCTGGAGTTCCACAACCCCTTTACATAACATTTATTTTAGATGCCATTTGTGAAAGCTTTTCTTTTGAAATGTTATCTCTCCCAAGAGTCAAGCTAATTATTTGGCTATATTTAGGTACTTTAGATGGTTATGATTGAAAAGAAGAAAGGTAAAGCCAGAAATTCTGTGAGTGCTGACAGAACTCTTCTAAACCCCTGGCTGGCATTTTTGAGACAAAACTGTACTTTTATTGAAATGCCTTATATTTCTGGATCACTGATTGTGACCACATCTAGAGTTGAGACAAAGAGACTTATCCAGTAACCTGAACACCAATTAGAGTTTCTTCTGTAGAGGGTATCATTATGCAATTCTTTTTGTTTGCCTCTAGCCAGTTTACTCTATAGCTAATGGAAACCCTTTGAAGAATGCTGCAGTTTCTCCATGAATTTGTTCTTGTAACTAATTTGCATTGCCTAGGGCCTAGTACCTGACTTGTTCATGAAACAAAGAATTTATAGGTGACTTCTTATGTACCAGACACTTTCATAAGGGCTTTACATATATTAATTCATTTACTTCTCAATACAGACCTGTGAAGTAGGACACTGATTTTATCTCCATTTCAGAGATGGGCAAATTGAGGCAAAGTAATTTGCTAAAATACACAGCTAGAACTGAGATTCATAGCTCAGCAGTCTTCCTCTAGAGTTCATGCCCTTATTCTACCAAAAGCAAGGTAAAATGGGACCAATTAACCTTACACACAGGTTGAGGCAGGGAGATATTAGGGAAGGCAATACATAGGAAAAGATGTTCAGTCCTGGATGATGATATTTACTCTGATTTAATGACATCCTCGGATTAGCATACACTGAGTTATTTGGAAAGAAGATGCACCAGAAAAAAACTATGTGCATCTATCTTCAAGGATGTTGTACATACCTAAGAGCTTTGTATCATCAGTACAAGCATTAACACAAATCATGCGTGATTCTACCCATGTCTATACACTAACCAAAATATTCTCACTTTTCCCTTTACACTCTTGCCACATCATATGTGTTATTAATCAAAACTTATTTTTTTAAAGAGAGAGAGAGAGAACTTTTAATATTTGTTTTTTAGTTTTCGGCAGACACAACATCTTTATTTGTATGTGGTGCTGAGGATCCAACCCAGACCGCACACATGCCAGGTGAGCGCTACCAAAATTTATTTCAATTAACAACATTCAGTAGTTTCTTACTGCCTTGAAAAAGCAGTCTAGATTTGTAAGGTACACTGGCATGCTGTTGTTTTCATGATAACGTGATTAGAATTAGTGAGTGTTATTTAGTATTTCTGACCATTTAGAAAGACTTCCTCTCTAAGTTAAAAAAAAAAAAAACTGAATGTGTGAAATATGATATATCAAGAAATTTGTAATGTTTTGAACAACCAACAATAAAAAATTTAAAAAAAACTGAATAAGGGCCGGGGTTGTGGCTCACTGGTAGAGTACTTGCCTCAGCACCACATAAAAATAAAATAAAGATATTGTGTCCACCTAAAACTAAAAAAAATAAATATTTTTTAAAAACCTGAAAAAAATCACCAATATAAAATATCATCTTTTCCTGCAGATTTATACTAAATGCTCTTAGATTTCTTCAAGTGCTGTAAAAGGCAATTTTTTTTCCCCCAACTGGACTGACTTTTGCTTGTTCTTGGAGTGCCCCCTAGTGGTTATTTAACTTATTTATCAGATGTAACTAAGCAACTCCTGGTTGCTTTGATTATTTAGTGTTATTTTCATCCTTTCTACACCATCTCCCATTTGTCCAGAAGGACCTCCAAAAACAGTACCTTTGAATTGAAGTGAGCAATGTGTAAAATGGCCCACTTAGTGGTGGTCAATTCATGCTATTGAAGGGTGACAAAACACTTCCTTCAAGTTTGTGCTCTCCTCTGTGTTATTTTTACTCACCCACCCCTCACTTTCTTCCCTTTGCCATCGTTCTATTGGAGTGGTTCCAGGTAATCTGGGGATGCAAGATGACTTACAGTCAATGATGCGCCTTGAAAATGCCAATTAGGCATGTTGAATACTCCTGGGTGGGAGCCCCACACTCCCACCCATATAAACAAGTCAACACTCTCCAGGCCTCAGTCAGTCCCAGACTTCTTGGCTCCTTCTGAGTAGCTGGGGCTGTGGCTCTCTGGCCTGGCTGCTTGAGCATCATCCAAATAGTATGGGAAACCTTTGAGGTTTTGAAGAAAACCAGGGAGAAGTCCAGCCAATGTCATTGACCTGACCATGCAGAATGCTGGGTCCTGGCCACCTGCGCCAATTAAACCACAATCAGGAAACTAAGTGCACATACATCATTAATTTGAAAACTTCCTTAACAAGCAAAGTTTAAATGATTGGTACTCTGCAACAAGTAAGAGTACCAATAAATTTTCAAAAGTAAAATGATTTATGAGAGGATTTTAAAGAAAAATGCTTGCTTTTATCTCAACTGTAAAAGAACAGTTGATATCACAAATGGACTGAAGGTGAAAAAATAGAGAATCCTTCTTATTGTGTACAAAAAATAAGGTCTACAGAGTCAGACTAATAGTTTTTTTTTCCAGCAAGATGGTTGTGAGAATTGGAGATAGTGAATATAAAGTCACCCGCAAATTATCAATCCTATTGTAGGAATCCACTCATTTACTTATTTTTTATTCGGAAAATATTTATTGGGCACACATTTAGGTTAAACTTAAAAGACATTTTCCCTTGTGAAGCTTACATGGCAATTTCCTGTTCTCACCCCCACAAGGAGATAACAGAGGAAATGACCTCCATCTTTTAGGGACTTATAACATTATATAGGAGAGGGGCTCTTGTGTTCTATGTATAAAGTAGAAATAGGACCAATGGATGGGCTTTCATGTGTAGTTGCTTTTCTCCAATGAAAAGAAGATCCTGCTCACCATCAGTTTTGACCAGAAATGGAATGGGGCCACCCCTGGGAGCAGAGGGAACATGGGCTGATAGCTATGCTCTCAGTGGGAGCATTATGTAAGAATTGTAGTACCTATTATCGAGGATCCCTGAGACAAGGAAAGATACATAAAAATCCACATTTCTTTCTGCCTCTTAATTTTGAGACACTAGGACAGTGATGGAAAGCTAAGGTTATTGCCTTTACTAGGGTTGTGACTCGAAAAGTGAGTGAGGAAGTTTAAATGCAGCATCCATTCTGGCCAATGACAACTGGAAGCCACAGACTTCTGTCATATTGTGCCTCTAGGAATCAAGTGCCTCCCATTTGGACCTGCACAGCCTAATGGGGGGAGACCACATCAGGAGATAAGTGCAAGTTACTTTCCCTAAAAAACTCAGGAAAGTTTATCTGGCAACTAGACACAAACACAGAAGCAGAGAGTAATTATGATTATATGTGGAATTTATTTAATTCTTATTTCTTTAACTTTAGTATTTCTAATCCATAAAACCACCATGAAAACTAGATATAGTTGTTAGTTGCGGAGCAATCTGAACAAATGTTAACTTCAGGGTGGGCTGAACACTCGACCCTCACCCTCACCTGTCTGTTCCTTATCGCTTGTTTGCCTCAAGTCTGAACACTCAACCCCACCCAAGGCTGAACACTCAGCCCCCACTCATCTGATGCAACGGAAACCCACATCCTACCCATGCCTGGTCTGCCTGAGGGCAAAGATGACACCCTTAGCAACTGCTGTATGATCCAATCATTGTACACCAATAAGGCAGCTTGCAGACCCAAAGACCCCGTTAGATTTTGGCTATAAAAACTCTTCCCTCTCCCTTCTCTCTCTCTTCTCTCTCTCATTCTCACTCACTCTCTCTCTTGCACTTTGGTCTCCCCATCCGCCATTGTACTCTCTTTCTTTGCCCCCTCTTCCTCTCTCTCTCCATCTCTCTCTCTGTCTCTCTCTCACTTTCACTCTCTTTCTTCTCTCTCTCTTCTCTCTCTCTCTTGCTTTGTTCTCCCCCCCCCACTCTCTCTGGTTCCCCCCCCTTTCCCTGCTCTCTCTCTCTCACTTTCTCTGTCTCTCTTTTTCTCTTCCTTCCCTGTTAATCAGACACCACCACAATAAAGATCTCTTGGTCGCTCTGAGTGTCGTGGTCACTTTCCTTTCAATAGTTAATCCCATTTTAAAGATGAGGGAACCCGAGGGTCTGAGAAATTAACTAATTAACCTAAGTCTATGTGGCTAATTAGTAGTGCACCCAGGGTCTGAACTCACAGTTTCTGCTTCATCAACTTCAGACAGTGAGTAGAATGAGCACTGGACTGAGATGGGAGACCTCTGTCCCTCTCCTGCCCTGGGTCTCACTCTCCTCATCTGTGAAGGTGATGGGGTGGGCTCAACAACTTCTAATTCAATTCAACAGCTGCCTCCTGAAGACTACCTAGGTTCCAGGCGCCAGCAAGTACCAGTGATACCAAGATAGAGAAGATAGTGTTCTGCCCTCATAGGGTTCACAGATGTATAGAGGAAGTGTGTTCATAAACAGATCATCCCACAGCACTGTGCCCAGTGGTGTTTAAATATCTTCATGATTGCACAGTATGATTAATTTAAGTGAAACAAAGCAGGCTCACATTAGTTTTAAGAATTCAGAGCAAGAGGGTTGGGGTTGTAGCTCAGTGGTAGAGAGCTTGTCTATCATGTGTGAGGCCCTGGGTTCAGTCACCAACACCAAAACAAACAAACCAAACAAAACAGAGCAAGGGGTTTTGGAGAAGAGAGGTAAGAGGTTTTTTTTTGTTGTTGTTTGTTTGTTTGTTTGTTTGTTTTTTTTAAAAAAAGACCATACTTAGGAGGACAGGGCAAAGTGGATAGAGAAGGGCAGGGGATTGAGAACTGTGATATCTGGCTTTTGGGTTCTGAAATTGTGACGAAAACTTTTCTTTGGAATTCCTAAACCTACAGTGGGAAAGGACCATGTTTGACTAGCTGACTCCCTTTTAGCACTGCCTGGATTATCTACTTCATTGTGATTTAAATCTCCCTCTTTATGCTATGTCTCTCCTCCCAGCTCCTCCTTGAATCCTAGCCCAAAGAGGGTACTATGTAAAAGCACTGGAATGAAGCAAAGAATTGGGTGCCAGGCCTGCCTGGGTGTGGACTTGATCAGATACAGCTCATTGACTCTGTGATTCAAAGTATTGCTATCCCATTAACCACATCTCTCTGAGCCTTTGCAGAGTGAAATGTTGGGAAGACATCAACTTCTCTCTGGGCATGAGCAAATGGGGCTAAAATTGCAGTTAAATATCTACATCAAAAGAGCAGCTCTGCAAACAGACTAGTACACCTAATGAGTCTCCAAAACAGGAGAAAGGGCAGGCTTCTCTATAATCTCTGTGAAGTGTGATTCAAATTCTTCTTGGGATTAAGTTCTCCATGGCATTGTTAAATCTGGAATCTAAATATTTGCTTTAGGAGATTATAGGAAGACTGTTAAATCATAAATCACATCCTGATTTTGTGTTACCAAGTAGAGGTCTTTCACAGTGCTTATTGAAATAGAGCAGGGTATTATGTCTCTATCACTCTTTATTATTTAAAATGTTTCTTCCATGTAATTTAGTATAATCATTATAGAGAAGAATACGGAGTTTCCTTAAAAAACTAGAAGTAGGTTTACAATATGATCCACTATTCCACATCTGGGTTGCTATACTTTAGATCTGGAATGTCCCCCAAGACCCATATATTAAAAGCTTGGTGCTACTGGGAGGTGTGGAACCTTTAGGAGATGGAATCTACTGAAAGGAAGTTAGGCCACTCGGGGAGTGTCCTCGAAGGGGATATTGAGATAGGGTCCCTCCCCCCTCTCTTTTGCTTTCTGGCTGCCATGTGCTATATGACCTTGCTCCACCACACACTCCCTACCCTGATGTTCTGCCTGGACACTGGCCCGAACACAATGGGCCAACTAGCCACAGACTGAAACATCTGCAATTGTGAGCCAAATAAACTCTTTTCCTTTTAAATTGTTCATTTCAGGAATTTTGTCACAACATTGGAAAGCTAACACATGGGTATATATCCAAAGGGAATGAAATCATCATACCAAAGAAATAGCTGAGTACCCACGTTTATTGCATGTTTATTCACAATAGCTGAGATATGGGATTGATCTAGATACCCATCAATGGATGAAAGGATAAAGAAAATACAGGGTATCTACACAATAGGATATAATTCATCCATAAAGAAAAACTGAAATCCTGAATGAATTTACAGCAAAATAAGATGAACATAATGTTATGTGATATAAACTAGATATATAAAGACAAGTACTGTATCTTTTCATTCACAGATGGAAGCTAAAGTGTAGACCTGAATATATAATAGTCATTACTAGAGGATGGGGAGGTAGGTGGTGGATAAAAGAGGTTGAATTTGATCAATGCAAGCTGTAGATATAAATGGGAATACCACAATGAATCCCATTAGTATTATAATTAATATGTGTTAAATAAAAAATAAGAATTTGAAAATATCACATCTGTATTGGATACATACATTTTAAAAAATATATTTCTTCCAATCTTCATTTTTCTTATATCTCCTTATAATTTTTCTTAATCTGGTATCTGATTTATAGAATGCTTTACACTTAAATAACTCTTCTGCTCCACCTCCCTTAATAATTTTGATCATCACTTTCATAGTCATATTTTCTTACAATTATGTATTGCTCTTCACAGTTCATAAAACATATATTCATGATCTCATGAATCCGGCAAAAACCCATGAGGCCAATAAAGTAGTTATTATACACACTTTACAGGTGAGAAAACTGAAGGCTGAAGAAGTTAAATCACTTTCTCCTAGTGGCTAGGCTCAGTAGTTGAGTTTGAAACTGAACCCAACCCTCCTAATGCTGAACTCTTTCCTTTAGCCACTATCCTACATCAGCAAGGTCCCTCCATTGGATTATGAGAGGCCTTACTCAGGACTTGGATTCTTCTCTCATAATTTTTTTAAATTAAATTCAAACAAATAGTGATCTATAAGGCAAAATGGGTGAATTGAGAGAAAGTTTCATGTTTGGGTACAAAATAAACTCTTTATAATTTAATAAGTTCCCTCCCCCAAACCTCCAAAATGAATTGGCATCACTAGACATTGTTTGGCACTAGTAGTAGTGCAAATGGTTTGTTGGATGAATAGGTAGGTGGGTGCAGTGGGGTGTAGAGCCAGCCACATTCTGGGCCCTGGAATACAGCAGTGAAGGACAGCTCCACGTCACTCACAGTGAAGTGGGAGAGACAAAGCTCACACAAGCACTCTCAGTTATGTCTGAGTGGAACAATGTTAAAAGAGGTGCCAACTCTAGTGACACAGAGCAGTGGAACCTAATCTAGTCTAGAGGCCAGGGTGGGCTTCCTTGAGAAGATACTGTTTACTCTAAGACCTAAAGTCTGAGTCCAGAGGTTGGAGGTGGTGAGGCAGGTAGCTAGTGTTTTAAGCAGAGAAAATACCATCAATAGCAAAGGTGATGCTCCAGAGATGAGGGGAGTGCCATATGTTTAAGGAATACAGAGAATGTCAGCATGAGCAGAGAGTAGCAGTTGGTAGAACATGATGCCAGATGGGTCTGGGAGGCAGGAAGGGCCTGGTAGACCTTGGTAAGAAGCCAGGTATACCAAAGAGACTTAAGCAGAGGACTGTTTTAACATGTCTCATTTTCAGTTTTGTTAAAGAAAAAATTGTATGAGATAACATATGTAGAGGCCGTACCTCACTATGTGCCAGACACATAGTTTTGGAATTATCACTGAAAAGAACAGATCAGAAAGGGGCAAAGCTAAATAGCCTGGAAAACCATTCGATCCGATCACGGATCACCTTGTTAAAAGCAGGGCTTTGGAATGAGCAGACCCAGGAAATGGGAGTTGGGAGAGGGTGCCCTGGGTAGAAAGAGCAAACACCTAGGGGTTTCCAGAAAGGCAGCTGCTCACAGTGTTCAAATTTGGGACTAGGAAGGTCAACTGGGGTTATATCCCAGTTAGGTAGGCTTTTTAAGTTTGATTCCATAGAAAGCAGGGAGTCACTGAAGAGACTTGACCAAGGAAGCAGCACAATTCTACCTAAAGGTGATAAAAGTCCAGGAAAAGGGTACTAGTTTTCACTTGCATATTGCAATCTACTCTAAACACTTTCACATACCTGACCTCACATAAACCCATTTGTTATGATTTTTTATAATTATTAACAATAGCTCTTATATATTAATAATATTAATATTTCTCTGGCACGTAGGTGTGGCCTCTACATATGCTATCTCATATAATTCTTATTTGACATGTTATCTCAATTTTAGATGAGAAAACTGAATCTGAGGGATGTTAAATGATTTAGCCAGGGACACATAGGTAGTAGTAGCATAGACAGGACTCAACCTGACAGGGCACTGGATATAAAGCCTACCTGGATATAACCCCAGGGTCCCATAGTCACAGCATCTGAGGCCCCCAAGCCATTCAGGGGACTATACAAATACTAAAAATTCAAAATGCAATGGCTCTAAAATACTGTAAAGAATTTGCAAAAACTGAAAGAATAAAAATCTCAAATATATCACCTTTACTAAGTCACCTTTATTAGTCTTTTCTTTGGAATTTGTTGAAATTCTCATTACACTTGAAAATAATTTAAAGTTCGATTTTCTCCATCACACAATTTCCAGAGAATGTACAAAGATGTAGCAGAAATTATAGGCAATCCTAAAGTAAAATAAGTAACTTATAACCAAAAAAATTTCAAAAGTATAACCATAAAAATTCTTTCAAAAAACCATACATGATATGCACATGCATATTAAGTATGATTTTTTTCCATATGTGATGTTTACATGGATTTTAATATGTCTCCTACCAGCTACCAGGAGTGAAAATGTCCAGGTTCAGTATTGGTTTAAACAGCCCCTGGTAGTGGCAACAGCATAACTGGGCTTCAGAGAACCACCTAGGATTAGTCTTCAGTTAGGATATATATATATATATATATATATATATATATATATATATATATATATATATATATATGAGAATATTGAGCTTAGATGACTAAAATAACAGAAGTAAGGACAAGGAAAGGTGAGGGGACAGAGAGGGAAAAGAAAAAAAAAGATTTTTAAAAGTTTAATTTGAGTAGGATTTCTGCCCTTAGTGGCAGCACATAGCTTCACCAAGTAGAAAGAAACAAGTTTTTGAGATATGGATTTGTTCCCAAATAGGTATAGCAAATACATAATTTACTTTTCTTAGTCCTAGTACACAATGCTTAGTCATTCTGATAGTCCCTCTGCAATGCCAGGGAAGGTTTCTCACAGGAACGGTTGACTTAGCTGAGCTCGTTCTCCATGACCCAGAGCAGAAAGTGGGACTATAGTAGAAAGAGCAGTGGAGCAGATCATCAGCTTTGTGCAGCCTCCAGATTAAAAAGGCTAACGAAGAGACAACTCAGTGCCATGTATAATCCTGGAAAGATCCTCACGTGGGAGGAAATGGTCCTAATGGACATAATCAAGGCTGTGGATGAAACTTGAATATGGACTGGAATTAGTAGTGTTACAGCAATGTTCCTACATTACATTGCATTTTACATTAATTTTCCTTTTTACATATTTTGATAGACAAGTACCCTTGTTTCTATGAAAAGAGCTCTGAAGTACTTATTGCTGAAGGAATCTATTTATTACCATAATGATAATAATAACAGTTTTTTAAGAAACCAGACACTTTCTTGCTAGAGGTTGAGGACTTGGCAAATGCTTCTCTTTGTGGCTGGGGTTGTATACTCTGAAACCCCAGAGGTTACCATACCCACAACAGAGAGCAAAGACTCAGCAAGTCCTAATTCCTGTCATGGTATGACCTACAGATGAGGAGAGTGAGTGAGGATGTTACAAAACTTGAGAGGTTGTGGCCAGAAATCCAGACATGAAGGGCAGTAAAAGTAGGGCACTTGGCCCTTACAGGCAGTATTTGTCAGTGGCAGAAATTTTCTGGGTATAGAGAGGCAGGACAGGGAAAAAAAAATCATGTGAACGCACCCTGCCTCAAGGACTGGGACTTTAGGTAATGAGAGGGACGTAAGTCAACTAGCATTGAATATTGCCTATGGTAGGCATTGTGCTAAGCACTTCATACCATCCCTCATTTTATAGATGAGGAGATAGGGACTCAGAGCTTCTAAGAACTCACCCAAGTTCTTTTAGCCGTGGGTGGCAGAATAGTGTCTTATCCCATCTGTTAGGCTCATGTGTTCAGTTCATATCTGTAGGGTTTTTTTTTTTTTGTTTTTTTTTTTTAAGCAAGAAGCAGTCAGGTCTGAAGAGCTAGCTTTCACGTATCATGGCAGGGATCCAGAAAGTCCTTGGAAGGAAAACAGAACTGGACTTTCTCTTGCAATTTTGAAAAACTGATACAGCAAACTTGAGTCCACAGTAATTGTGTCTCATAGTGAGAAAATAAACCCCAAACCCTGGCTGTGACTTGTGTGGTCATTGCTTTGGAGAACTTCAAGCCAATGGGTAAACAAGAGATCCAGTGAGTCCTTCTGCTATGAAAAACAATGGGCATGACGGCTTGTTCTCCTACCTGCCAGTCCTTCAAAGCTGAGAAGGTTCACCATCTGCAGGCCTTCAGCCAGAGGGATATCAGCCCAGAGAGAGCTCACTGCCATCTCTGTGGCCTGCACTTAACTCACATATCCATTTCTTTTCTTTTTTTTTTTTGATACTTGGATTGAACTCAGGCGCACTCAACCACTGAGCAACATCCCCAGCCCTATTTGTATTTTATTTAGAGACAGGGTCTTACTGAGTTGCTTTGCACCTCACTTTTGCTGAGGTTGGCTTTGAACTCTTAGTGATCTTCCTGTCTCAGCCTCCTGAGCTACTTACTGTGATTACAGGGGTGTACCACCATGCCTGGCCTCATCCACTTATTTTTTAACACATTCACCTAGTATTTGTAAAGTGCCTACATGTGCCAAAGAAATGTTGGCCTCTATGTGTGTTTGGGGGAGAAGGGAGGTTCTGATTACAAAACTACTGAGTACGAGTCAGATTTAACCTGCAGGCATTGTAATAGCTAGGCTTTATTTAGAGCACAATATTGCCAAGCATTGTGCTAAGCCATACATATTTAGTATATGTATGGAGGGTGTTTAGCAAATATATATACATATATATGTGAGTGTGTATATGTGTATGTGTGTATGTGTGTTCCTTCCTTTCTCTCCAAAACTCTGATACAAAAATTATATACAATATGCTACCTTTGTATAAAAATGAATGGGAAATAAAATGTACATATAGCTCTTATTTGGAAAAAATCATAAGAAAAAGCATCAGAAACTGTATATAATTCCCTTGAATATTTTGCTTAATAATAAGACATGCATGTGTAGGGAAAAACTCCATGAAGCCAGGAAAAGGATAACCAAAGAGCTGTAAGCCAAACAATTCCCAGAACTAACAGAGTTGGGAGATATTTGAGTTTCTATTCCTATTGGCTAAAGTGCCCAGTGAACAGTGGGGTATAAATTAGAGCCCATGAAAGGGCCATGGCTAAGCAGTAGCTCCAGAGTGGAGAATACTCTTAAAGCACTCTGATAAGGCTTAACAAATGTCAAAAGGATCATGACTGTCAGGAAGTAATTTGTTTGCCACAAAAACAGTTTAAAGGAAGACAAAAAACAAACATTTAACAATGTAATATTTATGATGTCCAGCATTCCATAAAAATTAATAGACGTGCAAAATAGTAGATGTGACCCATGAACCAGAAATCAAAGTATTACCTACAAGGAGGTCAGGGTAGAGATGTGAAGAGAACAGGAAAGAAGTGACACCTCTCTGAGTATAAATTTTCATATCATTTTGAATTTTGGAATCATGTTTAGGTGTTACAGATACTAAAAAAAATTAAGTTAAATCATTAAGAACAGGGAAAATACTAAAATAGAATGTAAACAAATTGTATTTCACATGATTAACACAATCACACTGAAGAAAATAGATCAAAGTAATTTTTGGCACAGTACTTTAACTACATAACCTAGGTGAAGAGGGAAAGAATTGCAAGGGAATCTTAAACTCTTTTCAGGTTTGTGGTTTCATAGAAGCATAGCAAATCTGAGACAATGTTGTGTGTATTGTAAGATTGAGCAACTATATAAGTATTTAGTATTGTTGCAACCCAAAATTCTCTCTGCCTAAGGAAAGATATACAAATATAGGATGGGATGGTAACAAAGAAGTCTTTCAAGGTTAATTTAGAACTAGGTATCAGTAGGAACTTGTGATATATCCACATCTACTTCTTTTTCTGTCTCTCTCTCTGAAAACAGAAGTGTGGGGGTGGGGGTGTAGAACAGAGAGATATACACAGAGAAAAAGGAATTTAGAAGCAAGAGGGAGAAAATGGTAAAAATGTGGAAAACATTTTAAAATGGCTATTCTGATTAAAGGGAATGTGGGAGTTATATTAGTACTCTTGCAACTTTTTTATAAGTTTAAGATAATTTAAAAAATAAAAAGTTAAAAATAATAGGAACAGCTCTCTTGCCTCAAGAGAAAAGAAATTCTCCGTGTAGTTTATGCTACTGAGCTCACCCTCTGTGGATCAGGCCCAGACAGAAACATATAACCATACCACACCCTGCTTGCTTGAGCTTTCCTGTCCTGTTTCACACCCTCCTTTGTGGGGTTGTCCTGAAATACATCATGTACGTCCAGATCCCTGTATTAGGCTGTTTTTAGAGATTCTATCCTAAAGAACTATTCTGAGCAACCATACCCCTCCTTTGTTATTAATGCCCATTACTCCTTGTAATAGGCTGAATAGCGTCCCCCATCACAATACTTCCACATCCTAATTCCCAGGACCTGTGAGTGTTACCTTGCTTGTATAGCAAAAGGCACTTCACAGTTGTGATTAAGGGTTTTGAGATGGGGAGATTATCCCGGAACAATTCAGTGGACGTGATATAGGAGCTGGGGTCCTTATAAGGAGAAGAGGAGAAGGCAACAGAGGTGACAGAGGCAGAGATTGCAGCGATGAGCTCTCAGGATGGAGGAAAGGTTTGTAAGTCAAGTAATACAGGCAACCACTAGTAGCTGAGAGGGGTGAGACAATGGATTCTCCTCTGAGAGTTTCCAGAAGGAACCAGCTCTACTCACATTTTGACTTCAGATGAATAAACGTATTTTTGACTTCTGCCCTTCAAAACTAAAAGAGGATCGTTTTAAGCTCCCAAATTTGTGATAATTTGTTACAGCAGCCACGGGAAACTAATACAGTTCTCTACTTTTTCTTTTTTTCTGTTGAACTTATTGTCTTCTATTTTAACATATCATTTATTTAAAAAAACTCTTCTCTTACAAGAATATAAGTGCCACCATGACAATTGTATGTATTTGTTTTGTTCATTGTTCTTTTCAAATACTTAGACCAACCAGTGCCTAGAATACAGCAGACACTCAATATCTGTGGAACAGCTGTCCTTGCCTTTCCTAATTACCCTCCTCTCCATCTGCCTGAACTGTAGCCATCCTTCCAGGCTGATTTGAAACTATGTGCCCAATGAAGTCTTCGCTGACTTCTCCAGCCCACAGCTCTCTCTTCCTTCTGTGAACTCCAAGAGCACACACTTTCTGTTCCATTTATTCCCACTTAATCCTAGTAGCTGAAATATAGTGTAAGCATATTAGAAATCAGAACAGCCTGGTCCCAGACACCCAGCTCTCTCACTAGATGAATGTGAGAGTTCAATAGATAAGAAGGTTAAAATATCTGGCACATAGTGAATGTTCAGTAAATGTTAGTCCTATAGAAAGCAATAAATGTTGCTAATAATATAACTTCTGCCTTGTGAGGTTTCTTTTGATGTTCATTAATTCTCCTGCATTTATATAACCCTTTTCTCTGTATATCAAGAGCTCTTTAAAGGAATAACCTCATTTTCTAACATCCCAGTCCCCTCATAACACCCCAGCAGGGTACAGAAAAATGCATCAGGTGCTCAAAATTGCCAGGGGGGGCTTCCCTGATCAGTTGCCCTAGAGTCAGAGTGGGGGAACAGGAAGTTGAATGCATTCAAGTAACTCAGTCTTCTTCATGTACTGCCTCAGAAAGGGGACCCTGGGGAGTTCTGAATACTTATTTCACAGGGACATTTCTCATATGGCAGAATCCTAACCTTTGGGATTTAGAGTCCAACAGCAGCTCAAATTTCTCTAACACTAAATCCATTCTCTCTTTATTCTCTAGCAAATACTCCTAGACCTGTTTTCCACAAAATCCTTTCACAAATTGCAAATTCTTTAGCAACCTTCCCAAAACATTTTTAAAGTAAAAACTTCCCAATAATTAACATAGAAAGAAGAAAAATAAAGCCACAAGTTTATGGGTAGAACTAAAACCCAAATTTAGTTCTGTATTGTAGAGCAAGCCTACAATTGTAATTATGTGATTCTGTACTGCAGCACAATGGCTGGCACAAAAGAAGAACCTTCCTTCCAATACCTGCATGGCTATTAAACCTGAAATCACTCAGGAGCTCATGTCCATGACTCATATTTAAAATGCATAATCATAATAATAATAGCTGTCATTTACAGGGACTTGATGTCATGCCTCACACTATACAGTGTTTTCTGCATAAATCATCTATTTCCCCCCTAACAACTCCATGAGGTATGTGTTCCTATCCTCATTTTACAGATGAGATCATCAGGCTGAGACATTAAGGAACTGGCCTTGAGTCTGTGACTATAGCCATTACACATACTGCACAGCCCATGATGGTGATTATTTTAACATGGTTTTTCCCTCCAAAGATTGGTGATCTAGGCCTGACACAGGACCCCACAAAGGTGAAAGACAGGAAATGGCAGAGCCAGTGCTGGAAACCAGACAGCTGCAGCATGCTGACTCCCTGATGGGAGAAGCAGGGTCATGGGAGGAAGCCAAGTCTAACACCTGGAGGGTGCTAAAAACTGAGTAGCAGAGGGGCTGAAGCCGTAACTCAGAGGAGTTGCCATGTAGTCATGCCTGAAAAGCATGTCCAGTACTGCCACCAAGTCTGCCCAGTGACATAGTCTCTCTGGGACTGCCTCATGGTGACACCTGCCCAGCAGTGACCTTAAATGCACCTATACAATGCATCTGACAATTCATATTTCCCAGGATGGATTAATTTCCTATGACTGCTATAAAAATTATTATAAACTTGGTGGCTTATACAATATAAATTTATTATCTTGCAGTGCTGGAGGTCAGAAGTTCCAAAGTGGATATTACAGACTAAAATCAAGACGTCAGTCAGCAGAGCTGTCTTGTCTCTGGAGGCTCCAGAGACACCCTTTCTAGCTTTCAGAGGTTGGTCTCATCCCCTGGCTTGTGGACTTGTTCGTCTTCCAAACCAGCCCTGGAGCATCGTCTATTGTCTCTCACTCATCCTGCTTCCTTCACCACATCACCTTCTCTTGCTGTAACCTTTTCTTATAAAGAAAGACTCTGTGAGGAGATTAGTCTCGATCCCATCCATATAATTCAGGACCAGTTTACCATGTCAAGATCCTCAACATTAATCATGTCTGCAAAGTTCCTTTCTCAAGAAAGGTATATAGTCTCATGTTCTGGGTGTTTGGATGTGACCATCTTTGGCAGTGGTGGGAGAAGGCAGAGGCTTGTTCTGTCTGCCACACAGAAATAGGAGAAGCTCAGTGGGAAACTCAGCATAATGGCGCTGGCCCTCAGCTCTATGGAGGCATCATAGTGGGAAAAGGCCACAGGCTATGCAACCAGGCAGATATGAGATTCCATTCTGATTGCCATACTTGCTTACATACTTAATTTCTCTGAGTTTCAGGGTCCTCTTGTGGGAATGATTATATGAGTAGAAGACAATACATGGAAAGTGCCTGGTATATACTTAATAAATGAGGAGCTATCATCACTGGCATTCCGATGTTGTTTAAGCAGGTTCTGTGAGTGTAATGATGGAAACGCTAACAGCAAATGCTCCGAGGCAGAATGGCTTCCTGCTGGGCCCTGGCTGGGAATGCCAGCTGCAGCCTTCTTTGCCTGAGGACAGGTGGGTGGAGCAGTAGGCAGGGATGGTGAGCTGTTTTACCAAGTTCGGACTCTCTCAGGTCATCAGTTAGCAAGTCTATGCTCATCTCCTTATTGGCAGCTTCTACTCTGGTGGCCAATTCCTGGCTTTGCTTCCCCTGAGGACTCCATGGACAGTGCCAACAGCTCAGGTGCCTCCTCCTGGCCACCTAAAGCTACCAAAATATTCTCATGCTCAGTGGAAACAGCAGGGCCAGGCCAGGAGGATGGCTGGTTGAAAATTGATTTTCCATGCATGGAACAAATGGGAAAAGCCAACAGTTTACACATGGTCCTTTGAATTGAGGTTACAAATGCTTCTCACCGAGGTCCACATGGGTTTAAATAAACATGGCTATGCCTGGGAAATGGGTCATCAATCATTACTTCTTCTATTATACAGATGGGGATGTCTGGGAGTCATGCCCATGTTTCTGGCACAGGAGAGAAATCTAATTTCCTCACCTCTTGCCCAGTCTCCTGAATTTAAATCGAACTGGGATGTTTCAAAGATTGAGAACCAACCTGACAATTTTTTTAATGTATTTTTCTTGCATTTAAAATTAGGGCCACATAAGGGTGGGATCACCATCTAAAGTGGCAAATTTTCCTATGTTCCCCAATAGGATTGTGCTGTAACACCTCAGAGTTATAAACCCAATGTTATGGCCAACACCATCCCAGAGAAGCACATGACAGGGAAATGAGAGGGAAGTGCCCACAATGCTTTGAGTATAGGGTGGGAAGCTGTGGTCACTGAGGACAGCAGGGTGCAGGAGTGGGGGTTGGTGCATGCAGGAATAGAATGGGAGGAGGAGAGAGTGGCACATACTTAAGCTTTTCAACTCAGCATTATTAAGCACTTCCTATGTGAGAGGCACGGCATTGACTCAGTAGGACAGTGAGTGGCAGATTCAAAGCCAGAAAATCTAATCTACCTTCATCCCAGAGCAGAAATATTTTCATGTGCATTGTTCTCACCATCTGGAAAGCTCTTTCCCCCCAGCTTCTCTGTGTATAAACATCTTTGTCCTTGAAGGCCTGGCACCAGGACTTCTTCTCCACAAAGCCTCCCCAAATTCACTCTCAAAACTATCCTCTCCTTCCTCTGAACTCCCACAATGCCCCACACCTAACACTCAGGCTCTGTCAGCATTTATTTCCATGGGAATGGTGATTTACAATTGTCTCCTACATGAGGCCACCTGAGTCTAAGTAACAGTGTCGTGAGGACAGGGCCTTGCCTTCTCCATTTATTTCTGAAGAGGTTGTATATGGAGGGGGTTTCAATAAGTGGATGGCAGAATGCCTCAGTGTTCCCCAACTCTTTTGCAGGGCATAGCACATAACCATCCCCCTTCTGAAAACACCCCAGAACACACCACACTAGGAGAGCACAAGGGAGGCTTCTGCAATGCAATTCAAGGTACAGAATAAAGCAGAGGCTATTTCTGCAGGACTCTGAGGAGCTAGGCCAAGAGGCTGTTTGCCTCTGTCCTGTCTTCCCTTCAGGGACCTCCCCCTGCAGCTCCACAGCACAGGATGAATGGAAACTCCAGCAAAGGTCAAGGCAGGGGGAGTGGGGCCTAGGGGGCAGAGGGAACAGAGGCTGAGCAGAGGCTTGAGATCTAAGGGGACTGTGGGTATGAACAGGAGAGGCCTCCAAGAGAGCCTCAGGGTGATTCTCAGGGTGAAGGACAAAGTCTCAGTGTTCCTTGTGAGCTAAGCAGAGCAGACGAACTACTGACAATTCAAGGTAGGCTTCTTGAGAGAGAATGAAACAAATTGACCTTCTTGTCCTTCAGGGTCCACGGGGACACTGACTGACCAACAGCAGGTGTGGATGATGGAGGCTGTTCAGGGAATAGAAAGGGGGCGATAAATGCTGTTGGAAGAATGAGGGAAAGACACAGCCATTCACGTAAGGAAGTTTGACTGATGATAGCAACAGGAAGCATCTAGACGCACAAAGCCTTAGTGCTCACTATCTTATTATTACAGGATTCTCGGATATTACAAAGACTGTATCCCCAGCCTCCAACTTACCTAGGGTAGCCAAAGAAGTGCCCTTGAGCAATATCTGGTCTTAGGTCTTTGCATACCCTGGGCTTCCTTGTGGACTGCCACATCTCTACTGCTGGAAAAGTGGCAGCTTTTTGGATCAGGCCAGTTCTGAGAGCCCCAGAGAGGAAGCAAAGGATTTTGGAGTTTATAGCGCCTGGATTTCAGTTTCTTTCTGTCACTTCTCAACTCTGAGGCTTTGGACGATTTTTTTATTATTATTATTAGTTGTTCAAAACATTACAAAGCTCTTGACATATCATATTTCATACATTTGATTCAAGTGGGTTATGAACTCCCAATTTTCCCCCGTATATAGATTGCAGAATCACATCGGTTACACATCCACGTTTTTACATACTGCCATACTAGTGTCTGTTGTATTCTGCTGCCTTTCCTATCCTCTGCTATCCCCCCTCCCCTCCCCTCCCCTCCCATCTTCTCTCTCTACCCCATCTACTATACTTCATATCTCTCCCTTTTTTTCCCCACTTTCCCCTCACTTCCTCTTATATGTAATTTTGTATAACCCTGAGGGTCTCCTTCCATTTGCATGCAATTTCCCTTCTCTCTCCCTTTCCCTCCCACCTCTCATCCCTGTTTAATATTAATCTTCTTCTCATGCTCTTTCTCCCTGCTCTGTTCTTAGTTGCTCTCCTTATATCAAAGATGACATTTGGCATTTATTTTTTTAGGAATTGGCTAGCTTCACTTAGCATAATCTGCTCTAGTGCCATCCATTTCCCTGCAAATGCCATGATTTTGTCATTTTTTAGTGCTGAGTAATACTCCATTGTGTATAAATGCCACATTTTTTTTTATCCACTCATCTATTGAAGGGCATCTAGGTTGGTCCCACAGTCTAGCTATTGTGAATTGTGCTGCTATGAACATCGTTGTAGCAGTATCCCTATAGTACGCTCTTTTAAGGTCTTTAGGGAATAGTCCGAGAAGGGGGATAGCTGGGTCAAATGGTGGTTCCATTCCCAGCTTTCCAAGGAATCTCCATACTGCTTTCCAAATTGGCCGCACCAATTTGCAGTCCCACCAGCAATGAACAAGTGTACCTTTTTTCCCACATCCTCGCCAGCACTTGTTGTTATTTGACTTCATAATGGCTGCCAATCTTACTGGAGTGAGATGGTATCTTAGGGTGGTTTTGATTTGCATTTCTCTGACTGCTAGAGATGGTGAACATTTTTTCAAGTACTTGTTGATTGTTTGTAAGTCCTCCTCTGAGAAGTGTCTGTTCAGGTCCTTGGCCCATTTATTGATTGGGTTATTTGTTTTCTTATTGTTTAATTTTTTGAGTTCTCTGTATACTCTGGATATTAGGGCTCTATCTGAAGTGTGAGGAGTAAAAATTTGTTCCCAGGATGTAGGCTCCCTATTTACCTCTCTTGTTGTTTCTCTTGCTGAGAAAAAACTTTTTCGTTTGAGTGAGTCCCATTTGTTGATTCTTGTTTTTAACTCTTGTGCTATGGGTGTCCTATTAAGGAATTTGGAGCCCGACCCCACAGTATGTAGATTGGAGCCAACTTTTTCTTCTATCAGATGCAGAGTCTCTGTTTTGATATCAAGCTCCTTGATCCATTTTGAGTTAACTTTTGTGCATGGCGAGAGAAAGGGATTCAGATTCATTTTGTTGCATATGGATTTCCAGTTTTCCCAGCACCATTTGTTGAAGATGCTATCTTTTCTCCATTGCATGCTTTTAGCACCTTTGTCAAATATAAGATAGTTGTAATTTTGTGGATTGGTCTATGTGTCCTCTATTCTGTACCATTGGTCCACCCACCTGTTTTGGTACCAGTACCATGCTGTTTTTGTTACTATTGCTCTGTAGTATAGTTTGAAGTCTGGTATCGCTATACCGCCTGATTCACTCTTCCTGCTTAGAATTGCTTTTGCTATTCTGGGTCTCTTATTTTTCCATATGAATTTTATGATTGCTTTCTCTATTTCTACAAGAAATGCCGTTGGGATTTTGATTGGCATTTCATTAAACCTATAGAGAACTTTTGGTAAAATCGCCATTTTGATGATGTTAGTTCTGCCTATCCATGAACAGGGTATAATTTTCCATCTTCTAAGATCTTCTTCTATTTCTCTCTTTAGGGTTCTTATAGTTTTCATTGTATAAATCTTTCACCTCTTTTGTTAGGTTGATTCCCAAGTATTTTATTTTATTTTATTTTGAGGATATTGTGAATGGGGTGGTTGGCTTTGGACGATTTTTAAAAATTGCTCTGAAATTCATGTGGAGTAGTCATGGTATTAGCCACATGATTATTGTGAGAAGAAAAGTAGAGAAGCAAACATATCAGATTTGACATAACATTTCCTGGGATGTAGTAAACACTTAATAAATGGCAGATATTGCAGAAAAGGAGATTCAAGTACCATGGTGGGACCACAGATTAGTGCTGCATCTAGAAAACAGCAGCCATAATACATGAAGTTTAGAGAAGCCATTTCCTGTTTCATATGTATTCACATGTATTCATTCCTTCCTCAAACATCACTGGCCCCTTACTAAAGGGCTAGACACTATAGAAGGAGAAAGGGATATAGCTCTAAATGTCTCTTATATGGGCCCTGCCTTCAAATTGCTTACAGCCTAATGAGAGGAGTGAGCAACCACTAAAATCCATTACCACAAGTACAAGACTGGAGGAGGGGGAGGCATCGTCTACAAGGGCTCCAAGGACAAAAGGTGTTTGGGGAAGTGGAGAGAGGTTCAGAGTAGTTAAATGACTTTCCCAAGGTTATACCACTGGACCAACTTCTCCAACCCTCTCAAAGAAGGAGGTTTAGCTGCCCATGCATCACAATGTCATAACTCACTACCATGAATCTCAAATGTCTCAGAGGTGGGGTCCAGGAATCTTCCAGATATGTTCTCTGCACCTTGCAGTTTAGCCACTGAAATAAACCCTGTGTCTCTCACCAGACTGTGAGCTTGACTGCAAAGGTCACCTCTCTCTCTCTCTCTCTCTCTCTCTCTCTCTCTCTCTCTGTTTTCTGTCAGAGCCTAGCACAGGGTTTGGAACAATTAAGTCTTAGATCAATATTGAATACTGAATTAAAGAGTAAACTATGCTCATAAAGGTTAACTGAAGATCACTCAGCTAATAAATTGCTGCAGAACCAGAACAGACCCCAGTCCTCTGACTCTGGGCTTTTTTCTCCAACAGTGGGTGAAGGAAAAAAATATGCTACTAGAATTTCTTCTTTCCTTCTCTGCCTTCCTGCTATCTCTCGCTCCCTTCAGTGCAGTATTGTCAAAGGATTAAAAATATGACAAGCACTAGACTCAAATGGCTTTTTTCCAACTTGTTTTCACAGATGGAGAAAGGATCTAACCAGTTCTTTCTGACCAGCAGAGGGCAGGCTTGGATGGACATAGCATCCCAGACCCTCTAATGAGTCCATGCATGCCCTGGCTCTGCAGAGATGATGGATTTTTAACAAAAGGGGAAAACCCCACCAGAGCTAAAAGTCTTTTCCAAATTATTCCACCTGTGTCAACTTCACTCACCTGTTTCTTAGAAGGCTGCCTATAGTTACTCTTTAATACGTGAGTAATCGACGAGGGTTTGAATGATCCAATTCCTTTACCTGTATTGATTCTGAAGCCTGAAGCTTTAGCAGTGGCATGGATAACTCCATGTCACCAAAGAAAGTAAGCTGTGGCTGTATCTTTAAAATTTTGAACTGACAGAGACCTAATCCTCATGTTTTACTGAGGATTAGGAAAATTCTCACTGCCCAGGAGTCAAACATCTGGGTAGTGTCAAAACTGTGACCAAATTCATCATCAGATTTACTTCATTATAAATATGTTCATATGTTAAGGCAGAGGATTATATTTGAGTCAAAAACAGGTATTTAGAAATATAATAGCATTTTATGTGACTATTGCCCCCTTCTAACTGATGGTAGAAAATTTAACCCAGTGACTTAAGAAAATACAAAGTTAGTGATTCCCATTTACTTCAGATTTAAATTTTCAAATTCAGTATTTTCACCTGTCTCTTTTCCCCAGGGATGTACCTAAGTTATTAGGAGTCTGCTTTAGTCTTACAGGCTTTGTGGAGGGGGTCTGGTACTAGATAGTTGATCTCTATTCCTTGCTGGCAACCACTGAAGGGTACAAGTTTTCTCAAGTGTCACTGTCCTTCCAAATGGGCATCAGCTGACCTGACAATGACCTAATTAAACTCCTTTTATTTGGTTCCCATGCTGCTACCCTGACTGTGAAACTGAACCCTCAGCCCTTTCAGCTTTTGGAGAGGACAGAGGCCACAGGGAATTTTGAGTGATTATCTGTACCACTCTAACATCTTGGGGAACTCTGGAGATCTGTCTCAGTTGTCTCTCTAATCCCATCGCCCATCTGACAATTTCTACCCCATGTTCTGTGTCAGAGAGTTCATATGCCAGGCTGCCATCTCCAAGAATACCAAATGGAAAGCAGGATACCAGTTACTCTATTTTTTAGTCAGCTTTCTTGCTGCTGTGACTAAAAGACATGACCAGAACAATTTTAGAGGAGGAAAAGTTTATTTTGGGGGGCTCAAGGTTACAGAGGTCTCAATCCATAGAAGGCCAGCTCCATTCCTGGGGGTTTGAGGTAAGGTGGAACATCATGGCAGAAGAGTGGGGAGGAGGCAAGCAGCTCTCATGAGGATCAGAGAGAAGAGAGAAATCACCAGTCTCCAGATACAAAATATATGCCCCAAAGGCATGCCCCCAGGGACCCACCTCTTGCAGCCACACTCTACCTGCTTTTAGTCACCACTTAATTAATCCCATCAGGGGATTAGCTCAGTGATTGGGTTAAGGTTCTCATCACCCAATCATTTCTCATCTAAAGCTTCTTGCATTGCCTCACACATGAGCTTTTGGGGGATACCTCACATCCAATCATAACACTCATGTGTTCCATGAATTAAAAGTGAGAATTCCAACATCCCTCTTCCATGAATATGAGGTCTCAATAGAAATAGGGGCTCATGCTGTATTTGGTTCACTGGCTCCTTCATAAATGTGCTTCATTGGCCCCCAAATAGTTTTAATCTCCTCTCTTTTGTGAGGGAGGAAGGTGAGCTAGGACGGGCAGGGGGAGAATATTAAAAAGTCAGAAAAAAGTCACACTTAGGTGGTGACATAATTATGACCATTCTTTTTTCAAAAATGTTTTTCAATGTCATATTTTTTAAGGACCACAATTGATGTAAGAGTGCATGTGAATACATTATATCATCTTATATGGTGCTGCAGGTTTATAAGGCTCTCCTTGTTTTTAGTATTTCTTTTATTCATGCTTCAATTTTTAAAATTCTCTTTTGACTTGTCTTCAAGTTCATTGCTCCCCTCTTCTGTGATGTTCAATCTTCTCTTAAACCCCCCAATAAATTTCCCATTTTACATGTTACATTTTTGAGTTCTAGGATTCTGTTTGGTTTTTATAGTTTCAACTTCTGTGCTGAAATCCCTCCTCTCTTCAGTCATTGTCCATATTTTCCTTCAAGTCCTTAAACTTATTTATGATAATTGTTTTAAAGTCATTGTCTGCTAATTCCAGTTTCTGTGTCATCTCCGAGACTATTTCCATAGACAGTTTTTATTCTGGTTATGAATCACTCTCTAGTTTTATACATATTGAGTAATTTTTAATCATATGCTATACATAAAATTTGTCTTTAAAGTGTATGGAGTTTTCATGAAAATTAAAGGGAGATCAGTAAAGGAAATGAACCCAGGGTTAGGAGGTGGGAAGGAAGGGGGACATGCTGGGAACTGATATTGGTCAAATTACATTGTGTACATGTATGAATATATAACAACAAATGCCACCATTATGTGCAACTGTAATGCACCAGTAAAAAAAAAATGTAGAAAAAAAGAGTGTGGAGTTTGATTTCAGCAGAGTTAAGTTACTAGGAGATCACTTTGATCCTGTTGGTGTTTGGTTTATGTTTTGTTAGAGTGGTTCTAGAATTGCCCTTATTTCTAGGGAGGAGTGCTAATCCTATTTTGTGACTTTTTTGATGTATTAACTAGATTCTCTGAGTTTTCAATAAGGTCACTTCACTCTGAACGCTTGGAACTCCAACCTTCAAGCACTATGTGACTTCTGGAATCTTCGTATAGTTCTCAGTTCCTGGGACAGTCTTCTCAACCCGGTCTTACGGAGGTTCACCCTGCATTTGTAGCATAGTATTCAGCCAAAGATCCAAGAGGTCCTGTGTGCATATTTCTTAAATCCCTTTGCTGAACAGCATCCTCTTCTACAATACCCTGCTACACAACTTCCAGTCACCTCAGCAGCTTCAAATTCCATTATTTGTTTCTTCCACTCCATGAGTCTTCTGTTCTCTGTTCAAGCTCATCTTCCTAACTCCTTTTGTGAGTTCCTGTTCTGTTAAGCCTCACAGGCTTGTGAATTCAGTTGTTCAATGCTGATAACAGTTGCCTCGGATGTTTTCTCAATTTTATGGTCATTGTTAATTGAAGGAGTCTGAGAGTCATTTCTCTACTCTAGAACAGAGAAGCAGAAAAGAGAGATAGTGAGAGGGTGACATTAAAGCATTTGAGTTCTTGACCCTCATCATAGTTTTTCTTATAATTTGGTTATTTAACATTATGTCATTCATGTGAGGTTCCTGTGTTATTCCAAGTCTTATGAGAAAATGTCTAAGGTAAAAAGTAAAGGAGGCTTGGGGAGCCATCAGAACCAATTTGATGCTCTGTGAAATAAAAGGGAAGTTTGGGTGGAAGAGTTTTGGTTCTAAGGAAATTCCTTAGTCTTGTAGTTTTAAGGAAGTTCAGCCAGTCCAGTGGAGACTCCTTCAGCAAATTCATCTATCAACTATCATCTATCAACAACTATCTTTCTCATGATCAAGCCTCTAATGATTTTTGACAACCTAGATATCAGCAATAAAAAAAAATGGTTGATTGAAATGTATTTTTTTATTGCATGATGTATGTGAGACTCTAATAATAAGGCAAACATGGATTTAAAGTCTACTTTCTTTAAAAAATTTTATCTAGTAATCTCATACCAGTAACTTTTTTCCTCTAAGTCTTAGTTTACCCATTGTGTAATGCAAATACTCTACCTGAATTAGTGTGAGGATTAGAATAAGTAAAAAGAAAGCAGTCAGAACATTGCATAGTAGCTATTGGGATATAAAAAAGAAACTTTGAAGTTAAACCATCATCAGATGTTTATCAAATGCTACACTAGAAACTGCTGGGGACACAGTGATAATCAGGGGATAGTTCTTGTCATCAGAAATGTCACAACCAATTAAGGGTGTCCCATATCTGCTATGAAGGAGCCAGACAGTCTGAGGCTGAGTTCCAGGTAGGGTGCTTCCTAGTCCTCTGGCTAGCCAGTATATGCTTTAGTTGCCTCCTATTTACAATGAGAATAGTAATGACCATTTTGATTACCTGACAGGGGTATTTTCAGTATTGGCTAAATACTAGGCGCAAAAGGTCGGGTCCTATCTTGCTAATCAAAGTACGACCCATGGACCACCAGAAATCGGTATCACCTGGGAGCTTATTGGAAATGTAGACTCTCAGGCCCTACCCAGACCTTCTGAATTAGAATTTATAGTTTAATAAGATCACCAGTGATTCTTACATGTGTTAATGTTTGAAAAGCAGTAATCTATATAACACAAACTTTCTTATGGGGGAAGAAAAAGCAATTTGAGATCCATTACAAAGCAACATATGGGCCCATGCAAAATGACCAACTAAAAATTAAAAGACTATTTTTTTAAAATACCAATTTAAATGAAAAAGAAACATTTACCTGGCAGGGGAGATAACATGATCACAAAGATACTTTTCCCAGATAAGCCTTATCCATCATAGTCCAGATATGAGATCCCTGTGATTTTTCCAAATATAGAAAACTTGACTACATTATTTGTGATAATGGGGAATTGCATTTATCAAAAGGAAGAAAGGAAAGAAGGGAGGAGGGAGGAAAGGAGGGAGAATAAGAAGGAAGAAGGAAAGAAGGATGAGTTCCTAAATAGCAAAAAAACTTTTTTTCAGAGGTAGTAGAATTTGGAACACATGCTTGTCTTATTACCAGCATTAACCCAGTCTCCATTATAAGAATCAGTTGTGCCAGGCATGATGGCATAGGCCTGTAATCCCAGTGGCTCGGGAAGATGAAAATCACAAGTTCAAAGCCAGCCTTAGCAACTTATTGAGGCCCTCAACTTAGTGAGACTCTGTCTCAAAATTAAAAATTCAAAAAAAAAGGCTGGGGATGTAGCTTAAGTGGTTAAATGCCCCTGGGTTCAATCCTTGGTACAAAAAAAAAATTAGTTTTATAACCTCCCTTCTGCCTGCATGACTGAGCCCTGCCAAACAAGTTATATTAGCCACCTGAATGAGCAGGGCACCTCATGCCACATTGGGCTCACTGTGGCAACTGCAATCAAGCTGAGATGGGCAATGTGCAGAATGGGTTACTAGCTCTCACAAGGCTTCTCTCAATCCTCTATTATGACTGTATCCATTATGCTGTATTGTCTGTGTTCAACTCTGTCTTCCCCAGTATGAGCTCCTTGGGTCAAGGACAATTCCAATGACTTCTCTGTAATCCCTGAACTCCCAGCCTTTTATCAGAGGTCCACATTCTATCAGATCCAATGGGGGCACCCTTCCCTTCTCCTTACATAATTCCAGTTCTTCTGATCCCCTTCTGTAAAATCCATCTCAATAGTTCTTATTCATTACCTGTGCAAAGTCTTTAGACTGAGTTTAAACACAGAATTTCCATGAATATATTTCTATTCAGGCTTCTCTATGCCAAAGTAGCCTCCGAAAAATTCTGGCTTCATCTGTTGGTTTTGGTCAGTGTTAAATCTAGAAGGAAAAAAAAACTTCTCAATATTTCAGCAAGAAATGGTTGAAGTATACAGTCTTAGATTATAAAATCACTGGAATATTGGAAAAGAGTTATGGGGCAGGCCCAAGATGGCTATAGTTAGGCTTTGTCTCTGAGATTTCTGGCCAGTTAGGTTTTAGTATGTAGTCAAGGTCATAAACACCCTGAGTCAGCATTTTTACTCAAGGTCATAAATGTCTGCTTGTGAATGTGTACTCACTTATGTAAGCTGTTGGCAGTGTGCCTTCTTCTCTCTCGCTTTGTCGTCAAGCCAGAGGGGAGGAGCGGGGCCACCGCCCGCGCCTGCAAGGTAGGCAGACCTGCGACCAACCTGCAGATCAGGCCCAGCGGTCTGCAGGCGTGGTAGGAGGGGCAGGGCAGAGCCGCCGCCCGCTCCGGCAAGGTAAGCAGACCTGCGACAGACCGGCGGATCAGGCCCAGCGGCCTGCCAGCGTGGTACACACTTCACCCCAACTGGAGTAGGGGCAGAGCAGAGCCTTCGCCCGCGCCCAGATCAGGCCCAGCGGCCCGCCTGTGTGGTGGTCAAGTGACCCCAATTGGAGTGGGGGCGGAGTGGAACTGACACCCGTGCCCGCAAGGTGGGCAGACCGGCGACCAACCTGCAGATCAGGCCTAGCGGTCCCCGGGCGTGGTAGGAGGGGCAGGGCAGAGCCTTCGCCCCCACCTGCAAGGTAGGCAGACCTGCGACAGAACGGCGGATCAGGCCCAGGGGTCCACGGGCGTGGTAGACACCTCACACCAATTGGAAGAGGGGCAGAGCAGAGCCCCCGCCCACACCTGCAAGGGAGACTTTTCAACTATACAAGAGCAATATAAATATATAGGGGGGGAAAAATTTCAAAAACACAACAGTTTCACCAAGAAGAAAGAAACGCAAGCAGTATGAAAAGACAAGGAAAGAAAGGACTACAAGCAATGCACGTCAGCTCAACTTTAGAAGAGGTAACAGTTGCAGCAGATGGAATGTCAGATAAAGAATTCAGGACATATATGCTTCAGATGATCTGGAGTATCAAGGAAGACATTAGACAGCAAAATCAGACAATGAAAGATCACTTCGACAAGGAATTACACAAACAAATCCAGGAAGCAAAGGATCAACTATACAGGGAGATAGAGGTTATAAAAAACAAACAAACAGAAATCCTAGAAATGCAGGAAGCAATAAACCAACTTAAAAACTCAATGGAGAATACTACCAGCAGAGTAGAACACTTAGAAGATAGAACATCAGACAATGAAGACAAAGTATTTCAACTTGAAAAGAACATAGACATAAGGGGGACAAACGAATGTCAGTAGAGGGAGCAGAGAGAGAAGAGGGGAGGGGAGGGGAGGGGAGGGGGGATAGTAGAGGATAGGAAAGGCAGCAGAATACAACAGACACTAGTATGGCAATATGTAAATCAATGGATGTGTAACTGATGTGATTCTGCAATCTGTATATGGGGTAAAAATGGGAGCTCATAACCCACTTGAATCAAATTGTGAAATATGATATATCAAGAACTATGTAATGTTTTGAACAGCCAACAATAAAAAATTAAAAAAAAAAAGAAAAGAACATAGACAGCTCAGCAAGACTGTTAAGAAACCATGAGCAGAACATCCAAGAAATATGGGATAACATTAAGAGACCAAACTTAAGAGTCATTGGGATACAGGAAGGTACAGAGCTCCAAACCAAAGGAATGAGCAGTCTATTCAATGAAATAATACAAGAAAACTTCCCAGACTTGAAGAACGAGACAGAATCCCAAATCCTAGAAGCCTACAGGACGCCGAATGTGCAAAATTATAAGAGATCCACACCTAGACACATTATAATGAAGATGCCCAACATACAGAATAAGGAGAGAATTTTAAAAGCTACAAGAGAAAGGAAGCAGATTACATTTAGGGGCAAGCCAATCAGGATAACACCTGATCTTTCAACACAGACTCTGAAAGCTAGAAGATCCTGGAATAACATATTTCAAACACTGAAAGAAAATGGGTTCCAACCAAGAATTGTGTATCCAGCGAAATTAAGCTTCAGGATGGAAGATGAAATTAAAACCTTCCACGACAAACAAAAGTTAAAAGAATATGCAGCTAGAAAACCATCTCTTCAAAACATCCTCGGCAAAACATTACAGGAAGAGGAAATGGAAAATAACAATGAAAACCAACAGTGGGAGGTAGGACAGTAAAGGGGGGGGGAATAATCATAGAGGAAAACAAACCATGTTTAGTAACATAAATAAACAAATATGGCTGGAACAACAACCCATATCTCAATAATAACCCTAAATGTTAATGGCTTAAACTCACCAATTAAGAGACACAGGCTAGTAGAATGGATCACAAAACAAGACCCAACAATATGCTGCCTACAGGAGATGCATTTGATAGGAAAAGACATACATAGGCTGAAGGTGAAAGGTTGGGAAAAATCATATCACTCATATGGACTTCGGAAACAAGCAGGAGTGTCCATACTCATATCAAATAAAATAGATTTCAAGCCAAAGTTAATCAAAAGGGATAAAAAGGGACACTACATACTGCTTAAGGGAACCATACACCAACAAGACATAACAATCATAAATATATATGCCCCAAACAATGGTGCAGCTATGTTCATCAAACAAACTCTTCACAAGTTCAAGAGTCTAATAGACCACCATACAATAATCATGGGAGACTTCAACACACCTCTCTCGCCACTGGACAGATCTTCCAAACAAAAGTTGAATAAGGAAACTATAGAACTCAATAACACAATTCATAACCTAGACTTAATTGACATATATAGAATATACCACCCAACATCAAGCAGTTACACTTTTTTCTCAGCAGCACATGGATCCTTCTCAAAAATAGATCATATATTATGTCACAGGGCAACTCTTAGACAATATAAAGGAATAGAGATAATACCATGCATCTTATCTGATCATAATGGAATGAAACTGAAAATCAACGATAAAAGAAGGAAGGAAAAAGCATACATCACTTGGAGAATGAACAATAGGTTACTGAATGATCAATGGGTTATAGAAGACATCAAGGAGGAAATTAAAAAATTCTTAGAGATTAATGAAAACACAGACACAACATATCGGAATCTATGGGACACATTGAAAGCAGTTCTAAGAGGAAAATTCATTGCTTGGAGTTCATTCCTTAAAAAAAGAAAAACCAACAAATAAATGATCTCATACTTCATCTCAAAATCCTAGAAAAATAAGAGCAAAACAACAGCAAAAGAAGTAGAAGGCAAGAAATAATTAAAATCAGAGCTGAAATTAATGAAATCGAAACAAAAGAAACAATTGAAAAAATTGACAAAACTAAAAGTTGGTTCTTTGAAAAAATAAACAAAATCGACAGACCCTTAGCCATGCTAGCGAAGAGGAGAGAGAACTCAAATTACTAGCATACGGGATGAAAAAGGCAATATCACAACAGACACATCAGAAATACAGAAGATAATCAAAAACTATTTTGAATCCTTATACTCCAATAAATTAGAAGATAGTGAAGGCAAAGATAAATTTCTTAAGTCATATGATCTGCCCAGATTGAGTCAGGAGGATATAGACAACCTAAACAGACCAATATCAATTGAGGAAATAGAAGAAACCATCAAAAGACTACCAACTAAGAAAAGCCCAGGACCGGATGGGTATACAACAGAATTTTACAAAACCTTTAAAGAGGAACTAATACCAATACTTTTCAAGCTACTTCAGGAAATAGAAAAAGAGGGAGAACTTCCAAATTCATTCTACGAGGTCAACATCACCGTGATACCTAAACCAGACAAAGACACTTCAAAGAAAGAAAACTTCAGACCAATATCTCTAATGAACTTAGATGCAAAAATCCTCAATAAAATTCTGGCAAATCGGATACAAAAACATATGAAAAAAATTGTGCACCATGATCAAGTAGGATTCATCCCTGGGATGCAAGGCTGGTTCAATATATGGAAATCAATAAATGTTATTCACCACATCAATAGACTTAAAAATAAGAACCATATGATCATCTCGATAGATGCGGAAAAAGCATTCGACAAAGTACAGCATCCCTTTATGTTCAAAACTCTAGAAAAACTAGGGATAACAGGAACATACCTCAATATTGTAAAAGCAATCTATGCTAAGCCTCAGGCTAGCATCATTCTGAATGGAGAAAAATTGAAGGCATTCCCTCTAAAATCTGGAACAAGACAGGGATGCCCTCTTTCACCACTTCTGTTCAACATAGTTCTCGAAACGCTGGCCAGAGCAATTAGACAGACGAAAGAAATTAAAGGCATAAAAATAAGAAAAGAAGAACTTAAATTATCACTATTTGCAGATGATATGATTCTATACCTAGCAGACCCAAAAGGCTCTACAAAGAAACTATTAGAGCTAATAAATGAATTCAGCAAAGTGGCAGGATATAAAATCAACACGCATAAATCAAAGGCATTCTTGTATATCAGCGACAAATCCTCTGAAATGGAAATGAGGACAACCACTCCATTCACAATATCTTCAAAAAAAATAAAATACTTGGGAATCAACCTAACAAAAGAGGTGAAAGACTTATACAATGAAAACTACAGAACCCTAAAGAGAGAAATAGAAGAAGATCTTAGAAGATGGAAAAATATACCCTGTTTATGGATAGGCAGAACTAACATCATCAAAATGGCGATATTACCAAAAGTTCTCTATAGGTTTAATGCAATGCCAATCAAAATCCCAACAGCATTTCTTGTAGAAATAGAGAAAGCAATCATAAAATTCATATGGAAAAATAAGAGACCCAGAATAGCAAAAACAATGCTAAGCAGGAAGTGTGAATCAGGCGGTATATCGATACCAGACTTCAAACTATACTACAGAGCAATAGTAACAAAAACAGCATGGTACTGGTACCAAAACAGGCGGGTGGACCAATGGTACAGAATAGAGGACACAGAAACCAATCCACAAAACTACAACTATCTTATATTTGATAAAGGGGCTAAAAGCATGCAATGGAGGAAGGATAGCATCTTCAACAAATGGTGCTGGGAAAACTGGAAATCCATATGCAACAAAATGAAACTGAATCCCTTTCTCTTGCCATGCACAAAAGTTAATTCAAAATGGATCAAGGCGCTTAATATCAAATCAGAGACACGCTGTCTGATAGAAGAAAAAGTTGGCTACGATCTACATACTGTGGGGTCGGGCTCCAAATTCCTCAATAGGACACCCATAGCACAAAAGTTAATAACTAGAATCAACAAATGGGACTTACTCAAACTAAAAAGTTTTTTCTCAGCTAAAGAAACAATAAGAGAGGTAAATAGAGAGCCTACATCCTGGGAACAAATCTTTACTCCTCACACTTTAGATAGAGCCCTAATATCCAGAGTATACAAAGAACTCCAAAAATTAGACAATAAGAGAACAAACAACCCAATCAACAAATGGGCCAAGGACCTGAACAGACACTTCTCAGAGGAGGACATACAATCAATCAACAAGTACATGAAAAAATGCTCACCATCTCTAGCAGTCAGAGAAATGCAAATCAAAACCACCCTAAGATACCATCTCACTCCAGTAAGATTGGCAGCCATTATGAAGTCAAACAACAACAAGTGCTGGCGAGGATGTGGGGAAAAGGGTATACTTGTGCATTGCTGGTGGGACTGCAAATTGGTGCAGCCAATTTGGAAATCACTATGGAGATTTCTTGGAAAGCTGGGATTGGAACCACCATTTGACCCAGCTATTCCCCTTCTCGGTCTATTCCCTAAAGACTTAAAAAGAGCATGCTACAGGGACACTGCTACATCGATATTCACAGAAGCACAATTCACAATAGCAAGACTGTGGAACCAACCCAGATGCCCTTCAATAGACGAATGGATTAAAAAAATGTGGCATTTATACACAATGGAGTATTACTCTGCATTAAAAAATGACAAAATCATAGAATTTGCAGGGAAATGGATGGCATTAGAGCAGATTATGCTAAGTGAAGCTAGCCAATCCCTAAAAAACAAATGCCAAATGTCTCCTTTGATATAAGGAGAGTAACTAAGAACAGAGTAGGGACGAAGAGCATGAGAAGAAGATTAACATTAAACAGAGATGAGAGGTGGGAGGGAAAGGGAGAGAAAAGGGAAATTGCATGGAAATGGAAGGAGACCCTCAGGGTTATACAAAAGAACATACAAGAGGAAATGAGGGGAAAGGGAAAAATAATACAAGGGGGAGAAATGAAGGTCAGTAGAGGGGGTAGAGAGAGAAGAGGGGAGGGGAGGGGGGATAGTAGAGGATAGGAAAGGCAGCAGAACACGACAGTCACTAGTATGGCAATATGTAAATCAATGGATGTGTAATTGATGTGATTCTGCAATCTGTATATGGGCTAAAAATGGGAGTTCATAACCCACTTGAAGCAAAGTGTGAAAGATGATATATCAAGAACTATGTAATGTTTTGAACAACCAACAATAAAAAAAACAAAACAAAAAAAAAAAAAAGAAAATACCCCTTGGCCTCCCCCATACTGCTAATCAGGTCAGAGGAGAAAAAGGAGGGAGATTAACACTTGCAAGCCTGGCCAGTGGTAATGCAGAAAATGAAACATCAACAGTAGATGGCTCCAGTGGGCAACTAACAGGGCCTTGCCAGGAAACCAAGATCACCATGTTCCACCTGTCAATCAGAGTTGATGGATTTGGGAAAACAATTTAGACAGAAGCTGAGAGAGACCCTAGCTGCTTTGTTGTTAGTCCTGTAAAGTTCAGCGTTGGTTGGCATCATGTGTAGTACCCTAAAAATGAAGAGATTAGCACCTATCCTTACAACACAGGTTGCAAAAAAGTCAACACTATAGAGGTGCTTAGAAGGGCAAAGAGAGCACAGGTGTGCCAGGAGCTGGCAGGAACAGAAGACTTCAGGTGATGCTAGGGCCTGCTACCTATGTAGGTGAACCAGAAACAAGCCCATATCTTGGAGATAAGGCACAATACTGTTCAGTGATTAGTGCACTGATGGTTCCAGTCACAGACAACTGCCTATATGGATGGCAGTGGCCATGGAGCCAGAGACAAACACTGTCTGGTTTGATAATGGTACAAGACAAAGTAGCCAGTGAGCTGAACTACACACCATCTGGATGGTGATAGCAAATGAAGTATCTCCTACTTCATGACATTACTGACAGTTGTGCTGTGCCTTGGGGGCTCTGGGAGGTAGGCCACTAAGAACAGGTAACAATAGGTCATGTTATCTGCCATGCTCCCCTGACTAGCCCAGGGAATGATGAAAAAGATGCTTTAACTAGGGTGAGGTTATTGGAACGGGCACCTCCCACCAAGCTGGAAGCTTGGTTGCACTGCCACCTACAACATGCAGATGTGAAAACTGGCCAATTAATAGTCTACCTTTAATGGGGAGTGCCCTGTTAGATGCTGCCAGCCTTGTGTGATTTGTCCTAAGGAGTGTCCTCATTCTCACTGGAGCCACAGATGGCCAGATAATGCACAATGTGTCCCTTGACATGATGGCAGGTTGACTGCATAAACCTTCCACTGAATCAGAGGGGGTCATATGTGCTTTAATACAATTAATACATCCATGTGTGCCTTGACTGTAGTTGATATGGCTACAAACCTATTTGCCTGGCCCAATGAATAAGTGAATCAGCATACCACAATTCACTCCCTGACAGTGTCATTGACCTTGTAGGGCCAGCTCATCACAACAGTGATCAAGGGCACTTTTGTCATTTCTTTTGGGCCAATTATGAGTTCCCCAGTGCTGGCACACACTAAACCTGCTGAGATACAGACCCAAGCTGTCTGAGTGTAGTATCACTACCCAGGGAAGTCACTGCAGATAGCAACAGTGCTTTTCCTGGGACTCAAAGCTGGCAAACATTCTCCCAGATGGATGTGATTACCTTTACTGGTACCTGTAACTGCTTTGTTCTTTCGTCCATAAGAGTGTCCTCTGCCAACACCATTATGGACTGGGCAATCACCTGTGCCAGAGTAGCAAACACCTCTGCCAACTGGGTATGCATCAAAGTGTCTGAGAGTTCTGCTGCCAAACTACCATATAAATCCAGTCTATGTCCCTTGACACTGGACATGGCTGGGAAGAACTTTCATCACCACTTCAATATAAGATGAAACTGGCAATGGTTTTTAGTAATCCTAGATGATGGGGCTTGTCTTCTGGTTGCATGTTGCTTCCGCTTATACTGCTGTCGTAGCTTGTGCGTGCAGGGCTCTGCCCTGCTCGCTAAGGAATCCTTGCAGAAGACATCAAATGCATCGATTGTACGGAAAGCAACCCTAAAGTGGTGTATTGTGAGGCAGGCCCAAGTTAGGCTCTGTCATCAAAACTTCCAGCCAGCTAGGTTTTAATATGTAGTCAAGGTCATAAACACCCTGATTTCAGCATTTGTCCTCAAGGTCATAAATATCTGCTTGTGAGCATGCAGTCACTTATGTAACCTGTTGGCACTGTGCCTTCTTTGTTTGGCCTGCACATTAAAAGGCTTATGGAAAGATTCAGGGGGATGCAGCCACTTCTGAATAAAGCATGTCCCTATCCCAACATGCTCCTTCACCTGCCAGGGTCCTCAATCTGTTTCCCAGGTTCTGAACCACTGCAAAACAAATATAAAAGAAAGTGATGTTATTTAGACAAATATCTATGAAAAACTGCTACCACTCCTAATGACTAGTAATGCTGAGTGGGTGTTTCACATGCTTGTTTTTATTTGCAACTCTTTGAAGAAATGTCTTTTCAAATCCTTTGCCATTTTTCATTTGGATTACTTGTCTGGACTGTTAAGTTGTATGAGTTCTTTATATATACTAGATCTAGATATGGATCCATATTATGTACATGATTTGCAAATACTTTCTTCCATGTTTAGGTTGTCTTTTAACTTTCTTAATAGTCCCTTTTGAAATACAGAATATTTTAGTATCAATAAAGTCTACATTGTATGTTTTTTCTTTTGTTGTTTGGTTTGTTTGCTTTGCAGGGCTGAGGATTGAATCTACTGAACTACATCTCAATCCTTTTTTGAAATTTTTAAATTTTGAGATTGGGTCTCACTTAGCTGTCAAGGCTGGCCTTGAACTTGTGATCCTCGTGCCTCAGTGTCCTGAGTAACTGGAATTACTGTTTTTTGTGCACCACCATGCCCTGCTGGTGTTTGTGTTTTGATATTGTATCCAGAAAGTCAATACAAAGATTTAAGTCCTTGTTTTCTTCTAAGACTTTTATTGTATCATCTCTAACATTTAGGTCTTTGATTCTTTTTAAATTAACTTTTATTTTTTATATGTTCTTTATTTTTTCCATTTTGTTTTGGGATTCCTGACAAGGTCTCACTAAGTTGCCTAGACTTATCTCTAACTCATGATCCCCCTGCCTCAATCTTGTGAATAGGTAGAACTACAGACACATGCCACAATGCTCACCATGAATTAATGTTTATATGCAGTGGGAGGTAGGAGAGAGATTCAGTTTCAATGTTTACATGTGAATATCTAGTTGACCCAGCACTATTTGTTGAAAAGACTGTTCTTTGCCCTCATTGAATTGACTCTTAGCATCCTTGTCAAAAATTCATTTATCATAAATATAGGAGTCTCAATTCTATTTTATCCATCTATGTGTTTATTCCTATACCAGTACCATATAGTCTTAATTACTGAGACTTTGTACTGCTTTGGAGTCAGTCCTCCATCTTTGTTCTTTTCCAATTTATGTTGACTACTTGGGATCCTTTGCAATTCCATATAAATTTTAGAATCAGCTGTTGCATTTTTTTAAAGGCAGCTAGAATTTTGGTAGTTATTATATTGAACCTTTAGAGCATTTTGTGGATTATCATCATGTTGACAATATTGTTTTCTTTTTTAAAAAATATTTATTTTTTAGTTTTAGGTGGAAACAATATCTTTATTTTATTTTTATGTCATGCTGAGATTCAGTGCCTCATCCCCAGCCCGACAATATTGTTTTCTAATCCATGAACACAGGATGTCTCTCCACTGATTCAAGGTTCTATAAATTTCTTTCAGCAATGATTTATAAAGTTGATATATAAGTTTTTAATTCTACTTATAATATTGTAAATGAAATTATTCTCTTAATTTCATTTTCAGATTGTTCATTGATAATGTATAGAAATATACTTCTACATTGGTTTTCTGTAAACTTGCTGAATGAATTTACTAGTTTTGGTGATTTTTTATGTGGATTCCTCAACAATTTTTTATATATATAAGATATATATATATAGATATAGATATTATTTTATATATATTATAGATATTATTTTATATATAAGATATATAAGTCATCCTTGAAAAAGGATTAGTTTTGGTTTCTCCTTTCCAAGCTGGATGATTTTTATTTCTTTTTTCTTATATTATTTCCCTCTCAGAACCTCAAGCACATGTTGAACATACTGGGTAAGATCAGCTATCCTTGTTGCTGATAGGAAGAAATCTTTCAGTCTTTTGCCCATCAAGCTCTATGTAACTATAATATTTTCACAAATTCCCTTTTAGCAGATTGAGGAAGTTCCCCATATTTAGGGGTTGAGGGTTTTTATTGTGAAAAGGTTTGGGGGTTTGCTGAATGCTTTTTCAAGATCAATAAGAATTTTCATGTGGGGTTTTTCCCCCTTTATTCTATAAATGTGGTGTATTGCATCAGTTGATTTTGCTGTGTTGAAACCAACTTGCATTCTTGAAATAAAGCTGAGCTGAGCATGGAATGTGATCATTTTTATATGTTGCTGTATTCAGTTTGATAGTACTTTATTGAGGATTTTGCTTCTATGTTTATAAGAGACATTGGTCTCTTATCAAATTTACTTTTCTTATAATGTCTTTGCCTGCTAAATATTGTATAACATTAGCCTCAGAGAGTGAGTGAAGAGGTCTCCTTTCTTCTATTTTTTGTAAGATTTTGTGAAGTATTGATCTAAATATTTGGTAGAATGTTTAAGTGCTTGGTAAAATTCACCAGTGAAACCACCGTGTCCTGGACTTTTCTTTGTGAAAAGTTTTTGATTAATAATTCAATCTATTGATTATAGGTTTGTGCAGACTTTATTTCTTCCTGAGTTGGGTTTGGTAATTTGACATTCTACAACTTTGTCCATTTCATCCTGATTATTTAATTTGTTGGCATAAGCTTGCTCATACTATTCTTTTTTTATTGTGAGAAGGCTGTTAGTAATGTTCACCTTTTCATTCCTGGTTTTAATAACTTGAATCATCTCTCTTTTCCATTTCACCTAAATGATCATTTTACCTAAACATTTGTCAAGTTGGTTGACTATTTCAAAGAACCAGCTTCTGGTGTATTGATTTTCTCTATTATGTTTCTATTCTCTATTTCTCCTCCTATCTTTAGTATCTACTTACTTCTGCTTGCTTTGGGTTTAGTTTTCTCTTCCTTTCCTAATTTCTTAAAATGGAAATTCAGGTTATTGGTTTGAAATTTTTCCTATTTTTGCATACATAATAACTGTACATATTTAAGGGGTCCAATGTACTGCTTTAATACATATGTATACATTACACAATGATCCAATCAGGGTAATTAGCACATCTATCATCTCAAATATTTATCA
This sequence comes from Marmota monax, assembly GCF_021218885.2. Taxonomy (NCBI): domain Eukaryota; kingdom Metazoa; phylum Chordata; class Mammalia; order Rodentia; family Sciuridae; genus Marmota; species Marmota monax. The sequence continues at coordinate 3,390,503 of NW_026695236.1, read as the reverse complement.
TTTCTTTGTGGTGAGACCAGTCAGAATTCCCTATTCTGGCTAATTTGAAATATATAATATGTTATTGTTAACTATACTAACCACACTCTGTGATAGAATATAGAACTTATTGCTCTTAAGTGTAACTTGTTTCTCTTTTTAATATGGTTGTGTATAGTTACAGTTTACCTCTAAGCATTGCCTTAGTGTTTCTCATACATTTTGGTATGTTGTGCTTTCATTTTAATACATCTCAAATTTTTTTTCTAATTTCCCTTGTGATATTTCCTTTAACCCATTGGTTATTTAGAATGCTTTGTTTAATTTCCACATATTTATGAGTTTTAATCATCTGTGTGCTCTCCAGTCACCTTAAATTTAGCAGCCCAAAATTGAACCAACTTTTCTTGTCTCCCCTCTCTACTCCACCTTGCTTCTCATCTTATGTTCCTTAGTTTTATGATGTACATCACTATTTACCCCAGTTCTCAAGACAGAAACCCCGGAGACAGCCCATACTACTAATTTTCCTTTTATGGCTATAGCAAATAAATCACCGATCCTTATTACTTTTGTATCTGCCCCCTCAAATTTTTGGAATGCATGATGTTCTGTTTTCATTTATACTGACACTATTCAGTCTCCTCATCATCTCTCTCCTTGACTATAACACCTATCAGCCCTTGCCCTCTAGTCTTTGACACTTCCAATTCACCTTCACATTGCCTACAAAATATTCTCAAACTCATATTTCATTATATCATTTTCCTGCTCAAAACCTCATTACCCTTGGAACAATCTCCATGTTCCTTTTCCTGACAATAAGCCTCCAAGATATGGCCACTGTCTCTTCAACCTGCTAATGTCTCAACACTCCCCCTACACCATCACATCTTACTCTATGAATCCAGATCATGTTAAATTATTGAACATGCACTGTGTGTTTCATGTTTCCATGATCTTGAATGGTGTTATTGCTCATTCCAAACTCGGCATCCTTCCAACTAGCATCTTTTAAGTATCAGCTCAAAATCTTCCTCTCTGGAAAGTATTCCTGTTCCCCAAACTTTGGTGCTTCTCCTGTGCTCACAACATACTGTTTACATCCCAATAAAGTAAAGATTTTATTATATTCAATTCTATTGCCATGTTTATGTTTTGAATAGGAAATAGATTCTTGTTCAGCATCCTGTCACATATTATTCAAGAGCAATTCAATTTCTCTGTTGCCAGGTGTGAAGGTGCATGGCTGTAATCCTAGCAACTTGGAAGGCTGAGGCTGAACAACAGCAAGTTTGAGGCCAGCCTCAGAAATGTAGCAAGATCCTGTCTTAAAAAAATAAAGAAGAAAGAACTGGGGCTGTAGCTCAGAGGTAAATCCTGGGTTCAATCCCCTGTACCAAAAAATTTTTTTCCTCATCATTATTAATTCAAAAATATTACTGGCTTAACTATTTCATCTGAAGCATTTTACAGACAAAATTAGCAAAGAAATCCACAAAAATCTGCGACCCATTCCCAGCACTGTGATTGAATAATGCTTACACAGATACAATGCTCTTCACCTAATATTCTGATTCAATAAATTAGGGGTGAAATGTCCTATTCACTTTTATAATGATTAATTTTATATATTAAGATGGCTGGGCCACAGTGCACAGATAGTTAGTCAAATATTATTTTTGTATATTTCTGTGAGGATATGTTTTCAAATGAGATAAACAAAATCAGTAATTGTGAACAGTTTGCCCTCCATAATATTGGTGGACATAATCAAATCAGTTGGCAGCCTAACGGGACAGACTGATCTCCCTTCAACAAGAAGGAATTCAGCCAAAGATAGTTCTCAGACTTGTGAATATCAGTTCTCCTGGGTCTCCAGCCGACTTCCCTACTCTACAAATTCTGAATTTGCCAGCCTTCATAATCACATAAATCATTTCTCTCTCTCTCTCTCTTTCTCTCTCTCTCTCTCTCTCTCTCTCTCTCTCTCTCTCTCTCTCTCTCTCTCTCTCTGTGTGTGTGTGTCCCGATGGTTCTATTTTTCTGGGAAACTCTAATACTCTCCTTAAGAATCTTTCCCATTTCCCTGTGCATTAGGTTTTTCAGACTGCTAAGAGGTAATAGATTGTTTTAAAAGGAGAATTCAGAAAATAGATCCATTGGCTTCTCTCCAAGCAGAGTGATTGATTATGTTCTTGCTGATAAGATGACAGGTGTAGGATAGCTGGTGGTGGGTGAAGAGGAAGGAGAAGAGAAGGATGCAGCTAGCATTCTGTGAGTGCTTATTATTTGACAGACATTGTGCTGAGTGTTTTATGTGTTATTTAATGTGTGCAATACATGCTTTGGGGAATGTCATCCCATAGTTATCAGCCCTTTCCAAAAATTGACTTCAGCTGGAGAAAGCTGCCTCATGCCAGGTCACATTTGCTTCTGAGAGAGGATAACCTCATAGCTGGAAGCAGGAATATAAAGATCCCATATTCTACTTCCCAGGTCTGAAGTGCCATCCCAGTTTCAAACTGTCCTATGAGATTGGTTGAAGCCTTTTTTAAGACTGAAGAGCAGCCAATTTCTCCCCCTGCCTAGTCCTGCTTCCTTTATTCTCCTTCACAGGTGGTAATCCCAAAATCACTCCCCAATAAACTTGCTAAGTACAAATCTGCTTCTCAGAGAACCCAACCTATAACAATCCTCTTGTGAAGATTGAAAGTCTTATCCAGGTAGAGTGCCCTTCCCAAGGTCTGACATTGAGCAAATATTCAAACAACGGGATTGTTATTTTAACCACCTACCAAGGTAGGTTCTATTATTAGTTGAAGAAATTGAACTTTAATAAAGTTAAATAACTTATCCAAGATCACTACATAGTAACATTCTAGATGGATTTCAAATCTGTGTGACTGACTCCAAAATTGTGCTCATCCTTATTAGGCTGTCCTAACAATCATCCCGGAGGCTTCCTCCAAATGCAGTATCTGGAGGGAGCTACATGGCAGATGAAGCCTGGGTGGCTGAGATAATGTTCAGTATCAGCCTGGGTTAGTAGTGAACTACAATCAAGTGTGAACTCTGCCCAAGATGTGAAAGGGTCAGTGGGAAACAACCACTGAAGGGGGCATGAAATTAGCCAGGAAAAAAACAAACATAAAATCCCTAGGAGAAAACCCCTTGCACATGTGAGGCACTGGATTCAATCCTCAGCACCACATAAAAATAAATAAAGAAAGATATTGTGTTCATCTACAACTAAAATAATTTTTTAAAAAAGGTTAAATATCCCTGACACCCACTATTAAAAAAATCACAATTGTCTTGATAATCATATTTAATGCAATACATGTAGTATTTACCATGCACCTACATAATCCCTGTCTTCAGGAGCTAACAGCCCAATGTAGTTGGAGTGGGAGTGGGGTGCAAGGGATGCAGATATACACACTGAATAACAAAATGGGGCACTACATGCTGCTGAGCATTAAGTGAGTAGAAAGAAGAAGCTGCCACACATGCCATGTGAATTCTTCCTAGAAGGACCCTGGTCACCTTTACAGAGGAATAGACATTTGAACAGGACCTTGAAGGGCCCTTTAGGACTTTCTGTAGTTATTGGACTTTAAAAAGATTGACCCATTTTCTAAGAGAAAGAAAAGATCCATGCCATTGTGTGCTACAGTGTGGAGAAAATTCTGCAAGAAATACTCATTGCATTGTCTTGTAATACAGCGTGGACACTTGTTGCTTTCCATATTTCAACAACTGGGAGAAAAATCCTCTGGGAGAATCACTGTAAATCCAAGCACTTCACCCTTTGAAAGGCTTCTCATGGAGCAAAAGAAATGCTCCTTTGAATTCACATGTCATAAAACTCCAGCAGGAGTAACACGTGCATGAAGAAGTCAGTCTCTGCTTGGTGGAGTTACTCACAGGAAACAGATGTTCTGCTGTATTCTGAGAGTTGTTGATCATTCCTGAGAGACTGTTGAGAGATTGCTCTATCATTTCTGAGCTGTGACCCTCAAGACTTAAAGGAGAGCCCATCTGTAAGTTCAAGTAGCAGGCGTCTATGTCTAGACCACAGGAATTCTATCCTCAGGCTCCAACACTGGGCTGTTTGAAACTGAGAAGGTAGCTTCATGTTGACAGCACAGTTACCAACCAGATGCTTCAAAGTCGGAGGATCCAACTGAATTACTTCAGAAGGACGCATTCTCTAGCTCCTCATACTGCCTAGCAGATGGCAGGTTTGCACTTGGGAAATGCTTGATGCCAGGATGAAGTAATGTCTTTTTGCAGTTACTGTCTCATTATTTTTAATGAATGTTGATGTGATGTACTAATGCACCTTGGATAGACCAGTAACTCGTGGAGGAAGTGGGTCTGGCCCTAATCCTTGGGAGGTAAAGTTTTAAATAATTAAAAGAAAGTGGAAATAATATTTTCTGCCCATCTCTGATTTGAACGAGTAGAGGTTCAGGGGCCTTTGACAAGGCATTTGGTTACTCGAACAACTTGGTGTGGAGAGTAGGCACTGCTAGAGCCACCAATCTTTTTATACAGGAGTAGTGGATGTCACCAGACAGATATGGCAAGTTCCTCCCCTAGACCAGGGACCTCTGGGACTAAGAGATTGGGGCGGTTTGGGTCCTGTCAGACTCCATTCCTTTTTCTATTAAAAAAAATACCTAAGACTGGGTAATTTATAAAGAACAGAGATTTATTTCAGACAGTTTTGCATTCTGAAAGTCTAAGATCAAGAAGCTGGCAGATTTGGTGTCTGTTAAGAACCTGATCTCTTCTTCCCAAAGAGGACCTTCATGTTGCTTCCTCTAAGGGACAGCAGCTATGTCTTCATGTGGCAGAAGAGATGAAGGGGCAATAGAGGGGCTAAACTTATCCTATCCCTTTATAAGTTTGTTAATTCCATTCATGAGACAGAACCCTCATGACCTAATCACTTTTAAAGACCACCCCCCCTTAATACTATTACATTGAGGATTAAGTTTCAACATGAATTTGGGAGAGACACAAACATTCAAACTGTAGCAGGCCCCTTCTTCCTGGAACTCTGAGGAAACAGGCTGAACAGTAAGATAGCTTCACCTGTCACTCGGAGACATGTCTGTCTATCAGACATGTCAAATCCTGGATATGATACTTCAGTGACAGAAATCTCCCTTCCCACTGTGTGTCTTTTTCTGATGTGCAGTGGTTTTATTCATTAGAATCATTTGGAAAGTTTGTTATTCTTGTTGTTTTAAATTCCAATTGTCAGAGTAAATACAACAAGCAATAAAATGAAAAACAAATCCATTTAACAATTTTTTTTTTTTTTTTTAGAGCACTAATGTCAGGAGCTGCGCTCCAGAGACTCAACTTTAATTGGTCTGGGGTGAGGCCCGGAAAAAAATCCTTTTTTTTTTTAAAGCTCCCCAGATGAATCAAATATGCAGCTAATATTAAGAAACATTGCCCTGGAATCTCGAATCTCAGCACAAAGCATAATTTTTTCACATAGCTTTATGCCAGAACAAAAATTAATATCTGTTATTGATATCACCAATGAAAAAATATTATTAATAATCATTGCTTAAATTATACCAGCTAGCAATTTACAGTTTGCCGTCATCAGTATGCCATTTCATCCTGGGAGGCAAAGTGACTAGTCAGGAGAAAGCAGGCCAGAGCAGAGCAGAGCTTGGTCTGAAACACCCGAGTTCTCAAATTGTTTGAGCTGAATTTCTTCCCTGGTTTCACAATTGCCAAGCCTGTTTTTAGTTATCAGGCTGAGGCCCGTGAGACATTTACAGCTGGCTCTGGACTGAAGTAGAACATGGAGGTAATTATCTGAGTAATTCAGGCAATGGCAGTTTATTTTTCCTGAATTACCTGAATAATTACCTCAAGTCTAATAAGATGGAAAGAAGCCAGAGCCACATTCTGATGGTTTTATTGCCCCTACAACAATGCATTCTTATTTAAAGGTCCTGATTTGAAGAAATGAGCCGTGGAAGCTTCCCACAGGATACCCCATTAATCATCTGGGGAAGATAACGGTTTGTAATTGTCCAACTCCTGTGGCTGTTGAAAGCTCCTCTGGGCTGAGGAACATAGCTGTCATGGATTCCTGACCTGTTCTCCATTTCTCTGGGAGTTGGTACCTCCGCTGATGAGGTGACAAAGAGGAAGGCCTCTGGGTGTTAGATTTTTCTTTCTGCTTATCTTTGTTGTACTTTCTCATTTGTTTTTTCTTCAGTAACCAAACATTTTTCACTACTTCCTGTTATCTTGTGCTGGGCTTGTAAAATGAAGCATCTTGTCCATGTGGCAAAGCTGGCCTTTCACATCAAGGTTCATGGCCAAAAATGGAACTAAGACATCTAAAGGAAAAGGAATTCTCTGGTTCTGCTGTTGCCACTGTTTGCCCCATTAAAATAACTAAATGTTTCAAAGGAAGAAGTAGCAATTCCCTTTCCTAAGGCAAATTCCTCCGCCTGGGTCCTTGGTCTTTTCTTTGGAGCTTCATTTTATTAGTCACTCCTTCTACTTTGACTGTCTTCAATCTTGCTGCTCACTGGCTCCTTTCATTCTCCCAACAGATAGAGGTAGGTCTTCTCTACTCCTAAGCAGAAGCCAGAAAATGGAGCCAGGTCAGAGCCAGAGGCATCCAGATTGATGCAGTAATATGGAAGCCACGAGGGAGATGAGAGTTCCAAAGAAACATGATGCTGTGGGAAATCATGGGCTCAGGGTTGAATTCTGGCTCCTTCACTTTCTAGCTGTATGATAATTGTTAAAACAGCAATATTATTTCATCTCGCCTCCTAAACGGTTATCAGGCTGAAATGATTCATTATAAGTAATTTGGAGAAATTTTTTACTAATTAATTATTACTATTATTATTGCCAAAAAGGGAATCTGATTAGAAAAAGCAGTGGTGGGCGGGGGTGGTCTTGTATTCTTGGCCTTTAAACTTTTGAGACTTTTCATGATCAGAAAAATATTTTACATAGTAATCAAGAAAAAAATATATACATAGTAGTTTGAATAGCATTCGCCAAAATTCATGTCCACCCTGAACAATAGAGTGTGGCTTTATTTGGAAACAAGGTTTTTGCAGATGTAATTTAGGTAAAGATTAAGATGTGATACTATTTGGTTAGGGCAAGCCCTAAATCCTATGACAATACCTTTATAAGACACAGAAAAGGACAGAGAGAAGGCAATGCATACATAAAAGCAGGAATTATGATAACATCAGGAGCCACCAGAAGCTGAAAGAATAGGAAGGGTTCCCCTCTAGAAATTTCAAAGAGCAGCCACACCTTCATTTCAGACTTCTGGGCTCCAGAACTGTAAAACAATTAATTACTGATGTTCTCAGCCACCCAGTTTGTGATAATTCATTACAGAAACCCTAAGAAACTAATATATATGTGTATCTGAATCCAAAGCTTCATAAATTATACTTACCATGTGTGATGCACTTTGTGTGTGATCATTATAACAGAAACCTACAATAGCTGTGTATTATATGAGGTATAAGTTCATCCTTCTTGTTAAAGAGTATTTTTTTAAATAAATGATCAATGTTGATTCATAAATGAATAATGTTGATTCATAAAATGAATGCTTGTCAAAGATTGAAACTCACAAACCAATGGAGTCATCATTATAGTGTTACTACCAGTTCAAAGGAGATTTCAAAGTATTCCACTTATAAATGAAAACTAGGAATAATGGAATAAACTTATAGATAGATGCAAAACTGTCTTTTCCAAAGGGCAGAGGGAGATGGCAGGAGTGGGGGAGAAGGGGTCAAGGAATCAATTGGCCCTGACTGGACAGAATTTGTGTGTGGAAAATAAACAATTATTTATACTGCTATCAACTACCTACAATTCACAGAGTTGTAAAATAGTTCAAAGACAATGAATAGTAGAGATAACCTGGCTTAGGTAAGCTACTCAGAATACCCAAGAGATAACCTGGCTTAGGTAAGCTACTCAGAATACCCAAGAATCACTTAAAAATATTTTGCAAACTTTCCTGATATTGTCTTATTTACTAACATAAGAATGATTGTTCTAGAACAAGTATGGCAGCCTCCTGGTCGTCAGGGGCCAGCTCCCCTTATCTTTTTGCTCCTCCACCCCTAGAGTGACACTTTCATCTACATAGACCAAGATGGCTCACCAATGCCACAACCACATTCCTTTCAACAGGAAGAAGGGAAAGGGAAAGGAATACCCCTTCTCCCTAAAAGTCATGTTAGTCAGCTTTTCATCACTGTGACAAATATCTGATAAAAATAATTTAGAGGAAGAAAGAATTATTTTGGCCCATGGTTTCAAGGTTTCAGTCTACTACGGCCACCTGGCTTGTTATGGTTTGCATAGGAAGGGTTCCCCTAAAAGTTCATGTGTTAGGCAATGTAGGAATGTTTAGAAGTGAAATGATAAGATTATGAGACAGATAACCTCATGAGTAAATTAATCCATCTGATGAATTAGTAATCTGAATGCAGTGCTGGGTGGTAACTGTAGGCAGATGAGGCATGGTTGGAAGAAGTAGGTCACTAGGGGTGTGCCCTTGGGGAATATATCTTGTCCCTAGTTTCTCACTCTCATGCTCCTCTTTCTCACTCCTTCTCTCCTCTTTCCCTCTCTCTCTCTTTACTACTCTGAACAATGAAGTTGGCCAACCATGGACTAAATCTCTGAAACCATGAGTCAAAAGAAACTTTTCCTCCTCTAAGTTGTTCTTGGTTCTTGACAGAGGTTTTATTCATAGCTATGAAAAGATGACACAGCAATGAAGCTGTGTGAAGCAGAACATCATGGAGGAAAGGCATGGTGGAGAAAAGCTGTTCAAGCAGCCAGGAAGGAGAGAGGTGCACATGCATGCAGAATGCTGGGGATACCCCCCCAGTGACCTATTTTGTCCAACTTCTAACATTTATACCACCTCCTAACATTTCCACCACTTCCCCAAAATGCCACTATCATATTAACCCACTATGGATTAATATCTGATGAGGTCAAAGCCCTCATGATCTAAAGACTTACCCAAATCTCCATCTCTGAACAAGCAGCACTGAGAACCAAACCTTCAACACATGAGCATTTATGGGACATTACAGATCCAAATCATGGCAAGGATATAGCTCAGAAGTTGGATAATCACTTCAAAAAAATCAATTCATTTGCCATCATTTATCATTTCCATAACTTGCTACAAGTAAATGTAAGTTTTATTATACATGCCCATGTTCCCAGATAAACATTAAGGGCTCTCTTCCTAAAGATCACAGAGAGAACAGATATTAGAAGTCAACTAGCAGTCTTAGTCAAAGGACATAAGCCAGGATCATGGGTTGAAGGATTAGCAAGTAGAAATGAAGGCAGAACATCTTGATTACTCTTTTGAGAAGCTTGGAAATAATAGGAAAAAGAAGGGAACATGGAATAGGAAGGGCAGGTCAGGCTGAAAGAAAAAGAACTAAGCTTTACTGGACATTAAACTCCAAGCTCACAGTGCAAATGGCATCTCTTCCGTGAAGCTTTGCCTTGTCACCACAGCTGAAAATCTTTCTGCCTTGAACTCACACCCCTGGCTGGATGCCATTCTGACTCATCACTCTTTATTTACATGCCTTACTTTTTCTGTGTGCTCCTAGTAACTCAATTACCTTTTTGACCATCACAGCTTCTAGTATACTACCCTGCCCAAAGGTGACATGCTACTACTCTTTTGTCACCATCTCCCTAATGTGTGTTCATCAGTACAATGCAAGAGACAGATTCTAGTACTTTCCCTCTCCTTTCAACAACACAGAGGGTTAATAATCCTCTTTGAACCATACTTAAGTAAGACTTCAGACTCTGAATTTGAGAACATGGCTTTAAGTCAGCTTCCATTTTGAAATACAGTGACATACAAGGATTTAATTGAAGAGTTGAATGTCTGCTGTATCCAGGATTGTCTGTAATATTAAAAGGTGAGAGGAATTTTTAGTATCCCAGAGCAGGGGATAATTCCTGAACCTGTTACTTGCTCATATGTGTGACCCTGAGCAATGCACTTAACTTCTCTGAGCTTCTACTTTCATATCCATTAAATGGTAACATCAAATTCTTTTTGCAGGGTTATTGTAGTGGCATGTAGTGCTATTGTGTATGTCAGTGTCTATCATAAATTCAATGGCATTTATTAATACTATAACACTAAACTGAGATTATCTGAATTTTAACTGCATTTACCTTTTTTAACCAGATGTTTGGTATTAATATGTAGGCATAGCTACAGTTAGCAGAAGTTCATATTTATGTTAATATGACCTATGTATACAGATGAATTAACAAATGCCTCTGACCAATCTATCATTAATTTAAGGCAAATTGTTGGGAAGTATCACAATAATTGGTAAGACACAAACCACCATTCATCTTTCTGTGAAGTGGGATCAGTTTGTGGCAATAGATGTAAAGCTTGTACAGTCTTCCTTTGTTTCTTATTTGCATTGGAAGAGGGATATTTTTCATCTCCTTAAAACTTTAAGTAAGTCTCAAAGAGCCCAATTAAAACTACCTATTAAATTTGCAGAAAAAATCTTTCTCTTTTCCAAATGTAATTTTATAGCAGATATTTCAGGAAGGGCATAAGTGATGGTATTTTAATAATTCTGTTGAGCCTTAAAGTGTGGAATCAGTGGTGGGGAGGGAGGTGTGGAATAAAATGAGGAAGGCAGAATGGAATGAATTGTTTGGTCTTCCCATTCTTTAATAAGGCATTGACCCTTGTCAAAGAAAACACATATACACACACGCACACAAACAAGGACTCCCATTTACCTTATTTTCAAATTTAAATTATAGCATCCGGTCATTCATCTTTGTCACAATCCGCCAAACAGTTTTGTAAGAACATGTTTCACAAACAAGCTCTCCTTTCAGCATCAGCCAGGAAGGTTAAGGTTTAGATCCTGTGTGATAGAAACCCTTTTTGTAATTCTCCCCCAAACATCTGTTCAGTCGCTCATCATTAACATCTGTCACCCATTTCTAGGCTCAACCCAGACAAAGCTATGTTTTTCTAACAAACTCCGTTCCAAATTGTTACCAAGTGATTGCTACTCAGACTAATCTTACACAAGGATTGAGAAGATGTCTTACCAGATCAAATTCATTTTCCACTAATGCAGCATCTACCCTTGCAGCCTTGGCAAAAACCCAGTGGTTCGAAGGAAGGGAATTTTCCTTATAACATGCTAACACTTTCCTGTCTTGAATTTAATACTGAAAACTTTTAATTCTGTTTAACTCTTTAGGGTTACCTAGACATTATCCTATATATACATACATCTTTAACTTCAGCTCAGTATTTGCCCTACTCAAGTACCAGTGGGGTAATTTTGCAAGCCAACTGAGATAAGACTGCATGAAATATTTTCTAATACTTGGCCCAATTATTTTCATGAAATAGACAAGAATATTAGCTCATTTGGAAAAGTATCTCAGTGGTTACAAACAAGCAGAGAGACATAATTTGAAATCTCAGAAATGCCATGTCTGAGTTAGGTAACTTGGATTCTTAATGATCCTGGGTCCTCATCTACTTGATGAAAAAAAAAATGAATGACTTATAGGACCGTAAGAATGAAAAGGGATGCTGCATACAAGGGACTTGACGCAGTCCCTGACTCCAGCAGACACGTCAGTTGTGGTAACTCTTGCTATCATTAAAGGAGGGGGAGGAGGAGGGAAAAGTCCTGAATGGCTTTATCTTGCTCTTCTGCTCTCAACATGTCCTTTTCCTCATTTCTCTTTAATCAATATTTGTTGAGAAACAATTATGGGCTCAGAAATGTGCCAGCTATCAACTCCTTAGCAGAAAAGATAGATCTAGGCTCTACTTCATATCAGACAATAGTAAGCGCTATAAAGTTATTCGTAACATTCTCCAGAAATTTTCTGAAGATGTTTTAACACCAAATCTCTATTTTTCTTATTAGAAGCCTTTAACTGGGACTCGTCTTGCCCAGTCAGTTAGGAATTTAAACCCCAAGGCAGACCTTTTATTTCAATGAGAACCTACTGGTTATAATTCAGGTCAATATTTATAGTGTCAATAGTGCAGTGGGGAGGAGGTAAAGGGTTTTCACCTCTGTTTCCATGGATGTTAAAAAAAGAAAATAGTGAAGAAGACTCCCAAACTGAACTAAGTGGGACAACTGAATTATTCTAATTTACTTATTTCCTTCATGAAGTAAGCTGCCATAACTAGAGTTTGACATATAAGAGTGCTAAATACTAATATCAATATATATTTTTGCAGAGATCATGATGCCAAGGATTTCATTTTCTACTGATTGCAGTTATTAGGGGGGAAACCCCTTTTTGAAATCCACACTATCCAGTGCTGTGGGGCCTTTTACTCATTGTCAAGGGGAAAGGGCAAATGGAGCTGTGCACCTTGTAAAACTACATACATCTGCTATCATTCCTTCATGAGGAGGACCTTAAGACTTACGTGGGAGAAAAGTGTGTCATGCTGAAGATGTGACATACATGCTGAAACCACAGAAAAATCTTGAGTTCATCAGCAGAGGGGAACAGGGTGAGATCAGGCTTTCTCCTGCCTTTCTTGCCTGTGGGGTGAGGGAAGAAGGGTTCTGTTAACAGATCTATGCAAGTGTAATGCAGAATAGGGAAAGGGAGTGGGATGCCTGAGACGGAAAAGAACTGGCCAAGATCAGCTAGTCCCTAGGTAGATCACAAGTCTTATTTTTACTGGAATGACTTCCTAGGAAGAGGTGTTATCTAAGGCCAATTCTAGAGAACCCTCAAAGATGCTGACTGACAATTTGATGGCTTATATAGTACCAGGTATCTTCATGGAAGTCTCACAATTTACAAATTCCTTTCTGATTATTATTATCCAATGATATGTTACTATTTTCCTTTAACAAATTGAATAAATGAAGCTTGACAGCTGTGTGTCTTTGAGTACGTCACTTAATTTCTCTGAACTTTTCCTGGATCTCTAAATGGAGAAAACAATGTCCATCCCTCTGAGTGTCCAGAAGCATTTATGCATATTGCCTGGTAGTAATAGGCACTCACCTATGTTGATCTCTTTGTGGCTCATAGTTGCTAGACTAGGAAGGTAGAAGAAGTCAAACCCAGGTATTCTTAACCATAAGGCCAAGCAGATTCCAGGGTATCACAACTTTCACTCACACCTGATAGACAAAGCACACCCTATAAGTCTGAGGTAATCTGCCACAAGGTTTACACTGTGAATTTGGGAGGTATTTATCTCTCACCCTTAAACCCCCATCTCTATCAACAAACCCTGGTCTTACCAGCACACATTCCTATGCTGATCCCTTGCCCAACTCCACATTCCTGCACTGATCCCCTTTCCTACCCATCCCTTCCCCAAAGCCCCATGTAAGGGGAGCTGGGGGCGGGGGGCAGAGCAAGCTAACTCTGACAAGTCAAGAAGAAAATACTACCCCAAGGGAGAAAATTGGGAAAGGAAACTAATGACAAGTGACACTAAAAAGCCTGGATTTTTCAAGACGTTTTTACTTGTCTTAAAAAAAAATTACAAGAGCAAATCAGATAACCAAAGAATGCATGGTCCATGAGGGGGGAAAGTAGGAAATTGAGTTAGAAAAGGGAAGGGGCTGACTAAACACCACTTTGAAAATAGAGATGTTTCTAAATCAATGGGCCCTAAGGACATGTTTCCTGAGATACTTATAGCCAAATGTGTTCCTTTCACTGAGAGTCAACATAAGCCTGGAATCCTGTTCTTTAACTTGAGACCTTTAAAACTTGATTTATTGTTTTCCCCCTCAAAGACTTCCTCTCCCGCCTTCGCAGACACTTTGTACTTAGTTTGAAGGTCTGTAAGCCTCATTCTGCCTCCCAGGCAGGACCTTCGGTAGGGGGAGGCAGGAGGAGGAAGTTTGCATGATGCCCAGGATATTCCCTGCCTCCATGCCCACCTTGCCATAGAGCTTAGAAAAGCAAGTTGCCCAGGTGCGATGCAGATAAACCATATACATATGATGACTGGACTATGTACTGCTTTTCTTTCCTTCTCCTCCTCCTCTTCCTCCACCTCCTCCTTCCTCTTTGTCTTTTTTTACTGGAGATTGAACCCAGGGCACTTTACCATGGAGCTACACCCCTACTTGTTTTTGTTTGTTTGTTTGTTTTTGTTTTTGAGACAGGATCTCATTAAGCTGCTGAGGCTGACCTCGAACTTACAATTCTCCTGCCTCCAGAATAGCTAGGATTCTAGGTCTGAGCCACCACACCTGGCACGTACTACTTTTCTTTCATGTATATCATCTGATCCATTCTACACACAAAATTCAGTGATTCTTTTTTAATGTAAGCAGATTATGCTACTTCTACGCTTACAACCTGCCCATGACTTCACTTCGCACCCATGATGAAATCCACACTCTACCAGATGCTACAAAGCCCTGCATGGTCTGACTCTGAGCAACCCTGCCACATTCCCTGCCGGGAATATGCCACAGTCATGTTGGCTTCTGACAGTTTACAGGTGATATTCCCTTTTTTTCCAGATCAAAATCTACACATATGATACTCCCTTTGCCTGGAATCTCTTCCCCAGACTCTTGGCTTGGCTGTTGCCCACTTCTACAAATCTCAGCATTATTGTCTTTCTTAAAGAAGCCTTTCCTATCTCCCAATCCAAAATTAGCCCAGCCCTATTGTCCATCATGTTAGTCTAGTCCTTTCTTTCTTAGCACTTATTAATTATAATGCTAGTATTATAGTAAGCCCAATGGGGGTATCAACCAATACACACCTACTTCTTGTACATTGTATATCAAGAACCTAACACAGCTCCCGGCTCAGCACAGTGTGTGATAAATGTTTAGAGAGTGAATGAATGACTGGCTTAATGAAAACCACCAGATTAATCCTGCAGCCCGAACTGAAAGAGTGTAGGTGGCTTCTGACCAAAATCACCTCACAACATGATATCAAGTTAATACAAGTACCTAAAGCCAAATTGAAATGTAGTAAAAAAAAAAAAGTGATAGGTTGACAGACTGCTTTTCCTTCTAGCCGAAAAGCAACAGCAAAGGAAAGTCACCAGTCTGAAAAGTTATAAAAGACTTTAAGAAAAATAAGGTCTATTGGGGCTAAAGATATAGCTCAATGGTAGAGTACTTACCTAGCATGTACAAGGCACTGGGTTCAATCCCCAGCACCATAAAAATAAATAAATAAATAAATTCGCTTTAAAAAAGGCTAGGGAGGCCTGGGGTTATAGCTCAGGGGCAGAGTGCTTGCCTCACACACATCAAGCACTGGGTTGGATCCTCAGTACCACATAAAAATAAGTAATAAAGGTATGCTGTCCATCCACAACTACCAAAAAAAAAAAAAAAAGGCTGGGGATATGATTCAGTGGTAGAGTGCCCCTGGGTTCAATTCCTAGTACCAAAAAGAAAAATAAAAAAATTGAGTTCCATTTATCAAACCAGGATGTTTCTAATCAGAAGTCTCCTGGGGGAGCTGGTCACTCATGTACCTAGTCATATAGTTACTCACAGACATGCTAAAATGTCAGAATTTAACCTTTGGTATTTGCAAGAAAAGCAGCTATCCCTCCAGAGAAACCTGGACCCCACAAATCCTTACTCATATAGTATAGTTTTTTCCAGTGTTATCCTGAGAGAACCAGCTGTTCCCATAACTAAAAGAACTTCCAATCATTCCTTTGATTTTCCACCGATTACAAATTATTATCATAATGACACAGCATGCCACACCATGGGCATTTATGAAAACCAAGACACTTCCAGGGGGAAAATGGACTTTTTTAAAAAAAAATAAGGAAATAAAAGAAACTCATGTCTCCCTCTACGGAACCAGGACTGGGAGATCCTTCAAGGCAGAAACTGGGTTCCTCATCTTTTATTACCTGGAGCCTAGAATGGTTCTGAGCCCAGGGTAGATCATCACTTAATTTCTACTGAACATATATATGAATAACAGGTGGATGCGACTATATCTAAGAAACCTGTGGAGTTTTGTTTCATAGATAAAAATTTAATCATTGAACTATTTCTTTAAGAAGATGATGTGTTATAAAAATTTAATCATTGAACTATTTCTTTAAGAAGATGATGTGTTATAAACTGACCCGTCTGTCCTCAGACCTTGTAGGAACATTCTCGACAGCCCCCAGAATCCCCTGCTTTACTCTCAACTTCTCCTGCTCTATTTCAGCTCAACCTGTCTCCTGGCCTTTGACAATATCTCCCAGCTGGAGTCTCCTCTCACTTTTGGCAAGGCATTTGTACTCATTTATATATTTCTGAATATCTGCAAGGCAGACATTCGCATTTTGCAATGACTTGGGTCAATGTCTTCACTCAAGCTTCAGCCACTTTAGGTCTACCTGCCTTTCCTCAGCCCAAGATCTTCAAAAAAGATTTTTAAGAGAGAATGCCCTCGAAATTGGATAATTCAGTTAGCTGCCACCAGATGACAGGTAATGGGCCTGGTGTCATAGAACCAACTGTTAAACTACCTCCAGATGTGAGTCACTGAGGAGAAAAGACTAGCACCCATGATGCTACTAAGTGTGTCTTCTCTAGAAAGACAGTAAAGAAAACAGCTGAAAGCAAGACTTAATCAAAATAGCACTGAGGCACACTTAGGTGCTTACTTTCTCTACTCTCAACTAATTCCAAACCCTTCTCAACCACTTTATGCTTTTAGGTCCGAATCAGAAATTTCTTACCTTCCTTCTAAGGATCAAATATGGTAAAATATAGTTAAGAGCTTGGACTATAGAGTCTGGGAGACCAGAATGGACATTCTGAGCCTACTACTGAGTACCATGAGCAAGCTATCAAGCCTCTTCAGGCCTCAGCTCCCTTATTGTCAACATATGGAAAGCACAGAGAAAAATTCCTCCCTGGGAAGTCTGAGACCTGACCTGACCTGACCTGGATGAATGATATTTCGAATATTTAGATGCCTAATCGCCAAAAGAATTTTCCTGATACCATCTCATCTTCCATTCAATCCAGCTCTAGAATCTCTTTTCTTTTTTATTTCTTACTTTTTTCTTTTCTTTCTCTCTCTCCCTCTCTTTCCATCTCTCTCTATATGATCAGAGATTTTTAAAAAAGTATTAAAGATATGCTATTCATCAAAAATAAAAAAACCAACAAAAATCAATTCAGCTTCTGTTTAGCAACTACAGGTCACAGGCCACTGCAATCATCTGTAATGATTCATACCACACCATTATGTTGTATGGTCTGAGCGTCTGTGTCCTGCCTACCAGTCTTTTACAAACCAGCCAGATGCACCACTGCCATATCAAGTTGTTCCTTAATTATTATAATTTTAATGGATAATCTCTTAAAACCCTTTTTATTGAACAACTAAATGCTTTCTTCCAGACCCATGGGCAAATTTATTCTACCTCTTTTATGGTCTTGAAATAAGATTAAGAGAGAGAAAGCAGGTGAACAACTTGACATATGACATGGCACAGGAAGGGTAACCTGTGATTTATCATGTGTTGAAATTGTCCACTTCAGAAGACCTTTTCTAATAGCTTCAGAGAAAACAAATCTAAAACCTCCTTCCTTTGGCTGGAATGACATAGATCAGCAATATAAAATAGGTTTGAATGTGCATGACAACTCTGTTTAATGAATGGCAGCTCTGTTGGGGCCCAACAGGAAGGAGTTCTGTGATGAGGTGGCACCGCATACCATAGGCAGGGGTTAGAGGGGTGACATGTATCCTGTATATTTGGGTCTCTGTTATAAACATATACAACCACAGGTCAGAAAACCTGAGTTCCAGCATTGGTCTACCTAGACACATAACCTCCAACAAATCACTCTAGACTGATACACTCATCTGCTTCCATCCTATGTTGTATGTTGTGTCCTAGTGATCATAAACTACTCATATATCATTCTGTTTTATATATCCTTGAATTTCCTTTGCCTGAGATGCCCCCCTTGTCCTTCTAAATCTCACAACCCTTACCCTTTAGCTCAGCTCAAGCAATACCTTTCCCAGGAAGCCCTTCTGACCCTCTAGATGGGTCTAGCGGCCCTACTCTGAATGCTTCTCTACCCTGAGCATTGTTTTCCTATCCCAAGGCTTGGCAAACTTTTTCTGTAAAGGGTAAATAATAAATATTTTAGGATCTGTGGGTCAGATATCCTCTGTCACAACTGCTAAACTCTGCCTTGAAAAGTTTATGTATATCCCGTGAACATTTAGATGAATGAGCACAGCTGTGTCACAATAAAACCTTATTTACAGAAACAGGTGACAGGCTGGATCTAACCCATCAGGTAGCTTGTTTATATTGACATGACCTACATGCATGTCATTCTCCACTGCTAAACGATGAGCTAAGGGAAAACATGGGGCCTTACATATCATTGTAACTCCAAAACCCAGCCTATAGAAGCTAGTCATATATATATATATATAATAGTATTAATTGTATTATATAATTTTGTTAAATAGACCTAAAATTTTGTACATATGTAGATCAACTGTTCCTTGCAATAGCCTCAATGCCTAGCACTATACCTGGTACATTCCTGATATACAATCTGTGCTTATTGAATAAATTTATGATTGAAAAAATAATCACAACGTTAGTAGTGGTTTTAGAGAAAATGTTATTTTTACACTTTTCTATGAGAAACACATACTTTTTATCTAACATGAGACTTATCCTCTTTAATTGTTAAGTGCGCAATACAATGTTGTTTACTATTGGCACAGTATTGTGCAGCAGAACTTATTCATTTCACATGACTGAAACTTTATACCCAATTGAATAGCAACTCCCTGTTTCCTCCTCCTCCCAATCACTGTCAACCACCAGTTTACTCTCTGCTCCTGTGAGTTTTAGCTAACTCATGGAAGTGAAGTCATGCAGTACTTATCATTCTTGACTGGCTTATTTCACTTAAGATAGTGTCATCAAGGTTCATTCATATGGTCGTATATGGCAGGATTTCCTTCTTTTTTAAGGCTAAAAATATGCCATTGTACATATACAACATATTTTCTTTTCTCATCTATCAATGGATATTTAGCTTGTTCCCACATCTTGGCTATTGTGAACAGTGCTTCAGTGAACATGGGAGTGCAGATGTCTCTTTGGCTTATAATTTCAATTCTTTTTAGTAAATGCCCAGAAGTAGGATTACTGGATCATATGGTACTTCTATTTTTATTTTTTGAGGAAACTCCGTACTGTTTTCCACAGCAGCTGCACTGTTTTACATTCCCACCAACTGTGTACAAGGGGAATATGTATTTTTAATAATCAAAATGTGTACATACCTATAATATTGTTGTCCCTTTCAAAAATAAAAAATCAAAAGCAAAAGGAGTTTAGGAAGATACTTACTTCTTGAAACAGTTTACTCCTACAGATTTCTCTTGGGGAGGAATAGGAGGAAACAAGAAACAACCTCCAGCTGATCAGAAGCACACTGCTTCCTGCATAGCCACTCCCGTGGGACTCACGGGTTCAACACTAGGAAAGCAACTCAGATAAGTGATACGATTTCAACACTATTGAATATTGTGTGGCTACTTAAAAATAGCAATCACTTTTCAGTCTAGATAATGAAAACAACAATGTTGTAGAAACATGGAAAATGTTCATGATACAATGTTGAGTTGAAAATACCTGAAATGAAAGTAATGCAAAGTAGGTAGTGTTTAAATAATTTATTGTTTTTGCATTTTCAAATATTTTGAAGGTGTATATTCTTGTTCATATACACCACGTGGCCCACCCACACAACAGCACAATCAGTCAGCCTCTCCTTAGACCTTGTGAGAAATGAACACCATTTTAGACCCACCCCAGATCTACCCGAATCAGAATTGGCATTTTAACAAGATTCCCAGGTGATTCATAATCACATTATGGCTTACATTATCTTTCTAAAAAAATAAAGATGCTTATCAAATGAGTTTCCTCACTTCAGTCGTCAAAATATCCTCTGAATTGTTAACACAGGGGTTATTATTCTCATTATACAGATAAGGAGACAAGATTGGAATTAAGTAACTCCCCTAAAGACATGCATCATTTAGTGTCAGCCCTCAAACCAGTCTCCTGACTGTGAGGCCACAGCTAAGACCTAGGTTCACCACAGCCTGCTTGACTTGTGTTTATGTGCAAGGCCTTTTTATACATGGCCTGAAAGGACCACTGATTGTCACCTTACTAAGATACAACAGCATGGACAGGAGTCAACAAAGTCCTGATTTCAGGAAGAGGAAGATAGGCTAAGGTTCCGGAGGCCAAGACTCTCTTTCCCATAAGCCCCTGTGGGTATGCACCTGACCCCCAAGCTTATAAGTTGAGGTTTGCTGTTGGTGAACAACATCGGAGTCATGGAGATGGGTGTAAGCATGAGCGAGGATCACCGTACATCAGTTTGAAGCCACATTGGCTCCCATGTAGTCCAACCTCACCCATCTTCAAAGAGAGAAATAGGCCTAGAGAGGGACCCAAGCAAAAGCTGGGTCAGAGCTAGGAGAGGTTAGCATGAGAGGCTACCCAGATAGTGGAAGACTGGGCCAAGTGACTGGGAACACCTGCCAAGGCACTGGCAGTGGAGGAACCCTCACTTTCTTTTCTAGGTGGGGAAGAAGCCAAGCTGTTCAAAGGACCCTCTGAGAACAAGTCTGTTAATTCCATGATATTTTGTCCTTCATGTGCCTGTTTCTGATCAAAGTTTATGCTGTACTCCACATTGAGCAAGAAATATCTGCCCTCCTGTCCACTGTGATGTGCATCCTCAACATATTTGCCTTGTTCAACCACCGATAAAACAGAGTAAGCATCATTTAAAATAGTTTAAGGAAATAAAATCAACACTTTAATTAAGTGCCTAATAAGGCACAATTTTATTGCAAACTCACAATGTGATAGAAAATGGGATGCTCATCAATGTTCTTTTTAAAGTAGGATTTAGAGTAGATTTAGGTTTGTTCAGGAGAAGAGAAGTGCATATTCAACTAAAAAGGTAAAAAAAAAAACTATTTTGAATTAATTTCCAAGAGGACTTCTATATAACCCACAGGAAATAGAGTATTATTAAAATACATGATTACTTACAGACAAATGGAGAGATGGAACATTGCTTGAGCTCAGATTGCTCCGTTAAGATCTGCAGAAATCTCATGACAAGGCAAGGTTTCACTGAACAGTATTTCATCAGGAGATAATAGCAGTATCTCATTAGACTAAAAAGGGATGATAGATGATGGAAGGTCAATTTTCATTACAGCTCTTTTCTGTTAATACTAAGGCCTGTGCCTTCTCCAAATGACAGAGAAGTAAATTCACACTCTATATAAGTAACCCCAAAACACTGAGTCAATTCAGGATTTTAAAAAATTGGTCAAAATCATTGAAACTCAGCTGAAAAACTTAGATTCAATATATGTAAAATATATTTTAGTGTTTTATGGGCAGAATAATGTATGTTTTACTATAAAGAAAGTATCAAATGCAAAATCTTTAAGATTTGCTACTTGAATATAATTTTTAAAGTGTGTATAATGGGCTAAAATTTTTTCAATTAAATAAGACTTCCTCTGAGTGCCCACTTTTAGCATTCTAAATGTTCTATCATTCTATTTCATCCAGTGATACTTTTATTTTCTTGAAATTTCCATCTTGAGTATTATACATTTTTTGTTTATTTTCCTCTTGCCTATCTCATTTATTGGATGAGAATAATTTTCTTTTTAAAGCCATGTTCCCAATACTAAGGATAGTTCCTGCCATAAAGTATGGGTTCAATGAATAATTACTGCACAATGAAATATTTTACCCTTGCTCTCTTATATCTTCTAATGTCCTGTGTATTGCTGTTATAATAAGAAATAAAAACAATAAATCATTTTTAGAAGTAATGAATTCAAAAGTGACCAAAATATGGATAATTATATGATAAGATCTGAATGGCTAAGATTTTTTTATATGTTATCATGTCCTCAGTGCCTGCCCCAGCAGGTGATCAAACAATTTTCAAGACTAGATAAATAAATTAATTAGTGAATGATTGAATTGTCATAAAAAGGAAAAGAAAGAGGAAAGTATTTCCTATATAATTATCCAATAAAAAAATCCCATCCCTTTCCATCACATCACAAACTTGTTTTTGTAGTTTCAAAAGGATCATCATAGAACCAACAATATTGTTTGAATTCATGCACCACGACTTAAAAATAAGTAGATCTTAAAGTGGTTTTGTTTCTGTATCTCCAAAGAGGTGAGGGCAGCAATATGGGTGGAAATGAGTAGAAAAAGGAAGAAGAAGGCGATGCACCAGAAGATTATAGATAGAATCATAGTAGAATTATAGTTTTGTTTGTTGTTGTTTACCACTAAATTATGTGATGTTTATCTTTGTATTTGTCCTTTTTGGAGGATTCGCTGAGCTTAAATCTGCAAATATATGTCTTTCATTAAATCTGGAAAGCTTTGAGGCATAATTTCTTCAAAAATGTTTTCTGTCCCACTTTCTATCACCTATTTTTGGCAATTATATATACATTGTTATTCTCTGCTCTGCAAATCAATGATTTCTATTGCCCTTTCTTGGAGTTGACTCTTTCTTTTATAATCTGTAATCTCCTCTGAAATTCATCCAATTTTTCTTATTTCGATGTTGCATTTCTTAATTGTATATGACTCAGTTCCATTTTGTTCTTTTTTAAAAAAAATCTATTTCTTTACTGAAATTTCCTGTTTGTTAATTCATTACAAGTATACTTTCCTTATGTCCCTAGCTTAGTTTTAAATAGCTGCTTTAATATTCTTTCTGTAATCTAACATCTGACTCATCTCAGAGTTTGCCTCTACTTACTGCCTTTTCTCTTAAGTATTAATAATGTTTTCCT
Source organism: Marmota monax (assembly GCF_021218885.2). Taxonomy (NCBI): domain Eukaryota; kingdom Metazoa; phylum Chordata; class Mammalia; order Rodentia; family Sciuridae; genus Marmota; species Marmota monax. Next base: position 3,367,532 of record NW_026695236.1, on the reverse strand, counting down.
GTTACTTTAGAGTAATTTTGAATCCTGTCTTGGACTTTATAAGTCTTTTGTTACATTCGTCCAAAAGTTGTTACTTTTATTTTAGTAAGCAATTAATATGATTAAATTCAATCTCCAAATGTTTCCCTAAAATAAGTACCTACTGAAATCTCTTCACTTCTTTAGGCCCTAGCTGGGCTGCTTGGAATCTGTCCCACACAGAGTTCAGGTACCAGCCTGAGACTTGGGTAGTTTCATGCATTAAATTTTGGTCTCCCTCTCAGTTGCTTTCTCCTTTTTTTTGGACCCCTCCTGCCCCACAATTTAATTTTGTCATTAGCAAAAGTGGAACCTTAGATTTCCAGAATAGTTTTAGAATGTATTCAACAGGAATATTGAGAATGGGCTGGAAATGAAACTAGGGATACAGGAAACAATCAACATATATGGCAGCAGCTCAGGGAAAAGGTGATGAATGTTCACATAGTAGCAGCAATTGGATGAAAAAGGAAAGTTCGTATGTGAGAGCTCCAGAATCTTTAAATTCCACTTCAATAAAGTGGCTAGAAATTAAGTCTGGACTAAAATGCCAAGAACTGCTGGATCTCTATTTATGTGGGTTGTAGTGAGTAGTGAAGCAATAATCTTGGGTGATGTTTTTCCAGGAGAAAGTAGGAAGTGTGAAAGGGAAGTGGACCAGGAGTTGAACCCTGGGGAAGAGGCAGAAAGTGATAGGACAGCCAGGTGAGTAAAGAGAGTCACTGGAGCAGGAAAATAGTTGTGGTGGCAGAGTAGAGAATCGCCCAAGGAGTGCTGTTGGTTAATAACATCAGATACCTCCAATTGATCAGGTAAGCTGAATTTGCACTAGGAACGTCAGTGACCTTTGTGGAAGAAGTTTCAGTGGAGGCTTAAGAAGTCAGATTGGAGAAGGTTAAAAAGAAAACAGAAAGTGAGGAAGTGCACATCAGTCTGTGTCAGCAGATGCCTTCAAAGCCTGTCACTTGGTTTCCACATATACATTTCATCATCCTGTACCACACCATTGTCAAAGAACATAATTACAAGCAGTCCTGTCCTGGGATGTTTTTCTCCTGATTTTCTGATTTTTCGATGGTGTGAAAGCAGTATGATTCAGTAGAAATCAATCTGTTAATTTGGAATTTTGATCTTTTCCCAGGCCAGCTCTGTGTGGTCTGATACTCCCTCACAATGCTGAGTTGCAACAGCAGCACACACCAGCTCCCAGGCAGCCACGCAATCACGAAGGTTAAGGGCCAGTGCTACAGATGTACTGTGGTGCTCTGCAATGATGTTCAAATGAATGCATTGTCAACTTACAGTTTTTTCTGTTTTAGATGACTTTAATGGGACATTAGCCAAGGAGCATCTGTGTATTAACCATTTTTGTCCCCATTTTTATGTGAATATCCTTGAAAAAAGTGCCATCTGGTTATGCTCTCAAAAGAAGTTAGAAGTAAACAACTGGCAAAAACATGGTGGCAGAAACTTTTAATAGTGTCTATCAATAACTTTGGCCTCAAAATATTTCACAATTTTGTTAATTCACATTTCCCATTGGTTTGAATTCCAAGCAGCCAGTTGTGAGCTATATGACTCTAGGTTAATCTTTCTGAGCCTCCATCTCCGCCAGAGATACTAACATTGATGACAAAGGCAAAAGCAATCAGACATTTATATAATGTTTACTATTACTACATTGTTGGAAGTGCTTTATATGTAATTAATAATATAATGCAGCTAACAATTATTTTATGTAGGTACTGTTATTAACCATGCATAACATGAGAAAACTGAGATAACAGAAATTAGGATATTTGCCTAAGCTAACAAAGCCAAAAGCGACAAAGCCAGGATTTGAGTACACAAATAAGTACTCATTAAAGGACAACTGTTATTGTTATCATTACCATTTATTCATTCATTTAATAAATATTTACTGAGTACATATTTTAAGGCAGGCATTGTAAAAGGATCTGTATGTTTGTTGTGAATTAAAACCTTGTCCTTGCTCTAAGTAGTTCTAAACTAATTAGGGAGGCAAGCCATTAAAGAATAAACAAACAAATATGGAATTGCCCCTTAACCTAAGTGCTATGAAAGAAACAAATAAGATGTGTTCATAAAGAATAATAGGGGTTTGCTTAATCCTGGGTGGGTGGTAAGGGAAATACTCTCTAGAAGGTAACATTTAAACTGCCCTCTGGCAGATAAGAAGGATCCAGCCACCAAGAATATTAGGGGGAAAGTGTACAAAGGCAGAAGGATGTGCACAGTGAAGTCTTCAAATATGTAAGACCTAGGAGCCCACTTTGGCAAGGACGGTAAGATAAACAAAGACTAGCAGGCAGGCAGGTGGGCAGGTGGCCAGATCATGCAAGGTCTTGCAGGCCAAAATTGAGAGTTTGGATTTTACTCAAGTAAATGTAATAGAAAGTCCTCAAAGGTGCTGAAGCAAAAGTTTGAATTACCATGGCTCAGGTTATATTTGTACTGGGGGATTGAACACAGGGGCACTTAACCACATTCCCAACCCTTTTTTAATTTTTTACTTTGAGACAGGGTCTCACTAAGTTACTCAGGTCCTTGCTAAGTTGCTGAGGTTGGCTTGAACTTGTGATTCTCCTGATTTAGCCTCTGAGTCACTGGGATTATAGGTGTGTGCCACCACTCCTGGTTCAGATCAGTCTGACTGTGATATGGAGAATATATTGAGGAAAGGGCAAGAATTGAAAAAATGAGATAAACTGAGAGGCTATTCAATGATGCTTTCTTGGATTGGAGTGGATGGTAGCTGGGTAGATAAGGCACCTTAGTGCAGAAAGCAAGAAGAACTCAGCTGTAGGCTGAAGACACACCCGTTTTACACCAGTAAAATCTTGCAAGGAACTGATTGCTACAGGGATGGCTAGAGTAGGAGGTGAGGCCAAAATGTTTTGAAATGTTAAGCAAGAAATGTTAATGCAGGTTCTCTTTTATTTCAAGGAAAATTTAGGTCTGGAAGTTCTTTAGCAGACTTCTTTTAAGTCTCACTGACCACCACTTGCTGGAGGCCAGCAATATAAATATCCAGCAAAGAAGCCTGAGGTGGTTAAGACAGGCTTAAACCAATCCTGGATTAACCTCTTGTCTGGGTACGTTACTCCTGAACAAAATTTTTTGTGAACTAAGAAGGAGGCAGGGAGTGGCTGGATACTGGTTGGACAATCAACAATGCCCACCACAGGTTTGAGATTAAAACATCCAGAACTTTGATTTGGATGTTTTATATTTCAAAATATTTGATTGTGTATATCAATTAGACAATTCCAACTCTGGAACTCAAAAGAACTTTTTAAGCTCTGTGTGTTTTTTAAAGTCTAGTATTCAGATTAGAATGTGCTTAATTGCTGAGAGCATCTCAGATCTTGGAAACTTGGGAAAGTAAAAATGGAAATTCAAATGTGGCACAAATAACCAGGAGGGCTTTAGTGAATATATCAGGATCCAGTTTTACAATGTGGAGACATCTGATTACTCTCACAGACTGCCTGAGAACAGCTGAAAACAAGGCAGAAGAGAACATATGGCACAGCAGTTGGGAACCATCAGTCACAACAGCCCAGCTGCCTGGAAACTTTATCATGGAGTGTTTAATTGGAAAGTCCTGAATCTTACTAAGGGACCAGGGAATCCATGGGAACACGAAAGGAGTGAGATCAAGATTCCGTTCGTTTGTGTGATTGATTTTGGACATAGACGTGTACAAGAAATCCCTTCCATCGCAGGTAATGATGCTCTAAGACAGAACACCTGACATGGGGTAGAAGGAGCCAGGCACATAGAGCATGTGGTAATGGTAGTGCTCACTCAGAAGTTTGAAATAAGGTCAAGACCTGGCTTTGAACTTAAGATAGTTCCTTACTCTATTTGAATCTTAGTTTCTTACAAAACAATGATAATGTCTACTCTAGAGACTTATAATGAGGTATTGAGATAATATAAGAAAAGAGGCCAGTGATGTCACTCAAAAATGCAAAGATCTACTTTGAATTATAATAATATAATAACCAAAACAAAAAAGAAAGTTGAAATGTCCAACCACAGATCAAACAACTAAATCACAAAGTAATTGCATAATTGAATGTTATATAGCCATTTATAATTATGTCTCAAAGAACACAATGGGGAAATATTTAATACATAAAGTTGTGCAGAATAGGATAAAACATGCATATAAATATGATTTTTTTAAAGAAAGTATATACCAAAAACAATATAAAAGAAAGTATATACATCAAAAGGTTAACCATAATTGTTTTTAGGACTGAGAGATTATAGATGATTTTTGGTTTCCTTTATTTAAAAAAATACAAATTTTGTAGTTTTCTATCATGAGAACGAATTGCTTTTGTAAGAATGTGGAAATGTAATTGGAGATAATAAGTAGTGGGTGTTTTAATGTCAGTGCTTGTTACCCCTTTTAGGGTGTTGTTCTAATTTGCTGTTCCCCAAATCCACTTCTGGCTTAGCCCCTGGGAAAATGGCAACAATCCAGCAGAAATCAAAACTGTACCTAGAGGAATTAAAAGGAATTTTCTTCATTTATTTTGGATGTTTTTTTTTTTCTTTTCTTTCCTTTTTTTTTTTTTTCCTGGCTGGGTGTGCCTCATTCTGACAGGAAGTATGTGTCACCAGAAAAGAATTTAATTCTTTGCAGCAAAAAGATGGTTAGTGGAGAGAGAGGAAAACCCTCGTGCATGTTTCTCACAGATTCTGCTTGACTGTGTGAAGCCCACTCTTCTTGCTGACTGGAACCACTTCGAGGAGAAGCCTCCCCTGGGGAACCACCACGTTGCAACAGAGCAGTGATGTGTGGAACTCCCCAGTGCTCTGAGGGCAGCTTGGTCTTACCCCTAGCCTGTAAACCCGGCTTTGCTTTGTAGGAGCGTCACCACCTCTCTTTGGCCTCAGTTTCTTGGCTGTAAAATCTTATATATCTGCTACCTCCACCAGAAAGTCTCCTGAGAGAATGACTGAGCTTCATTCCATTCTGTTTCCACAAGGTCAGCATCAAAACTTAATTAATATTGACTAAAGTGATATAGTTCTAAGTGGCTTTTTAAATATGCCACCTAGTGTTTGCAATTAAATTTGTGAGCCCAACTCTTCAGGATTTATTTATACAAAATGTCTTATTTCAAAGACAAAAAAAAATCTAAAGCAAATATAGGGAAATGTTAAAATCTGATAAAAATTGATGGTGATGGTGAATAAGTGAATGGAACCACATAATATCCACATCACTCTTTTTGATTCTAGGTTTCCTCATCCACAAAATAACATCTACTTCATTGAACTATTGTATGCTTTGAATGAGAAGTTTTATATTACAGGCTTAGCATATTTGTGCCCTCACTAAGCGTTAATTTTCTTTCATCAGGAGGAGTAAAATATAGCTCTCATCAATCAGTGTTTTAATGGGAAAATTGTACTATTGAATTTGAAGGATCTGACCACAGTCATCCTGTTCATCCCAGAGCAACTGTATCCTATAGTAACACAAATTTTTCAATAGAGATAGATTGGACTCCATTATGATAGAACATAGAATTGATTTCAACTAATATCCCACCCAGTGTTGGAAGCCTTCAATGGTAAAGTTATGAAAGTGTGATTTACTATGTACTAATTTACTAAAGGCTCACCATGTACTAGGCATTGTACCAAGCACTGAAATTAAGAGATAAGAAAACATAATGCCTGCCCACAAAGAACTCACTGTCTTTTTTTCAAGGAGGCAGAAACAAATTATTACAATATAATGCTGTGAATACTAGCTTAATAGCCCAGGGTCGGAAGTGAAACATCCACCCACATTTAGCAATGAAATGTAGCTATTTCGTTTTAGTAAAGAGATCTACAGCTGTCTTTGAAGTTTAGAAAATAATAAGAAGGATCTGATTGCTGAAAATAAAAAGGCATCACTTCACAAAGTATGATCTCAATTTATGTAGAAAATAAAAGAGTTAAATATGTGGGTATAAATAAAAATGAATGTCAATGCAGAGAGAAAGTTCAGGAAGAGAGCTTACCATGGTCAAAGTGTCCACCTGGAAGGACGAGAGACAGTAGGAGGGTGATGAGAATGATGTTCCTTTGTTACCCATATATATCCTGAAGATTTCAAGTCAAGTATAGAGTCATATATTGCTTATATAATAGTTGCATTATACGTTCACAGAAAATGGAAAGAAGGCAGAGTCTTCCCCCAGATATCCACTTGGTTTGTTCCTTCAACTACTTCAGATCTTTGTTCAAACATCACTTTGTAAATCTCCTAATTTAAAACTGCTACCTCACCATTATTAAAATCCTCAGCCCCTTCTCTGACTCATCTGTCATCATACCATTTACCACAATCTATATCCTATATATTCAACTTTTTTTAAAAAAATGTATTGTCTGTCTCTCCAGCTAGAATATAAATTCTGTGAGAGCAAAGATTGGTCCCTGCTCTAAACCCAGTGTTTAGGACACAAGGCAGGTACTCCACAGGCCAACTCTCTGAATCTTTGCAGCAATGGGTTAACAGTGATGATTTCAGAATGGAGAGATTACAGATGCTTTTAATTTTCTTCTTTCTACTACTTGGTATCTGAAATTTGGTAATGAACATGTATTAATTTTATTATGTAAGAAATCTCTTTAAAGTTAAAAAAACAACAACAACAACAACAAAAAAAAACAAACAAACAAAAAAAAAAAACAGTTACCTGGGCATTGAGAAAGGAGACTCAACTAGAAGCCACAATGGAAGAATCACAGGCTTAGTGGGAGTGAGACCAAGGAACCTGGGGGACACCTCATGAGACACCTGGTGGGAGAGACAAAGTCTCCCTTAAGATCCCTCTACTACCTCATTCTTTCCAGACACTGGGATAATGCCAATTCTGGGGTCACAGGCTCACAAATGGTCTTCTGCCCACAGTTTCCCATCCCCAAACAGTGGGGCCCAGAAACTCACCCTCTTCCTTCCATCCAGCAAAAGTTTTTTATCTGGTTCCTACTTAGGTTTCAGTCAATTCTTTGCAGAGCCACTAGTTTCTTGTTTTCCTTGGGAACCAGACTCTTTCAAAGTTGAAGCCATAAAAAGAATGAAATCCATTACCTGATACTTTTCTATTCAGCTATTCAAACCATGCCACAGATGGAGGCCCTGTGTACCACACTCTCATTGTGGGCAGCAGGCATATAAACCCAACACTTTGAATAAGGCACATGAAAGTAAACTCTGAGCTCTTTTCATTCTTTTCTCTCTCTCTGTTTCCCCCCTCTACGCTGTTTCTAATCGAAAGCCATTGTCTTGAGTGAATGACTGTAAAGACAACTAATCCTCATCTCAAAGAACCGCCGAGGAGAAATTGGGGAAGGTTTTCCTGCTGGTGCAAAAGTGAAGAGGCTTGGATTCTCATAATTGCTCTGCCACTAACTTGCTACAGGATCTTAGTAAAACTGTTAACTGTGCCTCAGTTTCTTTATCTTCCAAAAAAAGGGGGGAGGGGATCTTTAAAGAGTTTCTAAGTCCCTGCCCAAGTCAGTCTTGTTCAACTTAGGACCAACAGTGACACCTTGTGGTTCCCTTTGAGGTATGCTTTCCATTTTTTCTAGCCCACAGACTAAAAGGCCTTCTTCCCTCCTTGGCCACCCCACTCCAACTGTCTCACTCCATTCTGTCCTAACCTTGTCATTCACCAAGTTCTGAAAAGTGCTTCCACCATCCATTCACAAACTGCTTCCCAGCCTCAATGGACAGAGGCTACTAAAGTCAAGGTAAAGACTGCAGACACCAGAGTAGAGGCCTGAGCTGCTGTGGTAAGGTGTGAGGTTGAATGTGAATGGTGTTTCAGCCTCAGATGTCTTGTGCTGTTGCCAATGCAGTATCAGAGAAGGACATGGATCATAGACAGGAGTAGGACTGGCTTCCTTCTCCACTGCTTCTATTCTGTTCAGTATGAAATGTCAACATTTTTTGGTGCCTAGTCCTGGGGCTTTTCTTCTTTGTACCTTGGCATTTCATTCATTCCCATGGTTTTTAACATCATGTATCAGATCCTAACATGACCTCAGAAAGTCAAACTTCTCTAAAACTGAGGTTCTGTCTTAAATACTACCTGAAGGTTGGGTGGTTCCCTGGCATTTTTCTTCTTTATATCTGCCTGCTGCTGGACTAACATCCTCATATGGGTCAGATCTCTCTTTACTTTCTCGAAACTTGTATGTTCCATGATTAAAACAGTTCACAATGAGTACTCAAAAATTATTTGTTGAGGTGGCTGCAGTGGCATTAGTAATCCCAGACACTCAGGAGAATGAAGCAGACACATTCTAAGTTTAAGGCCAGCCTGGGCAATGTAATGACATTGACCAAGTTAAACATGATTATTTTCTGAGATTGAGTTCTAGCTTCATGTCTGAAAATTGTATGGTCCTAGAACAATCATTTAACCTCTTTGAGTCTTTATTTCCTCCTCTTTAAAGTGGGCAAAATAATGTCCTCCCCCAGTTCCTCTGAGGGATAAATCAGTTATACCTGTCAAGTATAGAGCACAATGCCTGGGTCACAGTAAGAATTCAGTAAAAATAGGTGTTTTTCTATTCCTGATATCTTAGTGGAAGAAATTGCCTTGGAGATATAGATATTTTCCCTGGAGAATTTTCCTCTCCACTCGCTCAACCAAAGAAACAAATGAGTAATCCAGCAACCTAGATGGGAACTGTGGTTTGTGGTTTCAAAGTTTTTTACTTGTTCCTGTTGTGTACTTGCTTACCTTCATATCCCTGCATCTAATAGTACCTGGCACAGAACACATGAACAGAATGTTTTCTGGCTTGAATTAAACTAGACCTGCACCATAACTGCTAACCCACAGGTGAAGCATTTGAAGTGTGGCTACTTTGAATAGAGTTTTTGTGAGTATTAAAATACACATCAGGTTTTAAAGAGTTGGGAGTATAAAATACACAACAGATTTCTTTGGTATTCAAAAAGGAAAAGATTTCACTAATAATTTTAGATTGATTTATATGTTGAAATTATAATGTATTGCATACATTGAGTTAAATAAAATATTATTAAAGATAATTTCACTTATTTCATTCTACCTTTTTATATTATTACTAGAAATTTTTAAATTATATGTATGGCTTATGCATTGTATTTCTATTAGACAGAACAAGCACACTGAATACACTACTGATAGGCTGAAAGATCCTTGAATATTTCCCAGACTTCTTTCTCTAGGCCTTCTTACTTGTAAAACATGTACAAGTTTTATAAGGCACTTTATAATTACAGCACTCTATAATTTTATGAAATTTAGGATACAATTTCTTAAGTAGAAATACTGATTAAATTGCTACTATGGGCCAAATACTTTTACATAAATTGGCATTTAGTCTGTATAATAAATGTAACAGGCTAGAGTGACCCTCATTTTATAAATGAAACAGAGAAGACCTGTAGAAGTTAAGAGACTTGGGTAAGGTCACCTGGCTAGTAAAGTGACAAAGCTAGTCTATAATCTTTTGCCCCTCCTCTCTTTCTTGTTCTTGTAAGAATTACCAACAGAAAACATGAATCAAGAGTCAAAGTGGGAGCTTCAGCTCAATTGTATCCTAAAATGTGGTTCCTTGTTTAGAAGAATCATGTTTCATGGGACTCATTTTAAAAGTATATTCAAGAGGGCTTTTTGTAGCCTGAAGAGACAGCCTGAATGCTTGCCAGGTTCAGTAGATCATTGACACCCAGCAGTACAGTGTTGGGTGGCTTCTAGGGAGAGAAGATCAAGGGCCGACAAGCAGGGACTGCTGGTGGTTAATTGTTCACTAGCTTCAGACGATGTGGCTGGGAGGATAGCAGGAGGAGTGAAACATTGACCAGTTCTGATTCAGATGCAGGAATGTGGTAGGGAGGCACGGAAAGGTCATGGGGAGCAGTGGGCACTGGAGACAGCTCCCATGGGCAAAATTCCTCTCCCAGAAACTGAGAGAGGAGAGGAGAATGTGCTCAGAGGGGAGGAAAGGGCCTCTGGCCTCTGAGTGCATTTATTTCTCCAGCTCCTACAGCCATTTCCAGAACCTACTGGAGAGGGGAAAAAAAATGGTGAGGACATGTTTGGCCTTTTCAACCCACCAAACTACTAAATTTTGGAGAGCTGGAACTAGCAAGTGAGGGGTAGGAAAAACAAAGATGAATTCAAGATACTGCCCTTGCCTCAGAGCCAAACTGGAAATGCAATGGCTTGACTTGAAGGCTTTTAGATCTGGGTTCAGGTCTGGGTTCCACTTAGCCATGTAATCCTAGGCAATTTGATTATTCTGCATCTCAGTTTACTCAACTGACTCAACTGGAAAAGAAAAGTAGTAAAACTGACTTCCAAGTGTTGTTATGGTAATTACACGATAATGAGAAAATAACCTGAGTTCTAGTTCCAATCACTATTGAGTTGAAGAATAGGAAAGAAAATACTATTGTTTAAAAACCTTCCAAGCCCTGCCCCCATCCTCTAGGAAAGGTTTAAGCTTCCTTCCCTCTGGGATCTGGCCCCAGTTCATCCTCACAGCTTTCCTCCCTCCGCCTGTCTCCTTGCCCCAACATACCCTTGGCAGCTTCTTTAAGAACCAACATCCTGAACACTGAGGCTCAGCACTTCATTCTTTGGCACCTTCTTAAGCTGTTAAGTCATCCCAGGGAGTTGACCCTTCAGAGGCCCTCCCACAGCACAGCCCTCCAAGCTCCCTTGGTCCTTTCCTGGGCTTATGCAGTGGGGCTACACTCGATCATTATAGACACCACTTGACAAGGAGCATGTTGCGTTTCTTTAAAAAAAAAAAAAAAAACTTTGCTGTCTGGCTGCCTGGTTTCTGTTATATAGACCCAGATTAAATTTCTTTTGGACTAGTTTGTAAAGCCCCTAGACACTGGAATGAAAAGTAATTTACATTTTCTCTTGGCAGGGAATTACCCAAGTGAGAACTGCCTTGAAAAATAAATGTTTAACTGAAACTTGTGCATGGGGTGCGTGCGTGTGTGTGTGTGTGTGTGTGTGTGAACATGCATATACACATGTCTTGGTCTGATCAGATTGATAAGCTTCTCGTGGGTTGAGAAGCTTTAGAAGTAGAAACCCAAGAGGAAATTTTACAAATATGCCAACCCTAACAGTAACAGAGTTGTTATGATTAAGTTTTAAACTTAATCTTTGATTCTGAACTCCTAGTAAGCAAGGTGAAAAGAAAACAAAATCAGGCATATAGCTCTCATTATCAGAAAGGAGGATCCTCCTGACCCTTCTGGGGACTTTGAGAACATTACATTAATAACTACAATTTCCTGAACACTCACTATGTACCAGAAGTGTGTTTAGTGCTTACAACAAACACTCAAAGGAGGTTTTTGCTTTATGGTTGAAAAAATTAGATTCACAAAAGTGAAGACTTTGGTAAGTCTTCTTGCTAGTAGGAGTTAGAACCTGAATTACTGTCTATATATGCCTGCCTTGAGCTCCTAACCAATAGCCCTCCCAGCCCATGATAGACAAGTCTCCAGTCATGTTTTGATAGCAAATACACTATTTTTTATGGCTCTTTGACCTTTAAGTAGAATTTTTTTTAATGGTACCGGGGATTGAACTCAGGGGCACTCAGACCACAGAGACACATCCCCAGCCCTATTTTATTTAGAGACAAGGTCTCACTGATTTGCTTAGCACCTCACTTTTGCAGAGGCTGGATTTTGAACTCATGATCCTCCTGCCTCAGCCTCTAAGCCACTGTGATTACAGGCATACACCACTGTGCCTAGCTTCAAGTAGAAATTTTTAAATGTGGGGGTTTGTTTGGTGTCATGTTTAAACTGACTAAGCCTTGGGGCTTTGCCCCATCCATTCCCCCATCACAAAATGAAAAGTGAAACTAAACATATGTTGAGTTCACCATGCAAGTTGCCCAACAATCATTTTTCTATTCAAACCTCACCAAAAAAAGGTATGACACTTAGTCTTTATAAAGGGCATTGGTTACCAGTAGCAAGTTACACATGAAGGAGTTTAAATAAAGGGAGACTTACTTGATAAAGAAGGTGGTGCTCCTGAGGGACTCAAGGGCAAGTAGTCTGTGCTGAATGATCTGGAGCAGCTTAGTATGTCTGGGACAACTAACCACCAGATAACTCTGAGTGACAGCTATGTCTGTATTGGTGGCTTCTAGGATGGGCTAAACCTGAAGGTAACTAATATGTTCAGCAGCTGCCGGTCAGTGAACCAGACGTCATAGCAGAGTTTTGCCATGCAGTAGTGGCTATAGCTGGTGAAGACTGATAGGCATTCAGATCAGAGATAACTGCTGCTGATAGAACTGAAGCCATGACTTTCTACTAGGAGATCTCAATTCAAATGTGTCACTTAGAGGTCTGGGGTACCATCCCAATGAGCTTACTGAACTTGTTGACCAGCAGCAGATATAGCCATTTCAGTGTTGAGGCAGTCAATAGGACTTTGAGGACAAATGTTAGCCATCTGAGTAAATCCAGATCATGTAGGTGATCATGGCCCATACATGACATAGCATAGAACCCTTTCTAACTAGAAACAGGAGAGAAGGACAAAGAAAGGCATTTTATAGTTATGCTGGATTCAGATGGCTGGTTTTACCACCCTTACCAAACTCTAGCATAATTATGTGACATTTCAACTGCTGAGTTTACCAGAGGTAATTTAGTAGAGTTAATAGAAAGTGAGGACAGGGAGATAAATAATTGGTCCCTTCTGCACATTGTTTGTTTGAATCCAAATAACAATGAAAAATAAACAAAGTAGCAATGACCTTTTTCTAAAGCATATGTGATATCTTTGAAATTCATGGTAGATATTCCTTATTCTGCTCCTATTGCTCTATAACAGTATGAAAATAAGTGACACTTTTTACAGGTTAAGTAGTCTTTGTTTTTGTTATTGTTGTTTGTTTTGAACCAAATAGTGTGTTTTCATTTAAAAAAAAACTGACTACACTAAAATAATATTTTTCTGCTCTCAAAAAGCCAAACATCCAAACACTCTACCTCATAGATGGGTGAAGCCAAAGGAAAACAAATACATTTATACATTGCAGGTGACAATATAAAGTGCTACAATCCCCTGGAAGGCAATGTGCCAAAATTATTGTATAAAATCCAAACTCATTGCCCTTTTGTACCAACAATTTGGCTTGTATGAATTATTTTTTAAACGATCTTACATTCATAAGAAGTAACATATTGCCAGGTGCGGTGGGGCACACCTCTAATCCCAGCATCTCTGGAGGCTGAGGCAGGAGGATCATGAGTTCAAAGCTAGCCTCAGCAGGTTAACAAGGTCCTAAACAACTCAGGGAAACCCTGTCTCTAAATAAACTATAAAAAGGGGTTGGAGATGTGGCTCAGTGTTTTTAGAGGCACTGGGTTCAATTCCTAGCAGCAAAACAAAAAACAAAAAGAAGTAACATATTATGATTGTCATCATTGCCACATTGTTTATAATAGCAAAAGATTAAAAATCAACTTAAGTATAGGTCTGGATCAGCCACAGAATGGAACACTGGGCATTAGTCACAGTAAATGAGAAAGCTCTTTAAGTTCTTAAATAGAAAATTGCCAAGATACCTCCATGAGTGGAAAAGTGTATAGAGTGTGCCACCACATTGCATATAATAATATTTAGCTGTAATTATAGTATAGCAACAATAACAGTATAGCAACAATATTAGTATTTATATTCATTATATTCTAGTATATAATAACTCAATAAAATAATATAATAAATAATAGTTTCTTTCTATATATATATACCATATGTATTTGTGTATACATACGAATAAAATCTTATATAGGCATTACAAAAATCTCATGAAATAGGGCTGGGGATATAGTTCAGTTGGTAGAGTGCTTGTCTCATATACACAAAGCCCTATGTTCAGTCCCCAGCAACACACACACACATACATACATACACACACACAAACACACAAGTCTCTGGAAATAAAAATATATATATATATATATATATATATATATATATATATATATATATATATATATATATACTAATGTTAGGAGATTCCTTTTTTTGTTGTTTGTTTGCTGTTTTTGTTTTTTAAATATGGTATAGGAAACCAGGCAAATGATGGATTAAAAGGTGAGGATAAAGCTTTTAACAGAATATTTTTTGAGAATTTTGAGCCATATGAATGAGTAACCTACTAAAAAATGATGTAATGTAATTTTTTAAATGACAACATTGTAATGAATGTTAGGAAGGAGAAGTCTGGGGTTCTACAGGAGCTGAAAATAGGGAAACAGTCTGTAGAGCCTGGGGGATATCCCTGCACAAGTAACTTTAAATTGAGATGAAGACCCTCTAGCAGGGAAAGAGCTTCCTATTCAAGGAGAAGAAACATACCCAAGATGGCTGGAATGCAGTAGCTAAAAGCAAACGAAGTGCGGAATAGCACAGGTTATGTTAAAAATGTCTGGACTTTGTCCCAAGGGCAGTGGGAAGCCATTGAAGGGGTTAACACAGGAAAAGTGATGGGATCAAGGTTATGTTTGGAATAGATTGCTCTGGAGCCTATGAGAAGAAACGACTGGAGGAAGCAAGAGTGGATGTTGACAACTCATATATCTAACAAACCACATTGGAAAACTGTTTGGCAGTTTCTTATAAAGTTAAACATACACCTACCCTATGACCCAGCCATTTCATTCTTGGATATTTATTCAAGTTAAATGAAAACACATGTTCACAAAAATATTTGTACAAGAAATTTATAGCACCCATATTCATAGGAGAAAAATCTATGTTGAAAAAAAATCACCAAATTTCTATCAACAAATGAATTGATAATCCAATGATGGTGCATTTACACCATGGATACTACTCAGCAATAAAAAGGAAAAAACTCCTGATGCACACAACATGAACGATTCTCAAAACCATGAAAACATACAACAGGTGCAGACATGTATATACTGTATGATTCCAATAATATGAACAGAATCCACGTGCAGAAAAATAATCTATTGTAATAGAAATCAGAAAGTAGTTGTCTGGGGGAAACAGACATTGACTGCAAAGAAAACTGAAGGAATGTTCTGGAATGATGGAAATGTTTTGTCTTGTATGTGGCAGTTACATGGTGTATACAATTTTGAAAATTCAAAATGAACCAGGCACAGAGGGGCACGCTCAAAACCCCAGCTACTCTGGAGGCTGAGGAAAAAGGATTGCAAGTTCAGGGCCAGCATGGGCAATTTAACAAGACTGTCTCAAAATAAAAAAATAAAAAGGAGTGGGATATAACTTAGTGGTAGAACAACCTTAGGTTCAATCCCTAGTACCAATTCCCCCATCCCTGCCTACAAAACTCACCAAAGTAAATAATTGGACTTGTGCTTTTTGTTATCTATTAAGTATACCTCACTTTTTTTTAAAGAACAGATGTTGAGAAAGATAAGAAGTGATTTCAAGAATGCAGGGAAGGTGCTAGCCCAGTTGCCTATTTTGGAATAAAATACAATAATAGTATAAAGGGGCAAACTATAAAGTTTTATGTAAACCGTGAGGCTCTATGCAAACTAAACTGTGAAGATCTATGCAAAAATGAGACTTAACTCACATCAAAATTTGGAGGTGACTTGGAGCTCCAAAATTGCCCATGGGTAGTCCTACTTTTTTTGCAATGAAGGACTTGGGGGTGATTAATCATGATCTTCTTGTTGGTTTGTCACAGTTTGGCAGGAAATGGATCCAATGACTGCTGAGATTCATCAGAATACTTGACCTTGGGGCAAGAGGGGGGAGGGGCAGGAGCTGCTTTTGCTGGTGGTAGTTTTCTACTGAAAATTGGGCTTTCCCAAACAAAAAGTGCATTCAGCTGCTGAGCTTAAGACTTGCATTTATTTATTTATTTATTTGAATAATTAGGGCTTGAAGGATATAGCAAAAAGGAAGCAGGCTGTCAGTTCCTGAGGCAGGGACCATAATGATCAGTGACAGGGGCCACCCAAGGTTCAGCACGTTACTGGGAGCTGAGTGAGTGGGAAACTCACATGGGTTGTTTGCAAGTATCTGCCTCTGAGTGCAGACAGGTTCCGGAGAAACAGTCAAAAGGAATGTGAATCTCTGGTCACTCGCCATTTAACCAAATTCAAATTTTTCATGCATTTTTTCAATGCTAATAAATGCCTAGTTATTTAATGTTTATTTTGTTCTCTCAAAACACTTTGAATGAGCTGACACAGCTGGATCTTTCCTACTTGCACCAATAGATGCTAAACTGCAGTTCAACTCTGTCCATGAGTTGAAGACATCCCTGCAGGAGGCAGGGCCTTGGACTCTGTGATCCTTAAAGATCCTATTCACAGCTGAAGTGAAAGTTTGTCCTATTTTTATTCTCTGTTGTCTGTCATCCAATTTCTCCCTTTTTCTAAGTGTTGGTCTCTGTGTGGCTTCTCTTTGTATAAGGTAGAACCTACCTTCCATATGAAAAGCGGACAGAATCACAGGGTCCGTGACCCTAAGGGACAACTGACTTGGGCTCAGCCCACCTGGTGATCTTCCTCTGAACTGGGACTCTCAGGGGAGCAACACAAGGACTTGGAGATGGTGGATGGTTTCCCATGGAGATAGCTGAAAGTATTCTTTTCAAAAACAGCAGAGATGTCTTGCGGACCACACTTCTGCCAAAGCACCATTGCTGTAGTTCCTTTGGCCAGGTCTAGCCGACTTACCTCTAATTTCTTCCCATTTCTAAGCTTAATTTTCTCGAGTGTACAATGAATTTCCATCTATTGCAGTTCTGTAGAATCTATTTCCATTGCTGATACCCAAGATGGCACACAGTTATAAAATAAAGATTGCCTTTCCTATCTGAAGCTTTTGAAAAAGAAAAATGCTCTGGAGCAGTACCTCAGACACTTAGCTCCACAACTTTCCTTTGGTGGCTATGGAAAGGTACCTGAGGGAGGGATGTGAATGGGTTAGAAGAAGAGAGAAGAGAAAGTCCCACCCACTTCACACCTCTTTATTCTGAGACTAAGGCGATAATGATGTTTACATGGGCAGAGGATAGGCAGAGGTACTCACAGACGTCAGAAGCCAAGCTGAGCACTTGCCCAACCACTCTATGATGGCAACATGGATGGGGAGGAAGGCACTTCCATAGGGAGCCGAGAGAATGAGGTTTAGGGAGGCTGAGGAACTTGCCCTAGGTCACACAGCACATAACTGGAGGAACTGGAATCTAAAACATCTCATTCTTAACTAGCTCTGCCCTTTTCACTGCAGTAAAGTAGTTGGGCAATGGGGGTGAGCCATGTGCCCTTTTGCTTTTTACATTTTGATTTCAGTGTTGTATCCATGATTTGGAATGAGTCCATCTGAACCTAACGATGTAATAAGATCACTAGATTATTCACGTATTTGTTTATTTTAAAAACACAAGGTAGAAAACTTCCCTGAGCCTGTGAGGAGGAGAGCTGTAGGTGTGTCAAAGCCTGTTTTGATTTAAGTGGAATAGATCCAGCCTGAGTGTAAATTTGAGACTGTGTTTGCTTATGTCACACTCCATTTTTCAAATTGCTTTCATATGTCCTGTTCCTTTTATTTCCCCCATTTCTGGATGGGAAAACTGAGGCCTGGGAACTGAAGGGACATATTCATGTCCACATGGCAAATTAGCATGAGAGCCAAACTCAAACCCATATTGTTTCACTGTACCCTACAGCTTTTTTCAGAGTAGAACTATTAATGTCCCGTTGAGTTTAACAAAGCTGAGTTGTATTAATTCATTCTGATGATTAGATTTAGCTCCTGGGATCATTCAGGTCAATATTTGTCCTGTTTCTCTTTCCAAATATATTCAGTCTCTCCCTCTCTTTTTTTTTCTGCATCCCACCTCTCCTCCCCCTTCATTTCTCCTTCCTCCCTTTCTCTGCTAATCTCCTTTCCTTCTCTTCTTTCCTCCCTTTTTCTCCTCCCCTCACTCCCAAAACATTTGTTTGTCTTACACAGGGATAGTATCATGTGACAGAGTGGCTGAAAAGTATATTTTAAACTCCTGGAAATGGGAGTATTTTCTTATGGATTCTTAATTGTTCGGATTGTTTTGCCAGGCTAATGAAAAAGACTCCGAGGTCCCCTTATCTCAGGCCAACTAGAGGATGCCTTCAAGTTTTTTTTTTGTTTTGTTTTTTGCTGTTTTTTCCAAGCTGGTTCCTTACAAATGCATGCAGAAGGTCACTCCCAGGTCCCCCAAGATAGTGCAGGGTAATCAATCACGTTCAGGACATCAGCTTTGCAGCAGATAATCTCATGAATGGGAGGGTTTGAAGAAGGAAGAAGAAGAGCCTAAATTGTCCCAGGATTGCATGCTCAGCAAAGGTGATCTGATGAATTGCTTTTTCCAGAAGTTTACTGAGACAGCCACAAGTATTTTCGAACTTCAGTGACTATTCTTCCCTTCTGATTTTTCACTTGAAACAAATATGCACAAATGTAAAAGGCTCACATATTTCCCAGGTAATCTGATAATTGTAATTCAGCAAGCCATTAAGAATGTGTTAATAGCTCCAAGGGATGGTCCACCTGGGGCCCCCAGCTATAACCAATCATTTTTCAAAAGAGAAACGAAAAATCAGAATGGACTTCTATCCTGACTTTACCCAAGGACAAGCTTTGTAAGCTCCATAAAGTCACCTAAAAATCTCTACACTTCAGCTTCCTCCACTATAAAATAATGAACTAATTTATTCTTTCAACAAATGCTTACTATGTATCTATTTTGTGACAGGCCTTATGCTACGCACTGGAAATATATATATATATATATATATATATATATATACATATATATATATATATATATATATTTATATATATATATTTCTTTTTTTTTACTAGAAGTACTGGGGGAAAAAAAAACTTTTTTAAGTTTCTAGCCAAAGTCCTATCATGAAATAAATGCTATGTTCATGTACAGATAAACCACAGTGAATCTGCTGTTATATGTAATTTTAATGGACTAATTAAAATAATAGTAGTAGAAGAGAGTACTACAGGAGAGTAGAGCAAGTGGATCAGAGGGAGGGAGGAGGCAAGAGAGAGGGAAGGAACTGGGGAAGGAGATTGATCAAGGTATGTTATGTGCATGTACAAATACAGTATAATGAATCCTACTATTATGTGTAATCATAATGCACTAATAAAAAAAATTTTTAGACACAGTACCTGGTCTCAAAGTTTTCTTTCTTTAAATATATATATATATATATATATATATATATATATATATATATTAGTTGTAGTTGGACACAATAACTTTATTTTATTTACTTATTCCCATTTGATGCTGAGCATTGAACCCAGTGTCTTGCACATGCTAGGCGAGTGCTCCACCACTGAGCTACAACTCAGCCCCTGGTCTCAAAGTTTAATGGAGAAAAAAGATGTATCATGGTGAAACAACTCTACCCAGGAGCTTTTCTTTAGGCTTCCTCCCAGCCCTAAGTCTCTACGTGTTTGGCTTTTCTGTTTGTTCATTTTGTTTTGATCTACTTTTTGCACTAATGTATTTCATTCTTTCTTGACAAATCATTACTTTTACATTCTCAATCATTACCAACTACTATATCACATACTTTTTAATTGCCATGACAATTATAAAAATGATCACCACTTTTGACATACTGAATCCCAGAGAGGTTAAATAACCTACCCAAACTCATGCAGCTATGAAATTACAGAACTGGGATATGAAGCCCTAATCATCAACTCCAAAGCTCATATTCTTTCTCCCTGATGGTGCTGCTTCAGCTTTATGCGATCACTCAGGATGGACAACGTAATTTGAAAACCAAATGTGAAATAAAAATATGAGACTATTTGTTCAAAAATTATTTAGAATATCAAGATGGTAACAGCAGAGCATTAAGCATGGGTCCCTGAATGACTGCCCAGGTGCACACCCCATGAAAATAGGACCAGAACAGCCACAGTAGATGCAAATGGCATTTCCCACCAACAAAGAAAAGCATCATAGCCCAGAACACTGTGCCGGAACTTTTCAATAATTACATTTTACATGTACGTTTTCTGGTGTTACCCAGAGATTTCAGTGCTCACCACCTGGCAGGACTTTTGGGCTCTATGTTGTTGTGTCCCCAGAGAAGGCCTGGTAGCTTACCTAAGGAATACTCAGTCCTCTGAGGTAAAGGGCTACCTGGGAAAAGTACATGATCTTGAGCAATAGGAGTCTGGTCACAGCCTCACCTTGCATTCAGAACCTAAGGAGGGAGACAAGAATGCTACACACATAGAATGTGTCCCAAAGCCTCTCAGGATGAAAGTCTCTTTTTAAATCTCAGACTGGGACCTGCAGGTTTGCCCTAACAAAGGGCATGGAAGAAAAAATTCTATTAGATTATAAATCTTTTTTTTCTGCAACATGCAAGAAGGTGTTAACTCCTCTCAACCCAGTAGAAATTGAGTAAAGATCACCATTTTGTCCAGTGATTATTAATCAGTGGCATGTATTCTTCAGAGATCCCAGACCCCTTCTGTGAAAGGTGTAGACCATCTTCCCAGAAAAAAAAGACATGGGCGTGTGTAAAATAATTTTGTAAACAATTGTAGAGACCCTGCAATGACTTCGTATCTTTAAAAACCCCATTTTAGATCATGGCTCTCCTAAATATGGACTCCTACAATGTTAGAACCAGACAGAACCTTGAAGATTGTTCCTTGGGGGTGAAAGCTGAGGTCATTCGGGATAATAAATTGTTCTGCAATTGATTGTCAACTCTACCTTTAAACTAGTTGCCCTACTCCTAAAGTGTGCCCATCAAAACACTGCAAGCATGTTGAACAGTCTAATGCCACAAAGGGTTGGAGCTGGGTATCACTGGGTATTTGTAGAACTCATGGACAGCTGCCAGGGTGTTGGGCTAAAGAACAGTTCAGAGATCTGTAGGACATACAAAAGCAACATAATGTCATGTGTAACTACAAACTTTCCAACTGGGTTCAGAGATGACATGAAGGAGGGCACTGTCAGCCCAGTGGGATCATCAAAGGCTCCTAGAAGATAAAATATGCACACAGGGACTGAAAAATGAGCAGAAGGGATGTGGAGGGAGTCTTCTGTCTGAGGAGACCAGAATGTGCATCTATCTACAGAGAAGGGCAAAAAGGCGTGAAGGGCTGGTGCTAGGGCACAGACAAAGCCTGAGGATAGGGTGGTACATCTGGGAGGGAGGAAGAGCCTGACCATGGGTCTTGGATACCACACTTCCGGCCTTGCTCTTGGGAAGACCAATGTCTGTTCCTGGAGATGGTGTGAGGAAGCCAGTTGTTCATCTCTTCCCGAAGGGTTCTGTGAGTAGGGTTGAGAAGGGGTGG
This sequence comes from Marmota monax, assembly GCF_021218885.2. Classification (NCBI taxonomy): domain Eukaryota; kingdom Metazoa; phylum Chordata; class Mammalia; order Rodentia; family Sciuridae; genus Marmota; species Marmota monax. The sequence continues at coordinate 3,346,062 of NW_026695236.1, read as the reverse complement.
ATGTGGAGGGACAATGGCTTCTCTGATATCCCTATCACTTCTCTCCTTAGAAATCAGCCACCAGAAAACTCTGGAGAACAGTACAGGCCCCCTGCAAAGCACTCAGAAATGTCAGGCAGTAAGCCAGCAGTGTGTCTTTAAGGTGCCAAGGAAACACACTCCCAGAACAAGACCACTCACAGAACAAAGCACACTCTCAGAACAAGACTACTCCAGTAACACACAGCCAAATGAGAGGAGGCCTTTTCGAAAATATTGCTCCCTTGATATATTGATGTGTGTCCTCTGCCCAGCTTCACATTTTTCACTCCCTCTTAAATGGGGGTAGTTTAGCCCTAGGAGATGTGTGGACTCAGAGGAAGAGACATCAGTCAAGAGAAGAGAGTGTGGCCAGAAACATAAAAGGGAAATGTTTCCCTGCCATAACTTTGCAGGATTCCCAGGCTATAGGGCCACTAAGAAGCGCTTGTAAGGCATATATTTCTTCCTGAGCAAAGACATAAACAAAAATTCTTGATTTCTGAGATACGGTATTATAATCAATATTCTGCCTTGGAGCGGTTCTGCCTCCACTCACCACTAGGTGTCACGAGAATCCTGTTTGAAAAAAAAAAACACGCTTCAAAAATGCTGACCTAAAAATCATTTCCCTTTCTTCAAAGTTCTCAGTAAAAAAAAAAAAAAAAAAAAAAAAAAAAAATATATATATATATATATATATATATATATATATATTTAATTAGAGGAAACATCGCATTGTGACTGTTCAGAACTTACCTTACAAAATGATTATAATTCCTTCAGAGGACCTGCAAATACAGTGGATCCTACAGGATCATAACAAATAGATTTTTGTTGAAATATCTGTGGTAAATGTGTGTCTTACAGGAAATTCCATTGCGTTTACACTATTTATTTAATAGAAATAATCTCTGCGATTATTTGCATTTATTTCTGAAGGAGGATGTTTTTCCTTCCTCAGAATAAGTTCAGGAAATGAGTGAAGTGTTCAGGAAGTTAGCTAAATGCTGATGTAAATCCAAAAGGAAGGTCTGTTGTTTAAAAAAAAAAAAAGGAGGAGGGGACAAAAAAAACCTAGGAAGTGGTTTTCTTGCTCACTTGTGGAAAATGTTATACAGAATTTCTGATTGAAAGGGAAGAGGACCAGGAAAAACGTGTGTGCCTATGATATCTTTTTCAGTGGATCTGTTAGGCAATACCGACTTTTACTGATAACAGTAGCCATCAAAGAAAACTGTGTCAAGAAAGAAAACCTAGATAGGAGACATGCCTGAGATTAAGTTTCTACAAAATTAAGCCTTTATGATGGAATTGTTTCAGCTACATCACGACATAAGTCATGGTAGAAAACTCTTAGTGCCAACAAGCTGGTGGGTGCCTTAGCACTCCATAAATGACTGAACACTGCCCTCTATTACAATGGCTCTGTTCCTTCCACTACCATTCGATGTCCTACTGATCCTGGACTAGCCTGAAGAGTCTTAATGCAGGCAAACCCAAGAGTCCAGCAGTGTTTGGTCAGTGCAGCCATGGGCTCAGGCCTGTGTGCTATTTATCTGAAGTTAGTCATGTGAGGGTGTGCTGTATCAGATGTACAGAGAAAGCAGAACTCCTTGCCTCTGAAACACTAGAGTACATTTTAGAAATAAAGATTTGGCTCATTGAACAGGGCCACAGAGGACACAGCCTGTTGTGTTTTCTCTGAAAAAATTCCCCCTTGTTTCCATATCTCTGCTGCCTCCTTTATTCAGGCCCTAGTGGCTCTCATCCATGCCTCCAGCCTGCCTTCTTTCCAGCCCACAGTCCACCAACAGCCAGAGAAAAACCAAAAAAGCCACGTTGGTAAAGACACCAACATGGACACGAGCCTTCTTATTTTCAACCTCTTGCTGGCGTTCCTGTGCCAAGCACAGGAGAGAATATGGCTTCCAAGGCCTTTTGTAACTTGGCCTCAGCCCACCTTCCCTCCCACTGCAAGAATCTTAGGCTCCTGTTACACTGAAATAACTTGCTGCCCCACACCTCCCTCAGGGCAACTCATGGCCACGTTTATTCACACATTTATCTCTTTCACTTTGGGGAAAGGAGGACTACTGACCATGGACCTCTTTTACAGAACAATCTCTTTGAATTTCTAGAATTATGACTGGGAGTAGCAAAAGTAGAAAGTTCAGAGGAGACAAGGGAGACCTGCCTACATAAATGCCCTACAGGGTGCAATTATTATAAAACAACACATATGCCTAGAAGAGATGTTCAACTGAGCCGGGTGCCATGGCACATGCTTGTAATCCCAGCTACTCAGGAGGCTGAGGCAGGAGGATCATTGGAAACTTAAAGAGACCCTATCTCAAAATAAAAGAAAAATAAAAAAGAGATGGGGGTATAGTTTAGTAGTAGAGTACCACTGGGTTCATTCTCCCTTAACCACTCTCCCTCAAAAAAAAAAAAAAATATATATATATATATATACACACACACACACACACACACTCACACAATTGGAAGCAGTTAACTGAATATAATGATTAAGTATCTCCAAAATAAAACACTTAAAAAATATTAAAAGTATCTCCAATGGCACATCATGAATAAGTCCTAGTTTTTATATTTTACATATTGAATTTAGAGGGCAGCTGTGAGGAGTAGATCAAGTCTTAAAAGAGTAATGGTCTCTGTGATCCACATTTTTCCTCTTTTTCTTCTTCCCTACTCTCTCCTTGAAAATTGTGTGAGTCAGACAAGTCCTTTTAACATTTTTCCCTCTTTCCTTCCTTAGCCCACTCTAGTGTCATATATGCAGTAGACTTCAGTGATTATTTGTTGTGGGGAAGGAGAAAATAAAAGAGAGAAGAGAGACAACTTATTGGGTGAGTGATCACTCTCTTATCTATCTTTGAGGCTGGAGAATGTTCTGAGATTAGTGCCCTAGGATCTTTCCAGAAAGCCCTGCCAAACCAATAGCTATCGTCACCTTTGATTTCTTTCCTCTGCTATCCACATTTGTCACCAAAGATCCTCAGTGCCCTACCTAACAAGGTAACACTCTCCCTCCCTGCCTACTTTTCGTCTTTATTCCATTCCTCTCTTTATATTCATCCTGTCTTCTCTTCCTCTGTCCCTTCCTTTCTTTCTTCCTTCCTCAAATCTTCCTGAAACTAGTGCTCTGTGCCAGGCTGTGGAGACACAACAAGAAGCAGCACCAGGTGGCCAGGGAGCTCAGGAAGGGAAACAGACTCCTTCAGAGACCATTGTAAACAGTGCAGCCACACTCCCAGAGCCAAAGGTGCAGAGGCTTAAACCAACCAGTAGTGAGAAGGAAAGGAGGCAGGAAGTGACAATCAGAAGACTCAGGGAAGTTTTCCCAGAAGAGGCCACACAGACTTCAGCCCTGAAGGAAGAAGAAATGTAACCTAGCTGAAGAAAGACAGAAAGAACATTCCAGGCAGAGGGGAAAAGTACATATGCATGGGCAAGAGGTGAGAGGAAAATAATGAAAACCAGGACAGGTTCTTCTATGTGACTTATCAATTCTATCTCATGCCTTTATACTGTAGCCATTGACCTCATATCAAGTGAAATGATATAATCCTCAGGCATTTGGGGAAATTTAGATAGCCAATCATTTAATCTCTTAAATAGAAAGGCATTGATAATGTGGGCTAACCATGAGATTAAGCACGCTCTTGGGTGAAAATAGGATTAGGTGTGAGGGAGATCCAAGTATCCCACCCCAAATGTGTTTCTTAGGCATACATCAAGTTGGTTATTCAGAGAAACTGCGGACCTCTGCAGACACATGCAATAGCTCTGAAAAGCTAACCTTAAAATAAATTTATATCTAGCTTTATTAGTAAACAGAGGAGATAGGCACAGCATTTTCCATCTGACATCCCTTCTTTCTGCCTAGCGAAGATCCCCAGAGGAAAGAGAGATTGGAGGTGTGGCACCTAGGCCAGATAGAGATTGCCTCAGAAGGCGGTGACCTGGGAGACTTCATCCACATTAAGAAGGCAACGCTTGCTCATGGGCCATGTATATTCTCTTCCATAACCTTCCATCATCTGCATCCCCTTCCTTCCCACTGGAGGGCCCAATCCCTACATCTTTGTTAAGCTCTATAGAAGGTTCAACTATTTTGCCCCCGCACCTCTGCCACCCTTTGCATCTCGAATTGAATGTGTGTGTGGTTCTCACACTTAGGCACACAATAAAATCTGTATGTTCTTTGTCCTATTGTAGGTTTATTTCAGACTAAACTTCTTCACAGAAAGAATTTAAAACTTCCCTATAGATGCTAACAGGAAACCAGATAGGAAACTAATGAAAATCAGGCAATTGATGAGAAACGTTAATACATTTGATATTGAATTCTCTCTCTGGGGAATTTAAGAAGTTGGAATCCTTCACCATGAAGGCTGATGAAATAATTCATGGGTCTCTTAGGCTTAGGATCAAAGAGACGGAAGGAAGAGGACAGAGTGGTCCTTAGCAATTTCAGGTGATGCCAAGATCCACTTGGAAAACCTTTTGGACTAAATCTTTGCAGGTCTAATAGATTGTCAGGACATTTAGTGAGATGCTCCCAGTACTACCAACTCAGCTGCATTGCAAAGGAAAGCTGAGGAGAGGACAAATCCCTCTCCCAGTGTAGTTTATTTCCGTTCACAGAACCTCTAAAAACAGGAGGCAAGGCTGACCTCTTTAGTCAAGAGTCAGCTCAACTTTAAAATTATGATTGCTTGTGAAAGCTAAAACGGGAAAGAGAAAAAATCAGTTCTCAGGGCAGAAATGCTAAAAAACCCTTGGGCCACATTCCAGTTAGGGTCTTGGCCCTGCACATAGAGATTCTGTTGGGGAATGGGTAGGTGGGAAATCAGCCAAGAGTTCAAACAAGTTGTGTCAGGGATCATGGGGCTTACTCTAGAGGTGTCCAGTTTACGATAATGATATTTACTATAGTGATTATACCACATAATCCTTAAAAAATAGAAGCTCATGGTCAGTTCTTATTATTGAGAGAGATGTCTGCCAAAGTATTTACCCACTCTCAATGAACTACTTGCACTAAAGAAATCAAAGGAATTGAACATGTATTAGTTAGGGTCTCCATAACAAACTATCACAAACTGGGTGACTTAAGACAACAGAAATTTATTCTTGCACAGTTCTGGAGGCTAGAAGTCTGAAATCGAGGTTGGCTCCTTCTGGAGGCTCCAGGGAAGACTCCTCTATGCCTGTCTTCCAGCTGTCCTTGGGGTTTCTTGTTTGGTCTGCAGCTGTGTAACTTCAACCTCTGCCTTCACATGGCATTTTCCTGTGTCTGTGTCTAAATTTCCCTCTCATTAGATGGATACCATTTATTGGATTAGGACCCACCCTAATCTAGTATGAGCTCATTTTAACTTAATTACATCTGCAATGACCCTATTTTCCAAATAAGGTCACATTCACAGGTATTGAGGATTAGGGCTTCAACATAACTTTCAGAGGGACATAGTGCAACCCTTAGGAATGTAAAATGAAAACAAAATGAAATCCTGTGTAAAATAAAAACAAAACTCTGAGCTAGGAATCAGAAGCTCTGACTACCCAACCTACTAACTCCCCTTTGGGTTACCCTTGCCCTCTGTAAGTCTTGGCTTCTCCTCTCTAAAGGCAGATAAGGCTTGCCTTACTTCAGAAATGCCAACAGAATAAAAGAAAATTGTGTGAAGCATTTTCTATTGGGAAAGTGTTTCTACAAGTGCAAGGGATTATTATGAATTCATTCCAGATTGTGTTGACTTTTCCTTAACTTCATAACTACTTAATGAGTAGGTAACGGAACGAGAAACACAGTCTGTCTTATAGGGAAGAGAATTTAAATTACATGCCTCCCTTCAGTTAGGGTTTGAGATAAAAGTACAATAGCAATCTGTAGATAAGGAGAGTAGTATTGCAAATCCTTGTACACTGGGCTTTTACTCACCTAAGACGAATGGTATTCAAGTGGAGCTGAAGGGTGGGAAGCAATTTAAAAGCCAACCAAGAGAGTTGATCTCATTTGGGACATCAGCAGATATCTCCAATGGCAGTGGCCCTCCTTCCCTCTCTGTGTGGTCCACAATATTATTGGATCCTATGACAACCTCCTGATAATTGCTTTAATTGTGTTTTGTCTGATGACTTTTCTGGATATAGGGACATAGACCACCCAACTTATAAAATTAGCTAAGGAAGACATTTTCTTGACTAACGATGTAACTTATCCATGTCTATTACATGAAACAGAACAATTGTGTGCCAGAAAAAAAAAATGTTAAAAATTCAAAGTTAAAAGAAATTTAAATAGGGTTGGGGAGAGACTTCCTTTTTTGGAAGATTGACGCCACAGTGGTGATAAGAAAACTTTCCTGACCACCAAATTAAGTCAATGGGACTGGGAAGGTAAAGATGGCCACCCCTCAAAATGCCAAGAAAGGTGTCATCGGGATAACAACTTGAGAGCTACAGTTACATCCAAAGCATCATGTGATCCACTTGAGTGCTACTCATGACCACAGTGGTGATAAATTCTGTTGACCTTGGATTGTGGGGGTTTGCTGACCCAGGAGAAATCCCAGAGGGGAAAAAATAGCACTAGCAAAAAAAAGAAACAAAGAAGCTCTCGGAAAGCATTTCTCAATCTGTCCTGCAAACGGGATCCTCTATTTCTCATTGCTGAGTATGTGTGCTCCCCAGGGGCCACAACACACTTCAGTAACATGCCAAATCACACACCACTTAATAAACAAAACTTTATTTTCCTTTAATACAAAAATTAAATAGCAAAGGTTTTTTTTGTACAGTGATAAATTAGAAATTTACAGTACAGACATCAATGCAGACATACTTTTGTACATCCTTAAAAGCAGGGTCCATTTCCTTTGAAATTCAGCAATTCTTTCAGGGAAAGTGTAGAAGGAGTTACATATATAGGTACCTCTATATGGAACATCTGAAAATCCCCCAGGTTGGCCTCCAGGTTTCTGGAGCTGTGGGGTGGCATAAGGATCCAAGAAAAGGCCCCAGACCAACTAGCTTGACTGCTGCACAAAGCAGGTTAGGTATAGCAGTTAACATCTTTCTTATGAAGAACTCAAAGGGTCTTCATGCTTAGACCTTCTAAAGCCTCACAACACCCTGTGAGGTAGAAGAAATTCAGAACCACCGACATGCCTCACTGGGAGAGCTCTAGAAAGCAGCTTACCCCTTCCAAAACACAGCCAAGTCAGAGTCTAAGCCTATTAACAGGATTTGGAAACTTTTCACCACCTGGGAGGGAAGATGGAACAAACCTTTGTGGGACAGAGCTGCTTTCACCCTTTTCAGAAGCCTTATGGGGTATGACAGTGGTCATGGACTGAATATTATCGGAGATCAAGGAGGTACAAAAGCTTTGAGGATATGGCTCATACAGGACCCCCAAAAGGCCCTCTATAAATTGCCTGGATGAATACTAGGAATTTGCTGATGCAAAGAAAGGAAATAGGTAAAGCAGAAACAGGCAACTATCAAGGCAACTAGGCTAGCGAGGGAAGAGGCATATGAGGGGCATCTGTGGCTCACTTCCCTCCTGGTACTGTCAAGCATGCTATTACTGCACATATGTATGGCAAGAGGCAGCAACAGAAAACCTCTATCCAGGCTACAGTGAAACAAAAATCCATTATTTAAGCTTCTAGGATCTGTTTCCAGGTAGGAGCAAAATGCTCTCATAGTAGTTTCCAAGATCTGTGACCTAGCCATGGAGGAAAAATGATAACCCAGGTCCTTTGCCAGATATGATGCAAACCTAGACAGGGACTCTGAACTCAAGTACAATAAAGGGACATGGAGAACTGTCAGACTTATATGATAGGCTGGAATAGCAACTCTATCCAGTGCCTTCCATCACAGAATGAAATTCAGGATGTAGAAAGATTTTAAAAGGCTCCTTCCAAAATCTGTGCTCTGGCTCCTTTTCTTTTTTCCCCCCAACACTGGGGATCAACCCCGGGGTCTTATGCTTCACTTTGTGCATTCTACCACTGAGCCACATCTCCAGCCCTACGTGGCTCCCTTTCCTAACTGCTGCCAAAGATTGCACCTTCCTGGCAAAATCTTTTTAAACTGAGCCTGTCCCTTCAGGGTGAGTGTGTTGAGTTCATCTTTGTGTCGTCAGGTTCCAGCCTGGTTCTATCACAAAAAGAACTTAATTTTATAACCAGGAGGCCGAAGGGGTCCAGAGACATAGAGCTGGGGTTGTTGAATAGAATCACAATTCAGCATCTAATGCAGAAGTGCAGGTGAAGGAATGACCAGGGAAAGGAAAGTCAGAAAGCGTGTTAAGGAAATGAAAAGTGTCACCCCTTCTCCGGTTTCAGGCCCCTAAGCAAGCCGCCAGTTCAGAAGCAGTCTCAGTGAACAGGAAATGGGTCTCCATTAAGGAAAAAGGATCTGAATCAACCAAGTAGTTCAACCGGATGGTTCTGGCCAGTTCTACCCTACTCCATGTTCCTCTGCCCTGAGGTTTAGCCTGCATAAGCCAAAGAAAGGAGTCTGCCAGAGATGAGGTTGGACAGAGGTGCCCTTGGCCCTGTTTAATAAAATCTCTGGAGACTGAGGGATTTTTGTAGAAAGCTACAAGCATACCTATTATACTAAATTTCAGAGAAAGAAAAATAAATCTAACTTTTCCTCTAGCAAGACACCGTCTTCAAATATTTCTACACAAATCCCAGGGAGCACCCAGAGCTCTGACTTGCCTACCCCCAAAATTATATTAGTGCAGGAGCTTGTTTCCTTGTAGCCTATTCTGAGTCTTCCTTGGGGATTTCTATGGAAATTGTCATGAAGCAAAGTTGATGCTTTTTGTCAAAACCCCTGTAATTGATTTGGAAGGAATCTTGGGAACGGATAAGAGATATGTTAAAGGTAGAAGGACCCAAGAAGAGGTTTGTGGGAAGGAAACAGTAAAACAGATGTGAATTCCAGAGGCCCCAAGTCCTTCAAAAAACCAATAGCAAAGTTTAGCAGACCCAAGTGCATCCCCACCCTAATACATCCCTTAGACAAACACAGCCTATCTCCCAGGACATCCCCAAGTGCCTAACACAGGGCTTTACACACAGTTGGCACTCAATAAATGTGCTGATAATTGACCTTTATTTTTTAAACAAATATCAATTTAAGAGGCAACGGAGTCACTTGAAGTTTGTTGGTAACTGACTCCTCAGTCACAGAGTTCCTTTCCTGAAACTGTAAACACTCCATTGTCTGGAATGTGAAAGGAAAGGCCTATAACCCTGTTGCATTGCCAACACTACTAATCCAGTCTGCACCTATGGCTACTTCTGATCAAATGTGCCTTCTCCTGAGAAGGCAAGAGATTTGTTGAATTGACAGTGAAACTGCAAAACGTTGTCAGGACACTACTCCAGAACTCAGTAGTACAGGTTCACCTAAGTGCCCTTTTATTGTTAGGATTATTATTTAATCTTTGACCAATATTGCCCATCCCTCTGCTAGGTTCTGTCTTGGTCACAAAAATCACTGAAGTGTTACAAAGAATACTACATAACAAACCCCTCTACTCTAACACTAAGGCCAGTCCCCCCACTGCATGGTCCTTCTTTTCCCTGGGCCAGAATGTCTGCACAACTCCCCAGACACCAGAGCAGAGCGTGAGTAAGGGCAGGCTCTGCCCCTGGGTGCATGCTCCAGGGCCCTGGACAGCTATGGGAACTATCTGCAAGCAGCACGGAGTTCACATTTTACATTAGGCAATGCAATCAGATGAAATTACACTGGCCCTTCCCGGGATCAGTTCTCATGCTCCTATAGCTCTAACCCGAAGTCCAACCTAGGTACTCAGATCACATGAAGCAGCAGGGGCCACCCAGGCCCACAAAGTTTCTATCTAAAAAGTCTCAAGACTTTCTCTTCCAAACACATAATGCACTTTATGCTCATCTGGATCTCAGACTGCTCAATTATACACAAAAACAAAGAAGGAAGGGAAACATCAAACCATTGGTATAAAGCTCAAACAAAAAAGCCATGCTTATTTTCAGAGTTCGATTACCTATTTGGAATTTGAGTCCCTAGAAATGTTTCTGAACTTAGAGTGCAATAGAAAAAGAAAAATGACCTTTTAAAAGGCATGGATTAATAAATGAGTCATTGCAAAGCAGTTGCTGAAGCAAAACATCATGTATGAGTTATAAGAAGAGCAACCTGTGACACTGACAACAAATTGTCCCGGATCTGGTGATTAGAAGGCCTAAGGCGAGTTAAGAGAAAGGCCAGTTAACAATTTTAAAAGAACTGGAATTTTTGATAGGTTGCTAGGGGGTGCCCCCTTGTGAGAAACGTAAAGCATAAATTTTAAAAGCTCTGGATACCTCTGCAAAAGGCAATTAAGACCTGTGCTGTTAGGGTTTGCAGTTCATTTCATATGGTCTACACTTTATTCCCTGCTAACCAATCCAGCTCCTGGCTGGCATTCTGGAGATTCATTAAGCACCATATAAATACTCCAGGCCACACTGCCTCCAATGAAATCTTATAAGGAGCCTTTGCCAATTACTAAGGAACAATTATGCACCAAGTAGTTGGATTAGCTGTCCTTAGTTCCCTTTACAAAACTGAATAAGTCTCCATGGTGGTAAGTAGACCAGACTCTGATAACATTCCTATGCCAAGGAAAAAAGGCACTATCATTCTAAGAATGCAGTTGACCATAGTTTTAAAGTCAGTTGAGTATACTATGTCATGGTCCAAGAATGCGCTTTTAATTGTAATTGACACACACAAATTACACAGTTAATCTGTGTGAATGCAAAGTTGCCAAGAAATTTAACATTTTAGCTCTTCCAGACTGGCGTCTGCACAGATGCAATCACACAAAGTAAAAATATATTAAGTCCTCATTGCTCAATGCAAGAGGTCTCTGGGGTTGCTAAGGTAAGTCAACCTAGTAAATCTCATTTTTCCTCTGAATTAAGTGATTGTCAGAACGTGAATCACCCTTCCTTTTCTCCTCATTAGGCATGCTGCAGTGCAAATATTCCTATAAAAATAACTTTTGGGGGGTCATTAGTGTAAAACGAAGAAAACAGCAGCAGCCTAGAACAGAGATGTTGAAATTTAAAGAGAGAAAGAGAAGAAAAATCCACTGGATACCTTGTGTGTGTTAGTTCAGTACTTTTGTTTGTTCAAACAATTCTGTTTTATGACAAAGGCACTGGAAGATTTTGACACCACCTCTTGGGAGTGCAATCTACAAAGTTCTAAACAGAAGACAGTGCACCACAGATGTTTATGTTAGATCAGCCAAACTATAAAACTCTTGTAACACTTCTCTGAACCCAGCATTTCCAGTGTTTATAGATCACTTTGCTATCTGAAAGACCTAGTTAGTATTTAGAATTTAAAAGGATTTAAAAATTAATCTTTCTCCCTGCAAGTTACCAACTCACACTCAAATCCCACCCAGTAGAGAAAAACAGCATCACCCTGGACTTTTTGGATCTAGGCAGGACCTCCATGCTCCAAGCTGCAACCTGCTAAAGTGATCAACATCTTGATTTTTCACAGCTTTGCAAGCCTCTAACTGGCTTTTCCATTTTGGATAATTTCAAAGTCTGCAGCAAGATCACTGCTTTTTATGATGCTGGGGTGGGGGGTGAGGGGTGGTGGGTTGATGGGGATCTCTTAAGTGTTGCTAGTTTGTTCAAACTGAGATTCACCACATAAAACTTTTAGTTGCACTTCCACAGAAATGCTGACAACCCCACTTCAAGATGAAGAAAGTGTGGAGGCTGGCTAAGCCTTACACCACAGTTTCATTGCCTTTCCCAGGCTTCACCCAACCATTCCCTCTCTTCTCTCTCTTTACCTTCCCAGAATTCACCAATCTGTTGGAACACTTCTGCCACGTGTGAAGCGTTTTGGCAGACCAGATCCACATGCCTGAAGTGATGCCCACAAGCAAAGACATAAAAATTTTCAACATTTCAACAGCCATATTGGAGTCATCTGCAGAATACCGAAAGATTGCCCAATTAGAGATTTCATAGAAATAACAGGCAATCACACACGTTGCAGGAACGGTATACAGTACTGAGAAGACCCCAATCTTGACCATCAGTCTTTCCAATTTGTCTGTCTTTGTCCCATCCTTTTGAAGATTTGACCGAATTTTGAATAAGGCCACCAAACCTGCAGCAATGAACAAAGTTCCAATCACCAAATAAGTGAAGAGAGGGGCCACCACAAAGCCAGTGAGGGCATCAAGGTTTTGATTCCCAACATAGCACAGGCCAGTCAGTTCATCGGCATCCACCAATCTCATAATCAAGATGACAATAGTCTTCACTGCTGGGATGGCCCAGGCTGCAATGTGGAAATAAGAGCTGTGCATTTCAATGGCTTCATGACCCCATTTGAGTCCTGCTGCCAAAAACCAAGTGAGTGTCAGAATAACCCACCAAATGGAGCTGGCCATTCCAAAAAAGTACATCAGCAAGAAAATTATTGCACATCCTGTGTTCTTAAGTCCTTCTTGGATAAGAACGGGTTCTGCTGCCTCTTCAAAATCGCAGGATATCCTTTCCCGGCCTACAGTCAGCCTGACAATATAAGCAATGCTATAAATATTATAGCACATACTGAGAAATATGATGGGGCGCTCAGGGTAAGAAAACCTGGAAGAATCAATCAGAAAGGTCAGCACGGTGAAGGCAGTGGAGATGAAGCACAGGCTGGCCCACACCGCCATCCAGGTATCAGTGAACTCCTTGGCTGAGCGGCTGTATAAACCAGCATCGTAGCCACACTTAAGAACGCAGTTCAGGCTCCTTTTCACCCAAATATACTGATCTGAATTGGTTCCCACGGAGTGACACTCCTCCCCAGGCTGTACAGGGGTTTTGTGAGGTAAGGGCACCTCTTCGTCACCTGGCCCTTCCATGCACATGTGATTGTGGTCGTTCTGTGGTGGGAATTTGCTGCAATTTAGGCTCTCTGGCCAGGCAAATCCAAATTCCTTCAGGACCGGTTCACAGCGTCTCTTGACAGAAAGACACATACCGCCACATGGGCCGATGGGGATGTTGATCTTCTCTGTGCACATTGGCACATAAACCGAACAAAGGAAGAACTGGAAAAGTAACGAAATGAACAAAGAAAACAATGACTTGGAAGTTTGGCCAAATGCTTGCACAAAGTTGAGTGAATGCTTCCAAGCAATGTATATATATCTACTTTTAAACCAGCCTACTATGAGTCTGTTTACTCTGCCCTCAAACAAGGGTGCCTAATAATCCATCACTTTTATACACTTAGTTTGGCTCTAGTAGTCCTGTCCAGAGGAACATTAAATAAATAAATACATAAATAAGAAGGGTCTTAAGAATTATATAATCCCTTTTCACATCATAACCCTTAAGAAAATAAACTTTTAAAAACTGGTTTTCAATCTCCCTCTCCTTTTTAGCTACTATTTGAAAAAGTTGAAGAGTCTAATAAAATAATTCATTTATTTAAGTGATGGGGTGCTCACTTTTTGTCCTCATTTTTTCAACACCTCAAAAATAAAAATAATGTGGGCTAGGGTTATAGCTCAGTGGTAAAGTGCCCGCCGGGCACGCATGAGACACTGGGTTGGATCCTCAGCACCACATAAAAATAAAGTAAAGGTATTGTGTCCATCTACAACAACAACAAAAATATTAAAGAAAAAAATAAATGTAATGTAAATATATTTATACACACACATATCTTGTTAATATTCTCTTTTCCTCTATTTTATTCTTTACATTTTTAAAAATCAGTCCCATATTGAAAATGAAAATATACCAACAGAGACACTGTTAGACCCAAGGATAAGATAGATTGAGGTCTCTGGTCACTGGGGATTTGTTTGGCTAGGGTTTACTCAATGAATAGTAATAAAGCACAATAGGAAAATGTAAATGTTAAGTCCCTGAAACTGCAATACCAGCAGGGGAGAGTCCAGTTGCTGTCCTCAATTCCTCCAGCATTGATAAACAGTCTCCTTGGCTCCTTACAGATGTTGTCTATGAAGTCTAGAGTTACAAGTAACTATTTTCCAGCATGTAAAGGGATCCTGGCCTGTCCTTCAAAACAGCTTGGCTGCTTCCCCAGAATACATGTAATTAAAAATATATATCCCTGCAAAAGCTGTTTCTCCAACAAAATTGCCACTGATGTCAGGATATGTGCTGTTTCCAAACTGAGAGCTAGAGGATCATTTCTTAAGCTTTTATAACCTAGTTCTAAAGTTCTGAAATTTCCAAAGGGATATTCCACCAGGAACAGGTCTAATCCCATCCATCTTTCCAAAACCACAATCCAACTTTTTAAAATGACCTATGTAAAAACATGCAGCTAGTAAGTAAGCTGTATGTCTGTTTCTTATCTCTCAGAAGTTGCAGCCAGAACCATAGATTTCTGAAGCTTTTAGCCTGGACAACTAATCTCTATTTTTTCCCCCTCAACTGCTTTCTTTTCTAAATTTCTAAAAATCACTCAGTCTTCTCAACCAAAAACCAATGAATGTTAAGTTTTTAAATTTTCCTTTCAGTCTTTCCCCATAATGAATTGGTTGTTGTAAGATTACAATTACCCTACATATGCATATTCTTTCTTCACTTATTATTCTAAGACAATTTCTGTCATTACACATTACATAAGTTTAAAAAATTTTAATGACTGCAAAAAAAAAAAAATCTTCCAATCTACAAGCTAACTTCTGGAACTCCGTCTCTCCTTTCAAACACTAAATCTTACTTCAACCCTGAGGATGAGAAAGAACTCAAGTCAACCCAACTAACTCCTTCCTGTATGACCTCTAAAACCAGAGGGACGACGCAAGGAGGGGTCATTCCGCAGCAAACGGGCCGTAGTATTTTATTTAATAACTCATTCCCCAAAATAAGGAGAGAAAGAAGGTCCGTGAGGGACAGGGAAGGGAGGAGAAGTTCCTGTCTTCTTATCTCTCCTTCCAAGTCTTAACTCCATTTGGCTCCTCTGCCTAGGACTCGCCCACCGAGCAGTGGCTGGAATCCTTGGCAAAGATAACCCTCAGCTCCACTGGGGTTAGGGGCTTGGCCAGACATGGGTGGGCAGGGGAGAAAAACGGAAGGGCGGGGTGTAAGAGTGGGTTCTTTCTCAGGCCAAATGACTTACACAACGTTTTGGCTTCCAGTCCCTAAGTAGGGACAGAAAAGTGGTAGTGGGGTTGGAAATCACTTTTCCAGGAGTTTTGTAACCCTCAGGCTTGAAAGGGGACAGGGGTCTCGATTTAGCATGAGCTCTACCGGGGGAGTTTGGGGCATCTCTGCCCAAAGGGTCACGCCAGGGGTGGGGGTTAGGGACGCCCACCTGCAGCTGGCTGGAGCAGCCGTACTGAATCAGCGGCGTGAAAGTTGTCAGTTGGAGCTCGGCGTCCGTCTGCAGCTCGTGCCCCACCAGGTTGGGCATCTTGGTCACGTTGTAGCCGAGGTTCTGGCACATGGAGATGCGGATGGGGTCGCAACGCCGCTCCTCCTCGTCCCCGAAACTCCGTGCCCGCCCCAGCAGTAGGAGCAACTGCAGCAGCAGCCCCAGACTGAGCCCGACACCTCCGGGTGCCCCCGGGACGCTCGGCCCTGCGCCCCGCCAGGCCATGGCCAGAGCCCGGGGCAGCAGTGGCGGCGGCGGGGGCTGCTCCAGCAGACACCCCCAGTTTGCACGGGGGCGCCGGCTGCCCGCGCTGCTCCCAGCTCTGGGGAAGAGAGTGTGATAAGGCGCCAAGGGCGATGAGGGGGCAGTAGCCGCCTCTTAGGCAGCTGCGCGCGTCTGTGTGGGGTATCAGACGCCCGAGGCTGAGACCGAGGGACAGACTGCGAGGGTCATGGCTTCAGGCAGCTAGCCCATAACCTGGCGACCGCGAAGTCTGCTCGGCGTCTCAGCGAAGCCCGCCAGCACTCTGCGCCGCGCCGCTCTCACAACCCCAGCCCTTCGCAGCCCTGGAGATTCTCTGGGCGGTGGCGAGGCGAGACGGACAGAGAGCCTCTCCAATGGGGTGGCGTCCCAGGCAGAGAGGGGCGGGGTTGGGGCGGGGTGGCTCTCCCACTGGAAGGGTCAGGCCTCAGCCCACAGCCCCCCTTCTCCGATTCTCCCTCGCTCCCCGGACCGCCCCGCCCCGCCCCGCCCCGCCCCGCCAGCTTCCCGGCGCTCGTTTTCCTCCCACCCGGAGGCGTGCTGGGGCCAGGCGGCTACGAACCTAGTAGCTCTGGCCCAGCCAACTCGCTCCCTCTGTCCCAGGTGAGAAGTGAGGTCGCCTCGATGCCCCCTTTCTTGCCCTCCTTCCAGCTGTCACCTTGACCCTTGGCCCACCTCCCCGTCAAGCATAAAAACGTGCACAAAGAACACAGGATTTGGATTTGCACAGATTGTGGCTTTAAATCTAGGTTGTGTGACCTTGAACAAATTGTCCAACCTCTTGGCGTCAGGTTCCTTGTCCTTAAAGTGACTTGGGAGGATTAGCGATGACGCGTAAAACGCGTAGCACGGTGCCTGGTACAACGCGAGTTCGCAGCTATTTTCACTCCCAACTAGCTGTGATTGGAGCTGGGCCCCCCTCTTCCCGCCCCAGACTCGGCCCAACCTGGTTCGGGAGCTGCCTGTCTCCAGCCGCGAAAGGGGGAGGCGTCCCGGAGCAGCCGACCAGCCGCCCAGCCGACGGTCTCGCGCTCCGATTTCCTCACCGTATGAAATGAAATTCCACAGGGGGATTCAAAAGGAAATGAGACCGGGACGCTCCGTGCTGCTCGGCCCGCCGCCCTTCCTGTCTTGGGGACACGGTTTCTAAATAAGGTTGGGATGGTGAGAGGGCGGGAGGGGGGAGGCTTGACCTGTGTGCTGGGGGCAAGAAGCACAAGCACCAGGACTCTCCCTTCCCCAGCCTCCTGGCCCTACTTCCCTTCAACCTGCGCTCCTTTCTTTCTTATCCTGCTTCTGTGTGGTTCTGGGGATCTGGAGATCTTGCGACCTGGGTACCCATTTAACTTTCCTTTTGCATTCTCAACCTCAGGGGCTTTGTGTGCTCTACCCTCTCTCTGCTTTACCGTTAGCCGGTGAAACTCCCAGCAGGTGGATTCCTAAACCGTTTACTTGTTGCCTGACTGTGGTGGAGCAACTGTGCCTCTCCAAGCCTCAAACTAACATCTGGCCAACTTCTGAGGGAAGTTCATGTCTACCTCACACAGTTGTTGAGAGAGTTAACTGAGATAACGCCTGTAAGTCATTTTGCACAATGTCTGGCACATAGTAAATGGCACAATAGTAAATGCTGAATAACTTGGTTATTGTTGGGTTTTGGGTTTTGTTTTCTTCTGGGACCACTAGACAAGGTCAGTTATAGGACAACCTCCTACTTTCCAGACGTGTTAAAGACATCTCTGGCAGCCCAGGTCTGAGGATATGGGTAGAGGGATTTCTACCCTCTTCCTGAGACCTTTTTGTTCAACACTTGCCACTGTTTTCCTGGGGCTTTTTATACCCTCCCATTTCAGCTGATTCTTGGCACGTAGCAGGGAGTAGGTATAAATTGGAGGAATGCACCATTAATGTAGTGCTCATATTTTGTCGTATATTTTTAGTTTTCTTATATTACCAACTCAACTTGACTGAGGGCAAGAATGTAATCAACTTCATTTGGTGTTTGGCTTTGTGCCTAGAACTAATTCGCAGGTCTGTGGTCATGGTCATAACCTCCCTGTGAAGGAGGCTGTATATCAGCCCCTTAAGGAGATTAGCAAACTGAGGCTAGAACCAAAGTAAGAGAAAATGACAGGACCAACCAGATCATGGCCCAATGGAAGCCCTTCAAAGAAGGAAATCAACATTATTTCCCCAGAAAAAGTCCCCATGTGGATATCAATGTACTCAGCAGTAAGGTTGAATCTTTGGCTTGAAGCACTTATGCTGAGACCATTAGACCATTAGACCACATGAGACCATTAGCCTACACAGAAGAATAGATAACCAGATGAACAGAGCAAATTATCTATTAATTATTTGGGCTACAGAGATGAACATATCAAGTGAAGAGATTAAATAAATACCCGATCCCCATCCTCTAGGATCACACAGGAGACAAAGAATAAACAAACATCAGTAATGTTTGTTTATTACATTTACCATCAGTGTGGTAAATGTGCAGATAGAGAATTGTGGGTAAATCACAGGTGGAGGTAGCTGAGTTTGGAGGGCTACTCAACGGGGCTGACCTGCAGAATTCTGAGCCATTGAACAAAGCAGTTAGTGTGAAATTGGCCCTTCTCCTAGAGCAGGAAGGGGAGGGAGGCATGCTCCCTGCTAAAGGCACATGTGTATGGTTTATGAAGGAATGAACTCTCCGCAGTCAAGAGGAGGACCTGCTCCTCACACAGGGCACACAGAGAAGACATCATGAGTGCTGAGTGAAAGAATGCTATTACCAACTCAATAAAAATAAAAGAGAACTCATGTAGAACCCTGACTCTGAGCCAAGCACTGTGTTCCATGACTTACATTCATTTCATTTATTTCTCACAACCTGAGAAGATATGTTTTGAGAGGTCAAGCAATTTACCCAAGATCACATAGTAAGTGGTGGAGAAGGCTCAGATGCAAATGGACCTGGCCCTAAACTGTGTGTGTGTTACTGCTCTCATAGAGGAAACTGCTTAACACCTAGCCTAATCCACAGGTAAAGATGACCCTTTTGTGATCCTGACCTCCTTCTAGGCCTGGCATCCCTGCCTCAGCATGTTTGGAGCAACTGTCTCCTATGAGAACACTTGAAGAAGCCCCTTCCCTGTCAGAAGCTTTTCCTGTCAACAGCTTTTCTTTCTAGGTATTTTCCAAAAAAGAAAGCCAGGGGAATCACATTTCAGTCTGAATGTGGAAAGAAAACAAAGACCACAACTTAGGGCTAAGTCTGAATAGCCTGGAGCCCCTTCAGCCCCCCTCTCATGGAGTGGTTTACTCAGTCCACAACTGCCCCTGGTGACAGGCATGGCATGTTTGTCTTTGTTACAGTGACATGCACAGCATTTCTGAGAGGAAAAGATAGTGACGTGTGAATGGAACCTTCAGTTAACCTAAAGCCCTGGCCTGGGCCCCTAGTGGCTCTGGCCCTAGTGCAGGGCAGTTTCCTTGGTCCAGCCGGGAGTGGTAAAGATGCAGCCAGTTTGGAGCTGCCACAAACATGACTTCAGCGGCTGTTGGCCAGTTGGAGGGCTCTCTATTTGCATCTAATGAGGGGCCGGGTTCTAATTAACTCCTGTGATGTGTTAATTTTTCAACCTGACATTTTCTGCTCTAATAGATTCTTGTAATGGTTCCTAAATTAAAGGCTGCATTTAAAGACTAGAGTTTAGGTTAAACTCCATCACCTAAGGGGGTGGGAGCTGTAAACATCCTTTCCCTCCTAAAGGAAACCTCTCATTTGCAGTTCTTTGCTAACCCAATTAAGTGTTGAAGTGGTCACCCCAGAGCCTGCTTTTTATTTCCTGTGAAACAATCCAACTAATCCATATTCAGTAGCTTCCAAGAAAAGTCTTATTTCAACCACTCATGAAGAAACCAGCTTCTTTGAATCTAGGCAGAACATTTAGAACTCACAAAGAGTTGTCTTGATAGAAAATGCAAGAAAGTAGTTTATTATTACCCTGTTTGGTTTTTGAGGGAAAATTTTGCTGGTACTAAAACCCCGTAAGTATTGTGAATTTACTGAAAACAACAGAACCATAGGGAAATGCCAAGCCACATCCTATCAGTTTATAAATAGTCTGGGTGCTTCGTCTTCCCCTGCACCCAAACTAGTTATAAAACAAAACCATGTCTACTGAAGAAGGTGGAAGGGAACACTGATCTGGCTCCAAGTTGAGGAATCAAACATCCCAAAAGGCTAAGTGACAACTATTTAACTGGCAGAGCCAAAGTCTCTTAGTCCATTGTACTACTAGTCAGGAGGGAAGCATCATCACCACTGAGATCTTGATGTCAAGGAATCAAAGTCCAGTAGTTCCTCCTACCCATATATTCAGCAAGCATAAGAAGGTAGTGATGGTTTAACACACAGATGAGAAACCAAGACCTCTGTGGGAGGCAAAAATTAATGAAGACACACTTTCTACCTCCACTACCTCATTTTGTTTCAGTATTTGACAAGCCATTAGCTGATGTCTAGAGATGGATTGTTGCAGATGTGTCACTGCAGGTATGCAGACTTATAAAAGATGGTTTCTGCCTTCAAGAAGCTTTTAGTCACACTGGGGAAGATGAACATGAGACCAAAAGTGAAACAAGTTCTTTAAGGCAAGTACTTTTTCTTTGGACTCGCCCCATTCTCCCCCTAGTGTACATAAGGTTCTACATTATAAGGTTCTTGTTTATTCTTTGTCTGTTTCATTACCTTTGAGGTCAGAGGCTTTGTCCTGTTCTCCATTGTGCTCCTGATCAGAATAGAACCGGACCATTGAAGGCACTTAGTAGTTATTTGTTGAATAAATAAATGAATGTTGTAAGTGATAAGTGATCTGCTTTTTCAGAAGAGAGTCTTCATTATGGGCTGGGTATAGGCAACCACCAAAACACATCCAGTTAGATCATAAGTTAAAGCCTGGTTCACAGCTTTCAGCTTTCTTCTGAAGTCATGTTTTGCCAATCATTTATCTTCTTCTTTATGTATTTTTTTAAATTTACAATGCCTATTCTTAAACACTTTTCAGTAGAACAATATTTTTGGCTAAAATCACCCTTTGATTCAGAGGCAAATGAGTTTCTCTACTTTGTGAATCAACAGAAGATAATCTCTTATCACGGTTTATTGGCTAATCAACCACTCATCTCATTGTCATCTGAAGCCATTGAGAATCAGATATGCCATGAGATAGATCTCAAGCCAAGGAATTTTAAGTCAGTGAATCACTTCTTGGTAAGTTTGTAGGAAAAAATGGACCGTGAACTTATCTTTGAGGGGTATGTATGTAAGTTTTCCAGAGACTCAGGGAAGCAATGGGAAGAAGGCATATGAAATAATCTCTAAGAGGCAACACTTTCAACATGTAATTTTCTGATGAGAAATGAACAGGAATCAAAAGGATGCTACATAATGATCAAAGAGTGAACCAACTACATAATGTGAAAACATGAATTAGACTAGACAAGGAGGTAGTTTTCAAAACATGGCCTCAAATTCTTTGACATTCCCCCCATTGAAAGGCAGAGTTTGTTCCCTCTTCTTGAATCTGGAAGAGCTATGAATTCTCCAACCAATAGAAAACAACAGAACCAAATGACACTAAGTGACTTTAAAGGTATATCATAAAAGGCCATCCAGTTTCTACTTGTCTCCTGGAAAACTTACTTTGGAGATCTGAGCATCCTTTTAAGTAGCCCAACTTCTCTAAGGCACTATACAGGAGAGGTCACCTGCAGACTTCCTATATAATGTTCCCAAGATGAACTAGTTTTTCAGACAGCCCAAGACAGTTCCAGAAGTAAAGAAGCCATCTTGAAAGTAGGTGCTTTGGCTCCAGCTGTTCCTGTTTTTTCAATCATCACTGCACATACATCCTGGAGCATAGAACCATCCTTGCTGTACCCTTTCCAGATTCCTGCCACACACAATCCATGATTATTATTATTTGATGTCTTTAAGTATAAATTGGTTTGTTTTTCAGCAACATGTAACCAGAACAGAATTAAGTTATCAAAGGAGAGAGTGATTTTGCTTGGAATAATAATAATAAAAAAAGAATGAATACCATCCAAAGATGTTATGTCTTCTCCTGGGGATAGAGATAGCATGTTTTCAGTTGTGAGCCACAGTTGTATTGTGTGAACTGAAAGCATGATTTAAATGTTGAATTTCATCTGGAACTTAAGCTAAAAGAATTGTGTGTGTGAATGCCAACCTACAAGGAACAGAATCAGGGTATTTGTACTGTGTCAATGTAGCAAGACTGGAACTATCTTTCTCAGAATTCCCTTCCCTATGTGGTTACTAACTAGGGTTGACCACAAGAGAAATTGTCACAAGAGTGGGAGGTAATAGAGAAACATCATTTTCATGCTCTGAAAGTTAGTGGCAGATACCAGCACACCATGGAGTCACAAACATTTTCTTGGATCTTCTGACTCCCCTGTTGGCATGGGCAGCACTCAGACCTGTAGCTCCTTTAACTCCTGAAGATATCTTTCATATTCTTCAAGTCCTGGCCAGATGAATGAATAGTTCTGTCACTAAGAGCTCTAGCTTCTGCAAGTCACCTGCTTAGTCAAGGTTAGAGGTGGTTTTTATCTATGGGTTTTCTTGATCCCCAAAAAGTCAAACCTAGTTTTATTCCTTGACTGCAGGCCTGCCTGATCTGTATGACTTCAAGTACAACACCAGACAGAGGTAATACCTTGCATTAGAGTGTTTTACTGGCTTTCACAGTTCTGAAAGGGCTAATCCTTATGGTAAATTCTTTATTCTATCTCATTCATAGTGACTCCATATTTTTGATCAGATCTAACTGATATATCCCTTTAAAAAGATTCATATAATATTAGCACTTGGAAGCTACCATAGAATTCATCTCATCCACTCCTCACTTGATGAATGGGGAACTGAGGCTCCAAATTCAACTACCCAAGTGGCACACAAATAATGAGTTGAACCAGTCTGCTAACCTGCACCTACTATATCAGATCATATTATCTATACCCAAAACTTAAGTATTTAAGTGCCTCTATCAAGCACCAAATACTAAGTACTTTACATACATTATTTCATTTAGTCCACATTACCTCCAGAATTTATTTTAAATCTGAATTACTTCTCTTCATCCCCACTGCCATGAACATATAACCCTCATCAACTCTCACTTGATAACTGGCTCCTGACTTGCCCCCCTGGCTCACCAAGGATGCATTCTCTACACAACAAAAGGAATCTTTTAAAAGCTGCTCCAATGCATCAGGCCTACAAAGACCTGTGAGACCTGTTCCCATCTCCCTTTCTCTTCAGTCATACTCTCTACCTTGTTCACCACACTCTGGCCACCTTAACCTTCCCTCTCTTCCTAAAATGTGCCAAGCTAGTTCCTACCATAGTATTGTTGCTAGCCCCTCTGCCTAGACTCCCTCTCCTGGGTCTTCTCATGTTTGTTCCTTCCTGACAAATGTGATTTGCTCTGAGAGATCTTCCCTGAACACTCATGTCTCATTCTTACTTTCTGTTGGTCACTCCTCAGCCCTGTTTTATTTCTTTCACAGTGCTTATTGATGTATACCACTGTCCGGGGTATTTAATTGCTTGTTTATTTTCTCTCTCTTAACTGCAAGGTAAAGTCCATGAAGTCAGGGTATTGACTATCTTATACACTAGTATATCTCTAGTATAAACCTAGTAGGCGCTTAGTAAATATTTGTTAAATGAGCAAAACTGTGTGGCAGTACTATAATTCTTTTGTTTTACATATCAGACAACAATGTGTGAGAAATTAAGAAACTTTCTTGAGGTTTCTCAGTAAATGGCAAGTTGCTGTTCTGACACGTTCTGTGTGACTGTACATCCTGTGTGGTGTTTAACCTCTGTTGGCCAACTTTATTGTCTCTCCTCTCCACAGCTCTTCTCTGGGTGGAAAATTTATCCTAGTATATTGGAACTGCAAAGAGCCTTTAATAATCAGCTGCTTTCTTGCCTAGTCATTATAGTAAAGTTAGTCAATCAACAACTGTTTATTGAGTCTAGTAGGATACATTCCTAAGGTAACAAAAATTTCTCACCCAAAAAGGGTAGACATTAAGGATCACTCATTTATAGCATCCTGGGAATTTCCAAAAACCTTCATTTTTATTTGATTGTCCTTCAGTAGCTTTCCGTTGTTCAGTTTCAAGAATTTGATGGACTTATAGGTCTTCCTGCCTTATTTTTTCCTCTATTACCTCTGTTATTTCTTTTTCCTTTAAGAATCCAAACCTGAGCTCGGTCTGGTGACCCACAAGCAAGAGAGGTGGGAGGGAAAAGGAGGGAGAAGGGGAATTGCACGGAAGATGGAAGGAGACCCTCATCATTATACAGAATACATGTATGAGGATGTGAGGGGAAAAAAAAAGAAGTGTGTCCCATTAGATTGGGTAGAGAGAAGTGATGGGAGAGGAGGGGAGGGGAAGGGGGGAAAGGAAGGACAGCAGAATAAAATAGACATTATTATTGCTATATGTATATATGTGACTGCATGACCAATGTGATTCTGCAAACCGTACACTCAGAAAAATGAGAAATTATACCCCATCTGATTCAAATGTATGATATATCAAGATCATTGTACTGTCATCTGAGTGTACAGTTTGCAGAATCACATTGGTCATGCAGTCACATATATACATAATTGAAACAAATTTTAAAAAAAGAATCCAAATCTGGCAGGGTATGATATTGCACTTCTATAATCCCAGTGGCCTGGGAGGCTGAGGCAGGAGGATCACAAGTTCAAGGCAAGCCTCTGCAATTTAGCAAGGCCCTAACCATCTCTCTCTCTCTCTCTCTCTCTCTCTCTCTCTCTCTCTCTCTCTCTCTCACACACACACACACACACACACACACACACACATTTATGTATGACTGGAGATCTGGAGATGGAGATATAGCTCAGTGGTAAAGAGCCCCTGGGTTCAATCCCCAGTACCAAAATAAATTTTAAAAAATGCAAACCAATAGTTCCATTTCTATTCTATGCTGTTGTATTCTAAAACAAGAAGAAAGATGCCTTTTAAGAAAGCAGTTTTCATGCAAAGAAACAGTAACAGCTGATCACATCTGATAGACTACTACAGACCTAGAAAGAAATTTTCAGATCATCTGCTACAGAATCTTGTTTAACAAATAAAGAAGATGAGACTGAATTGAGAGGGAATGACTCATCAAAGACAGGTTTAGAACTTGGTAGTCCTTACCCTTCCTCTAGGACTCTTTCCACCACATCTGTCTTCTCTACACTTCCTTTCTCCAGAAACCAGGATTGCTGTGAAAATCAGGTTAGGTAAACAGCGAAGATCCATCAGGTAGACCCAAGGCTTCAGACTGCATATGGGAAGTTAGGTCATAGATTACTCTGTATAAACAGACCCTTTCCTGTTCTTATAATACTCCCACACATTATCACTCACTCATAAGAGTGAACAGGCAATGCCTGGCCTGCCCACCCTGCAAAGTGACCAATCACTTTATGTCTGCCATGGCATTTCTCCTTTCTCCTTATCAAAACATTGTTTTTCAGAAAAAGCATTGTGTCGAATGACTCTCATTTCTACCTCTGTGACTCTTTGAAGCCTTCCCCAGAGGAGCAAGCTAATAAGGTCTAAATTTCCGCATCTACCCGAGGCCAAAGTGGTAGAGGCTCAAAGAATGTTGAAACTGCAAAACACCTTAGAGATCAAGGAGCCAAGGTCATCACCTCATTTTGCAGATTAAATGAGGATACAGAGGAAAAGGAAACATTAACTGTCCACACAAATACTGCTAGTTAGACATGGGTATGCTAGAACCTAGGCCTTTTGACTTTGCAGTTCAGTACTTACTACATCACGCTGAAGTCTTGGCACTTACAACACAAAGAACACATCGAACCCCCAGGAAAGGGTGTTGAAAGATGCACAATATCTTCCACCAGGAAATGAGGAATTCTGTTTGGTCCTTAGAATAAAGCTACACAATAGTAATTCTCTCCAATAAAAACAAAGGCAAAAAAAATTTTATCATCCTAGGAGTTTTGTGAGAATTGAAGAGATTTATTTAAGTTTATTTACTTAATTTTGTTTTTAAATACTGGAGAGTTCTTACCACTGGGCTTGGAAAATACCGTTAGCTTTCTCCCCTACCCCACACCAGCTTTATTGCAATATAAGTAACAAAATTGTATATATTTGTAGTTTACAATTTGATGTTTTGATACATGTATATTCTGTTAAATGAATGCCACAGTCAAGTCAATTAACATACCTATTATATCACAGTTATCTTTTTTATGTATGTGGTGAAAACATTTAAGATCAAAAATCCCTCAGTGTAAACTATGGTATTTGCTGTGGTCACCATGCTATATATCAGATCTCCATACTTTATTCATCCGACATAACAAAGTTTTACCCTTTGAATAGCATCTCCTGATTTCCCTACCTCTTACCTCCTTGGCAACCATCATCTTACTCTATGAGATCAACTTATTTTTTATTCCAAATATAAGTGAGATTGTATAGTGTTTGCCTTTATGTGCCTGTATTCTTTTACTTAGCAGAATATCCTCCAGGTTCATACATATTGTCACAAATGACAGGATTACATTTTTTATATAAAACAGAATAATATTCCATTTTCTCCCTGCTTCTCTTTCTCTCTTTGCACATGTGTGTGACATTTTCTTTATCCGTTAGTCATCAATGAACACTTAGTTTGATTTAGTACCTTAGCTATTGTGTACACTGCTGCAATGAACATGGGAATATAGATATCTCTTCAGCATACTGATTTCATTTCCTTTGATTATATATCGTGTAGTGGGATTGCTGGGTCACATGGTAGTTCTATTTTTAATTTTTCAAAGAATGTTATACTGCTTTCCATAACTATTTTCCACAATCCCCATCAATGGTGTACAAGGGTTCCCTTTTCTGCACATCCTTGCCAACATTTGTTATATTTTGTCTTTTTAATGATAACTATTTTAACAGGTCTGAGGTAATATTTCGTTGTTGTTTTGATTTTCATTTCCTTGATCATTAATGATGTTGAGCACTTTTTCATATACCTGTTCATCATTTGTATATCTTCTTTTGAAAAATATCTATTAGGTTCTATGTCAATTTTTAAAACCAGGTTTTCATAATTTTAAGTTGTGTGAGTTCCTTATAAATTTTTTATAATAACCCCTTATCAGATTTATAATTTACAAATATTTTCTCACATTCTGTTGAGAATTGGGTTGATTGTTTTCTTTGCTATACAGAAGCTTCTTATTTTGAAGCAGTCTCTTTTGTCTGTTTTTGCTTTTGTTGCTTGTGTTTTTGGGGTCATATCCAAAAATTCATTGCTCAGATCAATGTCAAGAAGCTTTTCCCTAGTAGTTCTATAGTTTCAGGTCTCATATTTAAGTCTTTATACCATTATGATTTGGGTTTTGTATGTGGTGGGAGGTAAGGGTCCAATTTCGTTCCCTGTGGATATCTAGTTTTTCCAAGACTATTTATTGAAGAGACTTGCTGCTTTTAAAATTCTTCATTTTTGACTTTTGAGAATTTGATTATAATGTCTTGGTGAAGATCTATTTATATCTATTCTATTTGGGGTTCTTTGGGATTCATGGATCAACCAACATTCTTTTGAGATTTCCAAAGTTGTCTCTGGCAGATATTTTCTTTCCCCAAGGTTCTCCTTTAGCACAAACCAAAAGGCCTGGTTCCTTCAGCAGATGTAGCAATGCATAAAGCCTCAAGTCCTCCAATTCCAGGTTATTTTTCATTGCCCTTGGGAGCACTAGCTCTTATGCCAGCACGGATATACTATTTTGAAACTAGATGAATTTCTCAGAAAACTCAGGCAAAGTGCCATTTCAAGGATATGTTTCATAGTATCATCCCACAGTGTAGTATCACAGCTCCTGTCCCTCAGCCCAGGCTTTGCCACCTAAGGAGAAGAGCTGCCTTGTTCAGGGTTCACCTCTGAGCATGTTGGAGAAACCACATTCACAAAATTCAAAGGGATATTTTGCTCTCGTGAGATACTCTTTTACCATGGGATAATTGCAAAGGTACATTTTTCCATGGAATAATGCATATAATAATTTCCAGTTCTTGTCTTAGGTCAGGTCCCTTAGAAGAAGAGCCTGAGATAGGGATTTGTGGTAAAGTGAAAAACTAAATGTTTTCAAGAAGGGAAGAGAGATATAATAGAAGACCTCGGCTAATGTCTAACTTCAGCCTGATCCCATGGGGAGTGATAAGCACAAATTGCACCACAGAGTTAGTCCCACATTGAGGTAAGGAGGGCTGATGTTTGTTATCCCCATGACCACTGGTTGGTCATCGGTCACTGTCTGCAGAGGTCACGCACGTGGCATAGGGTAGCTCCTCTTTGCTCAAGGTACCTTCTTCTTGGCCAAGGGCAATTCTCCAAAGAAGGGGATAACTGTGAGTTGTATTCACCAACTGTCCCAGCAGTTGGGAGTAGCTGCCTTTGTGCACTGGCATCCTTAGGACAAAAACAGCAGTTCTAAATCATGAGACAAAAAAGTTATTTGAATCTAAATATTGGTTTATTAATCTAGAAGTTCATAATCTTAAAGAGATTATATCTCACTATTTATTCCTTTTTATGCATTTAGTTAGTGAGTAAACCAAGACAGAAATCACATAGCAAAATTGACCTGTAATTCCAAGTAGTTCTGACTAAAGATGGTGTTCAAACAAGCCCTAGCATCCTATGTAAGTATTCTGCCAACCTACTGAAATACATCTTTGTTACAGTTCAGTCTTATAGTATGACCAATAGGTGGCACCAGAAACACCCATACTTATTCTTTATTCTAACTAATTTATGCCGTATGTATGTATATGCTGTTACTTCAATCTTTTTATTTAGGTTTTTCATATTGAAGATTCAACCCAAAACTTGGTAGCTTACAGTTTACCATAGTCAAATTTGCAACTGTACTTTTATCTCATAGGATTCTTTGAGTGTGAAAAAAAATAGGGTGATAGGGCCAGTGAATTCAGAAAGAAAACATCTATTCATTAGCAAAAGGAAGGAGAAAAAAAACTGGAGCCCTGCATCCTTTTCCTTCAAGGTCTGTTGAGTGTATAAATGCCGAGGATTATTAGGAAATATTTGAATAACAGGATAAAAAAGTCAAGGATACTGCCTCCAAAACATGAACTTTATTCCCCACTGAAAACAGACTTGGATGTCAACCAAGTCGTTCAAGGATTGCCCTCGCCAATATCTGACCACAGGGTTCCACCCCGGGGAAAGGTCTCCGAGTCCAGCATTCACCATTTTCAAGTTTGCTTCTTTTGAAGTTTGTGTTTTATTGTTGATGAAGGGAAGTAAAGGAGGAGGGGTGCTACATCTTTCAGTTTTTTTCCCAGCAGTGCGGTATTGCACTCTTTTCCTATGACAGACTGTTCTAAGCAGCAGGATGATTTAGAAGAAAAGGCACTGAGCTGAGAATTGGGCAACAATAATTTACCATTTGCTAAGCATTTCTGTAATCAGGATTTGACCTTCCAACCATAAAAATGGGGATACTGACTCTCATTTAAGCTAGCCAGGACCCCAACCTAGTCCTTATGACCCCAAGGCAAAAGCTAAATGCAGATGTGCTAGAGCTCATCACGCATATTTGGACAAATCATTTCACCTCATTAGTCTTCAGTTTCATCTACACCTAAGGGGCCAAAATGCTCTGCCCCAGAACACCTTGTAGCTAGAAATCTCCAGATCCTGAAGAGTACGTGTAGAGTGTAGTGTCTTGTGTACTGATTGGGACTGGAGGTGTGGCTTGGCACCACCATCAGTAGGAAGGGAGGGTAAACTCACTTTGATAGTGTTCCAAGGTGGAAGGTGACACGGCTATTATACAATGCGTTAAACAGTCTGGTTCTCATATTTTTTGGGGAAAGTAAATACCAGGACCTAATTAGACTTTCCTATACCTGACATCAGCCTATTATACTGTAAACATCATGCCTCTGTGAGCTTTCCTTTCCAAATGAAATGATCCGGAGGCTTGGAATTTCTTTTTACATGGTATGCTCTTCTTCCATGTGTGCTGAAAATGATCACTGTCCTTTTCTGAGCCTTTGCTATTTTTGCTCTGTTTTTTTTTTCTTTTTTTTTTTTTTTTGACCCAGGACTGATTAAAAGGAATTTGTTTGCTTGCTTTAATTTTTTCATAAAAGATAGAGAGGCAGTGAGACTCTTCTAGAGTACACAAGGATTCTTTATTCATATATAACCTCTAAAATGTGAATGAGAAAAGCCAGGAAAGAAAACTAATCCTATCTGAGTGCCTATAAAGTGAAAGGACCTCTGCTAGGTCTACTTGATATAGTATCTCCCTTCATCTTCTGGTATGGGAGGCAGTGCTGTGTTACAGTCTGTGCCCATACACTCAGGTCAGGCAGACTTGGTCAGACAGACTTGACTTTTCATCAGAAACATCATGCTGTCTGACCATGTGACTTTGGAAAACCTATGTAACCTTTCTAATATTTGTTTCCTCAGTGAGACAACATACGTAAAGTACTTAGTATTACTTGAATAAGTGCTCAGTGAATGTTAGCCAACAGAGTTACAACTACCCCAAAGGGTAGGTCTTATCTACTTCACATTTGGATGAAAAATGTACAGTTCTAAGAAGTTAAGTAAAAGATTTTCAAACCCATATTGATCTGAGACTGTCGTGTTTCTTTTCCCCAGTACTCTGCTTTACCCAGGGAAAACATCCTATACTCCACCCTTCATCCCATCTCATTTTGCCATCACAGACTCCACAGGGGTCAAAAATCAATTCTGGAACCAGATGATCTGTTTCAAATCTCAGCTATACCACTTGTTAGTTACATAACTTTTGGCCAATTTCATAACCTTTCTGTACCTTAGTTTCTTCAGTTATTGAATGGGAATGATAACAGTCCTTGTCCCTTAGGTTCTTTTAAAGATTAAATAAGCTAATACAAATGCAGTGCTTACAGCAGTGACTGATACATAGAAAGTGCCCAGCAAGTATAAAGCATTCTTATTCTTCTTTACCTAGACATCTCCCAGCTACAGGGGTGGTGCATAACTTAGATCTGGTCAATTGTAGTGTCCTATCTTTTTACCATGGTTTGTCTAGGGCAAGGTCAACAAAATTTTTCTATAAAGAGCAGATAGCAAATATTTTAGGCTTTGTGGACTACATGGTCTCTGTTACCACTACTTGTCTATTCTGTTTTACTGGGAAAGAAGTCATAGACAATAAATCAACAAATGAGTATATTGTATTCCAATAAAACTGAAACTTGATTTCATATAATTTTTAAGTATTACAAAATATTCATCATTTTAAAAATGACAATTTTTTTTCTTTACAGTCAAAAGAAGAAGAAGAAGAAGACGACGATGACGACAGTGGCAGCAGGCTGGATTGGGTCTGTGGGTCATAGTGTATTGACTTCTGATTTCAGGGATGGACATGTGATCCACAAATGACCAAAGTCCTGCCATGAGTTTTAATACGTGAATAGTGTGTGCTTCTTCCTTCTGAACCATGATTCCCATTGGCACCTTCCTTCCCAAATGGAAAGATCCTGTCTGTGGCAAAACAGAATGAGGCCAGCAACAGAAAGAATCAGTGCCAATCAGAGTCAGCTAAGAGACAGAGTTCTGATAAAGAATGAAGGGCTTACTTTCTTCACACTTTGCAATACTACTGTACATAGTTACTAAGAAGAGAGGAAGTTAGCAGGTATCATGCACCTAACATATGCCAGGCAATTTAGTAAGTGCTTTCACATCTGACAACCCTGAGGTTGGCTTTATTATCCTCATTTTGCCAGGAACATAGATATGTTTAATGCCAGTAGATCGTTTGTTCAGATACCACATTTGATGGAAGAACAAAGTTAAAAGGATTTTGAAGAGGGTGAGGAAAGGACTATTTATCATTTTCTTTCAGTCTCCAAGAAAGAATGGATGGAAGTGTAAACTCTGTCACAGCACACTTAATTCCTTTTCTGGGAAAGAGGGCATGTACTCATTAGGAATCCCTACTGTTCCCCTTGGCCATTCTGGGGAGTGGGGAGTGGCAGTCCTGGAGTTCTCACCCAGCTGCCCAGAAGAGAGTGGACAAGCAGCTGAGGCTGCTGATAAACAGCCTGGGTTAATCCCAGCTGCAGTTTGCAGCTCCCTTGCCGGACCCATCCAGGATTTCCTTCAAAAGTATCACTTCACAGCAGCTGGCTGGCTTGACTCTGCCAATTGCTTGACCCCTAGCTGCACAGGAAACTTCAGCAGGTAGAACCTGGCCAGCCCGAATAGACACACCCCATGCTCCTTAAGATAGACTAGGAAGGCTCACACAAACAGGGCTCACATAATAGAGGATGAGAAAGAAGCAGGGAAAATAACCCTTCATATCCATTAACCCCCACTCATCTTGATACATCATCTTGATACATTTGAGTTTTGGATTGAAGAACTGCCATATTAATACTAACTATTTGTTGGACAACTGCTGTATTTCCATTTCTTGTTAAACTAGCTATCATTATTTATCAGTCAATTTTGTGGCAGGCACTGTGCCTACATTATTATTAATCATCTCAGCAATTCCACAAAATAGATATTAAATATCACCTGTTAGTTTACGAATGAGGAAACTGAGATGACTAGAGTGTTAAGAACTGATGAACACCAGAAGGGAAGGAGTATTTGCACCTAGTCTGTTTTCTCTGTTTCTACCACATTACTATGGGGGGAAGAGGGCATAGACTAAATGAGAGAAGAGGCATTACTTTTCTTGCCTCAGCTGGTGGGATTAGGAAAGATTAAGCCACCATAAACTGAGGCTTGAATTCCTTCCTCAAGCTCTAGGGCTCTGTGGCAGGGAATTTTGTTATTTTGTGTTCATCTGCTATACCATTGGCACCTAACTCACGTGTGGCCCAGAGCAAGGGCTCAACAAATTTCTGTTGAATGAGTGAGTAAATGAGTTAAGGCTTCCTCTGCTTTCAGTAAAACAGGAAAATTGACTTGGTAGGGCCCTATCTTCGTTTTTCTTTCTAAGACTCTTAAAAATCACGTAAACTCCTACCATTTAGTGCAGTGGAGTTGAAATTTACCCAATTTCCAGGTCATTGTATAGGCATTGATTTACTTAAAGCCACCTTAGTGATCTGAAAGTGAATGCGGCTTTTGAAAATATCCTTCCTATTGAACTTGGAGAGCAGTGTGGAACAGGGAAATAATTTGATTTCAAAAGCTTCCTTTGGGTCCTTTTTTTTATGAACTACAGGCAGGCAGTAATCAAGTTCTGTATGCTGAGATAGTTAAACAGAGACCTCTAGAAGGCAAGTCTTTAAAATGGGAATGGAGGGCAAAAAGGAAAAATTGGAAGAAAAGGTCAAAAGCTGAAGCTTTGCCTATTCATCATCCTGTAGACAGATCCTGCTCTCAGTTCCCTTTTGCTTGCTCTCTGGGGCAAGGCTGAGTTAGCAAGCTATAAATTCCACTAGTCTAAGTGTGAGGAATGTGGAGATGAATGTGAGGAAGTCTCCATTCCAGAGGAAAGGGCACGATAGTGGGCCAGCTGGAGATGGAAGACAGAACACATCCCAAGTGTGAGCCAACAGAGATTTGAAATTAGAATCTGGGCTCAACCTAATCTGGGTTTTAAGAACTTTGATTGTAAATGGATAGGACTGTCAAGTAATTGAAAGAAAGTCTGTAGAGACCTTAAGTGACACGAGATTGATTTGTCAAGAAAAAAAAAACTAGCAAATTTATCAGATCATTTGAATCAATGTATCTTGTTGGCAAAGAGTGGCATTTGTGCAGGGAACTAGTGAAGTAGAGAGGAAGGTTAAAAGAAAATAACAGCCATGTAAACATGAAGGTCACCTGGTACCCAGAGAAGCCTGTATTGCCAGACAGGGATCTTAAGCAGCTCATCCAACTTTCCATGGGTTGTGAGTGATGCTGCCCACTAGAACCTGTGGCCTGGGATCCAGGCCTAGGCTTACTTTGGGAATTTCTGCGAAGGATTGCTTTTACTGGGAAGTATGGTTTAGAAGTATGGTTAGAAGTATGGTTGAGAACAGTGTTTTTGAAGATATCTGCTATCTGAATGCTGGCACCCATTGAGGATTTCTGGGTTCTTCAAAATTTAATAACTGCCTCTTTCCTTGCCATAATTAGGCCAGGTATAAACAACAACTGATGTGGGAAACTAAGAATTCAAGGAAGATTTGCTTTGAGCTGAAGGATTTAAACCTATGTTCTCTTAACATGACTTCCTCTAGTATGAAAGACAGAATAGGTATTTCATTAATAGAAAGTGGGGACTCCAGACTAGCGCTGCCGTTAATATGTAAAGTTAGACAAGCCATTTCACTTCTTGGGATCTCATTTTCCTTAACCTTTAAATAGAAATACAGTATTTTCTTTACTTCTCACAGAGAGTAAAATGAAGAATAACCAAGTGGTTTTTTTTTTTAATATGAAAATTGATTCAACTGTGTTACATGAAAAAAACTTGTAAATTCGGGTTTAAGTTCTTCAAATATTACTTACTACCTTTATATTCTTGAGCATTATTTCTTAACTTGTCAGTGCCTCAATTTCCTGGTATCTAAACACTTTTTCCAAAAAGTTCTGAAGACTGAATAATGTGTGTAAAGCACCTACCTGATAGATGGGATTTGATAAATTAGACGGTATGATTATGACTCATATCAAGCAAGAAACACATATTAAATACTTAGATGAGTACTTAACTTGATGCATGGTAAATGCTGATGATTATTATTACCATTAATGTTTTACCAGATGTGGAAAACTGTCTAAAATGTAGAAATTCTCTTGCCAATGGCCTAATGGAACAGAAATGAATGCAATCCTTGCAAAGCAACCTGGGCTTTACTAGACCTAGATCTTTCCCTAACACCTCTGGAAATCCTGTTTCACAAAAGTTTTGTTATATTCAAATGGGAACAATAGAGGGAATAAAACCACTAACAGTGTTTAATGCATAGGCAAAACCCAAACTCAGGGTAGGCCTTGGACACAATTCCTCAGCAATCACTCAGGAGCAACCACAGCCCCACCAGAATAATGTTCTGCCAGAAGCCTCAAAGCCAGGGTGGTGTCCTTCTACCAACTCACCACAGAGATTGTACCCAAACAGTGGGATTGGAGCCCACATTTTAAAAATTACAGAATAAGGAAATGGAAGTCTGAAATACTCCTAGGCAGAATATATCTTATAACATGTATAACTGTTAAGAGAAAACTAATTACATTGGGACAGATTATGCAGTAAATATGACGGCAGCTAACAAGATTGGTATAAGCTTGCTAGAAAGCTAATAAAATACATAGATATTTGTTTTTTTAGCCCAAGGGCTTAATTGCTACTTTTAAATATTTTTCTACTCATTACATCTTTTTGGAAGCAGTCCTGGTTTTGTGTTTAATGAGTTCCTGAAAATTTATATGAAAAGTATAATATATAAAAGTCAAGCAATAGCTTAACCTGTTATATGAGGAATTTTATTCCCAAGAGCAAAAAAATTTAAAATTCATATATATATATATATATATATATATATATATATGATTAAAAATAGAAACAAGAATATTGCATGTGATTATGTAATATTCTACTCAAACTTGGCTCTTGAAACAACATTTTGTAGACACAAAATACTGATTTAATGTTAGGAAGAAGGACTTTCTGATGGTGAATTTTTACTGACATAGGCAGGGACTTTGCAGTGGAACGAGCAGAATCAGTAGATTATGACTCTAGCTGAAGTGGTTTATCAGCCTTTCATGTAATTTTTTTTATCAGGATGGTGGAATGATCCACAAGTCAGCCTTGCTTCACCTATCCACTAAAGCCTTTTAATTAATGTATGCACTCAAAAAAAGGAACTGGGGTTGACAGCTCTAGCTCCTCCCGCCAAAAAAAAAAAAATAGAGGACACATGCAATTAACTTTGGACTTTAGATCAACAATGAGTAATCTTTTAGTATAAGTGTATCTCAAACACAATATTTTAGAAAGACTGTATTTTATCTTGTTACCATAAAAGAATAAATCCAGGACTGGGTGTATAGTTCAGTGGTAGAGTGTATACTCAGCATGCTTGAGAATCTGGGTTTGATCCCCAGCACAGGGGGAAAAACAAAGAAAGAAAAGGAAAGAAGAAAAGAATAAATCCATAGCACTCTGTCATTTTGGATCATAATTATGAAGACTTTTTTGATTGGATACAATTGAATCTCTCTTGCAATTCTATTTCTAGATATTTGCCCTTAGAAATGAAAAGATAATCCATCAAATACCTTTATAAAAATGTTCCCATCAGCTTTACTTCTAGTAGTCAAAACCCTAGAAATAACCAAATATTCATCAGCAGTACTTTGGACAAACAATTTGCATTTCTAACAAGATCCAAGCTGTTGCTGATGCTACTGGTTCTGGAACTATACTTGAAGAACTGCTTTGAGAGTAGTGTATGGAAAGTAGATTGGATCTGAAATAAAGATAAAGAAGATTCAAAGAAACTCCCAGCTCAGAGTGCAAGTCCAAAGCAGAAGAGGTCCCTTAGACAAGCATTAGGATAATTCATTGCAGACCTGCATTCAAAACAGCCAAGTCAGTTATGTCCCTAACCTCCATCATCATCACTGCTGCATAGCCAGCTAGAGCAGCAGTCTTAAAACCTTGGGAAAATATCCCTTCAAGTAATATGAACATCCTATTTGGGAGGTGATGTATGGAGGTAGAGGGTTGAGGGAAATATATAGAAACTTCCAAAATGGACTGAGAAGGAGTAAAAAGTGTGTTATTTTTGCTTATGAAAAAAAAAAAACATTCATTGAAGTCTTCTGAGTCCTATTTATCCTGGCAATGAGGGGATGAAGGGAAGGTGGGAGGGACAGGGATCTTCATCTTGCCTGTTTGCCCAAACCTTTCTAAAATGATGTCTCTTGAGCAAGTCCTTATCCACTTATATGTAGACCACAGCCACTCTTTCTTAGGGGAGAGATCGGTTGAAGAATCAAGCCTGAGCAGCTGCAGAGGGAACTCATGCCAGTTATATAAAATCATAAAAACAGAAACAGACAACTAGGATTACCAGGCATCAAAACTGAGAAGGAAAAAGAAGAAAAAAACAACTAGAAGAAGCAGAGGTAATTCAGGAAATGGAAGAACTTGAAAGAACTACTAATTTGTGAACTAGAAGGTATTTGAGAGGCCATTGCATCCATAAAACAAAAATAGGAACAATAATAGCCTGATTACCCCCCCCCCCCCAAAATGCAATAGAAGCTAAATATGGCTGAGTACAGCTTTTCTCTTGTATTCTTTGTAAACAAAAATGGCAAGATGCAATAAAATATGCACAAGAATTGCAGAACAGAAAAAGATGTGATCCTGCCAAAGCAGAGCTGTGGGCTGGCAGGTGGTGCAGCCGTGGGATACCTCAAATTGCTCATTAAACTGCAAGTGTATGAAATTCCAGATTTGGTGTGGGAAAGGCATTCTAGGGGTGGCATGTGTGATGTGTG
Source organism: Marmota monax (assembly GCF_021218885.2). Taxonomy (NCBI): domain Eukaryota; kingdom Metazoa; phylum Chordata; class Mammalia; order Rodentia; family Sciuridae; genus Marmota; species Marmota monax. The sequence continues at coordinate 3,308,657 of NW_026695236.1, read as the reverse complement.
AAAATTGGGTTGTATAAAAGTTGAATATGTGAAAGTTAAGAACCATCTGTGTCCACATTCCAATTGGTTTTCCCTAGAGCTTAGTAATATAAATCTTTCAGCTTCAACTCAGGGTCACCATAACAATAACTAATATCTTTATACCACTTCACCACTTAATAGTTTACAAAACACTTTAATTCATGTATTTAATCCTTATCTTGAAAGGTAGCTAATATCTCTATTCTGTCCTTGAGCAAATAGAGGGAACAATAGTTTGTGTCTATAACCTTCTAGAAAATATAGACTGCTGAGAAAAGCAATTTTGCAAAGGTTGATCTATATTTATCCAAGAAGACAGTGGTTCTTAAACTTTAGTATGCTTCATAATTGCTTGGAGGGCTTGTGAAAACACACACTCACACACACACACACACACACACACACACACACACACACTGTTCCCCTGCTCTCTCCCTGGTTTCTGATTCAGTAGAAACTTGAGAATTTTCATTTCTAATAAATTCTTAAGAGAAGATGTTGCTGCTGCTGGTAGGCCTGGGTCCACATTTCAAGAGCCATTACCAAGGTGCTTTCTCTGACACAAGGGTTTCATGGTCAAATTGAGATATATTTATTGTATAATAAAATACAAACAGTCTCAGCTCTATAAAGAGTAGGTAAAATGGAAATAATAATACTAAAATAATAATATTGTGAATAATTTCTACTTGATGAGTTTATCTTCTAAACTAAAATAGAGGAGGATATAGTTGTACCAAAAAATAATTAAAATATAAGATAATAAGAAAAGTTTGATGAAACATTCTTAATGATCTAGGGAATTGTTTATGATGTATAATATGATCTTAGCCATAGATCTTAAAATAGATCTATTTAAAAAAAACAGGGGAGAAGAGAGGGAGAGAAAGGGGCCAGGGGGAGAGAGAGAGAGAGAGAGAGAGAGAGAGAAAGAGAAACTGCCCCAGAACTTTTTCAATGATTATCTTTGGATTCTGAGCTTATGCACCAATTTTAGTTTTTTCTTTGTTCTTTCTATAGTAATTACATATTTTTATATGTAATTAAATTAATAGCCAGGAAAATATATTTGTAATTTGTTAAAAGAGGTACGTAAGAGTCTCTAGGAATCTCCATTTAAAAAGGAAAAATACCCCCATTTTTAAGCCGTTTTAAAAATTCTACCCCCTTTTGTGTAAGCAATCTGTGTGATAGAATTACACATTTCTTGAAACATAATTCATATGAAAGGCAATTTGGGGCTATTTACTAGTGCAAAAAAGGGATTATACCCTTAAATGAACTAGTATCAAATTACCACATTTCATTGCATATAGGCTATAATTAAGGCAAGTCTAAACTAGTCTAATCTTTTTCTCTCTCTCTTTCTTTTTTCCTTTTTGTCATAATCTAGTTTTATCTACTTCTCTACCACTCTTGTGTATTTTTCACAACTGTGTTTAAAAACTTCCCCAAGGAAAGAGGCCAGTCTCTGATATTCAAACATACTAAATGTGTTGCCTATTTCAGTAAAAGCATAGGAAAGCTGTGTGTTGTGGGATAATGCCTGCAGATTGTGCCTGTGGAACAAGTTCATAGGTTTTGGTGCAGGAAAATATTTCCCTTACAGAAAGAATAAATCAAGGGTTCAAACACTAGTTGCATTTAAAAAACATTTCCCAGTCAGAGTCAGTCAGTCAGTCAGTCTCTCTCTCTCTCTCTCTCTCTCTCACACACACACACACACACACACATACACACACACACACTATATATATATATTATGAACATATATAGAACATTTCCATACATGTTTATGAAAATACTCCTTTAAAAATTCAATTAAGCATGTACATGCAGTACCTAAGTCTCCAGTTATGTGAGAGCTATAACAAGAGACTATAGTGACTGGATATATAAATTTTTGGAGATAAAATTTGCACACATGAAACATAAGAAACAAATAAAAGACAGTATAGATGACTAATTTAGTGGGGTTAGTCCACTAAATAAGGAAACAAGCTTTATCCCAATCATCTCCAAACTTCTTTAAACAGTACAGTAACAGGTCACTGATAGTTCAGAGGGTTTAACAGTATAGCGATTCCTTTTAAAGTTTACTAAATTAAATTGAATCCTTACCCTGAGAGGTCTGCAGTAAGGAGACATATTTTTTCCTTTCTTTATATACTGCTACCAGCCTTTAATACATTTACTGTTCCAGAAACAGACAAGGTATAGAATTTTCTCTTAAAGAAACACAGCAGCTAGGATGTTTTGGGTTGGTAGTAAGAGAAAAGCCAATTCAGATGTAAGTGAAGAGAAAATCTCATATCCCAGAAGATAAGACATGCAGAGTGAGGGTTTATCTGTTCCTATTGAGGAACCAGTTTTCTTCTTTATTTATACCTATCTCTCATGTAAGTTTATCAGAAGGAGATGTTCCTATTAAGGAAAAAGTTTTCTTCTTTATCTGTACCTATCTCTGTCCATCCTCAGACTGGTAGAAAAAATGATCACTGCGGTTCCAAGAGCCACTCTCAGATGTGGACATACTCCCAGCAAACTGTGACAAATGGGCCAAATCCGGATCACTGGTTGATTTTATAACTAGGTTTTATGGGGACACGTCCATGTGCATTCCTTTACCTATTGTCTATGGTTGCTTTTTTTTTCACAGTATAACAGTAGATTTGAATAGTTGCAGAAGATAATTTTAAAAAATTCTCAGAGGCCTCGACGAGAAGCTGTATTACTGCTATTCATTGTTCATATTATCCATTCCTATTTCTAATGACCCATCCATCTATTCATTCACCCATTGGTCCATGCTTTCACATATTTATTCAATACTGTAGGTCTCTGTATGGGGACTGTAAGCTGAGCTACAGGCATTCACATGAGGCTTGCACGCACATACCACTATTGAGAGAGGAGAAACACAGAGAGAAAAACTGGATGAATTTCTTGACTCTGAACAATTCTATGTTTTTGTTCCTTGTTGTTCCCAATCTTTGGGCAAATCATTCTCCAGCCTCTCATCCTTTTTTTCAGGCCAAAAATGTCTTCTTCATGGAACTCTTTTCCCCAATGAGTCTGATTGTTTAATAAATTGAGACTGTGAGAGTACAAGCAAGGAAAGAGAAGAAAGGGAAATAGAATAGTATATACTGAGGGTATCCATGATCCATGAACCATGCAAGGTACCCTACATGCTTCCTATCTTCACACTGAAGTCAGATGCAGGCCAGAATGAGGACTCTTGGCAGCAGCCTACAAGGGAACTGCAGGAGACTTTCACTAACAGTTATTAGGAAGAGGGAGTACCTCCACTTTGTCTAACAATCACCTGAAAGCTTTTCATAATCACACTCCTGCTAAACCAGATATTCTTCCTAGTCCTTCCCTTTCCTATATTTCTGAGGCCTTGGAAATTTAAAATCAGAGTGAAATTAGAAATGACCCTGAAAAATATTCCATAGTGGGGAGCTTCTTTTTAAAAGGAGCTTGCAAAAATGTTAATACTGATTACAAAGAGTTGCTATCAATTTTCTTTGAAATGAAATGTGAAGAGAACCATCATTTACTGAGCATCTGCTATATACCATGTGATTTGTAAATTAATCTCATTTATTATCACAATAATCTTGTGATATGTTGAAATTATTTAGGAATAGATCTGGCTGAAAAGTGATGAAACTCTGATCACAGTGGATTAAAAATTATGGGTTTAGTACTCCAATAGGTGCTGCTGACATTGATTCAGCTTTTCAGTGAAGACCAAGGTAGTAGCCTCTTTGTGTATTACTACCTTTAGCACATTAGCATTTGGTCTTCATCTATCATCTCATGATTGCAAGATGGCTACATCAGCTCTAGATATTACATGGACAATGCTAAACTGATTTTTTTTTTAAAAAAAGGATGGGGACAGCAAATGAGAAAAAGCAGGAACTTTTCCCATCCCCCACTATCAGACTTCTACATAGATATTATTGGCCACAATTGGTTCATGTGGATAACCTTACTTGCAAAGCAGGAAAAGAAGTAGAGAACAGGATTGTCAAGAATGCCTTAGACTAGATGTATACAAAGAACAACCAAATCTGGATTACTGCCTGTTTTTAAAACAAAGCTTTATTGCAACATAGCCACACATATTTCTTTGCTTATCTATGGCTGTCCTCACAATACAGGGTAAAGTTGTGAAAAAGACTGAATGACTTGAAAATTTTAAAATATTTACTATGTGGCCCTTTATGAAAAAGCTTAGCAGCCCCTATTTTATTCTACTTATGAGCCATCACCTAGGCTAGGCATTTTCCTCCTCCAAATAAAACTGGGAGAGTTTCTGATAGCAAAAAGAAGGGAACACTGTCACTGTAGGCCACTAACATCTGCCACACTCAGCTGTGGTTGCCTTTGTTTTTGATGAGAAAACAAAGGCTCAGAAAGGTTACATAAGCTGCCCAAGGACATAAATGGAATGAATGCAGTCCTACATTCAAATTCAGGGCTCTCTGACCTTATGTCCTTTTGACCATGTAGTATTTGGGGAAGTTTTCTCATCTGTGAAGGAGATGTGAAACACACACCTGTTATTCCACTTAGCCTCTAAATGAGTTGTACATAAGGACAGAGAGCTAATCTAGATAAGTTCAGGAGACATTTAGACACTTATTTTAAAACTGCATTTTAGTGCTTGTTTCCCATTTTGTTTTCTTTCTCTTACATACGTACACTGGCTATTAGACCCTGAGCTACTTTAGGATAGGTTTTTTTTCCTCTCCATTTTTTTTTTCTCCAGCACTGCTCATGCAACTAACACACAACAGACTCAATAACATTAGTTGTACCCTCATTCCACTATTGTTATATCAAGTAAAGACACATCACTCACCTTTGTATGTATTAGCTTTGCAATGAGGCTGTGAATTACATCCGTGGATACTCTGTATTCAACATACGCAAAATGACAGAATGACATCCCCAAACTCCTACCATTGGCCCCTTGGAAACAAAAATAATGGCAGTTGCTGTGTTTAAAGGTAATGCGATTGGTCACTCATCTTTGACTTGGCTGGTCAGTCTCATCTTTTATTGTAGCAGCATGATCTATGCAGACGTCAGACCACAACCCTGGGCTGCCTCTGCAACTTCATTTTTTATGTAACCTTGAAATAGCAGCATGAGGGATCAGAAAGCCAAGAGGTACGTATTCTCGGACAAAGGAAAAAGGTAAAGATGATGAAAATGGCTTTAGAAAATCTACTTTTTCTTCTTTTTTTTTTCTCACCTTTTCCCATAACTCCATCTAAGGGGGCCTAGGGAAAAGTCATTATCCCTCTTCCTGTTTTCTGTTCTAAATTTTGGTAGCTTCCTTAAATGCTCTCCATCTCTCTTGTCTGTAGATCTTAGCCCTTTCCTCAGCCTGGAAGATGTTTCTTCTTTCCCAACCCCACTACATCGCCAGGCTTCCTCTTCGAAGATTTAACTTTAGAATCAGCTTCCTCCAAAAAAACTTTCCTTGGTAGTTGAAGGTTACCCTAATATCACAGCTATAGCATTTTTTACACTGGATCTAATTATCAGTCTGCCTGCCTGTTTGTCTCTTGTATGAGTCTGTAAGCAGTCTGTGAGGAGCCACATCCAGCTTATCCTATTTATTCAACAAATAACTACAGGGGAAACAATGTGGAAGAGCTGTGAAAATTCATTGGGTCCCTAACCCTTCCAATGGGTCAGGCCAGGGATTTCCTACTCAGTTTGATTCTCTACTGCTCCCTACAGGGTTTATTTGCTCCTCAGACCTTGGAAACTGTTAACCAGAATGAGTGTCTCTGTTTGGAGATCTTATCTGGGTGCTCCACCACAGGGTGTCATTTTCCTCTATCTCCCCAGCCAGGCATTCCTCATCCACCTCTGTTCTGTAAGTGGTGGAGACTGTCATCCTGGACACAGTGCAAAAGCTACAGTGTAATCTTGCCTTCTTTCAGGGCCACTGACCAGAAGAAACAAAAACTGGACTGATTGGGCTCCCCTGATGTGGACCAGTCAGTGGCTCTGTAGTTTCCCTCTGTGTTTAAAATTCTTTATCTGGCATTGCTGGCAAATCAGCAGGCCCATACATCAACTGAGGCCTTATCTCCAAAGCTGGTTCTTCAAAGAGATATGTGCACACCACTTCCCTGGGTTAGATATGCTGTGTTAACACATATAACACAACCCATCAATTTTTTTTTAAAAAAAGCAAAGTTTATTTTATTTTTCTCCATTGCAAAAGTAATCAGTGTTTATTATAGAACAATTGACAAATGACAATAGCCAGAAATAAAAAAATTTCTTAACAATTTTATGTATTTCTCTTTAGTTTTTACTACACTATTTCTTTTAATACTTATGGTTATATAGATTTCAAAATACATCTAAATTGTATACTGTTTTTTTAAAGATTTTTTTTTAGTTATAGTTATAGGTGGAAACAATGCCTTTATTTTATATTTATGTGGTGCTGAGAATTGAATCCAGTGCCTCACTCATGCTAGGCCAGCTCTCTACCTCTGAGCCACAATCCCAGCCCTGTACTGGCTTTTTAAAACGTAAAATATAATTGGAACATTCCCCCCAATTTTAAATTATTGGATAAACATCATTTTAATGGATGCATAATTGTTTATATACATAAAAAGTTATTTAACCACTTCCTCATTGTTAGATATTTAGGTGGCTTCCTGTATTTTTCTTCTTAATTGTTATGAATGTTATTGAACATTAAGCTTTTCTAAACTCATCCTTATTTTCTTAGACTAAATTCCTAGGAGAGAAAATAATATGACTATTTTAGGTTCTTAGTACCTATTGCAAAAAAAATTTGACAGAAAGATTCCACAAATTTAAGCTTCTACCAACAGTGTTTGAGAATTCCAGTCTATTATACACCAGTCAAGACTAGATAATCTCCTTCAAGTTTGTATATTTTTCTTACTTGATAGAAAAAAAATTATCACAGGTTTAATGGCTTTTCTTTGCATATTCTATTCATGTCCTTTTCCTACCCTTGTATTTGGCCCTTTAATATTTTTCTTGTTAATTTTCATGTGAATTAACTCTTATCTTCTATATATATATGTCTCAAATACTTTTTTCCAGTTTGCTGTTTTCCATTTGATTTTGTTTTGTCTGAGGCACAAAAGTTTAAAAAACCTTTTGTACTTCAATGCATTGCTTTATAACATTGTGTTATTTCCTGTTACTTTTAAACTTAATGGTCTTCCTCCTGGAGATTTGATTACTGTTCTTTTTGCTTGGTTGTTTACATTGTTTATATTTGTTTGTTTGGCTAATGACAGTAGTGATGAAGAACCCAAAATCTGTAGTCAGAAGGCCGGAATTCAGTACCAGTTCTACTACCCACCAGTTCTATAATGCAGGACAGGTTAGTTAAACACCCAGTGCCTTGATTATCTTATCTTAGAAGCTTAAAGTAAGTGCTATGTAAGTATTGGCTACTAATATTTAATAATTATAGATTTATATTGTTCTAATTTCTTTTAGAGCTAAGCTGTATTTTCCTATGTTTCAAATATTTGGAATAGTTTCACCTACATGTTTTTCAGGATGAGATTTGAATCATGCTCCTAAAAAGACTTCAATAAGAATTTTAATGGGGGCTGGAGATGTGGCTCAAGCGGTAGCGCGCTCGCCTGGCATGCGTGCGGCCCGGGTTCGATCCTCAGCACCACATACAAACAAAGATGTTGTGTCCGCAGAATACTAAAAAATAAATATTTAAAAAATTCTCTCTCTCTCTAAAAAAATACTATATTGTGGGAGGCCAACCTTACGGGTGACTGAGTTACACTCCCCAGCTGGGTGCTGAGGCGCTAAGTCACAGAAATGGGTGTGTCTTGCTATAGCCCCATGGGTGAAGCTATGCTCACCTGTTCCTTTGTAATATAACCCCTTGCCCTGTTTAGGATAGAATCTTCCATGGAAGTGCCTTGTGTGTGTCCCTCCCTTCCTCTTACTGTGACCTTGGGTGTGGCCTACCCAGGTGTCAGTCAACCTGCTGACAGTGGACATCATGAAGATAGACTCAGCCCCTGAAACCTGACCCCTTGCCTCATTTGAATAGCCTCTCCTCAATAAAAGGGGTCAGCGCGTGCTCTCGCTCTCTCTCTTTCTGCGAACCCTTAGGGTCAGAGGAGCAGTCACAGCAACCCCCCAAAAAAAGGTATTTGTGTCTCTTGTGTGGTTATTTTGTGCAGCCCAGTTAGCCCAGTTTAACTAGAGTGAACCCTGAGCCTTTTAGTCGCAAGAACAGAAACCCGGCACTATATTAAAGAATTTTAATGGTTTTCCTTACTGCCCCCCTCATCTCTCCCCAGTGCTGGGGATCTAACCCAGAGGTTTACAACATGCTTTCAACCCACTAGACCACTGAGCTACACTCAGCCCTCCTGTCTCTTTTCATGTTGATTTTACAAGGGTGTACAGCATAATAAGAAGCAGTGGTATAGTGGTTAAGAGTAAAAATTAGAGCATCAAATGCATGTGGCTCTGCTGTCTTTTCAACTTTACCACTTTCTAGCTGTCAAGTTATTTCTTTTAGATTCAGTTTTCTTATTTCTAAAATAAAATAAAAATATTAATAATAGTATCTGCAACAATCCAAATGTTCATCAACTTACGAATGAATAAACAAAATATGGTATGTCTATACAAGAAATATTATTTGTACATAAAAGGGAATGTAGTATTACATATGCTACAGCATGGATAAACCTTGAGAAATTATGCTAAGTGAAAGAAACAAGTCACCAAATACCACATATTATTTTATTTATTTGAAGTGTACAGAAAAGACAATCTATAGACAGAAAGTAGGTTGATGATTGATTAGAGCTTAAAAAGATAGAATGAATAGGGAGTGATAACTAAAGAATATAGGATTTCTAATTAGGCCTTATATGATTTTATGGTATCGCTGGTGCTAAAATTATGTCTCTGCTTCCTTAACATAGAGACACTTGGAATTTTAGTTCTGACTACACTGGAAAACTTATTACTTAAATGTGGGAATTTTCCCTAACATAGGAAACTCATTCAAAATACAATGGGTGGTCATGATTATAAATCAGATGACTACTACCTACTACGTTTCTATTCTAGAAAACCCAAAATCTTAGGGTAAACAGAGGAAGAGGATCTGGAGAAAAATCAGAGAAGGAAGGGTAACATGGACAGAAAGAAAAACCAAAAGGAAAATAATATCAAAACATGGACTAAAGAATTTTAAGAAAGAAGGAATTATGAAGAATATTAGTATTAGACAAAAGTCAAATCCATCAAAGGTTGAGAATCATCAATCTATAGCTCTTAAGAAGTCATTCATATATTTAGGGTGAGGAGGAACCTCAATATCAGTGTGCTTAAAAGGAAATGGGAGATGATGATAAAAAGACATCATATTCAAACCTTGTAAAGCCTTATGAGGGAAGGACCATTATTACCTGCATTTTACAGATAAGGAAACAGACTGAGATCCAAGGTCATATAAGAAGTAGATCTATATCTCTCACACAGACTTGTCTGACATCAGAGTTAGAAAGAACTCTTTAGCACTAATTACACTGCTAATGTTTACAATTACTGTATTAAATTAGTGAAATCCTGAGAATCAGAGAGTCTCAGAATGGGAAGGGATTTGAACTCTTCGTTTTAGTTCTACATCAGTGGTTCCTTCTTAGATTCTTAAAGCCAGAATATGTCTTTAGCTGTTTTCTCCTTACACAGTTTATTGCTCTATTTTGGTTTTGAATTTACTTCCCACTCTCTCAAATTCTATCCACTTGTTTGATAAGTACTGACCTCACCTGTCATTCAGTCTTGACCAGTGAGAACATGGCATAACTTCTCGTCACTGTGATAATTTTAGGGATAAACTTGCAATCCAATTTAGGGTACTGTGAGTCACATTCAAGACTTATATCATATTATCATGAAAAAGAAGTCCTATATTCTCTTAGATTTATTTTAAATTGTGGAGGATATAGACCTGGAACTATAGTAAACTATCCTTCCATTTCATAGAATCTGAGAGTGAAGTCTACACTTAGGAAAGCAGATCCAGAACATGGAGAGGTTTGGGATCCCACTACTCTCATTTCAGCCCTTGGATCAACCACCATTTGAGACCAACACCCCGGTACCTTTCATTGAATGAGCTAATAATTTTTATTTGTTTAAGTCAGTTTAAAAGAAGTTTTCTTTCACTGGATACAAAAAGAGACCTAATGCATGGCTTATCACTGCCTGCATGGTATTTTCTCTCTCAATAGAATATTAACCAGAGTGCCCAATCCTGCTATATTTTTCTTTATGTCCATTCCTACCAATGCTTAGGATACTGTCTTGTATATAGCAAGTACTCAGCAAATACCTGATGGATTTTATAGGATTGAATGTGGGCTGATTCCACAACATTCCCTAAAGTTGCTTTAGAAAAGTCTCCTGTCCGTAAGCTTGCTGACTGCTACTTTTGTCTCTTAATCACAAAGGTAATCTGCAGAAGGGGTTCCAAATATTTGATCTTTCTGTTTGTTTGAATTCATGTTAAACTGAAACTTAGTGTAAATATGTACTTGGAATGTTCACTGCATGCTCCAACAAAACAGATTGAAAGATGCAGAGTGGATTGCTTTTGAATCAGTGGCTCAACAAAATGAAATGTTTACTTTACATTCTTTGTTTGTAAAAAAAACCGGTTTTTCTTTGGAGTTTGATTCCTTTCACAGAAAGCTACTGACATCTTCTCAAGTAAAAAAGGGGTAAAGAAATAGGACAGTTTTCTGTTTCTTACTATAAAAAAAAACAAAACTCAGTAGCAATTCTGTACCAAAATGGCTGTGAGCTATTGTTGTTGTGTACTATTTAGGAACATTGCTCTTTTGTGCTGGACCCATTAAGCCAGAAAGACAGAAATACTTTCAGAACACACTGAGGAACAATGTTGAACAACGTGTCATAGCTATGAACATCTGGGTAATCTTGATTTTCTTGAATTAATAACTGCTGAGTTGGCTGTTTCCCAGCAAAATAGCTAGGAATAATCTGCCTATTTTTGTGGGGGGAAGAAAACCCACTAGAGGATATAATGAATCGGTCATATTAATATTCCGATTCATCACAACTGTAATTGTAGCTGATTCTTCCTGAAGAATTATCACATGCCAAACACTCTTCCAAGAATTTTATACATATATGTAAAAGGTAGTATCTGTAAAAGGTTTTACAGATATAGAACTGAGATACAGCAAAATTATCTTTCATTCAAGGTCATATCAGTTGTAATGGAAGAGCTAGGATTCACACCAGATAGTATTGCCCCAGAGTTTCTGTTCTTTTTTTTTTTTTTATTGTTGGTTGTTCAAAACATTACATAGTTCTTGATATATCATATTTCACATTTTGATTCAAGTGGGTTATGAACTCCCATTTTTACCCCTTATACAAATTGCAGAATCACATCAGTTACACATCCATTGATTTACATATTGCCATACTAGTGTCTGTTGTATTCTGCTGCCTTTCCTATCCTCTACTATCACCCCTCCCATCCCCTCCCCTCTTCTCTCTCTCTACCCCCTCTACTGTCATTCATTTCTCCCCCTTGTATTATTTTCCCCTTTCCCCTCACTTCCTCTTATATGAAATTTTGTATAACCCTGAGGGTCTCCTTCCATTTCCATGCAATTTCCCTTCTCTCTCCCTTTCCCTCCCACCTCCCATCCCAGTTTAATGTTAATCTTCTTCTCATGCTCTTCGTCCTTACTCTGTTCTTAGTTACTCTCCTTATATCAAAGAAGACATTTGGCATTTGTTTTTTAGGGATTGGCTAGCTTCACTTAGCATAATCTGCTCTAATGCCATCCATTTCCCTGCAACTTCTATGATTTTGTCATTTTTTAATGCAGAGTAATACTCCATTGTGTATAAATGCCACATTTTTTTTATCCATTCGTCTATTGAAGGGCATCTAGGTTGGTTCCACAGTCTTGCTATTGTGAACTGTGCTGCTATGAACATCTATGTAGCAGTGTCCCTGTAGCATGCTCTTTTTAGGTCTTTAGGGAATAGACCAAGAAGGGGAATAGCTGGGTCAAATGGTGGTTCCATTCCCAGCTTTCCAAGAAATCTCCATACTGCTTTCCAAATTGGCTGCACCAATTTGCAGTCCCACCAGCAATGTACAAGTGTACCCTTTTCCCCACATCCTCGCCAACTCTTGTTGTTGTTTGACTTCATAATGGCTGCCAATCTTACTGGAGTGAGATGGTATCTTAGGGTGGTTTTGATTTGCATTTCTCTGACAGCTAGAGATGGTGAGCATTTTTTCATGTACTTGTTGATTGACTGTATGTCCTCCTCTGAGAAGTGTCTGTTCAGGTCCTTGGCCCATTTGTTGATTGGGTTGTTTGTTATCTTATTGTCTAATTTTTTGAGTTCTTTGTATACTCTGGATATTAGGGCTCTATCTGAAGTGTGAGGAGTAAAGATTTGTTCCCAGGATGTAGGCTCCCTATTTACCTCTCTTATTGTTTCTTTTGCTGAGAAAAAACTTTTTAGTTTGAGTAAGTCCCATTTGTTGATTCTAGTTATTAACTTTTGTGCTATGGGTGTCCTATTGAGGAATTTGGAGCCCGACCCCACAGTATGTAGATCGTAGCCAACTTTTTCTTCTATCAGATGGCGTGTCTCTGATTTGATATCAAGCTCCTTGATCCGTTTTGAATTAACTTTTGTGCATGGCAAGAGAAAGGGATTCAGTTTCATTTTGTTGCATATAGATTTCCAGTTTTCCCAGCACCATTTGTTGAAGATGCATGCTTTTAGCCATTGCATGCTTTTAGCCCCTTTATCAAATATAAGATAGTTGTAGTTTTGTGGATTGGTTTCTGTGTCCTCTATTCTGTACCATTGGTCCACCCGCCTGTTTTGGTACCAGTACCATGCTGTTTTTGTTACTATTGCTCTGTAGTATAGTTTGAAGTCTGGTATCGCTATACTGCCTGATTCACACTTCCTGCTTAGCATTGTTTTTGCTATTCTGGGTCGTTTATTTTTCCATATGAATTTCATGATTGCTTTCCCTATTTCTACAAGAAATGCCATTGGGATTTTGATTGGCATTGCATTAAACCTATAGAGAACTTTTGGTAATATCGCCATTTTGATGATGTTAGTTCTGCCTATCCATGAACAGGGTATATTTTTCCATCTTCTAAGATCTTCTTCTATTTCTCTCTTTAGGGTTCTGTAGTTTTCATTGTATAAGTCTTTCACCTCTTTTGTTAGGTTGATTCCCAAGTATTTTATTTTTTTTGAAGATATTTTGAATGGAGTGGTTGTCCTCACTTCCATTTCAGAGGATTTGTCGCTGATATACAGGAATGCCTTTGATTTATGCGTGTTGATTTTATATCCTGCCACTTTGCTGAATTCATTTATTAGCTCTAATAGTTTCTTTGTAGAGCCTTTTGGGTCTGCTAGGTATAGAATCATATCACCTGCAAATAGTGATAATTTAAGTTCTTCTTTTCCTATTTTTATGCCTTTAATTTCTTTCGTCTGTCTAATTGCTCTGGCCAGCATTTCGAGAACTATGTTGAACAGAAGTGGAGAGAGAGGGCATCCCTGTCTTGTTCCAGATTTTAGAGGGAATGCCTTCAGTTTTTCTCCATTCAGAATGATGCTAGCCTGAGGCTTAGCATAGATTGCTTTTACAATATTGAGGTATGTTCCTGTTATCCCTAGTTTTTCTAGAGTTTTGAACATAAAGGGATGCTGTACTTTGTCGAATGCTTTTTCCGCATCTATCGAGATGATCATATGGTTCTTATTTTTAAGTCTATTGATGTGGTGAATAACATTTGTTGATTTCCGTATATTGAACCAGCCTTGCATCCCAGGGATGAATCCTACTTGATCATGGTGTACAATTTTTTTGATATGTTTTTGTATCCAATTCGCCAGAATTTTATTGAGGATTTTTGCATCTAGGTTCATTAGAGATATTGGTCTGTAGTTTTCTTTCTTTGAAGTGTCTTTGTCTGGTTTAGGAATCAGGGTGATGTTGGCCTCGTAGAATGAATTTGGAAGTTCTCCCTCCTTTTCTATTTCCTGAAGTAGCTTGAAAAGTATTGGTATTAGTTCTTCTTTAAAGGTTTTGTAAAATTCTGCTGTATACCCATCCGGACCTGGGCTTTTCTTAGTTGGTAGTCTTTTGATGGTTTCTTCTATTTCCTCAATTGATATTGGTCTGTTTAGGTTTTCTATATCCTCCTGACTCAATCTGGGCAGATCGTATGACTTAAGAAATTTATCTATGCCTTCACTATCTTCTAATTTATTGGAGTATAAGGATTCAAAATAGTTTTTGATTATCTTCTGTATTTCTGAAGTGTCTGTTGTGATATTGCCTTTTTCATCACGTATGCTAGTAATTTGAGTTCTCTCTCTTCTTCTCTTCGCTAGCATCGCTAAGGGTCTGTCGATTTTGTTTATTTTTTCAAAGAACCAACTTTTAGTTTTGTCAATTTTTTCAATTGTTTCTTTTGTTTTGATTTCATTAATTTCAGCTCTGATTTTAATTATTTCTTGCCTTCTACTTCTTTTGCTGTTGTTTTGCTCTTCTTTTTCTAGGATTTTGAGATGAAGTATGAGATCATTTATTTGTTGGTTTTTTCTTTTTTTAAGGAATGAACTCCAAGCAATGAATTTTCCTCTTAAAACTGCTTTCAATGTGTCCCATAGATTCCGATATGTTGTGTCTGTGTTTTCATTTATCTCTAAGAATTTTTTAATTTCCTCCTTGATGTCTTCTATAACCCATTGATCATTCAGTAACCTATTGTTCATTCTCCAAGTGATGTATGCTTTTTCCTTCCTTCCTTTATCGTTGATTTTCAGTTTCATTCCATTATGATCAGATAAGATGCATGGTATTATCTCTATTTCTTTATATTGTCTAAGAGTTGCCCTGTGACATAATATATGATCTATTTTTGAGAAGGATCCATGTGCTGCTGAGAAAAAAGTGTAACTGGTTGATGTTGGGTGGTATACTCTATATATGTCAATTAGGTCTAGGTTATTAATAGTGTTATTGAGTTCTATAGTTTCCTTATTCAACTTTTGTTTGGAAGATCTGTCCAGTGGCGAGAGAGGTGTGTTGAAGTCTCCCATGATAATGGTATGGTGGTCTATTAGACTCTTGAACTTGAGAAGAGTTTGTTTGACGAACATAGCTGCACCATTGTTTGGGGCATAAATATTTATGATTGTTATGTCTTGTTGGTGTATGGTTCCCTTAAGCAGTATGTAGTGTCCCTCTTTATCCCTTTTGATTAACTTTGGCTTGAAATCTATTTTATTTGATATGAGTATGGACACGCCTGCTTGTTTCCGAAGTCCATATGAGTGATATGATTTTTCCCAACCTTTCACCTTCAGCCTATGTATGTCTTTTCCTATCAAATGCGTCTCCTGTAGGCAGCATATTGTTGGGTCTTGTTTTGTGATCCATTCTACTAGCCTGTGTCTCTTAATTGGTGAGTTTAAGCCATTAACATTTAGGGTTATTATTGAGATATGGGTTGTTCTTCCAGCCATATTTGTTTATTTCTGTTACTAAACATGGTTTGTTTTCCTCTTTGATTATTTTCCCCCCCTTTACTGTCCTACCTCCCACTGTTGGTTTTCATTGTTATTTTCCATTTCCTCTTCCTGTAATGCTTTGGCGAGGATGTTTTGAAGAGATGGTTTTCTAGCTGCGAATTCTTTAAACTTTTGTTTATCGTGGAAGGTTTTAATTTCATCTTCCATCCTGAAGCTTAATTTCGCTGGATACACAATTCTTGGTTGGAACCCATTTTCTTTCAGTGTTTGAAATATGTTATTCCAGGATCTTCTAGCTTTCAGAGTCTGTGTTGAAAGATCAGCTGTTATCCTGATTGGCTTACCCCTAAATGTAATCTGCTTCCTTTCTCTTGTAGCTTTTAAAATTCTCTCCTTGTTCTGTATGTTGGGCATCTTCATTATAATGTGTCTAGGTGTGGATCTCTTATAATTTTGCACATTCGGCGTCCTGTAGGCTTCTAGGATTTGGGATTCTGTCTCATTCTTCAAGTCTGGGAAGTTTTCTCATATTATTTCATTGAATAGACTGCTCATTCCTTTGGTTTGGAGCTCTGTACCTTCCTGTATCCCAATGACTCTTAAGTTTGGTCTCTTAATGTTATCCCATATTTCTTGGATGTTCTGCTCATGGTTTCTTAACAGTCTTGCTGAGCTGTCTATGTTGTTTTCCAGTTGAAATACTTTGTCTTCATTGTCTGATGTTCTATCTTCTAAGTGTTCTACTCTGCTGGTAGTATTCTCCATTGAGTTTTTAAGTTGGTTTATTGCTTCCTGCATTTCTAGGATTTCTGTTTGTTTGTTTTTTATAACCTCTATCTCCCTGTATAGTTGATCCTTTGCTTCCTGGATTTGTTTGCGTAATTCATTGTCGAGGTGATCTTTCATTGTCTGATTTTGCTGTTTAATGTCTTCCTTGATACTCCAGATCATCTGAAGCATGTATATCCTGAATTCTTTATCTGACATTCCATCTGCTGCAGCTGTTACCTCTTCTAAAATTGCGTTGACCTGCATTGCTTGTGGTCCTTTCTTTCCTTGTCTTTTCATACTGCTTGCATATCTTTCCTGCAGGTGCGGGCGGCGGCTCTGCTCTCTCCTTATTCCAATTGGGGTGTCGTGGCTACCACGCCGGCAGGTCACTGGGCCTGTTCCGGGCGCTGGCGGCGGCTCTGTTCTGCCGCTACTCCAATTGGGGTGACAAGTGTACCACGCCGGCAGGCCACCGGGCCTGATCCGCCGGTCGGTTGCAGGTTTGCCTACCCTGCAGGCGCGGGCGGCGGCTCTACTCTGCCCCTACTCCAAATGGGGTGACGTGTCTGCCGTACTGGCAGGCCACTGGGCCTGTCCCGCTGGTCAGTCGCAGATCTGCCCACCTTTCAGGCACAGGTGGAGGCTCTGCTCTGCCCCTACTCCAATTGGGGTGTCGTGACTACCCTTCCTGCAGGACGCTGGGCCTGTTCCTGGCACGGGCGGCGACTCTGCTCTGCCCCTACTCCAATTAGGGTGGTGTGTGTACCACGCCGGCAGGCTCCTGGGCCTGATCCGCCGGTCTGTTGCAGGTCTGCCTACCTTGGAGGCGTGGGCAGCGGATCTACCCTGCCCCTCCTACCATGCCTGCGGACCCCTGGGCCTGATCTGCAGGTTGGTCACAGGTCTGCTCACCTTGCGGGCACGGGTGGCGGTTCTGCTCTGCCCCCACTCCAATTGGGGTCAGGTGACCACCACACCGGCAGGGCCTGATCCGGGCGTGGGAGAAGGATCTGCTCTGCCCCTACTCAAGTTGGGGTGACGTGTGTACCACACTGGCAGGCCACTGGGCCTGACCCGCCAGGCTGTCACAGGTCTGTTTACCTTGCAAGCGCGAACGGCGGCTCTGCCCTGCCCCTCCTACCACGCCCATGTAGCACTGGGTTGCGGGTCTGCCCACCTTGCGGGTGCGGGTGGCGGCTCCGCTCCGCCCCCTCTCCAATTGGGGTCACACGGTCACCACACTGGTGAGCCGCTGGGCCTGCTCCGGGCGCTGGCGGCGGCCCGTCTCCTCCCCTCTGGCGCGACGACAAATTGAGGAGACTCGGGTGTCTGTGCCTCATCCCCCCTACCAGGAGACCAACTGTTTATGTTGCCGCTGGTATTGATGAAGTTCTCTCCTCCGCCGCTTTCTGATGACATCAGATGTCTGCCATGTTGGTATCCTATGCGAATGGCAGCATTTCG
Source organism: Marmota monax (assembly GCF_021218885.2). Lineage (NCBI taxonomy): Eukaryota > Metazoa > Chordata > Mammalia > Rodentia > Sciuridae > Marmota > Marmota monax. The sequence continues at coordinate 3,290,744 of NW_026695236.1, read as the reverse complement.
TTCCCCTTGCCGGGCAACCAAAGCAATGGGTGAGTCCTGACCAGCCCTCAGCAGGACCTGGACCGAGAAGCAGTTTCCGCAGGTTCCTAGCCCCGGGCCAGGGAAGTTCCGGGAGCTGGAACTCGGCTGCTCTGTGCTCGGTGTAAGCTCCTATAAGTGTAGGCTCCAAGAAGCAGTCCCCGCGGGCTCAGTTCCGGGAGCCAGAATTCGGCCGCTTAGTGCTTGGTGTATGCTCTGATAGGAGCAGGGTCCAAGAAGCAGCCTCCGCAGGCTCCGCAGCCCTGGGCCAGGGCGGTTCCGGGACGGTTCCGGGAGCCGGAACTCGGCCGCCCCGCGCTCGGTGTTCGCTCCGATAAGATCAGGTTCTAAGAAGCACCCAGGCACTGAACCCTAGCAATCTGTCTGCAAGCCGCAGGTGAATTGCAGCCTGAAATTACCTGTTCTATGGCTGAATGGGCTGCGGTCAGTCGAAAACAGGTATGGTGACATCAGCTTTCCAACATGGTGGCTGCTGGCCTCCTCTGTGGTCTGACCGGTGTGGAGAACCGAGATGGACCGCTTCCTTCCCCCGTCTCGAACCCAGAATTCAGCCCTGAGTACGGTGCTTGCACGGCTGGCAGAAACTGCAGCGCTGTATCCCTGCGTCGCTATCTCCTCGTTTCCCAGCGCGCGCTGCAGACTCTAGCCGCGGGGCGATTTGCTGAATAAGCAGTGTTACCCTCCGTGCGACAAACCTCTCTCGTTTGAGTCCCCGTAGCCGATCCTTGTGCGATGGAAATCCTTCCTCCAGGTTCCGGAGCACCCCACTATTGCTGGAAATTCCTAACAAGATATCCTTTAGCTGTCCTGACTTGTCATACTCCCACACAGTGAAGCAGCACACGGGGGCAATGCACTCCCCTCGCCGCCATCTTCCTTCTCTCCTGGATTTGTTTTCTGCTGAAGTGATTCTATTGCTATTCTTGGCTACAGGAATCAGTAGGCTTTGTCTTCAAGGTTCAGCTTCTCAGGTCCCTCGGTATACTCTGTGCTCTATCATTATTTCCCAATGGTATCAAGCTTCAATCATACACCTTTGCTGGTCGAACACACTATAGATAGCCCTTGCCTATGGCAAGTGCCCTCTGGAGCCCTTGTTCTTTCCCGTTGATAGATCTCAGTGAATACCATCCCAATCCACTTGAGATCCAATAACTTAGAACCTCAAAGAGAAAGGATCAGAGTCTCTTTTCCTTTTCCCTCCCCAGGGCTGCCTTCTTCCACAGCTCCAGAGATATCATCCACATTGAGCCCCTCGGGATACATCCAGCACAAGAGATTACAATATAAATGATGCCCTCTGGAGCTGGGCAACCCAGCATTGACTCCCCCACCTAGCCCTCAAGGCTAGCTTTTTACCCAAGGGGAATGGAAAAGAACAGATCTTTCAAATAGTCCATCCCATTATTCTCTCATTCCAAGAAAGTTGGTCTCTTAGAATTGCATAATTCACTCGTGACTCTTGCAAAATAAAGATTCACTCCCATGTGATTTTCTGATTTTCTGAAGCTTGATTCTTTTATTATTTTTTAAAAAATATTTTTCTGGTCCTCTAGATACCCCATTACACAAATAATAATAGCTATCTTTTAGTTAGCAGATATGGTACTAATACTTTACATACATTAACTTATCTGTCTTGCAGAAGAATTGTGAGTCTAATAGTGGAGTTAAAATGGACAGAAATTTCGCTACAAGGTATAATTTAACAAAGATTACATGAGTGAGGGAAGTGCAGTGCACCAAGAGAGCTCTGAGGAAAGAGGGGTTATATCTAACCAAAAAGGCTCATTTAATCAACATTCAACACTTAATGATTTTGTGCCTTTTACGTCCTGGTCTCAGGAATCTCACAGACCATGGAGTAAAGGACAAGGAAACAGATTGCCTCCACAGTGTGATTTGATAACTGCAATCAGGCCATTAGGGCAAGCTTCTTGGAAGAGGTGACATGTCAACTACATTGAAGGATTGAGGGGCTTCTGAGCAGACCAGGGTTGGTATCCCTGATATATCAGAGTTGCACCTGGTTTTCATTACACCAGCCCCATCCTCTGGAAGAGAAAGAAGGAGAGAGGAAGAGGGAGGGGGAGAGGGAGGGGCAAGGGGTCATTAGCTTTCCCCATTCATTTCTCCTCTGAGGCCCTAATTTTGAAGACTTTAATAGTAACCAGTCCTTCCCCTCCATACAACTGTCTTGTTTTTTTTCCCATTGCAGATTGCACTTCACTTTTCCTTACTTAACTCTATACAGTTTGTGACCTCCTCTCCAATTTACCAATTCTGATTCACATGTTCCTTCTTTCTCCCACAGAAAAGAAACAGCCAGCTTTTGGATTTCCAAACTTCTTGGAAAAGGGCCAAGCTTCCATAAACTCCACAATATTATTATGTGAATTAAAATGTTCACATGCTATCAACCATGCAGACTCCAACATTTATTTTGGAAAATATTACATTTGGAAAATGGGAAGCATTCCAGAGCATTCCCTTACCTTGAAATACCAGTAGACACAAGGGTATTTTGAGATCATTTCTTGCTCAAAAGTTAGCAAATAATCTGTGCAAATAGACACATAAAATTGCCTTAAGTAACATTAGTTAAGGACTCTAGGGGTTAAAATTTTCCTATAGTGTCTTTGTTGGGAAATTCGGGACAAAAGGCTGCAATTCTAATTCAGTGAAGCAAACTTTCAAAATGTCTTTGAGTTAACTTCCACTTGGCTCTAATTGAACATTTCTCTTCCAATCACTGATGATTAGACCTTGCTCAGTTGTACTTTTTCCAAGATCTTAACATGCTTTAAACTCCGTCCTTCTGGCTATAACAGACAAAACAGCCCAGATCCCTAGAGAGAATGATAGATATCTAAACCCTAAAGGCTCAGCACCCTACATCCCTCAAAGCCTATAGATTCCTCCCTTACTCTCCTCTTCCATCGTTTTCTTCTCAGCTTGGTTTTGCAATTCTAAAGCCTCAAGAGGATAGAACCACAGGGTCATTTGTCTTAGGGAAGATCTTATTGATATACCACTTTTTTAGAGGTGGCTGAATTCCTAGTGACTATGAGTTTGCAGGGGCCACAATACAAATGAGATTGGAGGGCCTAGAGAAAAAAGGCCTGGAACGACAGACAGGATGAGGTTCTTCGTGGGTATTCTTTCAGGTTTTGAAATCTAATAAAGTCTGAACTCAATGTTGTCCATCATCTCATTTATGACAGAGAAACCCCAATATGTGTGTGTGTGTGTGTGTGTGTGTGTGTGTGTGAGTATGCATAGAGGAAAAGTAAGAAGGCATATAAAAAATTCCCTCTGGGAAAGGAAGTAAAATTAAATGGGGATAAACGCAATCTCTTGAATCATATATAATGTTTTACATTGAAAATGTATATGTGTAATGTGGGTAATTAAATATAATATGATTAAAATAAATGAAAAACATTTTTTAAAATTATATAGAATTCTATGTAGTAATACAGAAAGCTAGCCAAGAAATAGCAAGTTAATATTAGCAAGTTTAAAGTGACATTCTAAGTTCAGTTTTGGTGGAAAATGTAAATACTTCCATACACAATTAAAGGTACATGCATAATATACATGAATAATATACAAGAAGTTATAACTAGTTATTTCTGGGGGATGAAATGAAGTGGAATTTTAACTTTTTATATTGTATAGTCCCTATTTTATTTGAATAATTCATATTGGTATGTTTTGATTTTCCCACCAAATTAATTGTCTGACAGTATTATGTCCTTGTTTATGTGATATTGCTTTCACAAGCCTGAGTAGTTTTAGTGAACCGATATCCTTTAAAACATAACACCATGCTGACTGACTGAGACCTTACCTCATCCCAAATGATAATGTTCATGGAAGGGTCTCATGTTTAATAAAGATTCCAGCTTTCACAGCTGTGCCTTCCTTAAACAAAAATTTTCTTCTGCTGCAAATTTCCTTCTTTCTTTTATTCTCTGATGAAATTCCTATTAATCCCTCAATACCACCTTAGTCATTAGCTTTTCCCAAATCCCTAGAAAGTATTATTAATTTCCATATTGTTCCTCCAACAGTTGTAACATACTTATATTTCTACAAGTTACTTCATGTATTTTAGTTCCTTTTTTCAACATGTTTCCTCTTTTGAATTGTGGGTTACACAGGGTGGGGATAATATCTTACTTTTTCTGTGCTGCCTGCTATGGTTTGAATATGAGGTGTCCCCAAGAAGCTCATGAGACAATGTGGTAAATTTCAGAGAAGAAATGATTAGATTATGAGACTTATTGCCTCATGAATGGATGGATCCATTTGATGGACTAATAATTGAAATGGATTACTGGGTGGTAACTGTATTAGGTGGAGCATGTCTAGAGGAAGTAGGTCACTTGTGTGTGCCTGTAGGGATTATATTTTGCCCCTGTTTCTCTCTCTCTCTTTGCTTTTAGGCTGCCATGAGCTGAGCAGCTTCCTTCTGCCACACTCTTCTGCCATGATGCTCTGCTTCGCCTTAGCCCAGATCAATGGAGTCAGTTGTCTGTGGAATGAGCATCTGAAACCATGAATCAAAAAAAAAACTTGTCCTCCTCTGAGTTGTTCTTGTCAATATTTTGGACACAGCAATGAAAAGCTGACTAATACACTGCCTCAGAATTTAATATAATGAACAGCACTTAGAAGGTGTTCAATTAAGGGGCTGGGATATAGCTCAGTGGTAGAGCATTTGCCTACTGTGTGTGAGGACCTGGTTTGATCCCCAGCACTAGAGGGAAAGAAAAAGGTGTTCAATTGAAATGTTTGTTTCTCCAGCCTTTCCTAAAATACAAGTTTAAGATCTAATGAACTCCAAACATGGCTACTATCGATAGCACCTGAAGAGGTATATAAAAACACAGATGCTGATACTCCTCTCTAGCTATTTGCAATACAAATCTCCAGACGATTTTTTTCTCTTCATTTTCTCTCTTACCTTTCCTTAATTTTCCATTATGAGCAATTCAATCCAAAGTCATTAGCTAGACCTGAACAAGGTAGGCATCTATATGATGGTGGGGAAGGAGACTCAGCATGGGGTGACAAAGCCTAAGCTAGGTGAGGAGGTTATGGGTGGGAAAGGTATAGAGGATGGAAGTCAGAGCCTGTGTAGAGTAAGGAGGGCATTCATACAGAAAGTGATGCAGGGGTGGCCTGAGAACCACAATGGTTTCAGAGCCTGATGGGTTTAGAAGGATGAGGTAGTTCAAACAAGATGAGGGTATTTCTATGCAGCAACATTCTGCTTGAATATGATGCGAAAGTCCCAAGCTGGTAAGAAGGGTATCTTCATGGATATTGGGGAACAAGTGAGATAAGATTAGTAAATAATTTATTGATGAGCATTTCCTTACTGTTGGAGAGTTACAAATGTGGAGAAGGAGAAAACTAGGATGACTCTTCTGATCTTGGAATAGAATGGGAGGCTTATAGGGTTTTCAATATAGAAAGATACAGAAGTAAATATAGATAAAGATGCATATATATAAAAATCTGCATATCTATATCTCTATCTAGATTAGCATATATATATATATATATATATACACACACACACATATATATAGTATTGTCTACTTGAAAGGTTGCTGAAACAACAGCACCTCAATAACATGGGGCATACCTAGCATCTACTATCTTGATTTCTGTATACTTCACAAAAAGGAACCCGAGTTCTCTGAAGAATTAGTGGATTCTAGTGCTGCGACAGTGAAAGCAAAGAAAGAACTTGGACATCTTGTGCCAAAAGCCAGGCTGTTCAAAGAATAATAGGGGTATGTCTAAAGTTCCCAAACAGTATCTTAAAAGAGCTTCCAGTAGTCAGAGTTGGGATAATTTGAGCATCAAAATGAGTAATGATATTAATGTACTATAACCCATTAAATAAAATAGGAATCCATGTGGGATTCTAATATAAATGAGTTGAAAGTTTGATGACGAACAATGTGTTTCCATAGTCTTAAGGTTCTTTCCCATTGAAAACATATTAATTACACAGGGAAAAGGAGTGACTTAATAATGGAGAAGCCTGACAGACGCCATTTACCAAGTAGCCAGAGTACCCATAACTAGCAATGAGACAAATCAAAATTGTGTGCCATCTGATAGGATGCAATGGCATTACTTCTATGTTATTCTTTTCAGAGATACATAATCAGAATCTAGGGTGAGGAAATTTTTGACAAACAATTTGAAGGACTATAATTTTAAAATGTCAATGTCATGAAAATCAGTGAAAGACTGAGGAACTGTTTTCAGAGTGAAAGAGACTAAAGAGACATGACATAAATATAACATATGATTCTTTACTCTGCTTTTACTATAAAGGATGTTGAGGGAGCAATTTATAAAACTTGAATTGAGTTCGAGGAGTAAAGAGTAATGAAGTGTTGATGTTAATTTTCCTAGGTTAGATGGTTTGTTATTGTTGCTACGTAAGGGAATATTCTTATTTATAGGAAATACACTATTTGAAAATGTTAGGGTACCATGCCAACAACCAACACTTAAATGTTCAGGAAAAAAATGTTACTTACAACTTTTCTGAAAGTTTTATTTCAAAATAAAAAGTAAAATAAAATAAAATTTCAAGGCATCTGTGGGACTTAAAAGTTCTTCAGGTTATTCCAATAACTCAGGCTTGAAAACTACTAGGTTTTAACAATGTGAATGTATCCTTATATTTAACTTGGGTTTTCTCTCTACATATTAATTCTTTCATCGTGTGAAGTGTTTAGAAAAACATGAATTCCTTGACCTAACCTGAAATTCACTGACTCAGAATCTCCAGAGGTAAAGCATGTATATTTTTATTTATAATAAGTAGTTCTTGGGGCTGGGGATGTGGCTCAAGCGGTAGCACGCATGCCGTAGCGTGCTCGCCTGGCATGTGTGCAGCCCGGGTTCGATCATCAGCACCACATACAAAGATGTTGTGTCAGCCTAAAACCAAAAACATAAATATTAAAAAAATTCTCTCTCTCTCTCTCTCTCTCTCTCTCTCTATATATATATATATATATATATATATATATACACACACACACACACACACACACACATATATATATATATATGTAGTTCTTAGTGTCCTGGGGTTGTGGCTCAGAGGTAGAACGCTCACCTAGCATGTGCGAGGCACTGGGTTCGATCCTCAGCACCACATAAAACAAAATAATGACATTGTGTCCACCTCTAACTAAAAAATAAATTAAAAAGTAGTTCTTGGGATCAGAGAAGTTTGGGAAACACCACAATTCATGATGGAGGTAACTGAACCTTTTGTCCAAAGCATGTAAGCAGTGGGTGAAGAAGAAAAGAAACTAGGGAATTAAATTTGTGCATTGAGGAATATTAGTTGACAGAGCAGAGTTAGACACCATCTGCAGATGGTCTGCAGTTTCCTGGCTCCTTGTGGAAGCTGGGAAGGTCTCTGTCCTATGCACTCAGGCTGGAACCAGCAGGGTTTTAGGCAGAGGAAGTTTGGTGAAGCTAATTAGATTTGAGAGGCCATCTCAGCTTTCCGCAAAGTTTGTGCAAGCTTCAAGACTTGACTGCCAGCCCTTCTGGCTAGCACAGGCTTGTATTCCTTGCTTGGCTCTGAAGGCCCAGATTACTCTGCATCCTACGTAATGCTGAATTTTCACTCATGTGTCTGGCAGCTCTATGGGATGTAAACCAAAATGTGTATAAACCATTTTAAGGTGTGATTAGCAAATTTTCAGTTATTCATTTTATATGGAAATAAACAACTGCTGTTTTTCTTGGTTAAAGTGTGTGTGTGTGTGTGTGTGTTGTATTAGGGATTCAGTCTAGCTTAACCACAACCTCATCCCTTTTTAAAATTTTATTTTGATATGGGGGTCTCACACTAAGTTGCTGAGGGTCTTGTTAAGTTGCTGAGGCTGGCCTTGAACTTGCCTCCTGCCTTAGCCTCCTGAGTCACTGGGATAACAGGTGTGTACTAGTATGCCAGATTCTTGGTTAAGATTCTCAAGCCATCCTAGTCCCCAATTTTTTTTTTTTAATTCATAAAATGATCTGTAATGAGGGACTGGGATAGTAGCTCAGTGGTAGAGCACTTGCCTGGCACATATGAGGCACTGGGTTCAATCCTCAGCACCACATAAAAATAAATAAATAAAATAAAGGTATTAGGTCATCTACAACTAAAAAATTTTTAAAAATCTGTTGTGAGGATTATAGGTGAATGTTAATAACAGACATAAACACTTAAAACAATATTTAATTCAACAAAATAGCAATTATTATTGGTACTTTTGCTGCTGTCATTACTCTTTATGCAATTGTCAATTCTTCTTACCTTTTCCTGTTACTTCTCCTTTCCCACCTCCCTTCCAAATGCATTATCTTCTTCTATTATCAACTCTCCTAAACTACTAATAACCAATAATGTAAAGACATAAACATCTAAATAACACTAATTTAAAATTTTAAAAAAATATTTATTTTTTAGTTTTTTTTTAGGTGGACACAATATCTTTATTTTATATTTATGTGGTGCTGAGGATCAAACCCAGTGCCTCATGCTTGCTAGGCGAGCACTATACCACTGAGCCATAATTTTTAGCCCTAAAAATTTAATTATACTTTTTATTTTACAAGAAAAAAGTACTATTTCATGCCTGGCATCTACCTGGATTTTGTCTTTACCTGGGATGCAAATATGATTTTTGAAATACAGACTCCTAAGAGCTCATCATCTGGCAGGAATGTTAGAGTAGGTATTGGTTAAGTACATGCTTCGAGATTTGCAAACAGCCTTTCATTCTCTTTGGTGGCAGGATGTGGGGTGGGGTGTGTCTCACCCCTTTACTAGTTATGGTATTTTGATAGGAAACTGTCATTTGAAGTAAAAGAGTCCTCTTTTCTTTCTTTCTTTTTTTTTTTTTTTTTTTGGTGGGGGCATTGAACCCAGGGGCACTTTACTACTGAGCCATATCCCCAGTCCTTTTTTCACTTTGAGAGAGGTTTTGCTAAGTTGCTTAGGGTCTCACTAAGTTGCTGAGGCTGGCCTCGAACTTGCAATCTTACTGCTGCAGTCTCCTGAGTCACTGGGATTACAGGTAGTTCCTTCATTTCTGAGAATCAGAAACAAGGACTTGCCTGGCTCTCTGGCTGACTGACCTCCACTGAGATGGCAAGTGAATACAGGACATGGAAGGAGACATGTAAGTAAAGATTGGGATGAGGCACTGGAAACAGAGGCTGCTGTGGAGGGAAGAAAGGGTGTTATGGTTTGGATGTGAGGTGTTCCCCAAAAGTTCATGTTTGAGACAATGCAAGAGGGTTTATGGGGGAAATGATTAGATTATAAGAGCCTTAACAAAATCAGTGAAGTAATTCCTTAATGGAGATTAATTGAGTGGTAACTGAAAGTAAGTAGGGTGTGGCTGGAGGAGGTGGGTCATTGGGGTGTGCCTTTGGGGGTATATATTTTGTATCTGGCAAGTGGAATCTTTCTCTGTCTCTGCTTTATGATCATCACGTGAGCTGCTTCCCTCCACCACACTCTTCCACCATGATGTTCTGTCTTACCTCCAGCCATTAGGAATGGAGCCAGTTGTCTATGGACTAAGACCTCTGAAACTGTGAGCCCCCAAATAAACTTTTCCTTCTCTAAAATTGTTCTTGTCAGGTCTTTTAGTCAAAGCAGTGAAAAGGATGACAAAAACAAAGGGAAACTAGTATGATTAAGAGGCAATAGGGGATTGATTGTTGGTGGGACTGTGCAAAGTGGTTGAGGACCCAGAGTCTAAAATCAAAATGCTGAGATTAATATCACATCCCTGCTCACCTTTGAGCCTGGGCAAGTATCTTGTTTATGAGTGCCCACATTTTCCTCATTATTAAAATAGTGATAGTTATATGCTCTCTTTACAGGGTGGTGTGAGAATTAAATGCTCAATAAATATTGCCCCACTTTACTTCCATGAAATATGTCTAGGATGATGATTGTTGTGTTCGTTATAGTTAGCCATGAGAGATAGCACAGGAAGGGGCCATGTGACCTGGCTACATGAGGGACACAGGCAACACATTGCTGTTCCACAGCTCTTTGTTCTGCCTCCAAGAGAGCAGGAACGTTATTTGCCTTGCTCTAGCTGCCCACAACAGCTAGAATAGGCTCACATTGCAAAAACTCAGCAGATACTTCTCAAATGGATAAGGAATTAATGCACACCCAGAATGTATCTAAATCCTTTATTCATCAGATAAACTCCTACTACTTTTTTTTTAAATTATTTTAGTCGTAGATGGACAATTTGTTTATTTATTTTATAGAGTGCTGAGGATCAAACCCAGTGCCTCACACATGCAAGGTAAGCACTGTACTGCTAAGCCACAACCCCAGCCACACTTCTTAAAGACTTATTTCAAGTCCTTTCAATCTATCTTGGCTTATTCCTCCAGAATCCAAAGAAAATTTAGGCACAGTCTCTGCCTTTATGTATCAGTACATCTTACATATCACTTTTATTTAAATTTCCTTATTTGTCTTTCCCATTACACAGGAGAAATGACAAAGGCAAGGATTGACTATTTTAACCTTTGGTAAAAGAATACCATGCAAGGGATTAATTTACACTTTTATTTCTGCTTGGAGAGACCTTGACAATGTGTTATTAAGAGACAAAAGCTATAGTCTCTTAATAGTCTCTTAGGAGATAGCAGGCAGAAATCCTGGGATATGGAGTTTGGGATCCATGGCAGACTTTCTAATCCTGTTGCCAAGGAAGGACCTTTGGTGTCTAAGGGTCAAGACAGAACTTCTTTTGGTAGTCATTTTAGCTGAGGGCATAAAAGGACCTATTGTCTGGGAGAGGAATGAAAATAGCACTTTTGTATTTTATGGATGAAATGCAGAGTGGGCTGGCCTCTAGTTTTGAGGTTTGTAAAGTTCCAACATCTGACTGGTCTGAGTGCAGCATCCCAGAACTGAAGGCAGAGCTTGAGGGAGAATGGTTGTATGTGACAGAAAGCACTGAGTGCTAAATGCTACAGATGCTAAGATCCAGAAGGGCATTTTCAGTTGATTATGGCATTAAGAGAATGGTCTCTCGTGAAGCCACCCTCCATCAAAGTAACTATTAGCCAGTGCAGTGAGCACTCTGCAGCAGCTACAGGGCCAGGCTGGCAGTGGGAGGGCAACTTCCAACAGCAACACTACACTGCATCAAGGAATAGCAGTGGATGCTACCAGAACTGAGCTTGAAGTAAAAGTCAAATGGACCTCCAAATTGAATAGTGTTCCCCCTTTAGTGTTCTCAGGATACTTAAGAAACTTAGAAGAGAAAGGGATCTCAAGAGAGTGTCACCAGATTCTCCACTAATCTAATATGAAGAGACAAGACATTTTTCATTTAATTAGAAAAACTGAATATATCATCATAGCTTACATCATAGCTTCAACAGAAGTGCTTTGGTTTCTCCCATATTGCTTGGGATATGGTGTGATGGGATTATAAAGTGATCAATATGAGCAATAATGGTGGAATGTGATGGACATCATTATCCAAAGTATATGTATGAAGGCACGAATTGGCATGAATATACTTTGTATACAACCAGAGAAATGAAAAGTTGTGCTCTATATGTGTAATAGGAATTGTAATACATTCTGCTGTCATTTGTTGAAAAAAATCAATAAAAATAAAATTAAAAAATAAAGTGTGATCAATATGGTTTCCACAAATCGGGTTGGGAACCTACTTAGTCCTCCTTTTATATTCCTCAGGGCATAGAAACAGGTTATTAAAGTAGAAAGACTACATTTTATAGTGTATTCTAGATACATGCTGCCAATCTACCTGCACCCCACCAGACCATGATTAAAGATGAGGACAGGTTTATATTGAATGCCCAAATTACTATCATTTAAACTTCATCTCATCTGAGAACAGGAAGTCATGTCTTTTATGAGGCTTCTCTGTATAAAGTAGGTCTTTCCTCCTCCTGGTCATTCACATGTTCCACAAATCCATACTGCTGTAGCCACCCCCATGGTTCTAGATTGCTCATCAGAGCTCAACTACCTCACCTCCTTCGAACCCAGGGTTGATTTTATCAACCTGTCATGGTCTCAGGGGAAAAGGAAGGGCTTTTCTTCTTTTTACTAAATGTTCTCAAGGGTATATACAGACCCTTCCTTTAATTTCCCACAGCATAATGAGGTCCAGGCTATAATATTTAGCAAAATTTTACAGAACATGTAAGGATATAAGAAAGGGAGTTATAAAACTGACAAATTTAAAAATGACTTCCAATTCTGAATGCTTCAGTCCCCAGGCCAAGTCACAGGCTATCATAAGATCTTGAAGGATGCCTCTCTGCCTAGTTCCCAAGAATAGGTTTCCTGGCAGGGTTTGCTTTCTTCTCCCTTTGGGGGTGACCTCCAGTGAGTTAGTTCACTCTACTAAAAGGTCCAACTCTCCAGTATCCCCAGGAGAAGCCACATTTCTCCCTCTAGTTTCTCTAGTCTCAGTCCTGCCTCTCCTATTCTCATTTCCTGCCCACTTCCTCTGGGGTAACTCCAGTCTTCCCTCATTCGTGGGGTCTGCCCTGTCTCTGCGGCTTCTGAGGGACTTCCACATTAAAACAACATTTCCAATGGGGCACGTTCTCCAAAGTCTGCATTTGAGTATTACTACATGTGAGATAATAGTAGGCCATCTTTTTTGCACAAGGAGGCCTCGTCCAGCACTTCATCCAGCATGAACTCAAAATCAGAACCGTAGTTTCCCTTATAGTCCTAAAGTCTTCACCTCCAATCTCCTGTAAGAAGGCATTTCAACAGGAGCCACAAGCATTTCCTCTAAAATAAATAATACTGTACAGGCTGGGGTAGTCTACATCCACACTGGAAACATTTCTCCAAAGGCAAATTAGCTGTAGGATGTATCTATGACCAAAATAAATATAATTTTTAATGTTATTATGCAGAGAAGTTTACCTCTTTGGAGATGTAGCTGTCAAACATGCGTAACTAACTTGGCCCACTTAGATAATTTCCCTAAACCAATTATAAATCTGCTTCAAGATGAATAAAATTTCCATCTCATGCAAAAACTACTAAAATTACAACTTTGAGCCACAGTCCTCAGCCCAAACTTCAAAAATCTCAGGCCCATTTTCAGCCAGGGTTCTAGTTAGAAGCGCTGTATGACTATCTACCCTAGCACTCTCTGTTTTTCTTAAGGGTAAGTCTAACCTCTAAGATAAGGACAGAAAGAAAATTGTGGACTTCTTCCTAGAGGGCATAACCTTTTCCCTACCACATAAATATGGAACTAATTTTGATTTCTTTTTGTTGAACTATAGATACCTGGCTTGTTAACAATAATTCAAAAAGACTTTTAAAAGGTTAAAGAATTGTTAGCCAAATTGTGAAATTGTGATTCTTTAGGGATTCAATTTCTGTAGTCATAGGTCATGCAGATTTAAATGAACTTGGAGGTGTATATTTTAGAGGGTGTAGGTTGTGGAGACTGTCAATTCTGATAAATTGAAACAAAAGTTGGATTTTTCTCAATACATTTCTGAATAGACTTTAGAATTTTACAATTAACCACAGCTGGCACGTGCTCACGTTTATTTCCATTTAAATTGGCCATTAGCTCAAACAATAAAAATAGATTTTTGCCTATCATAAACTTAAAAATTACCAATGGGGAATGACATTTCAATTCTTAAAATACAATTGGATATATAGTAGACAGAAAGGAGGCAAAGATAAATTTCTGTTTTCTTTTCTTGCCTCCAGTTCTATTTGTTCAAGTATTTATTGACTTCTATGTGCCAGGAACTATGCTGAGTCCTGCAGTTGCTAGCAAGATGAAAGCTCTAGTTTCTCTAGTCTCAGTCCTGCCTCTCCTACATGTCTTTTGTCACCTGGCCAGGATAGATGGAGATGAGAGAGGAGGCAGGAAAATGTTCACTAAAATATTATAATAAAAAGACTTCTCAGGGGGCTGGGGATGTGGCTCAAGCCGTAACAGGCTTGTCTGGCATGCGTGGGGCGCTGGGTTCCATCCTCAGCACCACTTAAAAATAAAGATGTTGTGTCCGCCGAAAAACTGAAAAATAAATATTAAAAAATTCTCTTCTCTCTCTCTCTCTCTCTCTCTCTCTCTCTCTCTCTCTCTCTCTCAAAAAAAAAGACTCTTCTCAGATGATAGCAGAAGTATGGTGGAAGCACACAGAAGAGCAGGTAACGCTACCCACAAGGCTTCTAAGAGAAGCTGCATTCGAAGTGGACCTTCAAAGGTGAATAGAAGGTCATGAAAAGAAGGGGAGAGGAATTAAGTATTTATCTGATGTTTGTCTTCCTACCAGATCAACTTCAAGTCTTGCGTAGATAGAAAATGGGTCTTGCTCAGTTCCCTATTCCTGACATCCAGCTCAGCACTTGGAACGCTCAGGTATTTTAAAATACTTGTTGACCAACAGATTGAATGGTATTTCAGGCGAAAAGAAGCACATATACAATAACAAAATAACACAATTATTTTTCCTGACTGTGCTTATAATCTTTGTCCTATTAGCTTCTACAAAGGAAAGAAATACATCTTAAAAGAATTTAAAAAGGACAGGCCTTGTAGAGAAACCAGAAGACCTGCATTCTAGTTCCAGCCCTGTTATTAACTAGCTACATGGCTTTAAATAAATGTTTAGTCTATATATCCTTAGTTTCCTTGCTTATAAAATAGTCTTTTAAGGGTATACTGTTGCAAGAAAAAAGGAAAGAATGAGGGGGGAGGAAGAGAAGACTAATAGAAGAGAAAAATATTGCACTGATTTTTTTCTTATTTTTCTAAATTCGAAATTAATACTTGCATCCCAGCTTTAAGTTGGCAGACTTCATCCATACAATCACTTCATCAAAATTGTAACACTGACAAAAAGATATTAAAAATGTTCAGGAAAGGAACTCCCCTTGGATCAGAAACTGATTAAATGAGAAACCAGATCAATGACCTGTGGCTGTTGCTCTTGGTCTTGAGTAGCCCTTAGGTGGGGCCTTGGTCTCTCTAGCAAAAGAGGTAGACAGGAAGATAAATTTGAATGAAAAGATAAGCAGAAAGGAGATTATAGAGACTTTATCATTAATTTAATGCAGGCATCTAAAAAATGCTTTTGGGTCACAGATCTCATTGGCAATAGAGGGACGACTATAGATCCCTTCTCAGTATATACTACACTTAAATGTATAAAATAAAATACATAATATTATAAAATCAATTATATTGAAATACAGTTATCAAAATGTTAAAATATTGTGATGCAATAGCAGACAAATAAGAGCTGACTGCTGCTTTACATTATTTTTGAGATCTGCCATAATTATAATATAATATGAAAATATTTATAGTTTCTATTGGTGAAAATGTCACAGGCACTGCCAATACTACTGTGGTTTGTTGTCTATATCCGGATTGTGGAAAATATATCAGTTAGAGGGTTAGTGAAAACTAAAATGTAACTGTAATGTTAGTGAAAATAAAATTGTGATTGTCCAAGTTCATAGATTCTCTTAAATTCTATTCATAGTCTCATAGGTTAAAAAAACTCTGGTCTAACAGAATTTCTGGAAAATTACCCAAGAACAGATGAGATGCAATTTTCGACTTTTCAAAACTGAGATTAGATATTATGCTTCAAATTTTAAAAGTTCACTTAATACTAGCAAATAAAAAAAGAAAGAAATATACCTTGAAACATAGAGTAAGACGTTAGAATATTAGAGATAAAGAGAAAATCCTAAAAACCAGACAAGTAGAAAGACAGATAACCTACAAAAGAAGAAAAATGAGAAACATTCGATATCTAATTAGCAAATTCTATGCAAGAAAACAATAAATACTTTTAAAATGCTGAGGGAAAATTTACTTTGAATCTATAATTCTACAGATAACCAAATTTATCTTTAGTTTAAATGAAGTGAGAGTAAATTAATATTTTTGGATATTTAGATACATAACAATTAGCACTTAGGAACTAAAAATAAATTCTAGTGAGAAAAAAAAATAGTATAGAAGGAAATGTTAGAATGCCAGTATAATATATCCTAGCTGGAAAAAATTATGTAGCATAGTAGTATATAAAGTGAAAGGTGAAAGGTGAAGGGGCTCTGCTTCATCCCTTTATTGTGTATTCCCACATAGCTTTTTCAATGATTATGTAAACAAGTACACAATTACGTATACATGCAATACCTTTTATTATTTAAGCAAAAATTTGCTCTGTATAAAAGAGCTTGTGCTCTTTTCCCCTTTCAATATAACATCATGAACACCTTCAATACTGGCATACCTTACTATTTCTAATATCTATATTCCATAACATGAATGTATCATAATTTATATATGTCCATTTACTATGGACATTTAGATTTTTACATTTTTTTCTCTTATAAAAATGCTTGGAAACAAAACAATGCTTGGTAAATTTTTTTTTGTCTTCATTTCTGTAGAACAATGACCTAGAATTAGGATTACTGGATCATAGGATATGTACCTTTAAAATATTGATAGATCCTGCCAACATAATTCTAATAATATTGCTAACTTACGGGTAGACTCAAAGAATATAATATGCAGTATTTCAAAGAAGGAACTCTGCACACATGAGAATAGACACAGAATTTGGTCGAGTTTTTTTTTTTTTTTTTAAGAAAGAGAGAAAATTTCCATTATTTTGAGTACATAAGACAGATGGCTTTGTCCTCCAGACCATGTGGAAGATAGTTTCTCCAAAAGATTACATACTAATCTTAAGAGATTTAATATGCAAGGAAGTCTTGTTCAGTTAGGTCTTATTCTGTTAACATCAGATTATCAAATAAATTCTTCAGATAATTTTATCTTTACAAGATTATCTCAATGAGAAATACTTCTACCTTTGTACTTGATTCTAACCATAATGCAACACTGATTTATACCATGAAATTGAAAATATCCTTGATAAAAGTATCTGCATCATCTTAGAATTTGTAATATGCAGTCATATGACTTACGAGCATGTTTAGACATGTATTTAAGATGTTATGAAAACATATTGAAAATTTTAGAAAAAATATAAAGCATTCATTATTTGAATCTTCAAATGAAAATATAACTATAGAGGGTTAATTACAAAGATACATTTTCAAATTTTTTTTGCAAATACTTGAGTATACCTATATAGTAGATACTGGGCTAGGCACTAAAAACATTGCATTGATTTTGGAGGAAACTGTAGTTTTGAAGAAGTTAATGATTTGCATTTATATCAGTTCTCTAAAATATTTTAAGCAAAAATATATATCCATTTTGCAAATGGATAGTGTAAATTGTAGAGACAAACAATAGCATTTATTTTAAAGTGTTATATTGACAATATAGTATGAGAACCATCTGCCACACACACACATAAAAAAAAATGCAAGAGATGCTCTCTGCCTTCAAAGTATCTTTTACCTTCAAAGCAGCTTTTTTTAATTACCAGAGTTCTAAAAAATGTTGAATGAAAGCAGTAGAACCCTCACAAAGAATATAAACATGCCTGTTCTACATACATGTCATTCATGGTTTCCCAAAGTAAATGTGAAATGTTAGAAAAATGAGGCATCTGATCAAAGAAGGTCACAGAGGTGTAGCAATAAGAACAGAGAGGACATAGCTAAGTCCCAGAAATGTTTAAGAATTACAATATGGTCAACAAGTAGCACATTATAGCTACAATTGTGAGTGGATTCAAACAATGCAATTTAAAAGGGGAACAGGCAGAACATATTTTGTATTATCTACAAAAATAATTATCATTTATTAGAAATAATAACATTAAGGATAATTGAAACCCAAAGTGGATGAGAAGATAATCAGAATTTATCTATTTTCCATGAATTCAAGGGTCCAGGCCCAAGTAAATTACATCAGTTATATATCATAGAACTATAAGAACTTGCAGATATTGTGGAACTCTAGGGTTTATGGATAGTTTCTGTTCCTGGACAGTTTGAGAGGACAGAAACTTGAGGTTAGGATAATATTGCCATAATATGGACCCCCCGAACAAAAATAAAAGATCATTGCTAGAAACTACAGACTGGAGTGATAAATCAAAAATTCTATACTGGAGGCATTAATTTGTTCCCTCAAAATATAGTAGTTCCACACTTGTGTGCTAGGTGCTGAGGGAAAATAAAATGATGAGAAATAGCGCATAGATTCTTCATGAGAAGACCTGAGATATTTCAGAAAGTAAAACAAACAAAAAAAATAGCAAATAAATAAGAAAATTTAAGTTGTAAGTATTCTTGAGTCCTGCTTTTTAAAGAGTATAATGTTTTATATTTTTTCTCTATAAAGGCTTTCATTTATTTATTTTTTAAATATTAAATGTGTTCTATGTACAAGAACTGTGGTATGTGGTACAGAAGGTAATGAGGATGAATCAGATGTATATCTTGTCTTCAGTGAACTTATGATAAGAGGAAAGTTTATTAAAAATACAAAGTTATGTGATGATGATCAGCTTATATTAGTTCATTCGTAACAGGCTATCAAGTTGCATATTTAGTCACTTTAAACAGGAAGATAACACAGTCCAAAAGGGTGAAAAAGAATCAGTTGAGAAGATTAGTTGGTTGTGTTACAGGTAGGCTGATGGTGGGAATTGATGTTTGTGGCTGAGACAGTGCTAAATCTCATTTCATCTTCCATTTAAGGGTTCAGAGAAAGACTACATTTCCTGGTTTTCTTTGAAGATAGATTGAGGTTAAGTGACTAGGTTCTGGAATGAGATATCAAGCAGAAGTAATGTACATACCACTTCAACACTGGCCTTTAAAAGTAAAAACAATTATCAATATCTATTAAAGTTAAACATATGGTTGTGCCATGAACTAAAAACTTCATTCTTAGATGTATGCACAAGACAAACAAGATAGATACATTTTCTATTTTTTCACCTACAAAAGACTAAAGATCATTGCTGGTTTATTCATAATAGCCCCAAACCTGAAACAACTCAAATGTCCTAAAACGTAAAAATTGTGCTGGATTCATACAATAGAGTTTTACACAGCAATAAAAACAAATGACTGACGGCATACAGTAACATACATTAATTTTGTGTGAAGGAAGCTAGATACACACAAAATTCAGTTTATGCTTCCATTAATATAAATTATAAAATCAGGCAAAATGAAGCAATGGGTTAGAAGACAGAATAATGGTTGTATAATATGGGGATGTGCAAAAGAGAAACTTCAGGGCTGAAGAAAAGTCTCTGTTTCTATTTGAATAGTAGTTTTAGGAAATGAAAGGAAATGAAAAAAATCAGTCTGTACACTTACATTTTGTGTATGCTACTGTGTACAACAACTAAAAAATTATGCATGCACACAAAAAGATCAAGCAAGGAAAAAAAAAGAGTGATCCATTAAAGGTCAATAAAGATGGAGGCCTTATACTGGAATCACTATTTAGAGGAAAGTTGCCTAGAAGAGCTGACCAAACTTCTTTGGACTTAATGTAAATAAAAACACCAATCCTTTCTTATCTTAAGCTCTCTGAGATTTAGGGTGCATTTAGTATCTCAGCACAGCCTAACCTTTCTTGGCTAATATTCTATTCATATCCTACAATCTGTCAGGGCTGGTTTTGGCAGTACATCAAGGGAGACTATCTCTCACAGACTAAGTGACACAAAAAACAAATATATAATGAATGCCTAAATCACAATGTCAATTCAGTGAGTGACAAGGAGGAAAAAACCCCACAATTCTCATAAACTTGGGTATCTGGTACCATGATCTAGTTCCCCTTTCCCACTTCAGACAGACCAGCCTGGGAAGTCAAACCATAAGGAAAGTCTGTTTAATGCACCTGATCTTAGAGTATTACATTCGTCAAATGTTTAGCTGGGCGTGGTGTCACATGCCTGTAATCCCAGATGAGGGAGGCTGAGGCAGGAAGATCGCAAGTTTAAAGCCAGCCTCAGTAATTTAGTGAGACCCTAAGCAACTCAGTGAGACCCTGTCTCTAAATAAAAATACAAAGAAGAGTTGAGAATGTGGTTAATTCCCCCTGGGTTCAATCCCCAGTACTTAAAAAAAAAAGTTTTAAGGACATCCTTCCAAGAAAGCCCAAAACTCTGTTACATAATGGTGATAGTCAGTAAGTCTAGAATATGGAGGTCCTTGGGTGATAGTTCTCACTCCCAAGTCTTGCCTGAATTGTCCCAGTGGTTCTTCCTCCTCCTCCTCCTTCTTTCTTCTTTTTTTCTTGATTATAATTCCTTCAGCACACTTTTCTTCTTTAGACAGGTTATTGAAAAAGTCTGACTTTTTAGACAGATGTAGCTGGCTTCTGAGGCACTCTTTTTATATATCTCCTCTTACCTATTTTGATTTTAAATTTTTTCCTCTAAAATAATAATCAAGAACATCAAATAAAGACACTGAAAATTCTATGAAGTATACTTGAATATTTTATAAGATTATTTGAGATGATTTTGTGCAACCCTTGAAGGCTTGAAGTGAAGAAATTATTATCAGAGGCTAGAGAAAAAGGGATCTTTGTTATGTAGTAGAAAAAAGTTTGCTAACATTGTTGCCTGCTGAAATGTGGAAAAGAAAACATATCTAAGAAACTGGCACATTTGGTTAAGGAAATTTCCAGGTACAATATTGAAAATGCCAACTGATTTTTTAATACTATGTATGATTAAATAGAGAGAAATGAGATACAAAAGAAACCATTCACTTTTAAAGCATAATTTGGATAAAATATCAAGAATTTAGGATCTTTGGGTTAAAAAATAACTGATTTTTATTCCCAGCATCTACATTGTAAAAGATTCTGAAATTAATGCATTACTTTAAGGACAAATTTAAATCCAGGATATACTCTAAGACCCTTTGTTAAGACTTGAAAAAATTAAAACTGTTCTTCCTAGAACCTTTAGTCACACAAGAGGCTTTCTGAGTATATCAAAGGCATTTTCATAAGATTCTTGGCTCTAAACCAAAAATAGAAAATATATGTCTCAGAGATTTATGGGTGTGGCTGCTTTCTAATGATGTGTATTATAGTTTGATATATAAGAAGTCCCTAAGTTTTAAAGAGAATTGTATCAGCAGAGGTACTGCCTGTTTGGATTGGAAGGGCATATCTTTCAGTACACCAGCTTTCTATGTTTATGTGATAAACATTTATATTTACATCTTAAAAACTGAATAGAATGTTTTAAATGAGATGAGGTGTGAAAAAACCCTAAAGTTATATTGTAACAAAAAGAGTCTCATATGTAGCTATTTTGTAAAGTTTGTCTATTTTCAACAAAGGGAGTATGTTGAATGTTAGTGGGATTAAGTGTTATACTGAAGTATGAGTAATAGTTTCTTACTGTGCTTGTAACTGGTACAGATTTCTACAATGGTTGCATGTAGATCTGAACAAATACAGTGTTATGAAGTCTTCTGCCTATGATCTTAAGAACTCTTCATTCTTTTTCAATGATATCTTCAAAGCCAGAATATTACAAGAGCAACAAATTTTTGCTTAGCATCTCTTCAAACTTCAAATCCACCGCACATTGACAGATTTGTTTCTTTCTCTCACTGTACATCTTTGGAGAAACCCCTTTATTCACCTTGTTGAGGAACTCTAAGACTTTTTTTCTTAATTTAAAAAAGAAACAATGAAGGTCCAAGGCAGTATCTAATGAATCCACTGTCATAGCCAGTATTAAAGAATAAGTGGGCTATGTAGATTAATGTTGAATGTTACCCTTAAACTTAATGGTGGCATGATGAGATGTCTTTCTTTTGAAAAATAGCCTGATATTATATATTATATTATATATCATAAAAATAAATTCACAGATGTAAACTCCTGGTGTACTGAAAACTGCTCTATTTTCCTGCTCTGAGAAGGATCCTTAGAGTTTTCCTGAAATTGACTCTTTGCTACTCAATTTATCAGCACTGCCATCCTTGGCATCATTGATAACAATAATTCTGGTCTTTTCAGATTAAGTTTCCAGTCTCCATTTAACACTTTATTAAAAGAAAACTCCTGCTTTTAATTATAATTTTAAAATTTCCTTAATTATTGGTGTATATTTGCTATATTCATATTTTCAGTCCTGAGAATTGAACCCAGGGCTTCAGGCAAGCTCTTTGCTATTGAGACCCTACCCCTATACCTAAAATGCTATTTTTATAGTACTGAACATCCCAACATTGCTTGTATTTGATATTTTACTTTAAATGCCTGTCATGAGTCTTGGAGATTATGTGTAATGCATTTTATTTCTTCTAATTTAAATGTAGGATATTATTTATTATTTTCTTATGGACCATCAGGTTTTCAG
This sequence comes from Marmota monax, assembly GCF_021218885.2. NCBI lineage: Eukaryota > Metazoa > Chordata > Mammalia > Rodentia > Sciuridae > Marmota > Marmota monax. Next base: position 3,268,289 of record NW_026695236.1, on the reverse strand, counting down.
AAATGCATTATTGAACTGATTATCAAAGTTAAGTAACATAAAATTTCATTGCTATTCCTGTAATTCTCAATTTTTGAATTGGAAATCTTTAAAATAAATGAATTATCTTGTTCATATTCTGCCATTGTATATTGGGTGTATTGTTGCATCTGGTCCTGAGGAAGACCATGGACTTTGAAGAGGAGGTGATAACTGCATGGTTCTTAAGGCTGCCTCTCATGGGAAGGGAAAGTATGCTTATTGGTGAGAAGAATGATGTGCTTAGATGTTTGGGTAATTGGAGCCATAGAACTATGGCAGCCTCTGCTAGTTGCCAGAATATCTCCATTTTGCTCAGTAACAAACCCCAAAATGTTAGTTGTGCATTTGTTTCATCAATAAAAACTACTAAATTTCCTAGCATCTCTTCCAATGAAGGTGGTTATGTTACTAAACTTTGGCCATGGGATGTTTGGATATACTGAGAATTTTCTTAAAAAGAAGTTTGTCTTTTCCCCTTTCTCTGATGTTTCTGGCTAGCATTTAGATGTCATGCCAGGTGATGTGGTCATTTTATAAGTCAGGGTGGAAATCACAAGTTACAGTTGGCAGAGCAACTTGTTGGAAAGAGTTTGGGACTCTTGATGGCTGTGGAGTCACCATCTCAGCCCAGCACCACCTATGTTTACCTGAGAGAGACACTTTTATCTTTTTGCCATTACTTGGGGCTTTTCATCTGATTTCTCCTCTTTTATTTCCTTCAAACAACTTATTTTATCTTATCTGGTTTAGTTTTCTTGCATATTGTCTTACTTCTTCCTCTAGAATAAACGTTTCATCTTGTTTACATCTGTCTCTCCAGGATTTGGAATAGTGTTTAGAAATAGTAAAGGCTTAGGAAATATTTGTAGAATGAATGAAGATTAGATTAGAAGGGACTGCTCTAAAGGTAGTAAGTTCCTGCTTAAGAAACGGTAGAATTTAGAATTCTAAAGAAACTGGAAATTATTACAGATGAGGAAACTGATGTGACTCTTAGGCCACACAGGTCCCTTGTCATGTCAATCCGTTGTTTTTCAGGCTGTCTATCCAGATGAGTTGTAACACATCTCTACTATTGATTGATAAGCACCCATCAAAGATGCTGTAGATAGGATTGCTTGGTGGCTTAGGATTTGCAGAGGATGACCTACTGCCCTTTCCCCACAGGTAGGTGTAGGAACATTGCAAACAGATTTTTCAAGCCTTCCCATGCACCTGTGAATTTAGAAAGTCCAGCAGGCAGTCTTAGCAATTATTACCTGGCACTGTCTGGAGGGAACTGGCAGTTTTGCAGAGGATGTTTATCCCAGGTGTTCCTCTGGCAAATCTCTCTACCAACTCCCAACAAAGTCATGAAATCCCTTTGTTCCACTACCCTCAGCGTAACTTGGCCGGGCTCTGAGAGGACAGAGACCGAGTACGATTTAATCAATTAACCTACTATGGTGCTCCCGCCAGCGCGGCTACACTCCAGCGAGGGGGTAGGGAGGCCTGGGGCGTCTATCAACAGCGCTCCCAGCATAGGAAGCGCGCGCTCTTGGAGGAAGGCCCGGGCCAGCGCCGGGCTCCGGGGACAGCGCACGCCACGGCGGCGAGAGCGCGCCCCGGCAGAGGCCTGGCGGAGGCCCGCCGCAGGGAGCGCGCACGCTTCGCCTCTCCCCGCCTTCCCTGTGCGTGCCCCGCCCCCTCGAGCTGCTATACGCCGATCGCCCAACATCCGAGGACTTTGGCCCAGAGTAACCCAGCTCGCGTCACCTTTACCCTCCATTCTGCACCTCTAGCTGCCCGCCCCGCGAGAGGGCGGCGGTTGGGCGCCCGTGCCGCTCGGTCCCGAGCCCCAGCTGTCCCCCTCCCGGCCCCTCCGCGCTTCTCCTCGTCATGGCGGCCCTCAGCAAGTCCATCCCTCATAACTGCTACGAGATCGGCCACACTTGGCACCCTTCCTGCCGGGTCTCCTTCCTGCAGGTCACTTGGGGCGCCCTGGAGGAGTCCCTGAAGATCTATGCCCCCCTGTACTTGGTGAGACCCGCCAGCCTCTCCCCCAGATGGAGTTTAGTGTGGAGGATGGGCCGGGGTTTCAGTCGGCGTCCCTGAGGGGCGCTGGGGGACTCGCCTGCTGTTGGTCTCTCTTTTGGAAAGGTCTGACAGCTTTGGGTGGGTGAAAGGCTGCGGGGAGGTCCTACGGGGGGATGTCCCAACTTCTACGCGGGAGAAGGGGGAGGGGAATTAGAGGTTGAGCTGTCACCGAAATGCCTGTTGCTGGGAAGAAGATGGGCACCCAACTTTTAGGATTAAGTGTAGGACATTTAAAATCCTGAATCCAGGGACCTGCGTTATTTTCCCTCTCTCTAGCCTTGTGATGGAGAGGTGTTTGTAGGTCAGCGAGGCAATGAGAATGCCTGCAATCTTTCCTCATATATATATATATATATATATATATATATATATATATATATATATATATATATATATATTTTAAATGAAAGAGGGCATATTTCACCTTAAGACCCTGTAGCCACAGATCTTGTCTCAGTTTGTGATGACAGGATTGTGACTTGAGGGTTTTGCAAGTGTTTTTGCAAGTTCACAAAAAAGACTCCTTGTTTGAGATTTTGTGTGATGATTTAAAAAGTCTAGCGTTTGAATCAGTGAAGATGCTTAGGAGATTTGATTTTTGTCATCTAGGTCATTTTATTATACAATTTTATACGTAGGGCAATTAATAGAGAATATTTGGAAATATGTGTACATAACACTGAGAATTGTTAAAGATGTTTTGTTCTTAAATGTTACCAGCATCTTTTCTTCAATAACTTCATCCTGGTATTAAAGATTTATTACTGTGTCCACTGAAGTTTATTGTCTCATTTTCTTGCCTGTAGAGTCTGTGTCCTAAGAAGGCAGAAATTTTTTTTTGTAAGTTTCCTAAAAGTTTTATTCAATATTAAATGGATGATCAAGTATTTCTTACTTCTCACTGAAGTCAGAATACCCTAATGTGCCTGAAAGTGTGTCATGGCTCTGTTTTTATTATAACTTGAAAAGTCTGATTAGTATTACAGAGATAATACAAGATAAGATGGTGACTTTCTCTGAAGTTGAAGGAGTCAGTTTCATTTTTATGGTGTAGATTGGTGTTTCTCAAATTTTAATGTATTAGGAATCCCCTAAGGATCATGTTAAAATGGGGGCTCTTAGTCAGTAGATCTGGGTGAGACCAGGAAATCTGCATTTCTAAGGAGCTCCCAGCTAATGTTGATAACTGGAGGGATCACTTTGAATAGTAAGTATGGGCCAATAATAAACTTATTAGGAGTGGAAAATTTCTTTCTTGATTTTCTTTGGCAAAGATTCATGCTTATCTGCCTTTCCATATGAATTGTGGCCAGTTTATGGTTCCAATTTTTTTTTTCTTTTGGTGTTGGGGATTGAACCCAGGGCCTTGCTCATGCTAGACAGGTGTTCTACTGCTAAGCTATACCCATAGCCCCAGATTTTTTTTTTTTTTTTTTTTTTAGTGGAACATCTGTAAACATTGAGTTCTTGATATGTACAACTGTACAAAATGATTATTCTTGGGCTAGGGATATAGCTTAATGATAGAGCATTTGCCTAGCATGTGCAAGACCCTGAGTTCCATCCCCACACCACACACAAAAGACTTTTTCTGATCTCAGAAGATTGTGAACTAGGTGGAAAGAGTTTATGCTATGGAATTTCTCCCCCTGTAAATCCAGCACTTACTTTCCTTTGTTTGTTCATTCATTCATTCAACAAGCAATTTTTAAAAATATTTTTTAGCCTAGACAATTTATTGATTATATTCTGTAATAGGAAAGTTCGGGAGAGAAACTGGAATATAGCCTCCCTTTCTAGCAAGGTATGGTGGGTGGGTAGGAATTGGGAAAAGAGTTGTGTTTTACTATTATCTCCAACTGGATTAAGTATTTCCAGAGGATAAATTTTCCATCTCATGTGGCTTTGTAGCTTTTACAGTGTATTTCAAACAGTGTAGTTTTAACTTTGGGTTTTTACTTATCAGTGGTTGTAAAGTAAAATTAGTGGGTACTTACTAGCATTTTACTTTAAATGAAATAGAAGAGATTAGAAAATTTTAGAGTGCATTGCTGGTACTAAAGTTAAGCATTATTTCATAACAGACTTGTTTCAGTTATATATGTATTGTGTGGGTAGAGCTACTTAGAATATATAGCAATAGTATGCCCTTTGTAAGTGTGGGTTAGTTGTTGATTAAATGTGTATCCCTATGTGCCAAGATGCAAGGTGATATGTTGGGGAGAAACTGGGCTTTTAAAAGGGATCAAGGATATCTGGATTTGAATTTCAGTTACCATCTGTTTGATTTTGTGCTTGTTACTTTTATATTTCTTGTAAGAATGAAATGAAATAACACTGGTGATGTACTGCATATTTTCTAATTTATAATACATCCTGAATAGTCATGTAGGAGTGAATTTCACTGGTTAGCTCAGGAAGCCTTCTTGGAGGAAGAGGAGTTTAACTTGGGCCTTTAAGTTAAATGTGGACAGACATTGATTCATATAGTAAATATTCAGAGTGCCTTTAAATTTTTTTTTTTTTTTTTTGTAATTATTAGAGACTGAACCCAGGAACACTCTACCACTCAGTTACATTTTTATTTTTTGGTTCCAGGAATTGGACTCATGGGTACTTTACCACTGAGCTAAGTCTCCAGGCTCTTTTTAAAAATTTTTAAAAAATTTGAGACAGGGTCTCACTAAGTTGTTGAGGGCCTTACTAAGTTGCTGATGCTGACCTGGAACCTGTGATCCTCTATCTCAGCCTTCTGAGTAGATGGGATTACAGGCGTGTACTACCATAACTTTTTGGAATGCTTATTCTTAATGGAACAGAGGTAAAAACACAAATTGAGGCAGAAATCTAAATGGATTTTTTGTAAGAGCAGCAATATGTCCATTGTCTAAAACAACTTTGGGTGCAGAAGTTATGATTGATGACTTCTATTTATTGAACACTTAAGTGGTTAGTTCTTCATATATTTTATTTAATCCTTGTACAACCCCATTCTTATTATCTATTATCCTCATTTCATAGATAAGAAAACAAAGTTAGAGAAGTTAAGTGATTTACAAGATTTAGAGCTAGTAAGGAAAAAAGAGACAGGATTCAGTTCTTGTTTTTTTACTGAAAGTCAGACTGAAGGTCAGAGAAAAGGAGATATTGAGAGATTTTTTGAGCCAAGGGATTACAAGTACAAATGTACTTTGAGATGATGAATTTGGGTAGGTGGATTCGAAAGATATTGAGGAATTAATGCAGTAATTACCAAAGTAGTAGAAAGAGTCAGAGTTCCTGTAGACTCTCACCTTGCAATTTATTATCAAAGTGAATTTAGGAAAATTACTTCATGTCTTTGTATCTTAATTTCCTTGCTTTGAAGAAGATAATTGTACTAATGTTTTGAGACTTTTATAGGGACTTAAATGGGATAGTAGTGTGTAGGAATAGCTGACACGTATTAGGGCCTTAATAAAATGGTGTTATTTTTGAAATATTGCATTAGTCATTATCTGTGTCTCCATCTCCTGTTAGAACAATTAGCTTTTGTTAAGAACCAGCATAATACTTCAGTGAGTACATGATAAGTGTCTGAGTGGGCACAGGTATGAATGAAGGAACACATGACTAATGCAGAAGTGAGGAGACACTGGGCAGGTCGGCCAGAGCAAATGATAAAACAGTTCTAGAGGCACTTCATGGAAGAAAGAACAGTACATATAGACTGAGGACACTGGGGCAACATGAGTATATTTAATATTTCTAGGATTTCAAGTTGGTCTGATTGGTGCATTTGCTATCATTGATAGATACAGAGAAGTCCTGAAGGGAAGCTAGTTTGGGGCAAGATTTTTCTGGAGCCTATAAAATGGCTCTTATCGGCTTATTATTTGAAATATAATGTATTATACTACATGGATTCTTCTCATTCCTATCATATTTACTCTCTTATTCTATGCATCTGTTCTTATGCTTATATTTTCATTTTTTTATCTACAACTGTTCTTGGTATTTACCGTCTGCTTAAAACAATTCAAAATGTAGATGTACTGTTCTTTTTAATAATGAACATTTTGTGTTTTTACAGTTTGTAAAAAATATTAATCCTCATTCATCAATTCACTCTTGTAGTTTTTTAAAAAAAGATTCCTACATATTTTGTAACATAGTATACCAAAAATGTATTTAGGAAGTGTATTTTATTTCTTGGATGTTAGTTATTGCCACGTGTTCAAAGAAAGTGGTACCCCTCACCATATACATACACTTTAAATAGTTGTTAAACTGTAGTGCCCTTGTTTTTTGTGGGGAATTTAGAATGCAAAATTGCCCATGTGAATTCTATGCTGTTCAAGGCACTTAGGTGCCTTTCCTATTCAGAAGGAAAACTTGTTCACTAATTTCCCAGGTAGTTTTTGATCTTTCTTAATTATTTTTTTTCCCAGGTGGCTTTCTTTAGGACTTCCAGATTAGGGTAATAGTATTTACTCTTAGCTGAATCCAAAGTACAGAGATTCTTTTGCATTTTTGGGAAAGAACGATTTAAACATTTGCATTTTCATTCACCTTTGGGTGTGTATGTTCTTCTTGAGAGTATGAAAATATTTGTTCAATATCTACTCCCTGTGAGCCATATACTCTTGCAAATCTATTGTTACAATTTAACAAATCTGTTAGATTATAAAGGATCAGTTCATTACCTCTAGGCCTTGAATAAACATTTAAGCAAGAGTTAGAATTCCTAGTTAGTTGTGAAAATTTGAAAACCACTGAGGAAATCACATATGATATGGACTGAGTTTTTTAAGGCAGTGGTTAACAGGTTTTCTAGAGAGAAACAAGAGCAGCAATGAGACTGTTTTGATTTGGATCTGGAATGTCCCCCAAATGCTCATGTATTGAAGATTTCGTTCCCAGTGCAGTTATGTTCAGAAGTGGGGCTATTAGGAAATGACTGAGTCGTGAGGGCTTTAACGTCATCAGTGGATTAATCCATTAATATAGTGATAATTTGAATAGATGATTCGGAGGTGCTAGAAACTGTAGTAGGTGGGACCTAGTTGAAATGAGGCAGTCCTTGGGAGCATGTTTTTGGGGACTATAACTTGTCCCCCACCCTCACCACTCCCATTCTCCCTCTTTACTTCCCAGTGACCAGAAGATGAGCAGCTTTGCTCCACCATACCTTCCCAGCCATGATGCTTTTTTCTTACCTTAAGCCCAAAGCAATGTAACCTGTTGACCTTGGACTAGACTTTCTAAAACTATAAGCCAAACTAAATCTTTCCTTCTCTAAGTTGTCTTTCTCAAGTATTTTATCACAGCAATACAAAGCTAACACAGACTTTTAAAATTTTTGGTTAATAGGCATTTGCTTTTTTTTTTTTTTGCTTAAAAAAAAAAAAAAAGAAACCCTAGAGTCATTAAACAATGCCAACTTCTGAGAATAACTGTCTGGATTATCTGACCTTTGATTGGTCAATGAAATTGTAAATCTGTGCCTAATCCCCTTTTAATTTTGCTTGAGGCCTTGTTTAAGGGGTGTAAATCAGGGCTCATTTTATCTCTGTCTTCAATAAACAAATGATTTTTACTTGGTTTGTCATTATTCCATAAGAGATGGAAGAAAGTCATTTGATCTTTTTTCTTTAAAATGAGAAATTAAAAGATGAATTTGATTCATTAATGTGCCCTTTTGACTTTGTTGAACTTTTTATATGTGACTTCTTGTTATTCTTTGGCTGTTCCCTGTTGAGTACAAAGTACGAGTTCCAGTACATCACTTCTAGTTGAGAGCTGAGAGTTTACTATTGCAGTAAATACTTTTTTAAAATTGATTTTATTTTTTAAATACATGACAGCAGAATGCATTACAATTCTTATTACACATATAGAGCACAATTTTTCATATCTCTGTTTGTATATAAAGTATGTTCATATCAATTCATGTCTTCATATATGTTCTTTGGATAATGATGTCCATCACATTCCACCTGCCCCCTCTCTTCCCTTCCCAACCTGTAGTAAAGACAATTCACCCTTTTGTCTACTAGCTTTGAGAATAGATGGCCAATTCTGGTTTACCATTATTTGCCCCTTTAGTTATCATAGGTTGGAACTAAAAATTAATATATATTTGAAGTTAGGTTCTAAAACACATTAGAAGATAATTTCTAAATAATTATGTGCCAATACTATGCATGTTTCTGAATCAGTAGATTTTCATTAAAACTTTTGTTTGATTTAAAAAAGTTTAAAAGAACTTCACATCCTTAGTATTTTTCAGTGTTGAGCTAGGTGATATTTAGGGAAGGGGAGTTAATTAAAGTGACTGTATTATTACTTGCATAATTTGTACAGTACAGTGAGTGTGAAATATGTTTATATCCCCAAGGACTATACTGAATACAAGGTCATACTTATGAGAGGTTGATGCTTTGATGATTAAGGGTCTTATATTCTAGGTTAGCCTAATTATCAAAATACAATACTGTATTAAAGATTTGTTTGAATTCCAGTTAACCCTAGTTCAAACTTTTAAATTGCCTTTTGATTCATTACTAATCTTGACTTGCTTGCTCCTCATTGATATACTCCAAAAGAGTGTTCAGATTAAGATTCGTGGTTATTTTTTTCCTTCATACAATATGAAATGAATCTGTTTCATCTTAGATTTATGAAACAGGAATATAGTATTTCTTTATAAGCCCAATTAATTAGTAAATCAAGTTAGTATTATTAATTGATATTATAAATCTTATAAATTCCTTTCCTCATAATTTTACCTTAAGAGACTCAGTAATTGAAATGAAGGAATTCAGTCTTGAACTAACTTTTCTTATAGGACCATTGACAAATATTCAGTGAAATGGACCTTAAAGAATTTTGTGTGAGGGAAGAAAAAAGTATCAGGGAATAAGTGCTAGATCAGGTATCATCAGATTTGAGCAGATTCCTTTTATAAGAATGCCAGCTTTTCTTTGCTTTTAATTTATTACCAGTAAGTCTTTTGATTCATGACATTTATCAGTTTATTCTAGTTTCTTGATTCCAGATAGCTCTTTGGGATTTGAATTGTAATTAATCTACTTTGGAGGCTTCCTTAAAACATTATATATCTTTTAACAGTGATGAAGGAAGTTTGTCCTGATCAGCCTTGATTCTTGGGTTTAATGTATGCAGAGCTCATTCTGAATCTTATTCTTAATGATATTTAGTCTCAAATTGTATCTTATGTACATTTTCAGGTTTCACTTTAAACCTTAACGTTTATATAAATTTGTAAGTGTAGGGAGAGTAAGGATATTATAGGTAAGGTGTAAGCTTAATGATTATTATTAAAGCTTGGTGGTATGATTTTCATTATAGGGAGGCTTTATGGTTAATTGTGAATGAAAACTTTTGAAGATTTGCTTGTGTCCTTTTCCATAAAGTATTAACAAGCTGCCCTAGTTTTTTTTTTTTTTTTTTTAATAAGCTGGTTGCTTGTATCTGATGAGGCAGCATGGTGTAGTACGTTGGGTTTTAATTCCTAGATCCAAGTTTTTATTTTGCTCTGGGATATATAGTGTGGTTCCTTTCTTTATAAATAGATGCTAGTCTTGTCTTACCTACGTCGTATTTGCTGTGGGAATCATTAGATAGAGCTATGTAAAAGCCTTGAAAACTGTAAAATGATATATAAATACTAGTCCATGATACTTGGTTTCCTGTCATTTTCTTTTAGATAATAAATTCGACTTTTGTAGTTTATACTTTGAAACATAAAAATGTAGGGGCAGTTTAGGTATAGTATATTAGGGTTCTTGAGTGAAGAGTAACAGGTGTGTGTGTGTACCGTTGACACTCTGTATCTGCAGGTTCTGTATCTGTGGATTCAATGAACTGTGGATTGAAAATACAACCATATGCTGCATAAGATATTTTGGTCAACAAAGATCTATATTCTGAAAGTATATTTCATATAGCATAAGTGTGTAGTAGGCTGTACAATTTAGGTTTGTGTAGGTATACTTTGTATGTATACTCTGATGTTTGTGCAATGATGGGAATCATGTAATGTTACAGTTCTCAGAACATACTCCCATCATTAAGTGACACATAGCTGTATTGGAAAAAAATAGTCAGTGATGAACATGTAGCCTGTTTTCCTTGGTACTAATCCCTTAAAAATACAGTATAATAGCTATTTACATAGTATTTATACTGTAGGGAATGTAATCTAGAGATGATTGAATAATTGTCTATTAATCTAGAGATTATTAAAAGTATATAGGAGAATGTACATAGATTATATGCAAATATTATGCCATTTTATAGGAAGCGTGGTGGATTTTGATATCAGTGAATGGTTCAGGATCCAATCCCCTATGAATACAGAAGGATGACTATTATCTATATAAAATAAGGAATGATCTCATAATTAGGAAGGCTATGAAGTGCCTACATCTGCACTTGGCAAGCTGGAGACACATGAGGGTGAGTAGTTCTAGTACAAGTTTGAAAGCCTCAGGAGACCCAGTGGTGTAATTGCTCCTCTGAAAGCCAGAGGCTCTAGGCCCAACAAATGATGTTTTAGTAATTCTAAAGAAGAAAAGACCAATCAACTCAAGAAATCAGTCCAGAGGAGTTCCCTCGGGCTCCCCCCCCCCCCCTCCGATTTTAAGTGGATTGACCCATCAACATTAAGGAGGGGCAATCTCCTGTCCTCAGTCTATCAATTCAAATATTAATCTTCACCAGAAATACCCTCATAGACACACTCAGAATAATGTTTTATCAAATGTCTGGGCAGGCCTTGTTCTAGTCAAGTTGATGCATAAAATTAAGTTTTTTAATTAATCAAGTTGTCACTTTCAGTATATAGTTATTTGTGGAAACAAAGTAATTCTACCTTTGTTATGCTAATATTTTAAAAATCAAGATCTTATTTTTAGCAGGTATATACCTGTAATTCTAGTTCCTTGGGAGGCTGAAGCAGGAGAATTGCAAGTTTGAGGCCAGACTGGGTAACTTGAGTGGGACCCTGTCTTAAAATAAAAAAGGGCAGATGGTATAGCTCAGAGGTTGAGTGTCCCTGGATTCAATACTCAATGCTGGAAAAAATATTATTTAAAAAAATACAGATATCTTCTGACTATAGATAAATATCTTTTTTTTAGTTTTCTTTATTAAAGTTGTTTTTATTTTGAATCTGTTGGTATTATAAAAATGTGGCTTAGTTTTGATTCTCATGAAGACAATTGAACTATTCTGAATAAAACATTATATGTTTTTCTTGACCATAAAACAATTAAGTTATTTTTTAGCTCTGCCTCAATGTGACTTAAATAACTGATGAGAAAAACTTGGAGGAGGAAGAGTTTATTTGGGCTCATGGTTTCAGAGATTCAGCCCATGGTCTTGGCCAAGATGAGGCAAAACATCATGGTAGAAGAGCATGGCAGAGGAAAACTGCTCTGGAAGGAGAGAGAGAGGAGGGGAGGGAGGGAGAGAGAAGGGGGGAGGGAGGGAAAGAGTGAGAGGCCGGAGGGGAGGGAGAGGGAGATATCTAGTCACCAGGGACAAAATATAAACCCCAAAGGCATGCCCCCAGTGACCTACTTCCTTCAGCCATACCCTGCCTGCCTACGGTTACCACTTAGTATAAAAATCCTTTCAAATTTTTAATCCATGAAATGGGTTAATCCATTGATTAGATCACAGCTCTCATGATCTAATCATTTCACCTTTGAACATTCCTACATTGTCTCACAATGAGTTTTTAGAGCACTAGTCGTATCCAAACCACAAGAGTTATAATGAGCACTTTTAATTTATATTAATTCTTTTATAAGAGAAATGGAGAGGAAACATAACTGCATAATTGAGTTTTTTATAGTTCTTTTAAAATTTTTTTTATAGTTGTAGATGGACAGAATGCCTTTATTTTATTTGTTTATTTGTATGTGGTGCCAAGGATCAAACCCAGTGTCTTCCACATGCTAGGCAAGTGCTCTGCCACTGAACTACAGCCCTAGCCCTTTATAGTTCTTCTAATTGCCGTTTATTTTTTTCAGACATTTTGATTACCAAAGACAGAAATCTTTTAGACACTTAATATATAAAGGAGCGCAACACAAAAAGGAATTGGATTTGCAGCAGGGAGTAATTATTGCAGAGTGAAGGAATTTTATAAGTGCCTATTATGTGTTAGTTACGCTGCTAAATATTTTGTTAATCTCACTTATTTAAAAGTACAAAGATCTTAGAGAAGGAAGGAAAGAGCAAAGTTAACAGATACACAGCTTATTGTTTTTATTCTGTCGGGATCTGTTCTTTTTATTTGCTGACTCAGGGCTGTGAACATTGTGTTTCCTTCTTTCATCTTTAGTTCTTATAGATTGGGAATAAAATTTTTAGCCCAGGAGTCATCATGTGCCTTATTTAATGTATTCCAGTTTACTTCATTGAGATAGATATATACATTTCTGAATAATTAGTTATTATATAATCTTTGTTGTATTTTCCCTATATTTTTATGTTTTTCTTTCAGTGGAGGCAACCTGAATTTTTGTAGGTGCTAAGAAATTACATTAATTTATGGAAATTATGCACTATGGAAAAGGCTATTTTTCCTTGTTTAGGAAAAAACAAGATCAACATGAAGTTTTAGTTTATAAGAGCCACTTGCTTGACTTCAATCCCTGCTCTGCTGTTTATTAGTTTTGTAGTAATGTTGGGCAACTTAATCTCTTTGCTCTCATTTTCTTTCTCTAAAATGGAGATAATAATCATGCTCATAGAATTTTTTTTTCTACTTGCAGTGCTGGGGATTGGACCCAAGTCCGCATGCATGTCAGGCATGTGCTTTACCATTCAGCCACATGCCCAGCCCTCATCTCATAGAATATTATGAAGATTAAGTGAGTTGACATGTATGGTGTTTAGGACAGTGCCTGGCAAATAGTGCTATGTAAGGTTTTTTAAATGAAATATAAATTGTTTGGTAATTAAATACTTAAAAACATTGTGTTAGCTTTGTTTTACTCTAACAAAATACCTGAGATAATCCAAATTAAAAAAGAAGAAAGGTTTATTTTGGCTCACAGATTTGGAGGTTTCAGTCCATGGCTGGTAAGCCCTTTGTTTTGGGCCTGTGGTGAGCAGGACATTATGGTGTGGAGTACATGGTGCAGCAAACTGTTCACTTCATTTTGTCTGGGAAGGAAAAGAGAAAGGAAGAGGAGGGCTGGGGTCCCAATATTCCCTTCAAGAGCATACCCCAATGAGCTAACTTTCCAGTTTTCTGTGTTAACTTTGTATTACTGTAACAAAATACCTGGGATAACCAGCTTAGAAGAAGAAAGGATTTAGTTTGGCTTCCAGTTTTTCAGGTCTCAGTTTATGGTTTCTTTGCTCTTTTGTTTTTGGGTATTTGACAAAGAGCGGTGGAGAGTGTGTGGTGGAGAAAACTGTTCACCTCACGGTAGCCAGCAAATAGAGAGGAAGTGAGAGACTAGGGCCTTAATACTCCCTTTGAAGGCATGCCCCAAATGACCTAATGTTCTGCCACTAGGCACTACCTCTTAAAGCTTCTTCTTCCTCCCAATGGCACCAACGGTTGGGAACCAAACCTTTAACACATGGGCCTTTAGAGGACATTTAAGATCCAAACTCTTATTCTGTTCCTGGCGTCCAAAGGCTCATAACCATCTCGCCATGCAAAATGTATTCAGTTCATCTTTAAGAGTTCTCAAAGACTTAACATTTTTAGCATTGCTCAAAAGTCCATGTCCAAAATTTCCTCTGAGACTCAAGGCAAATTTAGCTGTGAGCCCTTATAAATGTCAAAAATGTTGCATTTTTCTAAGATATGATTGTAAGCATTCCCATTCTGAAAGGGAGGAATAGGGGCATAGAAAGTAGGGAACAGACTAAAGCAGGACAAAAGCTCAATAGGCAAACATTAAATCCTTTCTCCATGTCTGGCATCTGGGGCACACTGTGATGGGATATGCACTCCCAAGGGCTTGAGCAATCTCACCCCTATGCCCTTGCTGGCTACGGCCCACTTGGCTGACTTTGTATGCTGCTTACAGTGACTCATGGCAGGCATTCTACATTCATGGTATCTCTTTATTCCTTGGTCTCCACTGCAGCTTTGGCTTCATTTTCACAGCTCTATGCATCATCCTGTCAGGTGCTATGTACAGGCATGCTGTCTTGCTCCTTCCTTTGAAATCTCATTAGAAGTCTCCATGACCTCATAACTCTTACATTCTTTGTGCCTATAAAACCAGCCTCATGTGAATGATATCATCATCTACCACCAGCGTCTTCCATGAGCTCAGACTGTACCTATACCCACTGGTTCTTGAACCACAGCTGCAGCATCCTCTGCCTCCCTTGACAGCTACTCATGGAGGAGTCCCAAGTCAGTCCCAGGATAGCAATGTATATCAGGGACCTCTACTAAAGTTGTTAGAACATTTGCACATTTACATCTTTGATTCTGCCCTGGGTAGGATCTTGTGATTCTTGAGATGCCCCCAAGGCATTTTTTCCATTTTCCCCTGTGTGAGGTACTTGGTTTCCTTTTGATGGTTCTAATCTCTTTCTGTACTTTCTTGGTAGCACCCTAAAATATACTCCTTTTCTCACTAAGCTGTGAAATTTTCAAATCTTTCCACTCTGCTTTTTGTTCCTGATTCTTATTATAAATCTGACTAAAAGCATCCAGCAGTATCCATACTGGTACCCAAAGTCTGTGGCCTTAAAATTTGCTCTTCTAGATAAAAAATAGTTGATCACCTTTAAATTCAGCCTCTCTTTTAAAGTTTCAGGGTATGGGCATAATGCAACCATTTAATTTAATTTAATTTTTTTTAAAGTTGTAGATGGACATTTTTTTAAAATTTATTTTTATGTGGTGCTGAGGATTGAACCCAGTGCCTCACACATGCGAGGTGGGTGCTCTACCACTGAGCTACAGCCCCAGCCCTATTTTATTTTATTGGCTCTGGTGTAACAGGGATATCCTTAGTCCAATTCCTAATTGAGTTCTTATTTCTTTCTGAAACCATCCACATTTTTTTTTTATTGTCCATTTTTCTATCAGCACTCTGACTTTTGAGCTGTCATCAGAATTATCTGTTAAACTTCACTTATAGCATTCTAGGATTTCTCTGGCTCACTCCTCCAAACTTTTACAAATTCCTCTTGTAAATGTATTTGAAAGACTTCTCCACATCATTTCAGGTATAGTTACAGCAACAACTCCAATTCTTGGCACAACTTTTTGGTGTAGATTAGCTTTGCTTTATTATAACAAAATTTCTGAGACAATCAGCTTACAAAGAGGAAAGATTTGTTTTGACTTACAATTCTGGGGGTTTGACCCTGGAAGGTTGACCCTGTTGCTTTTGGACCTTTGGTAAGATTATACATCATGGTAGGAACATGCGGCACAAGAAGCTGCTCATTTTGTGATAGCCAGGAAATAAAAAAAAGGGAGATAGGAAGAGGCTTGATTCCTAGTATTTCCTTCAAGGGCATGCCCCTAATGTTCTAAGACCTTCAACTAGTCTTGAATTCTCAAAGTTTCTACCACCTACTGGGCATGGTGGTACATGCTTATATTCCCAGTGACTCTGTAATCCTAGTGACTTGGGAGGCTGAAGCAGGAAGATTGCAAGTTCAAGGCCAGCCTGGGAAATTTAGCAAAATAGCATAAAAAGGGCTGGGGATGTAGCTCAGTGGTAGAGTGCCCCTGGGTTCAATCCCTAGTACCATGGGGTAAAAAAAAAATTTTTTTCCACCACCTGCTAAATAATGCTATGGACTGGGGACCAAGCTTTTAACACAGTCTCTGTGGGGACATTTAAGATTCAAACTATAGTACATACATAAATTGAGTTTGCTGTTTTCCTTAAAGTAGTTGATCTCACTCAATAAGGGGCAGTTTTACGTCCTGTGAGATGTTTAGCAATGTCTGGGAGACATTTTTTGGTTGTCATAATGGGGATGCTATTGACATCTAGAAATTAGAGGCTAGCGATGTTGCTAAATATACTTTAATGTATAGCACCGCTCCCTCTCTTCTCCCTGAAACAATAAATTATCTGGTCTCAAATGTCAGTAATGCTGAGGTTGAAAGACCCTGCTTTAAGCAAATCATTATTTGCTAGTGATTACTTTAAAAAATTAAATAGGCACAACATAAAATCTACTCTGTGAGCTATTTTAATTTCCAGAGAAACTAGATTTTTAGATTCTCTAGAAATGAAGTTTTTTAGAAGAGTTTAATGATCAAACTCTATTAATTTACAGTTTGATACTAATAAGGCTAAGATAATGGGTTAGCCCCTTTGAGGGCCAATTATCTTTGCTCTAGCCCATAGCCAAGCAATCTCAATAGTAGGAAATTATCTCTATGGAAAATGTGTGGCATTAATCTCATGGGAAATAGACAAGGTAATAACAATGGAGTATAAAGGACTAAGATGAAATGCGTATGTTTCTTATAGATGTTTAATAGTGGTATTCTTGTAAAGGGAAACTTTCAGCCAGGCGCAATGTCGTACACCTGTAGTCCTGGCTTCTTCAGAGGCTGAGGCAGGAGGGTCACTTTACAACAGGAGTTCATGGCCAGTTTAGGCACCATAGTGAGACCCTGTGTTGCACATTAAAGCGGGGGAGATACTTTTAAATTGGGGGTCTGTCCTTATAATTTTGTATCAGTCATCATTCTGTAGACATTGTATTAGATTGGTATCCATACTTGACAGTCATGAGCTATGCTTAATGCTGCCTGTTTCTGTGTTTTTTCTTTTTAAATGAGACCATTATAATTATACATAGTAGTTGGGTTAATCCTGATGAAATCATACATGCAACAATTTAATTTCATGTTGTCCGCCTACTTTTCATCTCCCTTCCCCTTCCTCTACTGTTCTTCCTTTCACTTATCTATTTATTTGTTTTTGATTAGTTCTTTTTACTTATACGTAAAGGTGAAATTTCTTGTGGTATATTTATATATGCACATAATATAATTTTTTAATAATTCACTCTGCATTTCTTCCCCATTCCTGTCCCTCTTCTCTCCCTCTCGATCTCCTTCTTCACTACTGGTATTTTCTATATCTTTATGGTAACCAATCATCATTCTCCCCTCCTTCTTTCCTTATTTAACTCTAGCTTCCCACATATGAGAGAAAAATTCAATCTTTGATTTTTCTGACTGCCTTATTTCTCTTAACAGAATGGTCTCCATTTCTATCCATTTACTAGCAAATGCTGTAATTTCATTATTTATGGGTAAATAAAACTCAGTTTTGTAAAAATATCACAATTGCTTAATCCATTCATCTATTGACCCAATAATTTAGCTTTTGTGAATTGTGCTGCTATAAACATGGAGGCTGTATTGCTATAGTATGCTGATTTTAGTTCTTTTGGATAAATACAAAGGAGTGGGATAGGTGGGTTATATGGTAGTTCCATTTCTAGTTTTTTGAGGACTCTACCTACTACTCCTTTCCAGAGTGGTTGTAGTAGTTTGCAGTCCCACTAAGAATGTAAAAGCGTGCCTTTTCTCCTACATCCTTGCTGGCATTTATTATTGTGTTCTTGATTATTGCCATTCTGACTGGAGTGAGATGAAATCTCAGTGTAGTTTTGATTTGCATTTCACTAATTGCTAATGATGTTGAATATTTTTTCATATATTTTTTGGCCATTTGTGTTTCTTCTTTTGAGAAGTTTATGTTTAGTTCTTTTGTCCATTAATTGATTGTGTTATTTGTTTTTTTGGTGGTAAGTGTTTCTCTTTATATATTCTGGATGTTAATCCCCTGTTGGATGAGTAGCTCTGCCTCTGTTTTTTGACCCATGCTTGAAACACTGTGAAAATATTTGTTAATGTTTTAGATACTTTGATGTTTATAATTTTGGAATATAGGTCTGAGATCTATCTCAGATTAACTTTTGTGTATTATATGAGGCTCGGAACAAAGTTAACTTTTCCATACAGATATCTAATTCCTACAGTATCATTTCTTTTTTTTTTAAATGTGTAATTTTAGAAGTGTAGTAAAGGAGCCCCTTGTATGATTCAATTTAACCTCTTTAGTTAAGAAATGAGGAAATTGAAATCTCAAGAGTATCTAAGCAAGGATTTTTCATAGAAAAAGGTTAAGAGGTTAAAAATCAAATATTTAAGGTTAAAAATCAAATATTTTCCTAGCACCATAAAAAATCAAATCTCCAAATTATTTTGTATTATGTCCTTCTGATGTTTTATTCCCTATTCACATTATTTTGTATAATAATAATCATGACTTTCACACACTTATTACTGTCTCCCTGATATTATAAATTAGAACATATGTGGCTAGTTTTTTGTTGATGTGACTAAAATATCTAACAAGAACAATTTAGTGGAGGAAAAGTTTATTTTGGCTCACAGTTTCAGAGGTTCAATTTATGGTTGATCAATTCAATTGCTCTGGGCCTGAGGTAAGGTAAAACATCATGGCAAAAAGTCCTGGTGGAGAAAAGCTCCTTTGATCATGTCAGTCCAGAAGAAGAGAGAGAGGGAGGAGCTAAGGGACAGTATAATCCCAAGGTCCTGTCTCCAAAGATGTACTTCTTCCAGCCATATCCCACCTGCCTATCACCTAGCAATCCATTCAGATGATTAATTCTTAAAATGGATGAATCCACTAATTAGGTTACAGCTCCCATAATCTTAAGCATTTTACCTCCTGCATTAACACAGGAGCTTTAGCGGGACATGTTATATCCAAACCATAACAATATGTTTTTTGTAGGAAGTATGGAATATATTCAAAGCAAAAAGGCAACAAAACAAAACAAAACAAAAGCAAAAGCAGTAAACCTCCAGCCCCCCACAGAAAATTAAACATAATCTCTTTTCCATCATTCACTGATAACTAATTCATAACATCTTAATATTTGTCCTATATGTTCATTATAAATTATTGTTTTGTAGTCTGTCTTTTGACATTATATATTTTATTTTATTTTTCTAGGATATTAAATAGTTTTCTAAAACAAGACTATATTAATGTAAGTAAATAAACATGGGTGTGTATTTTACCTATAGTTGTATGGTATACCTTATTTTTAGCTAAATCTTTATATGTATGTTTAAATAAATTATAAGGAATTAATATGGAATTATTTTGTCAAAGCATATGAACATTACAAAGTCTTTAATATAAAATGTGATATTTCTGAAGGTGTCTGATTATCTGATTATGCTTTTATACATGAGGAAAGGGCTTTTATTATTGGCTATCACTATTTACTAGAATGTTTGGTTAGATCAGTGTTTCTAAACCTTTTTCACATTGTTGCATGCTCTGGTATACTTAGAAAACTATAATAATGGGTGGCATGCTGAGAAAACTGAGGTGGTGATCACCCTGTTTTGTACCCCCATCTTGGCTTAGCAATTTACAGTGCTGAGAAGATCAGTTTTTTAGCCACTGGTAAACCTTATTGTAAGCTCTGGGTTAGAACACAGTGATCATGTTTTGTATAAGATATTCCCTGTTACCTTGCAATAGACTATAACTTTTTCCTAACAATATTGTAAATATGTAACATCTATCTACTTTACTGTTAATAGACATTTAGGTTGTTGTAGTATTTATAATTACATATGGTATTATGAATATATCTTTTGGTAGAAATAAGCACTATTGCTTTTGGGTATTTTTTCCAGAAATACAATTGCTGGCTCCTACAATAGATAGATAAACACTTATTTTCATTAGATACTGTCAGTTTTCCAAAGTAATAGCCATTTTACAATGTGAGAGTTGTGGTGCCTCTCATTCCCACCTGCACTGTACATTATCTATCCTTTTCATTTTAGAAGTTCTGGTGGGTGTGTAGTGGTATTTCATTGTGCACTTCTCTGATGACTAATGGTGCTAAGAATATTTCATATGCCTGTTGGCTATGTGCATAAACTGGTTTTTAAAGATAAATTGACCTTTTTATTATTATTTTGAGATAATTGTGATTCACATGCATTTGAAAGAAATTATAGAGATCTTCCAATGCTGTCATCTTGCAAAACAATAATACAATATTACAATAAAATATTACCATGTATACAGTCAAGACACAGAATATTTCCATCATGGCAAGGATCCCTAGTTTTGTCCTTGTATAGCCATACTTACTCCCCTTCTATTTACCAATATCATCTTAATCCCTTAACTACTGAGTTATTTTGCATTTCTATAATTTTGTCATTTCATGAATATTAGAGGAGTGAATCATACAGTATGTCTCCTTTGGGATTGGCTTTTTCACTCAACATAATTCTCTGGAAATTCATCAAGGTCATTTGATATATCACTAGATTGGGCCTTTTTATTGCTGAGTACTATTTACTCCATGGAATGGTTATATCATGGTTTGTTAAACTGTTCCCCTGTTGAAGAGCACATGAGTTGTTTCCAGTTTTGGGAAAAAACTGAACAAAAGTGCTATAAATATTTGTGCACAGATTTTTGTGTAAACATAAATTTTCATTTCTCAGATAGTACCCAGAACTACAATTAGAAGTCATATGGTAATTGCTTGGTTAGTTTTTCAAGAAATTACCAAACTGTTTTCCAGAATGGCTTTATCATTTCACATTTGGACCATCAATGAAGAGATGAACTAGTTCTCTAATGCTAGCCAGCATTTGGTGTTGTCACTGTTTTTTTTATTTTAGCCATTCTGACAGTTTTATAATGATAGTTCATTATAGTTTTAAATTTGCAATCCTCCTGCCTCAGCCTCCTGAGTTGCTGGGATTATAGGTGTGTATACCAAGCTTGGTGGTTATATATGATCTGTATGTTTTTGTCTAGGGAAATGTCTGTTCATTATCTTTTGCCTGTTTCCTAAATGGATTGTGTTTTTTATTGTTGAGTTTTAAGATTTCTATATTTATTCTAGATATTAACCTTTATTAGCTATGTGATTTGCAAGTATTTTCTCCTATTCTGTAGCTTGCCTTTTTGTCCTCCTAATAGGTCTTTCAGAGAGAAAAAGTTTTAATTTTGATGAAGTTCAGTTAATCAAATTTTCCTTTTATGAATTATGATTTTAATGTCAAGTCTAAAAACTTGTTACCTATCCTGTGGCTATAAGGTTGTCTTCATTTTTTTTTCCTAAAAGTTTTGTGATTTTATATTTTACATTTATGTCTATGACTCATTTTGAATTAATTTTTGCACAAAGTGTAAGTCTTAAGGTTCTCTTTTTTATTTTTCTTTTCTTTTTTTAATGTATGCCCTCTTACTCTAGCACCATGTGTTGAAAAGACTATCTTTCTCCCATGAACTTGCTTTTGTACATTTGGAAAAAATTTAACTGTATTAACTGAATATATTTCCATGAATTTATGAGTTCTCTATTCTGTTCTATTCCTCTATTTGTCCATGTCTGCCAATATTACATGGTCAGATACTGTAGCTATGTAACAATATCTTAAAATCAGACTTATTTCTTCTTTTTAAAAACTTTTTTCAAAGCTATTTTAATTCATTTGCTTTTCTTTATAAATTTTAGAATACTCTTGTCTGTATCTATAGAAATCCTTGGATTCTGATAAGACTTGTTAGATCTGCCTATTAATTATTTAGCTTATATTTTATTTATATATTTTTATTAGTTTATAATTTATGACATTTTTACCATATTGAATCTTCTAATCCATGAACATGGAATACACTGTATTTATTTATTTATTTATTTGGTGCTGGGGATTGAACCCAGGGCCTTGTGCTTGTGAGACAAGTACTCTACCAACTGAGCTTTATCCCTAGCTCCACACTGAAGTTTACATATTTTTTTAGAATTTTTTTTTAAGTTTGTCAATGGAACTTTATTTATTTATATGTGGTGCTGAGAATTGAACCCAGTGTCTCACACATAACAGACAAACTCTCTACCACTGAACTACAACCCCAGTCATGATAGTTTAGATCTTGAATATTCCCCAAAGGTCCATGATTTAAGGCTTGGTCCCCAGTCTAGGTTGCTATTTTGAGGTAGAAGACCTTTTAGTAGGGGAAGTCTAGTGAAAGGAATTTAGATTATTGGCCATGTACCTTTGAATGGGATTATTGGGTCTCTAGCCACTGCCTGTCTTTCTCAAGAAGTGAGCAGTTTCTTCTGCCACATGTTCCTAACCCCAGGCCCCAAAGCAATGGAGCAAACTGACCATGGATTGAAACTGTAAGCCAAAATAAACTTTTCTTCCTTATAAGTTATTTATTTCAGACATTTTATCATAGTAATGGAAAGCTGACTAATACAGATTACCTCTCCACTTATGTACATCTTCTTTTATTTCTCTTATTAGTGTTGTGTATTTTCAGCATACAAATGCTATAAATTATAAATGTGTTGGAAGATTTGTACCCAAGTATTTCATCTTTTTGAGGAGTTATAAATGTCATATTTATGTGTATGTGTTCATTGCTCTTACATAAAAATGCTATTGATTTTTGGATGTTTTATCTTGTATCCTCTGATCTGTAATTACTTGAATATATAACTCTGCCAGTTTCTGTCCATTGTTAAGTCTAAAATAAAGAGACATTGCATTTGAAATCCTGAAGATAAAAGAAACTGAGGCAATGGCTGAGGATGAAGGAGGAATTAAAAATGACACCAACATTTTATTCCTATTTGGGATAGGGAATTCAGAAGTAAAAATGCATTTGGGAAATACAATGAATTGTCCTTTGGACTCTTTGATTTTTTTTGGTGTTCATTGAATATCTATACTGACATGCCCAGTACACATTTAAAGTATGGATTTAAATTTTAGGTGACAGGTTAGGAATTCCTACATTCAGATGATAGGTGATACTATGGGAGAGAGCACACGTAGAATGAGTATAGAGACTTGATGGCAAATTGCTAAGAAGGAATAGCCTTTAGGTAGATAATTGAGAAATGAAAAGAATGCACTTTCATAGAAACTTCTCACCTGTTAAAATTCTACCTGTCAAGATTCATATTAAAAGTCCAGTTAAATCTTCCTGACATTATCACTTGCCCTTCCCAACTTCCTCCCGTATGTCTCTTCTTCTAACATTTCCCATACTGCCATATTTTAGGTTATTATATATGTTTTTGTTGCTATCAAAATTTTATATTCCTTGAAAACAAGGATTAAGACTTATTCA
Source organism: Marmota monax (assembly GCF_021218885.2). Taxonomy (NCBI): domain Eukaryota; kingdom Metazoa; phylum Chordata; class Mammalia; order Rodentia; family Sciuridae; genus Marmota; species Marmota monax. The sequence goes on along the minus strand of NW_026695236.1, from coordinate 3,244,995 downwards.
CCATTGTTTTCCATATGTTGAATTAAAATAGGAGGGGGTCAGTTTCAGAGACTTCAAGGGGGTCATCAGAAGAACTTAGAAGAGGCCATTAGATTTGTTGATCACTGACCTTAGGGAAAGTGTTATCTCCAGAAAGATAGGGAGTGAATGGAGAGTTTTCTTGTGCTGCAGTCATTTTTGCCTTTTTTTTACACCTCCTCTGTCATTCCCTGATCCTGTTCTAATACTCATTCCTTTGATATACTGTTTCATTGTGATAAAAAGGTATTCCTTCTCATGACTTGTGAGAATTCTATTCTTCTAAATCCAGCTTATGTCCCCTTTTCCATGAAACTTCTGCCTACTTTATATTAAATTCACTTTGCTAAATTTCTGTGGTACCTGTGAATTATATTCCTAATACTTAATAATTCTTAAATATCTATAATCCACATTTTGAGCATATTGTGATTTATTTTGTTTTATTTTTTATAACATTAAAAGTGTGATCAATAACTAAATATCATCTTTTTATTTTGATATATTGTTAGGGAAATTAGCCATTCAAATAATTAATAAATAAATAATAGTTAAATAATTAAAATTCAAAGTTTTCAATTTAAATTTAAAAGCTATCTCATAAAGTCTGAGAGGTTGATTTTTTTTGAGATTGCATTCATTTTATTGAGTTTAATTTTGCAGTTATCTGCACAAGTAACTTGAAGCACACCATGAGTTTGTGGGCTCAGATATATTTCAGATGAAGTTTTCTCCTCTTCGTCCTCCCTCCTTTCCCCAGCACTTTGGTGTATTTGGTGTATAATAAAAGATTACTGTCATAATCTTCTGCAATTCTCTGTCTAGGTATTATTCTTTCTGTATTCTAGGGGCATGTGGTGCTTACCTGTGTTATTATATTCTTAGTAATGGTTTATTTGATAGTTTTACATGGGCTCCAGGAAGCCAGAAATTATTAACTTTGTTAATTTTGTATTTCTATCATTTTTTCCCTTATAATAGTCATGTTTGAATAACTGAATAATTTCTTTTTCTGTTTTCTATCCTTAAAATTCTCTAATAATGGTAGGCTGATAAAATCTGTAATGTCGTTTTGTTATAGCATCAGATTTTATTAGAATTTTAATTTTTTTTCCATTTAAAGGTGTATTTCATTTTTCAGTTTAAAACTGTCTTTAATGCTTCTCAATTTATGAAATGTGTTCATTACATGATCCAAGTTGTAATTTCTTGGTGTGTATTTTATCCTTAGTAAATTCAAGTATCTCCTTTCTGTCCTTGAAATTATATTTTTATAAAGGAGCAAGTACAATGCCATAGTTTTTACTTTTATTTTTAAATACATGTTTATTCAGTAGTTTCCACATAAGAGCTAATTTAAGCTAATAATAGTTGTTTGGATTAAACAAAAAAGCCTTTCTCTTTCCAGATTGCAGCAATTCTCCGGAAACGAAAATTAGACTATTATTTGTACAAACTACTCCCTGAGATCCTACAATCCGCTTCATTTCTGACTGCTAATGGGGCCTTGTATATTACTTTCTTTTGCACTTTAAGGTTGGTACTCATAATCACCACTAGATATTAATACAAATTTTGTTGTTGAAATGGAAACAAACAGATGTTTATATAACCATTGTGTAGGTCACTGCTTTTATTTCTATTTTTTTAAACCTGTGAAATGACATTTGTTTCAAAGATAGTTTATAAAATCAGAAGCTGCTCGGTGCAGTGGAGCTTCCTGTAATCCCAAGGCTCTGGAGGCTGAGGTGGAGAATTTTGAGTTCAAAGGCAGCCTCAGCAAAGGCCTAAGGTCCTAAGCAACTTAGTGAGACTCTATCTCTAAATAAAATAGAAAATAGGTCTGGGATGTGGCTCTGTGGTTGAGTGCCCCTGTGTTCAATCTCTGGTATCCCCCTCCCCACCCAAAACCAAAAACCAAAAACCAAAACCCAAAAAACCAGGAGCTGTGGGCTTCTTGGCCTCAAGATATTATATACATTTCAAATTATTAGCATGATTATATAACAAAAATACTTTTGTATATTATATATTTTCTGAGTTCTGTTTTAATTTCAATTTGTTGATCGGAATTTCTTAGCTCTTTAGTTTCATAAATCATGAATTCAAAGTGACCGTGATATAGGTTAGGGCTATCTGTAGTGAACAAACTTCAAAAGGAATGCAAAATGCATGTGTTTATGAAAAAAAAAGTTAGCTCCTGATATAGCCTACTGCTGGAACGTTTGGTTCTGATTCAGTTTTGTAGCATTACCTGTGCTTCATGCTTTATACATTATAGATGCAGATAGAATTCAGTCTTTTGAGTGCTTGACAAACCTAACATATTTATTACATACTTACTTTTTATCTTTTCCACCACACTGATTGTTAAAAATAAACTAATTTTTTATTTGTCAAGTTGTTGCCCAAAGTAGTTCTATATATTTTAACTGCAATTAAATATTTAATTTTCAAATATCTTTTATAGACTTTTCCTCAATGTATTAGTATTTGTAAACTTTTAGATGATGAAGAAAATAACTGGTGGTGTTTTCATACTGTTAAGCAAATCATGTCTTTAAATTGACATGAAAATCTATGTAAGGAATTTTCTTCATCATGTGGTCTCTGTAAAGTTTCAAAGACTTGTTAAAGCTCTAAAATAAAGTTATAAATAATAAGATTTTAAAAAATTGCACCAAGTTGCTATTGCAGCATATTTCTTTATGTTCTGTGAACCTGTTTGGTTAAGTTATAGAATCATAAAATATTTATACTTAATAATTATTTGTGTGATATATTATAATTAACTATTATTAAGGTAACATCCATGGTCTTCCTATAACTGATTCAATGAATTTATTTTAATTTTCCCTTAGATTTTATATTCAATAAGTCCTTTGTGGATTTTATATTGGAGGGAAAACAACCTCTAGTGTTCTCAGGCAGGTTTGTGTTGTCCATTTTAGAAATACCCAGGTTAAGTATTTACGGTAGTTTTTCCAGTCCTTAAGATCTGAGCTTCATCTGTTGTTTTTCTGTTAAATTTTTTTTTGTAGTTGTAGATGGACAGAATGCCTTTATTTTATTTGTTTGTTTTTTATGTGGTGCTAAGCATCAAACCCAGTGCCTCACACATGCTAGGCAAGCGCTGTGCCACTGAACTACAGTCATAGCCCTTGTCTGTCATTTTTAATCCTAATCTCTCTATTTTTTTTCCTATCATGCATCATTTATCAATTGGTCCACTTTGTTCAGATAATTTCTGATAATTTGTACATATTACTTTCCCTTTCTTAGAAACATTGTTTTTTTTTTTTTAAGAGAGAGGGAGAGAGGGAGAGAATTTTAATATTTATTTTTTAGTTTTCGGCGGACACAACATCTTTGTTTGTATGTGGTGCTGAGGATCGAACCCAGGCCGCACGCATGCCAGGTGAGCGCGCTACCGCTTGAGCCACATCCCCAGCCCAGAAACATTGTTTTTAAGGAAGAAGAGTCTTCTTAATGTCTCCAGATTTCTGTTTTTTTTTTTTTAACCTCTTAAAAAACTCAAGCAGCTGATGGTCATATATAAAGTTCAGGGCACTATTCTAATACTTTGAGTTCCTCCTGTGTGCCCTGTGTGATGCTGAGAAATATCTTAAATAGTCCTCATAATAGCTGTAATGAGACAGGTAGTATTATCATTCCTACATGATAAATAAAAAACCCAGAAGATTTGCATAGCCAGTATTTTACATTGAAGGAATGCCTGAATAAACATGATTGACTAAATTATTAGAAGGAAATTAGGTTAGAAGACTAGCAAATCCATTAGGTTGGTATTGCAGTGGCCTTTATAAAAGATGTTGAAAGACTTAACCAAGACAGGGACTGTAGGTTGGAGAGACATTTGAGAGATGAATTGTATATGCAGTAATTTAAGGGCATGATTTAGTATATTGGGTAAGGGAAATAGGAAGCTGAAAATGACTCTAAGTGTCAAACATAACACATGGTTAATTGTTGATGCCACTTGGAAAAATAAAAGAGGAAGAACAAGTTTGCAGGGTTAGGGAAGAGAGACAATGAGTTTGGTTTTGGACATGCTGATTTGAAGTATAGAGGGTAGACTGAGAAGGGAAACTTGACTAAAATGACCAACTAGGAATTTCATACAAAAATTCCAAATTTGAATTTCAGGAAGATACTTGGAAAATTCTACTCATGGACTCCTGGCTTTGGTGCCGCTTTACCAGCATCTTATATGGCCATTCTAATTGAAAGAAAAAGCAGGTAAAATTCTACATATCTACTGCATATTTAATAGAACTGGTTACCCATTCTCTACTTCAACTAGAGTTATTATTTTTTTTGCTTACCTCTTATTATAGTCCATGAATGAGCAATATTTTCAGACATATTTTTTTAATTCTGCAGGTACTTGAATAAAAATTAATTTTATATTATTATTTTTATTATAAGTTTATAAAATATAAAGTTTGATATTTATAGCAATAATACTCATTTGCTTCTCTTTTACTAAAAAATTAGAGGCTTCTTTAGCCTACCTAAAACATGGTGTATGCAAATTCATGAATGATTTTTTTCTATAGCTATAATACCATTATTACACCTAACAAAATTAATAATAGCTTTCTATTATCATCTAGATCTATACTTTGTTTTAGGATCATTGAATGATCTTTGTTATATGAATTATTATTATTTTTAAGGCATCCTGGCATGAAAAAGTATTTTGATTTTTCATGAACTTGGAATTTTCTTTGCGAATTAATAAGATTTGTACTGAATGCTACAAACTTATATAATCTGTTCAATCATTTAGTTGAAATTAAAGTTTTTGTAGAAGAGACTGTCATCACATGAGTAATTATTTTATTGTTGAGAAATTATCCACCTTTGTTCCAGGGAATCAAATGGGACCATGTGTTTAAACTTTTTAATTTATAAAGATGGTTACCGTAGGTAGTCATTGATTCCATTTTAAGAATATGAATAGATCTCAGATAACCAAATATTTACTTAAATCACCTAAAGCCATTCTTACTGCACTTTTATAAATGTAATGTTATCTAAATTTTTGCAGTTCTCTGGTTTATCAGAATACTTATGGATTTGTTAGATTTACTAAGTTCAAAGAGATGGTGGATGTTATAGCCTCTGAAAAACCAAGTCAGCAACATCAGGAAAAAAATCCTTTATCTTAGAGGACTGTATAGGGTGGTAGCTAAAGTGTGGATCTGGAGCTGTACTGTGTGATTTTGGCAGTCTGGCTGTGCCACTTAATTTGTCACCTCTTTGGCTTATTCCTTACCTGAAAAATGGAAATAGTGATAATAGATTTGTTAGGTTGTTTAGATAATTGAGTTAATATGTGTAGTTTTACACTTCACTTAGAATGGTACCTGCACTTAGTTAAGTATTATATATGTGTTAAGTATTATAATTTTGTTCCCCTCTAAGTAATAAGAGTTCTTCTGGTGATTGTAACTTCCTGATCATTTCAAAACATGAATGTTGGTTTTGAAAATATATGCTAAAAATTTGTGTCACTCATATCAAACTTTAAAAATCCTTTAAATGAAGTGTGCTATGATTTACTTACTTTTAGTACTTAAATGATCACTTTTGTAGTTATGTGCTTACTTTTCAACAGAAACTCTTTGTAACCATTAACTAGAGTCAACAGTTAACATTTGACCATTTTCACTTCATTTGTATGTGAATATAGGTTTATGTATGTAGGTTTTTTTTTTTTTTGGTGTGTGTGCAACATGTAGAAGCATGTTGTAGGAATCACCCTGCTTTAATCCTAAATACTTTGGCATGTGTGTCCTAAAACAAGGATATTTTGCATAATTATAACATTATCACACATAAGAAAATTAATAATATTGCTTAATGCCAACCAGTTCATATTGTCCTAAAATGGCTTTTATCACTCTTCTTTGAATCAAATTGTAGTCAAAATTTATGTATATTGTTATATTTTCAACTACTTTTTCTACTTAATTTTTCTTCATAGAATTGATTTATTGAAGTGATCAGGCAGTTGACTCGTTGTATATAATACATTTTTAGTTTCATCTGAGTTGTATTTTGGTGGAATAATTGGTTCATTTATTTAGTGAATTTTCTGTAAACTTGAAACTTGGTCTAAAACCTTGATTAGATTCAAATTAAACATTCTTGATAAGAGTATACTTTGTAGATGATGCTGAGGTTATCAAAAGGTTCATTCATAACTCCATGGTTCTAAGTTGAATATGTGATGAAGGTGGTGATTACCACATATTTCCAATACATTGATTATTTGTGGTGAATTAGATTCATGGATTTGCAGGAATAAATACATCAGTATTTGTGAGATCAGCTACTAGTTGTGTGTGTGTGCATATTGTTTATCATACTTGGGTATTATATTTACTTCATAAAATATATCATCTTCTTTCTCTTTCTTTGTTCTGGAGTAGTTTAAGTAGCAATGAGTTTTCTGGCCTTTGAATGTTCCTCTGTTAAATCTCTTGGGCATGGTGATTCTTTTAGGTGGTAGTTCCTAGAAAAAGTTATAAGTTTCCTCTATGGAAATCGTTCTGTTTAAACTTTCACCTCACACAATAAAGGGCTTTAGCAACTTTCTCCAAGAGCCAAAATTATCTATTTTTTTAAAAAATATTAAATTTTCAGAAATTTTTCATTTAAAAGATTTTGATATTTATTTACGTGAAGTTGAATAAAGTCTGTTATGACTTGACTGAATTATCTCTTTTCTATGTTTTTTTTCAATTTATTTTATATAATTCTGCCATTCTTATTTTTATTAAGTTAGTAATTTTTTGATATTCTTTCCCAGTGAATTATTTTGTTTATTAAATTCTAGGTTTTTTTTTGTTTGAACCCCTGAACTGGGGATTAAATCCAGGTCCTCATGCGTGCTAGTCAAGTGCTCTACCACTGAGCTACCCCCAGCTCTCTTTTGGTGTTCTAATTCAATTCTTGTTTATATTGTATTTTCCTTTTACTTTATTTTTGCTACTTTGCTTTTTTATAACTTTTTTAGTATAATGCTATTTGTTTTTTGTTTCATTTTTTTCCACATTTTAAAATTTGTGTATTACAGTTGTACATAATGGTGAAATTTGTTGTTACATATTCATACATGTACATAATATGAGAGTATAGTTTGGCCAGTGTCACTCCCCTGCATCCCCCCTCCCTCCACATTTCCCACTTCTTGGTCCCTTTGATTTCCTTGAAATCCACCCCCACCTTTTTTTTCCTGTTTCCTCTCTAGCTTTCCAATTTCTCTCTAGCTTTCATGCATGAGAGAAAACATTCGACTCTTGACCTTCTGAATTTGGTATATTTTGCTTAATATAATGGTCTCTAGTTCAATCCATTTTCCTACAAATGACATAATTTCATTTTTTTTAAATTGCTGAATAAAATTCCATTGCGTATATATGTGTGTGTGTGTGTGTGTGTGTGTGTGTATATATATATATATATATATATATATATACACACACACCACGTTTTCTTCATCCATCCATCTGTTGATGGACACCTAGGCTGATTCTATAGTTTGGCTATTGTGAATTGTGCTCTCAACACTAGGTATGAATATATCACTGTATTGTGATTACTTTAAATCTTGATGATAAATACCAAAGTGTGGTATAGTTGGGTCAATGGTGGTTACATGTGTAGTCTTTGAGGAACATCCATACTGGTTTCCATAGTAATTTTACTAATTTACACCAACAGTGTAAACATGTTCCTTTTTCTTGACATCCTCTTCAGCATTTATTATTATTTATATCCTTGATGACTGCCATTCTGACTGGTATGAAATGAAATCTCAGTGTAGTTTTGATTTGCATTTCCCTAATTACTAATGATGTTGAACATTTTTTCGTATATTTATTGGCCATTTGTATTTCTTTTGTGAACTGTCTTTTATTTCATTTGTCCATTTATTAATTGGGTTATTTGATTTTTTTTGGCATAAAGTTTTTTGAACTCTTTCTGTATTCTAGATATTAATCCTCTGTTAGAAGAGTAGCTAACAAAGATTTTCTTCCATTCTGTAGGTTGTCTTTTCATATTCCCAGTTATTTCCAATTGCAGATCTTTTTAATTTGATGCTGTCTCATATATTAATTCTTGGCATTATTTCCTGAGCTTTAAGGTTCATACTGAGAAAGTTGTTGCCTGTGTGTATATGCTGGAGTGTTGACCTTATGTTTTCTTCTAGGAATTTGTTTTCAATTTTTAAGTTATATTACTATTAGTATTTAAGGCTCTGAATTTTCTTCTGATGTATGCTTTAATTGTGTCCCATAGATTCTTATATGTACAATATTCATTACCATCATTTTCTGGAAATTTGACAATTTTAGTTTGTGTTTCTCCTTTGATATAAGAATCATTTTGTAATAGTGAATTTGTTATCAATTTCTAGTTTTAATGCCTTCTTACCTGAGAATATTATTTATGATATTTTCTCTTTATGGAACTTTATAATAAAGTTTTCTTTGTTGCTTACTTTATGCCCAGTTTTTGTGACTGTTTTATGAATGCTTGAAAAATAGTGCATTGTCTATTATTAGGGTTCAAAAGTTGAAAAAATTGTCATAAGATCTATACTATTATGTTATTTTGGTCATATCTTCATGCTAGTTTGTTGCTGTGAGCAAAATATCTGACAAGATCAATGTAGAGGAGGAAAAAATTATTTTGGCTTATGTTTTCAGAGGTTCAGTCCATGGTCAACTAACTCCATACCTCTGGGCCAGGGGTGAGACAGCACATTATGGCAGAATGGTATGGCAGAGAAAAGCAGCTCAGGACATGGCAACCAGGAAGTAGAAAGAGCGCTCTGGCTCACCAGGGACAAAACATAAACCTCAAGGGCATGCCCTCAGTGACCTACTTTTTTCTAGCCACAACCTACCTATCTACACTTATCATCAGATTAATCTGTATGAGTAAATTAATTAATTAATCAGAGCTAGGTCATAGCTCTCATAATCTAATCATTTTACTTCTGAACATTCTTGCATTGTCTTACACTTGGGCTTTTGGGAGACTCCTCATATCTAAACCACAATACTTCATTTGGTGATAGAATCTGTAGCAGTAAAAAAAAAAGGTTTTTGATTTAATGCCTTTTAGCAAAAATTTATGATTTTTTTTTTATCAAGATCACAACGCTTGCTTTCTTTTTGCTAGCATTTGCTTAGGATGCCTTTATGTTTATGAAAGAATTTGTTTTGTTTCTTTCACATACATCATGAAGTTGGGTTTTATTTGGTGAAGCAATCTGAAGATCTTTTTATTTAAATATTTGGCTAAGCCCGGATATGTTTACTAATACCATTGATATAATTCACTGATACAACTAATATGTTTGGTTTTAGTTCTGTTACATTATTATATGTTATCTTTACTATGTCATCATGTGGTCTGTTTTTAACTTTTAATCTTGAAATGACTATTCATTTATACAGAGTTGCACAAGTAATATAATAGAACTTGAACTCTTTACCCATATTCTTTTTAATGATCACATCTTACATAGCCATAGTATAATATAAAATGAGGTTGACATTACTATCCTGTACTATAGTCTTTATTAATTATTCATCACTTTTACATGCATTCATTTCATTTGTATATGTGTATAATTCTATGCAGTTTCTCTTCATGTATGATTTGTTTTACCATTACGACTGTAGATAAACCTGTTTCATCATCACAAAATATGTTTCTTGTTCTGACCCTTTGGAATTTCAACACTTTCCTCCAATTCCTGCTTTCTACTTCTATATTTATGTTATTTTCAGGAAACTAGAAAGTTATATAAATGAAGTATGGAAAGTATAACCTTGTTTACATAGAACTTTTTATTAAACTAAGCATCATGCATGTGTACTGAAATTTGTTTAAATATTTATCTATTTTTTTATTCTTTTGTTGATTATGTTGTGGTGTAATTTTTAAGAAACCACTACAAATACAAAGATTCACCCCTGTATTCTTTTAAAAGTTTGTAGTTTTAGCTTTTAGATGTAGTTCTTTCATCCATTTGAGTTAATTTTTACATAGGATGTGTGGTAGGGAAAAAATTTCATTTTCCACATTTTTTGCTACTACATATAGACACCATGGATTTTCATGTGTCCATCTAAGGTGTTAACGGTATCATTAGTTATTTCTTTTTATTGCTAAGTAATATTCCATTGTGTGAGTGTACTGGAATTTGTTTAAACATTTACCCTTTTAGGGACATCTGTGTTGTTTATTTTTTTTTTTTGGCTGTTTTATCCACGAACATGTTACAACTTCCTAATTTATTTAAATCCTTAATTTCTTTCATCTGTCTTTATAATGTGTAGAACGTATCTTCTGTATGTTTGTTAGCATTTTGGGGAACAATTGCAAATGGTATTATTATTATTTTTGTAGTAACTTAACTGAGTCATATATACATATTTCATTCATTCTTTTTTAAAAATATACACAATTCATTTGTTTTAACAGAGTTACAAAATTGCTCAACCATCAGTACAATTTTAGAAATTTTCTTCACCCTAAAAAGAAACTTGTTTAGCTATCACCTCCTAAGCATCATTTATTTCTCACTCCCACCTAGCATTAGGCTATCACTAATCAATTTTATGTGTTTATATGTTTGTCTATTCTAGTTTTTTCATATAAAAGGAATCATATAGTATGTGATCATTGGCAACTGGCTTCTCTTCTTAGGATAATGACTTTAAGAGTCAAAGATGTTATATAAATCATTATTTCATTGCTTTTTATTCCAACTAATAATCCATTATATGACTATTCCACATTTTACTTATATGTTTAGTAAGTGATGGAAATCTGGATTGTTCCTACTTCTTGGTTATGAATAATGCTATTATGAATATTTTTATATACCTATTGTTTGTGGATATAGTATTTTCATTTCTCTGTGATGTACTGAATTGTGGAATTACTGGCTTATATGGTAATTCTCTTCAACCTTTTGAGAAACTGCCGAAGTGTTTACTAAAGTGATTACAGATTTTTTATTTCTTCTAGCAGTGTATAAAGTGTCCAATTTCTCCACTTCCTGGCCAGCACTTGTAGGATATGTTTTCCAATTATAGTTATCGAAGTGAGTGTGAAGTGTTCTCTCATTATGGCTTTCATTTGCATTTCCAGGTGACCAAAGGTATTGAGCATATTTTCTTGCACCTTTTGGCTATCTGCATGTTTTCTTTGGAGAAGTGTCAGTTCATATCTTGTGCTCATTTGTAAATTGAGTTTTCTTTTAATTATTAAGATTATTTTTTGTTTTTCTTTTGTATATTGGGGATCAAACTCAGGGCTTTGGGCATACTAGGCATGCACTCTACTACTGAGCTGTATTCCCAGCTTTTGTAAGTGTTCTTTAGATATTCTAGATATAGTCCCTTCTGGATATATAATTTGCAAATGTTTTTTCATGGTAAGTGTGTTTGTCTTCTCAATTTCATGATAATGTTCTTCAAAGTGTTTTAATTTTTGCAAAGTCAGTTTATTTTTTATTCTTTTGTCTATTTTGTTTTTGGTGTCATGTTTAAGAAACCACTACAAATATAAAAAGATTTATCCCTGTTTTCTTTTAAAAGTTTTATAGTTTTAGCTTTTAGATGTAGTTCTTTCATCCATTTGAGTGAATTTTTACATATGATGTGTGGTAGGGGAGTATTATGTTTTAAATTTCATTTTCCACATATTTGTTGCTACTATATATAGACACCACAGTTTTCATGTGTCTATCCTGATTCTTGCAACCTTGTTCAGCTTATGTTTTTGTTTCTGTTTTTCTTTAGTACTGGGAATTGAACCCAGGGCCTAACATATATTATGCAAATGTGCTACCACTGAGCTACATCCCCAGCTCTGATCTCACTTTAGTTGGGAGATTTTGGTACATTTATTGAGATTTTTCTATGTAGGCAGTTATGTTACCTGTGAATGGAAAAGTTTTTATTTTTATTTTTCCAGTCTATATGTCCTTTATTTCTTTATCTTGCTTTATTGTATTACTGCATTTTTGTCTTGCTTTTGATATTGGGGAAGGCCCTCCATCTTTTACTCACAATCCTACTGTCTCAGCCTCTTGAGCTGCTAGGATTTCAGGCCCACTGGGATCACAGGTATGTACCACTTGCCCGGCCCCCGTCTTTCACTAATAAGCGTAATGTTAGTTGTACGATACTTTTTTAGGTGTGCCTTATCAGGTTTAGAAAGTTCACACTTATTTCTAATTTGCTGAGAATGTTTATCATGAATAGGTATAGTACTTTGTTAATTGTCTTTTCTGCATCAGTTGATATGGACATGCCATTTTTCTTTTTAGGCCAGATTTGTTGATTATGTTATCTATAGCTGGGTTTCCCAACCTTGGCACTATTGACACCTTTTAGTACATACAGATCATTTTTTATCGGAAGGCTGTCTAATGCTTTATGTCGTACATAACTCTTCATTCTTTCGAAATTGAGACAACTAAAAATATCTTTAACCATTGCTAGATATCCCCATAGGATGAATCAGTCTTTGCTGAGAACTACTGATCTATATTTTTCGCTAATTTCTTTGGTCTAGGCTTATCGTTTGCTGAGAGAAAGTTGTAAAATCTTCAACTGTAATTCAGAATGATTTATTTCTCTTTGAATCTGTCAGTTTCTGTGTTTCCTTTTTTTTTTTTTTTTTGCTTATGATTACCATTTCTTCTTGATCAGTTGATTCTTTTATTCCATATGAAATGTTCTTCTCTAGCTTGGATAATATTATTTGTTCTAAAGTCTATTTTTATTTGATGTTAATATACTCTACCCTTCTCATGCTTACTATTTGAATAATCTACATTTTTCTTTCTAATTAATTTCAAGCATCTGTGTCTTTATAGTAAAAGTACATATTTTTGCAAATAGTGTGTAATTGGGTCTTCTGATTTTTTTGTTATTGATTGTGCTAGTTTTTGCCATTTAAAAAACATTTTTAGGTGTAGCTGGACATCATAACTTCATTGTTTATTTATTTATGTGGTGCTGAAGATCAAACCCAGTGACTCACACATGCTAGGTAAGTGTTCTAGCACTGAACCACAACTGTGGCCCTAGTTTTGCCCTTTAATTGAGTATTTGGTTCATTAACATTTTATTTATTGATAGTGCTAGGATAGATCTGAATTTTATTATTTGTTTTCTATTTTTCATTTTCTGTTCCTCCTTCCTTTGCTTCATTTGAATTTTTGAAAATAATTCCACTTTAATTATCTTGTTATTTTCTTTTGTTATTACTTTCTGTGTGGATTACAATATACATGTTTAAATTCACAACTTCTTAGTGTTAATATTTTACCACTCCACAAAATGTAGAAATCTCTCTGGGTCAATCCTAGCAACTGCTTACCATAGGATTTAAATATTGTTTTTCCTGTTTCAGTGAGTACTATCATTATTTCAAGTGCAGCAACACCAATGTAAAAGTGTATAATTAATATCTAAAGCAATAACTTCTCTTAGGGCATAAAGAGTAGTTTCCTGGAAGAGGATAACATAGATTTGAGTTGCTGGTTTATTTCCTATTTCATGTTCATTTTTGTTAAGTGAATTTTTAGAAAGCTTTTTCCTTTTATTTTCCCATAAGTGAGGTTTTGCTCACTTACTATTGTTCGATTTGTTAGACACTGTTTGTTTATAGAACATTTCTGGTATTATATGTCATGAGCTAGTCTAAATATTCGTTGAAATAGTTTTTATTGTTTAAAAGACATTAAAAAAATTAAGTCTGACTTTAACTTCTTTATAACTGCTATCACATGCTTGCTGAAGAAAAGTTGATTTTCTCCTTGATTTTATTGTTATATAATTGTACTCTGTGATGTGTGTTCCTTTAGTTCTGTTGTTTAATGACGTTAACAATACTGGGAAGTATCTCTGTAGTTCTTTACCTTGAAAGCTATGTATGAGTATGCATATCTTCCACAACTCCTGGTTGGGTCTGGTTGAAAATTGTAAGTTTTAGCCTTTTTTTTTTTTTTTTTTTTTTTTTTTTTTTAGCTTTTTAGTGTTTTTTGTTCAAAAGCTAGTGACAATTTTACAAAGCAGTTTTGTTTCTTTTTTAGTTAAACTTTAAAACAGAAAAACTAACCATTTTGGTTTATATCTTTATATGCTCTCTTATAGTATGTCTTGTAAGAGTTAATGTAGTGGCCTAATGTGCTCTAAAAAATATTCTTACCAGATTTATAGTGAGATTTCATTAAATGCCAAGATTCCCTAGTAGTTCATAATTTTCAAAGGTTGAAGTTTTGTGTATCCTAAAATGCAACACATTAGCATTGTTTTTATTATAAGAAAAAGGAATTTACAATTATATCTATAATTCACAGAGAAAATCAATGATATGCTGATGGACATGGCTAGTAAGTTGCTGGAAATGTGTCTAGATTTAGGGAAAGATGGTAATTAACAAAATTTGGAAGTTTCCTTCTAAAAGGTGGTCGTTGTAGCTGTGGGATATATTGGAGTAGTAAGGCCCAGAATAAGAAGAGGCCTGAGGTTTAAAGTTGGGAAACAGCTATTTAAGGTGCTAATTGAAATGTGTGCAGTTGAGTCAGTCTTTTGGTAACAGTCACCAGAGTGGAAGAAATACATTGTGGATGATTAGGAGTCTCCACCCCTCTTCCCAAATTGTAAATAGTGAAAGTCCTAGTTTTTTAAACCTTTAAAGCTTTACTTAATGAAGAAAATGTTACTCCATTATTATATACATTTTGTATTCAGTTGTATATCACTTTTCCAAAAAGTATTTAATAAGGTAAGTATATACACTATAGATCTCTATCTGCCTACCTACCTGTTCACCTATTTGGATATAAATATAGATGCACAGATGAAGATCTATCTATGTCCATATATGTGTCTTCATCTATATTGGATTAACTCTTTCCTCCATACCTTTTTTCTTTCTCTAATCTATTTATCCCTTCATCCCTCCATCCTTCCATCCCTTCATCCCTCCATTAGTTCCTCCTTCTCTCCTTCTTTTCCTCTTTTCACAGAGCTAAACGTGCTTTGCCAGCTGCTTCCTGACACCTAGTAAGAGGGTGGCTTACTTAAATCTTAATCATATCATTGTGGGGTTCTGAGAAAGCTTTGAAGTTGTTTCCAGGGTTGCTTAAAAAATTTATGTAACAAAGAACTGTGATCATAGTAACTCAGCAGGAAGCATTGGTAACATGGAGTTTATCCCTAGGAGGGCTGTTAAGACTAGTCCTCACTTTCTTTTTTTTAGGAAGTGCTTTGTTTGTGGCTTAGAAAGAAGTTGTTCTGATGGATTTCGTTTTGTAGAATTACTATGGAATTTGCTTTGATATTTAGTATTAGTTTAGATGATTTAAAAACTGCTGTATGCTGAAACTTGGACATGTATTAAAATATCAAAAATAGCATATTTCTTTCAAGCATACTTAGTGGTTGAGTTATTAAATTGCACGATAGTAGCTTTGAAGCTCCTAAACTTATATGACCAAATGATTAAAGTGCATATAATGTGTGAATAAAAGAATCATGAATTTAGTGTATAAATTCTTGGTTATCTTCAAGTTTAAGTGGCAAGACCTTGAGGACTTCTAAAAAGCCAACTCTGTGTTATGTACTATACATGATTGTGTACTATTGCTTCAGAGTGGAAGTTTGTCTTGTTTATTTCTTTTCCTTAAAGAAGTATTTTTATAATCTTCTAAAACATTTTGACAGATGAAAATCTATTATCTTCAAGGATCTTTGTGATGATTAAATAGTATTTCTTTATATAATTACAATTTTTATGACCTTTCACTTTGTCTTTGTTTTAATCTCTAATTTTTCCTAATTTAGAGAATATTAAGTATTTCTATATTATACTTTATATGTATATATAGGATATACAAATTTTTAGAATTTAGGGGTTATGTTGTTCCTAGTATACTCTCCAGTGACCTCAGTTTTGAAATGTGTTACATGTCATTCAAAATTTTGAGGTTAGCTAAAGAATATATGCACTGAAGTTTTTTTTTGCATTGAAGTTTCAAAAGCATTGTCATAAATTTAGAAATGATAATGATGTGAGAAGATAATGCTTAGAATTTAAGCAGTATATAAGGATATTTTCAACTATTAAAATGTTATACAAAATTTAATGTTTCCTATAGGAATGCTTATAGTCTGACTAGTTTTTTTAAAGATAATACCTCTATATATGAACATGAATACTCAACTAAAGTTTTGTATGAAAATTTAAGGTGTTCATTCCTTTCCTCCGAGAGACAGAGAGAGAGAGAGCGAGCGAGCGAGCTAGTGAGAGAGCACGCACAGACTTATCCATGGTTTAAAGAAATAGTATTTATTTGGTCATATTCATCAACCTAGTGATTTTCAGTAGAGTGGGAGTGTATGTACATCCAAATCTCCTGTGAAGTTTAACAAGTAGTTTATTGTCCTTCTTGATCCTAGTCCCCTCTTTTGTAAGTGGTACCTTTTCCTTTCCCATCACTGTTTCCTTCAGATTTAGGTGATTAGTTTCTCAGGTTCATGTGATACCTAACATAATTAGAGAAATGATTAAATAAATCTGTTTGATATTGTAAAACTACAAAGTTGACATTGGCATAAGGGATGAAGACATTGTACCAAGGAAATTCTATCAAAAAGGATGTAACTCTATAATCCAAACTATCATGCTTTTCAGAGAGACTGACCTGTCATTCTTGCGGTATTAACTGCCAGGTTGGAACAAGGTTGGGAAGGGGGTGATTTAGAGAAGGATAAATTGAAACTTGAGATCAGAATAGGCCACGAGGTAATAAAAATACATCCTCTGCTTTTTTACAATGGTAAGAGCATGTCAAGTCTTTATTCATCCTCAAAGCACAGAAACCTATGAAGAAAGCATTTTAAATAAGTCAGTGAGTTTCAGACGTAAGAAGTAAGTTGATACTATAAAAATTTTCTACTGGAGAAGCAATTCATGGGATAGAATCTGAAACTGAAGGCAGATGAATTGACTCCTAATTCCATTGTGTGTTTGCTATTAATTCATTTTTAAGGAAACCACTTAACTTCTTTGATTCTTTGATTCAATAGAGTAAGGATAATCATTTCTGCTTGGTAATGAATTAGTATCATTAGTTGGTCTTGCCTCTTTCTAGTCTGTGCAGGTATGTGTCTAAAATATTTGTCTGTATGTTTTATAAGACTTG
Organism: Marmota monax; assembly: GCF_021218885.2. Lineage (NCBI taxonomy): Eukaryota > Metazoa > Chordata > Mammalia > Rodentia > Sciuridae > Marmota > Marmota monax. The sequence continues at coordinate 3,227,699 of NW_026695236.1, read as the reverse complement.
ACTTCCTAGAAATACTTTGATGGTTATATGTTTAGTAATTCTACAATTAGCATTGCCAGCTACTATTGCTGGTTTGTGGAAATAGAAAGGTATGCACTACAATCTTTGTCCTATGGTTAAAGATAAAGTTTTATATACAGGTTGATGGAAGTTAGTGATGAAACTGTAGCTGCATTACTATTCAGTATTATAGAATAAAGTTAGGCAGCAGAATACAACAGACACTAGTATGGCAATATGTAAATCAATGGATGTGTAACTGATGTGATTCTGCAATCTGTATATGGGGTAAAAATGGGAGTTCATAACCCACTTGAATCAAAGTGTGAAATATGATATATCAAGAACTATGTAATGTTTTGAACAACCAACAATAAAAAATTTAAAAAAAGTTAGTAGAACAGTTGCTTTTAAAAATAGCATCATATGCATTCTTAGTATTTCTTCATAATGAAATATATTATCAGTTAATGACACTGAAAGAACAGAAACATTTTTATTTGGGAATTTATAACTAAAGAATATTTATTTCTTCATTCATAATCAGCTTTTGATAAAAATAGGTATCTCTTGTGAAGTATTTTACTTTTTTCTGTGTATGTGTTTAACTTATGGATATTAATTTTTCTTTATAATTTATTAAAAATAAGTAATATTGGAATATTTTTGCTTTATAATTTGGTAAGAACTGGCAAAGTTGAACAGAATTAGCAAGAAAATTTTAATCCACATATAGAAAACAAGACACAAAAGTGACCTGAGAAATCATCTTACCACTGATAAAATTTTAAGTCCTTATTTGGAGTGGCAATAGGATTCTGGTGTTTTTCTAAGGTACATTAAGACCAATGGAGGAGGGAGATTCCCTAGCATGTTTGGCACAGTGATACCTGTACATTCTTACTTTTCAACTAAAGTAAGTTTAATGTTATATTTTATATTTTGATGATTACATGTAAATTATTTTTAAACATGTTTAAGAAATGTCAGTAAAGTCCTGTTCCTTTATTTTAATTCAAGATGACAGAGTGCCAGAGAAATAAATTTAACTAGAGCCCCTGATTTCCTAACCTCACTTTATCACTGTCCAGTTAAATCACATTGCCTCCATGTGTCTTTGGGAATATTAAAAATCTAGTAAGCCATTTTACATAATGAACAATCAATATTATATATGTATTTGATAACAAGAAGATTTCATTGACAATATCAATATGCAGACCTGGAATATTTAAATGAGAACAATTTGATATTGGTATTGGTTTCATATATAAAGTTTTTTAATACCAGGTATTGAATCCAGGGGCAGGTAACCACTGAGCCATATCCCCATCCCTTTTTTTGTATTTTGTTAAGAGACAGGGTCTCTCTAAACAGCTGGGGGGCCTTGCTAAGTTGCTGAGGCTGGCTTTGAACTTGAGATCCTCTTGCCTCAGCCTCCCTAGCCACTGGAATTAGAGGCATACGCCACCGCTCCTAGCTTAAAGTATTTTATTCTTTGAGTACTGAAAGTGTTCAACATTCAAACCCAAATAAGTTTTTGAAATTTTTGGAGTTTATTATTTGAACTCTTAAAGTATGTTAAAGACGTTCTAGTGAATAAGATGTATTTCATTCATTCCTTATACACTGTATAAATTAAATAAACTGTTTAAAAGCAGAAAATAGAGCTTGAATTTCTGTCTGAATTTTCATTAAATAAGCTTTATGAATATACAGCTTTTATGTAAAGGGAGTGTTTATAGCTTTCATTTATCCTTAGGAAGCTTTAGCTTGATAAACCTTCCTAAATTCCTGATTTTTCACTTCACAATGAAATTAAAACCAAGGTGATTTCATGTAATGTGTAATGACATTGAATGTTATAAATAATCATGTATAAAACAAGTAGAATTCTGAAGTTTTGGAGGATAAATTTTCATTTATTCAGAATTTTTATGGGTTTGACTTTTTGGCAGAATGAATTTGTTTAGAATTCTGTAGCATAAGCTGGGTGTGGTGGCCTACACCTGCAGTCCCATTGTTTGGCAGGTCAAAAAAGGGGGAATGCTTGAACCCAGGAGTTGGAGATCAGGCTGTACAATCTGGACAATGTATTGAAATCCTGTATGGAAAAAAAAAAGAAATTCTTTTAACAAACGTACTCTAACCTTTAAGTAGAATGATTTAGAACTATTTAGATCCAACTATTAAGACAGTAAAAACTTAGTTTGGCACCATGCACCCATTTTTTCTAAGATACCAGTATGTTTTTCAACTCCTGAAAATTATTTTGATAGATTTATTAAAAAATGATTGTCTCAAGGATGAATCTCACTTGTTACAGTTGAGATAAATGAGGCAAAAGACTTGGGGATTTGTATGACTTGACTATGGAACCACAGGGTTTTATGATGCCTGATTTAGTCCTGTGCCTAACAGTTTATTTAAAGCTTAATGCTAATATTAATTGGTTCACAAGTGGCTTGGACTTGTAGGAAAGTATTGTGTGGTGTTTCAATGTGCATCACTTATGTGGTCAACGTGAAGTTCTTTGGCTCAGTCATATTTCCTCCCACAGCTTTGAGCTGTGGGTTTTACTGTTAGAAGGAACTTTGACAGTTCTTTACACTTGTCATGACATAAAAGAACTGAAATTGATTGGAATTGTAAGTAGCGAATACCTTGTTGTTAGAATTATTTCATCACTTAAATATTGTTTAAAATTCTAATAAAATATCTTCCTTTCTAAGAAAAAAAAATGATAAAATGACCGTTGAATCAAATTGAAGTTTAATCTTACTCTCTTTTTAAAATTATTTTCAGGAGAGGGCTGCTCACAATTTATATGGCCAACTTGGTAAGTAATACTCTCTTTTTTTAAACTAACTTTTCCATATGCTTTTTAATTTTTTAAAAATTACATTTTCTTAAAAAAGGAAAACTAATTCAATTTGAGAATATTTTTCCATCTCTATTTTAAAGGACAAACTTAAATGTTTAAAAGAACCTTGGTACTATCTGCTTTGTTTTTATCCTGTAGGACTAACTTTCTCTTATTTTAGTAGGAAAGTGATTCATTGTCCTGTGCACTTCATGACTGTTTTCTCTAAGCTTACATTTTCACATTACTGTATATCTAGTTCTCTCCCTGTATGTTGAATTTCATATTCCGCCTCTGCTGCCATTTCTTATAGGAAAAATGTTTTAAGGATGAATTTTTTGATATACCTATTTAAACATTAAAACACCATGGTACTATCTCCAAAGACTGAGTGAGTACGTTTAATAATATAATTGGTTAGGCTTCTAAATTTCTAAGTTGACAGAAATGAAGTTAATATTATCTAGTCTGATATTCTTTATTTAATATTATCTAGTCTGATATTCTGATATACATACATATATATAATATATGTATGTATATGTGTGTGTGTGTATATATATATATATATATATATATATATATATATATATATAATCGTTCAATTCTACCATTAAGTTCATATTTTAAGAACATATTCACATTAATATCTTTTAAAGTTGCTTAATAGAATTGATAGGCAACATTAAAAAATTCAATTAAGCAGGGCTAATTTATTTACCTAAGGATAGATAGTTTTTAAAATTCTATAATAAGGGAGTATATTTCAGAGATATATTTAGCAATTCATTTCAGTGGTAAATAATTTTTGTTCAGTACCCATGTGTTAGTAGTTACTATGCTAGATGCTGGCCCATGAGATAGTCATTTCATTGATGGAGAAGTTATAGTAGAAATAATAATGGATAAAAAGGACTAAAAGATGACTGGTACTGTAGCACCTCAGAGGAGCTGGGTCAGAGAAAAGTGGTTCTAATCTTCTTGAGTCATCGATCTCTTTAAGACTTTGATGACAGGATGGACATTCTTCATAGAGAACTGCTCATGTACAGACAAACACTTAAATTTCTATACAGTTTCAGAGGTTTCATGTACCATAGATTAGGAAAGTAAAGAGTACATTATAAGTACGTTATTTTAAAATATATACTGTAGAAAACTAAGTATTCTAAGCTCTTAATTGAAGTGAGATGGGCATTTCTAGACACCAGGAGAGCAAAGTGTTTCTTTTTTTGTCTTATTCTTCATGAAAGAAATCTAACAAGAATGTAAATTATATGAAGTCAGGAACTTTTTCTATTTTATCTCCCATTATACTACAAGTACCTAATCATAGTCTGGCTTGTTGTAGAGATTTGATTAATATTTTGTTGATTTAATAATAATCTTTCTGGCTTTACAATTCTAGTAATTTAAATATAATAATGCTTTATTTTTGTTCTCCATAGATGCTTTTTGAAATCTGTTCTCTGTCTGGTTTTACTTTATAGGTATTTTGTCTTTTCTCTCAATTGTTTTTGTGATTTCTTTTAGAAGAATTTATCTTGGCAAGTTGTATTCATTAGGATGTAGAATTTTCATTTAGTTTGATCAGGACCTAGTTTGCTTCTTCAATCTGAGGACTATTAGATCTGGAATTAAATTCATATCCATTCTCTCTTTGATCTTGCTTCTTCCTGGGCTCTATATTGAGTTATTTTAACAGGAATTCCTTGTAGATGTATGTCAAACTGCATTTTCCTTTTCATGATTTTATTATTGCTGTTAACGTTTTCCCACTTTCTCATCTCTGCTTAATTCTGTCTGTCTCTTCAGGCCTGTCTTCAAGTTAACTAAGTTGTGTGTACATGTTAGGAATTGAACCAAGGGCCTTGTTTATCCTATCTGTTAAACATTTAATTTGAATTATATAGCTTTAATTTTATAAAGGTGATACATATCAGACATAACAAGTCCAGAAATATTTTATAAAATAATCGTCTATCTCTATAATACTTTTTTCCATTATTTATTGGTTGTAACCTGCTTGTTTCTTTATAAGATGACTTTATGATATCATTTTCTGTAGAGAGGAAAAAATATAATCCAGTCTTTCCTCTTGCATTATTTATGAAATATGTTTTCTAAATTATTCATATTTGAAATAGATAAACCATGTGACTTAATACACAGACTTCAATTCTGTTTTAGGTAGTAGTTCTAAAACATGGGAATTCTAAAAAATTGCCTGTAGTTCAATTTCAATTAGTAAAAAACCCATAAAGTATTGGTATATTAATAATAATATTAATAATAATAATATTTATTTCATTTTCTTAATAGGAAGAAGCTTCCATTTTAAGTAGGCCTTGATAAGATGTTACTACTTTACATGTTTGATGATTGAAAAAGCTTTTGGCAATCTATTTTCTGGTTCTGGGCATTTCAAATCTATTTCTTTGTCATTATCTACATATTTCCAGGGGTTGGCATGTCTGTATGTTAGTGTGTCCTCTGATCTTTCACTTTAATGTCATGACAGGGTAAATTGGCACAGTGAATGGTGGATTATTGCTAGAAATCACTCTTCATGTACTACCAGAAATCAATTTTCTAAACCTAGAAGCAGGTGGAAAGCAAATTAATAAATATATATTGATAAACTAAATTATTCACTTGAAATACTAATAAACTGGGTTCCAAAATGCCTGTGACTATTCACTTCAAGAAGAAATCTGATAGAGAAATCAGAAAGTAATGTGATAGTGTTGTTAATCATTTGTGGTTAAAATATCTTGGTTTTGCAAATGTTGTCAGTATGTGGATATTTGAACAGATTATTTAGTGCTTTTCTCAAGACTTGGAAGGAGCCTGTAAAAATTAGGAGTCTATGACTCTGGCCTTCTCTCTTACTTTCTGCTTCCTCATTTTCTACTTTAACACCACTGCCCACTCTGGTATTCAGAGAGCATGACAAGCATGCTTCTTGAAGAACTTGGTTTTTGTTCTCAATATTTGAACTCTTAGCCTCAGATAGCATGTCTTGCTTTATCATTTCAATGAGACTCTGCTGAAATGCCACTGTTTTGTAGTTTTCCTTTTCTATCCCACATAAAATAATAGTCATCTTCCATGTCACACATACTCTTTACCCATAACACATGATTAATATTTTTCCCCTAAAGTATTTTTAACATTTGACTTTTTTTGTTGTTATTGTTATTATTTTATTGTCCGTCTTCTTTTTTTTATTTTTATTTTTTAGTTGTAGATGGACACAACACCTTTATTTTGTTTATTTAGTTTGTTTATATGGTGCTGGGATTGAATCCTGTGCCTCATGCATGCTAGTCAAGCACTCTACCATTGAGCCATAGCCCCAGCCCTTATTGTCTGTCTTCTAACCTTGAATTTTTATAGATTTTTTTTTTTTTTATGATACTAGAGGTTGAACCCAGGGAATCTGTATCACTGAGTTCTTTCCCCAGTACTTCAGCCCTTTTTATTTATTTATTTAGATATTTATTTTTTAGTTATAGTTGGACACAGTACCTTTATTTTTATTTATTATTTTTATGTGGTGCTGAGGATCGAACCCAGGGCCTCGCATGTGCTAGGCGAGTGCTCTATACCTGAACCACAACCCCAGCCCCAGCCCTTTTTATTTTATTTTATTATTTTGAGACAACGCTTCACTAAGTTATGAAGGCTGGCCTTGAACTTGTGATCCTCCTACCTCAGTCTCCCAAGAAGCTGGGTTTATAGGAGGCACCCCAACACCTGGCTTTTCTTTCTTATACTTAAAAAAAAGCTTTAAAATGTAATATGCCTTTATGTGCCTGGGTATTAGGATGAATTTGAGGTTTTTTTTTTAGCCACTCACATGCTTTCTGTAATAGCACATATTGTATCCTTTAATACCCCAAATAATGTGTATATTTATGCACTGTAATTTTAAAATAAACTTCTAAAACTTATGTATATTGTCTGGTATAATTTACAAATTCCAGGAGAAGAGGTCTTTGACTTTGATCATTTGTGTTGGATAGAGGGCTTTTATAGTACTTATTTTTTTTTAATTGGTTGTTCAAAACATTACAAAGCTCATGATATATCATCTTTCATACATTTGACTCAATTGGGTTATGAACTCCCATTTTTACCCCAAATACAAATTGCAGAATCACATCGGTTACACACTCACATTTTTACATAATGGCATATTAGTGACTGTTGTATTCTGCTACTTTTCCTATCCCCTACTATCCCCCCTCCCCTCCCCTCCCATCTTCGCTCTCTACCCATCTGCTGTTGTTCAATTCTCTCCCTTGTTTCCCCCGCCCTTTCCCCTCACAACCTCTTATATGTAATTTTGTGTAATATTGAGGGTCTCCTACCATTTCCATATGCTTTCCCTTCTCTCTCCCTTTCTCTCCCCCCATTCATCTTTGTTTAATGTTAATCTTTTCCTCATGCTCTTCCTCCGTGTTCTGTTCATAGTTGCTCTCTTTATATCAAAGAAGACATTTGGCATTTGTTTTTTAAGGATTGGCTAGCTTCGCTTAGCATAATCTGCTCTAATGCCATCCATTTCCCTGCAAATTCTATGATTTTGTCATTTTTTAGTGCTGTGTAATACTCCATTGTGTATAGATGCCACAGTTTTTTTTTATCCATTCATTTATTGAAGGGCATCTAGGTTGGTTCCACAGTCTAGCTATTGTGAATTGTGCTGCTATGATCATTGATGTGGCAGTATCCCTGTAGTACGCTCTTTTAAGATCCTCAGGGAATAGTCCGAGAAGGGCGATAGCTGGGTCAAATGGTGGATCCATTCCCAGCTTTCCCAGGAATCTCCATACTGCTTTCCAAATTGGCTGCACCAATTTGCAGTCCCACCAGCAATGAACAAGTGTACCTTTTTTCCCACATCCTCGCCAGCACTTGTTGTTATTTGACTTCATAATGGCTGCCAATCTTACTGGAGTGAGATGGTATCTTAGGGTGGTTTTGATTTGCATTTCTCTGACTGCTAGAGATGGTGAACATTTTTTCAAGTACTTGTTGATTGTTTGTATGTCCTCCTCTGAGAAGTGTCTGTTCAGGTCCTTGGCCCATTTATTGATCGGGTTATTTGTTTTCTTATTGTTTAATTTTTTGAGTTCCCTGTATATTCTGGATTTTAGGGCTCTATCAGAAGTGTGAGGAGTAAAAATTTGTTCCCAGGATGTAGGCTCTCTATTTACCTCTCTTATTGTTTCTATTGCTGAGAAAAAACTTTTTAGTTTAAGTAAGTCCCATTTGTTTATTCTTGTTATTAACTCTTGGGCTATGGGCGTCCTATTAAGGAATTTGGAGCCCGACCCCACAGTATGTAGATTGTAGCCAACTTTTTCTTCTATCAGATGGCGTGTCTCTGATTTGATATCTAGCTCCTTGATCCATTTTGAATTAACTTTTGTGCATGGCGAGAGAAAGGGATTCAGTTTCATTTTGTTGCATATGGATTTCCAGTTTTCCCAACACCATTTGTTGAAGATGCTATCTTTCCTCCATTGCATGTTTTTGGCCCCTTTATCAAATATAAGAAAGTTGTAATTTTGTGGATTGGTTTCTGTGTCCTCTATTCTGTACCATTGGTCCACCTGCCTATTTTGGTACCAGTACCACGCTGTTTTTGTTACTATTGCTTTGTAGTATAGTTTGAACTCTGGTATCGCTATACCTCCAGATTCACACTTCCTGCTTAGAATTGCTTTTGCTATTCTGGGTCTTTTGTTTTTCCATATGAATTTCATGATTGCTTTCTCTATTTCTACAAGAAATGCCGTTGGGATTTTGATTGGCATCGCATTAAACCCCGTAGAGAACTTTGGGTAATATCGCCATTTTGATGATGTTAGTTCTGCCTATCCCTGAACAGGGTGCATTTTTCTATCTTCTAAGATCTTCTTCTATCTCTCTCTTTAGGGTTCTGTAGTTTTCATTATATAAATCTTTCACCTCTTTTGTTAGGTTGATTCCCAAGTATCTTATTTTCTTTGAGGATATTGTGAATGGAGTGGTTTTCCTCATTTCCATTTCAGAAGTTTTGTTGCTGATATACAGGAATGCCTTTGATTTATGCATGTTGATTTTATATCCTGCCACTTTGCTGAATTCATTTATTAACTCTAGCAGTTTCTTTGTAGACCCTTTTGGGTCTGTTAAATATATTATCATGTCATCCGCAAATGGCGATATTTAAAAAAAAAAACTTGTATTTCGAAATAATTGTAGGTTCGTATGTAGTTGTAAAAATAATACAGGGAACTCATATCCTCTTTACCCAGCTTCCTCTAGTAGTGACATTTTGAAATACCTATAATATCAAAGCCCTGGTGTTTAACTGATACAGACAAGATAAAGAATGTTTCTTTCACCCCAAGAATCCCTTATGCTGCCCTTTTTATAGCCATACATGCATTCCTCTTCTGTCTTCTTAACCCCTTGACAGCCACTAATCTGTCTGTAATTTTGTTATCTTAAAGTTATATAAATGGAGTCATATAGTGTATAACCATTTGGAATTAGCTAATTTCACTCAGCATAATTCTCTGGGTATTCATTCAACTTGTATGTATCACTTGTTCATTCCTTTTTATTGCTGAGCCGTATTGCTTGCTATGGATATATTCATTGGAGGACATTTGACTTATATCCAGTTTTGGGTTATTATGAATAAAGCTACCGTAAACATTCATGCACAAGTTTTTGTGTGGTTATGAACTTTTGCCTGGAAAAATGCTAGCAGGCCAATTGTTGGATTAGAAGGTGGTTATGTGTTTTGTTTTTAAAGAAACTGTCAAATTATATTCTAGAGTAAAGGCTATACCACTTTGGCAGTATTTCTAGTCTAGAATAAACCATTGAATCTCTAGTTCTTTCTTATTTGAAAACCTTTTTTTTTTGAGTGGGGGTATATTTGTCTTTTTTTATTTTTAAACTTGTAATTTTTGTGAATGGATTAGTAAGTTGCAGTTTAAAAAAGATTCTGGGAAAATGCAGAATTTGACTTGGTCTTTTATCTTTTGTTAGGCAGTTATAAAAGGTTTGTATTGAAAAAATTTAATGAAGTCAAAGTCTTTACATGTAGATTTTGACTTTGTCTAAGGAAAGTGAATTTGCAAATGATTAGGATATATTATGGAAGTTAATGAAAACCAAATAAGCTTCATGTTCAGTTTATCTAAATAGAACCATTAATTTATGTCCATTTATTATTATCATACTAAGAGGAGAGTTGGAACAAAATAGATGAAGGATTTTGACATTTTCAGAGAAAAATGAATTTAATCTATAGAAATAATTTTCTGATATAACTTGTTTATATTGTTACAAGATAGACTAAGATGAAATTGTTAACTTTTAACTTCAAATTTAGGTTTGTAAATGTTAGGTTTATTTAAACAAAATATGTATTGTATTTTGCTATATGTTTCTGATTTGAAAAATATAGAAAAGCATAAAGAAAAGATTAAAATTTATCTGTAATTTTACCCTTTAATAATTACTGATATTTTTGTGTTTATTTTTTATTTTGCTTCTTCTTCAATGTGGTTTAAATACATAAACAAAGTGCGCACACTAAGTACATGTTGAAGGCCCATATTTTAAATTCAGGTCATATTGTTTTATAATATACTTGTTTTGTTACTGTGTCATACAATTTTTTTTTGTAAGGATTAAATTATTTTGGGAAGATTTACTCCTTTTTAAATTCTTGGTTATATCTTCATTATATTAGGTTGGTTTTATACATACATTTATACTATATAATGGCACTCAAGTTGTTGGGAGACAATGAAATAATAATTGCTTGGTAAATTATAATGTAATTTTGTTAGTTTTGGCTATGGTACTTACCCATTCCTTAATTATTTTGATTAAAAGATTTAAAGATACTGTCATGTCTTTGAATGAATTCTGATAGAAAAATATATAGAACTAGTTCTGTATTATCTTTTTTACCCTTGTCTTTATTTTCATCAGTGGACTTTTTTTTTTTTTTTTTTTTTTTTTAAGAAAGCAATTTGTTGGGTATTGGAACATGAAATAAGTAGCTATTCTGTTCTTATACTTCATTTAGTTGAGGGAACAAGGTAGGTAAACGTCTGGATTTTAAATGAATAGATGATTAGTAGACCAAGACCTCATACTTTCCTGGGGGAGAAATTTGTAAACTAAGGAAAGTAAATAAACCTCATATCTGTTTTTTAGATTTTTTGAAAATTAAATTTATTCTAACTGGCACATAAAAGTAAAACTTATACATATCAATAAGGTAATGTGACATTTTGATACAAGTCAACATTGTGAAAGTGCTTGTACTATATAATTGGGAATCTAAATTTTGCTAATTGTGGTTTGGGTTTGGCACTGTTGGGAACATGTAAAGAACTGTATACTCTCAAAAAGGGGACAACTTTATTGATACTTTCATTGTAAAATAGTCTTCCCTTATAGTTACTTTCATTACACATGGTATCTTCCAGTAAGTCCTAATAAGTTGAAGTTATTAGATTACTAGTTTTTATAATTTAATGATAAAAAACCATTTAAAAAATAAGACATATATCAATGGATTTAATACCTGTCTAAAAATATTGTTCCTTGTTATATGTTGTTTAGCATATTTTAGAGGAAGACTGTACAATTTTTAAAATAGCATTATTTCCTAGACTTTTGAAATTGATAGTGAATTAGTAGTTAAAGGTTAAAATAAGTAAAAGGGATATAGGGGATATAGAAAATGTACAAAATAAAGAAATATTTTCTCTGGCTTCTGCCAAGATAATAGTAGTAAAATAATGAAAAAGTTTTCCTGGGGTTCATATGCCACAACCAATTACCCACATGAGCACCAGCTGCTAGAATTCAGCTTTGCCATGGTATAATTTAAGAGAACACATAAGCTAAATTTGTCTTCATGTGATTTTTCTTTATTATGTTGGTTGTGACAATAACTGGGGTTTCTCGTTTCTCAAAATCTATCATATGCTGTTAACAGTTATTTAAAATAGGATGTCAAGTGCAATTCTTTTATGTTTAATTTACTTATAAGAAAAATAATTTAAGACAAATAAAAATCCTTCTGTATAAGTCCATTTGAAAACTTCTTCATAATTTCGTTTATGCCACCAAACATTTAACAATGTATGCATTTTAAAATTGTAAACATACATCTAGTAGGCTTCTCTATAGCATTTATTTGTTAATGTTAAACATGCAGTGTCTTTGATTAAAACATCTGTATTTGATTTTTCAAACATAAGGATTGAAAATGTTGATTCATGTGTTTTTTTATAAGGACACTTCAATTTAATGAAATTTAACAGGTATTATATATATCAGCGCTGTGCTGGGCACATGGGGATAGGAAAGAAATACAAGACAGATTGTAAATGAGTTGGAAAATTTGACAGATGAATGCAAAAGAAATAAAATAGTAGTATTAAACTTAAAAAGAAAGGAATTATAAACACTTTTTGAAATTGCTTCCCTAAGCTTTCCCATGCAGCAAATGGCATCAATCATTCATTCAGCTTCTTAGGCTGGAAACTTAGGCATTTTTAATTATTTTCTTCTCTTTATACTCTTAGTTTAAGCCATGAAGAAATTTTATTTTACTTCTAAAATACAATCTGAATTTTACCATGTCTAACCGTCTCCATTGTTCTAATCACAGTTTAAGCCTTAACATCTCATCTTAGCTATCTTAATAGGCCAACTAGTTTACACCTTGCCACTCTTCATGTAGTCTTTCTTCTATGTACAGTTAGAGTTATTAGAGATACAAATTAGAGCATGTTGATCCTCAACTTAAAACAGAAAAACTTTACTTTTCTACTGCAATCCTTTTAAAATTCATTTGCCTTAGTGTGCTTCACAAGACTCTTGATGAATGCCTCACCTCTCTCTTTTCGTCTACATCTAATCTTTCTTCTCATTCATCATTTTGTCTTTCTTTCTTTAATCATTTAAAACCTGTACTTGCCTTTTTTTTTTTTTAATTTGGAAAGCTATTTCCCCAGATTTTTCTTGGGTACTATCTTCATGTTTGATCCAGTGTCACCTACTATTGTAGTTAAAGAATTTTCCCTTCACCTCTCTTCTTTAATTCATGATCGTTACCTTTTTCCAGAACATTACTGCTAAGCTTGTGAGCATGAAAATGGTCAATATTAAGAACCATTGGATAACCATCATTTCTTTGAATGCTGCTGGTAACACTCAGTTGCATTTGTTTTACTCATTTGAGGCAGTTTCTGTGATGGTATTCACAACTTTTTTTCTTTTAAAATTTAGATGCATTAGGATAGAAATCCATCATATGTGTTAATAGTTATTTAAAATAGGACTATATAAGAGAAATTATAAAAAGAGATTTATTACAGGACTTATTGTAAGGGGCTTTATTGAAAGGATTAAGATAAGTTAATATTTAAAATAAATTATGAAGTTACATTTTGTCTTTCCAAAGTCAAAATTTAGATTTCCTTTGTCTTGTTAAATTCTGTTCAGATATATCTCAAATAACCAATTACTATATAAGGTGACAACTATTTGTTTCATTTATTATTTCCAAATATGAAGTTTTGAGTATGGGGTAAAACTATTTTCATTGGTTCATGTAACATTTCTTCTTATTTTCCTTTATTGGACAATTTAATACTGTGTTTTAAAGTTGTATCTCTACGTTATTTTGTTCGCTTTGAACTTTACACCTGTTTTCAAGACCTATGGGTGTTTTATATACTTCAATGCATTGCCTCTGAAGACTGCATAGTGTGCCAAAATATCTTTCCCTTATATATATGCTTTCTAACAGTTTTGAGATATAATTCATAGACTAGAAAATTTACCATTTAAATGCTTACATTCCATTGTTTTTTGGCATTTTTCACAGGATTTTGTGATCTTCATCACAATCTAATTTTGGTATATTTGCTCCATTGCATTTTACTTGATTTTCTGAGTGATAGATTGCTTCTAATTCCTCAGTATAACAAAATCTCTTTTTATCTGTTTTGTGAGTTTCTCTGAGTGTGCATGAATAAAGGCTAAGAAGAAAGATGTTTTAGGTGGTATATTTTCTGTAGAAAGATATAATGTCTTGGAATGTGAGGAAACATTTTAGTAGGTCATTCTGTTGTTACTTTGGGAGAGGTGTTGTCTTCTGCTTCTTTGATCTGTGCTTCTGAATAATTTGATTATTCAACATAGGAATATTGTGGCTGAAGATTCAACTTTGAAATTAGTTTATACTCTGTTATAAATTGCTTGACAGACTATTATAGGGTCACTCATACCAAGAATAAATGGGTATATTTGGGGGGGGGGACATGTATTATTAAGACTTTATATGCTTTTGTTTTCTATTTGTCACAAGAAGATAACATTAAAATACATTAAAAAATTGAAAAAGATGAATGTTAAGGAAAATTGTTAAAATTAAGAAAACATAAATAAAAAATGTGAAGAGGCAGAATTTTATAAAGGGATATAAATAAGAGGGAAAAGCAAAGCAGTATAATAGCAAGAAAGGAAAAATTCAAAATGAATTTTAAAAGCTTATTAAGCACTTAGCATGCTATATTTGAATGTTTGTCCTTTCTAAAACTCATGTTGAACTTTAAATACTACTATAATGGTATGAAGAGGTGGAAGAGGTTTAGGTCTTGAGGGTCCACCTTCAGGAGTGAACTAACGAATGGGTTATTTATCATGGGAATGGGTTTACTTCTTCTTGTTCTCTCTCTCTTTGCTCTTCTGCTATGTGATGCCTTCTGCCATGTATAATGCAGCAAGAATGTCTTTGCTCAATGACAGTAACTTGATATTGGACTTCCCAGTTGCCAGAACTGTGAGTCAATAAATTTTTGTTCATTATAAATTACCTGTGTGGGGTATTCTGTTATAAAAGCACAAAATGGACTCAGGGGATGTGGTACCTCATTAATCCTGGGTAAGAATGGGAATCCTGTTTTCTAAGTAGTCTCTACTGATACGCTCAGGGTTGAAGGGAAGCGGAGGTCTTTTTATATATTGGTAAGCGGCACAAGGAAATGTTGGTAATGAATGTGTTAATTATCTTGAGTGTGATGATCTGTTTATAGTTGTATACATGGGTAAAAACTTATCAGATGTACTCCTAAATGTGTGGTGTTTATTGTGTCAGTTTTACCTCAAAAAAACGTTAAAAGTCATTTTTATAGGGCTGGGTTTGTGGTTCAGTGGTAGAGCACTTGCCTAGCACATGTGAGGCACTGGGTTAAAAATGCTGCATAAAACTAAATGGACAAAATAAAGGCTTTGTGTTCATCTACAACTAAAAAATAAACAAATCATTTTTATAGCATCAAAAACTCCTCAAACATCCTAAAGTTTTCTATGCTCTATCAGTAAGTTAAAATACAATCAGATTTTGCTAATTCAATTTTGAAATAAATTTTAAATGCCAATTCTTTTCTATGTCCACTGCTACTATACTTCATGTCAAATGGATTTAAAATTCTCTTTGTTAATGAGATAGAGAAGCAAACCATTTATGAACAGATTTTATTGACTGATAAGTTATTTTTTTTCCTTACTAGAGTGAAATATAGAGTTACTTCCTTTGAGTCCTTCTTTCTATACTGGTTGACTTTTTATTTATTCATTTTTTACAGTTCACTCTAGATTTTGTGTGGAAAATGACCACCCTAGCTTTCCATTTCATATAGTAGGTATGTGGCCTTGTAGAAAGACCATCTAACTCCAGATTTCTAGCTGAGTGAATCTGGTCTTAATATTTCTGGAGAAATCATTTATGACTTGGGTGGCAGAAATCCACTGTAGAAGTCTTGCTGACTGTGGCAGGATAAAATTTCCTCATGCAGAAGAGAGTCCTTTGTGGTATTGTTCTAGATGGTATACCATAACGGTTCAGGTAGTTTCTAGCTCAGATTACAAAAACACAGTAGAATGAAGTAGTTAAGAACATGGGCTGTGGAGTCCGATCAATTTAAATTTGGATCCTTCCATAGCATTTATGAACTTTGTGACTATAGTCACAAACCTAAGTTTTCTCTTCTGTCATATATATATATATATATATATATATATATAATTTATTCTGTACTGTGATAATGAATCATTTCACTAAGAAAGAAAAGATGAAAAATTTAAAGAAATGTTTTAATACAAAACTGTATTTTTGTCTGCTTTTAAAGTAATATGTATATAATATAAAATTAATAATTAAATATAAATAAAAATGACATACATTTTAAAATTACAGATATTGTACCAAAGGGGAAATAATATTTGGGTCATTAGCGTTGCTACCATTGTATTCATAACATGTGATTGGCTTTCCAAAATGGCTTCTTGGAAGCTGATATGAAAGTAAGTTCTAGGATTTGAACCTGCCTTAGATACCTGTTACTTGAACATAGGTGTTCATTCACATTTATACTTCTTCATTCTTTTACTAAATCTAGACTAAATAAGCCATTGTTAATAAACTTAAACATATTGTTCCCTAAATGTGGGCTTAGAAAAAAATGTGTAGACCAACACTGAGAAGTAAGACTCTTTAGCAAGGAAGGCTGAAGAAATGCTTAGTTTATTTAGCTCTCTCTAATTAATCCATGTACTATTTGTTTTCTTGGTATTTTTTTTGACTCATAGATTTAAAGAGAAAAATTTTAAGTTTTTAAATATTTACCGTATGTTTTTCTGTATTTTTGTTTTCTTCTTTAAATTCTTAAGAGTTTTGAATTTTGTTTGTAATTTCCTGCAGTAATAACATGAATGCTTGGTATGCATCAAATAATGTCTGCATGGTAGTACAGCTCATGTTTGTTTATTACTTTGTAACATGTTTTTCCTATACATTTCCCATGTCAAAACCATCCTGTTAAATAGGCATGACTGGCAAACAGGTTATTTTCCCCTTATTGGAGTGAATAACAGAATGACTTCCTATGGGTTCTTCCTTATTATCACATGTATAAATGAAGAAAACTGACATTGGGACATACATGACTTCTCTGAAAACATACTGATAATATATAAGGTAGTATTGGAAACTCAGGCTTTGACGCTGGGTGTAGTCTTTTTTCTAGGCCACTATATTCTATTTAAATACTGAATAATAACCTTTTAGAACTTAAGACTTTTTAATTGGATGATATCAAGAAACAAACTTCAAATATGGCAACAGTTGCTGCATAGAATTTTATTATTTCATTTATGGTCTTTTAATTAAGGTTGAGTCTGAGGATCTGAATTGTAAAAAATTAGCACCACTCTGACAGCTTCAGGCAATAGCAGTATACCTCCATGTTAAATCATTTCATGTCAGTCAGATCTAGAAGTTAAGCATTACTTATACTTCTAGGAATTAAATTATTTAAGAGAATTGTATGTTTAAAACCAAAGTAAAAATAGCTTATTTAACTTATACTCATTTAACAAGCTATTTAAGTCCTAAAAATAGCTTTTATATTTGCTATATTTTGTAACTCTTGTTACTGTATTTCAAAGGGGTTTTATGAGATCTGTTCTTTCTTCTTTGATATCCATAGCTATGATTTAATATAACTTTTTAAAAACAGAAGCAAATAATGATTTTTGTGTGTGTAATAGTTATTATGCTTATTGCTAGGATGAGACATACTTAATTGCTTAAATGTAAGGTAAAATATCTTTATAACTTGTATGTAAAATTATTTCAGTACTAAAGTTACCATTCAGAAAAATTTAGAGGCAAGTAGTAAAAATATTTACTTAAGTGCTTAAGAACTTTAATTTTTAAACAATGTATTATATTTTAAAAATTTTGGAGGAAAGTGTCTAGGGCTGATTCCTAGCCTGATTTAATTTTTCATCATTTGTTGAATGATGTGACTGACTTACTGAATGGTGTGTGATAATAGGTCTTTTATTCCCCTCCACTCCCAGTACTATCTTGTATCAAGTGGTACCTCTTAGCAGACTTTTTCATGAAGATAACATGAGTTTAAACTAACAATTAATTATACCACTTATCAGGAATGGTTTACTGTCTGAGGAGTTGTTTGGATGGAATCTATAATGTGTAGATTTTGGAATTTTTTTACATTTGGGCACCAGTTATACTGTAATTGGCTTGATAAAGTGAGCTGTACAATGAAGAAATTTAAGAGGTATAAATGGTTTTAATGTGTAGAAGAATAATAGCTCATTTAGAATAGTTTTGTAAGGTGTACCTTTTACATCTACAATAGTGATTAACAAAGTAGAAGATGAAAAGTCCTGGCCCAGTTTATAAATGCCATTTGATGAAATTCACTTTGTAATTTCCATTTTGCTTAAAAGTTGTAGGAGGCAGACAGAAATTACCTTGCTTGAAACTTGATTATGTATTTGTGTGCAACTATGTATTTCAAAAAAAAGTGGAAAAAAAAAGTGAAAAGGAAAGAAAGACATGTTTATACAAAAATGTACTATCACAACAAGGGCCTGAATCTTTCAGATCTGGTATGTATTATTTTACTTCTGTAATTCTTTTTGATATTAGATGATTAATGGAAATAATAGTTTAATAAAGACTTTTAAAGATTTAACCTTTTTTTATTAAAAGCAAAAGTCCTTGTGACAGGATAGGTTTATTATATTAGCTAATATTAAATCGACTTTCTATACCTGAAAGTGTAGCAGTAACCTGTTACAGGTCAAATAAGAAACACATAAATGGTTGGAAGGTAAATTCTTATGGAATCTGGAGACCTAAATTCTGTTATCAGTTTATATACCAGTTAGGGTTCATTTAATTCAACTCCTTAGCCCTGTTTTCTAGCCTGGGAACTTATATATTTTTGGTATAACTTTAATAGTTGATTTGTTCTAATGGAAAATCTTAACTTGTATGATGGTCTTGGTCAAACCATTTATTTATTTTTTCTTTTTTGCTATGGAGGATTAAACCCAGGGGTGCTTAACCACCGAACCATATCCTCAGCCTTCTTTTTTAAAAAAAAAAATATTAAGAATTTGAGAATGGGTCTTGCTAAATTGCTTAGAGTCTTGCTAAGTTACTGAGGCTGGCCTTGAACTTGCAATCCTTCTGCCTCAGCCTCCTGAGCCATTGGGATTACATGCATGTACCACTATGCCTGGCTCAAACTATTTACGTTTAAGTGTCCTTTTTCTTGGCTATGAGAAAGGTATAATACTAGTACCTACTTCATAGAGTAAGAATTTGGAAATTAATATAAGATTTACTATCACATAGGAGGATCTCAATCATTGTTTGCTTTTATTGTTTTGTCCTTGTGACTATGATTATGATCATGTCTGTATAGTCTTCACAGCATGGAAAAAAATTATCTGTTTTCAGGAAAGATGTATCTTGAGAAAACTTGCATACTATGAAGACATAAAGCTTCCTTAGTTTAGAAATAAATCTTGGTACACTAATCTGGTTTGATAGCATCTGGATTGAAAATTCAACTAAATTTAGGTATCTTAAAAGTATCTATTTTAACTTTCCAACTCTTTAGTCTTTCTGCCCCCATAGGTACATAAAGTATTGGTTAGATAAAGAACAGCTGGTATTCTGTTTTTGTATGATTTTAGTATTTTTAAGTTAAAAATGGTTATATGGTTATTGCTGGTATTGTACAGCAAATTATATTTAGTTGTCTTTGCTCCAGGGAGTTAAAAACATTGTATAGATGTAACTAAACACTTTAACATTTAGATATCATTTTAATTATTTTCTGAGGAGAAACATTCAGGATTGAGGAGTTAACAGTTTTTTTCATGTCTATAGGATTTGGAAATTGGTAATAAAATATTTTTAATGCCTTGGCAAATTCTTTTTCTTAGGCAATGGATAATATAAGAAATCTTAAAATTTGCTCAGAAATTATCATGAGCATGTGATTGAGGTTTTTTCTGCTATGTGCAATAAAACAAACATGAAAAACGTGAACTACCATTTGGTATCAAAGAATGATAGAATGATGAAATACATGGATTATATGTGCAATTAGGTAAGACTTCATGTAAAATATAGGTTGTAATACAGGCATGTCATCTTTCAACAAGTTCTATATTAAAAAGAAAAAATTCAAGAATATTCAAGATGGTGGACTAGTCACAGTATTTTACTATTCTTTCCCACCCTCACCTTCAAATTCTAAAGAAATTATAGTAAACATGTTGAAAAAGGAATAAGTCTATAAAAATGTTGGAAAAGACTAGGTATTTTAATGAAGATCTAGAAGTTGGAATCTAATAAGTAAAAATCCAGGAAAGGATAAGACATAGTTTAGTAGTCACAGTTAAATTCTATAGGAGAGATTGGAACATTCTTCTCAATAGAACTCTGAAGAGAGATCTGAATCTAGGAGCTCAATAAAGAGCAGGAGTCATTAATTAATGGGATTTAGCTGGAAGTGTGGAGTCATTCCCCCTAGGAATTGAAAGGGAGGAGTTATCTGATGCAGGGTAAGGAAATTTATTGAAGAGTTTTAAGCATTTGGTAGGTCTGCCATCTCTGGCTTGCTTATCTGCTTTCTGCTCATTCAATTAAAGTGAAGTCTGCCAGTCAGTATTCCTAGTTCATGTTTATAACTCATAGTTGTCCAATTATTCCAGAGAAAGCTAACAGCACCACAATTGCAGTGGACATTTCTGTTCTGTTTGTGTGTGTGTGTGTGTGTGTGTGTGTGTGTGTGTGTGAATAGCATAAAATAGAAGGCTAATGCTGAATAAACATTTGGTCTTGGAGAAAACAGAAAATTCAAGAATAGGAGCAAACCTGAAAATAAAAAAGATTCCTCAGATAAAATTGAAAAGATATAGTAATTATAAAACAGTAATAGGATGCTTTGGAAAAGAGGCACTTACAGAAATAAAAGTTGTTCTTAGAGAGCAAAAAAAGAGATTGATTAAAAAGCCAGGAAGACAAAAGAAAGATAAAGCAGAGGTTATTGTCCAGAAATTGGAACAAAAGCCACAGATGCAAAACACTGAAATGTAAATTAACAGATGTGATAATCTACTCTGAATTAGTTCTTAAGAGAAAATAAGGAAGGGAATATTAAATAGATAATAGAAAACAATTTTCTTGATCTGGAAAAAGATATTAGTTTTCACATGGAAAGAACCCATTAAGTGTTGAGCAAGATGACTGAAAAAAGATTCATGTTCAGGTAGAGTTTTAGAACTACAAGGATACAGAAAAGTTTCTAGAAGCTTTCAGAGAAGGCAGGTGACCCACAACATAGATAATAAAATTGGCATGGGCAGTCCTGAAAACCAGAATATAATGGGGAAATGTCTTTATAGTTTTTTGAACCCAGAATTCTATATATAACCCAACCAAATCCAAATTAAGGCAAGGTTGAAAAATAACATTTTCAGAGATATGATGAATAAAAGTTTACCTCTCATCTAGTCTCTCACTTGGAATAAAAATCACTTGAGAATTCACTCCAGCAAAAGGTAAAGGAATCAAAAAAGGGAAAAATAATGGACTCTAGAAACCATGGAAATAACCTAAGAATTCAATGAAACGAAATTTCAAAATACCAGCTGTCGAGCAGATCTTGAAAGGAATTTGTCCAAGTTTAAATAGGAATTTAGAGGCTCCTAGAAGAATGTCTGTGTTATTTGAAAATATGTGATTAAAGAATTGGAAAATTTAGTGAAGTTATAAAAACAAGTTTCTTTTAACAACAAGAGCAGAACAACTAGTAACTTCATGAAAAACAAAGCTTTGTATTTAGTAACAATTTAAATATGAAACAACATGGCATGATTTTCAACAAATGGTTGAGAATTTATCTTGACATTTGGAAGATATTCTGTAGAGGAGTACCATTTTAAGTTCTTATTTTTACATTTGGTATACAATTACATGAATTCTGTTACAGTTTTTGATTCTAAACTTTATATATTTAGCACTGTAAATTTTAAACATTTAATTTTTGCATTGATCAATAAACAAAATTCAGCATACTTAATTATAGAGAACAATCTATAAATACAAAACATGACAATATAAAAACAACTATATCTGATAAAAACTGAGACATAGAAGAGGAGAAGAGATGAAAGAAAGTTTAGGTAAAATAATTTCCTTTTACATACAAGGGAGTCAATAAATGACCAAAGTTGACAAAGAAATTGGAGATGAAATATGTTCAAGTTATTAAAGCAACAAAAACAACATAAGAGAATGAAAAATGATATAAATAACAAAAATTAGAAGGATCGGGGGCCAGGGTAGGTTGTAGATAGCATGATTTGATAAATCAAGAAATAAATATATAAACTTATTATGGAGATTTATGATGATAATATAGTTGAATAACTAAAAATAATTCTAATCAAAGTTTGGGGTTGCTAGTTGAATAAGGGGCTATAAATATTTAATTTGATTTTATTTCTGTCTCTTTTATTATTATGTTTCTTGTCCAGGTTGCAGTGTGTATAGAATAGCCAAAACTATTCTATCACAAATATTCACTAATTTTTACTTGAACATCTTTCTCAGTTTACCATTGTCATTTCAGTGTCTTTATTAGTCTCTAGATGATGTTTCATGTTGCAGACATTTGAAAGTTCAGTGCAGATTCATTATAGTCATTGCCGAGTGAAATTGCAGATCTTGTAAAAGATACAGCATTTTCACAGATCCCTTTAAAATTCATATTTATGGACAAATTCATCATCAACAAATGCAGCATTTGCAGGTAACAGCTTGAATAAACTTCACAAATGTAGTTTTGTTTGTTATTTTCAAGTTAAAATCCCAGTTAAACCCTTTGCTTACTATTTACTGTGAAATATTAGGTCTTGTTCTAATTTGACCAAAATTCAATTTGTGTATGTTTTTTCAGTTTTAATTATTTTAGAAAATGCAGACCTTCTATATTCTTTTGTAAGTTTTGGTTTAAGTTAAGGCAAAATGTACTTAGACTATGGCTTGGGAACCTATGGAAACAAAGTAAGGACTATCATTCTGCCGGTCAGTATATTAGACTTAGTCCACACTACTGAGATTGCTTTTGAATAGATTCTTCTACATGTCAATGAGTTACAGTTTATACTTACTAAGCAAGTGAAGCCCTTTTTCTTTGGTAGTAATTTGGAGCATCTTTAACTCATTGAATTGTGTATGTTGAAAGAATGAGCTATAGTATTACTTTAAGCTGCTTTTGTAAACATGATAAGTCTATTGTAAAGAAGATAGGCAAAAAACCACAATATTGGAACTGAAGGACATAGCTGTACAGGGCTTGAAAGTAATTGTACATAATCAGCCAAGGAGGCAGTATTTGTAATGGCTTATTATTATTATTTTTATTATTATCATTATTATTTTTATTTTTATAAGCTTTGGCAAACAAGCTATTCCTGCAAATACCTAGGGAATCACAAGTCTAAAATAGACTACTGATCATATTTCCAAATTTTCATGAATAGTTACCATTATTTGTCATTGTTAAACCCAAATGAAAGCAGTATATGAGAAAAATTTTGGAGAAAGTTTGAATATTGAACTATATGACATAAGTAATTAATTTGTTAAATCAGGGACTGCTAAAGCATTTAATGATATAATTTATAGTATAGGTTTAAACATATATTAAATAATTTGTTTAATTTTATATAAAAATAAATATAGCCAGACCTTAAGAAAAATCCCTATGTCGTCCATTTTTTGTTAAAAACTTTTGTCAAATGATTGAGGCCTTTAACATACATTTTTAGTACCATCTTATTAACTAAATCTAAATTATAAATTATTTAATTTATAAGTATTTATTTCTACAATAGAAATGAATTTAGTGGCTTTACTCTTTAAAGATTTCTATCTTCATATTTTAAGTAAAACATTTTTTTTTTTTTAAGTACAGTGAAATGATTTTATTTTGGTTGGGAGCTTTGGTTTATTCCTGCTTTACCTCACTCCAGTCCCTTTTTAAGTAAGTACATTTGTAGTCACCTTTTCTTCTTATAGATATATTTTTTTTCTCTTTCCACATTTGTTATTGGTGCATTATAGTTGTACATAATGATGGGATTTGTCATTACATAGTCATACATACACACAATAAAACCATATAATTTGATAATATTTCTACAACTGAACACTATTTACTACTTTTGAGGTATATAAATTGTGTAATTTAATTCATATTGATTTTTCTATTATTTTTTGGATGTAGCTGGTATTAAATAACAAAATTTAGAAATATTTACTCTTAACTATGATTCAGCTTTTTTGAAACATTTCTTTATAATAGAAGTTTATTTATCTTCACGATTTCCTTTGTAATGAAAATTAAATTTTATATACATAGTATTTTGAGTTTGTAACAAATAGAAAAGGATATAGCCATCATATTTAAAAATGTATTATTGGATTAATAATAGTTTGATCTCAATCCAAGAAGAGCCCAGGGAAATTTATAGCATAGTCCTAGAAATTACTAAACATTAAAATGATTTATGCAGAGTTTGGTTTATTAAATACATATCAATAAAATCAAATAAAAGTATCAATCTATTTTTAAGAATATAGATTAAAATAATTTTGGTTTCTTTAGTAAATTTAAGGATTAACAAATATATTAATAAAATCACTTTTCAGTTATATTAGTTTCTTAAAGAAAACTAAGATCAATTTTCATAGTTTTCACTTCCCTCCAAAAAATGATATGTACATACATGAAAATAGCTATTTACCTATATGGTATAAGTACATCTATTGTCATAATTTGATATATAACATTTCACATTTTCTAGACTCAAGATGGCCTAAATTCATCTAGATAATTGTTGGCTTTTATAGACACAATTTTATTGTGCTTAAAATAAGAAAACAGAGATATTAAAAGGCTGTGTTTTCTAACATATGGCTTCAATTTGCATTTTAATCAGAATATGGAAGTTATTATTCTGACATCTGAAACTGAGGTAGCAATAAAAAATTATCACTAACAGGACAGCAGACACAATTTATTTTGTGTTTATTACTGGGTGGCCCTCTTAAAACTTTCCTGAACCTAATTGATTCCAGATAGTAGAATATTACAATTAAGTTATGGCATTTATTTTGGATGAAATTAATTTGAACTGTCTTAATAGGATTGGTGTTAATTAATGGTTAATATTTATTAAAATTTTGGCATATATGTACAAACCATATATACATATATAGTCAACTTATGTCCGTATATGCATGTAGTATCAAATGAAAAGACTCTTGAAAACACTAAGTTGTTTAATAATTGTAGTTAAATTTATCTGCATTGAGGAAAGATGGTAGAAAAAGGATTTCATATTTTAGTCTACATATACTTTTATATAGTGGGATTATGTTACTTCTCTAACAAAATAATTTGTAGCATGAGATGAAATTTCTTTAATTTTTCAAATTTTATTTGACCTAAGATAATCACAATAACTTAAAATACATCAATACATTGTTAAAAACAAATTAACTTGCATGAATGAATAATGCTGAAATAATGTGTCCCATGATCTAGAACACTATTTATTGTCTTGAATTCAATTTCCAAGATAGTTTTAATTCTTTTATCCAGCAAATTTGGACTCTTCACATGTTCCATACTTGTGCTAAGCTTTGGGGAAATAATGTCAGGTTGAGAAAATCAAGGTTCAATGAAGAGTAGGTACCAGTAAATGCATACATTATAAAATATATGGTAAACGTAATTTTAGTAAGGTGGAGAAAGAAGAGAACAACTGCCAGGATATGTAGGGAAAACTTCTGAGGAGGCTGCATTTGAAGCATGAGGAAAATTTTCCAGGTAGGTAAACAGGGAAAAGGGAATTCTTAGCAAAGAGAGCATTTTGTGCACAGAATGGAGTCCTGAGTTTGTCTGGCATAGTTTCATTCTTTCTCTGGCCATTTATTCATTTTCTTATTTAACCAACATTTGCTGTGCACCTATATACTACCAACCAGGGTGTGTCTATATCATAGCAAACCTGATGGGCATGCTCCTATCTTAACATTTAGTCTAGTGTAGAAGAATAAATAATTAAAGTTATAATAGATGTTATAAAAGGAAAAGAATAAGTTGTTATAAGTGTATTTAACAATGCTAAATATAGGAGAAACTTCTAGACTATTGAGTGTTTTGAAATGGTATGAAAGGAAGGGATTTGGTCCAATTTTGAAAGGCATTGCATTTTAAGCAGTTGTTTAAATAATAACTTTGTTAAAAATTAGCTATAGATGTTCTACGTTACAACCAAACATTTTAAGAAAAGCATTCTGAAAGTATTCTTCAGGGTGGATTATAATAGGCGTAGTTGATAACATGGTCATTTAAGAGGTTTTTATATTGTATAGTCAAGAAGCAGTTTTAATTGCTTAGAATTGATATAGATAGGAAAGAGACTAGAGTGTGTCAATCTACATATGACTTTTTAAGTAAGTTTTTCAATTCACCTTGATACAACTTTTATGAGTACTTTACTAGATAGTTTCTGCCTAAATTATACATAATAAAGCAAATTAATCATTTTATTCTACTTCCTTCTACTCAAAACTGATGACTAATGTCATCTAATTTATTTCACAAAAACAAGCAAATTATTGACCTTTAGGTTTTGCTAATGTTTCACCAAATCTTGATTTATTTATAAAAACCTTGAGCCATTTCTCATAATAAAAAATCTCTAGTTTTTTAAAGTTTGTGTGTTTATTTAGTTTTATAATCTACCCAGCTACTACTTGGCCCTCTACAGATCTATTTTAGAACCCTCTCTTAGGCAATAATTCCTCTCTTAGGTAATAAAGCTCAAGCCCAGGAATTGGCAAGCTTTTTCAGCTTAGATACAGAAAATAAAAAATTTATTTTTTGGCTGTGTGGGTCATATGATCTGTATAGCAACTGCTCAACTCTGCTAGTGTAGGTGAAAACAGCCATAAACAATATGTAAATAAATGAGTATGACTGCATTCCAGGAAAACTTTCTGGATTCCAAAACTTGGATTTTATATACTTAAAAAAATTTCTATTAGTTGTTGATGGACCTTTATTTTATTCACTTATTTATATGTGGTGCTGAGACTCAAACCCACTATCTCACACATCCTAGGCAAGTGCTCCACCACTGAGCCACAACCACAACCTGCCCCCAGATTTTACATACGTTTTACATGCTCAAAAATAGTATTATTTTGACTTTTAAATACCACTTGTGTTATTATCTAGGGCTGCCATAACACATGGCCACAAACAGTGTATTAAAATAAACATTTATTCTTTCATAGAGTTTGGAGGCTAGAAGCCTGAAAGCAAGGTGTCAGGACCATGCTCTCTCTCAAGGCTCTTGGGAAGGGTCCCTTGTCTCTTTCAGCTTCTGGTAGCTCGACAAGATTTTGGTATTTCTTGACCTGTTGCTGCATTATCTAATTTCTGCTTCTCTCATTGTATAGCCTTCTTTGTAAGCCTGTGTGACTTTGTGTGAATATTCTCTCTAATTTCTCTTTTACTTGATTACATGGACCCTATTTCCAAATAATATCAGTAAAGATCCTCTTTCCAATTAAGGTCACATTCACATGTGCTAAGATAATACTTATCTTTCATGGGGAAAATTTCTAATCTAATCTTCAACTGTTTAAAAAAAATTAAAAAAGATTATTCTTAGTTTGAGGGTACAAAACAGGTGATGGGGCAGATTTGGCCATGGACTATATTAGCTGATGCTCTAGCCAAAGTTGACTATTTGTTTTTTTAATAAATATTTTATCCTTATAGGGAAGCAAGGTGAGAATTAAAATTTATTGAATCCTTATTATCTTCCAAACATTTTGATGAGTGCTTTGATATTTTTCATCTTGTTTTCATCTTCAAACAACCTTATAATTATGGCAGATATTGTTAGCAGCAGCTTATGAAACAAATAGAATATTACTAAATTTAGTCATTCAAGCTCATATCACATTGCTATCAAATAATAACTGTAGGATTTGAATCTGTATCTGAAGCTGGACAGTAATGTCAGTTTTCTACTCTGTCTTTTTGCTACTCTATCACTATAGTTTCTATGTATGTAGTGAAATGTTCTTCTTTGGTCCGTTATTTTACCTTTTTTACTAGGATGACTTCAATCCACAGTGTTTTAAATATCTGTTATAGTTTCTTTGACTTTGTAAATAGAAACTAATTTAGATACCTTAAAAGTCAGAATTAAGGAAAGGAACATTTAGCTGGCTGACAGAATTGGGAGACGTGCTAAACTGTCAAGCCTTAAGAAAAGACAGGAAACAAGGGCAGCTATGAAGAACTCAGCCTTAGGACCTTTCTTATGACACTGACATTAAAGTGACTCAGTTCCAACATCCCTTTCCTCCCATTGGTCTTTAACCTCAAATTTCAATCCTTTGAAGGGAGAGTCTGATTGTCCTAATTTGGGTATAATCTTACCCTGCATCATAGCAGGTGGGACACAGCAAAAGAAGGGGGCATGTGACCTCTGTTGAATTCTTCATGAATAAAAGAGTAACTCAGATTACCTCAATGACATTTTATGTAATACACATGCATGAAATTTCTTCTTGGTACAGAGGATCACAAGAAGTAATCTCCATTTAATATATGATCTGCTATTTCCTGGTCATGTACCTATAACAGTGTCAAATGTACATTTAGAAATCTTTCTTTTTGAGTAGATGGTATTCTTTTCTGTTTTCCTATGACACTTGGTTCCTTATTCTGTAGTAGCAATTTCCTTCCTTTACTCCTCCTTCCCTTCTTTTCTGCCTGCTTTCCTTTCTCCTTTGTTCCCCCTTTCTTTCTTCCTCTTCCACTTCCCTTTTATCATTCTGATAAGCTTTTACAGAACTGAGACTTTAGTCATACTTACCTTCTAATGATTGAAACAGCCTACTTAGGTAGAATACTAATTTTGCTTATTTTATGTCAATACTTCTTTCACTTTGCAAATATTTATTGAATGCTTGCTATATGCCCAACATTATTCTAGATGTTGTGGCCAAGGCACAAATAAAACAGTTAATGTCTCTGTCTTTGGGGAGCTTACATTCTAGAAGAAAAGCAGGACAATAATCAGATAAGTAGATAAATTAAAAATATAAATATTGTAAGTGGTATGAGCAAGGTAGATATAAGCAAATAATGGGCCCAGCCTGACTAGTAGGGAGATGAAGCTGTTTTGGTTTGGAAAGGTCTCTCCAAAAGAGATGACATCTTGTGGTCCTGAATGATAGAGCTAGATCTTCTGCAAGAGTGCTCAGGGAAAGTGACTAGTAAGTAACTAGTACCTGAGATGGGGACAAGTTTGGTTCATTTGATTTATAGCCAAAGAATCTCTATGAAATAAATTTGGAAATGTAGGCAACAAACAGACATTATGTTTAGGACATTGTTGGCCATGGTAAGAGTTTAGACTTTCAGTGTAATAGAAAAACATTGGAAACTTAAAAAATCAAAAACGTTGTGTGATTTGTATTAAAACAGTTACTCCAAGTAATTTGGAAAGGAGTACTTGTAAGGAGGATGAGTAGCAGTTTTGGAAGCAGGGGACCAGTTGTTCTAAAGCTATTGCAGCCAATTATTAAGAGCTTCAGAATATTTATAAATAAATGACTTAAAGTTTACTTAATTAAGCTGTACAGATAGTTTATTTAAATAAAAACAAATTTTGATTAAGTTCTAAAATTGACACTAATTTGTTTTACTCTTTTTAACAAAGCAATTTTATAGTCAGTACCTGTAATATATTCCTTTTTTTTTTTCTGGCCATTTTCACCCATCCTTTCTCTAATTTTCAACAATGTTATCAAAATAATTATTGTATTGATACCTATAGTACAGCATGCTCCAGTATACTTTTACTCATAGTAGTGAAAATATTATAATTATCTTCTTAAAAAAACTTTTTAGTTGTATATGGACACAATACCTTTATTTTTTTTTTTTAATTTGTTTATGTGGTGCTGGGACTCGAACCCAGTGCCTCACACATGCCAGGCAAGTGCTCTACCACTGTATCACAACCTATGCCCTTTATATCTTTTTTACAAACATAATTTGTCCTGAAGTACATTCCAGTGTACTTCATTGATTGGAAACAAAAGGGTGCATGACAATTAGCATGATGTTAACTACCCATAATTTTGGGAACACTCATGGGGATGTTAGGCCAATCTTCTTAGGGGTCATGAAGCAAAAAAGTTGAGAACCCCTTTTCTAGATGAAGAGTAGCCATTTTGTTTGCTTTTTTAACCATTTTATTTTTTTTTTTCCGTCTAACTTTTTAAAATTAGAATATTTATCTGAAAGTGATTTTAAAGAATTTTAATTCATTATCAATCTTTATTGATCATTTAAAAAAATAATTTCTGTCTTTATTGTTTCTTAAAACTTAATTTTTGTAACTATCTTTTTAGAAGTCTGGACTATTATGTCTAGGTATAATTAATGAGTCCTCATCCTGTTCCCCCTCCCCCCCTTTTACTAGGGATTGAACCCAGGGGCACTTTACACTAGCTATATCTCCATACCTCCAGCCCTTTTTGTTTTTTATTTTGAGACAGGTCTTGATAAGTTGCTTAGGGCTTCACTGAATTGCTGAGACTGGCCTCAAACTTGTGATCCTCATTCCTCAGCCTGCCAAGTTGCTGGGATTACAGGTGTGTGCCACTGCACTTGGCAGTATATGCCTCTTTTTATATGTAAAGTATTGTTAAAATATTTAAATCTTTTTTCATTTTTATTAAATATAATTTTTAAGTTATTGATATTCATCTTTTCATTTTAAAATGGTAGTTTAAAAATGACCATAAATGAAACAATTTCATTATTTAATTTTCCAGTGAATTTAATATAAAATTTAATATATTTTGCTTTTTTAAAAATTTAGATTTTGCTAAAATGCGTAGATATAGAAGTGTTAAGGATTTTGTTTTTTGGTTTTGGTTTTTTCACATAACACTATATATATTTTGGTGTTAAAATTGCTAACAAAATAAAGTGTCCATGAAGTATAGCCTGTGCATATTTGGAAGTGTTAGAAGGAAACATTGCATTGACAGTAGGCTGGTTTTAATTACCAAGCAGGTGTATGCACTGTATGTGTTTATAAAATTTATGTTTGGATTCTGAATTCTTGTTAAAGTAATTTATGATGGAAATAAATTTAAGAGCAGAGGCCAACTAGTACAGGAAATGGTGAAAAATTGTAGAATTAGGAAGAATGATTAAGAATTGGAATATATTACATCCTTTTCAAGAATACACATAGAAATGTAGATTAAAAAGACTTTTCTAATATATTTATTAACAACCCCAGCCTGGTAGAAAACAACATTGCTTGAACAGTTTTGAATGCTTTCCAATTTCTGTTTACTTTGTTAAAACTGTAACAACGTAATCTGGTTCTTTTTGACTTAAAACAAAGATTTCAATATTGAGGCATTGTTTATAGGTTGTTAAACATTTTAGTTTGGTGTCTGAGGATAATATTTGGCATTGTGTTCAATTAGTGTAAAATAGCTAGTTGAAGTGTCAGATTTGTAAATGTACTTCAATTAATACAAAATACTAAGGACTCCATTCATTCCAAGCTACTTGCTCCATGGGTGCCAGTCACACAGTCTCCATAAGCTAGCCTTTCTATGGACTAATCGAGATTCATGACCTCTAGGTTTTGTGGCACTGACATTTTCATGTCTGGAACTTAACCTTTTCTTTTCATGAGCTTCCCTGTTTTTAGCCTTAGTTCTTTTTCCCATTGCTCATATGATATCCTAATGTAGTTATAAAACTGGGTATAATTTAGTAGAGTATACTGGTGCCGCAGTCTGGCTGGGCACAATCAGGAGCCACTTGTCAAAAGAAACTAACTTTATTTTTAGAACCACACACGACAAACAAAATAGTCTCTCAGGAAAAACCCTCAGAGCCTCAACTGCCACCACCGGCTTTCCCCAAGCCTCTCTCTCCCACACAAGCTTCTCTCTTCCTCCCACAATCCTCCTGCTCTTGAGGCCGATTGGCTGGGTCACGTGGGCGGAGCCAAAAAAGTCCCCCAATGAGCAGCTCCGTGGTCTGAAAGGGCAGGGAAACAGTCCAATGAGCATCACCGCAGAGGAGCCAATCAGCTAGATGTTGCTGGGGCCGAGGAGCCAATCAGCTAGATGTTGCTGGGGCCGCTGTGAGCCAATCATCAGCCAGCAGCTGGAAGTTTGCTGGCAGCTGGAAGTTTGCTGGGGCCCCTTTGGCTGTGGCTCTCAACATCTCCCCCTCTCTGTTTAAACAACAAGCATGTGGCTTAGGGACCGTGCCTGTTAGGCAGTCCAATTCAACATATGGTCCTTACCCGTCATCGGATGAACTGACCTCTAGGCGTCAGCCTCCTGTCTTAGGTTGGTACCACTGCAATTGGATCATACCCGTCACTGACTACCGGTCCAGCATACAGCCATACTTGTGGATAGGCCTTTGCACCTGTGGGGGGGGTGAGGTTCTTTGCCTCACCTCTGTTGGCCCCCAAATTTTAGACCATCACTAGTAGAAGGGAGGAGGATGCAAAATGCCATGACATTAAGCCAATTGAGGGCTCCTTTGAAAAATTGTACCACCGGTGACATCATCAGCAAAAATACCCCAACACTACCACAAGTCACTGTACCAACAGATAGTTCACAATGCATACAGGTGAGCTCACAGTGTGTCCAGGCAAGTTCTGCAAGCAGTTCAGTGATGGCTATTGTAGAAGCTGTAGATTGGTTTTATCTTTGACTTCACCAGCACTGGGATGAAGATAGGAATTCTGGCAATAATGGCTAAAGAAAAAATTATGTAACATTACAGAAGGCACTAAAAGAAAACAATTTTCTTAACAATTTACATTGTCTTCACCGGCACTGGGATGAAGATAGGAATTCTGGCAATAATGGCTAAAGAAAAAATTATGTAACACTACAGAAGGCACTAAAAGAAAACAATTTTCTTAACAATTTACATTATCTTTAAGAGAATTATTAAATATAATGAAAAGGAAAGGTAAAAGTAAACAAACAGATCTGTTAACCTTCTTTTTTGTTTACATATTAAAACAATCCTCAACAGTTGTTTACCCAATTTAAATTAAACCATATAAATCACGTGAAAAAAAAATATTTGGATCCATTTTATCATGAGCGCTCATCATATATGATATATGGACATACGTACATTCAAACATATAACACAAAACACAAGTGTGCACACATAATATAATACATACAACACATAACATTATAGTAAAGGCCTTATAACTTTTTACAGGTGAAATCTCCATTGCAATGTTTAAAAACTCTATAGTCAAAAAATAGAACTGATCAGCAAAACATTAACCTAGGTCTGTATGAGCTCAAAAAACAAAATAGAACTTCATGATATGGCAAAGGGCAATAATAAAATAGATATTGAAAAAAGCATCCTGGTTCTGTTGCAGATGTAAGAATAGCCAAACTGGAGTTTTGGATATCAGTTGTTATGGATTTGAGCCAAATCATCTTCTTTTTGGTCTGTAGAAATCGCTTTAGTTAATCTTTCTGGAATCCAAATCGGCTGCTGTTCTCCCTGTGGAAACACATAAACAGACCCCCGACTCCAGACAATCACTGGGTCAGGACCTTGGTTAATCTCTCTGGAATCCAAATCGGCTGCTGTTCTCCCTGTGGAAACACAGAAACAGACCCCCGACTCCAGACAATTACTGGGTCAGGACCTTTCCATTGTCCTGTTAGAATATCCTTCCAAAGTACCTTGGGCTTATGTATATTTTTTGGACACATATGCCTTTCCGCAGCACTAAGTCCTGATGAATCCAAATTTAAAAAGTTTAGAGTAAAAAGGGTTATTTTAAGTTTATCTTTGGGGAATATATACCCCTTCCCAATTCCTTCTTTTTGCTTTAATAAGTACATTTTAATAGTTTGATGAGCTCTTTCAACTATGCCTTGTCCCTGTGGATTGTATGGGATTCCTGTTATATGAGTAATGCCAAATGTTGAGCAAAATTGTTTAAAAGAGGTAGAAGTATAACCAGGGGCATTATCTGTTTTTAACTGTTTTGGAACACCCACAGTGGCAAAATTTTGTAAGCAATGAGCTATAACATCTTTAGTTTTTTCTCCGGCATGAAGGGAGCCCATCAAAAATCCAGAAGAAGTATCAACTGTAACATGCAAATATTTTAATTTTCCAAATTCTGGCAAGTGTGTGACGTCCATCTGCCAAATATGGTTAGGTATCAATCCTCTAGGATTGACTCCAAGATTAACTTGTGGTAAAAAGGTCACACAATTTTGACATTGTTTTATTATTTGTCTAGCTTGTTCCTTAGTTATTTTAAAACGCTTTTGTAAAGTATTAGCATTGACATGGAACTTTTTATGAAAATTTATAGCTTCTTCTAGTGTAGAGAAAATATGTATGTCATGTGTAGTTTTATCTGCTAAATCATTGCCCAAACTAAGGGCTCCAGGCAATCCTGTATGTGCCCTGATATGTCCTATAAAGAATGGATCTTTTCTGTCCCAGATTAGACTTTGTATAGTGGAAAGCAAAGAGAAAACAGTAGAAGAAGGGGAAATCCTACCAGCATCTTCAAGAGATACTATAGCATTAACTACATACTGACTATCAGAAAATAAATTAAATACAGAATCTTTAAACATCACAAAAGCTTGTAAAACTGCATTAAGCTCTACCTTTTGAGCTGATTGTTTGGGTACTAAAAATGTAAAAGTTTGATCAGGGGTAACTACTGCTGCTGTACCATTATTTGACCCATCAGTGAATATATTTGGAGCATTCATGATAGGTGTTTTTCTTGTCATTTTTGGAAAAATTACAGGATGCAATGACCAAAAAGACAATAAAGGATTAGATGGTAAGTGGTTATCAAATGAAACATTAGATTTGCACATGATTATTGCCCAAGTATTTAACTCATTAGCTAACTCATCAATTTGATTCATAGTATATGGAGTAATAATTTTATTGGGAGAAATTCCAAACACTCCCTTAGCTGCTTTTATTCCTTTGAGTATTAATTGTCCTACAGCCTCAGGATACCTAGTAAGAATAGTGTTAGGAGAATAAGATAAATGTATCCATAATAATGGACCTTCTTGCCAAAATACTCCTGTAGGAATATTTTTTGTTGGTAGTACAATAAATAATAAAGGCAAACTTATATCAATTCTATCCAAATGCATATTTTCCATATATGTTTCAATGATTTTTAATGCCTTTCTTGCTTCAGGCGTTAACATTCGGGGTGAATTTGGATCTGATGGACCTTTTAGGATATCAAATAAAGGTCCCAACTCTCCTGTTGGTATACCTAAATAAGGCCTTATCCAATTTATGTCTCCTAATAACTTTTGAAAGTCATTAAGTGATTTGAGTTGATCTACTCGTATTTGAATTTTTGGTGGACGGACCATGGTTGAGGATAATAGAACTCCTAAATAATTAATTGGAAAATTTAATTGTACTTTATCTATTGCTATCTCTAGATTATAATTTTTTAATAAGTTTGTAAGTGTGGCATAACATTCTAGCAATGTGTTTTTATCTCTGTGTGCTAATAATACATCATCCATATAGTGAAATATTTGTAGTTCAGGATTTTGATTTCTAAGTGGCTGGATTACTTTGTTAACATAAATTTGACACATAGTTGGGCTGTTAGCCATCCCTTGAGGGAGTACTTTCCATTCATATCTCTGATCAGGACCTTCATGATTCAGTGCAGGGATAGTAAATGCAAAACGTGGACTATCCTCAGGATGAATTGGAATTGAAAAAAAACAATCTTTAATATCTATAACTAAAACATACCAGGTTTTTGGCAAAGCAGACAACTGAGGAATCCCTGATTGAGCAGGTCCCATAATAACCATCTCATTATTAATGGCTCTTAAATCTTGCAATAATCTCCATTTACCAGATTTCTTTTTGATGACAAAAATGGGAGTATTATGGGGAGATACAGAAGGTTGTATATGTCCTTCTGCTAATTGTTGTTTGACCAGGTCATGGGCTGCTTGTATCTTTTCTTTAGTCAGGGGCCACTGAGGAACCCATACTGGTCTTTCTGATTTCCAAGTAATTTTTATTGTCTCAGTGGCCCTTTCTGAAAATCCAACCCATGTCTGTCTGTTCCTTGATCTATTTGTATTGGTGCTGCTATACCTTGTTCTTGTTTTTCTAATCTTTTTCCTTTCCTAAAACCTTGTCTAGTCATAATAGTGGGTGCATTTTGGTTGATGTTATTTGTTAATGTCAAACCTAATTGATCTAGGACATCTCGTCCCCATAAATTTACGGGAAGATGATCCAATACATATGGCTGTATAGTTCCTTCACATCCTTCAGGATCCTTCCAATCTAATACCATTGCACTTCTATGGGGATTAGTTGCCACTCCTAGGCCTCGAAGCGTTTGAGTGGCTTGTTGTAATGGCCAATGTTTTGGCCATTCTTGACGAGAGATGATGCTAAGGTCTGCACCTGTATCCAGTAGCCCATTAAATTCATGTCCTTGAATATTTAGTTTTAGCATGGGGCGAGAATCTAAATTTAAAGAAAGCATAGCCCAATCTACACCTGTGGAGCCTAATCCCTTGGAACCTCTTTCTACAGTACGACTGGAAAATTTATCATGTAGGCTGGGTATTATTAGTAACTGTGCTATTCTATCTCCTGGTGAAATTACTGATATACCCTTTGGAGAACTGGCTATAATTTTTATTTCACCTTCATAATCGGGATCAATTACCCCAGGACTTATCATAAGTCCTTTTAGAGTAGAAGAGCTGCGTCCCAATAATAAGCCTACTGTTCCTTTGGGAAGAGGTCCTTTCATCCCTGTGGGAATGATTTGAACTCCCATCTCTGGAGTTAGTACTGCTCTGGCGGAGGCGCAGATGTCCAACCCTGCGCTCCCTCTGGTTTGTCTGATGAGGGATCTGATGGACAATGTGTCCTGGGCACTACCCTGATGGGGTTGCTGGGTTCCTCCAGTGCTCCGTATATTTGTGGTTTTGGGCCCCGGAGCATTGGGCCCCCCTGTCCGTTTTTTGGCAATGGAGCCCAATGCCTTTCTCCACGATATCGTGGATAAACACCTGGTCCTTGTTCGTTTTTTGATAATGGAGTACCCTCTATGGTGGTTTGAGAACGGCATTCATTAGCCCAATGTCTCCCTCTACGGCATCGTGGGCAAATACCTGGTATTCTACTCCTTTGATACCTAGTTTTGTTAAACCCTCCTCCAATGGGGCAATTCCTTTTAAAATGTCCTGTTTGTTCACAATTGTAGCATGTTCTTGGCCTGGCATCTAAAGCCTGTTTTACTGCAGCTGCCACAATTTGCCCTTGTTCATTACTGTCTCTGGCATCTAAAGCCTGTTTTACTGCAGCTGCCACGACTTGCTCTTGTTCATTAATGTCTCTACATAATTTAATATATGTGTTTAAATCTTCATGTTTCCATGGTCTAATGATATCTCTGCACCAACGATTCGCTTGCTCATAAGCCAGGTGTTTTAGTAATGGCATTGCTTGTTCTGTATTCCCAAAAACTCTGGTAGCTGTTTGAATAAGCCTATCTACAAATTCAGCATAAGGTTCATTAGCTCCTTGTATTACCTTAGATAATTGACCTTGTAAACCTCCATGTCCTTGTAAAGTCTTCCATGCCTTAATTGCATCTGCAGCAATTTGTGCGTATACGCCAGGATCATATGCAATTTGTTGCTGCTGATCCTCATAAGGTCCCTTTCCTAACAACATATCTAGATTTCTCTGAGGATAACTGAACAAATCCAAACAAACTTATGCCACTTTAGTATATTAGCCTTCAGGAGACAAAACTCTTATGAATTCAATGAAAACATCAGCAACTTTGTTTTCTCTTGTGTTAGGAAAAGATGTTGGTAAAATGGTAAAGTAGCCAAATTTTTGTTTGTTGTTTTACCATTTTTCCCAGCATCTTTCTTCCTAGTTACCTAGATGCCTATCCTTATAAATTTCCTACCCTTTTACCTAGATGCCTGTCCTTGTAAATTTCCTGTGGGGATAGTACAAATATTTGTTAATGAGTGAAAAAATTCTGAATATCCAACAGAATACAATAATATAAATATGGTTTCAGCCACTTTCAGACGAAATGAAGATCTGTTTTGGAGGTGGGAGTTATTTGTAACTTTTCTTGAGTCCAAAAGTAGACAAATGAATGTTCTGATGACTCTGGTTCTAGACTGTTACTTTGGCCATATTGTGTTATTCTCTGAATTCATTATATAGATAATTGAGAAATTGCTGTATATAGTCTAGCAAAACTCCTGGTTTTTAACTTTTCTTTATTTCCTTTTAAGAATATTAGAGCCAACAGTGGTTAAGTGCCCCTGGGTTTAATCGCTGGTCCCCCCCCCCCCCCCCCCCCCGCAAAAAAAAAAAAAAATTAGAGCCCAAACCAAAAAACCATAAAAACAAAATCAACAACCATCTCCAAATGAAATCCTAGAATATTAGAGACTGAAAAAAAAAATAACCAAATAGCTCCTGTATACTTTGATTTTACATTTTTCTAGTGCCAGTGTATGCATGTATGTTAGTATATATGATTGTATGCATGTGCAAATACTTGCTTCAGATCTGTTGGTTTGTACTTCTCTGATTCCTGAACATTACTCCAACTATTCCATCTCTCTGAATGCTCTTTTTTCCTTGTAGGTTTCTATTGCTTGTAATAAGAGAATCTTCACCAGAGGAAGTGTCTGTTGGTTTTCTTGCCACTAAGAGAAGGTTAAGGAAATGGTTTTGATTACTGAGTTACTACCACATTTGAGGTACTATTAAGCAGGTAGTCAATAAATATTTGTTGAACTATTAGTAATTGCACTTTAAAGTATCTCTAGATACTTTCAGGATACTGATGAACTTTCTTTTGTTAACTAAGGAAAATATTACTGGGAAATGAACTCTTTCTTTATCTGTTGCTGGTAGGAGTGCCAGTTGTACAACCAAATGGAGAATAATTTGGTATTTTAATAAAATTGAATATGTAAAAATTTTGCAACTCATTAATCCATTTTTAAAAATGTCTCCCCATGTATGGAAACCAGACGAAAGCAAAAATAATATTTAGAGCAGTGTGTTTATAAAAATGAAAACTGAGTTCAACTCCAGGGTCCATCAGAAATTGAATGAATAAGTAAATTTCATTTTCATGTCTTGGAATGCTATGTGGTATAGAATACCACATAGTTGGTATGCCAATGAATTGCTTATTTCAAATGCCCACATAGTTACCTATTTGGAAATTGAGCAGTTTTAATTTTATTTTACTTAGAGTTATAGCTTAATTCTGAATGTTTAGGGCTTTTATGTGCTCTTAGTTTTTATTTTTTTAATTTAAAACCTCTGTTTTTATAAGAAAAACTTATTAGTGGTTTGAGTATGTAGTTATAAGGAAT
Organism: Marmota monax; assembly: GCF_021218885.2. Lineage (NCBI taxonomy): Eukaryota > Metazoa > Chordata > Mammalia > Rodentia > Sciuridae > Marmota > Marmota monax. The sequence goes on along the minus strand of NW_026695236.1, from coordinate 3,188,289 downwards.
AGCAAAATTGGTGTTTATATTCTAGTTTTGGAAAAAATGAGCCATTAATTAGTAAAATATAATTATTTAGAAAACGTACATAATTCTTCAGAAGCTAGGACAGAGAATATTTAAGGAATGATAAATAATGTAGGATTCTATTCTTTGATACAGGTTTTATTTGAACAAAGTTTTTCTTTTTTAATAGTTTATTTGTTGAATGCAAATAGCAGGATAATGAACAAATAATTTAAATTATAAGTACATTTTTTAAAAAAGTATGTTACAAGGAATCTTGAGGATACCAGTTGTAGGATTTAGTGATCTCATCAAGGACCTAGACTATTGCCATATTTTTACTGTGCCCTGTTTGGTTTATTGTCTTTTGCTTTTATACTTTTCACTAAATTTTATGATAATGCTGATAGCAGTAGTAGTGAAGAACACAGAATTCCTTTTTTTTTCTCCCCAAGCCATTTAGGGTACCATGATGAACAGAATAGAACTTAGAACTTGACTCCTTGAAATCAGTGTATTATTGATACTATTTTAGAAATCATATGACTGATACCTTGAAAAGAGAATATCGCCCCCCACCTTCTTTTGTACTGTCCCTTTGTATAATTTGTAGAGATTGGACTGTGTATCTAGGTATCATCATCATTAATGACTCTCACCAATCTAATATGTAATGAGTAGCTGTTACATGTTTTAAAATGAGGTAAATCTAAATTGTTGGAGTGATCTATTTTCACATTTTGCTGGATTTATTAAATTAATTTGGTTACATAAAAGGTACTAATTCAATTTTTTGTTTAATATTATTAAAATTGTATGGTTTTGGCTTTTTAAATATGACCTATTTTCTTCTCTGGTTGTATATATGTACATTGAAAAATGGGATTTATTTTTTAGAGCAGTTGTAGATTAATAGATAATTTGAGAAGGAAGTACAATGTTCCCATATTAAACCTTCCCCTCCCCCAATTATTAACATTTTGCATTAGTGTGGTACATTTGTTACAATTGATGAACATGTATTTATACATAATTATTAATTATAGCCCATAGTTTAAATTAGGGTACATTTTTGGGTTACCTAATTTTATTACATTATTATAAAAAATTGTTTCAGTGCCTCAAAAAGTCCTCATATATCACTTAATTTATCCACCCCCCGAATCTTTGCAACCAATGATCTTTTTCTGTTTTTATAGTTTTGCCTTTCTCAGAATGGAAGAGTTGTTTTGTGGCTTTTATGCTTCACTGGAGTATGATTTGCTGGGGTTAGGGAATGTGTTATATATGTTACGACATCTGCAATACCTAATATTTGGCATACAGTTAACACCAACTGCTTAGCGTTTAGTGAATGGAAAAATTAACAACTATGTGTCTAAAGTTACCAAAAATATTATTTAATTTTCATGAGAGGATTCCTACATAGTACTTAAAAATTGCTTGAGTACTCATTGACAAATAAAAGGATTGATTATGTTTTCAAAAGTTATCAATACTATTTTTTGAAATTAAAAAATTTTAATTAGTTATACATGCCAGTAGAATGCTCTGTGATACATTATATATAATGGAGTATAATTTCTCATTATTCTGTTTGTATGTAATGTAGAATCACACTGATCGTACATCTCATATATATACATATGTATATGTATATGTTCATAGGGTATATGTACCTAGGGTAATATGTAATATGTCATATTTGTATGTAACATGTCATATTTGTACATAGGGTAATAATGTCTGATTCATTCTACTATCCTTCCCTCCCCTTTACCTAAAGTAACTCTATTCTTCCCTACCCACCCTCATTGTGAATTAGCAACCGAATATCAGAGAAAACATTTGGCTTTTAGTTTTTAAGGCTTTAAATAGACTTATATAGGTTAGCCTAGCTTATACAAGAGAATTAACAGAAGAGTCCTTTGTAATTGAGGAGTCAATAGTGATATATAATAATCTATAAATATATAAAATTATATGTGGCTTTGGCATTATTGCTAGTGACTGACTAATTTACATGATAATATTTAATTATAGCATAATATTAACAAAACTTTGATTCTTAGGTAAAATTTTTTTGTCTTTTAACATGCCCAATGAAGGGAATAATCAAGAGTAAACTTCTCCTTGTATGATTGTCCTTTAAGATCTTTGTAATGCTGAGCAGATACATTTGTATTTAGTTTTTCAAAAATAGCTTTACTTAGTTTGATTTAATAAACAATAAAAATGCACTTATTTAAAAGTGCAGTTTCATAAGCTTTGACATATTTATACACCTGTGAACCATCTAAGCTAATTAACATAAACATCATCTCCAAAGTTTCCTTCATGGCCCTTGGCAATCACTCCTTACCAGTGTATCCCAATGCCCACTGGATGCTTTCTATTACTGCAAATTATTTTGTATTTTCTAGAATTTTATTTAAACAGAATTATATACTATGTAAACTTTTTTAAAAAGGCACTTCACTCTTTATATTTCTTTTTAAAAATCACTTTACTGAAGTGTTAAAGTATATATAAAAACTATATATATTTAAAGTATATTGATATGTTTTGACATGTATGTATATCCATGAAACCATTACCACAACTAAGATATTGAACATTTCCATTACCCTACAAGTTTCTTTGTGTCCCATGATGTCTCTCCCATTAGTAACATCCTCTGTTCTTAAAAAAAAAAAAAAAACAATCAACAATAACAAAACACGAATCTGCTCTTTAGCACCATGGATTAGTTCACATTTTCTAGAGTTTCATATAAATAAAATCATAACATACAAACTTTTTTAAAAGAAATCTGTTTTCTTTTAATCTAATTATTTGGAGATTCATCTGTTTTGTTGTAACAAAACAGGAGAATCTCTTTGTGGCTTTGCATTCAGCAAAATTTTCTTTCTGTTGTTGAATAGTATTTCATTGCTCTTTCACAGTTTGTTTTTCTGTTTATCATCTGACTTGTTTCTAGGCTTTGGCTATTAGAGACAAAGCTGCTATAGAATTCAAATATGAGTCATCATATGGGTATATGTTTTAACTTGGAGGGAATTATATTGGTTTTCTAGGTAGTCTTAAATAGTGAAACTTGTTTTCTCACAGTTCTGGAGCTAGAAATCTGAAATTAAGGTGTTGGCAAGGTTTATTTATTTATTTTTTTAATTTAATTTTTAGTTTTAGGTGGACACAATATCTTTATTTTACATTTATGTGGTACTGAGAATCGAACCCAGTGCCTCACTCATGCTAGGTGAGCACGCTACCCCTTGAGCCACATCCCCAGTCCAGGGTTGATTTCTTTTGAGGCCTCTTTGCTTGGCTTATAGGAGGCTGCCGTTTTCCTATAGTCTTCCCTCTGTGCATCTGTGTCCAAATTTTGTTTTCCTGTAAGGATGCTTGTCAGATTAGGACCTACAAATATGGTTTCTTTTTAATTACTTCTTTAATATCATATGTTCAAGGGCTGGGGTTGTGGCTTAGTGGTAGTGCACTTGCCTAGCATGCGTGAGGCAATGGGTTCGATTCTCAGCACCACATACAAATACATAAAATAAAGGTCCATGAACAATTAAAAAATATTAAAAAAAGATAATATGTTCAAATTTACTTACATTCTAAGATACCTGATTTTAGGACTTCAATTTATGATTTTTTTTGGTGGGGTAGGTGTGATTCAGGTTATATGTTAGACACATAGTTATTATTTTAAGAAATGACCAACATGTTTTCCAAAGTGATTAAATCATTTTAAATACTGGTACCATATGAGAATTCTAGTAGCTTCATTTCTATGCCAGTACTTGGAATGATCAGAATATTTAATTTAGTTTCATGGGGTAACTTTAATTTTCATTTTCCTAATGATTAATGATGTCAAGGACCTTTTAAATATGATTTAACCATCAGATCGTTAGTGAATTGTCTTTTCAAACCTAGTGCACATTTTAAATTTGGGCTTGTTATAGTGTTTTGAGAACTCAATATATTCTGGATAGATGTTCTTGGTTAAATTTATGTTTTTCATATATTTTTATATATACTGTAAGTTATTGTTTCATTCTCTAAACAATGCCATTTGAAGAGGAGAAAGTTTAAATTTTGATGGAACCTAGTTTATGAAATTTTCTCTTTATTTATTTACTATTGATATATATCTAAGAAAATTTTGCTGAATGCGAAGCCACAAAGAGTTTCTCCTATTTTCTTATTTTATAATAGCAGATTTTGTATTTAGCTCCGTGATCCAGTTTGCCTGTTAACTTTTGTAGATGGTGTGAAGTATCAATTACAGTTCATTTTATTTAATTGCTTTTGCATTTACTTATCTAAATGTTCCAGCACTATTTGTAGAAATGATCATCTTTTTAAATTGAATTGTGTTTGTGCCATTGTTGAAAAAAAGTTTTCCACATACATGTAGATCTATTTCTGGATTCTGTTGTCTTCCATTGATCTATTGGTCTGTGTGTGTTTAAACCTAAGCCACACTGTCTTGATAACAGTAGGTATGTGATAATTCTAGCTATTAGATAATATTAGTCTTCCAACTTTGTCCTTGTTTTTCAAAGTTGTTTAGATGTTCTAGGTCCTTTGCAATCCCATGTAAATTTTAGAATAACTTTAATTTCTGCATAAAATGTCTCCTGAGAAATTGATAGTAGTAATAATGATGGAGGTTATTGTTTGTTCTGGGAATTGACTTCGAGTTTGGTACATGTTAAGCATGCATTCTATCAGTGAACTTTAACCTCAGTACTGATTAGAATTGTGTTTGATTTCTATATCAATTTTGACTGAATGAACTTTAACCTCAGTACTGATTAGAATTGTGTTTGATTTCTGTATCAATTTTGACTGAATGAGTATCTAGACAATATTGAGTATTTTGATCCACTAACATGGTACAGTTCTTCATATATTTACATTTTCTTTAATTTTTCCAATAATTTTTTAGCTTTGGTGAACTAAAATAATATTTTGCATTCTAGAATAGATCCGACTTAATGCATTATTCTTTTCAATTTGCTCAAATTTGTGAAGAATAAAACTGTGTTTATGGGAGATATTGGTCTTAGATTTTCTTGTGTTTTCTTTGGTTTTGCTGTTAGGACAACTTTGCCTCCATAGAATAAAATAGTGTTCCCTTCTTTTCAAATTTCTAGAATTTTCTTGTAGAATTAAGCTTTTTTTTTTTTTTTCCTTAAAACCTTGGTAGAATCTACCAGGAAATTTAACAGAGCCAGGAGTTGTAAAAAAAAGTATTTAATTGTTGTTTGAAAAAAAAATTTCAGACAGAGGATTATTTATTTATTTCTTATTCTTCTCATAAGATCTTTGGTAGTTTGTGTCTTTCAAACACTTTGTCCATTTCATTTAAGTTGTCAAAATACTTGGCATTAGATTTCTCATAATATTCCCTCATTATCCTTTTAATTTTTTAAGAATTTGTAGTGCGGTCACTTCATTCATGATAAGAATAATTTGTGATTTCTTTCTTCTTTTTTTTTCTAGATTATAGTCTGTTTGGGGAAATGTTTTGTGGAAAGAGTATTTATTTTGCTTTGGTTTAGTGTAGTACTTTATAAACATGTAAATATGATTGATAGTGTTCTTCCAGGCTCCTATTTCTACCAAATTTCTCTTTACAGTTTCTATCAGTTATTGTAAAAGGAATATAGACTATAGATGTGGATTTGTCATATTTGTCCATGCAATTCTTTCCATTATTGATTTATGTATTTTAAAGTCCTATTCTTAGACATATGAACATTATTTGTTATGGCGTCTAAATTTTTTCCCTTATTATTATGAAATGACCTTTTTACCTGCACTGTTGCATGCTTATAATTAAAAAATATTTCTGAGAAGGAATGGAGTTAATATTATTGATTTATTTAGGCCAATATCCTTGTAAAAAAAGTGAGTTATTGAAATAAAACAAGCATTTTGTTAGAATAGAGGCAATGATAGAGGCAAGAGGGAGGAAAGTAGTACAGTTATCCAACAGTTATCTACTATATATGCTAAAATTTGGTATTTAAAAAAAATCAAAGTTTATCAAATTATGCTATGTCCATGTATGAAATACTACAACTAATCTTACTTATATATAATTATAATGCAGTAATAATAATAATAGAAGGAAAATGAGTACAGCAAATAGTTCTGGGGGAGGAACAAAAGGAAGGAAAGGAGGATACTGGGGAATGAGTTTGGTCCAGTTATATTATATGCATGTATAACTATGGCATAAAGAATCTCACAATTATGTATAATTATAATGCACCAAAATAAAAGAAAAATTAGAAAAAATTCTTTGAGATTTGTATGAAAGATCAAATTTGAATAATTCTTTATTCCTTTCTCTCAAAATATAAGTTAAGTAGACTCCTAATTACTTTAATGTTTGATATTATCCCCCATTTAATGGTTGAGAAAACTCCCTTCTCTGAAGAGCCACTGAACTTGATTTTGTTTAAAAAAAATTGGAAGTGTATGAATTGAAATGTCAGAATTTGTTTGTTGTTATCTTTTGTTTATTTTGACTCTAAAAGTAAGAAGATGGCGTTGTGAGGAAAAATTTAAGCCTTTGCTTTTGTTAAGTTTTATTATGTTAAAAGAAGAAAAACAGAACGTAACATAGTACATGATTACCTCATGTCATATTGAATAGAACATGACAGAATGTATATTTACCAAAATACACTCCATTTTAGAGCCAAATGACTGCTCTCAATTTGGAAATGGACCATCTGCTTATCATTTAAATTCTTGGATAACTTACCAGCCCACATCTCTAAACAGAAGGAACATTCTTCATATCCTTAAACTACTGCAAAGGTCCATTATCTTTATATGTAATGTATATTTCCTGTGTATTGAATGAAAACAGATTATAATATTCATGATGTCTAAAAAGACCATGTTGGTTTCATTAATATGAAACATTAATGGATTGTACTTTCAGCATTTCAAATTGCTATAATACAGTTGAGACTTATTTATTCACACTTTGGTTAACTATGTATCTGATAAAAGTCTATACATGAGCCCTTCCTTGACATAGTTCAAACAACTTCTTACTCATTATCACTAACATCTTGCATTTATTCAAGTATAGGTGCTAGAGGTATATTGATAAATGGAATCAGCATATAGTCCAGTGAGAAATTTTAGGTTAATAAATAATTTTTATATATTATAAGTTACTGAGGGAGAAGAGGATTTAGGTATGATTCTTTAAGTTTCTGGTTGGACAAATGGTGGTTGTACCTGTACACACAGGTACAAGAGCATACACCTGTAAGTGAAGGTGAGATTTATGATGCTTGCTTTTAATTTCCCAGGTTTTATATATAGTACTTATTTTTCCTTAGTAATCGAATTAAGATATACTAAAGCAGTGGTTCTTCTTTGGTATGTGTAGAATTTTGCATGGGAAGCAGGGTTTTCATAATGGTTTATTTTTTTTGGGTCCCCAGTCTATCTATGACTGTGAAATGCAAATTCTGTCATATCTCTAATATTTAATATTGATTTTAGTATTTCTAATTGTGTGCTACTATGGTCACCTTCCACCTCTGCTCCCAATTTAAATAAATTAAAGTTTATATGAATATAAGATTGAATCTATATCTAAAGCATATATTTGTATGCTTGTCTAAAAAATTGCATTAGAGTAAAATGCAGGATGTTTTTAATGATAGATGGAAATGAAGTTGCCAGTTAGTTGAAGACTACTTTTCAGTGGGATGAGGTGGGGGAGAAAGGTGTACTCTTTTTAAACATTTTATTTAACAAACATCATCTATTTTAAGTTTATAGTTTGATGAGTGTTAGCATATGACTGCACTCACAATCAAGATATAAAATTATGTTGGAGTGTGGTGGCGCATGCCTGTAATCCCAGCATCTTTGGAGGCTGAGACAGGAGGATCACAAGTCCAAAGCCAGTCTCAGCAAAATCAGGGCACTAAGCAAATCACTGAGACCCTGTCTCTGAATAAAATATAAAGCAAGGCTGGGGATTTGGCTCAGTGGTAAAGTGCCCCTGAGTTCAAATCCTGATACTTACCCCTAAAAAAAGATGTAAAATATTTCTCTCTTCTCTAAAACATTTCTTTCCCCCTTTTACGGTCAGTTCCTTGCCTGTACATCCCAAGTCCCAAGCAATAATCTGTTTTCTCTCATTATAATTTTGACTTTTCTAATATTCATATAATTGGACATATATTTTCTTTTAGGTAAATACCTAGGGATAGAATTGCTGGGTGTGATGGTAAATATATGTTTAAGTTTATAAGGAACTGTCAGACTGTTTTCCAAAGTGATAATACCATTTTGAATTCCTGGCAGTAATGTATGAGACTTCAGCAGTATCATAATCATATCATCACTTGGTATTATCATTTGTTTCATGTATAGCCTTTCTAATGCATGGTAGTGGTATCTAATTTTGGTTTAAATTTGCATTTCCCTTACGACTAATGACGCTGAACATCTTTATTAATTTTTGGTTATTCACTCTTGTTTTTTTAGTAGTAAGAATTATTTATATATTATGAATGCAGGTGCTTTTTCATAAGTATATATTTGCAGATATTTTCTCTGAGTCTATAGCTTGTTTTTTCATTTTCTTAAATGAGTATTTAGAATACCAAAAAGTTTCTAATTTTGATTAGCACATTTTTTCACTTTATTTATTGTATGGTGCTGTTTAACAAAACACTGAAAAGTTTAGTGTTAAAAAATAAGAACAGTTTTTTTGTACTAATCTTCAGTTTAGGAATGGCTTGCCCCAGGATAGCTCATTACTGGTCCACTAGATATTGACTGCTGCAATTTGAAAACTAAGGCTGTAATGATCTGAAGACTTACTCACAAGATTGGCACCAGAATTTGGAGTACCCAAATAGTTGTATTTTGGTACAGCTGGGGAAACTGTTTCTATTTCTATGTATTTTCTTGAGTATGATGTCTTTAAGGTAGTTTGACATAAATGGTGCCTCAGGGCTCCAAAGAAACATGGTCAAAGAATTTGAGAAAACCCTGCAGAATCATTTTGTTTTTTATGACTTAATCTCTGTAAGAATTACTTTTGTGCCTTTTTATGTTTTAAGTTTATAGTTATAAAAGTAGCTTCAAATATCCCAAATTCAAGAAGAGGTAGCAAATATGGAGTAGAGTCATGGCCATATTTTAATAAGCATATGTGGGATAGGCTATATATTGATGTGGCTGTCTTTGGACAGTATGGTCTCTGCCATGAGGCTTTTTGTTTTGTCTTATTTTGCCTTTCCCCAGTGTAACATATCTTTGCCTAAATCAAGATCATAAAGTTTTCCTCTAATGTTTTTCTTCAAGAAGTTTTATGATTTGAGCTCAAACATTTAATCCTATGGTACACTTTGAGTTCATTTTTGGGTACAGTAAGAGGTATGAATTGAGGTTTATATATTTCTTTTTTTTAATATATATATATATTTTTTTAGTTTTCCATGGATACAAAATCTTTATTTTTTAATTTTTTTATGTGGTGCTGAGGATTGAACCCAGTGCCCCACGCATGCCAGGCGAGCGTGCTACCGTTTGAGCCACATCCCCAGCCAGGTTTATATATTTCTATTTGGAATTGAATTGTTTTAGCTTTTTCCATTAAATTACCTTTGTACCATTTCAGAAATTCAGGACATATAGTCAAGTTGTCAGTTTTTAAAGGAATGCCTGCTCAATTTTTATTGGGATTGCTTTGACTTTATGATAAATTTGGAGAGATTTGAAAATATCAGTTCTTCCTGTTTATAAACATGGCATATTTCTCTGTTAGTTTAGGTTTTTAATTTCTTACTTTGTTGCCTTTAATTTTTAGTGTCCAAGTCTTATACATCTATTGTTAAATTTATTCCTAAATGTTTAATATATTTAGAGTCTAATTCTGATTGAAATGTTTTTAAAATTTTTGTTTTTAAATAATTATTTGCTTAGGATAGGGAAAAGATTGATTATTGACAATGCCTTTTATGGCTTTGTTAAACTTATTAAGACTAGATAATTTTCTTATTCATTTTTTAGAATTCTTTTATCTACATACACAGTTATGTCCTGTGTGATTTTGGAAAGTTTTATTACTTTCTTCCTATTTTATTATTATTATTATTATTTACTTTCTTTCTAATATGTATTCTTTTATATCTTTTTCATGTCTTATCTCACTGAAGAAGGCATCCAGAAGGCTATCAGCTTGAAGGGCTGAGAGTTGCCATCCTGATCTCATGCTTCATTTTATGCCAAATGTCTTTCATCATTAAGTCAATAGTAGTTGTACTTTTTTCATAATTGCTTGTCATCAGGTGGAAGAAGTTTCATTTATATGAAAGTCTATTGTGCAGACAGAAACCACATTAATTATTTGACAAGGAAAAATAGAAAAAAGTTTGATATAAAATGATTAGCTATTAAAAGTTTGATAGGTACTAAAAGGGGTAAAAAGGGAAACTAAGGGATTCTGAAGTAGCAGGAACTATACTATGCTAAATTACAGAGGAGACAGTTAAGGAAAGAGACTTAAGAGTGAGTTATCTTTTCTCCCTCAGGCTTAGCTTTTGATTTCTTTAATGGGAGTTTGGTACTCAAATGATTTGTTGGTTTAGGAAAAACTTTCTAGAGGGCATTGGTGAATCCATGCCATGTTGCTCTATTATGGATGAGCTAGAGCAGAAAACAGAAAATACCTGCTGTGTTGCAAGATAGTTGCACAGCAGGGGAGCAGTTGGAGCCACTATGTTAGCAGAGCTATTATGCAAGGTACCTGCTACTGGCCACAAGCAGCTGCTACTTTAGAAAAGCTTGGCTTCAAGGCACAGATAGGTGTGATGAAACTGTATTGGGAAGTACCTGCTGAAGAAGAATAGTCCTCTTTGTATGGAACTCTTTTGTTACTTCTTGATCTTAATTGTCTTAGTATCATTTACAGTTTTAAAAGATAGTTTTGCTCAAGTGATCCTTCTGCCTAAACCTCCTGAGTAGCTGGGTATGGGCCACTGTGCATGGCTTTATGCCAAAATTCTTGACAGGACAACCAGAAAACTAGAAAACACATATTATTTCAAGAAGATTAATTTAGCAAAGGTCTTCAGAAATCATGCAAAACTTTATTTCCCAGCTGTTAATCTTGGCCAGAGGAGAAAATAATTTAAATAGTAATATTTGTAAGTACCAGCTGTTTTCCTTCTTTATGGTAACAAAAATATAAAATAGGAAATTGAATATTAGGCTATCTGCTTCTCATAAAAGTAGTAATACATGAAACTAATCTAATAATATGCCTTTAGAATACACAAATTCATTAGCATAGCAACCAAGACCTTTGTAAAGTCTCTGAACAATTTTCACTCTCTTTTTTTCCTCCAGGCATCTGTCTACAGCCCAACTGTTTTCTGTCTCCCCAATTCCTCTTCATAACCTCAGAGTAACTGTAGCAACACTTCTGAGAGAAATTTATTTTTCTAGTGAGAAATTAGGGAAGAGGGGCCTGGGCCCATACAAGCCAGAAAATATGGACAGATGAATGCCTTGTGGCTGGTGTTTTTGTCTTTCTTTTTCCTCTTACCCAGTTACAATATGAAGCAACTACAGTGCAGGTAGTTAAAACTGGAAAATGAATTGTACTTTTTTTCTGGATCAAAGGAATATGGGAAAGGGCATCTGAGGTTCTAACAGGAAAGGAAGGATTCCCATTATTTTTCCCTTTCTCTTTTCTCTAATCAGTTTGTTTCAAAGATATGTTCCCATGAAATGGCTGCAGTTGTGACAGCAAGGAAAGCAATCGAACTCTAGGAGAAACCCTATCTTTCTGTCCAGAGGACCAGAAAAAAGAGGTCCAGTGAACCAGATAATATGGGGATAATCCTAGAAAGGAAGAACCAGAAAAAGAGATCTTGTAATTAAATCTTATTTGAAGTGGTACAAACAAGTACAGGGTTCATCTCTAATTGGCATGTGCATGGGATATATTCAAGCATTAAGGCAACAGCTTTGAGAGCAAAACTGCAATTTAAACTACCACCTAAATCCTAGAATGACCAATGAGTCATTCTGAGAATGATTCAGAATGACATGGAATAGTCCCAAAGCAGAACAGAAAACAAAACTGACACTGAAACTGCTGCCCACTGAAGGCCAGACAGAACTTGAAAACCAAACCTAACCAGGTGATTGCTTATTTAAAAAAAAAATCGAAATTTACCAGGACACAGAGTCTCACAACATGATACCACAATGTCCATAATAATTCTATAATCACTCTATCTGCAAAGAACAAACAATAAAAGTGGATACTTCTCAAGAGTAAGAATTAGGTATGCAATGAAGCACCTATTATAAGTGTATTTCATGAGATAAAGTAAACATGTTTACGTAATAATGGAAAGAAAATAGCAGAGAAATAGAAAACTATTTTAAAGTGGAAATTTTGTAACTAAAAAATAAATGATCTGAAATTAAAATTTTCAATGGGTGCACTCAATAGCAGAATGGACATAAAAGAAGAATATCCATTCTTCCTAACACAGAGAAAAAAAAAAAAGAACTGAGACCCAGAGACTTTTGGGGGAATAGCAAAAGATCTAATATTTGTATTGTTAGAGATGCAGAGAGAGAGAGAGAGAGAGAGAGAGAGAGAGAGAGAGAGAGAGAGAAAACAGGTCAATACAAGGAAAACATTTGAAGAAATAATGACTGAAAATTTTACAGATTTGGCTGACTAATACATATTTCCTGATTCAAGACATTTAGTGAACCCCAAGTTAGATATGCTCAAAGAAAAATCATATCCATACACATCATCAAAAATGCTTAAATCCAAATATCAAGGAAAAAATTGAAAGCATCTAGTATGTGCATGCACACACACACTATGCAGATAATAGACCAGTATGGTTAGATGGATTTGAATATTTATTTCAAAGTAAAAAATTATAATTTCTTCATCCCAAATGAGAAACTGACACTTGGAGAGATCCCTTATGCTGAGAGACAGCAGTTCACATTGCCATACATTCATTGTAAAAGAAATGGCAGGATCAAAGATCAGAAAAGCAAAGATTTCAGGCTAACTTTAGCTTGCTACCTGTTTTTATAAATAAAGTATTATTGGCACACCACCATTCTCATTTGCTTACCTATTGTCTGTAGCTGCTTTCAAACTACAAAAGTAGAATTAAATGGTTGAAAGAGACTGTATGGCTTGCATAGCCATATAGTCAGATATTTATTACTATGTGACACTTTAGGAAAGGAATGTGCTCTGACCACTGCTTTAATTTAATGCAAATACATAATACAGTAAATACTAGGTATGCATTTGTCAAGATAATCCATTGTAAATATGTAGAACTTTTTTCTTGTTGTTTACTTATTTTTTTTCCAGCAATAACTTAGCAAATACAACTTATAGCTCTATTGGTAATTCTGGTAGATGGTTTCCTACTACACATTGATTACCTCTAATCCAAAATTTCCAAATCCAAAATGCTCCAAAATTCAAAACTTTTTGGGTACCAACATAATGTCACAAGTGAAAAATTCCACACCTGTCTCCTGGGATAAGTTGCAGTCAAAACACAAGTGCACAAAGAATATTGCATAAAATTAACTTTAGACTATGTATATAAAATTCATATGAAACATAAATGAGTTTTGTGTTTAGATTTGGGTCACATCCCCAAGATAACTCATTATGTATATGCAAATACTCCAAAATCTGAAAAAAAAAAATCCTGTTTGAATATGTGTGTCTCCCAAAAGCTTCTGTATTAATGCAGGATTGTGAAGTGATTAGATTGTGAGGGCTATAACCTAATCAGTTCATCCTAGTTTGAATAGACAGATTGGATGATAACTGTAGATTGGGTGTGGTTGAAGGAGGTAGGTCAATGAGGGTGTTCCCTGGAAGGGTTGTTCTTCCTGCTGCCTCTTACTCTTCACCCTGCTCTCTGCTTCCTGACCCTACCAGGAGCTGAGCAGCCTTTCTTCATTGGGCCCTTCTTCCATGATATGCTGCCTCATCTTGGTCCCAGAACAATGAAGTTGGTCATCTGCCCACTGAGACTTCTAAAATGGTGAATCCCTAATGCCTTTTCCTCTTCTAAGCTGCTTTTGTGAGGTTTTGGTCATAGTAATGCAAAAGCATACTAAAACAATCCCCCAAACACTGCTTCCAAGCATCTGGGATAAGGGGTATTTTGTTTTGTTTTCCTTAAGTTTTTACCATGTGCATGTAGTACCTCTATCATTTTTAAGAGAAATTTATCAGAAATATCTGGTTACCTTGAGGTTATGAAGTCCTCCCACAGAAAACTAAACATTAAAAACAATAAAGTATTAGAAACAATATTGGAGAAACAATGACAAGCAAGCAAGACTTAGAGTAAATTCCCTTTATCTGTGGTTTCAAGTTCGTCAACCAGGGTCCAAAAATATTAAATTAAAAATTCTAAAAATAAACAATTCATAAATTTTAAGTAACTTTATGTAGTATTTTATTATAATTCTTATATTCTATTATTGTCATTAATCTCTTACTTTGCCTAATTTATAAATTAAACTTTATCATAGGTATTTATACATAGGAAAACATAGTATATATAGGGTTTGGTATTGTACACAGTTTTAGGCATCTACTGGGGGTCTTGGCTAAAAGGATACTATTGAATGTATATTGTGAAACACTAGAAAATAAAGCAAAAGGAAAATATTTTAGAGATTGTTACTGTTTTCATCTTGGTATATATCTTTCCAGATCTTTTTTTTTTTAACATATACACAAGCATCCAGTTTAGAACTTTATACTTATTACAATCTAGGTTTTATATCTCTTAGGTCTCTTTTCTCTAATACTGTTTTTAAGAGAAGTTTCTTTTGATTACTTTTTTTTTTTTCTGTTCAGTGCTGGGAATTGAGCTCGGGGCCTTGCACATGCTAGGCAAATGTTCTACCCATGAGCTATATACCCAAGCCCCAGTAACCTGTTTTTAAACAGACCTGTAGGCAATTTTTTCCTGTGCCTCTGATATAGAGAATATTGAAGGAATATTTTTAGTATTTATCATCTTAGATGGAATAAAAAGGAAAGGATATTTCAATCAAGAATTTGTTGTTATTAAATTTACAGATGCTGAGATAGTGGGTATCTCACTGTTTTGACTCTTGTTAGTAGTAGTTTAGGTACAAGTTAATTAAAAGCAATCTCTTTATTGAGGTCAAAAGAAACTTGAACAGTTCGGTACTTTCCTATAGAAACAAAGGGCAGCTTAGCTGAATAGATAGAATACTAGGCTATAGTATTACTAGACTGAAACATTCTTAAAAATGTTGGTGGGAAGAGCTGATGAAATAATTTAGTTGGAAACAAAAGCGTTTTATTCTGCTGGAGAAGGTATGGAAAAAGAACTTGATTTTCATTTGCCTTTGTTTTTTGAGACATAAAAAAGAAAATAATTTGATTTGGTTTTGAAAAATTGTTGCATATTTTATCCTAAGTCCTTGCTGTGTCTTTCCCCCTTTCTTCCTCAGATATATAGAGTGGCCTGGGTTAGATGAGTATTATTAAAAATTGTATTACTAAATTTAAGTAGAGTTTAAAAAGAAACAAGAAGGTATAATATATAATTTTATATATACATATATAAATCATTAAGACTGGAATAAATGCAAATATATTAAAAATTAAGTACTTTTCCCTTTAATTAAAATTTCTTTAAGTAGTTCTTTGGACATATAAGTTTACATATTTTAGTACAAATCTATCATAGAAATTCATTCATTTATAATTTGTTTTATGTTTGGGTATGTGATCTCTCACTGTTATGTATTGGAGTTATATTGTGTGGTCTTCACAAACTTCAGCAGTTTTCCCTAAAAGTTTTTCTTATTTTCTAACCTAGCATATAGATACTAATATACCCTCTTCTGTTCCCTCCTTTATGTGAAATTTTGTGTAGGGATGTTTTAAAGATTGTAATCACTCAATTAAAAAATGTTAGAATTTTTTTTTTTTAAATTACACAGAGTGAAGTTGAAATAGAGGATTTACCTTTTCATCCATATCCTCTATAGTCTTGCTTACTTTCCCTTGACAGTTCCCAAATGGAAGCCCTCTAGTTTCTAATGTCCATTAGCTATTTAGATTTGCACCAACAAAAATGCTTTTTTTTTTTTTAAATTTTAGATAGATTTTAAGTACTATGTTCCATTTCCTTAAAATTTTCTTTTTCATCTATTATATACTCTACCCTTTCCCTTAAGTCAGTGTTTCTGTTATTTTCAGAAGATTATTCTGTTTCCTAATTTAGAGAGGTAGAAGGAGAGGGAAAGGAATAGGAAGGACAGAAGAACTGGGAAGAGATCCAGAAGAACTTGCTGGAGGAGGAAGGAGACAGTTTAGCTATGTTTGTACCTTCTTCCTTCTAGTACAGCTTATAGATTGCTATGCATGCTCTTGATCCTATGTTCTTTAGGAAACTTTTCCTTCAGTATTAAGTCCCCTTCATATTTCTATAATTTTTTCAATCTTACTGACCACTAGTCTGTCATTAAAACTTGTTTAAATATCTTTAATGCTAAAAATATCCTGTTACCAATTTTCCGTCAACTCTGATTCTCTTTCTAACTGAAACTCAATTTCATTCCTTACTCAAATCTGGTTTTACATGCTTCAGTGAAAATCCAACTTCTAGTTTTATATATTTTAGTAAAAACTTTTCAAAGGAGTTTATTTATGACTTTTGATTTTTTTTATCTTCTCATTCTCTTATGCACTGCTTTGTCGAGTATTCAACATCATTATAAAATTGGACACTGTTGGTCATTTCTTTGCTTTTTTTAAAAAATATTAATCACAGGTTTACGTATAGTTCCAATAATCAAGTAGTAAGCCACAAAGATATTAGAAAAACAAGTTTTCTTCTCTACCTCTTCCAGTGCCTGAATTCTATAATGCAAAGGCACTACCTACAGCCTTTTACCTAATTTCTGTGCTATTTACTTACTGATATTGAAATTAACTTGCATGCACTGCTATTTTTGATTCAGTTTTACACATTATTGAAACTGTACTATAGAAGATAGGAATTTGATATTCCTTACACCCTGAATGAGGATGTTCACAATTTGGTAATACATAAATTTTAGATAATATAGTATTTAATGTTTACCACATTCTATTCAAACAATATAGTTCATAGCTGAGCTATGGCATAACTTTTTTTAACATTTTGCCCATAATTATAAAAAATTTCTATGTGAATTTTAGGATAGGCTTTCTTTTTCTGTGAAAAACATCAGGGATTGCATTGAATTTTTTTGAGGGTATTTGTAGAAACTTTACTTAAAGTAGATAAAAACTGGAAACAAACCACAGGTCTAATGTAGGTGAATGGATAAAAAAAATATAGAATGTCAATGCCATGGACTCCTACAGTAATAAGAAGGAAGAGTTTGTATATACAAAAAGCAATGGATGAGTATGAAAAACATTATTTTAGTAAAAGAAGCCAGGTGGAAAAGACCTCGTATTAGTTGATTTTGTGCATTGAATTTTGGTCACTTTAGACAGTATTGATATCTTGATAAGAAGTCTTCCAAATCAGGAGCACAAAATGTTTTTCTATTATTTATATGTTTAATTTTGCTCAGCAATGTTTTGTTGTTTTCAGTGGACAAGTTATTTTTTTTACCTCCATGGAAGGTTTTTCTTAAGTTTATATTTATGCTATTGTACGTGGAATTATTTTCTTAATTTTCTTTTCTGATTGCTTTTTATTAGCTTACAGAACTATTTGTGAGGTCATTTAATATGTACCATCACTTCATTCTGTATTTTAGTAGCAGAAAAGTGATTTGAACTGAATTCAAATGGCCACCAAAATTCAGAATAAATGATAATTTCTGAATTAAAAGCCAAATATTAAATTTTAATTTAGTTTTTGTTTTTAAAACTAAGGTTAAGCTTATCACAGTGAACTAATTTTCTAAGTCAAAGCTCTATATCTGGAGGAATGCCAGCATATCAAAATAATGTTTTTAAAAAACTATCCCTACGCCTGTCAAAATAACATTTTGAAACAGTTCAAGTTCTTTTAACAGTAAAAGATCATAGACATGATATTTCTGGTATATAATTTAGGATGTCTCTTATTTTTCCTTACTAATGTGTTAATACAGTTGTTGAATATGTAATAGTATTGTTTTTTTTTTTTTTTTTTCCTTTTTGGGGTGGGTATACAGTAGTGTACAAATTATATACTTTAGCTTTTTTTTTTTTTTTTCTATTCACAGGCTACAGAAACACTATTTAGAATGGGTGTGGCAAGAGGAGCCATCACAACATTAAGAAATGGAGAAGTAAGATGAGAATTTTGATATATAATTATTAGTTAATTCAGTTTAAAATTTTTAGAATATAAACTATGGTGAATTTTATGGTGCTTTGTGTAACAAATAGAGAAATATTTGTATAATATCAACAGTACTTAATACATGAATCTATTTTAGTTCACAGTTTATTGGAACTAGATCTTAGGTTGAAAATAAATTCCTGATTCTCTTAATTTTGGTTACTGATTGTTTTTACTCTTAAAAGAAAATGACACTTTCTAGGAAATAACTTATACAAATATTTATTTTTAATGAAAATAATCCCCTACCTTGTTATTCCTTCTATTTTATGTTATACAGAACTGATACTTATTTCTTAGGATAAAGTGATTTGAAATGTTGACATTTATCATAGGCTGAGAGAAGAAAGGTGAGAGAGAAATTTGCTTCTTTTTATTATTGAGGCTCAGTTAAGCTGTAAATTCTATTTATGTGACTTTTCTAAATGCCCCTATTAATTATTTAAAAAAATTTCTACCACCTGAAATAAATTTCTGTTCCAAAATTATTACCAGCTTCTCACTTTTTTTCTTTTTTGCTCCTTCCTTAAGACATATTTAGGTTGAGGTTTAATATTATATTATGTTGCAGTGTTCCTTTTTATTCTGCTAGAGGATACATAATGATAAAATTTAGTGCTTTCTATTTTGGAATTAAGTTCTTTGTTACTTAATGTAATATTTATTATTCAATAACCTAAATACTTAATAGTGAAAGTGAGTGACTATCTAAGGAATTAAGTAGAATTGTATTACCACATGATTTTAAATTTGGTCAATATATATACTCATTAGCAACAAATGTGCCATCATTTGCAAAGTATTACTCCCTTAAGTATTTAATTTTATATTGGCAAATCACTTTGTTATAATTTTTAACTATATTTTGTACATTAACAAAGACTTAGTTGATGCCTTCTTATTTTCAATAAAGTGTATGATACTATTTCAAGGGAAAAAAATATCCTGGTAATAAGGTCAGATGTATTTGTCTGGCCAGAATGTCGGATAATGAGTCTCTGATTTTATTAACTGCTGTATGATGTTCAGTGAACTTTTGAACCTCATCATCTGTTATATGTAAGAACTTTGGGGATTAAATATATATAGTTTTATAAATAATCATATTGGATATGTCCTTATTTTGTTGAATGGAGAGGAAATAGTTAATATAATTGGTTTTTGATCCATTTCTTCCCCTGTTATTGGGTGTTGCTCCATGTGATCAACCTGGTATACATGTATTGATATTCTGAAAAGTATTTAAGCTCTCTCACCTTCAATTTCTAAAATGAGTAAGGTATGCAGTTTTCCTTATGTTTTAACGCTCTGAAACTTGAATGTGTTATCACTATCTGCTAAATTTCACATATTAACACCTTGTAAATTGGAAGATTTCTAATAAGTATAATATTTTAGGGTTGATAGAATAATGTAGTTTAAAATGTACAGTGACTAGGGTAGGCCACTAATTAGTTTTAACTTAATAATATGACTTTGGGAAGTAGAAAATTAAGACAAAACAGAACAAAGATATCATTGAATACACACAAACACACAAGAGGCATAAGTTTTTGGGAATGGTGGTCTAGGGTCTATGGAATAGATGATATGATTTATGCCTTTATAGGAGTATGCTCTCTGGTGGGGAAAATAATTCCATTGATAAACCTGTATTGTGAGCAAAGAATTTGGGAGAATGTGAACATACTCAAGTTTGGGTTGAGTCTGAAACTAGTGTTCCAGTTTCAGTTCCAGTTAGAGTATGCTATACTCTATCATCCAGTAAATAGAGAATTCATATGAGAGGAGGGGATAAACTTAAAGATTAACAATTTAATGTGTTATATAAAACTGAAACAGAAATCACTATATTTATCATATTGGAAAATTCTTAATATGCTAAGGGAGGAGAGTAGTATAATTAGTTTGTATGTCTTTGGGTTGCTACTGTGCTTTCCCAGTATTGCAAGATAATATTTGTTAAGCTAGTATTAATAGGTAATTTCATAATACTAATACTAGCTAGGGGGAATAAAGATTGGTATATTCAGCTTTGAATAAATTTGTTATCTGAATGATTATAATGAGCTTTGTACGTGTATCCTTCTCTGTGTTCTGTCTTTAACATTGCTTTTTATCTACATATTGAGCATTTCTGACTAGTTGTTAAAGAATTTTTGAGACTAGAAAACATTTTCCTCATCTTTGAAAATAAAAAGATAGTTTTTGAAGGACTTTGAAACTTACCATAAAAATTATAGTTCATCATAGGAAGTTTTAAGGGGTTGAGTGAAGGAGTGGGTACATTATCTTTTAAAATCTATATGATAACTGCAAAGGAGAAATAATGATCATCTTACAAGTTACATATTTTGCTTATGGTTAACCAGCTAAGAAATAGGAGAGCTAGGATTCATATCCCAGTCTCCAAAATCCATTCATTCCACAATATAATCTTCCTACACATAATTCACTTACTTAAGAATTTTCTAAGTAGTTCTATAGAATACCTAGAATATACATTATAGGCCTCAACAAAGGTTACTTACCTTCAATGTAACACGCCCCTCCCGCTTTCCTTTATAACTCTACAATAAGAAAAATTACTTGTCCCCAAATGACCCTCCATAACTCCAAATATGCCCCTTTTTGTGTTCCTAGTCCTATATAATTGTCATTAGTGTGACTGTTGAAAATTATAGTTAAAATCTTTAAGATTTAAGTAATTAACAATGATTCTTTTAAATGTTCTCATCTTGAACAAGTTAAGTACCATTCTGTAGAAACTGAGTTGATTAATCTGCTTTGGCTCTATTAATTTTTTGAATTTTTAAAATTTCAGGCATAACAATTTTCGTTTACTCAAAAAACATTTAGTTTATATATGTGTTTATTTGGGATTATATTTGGAATTTTAGAGCAATTCATGAATGGAAGGAGAAATAACTTCTTTTTATTTAGTAAGTACATTTTGAGCACTTCTACATTTCTGGCATTGTTTTATGTACCTGTTATCTGTTAGTAAAGGAAACTAACCAATATCACTGACCTTGGGGAATTTATAATAGAGTCTGTTAATAGCTTACTTTCTAGTTAGGGAAGAAAACAAAAGCATTCAAAGCAATTAGGAAGTAATTGTAGTTACAAAGCTTTAAAAGAAGGTATAAGCAAATATATGCTGTAAAAGTACAAGTAATTTACATAATGAAGGAAGGAAGAAGTTCTTAAAGTAGGGTTGTTAGTTCAGAAGATTTGTCAAAGAAGATACCTCTTAAACTGTGCCTTGAGCAATGGATGAGCCTTATGGAAGAAGAAGAGGTTAAAAAGCACTGGCAGCTACGAGAAGCAACACACAAAAGGGAATAGTTAGATTTATGGAGGAGCACTGGGGACAAGTAGCTTTTCTTATTGTAAGTTAAAAAGGAAAATGGGAGGAGGGTGTTAGGTTGAAGGTAAGTAAGGACCTATTATATATATTCTAGGAACATTGTAATTATTTACCTCATTTATACATCAAAGCAACTGTGCCTATAAAATATGGTGTTTTTTGGGGGGGTACCAGGGATTGAACTGAGTGGCACTCAACAACTGAGCCACATCCCCAGCCATTTTTAGTATTTTATTTAGAGACAGGGTCTCACTGTTGCTGAGGCTGGCTTTGAACTGTGGATCCTCCTATCTCAGTCTCCTGAGCTGCTGGGATTACAGCCTCCGCTCCTTCCCAGCTAAAATATTAATGGAAGAAATTGAAGAGGTCACATACAAAAATAGAAACATCTCATGTTCATGGTCTGCAGAAACCAATATTCTTAAAATCTCCATGCTATCCAAGACAATCCCAATCAAAATACAAGGGACATTCTTCACAGAACTAAAAAATGCAATCCTGATATTTGGATGGAACCAAAAGACGCTGAATAGCTGAAGTCATTTTGAGCAAAAGGAACAGAGCAGGAGGGATTACACAATCTGACTCCAAAATATACTACAAAGCTGTAGTAATCAAACAGCATGGTATTTGTGTAAAAACTGACACATAGACCAGTGGAACAGAATAAAGATCCTAGAGGCTAACTCACAGATCTATAGCCAACAGATTTTTCACAAAGATGTTTAAGAACATGCATTTTTTTTTCAGTAAATGGTGCTGGAATAATTGGGTATCCACATATACAAGAATGGAACTAGAGTGCTATTCATCACCAGTTACAAAATGCAACTAAATATGGACCAAAGATTTAAATATTAGTCCTGAAACTGTGCAATTATAGGGAGAATACTTTAGGTCATTTGAATGGGTTAGGAATTTTTGGAAGAGATCCCCAAAGCACAGAAAATGAATCGGATTTCATTAAACTAAAAAACTTTCACACAACAATGGAAATAATTGTCTGGGCAAAGGAGCAATGTACAGAATGAGAGAAAATGTTAGCAAACTATATTTATGATAAGAGATTAATATTTAGAACATAAGAATATATAAGGAACCCCCCCAAACTCATTAGCAAAAATAAAACACTTAACAAAAAACACAAGTAACATGATCTAACAATGAGCAATAGACATTTCTCAAAAGAAGGCACACAAGTGGATAATAAATACATGAGAAAATGCTCAGTATTACTCATCATCAGGGGAATGCAGATCAAAACTGTAATGAGATATTACCCTTCTCCAGTAGAATGGTTATTATCAAAAAGACAGAAGATAACAAGTGCTGGTGAGGATGTACAAAACAGGGAATTTACACTATTGATGGGAATGTAAGTTAGCACAACCATTATGGAACATAGTATTGGAAGTTCTTTCACTAAGTAAAAATAAAACCGCCATATGCTCTAGCATTTCCACTATGGAATATATATCTAAAGGAAATGAAATCATAGAGACATCTGTACTTCCATGTTTATTGCAACACTTTTTACAATAGTCAAGAAATGGGAACAACCTAAGTGCCCACCAGGTGATTAATGGATAAACAAAATGTGGCGTATATACACAAAGAAATACTGTATAGCCATAAAAATGATATCTTGTCATTTGTGACAGCAAAGACAGAACTGGAGCTCATTAAGTGAAATAAACCAGGCATAGAAAGACAAGTGCTTTCACGTACTACATGATCTCATTTATATGTGAGTCTCAAAAATTTGATCTTATAGAAATAGAGTAGAATGGTGTTCACTAGAGGCTGGGGAGAAGAATGGGGACAGATTGATCAAAAGGTACTAAATTACAGTTAGATAGGAATAAGAAATTCTGGGGTGCCATTGTACAGTGGGGGAGACTATAGATCACATGAATGTACTCTATATTTCAAAAAGCTATAAGAAAGTATTTTGAAAGTTTTCACAGTAAAAAGAAATGATAAATGATTCAGCATATACATGTATTAAAACATCACATGGTTCTCCATGAATATGTATAATTTTTATGTATCAAGTAAAATAGATTTGATTAAAAAACAACTTTCCGTTTCAGTACTCATCGCTAGTTTTTTGAAAGGAAAGTTTATGCATTAAAAAAGTGTGGTGTTTATACATTTTGTTTTTTGGAGAATTTTCTATACGAATTCTTAGGGTATTAAGCTTATAGGAGGAGAATAAAAAATTAATACTCTATCTACCTCCCAACTATAGTAGAAAGAATACCAGTCTTCCTGTGAGTAGATCTGGGTTCTCTTCCTGGCTTTACCCAGCTGTGTCTGAGGTCATTTACTTAATTCCTCACAGCTTCAGATTCACACTTTAGAATTTTCTGTAATTAGATCTTTGGTTTGTTTATTGTATCTAACAGGAAGAAAATATTAAGATAATTTAGATATGCCCATTGACATTGAAGCATGCTTTGTTAACTTGATTATCTTCCTTCCATATATGTAAGGAAAGAAGAAAAATAATCTGACCATTCTAGAATGGTAGTTTATATTTTGACAAACTGTATAATTATCTATTAGAATTTAAGTTATAAATGTTACAATGTTGTTTCTTCTCAAGGAGGAGCTCAAATTTTTTAAACCAAAGGTTATGGGAAAAATGAATAACATTCAGAGAAGGATCTTGACAGACAAGATGAGAAATATTAAAGTCTATGGAGTATTTATAACAAGCAATATATATGCAAAGAAGTACCAAACCTTGGCCTGTAATGCAGAAGGGATAAAATGCGTTTTGATAAGAGAACATAAACTTTGAGATAACTGAAGCTGCTTGCTATCAGTGGATGATGAAACATTAGAAGAGGTTTCAAGAAGGTTGTGCAATTGCTTGTTATCTTGTTCATGAAAAAAAAAGTATTTCTTTTAGTTGTCAATCTACATAATATAGATACTTAGCTGCCCAACTCAGGAGTCTGGTCTAAGTTACATGGTGATATTTTATTCAGTTCTTCAATTTTATGAATCAAAACAACATTTTATTTTGGCAGATACTTTAAAATTTACAATTTTTACAATCCTTGTTAAAATTTTATAATCCATTTCAGAATTACATATAAAACATTGAACTCTAGAACTTGTATTTTATTCTTGCAGGAATATTTTATCTTTACCACTAAATTGGCTCTAAATTGCTTATCATTTTTTTTTTGTACTGCTGATGAATAGAGTTTATTTTAAAAATTTTTTAGTGGGCTGGGGTTGTGGCTCAGTGGTAGAGTGCTTGCCTAGCATGCATGAGGCACTGGGTTCGATCCTCAACACACATAAAAATAAAATAAAAATATTGTGTCCACCTAAATCTAAAAAATAAATATTAAAAAAAAATTTTTAGTGTAGACACAGAAGGCCAAGGGCCAAACTGAGATTTTTAAAGACTATCAAAACTTCTGTTTAAGTTTGGTGACCATGTTTATATCAACGTTGTGCCTTTCTGTACTTAAATAATTATCATTTTTGTTTGTTTACTTATTTTATTTTTGATATGGGGTTTTTCTACGTTGCCCAGGCTGTCCTAGATATTCATGGCTCAGTGGTCCTCCTGCCTTAGCTTCCTGGGCTATAACTAGAAATCGACTAGTCACCAGGCTGAGCTCTATCATTTGAAATACCTTTATAATAGTAACTCTGCTTTTGATTTAAATACAAAAATAGGTGTCCCATGATTTTGTCCTTAAACAAAACAAACAATATCTGGACAATATCTGCCTAACTATAGAACACTTAGGTTTTATTTTTCAAAAATTGGAAGGGTTCTAAGATAATATCAGTTTGTTTTGATCCTAATAAAAAGAGCTTTAGGCCAGAAAGTAATCATTTCCACATGGGTTAGGCCAGTTCCAACTACCTCCCCTAAATTTTCACTTGCATACATTGGTTACATAGCCAAATGTGGTCGTATACATTAGAAAGTACAGGCCTTTTTAAAAAAAAATTGAGTCTTTGGATATATAAAAAACATTTCTTTGTACAAAGCACACCAAAAGAATTTTGTCTTTAGCATTAGAGTGAGTTCAGCACCAAGTAATTTAAGCTCTTTGAATTATCAAAGAAATTTAACTTTATAACATATTTGTATATCCAGATACAGTTTTTACTACTTTGTTTATACATCATCTTAAATTTGTTTTTTTTTTTATTGACTCTTGCCTGTGTTTAAGAGGTAAGCTTGCTGTATAGTGGCAAATATTGTGTGAAGAGGTTCAATAAGGATGTGATAGGCGAGAAAGGAAAATATTTATATTTAATGATAAAGAGATGTCATTAATTTCAAACAGGAGATTATATAAATCTTCACATACCCTAGAAATGAAGAGGCCTGAAGCCTGTGGGAACCATTATCTACGTAGCTTGAAGAGTAGTGCCATTTGAAAAAAAACTCATTTAGTGATTTTTGCTGTATTGGTTTCAATAATGGTTAGAATTGAAGTCAGATTATTATGGGTTGGGAAGTTGATGAGGGGGTGATGAAGATGAATAGGTTTCATGCACTCCCCTTTTTTCAGGTCAGTAATGCAAGGGAAATATTAAGGGACAATAATAAGAGGGAGAGCTCATAAGGGACCATAATAAGAGGGAGAGCTCAAGGTGATAAAACAAAGGATCCCAAACAATAATTCTCTTCTTTCCTTCTTTTCTTTCTTTATGGTTTTAAATGTCCCCATAGCTATTATTGAAAGCTCATTTGGCCTTAATGTAATCTACATAATAGTAATTTTGTTATTATTTACAATAATGGTTTATAAGACTATCAATTCAAAAAATATTTAAAACAAGAACCACAATTGATTTTGAGGTCCTTAAATCTAATCAGGGTATATAGGGCATTGTCTCACTCCTGGATTGCTCCAAGTTAAATCACTGTGCCATCATTCCCCCTTTCTTTTTAAGATCTTTTTCATAAATTATAAATGTGAATAAATTCATCCTATATGTGTGGTATTTGTAATATCATGTAACAGTGCTAATTTTGATAGAGTTCTTCCCTGTATTTAAAGGAATAGTCTCATGACAATTGAAACTATTCAGTTTTTCAGTATTGCAATGTTTAATAAATATTTGTTCATAGTGAGAGTATAGAATGAAGAAATATATGATTATTATAACTTTTTAAATACATTCTATAATCTTGAAACTTACTGATTAGATCTTCAGACAGTTTTATTGAGATATTACATACCATAATCCCTCATTGAAAATGTATGACTCAGTGATATTTTTAGTATACTTATGGAATTGCACAACCATCATCAAGTACAGTTTTAGAATATATCTATCATCCTAAAAACTATCTATTTCTACTCCCAACCTCAGGTAAATACTAATCTTTTTGTTTATTGTTCCATTTCCACTCCTTGGGGGATAGTAACTATCCAGAGATAGCATCAAACTCTGCAAGTTTAAGGACCTGATCTTCTATGTGGTGGCTGTCATCCTGAGTCACCATCACCATGAAGCATTCCATTAGCATAATTTAGGAAATTTCAAGGGTTTTTGAAGCTCTGTGGAAGGAATCAGGGATAAAATCCAAATATATTCTTTTATCTATGACCTTGCTTTTCCTGAAAATTTCATATATATGGGATTATATAATATATGTGTCTGACCTTCTTTTTGTGTCTGACATCCTTCCTTAGTATATGAGGTTTTTGTGATCCCATTTGTATTATGGTCATTTTCTTTCCTTAACAGGAAACATTTGAATGGAACATTTTGTTTATTATTTAGCAGTTAATGGACATATGCAGCTTCTAGTTTTCAATTATAAATAATACTACTGTACTAATTTGTAAAGAAGTCTTTGTGTTGACCCATATTTTAACTTCTCTTAGGTTGATATTTAAGAATAGAATTTTATGTCTGTCATTTGAGTAAGTTTTACACAAAAAGTAACTGTTCCATTTTATATACCCAATGGCAATATATGAGGAGTCAAGTCTGTCAATGTTATTACCAACATTTGGTATGATCAATCTTTTTGATTATAGCTATTCTAGAAATTTGTAGTGGGATTTCATTGTGGTTTATAACTTTCATCTTCCCAATGACTAATGATGTTTGGTCTATTTTCATAGTGCTTATTTTTCATTCACATATATTTTATGAAATGCCTCTTAAGATGTTTTGCTCACTTTTTTTCATTGGATTCATTGTCCTGAGTTGTAGGAGTTAATTGTTTTTACTTTTAACTCAAGATGCAATGTGTTATTATATAAAAGATTCAAAAATATTTTCTTCAGTTTGTAGCATATCCGTTTTCTAAATAGTGCTTTTTAAAGAGAAAAAAATTAAAATCTTGGTGAAAGATCCATTCTTTATTTTCTAAAAATAGACTATATTTTTGGTACCATATCCAAAATTTTACCTAATCCAAGATCACAAAAACTTTGTCCTATATTTTTTCTAAAAGTTTTATAATATTTGGTTTTTCATTTAGTTTGTGATCTATTTTGAATTTAGTTTTGAATATGATGGGAAGTAAAAGTGCAAGTTCATTATTATGCTTTTGTTGTTGTTTTTTGTGCATAGACATCCAGTTGTACCAGCAGCATTTGTTGAAAACCTATTCATTGCCCCATGGATTGCCTTGGTATCCTTGCCAAAAATCAATTGAGTGTAAATGGAATTTTTGTGATTCTTACACTGTGAAGATGGAGGAAGCATAGTTCATCCTCCTCTTCCTTGGATTACAACCAAAAATCCTGGTGATTTTTAGATAGATGACTGCTATCTGAGCAATTATAATTGGAGAATTAGGAGGGAGATGAAAACTGGTGGGGGCAACTGGTACTGGCATACCACTCTTCCCTGCTTATTTTATCTCCTAGCTTGGATTCCAGGTCATACCCTGTTCTTGGTCTGCAAAATTGAATTCAAGGAGAAAAATCTCCAAGAGAAATTCTTTCTTTCTCTGTTTATGGTCAGAGGACTAGAAAGAAGGGCCCCTATATGAAGGAGATTGTATGGAGAATCACTGTTCTGTTTTGTATTTTTGTTTCTTTGTTTTATTCTTCTGGTGGGACACTAATCATGGGGTTGTCCTCTTGCAGTGGTGGTGGTGGTGGCAATGCAGAAAACGAAAAATCTGAAAAGTAGTCTTTTACTTTCATCAGAGAAACTGGAAAAGGGAATCTGTGTAGTTGAAAGAATGTGAGGAGATGATCTGTTACTTTTTACTTTCTTTCTCGCCCTACCACTTGAGGCAGATATAGTTGCAGGAAATTTGTGGACAGCATGAGGATTCAAAATGCCAGTTTTGTGGGTAGAAAATCTAGAAAAGGGTCTAGGAGACAAAAAGAGTATGGGAAAAATTGTGGAGAGGAAGGTGGTAGAGAAAAGATAATTAAATCTATCTTAGTACCAGACTCATTCCTGAGTTGAGCACAAATGGAACTTATTCATCCCTTACTTTAGGGCTTGGGAACTAAACAACTGTGTAGATCACTGCCTTTGCCCTAGACTTGGGTTATGCTTTTAAAAGGCATAACCAATAAATCATAGGTGTCCACTCATTCCTCTAATATTCCAGCCTGTACTCATGACCTTCTTTACACTTCTATTCTAGGAATTCTAGGCAATTTCAGATATTTTGTAATCATCAGAAATATATTAAGAGTGGTACAGTGATGAGGATGGCAGACACAACATCTTGTTATGGGTAGCATCTCTCTTGCAACATTTGTTTGAGAAACATTTTTTAGGTCTAAGAAGTATGTATTCTGAAACTGCTGTTTAATAGATTTTTTTGAATGATTCTAATAATTTTATGATGAGTTTGCACAGTAAGTCACAAAAGGCTACACATACATATGTTATACTATTTAGAAATATTATGACTGAAGTCTTTTTCTTAGACTTGGAATTATGGGAAGATATACCATTTTAGATAGCCAGAGGGTGGAGGCATTTTAATTCACATATCATGGAGTCCCTAGGATGGTTCCATGTAAAATAGATTTTAAAAAATCACTTATAAAGGCTAAAGAAAGAGCAGCAGAAACAAAATCAGCATTTTAAAAAATTAGTTGTGCAGAACAAGACACTGCTACTGTCTTGAATCTACTGATTTTCAAGAGAAATGTCTTGCAAAAACATCAAACTCTTTATTTTATAATCTAATTAAATAGGACCAAAGTTGGTTTACTTCTCAATTTTTTTCTTTCTTGCTTACAAATATGCTCTAGATTTCAAAGCTTTCAGTAGTCTCCGAAAAACATAATCACCATCTTTGTGAAGTACTGTCTGCCTAATTCTAGTTTATCTTTAGCTGTTATATGTGAGGAATATTGTAGTTATTACCATGGAAAATAGCATACTAGTGCCATATGAAAATAAGAAAAGAGAAGTAGAAGTGGTGGTAGTAGTGAGGAGGGAGAAATTTTAATAAGAACCAAGCAACCCTTTTTTTTAGCATATTTTTCTTTTACTTTTTTTTTTCATGATCAAGTAGAATTTTTCTAGTTATCAAGGATGGCATATATTAAAAAAAAACAACATTCTTTACCACATTAAGAGAAAAAAAACCCAAAGATCTTGCTATACACAGAAAATTATTTGATGAAATTGATTCTAGTTTTTTCTTTTTTGATGATGGTTTTGTAATTAGAAAGTTTGAAACTTCCAAAATACTTGAAAATCTTTCAGAATTTTTTTAAGGTAACTATTTGTAGGCTTTTTTTTTGCAATCACTGTAAGGCAGGTTTACCTTAAAGCAGCAGCAACAACAATGTTGAAGAACTAGGTAAACAATTTAGAATGAACTTTAAGAAGGATAACATTAAGGAGTTTACTGAAGGTAACAGGCATGCCACAATCAGAACAGATCTTTAGAGAATGATCTGAGAAAAGTAGCAGCAGATACATGTCCTTGATTTTTTTTTTTTTTTGGTATAGGTTGTACATACAAATTATTTATTATATCTGTGATAGATATTTCATCTTATTTTTTTATTCATACATACTTAAATTGAAAAATTTATAAGGAAGTCATTTCTTCATTTGGTATATTAGGAGTTTGCTGATAATATGTATTTGTGTTGTTGATAATATGCATTTACATGTTAATGTAACTCCATTATTTTAATTTAATTTGATTAATTATACTAAACTTCACTGATTTATGATACTTTTTTGAATTTTTACATACCATCTAAAATCACAGTATGGCCTGTTAAAAGAGCTCTTTACTCTCTCAGTAATAAGTATTTAAAAAACAAACTTTTTTTTTCTTGGCCAGACAACAAATGTTTTTAAATAAAAATTATCCTGGCTCTCTAAAATTTTACTAATCTTCAATAATTTTACTTCTCTTGTTCTGTATAAATAGGTGACATATCAGTTCATTTGAAACCAGGCTGACAGTATGTTATTCGCCAATAAAATAGGTTTTGTTATATCAAATATTTTCTTTCTGTCCTAGCTTCTATATTATATGGACCTTTTCCTTTAAAAAAATTTATCAGTTTCCACAGTGAGTATAGATATATATCTATCATCATATTATATTCAGTAAAAACCAAACAATGTAAGGGATGAAATTCCTTCAGTATTAAGAGCATTTAGTTGAATATTATATCAGTTTAAAAACTGACCTACTCCTTGCAAGGACCATTCTAGCCACAAAAAGGGGCATAAAGAAAAAAAAAAGACAGAAGAAGAAACTATTGAGTTCTTAAAAAAAAAAACTGACCTACTTTGGATATGCAAACATGATTGGATTAAAGTCTTAAAGTTCTGCAGTTTTAAGCTATTTTTTTTAAATTTTTTATTGTTGGCTGTTCAAAACATTACATAGTTCTTGATATATCATATTTCACACTTTGATTCAAGTGGGTTATGAGCTCCCATTTTTACCCCATATACAGATTGCAGAATCACATCAGTTACACATCCATTGATTTACATATTGCCATACTAGTGTCTGTTGTGTTCTGCTGCCTTTCCTATCCTCTACTATCCCCCCTCCCCTCCCCTCTTCTCTCTCTGCCCCCTCTACTGACATTCATTTGTCCCCCTTGTATTATTTTTCCCTTTCCCCTCACTTCCTCTTGTATGTACTTTTGTATAACTCTGAGGGTCTCCTTCCATTTCCATGCAATTTCCCTTCTCTCTCCCTTTCCCTCCCACCTCTCATCCCTGTTTAATGTTAATCTTCTTCTCATGCTCTTCAACCCTACTCTGATCTTAGTTACTCTCCTTATAAGACATTTGGCATTTGTTTTTTAGGGATTGGCTAGCTTCACTTAGCATAATCTGCTCTAATGCCATCCATTTCCCTGTAAATTCTTTGATTTTGTCATTTTTTAATGCAGAGTAATACTCCATTGTGTATAAATGCCACATTTTTTTAATCCATTCATCTATTGAAGGGCATCTAGGTTGGTTCCACAGTCTTGCTATTGTGAATTGTGCTGCCATGAACATCGATGTAGCAGTGTCCCTGTAGCATGCTCTTTTTAGGTCTTTAGGGAATAGACCGAGAAGGGGAATAGCTGGGTCAAATGGTGGCTCCATTCCCAGCTTTCCAAGAAATCTCCATACTGCTTTCCAAATTGGCTGCACCAATTTGCAGTCCCACCAGCAATGTACAAGTGTACCCTTTTCCCCACATCCTCGCCAGCACTTGTTGTTGTTTGACTTCATAATGGCTGCCAATCTAACTGGAGTGAGATGGTATCTTAGGGTGGTTTTGATTTGCATTTCTCTGACTGCTAGAGATGGTGAGCATTTTTTCATGTACTTGTTGATTGATTGTATGTCCTCCTCTGAGAAGTGTCTGTTCAGGTCCTTGGCCCATTTGTTGATTGGGTTGTTTGTTCTCTTATTGTCTAATTTTTGGAGTTCTTTGTATACTCTGGATATTAGGGCTCTATCTGAAGTGTGAAGAGTAAAGATTTGTTCCCAGGATGTAGGCTCTCTATTTACCTCTCTTATTGTTTCTTTTGCTGATAAAAAACTTTTTAGTTTGAGTAAGTCCCATTTGTTGATTCTAGTTATTAACTTTTGTGCTATGGGTGTCCTATTGAGGAATTTGGAGCCCGACCCCACAGTATGTAGATCGTAGCCAACTTTTTCTTCTATCAGATGCAGAGTCTCTGTTTTGATATCAAGCTCCTTGATCCATTTTGAGTTAACTTTTGTGCATGGCGAGAGAAAGGGATTCAGATTCATTTTGTTGCATATGGATTTCCAGTTTTCCCAGCACCATTTGTTGAAGATGCTATCCTTCCTCCATTACATGCTTTTAGCCCCTTTATCAAATATAAGATAGTTGTAGTTTTGTGGATTGGTTTCTGTGTCCTTTATTCTGTACCATTGGTCCACCCGCCTGTTTTGGTACCAGTACCATGCTGTTTTTGTTACTATTGCTCTGTAGTATAGTTTGAAGTCTGGTATCGCTATACCGCCTGATTCACACTTCCTGCTTAGCATTGTTTTTGCTATTCTGGGTCTTTTATTTTTCCATATGAATTTCATGATTGCTTTCTCTATTTCTACAAGAAATGCCGTTGGGATTTTGATTGGCATTGCATTAAACCTATAGAGAACTTTTGGTAATATCGCCATTTTGATGATGTTAGTTCTGCCTATCCATGAACAGGGTATATTTTTCCATCTTCTAAGATCTTCTTCTATTTCTCTCTTTAGGGTTCTGTAGTTTTCATTGTATAAGTCTTTCACCTCTTTTGTTAGGTTGATTCCCAAGTATTTTATTTTTTTTGAAGATATTTTGAATGGAGTGGTTGTCCTCATTTCCATTTCAGAGGATTTGTCGCTGATATACGGGAATGCCTTTGATTTATGCGTGTTGATTTTATATCCTGCCACTTTGCTGAATTCATTTATTAGCTCTAATAGTTTCTTTGTAGAGCCTTTTGGGTCTGCTAGGTATAGAATCATGTCATCTGCAAATAGTGATAATTTAAGTTCTTCTTTTCCTATTTTGATGCCTTTAATTTCTTTCATCTGTCTAATTGCTCTGGCCAGTGTTTCGAGAACTATGTTGAACAGAAGTGGAGAGAGAGGGCATCCCTGTCTTGTTCCAGATTTTAGAGGGAATGCCTTCAATTTTTCTCCATTCAGAATGATGCTAGCCTGAGGCTTAGCATAGATTGCTTTTACAATATTGAGGTATGTTCCTGTTATCCCTAGTTTTTCTAGAGTTTTGAACATAAAGGGATGCTGTACTTTGTCGAATGCTTTTTCTGGATCTATCGAGATGATCATATGGTTCTTATTTTTAAGTCTATTGATGTGGTGAATAACATTTATTGATTTCCGTATATTGAACCAGCCTTGCATCCCAGGGATGAATCCTACTTGATCATGGTACACAATTTTTTTGATATGTTTTTGTATCCGATTTGCTAGAATTTTATTGAGGATTTTTGCATCTAGGTTCATTAGAGATATTGGTCTGTAGTTTTCTTTCTTTGAAGTGTCTTTGTCTGGTTTAGGTATCAGGGTGATGTTGGCCTCGTAGAATGAATTTGGAAGTTCTCCCTCTTTTTCTATTTCCTGAAGTAGCTTGAAAAGTATTGGTATTAGTTCCTCTTTAAAGGTTTTGTAAAACTCTGCTGTATACCCATCCGGTCCTGGGCTTTTCTTAGTTGGTAGTCTTTTTATGGTTTCTTCTATTTCCTCAATTGATATTGGTCTGTTTAGGTTGTCTATATCCTCCTGACTCAATCTGGGCAGATCATATGACTTAAGAAATTTATCGATGCCTTCACTATCTTCTAATTTATTGGAGTATAAGGATTCAAAATAATTTTTGATTATCTTCTGTATATCTGAAGTGTCTGTTGTGATATTGCCTTTTTCATCCCGTATGCTAGTAATTTGAGTTCTCTCTCTTCTTCTCTTCGCTAGCATGGCTAAGGGTCTGTCGATTTTGTTTATTTTTTCAAAGAACCAACTTTTAGTTTTGTCAATTTTTTCAATTGTTACTTTTGTTTCGATTTCATTAATTTCAGCTCTGATTTTAATTATTTCTTGCCTTCTACTTCTTTTGTTGTTGTTTTGCTCTTCTTTTTCTAGGATTTTGAGATGAAGTATGAGATCATTTATTTGTTGGTTTTTTCTTTTTTTAAGGAATGAACTCCAAGCAATGAATTTTCCTCTTAGAACTGCTTTCAATGTGTCCCATAGATTCCGATATGTTGTGTCTGTGTTTTCATTTATCTCTAAGAATTTTTTAATTTCCTCCTTGATGTCTTCTATAACCCATTGATCATTCAGTAACCTATTGTTCATTCTACAAGTGATGTATTCTTTTTCCTTCCTTCTTTTATCATTGATTTTCAGTTTCATTCCATTATGATCAGATAGGATGCATGGTATTATCTCTACTCCTTTATATTGTCTAAGAGTTTCCCTGTGACATAATATATGATCTATTTTTGAGAAGGATCCATGTGCTGCTGAGAAAAAAGTGTAACTGCTTGATGTTGGGTGGTATATTCTATATATGTCAATTAAGTCTAGGTTATTAATTGTGTTATTGAGTTCTATAGTTTCCTTATTCAACTTTTGTTTGGAAGATCTGTCCAGTGGCGAGAGAGGTGTGTTGAAGTCTCCCATGATTATTGTATGGTGGTCTATTAAACTCTTGAACTTGAGAAGAGTTTGTTTGATGAACATAGCTGCACCATTTTTGGGGCATATATATTTATGATTGTTATGTCTTGTTGGTGTATGGTTCCCTTAAGCAGTATGTAGTGTCCCTCTTTATCTCTTTTGA
This sequence comes from Marmota monax, assembly GCF_021218885.2. Taxonomy (NCBI): domain Eukaryota; kingdom Metazoa; phylum Chordata; class Mammalia; order Rodentia; family Sciuridae; genus Marmota; species Marmota monax. Next base: position 3,152,672 of record NW_026695236.1, on the reverse strand, counting down.
TTAACTTTGGCTTGAAATCTATTTTATTTGATATGAGTATGGACACTCCTGCTTGTTTCCGAAGTCCATATGAGTGATATGATTTTTCCCAATCTTTCACCTTCAGCCTATGTATGTCTTTTCCTATCAAATGCGTCTCCTGTAGGCAGCATATTGTTGGGTCTTGTTTTGTGATCCATTCTACTAGCCTGTGTTCTACTCTGCTGGTAGTATTCTCCATTGAGTTTTTAAGTTGGTTTATTGCTTCCTGCATTTCTAGGATTTCTGTTTGTTTTTTATAACCTCTATCTCCCTGTATAGTTGATCTTTTGCTTCTTGGATTTGTTTATGTAATTCATTGTTGAAGTGATCTTTCATTGTCTGATTTTGCTGTCTAATGTCTTCCTTGATACTCCAGATCATCTGAAGCATGTATATCCTGAATTCTTTATCTGACATTCCATCTGCTGCAGCTATTACCTCTTCTAACGTTGAGTTGACCTGCATTGCTTGTGGTCCTTTCTTTCCTTGTCTCTTCATACTGTTCGCGTTCCTTTCTACTTGGTGAAACTGTTGTGCTATTGAATTTTCCCCCTATATATTTATATTGGTCTTGTATAGTTGCAAAAGTCTCCCTCGCAGGCGCGGGCGGCGGCTCTGCCCCTCCTCCAATTGGGGCAATGTGCCTACCACGCCAGCAGGCCGCTGGGCCTGCTCTGCCGGTCGGTAGCAGTTCGGCCTACCTTGCAGGCGCGGGCGGCGGCTCTGTCCCTCTGCGGGCCGCTAGGCTTGTTCTGTCGGTGGTCGCAGTTCTGCCTACTTTGCAGGCGCAGGCAGCGGCACTGCCCCTCTGCAGGCCTCTGGGGCTGTTCTGCCAGCGGGTCGCAGGTCTGCCTACCTTGCAGGCGCGGGGGGGGGGGTGCGGCTCTACCCTTCCTCAGGCCACTGGGCCTGTTCTGTCTTTCGGTTCCAGGTCTGGCCTGTTCCGATGGTGGTCACAGTTCCGTCTACCTTGCAGGCGCGGGGGGAGGGGGCGGCTCTGCCTCTCAGCAGGCCGCTGCTCCTCTTCTGCTGGTGGGTCGCAGGCCCGCCTACCTTGCAGGAGTGATTGGAAGCTCTGTCCCGCCGCGGGCCACTGGGCCTTTTCTGTCGGTGGTCACAGTTCCGCCTACCTGGCAGGCGCGGGGGGTGAGGGGCGGCTCTGCCCCTCAGCAGGTCGCTGGGCCTGCTCTGTGGGTGGTCACAGTTCTGTCTACCTTGCTGGTGCAGGGGGAGGGGGCGGCTCTAGTTTTAAGCTATTTTTAGCAATAATTTTACTGCTTATTTGGGCTAATTAAGATCTCTGTTGCAAAATGCCAAAATGTAAGACAGTTTAAAGTGTGATTTTTAGTTCACTAGTGCTTATCATTAATAGATTTGGGAGTTATAGAACAATAGATTTTTTTAACAGTATGAATGTTTCACTATCTATGCAGTACATTCACCATTGAAATGAGATCAAAATGTAGTAGGACGTTATTTCTATCTTAAATTATTATGTTCAATTAGAAAAGATAGAAACTTCCTGTGTTGATAATACCTTCACTTTATGAAAGTGCTTTTACATATTTTCCATTTTACTTTTCATACCACAATGTACATTAACTAAAGAGATCTGTATGCTTTTCTGCTATAATTTACTGTGGAGAGGGCTTTTTGATAACTAGTGTACTCTATTATATTCGGTTAAATAGCATTGCATTTTCTTATATACCCTTTAATGCTTCTGTGAAAATACCATGTAACATTATTGGAAACATATTTTGACTGCTTATGCTAATATGAACTCAGAAAACTAATTTATTTTGAGAATGTATGGTTTTAAGCTTGTTTATTGTCAACCACAGATTAGTTTTTTTGTTATCGAAAATTTAAACCATATACCAAATAAAAAAGAACAGTGTAATGAACTTCCGTATTTCTGTTACTTAAATTCAACAATTTTAGTTCTTGAGCATTGTTTAAAAATCTGTTCTATCCTGCCAGTTTATTTTCAAACAAATCTCAGATACTATATCATTTCATTGGTAAAAAAGCTTTTCAAAAATTTGACAAAATAATTATCATACCTAAAATATAACAATAATTCTTTAATATTCAAATATTCAGTCAAAATTTAAATATTTTAAAATGTTTTATGCATTTATTTCATAATTTGTTTGACTAAGAATTTATATATTCAGATGAGGATTCAGACATTGTATTTGGGTGATAAATCTTTAAAATTTGATGGTTTATTCTTGTCTTTGTAGTTTGTTTTTTGATGAAGAAATCAGATTGTTTGTATTATAGTGTTTCCCACAGGTATATTTTGCCAAATTGTACCCTTGTGGTATTATTATTTAATATGTCTTTCTATGTCCTGCTTTTTCTTTACATTTCTAGAGGCCTGATTAGATTCAGATTAGGTTTTTTTTTAAGAAAGATTTTTATGTGTGTTAGTGTGTAGTTTGGATTGGGAGTCAAGTAAGGACTAGTCTTCTCCTGTTTTCATTTAAGCCTCTGGTACATTTAGAATTTATATTGATGTAATTTTTGAAGAATGAATTCATTATTAGTTATTATTAAGCCACTTATTGAAATGTTCATATTTACCCACTGATTTCAAGATGCTGCCATTGTTATTAATTATCATCATTATTATTACTGTAAATTTTCACATTCAGTTGGTCTATTTCATGATTTTTATTTATTTTTTTCTTCATTGGTCTGTCTGCCAAAAGCTATAATTACAGAAGCTGTTAAAAATAATCTTTAGACAAAATAAATTTAACAGAGTTTATTTGAGCAAGGAATGATTCATCAATTGGGCATTACCCAGAACCAAAAGAGAGCTCCCTCTGTAGTTCGTGTAGTGAGTATTTATATACTAAACATGGAAGTAAAGTACAGGAATAGCTTGATTAGCTACAGCTAGGTGTTTGCCTTTTTTGAACAATTTCTGATCACTTGATAGCCTTTTATTGAGTGAAGCTAGGCTTATTGTGATTGGCTGAGACTTGCTGAGACTTGGATGTCTTTTAGAAAAAGTATATTCCTAAGTTAGGTTTCAGTTAATTGCATAGAATCTCAAAGTTGGAGATCTGCTTCAGATCAAATTTAATTTAACATAGATATCTATATGTTTTAATATTTGATAGAGCTGCCCTCATAAAATTGTTTTGTTAACAATTTTGACTTATTTGAAATTCATGATCAACTTGTCAAATTGTCTAATTTCATGAAAATATTATAATTATAGTTTTTTTTTTGGGGTGAGGTTACTAGAGATTGAACCCAAAGGTACTTAACCACTGAGTCTCATCCCTAGCCCCTTGTTAACTTTTTAAAATTTTATTTTGAGACAGGCTGTCACTAAGTTGCTTAGGACCTCATTTGTTGCTGAGGCTGGTATCGAAATTATGATCCTTCTGCCTCAGCCTTTTGAGTCTCTGAGATTACAGGCATGTGCCACCACACCCAGCCATTATAGCCTTTTAATTTACTTCAATTTAAACTTAAAAGTTAACTTGGGAAGGATTGACATCTTAAGATATCTAAGAATAGATATGTTTTTGCATTAACTCAGAGCTATATTGTCTTTCAGGAATGTTTTGTTGTTTTTTTAATTTTTGTGTTGGACATATCTTTTAAGTTTACCTTAGTGTTTTATTATTTTTTGCTATCATAAAGGGATCATCAATTCTTCCATTATATTTACTAACTGAGTTTTTAAAAATTCAAATAAGGCTACTGATTTATCTGTAGACTTCACAACCTCTTCCCTTATTAATTTCTTTTTTTATTATATATCAGTTTTCCCCACCTTTTATTTTAAGCTGTAGATGGACACAATACCTTTATTTTATTTATTTATTTTTATGTGGTGTTTAGTATTGAACCCAGTGCTTCACACATGCTAGGCAAGTACTCCACCACTGAGTTACAACCCTAGCCCTAGATACCAGTTTTAAAAATTCTTGTTGTGTTTCTAGATAGTGATAATTTTACCTCCTTTAAAAAATATTGTTTCCCTGTATTTTCTGTTGTTCAATTGATATGGCTAAGAATTATAACACAAAGTTAAATTGAAATTTAACTTGTTGCTTTATTGCCCACATTAGCAGGAAGACCTTAATGTTTTACCATTGAATAAGATTATGACTTTTGGGGTATGGGAGGTGTGTGTGTGTGTGTGTGTGTGTGTGTGTGTGTTTGAGAGTGTGGGGGAGAGAGAGAGGAGAGAGATTAAGCAAGTTTCTGTTAATAACTATGTTTTTTAAAAACAAGAATTATCAATAGGTTTTATCAAATACCTTTTCTGAATCTAGAGATGTTTATGTGATTTTTTTTCTCCTAAGAGCTCTTGATATAATGGACTATGTTATTAGCTTTCATAACATTGAATCAACTGCATAAGCTCTACTTGGTCATTGTATTAGTCATTTAGATTGTAGTCAAGATGTTGGCTAATGCTATGACATCTGAAGGTTTGATCAGAGTTGGAAGATTTGCTTCAGAATGACTCACTCAAATAGCTACTTATAGGGAGAGTCTTAACTCCTTGCTAGTTGGTTGTAGAAGGCCTCATTTCCTTAGTTTGTTGGCCTCTCCATAGATTTAATTGAATGTCATTAGGATATGTCAGCTATCTTCCTAGACTGAGTATTGTAAGAGGGAACAACATGTAAAGCACATATCTTTTATGAACTAATATTTAAGGGGAAAACTTAGGTTCTAACTTTGAAATGAAGGAGGATAAAAAATTTGTGGTATATATTTTAAAACCACTACAATTCAGAAGAGCATATCTCTTGTTTTGGGCCTATATGTCAATGGAAATAAAAATAAAAATACGTATTTATATATTTTATTCAGACATTAGAAATTTATCATTTCTTTAAGCAAATTTCCCTTATGTATGTTTATTTTTTAACCTGTAGTTGAAATCTTTGCTAATCAGTTAAATAGGAGTGAATAGAAGAGTTTTCAGAAAACCATGTATGTTTTACAGGTACTTTTTTTGTATGTTTTACAGGTACTTTTTTTGTAATGGGGGTGTTCCTTGAAGATATCAGTTATCATATTACTTACAATTGAGAAGTGTACTTTTTTCTATGTAATTTCATATATAGTATTTTGAGTTTTTGTTGTTTTTTGATTCACTTTTGTAAATTTTAGATTGAATTCCTTTATAAAATCAATTTACATATAAGAATTTGATAATGTATATGAGTCATGAAAGCTGTTTTTAAGAAACACTTGGTCTGTCAGGTTATCATTGTTTATTCATTGATTTTTCATTAAATAACATTAAGTTATGATTGAGTGTTATATAATAGTGGCAATAACATGGTACTTGGTCATGAGGAGTTTGCATCTAGTAGATTCTAAACTAGAACAGTGGTAGTAACATTTGATTTAATAAATATTTAGGAAATTTGTCTAAATTACATGAATAATTTTCTTTACAGTTTTCCTTAAGATTAAGGTACAGATTATTAAATAATTGTTTAGAGCTTTCCTTGAGATTAAGGTGTAGATTATTAAATAGTTCAGCCTCTGTTAATTTTTGTTCATTTTCTTTTTTAATCTTCACAAGTTTTTTAGTTTCTCCCATTTTATTTTCCCATTTAATTTTCCATAAAACTAAATATTAATGAAATTCCAGATATCACTCTTTTAGTTTGGTAATAAAGATAGAAATTCCTTTTCGGGAGGAAATAAGCTTTAATTAGTTGCTACTAACTACCCAGGGGATAAATATTAAGCTTTTAGTTTGGTGGCTATGTATTAAGAGTATCAGTAGTCTCTTTTTAAATCAAAAATCGAGAATTAGGCACTCAGTTTTCTCTTAGCTTTCTTTAGTTTCTTCAAATATAAGTCTTAAGTGTTCACTACTGTAAAAAATTATAATATATGATACTTGTTTTAACTTTTTAATGGGCCTAAGATCAAGCCCAGACACAGTAGATACCCAATAAATTACTATTTAATTTGTGTGTGTTGAAGCATTACTATGTAAGATGATAAAACATATTTGTTGTAAGATATAATCTTGTTACTTTTGCCTTTTTAATTACTGTCAGGGAATGTTAATGAAATAGTATAAAAATATGATAGTCATGGTGTTCCTTTAAAATCTCCCTAAAATATTTTTTAATCAGCTAAACATATCTAAAAGCAGTTGCTTCTGTCCAAATATTTAAGCATTTTAAGAGTTTTTTTTTTTTGTTTTTTTTTTTTTACTAACATTTCATTTAATGAAAAGGGAACTGTGGCTTTAAACAAAAGGACACATTTTTCTTGTTCATGTTAAAAAAAATAAAAGGTAAAGGTAGGTCTTTGTTGAGTGAGGTACTGGGAAAGCTGCTATTTCTTGCACATATTTTTAAAATGAAGAAAATACTGCCCCAAGACCACTGGCAGCTGTGGGTTGAACATACAAAGTACTATCCCTGATGTTTAAATCTGTATTTTCTTAGTCTAGCTAACTTTATCCTATTCTGCAAATTAACAACAACAATAATTTCTCAAATCCTTTAGTGGACAAACACTTCTGAAATTCTTTCCTGTAAGAGTATGTCAGGTCTTTGCTACTATTTATTTTTATAGTTTAGTTTCTTCTACATTTTATAATTCTGCTTCCTTAATTTTAAATATTCATTCATTCATCTATCCATTCATTCTTGAGATGGGGTTTTGCTATGTTGCCTAGGCTGGCTTTGAACTCCTGGGTTCAAGTGATCCTTCTGTTTCGTCTTCCGAATATGTGTGTGTGTGTGTATGTGTGTGTGTGTGTAAATATATATACATAACACACAAACATGTTAATACATATATGTGTGTGTGTATATACATATATATATATATATATATATATACACATATATATATGTAGTTATGTACAGTGGAAGTGTAAATATAAAATACACAAAGTACACTGGTTAAATTTGGTATTCATACTGTACTATATTAAGCAAGATTTCTTATTCATTTTGCCTTTCATATCCTCTGTCAGTCCTTCAGAATTTTCTGAAATCACTGATTGCTGCAAATGATAAATTTTAATCATTTCCTTACTTGCACACAAGTAAACATGTTTGTTATTGTCACCCTTACAATTGCTTAAAGTGTGCTTCTCTCTTCAAGTTGGTGTTTCATAGTATTATTAACAATGAGTAAAATTTGAAGACATTTTTAAAAATGTGGCATTTGCTGAATAGTATTACAGTGACTTTCACTATTTGGGCGGTTCTTTTATGGTACTTATCAGTTTGTATGGAATGATATCATTCGGTTAGAATTATTGTTAAATAAATTTATATATTTCTCTTCATAATTTTAGTAGGAGAATAAAATCATGTTAAAATAATATGTGGCAGCTTTTCAAAAATATTTTGGCATTTTGCTCTAAAAGGTAATCTATAACTTTTATCAACCTTTGTTAATCATGAAATATCTGAATTCTTAGCTTACATATTTTATTACAGGTACATTTATATTATACTTTTTGATACCCTTAAAGCTGAAAGTTATTAAAATGACATTCATAATCTTCAATATACGTCTTTCTTTTCTAAGTAGATAACAATTTGGCAAAATTGCTGAAGAAATAAAAATTTAAAAAACGTTAGTCATAAGAATCTGTAAGTTTGCTTTTTAGTATATGCCAGTCTCTGTCCCACAAATTGTGATTTGTCTATATCATGCTTATATGCCTGGCTGGTACAATGTTTTCATTTCCTTTTGTGCATATTGGGACCATTATTTTTTAAGGAATTTGATGGGAAATTGAGGTTCTGTTTTACAGGAAGATATTTTCAGTTGTCAGGAAGTAGACTACAAATATAATTGTGCACAATCTAGCCACTTATTCAGTATTTCCTGACTTTTGATAAAACAAAGCCCCGAATGAGTGAACTTTTCAATGAAATATGAACTTTTAGACTTTGATACATAATCCTCCTATTGGAAGGATTTAATAGGTATGTTCTGTAAATATTTTAAAATAGTAAGATTTTAAAAAATTTTGCCCAAGAAGGAATTTAAATTCTTCTATTAATACATACATATTTTAAAATGTATATTAGCAAAGGTTAACTACTTGTGTTTCTTAATGAGAAATTTGGAGTATTGAAGGGATATTGATGAAATGTAGTTAAGAGTTTTCTGAATTAAAAAAATATTAACAAATCTTATTTACATTGGCCAAGGAAAGGAAATAATATATTGTTTATGATTAGGCTATTTTTATCTTCAAACAAAATTTTACTGTTTTTAGAAGTTTCCTTATATGAACAGAATGTGCAATAGCTGTATGAGTCTGTATTGTTTAATGTAAGAAGTTATAATTCAGCATAATGGGAAAATATATCAGATTCTCATACAGACTAATATATACTTATTAGATATTTTATTAGGTACTATAACAGGAAACGTACAAATTACTTTGTTTTGTCCCATAAAACAAAATATACTTTTTTCCTTAAGCTTTAGGATACAGTTATTATATAGAACCTATCTTAGGAGTTACTAAAGTACAGTTTGCTCAGTTTCTGCTGTTTAAATGGATATAGATATTTTTATGGTTTTACTTTCCAGTATTGTTAACATTAGTAGTTTTTTAATGGTTTATTTATGGCCTTTGTGTTTTTATGTATATGTTGGCAAAAAAGTGTCATTTGAGCTATCAGGCTGGCCTAGACCTAAGTTTGAATTCTGATTTCATATTATTTGAGGTATTTCTTAAACTTTATTCATCAGGAGTATCATATAAATGCAATGCTAATTGGAATGAAAAGTTACTAAACTTTTTATTTATATGTTATTGGAGATGAGAATGGACATTGTGAATAAACATAGAGTGGACATTGTGAATAAACATTGTGAAAACAATTAATGAAGCATAAATTAAATCCACCTCAAAATCCACTTTTAATTTATTATACATTTATTTTAGTATACCTCTTTTTAGATCTAATTTTTTTTGAAGTGCAGGTTGACATAGTTGAGCAGAACATTGGAATCCTTTGAAAACCATAGGAGTATTCTAATGAAAAACAAACAAAAAATAAATAAATAAAAAAAAACAACAATAACAACAAGATAATGTGGGTACTTTTTCTAAGCTGAAAACATTTAAACTTGAGTTTGTTTCTGTTGTTTGGTTTTTCCTTCTTTTCATTCTTTCCCTTCATTCCTTTCTTCTTCAGCCCCCTGTTTCCTCCCTTCTTTCCTCCACCTTTTCTTTCCCTATTTTCCTTTTTTGCCCAATGAATACAACACCTGATGATTGAACATTCATCCTGTGAAGGCACTGTGCCAATGGGAGGAAAAAAATGTAATACAAATGATGGTTCAAGACGATGCTTAGAAATGATGAATAATTTCAGTGTGTTCTTAATTTTGTAAATGTATTGAATAAATGTTTAATGTTAGTGGTGTCTTTTTTATTTTGCTAGGCAGTAGGGATTTTCTTGCTTTCATGAGGCTCATATTTTAAATCTATTTAGTGCTATAATGAAGTATGTACAAAATAGCATGGGAATATAAGAAAAAAAATCTTAAAAATATTTTGCTCTGATTTGGAAGCTTAGTATAGACACCTCTTATGTTTTGAACATTTATCAAGTTTATGCTAGAACCTACAAATTTTGAGCCTACATTTTGGCACACTGAGCCTTAAAGTTACTTTGTCAGAGCAAAATAAAATCAGTATACCAAGGATGGATTTAGATGTTGAAATTATTTAAATATTTAACAATCAGAATGTATTTCAACTTTTATCTGGTCTTTCAAGTTCTTATATTTTGGTAATGCACCAAAGTGTGTATTATTCTGTGTGAAATTTTGTGCACACTTAATTAAAAAACATGGTTTCTGTCATTATGATAATTACTGAATTGTCTTCTATGGTATCAAGAATCAGTATTGGTATTTGTAAATAACTTATATTACTACTATTTAGTGTAGCCTTCTCTGTCTCAGAAATCCAGCACCCCTCCATCTCTCATTTTGAGTGTGAACAATAGGTTTTAAAGCATCCAGTTTCAGATCGTAATTTTTGACTATTGATTTAAAAAACATTTTTTAGAAATGTCCTTGTAATAGAAAAATTGATTGTTAAAGGAGCTGTGATGTTGTTATGTTAACAAAAATATTAAATTACTATTTTTATATAGATAAATGCACAAAATACTGATTAAAATTCATAGGACATACAAAAATTTACTACTCTGTTCTCTTAGGCTCTCAGTTCTAGTTTAAAGACCAAAAAGTATGTAAGAAATTCTAATACAATTTAGCCCTTAATTCATACAATAATATACTAACTTTTGGGAATGGAGTGATAAATTTAATTCTTTTTTAATTCTAAACTTCATGCTTTTTCTAGTCCTATGGAGGAATTTGGAATAGAAAAAGAACAGCGCTTTTGGGAACTTGAGTTAATTTTGAGTTATCAGAGGTTATGTAGGAGTATATTAGATTGTAAGATTTAATGATTGTGAATAGAATTTGGAAAGGTTTAAATACCTTACAATAAACTCCATTTGGCATGTCATTTATAAGGAATGACACTAAGAAGTAAATAAATACTGATGAAAAATTTATGCATTATAATGAATTGCTCTAGGATATACAAGATGCTTTATTTTCCAGCCTTAAATTACTTATCAATAATTTCTTGTAGATTGATAAATGTAGTTTTGGATATTCTGCTTTTTGTTTTTATGCCAGAACAAATAACATTAGCTTTTTTACTCCAAACACTTTGGGTAAGTAAGGGCAGATATTCAAAATAAAAGAAATTAACATTGGCATTAATTTCTTGCTACTAATCATTTCTAAACACAACTTCCTATAGGGCTAGTCATGAGAACATTTAAAAATATGACATGAGTGTTCAATACTGAGAAAATAGGAAACTCCCTTCAATTAAAGACAAATAATTAGGAAGGGAAATAGAAGTAAATCCTAGCCTTGCATTAAAATTTGCATTCATTGTTACTCATGCTGATTATTACAAAGAAGTCTCATCTTTGAATATATTTTATCTTCTCACCTTTTGTCTTTCTTTAGCTGTCACCCATTTTCCTTGACAAAAGGTTCACAATTTGGGAAGAAAATTGAAAATAAAGACTTTGATTTCCTCTTTAGGGAGATAGTGAAGATGCATTCTTTTTTAGAAAGTTTCCCTTTTATTAAGTATATAATGTATTCTATAAAATATGTTAAATATATACAGTCTTATTAAGTATATAATGTATCCTATAAAATATATTAAATATATACATTCTACCTTTGACTAAGTGACTATTTATTACACAGATATATTATCTTTTTAGGTAGAATTTATAACACTTGAACAAAGGAAGTGTGCAAGACTCAATTGGTGATATATCAATCCTGTTCTAGCCCGAAAGCTTTTGGTGGGCTAAATATTTTGGTTATTTCATAATAAATTAAGAATATCTCACTTAATATTCAAGGGTAGAAGACAAACTCATTGCTTGGCCTGTGTATTAAGAATTTTTGAACAGTAGCAATATCTTCTAAAAATATTTTATGGTTATAATTTCTTTTTACCCACAACCCTACATTTCAATAGTCAAATTTTGAAGTTAATAACAGTATTAGATGTTCTTTTTAAACGGTGACTTATTTTATTGTTTTTGTTGTTGATATATCAAAAAAATTCTTTAGAATACTTCTCAAATAAAACAACAGAATTCATAAGGAAAATAAGGAATTAATTCCTAAAACTAATATATTCAGGGAAGGACATCATAAGGAGACTATTTTATTTGTGCTCCCCTGTTCTTGGAATATATTATCAGAAAGGCTGAGGATCTATTTCCAGTACATTAATCAGAATTGATAAAAAGCTATGGCTTAAAGTAAAAGGCCAAAGAGTTGGTTTTTCTTTTTTATTAATTTTTAAAATTTATATATGACAGCAGAATTCATTACAATTCTTATTGCACATATAGAGCACATTCTTTTCTTATCTCTGGTTGGATACAAAGTATATTCACACCAATTTGTGTCTTCATACATGTACTTTGGATAATAATGTCCATCACATTCCACCATCATTTCTAAACCTTTAACCCTTCCATTCCCTCCCACCCCTCTGCCCTATCTAGAGTTCCTCTGTTCCTTCCATGGACCCCTCCCTACTCAAGTATGAATCAGGCTCCTTATATCAGAATAGATGATGCTAAGTGAAGTTAGCTGAATGTTTTCTCTGATACAAGGAGGCTTATTAGATGTTCTTATAACTGTGTCACCATATTAAACTGTTAACTAAGAATTGTTAAAATCTGTCAAGTTCTCCCCTAATAGATTAAATTTCCACTGAAAGCCTACACCAATGGAATGGAAGACATATGGCAATTTTTTACAGATATTGAGCTAAGGACACTTGACAAGGATATTGTCAATTAATTCGGATCACTTAAATTGATGCCATATTTGAAAACAAAAATGGAGACTTTGGCATGAAAATGTCAACATTGACTTTGTTAACAGTTTGTTTTTAACTGTAGAAGGGTATTTAAGCTAGTGTTTTAAAATCATAAACATAAGCTTTTCTCTGCCATTATTCATGTCTTACTTATGAATGTGCACTTATGCCATTTTACAAACTATACATTTTTCAGAGAAATACATCTTACATGATGTATGTTTTCTCTATATATTATTGCCTTTATGTAAATAAACATGTTTAACACCCCCCCCCATGTTAACTATTACTATGTAATGTGATACTTTTTTGCCACCATATTTCTTTAGGTAAAATCATTATCAGTTCACACACAGTCATGGTGTAAAAAAAAAAGTGTGAGGTTGAACTGAATTGTTCTTGTTTTCTATATTTAGAAACAGTTGTGAACAATTGTGGAAATTACATTTAAAAAAATAATTCATAATTCAGTACTTTAAGTACTTCAAGTTCATTTATCCCTTTTTTAATTTTCATCAGTATATTTTTTGGAATAGCATAATATAATTGTTGGAATAAATGACCTTTTATTGTAGTTTCAACTTTAGTAAAGACAAATTGTTAGTTTGTATGTTGAGGGAAAAGTATTTAACCTGAAATCCTAGGTTTTTAGTCACTATCTTTATTCTTTTAGCTCTGTTTTTCCTGAAATAACATAACATCATCATTGGAAATTTGGGCTATTACTTGATAATGAACATTTTAATTGTTTGTTCAAAGAGCTATTCATAAAAAAGAGAACATGTTCAGAATACCTTTTGCAGTCTAAATAATGGAGCACTGAAGACAGAAATTTCCTAGAGTCTAGACACTGGGAAGTCCTTGTGCAGTGCTATTACAAGTGGTTTAATGTTACTGAATAGGGTAGGTTAAAGGGAGTGTTAAAAGGATGGAAACCTCCTTCCATTGACCTCTTTGAGACAGTGTATTCATGTCAAAAACTAATCAAGTGCAGCTGCAAGATTAATTGTGTGGGGAAGCTATAAACATAGAAAGCTGTGACCTTTACTCAGAGTTCTGTTTCATGTACAAGCATTCACTTTGGAACTATTGACTATGAACTTGAATGAACAATAATTTACTCAATTGAGCATACAGTAGTAGTATTTAAAAATTACTGAGCTCATAGGGTATGAGGTAGATGCTTACAGATTTCTGGTTGAGGCATTTGAAGAAACTAGAGTAGGTCTGAGTAAATGAGAAGAGAGAATAAAAGAACTTGGATTTGTAAAGCTATGAGAAAAATTTGCTTATTAACCTTTGAATCTTTTTTCCAAGCCCTTTTGCTTATAATGGAATTTTACTTTAATCCTCAATGTAATTTGTTTCCTGCTCTAAATTTCATTAATAGGTTTTCAAAATTACTCATTAAAATTTGTAATCATTAGTAATTTTGGCTCAGTAATTATTATCTTAAGGAAGTGATGTTTTTAAATATGAGATATTTAATTTTTATTTCTAATAGGACATAGCTTATCCATCTAAATATTTGTATTTAACATGGGCATTCACAGGGCTTTGGATTGGTCTAAATACATTAAAAATTTAAGAGGAAAGTAACATAATTAGATTTTTTAATTATCTGAATATTTTTATGATCTTAGAATCTGGATGACCAAAGGTATATAATGAATTCTCTGAATAGTTTTTAGGTTATTTTACAATGTCTTTATTTTTGTCTTTTTTTTTTAATTAAAAGACTTTCATTTTTTAGATCAATTTTATGTTCATAGAAAAATTGAATAGAAAATATAGAAAGTTCCCATTATACCCTCTGCTCCCATGCATGCCCAACCTCTTCTATGACCAGCATCCCACACCAGAATGATAAATTTGTTTCAGTCAAAGAACCCACATTGATATATCATTGGCAACCGAAGTCCTTAGGCCATGTTATGGTACGTTCTTGGTATTGTGCTCTTTATGGGTTTTGACAAATGTGTAAGGACACACATCTACCATTATAGTATTGTACAGAGTATTTTGCTGCCCTAAAAGTCTGTGCTGTATCTATTCATACCTCTCTTTACACAAACACTCCTGAGAACCACTGATTTTTTTAAAAAAATATTTATTTATTTTTTTTAGTTATAAGTGGACACAATGTCTTTATTTTACTTTATGTGGTGCTGAGGATCTAACCCAGTGCCTCACACATGCTAGGTGAGCCCTCTATCTCTGAACCACAACCTCAGCCTACAGATTGTTTTAATATGTACATAGTTTGGCCTTTTCCAGGATATCTTATAGATACAGTCATCCAGTATGTAGATTTTTCAGACTGGCTTCTTTCACGTAGTAATATGCATTTAAGTCATGAAATAACATTCTTAAGTATGTGGTCTTCCATGTCTTATCCTGCTTTTTATTAGCTCATTTCTTTTTAGTGCTTAAAAAAGTTCACACACACACACACACACACACACACATAGTTTTTACAAAGTGAAGAAAGTTTGTATTTGAAGGAATTATTTTGAAAAAGTCTTTAAAAATTTTTTTTCTAAGTGAAGTACATTTATATCTATTTGCCTGTGAGCAAGAAGAGGTATGGAGAACTTTCTCAAGAATACATTGCTAGGAGTTATAAATTTAAGATTTGAATTTTGGAAGATCATGTTTTTAGTACATCATCCTATTTTAGAGAAGGAATTTATAACATATAAGATCTTATATGTTGTAATTTAAGTACCACTTAATTTTCACAAAAATGACTGACTGTTTTATATGTTACTCTTCTCATTGGCTTTCTACATATTTATTTTTTATTTATTTTTGGCATGGAAAATAAATAAATTGCTTTTGAAAAAGAAAATCAGTCCATATAATGTATTTTGACATTTTACCGAGGCTTTAACTATAATCTTAGTTGATGGAGTTTCAGTTTCATGAGCATAAAGTTATTCATGGCCTCTATTATTTTGTGATCTTGTGATTCTGTGTTATCTCTGATGCAGCCAGTGAATATAATGTAGTAATCATTAAGGTTACTGTGAAGATGCTCCTGAGTTGGAGGAATTAATTTTATTACATGATGACAGCTAATGTTAGCCATACAAGATGAAAACTTTTGCTTTGGGAAATGTGAAAAGTAAATTTCATTCATGTGTATTTTTCTCTTCATGTTCTCAAAAACCTGATACTTGAAAAAAATCATGTGTAATAATTAGATTGAAAAATTTTAGTTGTCTTTATGAAGTATATCAATATTAATCTCTACTAAGCCTTCAAGGAAGGAATTGAATGACAGTTTACAGAGACATTTCATTTGTATCATTCTGTAATGAAATCTGTATATGATTACATTTTATTAGACATAGTAGGAGATTGAAACACACACACAAATACATATATGCATATACTTTTGGTTTTTATTTTAAAGAAAATTATGTAAAAGATTTCTATCATTACCTATTAACCTCAGTAACTGTTGAGGTGAAAGTGGCAAAGTATGTGTTGCATGTATGGAATATATTTTTGTTATGTATGAGTGTATTTGTAATGTTTTATATAATTAATAATGATTGATTAGGGGGAGTACCAGGGATTGAACTCAGAGGCACTCGACCACGGAGTCCCCTCCCCAGCCCTATTTTTTGTATTTTTATTTAGAGACAGGGCCTCACTGAGTTGCTTAACACCTCGCTTTTGCTGAGGCTAGTTTTGAATTTATGATCCTCCTGCCTTAGCCTCCTAAGCCTCTGGGATTAAAGGCATGCACCACTGCGCCCGGCTGATTGATGATTTTTATCAAACAATTTATTAAATTATTTATGTGGATTTTTAAATCTAGTTTAATATTGATAACATATTAAATCAACTCTGTTATTTTTATTTTATGGGAAACTGGTTTCAAAATAATGAAATGTCAGATGATTACACTCTTTTGGTAAATTGAATCATTGTCAAGTACTATAAAAAAAATTTGAGATTTTGCCCTACTTCGAGGATAACAAATAAGCATGCTGTAGTTTCATGGATGCTGTCAGAGGGCACAAGATTTCTTGTTAGAGACAAACGATTTTATTACTGAAAGCAGTATAATTAGATAGAATATATTGTGGTAGTTTCCTGAGTCCCAGTTTTCATAAAAAACAAACAAACAAACAAAAAATAGAAGGCGGCTAAGTGACACATGCAAACATATTACATTGTGTTACATTGTAAGAACTTTGAGGCTGGAAAACTCAAAAAATCTTTTCTAATGGGTAATAAGCATGCCTGCCTTTTTGCCTCATGTATTTTCCAAGGTTGCTCATGTTAATAAATATAAGAATGTTAATAAATATATCATTAGATACAAATATCTTGGAAAGGTTGTATGGAACAAAATGTGAGTGCCTTACTTGTAAGACATGCTTAAACATTAAGGACCTTTGCAGATTTTTTTCCCCCAAATCGTATGTTGCCAGCTGACTCCAGAGTAAATATATTTGTTATAATGTTAATGCAAGTGATTTTTAAAAATATTTCATTGTTGTTTTCATTTAGCAGTTTTAGGTTAGTGGAAAATTTATCAGTAAGTACAGAGATTACTCATATATTCCCTGCCCCCATGTATGTGAAACCTTCTTCTTTATCAATATCTCCCACAAAGTGGTATATTTATTACAGTTGATGAACTTACATTAACATATCATCACCCAAAGTCCATAGTTCATGTTAGGGTTCACTCTTCATGTTGTACATTCTATGGGTTTCAACAAATATGTAATGTCATATATCTATTATTATAGTATCATACAGATACAATAGCATATATCATCATATTTGTCCTGCCTTAAAAACTTATGTGCTCCATTTTGTTTTATTTGTATTTTTGAAGTTTTATGTTTATTAATTTCAACCATGACAATAGTCTTATAAGATAGATACTTTCTCCATTTTATAGATGAGAAACTAATACTTAAAATGATTAGAAGTTCAAATCGTAGATAGGGAATTTTGAAAATTCACTAAAAGCAGAGAAAACCTCCTTCTTGCTCTGAATACTTCTATCATAATGAAAATTTTCACCAGCATGGTGGCAAATGCCTGTAATCCTAGCCACTTGGGAGGCTGAGGCAGGAGGATGGCAAATTCAAAGCCAACCTCAACAATTTAGTGAGGCTCTAAGAAATTTAGCAAGCCTCAGTTTCTAAATAAAAATACAAAAGGGCTGGGAATGTAGCTCAGTGGTTGAGAGCCACTGTTCAATCTCTGGTATAAAAAAGAGAGCAAGCAAGAAAGAAAATTTGGAATATCAATAAAGAGGAATACAGAAATACACTTGAAGTCTTTGTAGATCAATATGGACTCTGTAATTGCAAACAAAGAAAGTGAGAGTTCAAATACAAACCCAGATCCCCAGATGTGATGAGGTGTGTGACTAACAAAGAAAATCGACAGATAACAATTAATAGGTTGGTATAGAGAAGGAACCCTAGCAGGGCCATTCTACTTGGGAAAAGCTGAGTAAGGGGTCTGTGCTCTTTAGGGATTAAAACAAATTTATCAGAAGGAAATGGAAATTATCTTTAGAACCACAGTAGGTAGTTTGCTTATAATTCCTGTACATAGAACCATACATAAAGTCATTATTTTGTAACTTCATAAAAAGACTAAGTAGTTAATATTTATGTATGTATCTTTACATAATATTCTTTTTTTTTAAGAGAGAGAGGGGGGATTTTTTAATATTTAGTTTTCAGTTTTCGGTGGACACAACATCTTTATTTTTTATTTTATGTGGTGCTGAGGATCGAACCCAGCACCCCGCGCATGCCAAGCGAGCGTGTTACTGCTTGAGCCACATCCCCAGCCCATTACATAATATTCTTTATGTAATCACTCATCAAAACAATCCTAGTAAGCCACATATTAATATTTCAAATATATAAGTGAGGAGAGTGAGGATTAGGGATGTAACTTTCTCAAATTTATACAATCCTATTCAACACACACACATGTACACAGTCACGTGTAGCTAATTACAGGGATATATTCAGAGGAAATTTCATTGTTGTACAAACATCATAGACAAACTAGGATGTCTGCAATGTTAATAAATATAACAATCTATGAGACTACAATGCCTATGTTAACATTTGACTGAAATACCATCATGTAACTGTGTGTAAGTATACACTAGGTTTATTAATATATTTGTATGTGCACATGTGCATGTGGGGCCTCTATAATCCCTTCCTTTCATAAGCATGAGTTTGACAGTACCAGTGAATATGATGGGATATCACTTCTATGATTAGGTTACTAATCAGCTGACTTTGAATTAGTCAAAAGAGAGATTATTGGGTATGAGACTGTCTAACAAGATGAGCTTTTAAAGATGATTATGTGTCAGAGAGATGCTTGAAGGAGCAAACTGCCTTACTGTGGATAGGACCACATGGCAAGCACCTGAGAGTGATCTCTAGGAACAAGGAACAGTAACCAGATGACAGGAAGCAAAAATATGGGGCCCTTAGATGTAGGATCAGAAGGAAATGAATTCTGGCAAGAACTTAATGTGTTAATTTTCTGTTGTAACAGAAAATACCCAAGAGAATTAACTTAAAAGGAACTTCAAGGTCTCAGAAATTGTAATCCATGGTCACTTGACCTGCTTGCTTTGGACCTGTGGTGGCATAGTACATCATGGTGTCAGGGACACGTGGTGAATGAAGGAGGTCTATTCACCTCATGGCATTTAGGAAGCAAAGTGAGAGAAAGCAGAAAGGGCTTGGGTTCCAGTATTCCCTTCAAGGTTGGGCTCCATTTTAATGATCTAACATTCCCCCCATAACACCTGACATCCCCTAGTCATTTTACTCTCTATGTAGTTTTACCTTTTTACGAATACAGTATATAATCTTTTAAGACTTACTTAGTAATGTGCATTTCAGTTTCCTTTCTTTTCATAGCTTTTTTACTTTTATATCATATCTATTTAGAGCTAAATAAACATATTAGTTCATATCAAGTTCTGGCAGTTAATTAATAGAGCTTCTTATAAACATTTGTGTGCAAGTTTTTGTGTGAAATAAATTTTCAACAACTTTGAATAGACACCAAATTTGTGGGTTCTTATGGTAAGAGTACGTTTAGTTTTGTGAGCAACCACTGAGCTGTTTTCTAAGTGGGCAGAACTATTCATTCTGTGAACTTCTATGTATTTCAAAAAGCTGTACTTTATTGTTTAAGATGAAATGTTCTCTAAAGTCAGTTGTGCTTAGTTTTTGCCTTTAGCAAATGTCAGACACTACCAAAAGCAATAGTAATGTTTAGCTTTAGAAGAAGAAATGAGAAGTTATAATAGATAGAACATAATGGAGGTGTGAAGATAGTTGAAATAAGTGGTAGGAATATAGTTGAAGTATGAGGCTGTTGTATGGAATAAAGTAACATGACAATGGATAGGTATCAGATTGATTGAGTAGTAGCTATAGATTTTCAGTAAGGAGAAAGTAGATATTTGAGTAAGTAATGTGATGAAAATGGTATATTACAGACATGTCTAGCATTAGTTTGTCACAGATGGGGAAAAGTGAGTGCTAAGAATCCTGTTTAGCAGATGCTTGTGTAATAATAATCTAGATATTCATGGGTAGCATAGATATTCTAGCATCAAAACAAATAGTTAAGGGGGATAAGAGGATGGAGTAGGGCTGGAGGCATTGCCATTTCTATAGGTACATAATTAAACATTATAGTTTACGCGAAACTTTTATATTTTTTGAAAGTTTGAGATAGCAAGCTATATTATAGCCAGCTTTTAAAAAATATTGATATATTACTGAACATTTGTGAAGTTAGTACTGTAAACCCTAGAAATACCAGGTGAGTAATACAATCTCCTAATATTTTTCTAACCTAAAATAAAGGATGGATGAATGTAGTAGTTTAAGGTGGAATTGGTTCTTGATCTATATTCCCTCATCTTGAGTACCACATACTTCAGCTGCCCACTGTTTCCCAATAAGCTGCTGGCCAAAAGATGGGGAATTGGGGGAACTGGGAGCAATAGTAGGGGCATTGGTAATTGTCAGTCCTCCCCAAGGTCACGGAGATCACCTCTTTGGCAGCTAGGATGAACATCAGGATTCACTTTCTTAGTAATTATAATACGTTTTCTTTGTTTTCCGTATGTCACTAGGTTTGTCTGCTTATCTGTACTAGTGGTTTTAAACTACTGTTCTTGTTATTTAAAATGTGATTCATTTTTAAATATTTTTATTGAAACTCAATTTTGTAGTAACATTTCATAAAGCGAGGAAATGATGTGCATCTGGTTTGAAAAGACTATATTCTGTTCCAGATTGTTGGCAAGACTTCAGAAACTGCATCTGAGAATAATAAGTAATTTGTAAAATGCTATGATTTAGTGTTCTGTAATGCTAGTAATACATGTCTGTGTATAGTTGATAGAATTTGAGTTTTACAAAAATTTATTAAAATTAATCTCACATTACCTTGGGATGTGGAAAGGCAAATAATAGTACATGTAATTCATTCAGAAATTTTTAAATGCTGTGTTTTTTCTCTTCAGTCACATAGAGCAAATTACTTACATAATTGTTCCGAGATGAAGATTTATTAAGAAACTGTGTAAAAATGAATCTCATAGTGAAGGCAAATTTCTGTAAAGTCTCCTTAATATAGCCTGTGGCAGTGTTGTTAAGAAGCTAATCGGAAACATCTGTTAAGAATATTAACATTTAGTGTTATTTTAAGAATACTTATTACATACACATAGTGCAGTTAACCAAAATAAAAAGTTTAGTCTATACAACTTCAATATTTAAAGGTATTTTGATAGAATACTAATAGTTTTTAAACTCTTACAGTAGGAACTTTTATTGTGGGCATTTATTTTCAGTCTCATTACTTAGTCTTGTATATACACTTGTAATTGTATAAAATGGTTGTTTAAACTTAAAATATCTCCATGCCTGGATTCTTTATTGGAATATTTACTTTTATTTTAATGTGTATGGTAGAATCTGTGTTGGTCAGAATTACCCCCTTAAAGGTAAAATTAACCAAATTTGCTCTCCTCAGTCGGTATGAGTAGGAAGACATGTGTTATATCTAGTCAAAGGAGAAGGAGGAAGGAGAAATTTTTGGAACATGTAGCTCAGCTACCTTTCAGTTTGGAGTCTTGGGTTATTTGTTTTAGACTTTGGTCTCTTGAGAAGCATTCTGAAAGCATCACCATGGATAAACTTTACTTAAAAGTTTTGCCTTGAGTTGAAATTTTGTATTACCTTTGGAAATTCTGCTGTGAACTTCTTACCTCATGAATCCCTCATGGGATTCAGTACACATGTTTGCAGTTTAATAATTTGTGAATATGTATTATTGTTTACTTTATTGAAAGCATAAAATTTCCAAGCTGGGATAATAATTGCCACCATTTATTAAACCTCATTATGCCAAGTAATGTGCTAAATTCTTTACATATGCTTACTATTTCATTAAGTCCTCAGGACAGTTCTATAGGTATGCATTCTTAGTCCCATTTTATAAATTTAAAACCAAGGCTCAGAAAGTCTACCTGTTTTGCTCAAAGTCATATACAATGAGGACTTGAACTTTAGAGCCTTAGTTAGTACTTCCCAGAAAAATATTCTATCTCTTGGAAAATGAAATTTTTTAAAAATTTGGATTTTGTTGTTTTGTATAGATATCCTCTTTATTACCATCACATAACTGTATACTTAAAAATTTTTTTTCTTAACTTCTTTATTGAGGTATGATTGATATTAAAAGAGCTGTACATATTCAATATATACAATCTGATAAGTTTGGAGATAAATATACACCCATGAAACCATTGTCATAATCCATGCTAGAATCCTATCCATTACCACCAAGTTTCCTCCTGCTTCTTATTGATTGTTAGTATTGTGATAAGAACACTTAACAGAATCTACCCAAATTCCTATTCCATATTAATGAAAATATCAAGTCACGACCCTGAAAGCCCCAGTTTTAAAGTCTGAGTCAGAATCCAGAAGGCCCTACCTTCCAGGTATCTCCTACAGTCTTTAAGCCAGCCCTTTTTTAATGAATCTGTGTCTGGGGAAGAAGAGTTTTAATCCTTCTTTTAGTGTATTAATAATATCACAAAAAATTATTTCTCCAAAGACATGAATCAGTGCAAAAGTGAGCATTGTTGGAGGTGATGAAAAGTCCTTACCTACATTTCCATAGTTAGTTCAGTTTCTAAATGAAGCCTAACTAGAGGATGTGCTCTCTTTATGGGGTATATGCAGGTTTGTAACTGTATGCTTTTTGTGCATTCCTAGTTCATAAAATATATTTAAAGCAGAGCTGTTATGGCTATTGTAAAGTCCTATATCCTTAGCCTTATATTTCTAGGTATCCTGTTGTTATGGACTCAGTGAGAACCATAGTGTGAAATGTATATTGGCTAGAACCATGAAGAGAAAACAGGACTTTAGAAGATACTATGGAATTAAGGAGGCCACATGGACCATTGTAGAAACTGGTGATTTAAACCCATTGAATCTCTTGAGTTAGTATGTTAAGTCTTTCTTTTTCTATTCTGTTTAGAGATTAGTTTGATTGGTAGAAGGAAGGCAGGAAGAGAGGGAACGGCTAAACATCTGTTTTTAAACTACTCCTTTATATTGAGCCCTTGTTTTTAAAGATTGCTAGGAATAAAAGAGCATTGAAATTCTCTGAAGACAGTTTAGAAGGATTGTTTATTGTTTAAGAAAAGGTTGATTGACTTCATAGCTATGAGATCTTGAGCATGTCTATAAACTTTCAAAGTATATTTCAAACACAAAAAGGTAGAGTAATAGCTACTCTACGTAATTTGTAAAATTACAGATGTGTACCACCATGCCTGGCTCACCATTTACTCTTAGAAGAGATATTATTCATCTGTGTGTACATTTATAAAGGGTAACACATAGAAGAGATATTATTCATCTGTGTGTACATTTATAAAGGGTAAGACATAGAAAACATTCATTAACTGGTAGTGAATGTTACCAGGTAGTACAGTTCATCTTTGGTTTCTGAATCAAATTTGTACAACCTCTTTCAGTTTTCTACCAAGATTAGCTATTCTACATTTTTTCTTGCCAGTAAGTGGTAATAAGTGAATATATCTTACCCTTTTGGTAAAAAAGCACAAAATGGATTAAAGGAGAGATATGTAGTTATTCTAAAGGGTCAGAATTGTTCCAAGATCAGAATAAAGAGTGATTGACATATAGTTGAATATATCAGTACTTCTAAGGGAGAACTTTGTAAATTACAGAGGAAATTGGTCATAAAAAAAGGGGGAGAGCAAGGAGTTGCAGATCAAAGGTTAGCAATGCTAATACAGAACTGAGATAATTGTGAATATAAATACTCTAGGGGTTGGAATGTAGCTTATTGGTAAAGAGGTTGCCATAAATACATGATTACATCCCAAACAACACAACACAACATAACATAACACACACAAACACACACACACACACACACACACACACACAGAGAGAGAGAGAGAGAGAGAGAGAGAATATTCTGTTTTAATAGAAATGGTAGGTTTTCCTTGTGAGACATCACCATATAATACTCAACTTTTAACTTATCTTGTTTGGCTTCCATGTTCACCAATAATTCTTCACATAATAATTTGGCTTCTCAGGATCTTATATTCAGTATTCATTGATAAGAATTTGAGAATATATGGTATTTAAATTTTGTAGTATAAATTTTTGGTAATTCAAAAATTTATACTATCTTTGAAGGCTTAATATCAGGAAGCATTTGTAATATGGTATGTTGCATGCTAAGAATTGAGCTTTCTCTGCTTGCCTGCAAATAACCAAACTGGTGCTTGCTCCTCTACCAGTAACAAATGTAACTTTTGTTGTTGCAGTTATATAGTTCTCTTATGGCAAAGTAGAGTTGGATGAAAAGTGATGTAACCTGAGGTACGTAGAGTGTTATAAAAAGTCAGTACCAAAGAAAGATTTCTGTGACATTTAATAACTTTGCCTCAAGAGTAAATGGTGAGCCAGGCATGGTGGTACATATCTGTAATCCCAGCAACTCGGAGTCTGAGGCAGGAGGATTACAGGTTCAAGGCCAGCCTCAGTAACTTAATGAGGCCCTAAGCAACACAGTGAGACCCTGTCTCAAAATAGAAAACAAAGGGGGTTGGGGATGTGGCTCAGTGGTTGAGAGCCCCTGGGTTTAATCCCTGATACCAAAAAGAAAAAGAAAAGAAAAGAAAAGAAAAAAAAGGAATGGTGAAACCACTCATCTCTGGTAATTGCA
The DNA here is from genome assembly GCF_021218885.2 of Marmota monax. Classification (NCBI taxonomy): domain Eukaryota; kingdom Metazoa; phylum Chordata; class Mammalia; order Rodentia; family Sciuridae; genus Marmota; species Marmota monax. The sequence goes on along the minus strand of NW_026695236.1, from coordinate 3,127,882 downwards.
GTGAACTTAGATTATAAATATGTTAAAACTATTTAACTTTACACTTTAAATTGGCAAATTTTATTGTATGTGAATTATGTCTTAATAAAGATATTTAAGAAAACCCCCTTAATAAGTAAATGATGAAACACAATTAGGGCAACATGTACTTATACTTGGAGATCCTCTGAAAAAGCAACTTTCAAGCTTTCAAATTAAGTGGGTATTATATCTGGTTTGTTTTCTGCTGCATCCCCAGCATATTAATAGGTAGTCATTTAATTTTTGTAGAATGAATAAATGAATAGAATGAATATTCAATGAGTGTTTAATAGGAGGTCCATTGTGGGTATTTAAAACCTAGTACACACTTTTAAATGACCTAAGAAAGATGCATGATTTGTAGAGGAGAAAAAAACAAAACAAAACAAAACAAAACAAAAGAAAGAAGGCAGTGGGGGTGGGAGTCAGATATCATGAGGATATAGGGAAGATCAATGGAGTAGAAGTAACAGAATGAGAGGGATGCAAGAAGGGAAAGGGGAAGATAAATGGAATGAATTTAACAAATCATGTTATACTCATATATAAAATATGCCAAAGGGAAATTCACTTTTGTGTATATGTAGAAGAAAGAAAGTTTAATAGAATAGAAGAGGCAGAATAGGGAGAGGGATGAGGGGACGAAAAGGGTCAACTGGGGTTTGAAGTCAAATTTCTTGCATGTATGATTTTGTTAAAATAAACCCATCAGTATTTATAATTTTGATGCTCTAATATATAAATAAATATAAAACATATATAATTTGGCAGATTTATTGTCCTCTTCTAAACATTGATATGTCCTAAATGTATAAATAGTATGATACTTCACATTATATAAATAGTTATATGAAAAAATAATATAACTATTCAATTTAATAGTAGAAAGTATATTTAAGTGAACCATACTTTGGTCTTTCCATCCCTTAATATTATTCCACAGGTGACGTATGTAGGAAAAGAAAACTTTAAATATTTAAAATGAGACTATTTGATTAAGAACGAGTACTTTTTTGGCAGCTGAAAGATTTTGTTGTATTATAGTAGTAATAGTTTTGTAATCATCACTGTTGTGATAGCTTTCCATTGTCATGACAGAATACCTGAGATAAACAACTTAAAATCAGAGAGGATTTATTTTGGCTCATAGTTTAAGGGGTATCAGTTCATGTTTTCTTGGCCCCATTGTTTTTGGGCCCGAGGCAAGATTATACATCATGGCAGAATTATGTAGTGGAGTAAACTGGTTGCCTTATGGTGTCCAGGAAGCAAAGCGGAGAGTGTATGTGTAAGAAGAGGGACTAGATCCCAGAAACCACTTCAAGGGCATGTCCCCGGTGATCTAGCTTTTTTCCACTTGGCCCCAGTTCCTAAAATTTCCACTGCCTCCCAATAGCATCATAGGCTTGCAACCAAGCCTTTAATACATGGTCTTGGTGAGACATTTAAGATCCAAACCATACCAACTAACTTTAATGTTGTTTTGGGTCTTAATTTCTTTATTCCAAAGTACTCGAAGAACACAAAGGGATGGATCCCTGTACTAGATTTGGGGTGAATCAACAATGTCATATAGTATTACTGGGGACCTTTGGGACCACCATGTATCTTTCTAGGTCACATGCCCATGAAAAACAGCCGTTTTTAAATTGTGTACTCAGTCCTTTACTATTATACCCATGCAGTATAGTTTTCTTAGTGGACAGGAGAAGTGAATGGTAGGATTCTTGTTAGGTGTGCTAAATTATTATGAACAGAAGACATTCCTGTATTAGGAAGTTACTTCTTTGTATGCTATACAATATTTATAGCATACAAAGAATACAAATTTTCTTTAATGAAAACTCTTTACCCATGTAGATCAGAATCTGTCACACTTTTTCTGTGTTTTCTTTTGGCTACAGCACTAGGTTTTGAGGCAAAAGAAAAAAAAGTATATTATATATATATATATATATATATATATATATATATATATATATATTACTAGTAAGTAATTACAGTGTTAGAATAATTAAATGATATTTAAAACTTTTCTCCCCTGTGCCACATCACTATGGAATGTTAAAGGAAGGAAAGACTGAAGTTGTTATAACAAGAGATTAGTTATATTTTTTAGCCAAACTTTTTAATAAAGTATAGGATAAAGATATGTCAGCAGCCAAAATATGCAACTTTATTAGATCATTAAAAAGTGTGTTTTATGTTTATATATCCTTAACTAACCTTCTGTTCAATACTGAGGAAATAATAATGAAGAACGGTATTGGGAAATTTTATTACCCATTATAATTTTTATTGTATTGTAAATATAATACCAATAGAATTCATTGTTATTCAGTAATGCTAATATCCAAGTTTGCTATAAGTTTTGGAGTCATTAAAATATTTTCAATAATTTTATATTAAAATAGTTTCTAAAAGATGTCACAGGTTTTTCTTCGGATGTATTAAACAACTTGAATGTTTTATTATTAACTATTAATAATGTGAAGTATCATACTATTTATACATTTAGGACATATCAAATTGGGCAGGGCTCTTTGTTCTATATTAAACGGTCTCTAGATGACCATTGATTTTTAATTTCACTTTCTTATTAGTATGTATTGCTATATAAAAAACTACCCTCAAGTTTAGTGTCTTTAGAATAAACACAAGTTTGTTTGTGATTCTACAGATCAGCAATTTGATCAGGGCTTAACCTAGTTGTTCTTCTTACCTCTCTTGGGTTCACTCATGCAGCTATAGTCATAGTTCTCAGGCTTTGCTTGGGGATGCATGGTCTTAAGTTGTATCACATGTTAAACTCATTGTTGGTTTCTATTGTCATTGATATGCTTATATTGACTGCGCCAGGTTTCTTAGCACGATAATCTCAAGATTCCAAGAGAAAGAGGGGAGCGGAGCCCTGGGGTTGGAAGCTATACATTTTCACATTATTTTGATCAAAGCAAATCATATGGCTAACCTATGAAAGGAGGAAAACCAATCTTTATCTCTGTGGGTGGAGCAGTCATGTAAAATGACAAGGGAGTGTGCCTACAAGGATGGGAGAACTTGTTCTGTCCAATTTTGCAAATGATATATCATCTTTACTAATTTTTTACTTCTCCTTCTCAACTCTAACTTCATTATTATTTTTTATGCCTTCCCTAGCATGTCTTTTCTTCTTTTTCCCTTCAATGCTGAATTAGTAATTATATTTTGGAAGAATGTTTACTCCATTACCGAATTAATATGTAAACCAAAAACAGACCTACCTTGAGAATAGTCCTGAGGTAATTCTACTACAAATGATGGTTGTGGGATTTCTCTTTCTCATTTCATTTTTTTTTTTTTAGACAGGAATATAATGAGGAGGACACAGGGGTTTATTCTATTCTCTTTTTTGACTATATGCCAAGATTTTTTTTCCAAGATAGTCTTAATATATTCCCAGAGTTTTGCAGAGCCTACCAGGAACTACCATGTAGCATAAGATGGGAGACAAAGTAAAACATTTCTGTGTTCATTTTTTAGTTTTACTTAGTTTTTGCAGGTCTGATTTTTTTTTTAACAAGACTTGAAAACTTTTTTTTTTTTTTTAATCGAGACAAGACTTTAAAACCAGTATTTTAGGTAATTGGATTTGTTGGCTAGCTGAATTTTGGGTATGTTAGGTTAATTATCCTGTTAAAACTTATGATTTATGGCATTTTACAAATATTTTTTGCCTTAAAGACATTTCTAAAATATATCTTTTAAATGTTTAAATATTTCTTTAAAATGATACTTTAAAAATATATTCTAGAACATAGTAATCCTAAATTTAGAGAATCAGTTATGCAAAAAATAACATTACATAAAAATTAAGGATTTATTTACATCTAAGTAAGCTGTCATTGTAACAAAACAGCAAAATAAGAAAGGTTTCAGTATACTGAAAGAGGCATATCATTTAGTCTACCAAGAGTAGCTGTTTTAAAAATATTAAATGCATTAACCTTTATCAGACATTACACTAACTACCTATTTAGATGAAAAAATAATTTGAAAAGTTATAATTATAGAGTATATTTTTGAGGATATAAGTTTAAATTTTAGGAAGTATTCAGGACTGGGGTTTCAGTTCAGTGGTTGAGCACTTTCCTGGCATGTGTGAGGCACTGGGTTCTATCCTCAGCACCACATAAAAATAAATAAACAAATAAAAGATATTGTGTTCATCTACAACTAAAATACAAAAAATTGTTCATATGTGTTGCTATTAATGTGTATATGATTGAGATCTGGATCTGGCTGGGGTTGGGAGATAGTTCAACTTCTGTATGCCCTCAGGTATGGCTTGACAACTGGGTCTATAGAACACTAATTGAGTTTATGTGTCTCTTGTAGTTCTGACCTTCTAAGGGATCAAGATATAGAGGTTATTATTTTATATTTGAAGGGCAGGTTTTATGGAAGAATGATTAGTTTTGGATAAAATCATGAATTAATGAATATAATTTACAGAAAGACAAATTTCAGATAAATTATAAAAAATGGATTTCAAATTAGAACTATCTAAAAATGGTTCTTGTTACTTGGTAAAGTTGAGAATTTTCTGTTCCAGATAATGATTAAGCAAAATCTAGACATAGATCTACTTATGGTCATTGGAAAAGGAATTCATTGAGCAGAAAAAGGGTTAGATTAGATAGCTTTTTCAGTGCTTGAGATTGTATGTATGTTCCAAGTCTAATTCTTCTAGGTCAGTGGTTCCAACTGCTTCCGAGAGATCCTTGGCAATTTTTGGAGATGTTTTGGTTTTCATCTTTGGGGGAATCTGTGGCAGGGGTTGTTATCTAGTGGGTAGAGCTAAGGAGTGTTGTTAACTGGTATGGTTCTGGACATGCCCCTTCCCCAAGTGGTATGAAATTATTCACCCTCAAAAGTCACTAGTGCTGATGTTGAAAAACTTTGCTTAAGGGATTTGACAGAGTAAGTGACTTAAATGGTAGTCTGTTTAATCTTTGAAATTGGTCCAGGCCTGAAGTTATTATGTCAGATAATATCAGCCTTAGACATAGATGTGAAGTAGGAAACACTTATTTTCAATAAATTCTTGCCATACCTATAATACCATCAATTTCATTGATCTTATGTTCTGTAGTGTATGCCGTTTTACCACCTCTCTAATGACTCTTGGCCTTATTAGGCTTAGCACCCTTGTACCCTGTTTCTTCAACATCTACTCTATAACCTAGATGATCTGCAAAATGAATACACTGACAGATAGTTGATTTAATACCGTTTTATTATGATGATAATGCCTGTCTCTCAGTTTCTCTCCCAGTCATTCATAGTGACCCTGCTTCTCAAGATTTCCCCTTATCTACTCAAAAGTCTAGAAAATGTACTGTAAAAAATCTGCATACATATTTTATTAAGGCAAGACAATATAATTCTTCTGTAATATCTATTCAAAGTTATTTAAATAAAATTTCAAGACATTAGAGATATTTGTATGCATTTATACATAGGTAGTAAGTGCTAGCAACTCTGAGGTAGATTAAATATTGATGGGAACATTTTGAATACTGGAAATTATACTAAAAATGGTTTATAGTCATTTGGGTAAAGATAAGTTAACTGTATTAGTCAACTAGGACTGGCATAACAAAATGCTATAGACTGAATGGTTTAGATAGCAGGATTTATTGCTGTTTCCTCACTTGGGCTGTCCTCTGTGCATGTGGAAAGAGAGCCAGAGAGTGTCCAAGAGCTCTTTGGTGTTTCTTCCTCTTATAAAGACACCAGTGTTGTTGGAATAGGACCAAACCCTTAAGATCTCATTTAATTCATTTAACCTAAATGAGCCTAAGTATCCTATCTCTAAATATAGTCACATTGTAGGTATGTGGATAGGACTTTCACATATAATTTTTTGGAAAGGACAAAATCAGTCTGATTATCAGTTTTAAACATATGATACTTAGATGAGATAGGCACTTGTTTTGTGTTGAAACTTAGTTGACATAAATAAGTTCAGTGGCATAACAAACTGAAATAGAATTCAAGTGTCATTGTATTATAGATAATGAGAAAACTTCTCTTTGTTATTGATGCTACTTACTACTAATTATCTGGTATATCAAATTGGAGGATTTAGTTTTGCTCAGGTATATAGCAATGCATGAAAAGGTCTATGTTCTAATGAAATTTTTTGTAGTTGAGTTATTAGAAATATTATAATGTTTACTTTTCATTAAAGTCTGGTCATTTTAAACTTTTTTTTTTAAAAAATGAAATCATGCTTCCTCATGTCTATTTATACTTTGGCTTCCAACTTGATTAATATGAAGGAAATATATGCTTAGGGTAGTTTAGACACTGAGGCAGTGTGTACAAGGAACCACCTGCTTTCCTTAGGGGCACTTTCTATTAAAAATATTAATCACACTATTTGTTGTTAAAGACAGAGTTTCCATGAGAAAGTTTTGGCTAACCATGCACCCATACCTCATTTTTGCCATGCCCTATATTTAATATGCTCAAGAGTACATTTAGAAGTACTCTTCAGAACTTTGCAGTTTCCACCCCCAATTAGTCTGGTTTATTATAACCAATTAAATTTTGAAGACTGAGAAGGGCCCATCATATCAATTTCTAAATGCTTTGGATGTTGTGAGGACTCGATTTTGAGAACATTTCCCTGTTCTACTTCTAATCATCTTTCCAGCATGATGATACAGAGTTGTTCTGCTTTGCTGAGATAGTGTTTATTCATCTCATTAAACTTTGTGCATGGACATAATGATATTTAGATGTGGTATTTTAGAAATATTTCACAGATAATCTTCTATAAGCTAAGACTTGTAAATTCTTATTTTGAGAAGAATTTAGCTTTCTATGCTATAAGATACCTTAAAAGTAAACACTTAAAAAAACTACATAAGAGAAATAACCAAAACTATAATTATTATGAGAGGCTAAAATGAGTATGTTTGATCTTAACCATGAAATTTATGTCAAATATGTCTTGTGTCTAATAGCCTGAATTTTCAAAACACTTTTTTGGAATATAACCTAGAGCAAGTTTGCATTAATGTTAATGCTATTTTAAAATAAAAATAAATATTCATAAAAGAATTCAGAAGAAGTAAACTAAAACTCTGCAGCTATAATAATTGCTACCAAAAAAGAAAATGGAACCATTACAAATACTATTTAGAGAAAAGTATTAAGAACCTTTGTCTAATTCTTCTCATGCTTCCCCCACCCCATCCCCATGTCAGGGCCTCATGCATGCTAACTCTACCACTGAACTACAGTCCCAGCCTCCCTTCCCATGACTGTCTGTCTTTCCTCTCTTTTACTTTCCTTTTCTCTTTCCTCTCCCCTCCCTTCCTTTCCCTTTCCTTCCCTTTTCCCTTCCCTTTTCCATTTTCTCTCCTCCTCCCCCTCCTCCTTTCTTTTACTTGGAATAGACCCAGGGTCCCTTTGAGACTTCCGTCTCCCTTTTAAGTTTTTATTTTTCTAAGGTCTCATTAAGTTGCCCAGGGCCTCCTTAAGTTGCTGTGGCTGGTCTTAAACTTGTGATCCTCTTGCCTTAGCCTCTGGATTTGCTGAGATTACAGGCCTCCATCACTGTGCTTGGCAATGAAGAATTATTTGTATGTTCAGAAACTAGTCTGTTCAATACAAAGATATTCCCCCTCTCCTCCTTCTTCCCTTCTCTCTGTCTCTCTCTCTCTCTTTCTAGTGCTGGGGATTGAACCCAGGACCTTGTGCATGCTAGTCAAGTGTTCAACCACTGGGCTACCTTCCCACCCACCACTCCATGTCTTTTTTTTTCTTGTAGAGAAGAAAAAAAATTAGAAGAAAAAAAATCATATTTTTTTCCTTCTATAATTTTTATTGGAGTTGATGATTATTAGAATGAACATAATTAAAGGACTAAAATACTATATGAGGATCACATTTCTCATTCTAAAACTTTTTAGTTCTCTTAGATGGAGGAATTCTGGCAAAGCTGCTGCTTAGATTTGATGGTATGTTATTTTAAGTTTTTTAGAACATCCAGAGAATGTTTAGTCATTTAGAAGATTCAGGGAACACTTTGCTTTGTTAAGAAGATTCTAAAGGTGAATTGTGCAGGTACTCCTGTTTATTTGTACATACATACTAAATATTCACATTGTCACAATTAAAGTAAAGTGTTTTTAGTGGTGATAAGTTTGTACAAACATTTACAGATATTAGCATCTAAAATTATATTTTTTTATTTTAGGCAGAGATGGACTTACTGCCTTGTTGCCATTTAGGTCATATAGGACAGATTTATTCTTGAAACTGACTGTACATAAATTTTATGAAAGGTCTTGACCACATGCAACTACAATACAAAGTGGAAGAAAAATTTCTGTTAGAGGTAACCTCTGGCTTATAAATATATTCCTTATCTTTTTTTTTTTTTTTTTGTGGTGCTTTGATTGAACCCAGTGCCTCATGCATGCCAGGCAAGTGTTCTACCATGAAGCCACATCTCCAGTCCTCCTCCTAATCATTAATCATTTTGGAAGCCATAACTAAGAGCTGATGGCTGATGTAAGATAAACTTGGTTTTATAGTTGGACTTTATTTTTATTTTTCAGTTTTTTCTTAATTCATTTTTACTGTTGAAATAAGATAAGCATTTAAGTTTCTTCTTTTTCTTCTTATTACCTTACACTTTCAAATATGAACAAAGTTGACTTTGAATTTTTGAAAATGTCATAGTGATTTATTTTATCACTATTTTCTATAAACTGTTAAAATACTTTTGTATACATTTGAAAAACCCCATTCAACATCATTATCTTCTAATGATTAACCTAGATGCTGTTTATCAGAGAGGGAATAAAAGTCAAAGAAAATGAAGGTTTGTTAAGCTTTTAGAACACAGCTTAGAACCTTGTTCTGTTGTTTCCTTGCTTAAATAAGTATGGGAATCTTGAAGGAAAAATCTTGTGTATAGACAAATTTAGGGGAGCAATTATTGAAAAGTCTAGGTTCCACAATAAATTGAATTGAAAAGCATTTCTATGGTTCATCTGACTTAAAATATAAATGTGTACTTTGACTTCTTTAATTGAGCTTTTATACTTCTTTTAATGTTCATTAGAGAAAAACATTATTAGTTCATGACCTTTCCTGACTAAAGAAGTGGCAATCAATAAGAACTGAGTATGTAGAGAAAAATGTGCAAATGGATATAAATGCTGAGAACCACACCAGATATGAGCAATATCATACCTAATCAAGGAAAGATTTTCTTACATGAATTCTGGAATGAGTATAATATGCCTAAGGAACTGGCAGATGGCTTGAGTGTAGGCATAGGACACACAATTTGGGAGAACTAAGCTACATTCCGTTATACTTAAATTACATGAGTAATATAACCATATGCTGTGTTTCAAGCAATATTAAAGAGATTATATATCCTTCTCTTTATTGTTAGTTGCTGATTTTTCTTGGATCATGTATTGAGATTGAATGGGATCTCAATGGACACCTAAAAAATTGGAATTCAGCTGTAGGGCAGCTGTTGGAATTTTGTACATAAAACAGTATAGTTTGATCAAATGGTGGGTAAGTGCTATGTTGCTGACTGCAACAATGATCTTGACACTAATAGTCTTTCTTACCTTAATGAAATGGTAAAAATTAGAATTGCCATACTGGTATATACTATTTGTATATGGCCTTGCTGTGACCTTTTAAAGTAATCTGCAAGGTCTTATGTATTTATTTATTTTAAAGTCTCTGAAGGAAACAAATCACCCTTAGCCTGTATCTTATTCTTATCTAAGGTTGATGGGAATACCATCCTTTGAATGAAAATAACAAAATTACTACATTGTCTGTTTATAACATGGAGGCTTCACTTGAGTGACCTGTCTACTTTGCCCTGCTGAAAACACAATATTTTTTCAGCTGCAACTTAGCTCTGAGTTCATATAGCAACTTTCTCTTCTACGTCCTCCATATGCTGAATGATGTGTGAATTTTTTTCCCTCTAAACTGAATGTTTGGCAGCTTAGACTAAAGAATGGTCCCTTATATAGTTACATGAACACATTGGAAAGCTGGCACTTGCAATTTATCCTCTCATCTTACTCCATAAGTAAACAAGTGAAGTTTTTAGCTTTAATTTGTAATATTTGGATTACTTATTTCAGAAATTTAAAAATTAGATTTTAGATTGCTTTCCTTCACTAGAGTAAATATTTTATAGAAGTTTTGAAGATTATGGAATTTTCTTGTCACCTTCACTTTTCTTAAATCTGATTCATTATGTAAATAATGAACTCCTTGACACAGAGATCATATTTTAACTTACTGTTTTATTGGCTGTGCATGAAAATAGTAGGTTTTTCATAATTAAGTTGAATGAAATTTGTAAAAGCTGTAAGTATTTAATGGAATATTAAAAGGCTTTGAGAGAATTCATGACTAGGCTTCAGATTCTAGGCTTTGGGATTTCATGTGGTTTCAAAATCTGGCTCTATCATATAGCTGTGTATATCCTTCTAAACCGCATCTCCAAGGTGGGGATAATAATCCCTGCATTATAGGACTGTTTTGAAGATTACATAAAACAGTGTGTCAAGCACTTAATGTGACATGTGAGAGATAGTGACCATTCAACAAACTGGTAATTAATTATTTTGATATACTATTATTTTAATTACACTTATATTGATGTCTGAGAATTTTTGTTATTATCCTACTTACAAAAAATATTGGAGGCATTGTGGGAATTATTTCTATTTGAAAGCACTATAGGCACTAAACCAACATTAATATGAATAAAATATTTACCAGAGGCAGGGTGATATAATTGAAAGCCTCAATTTGAAGTCAGACACTACTAGCTTTGAGTTTTAATTCAGCTACATAAATGTTAAGTAATTTTAGGTGAGTAAATTATCTTTTGAGTCCAAATTTCTCATCTCTAAAAGGGGGATAGTTAACCCATAACTTAAAGAGCCACTTTGAAGATTGGAGATAATATTTTAAAAATATCCAGTGCCCGGTACTGTTAATAAATAGTAGTTTATTATCATTATTTTATTCCCCTATTTTCTTTTTCTCTTTGTTCTCTGGTCCCTTTTATTTGTTTATTTTTATCCATCTCTCTTTCATGATTCCTTTTGGCTCCTCAATCTTTCCACATTTCTTTCTTTTCTTTCTTTTTTTGTTTTGCATTTTAATGGTTTATAAGGACCAATTAATTACCATGAAATAGAGGAATTGATATCAGGGGAGGAGCACCTGAATATCATACTTTTATATATAAATCATTAGCTAAATTCTATGTCCAGCAAACTGTATTTCCTTTACAGGATTATAAAAGAGATGTGAACAAAAGGTTGTGTGTTTGATAAAAATGTATAATTGTTTTTTACACTTTCAGCTCTGAGAGTATACTTTAATTTTAAAGTTTAATGACTATATTACTCCAGTTAGAATGATAATCAGTAAGATTACATATAATAATGCTGATGTGGATGCAGAGGGGTAAAGAAACTCAAAGGAACCCTTATATACTGTTGGTGAGATAGTAAATTAGTACAATCACTATAGGGTATGGATATCAAAAGTCTGGAAGTAGAACCACCTATAACCCTGCTGTACCACCCCCAGTACTTACCAAGAAGACTTAAAGTCAGTATATTATAGAGATGCATGCATATAGTTTCTAATTCATAGTAGTCAAGTTATCACATCAGCCTAGGTATCTGGCAATAGATGAATGAATGGTTAAAGAAAATGTGGTAGATAAACAATGGAATTTTATTTAATGGAAAAGAGAATGAAATTATGTCATTTGCAAGAAAATGGAACTGGAGAACATCATGTTAAGCAAACTTATACTGACTCAGAAAGTTAAGGGTCATGTGCTATTTCTCATATGTGGAAACTAGAGAGAAAAAAAGAAAAGGAATCTCACAAAAATAATAGGGAGATCAGTAGGTCAGAGGAATGGATCAGAGAAAAGGGAACAAGGAACGGGAAGGAAGATACTGAGGAATTAAATCAAATATGCAACGTGGTTGTACAAATGTGTCATAATGAATTCCACTGATATTCATAATTCTTATGTACCAACAAAATTTTAAATGTCAAAAAAGTCCAGCTTTTAAAAAAGTTTATGAATAGGAGTACTATTCAGTTTCTTGAAAAATGCTGCTGTAAGTGGAAACCAACATCATTGTTAAAAGCCTTATATAATATGCTAAGAATTGACTCCTGTATGCAGTTAAGTAAAGTCTGCCTTCTGGGACTTAAGAAAGTTTTGGTAGATACATAAAGCATATGGAAAACTCCCAAACCATTGATTAAATACACTGAATGATCAAAGTAGCAATATAATCAGATGCTTTTCTTCTAGATACTGGATTGCAGTGATTTGTTAATATGCCTGCTTTCCCACCAAACAGAATTCCTAAGGGCATAGGAATCAAGTATTAGGTAATTTAGTTTTTCCTATTATGCTAGGGAATACAGCAGATATTGAATAAAAAAGTAAAGGAGAGAGAAAACTTGCGGTTCCTTGTCTATTCTGTTTCACTTCAAGATCATTAAAGCCCTTGATAAGCTGGATCTAACCTCTATACCTCTCTTTTAAGGTGCTGAGTTATAAAGCATTAGAAACATGACACCAGATCAATTTTTGTTGGACAAATGGCTGGATATAGGACTACAATATGAATGAAATACATATGTGGCAAGAGAAAATTTATCACTTCTTTCCCAGAAAAGAGAAAGTTTCAGTATTTATTTCAATAGTAGAAGGAATAGAACCTCACTGAATATAAGGGGTATATGGGTTTGATGAGTGGTGAAGCAAAGGTCATCATAGTTTTTGAATATGTTCAGGAAGAATAGTAAAAGGCACTGGGATCAGGGACAAAAACCATTTAACTTATTATGTTAAAGAAAAACAGAAGAGTCATTTGTTAGGAAGTATTTAAATGGACTTAAAATTATTAGTATATATGTTTTAACCATTTAGAAGTTTAAATGGTTAAAACAGCTTTCTTTAGCAGGCAAAATCACATGGAGCCATTTTTACATTTTTTATATTTGTTTATTTTAAAGATTTATATGTATTCGCATATTCTCATTTTGCTACTTTGTTACTACCTGGAGAGGCACAGTTTGCATGTAATTCTGTATGATATAGTGATGACAGCAGTTAACACAGTTATTCTGAGAAATCTGTATGCTCCATAACCAGGAAGCAATGTATTGTAAATCTGTCACTCCCTACAAGGTCTTTCCAGAGAAAACAGTATTTTCCAACTGAATAAATTTTAATTCCATGTTACCTGTTATTTCTATACCATTTTGCTCTTTTGGCTTTGTACATTATGAGATTAACTTTATATGGTTATTTTATTTAATCACCCATATTTTGTTAATAATGTTTAAATTATTTCCATATTGTCATATAAGTATGTTCAGTTTCAAAAAACCAAAAAGGTTTCTAAGAAGACCACCAACCTAAGTTAAAATAGACAAAGGATATGAAAAAGTAGCTAAACCAGCTAAACTAACAAATCAAAGAGATAAACAAAGGGTTGTGGCCAGGGATGTAGTTTAGTAGTAGATGACTTGCCTACTATGCATATACCTTGCATTCAATTACCAGAGCTATAAATAAATAAGTGAATAAATAAATAATATAAAATTAAACAAATGATTATAAACCTAGAGGATGTTCAACTTCACTCAGAGGAGGAATGCAACTATAATGTGAGGTAGCATTTCTTTCACCCATTAGATGGCAAGTATAAAATAGTTTGGTAAAGCACAGTTTTTATGGGTATAGGGAAATAACTGGTATAAGGGAATTTCTACTTTCATAAACTGTTGGTAGGAGTGTTTATTGGTATGGCCTTCTTAGAAGTACAGTTTGGCAATATTTGTCCAAATTAAAAATATACCTATCCTTCCCTCTAGCAAGAATGACAATTATTAAAAAGATAAAAGATAACACATGCTGGTACAAATGTAAAAAAATAGGAAACCCTTGTACATTGTTGATGGAAATGTAAGTTAGTACAACCACATATACCATATAATCCGACAATCTCACTACTGGGTATGTAAATTGAATCAGTCTTTCAGAGATAAATTTGTACTCCTATATCCTTCACAGCACTGTTTATAGTAGCCAAGAAATGGAAACCAGTTTTTTTGAGTTAGCTGAAAGTGGATAAAGAAAATGTGATACATATACACAGCGGAATACCATTCAATCATCAAAAGGAGTGAAATCCTGTTATTTGTGACAATATGGATGGAACTGCAAATCATTATGTTAAGTGAAATAAGCTAGACTCAGAACTGTGTTCTCACTTATATGTGATTTCTTCTATAAGTTGAGAGTAAAATGTCTTTCACGAGAGGCCAGGGAGAATAGTGGGGGTGGGGAAGGGTTGATCAATGGATACTAAATTATGTTTTTATATTTCAGGAACCTAATGTTGTAACAACTGAAGGAAAACCTAAACAAACTATCTTCACTTGTTTTTAGTATACTTTAAAAATCACTGTTTTTTTTTTAGGTCACACAGCTGAGTAGTATAGTTATTAGTTCCTCAGTAGCTTTGCTATAGATGATACGTCTAAGTTATTGATTATGATAACAGTTGCCTAGGTTACTTTTCAAGGACTTGAAGGTTGCTGTTGTTGAAAGAACTGACTCTTCACAAGGACTTGCCAAACTAATTGCCCAGTGGACTAAAAGATGGTGAAAAAGCTTGGCATCTTTACTTTCATATTGTATCTTTTTCCTTTGCTACCTTCACCTGTGGATCAGATTTCTGCTCATAGACATGTTAGTCATTTATAGGAATGTTTGTCTGGGATGGAAATATGAGATTAATTTGTCCTAAATTTACCTAATGTCTCTGTTCCATCTTGAAGACACCAAGATAAAAGTAACAAAGATATTTTCAAGATATAAAAGGAAATCACCTTGTGATTATATGCATACCAAACACCTGGCTTCTCAAGGTCCTGTTCTAGATCAGTGGAGAAGTATCTAGAAGTCTGTAGTCATCATTTTCTAACCTAAGACCCCTTCTTTTCCCCTTGCCTAAAGATAAAAGGAGCTTAAAAATTCTGAGATAAGCTTCCTTCCAGGCACCAGCCTACCACGTTCTCATTGTGTTGGTATTCCAAATAAATCATTTTCCTTATATCCCCCCAAGAAAGATTACAATTAGATATGAATAAAAAATTCTGTTGTGCCATTGCACAGTAGGGTAACTACAGATAACAACAATGTTCTGTACATAAAGCTAGAAGAAAGGGCTTTGAAAGTTTTCACCATGAAGAAATGATAAATGTTTGAGGAGATACATATTGAACCTGATTTAAACATTATACAATGTATACAGGTATTGAAACATCATACAATACTCCATTAATATGTATGTTTTTATGTACAAGTTAAAATTGATTTTAAAAATACACTTATCCTTTGACATAGTGAATCTAGTTATAAGAATTTACCTCCAATAATGTAAGGACATGAATACAAAGTGTGTTTTTATATTAATTTTTTTTTTGTTTCGTCAACTTCACCTATCTATTTGCAGAATATTTTAAATAAACTTGAGCATTTTCATATGTGGGTTTGATATGAGTACCAAAATTTAAAAAAGTACAAAACAATGTGTTTATTTGGTATGTATCTGGGTTCAGATGTATATCCATACATATTCAAAATTCTACACATAGCCCAGAGGTCTGGTTAGAAGAGAATATTAATTTCATTGTGTTTTGTTATTCTATTTGAATATTTTTTTTGTTATGTACGTATATTACTTTTCTTGTTTTAATAGTTTTTTTGAGTTAAGTTTATATGGTATAAATTTACCAGTTTAAAGTTTCTGTTCCATTAGCTTTTCTTATGTTTACAGAGTTGTGTATGTATCCATTCCTACAATATAATTTTAGATCCTTTTTATTTTCCCATAAAAGAAATCATATCCATTATTAGTACATCTCCATTACTCCTTACTTTTTCAACTTTAGGCAACCATTATTCAACTTTCTGTAAGTAAATTTGCCTATTTTGAAATTTCATATAAATAATGTGCTACAATGTATGTGACTGGCATCTTTCACTTACCATAATATTTTTGAGATTTATCATGTTGTAGTTCAACAAACATATTTTAAATTGAAAAAATATTTTAGGGGCTGGGGTTGTGGCTCCGTGGTATAGCACTTACCTAGCATGTGTGAGGACTGGATTTGATACTCAGCACCACAAAAATAAATAAATAAAATAAAGGTATTGTGTCCATATACAACCAAAAATACAAAAACAAATTTTAAAAATCAATGTTAAAATAGCATTTTTAAAATTACTCATTTAAGTATATTTTATAATGCTTATGTGGTTTGGAATTATAGAGAAATTATTTATTGTGAATAGGTACCAATTATTGAACATCTACAATGTACTTGTCACTCTATTAGGCTTTTTATATGTTTTGTCATAGCATTTAATCCTTATAACATATGTAATAACATGCATTATTTCTACAAATGAACAAATGAAATATTTTTAGTGTTGAGTTGCACAGAATATGAAAATGTTGTGATGTATAAAGATAACCATGTGCAAACACATACTTTACAACCAGAGTTAAACTATGTAAAGTGCTGTAACAAACACTTTTACAACACAGTAAAATATTGTTCCCTAGGTAGAGATGTCCAATAGAACCTTTTATAGTGATGAAGATGATCTATACCTGTTCTATGATAAACATTACCACATATGTCCGTTGATATATGGATAGTGTGAATGAGGAACTCAATTTTAATATTTAATTTAAACTTAAATAACTGCTTCTGGACAAGATTTCCTAACAGTGATTGAATTTACTCTCCCAATTTAAGCATCTGAGCAGTTAAAAAAAAAAAAAGGACAAAATACATGAAACTATGGTTTGTAAGAATTTAGACATTAAGCACTGAAGGCCAGGGATTCCCTGAGACATGAAAATGAATGAAATGAGCCTATTATTATTCTGGTTTACTTGCCTAGCATGTGTGAGGCACTGGGTTTGATCCTTGAGAGAATTTTTAGGCATGAATCAAAAAGGAATCACTTGCACAAAGTCCAGAAGACTTTCTCAGTTGAGAAACGTGAGGGCAGACCATGCTGGAAAGAGTTCACAGAACAGAGAAATAGAGAGAAAAGTACTCAGTTTATTACAGATTAGAATGTGTATGAGGAAACTACCCCCAGAATAAGTCAAAAACCAACCTAAAGGATTATAGGTTCTTAATGGAATGACTGGCACTTAAATAAGGGTAGGACTACTTTCTGTTTCTATGAACCCACCGTACTGGAAAATTGCAAAGAATCATGTGGCATTAGGTAAGTTCTTATCTCAGTAACAGGTAATAGTAGTGCTCCTAGATTGAGCATTACTACAGACCCTCCTGAATATCTTAAAAGCAATTCCTTAAAAGAATTAAGCTGTTTTCAAGTAATTTAATTGTGTTCCAGAATAAAGCTTAAGAAGATTTATGGGAACACCGGAATATCAATATCCATTTCCCATCAAGGTAAAATTCAGAATGCCTAACATCAAATAAAATATTACCATTTAAGACATCAAATAATTTAACTCATAATGAGATAGATCTGTCAATTAATGTCAAACTAGAACTGACAAAGGTGTTAGATTTAACAGGCAAGGACATTAAAAAGAGTTATTAAAACTAAATCCTGTAGTGTCCAAAAGTTAAATAGAGACACAGAAGATAAAATAAAACCCCAAATTAGACTTCTAAAGAATAAAATTACAATGTATGAGATGCAAAGTTTACTGACTAGCATTAATGGTAGATGCACATTGCATAAGAAAGTTTTAGTGAAGATGTTTCAATAGAAATGATGCAGAATTAAATATAGAAAAGAAAGTTGTTTTTAAAATAGAATAATGATTATTAATTGTGAGTTGTGGAAAATTTCAGGTGACTTGAAGTTTCTGAAAGAGAGTAAGGAGGATAAAAACATTAGATGAATTCTCAGCTAAAAGTTTTTAAATTTAATGAAAGTTGTAAACTCACAGTTCCAAGAAGCTAAATGGAATCTTAGTACAATAAACATGACAAGGGTTACCTCAAGGCACAACAATAATAGTCAAATTATGAAGATATATTAGAGTGAAATCTCTGAACTACTGAAAAAAGAAATACATCCACCTAGAATTTTATACTTAGCAAAGGTATCTTTCACAATTAAGTGGAAAAGAATTTCAGCCATATATTTTCAATGAAAAGTGAGTAAAATGTAGTAGTAAACTTACTGACTATACCCTTACCCCCAAAACACACACACACACACACACACACAGACAATGGATGGCAACAATAGCACAATTGTCAGGAGAAATGAAAATACACTCTTATAAGATATTTATACTGTGTTAAGTGGCACAGTTGTCATTTGACTGCAGACCATAGCAATTTATAGTTGTGTGCTATAAATGTTAAAACAGACATTAAACTATCCCAACAAAGAAGGGAAAATGGAATCATTAGACAAATTCAAATGGAGTAAAAAATGGAGTGAAAAAGAAACAAAAGTGAGGTAAATAGAAAAATTAATAATAAGGTGATAGATTTAAATCTTAACATTCCACTAACTGCATTAAATAAAAGTAATCTAAATATCCCAATTGAGAGGCAGAAATTTTCAGGATAAGAAAAAGGAAGAGACAACTATATGCTGCTTGTAAGCAATATACACATTTAATAATCCTAATCAGTTAAAAAAATAAAAGAAAATTAATACTAAATAAAAGAGATCTAGGATTGCTGTCAGACAAATAATGAGAGAATGCTATAAATATTTTTGTTGTATAATACATTCTTGATTATGATGATGATTTTACAGGTGCATATTTATGTCAAAACTTTCAAAATTGTACACTTTAAGTATGTACAGTTTATGTCAGTTATGGCTCAATAAAAGCTATTAAGGCATTTAAATAGCCACAGATGTCCAGTAGCTACTGTACTGAATTGTGAAGTAGTACCTAGTAAGTTTTTTGAGGGTCAGAATTATATTTAAATATTCTCTGTATCTAACAGATGCACAGTAACTGCTTTTTAAATATTTATTTAATGAAAAAATTCAAGGTGAGGCTAGCCTGCTAGACATGGACATATCACTTACCTTCTTAGAATCTAAGTTTTTTGATTTGAAAAGAGATGTTCTGGTTTATTTTAAGGTTCCTTTTAGCTCTAAAATTCTGTAATTTGAAAAACAAAATATTTTTTCATTTCTAACTGCAGCTTTACATTTATTTTGGAAAAGTACTTTATTGAGACCAAAATGATTAATATACTAGCAGAATTAATTTAAAATAATTTAAAAACCTTACTTAGTGCTATAGGTTGAATCTAGAATGCCCCTGAAAATCCCATGCATTAAAAGGCTTAGTTGCCAGTCTGTGATGCCATTGAGAGATGGTGGAACCTTTAACAGGTGAAACACAGTGCAGCCACTGCCCCCACCCTCTTTGCTTCCTGATTCCCATGATGTGAGCAATTAACACATCTTGGCTTCCTTGCCATTGTGTATAAAATAGCATTATTTAGTCCCTTATTCTTCTTTTTTTTATCTTATCTCATTTTCCTCCAATACTAACATACTGCTTTTTTTCCTTCCTAACCTATCACATATGAATAGAAGATAAGTTTCATAAGAGGAAGGACTTAATTCATATTATATACTGTTGCAAGTTTTAGATAACTGCCTAGCACATAGTAGGTATTCAATAAATATTTTATGGAATGAATTGATCAATTATACTTTAATGTATCTTAGATTTAATTCATTGCTTCTACAATTTTTTATGTCTTGATTTTCTTCTATGTATATAAAAGAACTCCAATTATTAGAGATTTGATAATTTTCAAGAGGGCTGCCTATTTGAAAATAATTTACTTCCAGAGTTATATCTTTGGGCGAGGACTTTAGATCAAAACAAAAATAATTTACTGTATAGATGATACTTTTACAAGTGTCATCTCATTGATTATTTCCATTAACAAAGTGAGATATTATTCTCAAATTATAGATGAAGGATCTAAAGCTTTGAGAAATCATGGAAAACATACAGAGTCACACAGAAAGTATTCAAATCTATTTCCAGAGTTTGTGTTCTTGCACATTTACCCCCAGTTTCAAATACATCATTTGTAAAGATAATTATCAGTTTAATGTAAGCACAGAGCATAGTGACAATTCAAGGGAAGAAGACTTTGAATATATTCTTTAGAGAAGATAATTTGGGGAAGATTATTGGGAGGCTTTTGAATGGGTTATTTCAGGGCAACATTGACTGATGCAGGGAAAGTACAAACCATTGACCATCTGGGTAGTTTGACATTACCCAAAGTGGATAGAATGAAAGGAAATAAAAATTGAGTTTCATAATCTGGGTTTAGGCCAGTAAATCATAACCAGTAAACAGACTCACTTGATGTGACATTATAATTGATTAATGAATAACAAAAATAATTCATATGCCTGAGGTTTCTAAAAGAGTATAATAATCTTTAGGTATCATGAATAGGTTGTTTTTTAAAGCAATGGGAAGAGATAGAAAAAGTTTAGGGAGAAGGGAAGATACAAGAGTGAGCATCTGCATTTATCAGAGAAAGTTTATATATAGTATATAATTGGTATATAAATACTTTTTTTAGTATTAATTAATACCAATGTTCTTTTGCCTGGGTGTATATCTCTAAGTCATGCAGGTTCTGTTTATAATGCTTATCTTAAGCTAAGATGGCCAAATTGACAAGCTTGATTTGTAATAGCTAAATTGTTTCACTTTCTTCAAGTTGAGTAGAGATTATTTGTGTTGCAAATAGCAACATGACAAGCTTGATTTGTAATAACTAAACTGTTAAACTTTCTTCAAGTTGAATAGAGATTATTTGTGTTGGAAATAGCAAAACACTGTTTGATACCATTTTCATTTTTGCTGTCATTGTGGTCAGCATTTTACAACTGAAAGATTGTTCATTTATTATTTGCCTATGATGTGAAGCTATTGATAATCCTTCTATTTAATTAATACTGTTTAAATAAGAATGCATTTTACAGCTTCGTGATTCTTTTGTGACTTAAAGACAGTTTTTTTTTTATAGAGATCTATTTTGTTGGTGTAAGACTAGGGTTCTGGATTCCTCCCATATATCACCTTAGTGTGTTGTAGTATGACAATTCTGAGGAATGCTTCTTCAATCCAGGTTTGTTGTTGTTCATATACTTGCTTTTAGAGGAATGGAATTTTTTAATAGGTAATATGTATTTTATAAGGGATGATTTTATATATAATTTATAATATATTATACATATATATATATATATATATATATATATATATCCCATATATTATACACAAAGTAGAGTCACATTCTTCCTGTCTTCATATATGTACTTAGGGTAATGATGACCATCGCATTCCACCATCTTCCTACCCCTATACCCCTCTCTTTCTCTCCCTCCCCTTTTCCCCTTTGCCCCCTATCTAGAATTCATTTAATGCTCCCCCCCCCCCACACACACAGCATATTATGAATCAGTATCCTTAAATCATTTGGCATTTGATTTTTTTGGGATTGGCTCATTTCACTTATATTCTCCAGCTCCATCCATTTTCTTTCAAATGCCATGATTTTATTCATTTTTATTGCTGAACTAATATTCCATTGTGTATATATACTACATTTTCTTTATCCATTCATCTACTGAAGGATATCTAATTTGGTTCCACAGTTTAGCTATTGTGAATTGTGCTGCTATAAACATTGATGTGGCTGTCTTGAAACACTGGCCAGAGCAACTAGACAGACTAAAGAAATTAAAGGGATATGGATAGGTAAAGAAGAACTCAAATTAGCACTGTTTGCCAACGATATGATTTTATACCTAGAAGACCAAAAATTTTCACCAGAAAACTTCTAGAACTAGTAAAAGAATTCAGCAATGTAGCAGGATGCAAAATCAACACCCATAAATCAAAGGCCTTTCTATATATCAGTGACAAATCCTCTGAAAGGGAAACAAGGAAAACTATGCCATTTACAATAGCATCAAAATAAATAAATAAATAAAATACTTGGGAATCAACTTAATGAAAGAGGTGAAAGTCTTCTACAATGAAAACTACAGAATGATAAAGAAAGAAATTAAAGAAGACCTTAGAAGATGGAAAGATCTACCTTGTTCTTGGATAGGCAGAATTAATATTGTCAAAATGATCATAATACCAAAACGACTATACAGATTTAATGCAATTCCAATCAAAATCCCAATGACATTCCTCATAGAAATAGAAAAAGCAGTCAGTCATGAAATTCATCTGGAAAAATAAGAGACCCAGAATAGCTAAAACAATCCTTAGCAAGAAGAGTGAAGCAGGTGGCATCACTATACCAGACCTTAAACTATACTACAGAGCAATAGTAACAAAAAGAACATGATGTTGGCAACAAAACTTATAGACCAGTGGTACAGAATAGAGGACACAGAGACTAACCCACATAATTACAGTTATTTTATATTTGACAAAGGTGCCAAAAACGTACAATGGGAAACATATAGCCTCTTTAACAAATGGTGCTGGGAAAACTGGAAATCCATATGCAACAAAATGAAATTAAACACCTGTCTCTCACCATGCACAAAACTCAATTCAAAGTGGACAAGGATCTAGGAATTAAACCAGAGACACTGAGTCTATTAGGAAAAAAAAAAAAGTAGACTCAAATCTCCATCATGTCAGATTAGGTCCAAACTTGCTTAATAAGACTTCCATAGTGTAAGAATTAATATCAAGAATCAATAAATGGGATGGATTCAAGCTAAAAAGCTTCTTCTCAGCAAAAGTAAGAATCAGAGAGGTGAACAGAGAGCCTACTAATTGGGAACAAATTTTTACCACATGCACATCAGATAGAGCATTAATCTCTAGGATATATAAAGAACTCAAAAATTTTAACACCAAAAACCAAATAACCCAATTAATAAATGGGCCAAGTATTGAACAGACACTTCTCAGAAGATCTACAATCAGTCAACAAATACATGAAAAAATGTTCAACATCTCTAGCAATTAGGGAAATGCAAATCAAAACTAAGATTTCATCACACTCCAATATGAATGGCAGATATTAAGAATACAAACAATAGTAAGTGTTGGCAAGGATGTGGGGGGAAAGGCACACTCTTACATTGCGGGTGGTACTCCAAATTGGTGCAGCCAATCTGAAGAGCAGTATGGAGAATCCTTGGAAAACTGGGGATGGAGCCACCATTTGACCCAGCTATCCCACTCCTTGGTCTATACCTAAAGGACTTAAAAACAGCACACTACAAGGATGATTGTATTTTAATGAGGTTTTCTTATTAATAAGAATTAGCTGTCTGCTGAACTGTATTTTATTTTTGATTGTCTTGATATAGAAGTTAATGGGCTTTCTGACATACATTGACTTGAATGTATTAAAGCCATTATCCTACTTTTGAAGTTAATTGCTTCTTCATGTATTTTAATAGACAAGTTTAAAAAAATGCCCATTCATTTTTGTAACCCTGTTAACACTTCTATGCAGTTAATATAATGTGTGTATGTGTGTGTGTGTGTGTGTTTATATTTGTGTGTGAACCATACATACATACATATGCACACACATACACAAACAGTCTACCTTTTCTATTGTTGAGTTTTGTATCTGTGGATTCAAGCAACCACTGATTGAAAATATTTAGAAAAAAACCTGCATCTGTACCAAAGATGAATAGACATTTATCTTTTCTTATTGTTTAAACAGTAAAGCCTAACTTCTATTGTTGTATTAATTGTGATACGTAATGTAGAGATTGATTTAAAGTATGCACAGGATATGTGTAGATTATATGCCAATACATATAAGGGACTTAAGCATTCATAAATTTTGGTCCTTGTGGGGGTAAAGTTAGTGGTGGGTGGGCTGTGCTTAGAACTAATCCCTTAAGGGTATGGAGAGACAATTGTACATAATGTGTATATTTATAATTATCTATATAATTAGTTTATTATTGTCTTAATATAGTTTATTTGAAAGATTGAGAGTATAACATATGCATGACTAGTTTTATATATCATTTTATTGTTTCAGGCACAAATTTTAATAATGGATATTTTCTTTTTCTAAGTCACACAAATGATGATGTCAGTGTTCTTTTGCAACTAATCTATTTTCTGCTTATTGTAGGTCCTTTTGTTCTGCATAACAGCAGCCATGTACATGTTCTTTTTCAGGTATGTTGCGTTATATATATTTATTTTAATACCAAAAATAGTATGGCTTTGTAATGTTTTTGTCAACCATGAAACTCAAAATAGGCCCTAAAAAATTGGCCCCCACAAGTGACCTTTTTTCCCAGGGCTGGTAATGGATAAATACCTACTCCGTTTTGACTGATAAAAGAGAAGCGGGGGAAGAAAGATTTTGTTTTTCCCCCCATTCTCCATGTAGGCTCATCTTAGAAAATAGAATGTGTCAATTAATTAGTACTCAAATCCCAATAAATGAATTTTTGTTTGCTTTTAGATATTCTTCACTTTCCTTATAAAAACAATTAATATTTTATATTTAAATGAGAAAAAAGTGACAGTAGGGTTCTAGCAATCAATATTTTAAATTTAAATGGGAAAAAAGTGGCAGTAGGGTTCTAGCTAAGCCTTCTGCGAAGGTACCTTAACACATTAATCATACTCTATAAATATTAAATTTGTCTCTAAGTTTAAAGTTGTACTTTAATTGGAACTCTGAGGATTAGAAATCTTAGGACTGTGGGAGGAGTGTCAGAGTGTTTCAAGTTATGAATGCTAATAAGAAGACTATCTGTCATCTTTGTATAACCATAGCAATATGAAATATAATTTTTGATTAGAGTGAGTCTACTCCTTAATCACAACCTTCATCTTCAGTGATACCAGTTAATTCCCATTTATCTCTCCCTTATTTAAATAAATCTTTTTTGATTTTCTTGGATCTATGCAGTGTTCAACCACAGCAAAAATCCCCAGGCTTTTAAGTTTATAATTTATACTTAATTAACAAAGGCAGTTATGGGTTTTAATCATATGTTGATATATTTATCTTTTCTTTAAAAATAATGAAATAATTGAGCCTGCCAACATTTTTCAACCACTGGTTTCTTACCAGAACATCTTATATTTGATCAATATATATTTGATGAATCCCGATGACATAATTCAAAATTACTTTGATTTTGAAAATGTTATATGTAAGTACAAAATGATGATGATGTTGTTTTTATTTTGGTAAAGAGACAGCCAGTGTGTTAGAGGAAAAGGTATAAACATTCAAAGTTGGGAGGATTTGACTTGCAAAGGATTGGTAATGGGATACATAGTATTTTATATCAGTTACTAGTAACTGAAAAAATTGTTGGAGCTATCTGGTTGTCTCTGAATTTTTTTTCCCCTTAGTGCTGCGGTTAATGTAGGGCCTTGTGGAAGCTAGGCAGGTGCTCTCCCACCTCTAGCTGGAAAAGTTCTAATCTGTTTATTATTTTTACTGTATCTTCATATATGCTATACTGTTACACTGGACTATTATACCATATGCAGACTATGGTCCCTTTCTTATATTTTTGACTTATGAGTAGGTTCGGAGGTTTAGGAACAATGACTGTTTTATTCCATTAGTTTACAAACAATTTATGATTGTATTCACATGTATTAGTAGGGAAATGTTATAGAAAGTTCACATAGTTTATTTTTATATGTTTATTTGCATAGTCTGAAGATATAGCATACCTGCTGGGAAAAATGAAATTATAAGAATTGCAAAGTTAGAAATTTGACTCTTGTTGACATGCACAGGAGGAAAGAACAACATCAAATAAATTTTCTTTTTGTCAAAATACGTACCAGAACAGGCATTTAAATGAAACTGTGACACTGAAAGACAACATATATGCTTTAATGTTTGGCATTTCTTTGTCATAAGATGGTTTTGAGGTTTTAAAACAAATCATGTGTTGAATTCATTGATAAATGACCAATTTGTAGCATGGTTCTAGGAAATTACATTTTGAAAGTTGCTGCCATCAACCTCGTATTTTTGGTGTAGAAAGAAAATCAACCCTATAAATATGTGTTTTGGTGCAGAGCTACAGAACCTTTTCCTGTTTCAGTCATAAAGTCTGGGTTAAAAACAACAGTTTAAAATACTTTCCAGAAGGCTCAATGCAAGGTTTAAGTGCCAAGATAAACACTTTCAATTTTCTGAGGAAAGGGGTTGTTTTTCTTCTAAAAGAAGCACTATCACCAAATTCTTAGTGTTCTTGGCAAAAGTTAGTTTGAATAACTCAACAAACGAGGTTTGATGAATGGTAAAATAAAACCATTTACAAAGTACTATAACCAAACAAAACAATGTTATATGTTTTTCTGAACTCTAACTTGTGTTTGGAATGAACAAACATTATACAATAGCATTTAGCTAGTCCAAATGCATTGGAATATTTTATTCTTAATTAAATTTTATTATAAGTACAGATATTTGTGGACACATTTATTTAATTGTTAATAATTATTTTCAATTTAATTGCATAAAATTGAATACTTAAATATCATGATATTGACCCCAAGACTCCTTTTATTGTAACCTTTTTTGGCAAGAGTATAAGAGAAAAATTGTATGTTTGAAGAGCCAACTTATGGTTTTATCCAAATATATAAATGGGAAAAATTGAAATGAGACCCCTTTCAAAACAGAAAAAATGTACCAGTTTTATTTTTTTTTAAAAGAAAGAACTGGAAGAAATAGTTCCTTGAGTATTTTCCGAGTATGTTCCTTGGCTATGGTGGTTATATTGCAAGTTTATTTAAAAAGCAACACGATGTTTTTGGTGTTGAAAACTATGGTTAACCAAATGTGAAATGAAATATTTTACTCTTGAATAGCTTTTAATAGCTTTTAATCCATACATGAGAAAAAAAAAAGATTGTGCAAATGAAATTCTGAGATCACCTCACAGGCTTGAGCTGGAGAAAGGTAGTGTGTGAGAGAGAGCTCTAGTTCTGTTACACTTTTTAGCCAGCTGGCTTGCAGCAGTATAGCCATAAAGTACTTGCTGTAGTCTTTTAGGAATTAGGGTATAACTCAGGATGCACATATTTTGAAGACCCTTTGAAAGAAGGCTCTTTGTACCATCCCAGTGAACATTCTTTTGGGTGTTGCTGCCTCCTTGTTAAGTTATCTTATCATTAAGCATTCTTTTGTCATGACTGTACATTAGGGTATTGTCTATCATGATCAATGCAGGCCAAGTAGGATCATGAAAATTTGGTAGAAAATCTTGTCTCATGTACTACTTGAAGCAGTTTTTTAAACTTTCAAATATGTATTTACGAGTAAAATAGCCAAAGGATTCATTATATTTCTTGAATTAGGATTAATTAGGAGGGAAAAAAGAAATTTTCTTTTGACCACTAACATTTTTCTCTTTTATGTGAGAAAACGAAGAATCAACACAAAGCACAAAGAGAAAATATTATACTTAATCCTGTTCACTGAAAAAAAAAAAGCAGTGCTTTTAAGCATCGTTGGTTTTGTTTTCAACTATAGGTATGAAAAATATCTATATTTTAGAGAAAGGAAGTAATTCAGCATGATTTCTTTGTTAGTTTAAACTAGATATTATCCTAGAGTATATACTAATTTTGATCCTAGCCTCATGACTACTAGTTAGACATTCTTCCCAAAAGCCTTTGCAAAGGCAACAGTTTCAACAGTTTATTTCAAAATATAGATTGTGAAGCTCAGTCATGTCATAGCCATTAATCTATATACATAACGGACTGTTTCACAATGGACATATCTTACATAATCTGATGTTAACATGGAAAGGTACAGCATTTTTAGTCAGAAACCAGTGCAAATGACAGTTTATTGTCATTTTTAAGCATATTTAGAAATAGTGTTTTTCTGTTACCTGATGGTTTCTAATCAGCTCTTTGTGAAAGCACAAATAATAAACTATTTCATTAGCCTTAAGGTATAGGTTTAGTTTTTGTAGTTATTATTTATTGGTTGGAAAACATGTGCTTTTTGATTTCAAGACATTTGTGATTGTCATAGAATATCTTTGTATAAGCTTACCTTAGTGTCTTTGAACAAACTGTAACAGCAACTAAAGAACTTCAGATCTTGGTCTTTTACTCATTTATTTAAGTTAAATGAAAGTCATTTAAGTATCAGGTAAATTTTATTTAAAGTATTGCTTTAAAATATCCAAAATCCTCTTTAAAAACATTAAAATATTTATGACATTTGGAGCTTAAAACTTTGACCTCTTGGGAGAATTTTCCCTAAATAATTAGATTTCATTTAAAAAATCATTTGCAAAAAAAAAGTTAATATGATGAGAGTGAATTGGACATTTGGAAGGGAGCACATGATAGGACATAGGAAGATCATATTTTTATTATTCAGTAGAAAAAGTGTGATTACTTCTCTTTGAGTCAGTTTTCAGTTGCTATAACATAATATCTGAAGCTGAGTAATATATTAGGAAAAGGGGTTTATTTAGCTCACAGTTTTGGGGGTGAAAGTCTAAGATTGGCTAGCCTCATTGATTTGGTCTCTAATGAGGGCCCCTTGTGTGGGTTCGTGATATGACTGATGGTATTACACTGGAGCTACATTTAAAAGGGAAAGATCATATGGTGAAACAGGAATGGAGAAAGCAGGAAAGGGGTCTTTTCTCTTTTATAACGACCTTCTCATGAAAACTAGCTGGGTTTCCCACAAGAATTATTTTTATTCCTTTTGAAGGCAGTCCCCCCAGTGCATCCCACTATCTAAAAGTTTTACTATCTCTCACTTTGCTGCACTGGAGCCCAAGCTTCCAATACATGAACCTTTGGGGACAAATCATATGCAAACCTTATCAACCCAAGTGAAGGTCATGGTGGTAATATTGTGAAGAGTGTATTTAAGATATGAGGGTTGCTTCATGGATGAGGAAGATGAAAGATGCTAGAATTTTTTGTAAGCAAATTAGAATAGAGAGAATATGTATGGAAATGAGTACAGGATTTGCAACTAGTGAGATTGTGATGCTTTTAATACATTTAGATAGAGAAATTTAGCTATCATTTGGTTGTTTGCTGCTAAAGAATTACATTTTAGTCAGACATAGAAATTTAGGAGTTCCCAGCATATAGAAAATAGTTTGAGCCATGTTATAGGTAGGTAGTATTCCATAGTGAGAATTTGGAGATTAAAAGATTAAATAGGTTCAAAGATGGACTGGAGACCCTTTGAAATCTAGGCTATGGGAAAATAATCAGTGAAAGAGAGGCAGAGTAGTACAAAAGGCAATATAACTATCTTATAAAGATAAGAGGCTATTCTTGGCTGTCATATAGCCATTTGGCTTTGAACAAATTACATGATTTCTCTAAACCTCAGTTTCCTTATTATGAACTGTATAGCTGGGCATGATGGTGTATGCCTATAATTGTGGGGACTCTGGGGGCTGAGGCAGGATATTCACAAGTTCAAGGCCAGTATCAGCAATTTAGTGAGATGCTATTTAAAAAAAAATGGGCTGGGTATGTAGCTCAGTGGCAATGTGCCCCTGTGGGTTTAATCCCTAGTACCATTAAACACACACACCCACACACCCCATACCTACCTACCTCATGGGTTGATTTGAATTGTAAGGATTAAATAAGATATAATGTCTTTAAAATGTTTTTAGATGTGACCCAAAATAAGATATATGTTATTTTGTGTGAAAATATATATTTCCTAAAATAATACTTAATATATATGATATATTTGGATATTTTTCATTCTATTTTTTTTGTTGTTGTTTACAAAGCTCTTTTGACTTAAGCGCTCACAGAATAATAGCCAGTAGTGTGAAAATAAATAACTAATACATATGAATACCTAGCACAGTGATTGGTACCTTAGCAAAAGTAAAGAACAATGATAATTATTTTTTAGTCCTATAATTCATTTGGAAAAATCAAAGAACCAGAACAGCAAAAGCAATTCCAAGTCAAAAAGAAAATGCTGGAGATATCCCAATACCTGATTTCAAATTATACCAGACAGCTATAGTAACAAAAGCGGTATGGTAGTGGCATAAAAACAGACACATAGACCAATGGTACAGAATAGATGACACAGAGACAAACTCACATATCTACAGTTATCTGATCCTTGACAAAAGTGCCAAAAATACATATTGGAGAAAAGATAACCAGTTTTCCCAGCACCATTTGTTTACAAAGGCTATCTGTGTGTAGAAGAATAATACTGGGCTCTTATCTCTCACTCTGCATAAAAAAATCAAATCAAAATCGATCAAAGATTTAAGAATTAGATCAGAAACTATGCAACTCTTAGAAGAAGACATACTGTCAACACTCCAGCATACAGGCATAGGCAATAATTTTGTCAATGTGACCCCTAAAGTTCATGTAATCATACCAAGAGTTAATAAATGGGATGGCATCAAATTAAAAAGCTTATGCACAGGGCTAGAGTTGTTGCTCAGCAGTAGAGTGATTGCCTAGCACATGTGAGGCACTGGGTTCAATTCTCAGTTGTCTATCAACAACTAAAAAAATATTTTTTAAAAAGCTTCTGCACAGCAAAGGAAATGATTAGGAATATGAAGAGAGTACCTACAATGTGGGAGAAAATATTTGCTAGCTACACTTTTGTCAGACGATTAATATCTAGAATACATAAAGAACTCAAAAAACTTTATACCAAAACTCACAAATAACCCAA
Source organism: Marmota monax (assembly GCF_021218885.2). Lineage (NCBI taxonomy): Eukaryota > Metazoa > Chordata > Mammalia > Rodentia > Sciuridae > Marmota > Marmota monax. Next base: position 3,096,958 of record NW_026695236.1, on the reverse strand, counting down.
TTAATAAATGGACAAGTGAATTAAACAGATACTTCACAAAAGAAGAGATACAAATGGCCAACAAATATATGAAAAAATATTCAACATCATTAGCAATTAGGGAAATGCAAATCAAAACTACACTGAGATTTCATCTCCCATGAGTCAGAATGGCAGTCATCACGAATACAAATAATGACACCACTGACACAGATGCCGCTGCCATGCCCAGAGGTCTTTTCTCTGAGCAGGGCCAGGGCTACCTCTGTGGCTACCTCTGAGTTCACTGCTGCTGATGAATGGAGGTCTCTTGTCCAGTCAGCTGCCGCCTGCAACGCTACTGCCACCGCTGCTGCTGACCTGCTTCCTGCTGCCAACAATCACCACCACTACCACTGCTACCACTGTGTAGAGGACTGCTGTGGGGGAGACTCCAGATTGCACGTGGCTGCATCCATTTTAGGACACCAGCCAGAGCCTGGGTGCCAGCAGGTTTACCACCACAAGAGCCTCTATCTGGGGACTCTGGCTGGGACATGCAGGTCCAGTGTGGGGGTGCCTGCATGTTTATAGGTGCTTGGGGTCTTTCTGCTCGGAGTGCTGGTGACCCTTGTCTTGCTGCTGCATCTTGGGTTTGCTCCTTTGCATGAGTGTATCCCTGGTGGTCTCTCTGCAAGTAGGAGCACATTGAGATCTTGGGACTGCTGCATGGCTGAGCCTGAAGTATCTGAACCCAGATTGGTGGGATAGTGAATGGGTCTTCAAGGGCTGATCTGGGTCTGGCAATCCCAAGAGACATCAGAAACAGGGCTGAGAAACTTTGAACAATGATGAAGACAGGTCGACTCTCCAGCGAGATTTATCTTATTTTTCAATTTGCTAATATCTCTACTATATTTGGAATAGGATGTTTTTTATGCATCAGTGTGTGGAGGACAATGATATATGAATGGTGTTTTGCATTTTTATTGTATTCTTATGTTTAAATTTTTTTTCTTTGTATTCTTGCTCACTCTTGTCTGTTTTCTTAAGATTTTTCTTTCCAACTTTTCCCTGACGAAGAGCCAATCTCTGTTGGCCCCTCTTTCACTCTTCCTGTGAATTTTTGCTTCTAGGTTCTCTCTTCTTCCCTTGTGAACATCCTATACTATGGTAGTTCTATTCTCTCATCCACCATTTGAAATTGTAAACCGTTTTAACAAATTTTCTGTTTATGCTATAGATAGTTATTGAACTCATCATTTTTGGTTCAATGCAAGAAAGCAGTAGATGTCTTAATGGGAGCTATTAGGTTTAAGTCTCTATATTTTGTACACCAGGTGCTATTCTTATTGGCAAGGCACTGAAAACATTTCAGGGATACTATAGGTCTACAGGGTAGGATTTGTGCTGCCTTAGATCCACACTTCTAGATGGGAAAACACATGAACAACATGAAAAAACGAGGGATTAAAGCACCCCAAACAAACCAACAACAGAAGCAACACAGTAGAAAAATGTCCAAGGAGTTCAGAATGTACATAATTCAATTGATCTGTGAAATAAAGGATAGTATAAGGAGTGAAATTAAAGAAAAGATATAGACAGTAAAAGATCACTTCAATAAAGAGTTAGAGGTTGTGAAAAAAAAAAAAAAGCAGAAATCCTCGAAATGAAGGAATCACTAAGCCAATTGTAAATTCAATAGAAACCATCAGCAACAGACTACAATGAAGACAAAATATATATTCTTGAAGATAGAGTTGACCAGGCAGAGAAAATGGTAAGAAACCATAAATAGAACATCCAAGAATTATGGAATAACATGAAAAGTCCAAATTTAAGATTTATTAGAATAAATGAAGGAGCAGAGATACAAACCAAAGGAATGCACATTCTTTTCAATGATATAATAGCAGAAAATTTCCAAAACCTAAAGAATGGAATGGAAAAATCAAATACAAGAGGCTTACAGGACCCCAAATGTACAAAATTACAGCAGACTCACACCACAAAACATTATAATGAGAATGACTAACACAGAGAATAAAGATAAAATCTTAAAGGCCATGAGAGAAAAAAATCAAATTACCTATGGGGGAAAGCATTTTGGATCTTGGCTGAATTCTCAACCCAGACCCTCAAAGTTAGGAGGTCCTGGAATAATATATTTCAAGCTCTGAAAGAAAATGGATGCCATTCAAGAATTGTATGTCCAGCAAAGTTAAGTTTCAGATTTAAAGATGAAGTTAAAACCTTCCATGATTAACAAAAATTAAAAGAATTCACAACTAGAAAGCCTATACTACAGAACTTTGTCAACAAAATATTCCATGAGGATGAAGTGAAAATAAAAAGTGAAAACACTAAAGGAATAGTCAACCAAAGGAGGAACTTAAGTCAAATTAAAAACCAGAAATAAATCAAAATGTCAGGGAATACAAATCATATCTCAATAATAACCGTGATTATTAACGGCTTAAACATGAATCAAAAGATATAGAATGGCAAATTGGATTAAAAAGCAAGACCCAACAATATGCGGTCTTCAAGAGACTCACCTCATGGGCAAAGACATCCACAGGCTGAAGGTGAAAGAATTGGAAAAAACTTATCACTCATATGGATTGCGTAAACTAGCAGGGGTTTCAATTTTCAGATATAGTGGACTTCAAATCAAAGTTAATCTGAAGAGACAGATAAGGACATTTCATACTTCTTAAGGGAAGTATATATAAGCAGGACATAACAATTATAAATATTTACTCCCCAAACAATGGAGCATCTATGCACATCAAATAAGCCCTTCTCAATTTCAAGAGTTAAATAGACCACAACTCAATAATACGGGGTGACTTTAACAAAACTCTCTCACTAGTGGATAGATATTCCAAACAAAAAATAAGGAAACTATAGAACTAAATAATACAATCAATAATTCAGACTTAACAGACATATACCGAATATTTCATCCACTAATGAGCAAATATACTTTCTTCTCAGCAGCACATGGCTCCCTCTCTAAAATAGATGATATTTTATGCCAACTCTTAGTGAATACAAAAAGACAGAGATAATACCCTGCATTCTATCAAACTACAAAGGAATGAAATTATAAAGCAATGATAAAATAAAAAATACAAGCTACTATAACAAATGAAGACTAAATTATAGACTATTGAATGGATATGTATGGATGGATAGTAGAAGAAATCAAGAATGAAATAAAAAAATTCTTAGAGGTAAATGAGAACACTGATACAACATATCAAAATCTCTAGGATGCTATGAGGGCAGTACTAAGAGAAAAGTTTATTGCATTCAGTACATTCATTAAAAGAATAAAAACTCAACAAATAAATACCTTAACACTACATCTCAAAGCCCTAGAAAAAGAAGAACAGATCATCACTAAAAGCAGTAGAAGGCAGAAAATAATTAAAACCAGAGTTGAAATCAATGAAATAGAAACAAAAGAAACAATTGAAAAAATTGACAAAAGAAAAAGTGTGTTCTTCGAAAAAATAATATAGATAAACTCCAGCCATGCTAATGAAGAAAAAAAGAGAGAAAACTCAAATGGCTAAAATCCAAGATGAAGAAGAAATATTATAGTGGACATGTCTGAAATACAGAAGATAATTAGAAACTATTGTGAAAATTTCTATTCCAATAAAATAGAAAATATTGAAGACATTGACAAATTTCTAGAGACTCAAACTGAATAGGATGTCATACATGATTTAAACAGATCAATTTCAAGTAATGAAATAGAAAATGCCATCAAAAGCCTACCAACCAAGTAAAGCCCAGGACCACATGGATTCTCAGCTGAGTTCTACAAGACTTTCAAAGAAGAATTATCACCAATACTCCTCAATGTATTCCATGAAACAGAAAAGGAAGGAACCCTTCCAAACTCATTCTATGAGGCTAATATTACCCTGATACCAAAACCAGACAAAGACATATCAAGGAAAGAAAACTTCAGACCAATATCTCTGATGAGCATAGAATCAAAAGTTTTCAATAAAATTCTGTCAAATTGCATAAAAATATAAAAAAGAGTGCACCACGATCAAGTGGGTTTCATCTCAGGAATGCAGGGTTGATTCAACATATGGAAATCAATTAACGTAATTCATCATATTACTAGACTTAGAAACAAGAATCATATTATGATCTCAATATATGCAGAAAAAGCATTTGACAAAATACAGCACACCTACAAGTTCAAAACACTAGGAAACCTTGGATAATAGGAACATATCTCAACATTGTAAATGGTATATATGCTAAACCCAAGGCCAGCATCATTCTAAATGGAGGAAAAATTGAAAGCATTCCTGCTAAAAACTGGAACAAGACAAGGATGTCCTTATTCACCACTTCTATTCAACATCATCCTTGAAACTCTAACCAGAGCAATTACACAAAAGAAAAAATTAAAGGGATACAAATAGATAAAAATGAACTCAAAACTATCACTATTTGCTGATGACATGATTCTATATCTAGAAGATCCAAAAAATTCCACCAGAAAACTCTAGAACTAATAAATGAATTCAGCAAAATAGCAGGATATAAAATCAATACCCATAAATTAAATACATTTCTATACATCAGTGGTGAATCCACTGAAAGAGAAATCAGGAAAAGTACTCCATTCACAATAGTTTAAAAAAAAAACTGGGAATCAATCTAACAAAAGAGGTGAAAGACCTCTACAATGAAAACTAGGAATACTAAAGAAAATAATTGAAGAAAATCTCAGAAGATGAAAAGTTCTCCCATGTTCTCCTAGATATGCAGAATTAATATTGTCAAAATGACCATACTACCAAAAGCATCCCACAGATTTAATGTAATCCCTATTAAAATCACAATAACATTCTTAATAGAAATAGAAAAAGCAATCATAAACTTAATTATTTGGAAAAATGAGAGATTCAGAATAAAGCAATCCTTAGCAAGAAGAGTGAAGCAGGAGGTATCCTAATACCAGACCTTAAACTATACTACAGAGCTGTAGAAACAAAAATGGCATGATTTTGGCACCAAAATAGACTTGAGGACACAGAGCCAAACCCACATAAATATGGTTATGTCAGACTAGTCAAAGGTGCCAAAAACATTCACTGAAGGAAAGATAGCCTAATCGACAAATGGTGATGGCAAAACTGGAAACCCATATGTAGTAAAATGAAATTAAACATCTATCTCTCTCCTGCACAAAAATCAACTCAAAGTGGATCAACCACTTAGGCACTAGAACAGAGACCCTGCACCTCAGAGAAGAAAAAGTAGGTCCAAATTTTCACTATGTTGGCCTAGGATCTAACTTCCTTAAAAAGATGGATTCAAATTAAAAAGCTTGTTCTCAGCAAACAATCAATAATGTGAGGAGAAAACCTACAGATTGGGAGAAAATCTACCACATGTACCTCTGATAAAGCATTAATCTCTAGGATATATAAAGAACTAAAAAATTTAATACCAAAACCCCCAAATAACCCAATCAATAAATGGGCTAAGGAATTGAACAGACACTTCACAGAAGAAGAAATACAGTTGATCAACAAATATATGAAAAGTATTCAACATATCTAGCAATTAGAGAAATGTAAATCAAAACTACATTAAGATTTCATGACACTCCAGTCAGAATGGGAATCATCAAGAATACAGGCAACAATAAATATTGATGAGGATGTAGGGAAAAAGGTACACACATACATTGCTGATGCGACTGCAAATTGGTGCAACCACTATTGAAAGCAGTATGGAGGTTCCTCAGAAAACTTGGATTGGAACCACCATTTGACCCAGCTATCTCACTCCTTGGTTTATACTCAAAGGAGTTAAAATCAGTATACTACAGTAATGCAGCCATGTCAATGTTTATAGCAGCTCAATTCACAATAACTGAACTATGGAAACAAACTAGGTTTTCTTCAATAGATGAATAGATAAAGAAAATGCGATATATATATATATATATATATACATATACATATATATATATATATATATATTCAATGGAATATTATTCAGTTTTAAAAAGGAATGAAATTATGGTATTTGCCAGTAAATGGATGGAGTTGGGGAATGTCATGATAAGCGAAATAAGCCAATCCTAAAACACCAAAGGCCAGATGTTTTCTCTAATATGCAGATGCTAATTTACAATAAGGTGGGGGGCACTAGAGAAGAATATCATTACCTTAGATTAGGCAGAGAGAAGCGAAAGGAGGGGAAGGGAAGGAATGTGGGGATAGAAAAGACAGTAGAGGGAGTTTTGAAGATGGCGGCGAGGGGAGTGCATTACCCCCGTGTGCTGCTTCACTGTGTGGGAGTGTGACAAGTCAGGACGGCTGAAGGATATCTTGTTGGGAATTTCCAGCAATAGTGGGGTGCGCCGGAACCTGGAGGAAGGATTTCCATCGCATGAGGATCGGCTACGGGGACTCAAACGCGAGAGGTTTGTCGCACGGAGGGTAAAACTGCTTATTCAGCGAATCGCCCCGCGGCTGGAGTCTGCAAGGCGCGCTGGGATAGAGACGCAGGGTTACAGCGCTGCAGTTTCTGCCAGACGCGCAAGCACCGCACTCAGGGCTGAATTCTGGGTTCGAGACGGGGAAGGAAGCGGTCCATCTCGGTTCTCCACACCGGTCAGACCACAGAGGAGGCCAGCAGCCACCATGTTGGTAAACTGACGTCACCACACCTGTTTTTGACTGACCGCAGCTCATTCAGCCATAGAACAGGTAATTTCAGGCTGCAATTCGCCTGCGGCTTGCAGACAGATTGCTAGGGTTCAGCGCCTGGGGGCTTCTTAAAATCTGATCTTATCGGAGTGAACACGGAGCGCGGGGCGGCCGAGTCCCGGCTCCCGGAGCCGTCCCGGAACCGCCCTGGCTCCGGGCTGCGGAGCCTGCGGAGGCTGCTTCTTGGACCCTGCTAATATCAGAGCAAACACGAAACACCAAGAGGCCGAGTTCCGGCTCCCGGAACTGAGCCCGCGGGGACTGCTTCTTGGAGCTTACACTTGTAGGAGCTTACACCGAGCACAGAGCGGCCGAGTTCCGGCTCCCGGAACCGTCCCGGAACCGCCCTGGCTCAGGGCTGCGGAGCCCGCGGAGGCTGCTTCTTGGACCCTGCTACTATCAGAGCATACACCAAACACTAGGCGGCCGAATTCCGGCTCCCGGAACTGAGCCCGCGGGGGCTGCTTCTTGGAGCCTACACTTATAGGAGCTTACACCGAGCACGGAGCGGCCGAGTTCCGGCTCCCGGAACTTCCCTGGACCGGGGCTGGGAGCCCGCGGAAACTGTGTCTCGGTCCGGGTCCTGCTGAGGGCAGGTCAGGACTCACCCATTGCTTGGGTTGCCTGGCAAGGGGAACGAAATGCTGCCATTCGCATAGGATACCAACATGGCAGAGATCTGATGTCAGCAGAAAGCGGTGGAGGAGAGATCTTCATCAATACCAGCGGTGACATAAGCAGTTGGTCTCCTGGTAAGGGGGGTGAGGCTCAGTCACCCGAGTCTCCTCAATTTGTCCTCGAGCCAGAGGGAAGGAGCCGGGCCGCCGCCAGCCCCCGGAGCAGGCCCAGCGGCTCGCCAGCGTGGTGACCGCGTGACCCCAATTGGAGAGGGGGCGGAGCGGAGCCGCCACCCACACCCGCCAGGTGGGCAGACCCACGACCCAGTAGTACATGGGCGTGGTAGGAGGGGCAGGGCAGAGCCGCCCTTCGCGCTTGCAAGGTAAACAGACCTGTGACAGCCTGGCGGGTCAGGCCCAGTGGCCTGCCAGTGTGGTACACACGTCACCCCAACTCGAGTAGGGGCAGAGCAGATCCTTATCCCACGCCCGGATCAGGCCCTGCCGGTGTGGTGGTCACGTGACCCCAATTGGAGTGGGGGTGGAGCGGAACCGCCACCCGTGCCCGCAGGGTGAGCAGACCAGTGATCAACCTGCAGATCAGGCCCAGGGGTCCGCAGGCGTGGTAGGAGGGGCAGGGCAGATCCGCCGCCCGCGCCTTCAAGGTAGGCAGACCTACAACAGACCTGCGGATCAGGCCCAGGAGCCTGCCGGCGGGGTACAAATACCACCCTAATTGGAGTAGTGACAGAGCAGAGTCGCCTCCCTTGCCAGGAACAGACCCAGCATCCTGCAGGCGGGGTAGTCACGACACCCCAGTTGGAGTAGGGGCAAAGCAGAGCCTCCACTCGTGCCCGAAAGGTGGGCAGATCTGCGACCGACCAGCAGGACAGGCCCAGTGGCCTGCTGGTACGACAGACACGTCACCCCAATTGGAGTAGGGGCAGAACAGAGCCGCCACCAGCTCCCAGAACAGGCCCAGTGACCTACCGGCGTGGTAGCCACGACACCCCAATTGGAATAAGGAGAGAGCAGAGCCGCCGCCCGCACCTGCAGGAAAGATACGCAAGCAGTATGAAAAGACAAGGAAAGAAAGGACCACAAGCAATGCAGGTCAACGCAACTTTAGAAGAGGTAACAGCTGCAGCAGATGGAATGTCAGATAAAGAATTCAGGATATACATGCTTCAGATGATCTGGAGTATCAAGGAAGACATTAAACAGCAAAATCAGACAATGAAAGATCACTTCGACAACGAATTACGCAAACAAATCCAGGAAGCAAAGGATCAACTATACAGGGAGATAGAGGTTATAAAAAACAAGCAATCAGAAATCCTAGAAATGCAGGAAGCAATAAACCAACTTAAAAACTCAATGGAGAATACTACCAACAGAGTAGAACACTTAGAAGATAGAACATCAGACAATGAAGACAAAGTATTTCAACTGGAAAAGAACATAGACAGCTCAGCAAGACTGTTAAGAAACCATGAGCAGAACATCCAAGAAATATGGGATAACATTAAGAGACCAAACTTAAGAGTCATTGGGATACAGGAAGGTACAGAGCTCCAAACCAAAGGAATGAGCAGTCTATTCCATGAAATAATACAAGAAAACTTCCCAGACTTGAAGAATGAGACAGAATCCCAAATCCTAGAAGCCTACAGGACGCCGAATGTGCAAAATCATAAGAGATCCACACCTAGACACATTATAATGAAGATGCCCAACATACAGAATAAGGAGAGAATTTTAAAAGCTACAAGAGAAAGGAAGCAGATTACATTTAGGGGCAAGCCAATCAGGATAACAGCTGATCTTTCAACACAGACTCTGAAAGCTAGAAGATCCTGGAATAACATATTTCAAACACTGAAAGATAATGGGTTCCAACCAAGAATTGTGTATCCAGCGAAATTAAGCTTCAGGATGGAGAATGAAATTAAAACCTTCCACGATAAACAAAAGTTTAAAGAATTCGCAGCTAGAAAACCATCTCTTCAAAACATCCTAGCCAAAGTATTACAGGAAGAGGAAATGGAAAATAACAATGAAAACCAACAGTGGGAGGTAGGACAGTAAAGGGGGGGGGGAAACAATCAAAGAGGAAAACAAACAATGTTTAGTAACAGAAATAAACAAATATGGCTGGAAGAACAACCCATATCTCAATAATAACCCTAAATGTTAATGGCTTAAACTCACCAATTAAGAGACACAGGCTAGTAGAATGGATCACAAAACAAGACCCAACAATATGCTGCCTACAGGAGACGCATTTGATAGGAAAAGACATACATAGGCTGAAGGTGAAAGGTTGGGAAAAATCATATCACTCATATGGACTTCGGAAACAAGCAGGCGTGTCCATACTCATATCAAATAAAATAGATTTCAAGCCAAAGTTAATCAAAAGAGATAAAGAGGGACACTACATACTGCTTAAGGGAACCATACACCAACAAGACATAACAATCATAAATATTTATGCCCCAAACAATGGTGCAGCTATGTTCGTCAAACAAACTCTTCTCAAGTTCAAGAGTCTAATAGACCACCACACCATAATCATGGGAGACTTCAACACACCTCTCTCGCCACTGGACAGATCTTCCAAACAAAAGTTGAATAAGGAAACTATAGAACTCAATAACACTATTAATAACCTAGACCTAATTGACATATATAGAGTATACCACCCAACATCAAGCAGTTACACTTTTTTCTCAGCAGCACATGGATCCTTCTCAAAAATAGATCATATATTATGTCACAGGGCAACTCTTAGACAATATAAAGGAGTAGAGATATTACCATGCATCTTATCTGATCATAATGGAATGAAACTGAAAATCAACGATAAAAGAAGGAAGGAAAAAGCATACATCAATTGGAGAATGAACAATAGGTTACTGAATGATCAATGGGTTATAGAAGACATCAAGGAGGAAATTAAAAAATTCTTAGAGATAAATGAAAACACAGACACAACATATCGGAATCTATGGGACACATTAAAAGCAGTTCTAAGAGGAAAATTCATTGCTTGGAGTTCATTCCTTAAAAAAAGAAAAAACCAACAAATAAATGATCTCATACTTCATCTCAAAATCCTTGAAAAAGAAGAGCAAAACAACAGCAAAAGAAGTAGAAGGCAAGAAATAATTAAAATCAGAGCTGAAATTAATGAAATCGAAACAAAAGAAACAATTGAAAAAATTGACAAAACTAAAAGTTGGTTCTTTGAAAAAATAAACAAAATCGACAGACCCTTAGCGATGCTAGTGAAGAGAAGAAGAGAGAGAACTCAAATTACTAGCATACGGGATGAAAAAGGCAATATCACAACAGACACTTCAGAAATACAGAAGATAATCAAAAACTATTTTGAATCCTTATACTCCAATAAATTAGAAGATGGTGAAGGCATAGATAAATTTCTTAAGTCATATGATCTGCCCAGATTGAGTCAGGAGGATATAGAAAACCTAAACAGACCAATATCAATTGAGGAGATAGAAGAAACCATCAAAAGACTACCAACTAAGAAAAGCCCAGGTCCCGATGGGTATACAGCAGAATTTTACAAAACCTTTAAAGAAGAACTAATACCAATACTTTTCAAGCTACTTCAGGAAATAGAAAAGGAGGGAGAACTTCCAAATTCATTCTATGAGGCCAACATCACCCTGATACCTAAACCAGACAAAGACACTTCAAAGAAAGAAAACTACAGACCAATATCTCTAATGAACCTAGATGCAAAAATCCTCAATAAAATTCTGGCGAATCGGATACAAAAACATATAAAAAAAATTGTACACCATGATCAAGTAGGATTCATCCCTGGGATGCAAGGCTGGTTCAATATACGGAAATCAATAAATGTTATTCACCACATCAATAGACTTAAAAATAAGAACCATATGATCATCTCGATAGATGCGGAAAAAGCATTTGACAAAGTACAGCATCCCTTTATGTTCAAAACTCTAGAAAAACTAGGGATAACAGGAACATACCTCAATATTGTAAAAGCAATCTATGCTAAGCCTCAGGCTAGCATTATTCTGAATGGAGAAAAACTGAAGGCATTCCCTCTAAAATCTGGAACAAGACAGGGATGCCCTCTCTCTCCACTTCTCTTCAACATAGTTCTCGAAACACTGGCCAGAGCAATTAGACAGACGAAAGAAATTAAAGGCATAAAAATAGGAAAAGAAGAAATTAAATTATCACTATTTGCAGATGATATGATTCTATATCTAGCAGACCCAAAAGGCTCTACAAAGAAACTATTAGAGCTAATAAATGAATTCAGCAAAGTGGCAGGATTTAAAATCAACACGCATAAATCAAAGGCATTCCTGTATATCAGCGACAAATCCTCTGAAATGGAAATGAGGACAACCACTCCATTCAAAATATCTTCAAAAAAAATAAAATACTTGGGAATCAACCTAACAAAAGAGGTGAAAGACTTATACAATGAAAACTACAGAACCCTAAAGAGAGAAATAGAAGAAGATCTTAGAAGATGGAAAAATATACCCTGTTCATGGATAGGCAGAACTAACATCATCAAAATGGCGATATTACCAAAAGTTCTCTATAGGTTTAATGCAATGCCAATCAAAATCCCAATGGCATTTCTTGTAGAAATAGAGAAAGCAATCATGAAATTCATATGGAAAAATAAAAGACCCAGAATAGCAAAAACAATGCTAAGCAAGAAGTGTGAATCAGGCGGTATAGCGATACCAGACTTCAAACTATACTACAGAGCAATAGTAACAAAAACAGCATGGTACTGGTACCAAAACAGGCGTGTGGACCAATGGTACAGAATAGAGGACACAGAAACCAATCCACAAAACTACAACTATCTTATATTTGATAAAGGGGCTAAAAGCATGCAATGGAGGAAGGATAGCATCTTCAACAAATGGTGCTGGGAAAACTGGAAATCCATATGCAACAAAATGAAACTGAATCCCTTTCTCTCGCCATGCACAAAAGTGAATTCAAAATGGATCAAGGAACTTGATATCAAATCAGAGACGCGCCGTCTGATAGAAGAAAAAGTTGGCTACGATCTACAGTCAGTGGGGTCGGGCTCCAAATTCCTCAATAGGACACCCATAGCACAAAAGTTAATAACTAGAATCAACAAATGGGACTTACTCAAACTAAGAAGTTTTTTCTCAGCAAAAGAAACAATAAGAGAGGTAAATAGGGAGCCTACATCCTGGGAACAAATCTTTACTCCTCACACTTCAGATAGAGCCCTAATATCCAGAGTATACAAAGAACTCAAAAAATTAGACAATAAGAGAACAAACAACCCAATCAACAAATGGGCCAAGGACCTGAACAGACACTTCACAGAGGAGGACATACAGTCAATCAACAAGTACATGAAAAAATGCTCAACATCTCTAGCTGTCAGAGAAATGCAAATCAAAACCACCCTAAGATACCATCTCACTCCAGTAAGATTGGCAGCCATTAGGAAGTCAAACAACAACAAGTGCTGGCGAGGATGTGGGGAAAAGGGTACACTTGTACATTGCTGGTGGGACTGCAGATTGGTGCAGCCAATTTGGAAAGCAGTATGGAGAGTTCTTGGAAAGCTGGGAATGGAGCCACCATTTGACCCAGCTATTCCCCTTCTTGGTCTATTCCCTAAAGACCTAAAAAGAGCATGCTACAGGGACACTGCTACATCGATGTTCATAGCAGCACAGTTCACAATAGCAAGACTGTGGAACCAACCTAGATGCCCTTCAATAGACGAATGGATAAAAAAAATGTGGCATTTATACACAATGGAGTATTACTCTGCATTAAAAAATGACAAAATCATAGAATTTACAGGGAAATGGATGGCATTAGAGCAGATTATGCTAAGTGAAGCTAGCCAATCCCTAAAAAACAAATGCCAAATGTCTTCTTTGATATAAGGAAAGTAACTAAGAACAGAGTAGGGACGAAGAACAGGAGAAGAAGATTAACATTTAACAGGGATGAGAGGTGGGAGGGAAAGGGAGAGAGAAGGTAAATTGCACGGTAATGGAAGGAGACCCTCAGGGTTATACAGTGGAGGGGGTAGAGAGAGAGGAGGGGAGGGGAGGGGAGAGGTGGGGAGGGGGGAGGGTGGATGATGGGAAAGGCAGCGGAGCACAACAGACACTAGTATGGCAATTTGTAAATCAATGGATGTGTAACTGATGTGAATCTGCAATCTGTGTATGGGGTGAAGGTGGGAGTTCATAACCCACTAGAATCAAAGTGTGGAATATGATATGTCAAGAAATTTGTAATGTTTTGAACAACCCACAATAAAAAATTAAAAAAAAAAAAAAAAAAAAAAAAAAAAAAAAAAGAAAAGACAGTAGAATGAAACAGACATTATTACTTTATGTATATGTGTGACTGCATGACCAATATGATTCTAGAACATGTATACTCAGAAAAATGAGAAATTATATTCCATCTATGTATACCAAAGTACATAAATGCATTCTACTGTCAAGTATAACTAATTAAAACAAATTTTTAAAAAAAGAGGAAAGAAAAGAATACAAATAATAATAAATGCTGGAGGGGATGTGGAGAAAAAGAAACACTTTTACAGTGTTGATAGGAGTGTAAATTAATACAACCACTCTGGAAATCAGTATGGAGGTTCCTCAAAAAACTAGGCATGGAATCACTTCATGACCCAGCTATGCCACTCTTTGGTATTTATCCTGAAGAATTAAAGTCTTCATACTACATGCATACCCATGTTTATAGCACCATAATTTACACTAGACAAACTATATAAAACCAGCCTACTTGTCTATTAGTAGATGGATGAAGAAAATGTGGTATATATACAATCGGAGTTTTATTCAGCCATAAAGAAAAATGAAATTATGTCATTTGTAGGAAAATAGATGGAACTAGGAACTGAAATAAGCAAAATAAGACAGTCAAAAGGTCAAGGATCATGTGTTTCCTCTCATATGTGAAATCTAGAGAAGAAAAAGGAAAAGAAAGGCAAGGTATGATCACATGAAAAGCAAAGGAGGATCAGTAGAGTAGAGGAAGAGACCAGAAGGTGAAAGGAAAGGAGGGAGTGGGGAAGCACTGGTGAGGGATATTAAGTAAATTATATTGTTATATTGCATGCATGTACTAGTATTGTAACAGCATTCCACCATTATGTACATAAAATGTACCAATAAAAAAGAAGAAAAGAATGACTTTTTGAAATTTGTTCTTTTTAGATATACATGACAATAGAGTGTACTTTAACATATTATACATACATGCATTATAACTTATTCTAATTAGGATCCCATTCTTGTGGTTGTGCATTATGCGGAGTTTCACTAGTCATGTATTCATATATGAACAAGGGAAGTTATGTTTGATTCATTCTACTGTCTCTCCTATTCCTATATCCCACCCTTCCCTTTGTTCCCTTTGTCAAATCCAGTGATAGCTGTTGTTTTAAAATAGGAGAAAAATTTAATAAAAAATAGAAAATATCAGGAATGAAGGCATAATCTGTAGTGTCAGTGCTATAATTAAGCCTAGTATAGTAAGGGTTAAGAAGTTTTTTTTTTTTTTTTTTTTTTTTTTTGCTTTAGCAACCTAATGGTCAAAGGTAACCTATGAGAGAAATTTCTGTAGTTGAATTGGGATAGTGAATTAAGAAATAAATCTGTGATGAAGAAGCCGAAAGAGTTTAGTAAACTGAAGGAACACAAGAGAGAAGTTATTAGAAGACTGAGGGTTTTTCTTCTCTCGCTCTCTCCTCTCTCCTCTCTCCCTTCTCTTTCCTCTCTCTTTGAATAAGAAGACTATAGAGTATAAGAAAGTTTAAGAGGGTAAAAGGGTTCCATAAGCAGGATAGATTTACCAGTTGGAGAAGGGGAAAGAGAATAGAGAAGTCAAAAATGTGATCCAAAATATTAACATGTGGGTAGATTGTTAGACTTGTCTGAAAGACATAATGATAAATGATTAGGAGGAAGCTGAACCTGGCAGCCTCAGGCCTGTGGCTTAAGGGAAGCAGAACTAATGGATAAAAGAGGTAGTAAGTGGAAAAATATAATATTTTGGCTTCCTAAATATTTGGTCTTTATTAAAAGGCAAATAACTTATAAAAATAGACTTGGAAACGTGAAACCAGTATTTCTCAGAAGATAAAAGCAGATGAAAAGATGCACTTTTATTTTTGGCAATAAACCTATAAGTTTTCTAAAAACTAAAATTTGTCCTGTGAAAAAAGAAATATAGAGATTGTTAGGATTGTTGCTTTCTTAGAACAAATGAAAGAGGTGAGAAAACTTAGGACCGTAAATGTTTTAAATCATTTCCTCTGATAATGCAAAGCTTATTACCAAGTCACTTAAGTGTAATTTGAACTTTTTGTTGCAGAAAATTAGTCTGCTCATTTGGTGAGTGTATTCCAAGACTAAGAAAATTATGGTGAATCTATTTTTATGTTTTGCCTGTCAGGTTTTAAGATAACCATGTGCAGATAAAGAAAAAACTCCATAATTTTATAATGAATGTAACTT
Organism: Marmota monax; assembly: GCF_021218885.2. Lineage (NCBI taxonomy): Eukaryota > Metazoa > Chordata > Mammalia > Rodentia > Sciuridae > Marmota > Marmota monax. Next base: position 3,081,034 of record NW_026695236.1, on the reverse strand, counting down.
GTATGGGGTAGTATGAGCTGAACTTGTAACTGTCTAAAGTAAGGATTTAATCGTACATATCATGTGAAAAGTGATCAATTAATTTTCAAAGACTTGCTGCAACATCATTTTTATAGAAGCAAAATGATATGTTTAGGCCATTTTCTGAATGTGAATTTCATTTGTTATTTTCAATAATATCAAGGCTTTTCGAAAGTTCTCACCCATGAAATAATTCATGTGGCTGTAAAAACTTAGAGTATATATTCCCAAATGAAAATAAAGGTTTTTAACAGTATATATGTTCCTAAACCTATCTTTAAAAGTTATTTAACCTATTAATGAATTTATAAAACATACTTGGAGTATGGTGAAGTGGTACTGTTTGTAGAAAAACAATATTTATGGTAATATTTATTTGGGAAAATACATTGATGTCCAGTATGCTAGAGGTAAAGCACAATGATTGGGAATTATCTATTTCTGAGTTACTATACAGAAATCATGTTAGACACAAGAGTTCAGAGCATGGGGAATGGGAAATAAATGGATAGATGAATAGGATTAGAGCTTTTAGGAAGAGAATGGATTAAAAAAAAAAGGACTAATCTTGCAAATTGTGGAACCTAGGGTTTGGGTTTATGGTTTAAACCGGGACTGTCCCTTTCATGGCTATTTATATATTTTTCTTTCTTCTTGTGTATCTCCTCCCCACCCTGATACCATTTTGACTAGAGGAATTTGGGGGCAGCACAGTAAGTGGAATGGAGAAGGGGTATTGGAGGTATAGGGTACATTCATGCTGTTTGAGACGTGGCAGGAATAGGACAGTTCAGAGAGCAATGTATTGGCCTGAAATGCAGAACAGCAAGATTTTGCCATCCTCTTCTCTCTTGTCAGCCTTACTTTTAACTAGATATGAGTTTACCCATCAAAAAGTCAATTTAGAAATCTAGAAAGATTAAAATGTGTGAAGAATATAACCAAAAAGGATATCTTTTCCCATTCATAATCTAATTTTTTTAGGCATAATATTGTGCCATTATTATATCAAAACTAAATAAAGCTGCAGGTGACCCTTTAAAAGTATGTGCAAGCACCTTTTCATCATCTTTTCATAGCCAAATAGCTGCCAAGCATTTGATCCTCTTCCATGTAACAGACTGTCTCATTTCCTGCCTGTAGGGGATGGAGCAAAGGTGGAGAGGATGGGTAAGAGTAAACAATTACTTGAAGCAGAGGCATCAAAGGAGACGTTTGCTTTTTAGCTAGAATAGCTCTTCTTTGGGTCTTTAGTGTACTTATAATTTACTATTTTTCCAGATATACTAATTATCAGCAGGTTGGTAAATTATAAAATTGGGAAGGACTTTGTAGCTTTCTAATGAATACATTAGTGTTTCAGGTATCTATTGAAAAATGTGACCTGAAGACCTGTTTGTTATTACAAAGTGTAGGTTGCTTGCTGTTTCCATGTAAGTTTCCTTTTTCTTAAAGGAGTCTTTAATAGGGATCTTTTCTTTTTTTTTATTTTTTATTTTTTTTTTAAATTTTTTATTGTTGGCTGTTCAAAACATTACATAGTTCTTGATATATCATATTTCACAATTTGATTCAAGTGGGTTATGAGCTCCCATTTTTACCCCATATACAGATTGCAGAATCACATCAGTTACACATCCATTGATTTACATATTGCCATACTAGTGTCTGTTGTATTCTGCTGCCTTTCCTATCCTCTACTATCCCTCCTCCCCTCCCCTCCCCTCCCCTCCCCTCTTCTCTCTCTGCTCCCTCTACTGACATTCGTTTGTCCCCCTTATATTATTTTTCCCCTTCCCCTCACTTCCTCTTGTATGTACTTTTGTATAACTCTGAGGGTCTCCTTCCATTTCCATGCATTTTCCCTTCTCTCTCACTTTCCCTCCCACCTCTCATCCCTGTTTAATGTTAATCTTCTTCTCATGCTCTTCGACCCTACTCTGTTCTTAGTTACTCTCCTTATTGGTACCAAAACAGGCGGGTGGACCAATGGTACAGAATAGAGGACACAGAAACCAATCCACAAAACTACAACTACCTTATATTTGATAAAGGGGCTAAAAGCATGCAATGGAGGAAGGATAGCATCTTCAACAAATGGTGCTGGGAAAACTGGAAATCCATATGCAACAAAATGAAACTGAATCCCTTTCTCTCGCCATGCACAAAAGTTAATTCAAAATGGATCAAGGAGCTTGATATCAAATCAGAGACACGCCATCTGATAGAAGAAAAAGTTGGCTACGATCTACATACTGTGGGGTCGGGCTCCAAATTCCTCAATAGGACACCCATAGCACAAAAGTTAATAACTAGAATCAACAAATGGGACTTACTCAAACTAAAAAGTTTTTTCTCAGCAAAAGATACAATAAGAGAGGTAAATAGAGAGCCTACATCCTGGGAACAAATCTTTACTCCTCACACTTCAGATAGAGCCCTAATATCCAGAGTATACAAAGAACTCAAAAAATTAGACAATAAGAGAACAAACAACCCAATCAACAAATGGGCCAAGGACCTGAACAGACACTTCTCAGAGGAGGACATACAGTCAATCAACAAGTACATGAAAAAATGCTCACCATCTCTAGCAGTCAGAGAAATGCAAATCAAAACCACCCTAAGATACCATCTCACTCCAGTTAGATTGGCAGCCATTATGAAGTCAAACAACAACAAGTGCTGGCGAGGATGTGGGGAAAAGGGTACACTTGTACATTGCTGGTGGGACTGCAAATTGGTGCAGCCAATTTGGAAAGCAGTATGGAGATTTCTTGGAAAGCTGGGAATGGAGCCACCATTTGACCCAGCTATTCCCCTTCTCGGTCTATTCCCTAAAGACCTAAAAAGAGCATGCTACAGGGACACTGCTACATCAATGTTCATAGCAGCACAATTCACAATAGCTAGACTGTGGAACCAACCTAGATGCCCTTCAATGGATGAATGGATAAAAAAAATGTGGCATTTATACACAATGGAGTATTACTCTGCATTAAAAAATGACAAAATCATAGAATTTACAGGGAAATGGATGGCATTAGAGCAGATTATGCTAAGCGAAGCTAGCCAATCCCTAAAATAGGGATCTTTTCAAATGAAGACCAAAATTATAAATGTCTTTGAATTAAATTTTATATTTCCTTTAAACTCCAATAGTTCTTCATGACAGTACTGGTATGGATTCTTATCTCAATCTTCAGTATTCACTAAGAAACTATTGATAATTAAGATAATACAGATATGATTAAATGAATGACTTCAAACATCATTTAATTTCAAGTTCTGGAATCTTCTTTCATGTGCTAAGATATCTTCTTCATGTTTATGGAAAAACATTACTAGTTACAGAATGTTCTTGACTAGTTTTTTTTCTGCTACAGAAGCTCAAATTTGAAACAGTTAAATTTAACTGCTTGTTTACCATTTATGAGGAATGCTATATAATACACTATGTCCTTTTCAAGCCTAACTTTCTTTTTTCTATTATTTTCAACTGATCAAGTTTTCTTAGAGATAATCAAAGGACAGAGTATAGTATAGCAGAGATGTTTAAGGATATGGGGTTCAACTATCTTGGTTCAAATCCTTTCTTCATTTTACTTATTTTAGATCTTGGGTAAATTACTTAGCCTCCCTGTGCTTCATGGCTCTTCTTTTAAATGAAGGTTGTGTGAGTATTAAATGCCTATTGCATAGTAAGTACTCAAAATGCATTAGTCATTTTATTATTTAAATATGAGATGTAAAGATGATAGATGATTCTATTTATATTTCATGTCCCAAACAGGCAAATTTATTGAGATAGAAATTATATTGATGATTGTGTAGGGCTAAGGTTGTTGGGAAAAATGAGGAATGAGTACTACTGGGAATGTTTATTGTTTTAGGAGGGATGAAAATATTCAGAAGTAATTGTGGTTATTGTATTTACAAGTGTGTGAATATACAAAAACCCACTGGCTGAATCAGTTTAAGTAGTGAGTTGTTTAATATGTGATTTATAGCTGAATAAAGCTGCAAATATATTCTCAAATATAAGTCTAGGGCATTTTTGTTCAAACTCAAAAGTCAAAGATGGTCAGATACAAATTGTCAATACAAGAATGTACCTATGAAGTTCCATGCTAATAATACATTCCCTTTCAATTTGAATGAAAGTTAAATTTGCAGTTTTTTTGAAATATATATTACTAGTTCATAACTTGATTTTATTTTGAACATAGATTTGATAGATTCTATTTGATTATAAATCCATATTAATTTTATTTTGAAGTATCAATATTTTATTTTACTATATGTTCTGTTTATTTTGGGGAGAGGGTATTTTAAAATCACTGTCTCAACCTACTTGCCATGGATAATTTTGAATTGAATAGAAAGGTATAGAGGAAAATTATACTAATATTATTTGTATTTTATTGTACTTTTCCTCTTTCATCATCTAATCTCTAGACATTTTCCAAAAGTATTACAGCCAAAATTTGGAAATATTTGAGATTACTCCAGTGCCTGTCTTTCAAACTGCAAATGAAACATTCATATTTGGAGGTTTATTTTTCAACCTGATATAGTGTCTAGGCCTATACCATCTCTATCAAAGCCCAGATGAATCCTACAGTAAAACAGTATTTTGTCCATCATTATCAATTTTAAGGAAAAATTCTGTTTCCAATGTGTGATTGAGTCACTGAACCAGGAAGGTATTTACCTGCAAGGTGAGTAGTAGAAATGGGAGAAGCTTTTAAGTTCTAAAATTTCAGTCTTCTCTGTTAAGAATCTTCCATAGAGGAAGGAAGAAGTTGGTCTCCTCACTTTTTTATATTCCCTTGTCAATCACAAAACTTTTGTACTGGTCAAGCCTTGATGGTGACTGAATACTGGCTATTTATCATGTTCCTGTTATTCTAAAATGAAAAATAAATGGAGGAGGAAAATACAGGTTTGGATTCTCAGGCCTCATGGCAGCTCAGAATCTCTGAATCTTGGCTGCTCTGGAATGCTTTCTGAAATGATCTGATCACTAAGTTGAAAATTCAGCCCTTAGTGGTTTTGAGCTCCATAGGTACATTCAGAATAAGAATGATATTAAAATTCAGATGACAGAAAGCAATTAAGTTTATCAGATTTGATTTCTTTAATCTGTCACCAAAGCCTCAAGCTCTAATATTGGAAGCACAATTGCTATCATAACTTCTGTTTCTTCCTTGAATGTTAAAAAATGCTTTTTGAATTCATATCAAATTATAATTTTGCAGGTATATGTCCTTGCGAGTGCCATTTTAAGATACTTGCAGAAAGTTTTTAAATGAAAGACAAGACTCTTTTCCTGACTTTTGAAAACCATCACAAATTCTCCTGATATAAAACATGAAGGAAAATTTATTATAGCAAGCTTAATTTGTAAAGTTATTGGAATTCTTAGAGTTGTATAATCACTAAAGTTAAGTTTTTGATCACTTTGCTGAATTTACTGTCTATTTCTTTTGGATTATCTTTTACCTCATAGTTTTCTATTCTATTTAAATGACTAGGAAGAACTGTGTGAATGAATGTGAGTTGGATTTAGCTTTCACCTTCTTAAAAGAATGTAGGCCTAATGTTTTTTTTAAAAAGGTGTTAATTTTTAATTTTCTGCTTTAGAAAAGCACTGAAATAAAATAGCACTGATAACAATGCTAAACAAAGACTTTTGTTATCATAGGAGATATTTCTCTTTATTAATTCTCAAGTACCCACTTATTAATAAACTGCTACAAATAGCAAATTCCCAGATGATGCCAGTGCTCCTGGTCCTGGGATTGCATGCTCAGCTGCAAGTCATATTAATAAATCAATTATCTAATTTTCCTTAAAATCTGTAATTTTAAAGAATCTAAAAGCATTTAATTCCACTACCTCTGTTGGCAGCACATTTAAATTGTTAATAACAAGTAGAGTCAAGTCATTTTCTTCAAACATCTTTAATCTCTGTGACAAAAAGTGAATCAATTTCCCTATTGTCCTTTTCTCAGTTGAAACAGAAACAGCTATTCAAAATTGCTTCAGATGCTCAAAGCTTATTAGGCCTCCCCCTTTAATTTATTCTCAATATCAATTTTCTTTAACATTTCCATACACACACACACACACACACACACACATACACACACATATATGTTTCCATATATGTAATGTAAAAATCATGAGCATGTTATTGAATTATTTAGTAGATGAACTGATTGAATTCTTTCTGATTCAAAGTTTATCATTAATCAATCTGTGAAAAAAAGAATTATAGAAGTAAGTTTCCTGTTTCTTTTTTAAGAAATTTGTTAATTGTATAAAAAATTACTAAGATCTCTTAAAAATTTATATGACCTCTTGAATTCCCTCTTCATTCTTCTCTTTTCAGTTGAAACTATCCTAACAGTTTGCATGCATCCTTCCAGAATTCTTTCTAAATATCCCTACATATCTAAGTTTGTTTGATTTTTAAAATTTTTTTTTAGTTGTAGATGAACATATAGTATCTTTACTTATTTTTATGTGGTACTGAGGATCGAACCCAGTGCCTCACACATGCGAGGCAAGTACTTTAACACTGAGCTACATCCCTAGCCCAAAGTTTGTTTGATTTTAAAAATAAGATAACATGTTATACATTTTTCTGTAGTGGTTTTCTATTTAATAATGTATGACGGGATTTTCTTCATATACCAGTACATATACTTCTACTTCATTGTTTTGGGGGATTACAAAAAGTCTATGAATAATTTTTAAAACCCTTTCAACAGACAGTTGTACTGTTTATAGTTTTTCACTATTATAAGCTGTACAGCAATGAATTTTTTTAAAAAAAAATCCGTCAATGTTCCAGTATTTCTGTAGGCTAAAAAATTACCCACACATATATTCTCTGAATCATATGAACTAGCCATGTTTTATTTTATTAGATATTGTGAGATTATCCTCCAAAAAAGTTGGTACCAATTTAATTTCCTTTCAAAATGGTTTATTGATTCTGACATGCTAGTTTATGTGAATAATTTTTATACTGTGAATCAAATGAGCTAAAAGTAATGCTTCATTTTTTTCATTGTTAGTATTTTTCCCTGACTAGTGAAGTGGAACATCTTTTAATCAATTCATTAGCTATTTTGATTTCATATCTTCTTCTTTTATTTTTATTTTTTTTTATTTCTTGTGCTGACTTGTAGGAACAATTTATATGCTATTAGTATTCATTTTTTTTCCTTTTGTATTGTTGTAACAGGCAGCTAGTATAAATAATAACTCCATCTGAGTGGCATGTAACATCAAGGGTGTTTGTTGTCTGATCAGCTGTGTTTCAAGGTCTGTGGGATGGATGGGATAATTCTGCTCCTCACATATTTATTCTGAGCCCAAGTTGATGAGAAGAAAGCTATGCAAGGAAATCTGTGCTCATGACAGTGCCATGAGATTTGTTATCATTGAGTTTATCTGTAAAATATCATGATTACATTAACAAGTACAACTGACAAACACACTTTGGGGCAAACTCAGCTGACTGTAGGCATATGTGTTACCTAACTAATGTGAATATAGAGGTGTATATGGTCATTTTGGGGAGTGGTGTTTTGTCTTTGGACAATTGGTGTAAACATCTCATGTTTTACAGAGAGAAAATGGGGAAACTGGGAAATCTTTCTTATTAAATGCAGTCCCTTAAATGGAGACTGGAGTTATTTTACTGTAAATAATACATTTAAAATACTTATCAATGTCTCGGTCTACATCTTTTGTCACTGTAGTATAATTATTGCTGTCCTCTTTTCTGTTCTTTTAGAATTTCTTACATGCTTTTTTTTCAGTTTTTGGATCCTACTTTTTTGGCTTGTTAATTATTATAATAGAGTTAAACTATATTCATACTTTTACTGTAAGAACAAGTTGATGTAATTGCCATATATCTTGGTGCTTATATATCCTAGTCTAAAAATAACTGAAGTTAAAAAATCATAGATAATGTACTGAGTTAGTATTCTTTTAAGTATTTTATTCTTTAAGGTGAATAACAGTGATTGTGTTCATAGAAAATCATAATTTTTTTTTTGTGGTATAGAGGATTGATCCCAGTGCCTTGTGCATGCTATGCAAGTTTTCCACCACAGAGATAGATCCTCATCCCTGTATTTATTTTGTTTTGATATAGGTGTTACTAAGTTGCCGAAACTGGCCTTGAACTTGTGATTCTCCTGCTTTACCCTCCTGAGTACCTGGGATGACAGGTGTACACCAACATCCCTGGCCAAGGATCACAAATTTTTAGAGCAGAAACCAAATTATAGATTATGTAATACAGCATTGCCACTTTGCTAGTGAAGAAATTGAATCTTCAAGAATTTTTGTGACTTCTCCTAGATCATTGCAACAATTAGTGCTACATGTAGAAGTAGACTTTTGAATAATTTGCTTTAAAATACCCCATATTATTTTTAAACAATTGAATATTTTGGAATTCATGTGAAGGGGCATCAGAAAGACTAAGTATTATCTTTGTACTCTTCAATACTACCATGTAATGTGAAGTTTGTAAGAAAGAAAAGACAAAAATTAAACAGAAAGACATAGAAATTAAGGAAGATAGAAATTTGGTCAAATCTTTCTTAATGTATATTTTGGATTCTGCACAATAAATAAATAGTACCATCTCATGGGACTATGTTTCTGTTTAAAATAGTAGATATTTTTTATTATTGCCATTAGAAATCCTTGAAATTCCTTCCTTGTGACTAAATTTTCAACCAGGTAGAAGGAAAATTGCTGCTTTATAGTCAGATGGCTATGGTTTCTGTTTCTATGTTTCAAAACCTCCATTCGTATCCCCAATATCACCCTATTTCTTTTCCTGTTTTCTGATTTTGCTTAATTTATAATATCAAGGAAATAGCTAGTAATACATTATGGCACCTAACATTTAGCAATCCATCCTATCATTTTACATGTGACCAAGGGGCCTATGACTGACTTTTTAGGATTGAATTAAATATATCTTACTATTTCCTTATGCAATATTCATAAAATGTTAAAAGAAAGAGCTATATTTTATAGTAGCATATTTTTATAATCATTCTGATTTTTGTCATGAATCAATCACTTTTTAAATTAAATCTTTGATATATATTGAAGATTTATATGAACAGTCTGTGCCTTTTAAGGATTTGAGCTATTTAAGCTCTACAATATAGTTCCATTCTTAAACTCACTAATAGAATAAATTCGTCATTCAAATTTATTCTTCAATTCTTTGATAGGTTAATTTCATCCTGAAAGTCAGAAACATTCTTAAACTTTATTTTCTGTTCAATAGCTGAAAACTATTTGAAATTTTATAAGATGGGTTTGAAATTATGTTGTCATATAGGTTTTATATTATTTTCCATATCACATTGACAATAATAATAATAAGCTACAATTGAAATAGGAAACTTTAACATAAAAAAGAAATTGGAACACTACTAACAGCTGTTGGCATAAAATATTATCTTCCCATGAGTCCCTTTTCTTAGTTTACCAAATCTGAATTCTTTTTCTTTTCTGCTTAATCTTACTTGTTTCTTCTTGTTCAATATATGAATAATTGTGACTAATCTGATCACATATACCTTGTATAAAGTTCTCTTGTGTCTAAAAGTATCCTTTTCAAACCATAATTTCTTTATCTGGACAATATCATCCAAATCTGTTGCTCTGATCTTGACATTTGGCCCAGTTTCTAACTCTACAAATCTGTTTCCTAATCTTGACCATTGAACTTTTTGTTTAATATTTCTCTTCTTTTTTAGAACCCTCTTTTTACTTTTTTTCACCTGTTTTGTCTTTTCTGTGAGTTGGCATGTTGCATATTCCCTTATCCACAAGGTGGGACTAATTACACAGACCACATTTTGGTATAGCTACTTTCTTTCAGTGCCCAATTTTATTTGGAATGTATAATGATTTCTAAAATGCTAATATGCTCTAATTTTAACTTATCAATATTCTTAATGTATTTGTAATATTTTTTTCCTATAAGAAATAGCTGAAATTTCTTGGTATGCAACTTAAGTGAAAGATTTTTAAATTCTTACGGGAAGAATTAAGGTATACCAATAAAAGAGATAAAAGAATGTCTCTCAGGAATAGATATTTATCTCAATTTTGTCATCTTTGAAGGAATCACATACTAATAGGAACTTTTCATGTACATAGTATATAAGCCCATGATGGCTTAAATATTTCACAATACTTGTCTCTGTCTCCTGGACCTTCAGGTCCAGTCTGTTCTTTTCTTGCACTAGAAAGTCCTCTATGAATGGTAGGCTTTTATGGAAAAAAAAAGTAGCTAGCTAATATTTATTGAGTACTTTCTATGTGCAAGGCTCTGTACTAGGTGTTTAGTAAATGGTACTGGGTTAATCCTTACCACTACCAGAAGAGGGTAGGTATTTAAATTTTCTCCGTTTTATGGCCAAGGAAAATGAAACATTAAGAGGTTAAGTAACTTGCCAGGGTTTATATAACTAGAAAGAAACAAAACTTGGATTTTGAATTTGGTTTTTCTCTAACTTTGGAACCTTTCTCTTCATTACTCAGTCTACCTGATTAAACCAGTATGCCCCATTCTTTTCCATCATCATGTAATATGTAGAAAATATTTTGCATGTGTTTGTATAGCATAGTGATGCTGCACAGAGCTGGAGGCAACTGACTTGTAGATTCCAGCCTACCTGAAGCTTCCCCCTCTCCAAATCAGGTCAAGCAAAGAGGGCATCAGAACCTGGACATTCAACCAGTACTGGCAAGCACATATACTGGGAACACTACAATGTCTGTCTCCAAAAGGTGGGGATGAGATAAATGCCTCTGTCAATGAAACACTATTAGGTACCAAGAAACTTTTTTAAAAATATATTTAATTGATTTTATTTTTAAAACACATGACAGTGGAATGCATTGCAATTCTTATTATACATATAGAGCACAATTTTTCATATTTTTGTTTGTATATAAAGTATGTTCACACCAATTCATGTCTTCATACATGTACTTTGGATAATAATGTCTATCACATTCCACCATCCTTGCTAACCCCCCCCCCCCCGCCCTCTCCCTGCCCCTCCCACCCCTCTGCCCTATCTAGAGTTCATCTATTCCTCCCATGCTCTCCCTCCCTACCCTATTAAGGGTCAGTTACCTTATATCAGAGAAAACATTCACTTAGCATTATTTTCTCCAAAGCCATCCATTTACCTGCAAATGTCATGATTTTATTCTCTTGTTGCTGAGTAATATTCCATTGGGTATGTATGTCACATTTTTTAAATCCATTCATCTACTAAGGGGCATCTAGTTTGTTACCAAGAAACTTTAATGATGATGATGTGCCTCAACTTTGCTATGTTCTTATCTCTATTTTTCCCCTCTTCCCTATCTACTATAGGGTTTAGTTTTGCTCACCTGGGAAATATTTATGAACCTATGTGCTTTGGTAGTAGACTCAGTCTGATACAGGAGATGATATTTTTATATATATTATTTCACATGGTATTGATACGTTACAAAACAGTGGTATAAACAAGTGCAAAGAATGGAAAGGACAAGTGTTAGTTTTAACCAGGGAAAGTAGTGGGTGCTTCTCTAGTAAATAGTATCAGATATAAGCCCTAAAAGAACAACTGAATTTAAATATAAGAGAGATTGATGGTGAAGTTAATGAAGCAGAATAGTCAGGAGCATCAGGATAAATTTAGAGGTTGGAAATGTTTGCATATTAAAGAATAAAGAAAGGAGGGAGCTGAGATCTCTTTCTTGCCCTCATTGTTCCTTCTAATCTTGACCTTTTTTTTTTCTTCCTCTTAACAGTCAGTTTTCTCAAATTAGTTGAATTTCTTGAATGCCACTATAGTCTGATTTCTTCTCCATAGTTCCTCGGAAATTGATTTTTCTGAGAGCATAAAAAACACCCTCTATCTAAATCTAATTGTCATTCATTTGTCCCCCTTGTATTATTTTTCCCTTTCCCCTCACTTCCTCTTGTATGTACTTTTGTATAACCCTGAGGGTCTCCTTCCATTTCCATGCAATTTCCCTTCTCTCTCCCTTTCCCTCCCACCTCTCATCCCTGTTTAATGTTAATCTTCTTCTCATGCTCTTCGACCCTACTCTGTTCTTAGTTACTCTCCTTATATCAAAGAAGACATTTGGCATTTGTTTTTTAGGGATTGGCTAGCTTCACTTAGCATAATCTGCTCTAATGCCATCCATTTCCCTGCAAATTCTATGATTTTGTCATTTTTTAATGACAGTAGAGGGGGTAGAGAGAGAAGAGGGGAGGGGAGGGCAGGGGAGGGGGGATAGTAGAGGATAGGAAAGGCAGCAGAACACAACAGACACTAGTATGGCAATATGTAAATCAATGGATGTGTAACTGATGTGATTCTGCAATCTGTATATGGGGTAAAAATGGGAGTTCATAACCCACTTGAATCAAAGTGTGAAATATGATATATCAAGAACTATGTAATGTTTTGAACAACCAACAATAAAAAATTAAAAAAATAAATCTAATTGATATTTTTATTTTCATGTCTTACAAGATTTCACAGCTACTTAGAACTTTTTTGCCCACTTCTTACCTCTTATGATACTTACACTCAGTGAAATAATGTTCTTTTTATACTCTTGTTTTTTCTCTCTCTAATCATTCTTCTTTCTCCTCTTCATATCTTCTTTCTTGTACCATTCTTTAAGTATTATGCATTGAACATTCTAGGACCTCAGCTTTTCTCACTTTTTATGCTATGTTGGTAATCTTATAAACGTCTATGGTTTTATTTCTGTTCATATAATGATAATACCCTAACTATGTTTACTGTCTCTGCTTCAATCCATCTCCTAACCCTTTTCTCCCTCCAAATCTGTATTTTAGCGAATGGACCTGTATTGAAAATTTAGGCATCATTCTAAACTCCTGCAATATTCAGTCAACAGGAACCATCTATTTTACCTCCTTAGTATGCCCTAAATTCATGAGATTCTTTTCACCCCTACTACCAGTGTGCTACTCCAAAAATCAAGGACCTCCATTGCCCAAGGTAGACCTCCCTTCTAATAGTTTCCATGCTTCTATTCTCTCCTGTCCAATTTGTTTCCTGACTATAACAAGGAAAGCAATTATGGCACTGTGCTTTCAGCTTAAAGTCACAATGGATTTCTTGCTCTCAGAGTAAAGCCTAAGCTCCTATTAGTGGTTTATATGTAGAATTTGAGTCTGTTGACTAGATTTGAGTCTACATACTAACTTTGTGAGCTTGGGTAAGTTATTTGTTTTCCCTTTGCCTCAGTTCTTTGTTGTGTTAAAAGGGGACTAATATTAGCTAGTTTGCTGTGTTAAAAGGGGACTAATATTAGTGTGTAGAATTTTGCTAGGATTGAACAAGGAAGGTTTGTTAAAACATTGCCTGATAAATAGTAATTAGTCAATAAATGTTAATTATTGTTTCTATTATTGTTACCCAGGTACATTATCTTAAAAAATCCCCCAAAATCTCATCTTTGACATTATATAATGTAGTCATTACTGATTAAAAGCCAAGAATTTCTATAACTTCGTCAGAGGGAACATTTGGTAATCAGAGTTTCTTGTAGACACATACTAACAAAAAATGAATAGTGTGTATGTTGCATATGAAATGAGAAAATAGATAAGGGAACACCTTGGGAGTTGAAGAGGAAGAGAATAGAATAGTATGTGAAGTTTTGATGTGTCCTTAAAGGAAGGCAAGGGAAGTTACAGCAGCAGCTAATAATTATTGAGTCCTTATTATGTGATTGTGTTAAAACACTTTGTGTACTTTACATACTCAAAAGACCTTTAGCAAAGATTATTTCTAGCCTTATTTTACAAATGAGGAAACCAAGGCTTAAAAGATTAGGCAGTTCTATGAAATGTAGAGCCACAGTTGAAATCCAGACATATGCCAAAGAAGTCCTATAATTATTAGTACCATAAAATGCTTTTCCTTTTCTGTCACAAGTCTTTTGAGATTCTATAAATAAACACACACAGAGTATTTAAGAATAATTTAGAGTTATTTTAAATTCATATACAATACAGCAATTTATTCATTTTTTTCATGTATACAGTTTATTCTGCAAGTAACTTTCTGTTTCAGTGTATAGAAAGAAAAACATTAGCAAACATCAATGCCTTGCAACATGAAATTTTTTGGAAGAATATGATAGGCAGTGTTCAACTATAAGAAAATGAATATTTGGATGTATTATTTTAGGCTTTTCCAGCAAGACACTCTAAAGTACGATTAAAGAAACATGTCAAATATATCTATCTTTTTGGTGACCTTTTGTAACTTTATGAATGTGGAAAAGAATAAATATCTTATTAATAATTTAGAAGTTCTATTCAAGCTTGATTTTACCTTACTAAATACTAATAATATTATACTGAAAGTAGAGCATTAGGAATAGACTTTTGGGGCTGAGGGTATAGCTCAGGGGTAGAGTGCTCACCTCACCTGCACAAAGCCCTGGGTTCAATCCCCAGCACCACACACACACACACACACACACACACACACAAAAAAAAAGGAATAGAACTTTTGGTTGAATATATTTAGGATGTATTAGATTTTTATTTTACTTGTGACAGACTTTATATAGTGTTACATTAAGAGGTAGTTGACACCTCTAGGGGGTCATACCCTCCCCATTAGGAAATTTTATTTAACAATTGTTATTTCATTCCAAATTATTTGCATATCATTATGCCTTTTGTACAGTTTATTTTTGTTCTTTCTTAACGGAAGCTGTTAATTTTGATTTTTTGTTTTGTTTTGATAGTTTGTCCTAACAGGCCAAAACTATTCAGTTTTCAGAATATATAGTCTTTGTTTATATTATTTATTGATGAAGAAATGATAAACTATGTTCTTAATTACCAAGATATAGATAACACAACTTACCTTTAAATGAGCTCTTGTGAAGGAAATGTCTTAACTTCTTCTCATTAATATAATATGTAAAATACTAAATTTTTCCTTTATATTTTTTTCTTATGGCTATGTTAATTTGTATTATTTAGTACATTTGTGTTCTTGATGATTTCTGATTTTTCCATCTTTGTAACAATATCTTCTTGGAAAGGAAGAGTTGGGGAATGATAGTCCTTTTTCACTGTTATATTTTATCAATAATTTCTGGTTACCAATCCTGACATTTTTTTTAAGTCAAAGGTGGGGCCATATGAAACTATAAAATCTTTTTGAGACTGCATCTTGAGTGTAGAGTTAAGAGTTCTATAGTGGATTGAGCCCAATCTTAGACCAATTTGGATTTGGATTTCATTTTCACCATTTACTACTTGTTCATCCTTTAGCTATTTATTTAATCTCTTGGAGCCTATGTCTTCGTTCATAAAATGAACTAATGTGACTGTGCCTTTTCTTTTTTGGTGTTGGGTTCGAACCTTGCCAGGCAAGCACTCAACCATTGAACTACATTCCCTGCCCTGTGCCTTTTATTTTAAGGGAGTTGTTTTATTTTTATTCCAACTGTGAGGAAATGCCTGCTAGATACACCATTTAGTCATTTGGCAGCATTGATTTCCTGACCTTTGAAGGTAAGTGTAACCATGTGACTGTCTTTGACCAAAGGGATGTGAGTAGATGTGATATATGTCTCTTCTTGGCAGAAGCTTTGAAAGCTTATGCTTTAGTTGCCATAGTTCCCATTCTTGCCTTGTTCATTGAGGGGACACACACATACACACACACATACACACTGCTTATGATAGTCTGTTACTCCAAATTCATATAATATCCTCACCATAAAAGGTACTAATGTATTTTATGAGAATGTCGTGATCAAGAGGCCTGTTAGATTCTTTATGAGTATGCTTAATGGAATAATAGTGAGGGAAGGAGTCATTGTTTTGTTAGTAAAAAGCCTTTGAATTTCATGTAGTATAGAGCAACACAGGTCTGATAATAGCAAGAATAGCTATTTAACACTACTGAACGTCACAGGTCTGAGAGAAAGGTAAATTATTAGTAATTGTAGACCATGATTAATGGTATTTCATAACAAACTGGCAGTTGCTGCCGCTTATCTGGGCATCTGCTTTGCATGTTTTGGAGGCTGGGAGGGAAAGCTGTTCAGGAGACTGCAATAATTTGCATACAGTTGGGAAAATGTACACCACTTGCTGACTGTTCAATATTGAGCAAATTTTCTAATCCTTTGGTTTTGTTTTTCATAATAATGCAATGGACGTGATAATGCCTATTGATAATGTAAATATATGAGATAATGTAAATGGGATAACATAGTGACTATTTAGTTATGTGATTATAATTTAAAGGATGCTAAAAATCTTGGAATTCCTGTCTTTTTTCTTAATTGCATTTTTTTGAGAAAGATAATGCTATGCATGATTGAGACCTTCTCTCTCTACCTGATTTTAAAGATAAATAGTGCTATTCCCTTTTTAAATCAAATTAATCCTTTATAAATTTCCTTGTGTTCTTTAATATTTAAAGAAGTTCTATAGACTATGAGTTTATTGCAATGTATGAACACTTTTTGTTCCAAAGGCCTACTAAAATAGGCTGTCACAGTTGGTCATTACCAACTTCTATAATATAGACTTTCTGAAAATAGAAGATTAAATTGAATTTCTTCGTCAACAATATAATTATTATATTCAGATTTACATATATAAACTATACTTTTAATATTTAGGTATAATATTTCTTATATGTAATGTTTCTCTTCATAGATAGGTTTTAGGGTAGAAAGCTTAAAGAAAATAAACTAGACAAAAGGCTGTTTGATGCTTATCTGGTAATTCTTTTTAATGAAGCATATTTCTTATATAGAATTCTATTTTTTCTGTTGTTTCTTTGTTTACAATTCTCTGAATATTGTTGCATAGGCAGTATCTAGATGTTACAGTAGAGGTTAAAAAATATCCCACAATCGAAAATTTATTCTAATTTATGTGAAAAGACTTTGTATACCTTATTGATTCTGTAGTAATGACAACATTTATAGATTTAATAATACATTGTTGAAACATCTGTGGCAACATAAAGATTTTAAAAGTAAATTTTAGTCTTTGAAATACTTTTATTTATTTTGGAAGAGTCCTAAATATTTTTCTTGAATTTAATGCCAAATGAGTATTGGATTTCATACTATGTATGAGTAACATGGTGTTTTAGTCAGCTTTTTCACTTCTGTGATGAAAGGACCCTACCAGAACAACTGTAGAAGAGGAAAGGTTTTTTTGGTGGCTCATGGTTTCAGAGGTCTGTATCCATAAACAGAAGGCTTCATTCCTTGGGGCTCAAGGTGAGGCAGAACAACATGGTGGAAGAGTATGATAGAGGGAAGCAGCTCACATGATGATCAGGAAGCAGAGAGAGATCTCTCTACTTGCCAGATACAAATGTATACCCCAATGCCATTCACCCAATTCCCCACCTCCTTTAGCCACACCCCACCTGCCTTCAGTTATCACCCAATTAATCCCATCAGGTTATCATTTCACTAATTGGATTAAGGCTCTAGCAACCCAGTCATTTCTTCTCTGAAATTGTCTCACACATGAGTTTTTTGGGGACATCTCACATCGAAACCATAACAGATGGTCTTATAATCAGAATTTAGGGCTCCAGAGTAATTAAACCTACCCTTGATTAGCATATAAAATTCACAGTATATGAAGGCAGAATTTTGATCTATTTGGAAAAATATGACAAATTTGTAATTATCAAGTTTTTTTAATGATATATTAAATATAAGGATTTTGTATAGTAGACACAGAAAGAAGTATGAGTGGCATAGTATTGAAAAGTGCCATATTTTAACAAATTTATAACATAACATATGTTCATTCAAAACGGACAAATCCAAGGGTTGATAATACTTTTGCTTTGTTAAGCAATCAGTAGAGTTTAAATCATAACTTTAAAGTTGTAAAGTTTACTACATGTACATGAAAGGTTTTCTGTATTTTATGGTCTTAACTTCTAGTAATAAAAAATGCCTTATAATAGAGAAGAAAATTAAATACTACATTTTTTATATTTTAACTAGAATAATTTAAAAACAGGACAGGTTCTTTTCCCTCTTAGTCTCTTATTTTGAAAAAAATTACATAGTTTTTTTCTGTATTTCTATTTATTTACACTTAATTAATTTTATTGAGTTATAATGTATAGATGGAAACTCAAGTTAAATTTTATCTTCTTAAATATTAAAGTGAATAGCTTCTCTCCACACATTTTATTTATCATAAAATGCCTATGTTGTTATAATTATTAAATTATTAGAGAAACTATTTCATTACTTAAAATATTTAAGTTAAATTTTTCTATCACTTAGATAATAAATAAAAGAGATTATATTATTTTTATAGAAAAAAAGTGTTGTTGATACTCTTGACTGAAGTTCTGAGAATTGAATTGTATAGGAGTTGAGGGAGCATCTGAGTCCATATGTACTCTATGGAAAACAGCGAATTGCAGCTAAAACATTTCCTTATGCTGTTCACTAACTTTCCATAGAGAGTGTTTCACACTTAGGTCAGCTCTTTTGGACAGAAGAAATTTAGAGCTAAAACAAATGATATTTAATGCTCATTTTATAAACCAATGGTGAGAAATCTAGCCAGAAGCCAAGAGTTTTAGTCTTTAATCTTTAACATCTGGACATGATGATTTTGGAATTGTTATACTATGAAAATATGTCTTTGTTATGACTTCGGAATATTTTCTGACGAACTCATTAAGCAGGTATGGAAGAAAACCCTGAAGTCAGACCAAGTTCCTATCATCCACGAGGACTATTGGGCTTCTTTATCTTGAAAAAAAAAAAACAAAAAACAACACAATCTTTTGTATGTTTCAGTGAGAGCCATTTTGCCACATTGCATATAAGTTAGAGTGTATTACCCCTCAATGCTTTCTCTCTCTCTTATTTTTATTCTGCCTTCTGCCCTCCAAATTGATTCCTTTCATTGAATACTACTTGAGATATTTTTAATAAGGATGGGAAGACTTCTGGTAAATAATTGGGGTATATATTCAAATATTCTCTTAAAGATACATAACCTAATTATCTGCCATTTTGATATAATAAAGATAATGAAAGATATTTGAAGTGTAAAATAGTTTTTAGGTAACTTTTATGACAAATAATCTTTGAGATAAAAAATGGAGTTCAGGTTATCTTGTATTTCATTTTATCTCTTGGGTCATATCAGTGATCATCATATACATTGAGACAATTTATTTGTTACTAGGCATCTTCCCATTTTACTTAGAACATACCTTGAGATATTGAGAAAGTTGTTTAAAATCTCTTTACATGTATTTAATGAGTAATAGTATTCTGGATTATCTTTTGAAAATAGAGATAGCTAAAAGTTTTATTGAAGACCTTTCTGTTTTTGAACAAAGTTTGAATATATTTCATGACTGAGAGTAATAAAAAGGAAATATTTATTTTGAGGATCAGCCAATTTATATATTATTGGACATAACACAGACCACCCAGAACTGAAACCTACTGTTTATAGTTAAGGATCTTAAATCTACATATGCTCTTGATGAGTCAGAGCTATCTTTGTTCCAACCAGAAAGTTTTGTGTCTGCAAAGGGTAATAATTTCACCTTCTCCACCCTTCTTCCCCCACCCTTGGCTAGTAAAAGTCTGTCAAGTAGATTATTTTATTTCCACAGGGGAAAGGCTTTTTTGGACCTCAGTAATAATAACATTGCAAAATTTCATCAGTCAAAGCCTGATGTTTAATATTGTTAGAAAACACTAGAATTATATTTTTGTTTAAAACTGTGTGTGTGTGTGTGTGTGTGTGTGTGTGTGTGTGTGTACGTACGTTTGGGCATGCAGCAGAATATATATGAATTGTTTTCAGTGAAAATTTGAAGTTTCATTTGATGCTTCATTCTCCTTTAGTCATCATCAAATTTTAGAATTCTTCAAGGATTGATTTTAAGCTAATTTTGTCTCTTATATATTTTCCTTGTAAGCAGTTTTCCCCAAACTCAGAACTTTACTACCTAATATATTAGGAAGAGAAAAAAGAAAATGATGTCAAGTGGAAGCTAGCAGATATGGATCCCCTCAATTTCCATGAGAAGGTCTTATTTGTTAGTTTCTATGTTTCTCAATAAAAGTAGGAGAATCTTTGCTAAAACTAGGGATACAGTATCAAAGGCCTAAACACAATTCATAGGGCTTGAAATATATGTTTTATGCAGTTCAGAGTAAAATGATAGGATTGCTGGGGCTGAGTCCAGGTTCAGTCAAACATGATGATCATATTGTGTGTGCTTTTCCCTAGCAGTGTATGACTGCTAAATGATTATAGGCACACAGAGGTAATCAATTTCATCCAGCATTCAAATTACACCAGATAGATGATGCAAGGACTGAATAGAACAGAGTTTTAGAGTAATAGAGTATTTTTTACGGTCATGGAATTGAAGCTGGATAAGAAGGATCTTGAATTAGAAAGCATTGATTAATGGGAAGAAATGCACAGCTAATGTATTGGTAAGCTTTTTATGGCCAAGGAATCTTCATGTTGGTTGTAATTCAGCAAGAAAATTAGAAGTAATAGAGAATGTTATTTGAAAGATGAACTGCTTAAATAAATTATTGAAGTTCAGAAAAGATGACAAGATTATAGTAGTAACTGTAAAAATAGACAGCTGAAGTGAAGTGGAGTTACTCATGGGAAAGGAGAAGGCCAGAGGACTACCTGAATCCCACATATAGGTAGTGAAGTCACCCAGAATAATGGAGGGCTTTGAGATTCGGAGAAAGTCTGTGAATTAAGTTACAAAGCCTCTCATGAATAAGGGGAAATGGAGGATTAGTAGATGTAACAGTCATGAGGAAGCAGAAGGTGGTGTGACTGAAGGGCATGAGCCTCACATGATCAGGTTCTTTACTAAAGAATTGTAAATAGCTATGAAGCTGGAAATAGGAAGCACAGAACAATGTGATAAAACAGTTTCATTTGAGATGAGTGTGATGCCTATGTGTCTTTGGGGGGACACCTAGTTTCATTAGTTTCAAAGAGAGGAAAGAAAATTTCTCTGGTGAGGTTGAGAAGGTAGATCAAGGTCAAGCAGGCAATAAGGTACTCACTAAGTGCTGTTTGTTTCTTTAGCAATAAAAAAATCAATTGAAACAATAACATGACCACATGCTTTTTGGTGTTCATTTGCTTTTGTATTTAGAATGGAAGATACATACTCAAATGGGTTTTAATAATCTCAGCATCAACAGAATGAGGTGAAGAGTACCAGTGTGGATAAGAGAAACAATCAAAACCTGAGGAATCAGTGTAAAATTTTCAAGTCAAATAAAAACATTTGCTAGCTAAGGACTACATAATTCTATTTGTGTGACAGATTGATTATCTTTATCTTCAAATTACATTTACCTAAATATCTGATGCTGCTTAGAGAAACTTTTTTCAGTTTTATATCCTTCGACTCAGTGATCTTGTGATCATTTTATAATTACTGAAATAGTATAAAATTGCTTTCTCTTTAAAATAATGATTTATTTAATATATTAAGTGACAAAACTAAATAGGAATTATTTCCTTATGGAATAATGATTTCTTGATATTGTTCTGAACTTTCCAAGTGGAGTAAATTACTTCTTAGCAAGCAGATGTATTTAGCTGCATCATATTCCAGTCTTGGAGCCTGTATATACTTGATTAATCTCCTTGTATTGAGCAATTTCCTCAAATTCATTCAGTATTGAAATATATGATGAATGCTCTTAATTATTATTAGAGGTTATCAGTAGTAATCATAATAACTAATACATATGTCATATTATACCACAAAAATATAAGTGAATATTTTACTTAAGTTAATTGACTTTCAAAACAACCCTAATGATTTTGCTGCCATTATTACCACTCCATTTTGATAGTTGAGTAAACTGAGATACAGAGAAACTTCTCTAACTTCCCCCAAGGTCACACAGCTGGAAAAATGGAAGCACCAGGATCTGAACTTACTGTCTGGCTCCATAGACCATCCTCTTAATCATGTGCTACTTATACTACTTCATGTAACTTCAAGAATAAGACCAATAAAAAATAAAACTTTTCTTTCCTTCTATTTGATTTCTTATTTTCTCAGTCCATATGGATTATTTAGGATTGAATTCAGTGCTTAAAATTGAAAAACCCAGAAAACAGTGGCTTAAATGAGAGAAATTTATTCCTCTCCAGAATGGCAAAAATAAATAAATAAAAAGGTAAAAAAAAAAAGGGGGGGGTGGGCTCCTACTGTGTACATCAATTTTTTTTTTTTTTTAAACAAAGCTTTATACAATGCTTTTGCTCACATTTTATGACTGGAACCTAGTCACATGGCCATACTGTTTGAGAATATGTCTTTTATTTTGGATAGCAGCATGCCTAACTAGTGATTGGATTTTTCTTCCTAAAATGAAAAGAGAGAATATATGTAAGTATATAGAAAGCTATGGAATACCATCATTGGTATGCATATCTTTTCAGACAGGTCTTTAAAACTGATTTATATTAGCACATTTTGAACTGAGAATTTAAATAACTGACATGAAGATAAGAATTGAAAAACATTCAAATGGTATTTCTTGTCACCTATGGCTTATAGTGAGGTTACAGAAATCAAATTGGAGAAGGAATAAGTCATATTTACTGTAGCTATATTGGCTTCAGGGTTTTAGAGTAAAACTATGCCATAATGTAGTAAGTTTAATTATAATTCACATAAAATATGTGTTATGTTATTGATAGGTTAATCAAAAGCAGTATTGTTAAGTTGGACTTGTAGTTTCTGCATTGGAAGGGAATGGACGAAAAATTCTCATCTATTTGTTTCATTTGTTTATGTATATAGAAAAAGATTATTGTTGAACTGAAAATCCTGAACAAACATGGAGAGGAAATTTTTCCTTTTTTATATAAGACAAACATTTTAGTGTACCCTCCTTTTAAAAAATGAAAATCATTTTGTATTTGATTTCATGTGATTATGGGATAGTATTTTATAAAAAAGGAAAAAAAAAAGTTTTAGAGAAAAAAAAAAAAAAAAACAGTCCACGAAAGCAGTATGGAGATTCCTTGAAAAGCTGGGAATGGAACCACCATTTGACCCAGCTATTCCCCTTCTTGGACTATTCCCTAAAGACCTTAAAAGAGCGTACTATAGGGATACTGCTACATCGATGTTCATAGCAGCACAATTCACAATAGCTAGACTGTGGGACCAGCCTAGATTCCCTTCAATAGATGAGTGGATAAAAAATGTGGCATTTATACACAAATGGAGTACTACTCAGCACTAAAAAATGACAAAATCATGGCATTTGCAGGGAAATGGATGGCACTAGAGCAGATTATGCTAAGTGAAGCTAGCCAATCCCTAAAAAATAAATGCCAAATGTCCTCTTTGATATAAGGAGAGCAACTAAGAACAGAGCAGGGAGGAAGAGCATGAGAAGAAGATTAACATTAAATTGGGACGAGAGGTGGGAGGGAAAGGGAGAGAGAAGGGAAATTGCATGGAAATGGAAGGAGACCCTCATTGTTATACAAAATTACATATAAGAGGAGGTGAAGGGAAAGGGGGGAAAACAAGGGAGAGAAATGAAGTACAGTAGATGGGGTAGAGAGAAAAGATGGGAGGGGAGGGGAGGGGTGATAGTAGAGGATAGGAAAGACAGCAGAATACAACAGACACTAGTATGGCAACATGTAAATCAATGGATGTGTAACTGATGTGATTCTGCAATCTGTATACGGGGGAAAAATGGGAGTTCATAAACCACTTGAATCAAATGTATGAAATATGATATGTCAAGAGCTTTGTAATGTTTTGAACAACTAATAAAAAAAAAGAGAAAAAACAGTCCACTATTTTTTTCTACCGAAAAATTACAGTAAGCTTTAAATAGTTAGACTTATTTCTTAATTAATGATATAGATTTTATGATTGTTTTGGTGATATATAAAAATTGTCATTTGAGAATTTTATGCATGATATATATTTTAGCAACAGATTTGAAACTAAATGTCATAATCACTATTCTTATTTCCCTTTGACACTATGCTCTGGAGTACATAGCTAAGTTAAATCTTACTTTCTTTCAGGGAGGATGAAGTAACTTCCCTTTTCTAAAGATGGTCTGAATATGAATATTTATGTCTTATTTATTGTGCATACTTTGTCTATGAACTATCATATTTTAGATAACTTAAGTTTCTTATAAATGACTCAGAATTTTGAACCAGAATGAGGCAACCTTTTATTAACCTTTATTTTAAGAAGGTGTTAGAACCAAATTCTGACCTTAAGAGTCAAGGATATTGAATGTATCATCATGGATTTAAAAAAAACTTCTATTCTATCTCCTTGCTGTTGTATATTTTTGTTTTGCTATACAATTGGTAAGTACATTTTACTAATGTTGTTAATGTTCTTTGTTTCATTTGTTTTGTTGTTCATAGAAACTGATGAGTGCTTTTGAGAATGGATTTCAGTCAGAAATGGTTTATTTTGTGTATTCAAGTTAGATTCTAGCTGTTTCAGTTTTTCTCTGTGAAGTCAAAGGTTCAAATAGCATTCAGAATGAAAAGACAGTTCTGGTTAAGATGGTATCCTAATTTCTCTTCAAATAGTTTAAGTTCTTTGTATTCTAAAAATGGCTAGTTTTAAGTAAGGATTATATGTTTTAAAATTTCAACAACAAAATCAGTAGCATTCAGTAGACTATAAAATATTGTCCTACAATATATAGAAAAAAGAGTGTTTCTTTAATGCTTCTAATTCAGAAATTCTTCGTATTCATACCCACCATATGATTTGCCATATTTTCTTTCTCTCCTGAAAGTGAATAAGGCTTTACTTAGCTCTCCTATATGTAAGAGCACACTATCCTAAAGGGAAATAACAATATTGATCATGACATGTCATTTCCGTGAATTATTGCTTTTTTTACTTTGGTCATGCAAATGTAAGCAGTTTCATGTATAATTTTGACTTATATGACTTAGCAAAACTTTTACTCTTCACTATGAGAATTAATTTTTATAAGCTTTGCAATGTCATAAATTTAAAATAAAATATGAAGTAACATTTTCTAGTAAGGTATCTGCCCTCATTATTCTTAAGTTAGAGATTTTTGGTTTCCTTTCTACTACAAGTTCTTAAAAAGAAAAAACTCAATTCACCTTAGGTTTCAAAAATATATACCTAAGGAACATCTATAAAAATCCTTGTTTCATTTCTCTCATGTAAACTCTCATTATAAAATACTTCTCATGAAGTGTACTGTATCAGGTTAGTTATCAGTTTACTTTTTAGGAGGGCCATTGTGATTGCTCCCTCTTGACTACAGTCCTTAGATGAAAAGTCCTGTTGAAAAATTATATATACCATCAAAAATATTTGTAATCATAGTCTTATTAAATCTAGGAGCTGTTCAGTTTGAACAATAACCAGCTCTCTGGAGCCACACTGTGGTCACATTTACTTTTATGAATTTTTATGAGATTTTTCAATATAAATGAAGAGTAGGAAGATTTTTCACACATTCTATTCCAACTACAGTAACTTGAATTTTTAGAAAGACACTTGACATCTGTAGGTTGTAGTTACTTTTGTAACTACATTGGCCAGAATGGTTGCCAGTGGTAGCCACTATCTTGTGGCTCTTGAGTGTTTGAAATGTGGCTAGCCCACATTTAGAGTGCTATCTGTGCAAAGCATACTGGATTTCAAAGCCTTATACAAAAGTATGCCATTAAAAATTCTTTTCTATTGTTTATTTATTGACATGGCAATGTCTTGCCTATAATGGGTTAAGTGAAATACATTATTAAAATTAATTTTACCTCTTTTTTTTCTTTGAAAAATATTAGAAAATTTGAAATTACATATATAACTTGTAGAATAGCATTGCTCTAGAAGATATGAGATACTCTCTGAATACACTCCCAGCAGTGTAATGTTTTTGATTGTTGTTGTTCTGGTTGATTCTGGAATTACCATTTTACTTTTGATTATTATGATGTTGAATTTTAGAGTTTTTAACAGTATTCTATTGGATTTCAGAGCTTTCAGAAGATTCTTACTTTGTCCCAGAGCAGGAATCAAACTACTTTTGCTGTAAAAGAATTTAGCCATTATGGTTTTCCTTATGCCTAGATTTTTCTCAATTTTGAAGTTGGACCTTTCTACTTGATATAACTATTATCAAGCCTTTCTTCATTCTTTTATTGTTAGAAATCTAGAGCTTACTAATTTTATCACAATGACTCCATTTATTCCATCCAAAGGTTTTGTTCTTCTGTAGTCTGGGTTCTGTCTTTACTAGAGCTGGAATGGCATAGTAGAAAGGACATAGTATTTAGGATCAGCAGTCTTAGGTTCTAATTCTGATTCCTCTTCTTATTATTTGAACAGTCCCAGACAAATAGTTACTTGCTAAGCCTCCATCTTTGTATCTGTAAAATGGATGTTAGAAGAATTAAATAAAATGAATACAGATATTGTTATTAGGAGATACCCATGGTTTTATTCAGAGACCTTGTCAGTCTTCTTCCTGACAGTATTTGACTTCAGAGTATCATACTTACCTAGTGTTCTTTATTCCTTGCTGTGTATTCTTGTTATAATTTTCAGTTTTTTCTTTCCTTCATCCATGACATTCTTGGTTCTATCAATCTTTAGTCTTTGTGAATATGTGGTTATAAAGAAAAACTGACCAAACATTTTATTCAGATGTTCTTCAACTTATAATGGAGTTATGTTTGTATAAACCCATTGTTGTGTTGAAAATATCTGAAGTCAGAAATGCATTTACTACACCGAATCTGTGGAGCATCACAGCTTATCAATGCAGTAAGTGTTGATTATTGTCCCTCATAATTTCATAGCTGCTCACTTCCACTGCTCTGCATCAAGAGAATATCATAGTACCTATCACTAGTCCAGGGAAAGATCAAAATTGGCAATTTCAATTATGGTTTCTACTGAATATATATAACTTTTATAACATTGTAAATCTGAAAATTTTAAATTAATCTACCATTAAATTAGGGGCTGTCTCACAAAATCACAATTATCATTTGAACCTTAAACCTAACTTTTAAAAACTGAGATAATATATTCAGAAGAGTCCCAAATGCCAAGAGGAAAGGAAGGAGAATACTACAAGTGTCGTGAAAAAGACCCAAGAAAAAGGAAGATGCATATTTCACATGGATTGAATATCTGTCATGTTTCTAGTGTTGCTCTTGATAGATAATTTATGTATTACTCCATTTTGTTTTATGTTCACCATGATCCTTTAAGGGAGACCATACACCCTATTTTATGGAGAAGGCTATTGAATACTATGCATATGAGTAATTTCTTAGTTTGAGTCCTTTCTTATTGCTTATCTGCTCCTTCCCCATCATTGTTTGGTAAACACTGTTTACTTTGAACATTTGAGTTCTGTGCTAATTATATAGTTAGAATTTGTCCCTTGTGTTCTAGCAAAATTAATTAAATTTAAGTGCTTTTAAATATGGATTCCAGATATGAAATTTGTGAAATGCATTTTGTTTAGTTTTGGGAAACAGATTTTCAGACCAAACATTTTATTTTTTATTGGTGAATTATAATCATACATAATAGTAGGATTCTTTGTAATATATTTGTATATGCACATAATAGAATTTGACCAATTTCGTTCCTTTTCCCACTCCTTTCTCTTCACATAGAGTGAATCGATGGGGTAGTTCAGGAAGCCTCTCCTTCCCAAGTTGAAAATGTCAGAACTTTCATATCTGAAAGCTGCTGAACACTAAAAATGAAACCTTTCTCAATGTCTGCTTTTCTTTTCTGTATTTTCTTAGGCCCAACTCTTGCTATTCTGCTAGCTGCTGCTTTTCTTGGTAGGCATAGCTAAAGTGATAATTTTAAGTCTGTAAATTGTGCTATGACTTTTAGAACTAACTCTAATTTTATTTAAAATATCCTCATAAATGTTGCTTTTGACAATTTCTGCCCACTTTCCTCAAAGCTTTCTTCCCTGTCTATGCTTTTTTGCTTATGAGCTCCCTAATGCTCCATGCATGGATGTGTCTTTCTCAGGTTCCACCAGAATATTTCTACCGTCTGATTTTCTTAGAAAGGCCAAAATACGCTATATAATCTTCTTGTTCTTTAAAAGTCTTGTGGAAAAGTTTCTGTACCGACTCAATTTAGAATAAGGAGTTAACAAACTATTGAAAAATAAGTACTATATTTTCAATTCCATGTGCACATACTTAATGATTTGTAAATGAACTAGCTTCTGGAGAAGTCTTTTTGCTCCCTAAGGAGCTGTAGTATGTATCTGTTGTATTTCTAGAGTGAATAACATTTACGCTTTTCTTCTTTATTTTTGTTTTATTTAAGTCAATGAACATTTCTTGTCTCTATGTTCAGGCCCCTATAATTTTTCTATTAAAAAAATTTGCCAACAGTAAGTGTTACTATTACACTTTTTATTTAAAAAATACAAGAATCATTTTCTGCTGCATGGTTGTCTTTTGTATTTTCACTTGACTCTTTTTTTTATTGTCTTGGAATCTTGTCTCTGATCCTTGTGCTCCCATCCTTTTTTTTTTTTCTATGAAACTGAGAAGCAGAACAAGGCATGGCAAGAAGTCAAAAGTGAATTCCTATATTTAAGCACTAGCAACCATTACAGGGTTCTTGAAGCCGAAGCCTGCCTATCACTTGGCTGTGTTCTAAGCCAGGGCACTTGACTAACTTTAAGAGTGTTGAGTTTGATATACTGTTGCAAAAAAATATAAAAGCCACATCAGTCTGAATATTAAGTTTTTGTCTGGCAGGATACTAAAAACGTAAAATATAGCCTACACATGCAAATTCGTTGGAAGACAAAGTACATTTTTTTCACCAAGTCTCAGAGTAGGAAAGCCAAGCTAGTTTGGATTTTAAAGTTTTTCTCCCTGTTTCTCCTACTCCCAAGCTCTCCAAGGATCCCTAATGATGTAGCACTGAAAAGATTATTTTCTATATTTTGAAATAATAGTATTGCTTTTGACTCAGCATTTTACATTTACATATGCAAAGGAACATATAATATTATAAGGAATAGACACTAGAATGGTATTCGGGGAGGGGATTAAGACATAATTAGTATTACTTAGAATGTGCCATACCCGAACTTTACTTCATCTTTAAAAAGTTGTAATCCTAAAGGCATATGTGTGTAAATATATACACATGTATACACATACATTGAAACACATACAAATATATAACCATATTTGTTAGCTTCTTTTTTCTTTCTTTCTTTCTTTTTTTGAATGTGTGTGTGGTGCAAGGGATTGAACCTAGGGCTTTGTGCATGCTGAGCACATGCTCTACTACTGACCTAAATCCCTAGCACTTGCTTGCTTCTTTAAAATATTTAAAAGTGTTTCTTGATGTAGTCCCATTATGTGATCCAAGATATTTTCTTAGTATGTTCAGTAAGAATTCTAAGATAATATTTTCCCATAGAATATATTGCTTGTGTATATTTTACCTTTGCAGCTGGCAAAGCAAGAGCATATTGTAGAAATTCAACTTGTAATCAAACAGATAGTACTGTATGCAGTAGTATTGTATACAATATACTCTTGTTATTTGGTATACTTAATTCTACAGAATCCAGATCATTTCCACATACAGAAACATTATAGACTGATTTTGATATCTTTAAAGTAAAATATAATTTTGAATATTTGATTATTTATCTTCTTCACTTGGATTAAAAGGCCTGTATGGGTAGAAAGATAGTTATGCAACATTTTTTTCTACTTAGAATAATATATAAAGAGAGATTTTCAGTGTTCCCTAAAATTGGATATTCCAATGTATCTAATATAAATTTAGAATTGATTCAATAATGATATTTTACTTTGGTCCCTAAAATCGTTGGGACCATATTAAATTTGAGTAGTTGCTAAGTTGGGAGTAATCTTAAGGACCATTCAATTCAATCTCTTCATATTATATGGTAAACTAAGACTCAGAAACATAAATTTATTTTGAAGGTCTTAAACTTATTTAGTGAAAGAACCAGAATTAAAATCAGATTTATATTAGATTCTAACCATAATCTATGATGGAGTCTAAAATGGGAGAAGATTGTTCATTAGAAGGAAAGAATAAGTATCTGTGTATAACAATTAGGTCACAGTTACCTACTGGTCTATTTGCAGATGAACCAGTCATTTCTGTTAAAATTCATGGCTATTCTAAATCATTGCAGTTCTTGGCTTTGATAAAGTAAATCAAACATTATTCAAACTGTCTCTTCTTTCTAATACATTTCTAAATTATCAATGGTACATGATTGATAGCAAGGAAATACCTTCCAGATTACTTTGCCTTTGTTTACCCAACTTCCTATTTGCAACACTAATGGATGTCTTTAAAGCATAGGAGCCTTATAGTTTTGGATGACCTTTTATTCTCCATTCATCATTTAGGCAGGTCAAGTACAGATGTTTTTTTTTTCCCCAAGATAAGATGGTGTATAAACCTATTTGCACTTTGTGTGTATTAAAGTTTTCCCAAATAGCATTATGAATTATAACCATTTTTATTCTGATTTTTTTTTTTTTTTTGCCTATTGTAGAGTTTCACCTTTAATAATACTTAAATAAAAACAGAACTTTTCCTTTTCTCCAAATCTTCTTTGGGTATTCCTGTAATCTCCTTGCCCGTCTTTCCCAAAAACATCCCCAGAAGGAGAGTTGTGATGATGAAGGGTCAGAAAATTTAAGCATTTTATGAGACCATCATAGAAAGGCCTAGGGCTTCAGGCAACTGTTCTCTGTATCTTCCCCTTACTATGAATCCTTTCTAGTATTCTTTTTTTTTATTGGTTGTTCAAAACATTACATAGTTCTTGACATATCATATTTCATACATTTGATTCAAGTGGGTTATGAACTCCCATTTTTACCCCGTATACAGATTGCAGAATCACATAGGTTACACATCCACTGTTTTACATATTGTATGTATGTATTCTGCTGCCTTTCCTATCCTCTACTATCCCCCTCCCCTCCCCTCCTATCTTCTCTCTCTACCCCATCTACTGTAATTCATTTCTCCTCTTGTTTTTTTCCCTTTCCCCTCACTTCCTCTTATATGTAATTTTGTATAACAATGAGGGTCTCCTTCCATTTCCATGCAATTTCCCTTTCCCTCCCACCTCTCGTCCCAATTTAATGTTAATCTTCTTCTCATGCTCTTCCTCCCTGCTCTGTTCTTAGTTGCTCTCCTTATATCAAAGAGGACATTTGGCATTTCTTTTTTAAGGATTGGCTAGCTTCACTTAGCGTAATCTGCTCTAATGCCATCCATTTCCCTGCAAATTCCATGGTTTTGTCATTTTTACAATAGCTAGACTGTGGAACCAACCTAGATGCCCTTCAATAGATGAATGGATAAAAAAAAAATGAGGCATTTATACACAATGGAGTATTACCCTGCTCTAGTATTCTTTTTAAACTATATCATTTGTTTTCTTCCTGGGTCTGACATCAAGAGTATACTCCATGAGTTCTATAAGTTTTGGTGAGTATATAACTTAATTTAACCACTCCCATAGTCAAGATTCAGGATATCATCCCTAAAAGTTGTCTTGTGCTCTTTTGTAGTCAGTACTGATCCTTTCCC
This sequence comes from Marmota monax, assembly GCF_021218885.2. Taxonomy (NCBI): domain Eukaryota; kingdom Metazoa; phylum Chordata; class Mammalia; order Rodentia; family Sciuridae; genus Marmota; species Marmota monax. The sequence continues at coordinate 3,049,205 of NW_026695236.1, read as the reverse complement.
ATTTCTCATACCAGGAAAATATGGACCTACCCTCTGTCACTATATATTCTTTTTTCTGGAATTTCATATTAGTGAAATCATACAGTATGTACTTATGTGTCTAGCTTTTTCTCATCCTTCCTTTCTTCCCTTCCTTCTTTCCCTCCCTCCCTCCCTCCCTCTCTCTCTTTCTCTCTCTCTCACTCTCTCTCTCCCCTTTCTTTCTCCCTCCCTCCCCCCCTTTCTTTCTTTCTTTCTTTCTTTCTTTCTTTTCTGTTGAGTATTTCAGTAGTTCTTACTGCAGCATAGTATAGATTGATATTTTTCCTTATAGTGCCAGTGCTTAAGATAACAACTGCCATACCTTCTTCCTCTTTGTATTATGTGCTTTCTGTGGTGACAGCAGCAGCACTAACTAGAAATAATATTAAGTAACGTTTGTTGAACATTTGATATGATAACCATATGAAATACATTCTATTTTTTGCATTTTACAGATGGAAAAGTAAGTATAGAATTTAAACAACTTGCTTGTCTGAATCTATAGCCTTCCCTTTTAACTCTACTCAGTACTTAATAATTACTTATTAACAAATGAATATTTATATAGATGAATAACATTTACTTCAGAGTTCTCTGAATATACTTTTAATTACACAGAACTGTATAGCTACTTCACATGATATTGGTAGTCTTGGTTTTCATCATCCTTCCCTATCCCTGTAGTAGGTAAATGGTGTGAATATTATTCTCATACATACAGAGAAGTATCTAGAACTACATTATAGTTGACCAAAACGAGGTTACTCTCTGTATCATGGATAACTTAGATGAATGCCTGATTATATAGTGCTGAATAAAAAATAGACTTTTATTATGTTTAGGTACTGACAGTTTTTGACTTGTCACAACTAGTATTAATTACTAGCATTTTATAGTTTTATTAAATTTTATATTTTATTTTGATTATTTATTTAGTTATAATTTTGAGAGTTATTTTTAGTATTTTTTAAGTAATACCTTTTTGATAATCTTATTTTTGATGTGTGGTGATTTCATCTTTTGTCTTAAAGAACAAAGTAAGTTTTTAGGTGGCTTTCATATTTGTTGCTTTCAGCAGAATTCAGTTTGTAGATTGTCATTTAGAAAGTTTAAACAGACATTACTAAATGAGATGATAGTTTAAAAAATGAACAGTAATATGAGATTCAGTAGGATAGTCATGAAAATTGTACTTGGACTATCTTTGTTAAACACAGGTCTGTCATTCCCCTGAGGAGTGCGGCCTTTTTCCTTAGAAGTACAATTCAAACTTAATTTTTTTCTCCATTCAGCTTCCTTATCTCTGTGCTTAGTCATATTTAACTTCTTCAGTTCTCAGGCTGCCCAATGTTGTCTTTACTTCCAAGGCTTATATAGTCTCCCCCCTGTGTTCTTCCTCTACTTCCTTTACATAACTCCTCAAGGATCTCTTTTTCTGGGCCATCTTCATGACACCAAAGCCAGGTTGAATCTTCCCTTCTTTGTGCTCCTAGAGCTCTGTGCACTTTATATGAAAGCACTTCCTATAATATAGCATCATTATTTACTTATGTGAGTACCCCTATGAATTATAAAGTCTTGTATGACATGGACAATGGTTATCCCTCTTGGCAACTGTTAGTAAATATTTGTGAAATATATAACTGTATGAATGAGTGGATAAATAAAGGAATGCAAATAATGTCCCAACAAACACCTTTATGGTCTCATCTTTTTGCTGTGTTACTGTTTCTAGTAAAGTGATGAATGCAGCTATCAGCAACATCCCCATTCCTGCCTTTTGTACTTGATAGTTTCATATTACATTTGGGGTATTAAAAATAGTATGCAATTAAGAAAAGATTGGAGACCTCTTTAAGATATGCATGTTTATGTCCAAGTGTGAATTCATACCAAATTATTAGTATAAAGAAAGTAATGGAACTTTATATTAAGAATGATCCCTAGGAGTTGTAATGAGTATTGAGGTAGCTTGTTTTAAATAAATGTCTTTAGAAACTGAAAATCAAAACAAAAACAAGGACCTAGAATTACTGTTAAATGAATTGAAGAAATATGGCACTCAGTTAGGAATTTAATTACTCTAAAATGCAGGGGCGTGTGTGTGTATTTGTGTGTATGTGTATGTGTTTTGTTTAGTGATTTAAAAATTAATACACAGATAAAAATTTTTCTTTCAACATGTATTTACTCAGTGACTAATGTCCTATGTACTCTTCTAGGCAATTGAGATACATAACCAAACAATGTGAAATTTATAAATGCTTTAGGAATTCAAAAGAAATGAATTTTAAAATATATATTGTTATGGTTTAAATGAAGCTCACATGTCAGACAATGCAAAAATGTTTGGAGGAGAAGCAATCAGGTTATAACCTTAACCTAATCCATGGATTAATCCCTGATGGAATTAACTGGGTGGTGACTAAAGACAGGTGGGGTGTGGCAGGAGGAAGTAGTTTATTGGGACTATGGCTGTGGGTATATTTTTGTATCTGGGGAGTGGAGTCAGTCTCTCTCTCTCTCTCTCTCTCTCCTCTTCTCTTCTCTTCTCTTCTCTTCTCTTCTCTCTCTCTCTCTCTCTCTCTCTCTCTCTCTCTCTCTGCTTTCTGATCATCATGTAAGCTGTTTTTCTCTGCCATACTCTTCCACCATGATTTTCGGTCTCACCTTGAGCCCTGAGGAATGGAGCCAGCTACTTATGGGCTAAGACCTCTGAAACCATGAGCTCCTAAATAACCCTTTCCTCCTCTGCAGTTATGATTGGGTCTTTCAGTCATGGCAGTGAAAAAAATTGACTAAAAAAATATAGATGTACATATATGTATATATATATATATGTATATATATATACTAATTTATGTGTATGCATATATTAGCAAATGTTAATGAATTGTAGAGAAGCCTACTTCTGAAGTCAGTACTAGAAAGATCTCCAGTATCATACTTAAAGTGAAAGATTAATATTACTGTGAAAAAGTATGGTAGTATTTTAGGCAAAAAAGGGGGATAGGGCTTTGAATTTTTTTAATTGTTATAAACAAATACAGTTGATTTTCAACAATTATGTGTTTGTCTGGATGTTAGACTATGTTATTTTTCAAGAGTTTTTACTCCTGCTCCCTGGAGACATTGTGCCTGAAGTTAAGAGTAGAAGTGACTTATGTTTACTTGTGAGCAAAAGTTTTGAGTCAGAATCTGGTTTCCTATATTCTCTTTCTCCCCGTCTGCTATGACAATTCATAGTAGTTTTAGATAGATATTTCTCCATAAAAAGATTACATGTAGTTGCACCATAGCCAGCCCTTGTTTGACATACGCCACAAGCAAGAAACAGACTTTTTGTTAAAGACCATTGTGATTTTGTTGCTGCAACATAGTCTAGCCTGTGGTTCTAATGCTTTACCAGGCATCAGAATCATGGAGATTTTGTTGAAACACTGATTGATGGACTCCACTCTTTAAAGTTTTGAATTTAATTGCCTGGGGTAGAAATCAAGCATTTATCTTTCTGATGTGAAGTATACCTATTATAAAGGTGAGATGCATAAGAAAAGGCAGTGTGGAGTCTTGACCAAAATACTCTCAGGCAAATCATGTCTAGATAAAAGAATACGTGGAAGTAAGGAAATAGACATTGGTTCTTTTAAAATCATCCATGACTTTTGTCTTTTCTAAAGTCTGCATAATACCAGTTACTTGTCTGTGTTATTTCTTCTTCACAGATGAGATTTCACCAGGCCCAGATTGTTGATTGGGATGGATTTACTGTTGTGTGAGGATATATGGGGGTCAAACTGTTTGAAGCTATCACTTACCTATCTGGGCCTTGGTTTCTTAATTTGTAACATAAATTCTCTCAGGTTATTTTAGTAGCAATATTCCGTTTTTTTCTAACATCATTTTCTTGGCCAGCAAGATTTCATGTGTTAATTCTCCCTAGTTCTATTATTTGCATTCATACCACAAATTCAAGTTCTCAGTCTTTGAGAAGAAGAGAGCTGGAATGTTTGAAATGAATACTTTTCTTTTAGGATCATTGATACTCTGTAAGTCCTCAGTTGGTCAGAAAATAGTCATCTCCAAAGCTTGCAAAATATTTTCACTGCACTAATCAGAGATACATATTTTACTTATTTTGGATTTGAACTTTAGTATTAAATAAGCATAAATTTGGGGAAATGTGTAGCCTAATGTTTCAAATATATGTGCTCATTTTGTTCAATATGAAAACAAATTATCATATTATTTTAGTGAGATAGATAACAACATGCATTTGAAAGCAAATTAATGTTGATTCAAAGATTTCATTTAATTGAAAACATATGTTTTCATTTTTTTTTCACAACCATTATGAAAGGAGAAAAGGGAAAAGGAAAAAGGAAAAAGAAATACTTGCCAGTTTTGTGGTCTCTAAAAAATAGATTCAGTATCATGGTTATAATTTTGTTTAATGTAAATAGTTTTTATTCCTAGCAGTGCCATGATTATTAGGACACTTGTTGAGTTTTTCCTTGGATTTACATGAAAACGCCATTTTGATCTTTCATGGTTGTTGCCTATAGTTTGTGGAGTCTAAAAACAGGCCATTTGCTGGGGATATGAAAGCAGGCCTTTCAATTTAGGTCCAATGAAACCACAATCTACTCCGTTTAGAAGTATTTTAAAGTTTGACTAGTATTGCTGTTAGCACTTCATTCTGAGAGGGAAATTTATCCTAATTAACATTTCTTTCATTCTGAGAGGGAAATTTATCCTAATTAACATTTCTTTCTTAAGGTGATTCTTGGTTCCCTAGCAATTGCAGGCAGCTTGGAGCATGACCTTCCTAGTTTGGATTTTAAAGCAAAAACAGTTCCAGCTTTTTCAAGTTTAAGGAGAAATATGATTCTATTGGAGTTGTTACTGTAAGTTTGAGTCCAACTGTTTCCAATTTATCTTGAGGACGCACCAGAAAAAAGTGCACAATAATCATCTAGGGACTTACAATCACACTTGATTACCCATAACTGCTGCCTGGTTCAGAACTTTCTCTGGGTTTTTGAGGATCAGTGTTCCATTCGGTATGAAATGAATGTGCTATAAAATATTTATGAAAATCAAAAGTAATATTTTAATGCACTAGACACATTTACTATTTGTTATAATTCTGTTGAAAATATTTGAAGATAATAAGTGTTCATGAAGCAACCAAAATAATCTTTGCCAAATTTATTTTTGTTGTTTCACATTGAGATTTTTGTATGCAAAGTTTCTTTTTTTTTAATTTTTATTGTTGGTTGTTCAAAACATTACATAGTTCTTGATATATCATATTTCACATTTTGATTCAAGTGGGTTATGAACTCCCATTTTTACCCCGTATACAGATTGCAGAATCACATCGGTTACACCGGTACACATCCACTGATTTACATATTTGTATGCAAAGTTTCTTAAAAAGGGAATACAACATTATTTATTCTTTTATTCTCATGTTAAGTGCCCATATGCAGACTGAAACCAAACTTTCTCAGTCTATTTAATTATTCAAGTAGAAGTAGACATAAGGGGAAATACCTGCTATGTATGTATAGGCAATGTAATGTATTTTAACCACATACAATTGCAATAATTGCTTTAATCTACTGGAGTATGCACATATGATTAATACATTGAAGATTTTAAAAATAAATAATTAATTCTGTGTCAATCTTGATATTCTTAGATAAACAAATATAAGAAAAAAGTCTGTAATTATTGAACCCGTCTCAAATGATAAATAATAAGTCACTATTAAGATAAGTTTTTACCCATGAAAATTGGTTAGGGAAAGTAATTACAGGTACTGTTTTAATTTTTATATGGGTTTTAAAAAACTAATAATAATTTAACTTAAAAACAACATACATAAAATTGCATGAGTTTTCTGTAAAATAAAGACAACTGTGTCAAAAATTTAAGGCATTTAAATAGGCATTCTGATTTCTTTTAAATTAAACTTTCAGTTATATGCACTCCAAAGACACTTATGTTTTTAGCACCAATGACATGGTAATTAAGTAAATAAAAATTTTGAAGATTCAGCTATTTTCTGCAACTATTCGCATGTCATTTTTTTCATAACTCCAGGATAAATTGAACACTTGAACTTTGAGCATTTTTTAAAATAATTTTATTCTTATAAAATAATGTAACTGTTTTTTGATACCAGGTATTGAACTCATGGATGCTTAACCACTGAGCTGTATACTCAGGCTTTTATATTTTTTATTTAGAGACAAGGCCTCACTAAATTGCTGAGGCTGGCCTTGAATTTGCAGTCCTCCTCCTTTAGCCTCAGGAGCCATTGGGATTACAGGTGTGCAACACTATGTCTGGCTTGTAACTTATTTTTTATACTGAGTGATGTAATGACTGATGCAATCAGAATAAAATAGATATTTTAAGAATTACCAACGTATACAACAATTTAAAACTTTTTTGAGAGGGGGCCAATCTTTGTGTTTTGTATATAGTAGTTTTCTCAAATCAAATAATTTAAAGAGATAAATGATATAAAATGCTGGACTAAGATAAATGTGTTGTTTTTTTTCCTGGAATTTTCTGAAATTGTGATCCCAAAAAACATGGATAATTAAATGATTGCAATGATTAAAAAGTATTTTTGAAGTATCAATTGGGACATATCTATTTCTTTTGTCTTTTTACTGACTGAATTGATTGGCATGTGCCTTTAATCCTGGAGATTCAGGAAGCTGAGGCAGGAGGATTGTAAGTTCAAAGCCAGCCTCAGCAGTTTAGTGAGGTCCTAAGCCATTTAGTGAGACTCTGTCTCAAAACAAAAAATTAAAAGGGTGCTATAATCCCAGCTGCTCGGGAGCATGAGACAGGAGAATCGCAATGGTGAGATGCTGAGCAACTCAGTGAGACCCTGTCTCTAAATAAAATATGAAATAGGGCTGGGAATGTGGCACAGTGGCCGACTGGCCTGGGGTGTCTTCTGTGTAGTAGGTACTTTATAAATGATTGTTGAGTTTTCTTTCAACCAATTCAGTCAGTAAAAGACAAAAGAAATAGAAATGTTCCAATTGGTACTTCATATATATATTTTAATCATTGCAGTCATTTAATTATCCATGTTCTTTGGGATCACAATTTCAGAAAATTCCAGGAAAAAAACACATTTATTTTCATTAACATATTTATTTGTCTTCCTAGCAAACCTCTTACTACAATGTTAATAAACTTGACTAGTTTTTTATATTCTTTGCCTTTGTTTCAGTGAAATAAAGATGAATAACTTTTATGTTGTTTAGTCTGGTCTTAAATGTTCAATAATTGATTTTAAACAGTTTATACAATAATATATAAATTTGTTGTATAAATTCAAAATGATATAGCACTATAGAGAGTAAAAAGTTATTTTTTCCTGATGCTTCTTAACCTATCCTAGGTAGGACAGCCCACTAACCACAGATTGGTTATGTGTCCTCTTAGAGTACTTTCTCTAACATTCCATGTACACCTGATAAGCAATATTTTATATTTTACCATTCATAATATCAATTTTTAAGCATGGATGCCAAATGTAGCAACAATGTAATATTTTATCACTAATGAGACTATAAAAATGAATTGCTTCTTAATAGTGTTTCTTATAGGTCTTCCTATAGTACTGTGTATCTATTTCAGTAGTTGACCTTTTAATCTCAAGAAAGAGAATGTTTGTAGGAAACAGTTTCATCAAAATATTATGAAATGATAAGCAAGTATAACAATTCCAATAGCAACCAGTAATCTCAAAACAAAAAGGTTTTGTTGTTTTATTCTTGGTGTTGGCAAGATCTTTGTTTTTAAACATCACAAACAATTTAGAATAATTTATTCTATTTTTCCCTTATGATTTTATTAATGAACCTATCAAATAATATGATAAAATTTCAGAATAAGAAGTCATTCAGTGGACCAATTAGGATGGTCATATATTTCAGACCCTTTTTAATAGACCAAGAAGTTGAACTCTAGAATTAATTGATTTTTTTTCAAAGTTGGTAGAAAAATTATGACTAGTGTCTATATGCTTGTAAACACCAAGATTCCTCCACTACACTATGCACTGTGTCTGAAATAATATTTTAAAGGAGATTGATAGAGTATATTTTTCACAGCCACTAGTTTTACCAAATGAATGAAAACTGAGTAGACAAAAGAATTTTAGGAATCTAAATAGTTTGTTTTTATATTTTCTGCTAATTATAGATATATAGTGAAGCAGCACATTTGCATAATCAAGTTTTATATTGGTGCCAAATAGTAGGTTATTCTTAGCCATCTCTGTGGAATGATAGATTACAGGAACAAGAACATCAGCCATCATTAAGTCTAATATCATAATATTTACCTGAAGAAACATAATTTAATTAAGATTAGTAACATTTTTGAATCCTTATAAACTATTTTTTAGAGGAAAACTTGCAAAAAAAATTTGAGATAAAAATCACATCAGAACTTCAGTTTTCCAAAAATAGTTTTCTAGCGACATCTGCTGGTATGATGTTGTAATAAAGATGAAAGCTCATGGAAGTAATTTCATAGAAATTAACCATGGGAGAAAAAAATCTTGTGGGCAGAACTTTTTCTTTTATTGTCATTTACACTTCTAATTTGTAATTTTACAAGAGTAGTGTTCTGATAATGATAACATTAAGTTTCTTTATCCTTTCCTGTGCATGGTATGTAATTCCAACTTGAACTTCTATAATTAGCTGTGTATTGATTGTTTGATGTAATGCTGCAAACCCTTCTTGTCTTTCCTGGCTCTGTTTTATGTTAAATTTTTCCTTAGCACAGAACCTTGTAGAAATAGAGATTCAGTAAGTATGGATTTAATTATAGTAGTTATTTTATGTTATTTGCATAGACTAAATAGAAAAGTCTGTGTATATGAGTAAAGTGCATTATCTTCATGCACACTTGAAAATAAAAATGAGACTTTATAGTCAAGGGTGATTTAATTAGGAGAAATGGATTTTTGTTTTTCTTCTAGAAAAGAGTTTTTCATAGGTTATAGAGGAATATAATATATTTATTCTTTGAATATTTATCTATATTGATTTCCTATATGGCTATATCTAGTCTCGTTGATTTAAGAACTACACATAACTGAATCAGATGAGTATAACCAGCTGTTTTCTTCCTTTACATTCTCATTTAAGTAACTAAGACACATCTCAAATTTAACACTTTTATTTTCTTCTTGAATCAATTATTCCTAACTTCAGTCAATGATCATTTTAATCCTTCTGTTCACTCAGACCAAAGACATGTTAATAATTTCTAAATTATATTTTTCTTTTACCTCACATTCAAAATATTTAGAATTTATGCCAGTTCTTATTTTTGAAATACATTTGGATTCTTATCATATCTCTAACCTACCTCTAACCATAATTACTTTTTCCTGACTAGCCTCCTTGCTTCTTATCTTGCCTTCCTATATTTTCCATTCAGCAGCCAACATGATTTTCTTAAAATTTAAAGCAGAGCTTATCATCTTCTGTCCTGAGAAGCTTCCAAAGGCCTTCCCATGTCTAAAGGGGCCTACCTGCATTGTAGACCACTTCTTCCCTCTACTTCTGTTACTGTAACCTCATTTTATACCACTTCTCATCATGATACAAATGTACTTGCTATTGCTTCAAACTGAAATGCCTTCCCTTAATTCCTTAAGGTTTCTGATCAGATTATCAAATTTTACTTTCTTAGAGAGATTCTCCTTGTCTATACAATGCAAAATAAGAAAGCCAGACTCCATTACTATTTCCCCTCTCATCCTACAGGGTTGTTTGTTTGTTTGTTTTCATAGCCATTTTCATGATATGACTTACTTTTTTTTGTTGTATATCTATGTCAACTATGTCAGTTGTATGAAAGCAGGGATGCTCTCTTGTTCACTGTTACATAGAACAGAAACCAGTGCTTGAACACAGTAGGCATTTAGTTAATATTTGTTAAATAAGTGAGCATTAATACTTAAGTGGAGAAGGTGATTTGATTTACATTATAATAACCAAGTTCATAGAAAAGCAGGGAACCTTCCAATAGGGTTTGCTTTGTTTAAATCTTTATGTTTATATCACATTTTCTACATTTAATACAGATTGCAATAGTGTTGCATAGTTAGGTTAAAGCTCAGACAGTATTCCTGACGTCATAGTGTTGAGCCATATTACTATCTAAAGATTCTTTTTATGGGAATAATTACTTTTTTGTTCATTTGACATAGACATCTGACCCTCAATTACATTAACAAACCTTATACACATGAATGGAAAGAAGAATAGCTCCTTTTGAATCCATGTTAAGACTTTATCAATATGAAGTGCTTCCCACAGGGTTCTACTGAAAGAACCAAACTTCCATCATAATGAAATTGCAAATTCACTTGTATATGCTCCTTTTATACTTGAAAGCTACTTTTTGATGTTTTGGTCTGCAATTAAATTTATTGTTGAGGGTCACAAATATGCAATGCTGACTAGACCAAGTTGTCAGAATCTTTTATCTATTCAGCATTGCACAAAGATAAATGGCTATCTTTCAACAATAACATACCAAAGCCAAAATTTGTTCCCAGATGTACATAATCTTTTAATCAATCTACTGCTTTCTTTTTTGCAGTCAATAGGCTCCTAGCCTACTCCCTTACCACACCACTTCACTAGATTATGGGTTTTAAATTACTGTGAAACACTTTCTTCAGATGGAAATAGATAAGTTTAAGAATTTTAATGCTATAATTTCCCTATGCACATTTTTAGCTTAACATATGAATTATTTTGTCTTTTCTTCCATTCTGTATAGGGTGGATAATTCTGTAGTGTGTTACTTAAATTCAGTGGTTACATTTCTCATCATTAGCCTGACCATAAAGTAGGATCATGTCATTAATTGAAATGCATCCTAAAGTGTTTTTAAACATCTCTGTGCACATTGATTAAATTGTTTTCTGAGATTCTTTATCATCTTCAATAATAGTATATATATTTGAAATGAAGATAGATTTCCTTTATGTTGGGCATTTCTTTGGTGGCATTTTTCATTCAAAAGACACATAGAAAAAGTTGCCTGATTTGAGGTTGTTCTTTTTATCCAAAATATCTGTCTAATATTAATATTTATTAGAATTTTATTTTATCACCAATCTATGGATTTTTTTAAGGAATTTTGACTATAAATTCCTAGTGGCCCTTTAAAGTGATTATATCATGGTTTATTTGTAGGTATAATCACCTTAGATAAAGGGTCTTAGAGTATTAGTGTCTACTTTATGATATCGTTTAAATAGTTTTTGAAAACCTGAGTCTGTCTCTCTCTCTTTTTTCCCTTAATTATCATGTAGTTTGTATCTTCCCCAATTAAAGACAATTTTTTTAGTAGGATGGATAGGAGAAAAACATGTTTTAAGTCAGATCAACTTTTTCCTCCACCATAAATTCTGCTATTAATTTTTTGTTCTCTAGGAAGTTAATGCATTATTTTGAATCCCATGCAGATATGGAATAGAAGAAAACCTTTTCACAGAATTGTGATGTGTTTAAATGAGACAACACATATCAAGGGCCCAAAACAGTGCCTGGCAATAATAAACACTCAATAAATATTATTTGGAATTCTCCCTTTCTGCCTGCCTCCACCCACGCCCACTCCCCATGCTTTCTGGGCATGCCAACTCTGTTGTTTTGCATTCATCAAATTAATAAGAAAAGTCAGGACCTCAAATTGACATATATGTAACACCATGCAAGTGTATGTGGCCTTTTTCTTCATGGCAAATTAGTCTCCCAGAGACTAGGTAGAATGAAGAATGCTCCGCTCCCATCCCTATTTTAAGACCAGGTGGAGCTCTTAGAAGATGACTTTAGCCTTTCTTCAGCCACCAGATCTGAGAATTGAGCTGCAAGTTACGTTAATATGACATACAAAAGTATTATCATATTAATCATTTTTGTGTAAAGTGATTTGCTTTATTGCTTATTGCTTTTTTGACCATTTGTAATGCTCAGGTCATTAACCCTGAATTTTACCTTTTAAAACAGGATTTTAAAACATGAAGCTGCACTGTTTAAAAAATATTTTAAATGTTTTTAAGATGATTTTTAAGATGATACTATAATTCTTTACAGAAAATTATTTAATTGCTATTTAATATACCACTTTGTATACCAAAACATGCTATTTTATGATTGTAAATTTTTGTTTCAGGTGCAAAGATGGTTTGAAAGGATTTACATTTTCTGCACTTAGGTAAGTAATATTTTATTTATCTTTATATTGAAAGCAAATATATAAGTTAGCTTTTTTAAAAAGATAAATATTATGTGTAACTGCCATAAATATTTATTGACTAAATTTTTAAGGTCATGTCAATTTTAGAAGTCATGATAGTATATCCAAGCCTTTGTGAGTAGTTCATTAAAAGAGTAATTTATCAGATTCCCCTACCCCCTAAAAATCAGTCAATTGACTCCTACTTTTTGGACCCATTGTTTTATTTATATTGTAGGGTAGAAAGACAAGAACTCTCTCCAAGGAGCTTTAACAAACAAAGCTCCACATGAACAATGAACAATTACCAAAATAGTTACATAATTGTATGGTACTGGATTATAAGTAGGACTTATGTGTTGTCAAACAGTTATTAGATTTTAAGTATTGCTAGAGTCTTTTTCTTTTACTTCATAGTCCATCTCTTATCATAGTAGTTGGCACATGTGTACGTGTGTACACACACTAACACACACACAATAAATGTGAGTTGTCACATAGTTTATTTATTTAAATTTTGCATCCATCTCTGAAATTGGTTTTTGCTCATGTAACATGATGAAGAAACCAGGGTCAGAATGTTTGACTAATTTAACTTCATATAAGTAACTCAATGTACTGACTCTACTACACTCAATGTTCTTCTTGTTTACAAATGTTCCCTGTTTTATTCTCCAAAATACATGTAATAGATACTTAGTGAAGATTAGTAGCATAGTATTTACTACAAATATTCAAGGGAAACTTTAGGATAGGCTTTAGTACTAGGAGAAGTTTTTGTAGTATTGTTTCATGAGGTTATGCTGAGGATCAAGTGAGTGTTTGCACAGTGCCTGGCAAATAAGATGTACTCAAAAACTGTCAGATATTATTATTGCTATTAATCTGATAGATGATACATGCCTTAAACTGTAGTTAAAGGATAGCTTTAGATGATTGACAGCAAAGAGGAAGAACATCAGAGTGGAAGTGAATAACATTAGCAAAAGGATGAACATTATAAACATGAAATCTGAGGCAAGAGTGAGAAAATTAACATAATTGGTAAGAAAAATTTGTATTTGAGTATATAAAGATATTTTATAGTGGATAAAGTTGAGTCAGATTATGGAAGACATAGAAGAAAAAAAAAAGACAAATTTGGATTTGCTAAGGGGACAGTAGGGAGCCACTAAAGATTTTTCAGCAGGGTAGTTAACAGTTCTTCAGAAAGATTAGTCTTGCCCTAGTATTTGGGATATTGAAAAAGAGAGAACCAGAAGATACAAAGACGAAATAATAAGGACTGGGATATGGGTACACTAGAAAGCAAAAGACACAGCTTGCAATGTAAGAAAATGAAGACCCTGTAACTGATATTTTGTTTCTTTGTCTTATCCTCCACTCCTTAATTTCAGTAAAATATTTAAAACCCACATGCCTGAAAGAAGGTATCATTAACAGAAAATCAGATGACTTGCAAGGAAACTGGTTTATGAGGAAGAAAATTGAGTCCACAGTGTGTTTAAGAATATCTTTGATGCATGCCTAGCATACATGAAGCCCTGAGTTAAATCCTTAGAGCTGCAAAAATAAATAAATAAAATAATAATAATAATATTTTTAGTTGGGGGAAGTGCTATGGTAGCAAAACCTTTCTAAGTTATAATACACAATAAAAATGTTTAACCTTATTTCCTAATTAAAATATAAAATTTTATTACAAAATAACTGTTTTAATTTGCTGTTGTTCTTATATTGATTATAAAGCATTCTGTTTTAACTGAGAGCTGATGACAAAAGGGTGGTTTCTCTAAAGAGAAAACTTGTTTTCCTTTGCAAAAATTCAAAATGTATCAGATATTTTTGTGTCTCTTCTTCAAATCCACTTTTAATAAAGGGCTAATTTGAACCATTTGTATTTAATTTTTTCTGTATTATAGGAAAATATTCTGGAAAAAAGTTAATTCTTGTTAGTACTCTTATTGTTAAAAAAATCATTAAATAGCTGGATGTGGTGGGACACATCTGTAATCCTATTAACTATAGAGGCTGAGGCAAGAGGATCATAAGTTCCAGGCCACCTCAGCAACTTTAGTGAGACCCTAAGCAACTTAGTGAGACCCTGTGTCAAAATAAAAAATTAAAAGGGCTGGGGATGTGTCTCAGTGTGGTTAAGTGCCCCCAAGTTCAATACCATGTACCAGTAGATACATAGATAGATAAATAGATAGATAGATAAAATTATTAAGTATTATGTGTTGTTATTGTATTTATATTGTATATCTCCTTCCATTAAACAGATTTGATTTTATTTCCAATTTTTCACATTACAAATTGATTGTTCTCAGAGATACAAAGTTGATACTCAGAATAGTACCAAAAGCCAACTATACTTTTTATTGTTAAGTTTCATTATTAAAAAAAAGATGTGGGCCAATATATATAGTCTTACAAAAAGTATTTTCTAATTCTACCTCTTTGCATTTTTAGCTGTACTGATTTTTATTGTAGACATATGCTATAAATTTATAGTATGTTAAAAATACAACATTTAATATTAATTACAAAAAGGTTGAGAAAAATGCTTGCGGTAGCCAAATTTAATATGACTTCCTAGCAATATTAATGTTTGATGAGGAAAATATATAGAGTGCCTGATATATTGGGGAATGCTCACCATTCTCAAATTTAAATGGTTACAGTCACAAACAGGCTTGAAGTAATTACTCTATCACGAAAACACATTGTTTCATCTGAGAAAAGCCATCCTTTACTTACAAAGTAAATATTCACAGCATACTTTATTTAATACTTCTCAATTAGACATAGCTTGAAAAGATTTAGAAAATTCAGCTTTAAGTTTAGTTTGGCACTCATTTTTTTAAGCACTCAACATGTGAAAGTCAGATAACATTCATTCATTCTAAGTTTAGTAGGCTTTTACTTTGTCCCAGGAATTGTATTAAGCCCTGGGAATACACTGGTGAATGAATCAGATATAGTCTCTGTCCTTAGAGCTTATAGTCTGGTGGGAAGACAATGTCAATTATAATTATGTCCCATGTTACAACAGAGAAGTGTAAATTGTCTCAGGAATATTTTATCCAGACCTAACTTAATCTATCCCTAAATTGTGGATAGGAGTAAATGTAAAAAAGAAAGAAAATAGCATAGTATTACTTACAGAATAGAAAAGCCCATATGTTGTGAGAGAATAGAAATTTTCTATATATTTCAGTGATTATTTCCTTTACCTTTGAGAGGGTATAGATAGATAAATAGATAGATAGATAGATAGATAAATAGATAAATAAAGGATGGGATGAAGGAGCATGTAAAATAACCTTTAAAAGGCATATAAGCGTTTAGCAAAGATGTAGGGAAGAATGATCCAGGAAAGAGGAGCAAGCATCAAGGCATTGGTTTATTTGGAGAATGGCTAGTAGTTCATTTAGCTATAAAGTATAATAAGAGCTCATACAGTGAGTGCTTTCACAGTCCTAGATAGTGTTTTAAACGGGAGGTTGTATTTAATTTAGTAGGCCATAAGGCAGTGAAAGTCTTTTGAGGATCAGAGAAGCAGCTTTAAGAAACTGCCTCTGGAATTTTGTGTAGAATGATTTGGAAATTATCTCCACATACATATAATAGTAGAAGTCATAGGAGTAAATAGAAAGAGTCAAGGACAGGAAGAAGAGCTAGTGCTGGTAGTATCTATCTGAAGATGCACTAATACCTGTTTACTCAAGTGTAAAACAAGGGAACATGGCTTGGTGATTAAGAGACAAAGCCTTCAAGTTGGATCATTCCATGTTCAAATAATTACTGACAATTTATTGACAAATTTAATATGACTTATTATAAGTGGATAATGGGTAAGATACTTATTCATGATAATTCTTATGAGAATTTTGATATCTATAATGTTCTTGTGTTTCAAATATTAAAATGATTTAACATTTGTAAAAGGCTTGGTTGGCATTGTGTCTGTTGTGTATAAATACTCAGAAAATGTTAGCTGTTACTGTGTTCACTCATTCAATATATATTAATCAAATATTTACTATATACATGCCATACACTTTACTAGACACTGAGATATACTAGCAAAGAAAATCTACATAATCTCATGGTCTACATAATCTTATGGTCAGTTCAGTGGGGGCACAGAGTATTAAAATGGTGCGTATAGTATTGGGGGTTATTGTACTGTGAGAGTACAGAGCAAGGATCACCTACTCCCCCTGACTTCAGGCAGGGACAAAATCTAAAAAAGAAGTGACCTCTAATCTGAGATAGTCAACACTATCAGAAGAGCAACAGTATTATGAAAGGTGTGAGAGCTACTGTTGCATTTATTCTAACATAGTTTTATCTGTGTTGCTGATAAATTACAGTAGTACCTATCTTAAACTCTCCCGGTACCCCCATGAGTAAGGAACAAGTTCTTTTGGACTAAGAGTGACTAAGGATTCACAGCTGACACCTGGTGGCAAATAAACCTTTTGCACACACCCCTTATCATTTGATAAACTATATGTTTTACCAAGTTTGTCCAAACAGAATGGATTCCAGTTGTTGATTGTAATAGCTTGTTCTTTCTCTCTTTTCTGAGTGCTTAAATTTTCACATTTTGTTTTTCACAGGCCCCATGTTTCAGAATTTTGGTGTAGTATTATTGATTGCATGTTTTATTATATTTTGTTCTATATTCTGCAAGTATCCTTAGGAAAGTGCAGTTAAGAAGGCTCTGAGAAAGGATAGTTCTTAAATATTATCTAATGGTAGTAACATCTGCATTGTCTTTGGAAAAATAATGTCCAGTTTTGTTGAAATAGGAATGGTGTCATATTCTGGATGTTTGATATTTTTCTGAAGAAAAATAAGTAAGTTGGAATAATATCAGGTTTTAAGATTTCCTAATGGAATAATATGAGGGTATGTGGAATCTTAACGATCTCTTATTCTCATTCTTTAGTTCCCTCTATTTTCCTAGGTGTATAAATGACCTTCTACTACTCTGCAGCTGTTTATAACTCAAAGTGACATTAGGTATAAATTTAGTTTTACTCTAAAAGAGAACCTAGTTCACTTGTATATATTAGTAGAATTTAGAGAAAAATATAATTTTTTGTTTGACTAGTAGACATAAAACTATCTGCTTCTTTTGAAAATCTTTAAGGCATGTAATAACTTAAAACAAAGGTTCCTAATTAAAGATTGCTTCATAGAAGTGTTGTGCTATGTTTTACTTAATTTGATTTTAAAATACCTGCATGTTAAATGTGACTTCAAAATTCTGAGTATTTCTCAGTATTTAAAATTTGAAAGTCTTTTTTTCTTTTAAGGATAACTAGATTATATTAATTGTGAAAATACTATTTTAAATAAGATAGTTTCCAAAATGTGTTTATGGATAAACAAAATATTTGTTTTTCTTATCGATTTTTTTTTAAATAGTGAAAAGTACCTCACATTGTTTTCTTTTCTTTAGGTTCATTGTAGGCAAGGAAGAAATTCCCACACATTCTTATTCACCAGAGGCAGCATATGCAAAAGTGGAACAAAAGAGAGAGAAACAGGAGGAAAAACCAAGAAGAATGCATATAATTTATCTAGTTAGGAAACTTGTGAATTTAATGTGAGTTCTTTATCTTGATATTTTAGCACACTATATGATATCTGTACCATGCCAAATTATTTTTGTTTTCTCTTCAGGTAACAATGTTACTTTCTTTTTTCACCAGAAACTGCTTAGAATTTTACAAAAGGCACATTATGGCAAGTAAATGTTATTCATTCTCTCTCATAGGGTAGACCATCATAGGCCTTTAAAATAGATTTGTGTGGAATTAAATACTATTCTATTTTCAAGTAGCAGGAGGCTGTGATGGGGAACTTCAGGAAACAGATTAAAACATGCTAATTGAATATGCCAACTATAGAACAGAGAAAGAAAAGTTCCTGAGAGAGATTCAAGAGATACAGAAATAATAAGGAGTAAGAATTAAGAATATTTTGTAGAACAAAAATTTACAAGGGCTCTCAGACTGAAATAAGGAATCTTTATTTTTTGTTATACAAAAGAAAAAAATCTTTATATTTTATATGTTCATTTATATTTCCAGTATAGACATTTAATAAAATAAATTTAATGATTTAAAATTGGAATATTAGTCAATAAAAGCAATCATGGTAAGATATTTTAGAGAGGGAAAAATGAGTAGGCAATATTGAAAGTTAAGAGATCAATTATAGGAAGATGAAACCCTTTAAGAAATCAGAAAACCGACCTTTGACTCTCATTTTGCCTTTTCCAGCTTAGTGACTTTTGACAAGTGATTTATTTAACTATTATGCATTTCAAAGTCTTTATCTATTAACTGGGGTTAATAATCTCTATTAAAGATTGTTGTGAGCATTAAGTGAAATAATATATGAAATTGCTTGATGTAATATAGGAGCAGAGAGTGGATGTTAAATTTTTACTGAATTTAAATATTTTGCCTTCATTTTAGCATATACTATACATAAAAGATAAGAGTAAAGATAATTGTAGATGACAGGAATAATCGTTATAGTGAACTTATTTAAAAGCAAGTTAAACCCCATTTATGTATGATATATCAAAGTACATAAATGCATTCTACTGTTGTGTATAACCAATTAAAACAAATTTAAAATTTTCAAAAGAAAATAGAGTTTGATTATGTTAGTGGAGAAAAGGAAGAGAGAATTCTCCTTAATGGGAAATGAGTTTCATGAGTGAATGATGCCTTGGGTATCAGAACTGATCAGCTCATGGCAGAACTTGTCATAGTAGATTCAGTAGGTCCTCTGGGGTGAAATCAGATACAGAATAATACAGAAGCAAAACAAATAATAAAAGAGAGGAGCAGTCCAGACGTTAACCCTTTTATTTATTTTTTTTATTTTATTTTTTTTTTAATTTTTTATTGTGGGTTGTTCAAAACATTACAAATTTCTTGATATATCATATTCCACACTTTGATTCAAGTGGGTTATGAACTCCCACCTTCACCCCATACACAGATTGCAGAATCACATCAGTTACACATCCATTGATTTACATATTGCCATACTAGTGTCTGTTGTGCTCTGCTGCCTTTCCCATCCTCCACCCTCTCCCCTCCCCACCTCTCCCCTCCCCTCCCCTCCTCTCTCTCTACCCCCTCCACTGTATAACCCTGAGGGTCTCCTTCCATTACCATGCAATTTCCCTTCTCTCTCCCTTTCCCTCCCACCTCTCATCCCTGTTAAATGTTAATCTTCTTCTCCTGCTCTTCATCCCTACTCTGATCTTAGTTACTCTCCTTATATCAAAGAAGACATTTGGCATTTGTTTTTTAGGGATTGGCTAGCTTCACTTAGCATAATCTGCTCTAATGCCATCCATTTCCCTGTAAATTCTATGATTTTGTCATTTTTTAATGCAGAGTAATACTCCATTGTGTATAAATGCCACATTTTTTTTATCCATTCGTCTATTGAAGGGCATCTAGGTTGGTTCCACAGTCTTGCTATTGTGAACTGTGCTGCTATGAACATCGATGTAGCAGTGTCCCTGTAGCATGCTCTTTTTAGGTCTTTAGGGAATAGACCAAGAAGGGGAATAGCTGGGTCAAATGGTGGCTCCATTCCCAGCTTTCCAAGAAATCTCCATACTGCTTTCCAAATTGGCTGCACCAATCTGCAGTCCCACCAGCAATGTACAAGTGTACCCTTTTCCCCACATCCTCGCCAGCACTTGTTGTTGTTTGACTTCATAATGGCTGCCAATCTTACTGGAGTGAGATGGTATCTTAGGGTGGTTTTGATTTGCATTTCTCTGACAGCTAGAGATGTTGAGCATTTTTTCATGTACTTGTTGATTGACTGTATGTCCTCCTCTGAGAAGTGTCTGTTCAGGTCCTTGGCCCATTTGTTGATTGGGTTGTTTGTTCTCTTATTGTCTAATTTTTTGAGTTCTTTGAATTCAGCAAAGTGGCAGGATATAAAATCAACACGCATAAATCAAAGGCATTCCTGTATATCAGCAACAAATCCTCTGAAATGGAAATGAGGACAACCACTCCATTCACAATATCTTCAAAAAAAATAAAATACTTGGGAATCAACCTAACAAAAGAGGTGAAAGACTTATACAATGAAAACTACAGAACCCTAAAGAGAGAAATAGAAGAAGATCTTAGAAGATGGAAAAATATACCCTGTTCATGGATAGGCAGAACTAACATCATCAAAATGGCGATATTACCAAAAGTTCTCTATAGGTTTAATGCAATGCCAATCAAAATCCCAACGGCATTTCTTGTAGAAATAGAGAAAGCAATCATGAAATTCATATGGAAAAATAAAAGACCCAGAATAGCAAAAACAATGCTAAGCAGGAAGTGTGAATCAGGCGGTATAGCGATACCAGACTTCAAACTATACTACAGAGCAATAGTAACAAAAACAGCATGGTACTGGTACCAAAACAGGCAGGTGGACCAATGGTACAGAATAGAGGACACAGAAACCAATCCACAAAACTACAACTATCTTATATTTGATAAAGGGGCTAAAAGCATGCAATGGAGGAAGGATAGCATTTTCAACAAATGGTGCTGGGAAAACTGGAAATCCATATGCAACAAAATGAAACTGAATCCCTTTCTCTCGCCATGCACAAAAGTGAATTCAAAATGGATCAAGGAGCTTGATATCAAATCAGAGACACGCCGTCTGATAGAAGAAAAAGTTGGCTAAGATCTACATTCGGTGGGGTCGGGCTCCAAATTCCTCAATAGGACACCCATAGCACAAAAGTTAATAACTAGAATCAACAAATGGGACTTACTCAAACTAAAAAGTTTTTTCTCAGCAAAAGAAACAATAAGAGAGGTAAATAGGGAGCCTACACCCTGGGAACAAATCTTTACTCCTCAGACTTTAACCCTTTTAAAAAAGTGGTTAAGGATGACAGTTTAGTAGAAATCAGCATTTAACTTCACTAGCAAAGAGAGGTTAATCATTTCTGTTCAGCTCTGGTAGCAAAGACTGAAATATCTTTGAAGAGAACTCTTAGAAGTATGAAGAGTGATGGTTTGCATGAGGCAGTCCTTCTCTAATTCACTTCTTTTTACACCTCTAGCTTTAATCACTCAACACTTCACATGACCAGATAGGTCATATCATTCTAATAACATAAGGGCTTAGGTCAGTATGAACTGTTGCTGTCACCTTTGACTAGAAAAGGCTGCATATATAATCCAGCTGCAGTTCAGAAATGAATTTCTGAGAAGACCTCACTAATCAATTTGTTAAATGGGATTAGAAAGGTGCAGAGCCAGAACTTTATTCTGTAAGTTTTTATTATCAATGGGAAAGTGTTTATATGTTTCAACCATGGAAATAATTAACTAGTCTGAAAGAAGTGATAAGGACTACTTCTTTTGGAACATGACTCTTAGAGAGAAAGGAAATTGCTGACCCATGTTAGTCTACTTACTTCTTTACACCAAGGGTGAATAAATAATCCTACAGTAATACATCAAATAATTAAAATGAGTATGTTCTGAACAGTTCTCTCAACAGAAATGTTTATATTAAGCACTAGAGGGATAAGTAATTTACAGTTAAATCACAAATAACCTACTTTTGAATTCCCACATGATTTTTTTTCTATATTTATTTTTAAGAAACTGCATTTTGATTCTAATACTGTATCATATTTCTTTTCCATATGTTTTCTCTCAAATATAATTAAGTATAAATTTCTGTAACTTGAGCACATTCTCATTATGATTTTTGCTCAAGTACTGGCTTCATGGATGATTTATGACCGTTACACTATGCATTAAGCCATTTAAAGCTTCCAAAGATTTGGCAGTATATAGAGATAATCTCTACATATTTTTCATAATGTGTCAAAAATACTAATACTTTTGTATTCCACATTAAGTATTTTGACTACAATCACATATTTTATACATGTGTCAAATGGTAAACACAACCAAAAAACCAAAATATTGTTATCCTTCCTTCTGTATGTCCTAAAAGAACAAAATTTACATACATTTAGAAAAAGTGGAGATATTTTTTCTTTTTTTTCCTTAGAAAGTTTTAAGCAGATCTACAAATATACACATGTGTACATACATATTTTAATTATGATTAGTTTAGTTTTATTTTTCTTGATTTAATTTCAGATGCAAGCATGGACCAAGGCATAGATGTTGCAAACACTATGAAGATAATTGTATCTCTTATTGCATTAAAGTAAGTATATTAATATATCTACTTTCTTATTGGGTAAAATATGTAAAAATAACTTAGGGAATAATTTCCAAGTAAATGGAAAATTTGACATTAATAATTACTAACATTCTTTGCATTTGACTAGAAAGTAAGAAAAACATACGAGAATAGGTAATGATATTTAATATTTTAATATTTACTTCCTTAATTAAACAATTTTAAAATTAGCTTATCTTGGGCTAGAGGTGTAGCTCAGTGGTAGAGCACTTGCATATGGGAGGCCCCGGATTTGATCCCTAGCACTGCAAAAAAAAAAAAAAAAAAAAAAAAAAATTAACTCATCTAAAACTTATGAGGTAAAAAAGATGATGAGGTAAAAATAACAAGAAAAAAGAAAAATTATTAAAATGTGTACTTGGTAATATATACTTATTAGAAGTATATCCTAGAACAGGTCCTTGAACTGTATAATTTGCTATCTGGATCAGTTTGTATACACTGTGTACTATCTGATACAATGGTATTTTGTTTTGAACTTATAAATCTATTACATTTTTAAAAGGCATCAAGCTAATTGGATCATGTCCTCAGTTGCTCTACGTTAAGAAAGTTAGCTATGTCCACTGGTGTAATTAATTCCCTACTGCCTACTATGCTTGTGCAATAGTTTAAAACTACTCCCTACTTGCCACCTCCATTTTCCCATCACTACCACCTCTTGGAAGAAAGTTACTTACCATTGCAGTTAGCCTGGCACAGGGAACACCACCTACAGCAAGTTCCCTAGTTTTGCATGGTGCTCTTAATAATTCTGATGTTTTTAAAAGTTGATGTTGTTTCTTGCAAGGTCCAATCCCCATTTGCTGATGATGAGAAGAGCTGAATTGCATAACACCCCAAAAGATAGTTTCCTTATGGTTCCTGCAGAAAAACTGTCTG
Source organism: Marmota monax (assembly GCF_021218885.2). Classification (NCBI taxonomy): domain Eukaryota; kingdom Metazoa; phylum Chordata; class Mammalia; order Rodentia; family Sciuridae; genus Marmota; species Marmota monax. The sequence goes on along the minus strand of NW_026695236.1, from coordinate 3,025,691 downwards.
CCTCACATCAGTGCTTATGAATGTGAATGAATGCCCTCTGGCCCATCCTTGACAATGCTGTTGACCTGAGCCCATACTTACCTTCAGAATCCCAAAAGATATGACCAGGAGTAAAAGCAGTAGAATATATTTTCAGTGCACTGTGGTTTTTGATACATTCTTTACAAATTTGATTTCCTTGCCACACTTATAAAGTGAAGAAAAAAAAATGAGATAGCATTACTGGCAGTCTCAGAACCTGCTATCATCTCCTGAAGGTTATTCTTTCCAACTAAGCATGACTGTAGTTCAAGGGGAGAATTCAGGAGAGGAACTGAGAGAAGCATTCTGATTGAATCAGAGAGGTATTTTGAGAAATTTGGAGTTGGGAAAGTTGATATTAAATTTTTTTTGAGAAAATAAGTGACAATTACCAAGCAGTGATTCTTTCAAATGTGTACTAATATTATAATATTTGATAATTTATGTATAAGTTGGAATATTATATCCATGAAGGTAAAACTCTTTGGAGACTTGTGGATGAGGCATTTACACCATGAATACAGTAAAAGTTTTTGAGAGTGAACCTCATTGTTCCACAAAGATAGTAAAACAACATATTAAATCATATCCCTGAGTAAATATTAATATTAATTAATTAATATTCATATTAACTATATTTTACTCAATTCACCATACTCTTCTTACCCTCTTCTTTGTTGGTTCACCTTTTGGTACTTACAAACTCTTTAATGCCTCTGTGCTTGGCTGTCTGAAATGTTTTTCTCATACTACTTCTTCTCTTTGGGGTCTACTTAAGAGTCACATTCTCAGTAGCCTTCCTTTACCACTTAATGTAAAATAGACTGTTATTTTATGCTCATTTGTTTCCTTACATATTTTCTCTTTTTATAGCAAGCATGAGAAACTCCATGAAAGTCAGAAGCTTTTATATCTTTTTTTGCCACTGCATCCTCAGCATCTAGTGTAATGCTTGGCACATAGTAGATGTTCAGCAAATATTTTCTGAATATACAAAAGGGTGGATGAGTGGATTTTCAAAAAAATTATTTTTTTAATTTTAATTTTTTTGGAAATAGCATCAGAAGATTGTCATGTGATTGTGATCCCTGAATCCCTAGGTTAACATTATAAGATTATCAATGACAAAATAAAGGCATGACCATTTTATGCATTAAACAAATACTAGGCACTTTCAATGAAGAAAATGCATGATAATTCACAGTAATTGATCTACTAATTTACTTTCCATGTTTCAAACAGGTATTAGGTAGGCTCAAGTAAATTAACCGATACTTCTTCATACTAATTCAATGTTTTCTAGAAAAGAAAGTTACAATCTGGAAAATACAAATCTGAGTTTTGGAATTAAGGAAGCAAGGCTAGGAATGCAGATATGTTCCCTTGCCAGTTGGGGTGAGAAGCGAAGGGGATGGGAGACCATACTACAATGTATTATCAAGTTTAGTTTAGTATGTCTTTTTGAGAGGAAGGGTACTGGGGATTGAACCCAGGAATGATCTACCACTAAGCTACATCCCCAGCTCTTTTATTTATTTATTTTTTAATTTTGAGACAGGGTCTCCCCAAATTTCTAAGGCCAGCCTACAACTTCCAATCCTCCTGCTTCAGACTGGGATGACAAGTTTGCGCCACTATGCCTGGCTTTAGTTTAGGATATCTCAAAATGACCATCCATTCCCTAGCAATGTTTTAGTCTGATGCACATGAGCACAGGAATAAAATACACAGACACAATTATATATTCCCTAGGATATTCTTTTAATCTGATCATTGAAAAAATTTTGTACCAAAGGTCTAAAGAAATAATAAAAAATTTTTATCAAGAGAATCCTTACTAGTACTAATGATTAAGAACAATTTTCTGTTAAAATTCCCAGAAGCATTTGGTTTTGGGAGACATTTCTTTTTAATTCCAGTGCTTTTGTTTCTTAAACTCATTTGTGGTTTAGAAATTTAAAATACTGATTATGGTCAACAAAATGTCAAGAAATGGATTTTTGGTGCATAGTCAAGTTTGGCCAGTTTATGAGACTTTTAAAATCTTTTTAAATCAAATAAAATATACTCACTCCAAGATTTCACTCTTATTTTTAAGACACTTATTTTAAAATTATTATTTGAGAGTTTAAGGCTTTGTTTTTAAATTTTCTGTGATATTAAATATTTATGAGTTTGACTTTGCTTCTGAGATGGTAAAAATCATATTTTATCAAACTTCAAAAGTTGGTTGTAAATCAGTTTTCTTCCCAATTTTCTATAGGGTTTCATCAGAATGTTTAGCGTGGGATACTTGATCCAGTGCTGCCTGCGAATCCCCTCTGCATTTAGGCATCTGTTTACAAAGCCATCCCGGCTACTTTCTCTCTTCTACAATAAAGAAAACTTCCAGCTTGGAGCTTTTCTTGGTTCTTTTGTTAGTATATACAAGGTAAGATTTTTAAGAAGAGAAAAGAAAAATGTGATAATAAACAACATGGTTATTTTAAGAATGAAATATGGCTTTAATTCAACTATCATTTTATTTAATACTTATTTTCAGCATATTCATAAATATATTGACACCAAATATACAGTATATTTAGAAATATCTTCTTTTAGAATGATATTTAACATGCTTGAATATGGGAACACACTCTCATTTACATATAATATTACAGTTACCAAAGATTTCTTTTTCTTTTTGAATGCATTGACAATGTGAATTTCTTGATATTTCCAGTGTCAAAAATGATTATATAGCTGGTCTGTGGTTTTTAATTACATTTACTACTTTTATTAATTTATACATATTTCAGACCCTTCTAGCTGATATCAATACTTGACTGAATCCATAAAGATTTTCTATTATAACACATAAACAATCTTATTTTCACTCTGTATATACTCACTCTTCTTATTATTGTCACAAATTATAAGAGTTAACATTCTTCTACCTCTTTCTGTATATTCCTATAAATGTACACAAAGGTATATAAACCCACACCTAAACCCATGTACAAAGATAATTCTTGACACAGTACTTTCAGCTTTAAGTAATGAATTGCCTTTTGGTTAATGGGAATTACTAATATATTAATCATATTACTGACCTATTTTATTAGATATCTAAAATTTAAATTCAAAACCTAAATATATTCTAAATTATAAAGTATGTTAAAGATGATTTAAGTACTCATTTATACATATATTATGTATATATTTTTTCTTTGAAAAAATTAATGCTGGGAAAATTGAAATTGAGTTAATTTATTATAAATAAAATGGTTATGTATCATTTTAAGGAAAAGTTTGCTCATAAAAGGTAGGTGGGAAAAAGTATTTTGTAATGGAAAAGAGTAACCAACTATAGATGAACTCTAAATAATCACTTGTTATGAAATCTTAACTAATACTAAAGAATATTCAATATGGTTTGACTAGGAAGCATTACTAATTTCTTTGAGCATGCAAGAGTTAAGGATAAATTACTGGTAATTACATGTTTATATTCACATTCTTTTTAATTTCTCATGTTATAATATTTGTATTTATTCTTAACAAAAACTCATAAATGTTTACACATGTATTATTTACAACATTTTTAGTGCTAGGTTGATTATTCTCTCCCATCTAGTCTATCTTAATGTGCATTGTGTTTTATTTTGCTTTTTGATTTTCATTTCTTATACTATTTATTTGCTTATTTGTAAATACAAACTAAAGTCATTAAACTAAAGAAAATGAAACTGAACCAAAAGATCTCATGGAATATACTCACTTTTTGTATTCTAAAGCCATATGCGAGTTTTAAAAACAAATTTTCCATGCCACTAGGATCTCTATAATATTGTAACTATTATAAAATAATAAACTTTTTAATTTCTGTTCTTTGGTGAACTGACCCTTTATCCATCCATCTGTTGACAGACCAGGACTACTTTCTTACTTAGCTATTATGAATTGTGTTGCTGTAAACATGAGTATTACTATAGTACGCTGACTAATTCTTTTAAAAAAAATCCCAATGAGTGGTGTAGCTGGGTCATATGGTAATTCTATACTTAGTCTTTTGAGCAACCTCCATACTGATTTCTGCAGTGGTTATATTAATTTGTAATCACATCAGCAGTATACAAGAGTTCTTTTTCTCCCACATTCTTTCTAGCATTTATAATTACTTGTATTTTTGATGATAGCCACTCAAATTGGAGTGAGGTGAATTCTTGATGTAGTTTTGATTTGCATTTCCCTGATTGCTAGAATATTGGACATTTTTTCATGTATTTGTTGGGCATTGAATTTCTTATTTTGAGAACTGTTTAGTTCATTTGTCCATTTATTAATTAGTTTATTTGTGTGTGTGTAAATGTGTGTCTGTGTTAAGATTTTTGAGTTCTTTATATATTTCAGTTATTAATCCCTTGTGGGAAGAGTGACCAGCAAAGATTTTTTTCCCATTCTGTAGCTCTTGTCTTTCCCACTCTTTCTTCCTTTGCTAAGCAGAAGTGTTTTAACTTGATGCCATACCATTTATTAATTCAATAAAAATGATATGTAATTTCTTATTAGAGTCTATCTAGAACTATGACTTTATAACAGATTGTTTTTCATAATATTTCCAATCTTTGTAGTCAGTTTAATTTACATAAGACCACAAGTTTGTCTCCAGGGTCATCTAATGAATCATCTAGTGAAACACATTAATGGTTGTTGTTTTCATGCAATCATGCAATTTTATTTTTAGAAATAACTGAAGTCATTATATTTTTTCCCCCTCAATACAGGGTACTAGTTGCTTTCTGCGTTGGATCAGAAACCTGGATGATGAACTACATGCTATTATAGCTGGTAAAGCAATAATTAAAAGAGAATGATTACAATTTTATCAATCAGTGACAAGAATAAATGGGAAATAGCTTCCAAATTCATCTAATTTTTATGTATCTTCTTTTATCTATTGTAATAGAATCCCTCCCAAGACACTCACCCAAATATTTTGTCTGTGAGCTAAACATATCCGCCACTCTGGCCATTTATTGTTCTATATTGCTTGCAATATAATGACTTGGATCTGCCTACGACAGGCTAGAAATTTAAAGAATGTATCAGAAAAGTACATAAAGACTTAAAATCTTATATAAGTGATTAATGGCAGTTTAAGTAGATTTTTTTAAATTTTATTTTTGCCAATGGAAAATGACATATTTTAATAATATTTGAAAGGAACTTTAATCATTTTATAGAAATGAAAAATAGATATTATTTTCTAAACTGAAATATATGTAGTTCTTAAGTGAGATTTTTTTTCAGATATTTATTAGTAATAATCCTACTATTAGTATTTTCACATCCCACCCCTGTAGAAAAGTGTGACCCTAGCACAAAAATAAAATAATTTGAGCTGCTAGGAAAATAGATGAATAAACACTCCCACTTAAGATCAGAGATACCAATAGCCTTTAAAAAGTTATTTTAAAAATGTTGTATTTACCAAAAAAGACTACTGTTTTAAGCAGTAGTTGTCACACATAAATCAGAACTGTTTGTTCCTAATTCTGAAATTTAATTTCTTTAATCTAGAATATGTGATAAGAACTCACTCCATTTTAATGTCATCAAGTGTATTTTTGTCCTTAATTGTGTTGTATCTAGAAGCAATGCTGGAGTGAGTTAATTCTGAACTATTTGAATAAATTAACATTTCTGATGACTTAATAGCAAAGAAATACTTTGTAATCTTAACAGTTTTTTCATATTTGTTTTTTCAGGATTTTTGGCGGGTATATCAATGATGTTTTATAAAAGCACAACAATTTCCATGTATTTAGCTTCCAAACTGGTAGAGGTAAGCAAACAATTTTATGCATGAACAGTTCCAGAGGATATAAAGCTTTTTTAAAAAAAAAAAAAAAACTTCTGACTGCTTTAAGCACAAATATATAACTTCACTACCAAAGCAAATTCTAATTCTTTAAAAGTATTTACAGTCATTTTCTCCATGTGCTATTTTCAAATATACACAAATGTAGAAAGAATACTGTAATAATTAACCTTTGTGTATCCATCATGCAAAATCAACAATTCTCAGTTTTTGGCTAATCTCTTTTCATCTATACTCCTCAACTCTCAGGTACTGAATTAACTTAAAGCAAATCCCAGACATTGTATCATTTTGTCCTATTAAAAACTCAGGATAGATTTCTTAAAAGTGAATCAACATTATCATACAAGTAGAACCACAATACTATAATCCTACATTTCAAAAAACTTAATATTATCATATATCTAATTAGTTTCTTCTTCACTGATTATCTTATAAATATTTTTATGCGATATCTTTAGTTGAATCAAAAATGCAGTCTCTTAATTTATGATAGTTATTTTTTTCCTCCTTCTTTTTCCATTTTTTTTTAATCTCTTGCCATTGATTTGTTGAAAATCTAGATCATTAGTTCATGGAATTTCCCACATTTTGGATTTTACTGATTGAATTCTCACTGATGTTATTTATTATGTTTATCTCAAATATTTCCTATAAATTGTTAAGTAGATCTAAAGGCTTAATCAAATTCAAGTTCAAGTTTTAGAAGTGAGGGTAAGTGGCAGAAGTACTTTACATGTTCTTTGTGGATAAACTTCCCATTCATTGTATCACATTAAAAGTTACAAAAATGTCTGGTTGTCTTTCTATTGATACTAAATTGACTAATGGGTCCAGGTATACACAGAGCCTATGTAAGATTTCCAATAGCCTTTCACCTCATAGTTTTACCAGCCATACATGATCATTACTGGAGTTCATTATTTCATTAAGTGTTGCAAAATTGTGATAACCTGTTGTTACTTCTACTGTATTCATTAGCAAGAATGTTTCTAAAAAAAAAAAAAAATCTTTCCCATTTTAAGTATTTGGCTACTCTGAAATAGTTTGTTCAGGAAATGAAGATAAAATGCTTGCTTACTTTTCTTTATCAGTGTTCAGAATGAGTTAGTACCTTAGCATTCTGCCTAAGTGAGTTGCGTATCTGATTTGTTTTAACCCAGTACATTCATTATGCTCAAGTTGTCCCAGTCTTTGGCCTGGAGAGCCTCCTTAAGTTGACTCCTGTTTGTTTTGACATATGCCATTATTTTTTATCCCTTTCTTGATTTTTAAAATATCTTTTTAACAAGATATTTTAGGCTCATCTGAGACATTTTCTGTCTTAGACATTGAATCAGCTTTTTCCCCCAATGGTTCCTAATTTCTTTTACTGGGAAAAGATATTCAGAGGCTTCAACTAGCGTTTTTGCCCAGGTTGAGCATTGTTTCTTGGTTTTTCCAGTAAACACACCTAGAGAATCTTTTCTTCCTCCTTTCTTTTTAGAGAGAGAGAAAATATGTTTGGAGTTTATTGCTATTTCCATGTAAAAGTTAAGATTATATATTTTATTTTACTTGTTAGACGTTTATAAAGTTTTATCTCACGCTGAAAATCTGTGCTCCTAATGACATTAAAAAAATACATATTTGCTTTTCCCAAGTGTGTTAGTGTGCATGTATGGGTGCATTCATGAGGAGCAAGTGGGGGGGGCACAGATATGCATGGAGTGGGGGAGAGGGAGAGAGAAAGGAAAGAAAGGAGAGAAGAGAGGAGGAGAAGAAGAACAACAGGGGAAGAAGAGGAGAGAAAGTATACATAACGAAATTAGAGAGACAGGCAGAAGCTAGTATTTTAAAACCTGGGATAAAGAATTTGGTTGTTTTCTCAGTTCATGTCTAAGCATGAAATGACATGATTTAATTCACATTTTTAAGATAACCACTCTGGATATTATATGGAGAGTATTTTAAAGGGAGGCAAATGATAGAACCAGGAGTATCATCTTCAAATCCAGACTTGAAACCCCTGTTTGTTTCAATTTCATGCCTAGAGTTTTGGAGTAAAGGCTTGGAGAACAAAGTCTTTAGCAGAAGATGTTGGCTCATTTCAGAATAGAAGGTGTAGGGATAGAAAGAAGTACACAGATATGGTTTGTTTGGTAATAGAGATGATAAGAATTGCTAATGGAACAGAGAAGAAAAGGAAGAAATATTAACTAACTCCTGGATAGCAAATTATATTCTTGGATACAGGAGGAAGCCAGTGTTGAGATCCAGCTTGTAACAGGTGTTTTACAGCTGCTTCCTAAGTGACTAGTTTTTTAAGCCAAGCAACGGTATCACTTTGTATCTTATGTCATCAGGCATATCTTATCTTGGAAAAACAAACTGTCATGTAAAGTGTACTGACAAGGAATTTTTAAAAGAAAATGAAAAATTTATGATTATTTATGCTTTTTGTGAAATTAGTTAAAATGGTGTAATAGGCAATTTTTTTTCTATGATTGAAATAAATTTTATATTAAAAGCTTTCAAAATGATGGCCAGCATTATGACTGCTTATCTTGTTTCTTAAGTACATTGTAACTTTGTACATATCCTATGCTTTTTATATATCCCAACCCCTATTAATACGTTACATATATTTACTGAAGCCAGCCTCAGCAATTCTGTGAAGTGCTAAGCAACCAGTGAGACCCTGTCTCTAAATAAAATACAAAAATTGGGCTGCTTTATTATTTTCATCACTCATTTTACTTTAACTTTTTTTGTATACTAGAAAGCCCTTTCTATGAATTTTCCCTTGTTCTAGACATGTGTATTTGTTGGTAGTGTTCTCTCTCTCTCTCTCTCTCTCTCTCTCTCTCTCTCTCTCAGAGATATACTTTCATGCCATTTTTCTTTTATCTAATTGTTGATCCCATGCATCTTTAAAATGGTACAATTAAAAGTGTTGTATGCTGACTAGTGCTAGTTTGTCAACCATTTATTACCTCTCCATGACAAGCATGTCAAGGTAAGTAAAGTAATACAGTAATACAGAGTAGGCATTGGAAGAGCTCCCTCCCCGCCGCTGCCATTTTTTTTCCCCTCAGTACTGGGGATTGAACTCAAGGGAGAGCTACCACTGAGCTGTATCTATAGCCTTATTTTTAGTTTTTATTTTTGATATCAGATCTTGCTAAGTTGCCCAGGCTAGCCTCCAACTTGTGATCCTCCTGCCTCAGCCTTCTGAGTGTCTAGGCTTACAGGCATGTACCATCATGCTTGGCAACACTGGGGAACTTTTACAGCTATTTGACAGAGTAATGTTGTCTTCGAGTCTCAGAGTGCAAGTATGGTTCAATTCTGTATTTCTAAAATTTATTTTTTTCTATTAAGTCATTTTATTATATCATAAATGCCATCAATCCATAGCAATTATAAATTCACTGCAAATGGTTAGGAGAACATTACTTAAATTTTGTCTTTCTAATAAGTCTTCTTGGTCCTCTATCCCAGAGGAGTGGTTGCTCCCTACTTTGGGGAGCCAAATAATATGTAATATATAACTCTTTTCTAGCTCTCATCATAGTGCATTAATGATATTTTATGCATTATGTTTTGTCCATTTCTAAATCCCTTGTTCCTAGCATTGTGTTCAGCATACAGTTGACACCATTAATGTTTACTGCCTGAACAAAGGAAGGAACAGATCTAATGAAGAAGGGAGGACTTATTTTAAAAAGCATTGAAGAATAAGTGACATAAAAGTAGTAGCAATAAAGTGCTATTGAATTTCACAGAAAATTATTGCTGCTTGAAGCTAGAGTTTAGAGTGAGGAATGAAAGAAAGGGAAGGGCTGACACTTATTGTTGTCACAGAAGATATACCATGATTTGAGCTCTGAAAGAGTTAGGATTCAGATAAATAGAAAACAGCTGTAGGTAGATAGAGGGCATATATCATTCAACTATATTGTTAGTGCTTTTTTAATGTTTTTAATATAACTCTTGCATTATGCTTATTTTGCAGACAATGTATTTCAAAGGCATTGAAGCAGGGAAGGTTCCCTATTTTCCTCATGCAGATACTATTATCTATTCCATCTCTACAGCAATTTGTTTCCAGGCAGTAAGTATAGCTTTTGAAATGAGAAATAGAAATTTCTGTTTATAATTTACATTAAGCCAGAGGGGGAAAAATAAAAGCCTGAGAACATAACATTACGTTTTATACTTTTTGTTTTTTCAGCAAGATAGCTTGTATGTTTCAAATCATTAAACGTTAACTTAGTGGGCCAGACACTATTTTATGAACAGATCAATTTTTAGGTTTAAAAAGTGTGCAATCTGTAGGTAAATCCTTATTCCAGAACCAAGGTTAGAATGCCCCCAATTTAATTATCCTTCCTGAAGAAAAAAAATACCACGGGTAAAATGTGAATTATTGCACTTCCCCAGCATTACTCAGAGAATGGGGAGGGGGAAAGAACTAGTTTAGCAGAAGCATTATTTCATCTTTTTAAGTCTGTTATTATTATTATGGATGTTAATGGTTTAAAGGGCTGTTGCAAAATTTTAGGGAGAGCTTTTATTTGCGCTTTATTATAGGAATGCTGATATATTAATAAACTCATTAAAATCAGTGAAGTGTCAGCTAGATAGCTATCTAATGGGTATTCAGTAAATGCTTCCTGATAATAATAAATTACTCAATCATTATTCCCAAAGCCGCATTTCTATTTGAAGGCATATTAATAAATATTCTTCAAAGATATTGACTTAAATATGTTGTTATTATTTTTATCACTATCATTTAAAAAATACAATGAGCAATAAAGAGATAAAAAGTATTGCTCAAGACTTCAGATGTTTGTATTTACTTAAAAAAAAATCTCAAATTGAATAATCTTAGGCTGTCATGGAAGTTCAGACCTTGCGACCGTCTTACTGGAAGTTCCTTTTAAGGCTCACCAAGGGCAGGTAAGGAAAAAAAAATCTATAAAAAGATTATCAATCTCTGTCTCCTTCAAGGAATATTCTTTCAGTGGCAAAGTTGGTATTTATATATAAATCAAAAATGACCAAATTAATAAGAAATATTGAATGATCATTATTCTGACTATTCTTATAATACTCTAGATATTTTAAAAGTTCTGGATTAATATCCTGTTGCTTTGCTGCCTGATAATTAGTAGCTCCATAAATACTTTAGCCTACCTTTTCCAATCTATAATGATGTCTTCTTTTTGATTAAAAATATTAAACAGATTCATTAAAAGGGTTCATCTCTAATAATTCATTGGTTTCAGTAACCATCTTCTATTGCCTGATATTTTAAGTTTACTTTCCTTTTTTCTCCTTCTTTTCCTCTTCCTCCTTCTAGTCCTTGTTCTTGTTCTTCCCCTAATCTAAATTTGATTGTTTGGGAGAAAGCTGGACCTAATAGGAAGAGCATGAGCTTTGGAATCCTGGAGACCTGAGTGTGACTCCAGCTTTGGTACCTTTAACGATTTTTCTGTGGGAAATTTATTTGCCCTCATGAACCTAATGTTCTTTCTCTTTGTAATGAAGCAATTACACATACTGTCTTAATCTGTTTTATGTAGCTATAACAATACCTGGTGCTGGATTACATATGTAGAAAAAGAGGTTTGTTTGGCTCATGATTTTAGTAGCTGACAGGTACAAATAGCATGGTGCTGGCATTTTTGGTAAGGACCATCAGGCTATATCACAATGTGGTGGAGAAGCAGAAAGGGAACTGGTGACATGACAAGCATGTGATTTGGCCTTACTTTATAACAACTTATTCTTGGGGAAACTAATTCACTCCTACAGAACCCAATCCATTCAGTAAGGCTAGCATTAAACCATTCATGAGAGTGGAGTTCCCATCTCTTAATTATACTTCACTAGGCCATACCTCTTAAAGGTTCTACTACTGCCTCAACATCACCACACTTAGACTAAGTTTCTAGCATACTAACCATTAGGGGGCAAACCATATCCAAAGCATATCCTATGCATTGTATGGTTGTGGGAAAATTAAGATTTCATAGTAGTGCTTAGCACTTACTAGGCACTCACTAAATCATAGCTGCTATTAATTTTACTATCATTAAGATTAATATAAATGCTAACATAGTACATACCATGTCCCAGATATAGTTTCAAGATATACACATATAACACATATATAAACTTATTCCTTAAAATAATTTAATCATATAAGTGCTATCATCTCCCTAGTTTTATATTTGAGAAAACTGAGAATCAGGAATGTTAGATAGAGTGACACAGCTACCAAGCAAAAGAGCTGGGGGATAAGCCAGACATTCTGGCTTCAGAATTCTTCTCAGCCATGACATTATGTATCTTTCATACTATTATTGTTTCATCAAATTTTTTGGGTGTTTAGTTTTTTTGAAAATTAATGGTTTTACCTAGTAATTATTTTGGAAGGGAACTTACTTTACTTTGGAAAAGAAGTAAAAGTCACATTTAATGGCTCTTGAAATATTGATGCTGGCCAGTGATTCAAAATTAACTTCATTTTGCCATCTCCTTCAGACAGGAAAAACTTGTGAAAAGACACTGAGACACAAAAAGTCCATCCTGTGCATTAGTTAAATGTGTCTTTTAAAAGCATTTCTTAAGTTAGGTGATGTATAACACGAAGATATATTTTATTCTTTTATATCTGTTAGAAATTGGAAGGCCTGATGCTGTTTGCTTTTTAGTCGTTTAATATTTTCATTTTTGGATGTATTTTTATAGGACATTATGTTCTCAATTATGAGAGAAATTATATCTAACACTTTTGTCTCATTGGTAAATGTTAGCTCATTCATTGTTTTCTTAATTTCCTCTGATTTCATTCATCAGAAAAATGAACCTAATTTTCTATTTGACATACTTAAGTGGAAAGAAGTCTAGAAGGGTTTGAAATAACGTAATATGAATGGTTTCAGATTGGGGGATTATCTCTTTAAATATTAGACAGTGAATCTTGGTTAGCCCTTTCTGTTTTCCCATTCCATGAAAACTAAGTCAAATAAAGGAAATAATTTTATTTTATAAACTTCCTTAAATACTTCTTCATTGTTTCTTCTTTTTTACAGATTTGCTGTCATGAATCGAAAAGCCCTGGATGTTTTTGGTACTGGTGCATCTAAACACTTTCAGGGTTTCGTCCCCAGATTGGATCCAAGATATACAGTTGTAAAACCGGAGTTGCCGATAGAGTTTTCATGAAGATGGCTATAATTTATTAATGTGACTATATTTCATCATTATATCCTGAAGAGTTAATTATGTTGAATACAAAGAAGGGGGCCCAGCTCGAACTTCAGTGTTATTTCAATGAGAGAGCTTTTTTGTTTTGTTTTGTTTTTCTTACCAATCAGAAATACAGAAGCTTTTTAGGAAGGTGTTGCTTAATAATTAAGCTTCCTCTGTAGCCAGAATCTGATTCTGGATCACTGTAGTGGTTGACATTGTGATATATTATTGATTAAATTATGTCCACAAATGATATTGAATTATCTATATAGAAATGTAATAACAAGAGTACACTTAAAATTACTTAAAAGAGTCTTTAGTTCATTCCAATATAATTCTTGGTTTAAACTAAGAATATTTCTCATTTTAGGATTTACAAAGGATCACGGGTACGTGGATTTGGTCTGTGATTATTTTTAAGTTTTGAATTGGTATTTGTAGTAGTAGAATGTTATAGATTTGAAGGAATTCTCCATATACAATGCTGCTTTAGTATAGAGCAATGTAATTGGAGAAAAGTGGCCATTCTTACTTCAGGGATGCAAAGATGGGTTTTATACCATTGGGGTAAATGTCGTGGTATCCATGCTCTTTTTTCAACTAGTAACACCATCTCTCTCCATGACCAGTAGGAGGGCTGTTTGGCAGCCCAGTAAACCTACATACTAATGGCAGGTTAGGAACAAATGAAAATTTACACATGTGTTTTAATCTTTTACAATAGCATTACACTTGAATATTTAAAAACAAATATTTAAAAACAAATCTTTTAAACCTCCTATAGATATATTGTGTTTGTTGTCATTTATAGAGGCTGAATTGTTTATAACTCAGTTTGTATGCCATTGTTTTAGAAAGGATCAAAATCCTGTGGAACAAAAGAAGTTTTGCGAAGTTTAGCAGTGTTTTACCCTGTCAACTGTTTCACTTAGATAATAGATGTTTTACAACTAAAACAACATAAAATTCCAGCAGTTGTTAAAAAGTTTTTCATCACTAATTTAATTCATGTTCCTCAACTTCATTTTCAGAAACCACTGTCATCCTTTTTACTCTAGAATAAAGAAGTGACAAAATGTAGTCACTTTCTCTTGATGAAAGTAATTCAGGACAACTGATGAACATATGATTGCTATTTACAGTTTTTCAGGGAAAAGTTTTACTTTTCTAAGATAATAAAAGGCTTAAAGTGATTGTGATATCTACAGGGAATGTAAAATCTAGGAGTGATGCTATTTTTGGAATATAATTTTGTTACTAAAATGTTTTTAGGCCATGGTAAATCATGCAGTAGAATTTGTGTTACAAAAGGGATTTTTATCCAGAGGTTAAAAATGCATAATCCCCAATATTAAATTTTATTAAGCCTTGTATTACTTCTGTTTTTATGTCATCCTGTCTTTTGTTGTTATAACAAATTGAAACCCAACAAAAAGGTAGATTCTAGTACTGTGGTAACACGAGAGTCACTTTAGTTGGGTCAAAATTTTTCATTGTGAATAACTTTTTAGAGTAGACTTGCCATTTGGCAATACTGGTAAGGGATCATTTTGGTTTCAGACTTCAAAATTGATTAATGTAGTTTTAAGTTTTTATTGACTGGAATCAAAATGATGATTGGTACTATGTTTACTTTTTAAACATGAAGTATTAAAGCACTGAGAAGCACCAGCATGCACCTCATTTTCCCTGTTCAGAATTTATGTTTGTTATATTTTTCCTATCAGGTTAAACATAGACATTTAAATCCATAAGTTGTTATTTTCATTGCCATTAAAAAGCTATCATATTGAAAAACACATTCTATTGAAATTTTCTATGATTGTTTAGCAGAATTTTGCTGGTTAAGGTGCATTTCTGCAATATATATGTATATGTATACATATATCAACAAATTGCAATCATATTTTTATTTTATATAAAATGTAAAACAAAATAACCATCCTGAAGCAGAATATAGTGGTGAATGTATAGATTGAATGAATGGTTAACTAATTTGCAGTGGGGAATCAAGAATCAAGAAGTCCAGTTTGATTCCACTATGGCAGATTGAAAAGTATACTTGTTCAAGCAAACACAAAGAAACTTTGTGTTCCTGAAGACAATTAAAATGTCTTTCTACCTCTAACTAATCAGGTATTGATTGACAATGTATTGGCATCTTAAATAAAGTCAAATAGACCTCTCCATTCCAAAATATGTTTTTATTTTTAAAATCATTTAAATTCTCAAGAAATCATGTCCAAGTAAATTTCTACCAGACTGATAGTAGTAAACAAATATATGCCTGTTAGTCTTTCCAATATCTTTACGTAGAGTGAAGAACAGTGCATCTGGAGCAGTAGTAAATTGGTCGTTTCATTGCTATTCCCCGTATTAGTAAAATCCTATAACTTGTACCAACTAAGTAAAGATTGAGGTTGCAAGATAGTTGTCTTGAATCTGTTAGATTCGTACAACTTTTTCATCAGATAGTTTTTGTGTCCATTCTGAAACATTTCTGAAAGAATATCTTTGGTTCTGTTATCTTTTTTTTATGAATTCTGTATTGGATTCTGTAACTTTTTTCTTGCTCTATTAACATAGATATCACTCAATTTATATCTACTTTATTATTTTTACTTTTTTTGCTATTGTTTAGTCAGTTATTTAATTTATAATTTTGTTATTCTTTACTCTCAGATTTTATAATTTACTTTTACCAAGAACAAATACGTATTTTGTGATGGAACTCACATTGGGTATTTGTCATATTTTCTGGAATACACACATCCTTGTAGATTATGTCTAGGCTAACATTTGATTTAGATGATAATGCTGACAAAAAATAAAATGTTTATGCTTGGATTTCATCTATCCCTGAGTTTCTAAATCCTTGCCAGTACATAGTTGATAAAATCAATGTCCTTAACTCTCAAGGAATTTGGCTTGTGTTGCAGTCTCTCCTAGTAGTGGTGGCTGAGTAACTTCCTGGCAGGTCTATGAAGAGTCTGTCCACTGGGAGCAGTGACTCAGGTGTTCTTGTATAAGAGAAGCCCTTAGCCAAAGGATTCATTGATTCTGCTTGTAATTTATTTTTATTGTTTAAGTAGCAGGTAGTTTGATGGAGCAATGAAGTTTTTCTTTGGTACTCACAGGTGAAAATATTTATTTCTTAACTGTAACCTTGTTTAGATACCTGTTTGCTGCTGCTTATCTCATCAATGTTAATTTTCTCCTTTTTTTTTTTTTGATACTGGGGATTGTACTTGGAGTGCTTTACTACTTGAGCCACACTCTCAGCCCTTTTTATATTATTTTATTTTTGGTCTCACTAAATTGCTGAGGCTGGCCTTGAACTTATGATCCACCTGCCTCAGCATACCCACCTGCTAGGATTATAGCCATGTGATAAAATGCCTAGCTGATGAAGAAACTTTTTTTTTAGTACTGGGGACTGACTAAGGCCTCACATATGCTATGCAAGTACTCTACTGCTGAGCCACCAGCCCCTCATTTTCTCTCACAGAAAATTTGGGTAACTGAAAATGAATAGCCCAAAAGTTAAAAATCATTTAAAAAGGAACAAGAAATGAATAATTCCTGTGAGGCTGGCTTTGAAGGTGATGAGTAATAAGTTGCCTTCATTGTAGAGGCATACGAGACAGTTCTTAAACTATCTTCAAGTTCCCAATCATGTGGCTTCTTTTCAATAGCCCTTCAGGGTTGGTGCTGTCTCTATATATCTTCTTGTGGAATTAACAAGGAAAGCAGGGTCAGGGACTGCAGAAACCCTGAGATCAGGGTATGGGCTTGGATTGTAGGGCTGTGTAGTATTGTGTTTCTGTTTCAAGTTGTAGCCCTAGATGACTTTGTGATAGCTGTGTGGTTATGAAAGAAGTTACTATACAGAAGTGACACTGACACTGGTTTGTGACTTCTGAAAACAGTGGAGGAGCTTGGCTATAATGTGGCCTGTATGCTAGGATTGAGCCTGTGGTCAAGAATAATATATGCCATTTTACACTGAGATAGTGACTTTTAATTGGAGAAAGGTATTCATAGCTTTAAAAAATTATCTTGTCCCTTTTCCTTCTTCTTTTCCTCCCTTTCCCAATTCTCTCCTTTTTTTTTTTTTCCTTCCCAGCCTTAGATTTTTCCCCTCAGTGCTGGGACTGCTAGGCAAGCATGCTATCACTAAGCTATTTCCCCAGCCAAACCAGACTTGGAGTCTTTATGCCTGACTTTTTGTTACCCCTTTACCTTTTTTCTCTTGCTGGTGTTATTTTGTGCTCCTCAGACTCAAGAGCTCCAGTGCAACCTTTGATGCCAGCTAGTCTAGTGGGGGTAGTTGTGGGGCCTCTGGAAATACCATGACGATGGAATAAACATTTTCGGGGACAGTGATTTTTTTAAATACAGTTCTCCATTTCTTAGGCAGGATGGAATGGAGGATAATTGCACAAATGTGGAAAGAGATGTTTCTCTGTTCATATAAGGCCTTTAACTCCAGAACAGTGTCTTACAGCCCTATAACATCACTTGACTCTGATGTCTTGTGGCTTCATTTAAGGGGCAAGAAATAATTTATTTTTCCTTTTGCTATCTTATATTTTCCCCATCTGTACTTCCTCCAAATCTGTTTGAAGTGAGATAATATATTGGACTTTATCTTTTGTCCTCGCAGATATAAAAATCCCAATAATAACCTTGGTCAGACTCAGTATCCCTTTGTGGCTTGAAAAGTAGATCTCCACAGAGTGGACCAGTGGACCTATATCATCTGAAGTTGCCCCTGCAGAACTCCCTCTCTCTTTCCTTAATTTGGACTGGTTAATTTCTGAGGCTGATTCCTTCAGTGTTGTTTAAACTTCTCTCAGTCATAAATCAGTTCCTTAAGTGAATTTTCTTCTCAGATTATTTTGGTCACCCAAGAGGGCTCTGAGGCCTTGAGAGAGGTCTAAAATGGCTTAATAAAGCAGAAGTACATTATGTGTTTCTGGTTACTATGGGATGAAGAGCCAAAATGGATGGGTGAGAAAACACTCAGCACACATTTAAAGCCTTATCTATGTCTTCCTATTTCTTTACCTCCCAAACCTGTGCTTTTCTAGAGTATCTTTATCATTTATTTCTTTAGCTTGAGTTATTTAGGAGCAAAAAGAGACATTGTTTTCCTATTTATTTCGGGGCAAATTGAAGGTGAGCTCAGAGACAGTCATCAGTCTGACTCTTCATCAGGTAAGGTAAGAGCTTTAAGGAGTGTTGAGTCTGTAAAAAGCAAACTACCTCCTTTTTTCTTCTCACCCCTCAGAGGTAAGCCAGAGGGATCTAGTCCCAGGGGGAACTTTTACATTCACATCCCTGTGGCTTCCACCACAGGCCTCCACTGCCCAACTTGGCCTACTGAAGGGACAGAGAGGAAAGGGAAGTTCATTATTGAAGTACAGGCAATGTCCTCAAGCATTGCGGTGACTATAAACCTCACTGGAGGCCAGTGATCAAAACAGGGATTGACTCATGGGTACTTTGCTCCATCAATGTGTTCAGTGTTTTGTGTCATCAAATGGCCTTGTACTGCTTAAGAAAAGATAGCAGCTATTTTCTTATTAAATTGACAATGTGTTAAAGGTAATGAGAGTTTTACATGAATAGATTTTTAAATTTTCTTCTTTTTTTCTAGTTATTTTTAAAGAATAATTTGTTATACATGACAGGAGAATGCATCACATTTCATATTAAACATACAGAGCACAATTTTTCATATCTCTGGTTGTACACAAAATATATTCACCCCATTTTTGCCTTCATATGTGTACTTAGGGTAATGATATCTATCTCATTCTACCATGTTTCCTACCCCCATGACCCCTCCCTCTCCCTCCCTCCCTTTTGCTCTATCTAGAGTTCATCTAATCCACCTATGCTCCACCCCCAACCCCATTATGAATCCACATCCTTATATCAGAGGAAACATTTGGTATTTACTTTTTTGGGGATTGGCTAACTTTACTTAGCATTATCTTCTCCAGTGCCATCCATTTACCTGCAAATGCCATAATTTTATTCTCTTTTAATGCTGAATAGTATTCTATTTTGTATATATGCCACATTTTCATTATCCATTCATCAACTGAAGGGCATCTAGGTTGGATCCACAGTTTAGATATTGTGAATTGTGCTGCTATAAACATTGATGTGGCTGTGTCCCTGTAGTATGCTGTTTTTAAGTCCTTTGGATATAGACCAAGGAGTGGGATAGCTGGGTCAAATGGTGGTTCCATTCCCGTTTTCCAAGGAATCTCCATAGTACTTTCCATATTGGCTGCACCAATTTGCAGTCCCACCAGCAGTATATGAGTATGCCTTTCCCCCCATCTTTACCAACACTTATTGTTGTTTGTATTCTTAATAGCTGCCGTTCTGACTGGAGTGAGATGAAATCTTAGAGTAGTTTTAATTTGTATTTTCTAATTGCTAGAGACATTAAACGTTTTTTCATATATTTGTTGATTGATTGAATATCATCTTTTGCGAAGTGTCTTGGCCCATTTATTGATTGGGTTATTTGGTTTTTTTGGTGTTAAAATTTTTGAGTTCTTTATGTACCCTTGCAATTAGTGCTCTATCTGATATGCGTGTGGTAAAAATTTGTTCCCAATTAGTAGGTTCTCTATTTACCTCACTGAATGTTTTTATGCTGATAAGAAGTTTTTTAGTTTGAGTCCATTCCATTTATTGATTTTTGATTTTAATTCTTTAAGTCTTATTAAGAAAGTCAGGGCCTAATTTGACATGATGGAGATTTGGGCCTGAAAGCATTTCCTGTAAAAAGTGGAACAAGACAGAGATGCCCTCTTTCACCACTTCTGTTTAACATAGTTCTTGAAATACTGGACAGAGCAATACAGATAGGATATTAAAATAGCACTATTTTAATATAGGATAGCAAAATAGCACTATTTGCCGATGATAGGATTCTATACCTAGAAGACCCAAAAAATTGCACCAGAAAACTTCTAGAACTAATAAATGAATTCAGCAAAGTAGCAGGATATAAAATTAACACCCATAAATCAAAGGCATTTCTTATATTAGTGACAAATCCTCTGAAACAGAAACAAGGAAAACTACCCCATTTACAATAGCATCACCAAAAAATAAAATACTTGGGAACAAACCTGACAAAATAGGTGAAAGACCTCTATAACAAAAACTACAGAACACTAAAGAAAGAAATTAAAGAATCCCTTAGAAGATGGAAAGATCTACCTTATTCTTGGATAGGCAGAATTAATATTGTTAAAATGACCATTCTACCAAAAGCACTATACAAATTTAATGCAATTCTAATCAAAATCCCAATGACATTCCTCATAGAAATAGAAAAAGAAGTCATGAAATTCATCTGGAAAAAATAAGAGACCCAGAATAGCTAAAGCAATTCTTAGCAAGAAGAATGAAGCAGGTGGCCTCACTATACCACACCTTAAACTATACTACAGAGCAATAGTAACCAAAACAGCATGGTATTGGCACCAAAATAGACTTGTGGACCAATGGTATAGAATAGAGACACAGAGATAAACCCACGTAACTATCTATAGTTATCTTATATTAGACAGAGATGCCAAAAACATACATTGGGGAAAAGATAGCCTCTTCAACAAATGGTGCTGGGAAAACTGGAAATCTATATGCAACAAAATGAAATTTAACCCCTATCTCTCACCTTGCACAAAATTCAAAGTGGATCAAGGACCTAGGAATTAAACCAGGGACACTGTGCCCAAATCATCTTGTTTTGAAATTTAATTTATAATGTAAAAAAGAAAGTCTTAAAAGCTACAGGAAGGAAGCAATTCTATTGCATCTGAATCTGAGTCTACAGGTTTTAAAAGCCTGTTCTTGCTGGAGGGAATCACTAAGCCTCAGGAAGGAGTATGAATGAGTCTAGGAAACTAGAGGTGCATTTAAACCATCTGGGCATCTACACGCCCCCCAAACTCCACCAGAATACTTCCTGTAACTTGGATTAAAGTTCAGAAATGGGATTACAGTCATTGTTAATCCTCACTTACAGACTGTTTAATTGTTCTTCTTTGTGTATAGAACCTTGATGTTAATAGCAGTATACCCAGCCCCAGGAAAAGGATCAGACTTGTTCTAGGCCTTTTGTGTTACTCCTTTTTTTTTTCTAAGCAGCCTTTTTTCTGAGGGCAGTCATGTGACCAAGTTTTGACTAATATGATAAAATGGAAAATCTGGGAAACTCTTAGACCCCCCTCTCCCTCCACAAAAGGAAAGCCTTTTGGGGCTCTTTTCTTTTTCTTTTGTACAATACACTTCTATTAGTCAGTCTGGTCTAGTTCTGTGTTAACAATCATATTTTACAGTTCGAAGTAAGAAAGTTCAAAGTTGAAAAATCACCATGTTAAGATATCAGGAAGAAAACCAGAATTTGCCACCCATCTGACATCCTTAAATCAAAGAATTAATAATAGTAACTACCTATAGCTGAGCATTTTGAGAAAACAAACTTTTATCACTTAAGGCCATAAGAATTCTGTTACTTTCTAGCCAAAAACATTTTTTTTTTAATTGACACATTCCAACCTTATATAGATTAGGCCTCAGTTTTATTTCTGTCACATACTTCCTTCCAAACATTTAGAATTCTCTTGTTCTCTCCTCTACTTCTGCGCGTATTCTAAAATATTCAGTAACCTCTTCTTTGAAAGTTTTATTCATCTTTTGAAAAACCTTAAGTTTGTTATAACACACAAGTGTCCTTCAAAAAAACAACAGTCTCTCAGGCCCTATGGAAATAAGTCTGCACAAAATCTAAAAAATAAAACATGCTTTGAGCATATTTCAGTAAATAAGTTGTCTGAAATTCTGTATTTTTCAGTCACTTCATTATTGTGCTGTGGCAGTCAAATAATCCTTAAGGTGAAGCCAATGCCCTAAATCCAGCTTCATTTCAGATTGCATCTTCCATGTTATTTTCTGCCATTTGCCCTAAGTCTTTCCTTAGGGATAAGGTTGCTGTGTGAATGGCATCTAAAGTTTCAGATCCTTGTTATATCTTTTCCAGGAGGAACATTTTCCCATTCTCATTGTTCTTTCCCTTGCTGTGGTTTTCTAGGCAAGATAAACTCTGGATAGATCTCATGGAAATAAGTGTGGCCATATAGTTTAACCAAAAGAAAAAAAAAATCAAGAGAAACTCCAAATGAACCAAAACTGCCTGACTGAATGGGTTCTTGCATGCCAGAAGGTATTTTCTGTACCAGATGATCTGTGGGAATGGATTCTTGGCAAACAAGATAGTATTGCTGAGCTGATTTTTAAGCTCTACAGAAGCATTCTATTCTGGCCCATGCTACTACACCAAACCTATAGGCTTGGTAATTGGTTCTTCCTCATGTACATTTTGCTTATCAGACAGAATGTTTTCTGCTCTTCTCAGTTGCTAATACCACAACTATTTGCAGCTTCACTTTCCACTAAATGAGATTCTTGCTACAGCAGCCAAAGCAAATTCTAACTGGGCTAGTTTACCAAACAGGCTGAATGTAGAGAAATCTGTAACCACACTCTGCCATCTTTAGTCAGAGAGCCCTTGCCTGATCTTTTGTCTCTGTCTTTAGCAGTTGCTAGTCCCTCCTGTAAAGAACATTCCATTTGATTATGATAATCTGTGTATTCACCTTTTGCTCCTTTAAATTATGGTATTATATATTTTAAGAGCAAAGACTCCAGTTTATGATCCATCCCAATGCCTGTGTGAGTCCTTTATAAAGAGAGTGGAATTAGGGTTGGAGGTGGTGTTCTTAGCAGCTGCCTATTGAATGCCTGGTAACTTTGTGGAATCTGCAAACCAAATATCTGCCCTTAGCCATCCCTGTGAATGTCTGGAAAATATTATCCTTACAAATGATTTTGTAAATACTCTAGGAAATTGGCTTCTACTACAATCCAGCAGTTATGAAGCCAGTTTGGCTTCAGGTCTTAGACAAATGATTTGTCATCTGTTTCATTTGTTTGTTTTTTACTGACAGAGTTGGAATTCTGGATTATTCCCCACTTCAAAACTTCCAAATCCAAACCAGAAGTATACAGGGTGGGATACAAGGCTCTTCCCACTCAGTTTTACAGAGTGAAAATCATAGGCAGTTTGCCCAGACTTATATTTTGTGTCTGGCTTTTCAATATAACATTGTGATTTAATTCTTTTTTTTTCTTTCTGTAATAGGATCTTCGATATTAGAGAGTGGGTAAGGGTTGGGATCACTTATTAGGATAAGTTGAACTGTAATAAGTAGCTTCTTCAATATTCATTTTTAGGGGAAAAAAGGAAACATGTAAACAATGAGCCTCTGATATATGGTACATTGTTTATATCACATTCAGTTCTCACACCTTATGAAGTAAATGGCATTAGTTCTGTTTTACTACTGAGGGAACAGGAAATGAAAGAAGCTGGTAATTTGCCTAAGGTGACCATTACTGAAACTTGCACTCATATCTCCAATAATTGAAAGTTTAAACTTAAGTAACACCTTTTATTCACTTCAAGTAAAAGTAATCATATAACATTGAAATAAAAACCTTGCCTCCAACACTGTATTTTTTTACTGGTTTTTATTGGTGCATTATAATTATACCTAATAGTTGAATTTATTATGCTATATTCATGCATGCACATAGCATAATTGAATCCATCTCATTCTCCACTTTATTTTCAGCCTAGATAGAAGAACAGGAAGTGGATTTACCTCTTCTCCTAGAACAGTTGAAAAACTTGATTGTCAGTGTAGAGCAGTGAACCCTAAGAGAAGGTAAACAAATGAATGGAATCCTATGATTGTCCTTACTGACGCTTGAAGTATGGTTCCAGATGGCAGCTGAGGGGGAGACAGCTAAGCAGAATCCAGAGGTTTCCCTGAATTCAAAAAAACAGAGCCAAGAATCTAGACAGGCTGAAGTGGGTGAAATTCATAGGACAGAGAACAGAAAAGGGAGAGCTGAACAGAAATCAAACTTGGTGATCTAGAGAGGGTGCCTGTATGGGGCAATTACCAAGGCTGGAGAGAAAAACATCTGAAAGGAGAATAGGGAAGAATAACTGCATTACATAAGGCAGTGAATAGTTCGCTAGCCAGAGTAGGGAACTTCATGATTCAAAGGGCACTATATAGAGTAGCCAGGAAAGTATTGATTATCTTAGTATGGGAATAAAATTAACCCTAAACTAAAACCTATTCCCATCTCACATGTTGAAGCCTAAAAATTATCTTCAAAAATCTCAGTTTCCAGGTAACTCTGCTAGAACAAACTACAAGAACATTTAAAGAGTACAAAAATATTCAATATACAATAAGATTAAATTCAAAATGTTTGGCATCCAATCAAAACTTATCAAGCATTCAAAAAGCCTGGAAATACAATCGAATCCATAAGAAGAGGAAAAAATAGAAATATTCCCTCACATGGTCACAAATAATAGAATTAATGCAAAAGGATGTTGTAATCATGTGCCATACACTTAAGAAGATAGAAGTTGAAAAGACAAGGCCAGATTGAGCGTGTTAAGGGGAGATGTGGAAGATATAAAGTAGAACAGAAAATATAGATTAAAAATACAATGGAGCAGCTCAATTCACAATAGCTAAACTGGAACTAGCCTAGGTGCCCTTCAACAGATGAATGGATAAAGAAATGTGGTACATTTTATCACAATGGAATATTACTCAGCCATAAAAAGAAATGAAATTATGGCATTTGCCAGAAAATGGATGGAACTGGAGACTATCATGCAAAATGAAATAAACCAATTCCCCAAAATCAAAAGGCCAAATGTACTCTCTGATTTGTGAATAGCTAATACACAATAAAAGAGGGGTGTAGGGAAGTACTTTGGATTAGATGGGGGAATGAAGTACTTTGGATTAGATGAGGGAATGAAGGAAATGGAAGGGGAATGGGAATAGGAAATAAAAGTAATCAGACATTACTTTCCTATGTGTACCTATACATGACCAATATAATTTTACATCCTGTGCAACTAGAAAAATGGGAAGTTACACTCCATATGTGTATAATATGTCTAAATACATTCTACTGTCATGTATAACTAATAAGAACAAATAAAAAGTACAATGTATGTTTTACAAAATATTACACTAGTGTTTGCCTAACATATTCAAACCCAGTACTTCCAAAACAAACACTGAGTGGGATTAACTGCAGATTAGACAACAAAAGATTTGTAGAACTTAAAAACATAGCAATAGAAAATAGCTCAAAGTGTTTAGTGTGAGACAGGAAGAATTCCAAGCAACCAGATGAAACAGTAGAGAATTAAGGTACAGGAAAAACAAAAAACAAAAAAGCTGAAGACATAATGGCCAACATTTTTTTTCAAATCTTATAGAAACTACAAACCCACAGAGCCAAGAAACTCAACTGAAAAGAGAAACATGAAGAAAATTATACTGAGGCACATTTAATTAAATTGCTTTAAATAAGAGTGAAAAGAAAATACTAGGAGCATCCAGGAGGGGAAAAGGGCATGCTACATAAAAAGGAACCCCCAAAAGATGGCAGAACCCTTCTCATTTGAAAGGATAGCCCTGCAAACCTCCTATTTCTATAGAATTCTACAAGTGGATGTGATGGCACACGCCTAGAATTCCAGCAGCTCTGGAGACTGAGGCAGAAGGATTGTGGGTTCAAAGTCAGCATCAGCAACTTAGTGAGAGGCTATCTCTAAATAAAAGAAAAAGGGTTGGGGATGTCTGAATGGGTTAATCGCCCCTGAAAGCAAAGGCAAAGTGAAGAATCTTCAACATCCAGAGTTTTGAAAGAAAAATCACCAGAAGACCAGCTCAACAAGACATGTTTTTAAAAGTCAAGTAAAATGGCACCAAGAGAAAATAATGAATATGTAAATAAATATGAAAACAATTTTTGTTATTCTCAAATCTCTTTAAAAAAACAATAATTGCTTAAAGCAAAAATTGTAGCAATTTATTGTGAAGTTTGTAGCATGAAAATAAACATCAACCACACCAAATTCAGAGAGAGGCAAGATTATATTATAAAATCAGTATAAAATTGCATAAGGAAAACTGTAATAAGTTAAACTTGTATAATATAAACTCTAAAATAATTCTTCTGTACATCAGAAAAGTTACAGCTAATTAGATAACAAGA
This sequence comes from Marmota monax, assembly GCF_021218885.2. Classification (NCBI taxonomy): domain Eukaryota; kingdom Metazoa; phylum Chordata; class Mammalia; order Rodentia; family Sciuridae; genus Marmota; species Marmota monax. The sequence continues at coordinate 2,999,359 of NW_026695236.1, read as the reverse complement.
GATACAATGAGATTAAAAATTTCAATTTTCAAAAAGAAGAAAAAGGGGAGGAAAAAGGAACCAGGGAACAAAGAACATGGGATAAAAAGAAAACAAATAGCAGTTTGATAGATTTAAGCCTAATTATAATTGTCAGTAACCACACTGATTGTAAATTACATAAACACATTAAAGGCAATATTGTAAGGTTGAATAAAAAAATCAAGACTCAATTATGTGCAAACTAGGTTTAAAGATTTAAAGTGAAGTATAGAGAAAGGAATATGTTAATACTAATTTAAAAAAATGGGTTGGTTATCATAATAGTAACTAAGTAGATTTCAGAGCAGAGAATATTGCCTAGATAAAGGATTGACATTATCATAAAATGATAAAGGCTTACTTCAACAAGTGGAAATTATCATCCTAAATATTTAATACATAATAACAGCACCTAAAGACATGGCGGGGGTGGGGGAGAAAGATTGATAGAACTGTATGGAGAAATAAGCAATCCAGAAATATAGTTGGAGATTTTAGTACCTTGTTATCAAGATGTAGACAGAAAACCACTAAGTACAAGACTTTAAAAACTGTATCAATCATCTTGACTTAATTGACATGTATAGAGCATTTCAACCAACAACACCATGTACATTCTTTTCATCTATATTCAGAATATTTTCAAAAGACAATATTTTGGGCCATCCAATACCTTGCAATAAATGGGTTCAAAACAGACATCTGTGTTCTCTGGTAATAAAAGATAAGGGAGAGGAAGAAAGATAAAGAAGAAAATGAAGAAATAAATTATAGAAAGATATCTGAATCCCCTCCCCCCAATATTTGATAACTAAACAACATGCTTATAAAATAGTAAGTTAGAAAGTACACTGACCTGAATTAAAATAAAAATACAACTTATTGACATGTATTAGATATAAAACAATTCTTAGAGGATAACTTATAACACTACTTGTCTAAAACTGAAGAAATTCCTCAAATTGATCTCAGCTTACATCATAAGAAATTGGAAGAAAAAATTAAATCCAAAATAAGCAGAAACAGAAGAAACAAAGATTAGAAATTAATGAAATAATTGAGAAAAAGGAAAAAATTAGTGAAACCAAATGCTTGTTCTTTGAGACAAATCAATAAAATTGATAAACCTCTAAACAGATTAGAGAAAAATACAGAAAGATGAAGAAATATTAGCAATAAAGAGATGTCATTATAGATTCTTCATAAATTAAAAGTATAATCAGACTATCATTAGCAATTTTATGCCAACAGATTTGACTACATAGATCAAATTGCCAAATTGCTTGAATGATACAGTTATGGTTTGAATGTATCCCCCAAAGTTCTTGTGTAGAAAACCTGATCCACACTGTGAAGTATTGGGAGGTGGGATCTTTCAAGGCTCTGTCTTCACACATGGATTGAAACCACTATCTAGGGGGTGGTTTGGTTGTCAGGTATATGGGTTCTTTGTAAGAGAAGAGTTCCCTTTTGCTTTCGTTCACATTGTTTGCTTTTCTGTCATGGGAGGCATGGCAAGAGGGTCCTTACCAGGTGCTGGTGTCTTGATCTTAGAATTGCCAGCTGCTTTCAGGACCATGAGTTGATAAATTTCTTGTATAAATTACACAATCTATGGCATTTAATTGTAGCAGTGCAAAATGGACTAAGACAAAAACTAACAAAGCTCATTCAAGAAGGACTAGATAATATGAACAACTGAATTAAAGAAATTGAATTTTTAGTAAAAGGACTTAAAAAAAATAGGCCCAGCTGGATTAATTCAAGAGTTCCACCAAACATCTAAGTAAGAAATATACCAATTCTATACCAGGAAATTAATAAGAAGGGAAAATTTATATCTCATTCTATGAGAGCAATATTTTCCTGATACCTAGGCCAGGCAAGGAAATTAGAAGAAAAGAAAACTAAATTCCTAATCTCTGGCCCAAAAGACAAGAATTCTTACCAAAATGTTATAATATCGAACAATAAAAAGGACAACACATCACAACCAAGTGGGATTTATCCCAGGAATTCAAGACTGTTAATTAATCATTTAGAAAATAAATCAAAGCAATTCATGATATTTTTAAACTAAAAAAACCCCACATATTATCATCACAATAGAATCAAGAAAAGCATTTGACAAATCTAACATCTATTTCTCAAAACTCTGAAACCAGGAATAGAGGATAATTTCCACAAACAAGGAATAGAAAACAATTTCCTTCCTTCCTTCCTTCCTTCCTTCCTTCCTTCCTTCCTTCCTTCCTTCCTTCCTTCCTTCTAGATATACATGACAGTAGAATATATTTTGACATATTATACATACATAGAATAAGTATAACTTGTTTCCATTAGGATCCCATTATTGTGGTTGTACATGATGTGGAGTTACATTGGTCATGTATTCATATATAAAGATAGAAAAGTCATGTCCAATTCTACTGTCTTTCCTATTCCTATCCATTCTCCTTTCCCTTCATTCCCTTTTGTCTAATCCAATGAATTTATAATCTTATCCTCCGTCGTTGTGTGTTAGCATCCACATATCAAAAAGAACATTCTGTCTTTGATTTTTTGGGGGGATTGGCTTATTTCTCTTAGCACGATATTTCTCCAGTTCCATCCATTTACCAGAAATGCCATAATCTCATTCTGCTTTATGGCTGAGTAATATTCCATTGTGTATACATACCACATTTTCTTTATCCATTCATTGTTGAAGGGCACCTAGTTTGGTTCCCTAGCTTGGTTATTGTGAATTGAGCTGCTATAAACATTGATGTGGCTGCATTACAGTAGTACACTGATTTTAAGTCCTTTGGGCATAAACGGAGGAGTGGGATAGCTGGGTCAAACGGTTGTTCCATTCCAAGTTTTCTGAGGAATCTTCTAACTGCTTTTTAGAGTGGTTGCACCAGTTTGCTGTACTACCAGAAATGTCTAAGTGAACTTTTTCCCCACATCCTTGCCAAGATTTATTATTGCTTGTATTCTTGATAATTGCCATTCTGACAGGAGTGAGATGGAATCTCAGAGTAGTTTTGATTTGCATTTCTCTAATTGCTAGAGATGTTGAACTTTTTTTTTTTCACTTTTTTTTTTACCATTTGTATTTCTTCTTCTGTGAAGTGCCTGTTCTGTTTTTTAGCCCATTTATTGATTATTTATTTTTTTAGTGTTAAGTTTTTTGAATTCATTGTATGTTCTGGAAATTAACACTCTGAGGTGCTTTTGGTAAAGATTTTCTCCCATTCTGTAGGCTCTCTGTTTATGTTATTGATTGTTTCCTTTGCTGTGAAGAAGCATTTTAGTTCTATACCATCCCATTTATTGATTCTTGATTTTACTTCTTGTGCTTTAGGGGTCTTATTGAGGAAGTTGGTTCCTAAGTCAACATGGTTTGGAGTTGGGCCTACTTTTCTTCTAGTAGGTGCAGGGTCACTGGTCTAATGACTAGGTCCTTGATCCACTTTGAGTTGAGTTTTGTGCAGGGTGACAGATAGAGGTTCAATTTCATTCTACTACATTTGGATTTTCAGTTTTCCCAGGACCATTTGTTGAGGAGACTATCTTTTCTCCAATGTGTATTTATGTTGCCTTTGTCTAGTGTGAGATAACTGTATTTATGTGGGTTTGTCTCTGTGTACTCTATTCTGTACCATTGGTCTTCATGTCTGGTTTTGTGCCAATACCATGCCATTTTTGCTACTACAGCTCTATAGATAATTTAAGGTCTGGAATTGTGATGCCTCCTGCTTCACTCTTCTTGCTAAGGATTGCTTTTAACTATTCTGGATGTCTTATTTTTCCAAATGAATTTCATGACTGCTTTTTCTATTTCTATGAAGAATGTCATTGGAATCTTAATAAGAATTGCATTAAATCTGTATAACGCTTTTGGTAGTATAGCCGTTTGACAACATTAATTCTGCCTATCCAAGAGCATGGGAGATATTTCCATCTTCTAAGGGCTTCTTCAATTTCTTTCTTTAGTGTTCTGTAATTTTCATTTTAGAGGTCTTTCACCTCTTTTGTTATATTGATTCCCAAATATTTTATTCTTTTTGAGGCTATTGTAAATGGGACAGTTTTCCTGATTTCTCTTTCAGCTGATTTGTCATTGGTGTATAGGAATGGAACTGATTTATAGGCTTTACTTTTATGTCCTGCTACTTTGCTGAATTCACTTATAAGTTCTAGAAGCTTAGAAAACAGTTTTCTAATAAAGGACATCAACAAAACCTTAACAGTTAATGTCATACTTAATTGTGAAAAACCAAATACATTTCCTCTAGGATCATTAATAAGACAAAATTATCTACTCTTCACAGTTTTACTTAACACTGAAGTAGAGGTTGGGCACCACACTAAGTCATGAAGAAGAAATGACACAATTCAGGCTGGAAAGCAGGAAATTACACTGTCTTTCATGAGGGAAAACATGATTGTCTATGGAAAAAATCCTGTGCGATATCCAAAAAGCCACTAGAATTGGTAAAAAAATTTTTCATGCCTACTCTAAAAGGGAAGTGGAACAGGTTTAAAATAACCACAATTACTTTGAAAAATAACAAAGAGAAAGAACTTAGGCTACCTGATCTAAAGACTTATTATAAATCTACCAAAAGCAAGACATTCTAATACTAATGTAAAAACAAATAGATCAGGGAAACATTACACTTGGTTCAGAAATTAACCCAGACATGTTCAGTTAATGAAATTTTGCAATGGCGTCCAGGTCATTCAGTGGGGAAAAGGATTATCTTCCAACACATGTGCTAGCATTATGTCAACAACAAAAACAAAACAAACTTGAACCTTATTGCAAACAATCACAAAATAATTCATACTATATATGTATATTTAATTAAAAATGTATCATTGTCCTAAATGCAAAACCTAAATTAAATTCTTGGAAGAAAAAAAGTTTTGAGAAAATCTTATTTGACTTGGGCTAGGCAAAGACTTTTTAAATTTGACATCAAAAGAACAACTCAGAAAATTTTATCAATTATAGTATCATTAGCCTTGGTGTTCTGTTATTTGGATTATACCCCAACTATAGATTCTGGGAGCAGAAATGGACATTTACTGTGAGGAAAGCTGCTGCTATGTTTTGGTGTAAGCATATTTAGCAGGTCATTTTGGAGTAAAACTTCAAACACTACTTAAGATTCCCATTTTAATGTGTTAATATAGGGTATTGGATACCTATGGTCTTGGAGACTGGATATGTTTAGGACTATTGTAACATTGTGAAGGCCAAAGCTGCTTCTTGGAGGCTGTGTTTAAAGATAACATTCTCAATGAAGCTTGTTCCACATCAGACCCTTTAAACCTGCTCTACTTTTCAAAAATATCCTCAACACTTAGCACTCTTTGGTGTGTTGAATGATTGTTTATTGCATCTATAGTTTGGCTCCCACAAAGGACAGAGATCTTGGTTTCATTCACTGACATAGCCGGAGCACCTGAAAGGTTGAGGAACACAGCAGACTGGCCTTTGGTACATGGTTACTGGAGTTCCTGAGTAAGAGAGTGGCCCAAGTAGAAAAAAGCAGTATGACTATATTCATTACTTCACCACCATGATATTACTTCACCATAGTGGTGAAGTAATCCATATCAATTACAGACAAGTTGGAATTTTCTGGGGACTACTTTAGTGACTTCTTATTATTGATTTTATAATAAGAGTTTTAATTGTAGATTATTTTCAATTTTGTATTGAATGCTTATATATTGTTTCTTTTCCAAATGACAGTAAGAATAAGAATAGTGGGAAGTGCCAAGGATAAGAAATTAAATTCTCACATAAGACTCAAGCATTCTTTATTATGGAGTTAGGGCCAGGAGGGCCTGTCCTCACCTAAAGAGACTTCTTTACACAACTGGTTGCCTTCTAGTTGGGGAAACTGTGCTAGCACTTTCTTCATGGGGATGATGGTGCACATAACATAATTATTTTATCATGATTGCATGGTTTGTGAACCAGAAATTCAGAAAGGCCACAGCAAACATTGATCTCCTGTGTTCCATGCTGTCTAAGGCCTCAGATGGAAAAAACAGCTGGAAACTGAACATCTGGGGAGGGAAAGGCCCCTAGCTTGGCAACCAGAACATCTAAATGTGGCCTTTCCCAACATCTTGGCATTCAGATAAGGAGTTGCCAAAGGTTGCCCCTGAAGACCAGTATTCCAAGATTATGGATGGTTCCAGGTCTTCTCTAGCCCAAATGACTCAATTGTCACTTCTGTTATATTCTGATTATCAAAACTGTCCCAAGCCTGCCTGGGTAGACCCCAACATCTTGGTCAGGGATACTGAAGACCTTTAGGGCTGCATTTTAAAACAGGCATACTCACGTAGGCAAACAGGCAAGCAGTATAATCCAGTGTTGAAGTTTCCATGGGAGATGTAAGCTCTGGGTGCTACAGAGAAGAAAAGCATCACAACAGCTTGTGGTCACCAGTAAGGTGGAATGAATGTGCTCAGAGAAGTCTTCTTGGGGGAACAGGAACTGGGCAAATTTTAAGGACCAGAAGTTAGCCAAAGGAAGAGAGAGAGATGGCTGCTAATGAAGGACACTCTGGGCCTGCTGAGTGATGAGTAGTGTTTTCCTAGGGACCTTCAGCTCCAGTTATTCATAGAAAGGTTATTGGAACTTGAGCAGTTGAGAATTCCTCTCCAAGGGAACTCTCCTTTTCTGTTTCTAGAGATTTGACATTGATTCAACACAATTTTAAGAGTTTTCTAGGAAACCAACTCTGAATTTTCATGGGATGAGAAAGGTAGGCCGTGGTCATGTAATGCTAATTTTGTGGAGTCAGAGGTTTTGCTTCAGAGTTTCTTGGTTATGTTAAATCCTTTGTGCCTAGCTCATTTAATAACATAAAGTGCCCAGTGCTATGGAGGGTGGTTATTTTTGAAGGAAATGCTACCTTATGTAATTAATAGTCTTGTGATGATAGAGGGAGCGATCTGGTCAAAGCCAAGAAAGGGCAGCAGCGTGCAAGAAAGCTTTAAAGGGGGTTCAGGGAAGGTATTAGGTAAACATCATTATGGTCTGGGCATGGTGGCCCTCGTGATCCAGGCAGCACCGTCTGCTTCCTGGGGTTATTTGGGAGCTGGTCGCGTTGCTAACTCCAGATCTTGCCACCAGATGGCACCCGCGCTCCACTAGTGCAGCCATTCGGGCTTGGTTCTGGCTCCATCTGGCTCAGAGGTACCTGCTGGGCGTTGCGCAGGGCTGGGCGGAACCTAGGGGCCACAAACCCAGCTTCTAGCTCTCTGATGCACGTGGCCACTGGGCTCCCAACAGTGTGGTCCGGCCCCAGTTAGGGTTCATACTCCATAGCACTAATTTGCCTTTGCTGTTTCCAGCAGACTGGATGATACCTCCCAGTATCACCTCCTCCCCTGGGGCTGCCTCACTCTGGCCCCCAGTAGGGCCGGCCTGAAACGCTAAGAAGGCCCAAGTCTAGCACTGATGGACAAAATCGATTTATCAGGTCTCTCAGTGATAGGGTCATCCCTTCCAATGGTTTATACCAGGAGTTCCAAATCAGGAAAAGGTCTTCCATTGTCCTTTCTCCTGGCACCCAGCCCCACCCTCAGAAATGTCACACATCTGCCTGCTCCTGTCATTTAAGACCCAATCATGGCTGCTTTTCCTCTGAGAAATAGATGACTTGCAGGAAATGTGTATCACAGAGTCTGAAGGAAGATTCAGGGTAGATTCTTGCAAAGAGGATGCCCAGATGGGCCCCCACAGGTGGGTTGCATGCTGCTGGGCCAGCCTGACCACATGAGGTAGTGTGATGATCATCTCCCCAGTAGAGACTTCTTTTCCCACTTGGGCCTAGGTTCTGTTTGCACCCAGACCTGTCCCTAAGTGTCAGTGAGTCCCACAGCTCTTAGCACAATCTGTTTGGACTGCCCAATTCCCAGAGGAAGGCTGTTTGGAGCTGTTCGTTCTCACCTGGAAACCAGAGTGCTTATGAGCTCATGGAAATAGAGGGGTTTAGTTTGTTCCATACTTTAGTTCAAAAGGGCAATAAGAACATTCATATATTCATGATATATTCATTAATTTGTGTATTGTATTAATCACCTCTTTGCAAGGTTCTGAAAGAGAGGACACCTTTGAAACATTGATGTGGCCTCTATGACATAGGCCATAATGGGCTGAATCCTTCCTGCCCCACATCTACACACTTGTTACAGGGGAAGGGCCAAGTTAGGAAGGCTTTCACCCTGAGGTTTATGGAGGCAGGGAGGGACTAGGGGAAGGTAGGGTGTAAGAAGCCTGTAAAACAACCAGGCAATTACTTTGTTGTGAAAATACCTTCTCCTCCACCAAAGGAGAAAACTGGGAAAATACAAGTACAACATCTGGGAGAGAAACCCATGACCAACATTTTGAGACAAAGAGCCACATTGGCTCACAGCATTCTAGGCTTTGAACCCTGAAGTGAGCAAAAATCTTTGGCAGGTCTCAGGACAAACTGATGACTCTTCAGATGAACCCTGAGGAAAGGCACCAGTAAAGGCATATTCCTTCCAAAAATCCCATGCAGGATTGCCAGTAATTTAGGGCCTGTGGGTGAGAAGTGGTTCCTCAGGAGCATTACTTGAATGCAGGGGTGTTGTAGCCTTCAGTAAGGAGCAGGAAGCAGATTCAGGACCCATTGTTCACTTGGGATATTTAAGTGGGGTGAATCCAGCTGCAGAATGCACCTTGGAAGCCACAGAAGCAATGGACAGTGTTTCTTTCCAGAACAAAGCTTCTTTGCAGAATTTCAGATAAATCAGCCCTTCCACATCCCTGCTCCTGTACCAGGTTTCATAACCAGGTTTCATAACCTCTATAGCCAATCAAGCTCTCTGGTTCCTACTGGTGAGCCTTCAAGGAGGATTCTTCTCTCTGGGTGAGAGTTCAGGCCTGAAAGAGCATGAAAAGAGGGCATGTCTTTTGCACCCATAAAGTAGAAACTATCCTTCTGTCCATGAGACCACAGTGACAGAGCACTTTGCAAAGCATCGAGCACTGGTGTAGCTTCTGGGCAGGGTTAAATCAAATTAGATCCTGTCCCTGCACCCTCGGTCACTTTGGGTCATTTTGTTTAATTGTTTAGCATTTATTTAATTCACAGGTCAACTTGAACCTCCTCAAACTATTTCTTTTTTGCAGAAACCCAAAGTTGTTTCAAAGATTCCCACAAGTTCCTAGGGGAGCTCATCTCTTACAAACACTTTTGCCTCATGACTGATCCAGAATAGGAAACTCTGTCCTTTCTTCAAGGTCTGAAAACATACTCACACTCCTATGAAGTGTTCATCAGCACAAAAAAAAAGTTTATTCAAGTTTTAGGGACAGATGAATGGGGTTACATAATAACAATGAAGCATTTGCTAGTTGAACATTAGGTATCCCTGTTCTGGCAATTTGCAGCACAAAACTATCTGCAGGGTTGGTGTTTGGACTCCACTTCACTCTGGGAGGAATGCTAGTGACCTGCACTTACTACATAGACCTCTCTTAATCTGAATTTCCTCTTCTCCTTCCTCTTCCTTCTGTGTCCATCCCTTGGTTGTATACCGATCTCTCTATAGAGCAAAACAAATGGTTCTCTATTCACAGGACCCTTGTTAACCTCTGGCTTTGAGCTGAGGTTTCTGTCAGTCTCACCTGTAAAAGGTGCTTGTCAGGGCACTTTCCCAAAACAAAGGCAGCTCCCTTCCTCAGAAGAACTCTGGGACCAGTTGTTAAAATGAGATTTTTACCTCATGACATTTACCATAGCTTAATCCAAAACTGTGTTCAACAGCTTTGATGTGGGGAAAGATTTGAGCTGGTAAAAAAAAAAAAAAAAAAAAAAAAAAAAAAACCCTACAGAATTATAAATAAAAATGTAAAGAAAACTCAAAATGACTTGGAGGAGAGGGGATAAAATTCTCCCAAAAATCCAAGAAGGACTGTCCAATAACTACGACTGAAAGGGAGAGAAGTATGCTCTTGATGCATCTAATTCCTTAAGGCCCGAGGGAACCTTCTAGGTTCTAAGCACCTACCAGCAAAGGCATCTGGAGGGAGGGCAGGTTGGGGCTCACCCTGGATGTCCAGAGACACTGATGATGATGGGGAAGCTGGAGTCGGGAGGCACAGAGTGAGACCCGCTGGGATGCACCTACCTCTGCCAGCATCAGGGCTAGGCTGAGTAATTTCCTCTCTCCTCTCACTGTGAGGCACACTGAGCAGAGTGCAGAGTGATTCTAGAGACCTGAGGCAGACCGAAGTTGAGGGACACTCCCCTGCATTCCTGAAGCTTGCTAGTTGTCCCACCCAGGCACTGTCATTTCCCTGTTGGAACTGTGTGTGGACTTGCATCTCTCCCCTTAGGCTGATGTGCCTCTCTGCCAGCAAGCACAGGTCTAGGTATTGCTGTTTGTTTGGCACACAGAGGGTATGCATTACAGAGGAAAGAGGGAGGGAAGTAGTGAGTGGATCCCTAACCAGGGGTCTTAACTCTGATTTTTAGCTTCCCCACTGACTCACTCTAATTCCTTCGACAAGTTTATAACCTCTCTAAAACCACTTTTTAGAATGGAATGGGAATCGAGGCCCATCTGTAAGGATCTAACGGAAAGATGTAAAGGCAGGTGGATAGTTAACAGGACAAGGAGCCATGGTTGTCAGGGCAGGCTAAGAGGCCTAGCACCAAGGTCAACAAACCTCATGTAAGGCAGTGGACAGTGTCACATGTGTCTCATGCTTTGCTCCGAATCCCAGCAAGAGCAGCGTTATTTTCTTGCTGGCTTGATTAAGAATAAATGAAGACCCAGAGGATGAGTCTCATCCAGCCTCACCCAGGGCTGTCTTTGGGCAGAACTCAAATGAGGCCTGGTAACTCCTGCCCCCTCCCAGCTGGGAGAGCCCTGGGAGGATGGGTGGTGCCTGAGTAGGGCAGGTGTTGTTAATAAGGAGCTGCAGGGCTGTGCATGCTAATTTTAGAAGGCATTTTGAACATAAACTCTAGGGTTCTGAAATTCAATCAGGTAGAACCTGAATGTAAAGAAAAGGAAGCTTGGAATGTATTCACAATTTAATTAAATTCTGCCCACTCTTCCTTAATCTCCCTTCCTCATTTCCCACCTGTGCCATTTTTGTTCTATTAGTATCACTTGTTGGCCCCAGGTTCACCTTGTTTCTCCTCCATCCAGCCAAGGTCGGCAGGCTTGACACCCAGGAGAGACTGAATAAGTGAAGAAAGCAAGAAAACATGCAGGCAGCCAGTTCATGGCTGTGAGGCAAAAGCATCCCACTCCTGTGCTCACTACCCTCCCTTCCAGGGTACTTAAGTTCACACAGCCCACCTGTGGAAAGTCCAGCGTTGTGACATCTGGGTGAAGCTTAGTGGGACTCTGCCTCTATGTGCCTCAGTCTCCTCACTTGAAAATTGGAACAATATTAATCCCTTCCTCACACACTTTTGTGAGGCCCAAATGAGCACATAAATATAAGGTGTTTGTTTGATAAAGGCCGGCCTCTCAATATTAGGACCTGCACTATGGGGAAGGCAGCACTTGCCTCCTTCACTACCCTGCTCACCACCTGCATCACACACACACACACACACACACACACATTCCTGCACACACAGAGATTGTGTGTATGTTCACACCATGCACACACCGCCCCAGCAATACACACAGAAAAGATACCACATCATACACACATGCAAATCTGAGAATGGCCATTTCCTGGCTGCCACCTGTGAAACATGATTGACGGATTTTTTTTTCCATTATTTCCTCCAGGGTTGTTTCTTCATAAAATATTAGTAGACAGTTTCAACAGCAATAACTGGTGCATGCTGTTTTCACTCATGAAAATCACCTGGGGCCTCCTGGGAGCAGGCTTTGGTACCTGCCTCCCCGGTTCATGATGGATATTTGCTAGCCTAGACCCTCAGTGTGGAGCAAGCTGCATCCTAGATGAGTTCCAGGCAGAGGGTGGGATGTAGTCTAGGAAAAGCCCTGTTTGTGGCAGGGACCTCTTCCTCCCTTAGTTGGCCTGTCCTGAAATAGGTCCTTCTTCCTGAGGCCTAGTGTTCACTGCTTCTCGCCTCTTCAGTTCCTCATCCCCTCGCCCCGAAGTGAAGAACAGACTCAATGGCCATGGGGTGCGCAAAGGGATAGCGAGTTTCATTTTGAAAATGTTGAGTTTGAGACAACTGGTACAACCAGCCAGAGGGCAGCTTTGGAATTATTGGGAGAGATCTCAACTGTAGATTAAAAAAAAATAATTGGAGATTTTCTACATATTCACAATGTATTATTAGGAGTTACACCTAGTTACTAGAATTTGAGACTAAGAAAGATGAAAGCTTATTGTTCCTAATATTTAGGGGTGGTGGGTTGGTTCCATGGTGTATTTTTAGGGACCCATGAATTTATCTATCATTTTGCTCTACAATTTTAGTATCTAACTTCCACCTTAGTATTGTTTTATAATCAAATATGGCTGCAGAACCAGTCATCATCTTTTATTCTAGTCCGGAAGCAGGAGAAAATGCGGCAATTAAAGAAAAGTGCTTATGCCTGCAGCCATCTACCTTTTTTTTTTTTTTAAATCTTACTCAACAACTTGTCTTTACAATTATTGGCCAAAATGTAGCCACATGGCTATGTGTAGATGAAAGTGAAATTGGAAAATGTAACCCTTTAGCTAGCATTTTGTCCCTGGTCTTAGCACATCATTCCGTTACAAAAACCCCATTATTTTTTTACATGCTTATCCTCTTCCCATGATGGGCAAACCCCAAAGTCTTGACCAACTTGAAACCCATAAGACTGCTGCCCACTATAGATATCTATAGTAAGCCTAGGCTGTGACCTGTGCCTCTGACTGACCAACTATCAACTTAGGTCCCCATAATTCCCTCCTCAGGGTCAATTAATTTACTACAGTGGCTTGTAGAACTCAGGATAGCACCTTACTTATATGTACCCAACTATTATGAAGGCTATTACAAAGGATACAGACAAATAGCCAGATAGAGAAGATGTACAGCCAAGGCCTGTGGGGGGTGGAGGATGGGGAGTGCATAGCTTCTGTGCCTTCTCTGGGCATGCCCACCTCCAAGTACTTTCTCATGTTCAACAACCAGGGAGTTCTCTAAACCCAAACTCTTGGAGTTTTTATGGAGGCCTCATTATATATTCATGATTAATTACATCAGCCTTCATCCCCTTTCCCCTCCCTGAGGGATGTGAGGCCAAATTTACAATCCTTTAATCCCATGATTGATTCCCCTGGCTGTCAACCCCATCCTGAGGCTTTCTGGGAGACCCCAAAGAGCTGTCCTACTAGAACAAAAGAGGCTCCCACCACCCAAGAGATTCCATAGGGTTTAGGAGGAATGTGTCAAATATGTCCACCACTCAGGAAATCATAAAGATATAGTTTTAGGAACAAGAGTAAAAAAAAAATACTAGAACTTCTAAAGATTCTCTTATTGCTTTTTCTAAAAGGGTTTTTAGGGGTTCTATGTCAGGAACTAGCAAACAAATAGATATTCACATATCTATTTCTTTGCTAGTCTTACATACTCACACATACACACACGTGCGTGCACACACACACACACACACACATGTTTCTGATTATATCATGGTTTCCCATCACATTTGCATGTTCGAATTATCTAGTGTCATAGTCCAAGTCATCTTGGCAACTCAACATACCTAGTAATGCAGTGGGGAAGCAGGAGCAGGATAACCACTATGAAAATTGCAGGAGAAGGAGACACTAGGAAGCCCAGCAGTCACAGGCCTGAAACTGCCATCGTCCTCCTGGATGGGAATTTTGAAGATTCCCTACCATCAAAACAGAGTAAATTTCTTGGCCATCTCATCATCTGTCTGTCTTCCCTGGCCCCATTCTGCTCTCAGGAAGGATCTTCCTTGTTTGCTTTGCTGTTTGTTAGGTCCCTGAGTCACTGCTGGTCCCAGCTTCATCTTTGTGTAAATTGGAAAAAGGTGATTCTGGGTTTTGCAGCCCTGCTGCTGTGTGACTTTGGCAAGTAGCTGGTGCCTTCTCACCACTGAGGAAATTAGTTGCATGAGGCCATGTGTAGAGAGCATGCCTGGAGAGTGAGTGCAGGCTGAATTTCAGCCCCTGTTGCCCCAGTGCTGAGCATGCACTTTTTTAGTGGCCCTAGGGGTTCCTGGCTCTCCTCTCTGGGGAGTTCTTTGTTCATAATCTTCCAAGGATGTGTCTGAGTTCTGGTAGATTAGGGGTCCTCAGCAACACCCATCCTGTGGGTCTGGGCTGGGGGCCTGGGATTGTATCAGGAGGTTCACAGTCATGGCTGGGCAGAGCCAGCCAGTGAATGGTGTGGCTCCAAAGCCTCAGGTCCTGGAGAAACACAGATTTAGGAGGTGGTCTAGAAATCAGGAATCACTGAAGACCACCGAGATGGTGGGGAAAAGCTGTCGGGAGAGAGATGAAAGAGGTAGCATCAAAACCCAAACAAGAGGTGACAAGGGGGCTTGCCAACACTGGTGGGGTGCTAGAAGTCAAGCTGGGTTAGAAATAGCTGATTGTACTCTGACTCCTCTTAACGGCAATCATCTTCCTTTTCCTCCTGGCCTTGGGTGGGGATGAGGGAGAGTGGCGTTTTTTCCAGTTTTCCTGAGATGGTAATTCCTGTCACTTTTTTTGTGGCATTGAGCCCTCATGAGCAATCCCTATTCTTTAAATACTTTCCTCCTTCAGCCGTCAGCAAAGCTCTCTCCTTGTTCTCTTTCCACCTCTCTGATGGCTTCTTTTTACTTCTGCTGACTGGGTTCTTCCCCATCACTGTTCTCCCCTACAAAGAGCAGGACCACTGCTTGTTCAACCCTGTTGGATACTTTGTAACTTGAATGTGTTGAAGGCTTGGGCGCCAGTGTGGCACGATTGGGAGGTGGTAGAAAAGTGTGAAGCCTAAGGGGAGGTCTGCAGGCAAATGTGAGTGTGCTTTCAAAAGGGGGATATGGGACTCCAGCCCTTTCCTCCTTCTCTCTTTTGCTTTCTGGCCACAAAATGAGAAATTTGGCTCCACCACACACTTGATTTATGATGTGCTATCTTGCCATAGGCACAAAAACAACAGAACCAATTGATCATGAAATAAAATCTCTGAAATTATAAGATAAAATTAACCTTTCCTCTTTATAAGTTGGTTATCTCAGATATTTGTGGTAGCAACGGAACCTTGACTAACACACCTGCACCCTCCACTGACAAGAACTTCATTGCTGAGGTTTCAATTCCTGTAGTGATATCTCCATATCTATGATGCCTCCTGACTTGACTCTTTAGCTGCAGACAATTTTAGATGCCCCATTTGAGAGACACAGAAATACCTATGTATTAGGTCAGAAAACCTACCGAATTAAAACAAGAAAACAAAGTTAGTCATACCTAAGTCCAGTGTGTTAGCTGTGTCTTTTGGGGCCTCTTTCTATTTTTTTTTCTTTCTGTGTATCCCACTAAATGTCTTCTTCATCGTGACTTCAGTTATGGATAGTGACAAGATGGCCCCAGCAGACTCCACTCATGTGATCCCAATTTAGTAACCTCAGCTGAATGAAGATTTTAAAAAGGGAGACCTGGAGGAGAAGTGTTCAAATAGAGTGTTGTTTTACTCATGTCACAGCCTGCTTCTGACCCACCTCCTTTGTTTGGGATATGAGGATGGACAAATCGGAGTCATGGATGGAGTCTGTAAAGGCCAAGTAGAAGGAGTGGGGTTGGGCCTTTGAGCCGTGCTTTGTAGTTTCTGTCCCCTTTTCTCCAGTTGAACAGAATCGTTTGCTTTTCTCTGTTTCTTGCAAGGGTCTTTTACATCACTACTCCTTTGCACATGGTATTTGCTATACTTCATTTCTAATTTCTTTTCTTTGTTCTTGAGTTGGTCATCTCTTTGGTCTATACTCCTGTTGGATGAGATGCTTCTTGGGAGTTCCTCTATCTCAGAACTCATTATGGTTCTGAGAGTATTGATTTTCTTGTCTGTCTTTCCCCTCTTCTATGAGTTTCTTCACAGACAGAACTACCTCTTCCACTGTGCATGCATAGCACAAGCCCAGCCCCAATAAATGGTTGAATTTCAACTGAATATTGGAAGATAGCAGTAAGCAACCACATCACACTTGTTAATGAAAAGTTGTGTCTCTAGCCTCTGGTCAGAGAGGGCCTTCTAAGACAAATGTCACCAATTTTAGAGCCACTATAATGGTTGTGAAGCTTGTGGATATTAGAGTTAGACAAATCATGGTTCAGATAAGGGCTTCACTTCTTACCATCTTGCTAACCCTGGGAAATTATCTGTGCCTTGGGTCCTCATATGTAAAATGGGAATAAATAACATCTACTCTGTAGCATTGTTGTGAGGATTTAGCTGAGAGAAAGCACATGTGGACAACTGGCAGAACGTTGCACAGAGTGCAACTCCATGTGGTCCCTCTGCTTGTGCTTTAGGTAGGTGACAGCTCTCCTTGGTTTGAGGAAGGGGAATCCTGGCTGCAGATGCTGTGTTGTTCTGTTGGAGTTATTAACAGGGCATCCTTTTACTCAAAAAGTGTCATGGTTGAGATGACAAATTATGTTGTTATTCTATTAATGAACCCTGACACGCCATCTAACCTGCTACCCACAGTGCAGACATAACTTGTGATAACATGACAACCAGGAGCCATAATCCTAAATTGGACAACTCAGGTAAGGGGCAGAGGCAACTGAAAGCCAGTCCCAAAACAGATGCGTCCTGTACATGGCAGAGACCTACCTTAACCACGTGTGCATCTGAGGACAAGTCTAAGTGCCACTGGCCAGTGAGCAGCATTCAAAGTTCACTTTCATAAATGGATGGGGAAAGTTGTGGTTTTTGGGCTTTAAAACACTGAATCCATTTCCTTTTCCCAAAGCCTCCTCCTCTGGATATGTCTGCTGGATATTTCCTGCCTGGGAGTGAAATTACTTCCACTCAGCCCTCAACCTTTTGTCTCTTGGTTTTTTATTTTATTTTTATAACAGCACTTGGGTCAAAACACTGTGTGTTTGACTCTAAAAGAAAACCTTTCTATGGTATGATGTTATCATTTGTTGCTACTCTCAGCTGTCTGAGCTCCTCAAGGAGGGGGACCATTACCCATCTAGCACCTGGCCCACATCAGATATTTAACTCATGTGTGTTGAATGGCTGAATAATGAATATGAATGATACTCATTCATGATATTCATTTCAAAACTGCCCATACCCTGAATGAATTTGCCACACTGGAGTGGCTTTGTGCCACTCATCCATGGTCCCTGTGGAGGAAGGAGCTGTATTAATTCAGAAGTGGTACCTGGAAATTGGTAGCCTGGGATGGAGATGTGTCAATGAATTTGTAAAGATTTCCTGAGGCTTATTTTGGGGAGTTGGCCACCACTGACAGGAAACCAAACTGTTAACTGCCCAAATGAAATCCCTGCAGAGAATCAATATTTATTTGCAGTATTGAAAAACAACAACAACAACAACAAAAAGCCTATGACAGGATTTTCTCATCTGTCCTGATATAAAGAGAAAGAAGAGACCTATAAATGAGTGAGGAAAAGAATGGAGGAGATATTTGAATGAATGAAGAAGGAAAGAGAGTTGTTCATTGACACACAAAGAATTCACATATCTGGTTGGTGAGTTTGGCTTAGAAAGGACCCTAGGATTGTGATGTGGCTAATATTCCTAGATCTTGTGGAATACCATGAAAGTCAGGGCTTGGTGAAAACAGGCCACTTGAGGCATTTTGAGTTAGGAAGTGGTTTAATACAAGGAATCAGAGATTCCTACAGCCACTAGAAGGTGGAGACTCCTGCTTTCAGGAAATCACCAAGTGCATAGTTCTCAGGGAGTTGCAATTCCAAGGTGAATAATCTTAGATAACTGCCAAGAGGTGCCAGGAGCTGTCCCCGATGATTCAATATTTGGTAGCATCAAAAAGGGTGATTCTCAGGGTGATATTACAAATACCTGCCTTTGTCAACGCCCATACGCTGGCAAGAAGCTACCTCTGAGAATTAACAACTTTTTCTCCTCAGTCTTCCAAAGCTCACTCAAGAGGTTTTTTTTGTTTTGTTTTGTTTTTTTTTAGAGAGAGAGAGAGAGAATTTTTTAATATTTATTTTTTAGTTTTCGGTGGACATAACATCTTTATTTTATTTTTATGTGGTGCTGAGGATAGAACCCAGCGCCCGGCACATGCCAGGCGAGCGCGCTACCGCTTGAGCCACATCCCCAGCCCATAGAGGCTCTTTTCGACAGAACCCCAAAACATCCTGGAAAGAGATTATCGGAAAAAGAGTTCCAGGCTATTCCTATGAGTAGACTGGGTGAGGATCCAACTGAACTGGTCACTAACAATCCAGCACATGGACTTATATTCATTCATTCAGGAACGGATCTGCTGTACAACGGGATCTGTACTTGTACCAGACTTGTTTCTCTAAGATTTTGGAACATAGGTCTTTATACTTTTTCCTGTGTTCCACAGTATATAGTACAATTCTGGGCACACAAGCAGATGCACACAGATTGCATGTTGACTTAGCTCATAAACATAGCTTGCCTACTACTTTAAATGGAAAACAATGAAGTGAGAAATATGATCATATGTATCTCTGTGTGTATGTGTGTGTGTGTGTGTGTGCTTTCTGGATTCTGTCAAGGATAGCCTCTTGAGTGAGCTTTGGAAGACTAAGGAGAAAAAGTCATTAATTCCCAGGGGCAGCTGTTTGCTGGCTTATGGGCTGTTATGGTTTAGATATGAGGTGTCCCCCAAAAGCTCACGTGTGAGACCATGCAAGGTTTGGAGGAGAAATGATTGAAATAATCAGTGAACTAATCCCTAATGGGATTAATTGAGTGGTAACTGAAGGCATGTGGGGTGTGGCTAGAGGAAATGGTTCACTGGGGGAGTGGCCATGGGGTATAGATTTTGTATCTGGAGAGTGGAGTCTCTCTCTCTGTCTCTGCTTTCTGATCACCATGTAAGCTGCTTCTCTCTGCCACACTCTCCCACCATGATGTTCAGCCTCTCCTGAAGCCCCTAGGGAATGGAGCTGGCTGCTTATGGACTGAGACCTCTGAAACTGTGAGCCATTAAACTTTTCCTCCTCTACAGTTTTGCTGGTTGGATCCTTTAGTCACAGCAGTGAAAAAGCTAAGTAAAACAGAAATTGGTACTGAGAAGTGGGGTCATTGCTGTGACTAACCTGACCATTTGGTTCATAAGTGTTTGGAGCATTTTGGAATTGGTTGGAAGAATTTGAGATGTTTAGCAGTGCAAGCTGGAAATGCTTTAGATTGTTGTAAGTGGAGCTTAATGGCTGATTCTGGTGGGAGCTCTGAAGACCAAAATGTCGATAAGACAGTGAACAATGAAGACAAGGTTCAAGAGGAAAATGTGGACAATATTGGAATTTGGAGTATAGGCCATTCATGTCATGTTCTGGCTGAGAAGTTGTCTGCATTTTGCCTGTGTCCTGAGACTTTCTGTGAGGCTGATTTTTAAAAAAAACGGACTTCTTAATCTGGCAGAAGAAATTTCTAAGCAGAATGGCATTCAGGTGGTGGCATGCATATTGCTGTTGGCTTTTAGCCAAATTTATCATGATAATCAGGAACAGAAAGCAGAGCAGAAATATCAGAAAAACTTGAACTTAAAAGGCAAGAGTAAAACTGGGACTAAGGGATTTACAGTTGTTAAAGACATTATTGCCACTAAAGAAATGCTAAGGACATAGCCCAGAGACAATAAGAAAGATGGCTGGAGGTCCCAATCTCCAGCTAAAGAGAGAAAAAATGAAAATTTTCTTGAGAAGAGACAAGTGGAGAATCCTTCTTACACAAAGGGGCCTAGGAAATATTTTCAACATGCCCAGTTACCCTGAGGTTGCTGCAGTCAGGGTCCCTGGAGGCTTGGCTACTGCTCAAGATGGCAGCAGACCTTGGTGTCAACCACCTGGTGCTGGTTCTGCAGGGATGCAGGAGGCTGGACTTAAGTGGTTATCGAGTCTTCCAAAAAGATTTCAAAGGAAGTTCTGGAGGTCAGGCAAAGTATAGCAGGGTCAGAGTCCCTGCAAGGCAGCCCCTGAGAAGTCAAAGTGTGGAGATATGAGGAGGAAGCCAAGGTTACAGTGAAGACCCCCAAGATCAAGAAATGTCAGTAACAGGGGACATCATCCTAGGAAAGTTGTAGGAATTGAACAGAGACAAGCCAACAGAAAGACCACTTGCAACCAGCAAGGCCACCGGGGCAGAGCTACACAAGCCCTTTGGAGAGGACATCATGACTGTGCTCCAGATGCTAGACACAGAACTTCAGGACTTGTTTGCCCAGCTGGATTTTAGTCTTACTTTGATCCTATCCCTTCTTCCTGTGCTCCAAGTTTTGTGAATGGAAGTGTTTACTCTGTACCATTGTCTATTGGATACTTGTAAATTGCTTTTAATTTTGCAGGAGCTCACAATATGAGACTTCCTTAAGCCTCAGAACTGTGGAGACTATGGGGATTCTTGGGAATGAATTAAATGTATGTTGCATTGTCAGACGAGTGGAGATTTTGGGGGCCAGGGGCAGAATGTTACGGACTGGATGTGAGATGTTCCCAAAAAACTCATGTGTGAGACAATGCAAGAAGGTTTGGAGGAGAAATGATTGGGTTATAGCCTTGACCTAATCAGTAAAGTAATGCCTGATGGAATTAACTGATTGTTAACTGGAGGCAGGTGGAGTGTGGCTGGAGGAAGTGGTTCATGGGGGTGTGGCTATGGGGAATATATTTTGTATCTGGAGAGTGGAATCTCTTTCCTTGCTTACTGATCACCATGTGAACTGCTTCTCTCTACCACACTCTTCCTCTAGGATGTCCTGCTTCACCTTAAGCCTGCTATGTAGGACTAAGACCTCTGAAACTGTGAACTCCCAAATAAACCTTTCTTCCTACAATTGTGCTTGTTGGATCCTTTTATCACAGCTGTGAAAAAGTTGACTAAAATGGCCATTGGCAGAAGGCAGGTATTTGGAATATCACCATGCTACACCTTAGAATTAATATACTAACTAAACAAATTTTGAAAATAACTAATGAAAAGTTTAAAAGTCAGTTTTAAAGTATCTTTGTTTACTAAAATATCTCTTGGCCCACATTTTTGGTTTATGCTTAAATGTCATTTTTTTCTATTTTTGCTTTTTAGATAATATTAATGCTCAATATTGTCATATGTGTTTTAATATTATTGTAGTTGTAAAATTTTTAATAGCTGAGGAGTGGTAATTTGAGTGTAATCATGATTGCTTATTTAAACATTGTCCTAGTGTCATGTTTAGACTGTTTGCAACATCAGGGATTACTGTCTCCTTTGTCTTTGGAAGTTGGTTGGTGGGTTGGGTCCTGATGGTATAAGGGGTTGCACCCCTTCCTTTCTCTCTCTCTCCCAACACTTTGTAGGAGCAAGAGGTCAGGGGGAGGACCATTAGTGCACAGTACAACTGCCTCTTTATTGGCCAGGCTGAGCCTCTTTGCCCCTAGGGATACTTGCTTTAGCACAGAGGAGGAAATCTAGGCTTGGGTGGCCAGGAGGAAATTGGCTTCCCAGTCCTTGCTCTGCCACTTAACTGTAGTCACCTCTTTGACTCCCAGTTTTCTCTAATTTGAGCTAATGGCCAGTTATTCTGTGGACAACTCCAGCTCTGCTATTTGTACATTCAGCCCATCCTTAACCTGCCTTCCTCTGAAGAAATTTCATGCCACTCTCCTCAACCTGTGTTGCCAGGCTGACTTCTATGGGATATTTTGTGGCTCAGCCCAGGAAGGGAGCCTGGGCTCCACTCAATTGACTGTTCCTCAGCTGGTAAAATTTTTACAAAAACAATGATATTAAAACGCATATGATAATATTGAGTATTAATACTATCTAAAAAGCAAAAATAGAAAAAAAATGACATTAAAGGATAAACCAAAAATGTTGATTAAAAGATATTTTAGTAATCAAAGATTCATTAAAACTGATTTTTAAACTCTTCATTATTATTTTCAAAATTTGTTTAGTTAGGATGTTATACCCACACCTCCCTCTGTTGCCCAGGCTGTCTCCTCTATTGCATGACCTTTCTTCTCAACTCTGAGATGATGCTTGTCTGGTCTCCTCTAGTGAGTGCCTATTTTGCTTTCCTTTCTTTAACTCATAATGTGGGCAATGGCTCAAATGTTTCCTCCTTGGGAAGCCTAAGCCTGGCTGCAGCTGTTTGGTCTATTGGTCCTTGAGACCTTCACTGTGCTGCTAGTGCTCTTTGCCCTTGTGAACTCCTTGAGGTTCACATCAGGTCTCTCCCATCTATGGTGAGGTGCCTGGAACATGGTGTGTGCTCCTTGACTGCTGCAAGGAATAAAAGTGCACTTCCCAGGTCAAGCTTGCTGTTCACTGATGAGTCCAGAGCTGGCAGAATAAGCACGAGGCCCCTTCCTCAACTGAAAAACAGGAAAGTGACTTGTGGAGGTTTCCTTTCTTTTCCTTGTCAGAGCAGGATGCATATTTTTAGTGCAGAGTTCCAAGCTGCAGGGTTTTACCTTATCAGCGATATCCATTTTCAGCATCTCTTTAAATGCTAATTAGAGTCTCTCCCAACGGATATCTGGCAGAGTGATTCAGCTTCACTCTGAATAATCTTTATCCTCTTTGTGCAGAGAGATGCAGGTATGGAGTGAGGGTGTAGCCTGGATGTCTTTGAAGTCCTCTCATCTGCACTCAGATTTGTCTCAGTTCAATCCCCTGCCTACTGCCTTTGCCACTCACTCTCATGTTTTGAGGAAAGCCTGTTCCTAGTGTGCCTCCCTGTGTGAAAGTGGAGGCAGAAATAAAAGTGAATAGCATTAATATGTTTAATCTCCAGGAGCATTTTTACAAGAAGATTTAATCATGCCCATTTAAACAGATGAGACCCAGAGAATTTTATTCACTTCCCCAAATTCACAAAGAATAAATGACAAAGATGGGATTAAAAAATGAGCATAGGTCCAAATTCCCTGATTGTCTAGAGTACCACCCAGATAAGAAAATCAGCAACTACCTTCTGTTGAGGACTTCTTGTACCAGGTTTGTGCTAAATAATGCTTTACACATATTAATTCATTTACTTTAAAATAACCTAGGAGGCAGGCGTGTTTGTCACAGAGCTACTAAATGACTTTACTTAATATCTGACCCATCTCTGTCCACACCTCTTCCTTCTCTTTTTGGGGTCTCTTCATTCACTGAAAGGCAAGAGCTGTGTTCAAGTTACCATAGTGGTGCAGGTTTCTGCCCCAGTAGAAATGATTTGAGACAGCTTGTAGCTGGTCTCCCTAGTCTTTGCAAGGGGATCTGTGGACACTGAGTCTCCCAGTCTAAAAATCTCAGCCAGTGAGCCACAGCACTGTGCTCTGATGATGGCACCCATTTAATTCTCAGTAGGTTCTGAAGTTCTAGTTCCATAGACAATCTCCCTCCTGCCCCCACTGACCCTGGCCTCAGCCTGGCCCCAAGTAAAATTTTTCAAAAGATGCCAATACCCAAATAAAGTTTCCTTTGTGTGGAATGTGCTGGAGTATCCTGGTGCTTTGGAGGGCCTTTAGATTGCTCTCCTACATTTCTGTAATGCCTCCTAACTAGCCTCTCAGAAAGCTCTCCTGCCTTCTTCCAGCCCATTCACTACACAGAACCCAGGATGATCATTGAAAACTGCAGAGTTGATGATGCCATCCATTCCCTGGAACCACTTTCATGGTTTCCCATTGCTCTCAGGATAATGGCCCCAATCCCCGGCTTCACCACTGCATAGGCACGCCTGTCTGCCCTCACTCTGTGCATCAGCCACACTGATTTTTTGGTTTCCTAATTTGATCTTTTTCACTGCACAACCTTTTGCTGATGCTATTCCTTTATTCTAAAATTCTCTCTATGCCATGCCAGGCCAATTTCTCTTCATCTTTTAAATCCTGGCTTAAATGTCTCTTTCTGAAAGAACCATCCCTAACTCCTGCAGAGATAAATCCATTTCTCTGTGGCTCCTTGTACTTTTCCTTCATGATATTTACTATAATTCATCATCATGTACTTATTGGTGTACACAGTGTTTTGGTGTTGCTCCGACATTGGAATGTAGACTCCCTCATGGGGCAGGAGCCTGCTTGTTCTGGACTCTCAGGTCCAGTGTGGTGTTAGCTATGTTTGAATGTCCCCTCCAAAACTCAGGTTGAAGTTTAATTGTGGCTGTGATGGTACCAGGAAGTTAATAGATCATGATTAAGTTGAAGGCATTATTGAGGAATTAGGCTATTTCTTCAGGAGTGCCTTTTTTCTTTTTTAATAAAAATGAATTCTGCTTTCTTAGCTTTCTTTTTCTTGTTTTTATTTTAGTTTTTGGTGTACTGTTGATTGAACCCAGAAACTCACACAAGTGTTCTACCACTGAGCTATACCCCCAGCCTTTTAAAAAAATTTTTATTTGGAGGCAGGGTCTCCCTAAGTTGCCCAGGGTGGCCTTGGGTTGGTGATCCTCCTGCCTCACCCACTTGAGCCTGGTCACACTAGCTCCTCATCTTCTTCTCACTCTCATCCTGTTACTCCCTAGAGTGCTCTCCATGATTATGTGAAGTTCTTCACCAGATGCTGGCACTTTAATATGGGACTTCCCAGCCTCCAGAACTGTGATCTGAATAAACGTCTACTGCTCACACATTTCCCAGGCTCTGGTATTCTGTTGTAACAACACAACACAGACTAAGATGGTGCCATATGAATAGTGGGCCTTTGACAGATACTTTCTGACTAGAAGCTGGATGTTTGGCTTTGAGTGATTCATGCTTTAGAAGCTATTTCCTGCAGACATCTGAAATTTCAAGCTTAATTTTCCAGACGTTCTTTTTGAAAACTTTCCCTCATCCTAATGAAGTTGTCCTTACACTCTGAATACCAAAGGCTGTGGGAAACTGGAAAGAATTTCTGCTTGTAATTGAATTATGGCCTAATGAAGTAAGTGACATGTTGATCTCTCTCCTGCTCACATATCTGGGATTGTGTTGCTTATTAATTTCTGGTGCAAATCAATTAAAATCCTGCAACAAAAAATTTCCTCCTTAGAGCAGTTGTAAGTGAAATGCTTGGAGAACATAGGAGATAGTTGGGGTTCTTGCAGAGATGGGGAGGGGAAAGGTAGGGTGGGGAACCTATAGGTCCTGCAGCTCTTCTTTTTCCAAATTATAGCTGATGGAGAGACAGAAGAGTAAGATGTGGGTTCTGAAACCTTAATCAACTTGGATTGTGGAACTGAACCTCAAAATCCACTGTGACTCCTCTTAGCCCTTAGGAGAGACAAACAACAAAGAAAACAGTCAGTGTCACAGAGCTATCTCATGGTTCATACAGCACCCATGCTGTTTTCTGCTAAAGCCATAGCATCAGATGCACAGAACAAGGCTTCCACCATCCCCAGACACCAGAAAATGTCTTGTTGGATGCAGGATACTCTATTTAGGAAGGAAAGCAAATCTTCATCCATAAAATTTTATATTTCTTTCTTGATAATTTCTATCAGTTTCTATATCAGTGTTTCTTCAATGAAGGATATATAAAGGAGAACCACACAGTATCTGTCCTTGAGGCCTGCATCCTATGAAAGGAGTAGAAAGTGCCCTGGACCAGGCCTAATTATGGGTCTGGAGGTGCTGTAATAAGATATGCTCCACCTGCTACTACATATGGGTGTCTCTTTTATGCTAATCGAGCTTAATTGGTCATTCCCTGAAAGTCAGTCAGTTTAGTCCTGTAGGAAAAAGTCCCATAATTAGCATGAGAACTCATTGAAGGTATTTTCACTGCCAGTTACTCATGGGGGAACACAACAGGAAAGTTGGCCTTGGAAGGCTTTAGATAGGAAGGCTAGAGAATACCCAGCCTCCTCAGGGCCTCTTTTGGTTCTACTTTTGAGGTGTTAGGTGGTCCATCTCACATATGGATACTGACCGTGTGTCAGGCATTCCTAGTACAGTTCTTCCTTTAGTACTCCCAGCCATAAAATGGAAGGGATTTTTAATCTCCATTTTTACACAATGATAAACATATACTAAGAGATTAGGTTGTAGTAGCTAGTATTTGATGTTCATAGAGTTCAAAAGAAGGTCTGCTGGTTTTTTTTTTTTTTTTTTTTTGTACCAGAAATTAAACTCAGAGGAACTACTGAGAAACATCTCCAGCTCTTTTTTTTTTTTTTTTTTTTTTTTTTTAAGGAAAAAAAATTTGATTTTGGCTTACAGACTGCAATATAGAAATTCAAGATTGGTAGTCCACATCTGATAAGGATCTCCTGCTATACCATACATGGCATAAAAGCAGAAGAGACAAAAGCCTCTCTTTATAATAACCCAATCTCCAGATGACTAATCCAATCCTTCATGGGAATATAACTTCTCTTAATGACTTAATTACTTCTTTTAATTTTTTTTTTTTAGTTTTAGAACTTGTTCTAATTAGTTATACATGACAGTAGAATGCATTCTGATACATTGTACACAAATGGAGCACAACTTCTCCTTCCTCTGGCTGAACATGATGCAGAGTCATACCACTGGTCATGTGATCATACATGCCTATAGGGCAGTAATGTCTGTCTCATTCCACCATCCTTCCTATGTCCATGCCTCCTCCCTCTCCTCACTCCTCTCTGCCCAATCCAAATTTCTTTTTACTTTTTACTTTGAAGCAGGATCTCACTAAGTTGTTAAGGCTGTCTTTCAATTTGTAATCCTCCTGCCTGAGCCTCCAGAGTCACTGGGATTATAGGTGTGTGCCACCATGCCCAGTAAGGCAGGTCTACTTTAATATATAGTCTACATTGTAATTCATGGAACTATTATACATTCTGGTAGGGATTAGACACAGTGATGTGCTGGTCACTGTTTGACAACTAGTTCTCAGTAAACAAATACATAAATAATGACTCAATTTTGTTGGTTTCTGTGGGAGTGAATACTCCCACCATGACTAATTTCTAGCTACCAACCCATGAAGATCCTGTGTGGGGAGCTGGGGAGAGACATGCAGTTGGCAGCTGGTGTGAGTTGGCTCCAGCACAGTCTGAATTGAAATCACCCACACCATAGAAACAAGCTTGGAGCTTTGATTGGGTGGAAAGCATGAGTTCTGGAGAACACAGGCTGTTACTGAGCTGGGTGAAACCTTAACGGTGATTTATTTAGTTACATATTTCTCTCTCTCTCTCTCTCTCTCTCTCTCTCTCCTTTGAATTTTAGAAGACTTTCCAAAAACCTGAATGAAAGTCTCTCCTTGCTCAGCTCTTCCATAAGGACCCAGGAAAGAGAGAAAGCCTCCCTAGTGCCCACTATGACCACCAGTCTATGGCAGTGGCAGAGATGGTGAATGAAATATCCTCAAAGACACAGGGATCTTAGAGATCAGAGTTGTCCCTTCTCTCTGAAGTCTTTTTCTACTTTCCATCTCTGATTATTTAAGAAAGATGGCAATTCTTCCCTATAGAAGCTTAGAAGATGTCCTCTGAGATAACTGAGCCCCATCTCCCTCTTTTCCCTATGGCCACCTCTTGATCTTCAACCACAAGGTCATCATCACCCATGTGTTTCCATTACTGTAAGTTTTCCATACATGTGTGATTCTGCCTGTAAGAGAATCATCTAGGGTATTTGAAGGAAGAGCAGATTTCAGGTCCAGGAATCAAAATTTAACAAACTTTTCAGTTGATGATTATACTCAATATATGTTTGTTTGTTGTACTGGGGATTTAACCCAGGGGCACTTTACCACTGAGCTAAATCCCCAACCATTTTATTTTATTTATTTTTAAATAAAAAGCAAGTTTATTCATAGCTTTTGTTTATAAATAAAAATCATGGCATAAAACATTTAGCCTCAAATGAATAAATTAGCAGAACCAATTACTGTCCTGCCTATGAGCGTCTCACTAAATTGCTTATGGTCTTGTTAAGTTGCTGAGTCTGGCCTCAAACTTGTGATCCTCCTACCTCAGCCTCCAGAGTCACTGAGATTAGAGGTGTGAGCCACTGTATCCAATCTTAAACTCAATGTTTAAGAGCCATTTCTCTAAGGTGGATTTTCTAAAATGTCTCTGGCAGAACCAGAGGTATCAGGATACTAATCGGCACAATGTGGAAGGACCATGAAAGAGGGGTTTATGTCAGGGGGAAGTAAAGAACTAAAAACTGAGCCGTGGTCCATTTCTCTATGTCCCTTGAGTTGAGAATGGTTTTACAGTTTTAAAAGATTGTACAAAAAAAAAAAAATAGAGAAGAATGTACAACACAGCCGGCATGTAACCAACAAGCCTAAAATACTTACTGTCTCAGCCCTTACAGAAAATATATGTTTTTCCTCTGCCCTGTGGTCAAATGAATTTTGGAAAGTATTGAAAAAGACTAAGCACTTCTGGGGGTGCTGTTCCATGATCTAAATGCCAACATGTTCAATTGTGAAAATCAATTGGGAGGTACCATTTTGCACATCATACTTCAGCTAGAAGTCTGAAAAATATTAAACAAGTTTCCTGACTGCTGTAAGCTTGGGCACATTTAAATGCCAGTGTGCCCTGAGAGTCTTTATGAGGGCATACAGCATTTCTGTTTTGTTTGAACACAGAATTCCCCTTCTCTTTATTTTTTTTGTAGAGTACATTTTTGGGACTGGTGTTTTGAGGAAGATGTTTTGAGTTTTTCTAAACAATTCTAACCTGTAGTTGGCAATGAGTTTCCCTTGAATTATTCATTGCGATATATCCCTTTATCTTGGTCGGGAATGCCATTCTTTTCCTCTTATACCCCAGGTATTCAACTCTTTCTTCCAGGTTTTCTGTTTAAGTCTTCTTACTTTCACAATCTACCTATGGTGTCCTATGTGAATCATAGTCTCCTTTCATAACTCCCAGAGCACTCAGTGTTTTTCCATTAAAACCTCTGTTTCTGAAACTCTTAGGAACTAAAGGGCTCTAGAAAATGATATTTTCTGGCTGCATGTAGAATTAACATTTTTGACATGAGAACATCATTTAGACTAATATTTTTGGAGGCAAACCATTTGAAATACACTGAATATTTCACTGACTAATTGAAAAGAGAAGATTGGACGTAATTTAACCATATTTTCATGACATGCCACAGAGGGAAGATCATTTAATGGAAAAGATGAGAAAAATGGTTTCTGGCTCAGTTCTACCACTAACAGAGTGGGGGGCCTGAGAATTCACTTTTCTACCCTGGCCTCTAATGAAATGAGATTATTGGCCTAGATGTTCCTCAAGGTTCCTCACGGCTCTAACAGAATTCCAGGAAAGGGAGTGAAATGAGGCAAGTCCAGTCAAGTTTATACTACATTTGCATCCGATGATTTGTTACTGGCTCCACATATCCGGTTAACATTGCTAAATCATGATTACAGTACAGACTTTAAAAACATTCTAATAGATACTTAATTCTATCATTGGTGGACAAAACTCTTTTATTTTCACACAGCAAAAGATTAAGAATCAAAGATTTTCTTAATCCTGTTAAGGGTTATTTTCTTCTTCATGAGTGAGTCTGGCAAACCTTTGATCATGGACTTGGACAGAATGTTGGTATTTTTAAAACCTTTTAGAAAGCCCCAGCTGTCTGAGGCACTCTGCCCCAGAGGTCTCACAAATCTGATTTGATCACTCTTAATTTATTTCCCAGATAAAGCTATTAACTGGGGGAGTGAATAGAGTTGCTTTTTACTTCACAGGAAGGCCGTGAACTTGAACTTTGTGAATTTCTTTTTAGGAATTGATGCCTTCGGTATGCAAACTTCAGCTAGGCTCCCACTGGGCCTCTGAATCCTACTGTCATTTCTAACTGCCTTTCCACTGAATTCCCACTAGAGGCTGCTCTGGACAGTCTGTCTCCTCCCCAGCTTTAGCCCATCCATCCTCAGCTCAGAAAGGGCCCATTCTTTTCTTAAAGCTTCCAAAGCACTCAGTGGCTCTTTCCCTTGCATATGCATTTATCACAGCTCAAATGTTCAGTCAGGTACCATGAACCAAACACAGTTCATGCTCCTCAAGGTATTCTCACCCTGGTGGGGAATCAGAAGGGTTGAGTATATCAATAAATGTGCACTTTATAAATCTGTAAGTACCAAAACAGTATTTGCTTTGCTCAAAAAAAAAAAAAAAAAGAATCAGGAAAAATTCCCAGTGAAGACGATCTATGAGTTGTATCTGAAAGGGTGAGTCTGAGTTCACTGAAGACAACTGGGGGACTGACCCTCTAGGAGGAGGGGGCCATGTGTGGAGACAGTGAAGGTGTAAGAAAGGGTGACTGACGTGGTCAGAGAGAGTCGGAGGGACTAGGAGGAGGCTATGCGAGGCAGCAGGACAGTAGGACAGCAGGACAGCATTGGGTGAGAAGCTGGTAAAGCTTATAGGGGCTCTACCAGCAGGGAAATTGTGTCTTCTCTGCCCTGGGCTCCTGCACCCACTCCCTCTGGCCTGTTACTTTGACTATGTCTGCTTTGCATTCTCTTTCTCTTATTTGCTTTTTTAGCTCAAATATTATCTTTCTTTTACACACATGCACACACACACACACACAGTACTTTCACTTCATTCTGCTTTAAACTTGCACCTCATAGTCATCTACCTAGTTTCTAAAACACTTGAAAAAAACCAATTTTTATCTCACTTTCTTTATTCTCTTCCTCTTGTTCTTTCTATTCCATTGTAATTTGGCTTGAGAAAAACAACAACAACAACAACAACAAGAGAAGGGATATGTTTGGGTACCCCATTGCTGTGGTCTGAAGGTTTATGTCCCTCTGAAATTTGTATTTTGAAACCTAATCCCAATGTGAAGGTATTTAAAGGTGAGGCCTTTGGGATTTGTGCTCTTATGAAAGAGATCCACAGTGTGCCTTCATCCCTTCCACCTTGTGAGAAGAAGACTATCTATGAACCAGAAAAGGGATTTTCATCACTCACTGAGTCTTCCAGAACCTTGATTCTGGACTTCCCAGGCTCTAGAACTGTGAGAAATGAATTTCTGTTGTTAAAAATCACCCTGTCCATAGTACGCTGTTTAACTGCCTAAATGGACTAAGGTTCTGTGCAGTTATAAACTTTAATTTAAAACGTATGAGTCAACATTTTTTAAATCTGCCCCACTGTGAGTTTTAAAGAAAGCCAGTTTCTCTTCTTCCCTATTTATTGGCAGCTCATGTAGGTTTAGCTTCTCCCTGAATGTATTTTAATTTACTTAAACGATCTGTCCTCTCTTCCCTGCACAATTAATGTCGGCCAATGGGTGCTTTAATTCCAAGGCCATAGTGGAAAGTCAGCAAAGACCACAGGGATGCCTATTTGATACAAAGGCTGAAGCAGAAATCCATTTCCTATATCCTCACTCAAAGAAATCATGTGCAGTATGGGAAAGCAGAAGAAAAAAAAACGAGGAGAGAACGATATAAATGATTTGCACTGTCAGGGAAAAAGGCTGTCAGGGCTGTGCTTGCTATCTTTGCAGAGGCCAGGCTATCATTCCAGCTGTTTACAAACCTTTCACAGGTTTTACTGTGTCTAGGAATTGGGTGTACTAAAATACAAGCAACATTTCCTGAATTCATGGGTTTACAGTCTGGAGAGCTAGACCAAAATGTCAGAGATTGCTATTTAGCAGTTTTCGTGGGACTGGGAGGAAGGAGTCCAGAGGTCACCAGGTGAAAAGAGCACATGTGGTAGGCGTGGATGGGAAACGTGTCCTGAGCTGTGTCTTGAAAGATAAAGAGCAGTCAGACAGCCAAAGGGGGAAGGCTACCTAGGAAGAGACAGGATGCTAAATGCACACAGGAGAGGGTAGAAAGTAATGTGTTTAGGGAACTGCAGCTGGTTTTATTGCTTGTTATGGCTGAAGTTTAGGGTGGAGAAATGGCCAGAGGACCTTTGAGGTCCATGCACAAGAGATTGGATTTTTTTTAAGAGAGAGAGAGAGAGAGAGAGAGAGAGAGAGAGAGAGAGAGAGAGAGAGAATATTTTAATATTTATTTTTTAGTTTTCGGCAGACACAACATCCTTGTTTGTATGTGGTGCTGAGGATTGCACCTGGGCCACACGCATGCCAGGAGAGCGTGCTACCACTTGAGCCACATCCCCAGCCCAAGAGATTGGATTTTTATCCTTTAGTATTAGGAGTCACTGAGGGGTGTTAATCACGGTAATAATATGATTAGAAATATATTGTAACTGATCACCTACCTTACTAGGATACCTCTCCCTAATCTTTATACTCAGATTTTTGTTCTTTGTTTAACAGGATATCTTTGTTTTCTCTTATTGCCAACACCACCCAAACTTACCACTTTTCTTGATTCTCTTGTTTAATGTCTAGCTCTGTCATCTCTCCTCCTCTAGATTAGAACCCTCTTTCTCATCCCCACATCTAATTTTTTCAATTCCAGTTCTTTCATACATCAACATTCATATCCTTGTATCTCCACAATAGACTCCTAATTTTGTTTAAGCTGTCACCATTTCTTTTTTTAGGTTAATGCAACATTCATTAAATTGATCACTTGGACTTGGATATTCTACCGTGTGGGTCCATGACCTGGCTTCTGGTCATTTTTTATTCCTGGGTAAAATTATGACTATGTAGGAAGTAGATTGTCACTGTTCCTGCTGAGTGAGCAGACAGAAATCATCCACCCAACATGTGGAGAAAATCAGATCCTCCTGTCTTCCTGGAAATTGGAAATGGACCTTACAACAACAAGCCAGCTTCTGTGACAACCTTAACTGAGCAATAAGAGGGAAAAAGTATCTTACAGCCACGTTTAGCTTATTTACAAGTGGAATTACAAATTGCGCTACAGAGAGATGTGCAGAGGGAATAGAGGATGAGAGACCAAGAGTCCCAAAGAGAGGGGGAACTTGGTTTCTAGGGTTGGTCTCTGGCCTGATTTGGAGGGAGTGTGTTCAGCTGTCAACAGGCCTTCCTGGGGCCTTTGTGAACTCCATGCCTTTGAGTTCATGTTGTACTTCTTTTATAAAAACAAACAAACAAAAAATCTAACATCCTTTGTTTAAAGTTTCTCAAATGAGTTCTGTTCCTTACATCCAAAGACTCTTCCATGGAAGACTGATGGAATGCAGTGCATGTTCTGGCCCTCTGGCCCTAGATTCTGTGGTTTCCCAGCCCCACTGTCTTGTGCAACCTAGCTCAGAATCAAGCACTGCCTGACTTAAAGCAGAACCTGGCACATTCTCCACTGCACTCCATCTCCCCTTCAGGATCATGGCTTAGACCTGAATTTCACAATTCTGAGTAGGCTTTGATTGTGTCCAAGGCTCTTTTTAATCATAAATGGTTGGCTGTCACTGCCCTACAGAGCTGTGGATGAAGTCAGAGGTTTTGGATATTTCTATGGAAGTCATCATTTCACAAAACTTTGGACATTCATCCATTCATTCATTCAAGGTTAATCTAATACCTGCAATTCCTGATCTTGAAGGACTCTTAGGCTTTTGGGGTATAGATAAAAGTTTTTTTTTTTTTTTCTTTTTTAAATATCATTTTGTTGGTGATACATTGAGGCCTAAAATAGGGAGTGTGATTTAATCAAAGATTTAATGTTAAAAATCTTTGTTCTTTCCATCCTGAATATACATCTTATTTGAATACTAAATGATTCTGAATTCTTTGGCCCAACTGTAATTGAAAGTAGTAGAAAATTAGAGGTTACATTATTAACTTCTAAGAGAATATGGAATCCAGTCATCTTGGAAATTACATAAGCATTAAGATTGCCAGCTATGAGGCCTACTTTTGGGAATGATCAATTGAATTCTACAAGGTCATCCTGCTTAGAGAAAATTAAACAAACAACAAACAAAGAAAGTAAAATACTTCCCAAATTGCCTAATCAGTTGATTTCTGTCAACAGTGGAATGTAGTAACTGGGTCAACAGCAACATGTTATCAATCTTAAGGAGGCCACATGAGACTTTTTACTTGGTATACTGAACTTGTCACTGTTTACAAAATATGGACAAAGTATACGCAAACTGGAGTCAAAGTGTCAGCAGAGAGTGAATGAGAGATGCTAAAAGGAAGGTTTGAAGTCCTGAAACATCTAAGCTGGATAGTGAGATGATGAGGGTGGGAAGTACAATAGGAAGAAGGCATATTGAAGGTGTGTCAGCTTTGCTGGGAAGTCAGAATGGAGCTGGTGGCAGGGCTCTCCATGACTTAGGAATTGGGCTGTCTGAGAAGACCAATGTAGGTGGGGGAATTAAATTAGCCCTGAGAGGACACAAAGTCAAGATGGAAAAAACAACTGGATGTGTCAGACTTAAAGAAGTCAGTGAGCAGGTGTTTACTGTCTAGAGAAGGGAACAATAAAGTTAGGGATGTCAGAAGCTGCTCAGGGAATTACTCAGGGCTGAGCCTGGGAACACAGCACGCATTGGGCAAGTGGGGCTTAAAGAAGCCCCCTGGGATGGACAACGGACAGGAAAATAATAAATATTTGGAACCAAAGATTTAGAGCTTGAGATTCTGTTTCTGAATGTATGCAAGATATATAAGAATTCCATTTTGTCTATATTATTTGCATTGTACTAGCCCATCCAAGTTTAGTGTAAGTTTGAAATTTTTCATATTAAATTTAAATTTAAATTTCAGTTGATTAACAAACTGACTATATGCCTGGTCCTCATATTTTGGAAAAAGAAAAAACAATCAGTCAGCATAGTTAACCTCAAATTTCTCTGAATACCACAGGAAACCAAAGCGATAATGTTCTAACCACAATATCTGGAGTTGCTGTCTTTCTTTCCTTCCCTCCCTCTCTTCTTTCCATTCATCCCTCCTACCCACCCACCTTTCCATCCTTCCTTCCTTCCTTCCTTCCTTCCTTCCTTCCTTCCTTCCTTCCTTCCTTTCCACCAGCCACTGAATTCCCTGTTCTCCATGGGCTGCTTTGTTTAATCTTGAAAAGAATTCTATGGTGTAGCTGGGCATGATGGCACATACCTGTTTCCCAGCAGCTAGGGAGGCTGAGGCAGGAGGATTGAGAGTTCAAAGCCAGCCTCAGCAACTTAGTGAGGTCTTAAGCAACTCAGCAAGACCCTATCTCTAAATAAAATCTAAAAAAGGGCTGGGGATGTGGTTCAGAGGTTAAACATCCCTGGTTTCAATCCTTGGTACCAAAATCAATCAATCAATCAATCAATCAATCAGTCAATGAATAATTGGATTCATTCAAAATATGAGAAACTGGAACATATTTAGTTTGTTGATAAAAATCAAATTTAAATTAAAATTTTAAATTTAATATGGAAAAAAATCTCAAACTCACGCTGAACTTAGAGGAAGTGGTACAATGCAACTTCTGAACCCATTATATTTCCTATGTTAGTTCACCATGTTTCAATTACATTCTTTCTTATTCCCTTTGGTTATGCAATTGGATTTTGTAGTGAGTCCCAAGTATTACACCAAGAATTTGAAAGATTACCTAAAATGAATTGAATAATATTAAATATCCAGTTAGGTTTTTAATCTCTCTCTCTCTTTCTCTCCCCACTTCTTTTTCACACACACACACACATACACAATTTGATTGAACCAGCATCTAAAGAAGGTTCATATATTGCATTTGGTTGGCATATTTCAAGTGTCTTTTCATCTATCTTTTCCTTTGCATTTTTTTCTTTAATATTTGTTTATTCAAGAATCTGAGTCATTTGTCTAGAGTTTTCCACTCCCAGTTTTGCAGGTTGCATCCTCTTGGTACCATGAAGCAAGTTCCTCTGTCTCTTCCATTTGCATTTAAACAGTAGTCATAACAAAACCTTGAAATAATTCAAATTCATAATTTTAAAAATATAATTACTTCATAGATAGTATTGTGTATTTTCATCAGGAAGTAATATCTGTTCTCTCTTTTGGTGAGGTTAACAAATTAATACATAGTTTGCTCAGGATGCCAAAGCAGAATACCACAAGGTGTGGCTTAAACAACCGAAATATAAACCTCTATTTCCTCTTGGAGCCATGGCTCAGTGTTTTCTAATTCAATACTGACTGAATTAATTGTGGTGGCAACATAACCACTACAAATAGTGAGAATAATGGAATCTACTATATGTGAATGTGTGTACATATGTGTGTACTCAGCACCCTCGCCTTTTAGGTAAACAGTAACGTAATATACATACTTTTTAATGCCTTGATTGTTTTTTGCTTAATAGTAAATTCAAGAAATCATTACATGGAAATACATAGAAACATTCTTATCCTTTAAACAACTGCACACAATTGTCTGACTAGACCAGTTCGCCAGTTAGTCATTTTGATAAACATTTATTTTTTAATTATAATTCTATTAAAATGAAATGTATATTCATGTGCATACATCTTTCTGTGTTTTTGTCAGTGTATACTTGCATAAATTCCTACAACTAAGGTTATTATTTTAAGTATATGTTATTTTTTTGAATATTGCCAAATTTTTCTACCCATGGGTTGTACTATTTTGCCCTCCCACTGATAGAGAAGTACCCGTTTCCCCATATCCATGATCAAAAGGTTTCTTTTCATGTACTTGAATATTTGCCAATGTGACATATGAGAAATAAAATGTGTTTAATGTCCTTTCTCTCATGAGTGAGGATGAATATATTTTTATTTATTTAAAGACCACTTTTGGTGTGGTGGTAGTTTGTATCACTAGTAATGGGCATTAATTTAGAGATGAATAAGAAAAATGAGAAAGGCTTTACAATGAGGACTCTGGAGACCTGGAGTATTGTGTATATCAAATAAAAGTCAGCAGTGGCATCCTGAGACTAATAATTGCTCTGTGCTTCATTAATTGACAAGGCTTCTGACCTTCTGACTATGATGGTTAATTTTATGTGTTAACTTGATTGTGTTTGGGAATACCCAGATAGCTGGTAAATATTATTTTTTTTGATGTGTCTATGAGGATGTTTCTGAGGAGATTAACATTGGAATCAGTAGACTGAGTAAGGAAAACTCACCTTCACCAATGTGGGTGGACATTATCCAATCTATTGAGGGCCTACCTAAGTAGAACACAAAGGCATAGGAAAGGTCTACCTCCTCTCTCTTTTTGATCTGGGACCTTCATTTTCTCCTGTTCTCAGACATTGGTTTTCAGGCCTTCAGATTGTCTGAATTACCCTGGCTTTTCCTCATTCATCAGCTTCAAGATGGCATATTGTGGGACTTCTCAGCCTCCATAATCACGTGAGCCAATGCCCATAATAAATCTTCTCTTATATATCTAGACATTTTCTGTTGGTTCTATTTTCCTAGAGAACATCAACTAATAGAATGATGAAGAGCTTTATCTCTGTTTCTCGCTCCATCAACTTCTTTCATTTCATTCTTCATGGATTACCCAATCTCTTTTCAACCTTCTTGCTTTCAGCTTACTCTTGGTTTTTACTAATTCACTGTTATGGTTTGAATGTGAAGTGTCCCTTCAAAGCTCCCGTGTTAATGCAAGACTATTCAGAGGTGAAATGAAAAATGTATCAGAGCTGTAGCCTCAGCAGTTCATCATAGTTTGAATGGACTGGGTGATTACTGTCAGCAGGTGGGGTGTGGTTAGAGGAGGTGGGTGACTGGGAGCATGCCCTGGAAAGGTTAATCTTCCCTAAGGTCCTTTCCCCTTTGCCTCTCCATATCTTTGTTTCCTGGCTGCCACGAGTCAGATAGCTTCCCTCTGCCACGACCTTCTGTCATGATGTGCTGCCTCACGTGTTAATGGGGCTGGAGGAAAGAACTTGCTGACCATGGACTAAATCTTTAGAACCATCAGCCAAAATAAACTTTTCCTCCTCTAGCTTGTTCTTGTCAGATATTCTGGTAGCAGCAATGCAAAATGACTAAACCATGCCTTAGTTCACTACTTTATGACTTCTGCCTTGGGTTTTCTTGTTGGCCCTCTCTGCTTATGTCTCTTATCTCACTTTTTTGCATATTTGATATTAAAATTCCCCAAGAGTGGACTTAATGGATTGGATTAGCTAGTAAGTATAAAAAGACACTGAGTATAAAGAATCTTTGTTAGACTCTGCTTTTGACAGGTTGCTGGTCAATGTAATAGGTATCTTTGGTTCAGGTATTCAAATCCTTAGTTTTAGAGGTCTTGGTTACAACCTGAGGTTATGTGATATATAGTAGGCAAACTTAGGATAAGGAAGTTTTTAGAAGAAAGATGTGCACAAGTCTTCTTGTGGTTTTGCTGGCACAATCTGGTATAAACACAAAGAGGAAATATATTATGGAATTAAGATGTTCATTTTACAGATGAAGAAATTGGGAATTAGATGCATTAACCAACTTTCCCAAGGTCATGCAATTTACTGGTATCAAAGTAACGTGTTTTAGAGCCAAGATTCACTCCTGGAAGTTCAGTACAGGGCATTTTGATCCTATGGTATTCAGTCTTATTTGAACTCCATAGGTATTTTGAACTGGCAGTTTGGGCCTTGTGCATTTTTACTGTGCATATTTTTGGAAACTAAATATTTAAACCAGAATTATTCCTTAGTGAATAAATATCTATTGAAAAAGTACTTTTATTCTTTTGGAGTGTTCTGCACTAATCCAACTTAATTCCTTTATCAATTTTCTATGCAGTGAAGTTAAACCAGTTCTAGTTTTACTTGTATTTTACTACTATTGATCTTGACTAATTCTTTCTGTGCACATTTTAAAAATAAACCTTAATGTACCTGTTACTTTCTGCTATTGCAAATTGTTTTATTATTGTCAGTTTTTATGGATCAGTGTTTCTTCCACTTTGGGTCTTTGTAGTAACTACATCTGATTTTTTTCCAGATAAAAGATTTTAAATGTAAATTTGGCAAGAGTTTATTCTTTTGCTAGTTTTTCTGATGTGGTTTAAATTCTTTGAAAGTCCTATTGGTTTTGCTGATTATTTTTTCTTTTCTTTTTTATGTTTCTGGTGTTATTTGAGATACGCTCCAAACCTGATTATTTCTTAAACAGATTATTTTCTTTTGAATCTTAAAATATGGTCATTAATGCATAGTTCTTCAGTTAGGTTTTACCTATAACAAACTATCCTGTAAAGTTTTCATTATTGTCAGTTTTGATTGTATTTTTTGGTAATTATTTCTATCACTAATTTTTGTTAAAAATTAAAAAAATAATCATTGTTTTGTTTTCTTGGAGTAAAACAAAGAGCATGCAAAGGAAAAAAAGGTATAAGATTTGTGTGAGTGGTGGATTAGGGTATTTCACATATTCATAAGTCTGGATTACATTCGCAGTGCTCAAGCACAGAAACCTCCCCTGGTAACTGGCATTTCTTTCTCCTAGGAATGGTATGAAGCTATCAGGCCAAGGTTCAGACACTTTGCCCCACAAGGCTGCTAATGAGAAGAGGGAAAGTCATCCTAACTATGTGGGTTGAAAAAAAGTCTGCCCAATATAAACAAAATAGCTCCTACTTGACCATCAGAGGGACACGCTGTTCCTTTTCTGACCTTGGCTTCCCAGGCTGTTTTGGGGCTTGGGCTGAGGATGGAAAGGAGTGACCTTTCATCACCCTCCAGATCTATCCAAGTTCTTCCAGGCTTGGAAATGCTCCCAGGCCTTTCTTCATTTCCCTACAGAGCAGAGCCTCCCTGCAGACTTTTCTTGTCTGAGTTCCAAGGGCTTCATGTCAATTAATGTGCTTGGAAGTCACTATCACTTGTTTCCTTAATGCTTCTAACTTTAACTTTCCAAACAATTGCATTAGGTTCAATCTAGTCCATGACTGGTTACTAAGGACATGGCGTCCTTGGGGGTTTGTATCATTAATAAGGCCTTGGAAATATGGCCAAGAACTGGACAAAATAAGTAAAAGTGGTCATAGAGTTGCTGTCAAATTTTATTGTGAACTAAATATCAAGTCCCATCTGATTTTAGCTTTAGGATTCTCTGGAGAGTAGGTGTTCCATGGCCTTGTCCCGATGTGACCTACCCAATGTCTATGTTTCCAAGATTAGAATAAATAGAAGGCCAAGGCACAGCATTCTCCATGATGCCTCACATGATCTTCCTGAGGGATTTATGGGTGGCCAGGATTTATTGGAAAACAAAGCATCTTTCTCTTTCAAATTATCTATAGAAACATGGTATTTAACATGTTGATCCCTTTAAAAAGCCAACAGGAATGAGTTCGTTGGCTGCTGACTTTCTGAAGGTAAAGTTGGCAGCTTACTTTCTGAAAATTTTGATCTCCTTTTCCAAACTGTTTCTGACCTCAGCTCAAGATCTCTTGCTTTGTATTTGGACTTAATCTTTATTACCTCCTGTCAGACACTAATGATTGTATTACTATCTGCTACAACTCACATGATCCCACTGGGTGTGGGCTTGGGGTGACTGCTGGAAGGGCTTCTCATATTTCTGTATGGCTCCTGGGACACCTTGAAGGATGTGGTTGCTATCGGGTTTGCCCCAGTCTTTGAATGGGAACCAGAAAGAATGGAATAATATTTACTACTTATCTACTGACTGACTTCTATTAACAGTTATTTTCTTATCTTCAGGAGTAACTAGATGAGTATCTTTCTGAATCCTATAAGCCTCAGAGGAAATATGGTCAGAGGGTCAAGAGGACTAATAGAAACCTGAGGTCTAGGAATAGACAATGTTTTCTAGGCTTAGATTCTATACCCTGGAGGGGTCTGTGCAAAGTCATCTGGCAAGCCTGCATTTGCTATTCCTAATTGGAAAGCTACAAGGGGCTGCTGTTATGTGTTACAAATCTGAGTTGAAGACTTGGGCTATGCATATCATGGCTGACAAATGTGCTAGGCCAAAACCCCAATAACTGGGTCTCCTTCATCTCTCTGATGGCCAAGGAGCCTAGAAGGTACTCTGTAAATATTATTTGATGTCAACCAGGTATGATTTTAACCTGTAAATCAATGCTCATGTGATCTTATCAATAATAGATGGTTTTCCATCCCTTTTATATCTAACGTGTATCTCATGGTTATTAATTTTTCCTATATCATTTGTGGTAGGACTGTGGTAATTACAAAGTATATGGGCTCTGGGGTCAGAAAGATACATTTGTGTGTCTACCACATACAAGCTATGTGCTTATGATTCTGTCTCCCTCAATAAAATGAAGGTAATAAACTTATCCTGCAAGACAGGTGAAAAGACTGAGTATGATAATGCAGAGTGTTTCCCTTCTCTGACTGGCAATCTGTAAATTGTGCCTATTATCTTACAGCCACTTTCCCATTTATTACTCACCCTATTTACCTCAAAGAAGTTAAAACCTCTTTTTTCCCCAAAAATGAAAAACAAGCACTAAATGACTCACATCATTCACTTAGCTTTTGAGGAAGAAGCCACAACCAGGACCTAGAACTTCTATTCCCAAGTATGATCTGAACCAGAGGGATTGAAGTTTGGCTTCCTGGCCTCCCCACTGACCAGCCATGTGGTTGAGCATTGATCCCTTCCTATTTCTGGGTCTTGATTTTCTAATCCTTAAAGCTGAGATAACAATAATATACACTTTATTAGATTGTTTTGAGGACCCAGTTGAAGTGATTTAAGGCAGTGATTCTTATCTAGACAGTGCATAAGAATCATCTGAGAGATGTTTACAACATGCCTGCGCACAGTCCCCACTGCAGAGGTTTGAAGGTGCAAACAGAGATGACCACATGGTAAAACTGCCCAAGGTAATTCCAAGGCATCCCAATTAACCCAAGCTGCTATCTGCTTCTAACTACAAAATTTCATGAAGACAAGTCTTCATTGTATTTAATCCTTATGATGCTCACAAAGCTGATGAGTTATGGAGGAAAGAACAGCAGTCTTCTGGATCAGAAGATATGGACAAATCCAAGCTGTGAATTTCCAGATGTGCATCTCTGGGTATATTATATAACATTTCAGAGACTTCATTCTTTTC
The DNA here is from genome assembly GCF_021218885.2 of Marmota monax. Classification (NCBI taxonomy): domain Eukaryota; kingdom Metazoa; phylum Chordata; class Mammalia; order Rodentia; family Sciuridae; genus Marmota; species Marmota monax. The sequence continues at coordinate 2,957,234 of NW_026695236.1, read as the reverse complement.
AAAAGTAAAGTAGGGTGGAGTGCTGCTCAGAATAAAGAAGAAGGCTGATGCTATACCACTCTTTAAACCTAAAGGACTTTCCTCATTTCGGAAACTGGAAGCACAGAGAGCTTAATACATTAGTTGAAGATCATACAGTTTATATATGACTGAGTTGTAATTTGAGCCCAGATCTAGCGGACTTTATTTAATATCAATTTATTGAGCGCCTACTATGTGCTAGGCTACTCTTCTACAATTTTGGAGTATTTCAGAGAATAAAACAGACAAAAATAATAATTCTTATTTTTGTGAAGCTTTCACATTCTAAAGTGATAAATGCTATGGAAAGCAATAAATAAAGAACAAATCAACAAACAGATGGAGATCAGGGATATGAAAGAGAAGCTCGGGGTCAGGTTGCCATTTTAATTAAGGTGGTCACTTATTTAGAAAGTGACCATTAAGCCAAGTCTTGAAGGAGGTGAAGAACACACCAATGTGACCATTTGCAAGAAGACAGTTGCATGCAGAAGCACCAGTCAGGATGTGTGGCAACCTGCACAGCTGAACATGAGGGACTGGCGAGGGGCAATGGGGGATTAAGAAAAACACACACACACACACACAAAAATATGAAGACAAAAGGCTGGGATCAGGAGGGACACTGCTCTCTGATGGAGGAACAGAATCTAAAGAATCGGCTCAGCAAGTTTATTTATATACGGTCTCATAAAGGGTTATAGAGGTATTATTCTTTGTGCACTAGAAAGTTATAGTGCTAGAAACATTCTTGTAGCTAATTTACTCTTGCAATTCTAGGATCTTCCTACAGCATTCAGGAAGCCCATTGTCTGCAGTTGCTGATATGCAGGCAGGCTCCCAAATAGCTGGTGAAACAGTGTAGTTTCCTTGCTATGCTCAGAATCCTCTATCCCTGGGTGCTGGCGTCTGAAATCTATGTCAAGAACTGAATGGCGGGCTGGGGATGTGGCTCAAGTGATAGCGCGCTCACCTGGCATGCGTGTGGCCCGGGTTCGATCATCAGCACCACATACAAACAAAGATGTTGTGTCCGCCAAAAACTGAAAAATAAATATAAAAAATTCTCTCCTCTCTCTCTCTCTCTCTCTCTCTCTCTTAAAAAAAAGAACTGAATGGCTCTATGGCTAGCATAGAACTTTCTTCAGAACAGGGTATCATCATGCAACTGAGCCATTTCAATTGGCACCTTTGAATTGAGGATGTTCCCAGAGGGGCCTAGCCTCTGTCACAGGACAGTTTCAAAACCTATCATTCAGTTACTGCACTCAATAAGTATGATGGGCAGGAAATGCAGGTATGTGAAATGGCACAGAGGCCAGGGTGGCTGGAGCAATGAGAGTATGGGGCAAAGAAGCAGACAATATCACAAAGGCCACAGATGCACAGTACAAGGCACTGCAGGGCTTTGGCTTTTACCCTGGAGTGTAATAGCAGTCATTGAAGGATTCTGAGAGGAGGAACAATTTGGTGTCCCTTATGCTGAATGAAATAATCCAGTCATAGACGGTCAAATATTTCATGAGGTGTTTCATTTGTATGAGGAATTTAAAATAGTCAAATTCATAGAAGCAGAGAATGATTTGAATTAAAGTACTATACAAGTACTTTAACATTTATAAAGTATGTAAACCTTAATAAATTTTATTAAAGTGTAATAATTTGTCTAAATTCAGAAATATAAATTAGGACTGTTTCAAATTATGAATTTTAAAAGGGGTCAAGATCTAGGAAAGAGATATAAGAAGATTCTAGGTATGAAATATATTTTAATAGTAAAGGATAAAGAAAATGAAGTGTTTCTGGATGAGAAAGTCTTTTGTGTGGTAAAGAAAAAAGTTGTAGAATGCCCAAGTAAGTTGCAGAAGGTTTGTGGAGGGTAAATTTCAAAAAGTTTGTAATTAAGTTAACCATAATTGGTACAGTCAATATCCTGTGTCAACAGACCTGACTCCTTGATGAGCCTCAGTTGGTGGGTAGCTGAAGACAGCAGTTTATCCTCCCAAGGTACCTCCGAAGGGCAACCCCATGACTTCATCAGGGGTTAGAAGAGGAGTGCCACTTGCCTTCAATAGCTGTGCTGTGTGCCATGCTTTGATTGGTCAGCACTGAAGAACAGAGTGGCTCCAAAGGAAATGCCAAGCCAAGAGTGACAGAACCAACGGACAGCCAGAAGACCTTGAGGTGTGTCAACTGGCTCAGGCTTTTCCACATGGATTCCAGGCAGGAGTGCATCTGGATCCACCAGGAGTCTCCTCTGCCCCAACCTGTGAAGACACATCATAGAGACTCTTCCCTGGGACACCTCCCTCTGCCCTGCTCTTTGTCCTTTCTCCTATGTTTTGGGAGAATTTTATTCTTAATTGTTTTTTTTTCCACAGACATTGTATAATAAAATTGATGTTTCAAAGATTTTAAAAAGGCAAAAAGGCAGTTTTTCTTTTTTCTTTTCTTTTTTTAAGAGGGAGAAAAACCTGGAGTCCAGCAGCCATCCCCTCCAAGGCCTGGACCACTGTGCCTCCCTCTTCTGCTCAGTATTATACTCTCTCCTCTTGAACCAGGGTGAATGGGGACTCACTTGCCTTGAGCCAACGTAGATGAAGACTTGCTGCCCTTGATATAATGTAGTTGGAAGTTAACCCCTTGAGCTAGTATAGACTTGATTCACTTTAAGCTGGTCACTTTGGCCAGAGGAATCCTTTTCCTGGTCTCTAGGCCCTACCATGAAGTATGTGAAGAGGGTTGGTTGCAGCTGTTGAAGAAGACACCTGTGGTAAGACATTGGACACTCCAGAGTGTCCTATGGCTTCATCTCTATTATCCCATGTGCAGAGAGTAAGAGGTGGGCCAGTGGGCAGGGATGGGCCTGACTGCAGCAGTGGCTAGGTGTTTCACCACATGCCATGCAGCCTACCAACCCCAAAGCTCCCCCTGGTCACAGCTAAATGTCATGGAAAGAGTGAACACATGGGAGTTGGGCAGTGGAGATTTTAAATCTCAGGGATGCTACTTACATAAACATAGTGCACCCACACAGAATTTCTTTTATCTCTAGATTCTGTTGACAGTGAATTTTGTAAAGTGAAATGCACACAAATAAAAAGAAACACTCAGGTTAGGACAGGAGGCTTTGTGGACCTTCCAGCCCTGACATCTCTGTGACTTTGGGACTCTCAGAGCTGCTCTGGCAGCTTCTTCCTGCCCTTCCCTTTAGTGGTCAGAAATTGATACCTTTAAAAAGATGCCCCATGTGTCATTTTAATGGTTTTCTCTTTTTTCACCTTGAGCCAAGAAAAAAGTTTTAAAGTAAAAATATTCTATAATGCTGTTTTAACCATATATAATATTTGTAAGAATCAGGAAATAAAAGAATTAGTATTATTATGTTTATATAGCATAGATTTTCTCTAATTAAATTTATCCGGTAAACTGCTCTCAATCTGTAAAATATAGCTGTGAGAATTTCAGTTTTTGTACATTTCAATAATGATTTGGGTTGGAAGCACTTTAATAACTCCAAGTTTTATAATTCAATTTTTTAAAAACTTTAGTCTTATAATAACATGACTCCATTAAAAATTACATGACTCTTTTTCACAAATGTGAAATGTGAACAGTAGTAGGCCCCTTAGAGCAGACTGAATGTTGAACTTGAGTTATAAGTTGGAGATTGCTCAGACCTACGCTTGCCACCTTCCCACAAATATCTATGCATATATAGTTTAATGAATAAACTAACTTTCATGATTTCACCATTTTCAAAGTAAGGCCTGGTTTTAGGAAAGTGTTAACTATGACTACCTTTGCTTTATGAGATATGAAATTTCCTTCCTGATTTGTCACAATTCCTTAACATATGGTCATTTTTTAAATTATTTTTTTATTTATATGTGACAGCAGAATGTATTACAATTCTTATTACACATACAGAGCACAGTTTTTTTTATATCTCTTGTTCTATACAAAGTATATTCACACCAATTTGTGTCTTCGTACCTGTACTTTGGATAATAATGTCCACCACATTCCACCATCATTTCTAACCCTATGCCTCCTCCCTTCCCCTCCCACCCCTCTGCTCTATCTAGAGTTCGTCTATTCCTTCCATGCTCCTCTTCCCTACCCCACTATGAATCAGCCTCCTTATATCAGAGAAAGCATTTGGCATTTTTTTTTTTAGGATTGGCTAACTTCACTTAGAATTATCTTCTCTAACTCCAAAAGTTTACCTGCAAATGTCATAATTTTATTCTCTTTTATTGCTGAGTAATATTCCATTGTGTGTGTGTGTATATATATATATCACATTTTTTTATCCATTCATCTATTGAAGGGCATCTAGGTTGGTTCCACAGTTTAGATATTGTGAATTGTACTGCTATAATCTGATCAGAATCACTAGAGTTAAGAAGATGTGGAATATTTTAATCACAAATGGGAGTTCTTCAAAGGCATTTGGTGGAATGAATATAAAGTTGCATAAAAGATGTATAAATTCTGCAAAAGTAGACCAAAATATATTAATGATATGGGAAGGAGAAAAGGAAAGCAGTGTGTGTTTAGGAATAGGACACCATATTTTCTGTTAATTCACTTCTATACCATTCGCTCAAGCTACAATTTTTTTTTTCCTTAAAATACCCAGTTACTCCAAATTCCTCTATGACTAAGTAAGTTTGGAAAATTGTATATATATTTCTTTCTTGGAGAATTATCATTTATATCACTGTTTAGACTATCAGCATTTTTCAAACTTATCTGTCACTATGTAAAACCAATGAATATTTAGCAGTACTCATGTTTGGGATACTTTGTATTTAAGTTCAGGATTGTTATGTTCATTAAAATAGAAAATGCACATAGTTTCTAGTGCAAAAAAACATAATCAGGGCTCAATAAAGGTAAAGTGATTATTATCGAGCTTAGGTAAAGGTCATGCTGTGTCCTGAGCAATGCACACAAAAGAAGACTACAACTGGATCTGCCAGCTGCTCCTGGATGACACTTTTTCTCTTACGTGGTAAGGCTATTGGGGCCAGTGGACGAGGTGATGTGAATCCAGCTAAGCACAGGGTTACTAGCCACAGCTGAAGGCCTAAGACAGGCAAATCAGTCTTCTGGCAGGGAAGGCAGGATGCACCACCTCTGGTACTCAGTCCAGGTGTGCACACTAGCTGAACCAGGCACACCTCCCGTTCTCATGGGTCATTATGAGTTACTTTGATGTCCTGCTGGACAGGATGTAGGGTGTCATTGGAATCCTGACATTCCCAATTGTGATTTCTTCAACTCCAGTTGCCACTGAATCCCAAGTCCCAAGATCTCTGTGTCCTGACCCAAGGTCCTAGAACCCACCCACCTTATTTTCTAAAGACCCCTGATAAGGCTAAGGAAGAATCTCTCACAAGGGTCCTTTAGCCCTCAAAACCTGTCTCAAACAACCTGCATCCACAGGAGACTGCTGCTTTTCCCCTGGCTCTGAGTCTTTCCAGAAAACTGTTGTACTCTGGAAGAAGCATTAAGGCCAGTAAACAAGTTCCAAAGAAAAAGGAGTGCTGTGGGGTAGGTGGAAGTATGGTGTGTGTCATGGCTTTGGGCAGATCACGGTTTTCCCAGATGTGGCCTGATATTCTGTGCCCAACTACTTTTCCCTGAACAGAACATGGGTTCTGTCAATGTTCAGAACATTAAGAAAGTTCCCTGCTGCTGACCCAACCAATGCCAAGGGTTCTTCTCTCAAAATTGACATAATCAATGATGAGCACTGAACTCAGGAAAGGAGGTAGAGTTTTCTTGCTCATGTTGCCAGCACATTCCATGCATGATGGGGAGGCTAGAGATTTGATTTCTCACAAAAAGTGAATGATATATGTTGGTGAAAATGAGACCTAAATGGGGGTGAAGTGAATTAAGATAAGCTTGTCTTCCATAGGGATTCTAGGCTTCACATGAGGTGAGAGTTTTTAAAAATGGCTGTAAAATTCCTTCACATGCCTCTCATCAAGGTATGAGGGTTATGTCTCCTGCTTGGAAATCTGGGGTAGACTGGTAACTACTTCAAATGATAAAATACGATGGAGGTGATACTATGTGACCACCAAGCCTGAGTGATAACAGGCAATGAGGCTTTTGTCCTGCCTACTTGGAACCCTTGCACTGGAGCCACAAGCTGTCAAGTTATATGTTCAATTCTTCTGAGGCCACCATATTTGGGGGAAGCACAGCTGCACAAAGATGTCTCACATGCACTCTGATTGATGGTCTTGCAGTGGGCAAGACATCTCCGCTCAGGTGCCAGACATGTGAATGGAGATTCCTAATGATTCTAGTTCCCTGTTGTCAAGTCCTCCTGGTATCTTTGAGTCTTCCGAGATGAGATATCAGAGAACCTGAAGCAGAGGCAAGCCATTCCCCCTCTACTCTGTCCTAATTTCTGACCCAACAAAGCTTGTAACCATAATTCAATTGATATTTTTCACTACTAAGTTTTGAGGCAGGTTTTTATTCAGCAATAATATCCAAAACAGATTTTGATGATAGTGAAAGCCTCTTCCACTCCCCTATTGGAAAAGCTTATGTCCTTGAGAAAAAAGCAGATCTGTATATTCCAGTTTATGCCAAATACTTGTTTATTTTTTTATAATTTAATGCTTAGCAGTGTAACATAAGATGGTAGGTTTTATGCAGAATGCATTTGTAATTTGGTTCTCTGCACAAATATAAAACACATATAAAACAATGTGTATATTTTTTCTATCATGAGGAAAACAGTATTACATGTACAGTATTAAAATAGGTTAGATGAATGGACATTTTTAGACACAAATGTTTCACTATATGAAAACAAGGCATTTATATGCTGTGAGACAACATAAATACACAGTTATAATTTATTATATGTATCAAGCACTCCCATCCTTCCAGCCAGCCAGCCTAATAACCAAATGGGACAGGAGCAAAATAAAGATAGGTGATTATCAAAGGAAAAAACAGTAATAGAACTTTCCTGTCCACCAGTTGCTAATACCTCCAGGGGAGGAGAAGGATTGCATTTTCCAAAACATGCAATCAACTCCTGTACAACTTTTTTCATGCCTTTTGGTCATGGAGGCATGAGGAGAAAGGAAACCTGAAAACTATAATGAGGCAAAACACCTCCACACTCATAGGCACCAACTCTGAATCCCCTCTTCTCCAGAGCGCATTCTCTCTCTCTCTCTCTCTCTCTCTCTGTTCTGTCTCTTAAATAACATTTAGTTTTTAGTCTTGCCTCAGCATTTCTTGTGTGTTTAATCTTCAACACTGGGGAAACAAGGATCCAATCTGATTTTCAAGACAGATATCAGATGGAGGCTCAGCTGGGATCATCACTGAGGTAAGCTCCTCCTCACCTCACATCTTGTTGAGGTGTGCCATCCTGTCTCTTTCTTTTTTTTTTTTCTGGAGGACAATAATCTCACCCATTACCTAATTAATGTGATTAGTGCAAGCTTCCATTATACAAGAATTGGGTGATAGGATTCATGGCATTGGTGGCTACTAATCACATGTACTGTGGGTCAGACATGTTCTACCAAAGCCATTTCTGTCTGATCCAGGCTCATAGTGTGTCTGGCATCAGTAGAAAGCATCCCCAATCCCAGTCTGCTTTGAGATGCCCGGAGAGACGAATCAAATTTTGAAACAACTTTGAAATTCTGGCTGGGTTGACTCCCTGGTGAATCTCAGAGTTTTCTTTCCCAACCTCCTCTCCTGACCTATAATAAGATATCTTAAGGTGACTGGCTGATCAAGCAGTACTGTGTGAACACCCCAGTGACATACACCTCCATGTAAACCGAATTATACTATTCTGTGCTTGTTCCTCCTAAGCACTCTCCTTCTCTCCCTGAGCAGACTCTAGCCCATCTGACTGTAGCCATTCAGATCCTAGTCATTGAGAGAGGGACACTTTATATGACATGGTTCATAAGGAAATGCCTAGGTTCCCATTGTTCACATATTAGGCCCTAACAAGTCTGTAAGGGTTTTCCCCATTGTTGTTTCTGTGATCTGTGAGTTTCTTTGCCTCAGAAGGGGAGCATTTTTAATCACTCCTCTGAGAAAAATATGATAAGCATCTAGCAACCACTAGACACCCTTCGTATCCTCTGGATATCCCTTTAGTCCACAGGGCAGAGGAATATATTCCACGATACTTCATGTTTTTTCCCCCATGGGTCATCACATTTGAAAGTTTAATAGTGGTAGGAGATCAATCATGTCATTGAGTCTGATTTTGCTAAGGGTCTTTGTCATGTGGCAAACAGGGACATTGGTTCATTCTTTTTGGTGAGGCAGCAATAAATCCAGCAGAACCACGTAGTGAGAGAGGGGTTTTCTGGCCGTCAGGAACTCATTTAGGGAGAAGTTCTAACAAAATGGACTCAGATGGGTGCTTTGTTCTTAACACTTACACCTGGTTCACCACTAGCCTGCATACTGAAAAAGTGGGATAAGTTTGACCCTCAGGTGCTTAAAATTATGCCTCATTTTCTTCAACTGCCAGGCCTGGTAAGTGACCTAATTGCAGATGGGAAAATGAGAGTTCTCATAATTTTCTGCATCCAAACCTGACCTAATTATCATCTAGGGGAACAGAAAACAGTCTTCAGAGAAAACAAGCTTTAGCACCACATCTTAAGAGACTGGTTTTACAAAAGAAAAAATGGTTAAAATACCCTCTGTATAAATTTTTACCTCTCAAGCTCAAAACAGTAGTTTACCTGACTTGTTAGCCTTCTGCCAGATCTCTCTCTCTCTCCAAGCTTTGCATCAGAAATGTAAGCAAGAGAGGCAATTATCCAAAACTGGTTTGAGACCAAAGGAAAAAGAAAAAAAGGAATCCCTTTTAAATTCAAGCCATTGTGGGACCTAAATGGCTTGCTATCTTTGCTCTTGCACTCTACCATCTGATTTTTTAAAACATTTCTACATAAACACTACAGCACAGGGAGGAAAAATAGAATTATCTCATATATACAAGTCATCTTTACCTTGAGAATCTTTACCTGAGGTTTTCAGGACTTTCACATTCCTTAATTATCTGGACTGACTCTAATCTGACCCCAAAGTGCCCTCTGATCTGGTAAAGATGTTCTGCATGCTCCTTTGCTAGAGTAATTATGGCCTTGTCATGGTTTTAGAACTCTCCTATTTTTTTTAAATTTATATGTTTTTGAGCTCATGGTTTAATGGTGAATTCACATTTGATCCTGCATGCCTAAATTATATATATATATATATATATATATATATATATACACACACACACACATATATATATATATATATATATATATTTTATCAGTCTTATTTTACTTAACTATAGAAATTTTTACACTCTTTGTCCAAAGGATAATTTTTCAAGGGTCAGCTCTCAGATACATTGGTAAAACCTCCTTTCACAAAATTTTAAGCAGGGCATAGACATGGTGATGTTGGGAATAAATCTGATAACCATTGAGAACAAGTGGTCACCTGAACTTTTGATTTCATTGTCTGCTATGGCTGTTGGACTTTACACCTAACATTTCCAACTGTACAGGCCTGCCCTATATTTATGTCATAATTTAAAAGTCAGATAGGCTGTATGTTAATTTCTAACAGGTGAGATCTTATAGAGGCTTTAATAAATATCTGTAGTGGTACCTCCTTACCTGTGGAGATCTACGTACAAAAAACTACAAGATCTCTGTTTCCTGTCTGTTTTAGGTATGTGTGCACTCCTATGTATTGTATTGTTGTATCTACATACATGCTTATGTCCTTATATCATGTACATGGTATCAAAATTGGCATATAGATAAATGAGTACTCATAAATCAATACTTATGAGAAATGGACCCAAATATCTTTTAGTTCACATGACTTTAAAAAAAAAAGTTCAATTTAAATTGGATAAACGGATGAGAGTACAGACATCTTTAAAATTACTAACTTACAAGTTTGCCCAGGTGGTCAGACAATTAACCAAGTATCAGTTTCTATAAAATGTCTAGATTGCCTAAATCCATTGCCTCTAGGATTGCCTCTAAATCCATTGCCTCTAGGATTTTTCTTCTACAGGGAAGAAATGGCTAATACTCTTAACTATAGTTAGGGGGATGCTAGGGAAGGGGAAATTAATAGGGAGTTGCTAATAAATGGGTGCCTGGTTTCAGGTAAAAGATAAATAGATTCTAGGGATCTGCTATTAAACATTATGTTTATGACTAACAATGTTGTAGTGCACTCCTTATCTTTTCAAAGGACAATTCAATAGATCTCATGCCAAGAGTTCTTGCCATAATAAGAACATTTATTCTGGTTGCCTGGTTGTGGAAACACTGTAGCAGAACAAGGATGGAGGGGAAGAGGTGTGTGAGGAGGTATTGCCTTATCCAGGAAGAGATAATGGTTTATAGAGGGACAACAGTGGAGTGAAAAGTACATACTGACAGAGGAGACCTAAGGCCCTGCTGTCATTTGCATCTCTTGTGGGTTGTGGGATCTATTAAGTGATATCCTGAAGTGGAGGCCTTGTGTTAGGCATGAGGTCACTGTTGAACATAGCTGCATGTCATCCTACGGCAAAGTGAAAACAGTCAGAGCCACCACAAATAGGACTTTATATCCTGGAGGCAGTGAGACTCCAATCTGTGAAGTTGGACTTTCCCATTAGAGACACTGACATTGAAAGACTCGTGATGCTCCATACCTGGCTTCCAAGAAAGTCCTGAAGATGAAGCACAGTATGTTGGTTATTTAAATAATCTGATTGACCATTAAACTTTTGTTGTGTTTTGTTTTATTACTGTGTATTAAACCTAGGGATGCTTTGCCACTGAGCCATATACCCAGTGTTTTACATTTTATTTTAAGACAGGATCTCACTGAGGTGCTTAGAGACTCACTAAGTTGCTGAAGCTGGCCTTGAACTTGCAAAACTTGTGTCCCAGCCTGCCAAGTTGCTGGCATCACAGGTGTGTGCCATGCTACCAAACTTAAAGAAAGCTTGGACTCCCACCTTTTATCCCAGGTGAGGAGAAGAGCAAAGAGCTAACATTTGTAGGTAATATGACCTTGCATGCTCACTGTGGTATGATTCAAGCACATTAGGGTTATTCTTGTGATTTGGTGCCTTTTACCCTGCAAAAATGGTTTTGGTATCTGGTGAGGTTGGGAGGAATCATCTTATGTTTCTGGGCAAGTCAGTATCAGACATAGATTAAAGGTATTCGTTCTTATGTACCGACCTTGGCTGGCAGCAGAACAGGACCACTTGACTGCTTGAAATGTGTGGGGCAAAGAGACAAGGATGCTTGGTATGGTCATTGATCATCTGATTGGGAGGGACATGCCTAAATTGCACTAAATCCACTCCTATAGAACTGGGTTCTGGGGGAAGAAGGGACCTGGCTTTGTAGCTTGTAACTATTTCTTACTGTCTCTTTGGGAATAGGCATACTACCTCTGAGTTCCTATTACCTTACCTTGGAAAATGAGAATTGCTCATGTGGATAAAGCAAATGCAGGTACTAGTTCTGGGCCTGCAGTAGATGCTCAGGAACACAGAGTTAGCTTTCACTTCCAGACTGTGCTTCATGGGACCCATCTTTACTTCCTGTGAGTGTACTTGGGACAGGGGTTGCTTTGAGTCTGGAATGTGGGTACTGATTGTAATCTGAATTCTGTCCAGCAACACCCTGAGGGATGATTAGGAATGTGGCATCAGTCACATTGAGTCCCTCTTGAGAAAAGTGAGTGTGTTCTTGGGGTTTTTAAAATAGTCTAGCTGACTATGCTTCCTCATAGGAAGTGTGTGAGGCTTATAAAGAGAAAGTTTCTTCCTTTTGCATATTGATTAAATTTTAAGTTTATTATTGAGAGTATTGAGACATTTTTTGGCATCACTAATTATTGTGTGAATGTTTAGAAATTGAAAAACTTCTATCAAATTACATATGGTAAGATTTCAGGTATTCTTGTATATTAAGCATTCAGTATTTTACAAGTTTGTTACCAATGTCCTATGTCATCATGTCAATCAGCAAAACATGTTCTAATGCATTTAATTTTTTTTCCTTTCATTAATTAGATGATCAAATAATCCAGAAGTGTACTTACTATTTTTGTCTGAAATTTATCTTATCCTGGGAAAGAGGGGGGATCATAATTAACTACATTTTCTGATGATCTAAATTTTGTTTTTGTTTTAATTGCATCTCAATGTCAGAATAATTTCTACTCATTTCATAGCTCACTTATTTCATTAATTTATTTGAGTCTTCTTTCAGTTCTCAAATAAATCAGTGATCTGCATTTATTGTACTAGCTGAGAGAACTGTTGGAAAGATTCCTGTAAAGAGTAAAGAGGCTTTATAAATTGCAAAATGTTTTGTCTATACATTGATAAAATTATTTTGCTGTCCCCTCCCCACCAACTTTCTGCACATTGAGGAACACTGCAAGTTGACTTACTGGTTCCATTTTGAAACACTGGGGGAGTGCTGAGAGGGAAGTGGAGTAATGACCCCTTTTTTGTAAGCATTACTTTGCATAATGTTTCCTCTCTAGAATAAACAGAATGAAGTATAACACTTAAAATTTTCTTTAAAATATTCTCTAGGTGCAGGGAAAAGGTGAGATCATGAAATGGAATTGATTTCCACACATGTATGAGTTTGTCAGGATGAATCTAACTACTATGTATAACTATAAAGCTCTAATTTTAAAAAGTAAAAAAAAAATGCTTTGAAAATATAATCACAGAATTTCTTAATTTTTGAAAAGGAGTCCTAGATGAGGGATTTAGGAATTCCCTGTGTTCAGCAGCAGGGAGCATCCGCATCAAATGGTGCCTGCTACCACTTTCCAACCCCACTCATGAACCCTGCAAATAGAACATCAGAAATATTTAGGGGTGGCTCACCCCACAATTTATTTGTCTGTTATCTCCTCCTTCCAAATTTCCTAAAATATACTTGAAGGGCAGGCTTCTTCCATAGACTAACATTCTGGAACTTGGATTCAAATGTCAAGTCTAAAGCACTCTATCTTTAAAGGAACATTTTGTGTTTGAAAACTCACCCCTCTGGGATAATTTTAAGGGAAAAAAATTCATGGGGGAAATTAATTTCATTCAATCGGTCTTTTAAAATAAATAATGGAGCAGGTATAACCTTAAAATATACTGTTATTTCTTTTTTTTTTCCTAAGTGCAGTTAATTAAACTTGGGTGATTTCACTGGGGTTAACTACTTCCCCCAAATCTCCCGGATTCTACTGGTAGATCTAGAGTGTTCTTCCTTTCTCTCCTTCCACTCTTGTATCCATGTGTGCTCACTCTTAGTATAGGACTTATCATATTCTTACCATTAATCTACCTATATGCTCTCTGTACTAAATGTCAACTTCTTGAGGGCAGGGACTATGGTTTTTACCTTTGATTAGCCCTGACTACCTGTTCATGCTCACTAAATCCTCCTATGGAGATATCCCTAGAGTGTGCCCCTGGACTTTGCTGAACAGAGTTGAGCTTTGGAATCCTCTGCATACTGCTATAGGGGCTCAGCAATTCCCAAGTAGGTCATTCCTGCTAGGGGCAGGTTCCCCTGTGTACAAATCTAGATCCATGTCTGCTTAACCATTCTGGCCTGGATTATAATGGCCCTGAGATGTAGGAAAGAGCCCTCTGAAGAAGATGAGCTAATTTTCTCTGTGGAATCAAGTTCTTTGGTACTGGCATACTCCCCTTGGTTTTCCAGGATACCCCTGAGGGGAGAGGCTATGGCTATCACTCAGCAAATTACCCGTGGTGGACCTCTGCTGGGGCTTCAGTATGCCTTCTCTGAAGGCCCTGTCCAGGCCCACTACAAAGGCTTTCCACAGAAACAATCCCAAGACCCTGGCTCTGGCCTGCTGTTGGTTAGCCTGACATCAGAAAGATGGAATTGAGCAAACATGGTGAGGAATAGCTCTTGAAAACATAGAAAATTGGATTTTGTGACCCATTATCTGTTTTACCCCTCCCTCCATCCTCACAGCCATAAATAAATAAATGAATAAATAAATACAACTTAATATTTTAGTCAATTGATGAAGCAGCAAAAATCCCAAATGCAATGTAGGAAAAGATACCTATCCATAATGTGTATAGTTCCTCCCCAATAGAAATGCTGAGCAAGAAAGATGGGTAATAATTTCTGATGCACTGCAACTCTAGGAAATTATTCAGATAGTGCTATTTGGTCTCCCAAAATGTCTCAGCCACTGACAATCGCTGGGTACAGACCTCTGTCTCAGAACCTCATTTCAGACTTCTGTTCCTATCTCCACTATTATCTTGTAGGCTCCTGGACCACAGCATTTGTCATCTCGTGGAGTGGATCTCTCACTTATACTTGTGACTTCCAAACTGTCACCCACATGGCAGCCAGCAAGACTTTGTTTTTCCATACTGGGAATTAAACCCAGGCCTCTCACTTGTTACAAATCAGCTCTACCACTGAGCTACATCCCCAGACTTTTGAAAAACAAAATTATTTTAGACAAGGTCTTGAGAAATTTCCCAGGCTGGCCTTGAACTTGAGATCCTCTTGCTTTGGTCTCCAAAGTATCTGGGATTATAGGCATGTGCCACCATGCCCTGCCAGAGTGGTCTTTTTAAAAAATATAGATTAGATCACATCATGTGCAGTCACGCATCCTTTTTTCCTGATTCTCGATGATGCCAATCTCTTACCTCCACAGGGACCTTTGCTCATCCTTTTTTATTTTTTGTTCCTGGACTAACTTCTATAACTCTGTCAGGCCTTGGCCCAGACATTACTTATTTAGGGAGTAATTTTCTGCTTTTCCTACCTAAATTTTGTTTTTTCCATTATTTTTCATCTTAGTATCTTATGCTTTTCCTTCAGGGCATGTGTTAAATTTGGAATTATAGGTTTATTTATTTGCTGTTTTATGCTCCCTTCATACTATAAGTACCATGAAAGCAGAAGCCCTGTGTCAACTACATAGTAAGTGCTCATCATTTGCTTCTTGAATGAATAATCTTCAGTGACTTGCTGTCAATATAATAATGGTCAGGGACTAGAGCTTAGATGCATTGGGTAGGAGAGTTGGGAGAAAGACTCACTACATAACTATTTTTATTGGCTGACTTACATGAGGCTCAAGGGCTGGGCCTCAGACTTCAGTTCTGTCCATCTTGGAGATTAGACATAAAATAACATGCTTAATAGACAAGAATGAATTCCATAGAGGCTAAATCAAAAGGAGGGATAACAAGATTCCTGAGACAGAAATCACCCTGAGATGGGATTTCTGCTTACCAGCACTACTGATATTTTGGACTACACAATTCTTTGATGTAGGGGGCTATCCTGTAAATTGTAGGAATTGGCAGCATCCTTCATCTCTACCCATCAAATTCCAGAAGTACTTCCCCCTAGCTGAGACCACCAAAAAATGTCCCAGACATGGCCAACTGTACAGACTTGTACTGGGGAACAAAGTTGTCCTCAATTGGGCTGGGGCTGGGGCTCAGTGGTAGAGTGCTTGCCTAGCATGTATGAGGCCCTGGGTTTGATCCTCAGCACTACCTAAAAATAAATAAAATTAAAGGCATTGTGTCCATCTACAACTGCGAAAAAAAAAAGTTGTCCTCAATTGAGAATGACTACCTAAGAGACAGCAAACAAGACAGGCCTGAATGCTGGGAGGGAGAGCTGGTGCTGGATGCATAGAGGTAGCTGATTTCAGCATCCCCCCTCCCCTACTCTAATCACCCCATGGGATTGTATGCACACTGGAAGGTAGAGATTGGTTCACTAATGATTTTGATGCTTTGGGTTTATGCATTTGTGTTGTGAGATCTCTCCCTGCCAGCTAGGCATGACACTGAAGGAGCCATTTCCTCCTGACTTAAAGGGGTAGTGGTTTTGATTCATATCAGCTGTGATATCCTGGACCCTAGTGCAGTGCTGCCACATACCGTTTGTGGAACTGTTAGGAACTGGGGTGGTGCTGGTTATTGCATGGAGTGATGGTTTGTACTGATTATGAGACAAGAGCATAAAGCATTCCTAGGAATTCCTCAGAAACATTGTGGAAGGAAGATTTTACAAAACAATTGGCTTCCCGTGATCAAGCCAGAAGCAGAACTTGCCCATCATCAGGAATTTGCAATAAAGTTAATGAGACTATGATTGAGCCTACAGACCGTGAAGCCCAAGCTGCTAATATTTGCTTTATGCCTCTCAATTTAGAAAACCCTCTTATTCATTGGGCTTCATTTACTCTTTTCCCCACAAAAGCTTGTGTGTGACTCAATACAAGAAGGTTCAGGGGTGAAATGATTAGATGATGAAAGTTGTAACCCAATCAGTGGATTAATTCATTGATACAGATTAACTAAAGGTAGGGAGGGTATGGCTGGGGGAGGTGTGTTACTGAGGATTTATATTTTGTACCTGATGAGCAGAACTCTCTCTGATTCCTGATTGTCATGTCCTGAGCTGCATTTTCCCTCCATACCCCTCTGCCATGATGTCCTGCCTTACCTCAGGCCCAGAGCAATGGAGTCTGCTGCCTATGGACTGAGACATCTGAAATTGTAAGCACCAAATAAACTTTTCCTCCTCTAAAATTATTCTTTTCAGGTCTTTTGGTCACAGTGCTGAAAAGGCTGACTAAAACATTAATTCTTTATACAAATTCTACAAAGAGGCATCAATATCATTGCCAGTCTCTATTTTAAATATAAACCAACTATCCAGGCACCACCATCTGGTCTAGAGCCAGGCACCTGGGCTGTCTTGCAAACCATGATGTTGCCTTTCAATAAAATCCTTTATGATCTTCTGTTAGTAGGACAGTTTTATTCATTTGTCTAAGGTTGGACAATTTTAGCACAGACTCAGGATTTTGCTGGCTCCGCTTCTCCAGCCAATTAAATTAGAAACGTAATAAAATGTATCCATGTGTTTGTACCTCACTATATTTTCCCTAATTCTTTGTTTTTTTTTTTTTTTTTTTTTTTTTGAGGGGAGAGGGTACCGGAGATTGAATTTAAGGGCACTCAACCACTGAACCACCTCCCCAGCCCTATTTTTTGTATTTTATTTAGAGACAGGGTCTCACTGAATTGCTTAGTGCCTTGCTTTGGCTGAGGCTGGCTTTGAACTTGTGATCCTCCTGCCTCAGCCTCCCAAGCTGTCATGTCTAATTTTTAAAAAAAATTTTTTAAAGTTGTAGATGGACACAATACCTTTACTTTATTTGTTTATTTTTATATGGTCCCGGATATGTATATATTCAGAAAGTATTTGTTGATTGAACAATAAATGAATGAATAAGTATTGGGAATATTTGTGTCAAGTTTCCGCTGATCCATTCTGGTAGTGAGTGTGGTCATAGTGAAAGGGTAACAAATTATGCTGGTTGTCCCAGGACTGAGGGGTTTTCAAGGACTTGGGTTTCTCAGTACTTGACCTTGTATGAGTTGCTTATCTTAATTATAATGACCCTTTTCATGTGGATGTCCAAGAAGCCTTTTAGCATGCAATTGAATTTGTAGTTGATATTGGCACTCAAATATCCAGTGTTAATAACAGGAGCAAGTGATATGCTTCAGAAAAAAATGGCTATAATTATTAGATTGAAAATGAGAGATGGAGAGCCAGAACAGGCAATCAGTCCAGGGTCCCTGGGTTAACTTCTTAACCTTTTTCCCTCTTGATGATATCTACTCATTTTATCCTAGATTATGTGTTTTTCCACCTATGTGACCTTTTATGAATGCCTCAAGGCTACATTAGGTTCTCTGTATGGTGTCTTACAATTTGCCTTTGGGACACACTTCATGGTTGTATTTATTAGTTTAATGTCTACATTCTCTAGACTATACATACCAAAAAGGCAAAGGCCAGAATTGCCTTAGTCACTGCAGTAGCTCTGGTGTCAGTATAGTGCTTGGTATAGAACAGTTACTAATTTAATGCCTGTTAAATCAACTTCTCTTAACAGACCTTTTCTTCTGCAATAGAGTAATGTTGTGGTAGAAGACTTGGTCACAGAGCAACAGTTATACCTAGATGGACATGTGATATCCTTTCTGGATCTTTCAGATAGCTAGAAGCTCAAGTAAAGAGAAGACTAGATGCAAAAAACTGGTAGTCCTTTCAATTTACTCATCAGATTGTAGAAGTTAGGTGTGATAAAACTTGCAATTGTCAAATGTTTATTTTGTACAATCCCTTTATCCTTCCATGACTTAATTCAACCAGCTTGTGTTAAAGTCTTTTTCCATGCCAAGCAATAGTCAAAAGATTAGAGTCACAAAGACAAATAACATCTGGGTTTTGCCCTTTAGAACTCTGTGCTTCAATATTAATTATCTAGTCTGTTATGCTTCAAGCTGGAGCTGGTGCTCTAACAGATGAGCAACATGACACCTGTCACTAAGAGACAGGGTCGGAGTTCAGAGGCACATACACTAATAATTTCTCAGCAGGGTAACAAGAGCCATGATAACTGCATTACAAAGTGTGCAAGATAATGATCCTCAAGCTTAATCAAGGGAGTGGTAAGGGAAGGCTCCTTTCAGTGAAGGTTAAATAGGAGCCTTTCAATTAAAGAGAGCATGGTGCATCTGGTGAGGTGGATGTTTCATGCAGTGTGCCACTGGGAAGACCCCTAAGAGCTGAGCTTTAGGGTAGCTGGGTACCAATGGGCCTTTCTGGTGAGAGTGTGTGGACCCACTTGGCTAGTAGGGAAGGTGCACAGTGAAGTAGTAGGAGGAAAAAAAAAGAAAAGAAAAATAGTAACAATGAAGGTTGAAAAGGTAGGTCAAGGCTAAACCAGTGGCCATGAATGTTGGTCTAAGGCATTTATTGGGAACGGGGCTGTCTGTGGAAGGATTTCAGCAGAAATGAGACTCAATCACTCTCTGGCTCAGAACTTATTTCTGCCTACTTTGATCTCCTTCCTCCCACACTTAAAACTAAATTCTCCACAGCCAATATTCACAGCATCCTGGTCAGAGCCAGTTATTCTCATTTCCCCTTTGATTTCTCCTTCCTGGCTCTTGCATATTTAACTCCTCCTCTCCTCTCCAGCGTATGCTCTTCCAGGTGTCAAAGCTCCTAATAAATTTTGGCAGAAAGAAATACCTGGTAATTATTTTCTGGAAGGAAAAAAAAATCACTCCAGAGAGGGGATTGTTGAGCTGTTTAACTTCTGCCAAAGGTCGAGAGAGGTCTAGATTGTGAGATTAGCATATAGATGACCTCACTCTCTGGTCTTTGATTCTATTTTGGTTGAGCACACACAACTTCCAAGTTTTCATTACATTATTAGTTCCTCATACACCTCTGCGCAGGCTTCCTAAAATAGTGGTAAAATGAATATCTCGAAGTAAAATAGGTGCAGCCAATTCCCTGGGCCTGATGAGTCTGCAGACTTGCTTAATGGGAGAAAAGTAATGAGCTTAGTACAACTCTGCAGGAAGCAGTGAGAGCAGCCAGGAGACATGTATAGGTCTCCTGAGGGGGCCCAGGCCTCAGTTTCTCCTATGAAAAAAACCTCTTCAAGATCTAATGGTCTTTTAGCTTCTTCAGCAGGTAAGTAAATTGTTCATTTATGCACTCAAAATATGTTGCATACCTCCACCATGGTCAATTTTGAGGGTACAAGAAATGGAGAAAGTCATATCTTGGCTCTCAGGGGAAAGGCAGATAATGGTGATTGTATATCTGTGGAGAATGGAGCCTCCTCTCTCTCCCATAAAAGGTAATTGGGTCCAAGTTGATTTCAATATGGCTTCATCTTTTAATAGGAAAAGCTTACTTTAAGCATAATGAGTTGGTCTATTTGCCTCTGCTGTCCCACTTTCTGGGATCAATTATCTCCAGGGTTTGCATATCAAGTTGATGCATTTTTCAAATCTCATCCTAAGTGCTGTCTGTCTTGGAAGCTTCTCTGCCTACCCAGGTCAGGCCTCAGGGATTCTTCTCCTGTATGCTCATGATGTGAGGTCCTTCAGACATGTTGGTGGTAATCTCCTAAGGACAGGAGGAAGTGCTTGTCTTCTTTGAGTCTTCAGCTCTCAACCCAGAACCTGTCACATAGCAAGTTCTCACTAAATTTGTGACTGAAAGAAGGAATGGAAAGGGCTGGACCTGTTAGCTTGGGTAGATGTGTTCCTTATGTTCCATGTCAAGTCCAGAGACCCAGTAGGCAGGGAGGTGAGGAGACCAGACACCTGTAAATAGTAGGGTTAAGTCTTTGGGAAAAGGTCTAAAAGGTAGATGCAAACTGGAGTCAAGTGCCAAGAATGCAAAGGCCTTGGGGAGAGATTCTACAGATTCTGGTTGAGAATTTGAGGGGAGTTAAGGAAGGATAGTGCCACCTACTGGTGGAAAAAGAACCTGCTAGCTCCCTCCATGTCTAGACAGATTTCCTGCTCATCTCAGAGATTTGGGACCCTGTGAGATGATACTGGTGGGCACCTGGAGCAGGGTGCGTGCTGTCTCAGGCTCCCACAGGACTACCATGATCTGCAAGTCTACAGGGTAGATGGGTGAGTGGATAAGAAACACAAACACCATGCCTATAGTCAGCAATACTGTGTTGTACACTTAAAAATGTTGTTCAAGGGAAAGTCTAGGGTGTGTGAGAATCATCTGAAGGGCTCAGGCAGTTACAAGACATTGTTGTATCCCTAGCTGCCAAGACCACAGCCTGGAGGGAGGAGGGAATGTGTGTAATGAGAGGAGCCTGATAATGTCCCTGGGTGGAAATCCATGGTCCACAGGCTCCTGTCAAGGGGCTCTGCTGGGAGAGCCTGCTCTGTGTCCTACAATGCTGCCCAGTGGAGGTGTCACAGCAGAGTTGTCCTTGCTGTCTTCTTGGCTACTCTGTGTAGAGGTCCAGTCCCCCCTGGAAAGCTTAATTTCCCTCTTTGACTCCAGATTTCAACATGTGTTTTTCCCCTCAGCAGGTGCTTTGTCGCCTGACTTTTCCATTAACTTCTCCCAGACACACAAATTCCCAAGGTTCTCATTCCCCAAAGGCAATTCCAGGCTCTACCAGGGCTGAGACAGGTGCAGAGCAGCTATCTCTTGCTTCCAGCAAAACCTATCACTGTGAGCACAGAATGGAAACAGAGCTTGCTATCCATTTGCTGAAATTCTTGCTGGAAAGAGATGTGGTATCAAGATATCCCAGAGATACATTCTTGCTGTTTCTGTACAAGGGATATCAAGATATCCCTTCAATTGCTGTATGGTTATTCATTTTAGTGGTTTTGGAAGACTTCTTTCTTTCTTGATTTTTTTTTATGCCCTTGAAATGAAGGCATGCACAAAGTGACTAAATGCAAAATGGTCCATTAGTCATTTTAATTAGCAAACAGATCTATATTTGGTTGATTTGCATAACTCTAATTGCAAATATTTGGGGGACATTAGCTGGACTTTGTGGGACTTGCACTGTGCTAAGTACTTTATGTGCATTTTATTATTTAATAAAATGATGCTCCAAGGTAGACAATTTTGACAAAAATCTCAATCTGTGGTTATGAAAACAAACTCAGTGACTTGCCTAAAACTACACAGCAGGCTGTCTAAGGTTCTCGAGAGCAGGGATCTTGCCATATCCCCTTCTCTCTCTGTTTGGTATAGAATCTTATACATAATAGGGCTAAACAAATTCTGGCTAATGAGAACAGAAAAATGAAGATGACAATGACTTCAGACAGAGATGAGAGGACTCTCTTCTATACCTCCACTACTTTGCTCTGTCACTAGATGTGACCAAAGATCCTTCCCTTAAGGACTCTGTAAAATATTTCATTCTTCCAAGACTGGGAAAGATGATAATGTTTTGATTTTATTGTTGCCTCAGTTTCCTTAACTGTAAGATGGAAAAAAAATATGACTTCAAGAGAAGTGAGAAGTAAGTGTATATCATAGATGTGAAAACATTGTATACGCTTCTAAAACATATGGGAGTTGCTATTTCTATTAATACTCTGATGTTACATATTAGTAGCAATGTTCATACCCAGTTGAAAGGTGAACCAACTTCCTACTCTAAGAATAAAGCCAAACTGATCTTGTTATCTGTGTTTGCACTTTGGTAATTCAAGGGTGGAAGGGAACAACTTTAGCTTCTCTTGACAAAGCTTGACTTTCAAATCTATTTTCTTGCTGTGGATGAGAAAAACTGATTTTGAATGTCAGGAGCTGCATATTATATTTTTAATGTTACAATTCTAATCACCTATAACCCCACAGATAAATGCTTCGGGCTGAAGACTTTCCTGTTATACATTGAACTGGTGCCAATCAAAACATAGTACTTGTGGACTGTCCACAAATTTTTTGTTACTAGCCTGTAAAAAAAGATAAATTTAGAAATTGACAGTAAGCATCTAGAAATGTTGGATGGAAATTTTTTGCAGTTATTTTTATATCTGTTGAATCTAAGAATAAAAAAGAGTGGCTGGCATTTTGTTTGTCCTTTTAATTTTTTTATAATACATTTTAATTGCATTTTCTGCAAGTATGAGTTTGTGATAGATTATGGATAAAACAATTACTACTGGTTGCTTGAGAGGTTCTCTTTTTTACACTCGAAAAGAAGGCAATGGATGTAGATTATTTCTAATTTTTTTTTTTTTTTTGGTTGTTGTTGTTAAGGAGCCTTCTTAACCGTATGGAAATGTGTTCACCTCCTTCCCAGGCACCGTGTCCTGCAATACAGTGAAAGACTTGACTTCGACAGGCCACAGGTGAACTCATATTCTTTCCCCCAGGGGATGAGGTGTAGACTCACTTCCCATTTGCACACCCCAAAATACTACTTATGTGATTATTTCCTCACAATAACAAAAGTTGCTCTTTGGTGACTCCTGGCTCTGGCTTCTAGGTACAGAAACAACTGGCAACATTTTATTTATTTATTTTTACTTATTTATTTAAAAATTTTTTTTGTAGTTTTAGATGGACAGGATGCCTTTATTTTATTTATTTTTATGTGGTGCTAAGGATTGAACCCAGTGCCTCACACATGCTAGGCAAGTGCTCTGCCACTGAGCTACAGCCCAGCCCTAACATTTTAAATATATAACTCACCAGGCAGGTCTTTACCATTAAGTGTGGAAAGGGGGCTCAGCTAATTTAAGCAACATGTCCTATAGGATTTAAACTCAGGTCTTTTTTCTCCAAGAGTTCATGATCTTTACAGTCCCACAATTACTCAGGGGCTGGAGAAATGAGGGGGAGTTGACAGAGTGGGACTTTGTCACCAGACATTGTTATGGGTTGAAATGTGTCTCCCACCTGGATTCAATGTTGATGTCACAGCCCCCAGGATCTCTAAATGTGACCCTCTTTGGAGATTTGGTCTTCTTAGAGGTAATCAAGTTAAAATGAGATCATTAGGATGATTCCAATTCAATCTGACTGATACCTAACTCCATAGACCAGTGTCTTTATTAAAAAGGTGACATTTGGAGACAAACACACAAATAGCAGAGCTGAAATGAAGAGATAGAGGGAGAAGATGACCATGAACAGCTAAGGAGAGAAACCTAGAACAGGTCCTTCCCTCACAGCCTTCAGAAGAAACCAACCCTGTTGGGACCTTGAATTGAACTTTCAACTTCCCAAACGGTAAGACAATAAATTTGTGTTGTTCAAATCACCTTGTCTGTAGTACTTTGTTATAGCAGCCCAACAAACTAATACAGCAATCCTGGACTGAAAGGATCCCCTACAGAGTCACAGAGAATTATATCACTAAAGATTTCAGTGGCAACTATTTTCCCCCAGTGGGAGAAAGAGGACCTTCTGCCTGCCTATGTCCAGGTCGTTCAACACCATTAATATTTACTTACCAGCCCATCAGGGCAGAGGGGATGAGGATTTTTTGCAAGCCTGTCAACCTTCTAATCCAGCTCTTTCCCCACTGCCCTGCCTTCTGTTGAATTTCTGGTCACAAGCCATTCTTTATGCCTGATCTCTATAGCCCTGTTACAACAAGATTTTCACCAGGCATAACTCCACAAGACTTAAATGCATTTTAAGCTTTGCTTTGGACAGTGCATGCTTTTGTAGCAACAGTACTGTTGTAGTGCAGACACTCATCAGCTCCTTTACAGGGGCAAATATCCACTCTTTAGCTTTCACTAAAAAATTCCCATTTTTGCTGAAAGAAAAGGCTACTAAGAATGAACAGGCCACCTGAGGAAGGAACCTTCTGTATTCTGTGGAGAAACAGCTCTGCTGGCCATAGGAATGGGAAATCAAGGCAGATTCAAAAACTCTGCCCCAGAGAGAAATGTTTCTTCAATGCCACATGCCATTTTGGATGGGGGTCCCTCTGACTATATGCATATGTTCTCTAAGCCTTTTCTGCATCTTCCTCTCTCACTTTGAAAACCAACCAGTTTAAAATGGGGACAGAAGATTTCTCTGGAGGAATTGTCAGATGGTCTACAAAGACAGTAAAAGTTGGTTGCTAGTATTTTGTCTCATGGATCAGGTATTCCTATAGACCAGGGACACTAGAATCACCTTGTGGTTTAAACAGGAAATATGTCTGGGTTCCCACACCCAAGTGGGCTACTGATTAAGAGTCTAGGCATATGTGTAGGAATTTGTATTTTTAAAATATCCCAGGTGATATAACATGAGCCACATTTCTACATTGCTATTATATCTCTATTTCTATTTCTTTCATAAGTATTCACTGAGCACTTTCCCTGTTCTAGAAACTAGGCAAAGATCTAGGCTTGTAGGGATCAAAGACATACTTTTTGCCCTCAGTCCAGTTAATGATAAGTCAGAATGGGAACAGATTCTTGCCATACAGTGTCATAATTGCTTGGGTAGAATGAGGCCTGAGAAAATTGAATTTGCTTTTAGGGGTAGATGTGAGATTGGTTTTCAGTGGGGTAGATTTTGCCCCCAGGAGATAATTGGTAATGTTTGCAGAAATTTTTGTTGTCACAAATTGGGATTGGGTCCTGCTAAAATCTAAGGGGCACAGACCAGAAAGAGATGCTGCTAAATATCCTAAAATACAGGAACATGAACGACAGTAAATAATTATCTGGCCTCAAATGTCAATCATGCTAAGTTTCAAAAACTCTGAATTAGGAAAGGTTTCCCAGGGTGCGAAACTGATCAGGTGCACACAGTGGGGAGGGATGGGAAGGTTACTGGGAGGCAGAGAAACCCCCACTTCTGAGGGCCCAGAGTCCCTGGGCAAGTACAGATAAAGAGCTCTATGTACAAGATGATAAAGGCAGTGGGAGAAGAAGCCAGCAGGTCTGATAAAGATAAGGGCCCCTTGCATCGAAGAGTGAATTTCTTCCTCAAGGCTAAGGGATGCCACTGAAGACTAAGTAGTTAATTGCAAAAGAAAATTTATATTTTAGAAATATGACTCTGATATAAGATTGAAAGATGCACTGAGGTAGAAGGGCAGGGTCTGGGAAGACTCAGGTCAATGAAGGCAGAGACAAAGACAAATCTTTTCAAAGCCAGAAAAAGTCAAAGGGCTGAGGAAAGGGGCCAAATAGAAAAGCAGCTAGGGATGGAGATGACCATGGGAAACTCAGAGAGGTTAAGTGACTTGATTAAAGAAGCATAGAAACTTTTAGCAGACCTGAAAATTTTGTCTGATGATTTTAAAGACAAGGGTATTCTGTAAGAATCACTTTATGTCATAGAACTGCAAAAACAACACATTTATCAAATACTTCCTGTAGTTGAGTATTTTCCCTGATGGTAAGAGCTGGGCTCTCATAACTGAGATAAGTGTTATTTTATTTCCTATAATGGCCCTATGAAGTTGATATTATTTCCAACATCAATATTTGGCAAACTGAGTTGCAGGTTAATCACATAGATAGTATATAGTTAGCTCTTGCTGTAAAATCAAATGTGCTCTCCCTCAACCTCAGTGACTTATTACTGCTCATGAATTTATAGGTAGCCAAATGCCTTTGCTGCTCTTGGCTGGGATCTCTTACATGTCCAGAGACTTAGCAAAAACAATCTAACTCTGTTCTATAGGTTTTCTCAGGCAAACTTTAATGTGTTTTCATAACAATGGAAGAGAAGCATTAGAAGAAGCAGAATCATGTGAGCACCTTTCCAAGTCTGCTTCAAGTTTGTTATGGCCTTCTTGGCCAAAGCAAGTCTCATTGCTGAGGTCAGAATTAGAGTCGGAGGGGACTAAAGGTAACAAGGAAAAAGGCACAGTTATAGGGAGGCTACTAATCATGATCATTAAGTCACCTGATGTCCTTGCAATTAGTGACAGAGCCAGGATTCAAGCTGAATTCTCCAAATTCCAAAGGTTGTGTGCTTTTCTACCAGATTCTTGTTTTGGTAATAAGAGCAGGATAAAACTAATATACATTTATTAAGTAGGACTGTATGTCAATGAAAACACTTTAATATGTACCATTTTATTCAAGACTTAAAACAACCCTGTGATGATGGCAGAACTATTCTTGTCCATGGAAAAAAGGCAAAGGAATATTTGGAAACATATAGGTCTGATTTCCTTAGCAAAAAACAGTACTTAGGCATCAATAAGAAAAAGATAACTTAATAAATAAGTGGGCAAAGACCACAAACAGAAAATCCACTGAGAAAAATGTAAATAATAACACACATAAAAAGATGTGTCTGTACTTTGGATAATAATGATCGTCAGATTCCATCATCATTAATAACCCCATGCCTCCTCCCTTCCCCTCTAACCCCTCTGCCCTATCTGGAGTTCCTCTATTCCTCCCATGCTCCCTCTCCCTATCCCAGTATGAATCAGCCTCCTTATATCAAAGAAAACATTCGACATTTGGCTTGTTTTATTCAATCAGATCAATGAAAGCTTTTAGGTTCCATATTACTCAGTGCTGCTTAGAGATGGGAGCAGGAGCTAGAAAAGGAATCCTTGTATGCCGTTGGGGGGAGAATAAAAGTGTGATATATTTGGAGAGTAATTTTGGCTATTGTGATAAAAATATACATATGAAATTGGACTTAGCAATTTTATTTTTAGGAATTCACCCTAAATCTGCAAAGATATACACAAGGATGCTCATCACAACATTGTTTGTGATATCCAAACAATGAGAACACTTGAAGGCAACATTAGAGAATAAAAATTTACTTTCAAGCTTGTTCAACTTGGAGTGAAGATGAAAGAGAATGATGTAGATTTCTATGTCCTGCCATGGAAAGATCTATTAAACATATGAGAGGGGGGAAAGTAGCTAGTCTGTGAATGCAATATATGATTTTCATTTGTACAAATATTATATATATATATATATATATATATATATATATATATATATATATATTTCATTTGTGCTCATATAGTAAATATCTCAATGGACACCTAAGAAGCAATTAATAGTGGTCAATTCTGAGGCAGAATGCAGGCTTGGAGGAGGAAAAGGACGGCTCTCCTTTTAACTCATTGTCTTCCTATTCAAATTATTTCCCCACAACCATGTACTACTTTCATCTAAAAAAACAGAATAGAACAGAACAGAACAGAGAAAATATTAGAAAGAGGTTATTGTATTTTACTGGCACATTACTTTTACAGTTGGCAAATTTGCTCAATTAGCAATTCCTCTTTTACTATCCTCATCTCCAGCTATTAAGCAGATCTTAATCTTTCTCAGCATTAATGCTTAAGAGTGCCTAGGAATTGTTTCCAAGGAAACAAATCCATAACCAGATGTTATTGGCGTGAGCTCCTATGGGCGCAGATAGGGTCTTGTTTCTTAGCAACTCACTCAAATTTTTCTCATTTTAATTAAAATCATATGTTTCCTTAAAAGGCCTATGTATAGCAGAGATATGGAAGGCCATTTACCCTTGTTCATGAAATTCACCCAGAAAAAAAGACTTTGGTGAATGTGAAATGAAATTAAAAATCATTCACCCAGCCAGGGTGGCCTCTTTGTCCAGGGCATCAGTCATCCTTTCTGCCCACTTTCAATCTGATAATCTGGGTCAGCCTTTGCCTCCTTCACACCAGGGGTGGGAAGATGGGCTCTGGATTCCTGACCTGTCTACCCTAAGGTTTCCTATCAAGACTGACTGAACCAAGTAGGGACAGCACATTCATCATGCTAGTACTGGCTTTTTGTTGACTTGCATTCAAAGCAGACAGCACTGTCCCTTTTCCCACCAAATACCAATAGGGCTTCATGATCCTATTTAGGGCAGGTCAATGCTGTGCAGAGCTACCCCACAGGATGAAATCTGCCAACCTGCCAGGGATGAAGAGGTGTGAAAAGATATACACCATGAAAAGTGTAAACAGTTGCCAATATTATGTAATTCCTGAAATGATTCACTGAATAGGGTGAACTTCACTTCTGAGGCCTTCCGACCCCTCCCTCCACAGAAAGGTAATTCTGATAATCATGAGAAAATATCAGGTAAACATGGGATGAGGGACATTTTACCAAATAACTTCAAAACTGTCAAGGTCATGAAAGTAATAAAGATGGAAAAACTAAGCACGATTAAAGACTGATGAAAGCATCATGTCATATATCTACAATTTTTCTCTTTTCGTGAAAATTTTTCTGGAGGGCAAAGTTCTGTCATTATCAGGCACAGGGATCTTCTGATGATTCACTTCTTGGACTTCTCCAAGATAACTGTGAAATATGTTCTTGAAGTATGCCAAGGGTGGAGAAGGTAGGGAGATACAACTGGTGAAGGAAATGTCACTCTAGGATTATGTGGGACACCTCAGGGTCTCTGGGGAGACAGAGGGTCCTGTAGAACTTTGGTCTTGTGGGGAGTACTCAGCATCCCCAGGTTTGACTGGAAAGGAGGTGATGACTGAACCGCACCTACTGAGTCTTAATTTCGCTTCCCCTTGGGAACTTGAGCAGTATGTTTTCACAGCTCTTCAGTTAGTGTTTATCAGATGCCTTTAAAGTATTTAGCTGCTGTCCTAGGTACTTGGGATACAGCTGTGAGTAGAACTAGCAAGGAGCTTCAAGTCTAATGGAGAGACAAAAAGGCAGAACTTTAGGGAGAGTGCAGGGACTGTGGACATGCACATCAGGAAACCCCATCCTAATTTGGTGAGAAGCAGAGAAGGGTTTTACGAGGAAGTAGCAAGATCTAAACTGAGGTCTAAAAGTTGGCTATAGATTCAGCAAGTCGTAGGAAGCAGAAACTTAGCCATATGCAAAATAACATTTGGGTTTGATAATGATTGAGATCCCTACAGCTCTCATAATTTCTAACTTCATTTCGTGATTCCTATCTTTCTGGTCTTAAAACCTGTCTTGCCAGTGATAGGTTGAATCTAAGGGAGAACAGAGGTTTTGTTTTTACTATTCCAATCCTTTATACAATGATTTTTCTGGCTGATGGAGCATCTTTGCCAGGTACCTGCTGATGTGACTCAGGCTGGATGGAAAATGAGCTCTACACTCTCAAGACTAGAGGGGACTCCCTTGCCAAGTATGCTGGGCTTTTGAAGACCCCATGTCATTAACTTCTTCAAGGTAAATGAAGCTTGCAGATGCTGGCTGGTAGATACTAAAGGGCCAGGGTTGTCAGGACAGATGATATTGACCAAATCTTCTCTGAGCAGGGTTTCTTTGAGGCAGATTGTCATAGGCTTGCTCCTTTAAGTGAGAGAGCAATCTCAGGCTTCCTTGCGAGTGGCAGATGGTGAAACCCTGGATTCTGTGAATGGGGTGGGATGATGACTTTTGGCCCAGTTGGCAAGCTGCAAGGCCTAATTATAACCCACCAGGACACTCCTATATGGAATGAGTTTTGGAGATACAAAAAACAAAGAGCAGAGACTTATCACAATATGACTCAAGAGAGGCATCCATAGGCAGATTCAATGAGAAGAGAGGGAACAGTATGACCTGAGGATGGGAACCCTAGCTTTGGAGACAGATGAATCAGATCATTAATCTCTCTAAGACTCTGCTTTCTGGTCCACAAATCATGACTGATAACTACACCTTCCTCAGAGGATTATTATGAGGTTAAATTATTTAATTTAAACGTTAGCATTCTCTTTGGCACCTACTAAGCACTCAAGAAATGTTAGTATTTTCATAATACTGATTACTATTTTTTGTTAAGTATATTCCTTGCTAAGCATTTCAAAAGATTTGCAATGTTCAAAGTTCCTAAGGATGACCAAGCATCTCAGACACACTGCTTGTTAACCTAGGACAGTCACAATTTGAATGATCTGTCAGGACCTTCCATTCTGAGCTTCAGTTTCTTCACCTGCAACTTGGGGGTAATGAGCTCCACACCACATGGTTGCTATGAAAATTAACTAAGATCTCTTGCTATTGACACCCAAGGCTCCCTCACAATGGCTGAAGGCCAGGTTCTATGTAGATAGACAGATCTTCCTTGAAAGATGTAGGGGAGAATCCAGACAAAGAAAAAACAAAAGGAAAAACAAAAAACAAACAAAGAAAATAACAACAAAAAAAGATGATATGGACAGAGGTAGGTTATTTTTGGATGAGTCCTGGCTGGCATAATGCTGATGCTTCTGGAGTACTGGGCAGCAGTGTTGAGATTTTCTTCCTTCATCTCATCCCAGATAGAAATTCAGAGGCTGCGTTTCTTTGGGCATGTGCCATATATTGGAGTTACATGCTATCTTTCTTGTATAATCCACACCTGTACTACATTATTTATATTTGCTAGCACTGATTCCTTTGGACTAAGGATACATACAAAACTATCTGAGTTTATTATCCTTCTATATTTTTATGATTCCTTATATTTCATACAATGATCTTTCTGGCTGATGGAGCATCTTTGCCAGGTACCTGCTGATGTGACTCAGGCTGTATGGAAAATCTCTCCCATACCTTGATCAATATTTTCCCCAAATATTTAACCTTAGGTTTTCATAGGAACAACTATAATCTTCTTTTTCACAGTGGAAGTTCATAATTTTATCCAGGATTTAGTAAAATGACTTAATTACAACTGAGATGAACAGATATCGGTATGAACAAAACTGATCCTTGGTATTACAACTCCACGGGAGACACAGAGTGATCAGACAGACTAGTGACAGAGACTCCTTGACCAGACTCTAGCCAGGCTTCTCTGAGCTCTCTTGTTGATAAGGCCTCAATCTTGGTCTACACATACTTGAATACACAGTAACATGGTTTCTAACACCTCAAGCCTACATCCCTAAATGTCCTAATCCCTGTTAAAGCTTAAAAAAAAAAAAAAAAAACTCAAGGATGCCAAAACAAAAAATGATTTGTTCCAGTCAACACCTGAGTGTAGGCCTCTGCTTTTCAGTCTCTGGGCGGTCAGAAGTTTTAGCTCACAGACACGTGACCTAATTGCATTTTACGGATTTACCCTTCTGTGACTCTTTTCAGACCCTGCTTACTCCCTTTATATCCCCTCATTCTCCCTTTAAAATGCTCAGTTGCCTCTGTATAAATCAAAGCTGAGTTTGGCTCATGCCATACTCCTTTTCTGATTGCAATAGTTATTTCTGATTACAATCTGTCCTTATCACTCTGATGTCCAGCTGTGCTTATCTTTGCCACTAGAGAGTAGACTACTAGCATGGCATTTGATGCCATTGGTCACTATATTTTCACAGGAAATGAAGAGCACCATTGATGGACATAAAGAGTACCTATAGCAAAGGTCTATGGAGGAGTTTCTGCTATTCTTTCAGATTCCATAACATGTTCTTTTTATACCCTGTTCTCTTTGTCATCTCTTCCCATCTCACCCTGCCCCTTTTCAGGACAATACTTATTTTACTCATGACTCACTTTAGGGAGTTTTTCCATTTACCTCATTTCTCTTTGCTATCTTGTATTACTTTCCCTAAGGCTTTTTGCCTGATCCCTGTTCACTTTGAACTATCCATGTTAAGATAGTTGATCCAAAAGATGGAAGGAGCTGGGATCCCTGTTTTCTGCCTCCTAATCTTATGAAAGCACAATCGCACTCTGTTGCAAAGTAGCTGTTTATTTTTTTGTCTTCTACTGGTAACTTTTTAGTACTTGAGTATCTATTTGATGGCAGGACCTGTATCATATTCACTAAGCCCACTTCCTGACACATAGTAGTGTTTCACTAAAGATTTGTTAAATAGTGTGGAATCCTTTGAAATAATTATGATTTATTCTTACAGGGATATAGCAGGGCTCTATAGAAGTCCAGTGATCAAATCATCCTGAGTTATTTGAGTTTTTCAAATGCAGTGAATATAACTACATTGCTTAAAATCTATTTCTAATTTTTTATGCACTTCAGCTTATCAACACCTAATTTGCACAGTTTATTAAAGAACATGGGACATCACATATATCCATATGGTGGTTTTGATAGACCAGTTCCAAAAATGGCACATATTACTATTTACTCATGCTCCTAAAGACAGGACTCAGGATGCACCCTTTCTTCCTCAATTATGAAGAAGGTTGGTAAATGTAATCTAGTTGTATTCTAGACAGAGTGAATTGCTGGGCCATAGGCTATGCATTAGGAACAAAGCCTGGACCATGAAGCCTTATGATGTGCCCTGGTGGGATGACCCACAGGGCTGACTGAGCACTGAAGAAGAGGGTGCAGGAGGGCAAATGACAGGTAGGCCAGGTTGGCCAGGTAAGGTGGACTCCAAGTATGAGGGACCTGAGAGGCTTGTGAGCATCTTTGAAAACTCTCTCTCAAATAACAGAGAATTCTCCAGGTATCTCAAGTACAGAAACAACTTGGTCATGTCTGCTCTAGAAGGATGCCTCAGGCAAGAAGATAGAAGAAGAAACAGAATAAAACCTGAAGGGAGGAAGCCATTCAGGAGGATAATAAATGGGAATTATCATCCCCACTCCTTCCCTTCTCCTTCCCACCTTAAAAATAAAAATCCCCAAGTAAAAACTAGGGCCAGGGTCATAGCACAAGTAAAAAGAAAAGGGGACTTGCTGACACAAGTTACTGTTCACCTGATGCTGAGTAGGAGGAGGGAGGAGTTGAGGAGGCCTCCAGTGCTATGAATCATATGCTAGCTAATTGGACCGAAAGCCTGAGTCTCCTAGACTCTTACAGGCTCACAGTTCCTAGGCAATGTGCTGCTTCTTTCCTGTGGATATGATCGAGCAACCGCAGGGTGATTCCTGAACTATCTTTTTCCTGGGGTATGTTCCCACAATGAATGAAAACCCTAGTTTAGAGCCATCCAGTGCATGGTTATATCATCTTTCAGGGTAAAAACACTGTGCAGGGAGTTGACAAAATGACCTCATCCTCTCTGAAAGCCCTACCAGAATTAATGGTGGGAGTAAACTGAGCGGTGATTGTCCACATTCTTCTGTGACCTTGTGACATTCAAATTTCTTCTGTTGACAT
The DNA here is from genome assembly GCF_021218885.2 of Marmota monax. Lineage (NCBI taxonomy): Eukaryota > Metazoa > Chordata > Mammalia > Rodentia > Sciuridae > Marmota > Marmota monax. Next base: position 2,923,749 of record NW_026695236.1, on the reverse strand, counting down.
ATTCTCTGTGAAGCAGGGCCTGCGACCCAAGATCGCATCTTTGATGAGAAGCTTTGTTTACTGCTTGTACATATAAATGTATCTCCCCAAACTCAGAGATTAAGTATCACTGTAAAAGTCTCCATTAATCACTGCAGATATCATGTCACAGAAGGCAATGTCAGAATCTTCCAGAGACTCCTGGGCCTTTATCTGCCATCGCCATCCTTTCTTCCCTAGCGAAATGCAAGCATTCATCTTCCCGTGGGCAGACTAGAATGATTCCCTCGTATCCACAAATTTATCTCTGACTAGCTCACAGACAAGTGTATTCCTTACATGAAATTTATTTCCACTTCCAATATTTTTGCCCTCCATCTAAACTAGGGAAGACTCAAGTATTTACTTAAAAAAATCTTTTGAAAAATTGTCAGGATGGGGGAGAAGTGACAGGAAGCTTTTTGAATTTTTAAGACTTGACTTTGATCCTTTCTTGAACTTGAGCAAGACTTGTAACATCTTGGAGTCTCAGTTTGCTAATAAAGTTTGATAATTTATAAATTGTGGTGGTAATAATAATAATACTATGCATACCCATCTCCCAGGGTGTTTCCAACTGTAATTCATTTGGAAAGATAGTTTGTACATTTTCAAACCCTATATAAGTGTCAAATATCAGAATTATTCAGTGACTTAGTACAACTTTTAGTCTTGAAGGGCAAACATCTATCTTTTTCTATTTTTTTTTTACTCATGCATATCCATCTTTCTTGACTTAAAATGTTTACTAAATGTCTATTTTGATGACAGCATAGTGCTAGAAACAGGGCTGAAAGCAGATATGATAGAAAACTGATGTTAGTTTCAAGATCAAAATGATTCTTACAGAGGTGAGAAAAACAGCATTAACATTTCTTTAGAAAATGAACATAGCTTTATGTGGGATATGCTAACAGGAAATGGTGTATGGTAATGATTACTAAACTTGGTTGGACAGTAGATTCACCAAGAGAACTTGCAGGAAAGGCAGTTCTTAGTGAATTGCCATATTTCTTTTTTAAAATCCCCTTGGAGAATTCTGTCTGCTGCTGTCAATTCCTTATAGGGCCAAAGTGGCTGGGGAGTGAGGGGTTAGTTTTCTGGAGGAGGTGGACCTTGAGGTGGAAGATAGATGAGAAGGCTTGTATCTAAGGCTGTCTGCATGGCCTTGACCTGGCTGACCTATATGGTGCCTGCCAGGTCAGCCAGGTCGAGGCACTTGAGCAGTGTCACCTCCTCTGGGGCTGCAACTTGGTAGAGGCTGGCCAGAGCCTGCACACAGCCAATGAACATCTCACCGTAGCTCATTCCTGTTCTTCAAGTCTCTCTATGGGCTTTAAAGCAACTGTATTGAAGACTGGGCAGAGATGTGCACACCTGTAATCCCAGCTACTCAGGAGGCTGAGGCAGGAGGATCTCAACTTATCAAGACCCTGTCTCAAATGAAATAAAAAGGACAGAAAACAACACAAAGAAAAAACCACACTGAAGGAATAACTCTCTGATCTGTATTAACCTTAGGGGATAACTGAATAAGAGAGAATAGCTCTTGGAATCTAATGTATGTTCTAATTGGGAATCATACATGGTTGGTGATTTCAAAACTCACATCACTAAATCAAAAACAAGAGACACATTCTTGTCAACAAGGGGAGAGAACAGAAAACAGGAAGACACAGACCTGGAATTCTTTTAGGCTTACCTCTAACTTGATTAAGAAACTGGGCCAACTCAGACTACTACCTCTCTGGAACTTAGTTTACTCACTGAAGAGTGACAGAGTTCCCATAGGTTCTTAAAACTCTGAGAGTCAGGAAAGACATGGAGAGTCACCAAACTGTTTTGAGCAGAGAAATGAAAGGAGCCTTAATTCTCTACTGCAACCATGTGAGATGTTAGGTGGGTCAAATGCAAGGCTTTTTGTAGAGAGATAATTCTGGTATTATGATTACATTTTCTTTTTTGAAGAACTTTTTGGTCTTTTATCTGAAATGCTTAATTACAGTGTTTTGGCTTACATTTTATATTATTATTAATTTTTTAAAATTTTCAACTTAATTAAGAAATACTATCAACCACATGATCAAACTTACCAAGTATTCTATAAATTCATTTATTTTTTCTTTTATTTTCTTTTATTGGACAGGGGGGCCCAATGCTCTGGGGCCCAAGACCACAAATATACAGAGCACTGGAGGAACCCAGCAACCCCATCAGGGTAGTGCCCAGGACACATTGTCCATTAAATCCCTCACTAGACAAACCAGAGGAAGCACAGGATTGGACATCTGTGCCTCCGCCAGAACAGTACTAACTCCTGAGATGGGAGTTCAAATCATTCCCACAGGGGTAAAAGGACCTCTTCCCAAAGGAACAGTAGGCTTATTATTGGGATGCAGTTCTTCTACTCTAAAAGGACTTATGATAAGTCCTGGGGTAATTGATCCCGATTATGAAGGTGAAATAAAAATTATAGCCAGTTCTCCAAAGGGTATATCAGTAATTTCACCAGGAGATAGAATAGCATAGTTACTAATAATACCCAGCCTACATGATAAATTTTCCAGTCGTACTGTAGAAAGAGGTTCCAGGGGATTAGGCTCCACAGGTATAGATTGGGCTATGCTTTCTTTAAATTTAGTTTCTTGCCCCATGCTAAAACTAAATATTCAAGGACATGAATTTAATGGGCTACTGGATACGGGTGCAGAACTTAGCATTATCTCTCGTCAAGAATGGCCAAAACATTGGCCATTACAACAAGCCACTCAAACGCTTCAAGGCCTAGGAGTGGAAACTAATCCCCATAGAAGTGCAATGGTATTAGATTGGAAGGATCCTGAAGGATGTGAAGGAACTATACAGCCATATGTATTGGATCATCTTCCCGTAAATTTATGGGGATGAGATGTCCTAGATCAATTAGGACTAACATTAACAAATAACATCAATCCAAATGCGCCCACTATTATGGCTAGACAAGGTTTTAGGAGAGGAAAAAAGATTAGGAGAACATGAACAAGGTATAGCAGCACCAATACAAATAGACCAAGGAACAGACAGACATGGATTAGATTTTCAGGAGGGGTCACTGAGACAATAAAAATTACTTGGAAATCAGAAAGACCAGTAAGGGAGATATTCTAAACAGGTGAATTAAGTCCTAACTATCCATGGGATGAGCTTAACAAGTGGTGAATTCCTTTCATGGTGGGTTAATTTGGTGGAAATCATTTTTTTTTTTTGTTAAGAAACACTCAAGTATCTATAGATCTTTTCAGTGGACCATTGGTTTCTCTATGGAACTAGCCTCTTGCCTGGAAAGAACACATTTGACTAATAATATAATGCCTATATTGGCTATAATGTAATGCCTATAATGGCTTTCAAAATCATTGAGATGGAGTTCAAATGATGTCTAGAGCCAGATGATACTAGTATATGGGGATCTCATATTTTAATGCAAATATTTTTACCTAATTCCCTAATTTTCAGTACAGCCCCTTTAAGGGATATTTAGAAACTCCAAATTAGGAACTGTTCCATATCAGTTTCTGATGTGATAAACCTCCAATGTCTGCCTGTGTGGGAGAGGTAGTTGTTTGGTTTCTAAGAACAGGTTGTGCTGAAAGCAATCCATAACTCATGTGTGCATTGAGCCATGTGTGTGAACTAAGGCAATGTTGAAGCCATTAGGTAGAAGAGCCTGGTTTGAGAATGTCTGGTTCATGTGGTGTCCTACCTAACTCCAACTCAAGTTCAGCACAGCACCAGAGATGTGGTGACCTGCTGGAGCTACACAGCCTCTCACAGATGGGTGTGGCTTGCCAAAATGCCAGCCATCCTGTTTACTGCAAGACCCTGCCACACCGAGAAGCAAGTACCCAAAATTCTTCTTGCTAAAACTTTATCCCTGCCTTTGATGTGCTTCCTCTTAAATAAAGAATCAGAGGCCCCATTTTTATATCTGATTTCGGGCTCTGTCTCTATTTCTTACTAATTATCTCAGACTTTTTATTTCCTAGGCAGCTCACACATCCTGAGCAGGAACCTACCCTGGTGGGGTGCTGGCTACCCCACAATAAGAATGGGTATCTATTTTTAATTACTTGTTAAAGGGACTTCTTAGCCTCCTTTCCTTGGCCATGGTAGAAGCTGGCTGCTCTGTTCTATTCTATCCAGAGCTGTGAAGCTCAGTGGTTTAATATGACCATGTCTTCTGGTCATCCTTTTCTGCAGAACCTGATATTCATCTTTCTTAGGTCCAACGATGCTGCCTTCTACATTCCTCCATCCAAAAATTGTTCACCATCTCTTATTCTTGTCTCTAGTCCATTCATTGCTCTTGCAGATTCATACTTTTCAAATTCTTGTAAGATCATTTTAGAAAGGTTTAGAGAGAGAAAATGGTGACAGACATGGTTTCAATCCATCCTTTTAAATGAGAAGCCCTGATGGACATTTTATTAAAGTGATTTTATCCTGTCTTGCCTGAGATATTTTCTTCTATTTATCACTTTACAGTAGCACAAGATATGATGCTAAAATAGAACTGCTTCTTCTGATAACTAAATTTCTCTTTCTCTCTCTGCAGATTTTACATTAAAAGGCAAATCTTGAATTTGAAATAGCATTCCAGCTGATTCAATTTGAGTTGCTGAAATTTGGCTGATCCAAAAATGTTTTCTGATTCTAGGAATCTATAGCTACCCTATTCAACTATGAATTGAGAATTTTCTGTCACCCACACATCTTGTTCTTTTGAGATGAGCCAGCTCTGTGCTGATCTGCATAGTGCTGCCTCCTTTTGTATAGCTGTTTTAATCCTGTGCTTCATTACACATGACTTTGGAAGCTACTGTCCTCTGTAAGCAACTGCACACCAGCTAGGAGTTTCGAAACAGAATGAATAATAACTTTGCATGATAAGGCATTATAAGGAGAAACAAAAGGAACTACCAATTTAAGCAACAGGTAGCAACCCAGAGTTGTTTTTTTTTTTTCCTCTAGGCTTTTTATTGACTAGAAAGCTGCAAAGTTCAGTCATATGGCTGCATGCTTAACTTCTAATGGACACTGGGAGTTTTAATATGCTTTCCAAACCATTGAGATGGAGTTCAAACAAACTGTGTAGTTTGCATTCTTGCCATTACTTGAGGCAGATGCACATTGGGGCTGAATTAAGGTCATCCTGAGATGCCTTTCCTCATCTGAACAGTGTAGTTGTCCCATGTTACCCCATAGCATCTGGAACCCTCTATCACAGCATTACATACTCTCTCTTTTTGAATCTTCCTTTTATCTTCCATTATAAAATTCATATATGTTCAATATAACATATTACAAAAAATAAAATAAAAAGCACTTAAGTGATGTACAACTCTGATATAACCATTTTTTCTTATACATACATTAATAAACTTTATTCATTTATTTTACAAAATACATCTGTTCATGGTTTTATTTGATATTATATTTATTAGATATTTTCCTGGCATAAAATATAGATTTAATCCATATTTTAAAATATGCATTTATTTGTATTTGTGCTTTAAAAAAATCTGAGTTGTGTTTTCAGGTCTGATATTTCAGCTTAGAAGTTGTCTTTCCCATCCTCACAGTAAGAAGAACATAGAAAAAAAAGTGCTATTTCTTAGGCTTATATGAGAATTGTAATTACAGGGCAAACCACTACCCCCAAATCTGGAGAAAATTGTGGGAGGCTGAGGGTGAATGAACTCGAAAATTAAGAACCCATGGGAACTCAGTAACAAGGGAACCACAAAATTTCATAGTTTAATTTCCAGGATCCCAGTTTCTTTTCCTAAAGAAGAGAGGGGATCACCTCAAGTTGCAGGCAGGAAGAAAGGAAAGTGACCATTTTGAAATATATCCGACTAAAGTTCTGCCCTCCCAAGGAAACTATTTTACCAGATCCTTCTCTGGTCTGAAGAAAGGGTGTGAGCTAACTCAGCCCCACCTATCTTTCCTTTCTAGATTATCTAAGAAGCACTTCAGAAGGTCATAGCCCAGGGATTCGGGTCCACTAAAAAAACTAACATTTAGTGCTAAGACTCTAGAATACATCCCCTTCGCAATACCTCAACACACATCAACAGTAGTCCAATATAATAACAATAGATTAAAACAGATAGGATTTTAAGAAACAGACTCTATTTAGGAATAAGTTTGAAGGAATGAACTTAAACTGCTAACCAAGAGCAGAAAGATCCATGGAAAATCTCTAAATAGTTGCAGATTAAATAGCACACTTTTAAATAACACACAAGTCAAAGAAGAAGTCTGGAGAGAATTTAAAAAACATATTTTGAAGTCTGGGAAGGGATGTAGCTCAGTGGTAGAGTGCTGGCATGTGCAAGGGATGTAGCTCAGTGGTAGAGTGCTGGCATGAGCTACACACATACACACACACACACAAATTTTGTGATAATGCAGGAAAAGTAGTGCTTAGAGAGAAATTGATAGCATTGGATGCAAATATTGTAAAAGAAAGAAAATTAATAATTTATGCTGCATTATAGGAAATCAAACAAGAAGATTAATGTAAACCTAAAGCAAATAGAAGAAATGAAGTAAGAAAGGAGCAGAAATCAATGAAATTGAGAACAGGAAGTCAACAGGAAAAAAATCAGCAAAACCAAAAACATATTTTTTGAAAATATGAGTAAAATTGATAAATTTCTTGACAGGTTAACCAAAAAAAAAAAAAGATGATACACATCATTAATATCAGAAATAAATGATAAATAAATATCAGTACACATCCCATGGATATTGAAGGAATAATGCAATAATATAATGAAAAACTCTGAGCCTAAAAATTTAAGGTTAGATGAAATGGATCTATTTTTTTTTTGAGAGAAACAAACGAGTAAGAATCACACAGGAAGAAATATGTAATCTAATAGGCATATGTTTATTAAAGAAATTAAATCATTTTAATAATCTAATCAAGAAAGCAGCAGGCCCAGATGATTTCACTGGTTGCCGCAGTCTGGCTGGGCACAATCAGGAGCCACTTGTCAAAAGAAACTAACTTTATTTTTAGAACCACACACGCCAAACAAAATAGCCTCTCAGGAAAAACCCTCAGAGCCTCAACTGCCACCACCGGCTTTCCACAAGCCTCTCTCTCCCACACCAGCTTCTCTCCACCTCCCACAATCCTCCTGCTCTTGAGGCCGATTGGCTGGGTCACGTGGGCGGAGCCAAAAAAGTCCCCCAATGAGCAGCTCCGTGGTCTGAAAGGGCAGGGAAACAGCCCAATGAGCATCACCGCAGAGGAGCCAATCAGCTAGATGTTGCTGGGGCCGCTGTGAGCCAATCATCAGCTGGCAGCTGGAAGTTTGCTGGGGCCCCTTCGGCTGTGGCTCTCAACAACTGGTGAATTCTATCAAATACTTAAGAATGATATTGATTTTCTGCAATCCCCTCCAGAAAATAGAAGCAGAGGGAATACTTCCCAAGTCCCTCTATGGGGCAGCATTGCCATGATACCCAAACCAGATGAAGATATTTTAAAAGGGGCTGGGGTTATGGCTCAGTGAAAGCACTTGCCTCACATGCATGAGGCATTAGGTTTGATCGTCAGCACCACATAAAAATAAATAAATAAAATAAAGATATTTTGTCCATTTAAAACTAAAAAAAAAAAAAACAACCCCCCCCAAAACCAGTTATATTAAAAAAAGATATTATAAGAAAGAAAAACTCCAGATCAATATTATCATAATCACAGATGCAAAAATATTCAACAAAAATATAAGCAAATAAAATTCAACAATGTATAAAAAAAATCACACACCACAACAAAGCAGGATTTATCCAAGTATATAAGGTATATTAGAAAGTCAGTCATTGTAACCAACACATTAACAGACTAAAGAAGAAAATCAGGCTAAATTAGTGCAGAAAAAACATCTGACAAAAATCCATTCATTATAAAAACAGCAAAGTAGGAGTAAAAGGGAGCTCCTCAATTTGATAAGGAACAATTCAAAAACTCTGCACATAAAATTATACTTAATAGTGAGAAACTTGACACTTTCTATGATTAGGATCAAGATAAAGAAGTTCCCATTTCACCACTCCTATTCAATATTGTATTAGATGCCCTAGCTAAGTCTGTAAGAAAAAGGAATAAAAGGACTATGAATTGAGAAGAAAGAAATAAAACTGTTTTTGTTTGCAGATGATATGATCATCTATGTAGAAAACTCCAAACAATTAAAAAACAAAACAAAACTTCTGGAACTAACAACTGATTATAAAAGTGAAGAATATAGTATTAATATTAAAAAGTCAATTGGTTTTTAATATACCACAAATGAACACTTAGAATTTGAAATTAAAATCATAATTCCAATTATCACCAAAATAATGAAATACTTAGGTATTAAATATGTACAGCATTTACATGAAGAAATCTGGAAAAGTTTATTTAAAAAAAAATCAAAGATTTCAATAGATGGAGAAGCGTTTCATGTTCCTAGATACAAAGACTAAATATTGTTAAGATGACATTTCTTCTTTGATGCATGGACTCAATACAATTACAATCAAAATCCTAGCAAGTTATTTTGTGAGTATTGACAAAATTTAAAGTTGAAATGCAAAGGCAAAAGACCCAGAATAGCCAATGCAACACTAAAGAAGAACACTTGGATGAATGATACTTAGTTGAAAGACTTAGTTGAAAGCTACAATAATCAAGACCAATTGATTTGGCAAAATAATAGATAGATTAATGGTACAGAATAGAGATCCCAGAATTAGAATCACACATAGTCACACAAAAATTGACAAGTTGAGCTTTATTAAAATAAAAGAATTCTGATTTAAATATAAGCCACCTACTGGAGAAAATATTTACAAAACACCTATCTAATTAAGCATTGGATCTGAAATATAGAACCAACCCTCAAAACTCAATAATAAGAAAACAAATGTCTAAATAGAAAATGGACAAAATAATCAAGATGAAACATTACAAAAAACAATTGAGTATATGAAAAGACACGATTGAATATGATATTTCATTGGGGAAATCTAAACAGAAATGTGATGTCATTACACATTTGTTAGAATAACTAAAATCCTAAATACTGAGAACACTAAATCCTGGCAAGGATATGGAGGAACAGAAACTTTCATTCATTGCTGGTGTGAATAGAAATAGTACAGTCACATCGGTTATTTGGGGTAAAATGGGAGTTCATAACCCACTTGAATCTAATGTATGAAATATGATACGTCAAGAGCTTTTAATGTTTTGAACAACCAATAAAAAAAACAAATAGTGCAGTCACTTTAGAAGGTAATTTGGTGGTTTCTTACAAGATCAAATATATTCTTTTTTTTTTTTAAAGAGAGAGTGAAAGTGAGAGGAGAGAGAGAGAGAGAGAGAGAGAGAGAGATATTTTTTTTTAATATTTATTTTTTTAGTTTTCGGCGGACACAACATCTTTGTTTGTATGTGGTGCTGAGGATCGAACCCGGGCCGCACGCATGCCAGGCAAGCGCTGCTACCGCTTGAGCCACATCCCCAGCCCTCAAATATATTCTTACCATATGATCCAACAATGGTACTCCTTGTTAATCACCAGAATGAATTGAAAACTTCCGTCCATGTAAAATGCGACACACAAGTGTTTTTGGCAGGCTTATTCATAATCACTGAACCTTGGAACCAACCAAGATGTCCTTCAGTAGGTGAATGGATAAAATGTGGTGCTACTTGGAGACAGAATACTACTCTGTGATAAAAAAGTAAATGAGCCATCAAGATATGAAAAGGCATAGAAAACCTTAAATACATACTATTAAGTGCAAAAAAATCAATCTGAAAATGATTAAAACTATATAGCATTCTGGAAAAGCCAAACTATAGAGAAAATATAAATATTGATGGTTGCCAGAGGCTTGGAAGGAAGGAAAAATGAGAAGGTGAAGCATGGAGGATATTTGGGGCAGTGAAATTATCTTGTATGATATTATGATGGTAAATACATATCATGGTACATTTTATCAAAACCAAAAGAACATTTAATACAAAGAGTGAATCCTAATGTAATCTATGTATTTTGGGTGATAATAACATGTTAATACTGGTTCATGCATGGTAACAAATGTAACACTCTGATGTGGGGTGTTGATAGTAGGGGGCTATGCGTATGTAGAAGGAGATGTATATGGGAACTTCATACTTCTTAATTTTTCTGTGGACCTAAGTATGTTCTAAAAATAATATTTATTAAAAAGAAACCCTCCTTTTTGTTTTTATCTCATATATATTCACCAAATGAGTCAATTATAAAAATTTAGTATTCTTTTTAATGTATGTAAATATAATTTCTTAAACCAATTATCAGTTGTAGATATTTAAAGTTTTTATCCCATTCTGTTGATTGTAATAGCATTGCAAAGAAACTCCTTCCAATTGATTTTTAAAATATTTTTTATATATTATAGTTTCATGTGTTATAATAGCCCCTAACCTTTAAGCCCTATGAAAGAATGACCCCAAATACTTAGTGTGTATTTTTTTGGCTAAGTTAATGCATTTTTACTTCCTCATGAGCTTTGAGATTTCATAGTGGTCTCTATACAAAATACATTGCAAAGGGCTGTAAGATTTTTATATGTGTTAAACATACACGCTGATATGTACACATAAAGACTTTGAAAGTTAAATGAGTATCTGACAGGAGGGTAGCACTAATCTATGCACGCATTCATTTAATGCAATTAGAAGGAGTCAAAGAGAACAGGCACACAGTATAACCTGCCATTTTGAACCCCATGCTTCTCCTTTTCTTTCTTCATTTTCTTTTTTTTCTTTAATATTTATCTTTTAGTTATAGGTCGGCACAATACCTTTATTTTTATTTTTATGTGGTACTGAGGATGGAACCCAGTGCCTCACGCATGGTAGACAAGCGCTCTACCTTTGAGCCACAACCCTAGCCCTTTCTTCATTTTCTTATAAGGCAGCACAAATTATCTGTGTTAAGAGCACAAGACTTAGAAGTGGGCTTTGATGGCAGACTTCAGGACAGACTTCACTGAGTTGCAGAAGGCTGGAAGCAGGGTTGCAACAAATATTAGAAGGTCAATCTTCTTCAGGCCTTTCCTTATTTGATGAATTCCCTCTGAAAGTGGGCATTTGTGTCATTCTCATTGCTGTGGGACTCTGCTTCTTTGAAAATTCTTTCTGATTAAACTACATTTTATAAATACTGAATGCATACTGAATATTGGAATATAGATAAATAATATAGTCTCTCTGGAGAGCTTCACAGTTTTCTGACATCTTCATATAGACAAATTCAGTTTGATCTTTGTTTCTATGAAGGCAAAACTTATCTATGGGCCCATGCTAGACTTTTCTGTGGAGCCAGGGAAAACTTTCCTGGGCCTATTTCTTCTTCTGAACAGTTTGCTCCTGTTATTTCTTCTTCTGAACAGTTTGGACCTTGATGTAAAACAGAATAGAACTTTCTTATTCATCACAGATCTCCAGATATTCAAAGAAAGAGATCATGTCCCTCCTAAGTCTCCTGTTTGGACAAACTATCTCAGATCCTTTTAAATTCTTTGCCTGACATGGTCCCAACTCCCCTCGACATCCTAGTCACTCTCCACTGGCTTTGCTCTCATTAACTGAAGCCTGGTGCATTTAGTGTGTTCTCTATGGAGTATAGGACTATTAATTTTGTTGATCTATAAATACTCCTTTTTGTTTTTATATAAATAGACTACCAGTGAGTTTAGTATTTTTAGCAACCAAAGTTCAAAATTGATTCCTATTGAGCTTATAGGCCACAAACCTCTGCTTTTATGAATTGCTATTGATTTCTGAAACTTAAGTACAGGAAATTACATTTGCACTCTAAAGATCTACATTGTTAGACATATTTAGACCTTAATCCCAAACTGTTGCAATGCTTTTCACCCTGAATTGGTCTTCCATTATATTGATTATCTCTTAACTTTGTTTTGTATTAATAGATTTTTAAAGTCTGAGTGTCAGTCAAGATAGAATCAGTTATACTGAAGGATAGAGAAGTCCCAAACCCAGAGGCTAAAAAAATCCGAAGGATTGTTAACTGCTTATGTTATGTGTTCATTGCGGATTAGCTGAGACTGTGTTTCTTGTTTCCTCACTGCAGGGAGCCATGTTGCTGATCAACATGGTGGTAGAAAAAAGACTCAGGAAGGTTTACACCAGCTGTTAGATGCTCCATCCTTAAAGTAATGCATATCACTTTTGCTCGTTAGCTGGAGTTGGTTTCATGGCCTCGACAACCTCATGGAGGTCAGAAATTGTAATTCTTTCATGTGCTTAGAGATACTTCATAGACAGTGCCAGTGACTATCACAACATGATCTTTATGTTATTGGCATAATAACTAATAAAAAAATATTGACTAAATAAGATAAGACCCAGAGGATATTTTTATAATATACTCCTAGGGATATCCTTTATGATGGGCACGGGTGAGTTAATCAGTACTTTAACTAGATATAATTCTGCTTGGGGTACTATCATCTGCATCACATTTTCCCATCTTCATCAGAGTACTCTGAAATATGAAGGCCAAGTCCTTGCCGAAGATTTTATGCAATAGGTTAGGTACCTTGGAGTGATGAAAAGGCCCTTGATTTACAAAAATCTGAGTCATTGTCTTTGCTTTATCATTTTATAGTCTCTAAGCATTAGCAAATAATAGACCTTTCTGGATCTCATGGCTTTCCTCCTCCTCCTCCTCCTCCTCCTCCTCCTCCTCCTCCTCCTCCTCCTCCTCCTCCTCCTCCTCCTCCTCCTCCTCATCTTTCTCCTCCTCCTTCTTCAAATTTAGAAAATGAAGTTAAGATTATTATTTTAAAAATCCCTCTGGCTCAAAAACTCTCAAAAATCTTATCCTGCTTATCCAACCCAGTTACAGTTCATAAAATAAGTTACTTCTGCCATTACCTGCTTTTAGGGAACTCTTGCCAGTAATCACTCATTCTGTTTCTAGATCATCATTCCTAGATTCCAGTGGGATAGAAAAGACCAGAACATAGAACTGGGTGAATTTCTGAGATGGGGCACATATGGGAGACCACCTGTTTACAATGTTAAAAACATACAGGAAAGGAAATGGTCTTTGAACAGCATTATGGACTGCTTGGCAGTGAACGGCAGGAAGGCATTCCAAGTGTAGTAGATTATATAACTGATTACAATTCTGTTGCCTTTCTGGTGGGAAGCTTATACCTCTATATCCCATTGACATTTTTGAATCCCTAAAACTTCTGTATCCCATGGAATTTTTGTCTTACTTTATCCAATAAAATGTGGGTAGAAAGTGTGCATGTCAAGCAGAATCATTAAGAGACATCATATGGTTGTCATCGCTCTTTTCCCCACCACACAAGAATGGCACATCCCAGATAAGTCTTTTCTTTCAATTTGGATTTAAGAACGAATACATATGGAGTAGTGCTATAGTTAACCTGCACCTGGCATGCGCTATGACTGAGAAGTAAAATTTGGTTCTGAGCCAACAAGAGGATGGGTTTTTTGCTACCACAGAATTAGTTAGTGAAAATTGACTGATATACTAGGCTGGCCAGTAGGTGGGTGGAACTAGCCCTGGACACAGATGATGAACTACTAAAAAGTTCTAAAAGAGGAAGGCTTTGAAAGGTTATTAGGATGGTCAAATGCAGTGATGAAATCAAGAAATACATGAACTGAGAGGCCATTTAGTTGGGGGACCAGGTAATAAAAATGGAAAGATTTTACAAATAATAGTTTTTTCCAAATAATAAGACATCTTTAATTCTAGGAAATTAATTCAGTGCTGACTATAGAAATGGTAATGACTGTGAACTAGCAAAACAAATGACAAACTAAGGAGGCAAAGAAGAAAGCAGAAATTAATAAATGAAGACTCCCAAAGGACGGCCTTTTAGGGGAGTTATTCTCTTAGATAAATAGTTTTTTGATAGAAGTCTTTGTGTTAAGCTTTGAAAAAATAGGCAATCGTGATTAGAGAATGGGTCACAAGTGGCTGCTTCATTATAGAAAGGAGTATTGAAGTCCTGTTCCTAATACATAGCCCAGCCTTGAAAAGTGACTTTCTTATTCACATAAGGAGGAGATGGACAGAAGGGCCATCCAGAATTCAAGCATGATCTCCTTGATTGATTCCAAACTATTTGCTGGCACTGGTAACAAAGGCCTCCACAGTGGGAGACCAGGCTTTCTCTTCCTGGGTGATAAAATATGTTGTGCCAATCACCATGGTGGTGTTCTTTCTCAGCTTTTGTCATCATATTTTTCTATGTATTGGAGCTGTGGGGTTGAATTACATTAATCTCCACTGTGCTAGGTGAGATGGGGTCCTCGATATCTGAGAGGCCAGAAGTAACAGCAATCTCAAAACTGGTGTTGGAAGAAGTGTTTTCTTAATGAATGCGTTGAAATCAACAGAATGATCCAGGATGGTAGGAGTGATTTGGCATTGTCTAAAAAGCAAGTCTTTCCCCATTGCTCTCCTGCTGGGCCCTGACATCTTACGGAATCATGGCTAAGGTACACAGTTGACCACACTCACACTTATAGGAGTCGTCTGGCTGACCTGCAGTTTCCCAAATGCCTGGTTCTGCTTTACACCTCTGCATGGATTGCCCTTCCGCCCACCTTCCTTTGCATGGCGAACTCTTGCCTGTTTTCCTAAGTGCTGTTCAAGCATGCTCTCTCATGCTTTCATATTTATCACCCTAAAGGCTAATCAGTGAATTGCTATGTTTTTCTCCTCAACTAGCATTTGACTGCATCAGGACAAGGACCACATGATATTTAACAGTGTTCCCTCAGTGTCTGATACTATGTCTGGTACACAGTGGTTGCTCAATCAATGTTGAATGACTGACTGCACATTTGTTGTAAAATATCCTGTTTCTTCCTTTCTATGTTGGGGAAGGGTCTGGCCCCAGAGCCAGGTCCTCTATCTCATACTGAGCTCTGTAATTGCCTCTAGGTGCTGGGATAACTTCAGATGGGAATGACAGATAGCCTCAGTCAGGAAGCAGAGCTGATGTGAGGGACTGAGCTCCAAGCCACTGTCCTAAAATATGAGTAGAAATTTATGAGGCGTATAAGGTAATAGGAAGAAAAAAGTGCAAAGACAGACATGCATGCATGACATTCAATAGTAAAATTATTGATTTTACCTTTTACTGAGTATATAACCTGATACCCTTGTTGGTAATTTCTGTACAACATCTCAAAGTCTGGCAAAAGACTGTTTTAGTGGAATACTACCTTTGCAGGAGTCTAAAGTCAACATCCATTTAAACAATATATTGTTACTCAGAGAAGCTCAGTGACATGCCAAAGGTCACATATTTCTCAAGGGGGCAAGCTGGAAGTTTCAACCCATCAATCTCTTTATGTATCATAGGTAAAATATGTGTGTTAGACTCTAAATGTCTCATTCTTTTTTAATCTGAAATTTATGTTTATTAGGCTCTCTTCTCAAAGGCATAATGGTTTAGATAGTGGACTCATAGCCAGAGAATCTCAGTTCCGATCTCAGAAAGTATAGCCTAGGGTAGGCTCTTACACACATGAGTGATATGGCCAACATTTGTTGGCTCTTAGCATGTACAGTTCCCAATACTAATTGAAGTTCTGCAGCCTGGGAAGTCCAAGAGGATGATGCCAGCATTTGTTCAGCTTTTGGTGATGGCAATGTGCTGTGCTATCATATGGTGGATAAGTGGAAGGGCAAACAAAAATATTCAGAAGAGACATATCATGAGATGTGGCTTTACTTTATAACTTCCCACTCTCCAGGCAGCTGATCTAGCCCTTTGAGAAAGGATTTAAGGACTGTATGACCTTATGACCTCTCAAAGGTCCCACCTCCCAACAGTGCTACATGATAATCAAATTTCATCTTGAGTTTCAGAGAGAAACAAAAAACTATATTTAAAGCATTGCAAGAAATTGTATAATACAAGGTAAAGCACATGGCTTGTTTGCTTTCTTGAAAGACTAACTAGTATAGAAGTTGTTCTCTGTTCCATACAGGCTCTGTGGTCTCCAATCCTACTGAGCATTGCAGGGTATGAGGGGAGAGGAAGAACAAAAAGAGAAGGGACACAAGCTGGCCTGCAGTTGTTGCCTGGACATTTACCAGAAGGTGCACTGAGGCCAGGATTTTCCCAAAGCAGAAGATTCCACAGAGAAGAAACCAGCAGATGTGGAAGCACATGTCCAGGTTCAGTTCTTTTAGAGACTATGCCTGTTTTTCATCCATCATCACATCACATTACATGTCTTTTCAACTTTAAATAGTTTGTTCTTCTCTAATTTGAGGATTTTTTCCACTTTTAAAAATATTTTTTCAAGAGTTATTGGAAAGATGGGCTGGGGATGTGGCTCAAGTGGTAGCGCGCTCGCCTAGCATGCGTGCGGCCAGGGTTCGATCCTCATCACCACATATAAACAAAGATGTTGTGTCTGCCGAGAACTGAAAAATAAATATTTTAAAAAAAGAGTTATTGGAAAGAAAATACAAAGAATGAAACAAAAAGTGTGTTTTCAGTAAGATTACCAATGAATATTACCTGGGCCATCATCTCAAGGAATTAAACTTGGCTTTCAAATTTTCTCTGAAAATACCTATTCCTCAGACCATAGTCCTGCACGGTACAACTTTGCAAGGATCATTTAGCACTCTTAAACAATAATAATAGATGTCACATGTTGATCGCTGTGTAAGGTCCTCCTCAATATCCTATCTTACTCTCCACAGTAGTAAAATTCCCATTATTGTAGATGAAGAGATGGAGGCCCATAGAGCTGAAGCTATGACATACAGTCTCCAAACTTTGAGGGAAGAGCTTGGAGTTGGACAGATATCTGTTAGGTTCATCTTTGCTGCATACTAACAAAGACATTCAAGCTCTCCATGCCTCACTTTCCTCCTTTGTAAAATGGGGACGATTATTCTCACCTCAGTGCTATCTTGAAAAGTCAAAGATGGCATGTATAAGAGGCTTAGCACATGGCACATGGTAGTGCTCTGTGGAGATAAGCAAGGCCATTCTAGCCTGATACTCACTGCCATACCTCATCTGTCCCCCTTTCCAAGTGGATGTTAGAGGTTTGGAAGAGACCCAGTCCTTTGGTGTGAACATCAAACACATTTGTCTTTTTGATCGTGTCCCAGCTAAGGAGATTTCTTTTAACCAGAAAGACAGAAAGACAATTTTCATTTCTTGATTCAGATGGACCTCTCTGAGCTGTCTCATCCCTGTCTTGCATTCTGGGAAGTACCCCCTTCTCTAGCTGCAGTAAGAAGCTATGTCATTAACATAGACCAAACACATTTATGTCTTTTCATAAAGTCAGAATTTACTGAATACAAATAAATTCACAGGCTACACAACTCTCAGCAGCAGTAGTTTACCAAATATTCATGGGTCATCTGATAATAATAAACTGGACAATCAAAAGTTCTTTTATTCTAGTCATAACTATTAATATCTATAACACTTGAGTCACAAATTATACAATTATTGAAACAGGTTACAAAAAAGGTAAGAAAGGGTTAAGACTGCCATAGGGGTTCAGGGGGCTGAACTGAGAGCAAAGGCAGAGAGCAGATACAAGGCAAAGAGTCACTGTAGTGTGCAGATCAGATTAAGAACCAGTCAAAAAAACTTGTTCAGAGCCCAGATCTGTCAAAGTGCAGGAATTATTCTAGGCCAGGGTCTGTGTGGACAGTGGTTTCAGAGTGCCATTTTGAGGGTTTAGCTTGGCTTGGGCTGTGTGTGGTTGTCATTGGCAGGAGACACTACACTCTGCTGAAGCCCAGGGACAGAGATTCTGAGGTCCATTGCTGTGGTGATTTTCCTGGACCAAGCTCATGACAAGTGATCAGCTGTCAAAATCAGTGTCTGGTTTTGGGGTGCTCTTCCTTTTATGGGTCTTGAGTGAGAAGGTTGCTTCACTCAGTGTTCTGTTACATTTAATACGATCAAAGGCCTGGTTTTTCCAATGTGACTTTTATACACCCATGCATCTATGTGCCTATGATTATTTTGATAAGTTCAAAGGTGGTCATTTTTATTAGCATGATTAATGTATTTATCTCTTTATGCCCTATGGTTGTGCTAGGCAGATAGTGGCTGTTTACTTGTACCAACAAGATACAGAGTCATTGTACCTCAGTACACATGCTCAAAATGGAGTAACTCATGATAAACTATTGCTTTATAAAGTGGAGTAACTCAGGGTTAGGCACAATCTGAACATTATTGTTCTATACATCATGGAGTAATTCAGAGCAGGGCACAGCCTGCTCTCCACACTAGCCACCTGCTTTCCTAATTGCATCTCTATTACTGTGGTCTGGGAATTTGTACTTATGAAAGTTTTCCATGTCTGGCTGTCTGATTGACTTGAGGAGATACTTTTATTTTTAATTGTTTGGAGATTTTCAATATTGGCTGTTTTCAGTAGCTTACTACTGAAAATTAATACATACCCATTTTCTGACAAATCTTACCTTGGGAGATTCTGTTTCAGCAACACCCAGAATTTGCATTCTGAAAACCCTTTACTCACTGATTTGCATATATAGCCTCATTGAAAAATCACAGAGAAAAGAATCTGGTCTCAGAAGAATTGAGTGTGTCTTTCAGATATCCTCTGTAGTGTGGTTCTTAGATGGCTTTTGGAGTTCCACATGCTGTTCCATAGTGGTTTTGAGTTGTGACTGAATTGTTGCATGTACTAGGCCATTGAATTCTCTCCACTGCCCATAAGGTAGATAATATTGTCTTTATTCTATAGAAACCCAAATGAAAACTCATAAAGATGCCACACTTTGCATGCCATTCAGCAGCCTTATGTTTTTACACACATTTCCCCAACTCCAGACCAGAGTCTTTCTTCTACCGTTCAGGGAAGTAATCAGGAGGGTCCATTTATCTTTCTGAGGTCATGAGCTAGGTTAAATTAATCTGAAAGACATGGCTTCAGGTGCCACAGTGAGGATACTTTGATAAATTAAATCAATACCTATAAATCTGGAAGGTTTTATGGAAGAGGTGACTTTTGGTATGAATTTGAAAGGAGGACACCATTTGAATTAGAGGTTAGGAAGTGGGAGGATATTGCCTGGGCATGAAGGAAGGAGGAGTGAGAAACAGTCCCTGCCTGCTATGATTACTGCTTTGGGTAAAGGTAATAAAGAATACAGGGTGCCTTTAGGAAGTGTCAGGGGAACCATCATACCTTTGGAATCATTTGAACATCCCCCTTGAAATGGGAAACTCTTGAAAGGTATCCAAGTAACTGCTCAGTATTCTCTGGTTGACAAGCTTATGAAAATGACATCTCCTCTAGCAATTTGACTATTAGAGCACAAAAATGCTTAATTAAATAAAATTATTGAATTGAATTCACATGTGTTGGTATGCAGAGGGGTTCTTTTCTTGCATTTATTAAAGTACTAGTTAGATGACAGGATGTAATTAAAAGCTAATATTAAATTCTTTAAGAGAATCAGCTCAATCATGAGAAAATTTAACCTATGAGTTGAACACACACACACATACACATTACAAACTCAGTGGTATGGGGTGACATTCCTGCTTTCTACAAATTATAGGACTTTCTAAATCAAGGTGGTAGAATATAATTTCTAAGATGTACAAACTGAAGTGTCAGTGTACTCATGCATGCATTCATTCTGTGAACATCTCTGACCACCTGCTCCACTGTTGTAGGTAACGTGTTAGTTCTGGTGAAGACAGAGTTCTTTTTGTTCCCATTGAGAAGGAGAAAGCAGAAAAGTAAACAGATTGATAAAAGAGTATGTTAGCATTGCTATATTCGAGTTTTGCTTCTAGGTTAAGATTACAGAGAGAGGGGGTCAGTCTGGAAAAAGCTTTTTGAAGGATCAATGTAACAGGTAAGCAGATGAAAGTTTGCCTATGTGCAATAAAGGGGTTGAACACATGAGTGTGGTGAAGTCACAATGTCAACAACAATGTCAACAACAACCCATACCAACTCTGTGTGACCACTGCTTTGAATTTTGAGTGTAGTAAGGAGAATGATGATATAAGGTGGGGTTGGGAGACAGAAGGCATCATGTCAAGGACTGAGTTTGCCAAGCTCATAAATTCGTATTTCACATGTAAGGTTATGAGGAGTGAGTAAAGATCCAGGGATGGATACCACCAGCATTGGTTTTGTGTTTGTTTTTAAGCACGGAGGTAATTTACTGGCTTCTAAAGCTGTTAAAGATGCAGAGGTAATACTAAGGAATCAGCTCAGGAATGAGAACCAAAGATCTGACATTGCTGGGACTCTCCATGGCTCATCTCTGCTTATCTCCCTTTCTCTTTGAATGTCAGCGTTAGCCTCTCTGACTGCCGACAGCTCTTCCCACGTGGCAGCAGACGTGAGAAGGAGTTTAATTTCTCAGCATCTGTGTCACAGTTCTAGGGAAGGATGCTGGTTGGGACTGATCTCTCTTGTCAGTGATGTTAGATACTTGACAAACTAGCTATTAAAAAGCTCACTTCAGAGGAGGGATAGAGGGCAGCAAGACCAGGAGCAGGAGAAAGAAGTGATGAGTGTTGAACTGATGCAGTGACAAAGCAGGTGGTGGTGATGATGAGTGAATCAGAGAAAGGAAAGAGGCAGGAGTCATAGTTGGCAATTGCCTGAGGGGTGCAGGGGAGGGAATAAGGGGGTGAATAAGTATGGTGCTGCCTCAGTTTCCCACTTGCTCAAATGGGTAGATGGTGGTAATACTTACTGAGGAATGGGGAAAAGCAATTTATCATCAAAAGAGAAATATTCAACTTTCCTTTCTATCTTACTTCCCATTGTTATTGAAACCTTTTCTTTGATATTGTCAAAGGCAATCATTGTCACTTTTAATTTAAAAACTTATAGTAAAAAATCATTTATGTTATCTGAAATGGGTTATATCTCATTAATATGTATCTTCATTGGCAGATTAACAAATGTAGCAACCTTCTAATTATAGACTGGGAAAAAAAAGTTAAGAGAAATCAAAGAGAGAAAGATTGTGCTATGTCTAATAAGATGGTTCGAGAATGGCTGGGGTCCATATCCTGATGTCCACGGGGCCCCAAATACTTTGTACTGGTAGAGGTTTGGATGAGTTTTTTTTTTTCAATTTCAAAGAGATATTTACTATGTATGTAAGCATACCAAGTATAATAAAACGACACTTTTTTTAATAAATGAAAAACCAGATTTTTCACTAATTTAAACTGTCCCCTTCAGTGAATTGAACTATAAGATTTACTGGATATTTCTCAACAGCATTTGCTACATATACAGTATCTTTTCTCTGCTTTAATTGCTCCTTATAATATTTTCTGCTGGGCAAATGATATCTTATCCTTTAAGACTGAGTTCAAAGATTTCCCCTGGACAAGATTAATCACTTTTTCTTGCTCTACCAAGTAGTGCACAGGATTTGATTGGACCCATGTTCAAGTCTACTTTTGTGAAATAATAGGCAAACTGCTTCATCTCTATGAGTCTCAGTTCACTTACCATGCAATGGGGTAATTACTGTGCTTTACAAGGTCATTGTGAAGACTAAATGATACAATGCATGTGAAGTGCTTAGCATGGTGCCTGGTGGATAAAAATTGAGGCACGAGAAAATGAATGAACTAGTAAACATGCATAAATGATTGGTCCATAGCAAAAGGTATCTACCTAGTATGATTGGCTACTAGATAGTGATTATTTGACAAGGGAAATGCTGACATTCAGATTAATGTCTTCACATTTATTGCTTAGTTTGAAGTATCAAGGAAGATAGTTTTTCAGATTTCTCTTTAGCTCATTATGATAATTCCATTTTTCAAATGAAGAAAGACCAAAAAGTTAAAGTAATTCATGGATTGTGCTGATGGAATACAGGAAGCCTACCTGCCTCACCCTTGAAGTGTGCTTGAGGCTTGGCTTAGCTCATCCCCATGTCATGCAGCCTGGCTACAATGGTATAGATTTTCTGGAATCTTGCATGCATAAGATAGGGTGACAGTAGCTCTATCTCTTTGCTCCTCTTGCAGCCTGTGACTATTTTCCTGTCCTCTCACGCCTATGTGGAAGAAAGCCATTTTCAGTAGCCAAGAATGGAGTCAAGAGAGAGCAGAAAACAATCTTGACCATGTTCGAGTGCCTGTGACCTGTTCTTTCTTTGGACTTCCTCCTTAGGCATCCTATACATTCTTTTCTATTTTTTTGTTTCTTTCTTTTTAAATTCAGGATTTACTGAGTCAAGAGAATGCTTATGTTCCTCACCTGCACTCTTTCTTTTAGGAGATAGGTAATATTTCTCTCTTCTTTTCAGATATAAAATCCATGTTGGGCCTGCACCAGCAACATAGCTAGAAGAAAGTTAGGTTTCAAATTTAGGTCTATCTGGTTCTAAAACCTTTGCTTCCCTGACTTCTTCTGTTGACATGTGGCTCTCGTACCTGCTTGTGACCTTGATTGTCCTACATGCCAGTGTGCAGGTGGGGGCATGTCCTTCTCCTTGGCACCTGGTCACCCTGTCCTCACAGAATTGAGGGTGGGAGCACCTTTGTATATTCAGCTTCCATTTTGTCTAATTCAAAATTATTTGTAGATTTTTATATTAAACTCTCCTTCACCTCCTTTTTAAGTAACTCAGCTACCGTGAAGAGCCTCCTCCACAGGCTACCTCCAACCATCCTGTGATAGGTCCATTAATCTCCCAGATTGTAAGGGAGGATGTGACTGTCCCAGACAGCAATTCTTAAGAGAGAGCAGAGAAAGCAAGAAGGTACATGACTGGAATTTAGAATTGCAGTGTTTTGCCCAGGACAGGAGGGTTCAGTCTAGGAGGAAAAGCAAGCTGGCAGTATTATTAAGTTTATTGATTCATTAAATGCAGAGTTAATATGTAATGACCTGATTTGATAATCCATGAGATAGAGTGTTAATTGCCAACAACAGGAGAAATCCTAGGGATAGAGAAGAATAGATCCAAGGTCCAGTGCGTACATTTGCCTATATGTATGTTTTATGTTTTTATTAATCATTCAAATTACATCCAACTGTGTTTATAGCTGTACCTTTACCTCCTATAATTATCTTGTATACTTAATCTATATTAAAGGCACAAATTGAAATAGTATTCTTTAAGATTTTTGTCATTAGTTTTGTTCCTAAGACTGGTTTTCAAATTAATAAGAATGAGCTAGATTCTGTCCTCAGTCTCTGTTTAATGGAGTCCTGCATCTGCTTATACATAATAATTTTAAGGATAGTGTGGATTATAATATTGTGTATGAGGCCTTGTCATTTTGACAGTTCTTTTAAGACTCCTCACTGTCTTCTCTAAACTAGCTACTCCTCAACATTGATCTCATGTCCTTCAGGAAGTTTTCAACTTCATAGCACCAATATCTCTATTTCCTAATGGTTAGCACTCTTGCAATTTTTTTGTTCAATGTTTCTCTGAACAATTTTTTGTTCATTGTTTCAATGGCACATTGCCTAAAACAGGGTTTTACACATTTGAGTTTAACAGATATTTTTCAAAGAAGGCAATGGCCTATAATCTTTTATATCATGTCACCAGAGTCATTCATACCATTTGGACTGGTTGGGAAGTGGGAATGTTGCAAAGGTGGCCTCTCATTTCCTCCATCATGATAGGCATCACTTGGGCCTCTCTGATAGTGAGCTACTCCTGCTGGGTCTTCATCTAACTTTGTTGTAGAAAAAAAGCTGGAAGCCTCTGGATGTTTGGACTTCTAGCATTCATCCTGTTGTATTGTGGTTACCTTTTTTTTTTTAAATCTACTTCCTCCATTGAATTGTAAACTACTAAGTTTTAGGAATAATATCTTATTAATTACACAGCACATATATTGGCACACAGTTAAAATTAAAATTGCTAAGATTTACTGAGTGTTGACTATGTGCCATAGATTTTACCAAACATTTTACATATAATTTATTATTCCTCAAAACATCCTATAAGGTAGACACTTCTAAATGTTGATTTTATTTTTATTTTATTTTTTTATTGTTTAAAACAAGCTAGTGGTTCTTAAAAGAACCATCAGGCTGTAGTTCTTTTTTTTAATTTTTTATTGTTGGTTGTTCAAAACATTACATAGTTCTTGATATATCATATTTCACACTTTGATTCAAGTGGGTTATGAGCTCCCATTTTTACCCCATATACAGATTGCAGAATCACATCAGTTACACATCCATTGATTTACATATTGCCATACCAGTGTCTGTTGTGTTCTGCTGCCTTTCCTATCTTCTACTATCCCCCCTCCCCTCCCCTCCCCTCCCCTCTTCTCTCTCTGCCCCCTCTACTGACATTCATTTGTTCCCCTTGTATTATTTTTCCCTTTCCCCTCACTTCCTCTTGTATGTACTTTTGTATAACTCTGAGGGTCTCCTTCCATTTCCATGCAATTTCCCTTCTCTCTCCCTTTCCCTCCCACCTCTCATCCCTGTTTAATGTTAATCTTCTTCTCATGCTCTTCGACCCTACTCTGTTCTTAGTTACTCTCCTTATATCAAAGAAGACATTTGGCATTTGTTTTTTAGGGATTGGCTCGCTTCACTTAGCATAATCTGCTCTAATGCCATCTATTTCCCTGTAAATTCTATGATTTTGTCATTTTTTAATGCAGAGTAATACTCCATTGTGTATAAATGCCACATTTTTTTTGTCCATTCGTCTATTGAAGGGCATCTGGGTTGGTTCCACAGTCTTGCTATTGTGAATTGTGCTGCTATGAACATCGATGTAGCAGTGTCCCTGTAGCATGCTCTTTTTAGGTCTTTAGGGAATAGACCGAGAAGGGGAATAGCTGGGTCAAATGGTGGCTCCATTCCCAGCTTTCCAAGAAATCTCCATACTGCTTTCCAAATTGGCTGCACCAATTTGCAGTCCCACCAGCAATGTACAAGTATACCCGTTTCCCCACATCCTCGCCAGCACTAAAGTTGGCTACGATCTACATACTGTGGGGTCGGGCTCCAAATTCCTCAATAGGACACCCATAGCAGAAAAGTTAATAACTAGAATCAACAAATGGGACTTACTCAAACTAAAAAGTTTTTTCTCAGCAAAAGAAACAATAAGAGAGGTAAATAGAGAGCCTACATCCTGGGAACAAATCTTTACTCCTCACACTTCAGATAGAGCCCTAATATCCAGAGTATACAAAGAACTCAAAAAATTAGACAATAAGAGAACAAACAACCCAATCAACAAATGGGCCAAGGACCTGAACAGACACTTCTCAGAGGAGGACATACAATCAATCAACAAGTACATGAAAAAATGCTCACCATCTCTAGCAGTCAGAGAAATGCAAATCAAAACCACCCTAAATGTTGATTTTAAAAAATAGAAAACTGATGGTCACAGAAACTTCAAGTTCTGATGAAGACCATACATATAAGACCATAAACGATAAGGCAGGAATTCAAATCCAGGCCATACAACTCCAAAGACCACAGCCTTAACCTGTACTACTTCATAATATATGCTTCAATTCAATTCAGTTTGAAATTAATAAGTAATTACTGTTTGAGGTCACAACAGAAAGTGACAGAAATCCTTTTAGACAAGGTGAGGGAGTGAGAGAAGCACCACCCAGAGAATGACCAAGTAGGCATATATCATTATGTCTTGGGATGTGGGTATCTAGAAGATGGTACCATGTCCCTCCTTGACACAGGAATTTGTTCACTTTTCTTTATTGGTTCTTTTTAGTTATACATGACTTCAGGATTCATTTTGACATCATTATAAATGCATGGAATGCAATTTAAACTCAAGTGGGATGTCCTTGTCTTAGGGAGGCAATGAACACCTAATGAGTGGTAGTGGTGGCACAGTTACAGTCCTAGGTTACATCGAGTCAGTTTATCATAGTGCATGAGATCAAACATTATAAAGGCAGTAAACCTGGCAGAGAGCAATGCTCGACACACAATAAATGCTCCATCCATGACAGCTATGCATTACCACCATTTGAGAATATTTCAAGTATTCAGAGCAAATGCTGTATGTCCACAAAGATCGGAATATTAGTGATCATACATTCGTGTGGAACTGAAGTTCTACAGTGGTGGGAACCCAGCCAGAAGAGTCTGGTTCTTCCTTGGAATTAACTTCTCCCTTCTTCCCTGCATCCTAAAACATGGAGCCCCCACCCAGTGGACTATCTGGACTTTAGAAAAGGACAAGTATTGTGGGGCCTGGCATTGAATCTTTTCCACACTGCTCATGTCCATTTCTGTGAATAAGTTATGTCTGTTTCCATTTCTCTTATCCATTAACCCACACAAGGGGTTCAGCAGCTAATTGAATTTGCTAGAAGGCTGCCTTCTGTGATTAGACGCCCTGCAGCCTGAGCTCAGAGGAAGAGGGGAACACGCAGGGAGGCAAACATCTCTGTGAGTGCGATTCAATCTGCTGCTAAATTTAATCTGTACATTTCTGGTTTCTATTCTCATTCACCACCTGCAGTGATATGTTTAAAATGCTCCTGACACATCAGCAAGGTGGGCAGGGTGCCAAGACCAAAGCTGCCCATTTTCACTTTATTTTATGTATATCCCCAGTGAATATCAGGTAACATTTTTCCTTTTCTCTGCACATCTGTAATTCTACATTGTGAAAGAAGACAGAACTGTGTTATCTGCCCCAACTGTGGTCTCTGAAAAAGATTTTAACAACATCAGGCCTCCCCAATTTTTCCACTGTTCAGAAGAAAATTGGTAGTCCCCAGGTACTCTTACTTTTAGAGATGACATTCAACATTACATCAAACACATCGATCTGTCTAAATTATGCATGATATACATATAAGACCGTTTTATATGAAATGTAAAATTTCACATTTTAAGTTGTATTTGAGTCAAAGATTTGTAAAAAATAGAATGAAGTACATTGTTAATTTTGATTTTAAGCTTCCTTATTATATTTTATGGCCAATACTCAGGCCTTACACTTCTTTTTCTGGCCTTTGAAAAGTTTATATACCCTACGTCCTGTGTCAATAGTGACATGACATTTGACATGTGTGGGCCTAACTGGAAGCTAAAAAGATCAAAATGTTTTATTATCTGTCCATCTCTTTAAATTTTTCTCAAGTAGTCCCAAAGAATGCTGCTCGGTGGTGGCTCAAAGCACTGGCTATGTCACCAGACTGGAATCTATCTGACCAGAGCTTCAGTTTCTGACTTTGTTAAAATATGGGTGATGACAGTAGCATTTATGGTTGCTATTTGAATAGCCTTTGTGTGACTTTGCAATGTGTCCACTTGGCAAGGCTGATTTCCCTTTCCATTTCTCTTCCTCATATGTTCCTGGGTAGATGTGTGTGCTACAAGAACAACTCCCGGGGGAGATTTGCAAGGTGAAGTGAAGGAGCAGCTGTCTTGTAGTTCACCATGGTTGCTTATCTGCTGGCTCACCTGATTGGTAGAGGTAGGGACCAGAACTTCAACGGCTCTATCTTCCCCTGGATTCTTCTTTGGCTTCTCTATTTCTTGGGTCAGGTATATGTTTAGCTCCAGAAAGAAGGGCTCTTACTTCTGCAGAATGTGTACACTACCAAGACCAGAATGAAAAATCTGACATAAGTTTTGGTGTATCCTCACGGGTTCCAACTGAGTCCTTCCATCCCCACTTTCTGACTGACTCCTCTAAGGACTTCACTCCAGCTCAGATTTGGAGACACTCTCAGCTCCCAATATTGTGAAAGATCAAATTTCTGTAGCATATTTCTTTCTATATTGGTATTTGTCTGTTTCTCTTATTGAACTTCAACTGATGCAGCACCTACTTATTATTATTGTTTAATAGAAACAAGGTTAGAAAAGTAAATAGTAGAAGGTCTTGCCTATATTAACTACTTGCTGAACATTTCCATTATACTTCCCAAAGATGGACATAATTTGACTAACACAAATAAGTCCAGCACCTAACACTGAGCTTGGCACATAACAGATGCTCATTCAACGAACTTGTTGAGTGTTTTTCATCTCAGGAGGGAGAAACAGGACTATATGTGGCAATACATGGGAGTTGAGGGGGAGGTGGTGGAATTAGTTGAGTAATAGGACAGCTATATTTAAGAATACCATTTTAAAGAAATGGAATTTATCACTTCAAGTCTCTAAAGTGATCACCTAGGGCAACACCATACACTCTAAATTTAAATAGTGGCTGAGTATGTTCCTTTGTACCAATAGTTAGATACTTAATAAATATGTTCAAATTAAAGCAGATGTTTCTGCCATACCTGAGAATAAAACTATTCTCTTAAGGGGTTTGCACATTCTGACAGATTTCTCTCCTGCCCATCTCGCTGATTTGGTTTCCTCTGTGTCTTAGGAAGGGGCTCCTTTTTTCTATGTATCCCTCTTGATACCCATGAATCCTCTTTTCATCTTCAGCCACTCATATCATGGTGTCCATCCCCTGGCTCTTTTCTTCATCCTAGAATATGCCACCTTTGAAAGCTTACCTATAATCATTCTAGTTAAAGACATAGTAAGCCATTCCAAGCAGCAACAATCATTTATTTTGTTTTTGAATCTACAAGTTTGTCAGGACAAATTGTTTCTGCTCTGTGGCATCTGAGACTTGATTATTCAAGTAGCTGGGCTTGGTGTTGCACAAGGCCCACCAGGCATCTTCTCTTCTTGTGGTTCCAGGACCTCTTCTTAGGCCTTTCCATATAGTCTCTCCAGCATGGATGGCCTCAGAAAGTAGGACTTTGTATAAGGCTGCCCAGGGCTCTATGAGCATATATTCCAAGAAGTCCAATGAAGGCTACATGACTTCCTCATGACCCAGACTCTGTAGTCTTATATCATCACTTTCATCACATTTTATTGGTCAAGCTAATCACTACGTTCAGTTCAGATTCAAGTGAACAAATTAGAATCCACTTCTCATTGGGGGAAATAGTTAAGAATCTGCAGCCCTATTTATTCTAGAGTAATAGAATAAATATGACAGATATACATACATAATGTACATGTATACATATGTACATATATATGCATATATGTAAATACATATGCACACACACACGTGTGTGTGTGTGTGTGTGTGTATAATTAGGAATTGTTTCATGTGATTTTGATAGCTGAGAAGTCCTGTGATGGGCAGGCTGGAGATCCAGGTAGCTGATTTACTAATTCAGTCTTATTTTGACAGCTTCAGAACCAGGGGAGCTGATGATGTAAATTCCTGTCTGAGGGTAGGGGAAGATGAGGTGAGAGAGCCTATCTCAAAGGAGTGAATTCCTGAACTCCTCCTTTTACCTTTGGTTCTATTCAGAAAGATCCTCACTGGATTTGATAATGCCCATGTACTATCTGAGAACTCATCATTGTATCTTACTGATTACTCACAACAACTTTGTGTCATTAGCATTGCTATTATATCTATTGTTCAGATGAGCAAAATTGGATCCTGAGAATCAGAAGACACATCCAAGGTCACACAGCTTCTCTATAGGTTGGAAATCTGACTCTAGAACCTGAGCTCTTGCCTGCTATGATATGCTGCTTTACTACATGCTGCTTTTCATGCACAAACATTTTTTTAAAGCCAAAAAAAAAAAGCCAAACAAACAATTTCTTATTCCCCTCAGCTCCTACCCTCTTTCTCACACAAATTTCTTGAGAGAGTTTTCACAAAACTTTTTTTTTACTTTTTCATGTCATCTTCAATTGCTCCCACAAGTTCACTGAAACTACTTGGGCACACCCACATTTGGATTTCAGTCCTATTTTTTCTTGACATCTCTATGGCACTTGCTGTCCTTGATCACTGCTTGTTTAGATTTTCATATTTTTCTCCCTCACATGTCTAGCCACTCCTCATTTGCATTTTCTATCTCATCTCCTCCTTCCTTGCTCTTCTCTTCATAGTTCTTGCTCCTTCAGTTTCCATCTGTGCCCAAATCTTCTACCCCTCTCAGTGTCCCTGGGTGAGATCATCTGTTCTTAAAGCTGCCTTTGTACAAACTCTATGCTCATCACTCTCAAATGTGTTCTTCTGGCTCAGTTCTTTGCTTCATTTATGAAACTCCTGGTTGTAGACTTGTTTGCCTAGTAGTCTGAGTCACCCTCTTGGAGGGGTTGGTGGGCCAAGGAAAAGCTAGGGAAGGTAAGTAGTTTGATTGTGTGATAATTCTTTGGGAAGCTGGAAAGAGCAATGCTAGAGCAATGTGTGAATTGGCAGAAATGGAAAGACAAACATTTGGTATTATAGCCTAATTCTGTAGGTGGCCTGTGCATGAGGAAATGAGAGATTACATAATATCAAGAAACAGGATTGTTATAGATTCCATAGAAACTCCTTATAAAACAGGTAAAAACCCAAAAGAATACATACTGCAGTCCTTTTCATTTGCAAACTTGCTCTTTTCTTGTTGTCTTTGAATCAGTGAGTGGCTTCATAAGTCACCCAATCATGCAAGCTAAATTCTGGATCACTTGCTCTTTTTCGATTCCTACATTAAATTAGTCCCTAAGTTCTGCGGGTTGTACTTTAATGTCACTCAGACTGCTCATGTTCCACTGTTTTAAGTTTGGTCTATATGGATTTTTTCAAAAGCCTCTTCGTTAATTTCCCAGTTGCTGCCTGACTGTCCTAGAATGACCTATCTAAAATGCAAATCATATTATTCTTCTCACATTTTTGAATTCTTCAACTACCTCTATAGCCTATTGAATAAAATCCAAATTTCTTAACAATCCTTGCATAGCTCTTTATTATCTGTCTCCTCCCTTCTCTCTCTCCAGCTCTGTTTTTTCCAATCTTGCTATATATCTAAAGCCTAAACCAAGTGGAACACTTTGCAGCTTTCTCACCCCCTGCTGCTCCTTCTGTCTGATCTGCCCCTCTAGTTTCATAGCCAGAAACCTCCTCATTGATTCCTCACTGTCTTCATATCCTGGCTCCACATCAGCTCCTCCTGGAGGTCTTCTCTGACCTGGCATTCTGTATTAGGCCCTCCCTTGTGCACTCAAGGAAAATGAACTGTAGGAGAAGATGTTATCCTCTATGGGACTGTAAGATCCTGTACAGTAGGGACTGGGTTATATTGACTTGTGTATATATTCAACAGAGCAAAGGATCTCCGTTGTTTCCACTGGGAACAGACACAGAGGTTTGTCAACGTGATGGAGTTCTCTTGACTAACTTCTTTCATTTTAAAAACCCTGCTCAGTTATTCCTCCCCTAGGAAAGACCTTTTCTGTTACTGAGTAAATTTAATTACTAGGTTTTCTATATTATTTCTGCACACTGTGCTTGTTTCACTTACATTATTACTAACACCACCACCACCAAGTGAATATTTACCTATGTGTTTATCCGTATGCTAATTACTTAGCTGTTGACCAGAGGCATCATCACTTTTCATCTTTCTAACACTTCTACTGCTATGGATTGAATGTAGTTTGTCCCCACCAAAACAGGTATGGGGCTTACTTCCATATTTCTAGAGCTACCATCTGCCTTGTGTTTTCTTTGTTTCCTGTATTCTCTGAATGTCTCTTCTCATCACCTCTAGGGTAGCCCCAAGGTTATCTTTGTTCTCTAGCTTTTTTGTTTTCATGACTACCAGAGCCAACCCCAGTGGCTGCTTCGCCTCTGCTCTTCAGAGCTTTGTTTTTTTTTTAAATTTTTGATTACAAAATCTCTGTATCCCTCCTTTCCAAGGGCTCCCTGGACTAACTACACATTTCTGTCTACCCATCACCACTTCCAAAAGGGCAACCATGTTTATCCAACACAACTGACAGCTGTCCTGGTTGTGGCTAACCACATCAGAGAACATATCTCAGGGAGATTGTGGGTGGGACTGCAGCTAGGAAAGAGGACGATGGAGGTAGGCTGAAAGAATGAGGTGGGGAGGATGAAGAAAGGCAGAGACGGGAGAGCAGAGTGTTTGGGGATAAAACAAACACGATTCATGTGGGGTCTAACCTACTGACTTGACTGTCATTGGAAGTATGACCTGGGAGTGCACAGACGGGCAGAAGAGGAAGAAAAATATTTCAGAGACCATAAGAGCCAGTAAAGGATTCACATTAGGGGTCCAGATCCTACATCAAATGTGGTTAATTCAATGATATAATTTTCATATTGGGATTAAGACTTGATCTATTTTGAGAAGATCCATGGTGAATGAGAAGAGGAAGATGGAACTAATATTTGGGAAATACTGGTAACTCTTATAGTCAACATATACCACTTTTTTTTTTAAAGAGAGAGAGAGGGGGAGAGAGAGAGAGAGAGAATTTTAATATTTATTTATTTTTTTTTAGATTTTGGCGGACACAACATCTTTGTATGTGGTGCTGAGGATCGAACCTGGACCGCATGCATGCCAGGCGAGCGCGCTACTGCTTGAGCCACATCCCCACTCCAACATATATCACTTTTATATAATCAGGAAAACATTTGGCATCAAAAAACAGACAACTCAACTTTCAGTGGCTTAAATAAACAGATGCTGTTTTCTCACATCATGGGAACTCTGGAAATCAGTGGCTTCAGCGTTTCTTCAGTGTCTTAATGTCAGGGTCAATGACTGCAATCCTCTGGGTCACAAGATGGCTCCTCAACTCCAGATATCTGTGCTCAAAGCAGGAAGAAAAAAGAATGGGGAAGACTCAGCATGATTTTTCCATTTTTTTAGGAAAGCAGAAATTTTTTTTAGGAATGTTTTTCATATTTCTGCTTATTTAAACTGCCCAGAATGGTGTCATTGGTCACCTTGTTCTGAAAGAGAGAACTGGAAGGTATTAAATTCTTCTATGCTCTAAGGTAGACTGTGCTAAGGGATAATAAAATCAGAAATGACAACCAACACTCTCGGCTACAGTTACTTTGCTTACATCTCAACAACAACTAGACAGATGTTAACATCATTCCAATATTACAGGTGAAAAAATTGAGGTTTCATTAAAAAAATAAAATGGATCAAGAAGAAACGCTCTTATCGAGGAGAATTAGAGTTTAAATCTTGGTCATTTTGATTCCAAAGCCCCTTTCATAGGAGCCCTTGGAGGCTCAAAACTGCCCTTGAACTTGCTCATCTCTAGGCTGTCTGAAGAACTATGTTGCTCTAAACACAGGGCTCTATAAGTATGTGAGAGAGAAAATGTTGGTACCTCAGAAAATTGCTTACTTCTCTTACTTAGGAAGCCTGGGTTTCATGTGGTGCTGCAGGGTGGAGGAGGTGGATAGAGAAAGCACAGAAAAGGAAAAGCAGAAAATTAAGCCTTTACCCTTTTGTTCTAAATAGTACCTAAAGAGGGTTGAACATGCAGCTCTGGGAGGGGTATCTTTTAAAGGACAGAGAACAAAAAGACCCGGAAATTTGATCTGTCAGGCTGGAGGAATTGCTCTATGAAAAATGCCACAGGACACAGGCTCTCTGCTGTTTCTCAAATGGGAGGCCAACAGGCCTCAATTCATGAGGGAGCAAATATGGGAAATGAAAGGCTTAGTTAAGTTTGACTGAATGACATTTCCCATGGAGCTAGAAATGACAAGTAGTGATTTTCTATCAATCACACCTCAGGTGACTATTTTAAAGGCAAATTCTCCTTGTTGACATTAAAAGAAAAGGAAGGAAGGAAAGAAAGAAAAGGAAGAAGGAAAGAACAGACTAGAACTCTTTTGAGTGCACGTTTTTGGCCTTAAATCTTGTCAGGGCTATTTGGAAGACTTCAGAAATAGAAATGCAAGGTTCTGAGAGGGATGCTGCAGGGAGAGAGGTTTGACTTCAGGTTTGTTGAGATTCCTAGCATGGGGAGGGAAGTTGTTGTTGGAGACTTCCAGATTCTTCTAACAAAGGGTATTTCACACTTTATCTTTTCTGTTCTATTTATTCTTCTTTAGATTTTATCTTGGCTACTTCCACTCTATTCCCTCAGGTATATAGTTGATATATCTTGGGAATCTGATAAGTTCATGCTCCTTTGTTAAGTGCCTCCTCAAGTCCCATTGCCACCCTACATCCAGAAAAAACAGAACAATGTCTACATGAGGTGTCAACTCTCAGTCACAACTGACTCTCAGATGCTGTCTTGGTAAGGGACAGGCAGCTGTAAGGTCCTGCTGCAACTGGAATGAACACTATGACAACACAAAGCTCCATGCATATTGATGTTATTAGGAAGGAAGGAAGAGCCCTTTAGAGAAAGTGTGTCTGACTGTGGGGGATTGGGGCAAGAAGGGAAGAGGAAAAAGGACTGTAGTAAATTCTCCAGTGGACTACAGGGATAGGCAGCTGGATGGACAAAGGGGCCAGCAGCTCATAGATTTTCTGGTTCTTATATGGCTGAGCTATAATTCCTGCTAATGCATTCTATAAATACTCCTATTCCTCATAATCAATCCTGCTTGTCTTAAGCCAGATTGAATCTGTTCCTTGAAACCAAAACAGTGAGCAATGAAAGACCTACACAAAAATATAAGGCCATCTGCAGTCCCATTTTTCTCTACCTTGAGAGGTGCCGCAGCAAGCTGCCATCTTGCATCTAGTTTTCATAAATCCCAACTTGTTTTCTCTTTTCATTCCTGGACTAAAGCAGTTGTTCTTTTTCTTTGCTGGCTCATATGCTAACACCTAGCTTTGGTCTTCTGTGAAACTCAAGTTCTGACTAAAAGGACTCAAATTCATTTGCATTGCAAGGTTTATAATGCCCGTAAGTTTTCTGAATTACTCAAATTCCTGTCACAAACCATGACCAACAAGTGAGACCATATTAACAGAGTTCTAAGACACAGAATCCATTGAAATGTAGGCTCTGAATACATTTCTCCTATTGCATGAGCTGCCCTGAGAGCAAAGGTCACATCAATTATAAACCACATTGAATTTTAAAGTCATTTTGGAAACTGAGGACCATCTTGGCCAAAAGATACATTGATCCTTGCTAGCACTATCAGATAATCTGTAAATAAAGTAGCTAGTTCATCAAATATGTTCAAGTTCCCTGACTGGCACAGAACATCAATAAAATACTATGCTTGTAAATGAGGTACTATGGAGAAAACTCCAGATTCAGAGTTAAATACATCCATTTTGAAGCCTACTCCATCACATCTTCCTGTGTGGGTTTGAACAAATTTACAAAACTCTTCTGGACCTTGATTTCCTCATTTGTAAAATGAGATTAAGAGCATCTACCTTCAGGTGTCTTAGAAGTATTATAATGTGTAATGCTGGAAAAGTACATAGCAGAACACTAAGCACATAGTAAATGATCAATATGTGTTTCTTCCCCAACAGTAATTTTCCTCAGCTCCCACCATCAGTATTTCTGCAAAATAGAGCAGAAATGAGTCTCTCATAGTGACTCATTTAATTCTGTTTCTTCAAACTGCTTCCAAAAAACAGTCCAGTTAACACTTAGACCAGATGTGGCATGCTGATACTATGTAATTGCATACCCTCTGTAAGCTAATGTCTGCAAGCCTGAAGTTAGAAGATCTGGATTCCAGTGCTGAACTTGGTCCTTTCTTTCACTCCCTCTTAACTGGGAAAGAACAGAATCATCCTGCTCACAGATTGTTGTGAAGACTGTGTGAGAAAATGAGGGAAAAAAATGATTAGAAAACTGGAGGGCCCTAACAAAGGAAGGCTGCTATTGGAAATGACTGTTTAGCTTGAAGCTAGGTGATTTGGCCTTGCAGGGCCTAGATCTGGAAACTACCTGTCATGCTCTGCTCACCTGGGGCAGTCAAAGATGAATTATTGCAAGGTAGGGAGGAAGCATTATTTATTGACTAATTATGATGGACTTTTCATGGATTCCTTTAGGACTTGCTGCTCAAGATGTTGCTGGTAGACCAGCAGAATGGACATAATGTGGGGGATCATTAGGAATGAAAGGTCTCAGGCTTTACCCCAGACCCATTAAATTAAAATCTGCATTTTAACAGATTCATATATACTCTGAAATTTAAGAAGCACTACAATCTAGTAGTTACCCTAGGAAACTGGCTTTAAGCTAGCTTGTAATTAGAATAATGATGCAAATATCAACACTGACCAAAGCCCCACCTGTCAGTTGGCCAGGTTATGGGGAAACCCGCCCCCTCCAACTTTAGTCTTCTTTTGGGCAAGGCATTCCCTTTAGCAGCTCTTTATTTATATAAATGAAATAGGTTCCAAATGAATGATAATAGATTTGTTTCATTAGCACTGTTGACAGTAATGGTTTGTCAGAATTGAGAATAAGGAAATAGTGACAGAGGAAGAGGAACAAATACCTGTGGGAGGAATGCTGTTTCTATATATGAAAAGCTCTACTCAAAGTCTTAATTCCACAATCTTACAGACTAGAAACCTGCTCAGAGGTCAAGTGACTTCCTAACTTCATGTAAGGGGTAGAGCTTAAATTTAACTACAGGACCAACTTTAAATATAACAGCATACTATTTGCTTCAGTACTATTGCTGCTTACAAATCAATGCAAAACTCAGAAGTTTAAAACAACTATTTTATTATGTTATTGGATTCTATGGGTCATAATTCAGACATTGTACAATGACTTGGATTGAACCTGTAGGAAGAAATCTTTTCTAAGATGTCTGGCAATTGGTACAAGCCATTAGCTTGAACCCCAAGTGCTATTCAGATACCTATATGTGACCTTTCCATGGGATCTTGACTTTCCAATAGTTTAGTGGCCTCAAAGAACTTTGACTTCTTAACTGTGTCTCAGAGTTCCAAAAGTGAATGTCTCAGTGGAAAAAATGACAGAAGCTGTATCATATAACCAATGGAGCCTTATAAGTTTTATAGTTTTAGTTATATAACATTCTTTGGATTTACAGGTAGGTAATAAACCTGCCCAGATCCTACCCCAGTGGGAGTATTATCAAAGGCCCAGTAGCCCCAGTTTTAAAAAAAATTTCTGATAGTTTGATGTGATACTTGTGGGGCATGCTTTTATGGGGCTTGGTAGGTCATCTGGATAATTTATTTTTATTTTTATTGCTTCTCTGTTGCTTGGGAGAGTAGTAAAGTAGCAGGTTGAACTATAGGCTGGGCCACACCTGAGGGCTACAGATGACTTGTTGACACTTAGTTACCTTTGCAATATCTGGTCTTCATCTGCAGGAGTTAGAAATCTCAGTTAAAGTGATCAAAGGATATTGAAAGAGGTAAGATGGAGTGTTTGTGTCATCTGGAAGAACTTTTAATGTGTGGGAGGTGGACACTGGCTTTGTGATTCCTGAGAGGGATGTTGAAAGGTACTCATATATTCCCACTGCTTTCAGGATTCTTTTGCTTTTTATATTTTCTTGACCTGATTTACATTGTCGAGACTTGTGTTTCCCGAGATAATATTTCTTCTCTATTAAACTCAAATGTCAGTGAGGAAATAGAAAATATAATTTGAGAAATGTTAGGGAATCTAAGGGGAGAAAGAACTAGATAAGTGTAAATAAAGTCTCCTCAGCTTGATCCTGATGGATCCCCATCATGCCCCAAATGGTTTATCTGTGACTGTCTAGAAGACCCGAACACCATTCCCTAAATGGCTCATGAGTCTAGAGAAAAGTACCTCATCTAACATGGAATTTAATACTATAAAGGCCACTGTGTCAGACTTCTGTGAGAATAATCCCTTGTCCAAGAAGGCCTCAAGAGGGAAGACCACAAGCAGAGATGACAATATTAGTAGGGGATGTGATAGTCAAAAAAGGATCCATGCAGATACTACAAAATGTCCATTCTCAAAGTCTGTTGCCCTTCCTCACTCCCCCTAAAAATCACTAAGGTAAAACATTGTAAGACTTTTTAGAACTTGATGCTACAACACCCTAGGGTCTAATTTTCATCTGCCATCCACAGAAGAAGGGGAAGGAATGTAACATATATTCCTTTTATACTATGTTCTAGGGCTTAGCAGCTAGGCAAGTTTGGAAGAACAGGGTAGGTAAAGGATTTTTTCAGAGCTTACTAGCCCCCAAACAAGGCAGAGTCATCAAGCAGGGGAGTAAGTCGACCCACAATTGTAGGGGTTGAAAAAAACGATTGGCTACCAAAGCCTGTGTCTGCCACACAATTTTGCCCCAAGGGAGGGAGCATGTTCTGGACTACAAAGTGTCTGAAATATTCTGACGCAGCAGCCACAATGTTTTGCAGCAAAGGCAAAATAATCTTCTGTTTGAAGCAGCCTTGACTCAGAAGCTTCGCTCTGGTGAACTGCCACTGGTCTGTGTTGATGGAGATGATTTTCCTGCATAAAGTTGCTCTAGTCATCAAAGAAGCAGTAAATAAATGCTGTGAACTTTGAAGTGAGTGTGGCAAAAGTCTTAGATTGCAGGCTTATGAAGATTCTGGCACAGACACAGGGGTGCTGCCCTTGGTGTCAGCTCAAGTTGAAACCTGACAAGGTTTTCACTTTATATTGGACTGACCTTTTCATTTCTTTAGAATGCACAGAAATGCTCATTGGTTGTTTTCTTCAAGTAGTGAATACCTTATTCAACTATGCACAAGTTGCCCTCAGAAACCCTCCCTTTCCCTAGTCTCAGGTGCCCTTTTTCATATTAACTGGCACATAGTGGAGTTCCTGAACTACTTAAATGAGAGTAGTGGGCCCAGTGAGTTATCACATCAAGGAACTTGGACTTCTTACCTGCGTCTCAGAGTTCCAAAAGTGAGTGTCTAAGTGCAAATGACAGAAACTGTATCATATAACTAACTGAGGCTTAAAAGTGGCTCAGAGGTCAAGAGTCCAAGATGGGTGGCACAACTTGCCATAGACCACTGCCAGTCTCCTGCAGTTTCTTACCACAGAGAAAAAGTGAGTGAGATGGATAGATACAGATTTTTTTGCTCATTTATGGTGAATTAGATTTGATTTGATACCACTTAATTTAAGGTTATCAGATCCTTTCCTATGCTTTCCCATCCCTCCTAGCTTAATCCATCTCCTTCTGTTCCATCTGTCTCAATCTATTTCGTAAGTTACATTTTATTTAAATATATATAAAATTCTTTTATTCTAACGTGTCTATCCTATGATTCAACTACCTTGTTTGCCATCCCAGGGCACACAAAAATTAGTAAGTTATAGGCAGCCCCTTGTAAAAGTTATTCAGGAGATTTATCAAGCTGTATCAATGTTACCTACTCTGAATCCCTGCTGTTGCTATTCCTGGTTTTCCACTTAGACACTCTTTGTCTTCTCCTTTGATGCATTGAGGAAGAAGGCATACCAGGAGGAAGTCTAGTGACTTTTTCTTAGTCAAAAGAGTTAATCACAAGCAATATCTTAAAAAAAAAAACCATATATATCATTAGTTACTTGCTATTTTTTCCCCAAGAGCCCATTGAAAGCCATTAATAGATATTTGTCAGATCAATGAGAAGGATTTTAAGACAGAAGCCATTTTAAAGAATGGAAAATAGTTCAGAATATTTCTCTATGAAGTTCCAGAGTCTGTCTTATACAAGGCACATCTTTGTTACTCTAGATATCTTTGTTATGTTATTTCAATGAATAATAAGCAAATAGCCTTGGATTAGACACATTCTCTCTGTAGATCTCAGTTTCCTTGTCTTAAAGAACAGGTGGTTTGACTAGGTCAATGGTTCTCAGACACTGGTAGAGATTCTGACTCAGGAGGTCAGTTCTGATAGAATCTGAGTGGAACACAGGATAGTGTAGTCACTAGGAGGAACATTCCAGCTATGTGATCTTGGGAAATTACTTAACTTCTCAGAGTCCCAGTTTCTTCACATGTGAAATGAGAATAATATTCACCTCATATGGTTTCTTTGGGAGTTCAATGATTTACTACATATAAAGTGTTCTCCACAGAGCCTAGAAGGTGGAGAGGACCACGTGAGTGCTAGCCATTATCATTTGAGTGGACTCATTTATATATCAAGAGCTGTCCATTTTCTACGAAGAATACAAAAATGAATAACATGCTTTATGCTTTTCCTGTCATCAAGAAGTTTACAATCAGTGAAAAAACAGGTCATAAACTATGTGAAATATGACTATATACACAGGAAAAACATGAACTATAGCAATATGTTATCAGAAGCCATTTCTGTAGAGGAGGACTGTTAATCAAATAGCATTTTAAAATTTTATGAATTTTTACATTTTTCACAACTAGCCTATATTAAATCTTTGTGTAAGTATAAACAATAAAATAATAAATATCAATAAAATATCAGAAAAAAAAACAGTAGAATTTAAAATGGGAGATACCTGAATACATAAAATTATAATCTAAGAAACTCTATAGGGCTCCTTATGTATTACATCCTCTTACTCAAGATAGAGCAAAGAGCCAGGCATGGTGGCAGATGCCTGAAACCCCAGTGGCTTGGGAGGCTGAAACAGGAAGATCATGAGTTCAAAGCCAGCCTTAGCAAGAGTGAGGCACTATGCAACTCAGTGAGACCCTGTCTCTAGATAAAACACAAAATAGGTCTGGGGCTGTGGCTCAGTGGCCCAGTGCTGCTGAGTTCAATTCCTGGTTACCCCCTTGCCAAAAAAAAAATAATAAAAGCAAAGAAAGAGAAAATTTGACATGGCAAAGCCCTTTGTGGTCTACCCTGTAGTATGTTTAATTTCCCCTTTCCTGCTTGTGATGCAGCCATTCTGAGAACTATTTTCCATTCTTTAAAACAGGTTTGGGGGCCTAGGAGGTAGCTCAGTGGTATAGTGTTTGCCTAGTATGCACAAGGCCCTGGGTTCAATCCCTAATACTAGATAAAAGAAAAGCAAGAAAACAGGTTCTGTCTTAAAGTTCTGTCCATTGATTTGACAAATATTTATTGATAGCTTACAACTGGTCCTTGGGAGAAAAGCAAACCAGAGCAGGTAAATGACTATATATGGGGAATCTTTTGACTAAGAAAAGCTAGAAATCATATTAAATATTTGATTATAGTGTCTTATTTTGACTGAGTAAGTGATGACAAATGAGAGAGACGAGTTCCTGCCTTCAGTATTAGTACTATTGCATGATGACACTGTTTTGCAAGTGTTAATTTGTAATCTTCACAATAAACTTGAGAGGGAGGGACGTGTATCATCTCCATTTTAGAGATATGGAAATAGAGACATTGGGCAACCAAACACCTCCCCAAGCTTTCACAGCTACTGGACAGGAGTGGAGGTGTTAAGAAAAGTGAGGACAGATGGAAAGCAATTTGAAGAAATAGGTTAAAACATCCTTAGATTTGATGAAAACTATAAACAGATCAATTAAAAAAGATCAATGAACTCCAAGCATAGAAAACATAAAGACAACTACACAAAGACAATCCATGATTAAATTCCTCAAAGCTAGTAATAAAAAGAACAATCTTAAAATCAGGAACAGGAAATAAGACATGTTACAAGCAGAGGAACAATAAGAAATGCAGCAGACTTCTCAACAGAACCAATGGGTGTTGAGAAGATGTTGGAGAAACATCTTCAAAGTAATGGATAACCAACAACAAAGTAACAGCAACATAAACAAACCCCAACCTAGATTGCTGCAAGAAAACACCTTTTATAAATAAAATGCAATAATGACTTATTCAGACATATAAAGGCTGAAAAGAATTCATCACCTTCAGACTTGCACTACTAGAAATATTAAAGGAAGGTTTTTAGGAACAAGGAAAATGGTACCAGGTGAAAACATGGACATACACAAAGGAATGAAGGACATCAGGTATGTTAAGAACTTAACTTATTGTTTTCTTATTATTTGAATCTCTTTAGCTAACACTAAAATAAAGACAATATAGTATAGGGTTTATAATATGTAACAAAGTAAAGTATATAACAATAGCACAAAGGCCTGAAGGAGAGAAGCTATTAATATTATGTGCTTTCATGAGAAATTCACTATGCATATTCTAGTCTCAACTGAGAGTTATATGCCAGACAGAACAGAAATTTAATCGTGTCTAGAAATATTTTTATTGCTTAAATATCTACATGGAAATAAGGCTAAGTTATACACATGACTCCTGGTCCAAAGATGGAAAGCAGAAAAATGTAGGTTCAAGAAGATGAACCTTGGGCTGGGGATGTGACTCAAGTGGTAGTGCTCTCGCCTAGCATGCATGAGGCACTGGGTTCGATTCTCAGCACCACATAAAAAATAAAATAAAATAAAGATATAATGTCCTCCTAAAACTAAAAAAGAAATAAATATATTTTTTTTAAAAAGAAGATGAACCTTGACTTCTACTGGTACTTTGTTAGTATAGATGGTTGAAACTTCACATTTTCATAATGTTAATGATGAACAAAATTTTCGCATTGAATTTTAAGTCTTGAAACTAAAATAGCTATCACTGGGAGCTGCGTGAAGCCCAATTATAAAGGAATTGAATTGTAATTGTAAATTGCTGA
Source organism: Marmota monax (assembly GCF_021218885.2). Taxonomy (NCBI): domain Eukaryota; kingdom Metazoa; phylum Chordata; class Mammalia; order Rodentia; family Sciuridae; genus Marmota; species Marmota monax. The sequence goes on along the minus strand of NW_026695236.1, from coordinate 2,881,196 downwards.
ATATAGTAATTATTGTGGCAGATGTACAGTAATTAGTTGGTAGTACTAAAACTTTTATTTTGTGATTTTTGCAATACCTTCTAAAAGAGGAGACATATCTATTGACACAGAATTTGATTTATATTCTGCAGTGTTTTTAGGATTTGTTTTTCTGCAGCAAGCAAGGGCTTTGTACGTCAACAAGCGATGCTGGTGACAGATTTTGGCTCAGGAATCCTAGAAGAGAGTATATGGAACACAAAAGAACAATCTTGCTGAATTTTTAGTAATATCCAATTCCCAAGGTACTGTATAAATTAAGTAAGACTTTGTTTTCCCAGAGTATTTCTGGTCTTAAGGAGAAGAATTTGGAGTAGGATTAGGAAGAGGAATTAAATTTCAATTTTAAATTGAAATCCCGGTTTCAACACTTACCAATTGTAAGATTACTAACAAAGTATTTGGTTCTCTTGTTTATAAATAGAAATTATAATATCTACTTTGTAAAGCAGTAGAGATAATGGAGATAATGCATGTAAAATGTCTAGTACTCTAGGCAATTACTCAAGAAAGAGAATTTGTATAACTTTGTAAAAAGTCCCCAAATATGAATAGCACAACACTTTCAACCCCTACTTTGAAGAGTTCTTATAAGAATTAGAGATGCTATCTAATGAAGGGCCTAGTATAATGCCTACAATGTTTTGTGGATAGCAGATGCTCAATAAATGGTATCTAGCATGCATATTACTTAAGTAATTCAGGTAATGATTTTGAAATCAGAGGACCTGATTTTCTCTGCAGTTCTAGCATCAAATGGTTGTGTGCCCTTGAGTAAGGCACTTGCTGCTTCTTCTTTCTGAGCTAATGACCATTAATATCTTTCCTACCTTTATCATGCTATGATTTAGTTGCTTTATTTTTCTTCTTTACTTTTTAATTATGACAAAGAAGGCGATAACACAGAATACACATTTAAACAGTAGACAGTGAGGTGTGGAACTCTCTCATCTAAATACTATCACCTGTTCCTTACGTATTCTTTCAACAAACTTTTATAACATCTGTGTGTATGCATGTGTGTGTGTGTGTGTGTGTGTGTGTGTGTGTTTGTGTACTTTTACAAAATAAATTATTCTAAAGACACTGTTCTATATAACTATATAAGTATTTTGTATATAAGTACTTATTTTGGATATAAGTACATTTATATATGCAATAACTTTTCAGAAGTTAAATTGCTGGATCACCGAATATGTGTAGTAAAATTTTGATAAATATCTCAAATTGCTCTCCAAAGAAGATGAACAAATTTACATGGTGAGCAACTGTGTGTCTGATTATTTTCCAACACACCAACATGGCAATAACACTTGGATTTTTATAGAGAATGATTTTTTTATTGACAAAATTCAGTTTATTCTTTATTAGTCACATTTCTGCTTAGAATGAATGACTTGATTAAACAGATATGTAAATCCCATAAAACTTTGTTGTGTATGAAGCATAATATTAAATATTTGGAGTACTCAAAATTCATTAGATGCAGTCTCAGCGCCTGACTATACACTAACACCACTGAGAGAGGTATATCTACTCTGGTCTCGGATTATCTTTTCCATTTTATCTATTTGTAATAACTTTTATGATCACCGTGTGACTGAAAATGAGCAAGTTTCATGAATATTTTAAGTGAGTACTAGATTTTTCATGAATATATTAAGTAGGTGTGAGAATTTCCATGTATATATTAAGTAGGGGACAGCATAACCACATCTGTCCAATCTCTACCTCATTCACGTTCATTTGCCATCACCTGCATTTTTTTTTTCACCACTGTTAGCTGATACAGGAGATTAGATTGGGAATTTGTGACTTACTATGTCTCATTTAGAGCTTATCCAGAATACCTGACCTACTATTGGATCAAAATGTGTGGAAGATATTGTCTAGGAGAAATCAAGAGAATTTTAAGCTGTCTGCATAAATAGGTCGAAGAGTCAGTTTAGAGATAGGAGTTCTCTTATGGACTTATTATGATTAAGAGTGCAATAGAATAAGTGGTGGCTGTACACAGCCTGTGAAGGAATGGAGTACCTGAACTTGGCCGATAGGATAAGTTGGTAGTTCTGACCAAAAAGATAGCCAAATACAATAGAGTTAATGTGTATGGACTCAGAGGGTCGTTTCCATTTGTGGTTTGAAGAAATGATCACCACCAACACTTATTTCATGTTACCATGTCAAGCATCTAGTAGTGACTCTGGAATCTTTACTGTGAATGAAAAATGACCAATGAAGCTGACTGGTAGAGAAAAGAGAATGTGTTTGCTTGTTGAAGTCATTGTCACTCGGAGAGAATTGACAAGTTTGAGGAGTCTGCTTGTTTCTCTGGGGACGCTTCCCTTTCTCTAAGGACATAAATTTGGGTACCACCTCCTGCCAGCTCACATGTCAGCTTCATTTCTAATTGTACCCTATCCTCAAGTTTTACTGTTATTAAATCAAGGGAGAAAGGGAAAATCAAGGTGCACCAAACTTAGTTTCTTGAAGTCTTGACCTCCTTCCTCTGATGGGATGCACTCCAAAGCAAGATAATTTTTTCTCGATTATTTTGCTTCCCCTTGCCTTGATGTTCAAAATACTAAGTAACATTATTTTAAGATTAAATCAAATTATTTTCATAACATGTTTTAATTTATAAAATTACAGGTAGATCTTACAAGATATTAAAGGTAGATGTAAAATAAATTAATATTTTTCTTCTATCCTTCTCAGAAGTTTTTGCATGGCTTCAAAATTGGCAAAGAATAATTTCCTCAGTGAATTGTAAAAGCTTTGATTAATTCTAAAGAAGTGTTGTATCTACTTTCTCCGGGGCATAATTGCAAAAGTAACAAGTGCCCATTGTAAAAACATCCAAATGGAAGTTAGATTCACTCCCAGCTTAAGACCATTCATAGTATTTTGGTGTTTATCTATTTAGACGTTTTACATTTCTATGAACATTCAAATACATGGACAGACACATGTTGTATGTAAAAACATGGATTATTTTTTTAAAAAGAGCATGGATAATAGTGTACATATTTTCTACCTCTAGACTTTTTTCAAAAAATGATAGCCTGTTTATATTCTCCACATAAGAACATACAGATAGCCTTCAGTCCTTTTATTGCTTTATGTATTGTCTCATAGTATGCATCCACCATAGTTTACTCAATTTTTGATAGACATTTAAGTTTTGGACAAGTAGCTCAGCATTTAAAATAAGCATCCACTAATGATATAATAGTCATGGTACAAATTTAATCAGCTGGTAAGTAAAACAGCTGATTTTGAAAACTGATTTTTGAAACCATTTTGAAAACATTGTTTAAATTTTTTGTTTAAAATATTTGTTCACATGATGTTATAGTGATAGCAAAAATTAGGGGAAATAAGCACTATTAAACTCTGCTAGTGAAGATTAGTATACCAAAGTAATGATCAATGTTACAGAAAAAGAGTATGCATATAGCTATCTAACAGGAAAAAAATGAAACTAAATATTGAACAATAATAATTAAAACAATTAATATGACAATTATAGTCTACATCCAATATAGTTGTTTTCAATGATTTAATTGCATAAAAATATTTACAGTATAATGTCAAAAGACAAAAGCTAACATTATCTCATGAAATTTCTTATTTATTTATTTATTTATTTATTTTTTTTAAATTTTTTATTGTTGGCTGTTCAAAACATTACATAGTTCTTGATATATCATATTTCACAATTTGATTCAAGTGGGTTATGAGCTCCCATTTTTACCCCATATACAGATTGCAGAATCACATCAGTTACACATCCATTGATTTACATATTGCCATACTAGTGTCTGTTGTATTCTGCTGCCTTTCCTATCCTCTACTATCCCCCCCCCCTCCCCTCCCCTCCCCTCCCCTCTTCTCTCTCTGCTCCCTCTACTGACATTCGTTTGTCCCCCTTATATTATTTTTCCCCTTCCCCTCACTTCCTCTTGTATGTACTTTTGTATAACTCTGAGGGTCTCCTTCCATTTCCATGCATTTTCCCTTCTCTCTCCCTTTCCCTCCCACCTCTCATCCCTGTTTAATGTTAATCTTCTTCTCCTGCTCTTCGACCCTACTCTGTTCTTAGTTACTCTCCTTATATCAAAGAAGACATTTGGCATTTGTTTTTTAGGGATTGGCTAGCTTCACTTAGCATAATCTGCTCTAATGCCATCCATTTCCCTGCAAATTCTATGATTTTGTCATTTTTTAATGCAGAGTAATACTCCATTGTGTATAAATGCCACATTTTTTTTTATCCATTCATCCATTGAAGGGCATCTAGGTTGGTTCCACAGTCTAGCTATTGTGAATTGTGCTGCTATGAACATAGATGTAGCAGTGTCCCTGTAGCATGCTCTTTTTAGGTCTTTAGGGAATAGACCGAGAAGGGGAATAGCTGGGTCAAATGGTGGCTCCATTCCCAGCTTTCCAAGAAATCTCCATACTGCTTTCCAAATAGGCTGCACCAATTTGCAGTCCCACCAGCAATGTACAAGTGTACCCTTTTCCCCACATCCTCGCCAGCACTTGTTGTTGTTTGACTTCATAATGGCTGCCAATCTAACTGGAGTGAGATGGTATCTTAGGGTGGTTTTGATTTGCATTTCTCTGACTGCTAGAGATGGTGAGCATTTTTTCATGTACTTGTTGATTGATTGTATGTCCTCCTCTGAGAAGTGTCTGTTCAGGTCCTTGGCCCATTTGTTGATTGGGTTGTTTGTTCTCTTATTGTCTAATTTTTTGAGTTCTTTGTATACTCTGGATATTAGGGCTCTATCTGAAGTGTGAGGAGTAAAGATTTGTTCCCAGGATGTAGGCTCTCTATTTACCTCTCTTATTGTATCTTTTGCTGAGAAAAAACTTTTTAGTTTGAGTAAGTCCCATTTGTTGATTCTAGTTATTAACTTTTGTGCTATGGGTGTCCTATTGAGGAATTTGGAGCCCGACCCCACAGTATGTAGATCGTAGCCAACTTTTTCTGCTATCAGACGGCGTGTCTCTGATTTGATATCAAGCTCCTTGATCCATTTTGAATTAACTTTTGTGCATGGCGAGAGAAAGGGATTCAGTTTCATTTTGTTGCATATGGATTTCCAGTTTTCCCAGCACCATTTGTTGAAGATGCTATCCTTCCTCCATTGCATGCTTTTAGCCCCTTTATCAAATATAAGGTAGTTGTAGTTTTGTGGATTGGTTTCTGTGTCCTCTATTCTGTACCATTGGTCCACCCGCCTGTTTTGGTACCAGTACCATGCTGTTTTTGTTACTATTGCTCTGTAGTATAGTTTGAAGTCTGGTATCGCTATACCGCCTGATTCACCCTTCCTGCTTAGCATTGTTTTTGCTATTCTGGGTCTTTTGTTTTTCCATATGAATTTCATGATTGCTTTCTCTATTTCTACAAGAAATGCCGTTGGGATTTTGATTGGCATTGCATTAAACCTGTAGAGAACTTTTGGTAATATCGCCATTTTGATGATGTTAGTTCTGCCTATCCATGAACAGGGTATATTTTTCCATCTTCTAAGATCTTCTTCTATTTCTCTCTTTAGGGTTCTGTAGTTTTCATTGTATAAGTCTTTCACCTCTTTTGTTAGGTTGATTCCCAAGTATTTTATTTTTTTTGAAGATATTGTGAATGGAGTGGTTGTCCTCATTTCCATTTCAGAGGATTTGTCGCTGATATACAGGAATGCCTTTGATTTATGCGTGTTGATTTTATATCCTGCCACTTTGCTGAATTCATTTATTAACTCTAATAGTTTCTTTGTAGACCCTTTTGGTTCTGCTAGGTATAGAATCATGTCATCTGCAAATAGTGATAATTTAAGTTCTTCTTTTCCTATTTTGATGCCTTTAATTTCTTTCGTCTGTCTAATTGCTCTGGCCAGTGTTTCGAGAACTATGTTGAACAGAAGTGGAGAGAGAGGGCATCCCTGTCTTGTTCCAGATTTTAGAGGGAATGCCTTCAATTTTTCTCCATTCAGAATGATGCTAGCCTGAGGCTTAGCATAGATTGCTTTTACAATATTGAGGTATGTTCCTGTTATCCCTAGTTTTTCTAGAGTTTTGAACATAAAGGGATGCTGTACTTTGTCAAATGCTTTTTCCGCATCTATCGAGATGATCATATGATTCTTATTTTTAAGTCTATTGATGTGGTGAATAACATTTATTGATTTCCGTATACTGAACCAGCCTTGCATCCCAGGGATGAATCCTACTTGATCATGGTGCACAATTTTTTTGATAAGTTTTTGTATCCGAGTGGCCAGAATTTTATTGAGGATTTTTGCATCTAGGTTCATTAGAGATATTGGTCTGTAGTTTTCTTTCTTTGAAGTGTCTTTGTCTGGTTTAGGTATCAGGGTGATGTTGGCCTCGTAGAATGAATTTGGAAGTTCTCCCTCTTTTTCTATTTCCTGAAGTAGCTTGAAAAGTATTGGTATTAGTTCCTCTTTAAAGGTTTTGTAAAACTCTGCTGTATACCCATCTGGTCCTGGGCTTTTCTTAGTTGGTAGTCTTTTGATGGTTTCTTCTATTTCCTCAATTGATATTGGTCTGTTTAGGTTGTCTATATCCTCCTGACTCAATCTGGGCAGATCATATGACTTAAGAAATTTATCTATGCCTTCACTATCTTCTAATTTATTGGAGTATAAGGATTCAAAATAATTTTTGATTATCTTCTGTATATCTGAAGTGTCTGTTGTGATATTGCCTCTTTCATCCCGTATGTTAGTAATTTGAGTTCTCTCTCTTCTTCTCTTCGCTAGCATGGCTAAGGGTCTGTCGATTTTGTTTATTTTTTCAAAGAACCAACTTTTAGTTTTGTCAATTTTTTCAATTGTTTCTTTTGTTTCGATTTCATTAATTTCAGCTCTGATTTTCATTATTTCTTGCCTTCTACTTCTTTTGCTGTTGTTTTGCTCTTCTTTTTCTAGGATTTTGAGATGAAGTATGAGATCATTTATTTCTTGGTTTTTTCTTTTTTTAAGGAATGAACTCCAAGCAATGAATTTTCCTCTTAGAACTGCTTTCAATGTGTCCCATAGATTCCGATCTGTTGTGTCTGTGTTTTCATTAATCTCTAAGAATTTTTTAATTTCTTCCTTGATGTCTTCTATAACCCATTGATCATTCAGTAACCTATTGTTCATTCTACAAGTGATGTATTCTTTTCCCTTCCTTCTTTTATCGTTGATTTTCAGTTCCATTCCATCATGATCAGATAGGATGCATGGTATTATCTCTACTCCTTTATATTGTCTAAGAGTTTCCCTGTGACATAATATATGATCTATTTTTGAGAAGGATCCATGTGCTGCTGAGAAAAAAGTGTAACTGCTTGATGTTGGGTGGTATACTCTATATATGTCAATTAAGTCTAGGTTATTAATTGTGTTATTGAGTTCTATAGTTTCCTTATTCAACTTTTGTTTGGAAGATCTGTCCAGTGGTGATAGAGGTGTTGAAGTCTCCCATGATTATTGTATGGTGGTCTATTAGACTCTTGAACTTGAGAAGAGTTTGTTTGATGAACATAGCTGCACCATTGTTTGGGGCATATATATTTATGATTGTTATGTCTTGTTGGTGTATGGTTCCCTTAAGCAGTATGTAGTGTTCCTCTTTATCCCTTTTGATTAACTTTGGCTTGAAATCTATTTTATTTGATATGAGTATGGATACTCCTGCTTGTTTCCGAAGTCCATATGAGTGATATGATTTTTCCCAACCTTTCACCTTCAGCCTATGTATGTCTTTTCCTATCAAATGCGTCTCCTGTAGGCAGCATATTGTTGGTTCTTGTTTTGTGACCCATTCTACTAGCCTGTGTCTCTTGATTGGTGAGTTTAAGCCATTAACATTTAGGGTTATTATTGAGATATGGGTTGTTCTTCCAGCCATATTTGTTTATTTATGTTACTAAACATGGTTTGTTTTCCTCTTTGATTATTTTCCCCCCTTTAGTGTCCTACCTCCCACTGTTGGTTTTCATTGTTATTTTCCATTTCCTCTTCCTATAATGTTTTGCCAAGGATGTTTTGAAGAGACGGTTTTCTAGCTGCAAATTCTTTTAACTTTTGTTTATCGTGGAAGGTTTTAATTTCATCTTCCATCCTGAAGCTTAATTTCACTGGAAACACAATTCTTGGTTGGAACCCATTTTCTTTCAGTGTTTGAAATATGTTATTCCAGGATCTTCTAGCTTTCAGAGTCTGTGTTGAAAGATCAGCTGTTATCCTGATTGGCTTACCCCTAAATGTGATCTGCTTCCTTTCTCTTGTAGCTTTTAAAATTCTCTCCTTATTCTGTATGTTGGGCATCTTCATTATAATGTGTCTAGGTGTGGGTCTCTTATGATTTTGCACATTCGGCGTCCTGTAGGCTTCTAGGATTTGGGGTTCTGTCTCATTCTTCAAGTCTGGGAAGTTTTCTCGTATTATTTCATTGAATAGATTGCTCAATCCTTTGGTTTGAAACTCTGTCCCTTCCTGTATCCCAATGACTCTTAAATTTGGTCTCTTGATGTTATCCCATATTTCTTGGATGTTCTGCTCATGGTTTCTTAACAGTCTTGCTGAGCTGTCTATGTTCTTTTCAAGTTGAAATACTTTATCTTCATTGTCTGATGTTCTGTCTTCTAAGTGTTCTACTCTGCTGGTAGTATTCTCAATTGAGTTTTTAAGTTGGCTTATTGCTTCCTGCATTTCTAGGATTTCTGTTTGTTTGTTTTTTATAACCTCTATTTCCCTGTGTAGTTGATCTTTTGCTTCTTGGATTTGTTTATGTAATTCATTGTTGAAGTGATCTTTCATTGTTTGATTTTGCTGTCTGATGTCTTCCTTGAGACTCCAGATCATCTGAAGCATGTATATCCTGAATTCTTTATCTGACATTCCATCTGCTGCAGCTATTACCTCTTCTAACATTGAGTTTACCTGCATTGCTTGTGGTCCTTTCTTTCCTTGTCTCTTCATACTGTTCGCGTTCCTTTCTACTTAGTGAAACTGTTGTGCTATTGAATTTTCCCCCTATATATTTATATTGGTCTTGTATAGTTGCAAAGTCTCCCTTGCAGGCGCGGGCGGTGGCTCTGTCCCTCTGCGGGCCGCTAGGCTTGTTCTGTGGGTGGTCACATTTCTGTCTACTTTGCAGGTGCATGCAGCAGCACTGCCCCTCTGCAGGCCTCTGGGGCTGTACTGCCAGTGGGTCGCATGTCCGCCTACCTTGCAGGAGTGATTGGAAGCTCTGTCCCACCGCGGGCCACTGGGCCTTTTCTGTCGGTGGTCACCTGGCAGGGGCGGGGGATGGGGGGTGGCTCTGCCCCTCAGCAGGCCGCTGGGCCTGCTCTGTGCGTGGTCACAGTTCCCTCTACTTTGCCGGCACAGGGGGAGGGGGCGGCTCTGCCTCTCAGCAGGTCGCTGCTCCTCCTCTGCTGGTGGGTCGCAGGCCCGCCTACCTTGCAGGAGTGATTGGAAGCTCTGTCCCGCCGAGGGCTGCTGGGCCTTTTCTGTCCGTGGTCACAGTTCCCCTACCTGGCAGGCGCGGTGGGTGGGGGGCGGCTCTGCCCCTCAGCAGGCTGCTGGGCCTGCTCTGTGCGTGGTCACAGTACCGTCTACTTTGCCGGCGCAGGGGGAGGGGGCGGCTCTGCCTCTCAGCAGGTCGCTGCTCCTCTTCTGCCGGTGGGTCGCAGGCCCTCCCACCTTGCAGGAGTGATTGGAAGCTCTATCCCACCGCGGGCCACTGGGCCTTTTCTGTGGGTGGTCACCTGGCAGGGGCGGGGGATGGGGGGTGGCTCTGCCCCTCAGCAGGCCGCTGGGCCTGCTCTGTGCGTGGTCACAGTTCCCTCTACTTTGCCGGCGCAGGGGGAGGGGGCGGCTCTGCCTCTCAGCAGGTCGCTGCTCCTCCTCTACTGGTGGGTCGCAGGCCCGCCTACCTTGCAGGAGTGATTGGAAGCTCTGTCCTGCCGCGGGCCACTGGGCCTTTTCTGTCCGTGGTCACAGTTCCCCTACCTGGCAGGCGCGGGGGGTGGGGGGCGGCTCTGCCCCTCAGCAGGCCGCTGGGCCTGCTCTGTGCTGGTCACAGTTCCCTCTACTTTGCCGGCGCAGGGGGAGGGGGCGGCTCTGCCTCTCAGCAGGTCGCTGCTCCTCTTCTGCCGGTGGGTCGCAGGCCCGCCCACCTTGCAGGAGTGATTGGAAGCTCTGTCCCACCGCGGGCCACTGGGCCTTTTCTGTGGGTGGTCACCTGGCAGGGGCGGGGGGTGGGGGGTGGCTCTGCCCCTCAGCAGGCCGCTGTGCCTGCTCTGTGCGTGGTCACAGTTCCTTCTACCTTGCAGGTGCAGGGGGAGGGGGCGGCTCTGCCTCTCAGCAGGCCGCTGCTCCTCTTCTGCAGGTGGGTCGCAGGCCCGCCTACCTTGCAGGAGTGATTGGAAGCTCTGTCCCACCGCGGGCCACTGGGCCTTTTCTGTTGGTGGTCACCTGGCAGGGGCGGGGGATGGGGGGTGGCTCTGCCCCTCAGCAGGCCGCTGGGCCTGCTCTGTGCGTGGTCACAGTTCCCTCTACTTTGCCGGCGCAGGGGGAGGGGGCGACTCTGCCTCCAAATTTCTTATTTATATTTGCTTCTTTTTCAGTTTTTTATAACAAAGATACTTTTTAACATGAAGAATAATGTTATTACGATAATTTGTACTGAAAGAAGTGCCAGGTGTTTGTGAGAGGAACAACTTCAGCTCTTTCCTGCTAAAGTAACTTATAGGTGCTCACATGGGGCATCTTCCAAGAGGGGAGCATCCTTTTGTTTCAGTTTTTTCTGGTGAGCTGCCGCATCATCTACTGGATGTACTCCCTGGGAAAAGGAGGTCTCACTCCAGATGAGAAGATGAAGGGACCATTAGAATACTGCAGCACCGAAGGAGCTATTTGCTGAGTTTGGGTTTCTTGCCCCTTTCTTAGACATGGAAGACATTTCTCTCTCATCCCTTGACTTAATTCTTCCCTTGACTGAGAAAGACCTGGAAAAAACTCCCCTCTACCAACTTGAAGAAAGTTTCATAGATTCAAACTCTATAGATTTTCACTCCAGGTGAAAGAACGTTTTGGGAAAACTGCAGTACAAACCTCAAAAGTCTTGACACTTAAAGGTAAATATCAGAGAACTGTGTTACTTTTTGAAATTATAAAGTCAAAGCAGAAGCCCCAGATTGCTAATAGTTAGAAAGTAGTGAAGGAATTCCACACTTTATGTAGGGGTTATTTTATTTGAAAAAATAAATTCCATGTTATCTATAACACAATCTTGGTATTTCTTTAACTTAAAAAATGGTTGAGAAAATTATGATCTGTAGTTGAAATAAAACTGCTAATTATTTTACTTTCGACCATGTAATTAAAGACAACTTCTATTAACACTGGCAGCATGCTTACATATCAATGTTACCTTTTGTGATGGACAGAAAGGTCTGCAAGTTGAGTATTCAAACATAGACAGATAAATCATGTTAGTGAATTTTTGAGGACATAGTCATCAATAAAGTATAAGACCAATTACTATAGTACACTGCTTTTCCAATTTCTAATATTTGTCTCATGATCATATGTGTCCTAACCTTCTCCCCTCCCCCATTCTTCCTTTCCCCCTTTCCTCCTCCTCCTTCCTCCCCTTTTGTTTTTTCCCTTCCTCATCCAAACTGTGATTTTAATGGAGACTGGAAATCATAACAGCTTATTCTTGGGCCAGAGATTTTTTTTTCTTCTCACCAGTCTTTTTCTCTTGAGTAGCTGGAATTATAGCTGTGTACCACCACTCCAAGTTCATAGCAGGAACTTTTCTTGATTTACTGGTTATTATCTTGAGAATACAAGCTTAAAGTTTCTTGTGACTATAATCCCCAGCTTGTAGAAAAAGTCTCATATGTAATGGGAGAGAATAGGTTCAAACCGAGAAAAGCAGAGATAAATTACACACACACACACACACACACAAAGTGGGAGGGAGGGCTCATTCCTGTCTCCCCTTTTCCTTTCTATAGTTTTATTACTGATGCCTTTTAGCATAAGCTACTTTGGGTTGGATTTCTACAACTTATAATCAAAGAGTTCTATGTCAATGACCATATTGAGCAATCAATCGGAGTCAGATACGATGGTAGGTATATGGAGTCATACTGATTTTACTTGCTTTTTATTTTATTCCAAAGTAAGTTTGGGTGTTTAAGGAGTGAAGTACTACATCTTCACAAAAGAAGGACCAAACTTCAGTTTCTTTTAAACTGGTTCGAGGAAGAGCTGGAGATGATTAGGACAGGGAGTTTGACTCATAAATAAGAAAAGAGAAGGGAGCAGAGATACCTCACTACAGCACAGCACAGAAGCTATATCTTGAAAAGGAATTAATTTAGAATCTGAGACATCCCACTTTTCATCTGCTCCCAGAAACCGAAATGTGATTGAATACATTATATAGTGATAATACAAAATTTGTCTTTTTCAGATTCTCAGCAAGATAATTTGTGGATCGATTTCTTGCCTATCAATTTAGATAAAGGAAAATGTCTTCCTGTCTTGTTCTCATTATGGGGAGGGTTCATGGAAACCATTTTCCTTCCCTCCAAATATATCATTTTTTCCTCATCTTTCTTAACAGCATGAGGATGTCACTTTTCAAATAGATTCTCATCATCCTGATATTATTTAAAGAGACTATGTATATAATTTTAATATTTTACATTATTTTTATTTTATTTATTTATTTTTGATTTCATTTTTGAAAATTTATTTATTTATCCTAATTTGTTATACATGATAGCAGTATGCATTTCAATTCATAGTACACATACAGAGCACAATTTTTCATGTCTCTGGTTGTACACAGAGTAACACCATTTGTGTCTTCATATCACGTACTTAGTGTAACGATGGCCATCTCATTCCATCATCTTTCTTACCCCATTATCCCCTCTCTTCCTCTCTCTCCTCTTTGCCCTATCCAGAGTTCCTCCATTCCTCCCATGCTTCCCCCTCCACCCCCAACTCCATTATGGATCAGCATCCTTATATCAGAAAACATTCTTCATTTGATTTTCTGTGATTGTCTTACTTCACTTAGCATAATATTCTCCAAATCCATCCATTTACCTGCAAATGCCATGATTTTATTCTCTTTTAATGCTGAGTAATATTCCATTGTGTAATATGCCATAGTTTCTTTATCCATTCATCTAATGAAGGGCATCTAGGTTGGTCCCACCATTTAGCTATTGAGAATTGTGCTGCTATAAACACTGATGTTGCTGTGTCATTGTAGTATGCTGTTTTTAAGTCCTTTGGGTTTAAACTAAGGAGTGGGATATCTGGGTCAAATGGTGGTTCCATTCCAAGTTTTCCAAAGAATCTCCATACTGCTTTCCAGATTGGACTTCTATATTTTAAAAACACATTGAACATATTCGAAGTTAGTCTGTCCTACATCAAAATCTAAGTGCTATCAGTTTTAAAGATCAAGCATTTGTGAGTAATCAAGGTAAAGTGGTGGTACTTTGGGCACTCCACAGGATTCTGAACTTCTGGAATGGTCAGCTTTTTAGTTTCTATTCCAAGATCTTGATCTAGGCTTTCTCTAAGTAAACATTATATTTTGATAAATGACTTACTGCCTGGAGGTGCATCAACCATTACCTTCTATGTGTAACTGAAGTAGATTGTGGACACAGCATTTATTGACCAAGTGGATTTTCCAGATTTTACATATGGTGAAGCGAGATAAGGTATTATTTTAGAGTGAGGACATATGTAATCTTACCCTAATTCCTTAATTTATACACTGTTCCACTTCTTGTTGGGAAGTCTATTGATAAAAATAAAAATACTGATGGATTATATTTTTGGTATTTTTAAAAAAGAGTCCTCCCCTCTCCCTATATGAATATTACCTAAATAATTGCATGGAGAAAAAGTCTTTACATAGTTTAATGTGTCAATCAAAGGTTAGAAATTCTTCAAAGCTGTTGATAGCTCTTTTAATATTTGGTGTGGCAGAGAGTTACCCTGAAAAGATGGGTAACTCTTATTATATTCCTAACACACTCCTAGAGTTGGACAATTCTATCCCTTACATCATTTATTTCCCCTATTTAGAGACCATTGTTCTCCTTTGCATGATTTCCAGTTTCTTTAAGACCATTGTTCTTATATTTTGTAAATTTTTCCTTGTTTTAGGGAATATTTCATATCAGCAGGAAAGAGTGTCTACCCTCTAAGGCAACAGGCATCCTACAGTGTATCGGTCAAAATTTTAAGGTCAAATAGTGAATAAAATGTTTTTTTTCTGTTTTAGCATGAGTTATGAGATGATATGATATGATATGATATGATAGATATGTAGATCCTGAGGTCATATCCTTTCTAATGAAGCAAGGTAAAGAGAAAATAGTGACATTATTCAGCTATCACTATAACAAATCCCTGAGACAATCCACTTATAAAGAGAAAAGACTTATTTTCACTTAAAAAAAAAGACTGTTTTAAAGGTTTAATCCATGATAAGGCTGATCCATTGCTTTTAGGCCTTTGGTGAGTTAGCACATCATGGCAGGAGTGCCTGCTGGAGCAAAACCTCTCATCTCATGCCCAGGGGTTAGAGTCTTACAATCCCATTCAGGTTATGTCCCTCACAACACAGAAACCTTCCACTAGCTCACTTCCAACAGCAGTGCCCTGGGACCAAGTGTTTAACACATGGACTTTTGTGGTCAAAATCCAAACTAAAGCAGCAGTTGAGGTTTGTAGGCACTTCATCACATTTTGTTTTGATTTAGAAAGTCTTCTCCATCCAGTCACAGGTAGCTTGAACTCTATGGGCCAACCCACATAAACCTGAAGTTTGAAGGGACAATGAAAAGTTGCCCCAGACAGGTGACAAAATGCTGTAATGAAGAAGGATTTGATGAAGCTCCTTTTCCCAAACTCTCCAGAAACAGACCCCATGCTCCTAACTCAAGATGAATGTAGCCTTTGAAAGAGGCACTAAATGTCACTCCAGGAAATGTCTCAATCTGGGAACTAAAGGGATAGATGTGAATAATCTTACAAAGAGTGTGGACTCAGGAGCTTATGGCTTGGCTTTCTCAAGAGACCTTGGACAAATACACCCGAGTCTTATTTCTTTATCTAATGTTTTCTTTTTCATATTTGCAGTGCTGAGGACCAAACCTAGTATCTTATACATGGTAGGCAAGTTCTCTACCACTGATCTACACCCTTAGTCTCCCCTTTCTTATTTACAGCTGCCCAACAATCTTCAACGTATTTATATAGTGCATGCTCCCTGCCTCTCTGTGTCTATTTTTTCCCTCTCTCTTCCTGTCCTTTTGTAATGATAATATCAGTTTACAAGGCATATGAGACTGTGGTAGTCTCATTACTTCCCACCTCCACAGAATCATAACCAGCCCCACAGCTGTGTGAATAAGAATTATAATGATAATAAAGTTGCCATTGATTTCCTCCTCTCTAGAGAAGCAATCCTTGAGTTTCTCAAAGCTCTTCAATTCAGAAATACATACTGGGATGTTACCAATATGAGGTTTGGGCTCAGAGCTTACTCCAACAATGTCATTTTCTGAAATGTTCTCCTGTGTCACTGAAATATTTAGTAAGGGATTTGGGAAACACCCTGCAAGGCCGGGTCCAGGACTTACAGCCAAGTAATGATTCTCTTATTGTATGTCATCTGTCCATTGTCAATTCCAGATCCTAGGAGGATGAAACACACATTTCTCTTGCCAAGTGCTTGGTAACCCAATCTAAGCAGAGGGCTTTGAAAGCTCAATAACAATAAACCCCCATTCATTTCATTTCAGTTAATTAGGAATCATCCAGCAGGCTGACAATAGCCCAGGCTGAAATTTACCTTTCTCTGAAAAGGCTTTCTTCCTACACAGTGAAAATTAACTGGGTAAACAGAATGTCAGGTGAATGATGGGGAGGGAGGGAACACCTGAAAGGGAAAGAAGCATTTAATTGCTCTCATGATAAAAACAGCTTTTTACAAACAAGTAAAATCAACTTCAGAGCAGTGGAGAATGGTAAGGACTGGATGCTTAAAGCCTCAGTGTTTGCCCTGGCTCTTTCCTAACTCCTCTGTCACTTAAACACACATTTTCCCTCCCAGGGAAGAGTTGGATCCTCTTTAAAATCAGAAGTTGTTCTGATGACTCTTTGTAACTTAATGTAGTGATAACAATTGATTCTCTCAATTTAAAATAAACCTTAGGTCTTCAGTAAGTCAGGCCACCTACCCAAAGGCTTGTAAGAAATCCTGTTCCCCTCTAGGACACCTGGGTGTTATTATCATAAACCCAGGACATCAGTTTCTCCCAGTTCTGAACTGTTTCCTCACGTTGACAATAATCTTACCAAAAAGTTGGTTCTGACCTTGCTGCTTTCCTTAGGGGGCTCTTGGGCCCGCACATAGAGCCCAAACCTTTTGTGAACCACTTGGCTTTTGCAGTGTCTCCTGTTGCAGTCTTGCTCGACATTTAGGTTGCCTTGAGTGCCAGCCATATTGGCCTATATACTGTTCCCAGAATGTTCTATATACCATCTCAATCTCATTGTGTTTGCATTTGCTCCTCTCCTATTTGTCCTGGGAGTGCTACCAGTCCTCTAAATCTCAGTTCAAGTAGCAGCTCTGCAGTACTACCTCCTTCAAGTATCCCAGATAGAGCTGGTGCCCTCTTCATCCAGTATTTTCATTGGTTGTAGTCACGTAGTACATTTAATCCCCTCCAGCAGATAGTGGGTTCCTTAAATCCAAAGTTTTTGTCCTATTTATCTTTGTATCCTGAAGTCAGCATGGGATACAAAAGGGTTTATTGCATGGTTGAATGAAAACACCTTTTGAAAGTAAAGGAGGTGATTTTATAGCTATTTTATAATTTGGAAATTTCCTTATTTGAGATTGGTTCTCCTCTGATAATTTGAATAGTGAAGAATGCTAACATTTTTAAGGATTCTCTTAGAAACATTAATCAGGAAGATTCTGCCTTGAAATTTTCATCTAAGATGAAGAAAGTGTTTAATTAGTGAACTGAGACAGGATGTTAAAGAAAAGTGAGTTGGAAAATGTCACAGAAAATTTTTTAAAATAATAATTCCATTGGCCCATGATAGATGCTAGTTTATTTGATGTTTGTTAAGCACAACCATAGCTACTTTTCTGCACAACCATTATGGATTGTAATTGATGTTTCTAGAAATAGATGGGTTTTACCAGAATCTGTAAATTTTTGACCTGTGAAGATGTTCATGCAGAGGATAAAGGCCATTGTGATGTGGTTGCTGAAAAGGTAATTTATATACTGAGGAAAGAGTGATTTCAACTGAAAGTTATTTTTTATACTATGAAGTTTTATATTTATAGACTAGAATGAGAGCTAGAAAAGTCTTCATATTTATTCAATGAATTCATGGTTTCTTAATCTCAGCACTATTGAAGTTTTGAATTGGATAATCATTGAAGCAAATATTTAAAAAAGATCATTTAAATAAACCTCCTGAGGAGAAGTTAGGCCTTTAATACATGGTGGTCTTATTATTGGATGTGGAGAAACAGAAAGTGGAATCCCAGTGTTCGGCATATGAAGTTTTATCTTGTAAAGGTGTATAATAGGAGATGCTTTTAGATAAGAGCATGTTATCATGAAGGAAGGAGTTTTGCCCTCTATCCATTCTTGATAATAAGAGAGATTTATCTTACTTCACCCCCTTATTTTCTTGAGTCCTAATGTAGGTGTAACTCTGAGTGTGATGTTGGATTAGAGGACACATATCAACCATAGTCTGCCAAGTCAGAGGACCTACCCATTATATGAGAAGACAAGATGTGAGTATAGATATATGAGTATAGAGGACTAATATTTATTTAGTGCCTTCTATGTTTCAGAACTCATACTATGTACTTTCCTATTTTCAGACAAGGTAGCTGACGCTCAAAGAGATTAAAAATTTTGCTTGAAGCCCTATGCTTAGGAAGAGGCAGAGCTGGATTTTTCCATCTAAATTTTTCCAGAGGCCAAAGCCATTATCTTTTCATAGCATGGGTGAAATATTTCTGTGACAACAGAAGATAGTAGCTAATTAAATGCAATGCCATAGAAGAGCAGAAGATGGAGAGAGTACTTTGATTTGAAATGTAAGAAGAATGCTCATGGAGGAGGACACTTTCAGGGAAAGATAAGATTTGATTTAGCAGAAGGTAAAGTCCTAACTTTCCTAAGCATTCCAGGTAGGGCATATTTTTAATAAAGGTCAGGATAAACATGATAAAAGAATATAGCAGGGAGGCTGGACTGGCCAAACCAAGGACGGTGAGTTGAGTGAGTCTAAGTAGTGTGTGTCTTAAGCACTCTACACTGCTAGCACTTAACACTGCTTGGACTGTAGTAGGATCTTAGTAGTGATTGGTTAGGAAATGTTATTGAATTGATAGGGTGGAAGGCTGGGAAGCTGAAGATTTAGGATCTCAGAATATCAAACTGAGGAATTTGGATTTAGCCTATTGGTATTGAAATGTTAATAACTATTGCTTGTTTCAGCACAAGGGAGAAGTAATAATTATGGTATTTATACAGCACTTACTATTTATCAGATGCTTTTCAAAATACCTTAAACATCATACTTCATTTTTCCTTCACAGCAAATCTATGCTCTAGATGTCATTGTCTTCCATTCCATTTTTCAGTTTGGAAATTGAGGCATAGGGAAATTAGGAAATTTGCCCAAGGTTATATAACTAGTGGGTGGCAGGGCTGGGATTATATAGTAGGAAGTTTTCTAGGTTCTGTATTTATGCTTTTAACCACAAGCCCTATTGTCTCTCAGTGACAATGTCTTAAGGGGTCTTTTTTTCAGGGGGCCATTTTTCAGGTCTCCTTGTAGCCTATGAATCTGTAAACCAGTGGCATTAATAGACACTTATGTAAAGACCTGGGATTAAAAATTAAAAGTTGTTAATTCTTGTCTCCAGGTGTTGTCTTCATTCCCCATCCAAGCACAGGTTTTTCTCTTTCTGCCTGACAAAAACAGGGAAGGCAGAAAAGAAACCATCATCTTCTTAAACATGTTAATGCATTCGCTAGCTCATTAGTCATCTCAGAGATTATCTAAAACACGAGAAGGCTCCATATATATTAACTTTATTATTATCTTTATGATGGAATCTAAATATTCAATATCTGGGTCCAAATGGAAACTGAATTCTGATGCCACACATTATCTTGAATGGGTGAGAACTAAGCACTGACTCTTCATCTGCATAATTCTCTCAGCAAGCCCAAAGCTCGCAGGGGTACATAGTAAGAGGATTTGTGCCAATCATGTAGCAGGTGCTTCATAACACTTAGGTGTTAAATGAATAAGTAGTATCATAAAGTGAGCAGGGATATAGATGTAGAAGATGTAGACAGAGGAACATAACAGAAATTTTGTTTTCATTGGTGTGAAATAAAACAAAATAGATTCTACTTCCAATCTTGGAAATGTTTGAAAAATCCTGTGCTCAAACCAAAGGGAAGTGGTGCAGTGCAGAAATAGGGAATGGGTAGGATTAGGGAGGAGATTCTGTCCTTTTACTTTAGCATGTGGAATCAAGGCAATCAGAGGGACCATCAAATGTAATATAGTTCAGGGGCTAAAACCCCAGCTTTGCTGCTTAATTATCCATAAGGTTCAAGGAGAACCTTTTCAGTGTAGTTGTAAAAATTAAGAAACTAATATATAATGCCTAGCACATGGTAGGTAATTCTTTTTTTTAATTTTTTATTGTTGGTTGTTCAAAACATTACAAATTTCTTGATATATCATATTTCACACTTTGATTCAAGTGGGTTATGAACTTCCATTTTTACCCCATATACAGATTGCAGAATTACATCAGTTACACATCCATTGATTTACATATTGCCATACTAGTGTCTGTTGTGTTCTGCTGCCTTTCCTATCCTCTACTATCCCCCCTCCCCTCCCCTCCCCTCTCCTCTTCTCTCTCTACCCCCTCTACTGTCATTCATTTCTCCCCCTTGTATTATTTTTCCCTTTCCCCTCACTTCCTCTTGTATGTACTTTTGTATAACCCTGAGGGTCTCCTTCCATTTCCATGCAATTTCCCTTCTCTCTCCCTTTCCCTCCCACCTCACATCCCTGTTTAATGTTAATCTTCTTCTCCTGCTCTTCGTCCCTACTCTGTTCTTAGTTACTCTCCTTATATCAAAGAAGACATTTGGCATTTGTTTTTTAGGGATTGGCTCGCTTCACTTAGCATAATCTGCTCTAATGCCATCCATTTCCCTGCAAATTCTATGATTTTGTCATTTTTTAATGCAGAGTAATACTCCATTGTGTATAAAAGCCACATTTTTTTTTATCCATTCGTTTATTGAAGGGCATCTAGGTTGGTTCCACAGTCTTGCTATTGTGAATTGTGCTGCTATGAACATTGATGTAGCAGTGTCCCTGTAGCATGCTCTTTTTAGGTCTTTAGGGAATAGACAGAGAAGGGGAATAGCTGGGTCAAATGGTGGCTCCATTCCCAGCTTTCCAAGAAATCTCCATACTGCTTTCCAAATTGGCTGCACCAATTTGCAGTCCCACCAGCAATGTACAAGGGTACCCTTTTCCCACATCCTCGCCAGCACTTGTTGTTGTTTGACTTCATAATGGCTGCCAATCTTACTGGAGTGAGATGGTATCTTAGGGTGGTTTTGATTTGCATTTCTCTGACAGCTAGAGATGGTGAGCATTTTTTCATGTACTTGTTGATTGACTGTATGTCCTCCTCTGAGAAGTGTCTGTTCAGGTCCTTGGCCCATTTGTTGATTGGGTTGTTTGTTTTCTTATTGTCTAATTTTTTGAGTTCTTTGTATACTCTGGATATTAGGGCTCTATCTGAAGTGTGAGGACTAAAGATTTGTTCCCAGGGTGTAGGCTCCCTATTTACCTCTCTTATTGTTTCTTTTGCTGAGAAAAAACTTTTTAATTTGAGTAAGTCCCATTTGTTGATTCTAGTTATTAACTTTTGTGCTATGGGTGTCCTATTGAGGAATTTGGAGCCCGACCCCACCGTATGTAGATCGGAACCAACTTTTTCTTCTATCAGACGGCGTGTCTCTGATTTGATATCAAGCTCCTTGATCCATTTTGAATTAACTTTTGTGCATGGCGAGAGAAAGGGATTCAGTTTCATTTTGTTGCATATGGATTTCCAGTTTTCCCAGCACCATTTGTTGAAGATGCTATCCTTCCTCCATTGCATGCTTTTAGCCCCTTTATCAAATATAAGATAGTTGTAGTTTTGTGGATTGGTTTCTGTGTCCTCTATTCTGTACCATTGGTCCACCCGCCTGTTTTGGTACCAGTACCATGCTGTTTTTGTTACTATTGCTCTGTAGTATAGTTTGAAGTCTGGTATCGCTATACTGCCTGATTCACACTTCCTGCTTAGAATTGTTTTTGCTATTCTGGGTCTTTTATTTTTCCATATGAATTTCATGATTGCTTTCTCTATTTCTACAAGAAATGCCGTTGGGATTTTGATTGGCATTGCATTAAACCTATAGAGAACTTTTGGTAATATCGCCATTTTGATGATGTTAGTTCTGCCTATCCATGAACAGGGTATATTTTTCCATCTTCTAAGATCTTCTATTTCTCTCTTTAGGGTTCTGTAGTTTTCATTGTATAAATCTTTCACCTCTTTTGTTAGGTTGATTCCCAAGTATTTTATTTTTTTTTGAGGATATTGTGAATGGAGTGGTTGTCCTCATTTCCATTTCAGAGGATTTGTCGCTGATATATGGGAATGCCTTTGATTTATGCGTGTTGATTTTATATCCTGCCACTTTGCTGAATTCATTTATTAGCTCTAATAGTTTCTTTGTAGACCCTTTTGGGTCTGCTAGGTATAGAATCATGTCACTGCAAATAGTGATAATTTAAGTTCTTCTTTCCCTATTTTTATGCCTTTAATTTCTTTCTTCTGTCTAATTGCTCTGGCCAGTGTTTCAAGAACTATGTTGAACAGAAGTGGAGAGAGAGGGCATCCCTGTTTTGTTCCAGATTTTAGAGGGAATGCCTTCAATTTTTCTCCATTCAGAATGATGCTAGCCTGAGGCTTAGCATAGATTGCTTTTACAATATTGAGGTATGTTCCTGTTATCCCTAGTTTTTCTAGAGTTTTGAACATAAAGGGATGCTGTACTTTGTCGAATGCTTTTTCCGCATCTATCGAGATGATCATATGGTTCTTATTTTTAAGTCTATTGATGTGGTGAATAACATTTATTGATTTCCGTATATTGAACCAGCCTTGCATCCCAGGGATGAATCCTACTTGATCATGGTGCACAATTTTTTTGATATGTTTTTGTATCCGATTCGCCAGAATTTTATTGAGGATTTTTGCATCTAGGTTCATTAGAGATATTGGTCTGTAGTTTTCTTTCTTTGAAGTGTCTTTGTCTGGTTTAGGTATCAGGGTGATGTTGGCCTCGTAGAATGAATTTGGAAGTTCTCCCTCTTTTTCTATTTCCTGAAGTAGCTTGAAAAGTATTGGTATTAGTTCCTCTTTAAAGGTTTTGTAAAACTCTGCTGTATACCCATCCGGTCCTGGGCTTTTCTTAGTTGGTAGTCTTTTGATGGTTTCTTCTATTTCCTCAATTGATATTGGTCTGTTTAGGTTGTCTATATCCTCCTGACTCAATCTGGGCAGATCATATGACTTAAGAAATTTATCGATGCCTTCACTATCTTCTAATTTATTGGAGTATAAGGATTCAAAATAATTTTTGATTATCTTCTGTATATCTGAAGTGTCTGTTGTGATATTGCCTTTTTCATCCCCTATGCTAGTAATTTGAGTTCTCTCTCTTCTTCTCTTCGCTAGCATCGCTAAGGGTCTGTCGATTTTGTTTATTTTTTCAAAGAACCAACTTTTAGTTTTGTCAATTTTTTCAATTGTTACTTTTGTTTTGATTTCATTAATTTCAGCTCTGATTTTAATTATTTCTTGCCTTCTACTTCTTTTGCTGTTGTTTTGCTCTTCTTTTTCTAGGATTTTGAGATGAAGTATGAGATCATTTATTTCTTGGTTTTTTCTTTTTTTAAGGAATGAACTCCAAGCAATGAATTTTCCTCTTAGAACTGCTTTCAATGTGTCCCATAGATTCCGATATGTTGTGTCTGTGTTTTCATTTATCTCTAAGAATTTTTTAATTTCCTCCTTGATGTCTTCTATAACCCATTGATCATTCAGTAACCTATTGTTCATTCTCCAAGTGATGCATGATTTTTCCTTCCTTCTTTTATCGTTGATTTTCAGTTTCATTCCATTATGATCAGATAAGATGCATGGTATTATCTCTACTCCTTTATATTGTCTAAGAGTTGCCCTGTGACATAATATATGATCTATTTTTGAGAAGGATCCATGTGCTGCTGAGAAAAAAGTGTAACTGCTTGATGTTGGGTGGTATATTCTATATATGTGAATTAAGTCTAGGTTATTAATTGTGTTATTGAGTTCTATAGTTTCCTTATTCAACTTTTGTTTGGAAGATCTGTCCAGTGGCGAGAGAGGTGTGTTGAAGTCTCCCATGATTATTGTATGGTGGTCTATTAGACTCTTGAACTTGAGAAGAGTTTGTTTGATGAACATAGCTGCACCATTGTTTGGAGCATATATATTTATGATTGTTATGTCTTGTTGGTGTATGGTTCCCTTAAGCAGTATGTAGTGTTCCTCTTTATCCCTTTTGATTAACTTTGGCTTGAAATCTATTTTATTTGATATGAGTATGGACACTCCTGCTTGTTTCCGAAGTCCATATGAGTGATATGATTTTTCCCAACCTTTCACCTTCAGCCTATGTATGTCTTTTCCTATCAAATGTGTCTCCTGTAGGCAGCATATTGTTGGGTCTTGTTTTGTGATCCATTCTACTAGCCCGTGTCTCTTAATTGGTGAGTTTAAGCCATTAACATTTAGGGTTATTATTGAGATATGGGTTGTTCTTCCAGCCATATTTGTTTATTTCTGTTACTAAACATGGTTTGTTTTCCTCTTTGATTATTTTTCCCCCCTTTACTGTCCTACCTCCCACTGTTGGTTTTCATTGTTATTTTCCATTTCCTCTTCCTGTCTGTAATGTTTTGCCAAGGATGGTTTGAAGAGATGGTTTTCTAGCTGCAAATTCTTTTAACTTTTGTTTATCGTGGAAGGTTTTAATTTCATCTTCCATCCTGAAGCTTAATTTCGCTGGATACACAATTCTTGGTTGGAATCCATTTTCTTTCAGTGTTTGAAATATGTTATTCCAGGATCTTCTAGCTTTCAGAGTCTGTGTTGAAAGATCAGCTGTTATCCTGATTGGCTTACCCCTAAATGTGGTCTGCTTCCTTTCTCTTGTAGCTTTTAAAATTCTCTCCTTATTCTGTATGTTGGGCATCTTCATTATAATGTGTCTAGGTGTGGATCTCTTATGATTTTGCACATTCGGCGTCCTGTAGGCTTCTAGGATTTGGGATTCTGTCTCATTCTTCAAGTCTGGGAAGTTTTCTCGAATTATTTCATTGAATAGATTGCTCATTCCTTTGGTTTGGAGTTCTGTACCTTCCTGTATCCCAATGACTCTTAAATTTGGTCTCTTAATGTTATCCCATATTTCTTGGATGTTCTGCTCATGGTTTCTTAACAGTCTTGCAGAGCTGTCTATATTCTTTTCAAGTTGAAATACTTTGTCTTCATTGTCTGATTTTCTAACTTCTAAGTGTTCCACTCTGCTGGTAGTATTCTCCATTGAGTTTTTAAGTTGGTTTATTGATTCCTGCATTTCTAGGATTTCTGTTTGTTTGTTTTTTATAACCTCTATCTCCCTGTATAGTTGATCCTTTGCTTCCTGGATTTGTTTGTGTAATTCATTGTCTAAGTGATCTTTCATTGTCTGATTTTGCTGTCTAATGTCTTCCTTGATACTCCAGATCATCTGAAGCATGTATAGCCTGAATTCTTTATCTGACATTCCATCTGCTGCAGCTGTTACTTCTTCTAAAGTTGAGTTGACCTGAATTGCTTGTGGTCCTTTCTTTCCTTCTCTTTTCATACTGCTTGCGTTTCTTTCTGCTTGGTGAAACTGTTGTGTTTTTGAAATGTTTTTTTCCCCTATATATTTATATTGCTCTTGTATAGTTGAAAAGTCTCCCTTGCAGGGTCGGGCGGCGGTCTGCCTACCTTGCATGCGCGGGCAGCGGCTGTGCTCTCTCCTGACTCCAATTGGAGTGTCGTGACTACCACGCCGGCAGGTCACTGGGCCTGTTCCGGGTGTGGGCGGCGGCTCTGTTCTGCCCCTACTCCAATTGGGGTGACGAGTGTACCACGCCGGCAGGCCACCGGGCCTGATCCGCCGGTCGGTTGCAGGTCTGCCTACCCTGCAGGCGTGGATGGCGGCTCTGCTCTGCCTCCCCTCCAATTGGTGTGACTTGTCTACCACACCCGCGGACCGCTGAGCCTGTTCCGGGCGTGGGCGAAGGCTCCGTTCTGTTCCTACTCCAATTGGGGTGACGTGCCTACCACCCCTGCCAGCCCTTGCGTCTGTTCCACCGGTCGGTCGCAGGTCTGCCTACCTTGTGGGCACGAGCGGCAGCTCTGCTCTGCCCCTACTCCAAATGGGGTGATGTGTCTGTCGCACCGGCAGGCCACTGGGCCTGTCCCGCTGGTCGTTCGCAGGTCTGCCCACCTTTCGAGCATGGGTGGTGGCTCTGCTCTTCCCCTACTCCAATTGGGGTGTCGTGACTACCACGCCGGCAGGTCGCTGGGCCAGTTCCTGGCACGGGCGGCGATTCTGCTCTGCCCCTACTCCAATTGGGGTGACATGTGTACCACGCCGGCAGGCTCCTGGGCCTGATCCGCCCGTCTGTCGCAGGTCTGCCTACCTTGCAGGCGCGGGCGGCGGCTCTGCCCTGCCCCTCCTACCACGCCTGCGGACCGCTGGGCCTGATCTGCAGGTTGGTCGCAGGTCTGCTCACTCTGCGGGCACGGGTGGCGGTTCCGCTCTGCCCCCACT
Organism: Marmota monax; assembly: GCF_021218885.2. Lineage (NCBI taxonomy): Eukaryota > Metazoa > Chordata > Mammalia > Rodentia > Sciuridae > Marmota > Marmota monax. The sequence goes on along the minus strand of NW_026695236.1, from coordinate 2,855,020 downwards.
CCAATTGGGGTCACGTGACCACCACACCGGCGGGGCCTGATCCGGGCACGGGCGAAAGCTCTGCTCTGCCCCTACTCCAGTTGGGGTGACGTGTGTACCACGCTGGCAGGCCGCTGGGCCTGACCCGCCAGGCTGTCGCAGGTCTGCTTACCTTGCAGGCACGGGCGGCGGCTCTGCCCTGCCCCTCCTACCACGCCCGTGTACCACTGGGTCATGGGTCTGCCCACCTTGCGGGCATGGGTGGCGGCTCCGCTCCGCCCCCCTCTCCAATTGGGGTCCCGCTACCTCCACGCCGGCGAGCCACTGGGCCTGCTCCAGGTGCGGGCGGCGGCCCGGCTCCTCCCCTCTGGCTCGACTACAAATCGAGAGAGACTCGGGTGTCTGTGCCTCACCCTCCCTACCTGGAGACCAACTGTTTCTGTCGCCGCTGGTATTGATGAAGTTCTCTCCTCCACCGCTTTCTGATGACATCAGATCTCTGCCATGTTGGTATCCTATGCGAATGGCAGCATTTTGTTCCCTTTGCCGGGTAAACAAAGCAACGGGTGATTCCTGACCGGTCCTCAGCAGGACCCGGACCGAGAAGCAGTTTCCGCGGGCTCCTTAGCCCTGGGCCAGGGCAGCTCCGGGAGCCGGAACTCGGCCGCTCCATGCTTGGTGTATGCTCTGATAAGAGCAGGCTCCAAGAAGCAGTTTCCACAGGCTCCTTAGCCCTGGGCCAGGGCCGCTCCGGGAGCCGGAACTCGGCCGCTCCATGCTCGGTGTATGCTCTGATAAGAGCAGGCTCCAAGAAGCACTCAGGCACTGAGCCTGAGTAATCTGTCTGCAAGCCGCAGGTGAATGGCAGCCTGAAATTACCTGTTCTATGGCTGAATGAGCTGCGGTCAGTCGAAAACAGGGATGGTGACGTCAGCTCTCCAATATGGTGGCCGCTGGCTTCCTCTGTGGTCTGACCGGTGTGGAGAACCGAGATGGACCGCTTCCTTCCCCCGTCTCGAACCCAGAATTCAGCACTGAGTACGGCGCTTGCACGGCTGGCAGAAACTGCAGCGCTGTATCCCTGCGCCGCTGTCTCCTCGTTTCCCAGCGCGCTGCAGACTCTAGCCGCGGGGCGATTTGCTGAATAAGCAGTGTTACCCTCCGTGCAACAAATCTCTCGCGTTTGAGTCCCCGTAGCCGATCCTCGTGCAATGGAAATCCTTCCTCCAGGTTCCGGAGCACCCCACTATTGCTGGAAATTCCTAAAAAGATAGCCTTTAGCAGTCCTGACTCCTCATACTCCCACACAGTGACGCGGCACACGGGGGCAATGCACTCCCCTCGCTGCCATCTTCTTCCAGGTAATTCTTAATGGTAATTTCAGTTTTCTCTTAAATTAGAAACCACTTAGTAACTCATTCATTTAACAGGGAGACTTGTCCACAGAGAGGCCAACATTCTGTATGATAAAGTGGGCAGAGGGAAGATCATGTTGGTCCTTGAAGAACAGACTTTATTGTAGAAAACAGGAGGGAGCTATTGAAGATTCTTTTGGGAGAGAATGATAGGAACAGATCCATTTTTCATCTTATTTACACTCTAATTACCATTATCTCTCTTCGTCCCCTCTTCTCTTTTCCTCATTTTTTTTTTCACATTATAGTATTCTACAATTTTTGTGAAGCTTCCATTTTCATTAGTTAATCTGATCCCCAAAGAAACATACTGGTATATGTATTATTACTACCTGCACTTTACCAGTTGGGAGACAGAGGCTTGTACACTTTTCCCAAGGTGAGACAGCAAGAGGAAGAACTCACACTTGAACCCAAATTGAACCACTCCAAGTTGTCCTGTTTCTTCCACGCTCCACTTCTATCATAGGAAAATAAAAATCAATATGGAGCTTGTGTGTCATACACTCACCAGGGAAAAATACAGAATGACTCTAACTACCTTGCTTTCAGGCCATAAAAGTAACCTTTAGACCTAGAATAATCTTATTTTTGAGTTTTGTTTCAGTACTGTTACAGTCTGTAAACAAGTCAGGATGGCACCTGGCATTTTGCTAGAGAAATGTTAGAGTCTGTAAACAAGTCTGGATGGCGCCTGGCAAAATGCCAGAGGGAGTGGTTTGTGAAGTAACGCCAGCGAGCCATTAAGTGTGGAGATTCCTTATTGGTTGACTGATGTATCTAGTTTATGCTAATTAAGATAAGCTGTGTGGAATGTATAAATACCGCTCCTGTCCTACAATAAACGGCTCCCACTCCTGCTGTATCAATCTACACAAGTTGTTCGTCACCCCCCGGTTAGTTTGCTACAGCCGACTGCGGCACAGTACTATTTATCAGTAATTGTTCTCTGAGTGTCTTTCTGATGACTATCATTTGATTTACAGACCCAATGAAAAAAGAAGTAATTTCAAACTGTTATTAGTTCACAAAATAGTACTCTTTTTTTTAAAAAAAACTGTGCCAGTTTTGCTCCTGGTTCAATATCTTTAAAAATGTGTACTTTCTGGAGTCATATCTTTTGTAGATAGTGTTCTGTTCCATTTAGTGTCACAGTAAAATCTTAGTTTAGTTTAGCATTCTTACTAAATCCTAGTTAGTTTCTCATAAGGTTCACTGAACCAAATGGCTTACATCTTGGTAGCTACATAGATTTCAATTCTCTGTCTATATGCTGTTAGACTGGACAAGACCTCAGGAATTCTTAGGTCTATACCCTTGTCATACAGATGGAGACACTGAAGCCTCAGCAGGAGAGTATAATATCTCAGTGTCTGAAGTGAAGCAGCAACGGAGGCGAGAGTCTGACACCGGTGGCCTGGGGTCAGCAGAACAAATGAAACCTGGGGGTGTATGACATGCAGAATCTCGGACCTCACTCCAGACTTCCCGTAGCGGAATCTGAAATGTAGCAAGATATCCAGGTGATTTGTATGCACATTGAAGTTTAAGAAGAATGGTTTTATGACATTGCACTTTTGCTTGTACAGGTATTTGAAAGTACTTGTGCTTTAGGGTGAGGATGAGGTAGAGTTGGGGCTTGAAAGAAAGAGAGAGGGAGGCATAGTAGAAAAAGTAAGAGGAGGAGCTGAGGGGAACAGGAAGGGAGAGAGGAAGAGAAAAATAATCGTAAATGGATTCCCAGGAAGTATGGACTGGAAAGGAAGTGCCTGCCTGATGTCCTTTACACACTTGATAAATGGCACTGGAATTCACAAGTGAAATCTAGGGAGGGATACTCATCTTCAGGACAACTTTACATAAATGGTAGATCAAGCATAAAAGGGAACAAGATCTTACAGATAGAGAAGGAAGGCACTAATATTTAGAAGCTGGCTGACACATCTACCATCCAACAAAGACCAGGAGTTAATGTGAGGGTCCCAGAAGCCAGAAAGTGTCTTAAGTTTTTTGGTTAATGTTGTCAGATAATAAAGAAAGATCAGAAACATAAAATTGAAAATTCTCCCTTGCATTTTACAGTTGGTAGGCAGTGGATTATTTGGCTTGCTGCCCCACCTCCCAAGAACTCTTCCTCCCAATTCCAGAACCTTTCATTGGGCAGTGGTGTCAAATGCTGACTTCAGACCATTCCCATGGTGGAACCTTCTGCCAGCAAATGCCTCATCTGCCATGCTCTGCTGCAGCTTGATCTGGACTCTGTCCTGCCTCAGTCTCTAACTTTTTGGCTCTGGACTTGCCTATCTGTCTGACCCTTTTCCTGTTCCTTTGTGTTTACTCCATTAGGCCAGCAGTGGCTCATAACTCAGGAAATGCTTGGATTGATCTCCTCTATCAGACTTTTTCTATTCACCTCAATTCCCAGCACATATTCCTGAAGTTGAAATTACCCCAGCTATGAAGTTCCCACCCAGAATGTCTGGAGGCGTCAAACTCTGTTTACAACATTTCAGTTTAATGTTATAGGAACATCTTTCCCTTTGAGTAAGTAGATTATGGTTTAAAAATAAGCTTCAGGGAGCAGATGAGCTCCTAGAGAGAAGTCCAGATTTGCCCTTGGTGATAATGCTTAGCTGATGTACCAGGAGGGAAGTATTAAAAATTTAAGCTATTTATTCCAATGCAATTGTGAATATAGAATTCTTAATATGGCTTTTGGGCATCAGCACAATTCTGGAGGGAAAGGGAAACATTTTACAACTTTTTTGTAATTTTATTTTAAACAGCTGGTAGGATGTAGACTCCTAGTTACTGCTTTAAAAACAGAATTATTGAAAGCTATTGCAGAATGTCTCCAGTTGGTGACACCTCTCTCTCTCTCTCTCTCTCTCTCTCTCTCTCTCTCTCTCTCTCTCCACCTCCATCTTTCTTTTTTATGTTGAATTGCCTGGAACTGGAGACAGTAGTGATATCTTGATGTCCAAGACATTAGCAGAGCTATGAAAAGTCAGGGGAGGAAAGATGTGAAGAACAGATGATCTGTCTGATCCCTTTTCTGCTTCTTTGTGTTTACTCCAACACAGCCAAATTCATTGATAATCAGCTCATAGTAATGCCTTGTACCAAGCACTGGAGGTGCCTTCTAATGTTATCTTGTCTAGTTATCACAAAACTGTATGGAATAGGTGCTATCCCAATTTTGTGGATGAGTCTCAGCAAAATGATATAATTTATTTGCTGCAAGAGACAAGATTCAAATTCACTATTTATTGATTCTGTGTTTAACAGGAGCATTTTAAATCTTGAGTTGTAGTTGGTGGAAAAAGAGTGAAGGAGCATTTTCTTTATTTCCTTTATAAAGTATTACAAGCAGATGCCTAATCTGTTTCACCGGAGGTAAGGTCATCCTAAATCTGTCATTCAAAGAAAGAGCTACAAGATGCTGTCTTAAAGCTAAACAGCTCCTGGTGACAAAGACAGGTTTCAAAACCTTAAAAGAAAAGTTGTGGCTGCTCTTAGCCCTGCATTTCCACTTATGCTGAAGCAGCTATTTATTACTCTTGGAATGATGAGTTGCCTTAGTGACATGGAGTCATTATCTTCAATAAGTGCTCAAGTTCATCTAAGAGGTCACTGAGGTGCCATGAGCCTCAGCTTCTCCATCAGTAAGTTGGGAATAGCAAAACTAACCCATGAGGTCATTTGGTGTTTGAATGACATAAGAATATAACTTATGTGGTCATTTTAGTAATGAGTAAAGAAAAAAAAAACATGAAGCATTGAAGATGGTTGCAGGTCTTGAAATTATAACAAAACAAAGTCATGATATAAAAAAATAAATTTTGATTCATTGTATGTAAACAAATTTTAAGTATTAGGCCAATTCAATGATTAAAAATGAAAAGAAAGTGGCATAAACTAAAGAATAAAACAAAATTCCTGAAACAAATGTAAAAAAAAAACTTGTTTAAAGCTGTTTTTTATAATTGCTAACTAGTCCAACTGAGTTTTATAACTATTTGTGTCATTTGTATAAAAACTACACTTTAAGTATAAATGAGGCAACTCAAAAGTGAGAGACGTATAATATGTTTTAGGTTACTGAGCTAATTGAGTAACTATTAGACCTTAACACTAGTTCTTTAAATCTTATCATGAGTTGTCTTCTTTTTACTGTATAATGATTAGCTTATATTTCTTCTGAAGCAGTGATTGTAATGAGTTTTATCAGAATGTGTATGCCTGACTCTTTTCATAATTGCAATGCAATTTAATAAATATTTAGTGCTTTATAAATATAGGACATAGAACTATAGGATGCAGACTGATAATTCATGAAAAATTTATCTTCTTCAAGTGCTCAACTTCAAATAAGTCTCATGAGGGTAGAGACTGTCTTATTCAAGTTTTGCATGTGTAGACAAGACAGAGAGTGGTGATTAAGAGGTTAGATTGTATAAGGTAAGATACAAATGATGGGTTAGACAAGGCCTTGAACATTTCTATATTCTTTGAAGATACTGTGTTGAAATAACGAAAGCCATTAACCCAGGATGAATGGCAGATGGAGATTTAGAGTCATGGTAGACTCTGGCTTTAATTGTGCCTAGTTAGGTGAGTGTTATTATGGCCTTCTCATTGTGTAGACACTCTTGATTTTGTTAAAAGTTCTTTACTGGACTGTAATAGGCAGGAACTAAAGAAAATCTTTGTAAAGAAGATAACAAAAATTGATGGAAAGGTATAAAAGACAGACTTAGGGTGGTGATAGGCAGGGTATTGACTTTGTACATTTTACAGTTTTGACATTTGTTGGAGGATTACTTTTGTTGGGTTCCTTCCACGGGCAAGGTAGCTAAGAAGGCAACAACAGTGAAAATATGTGCTTGACTGGCCCCTTGTATTTGGTGTGATGGGCAATTGCAACATTCCCTTCTCATGTGGTAGTGCCAAAGGTGGAGGACCTGAGAAGGGGTTGCCTTAGATTCTTCTTCAGGGGCAAGCACAGTCATGTGCTTGGCTTTTGTGGGATGAAAAACAATAAGTACCAGTTTAAAGAGCCATGAAAAGAGAATGGTCAGAAATTAAGTGAGCAGACTCAAGACTAGAGGCCTGGCTCACTCATTAATTAGCTGCATGATCTGGGGGAAATCATGCTGAGTTCCGCTTCCTAAAGTAGACTGAAGAATACCTTATCTGCCTGATGTGAGAACCAGAAGAGATGATGTCTGTGAATGTGCTTTATAAGTCCCAAATTGTCCTATAACATAAGTTACCTCTATCTGTGACTAGGTAAGTATTGTTCTAGGGCAGAGAGAAGCAAGGCTGTATCATAGCTAATTGTATTTTATTTAAAATATGAAATTGTGTCTACTGGTAAGTACAGAGTATATCCTTTATAACATTTTCCCTGAAATGATCCTTCACTTTTCTGAAGTCTTATCCACTGTGGTCTTAGCAGAATTTTTAGTAAAATTTGAAGACTGATTGTCCAAAATGTGTCATATTTCTATTTTGGTGTAGTATTATTTGCCTTTCTATATAGGCCCACAACTTTCTTGATTATATTCAAATCAGTCAACTATTAAAAATGGTTCTGTCCAGGTTGTGGGGAGACCCCAATGGTGGAGCTCTTGCCTGGCATATGTGAGGCACTGAGTTCCATCCCTAGCATTGCAAATATGAGCAAAAAAAGAAGAAGCCTGCCTGCTATTATTCCTTCAAGACCTATCAGGAAACTGCCAAAGAACCTTACAAAGCAAACATTAGACACTGGAGGAAAAGGACAGTGAATTTTCTTCCCTAGATTTCTAGCTGCCTCTGGTGGGTTAATTAAAAGTTGACCACAACTATCATAAGAAAGAAAAATGGAGACAGAAGATAGAGATATTGAGCCTTCTGGTTAGGTGGCTCTTAGTCACAAGCTGAGCTAGAACAGTCTGTTTTCTATTGGGAGTTTGTTTAACAATGTACTTGAAGTGGAGAGCTCAAAAAACAGGTACCTCAGAAAAAAAAGTTCATGGCAGTAATACAGGATGGAAATGCTTGGGCCAAGAAAGTGGGATATTTCTGTTGCATTGGTAACTAAATATGAAAACTTCAAGAAGCTATAAAGATGATTTAATTGCGATTCTGGCATTATGGGAAATAACGATGAAGCAGGATTTGTAACTTGAGGTAATTGTATAAGCCATCTTTAAAATGCTAGAAATGAGAAGGGAATGTGCTAGTTATTGAGCAACACTGATTTCTGAGGTATTGACTGTGTCTATAAGTTGTTGATTTACTGGTCGTTAAAGAACTGGAACTTTTCTATACAAGTGGGATTTGTAATTATAGTAAGAAAGCCAAAAAATTGGAAAAGCTTTTGTCTCCAATTTTGCATCCTTTGCTTGTTTTTTTTTTTTTTTTTCCTAGAGGGGTCAGGTGAGTGACAGATAGAGGTGTGAGAGTATAAATGCAAACCACTCTGACAGCTACTGTAAAGCAAGCATAGCTTATGCTAAAGTATTTGTACTAAGGAATTAACTGCTGTGCCTGTCTTAAATCCAAGGTAGTTATATGATCATATAACATGCCTGCTGCCTAGCAAATAGAACCCCATATTTGTATAGTGTGGAATCACATAATATTGATTTGAAGTATTCTAACGTGAAATATTTCCAGATAAACTTTAGTTGAGGATGTTTCTTAATAATTCTAAAGATCTTAGCTTTCATATGTCCAAATGTGTTAGACCGAAAGATGGGCAGAAAAAGGGCTTAGTGGCCTACTCTATGGTTACAGTCCCCAAAGGTCCAGCATAGGACTTTGGCTAGTGAGAGCTACAGCATCAGCAGAGCATTCAAGATATGAGGTATCTCTTAACTATGTACTTCTGAGCTGCTAAAGATTGAGTTTCTTGTAGCTCTGTTCTAGAGTTAGGCTCTTTCACTCTTGGTGCCTCCACACTTGCCATTCCTCTTTGATTTATCCGGTGAGTGGTTTTTTTAGACTTCTGAAGTGGACCATTGTTCCTTTTTTTTTTCTTTTTTGATGCACAGAAATGTCAAATATCTTTCTATTCTTTGAGTGTTCTTTACTTTCAGACGTCCAAATTCTGAAAATGGGCTTTCTCGGTCCCTCTCATGTGTATAACCCAGGCTCCTACAGTCAAACACCCTCTTACCAGTCTTAGAATCAGCTAAAGTTATGCAGAAGGGGCTGGGGCATGGAGCCACTCTGGTGTGGGATGATCCAGTTTTTGGAGGTAGCAGTCATTCAACTCACATGGCCAAGTGGCTTCCCTGGAATCCTAAGGAAGCAGCAATGGTGTCTTCAATGCATTGGTGTTGTGATGAGATTTTGGGGTGTTATTTCTGGCTGCATAGACTCATAGAAGATCCATGAGCTTTCTTCTGATAAATTGGTTCCTAAAAATAGCCAAATGTGGTTCCTGTTGTAACCAGGAACCCTGTGCAATATGCTCAAGACCAAGTTCAAAGACATCACCTCTGTAGCTGTCCCTGATTTTTCTAGGATGAGTTTATTCTTCCTCCCACTGGGCTCCTGGTGCTTCATTTGACAAGACATGGTAATTGTTTATTTAAGGGTCTGTGCTCCTTTTGCCCATGCCCAGCACAGTGCCTGATGCCTGGTGGTCTCAGTAAGTGTGTGTGAGATGGAAGAGTAGCCACAGTGATCTAAAAATTAGCTTGCAAACCCTTGCTTAGAGAATTTGGAAGAGACATGAAGTGACTGTAAAGGACAAAGAAGTTTTTCAGGAAATTCTGCATTATACTTTATTTACATCCTCATCAGATTGGTATCAGATTCTTTCTAGGTCCCCGATATCGAATACTCACACCTCATTTACATTCATCAGTTTCTTTAACTTTTACTGTTTGCAGTACTGAGAAATGCAATGCTTTCCCTAGTAATGGGCTTGAATGAACTTGTTGGAAGCTATTGTGTGTGTTTTTTTTTTAATGTCAGTTTTTAACTGATAGCAGCACATGGATATCACAGCTGAAGTTTGTAATACTGAAGCAAAGAGATGAATATTTTAAAACTCATCTCTGATTTTCTTCCCTGTGCTCTTAAATGCAGGTATACCCAGCTGCTACTTGTTTTCTTCTGTGCATGTATCTTAGTTTCCTTGTCTCTTTGCAGATATGGGATTTTATTCACCACTGTTTTCGTTCTGCATGATAATAATGAGCCTTTCTGTGGGGTGCAAGAAGATCTATCTACCACAATTATTCCCTTTCCAAAACCTCTTTTCTATTGTCTATCCACAGTTAACTATATTTCCTTCTTCCTTACCCTTTGGCAACATTATACTATAATATGATCATAGTTTTATGCATTTATAAGCAAAATAGTGGAGAGGGATGCATCTCTGGGTGGCCAAGAAATACTGTAACAAACTATAATCCCTTAATTATGTTAAAACGCCTGTCTGAAATCTTGGCATTTCAGCACACATCCAAAAAAAGGGAAGCAGGTTATCACCTAGATAAAATGGTACAATTTCACCTCACTGTACTCTCTTAATTAATTTCAAGGTAAAATTCAAAGGGACAAAGAAAAGGTGAAACAAAAATGAGACACTTCAAGCCTGTTCCATTATTGTTTCCTGAACTCAATAGTTCTTAAAACTGAAGGCAGGATCCAGGTGCTCTCATGCCATTAGTCTGGGAAGATGTGAGTGGAGGTCATGCTGTAGAAGGGCACTAAAGCATGCATTTTTTCATGAGAAATTAATTGCCAGTAGCATGTGAGAACAACTACAACAGTTAATATCCAGAGCATGGAAGATACCAACATGGGAAAATGGTCACATATCTGCAAATACAGGAGAGCTGTGCTACATGAGATTAGATTCTTTCTTCACAAATGACAGAAGACACTGTGAGGAGAGAATCTCCAAAGCTGTATTGTCGTAGTTCTGCTTAAATATTTTTTACTTTAAATTCTGAACAATGTTCATAGTAACTGAGAATTTGTTTCAAAATAAGATAGTGGTACTGGTAGTGTTTCCAGATTTGGTGGCATACCACCCAAGTTAAGTTTGCTTATTTTGAGAATCTGTAGAAATAATGCTGTATATTGAAGATGTGAGTTTATCATCCAAAGCTTGAGGCACAATTAAATCCTAAACGCTAAATGGGGATTCAATTATGTTCTCTCCATCCTATTTACTAAAGCAGAAAATTGGAATCATTAGTCTTAGAACAGTGTTTCTCCCTTGTGGGTAAGGAGTGGGCAAAGACATGCTTTCCCCTAGGAAAACACAATTTCCCAGCGGGTGTATAAAAATATATGTTTAATATAAAATTTTAAAGTTGAAATGCCACAGAGATATATTGTTTTTATAATGTAAACAACATCAGGAAACTAAGTGAAACTTCATGGCTAATGTGAATAGATAATGTTCTCAACTTGTCTTTGGAGCTGAGAGCAAGGCCTCTGGACATAATGCAATGGAGCAGAAGCTCCGAGAATGGGAGGAAATTTTTATGTTCAAGAGGGGACATGGGTTTAAAAACTAGTGAGAAGCATGGTCCAATAACAGGGTCCTGTACAGCAAGTCCTATAGAAGATATTATGCTTATCTTTCAATTGAATGGAAAATTCAATTTAGCTGAGACTTACTGAGCATTTTGATTAATAGAGGACCAACTGTCGCATATCTGTTTGTTGGTTGTTTTCTTTCTTTTGCAATAACTATTTGGGGTAGTACATAGACCTTGTCTTTATGTAATGGGTCTGTTTGAAGCCAGAGGGATTCTTCATGGCACGGCAGAATTCTTCCCGTGCTGGGGACAGTTTGCAAGGACATAAGAAAGAAGAACTATCAGGAACAGATGGCTCTTTTGATTTGATTCTTAACAAAATGGGGTAATAGAGTGTTCACTAATGCTTGGAATCTGTTACATTTATTTTCTTGCTTTGCTCAGAGGAAACACACAAGTAAGAAATGTCTTTTCTTTCAACTTTTCATTTCTCACTAAGCTTGTTAGGAGAAGAAATGACATTAAGGAATTCTGTGTAAGTGTTAAATTTGTCCCTTCTTTCAAATCTAGCACTGTTTAAGGTTATAAACCATCAAGGGAATTTGAGAGAAGAAAGAAAAGGCTGTAAGCCATGTAATGATCAGATAGTTTGAAGAATAGTGGTTTCAATCATACTTTTCTTCAAATTCCAAGATTTCATGCCTAAATTAAAATGCAGAATCCTTATTTCCTCCTTTACTTTTAAATTTACACACACACACACACACACACACACACATATATAAACATATATTTTGTACCAGAGATATTGAACCCAGGCGTACTTAACTACTGAGCCACATCCCCAGTCCTTTTCATTTTTTAAAAATTTTTTAAATGTTGAGGCAGGGTCCTGCTAAGTTGCTTGGGATCTTGATACATTACTGATGCTGGTCTCAAACTTGCAATCCTCCTGTCTCAGCCTCCCAAGCTGCTGAGATCACAGCCGTGTGCCACTGTGCACAGCCAAATATTTTGATTTTCAAAATATTTTTCAATGATTTTATTCACTGCATTTGTTGGAAATATGCCCTCTGATATGTATGTAGACCATAATTTTATTGCATATAGTAGGAATACCATGCTTAGCAGGGCTCTCTATTCAATGCTGGGTTTCTTAATTTAGAGGGACTTGTAGAAATACCGAAGCAAAAAATATTCATAAATAAATTAAGGGATCTGAATTAAATGAAGAGGCCCCAAAATATACTGCACATATACTCAGGTGAATTTGCCATGTGAGGGATCTAGAGCAGTCTTTGTCACAGGCAGTCTGAAGGACACTAATAGTTCTGCTATGAAAGAAGTCACTTCTGTGATTAGTTAAGTACCTCTTGGTCCACATGGCTTCCGGGATATTCCGAATTCTTGCTGTGACAGGTATTGCAACATGAAAATGCAGAGCTAGAGGTCACATTACAATATGGGTTTGTTCTATAATGCTTGGCCCTGGAATTATGTAAACTTACTAGAAGAAGTTGGAAGCTAGTTTGTGTAGTCTGTGGAATGTTTCTCCAATTATCGGACATATAAGATAGTAAACAGGAGTCAAGACAGGATGGATTAGGGATCCTTGTTGCAGGCCCCGCCCCATCTCTATTAGTAGAGATGACATGAGCCTTAGGACCTCCCTTTCATCCTGCCCCATTGCATAATCAGAGGAGCTAACTTACCCAAAGTATAAACAGAAAGATCCCGTTTTTTTTCAAAAGATTGCCCAATCATCCCAAGTAGCGTGCACAGAGATTTGGTGCCTGTGCTATAAGCATTATGGGCAAAGCACAGGAATCTGTCAATCTCCCCTGGCTTAAACATAAACTGCTCTTAGCAAAAAACCTTCCAAAGGCCAACAAAGAACTCAGAAGCTCACATAAGCCCAGAACCCCTCTGAGTCAGTGAGCAGTCGTTTTTGTCACGGCCTTGCTGCAAAGTTGCATTTCTTCCTCCAACAAACTCTCAACTGCTTCTCTTTGTCTTGGTGAATTCTCACTCTCTGCACACCAGCCACCACCCAAGTCTCAAAGCAAGAGTCAGTTCTCCTGATGCCTATTCAAAACCACCATAATAGAAAATAATGTTCCATCAACCATGCTATAGAAAGGTTTCTATTTTTTCTTTCTACACAGAATCATGCTACAAAATTATTATCTGAAGAGACAAAGAGTAAGAAGCAAAACAAACCCCCTCCCCAAAAAAAACAAACAAAGTGAATGAAATATTAGAGAAGTAGATCAAGCAGTTACCTCAGTAAACATAGCATGGATCTTGTTTTTTTTTTTCCCCCACATTTTTAATATTAGTGGCATTAACTTTAAAGTTTATACAATTTTAAGATATCAATTTTATTGGGATTTCTTTTAAAATTATAAATCCATTCTTAATTTTATAGTTAATTTCCCATTTATATTTTAACATTATTTTTCTTCAAAATTATCCACCCACAATTACATAAACTCCAGGTCCCTCCCAATCTTGAATGTGTAACTGTGAATATGCTATCCTAATTTATAACAGCAAATCCCAGACTCTGTGTCTCTTAGATGTGTGAGCAAAATCTGAACACACTGTGAGGGGCATTTCTCAAGTGTCTCTGGGGGCAGTTCATTTGTTTTGCTGGCAGCATCACCCTTCTCACAATCTCCCATTAGTAAGTCTGGGCTGGATTTGAGCTCTGACAGGGCTCATGATTAAGTGGCTCATCCAATATTTTGTTCTCAGTGCTGTCCAAAAGGATTAATTCAACATAATTTATCAAGCAGGGAATATATATTCTTAATTCAAATAAGCCTAAGTAAGAGTAAATCATTCTTGGAGAAAAGTTCTTAGAGAAAATAACTGAGAATAAAATACAGTGGAAAAGGATGTAAGGACTCCCCTCCATTAATAAAAAGAGTAGTTTTGTTTGCATTGGTTGCTGGCCTGTTTTAACTAAGTCTCATCCTATCATTTGAAATACACTTAACTATAGCAATGACAAAATAGAGTATGCAATTCATCATTCAGCTGTAGTTTGCCCTCAGAACATAACAGAGCCTTAGTACTTTGGTTTCTAGTGAGTGATTTCTCTTTGGGGCTTTGTAAGAACTCAGATTCCTTTAGTATAGATATCAATCTTAATTGACTGTACATGATGACAAAACACAGACAGTGGGACAGAGAGGAAGGGCAGCTAAATAGCTCTGCTTGAGTGAGTTATAACTCAACACTTCCTGGAGGGGAGAAGCCAGCAGAGCAATGATGGTGTCTTTGTCATGGATCTCAGGGTAATAAGAAGTGCTCCTCTTCTACAAATGACAGACTCTGGAAGTCTTAACCTCACACTAGACTTCTGAGTTCTGTCATGCTGTGAACTGTGCATCTGGAGGACCTGTGACACCAATGAACATACCTGTGCCGTGAACACATTCAGGCTGCTGCCTCCTCTATGTTTATAATCTCCAGATTCTATTCAAAGCCTCTATCTAACTTTCTATTCTCTGTCCACTGAACAACCCAACTGCATTTTTTTGTAACCATTTTTCCTTCTTATGTTGTATTGGTTATTACAGTGTCTGGCACTGGGTGGGTTCTCAGACATTTGTGGAATTAATAATGATCATTTTACATTAATGATAGCAAATAAAAATTGCTTCTAATGAGAGAAATATAGATTACATAACAGAGAAACAATAGTAGGTACCATATATTAAATGTCAAACTGTAAAGGTTGGGCGAGCATCGGAGGAAGAGACCACCAAGAGACCGTCTCATGCAACAGCAAAGGGTTTATTGGAGGACCAGCATGCTGGGGCTCAGAGTTCACTTTGGAGGAGCAGAGAGCAAAGAGCCCCAAGAACAGCTTGAGCAGAGCTTATATAAATTCTTTGGAAAGGGCAGGGACTTCACATACAGCATAACAAATCATCACACGCCGCGGGAAAATCAAACAACAACTCTTAACCATGATTAGTACATTCACTGGCGGGAACAAGTAGGGTAGGGGTGATTGGTCAGCACAAAGAAGGGTATACATTTGAACTGACTGGCTTAAGCCCTGAGGTGTGTACGTGCCGGACTGCAGGGTTTCTGGGTGTGTGTGGGGGGTTGTTTTTACAGAGCAACCAGATGGTCAGGGGAGATGTCAACATGCATTTCAGTGGCTTTTCCGGGAGTTGTTTTTAACTTCCACATGAATTTCAGGTTCCAAATGCAACTTAACAGAACTTAAAAACTTTACAAAACTTGAAACAAATCTTATCCTTTACATTTCAATTTCTTTAACCTTTCAAAACATTCAACATACGTTTTTTAATCTGCACAGAAACCTTATAAAGTAGCTATAATTGTATCTATTTGATAGTTCCGAAACTGAAACACAGAGATATTAAGTAATATATTCAAAATAATGCAGGGAAGATTAAACAGGTCAGATATTTGGGTGAAGGGTAAATGCTGTTATTTATGTATTCATTCTCTATAAATAAAATGAAGTTTCATATATATCACATAAGTAACTATATCTAATGCATCATTCATGTATATGTAGGCATGTGTATGGATATTCATATGTATATGAATCCATTTCCCTCTGAATCAGAGATGGCATCTATTTCATATTTGTCTTCCCAAATACAAATATATATTTGGCTGCCTGAAAAGCCTTTCCTGGCATCTATCTGGACTTAGGACTAGTAGAATGTGCAGGTGCTTTGATTTCAGCAGATTAATTCAATTGTATTTAAAACACCTAATGTTCAGTACAGTGAAGAAACATACTACATTGGAAATGGTTAGATTTTTATTTCAAATGCAAAAATGGACACATTTAACACTGTAAATGAAAAAAATGCACTCACTAAATGTGTTATAGCTTTGATGATGATCTACCCATGTACAGAATAGTTAAGTTATTGAAAAGATTAACATACCTTTCCTTGAAAACAGAACCTAAGTAAAAAGGTTGAAGGCAGATAATTTATTTGGAATATGATCCTAGTGCATGAGTGAGGGAGGAAAAGAATAAATGAGGAAGAAGGAAAACTAATACAATGATGCTAATACAATGGCCAATGCTATGGGTGACTAGTTGCTTAATCCATGGAGGTGGGTGTATCTAATAACCACTCATATTAGGGGAGAAAGGCGAAGCACTATCCATCAACTCTTCTCCTTGTTGGCTGAGGGTGGACCCACATGGTGTAAAATCCCCTGAGCTCTGAATTAGGACAATGTGTGTGAGCCCGGTGGGGGGAGGCCCTCTTCAATGGAAGCCTGCAGAAGCTGCTTGCTGCAGGGGTAGCTGGAGGGCTTCCAGTGGTGTTCAGGAAATGTCAGATACACTCTGACATTTAAATTAAAATTAAAATGACTTTATGAAAATAGATTTGCACTTAAGAAATAAAGAATACGCAGGATATGTTGAGCAGGGCAAAAATGTTCTATTATCACATTAACATGAGGGACAAATCACCACTAGCTTATGGAGAAGAAGTAAATATAAAGGATTTTATGCTACAGAAACATTTCTGATAATGTCTAGTTCATCCAGAAAACAAAAGCACAAGTCTATTGGTTATGCTAATCTCTTATAGTCTATATTAAAATAATTTTTATAGATAAAGTTTTGTCACAATCAACAATGTCCTGAACTTAATCTTTTGTCAGTATTGATGATATTATTGTTTATTTTTGTGGAAGTAATGAAGTACAGTGACAAACACAGATACTGATAAAGCTTAATCATTGACCATAAAAATGCTAGCTACTTAAGCTGGTTTATTACTTTTTTACATTAAATGATAATTTCAAAACTCTAGCAAAAATAGATTAGGAGTATGAATTATACTAATATTCTTTTAATGTTTTAGAGGAAGATAAAGTACATTTCTTATATTTAATAAGAAAAGCTAGAGATTAAACAAAATCTATTAAAATTGAAGGAAAATTGTGAGGAAGAAGAAAAGAAGTTTTAATTAGCAATTCAACCATATATCCATTTAGATCTTTGGTTTTTATTTGTGACCAACATTGTCATAACCACACAGTTCTTTATGCATCAAAAAGTCATACCTGACACCTGTATAACACAAAACAGGTGAGCTAGAGAAAAGCATAATAAATTTATTTAATAAAAGTTTTACATGGCATGAGAGTTTTCAGAAATGAAGGTTCAATGATTCAGGGAGAACTATTTGTATTCTTGCTTAGGTTTGGTGAAGCATGAATAGTTGTGTAAAAGCCTGATTAGACAAAAATCCAAAGGGGATAGACTGAGGGGCATGGGAATACAGTGAGGCCTGTATGTTCAGAATTTTCTTGGCCTCTGTGTAGCATTCCTTCCTCCTGGGTTGGGAAAGACCCCCTTTTGAAATGCAAGTCTTCTACTTGCTATGAGAAAAGGGAGGTCATGGAATTTCTTTATGGTCAGTTCTTACATAGAAAGGCAGGAGGAGGATAGAAAAATATTTATAGCTTTTATGGCTGGCTTTGGGTAGTGGAATTCTAGCTTTCAAGGCGTGTCTTGGTAGGAAAAGAGATACAAGAGTCAGGAGTATAGGAGAGAACAGAGAACGATTTTGCTTCTGAGGTCCTTCCAAATGCCCTTCAGTTATAAGTACCCTGCATGCTAATGAGTCATACTTTAGGGTATCATTTTCAGGGTCTCAACATCATAATTACAAAATTTAACTTTCACACCTGTTATTTCCTAGAAAATTTATTCTGTTTTAAGCTGGATAAATTTGGTTCAGGTGACATATATTAATTAGCTCATGTGGTTGGTGAAGAAAAGATAGATTTTTAACAATAGCTTCTCATTTTCTATTGCCGTACTGGTTTTCAAAAAATTTCTAGGCAATAGCATTGTCTGTACAAATGAAAAGAAAGTGCTGTTTTGAAGAACTTAAGTTGATTATGACTTTGGAGCACAATTGCCCCTTATATTCTTGTTTTCCCCACCTGTGTCTCAATTCAAACCCTAATGACAAAGAAGAAAGGGGGACTCAGTGAAGTTACCACTTTGAGTCAGTTCTCTCTATATTCAAATTCACGTGAGACCAAAGGTAGGGGAGGAGGAAGATTGTTACTTATACCACTCTCCACACAGAAGTTGACTTACACATCTATGACCACCTTCCTCTGAAAAGCTAGACTTACTTTCTTTGTTTCTGAACCTTGAGTCTGGTGTAAATTCTTGCTGTTATCCTTATTAAACACAGGGATTTTGGAATCATTCCATACTTGTTAGTGTCTCCTGGTTGGCTATAGGATCTGCAATTGCACACTAGGTACTCAGCTATTACTTTTTCTTTTGGTGTGAATCACTACTCACGTATATTCATCTCTCTGGGTGAGGATTCTGAGGCCCGTGGTTTTCATGCATTGTTTTCCCACTGCCACATAAACTGAGTTATCATTTCATCATTTCTTATTTTTTCTTAAGTGTCCTCAGTTCCTATGGTTTAGAAAGAGGAGAAACATTTCTCTGTGTGAATGGAATAAATTTTGAAAAATTACTTTTATCTTCCATCATGTCATCTTTCAGAATTTAGTTTGCTAAAACCCCCAAAGATCCTAGGACCTGCCCAGCCCAATTGAGCACAAATCTGTGGTGGATGATGACTATTTTTCTCAGTTCAGTTAAAGGTGTTATTATTTCATATCTCTGCTGAAGAGATACCAAGAAATTAATGATGTTTCCTGACTCTTTCTTTTTTTATTCCTAGATATCTTTATTATTTTAAAAATTGTTTTTAGATATGTACAATATCAGGATACACCCTGACATAATCACTAAAACATGGAACACAACCCGCCCCAAATAATTTCCAGCACTTCCCCTGAACCCTGCTCCCCTCCCTTCACTCCACCAATCCCTCTTCAACCCATTTACAGTTTATTTATTTATTTTTTTAGTACCTTTTGGATATACCCAATGCTGAGACCCACCATGCCACATCTATGTATGCACATATGAAAGTTCAGTCAGATGCATTCCACTGTTTTCCCCTTTTCCTGACCCTTCTTTCTTCTCAATTCCCTTTATCTACTCTACTAAGGTTTCCTCTATTTTGATGAAATTCTCTCCCTCCCCCTTTTCTTTTTTAAAAGTTGTGTGATGTTTTTTCTTTGCTTTTACATTCCAGTAAATAGATGCTGTCTGGGTGATAAAGCAAATTCTACAAAGAAGAAATAAGAAGACAGTAAGAGGAAATGTATCATGAAGGACCCAAGAGAAAGTGCAGTTATAACTCAAGGAATAAGCAGTGTGGCTTCACAATGCCTCAAGTGTTTACAAACTGTGGAAACATTTTTGCTTCTTATTATCATATCACTGGTAATTACTCACTCACGGATGAAAACTCATTTATTCTTCTGAACGTCTTTTCTCACCAGAGTTCCGACTCAAGGTTCATGTGAGAAGGAGGTATGTTCTATTGCCTGTTATGAAAGGAAATCATTAACCCTCAGTTTCTCAGCTTTGAGTGTTCATAATGAACTGGTGACACAGTGTATTTATAATTGATTGCATTGAAATTTCATCTTCATTAGTCTCCTTTTCTCACTTTTGATTCATTATTGAAAGATCTCTGACAAAAATAGCTATTTGGTTGATTGGACATAGTTGAGTCTCCCCTTGTTCTAAGAATCTGACTTTGGGGCACTTTTTTAAGCCCTAGAGTCTAAGTAAGAAAGTCTAAGGAATAAATCCTTCATGATATAAACACAACTTGCCAGAGTAAGACAAGGAAAATTCATGCCATGGAATTCCAAAGAAGCTAGAGGGAGTTGTGCTCACCTAATAGTTTCCTGCTAAAGACAAGAGGTAGTGGGAAAACCCAGACTGAAATTCATATTCCAGAGGCCACATGGGATAGAGGGTGAGTATCAAAAGGATGAATTAAAAAAGGCAGAGGAGAGAGAGTATTGAGGTTACAGAAGTTATGCAATTATTATTGAATTCCTCTCCTATAACATAAAAGTTAGTATTATAGTAATAGAATGGTTTAAAGCATGGGGTAGATCAAAGATGATAGACAAGGGAAAAAAACATAGAAAAGGAAAGGGTGTGAAGGAAATCTAAACATTTTTGGAAGAAGGCAGATAAGGCCTCTAAGACATGATTGCCATGTCTTAGAGGAATAAGAGTGCTCAAATAAGAGTAAAAATTAGGGCTCATTAAGGTCTTTAACTATAGAATAAATTTTCAGAAGCATCTTAAAATGATTTGTTTCTATAAGATGGATCCAGAAGAATGGTCTATCAACATGTCTGCAGCATACTGGACACATGATTCTGACAAATGGAAGTGGACTGAGGGTCCAGAGAACTGGTATTTTCCCACAGATTTATTCCATTCTAATGTCAGAAGAAAATTTAAAAATAATTCAGTGGTAAGCAGAGATAGATACTATGTGAGACTTGATATTTCAGGAGAGCAAATTTTATAACTTAGGTGAGCTGACTCACTGATGTTTAGAAACAACCCTTAAAACATCAAAAGGGAAGTTGGTATGGAACCTGGCCTCTGTAAACACATGATTTCTCAAAAATCATGCCCTGTGAAGACCATTTTGAATCATGAGTAGTTATGTGACAGAAAAGTACAGAACAAGTGAAACCATACCAAGTAAAAAATAACGTAGAACACTAATATGTTAGTTAACTCTTTGTCACTATGGCAAATACCTGAGAAAAACAACTTAAATGAGGGAAGATTTATTTTGGCTCATGGTTTCAGAGGTTTTAGTTCTTGGTTTCTGGTTCCATTGCTATGGGCCTGTGGTAGGACAGACATGGTGGCTAGGAAGCAGAGAAAGCAATGAAGAGGCTGGGGACAAGACATACTCTTCCAGGACATGACCCCAGGGATTTACCTACTTCTTTCAACGAGGCTCCACCTCCTACAGTTTGAACTACCTCTCAATAATATCATAAAATTACAAATAACTGATGAGATTAAAGTCGTTGACCCAATCACCATCCCAAATTTTCCACCTCTAAACACTGCTGCTCCGGGGTCCCAGCCATCAATATATGAGCCTGTGGGGAACATTCTAGATCCAAATCATAACACCGTTTCATTCACCCTCAAAGGCTCATGCCCAACTCACAATTAAATATGCATTAAGTCCATCTTTAAGACTCTCCATAGTCTTAAAAGTTCCAGTATTGCTCAAATGTCCAAGTCCAAAATCTCTTCTGAGATCCGAGGCAACTCCTAACTGTGAGACCCTGTAAAAACTAAGAATCAAGTTTTATATTTCAAATATCCAAAGGTGGAACAGACAGAGTAAATATCCCCATTCCAAAAGGGAGAAATAGGGGCACAGAAAAAGGGTTGGATAACTTGGCATGATCCCAGCAACTCATAATGCTGAGACATGAGGATCACAAACTTGAGGAAACTTACCAAGATCCTGTCTTAAAATTAAAAATAAAGGGAATGCCTTCAATTTTTCTCCATTCAGAATGATGCTAGCCTGAGGCTCTAGCAGTCAGAGAAATGCAAATCAAAACCACCCTAAGATACCATCTCACTCCAGTAAGATTGGCAGCCATTATGAAGTCAAACAACAACAAGTGCTGGCGAGGATGTGGGGGAAAGGGTACACTTGTACATTGCTGGTGGGACTGCAAATTGGTGCAGCCAATTTGGAAAGCAGTATGGAGATTTCTTGGAAAGCTGGGAATGGAGCCACCATTTGACCCAGCTATTCCCCTTCTCGGTTTATTCCCTAAAGACCTAAAAAGAGCATGCTACAGGGACACTGCTACATCGATGTTCATAGCAGTACAATTCACAATAGCAAGACTGTGGAACCAACCCAGATGCCCTTCAATAGACGAATGGATAAAAAATAATGTGGCATTTATACACAATGGAGTATTACTCTGCATTAAAAAATGACAAAATCATAGAATTTGCAGGGAAATGGATGGCATTAGAGCAGATTATGCTAAGTGAAGCTAGCCAATCCCTAAAAACAAATGCCAAATGTCTTCTTTGATATAAGGAGAGTAACTAAGAACAGAGTAGGGACGAAGAGCAGGAGAAGAAGATTAACATTAAACAGGGATGAGAGGTGGGAGGGAAAGGGAGAGAGAAGGGAAATTGCATGGAAATGGAAGGAGACCCTCAGGGTTATACAAAATTATATACAAGAAGAAGTGAGGGGAAAGGGAAAAAAATACAAGGGGGAGAAATGAATGACAGTAGAGGGGGTAGAGAGAGAAGAGGGGAGGGAAGGGGAGGAGAGGGGGGATAGTAGAGGATAGGAAAGGCAGCAGAATACAACAGACACTAGTATGGCAATATGTAAATCAATGGATGTGTAACTGATGTGATTCTGCAATCTGTATACGGGGTAAAAATGGGAGTTCATAACCCACTTGAATCAAAGTGTGAAATATGATATATCAAGAAATTTGTAATGTTTTGAACAACCAACAATAAAAATTAAAAAAAAATTAAAAATAAAAAGGGCTGGGAATGTGACTCAGTGGTTAAGTGCCCCTGGGTTCAATGCCTAGTAACAACAACAACATGGGACAAAATCATGATTGAAACCCAGCAGAGTAACCACCAAATCCTGTAGCTTCATGTTGGTATTCAAGGTACATGTTGGCAGGATGTGTACTTGACAGGACTGGGACAGTCCTGCCTCTATGGCCTTGTGAGTTGCATCCCATGTGGCATTTCTCTTGGGCTGGCTGTGCTCACTGTCTATAACTTCCTTAGCAGATAGCCCACGTTCCTGGCATCTCGAACTTCTTAGGATTTCTATTGCAACTTCAGTTGCAGTAGAGTCTTAGTGATGGACTGAAGCTGCAATGGAACTTCATGTGTTACCCTCTCTGGTTGCCTGCAAGGATTCTGAGCCTGTCACACAATACCTCATCTTCCAGGACTTCCTTTGAAATTCCTGTGGAAACCTCTGTGACCTTGTAACTCTTGAATTCTTTGGGCCTTAAAGATCATCACAACAAGGTTGATGCCACCTGCAGGAACAGGAGCTGGGCTCCTCTGCATCATGGCTGTGCAATCTCTCAGTGCCTGAGCTACTGGGTGCACTATAATGAATTCTAGGGAAACAACTTCCTAACTGATTTTGTGTGAACTTTCCAAATAGTTTTCACTTGTTCATCATTGATGCTACAATAGATGTGATCTTACTGGGTTTTAAGAATTTTAGGTGCAAAGTGCTTAATTTCTCTTTTCAACAACCACACCTTAATTTGTCCCAATTTTATGCATGCTTTTCTGGACAAAATCAAGATTTTCAACTCTTTCCACTCTACTTCTTGTTCCTGTTACTTATTATATCTGGCTAATTTCCAAGCAACACCTGTGTCACTGCCTAAGTGTTGTGAGGCCATGAAATTTCTTCTGCCAATTTAAATAGTCTATCACCTTTAATTTCAATGTCACATGTCACAGTCTTGGGATATGAACAAAATATATATACGTTCTTTTTCAGAATGTAACAAGTGTGGCCTCTACTCCAATGCCCAACAGAGTCCTCATTCCCATCTAGCACCTCATGAATACAGTCCTTACTGTCTTTAATATCAGCATTCTGGGTTTTCAAGATCACACCAGAATCATCCTTAAAGTTCTGTTTACAAAATTTCAAAATATCTAGTCTGCATCTCCAAACTTTTCCAAATTCCTCTCACAAATCAATTTCAAAAGCTTCTGAACCACATGGTCAGATGTAGTCACAGCAATGACCCCACTTCTCAGAACCAGTTTTTCTGTTCTTTGGTTTTGGAATTTTGACAAATACATGAGAAAACTTAAAGGAGGAATGTTTTATATTTGCTCATTGTTTCAGGGGTTTCAGTCTATGGCCGGCCAGCTAGCTCCATTGCTTTTGGCCCTAGCCAGGGCAGAACATCATGGCAGAAGGGCATAGTGGAGGAAAACTTCTCACTTCATACTTTCTGGAAAGGAGAAAGTGGGGAAGGGGCCAGGAGCAAGATATTATCCCAAAGGGCCCAGTATTTTAATTAGGTCCCACCTCCTACAGTTTACACCATCTCCTAATAACACCATCAAATTATTAAATAACATATGAGGTCAGAGCCTTCATGATACACTTGCTTTCTCAAAGACCCATCTCTGAGCATTGCTGTATTGGAGATCAAGCTTTCAACACATGAGACTTTGAGGGACATTCCAGATCTAAGCGATAACAGATTTGCTTCTCGTGTATCCCTCAGATGTTCACGTGTTGGAAAGTTGGTGTGGCAATGTTGTGGTGAGAATTTTAAGAGGTGGGGCCTAGTGCAAGGTCATTAGGATATGGGAGCATTGCCCATTAGAGGGGATTATTGCTGGTCTTGATGAGTGAGTGAGTTTTTATGAAAGCAAGTTATCATAAAAAGAATAAACATGGTCACTGAATTTTTCTGGCTTCCTGTCTTTCACTGTGACTCTTCTCCCCTTCTAAATAAACCAATTTCCCTTCTGCTTCTCTGTCACATTTTATAATATAGCCAGGGGTGTGCTTATCAAAGCCTGAACAGATGGCGCTTCCTGATCTAGGATTTAATCCTTCAAAAGTAAGTTTAATGATCCTCTTTTCTTCATGTATTACCCAGCTCCAGGCATTTTGTTATAGCAACAGAAAATAGACTAATACAGGTATAATTGAGGGAAGAATTCCAATGAGATTCCTAAGTTTCCTTTATTATCTGAGAGGAGGGAAGAGTTTTTGAGTAACTTTAGACTCTTTTGTGTCATACTAAAAAGAAGGAACAAGGAATATTTACTATCCAAACCTGGAGAGGGAAGAAAATAAACAGATAAAATACTAATAATTTAACCAAAAGTAGGACAGGAGAAGACAGAAACAAAAGTTTAGGGAAAATTTTCAGTGACAAGTTTAGATGTGGCAATTTTCATTAAATTACTACAAAACAATTTATAGTAAAATTTTCATGGATGCATTTTGACTTCACTAATAATGTGGAGGCATTTTCATTTTCATGTCAATATGGCAGATTCTTTTGATGAAGTGAAACAAGAACCATTATCTATTCTCTTAGAAAAGGACTGAACATCAGGACTGGAGTTGGAGACAGCAATCCAATGATGAGGTGTTGGGAATGGTGCAGATATGACTCAACTTCAGTAGCCCAGTGTCCCTTAAACCAACTCTTGGCCTCTGGAAGGAGAATGTGGTCACTGATTTGGGAGAAAATTCTTCACTTATATTGAGAACTAATTTTCTCTAGTTATCCTCATAAGTTTGATTAAGATAATTGCAGACTTGGAAATTTGGGATTTATCCCTTAGATTTTCTGATTCACAGAGCACAGGTGTGACTATCAACACACAGAACCCTGTCCTGGGGAAAACAACAATGATGGTTGGGATGCTGTGGAGTTGAAATGTCCACAATCTGGAATGAAAAAGAAGATGAGAGATAAGTGGCTTTCCACTCTGAGAAAAGAAAAAAAAAAAAAACAGAAAATGTCTGAAAGTAATGTTTTCTTTTCCAATAATGGGAATGCTAGAGGGAGAGGTTAAAGAAAAGAACAATACTCTAAAGTGCATGAGAGTCACAGAGATGAGGCTTCAATATTGTGCAACCATACCCCAGTTAACAGAGGGCCCAGGAGCTACTACATTTAGGCTCTAGGGACCGACCTTTTTTACGCATCTTCTCTGCCTATACACCTCTTAAATTTATCTCATTCTGTCTCAGAGTTTATGTCTCTGATCTATCCATTAGACTTGAATCCCATTTTACAGAGAAGTTAAGTAATTTGACCAAGTTTTCATAGGTGTTTAGAGATGAAACTAGAACTCAAGTCTAAGTTTTATCTGATATTCAAATCTGTGCACTTTATACTGTTCTAAAGTGCCTCCAAGGGTTAACATCACATATTTTTTAAATTGCATACAAGATCCAGCATTGTCAAAAACTCAATTGTAATTAATTAATAAAGGTTAAAGGAACGAGAGAGAGAAGGAAAGTATGAAGAAATAGATTTATGTTTGGGGAAGCCCACCAGCCAAGAAAAGACGGACGTAGAAAAAAAATACTTCTGAGTTCCTTCTGAGGTACATTTCTTCTATGGGGGTCATACACTCCAATGTTTTGTCCATATAATGCTGTATTTTATGGATGAGCCCTTGTGCATGCTGGGCACAGTAGCTTCTGTAATTTTTGAGCTGAATTCACCACCAACAGTTCTGACCACATTTACTAAGTCCAGGTTTCACCCATCTGGTTCTGAGTTGGCCATCTTCACTTCTGTGCCAAGTCTATGCTGTGTGGGTATGTCCTAAATTGAATGCTTCATGCCTCTGCCTTTCTCCAGTGATTTCACTTATCTATCTTCAAATCCTGTCTTATTTGGGAACTTATCCTTTTTCCTTGCTTTTAATGTCAATCACTTGCTAAGTTCTGAGTCCTTTCTGAATGATGCATTCTTTCCATCATTCCTTTCCTGACATTTCTTTTCTCACTCATTACTTCTTGCCTGAAGAAATCTCAATTTTAACACCTATATCTTGCAGAATAAAAAATATACATGGAAACTGGAATTCCAGGTCCTTCTCCACTTGACTCCAAAACTGTCTTTTCCTGCAATTCTGTTGTACTTCCTTTGCTTCAAAGCTGTATCTTATAATAGCTATATTATATAGAGAAATAGAGAAATAATTGATATACAAACTATTCCTCCTTGCTTCCTCCTTCCCGGAGGGGAGGTTGGTAGGTGGCCTTTTAGACTCCTATTCCAGTTGCAAACAGAGTAGATCCATTTTGATTATTAAAATTCCACATAATATTTTGTTTAAATTAAGACTTTTATAGACTCTTTAAGTTTTAAAACCATTTTTTCTTCCAAAAAAATACTGTGTCCCCTACTATTTCTAGTTGATGTCCCGAGTCTTGTGATGTCTGGGCACTTTTGTTCATGTTTTCCACTCCAGTCCTCAGTATGTGGAGACTTTGACCAGTGAAGAGAAAGCTGCCAAGGCAAGGCAGAGGTTCTGTGCACAGAGGACATTCTCTTAGTGATGGGACCAAGTCTGAGGGCCTCTCTCTCTGTCCCGTAACTAACTTTTCAGCTTCATTTTTTTTCACAATTTTTTTTCATGAAAGTACATGAAGAGCTTATTTCTCTTCCACATGCATGTTAATTTCTCTTTTGCATATTTATTAGTGCTGTTCCCTGTTCCTGAAATTCTCAGCCTCTCATCTCTACATAGCCCAAGTGCTCTTACCCTTCATGTCCTCACTTAAATTCTACACCCATGGAAACCTTCTGAAGTCATAGAAGCTCTCTCTTTCTGGTCATATTTTTAAAATTTCTCCCTTTATTCCTTTACTTAACATCTCCCCCATGGAGTTGGCTACCTAGTTTTATGTTCACATCACGACAAGACTGTGGCTTCTGGAGGCATGATTAGATTCCAAGTTTGTAAATCCCCAAACCAGTTTTCATGTATGCATTCAAACTGGCTAACTTAAATAAGCAAATTTGATTAATTTTTCACTTATAGCTGAACTGCCTATATGAATTGTGAAATATAACATGAACACAACAGCACATTTTTACCTCTCGAGGCTCTTGAAGCAGCAAATTTAATTCCCTTTGTTTGTGGGAACAGCCTTTTGCAGTGAAGGCACACTGTCATTCTGAAGTAATAACACTTTCTCTCCACCAGCTGAATTTATGGCACGGTCAATGAGAACATTCTTCCCCACTAGTGTTGAGACGATTTCGGGGAAGATGTGGGCACTATCAATAAGCCTTTTCAAGGTTATGCCTGCTTCCTTTGGAGACAATGATTTGCACTACATTCTAAGCATGTAGCTTCTTTCTTATTTTCTGATTTATATCAGATTCTATCTGCTAAATTATCTGTGCCAGGTATAGATTTTCTCACTCTGTAAAGGGTCTAGAAATTTTCTAACATAATTCTTATATTACAATTTAAGAAAGAAACTGATGGCCATGTTGGTATTTTTGTCAGTATCCGTTTGATAGAGACTATGTTAGAACCTGTCTGACAAATGAAAATGAGTACAAGATTTATGGTTGACAATAATTGAATAAAAATTTTACCAGTGCAACATAGATGAAATCAACTCCTGGAAGTAATGATAAAAATCTAACTCCCTAGACAAGAAGAAAAGTTAACTCAAATAACTAGGAGAATTGCTATTCTGCTTTGGAAATCTAATCAGTTAGGAGATTAATTAAAGATTCACAAGGTCGAATGCTTTTGTTGATAAGTGGAAGCTAAGCCACAATAAAGGTGGGTGAGAAGAGAAGTTTAGTAGATGAGACAAAAAAGAATGAAGGGAAGGTAGCTGGATAGGAATAGGAAAGACAGTGGAATGACTCTGTCATAATTTCTTTATGTACATATATGAAAAAACTTAAGTATATCCCACCATTGTATATGTCCACAAGAATGAGGTCCTAATTAGAATAAAATATTAAATATGCATGTATTATTTTATCAAAACAGATTCTACTATCATATATAACAACAAAAGTTTCGATTAAAAATAACAAAATAAAAAATATTCATTATTCCAATGATTCCCTTACTTTTAAAAGGATGTGGTCTAGTTGAGTAAGAGCTGTTATGTTGTTGGGATTTTACAACTGCTATGCATTGAGATAAGTCAGCAGATCTTCATATGAGCAGCAAAATTAGTAGCCTCTGAATTCCTTAAAAGCAGACTGTGTAGTCAAATGACTGTAACACTTATCATCAATAAACATTTATCATGTCTCCAACATGCCTAGCACTTTCTAGGGTGCAGATAGTAGGTCTTTAAGAGAGCAAAAATCAATAGATTGTGTGCAGTTGGGGAAAGACATTTGAAATTTGTTTAGGAAACAGGTATCACATGTTTCCTGAGTGTTAGGTGAAATGGGCAGAGTGGGAGAAAGAGATCTGGATTCACAATAATCCAGCCGTGCAATGTGCTCAGCTGACTTTTTTTTATAATTTCTTAGGTTTAATTCTCTGGCCAGAGCTCACCACACAGTAGTTATTCACCCACTTGTTTGGAGAATCAATGATGAATAAACAAACTGTTTAAAGGTACTTTCCAAAAAGGTAAATTTGTAATTCTCATATTATAAATAAAATATAAATAAATAAATAATGAACATGCATAGAAGATTTGTGTTTAAGCCATGAAGAGTCCAGGCAGATTCAATAACTGAATTAAAATAAAGTTTAAAAAAGGACACATTCATATGTCTGGAATATTTAAATAGATATATAAGTGTTGGCAAAACTATTCTTTGGGAAAAAAGAAAGAGAATGGAAAATTGTTCTGAACAGAACAGAATTTGTTTGTCTATGGAGAAGAATTATCTTACATTGCTATCAGTTACCTACATTTACAAAATTCCAAAACAGCTCAAAGACAAGGAAAGAGTAGAATCAGAGATCATGAAAGGGTGTCCCATAGACCATGCACAGTTTTCCAAGGAAGTACAAATTGTTCTTTCTGTAGTATGGACTGAATGGTGTGTGGCTTCCTAGCTTCATAAGTGCCAGGGAACCTGTGGCTCAGCTATCCTAAGTTGGTTGGATACCAGGCTGTTGTTTCCATGTAGAGCCCACATTCTTGGAACTTATTTTGTTTACTTTATGAAGAATGTGAGAAAATAATGTGGTGAAATAATATTTTGACATTTTCTGTCAGTGTTTTGACATTAGTACAAAGCATCTCCACATACATTCTTATATTCTTATAACAGCTCTGTGAAGTAGTTAGGGAGGAGATAATTACTGTTTTGCAATGAACATGATGATGACTCATAGAGGCTGTAGCTAAACAAAGGAAGAAAAGTGGCCTGGGACTCAAACCTCCTCTCTGACCACATGCTTCTTGTCTTTCCATTGGAAAGGGCCAAGATCGTATCTGCAATAAAATGAACAAATCCTTCAAGTTTATTAATGTTACAGACTGTGGCCAGGATTTTAGTTTGGAAGAGAAAAGTCAGGACATCTTTTCATCTTACCTATAGAGATATGAAAAAAAAGGTACATTTTTTAACTCTTTACTTCATATCTTTCTTAAAGTGACCCTGGGTAGAAAATACCTGAATGTCTTCACCCTTTCACAACGATTCTATATAACAAAACCCAACAGGCATTGAACACCTTCTAACAGTGAGTATTGAATACCTTATAATTTTACTTCCTAGTTCTAAGAACGAGAAAATGTTTTGTATTTTCTATGAAATCGCTAACTCTTAATATTAGTGGCTGTATAATTCATTTTGATCATCTTTACTATTATCAAAAACATTTATTAAGAGGCTCTGTGGCATCTTTTCCAACTACTGTTAATTTTTAAAGACATTTATTATCTATTCATTATTCATGATATATTAAAGATATTTTAATCCTACTTTACAGTGAGGTCAATGAACTTGGTGAAAATTACACATGATGAGAGGTGAGAAGTCAGGTCTGACTCTAAAATCTCTTTCCCTCATCATAATACAATATACAAGGCAAATTATTGTAAGTTCATTAAGTGAAGCCCAGTGATTTGCTTGTACTGTGTGAATGGTTATCATTGAGTGTGATGAACATAGATGAAATGTTGACACAGTGGGAGACATCTGTTGAACTCAGACTTCCAACAAAATGCCAGGAGACTGAGCTTGAATCATGTGAGTATCATGGAAGGGGATGAGGAAGAGACTTCAAAGTGCCTTTTAAACTCTTGGCAGCAGCAGTGGTAGAGCTGGATTATTTGTTAAACATAGTAAACCTGTGCTTAGGCAGAACTATTTCCTCCTTGATGATTTTTCCACAAGAAACTCAGCATCCTCAGATGGGCCTTTCTGCTTTTTCTCCATCACCTCAGGTATGTTCCCAATAGCACGATGTCTATAGCTTAATTACCCAAGCAATGGGGTTCCTTTAATTTCCCTTGGAAGATAGTTTCCAATCTAATTGTCTTCTACGCTTTTCCATTTCCCTTGGTGGTCAGCCTGCATTCTCCTAGGCTTAATTTTGTTTCCTTATTCTGGCTCGTTCCCTCTGTTATAATTATCCCGACTTGAGCAATAGAATTTCCTGCTTAAAGTTGTTTTTCTCCAAAAACCATGGGGAAAAGGTAATCAAACTGCACTCTGGTCTTTGTCATTTTGACTGAGGAAGCATTGTCCTCTTCATCCCAGTCTCACCCTTTGAAGGGACTTCTACCCCAGTGTCCCCCAGTGCTTCCTCAGTTTCCTTTTCCCCCCACAGGACAGCAAAGAGAATAAACGTCTGAACAATAATGTTGAAGTCCAATAGAAATAATGAATCAGAAAACCAACAAAATCTCCTAATCTTTTTTATTTCTATTTTTTCAATGTTAGGCCATTGAAATGAAGACTCAGTAGAACTGGGTCCTGTTCCTTGGTCAGTCTCTGACCATTAACAGGAGAGAGTTCACTTAACCCCATTATGCCTCAGTTTCCTCATCTAATAGGTAGTTGTACATCCTTTAACTTAACAGGGGAAACCTCTTTTATCTTTGGGTTAGTTTTTCTGGCTCCTGGGTAGCTCCCTGTCTTCACTCAAGATACATCTATGGCCACATGTCCACCTTTACACCAGACCTCTGGTTTTCTAATTGCCCTGCAAATAAAACTCTGCTCCTGTATTGATTTGAGAACAGACATCTAGACACTGGCCTGAGCTCATACTGCTCTTCCCATGGGTTCTCCTAACTTATTCCTCTGGCATCTATCACAGTTGACCTGCCTCATCTGCTCTGGATCAATAGAAACTGAATGCATATCATCTTGATGTTTATGGTACAGAATAAAGTCTTTTATAAATGTGGGTGCTCCGGAGAACACCGGGAGGTTGTTCCAGGGCTGGATTCAAGCTCTGGCACTGCTACTTATATGTCTGTTATAAAAGCAACTTTCTATTTTTTTTTCTCACATCTTCATACAGGTATTTTGTATAACAATGAGGGTCTCCTTCCACCATCCATGCAATTCCCTTTCTCCCTCCCTTTGCCCTCCCACCCCTCTTCCCTATGTAGAGGTAATCTTCTTCCCATGCTCTTCCCCTCTTCCCCATTTTGAGCCACCCCCCCTTATATCAGAGAAGACATTCGGCATTTGTTTTTATGGGGATTGGCTAACTTCACTTAGCATAATCTTCTCTAATGCCATCTAGATTAGGTAGAGAGAAGTGATGGGAGGGGAGAGGAAGGGTTGGGGAGATAGGAAGGATAGTAGAATGAAACAGACATTATTATTACTGTGTGTATATATGTGACTGCATGACCAATGTTATTCTGCAACCTGTATACTCAGAAAAATGAGATATTATATCCCATCTGATTCAAATGTATGATATGTCAAGGTCATTGTACTGTCATGTGTAATTAATTAAAACAAATTAAAAAAAAGAAAAATTGTCTTTCAACAAATAATGTTTTTAATGGGTTAAATGACTTTCCAAAATCAGAAAAGGCTAAAAAAAAAAAAAAGAAAAAAAGGAACTTTCTAGATTATAGAATGCTTGATCTCTGCATAAGCAAAAATGAGAGCTGTAACAATTACTGCTTCATATATTTAATTGAATAATAATCCAGGCCAACATGCTTTCTGTTAAAATTGTTATATAGTTATTTGAAAATTTATTTCTTGGGTGAAAAAAACATTAACCTATTCCAAATGGCATATAAGTAATTCCTTTTTGTGTGGAACCACTGTTATTCTTAATGTTAGGTGTTAGCCATGGGTTAAGGGCCAAAATCTCAACCTAAAGTTGTATAGTACCAATGCTCATTTTATATTCATATGCCCTTTGAGGAAAAATGGATCAATTATGATATCGATACTTGCTAGTTCAGAATTCTAATGGTTTCTCCTTCAGATACTTTTCTAACAATAACAAAAAAAAATGTTTGACCGTTTTTTTTTTTACCCAAATAATTCGTTCTTTCTTTCATGTTGTTCCACATTCTAAAGTGAAGGGGATATTTAACATGATAGTTCTTGTGCTGTTGCTCTTGCCCCTATGCAGATGCACAATTAAATATCTGCCTGCCTTTTCTTTTTACATTTCTTTATTAATAACTTTGCAAAACACACCAGAGCAAACTTACTCCATGATTTTTGTATTCAGGAGCTACCAGATGATAATTTGATTTTGATTTGGGGAAATTTATTTTTCTCAACAAATATGCACTAAAGTGTGCAAACAGTTGACACGTGACATAGCAATATTATTCATTATTATTGTACTCGACTGTCCAATATTTTTGCTATTGTAATTCATTTGGTGTCTGTCTCAGGTGGATGTCTTCTTGTCTTTACATGTGATGGATATTTTCCTCAGTACAATCTTTCAAAAGGATATTCCTTCTCAGATTTATTTCTGTTAGAAATATAAACTCTCCCTCAGAATTATTGGTGCATTTTATTTTAATTGTTTATGTTCCATCTTTTTTGTTGCAATCACAGAGGGGAGGAACTTTGGAAAGTCATTTAATCAGTTCCTCTGCCTATAGTCAAAAAGGAGACCAATAGAGCCATTTGTTGTTTTTATGAGAGATGATCTAAAAAGGCAATTCCACTTTTGTTTTGGGCAATCACTGTTATGAAATGAAATTTGCAACTCTACCTCAATTTTGCTTTTTTTGGGAAAAAAGTGTTTTTCTTTAACAAAATTTCAAAGGGGAGGAAGGGGTGATGGGGGTAGGAAAGATGATGTAATGAGACAGATATCATTGCCAGAGGTACATGTATGATTGCATGAATGGTGTGAACCTACTTCTTGTACAACCAGAGAAGTGAAAAATTGTGTTTCATTTGTGTACAACAAATTGAAGAGCATTCTGCTGTCATGTATAACTGATTAGAATAAATAAGAAATAAATTTACAAAAGGAAGCTTCATACTGTGAGAGAAATATATTTCCCTGATATAGTTTAGCCAATTCACAAATAAATGAGCAAAGAGTATTTCAAAATCCATATGAGAATCCAGGTTGCTAAAATGTCTTATTATATAAGACATTTTATAATTTATATTATCTAAAATGTCTAGTTCCATACAAGGAGAGGGATAAAGAATAAGAGTAATGATAAAATAATACGAATAAAAAGGAGGAGAAGAGGATAATAGAAGCAAAGGGAAGGAGGAGGGGAAGGGGAAGAGGAAGATGATGGAGTAGAGAAGAAGTGTGAACAATATGCAATAAAAAAGTAAAGTCAGGCACTTGGAACTGCCTTTGAGAAGTTCCAGATGTCTGACCTAACAGAAAATATTATTAAGAACATATTATAAATGTGTAAAGAAGTCAAAGAAGGTGGTGTGGTGACAGTGTTTCATCAAATATAGTGTGTCAAGAATGAGAAAAATTGTTCAAAA
The DNA here is from genome assembly GCF_021218885.2 of Marmota monax. NCBI lineage: Eukaryota > Metazoa > Chordata > Mammalia > Rodentia > Sciuridae > Marmota > Marmota monax. The sequence continues at coordinate 2,820,723 of NW_026695236.1, read as the reverse complement.
ATAAATAGAAAATCTGAAATTGAGAATTTAATAACAGAAATGAAATCTTTCAGAGGATACTCATCAAAAGGTTAGCAGAAAAAAGAATCAATGATTTAGAAGGTAGATGATATTATCCAATGTGAAGAACAGTGAGAAGAAAGAATAAAGAAGAGTGAACATTGCTTCAAAAATGTGGACTATATTAAATATGTTAAAATATGCATATGAGGAACAATGTGGAGAAGAAGAATGAGAAATATGACTGATATGGAAGAAATATGGCTGATAAATGATTAGACATGATGAATATCAATGAACTCCAATTTGTATACACACAAAGAGATCCATACTCAGAAAACTCAATAGACAAAATGTTGAAAGATTTAACTCCATTTGGAAAAGGGGGAACATAAAAAACAACATGGTAGACAACAGCCCACAGCATACATCTCATCATGTTGGCAGAAATAAGACAGCACATTCTCCTAGCCATGGACTTAGTTTCTTGACCTGCAAGTCCTAGATTTATTTTCTAAGAGATTTTGATACATTATCCATGTTTCATGACCTCAGGGGAGGGGGAATTGATAAGAATGTCTCTTTGGGAGCTTGTACTTTCTAGTAGTCCAGTAAAATTTATCATTTATTTAAGAAATCATAAAATTTATTGCATCATTATTTTACAAATTTGAGTTTTTCACAAAATATATCTTAAAAGTAAAAAATATGCTCTTTGAATTGCACTTATTTTCATAGCTAAAGTTTGGCTATCACCTAGTATTATGTTATGATGTTTTCTTATAATTTCCTCGAATTTTATATTTTGTTCGCTTTTATCTTATAGTGATATGTAAAATGTCAATTTTTAATCATAGAATCTTGTGACTCTCCCTGTAAACTATGTGGAATTTACCCCATTTGTACCTTCCTAGTCTCTCTTCAGACTATTTTCTGGGCTTGGTCCTTGTAATTTTTTAAAAAAATAGTTTTAGCTGTAGATGGACCCAATACCTTTATTTTATTTGTTTTTAATGTAGTGTTGATAATCAAACCCAGTTCCTCACCCATGCTAAGGAGGCTCTCCATCACTGAACTACAATCCCAGCACTGGTCCTTGTAATTTGATTTCCAGTTTATCATGATTGCTTATTCACAGTCCTGTGGAATCAGCATGCTTCCTATTTCTCTCCACTGGTCAGGCTCCCCTCTGCCTTCCCAATTCCTACTAAATTTACTTTAGTTACAGTCAGTAGTTGTCTTCATAGTTGGAGATGTGGAATTTTCTTAGGCTGCAACCTTGAACTTATTCTTTCTTCTTGAGGACAGAGAGATCTAGATGGACCTTGAGATTAATTTCCTCTACTTTTCCCTTACTTTGCCAATTTGTTCTTTACTGGGGTAATACTCTTCTGAGGACTCTGCTTGATATATCAGATGTTTTTCACCCTGGCTGGTGGAAATAATAACTATTTCTAGTCATGGGTGACATCTCTGGATGGTTCTGCATGATACTATTTGGCCTCCCACAATCCCCAGGCCTAGGTATTTTCCTCAAATGCAAAAAAAAAAAAAAAAAAAAAGGTTAATACTTAGCTCAAATTTTGAGGGTATTCTTTGAAAATTGCCAAAGTTCTCTCTGTAATTCTCTCTCCTGGGTTCCCTGCATTGCAAATTGTTTCTATTTTGGCCTCCATGAATTCTGAACTCTGAATTCAGATTTATTTCTGTTAGAAATTTAAAACTACCCCAGAAGTATTGGTGCATTTGGTTTTAATATTTTGGGTACACCTGCTTTGTGCTATCGCCCTAGTTTGCAGACTGCCCCAGGCAACAAACTAGATTATTATAAGGTTTGTCTAGAAAGATTTCTTGCCTCTCAGCAAAGTTGTACTCAACCTGTTATCAAGTGTCTGAAGTTGTTGTTTCATAAATTTTGCCTTTTTAAAAAAGTTAAGAGAATATTGTGTAAAATTACCATTAGGCTATGTGTATAAGGTATATATAAAACATATATAAATTTGTGTTTAGACTTGTCTTATTCCAAAGATACCTCATTATGTATATGCAATTATTCCAAAATTATCCCACATTTCAAAAAGAAAATAAAAATCTCAAATTGGAAATACTGCTTGTCCCAAACATTTCAGATAACAACAACAACAACAACAACAACAGCAAAATTAGAGTTTAAGAGCTAATTCACAATGCGGGGGCAGGGGCTAAGGAAGAATTATTACTTTAGATTAGGAAGGGAGCATGGGGGTAGGAAGGATAGTAGAATGAATCAGACATTATTACTTCATGTACATGTATAACTATACGACTGGTGTGATTCTACATCATATACAACCAGAAGAATGCGAAATATCAAAGTACATTCTACTGTCATATACAACTAATTAAAACAACAACAACAATAACAACAACAACAAAAAACAAACAAGCAGAGTGTGAGAGCTCACTCTTGTAATCTCAGTGGCTTGGGAGGCTGAAGCAGGAGAATCACGAGTTCAAAGACAGCCTCAGCAATGGTGAGGTACTAAGCAATTCAGTGAGACCTTGTCTCTAAATTAAATACAAAACAGGGCTGGTGATGTGGCTCAGTGGGCAAGTGCCCCTGAGTTCAATCCTGGGTATGCCCCCCCCCCCCCCCCCCCCAAAAAAAAAAAACAAAACCAACAACAACAAAAAAAAAATGCATGTTTTATGTAAGTTGAGCATTTTTGTTGTTACATAATACTAATGTAAATTAGGAAAAGTGAATAGAACTAAAATCTGTGATATAAGTATTGGGGGAAATATCCATTCTTTATATGGGAATCATGAAATTGAATCATAAAGTTTATCAATAAATCCTCATAAATCTTTACAAAAAAAAGGTTAGAGTATCAACTCAATCCCTGTTGCTCCATAGCATTCAGAATCTGATTATGACCATGAATACTAACCTTACTAAAGCAAACCAAAGCCCTCCAGTGGAAGGTGCTTGGATTATCTATAGGAAAGGAGGAGTTGCAAGCTTACAGTGGAGGAAGTTAGAATGTGGACAAGAAAATATAATAGATTGTATTGTTTGGGAGCTCATAGCTATTAGAAATTCTTTGACTTGAAATCCAAATTTTCTAGGGGTCTTATGAATCTTTTGAGCCAAGGAGGGACAGTATCTGATGTATGTCTTGAAAGAATAACTTGGATGAACTCTAGATAGGGCAGAGGAGTGAGAGGGGAAGGGAGGTAGGAGGGGGTTAGTAAGGATGGTGGAATGTGATGGACATTATTATCCAAAGTACATGTATGAAGACATGAATTGGTATCAACATACCTTATATACAACCAGAGATATGAAAAATTGTGCTGTATATGTGTAATAAGAATCGTAATGCATTCCACTGTCATTTATTTAAAAAAATAAATAATTAAAAAAGAATAACTTGGACTACTGCATGGAGATGAGCCTGATGGTAGGCACAAGTGGAAACAGGGAGTCCATTTAGAAGATTGCTGCAAAAATTCAGGTGAAAGATGATGATAGTTAGATTAAGATAATAGCTATGGAATAGGGGAGAAGTTGTTTTCTTCTTATTCTTAACAAAATAGGGATAGTTTGTAGAACTGAGTTCGCTATGGACAAATAAATAAAAGAATCAGGGAGTTATATTTTGAGCAACTTAAAACATCACATTGTGATTAATTGGTATGGGAAAACCATCAGTGGAATAAGGATATATAGTTTGGAAGATTAGGCACTTGTTTGTGGGCATGTTAGATTAAAGATATCTATTAGATATCCAAGTGGATATATCTAGAAGGAAATTGGATATACAAATTTGAACAGTACTGACCAAAAGCTAATGATTTTCAAGTTACCAACATACAGCTGAAATGTAATGCCATGAGACTGGAGAGCAGCCAAAGGGCATGGGTGTTCCTTGTAGAGATGAAGAGTTAGGACTACATTCTGGGAAATCCAAGGTTAACAGGACAGGAAGAAAAAAAGAAATGAGTAAGGCTACCAAAAAGGAGCAAACAGGAAAACAATGAGAAATATAGGGGAGTGTATTGTCTTGGAATTCAAGAAAAGAATTTGTTTCAAAGAGGAGAGCGTGATCAACTCTTTGTAGAATGCTGCTGGTAGATTAGCGGAGATGTGGATGTGGAATTGACCATGATTAATAGCAGCAATCTGCAAATAGTCTTACTTTTATCTGCCCTCTCATTCCTACTTACATTACCCCTCCTTGAAATCTTCACGATTTTTTCTATTACAATTCTATATAAGAATTCCAACAGAACTTCTTTGTACATTATATGTTTATTTCACATGTTTATTTGAGTCACCCTTCTTAATAATGCCTTCATCACATTTCAGAATATAGTGTGTTTGCTTTCCCCTGTCTTTTCCACTAGATTTAGAACTTCTCATGAATGCAATGAAGAAAAGCTCTCTGACTACTGCTGCCATCATTACTCCTCAGATTCCAATGCTATTCAGCTTCATGTAACCCTTGATGGTTATTTATTCCCCTTTCATATGCTTTGTTCTGTCAGATGATATTTATTTGTAAAAGTGAAGATATATTAAGCATTGTTTACTATGTTGCATGTATTACTCTAGGAATGTCCATTCTTCATTTTGTGAGTATTTTTCTTTCACAACAATTCTATGAGATAATATGGTCATCATATTTTTTAGGGGAGGAATTCGAGGGTTGAAAATTATATGGTAGAACCATAATTTGACCACAGCATTCTGCCATATTAAACTATATTTTAAATTATTATGCATTGGGTGCTTCTTGAGGCACTGTTCATATTCTTTGTTTCTCCTGCATTCCTCTGACCTTTGCTCCATATTTGCAGTATTCTGAGCCCAGGACAAAGCACATGGTAGCATTTCAAGAAATATCAATGTATAATGGCGACTTTATGGATGACCAAGGCTGCCTTCCTGAGAGCCAGATCTTGAAGTTGGGTAATGTCTTCTTCTTAGTAACCGCCCAGCATATGGCAAAATTGGAGAAAGGCCCAGTGTGAGCAGAATCACTCTCCAGAAAATCCTTCATGCAGGAAGGGTACATGCTGTGTGTGAGAAAAATGAAGTGTCAGTCAAACTGAAAAGAGCTTTGTTAAGAAGAGAAAACTTTACAATAAAAAATGATTTTAAAAAGAAATTTCAGATTGAGTTTTTTATTATACCATGAGTTTATTCAAGAAAGGTATGCATTTTGACAATATCTTTAGCCATATATGTCAAACACTATGAAAACTCTTATGTGCATTTATTTCATCTTTACTTTTTGGGTATTTATTGTGACCTACAAGTGCCTAGCTTCTAGGCACTTGGAATACATCAGTGAGTAAAACAGACAAAATATTAACCCCAAGACACAACCCCAATGACCTACCTACTCCAGTCACACCCTCTCTGCCTACATTTATCTTCCAGTTAATCACAATCAGTGGATTAACATACTCAAAAGGCTCTCATAATCCAGTCATTTCAACTCTAAATCTTTTGCATTGATGTACACATGGGCTTTTGTTGGATACCCCATATCTAAACCATATATATTAATATCCTTTTTCTTTGGTATTTGCTCTATAAGTATTTTGTATTTAAAACCTAATCTTGAGCCAGGGCAGTGTAAAATAATAATTTTCCTGTTTGGATTAGGTTAGAAAGCTGGATCTGTACTCATTTTGTTTGGTTTCAAATTCTCTTTGTGTACTATTTATAAAATGTCTTAGATTAAGCAATTTTCTCATCTAAAAAATGAGAGTAAAAGTAGCATATGTATATAAGAATAATATATGTATATAAAATGCATATATAATGTATACACATATATATACATATACAATAGAAACTTAAATCTCTCTCTATATTATATATATATATATATATATATATATATATATATATATATATATATATATATAGGCATGCTTGCTGATTAATAAGAAGGGACATACCATTGTGTGACACAGTAAGACCTTAAATAGTGATGGCGTTAGTGAGGACAGTGTATGGTTGGAGGCAAGACAGGAAGGCTCTTTGATGTCAAGTCTTACATCAATCTATATAAGAATCTTATTAATGTCTTATATTTTTGCAAAAATTCAGCAGGGACCTCAAAGGTTATTTGAGCCCTAAGCCTGGATGGCAATAAGTGAGCTCTGGTTGAGGGATCAGAGCTGGGGTTGTAGTAAGGGAAGGCTCTGGGATTACTGCTTATTGCTTGTCTCAATCCTGCCTCTGGGGTTGTCAGTCTTTTGCCATTTGTGACTTTATGTCCTCTTTAAAGTCAAAGAAATGAAAGGGAGAAGAATAAGGGCAGATGAGATACAGAGCTGGTCTCAAAAACAAAAATGATGAAAGTTTTATCTGAGATTTTACTGAAGCATTAACTAAGACAAAATGAATTTGTTAGTATCCAGAATATATTTATGGAACACTGAGTCCATGCTGAGCCCTGCATTGGTCTGTGAACTAATAAAATAATGTTCTCATTCTCAAGGAACTCATAATCTCATAGGCAAACAAGCACACAAGCAATCACAGTGCAGAGGACTGGAATTGAGCCATGATCAGGTATGCACTGAACATACAGAAAGTTTTTTTTTCCTTCATTTTTATGGGATCAGAAGGACAGCAAAAGGCTTCATAGCTGTATGTAACTCTCAGACACTACCCTGTCACTAGTGGTTTTAGTTCCATTGGAAGAAATTCAAATGAGAAATTTAAATAGAAAAATGTATCTTATACTTTCAGGATTTTCAGAGTTCTGGAGCTTCCTGAAACTTCAGTTTGGCAAATCTCTTTCAGCTTACTGCTTGACTCTATGTATTTGGAAAAGAGGACAAGAACAAAGCCAGTTTCTGTGATTATAAAGGGAATCACCTCTTAAAAGTGTGATTTTGAGGAAATGACTTAGCTTTACTGTGTTTGTATACTAACCTTGTAGACAGACAAAGCAATGATTTTTTTTAGTGAAACAGAAAAAGGGTCAACTCAGGAGCCCAGCTGAGGTTTGAGAATCTTCTTTAGAAATTTAATAATTTATTCTACAAATATTTATTGATTTTTTTCCCCTGTAGTCTATACACAGTGTTAGGTAGTGCTGAACTGTATTGAGCTGTTTATTGATAACTTCTATTCTATTTTGCCTACAGCATGTTTAAACCAAATTAAGCTTCTTTTCTCTAGGTATTAAAATAAAATAAAATGAGGCAATTAACTATAAATGTCATAAAATATGAAAACTTTCTTTACCCAGACCAAAACTCTTCTTTCCAGGGATGGAAATATCGTGACCTAGTTCTTTCCTTTGGGACCTTATGTCTGATGGCAGACATGGTCTTTGGACTAGGCCTAGGATGTACCGGACCTCAGGCTCATGTACAATTTGAGAACAATATTTCCCTTATGCTGCAAACAGTATTTTTGTCCTATTGAATTGGGGTCCCTGGAAAACCTAGGTTATGAATTAATGAATAGGAGAAAATATATTTTTTATTTTGGAGTTTGAACAGATTGGCATTTTTTTTTTTTTTTGCTGATGTCTTACTGATTTAAGTTTCTATTTTGGAGGACATTCTTTATACATAAGCATTTCTTTCATGAAAATATGTGGCTTTGTAATATGTTTAAAATTTTATTACACTCTTGTTTGTGCCTATAAGAGACACTCTCTTCAAATAACATCCTGAAGGGTTGAAAACCCTGTAGTTTGACATGACCATTGTTCTCAGAGAAATTATGCTACTGATAAGCTACTTTTATTGAGTGCTATTCTTGTGCTAATTGTACATTATGTTAAATTGTGTCACAGCCACTGTGAAGTCAGTGATTGTCAAGGTTTCAAGATCAAAGTCCTCTTTTTCATGTAGAAAATACCCCACTACCATATGAGGCCAATATGAATGAAATACCATCTTGAAATTAACATTTTATTCCCCAAAAGCATGGGAGGCATGCATGTGAGACATTTAAGGAGCTATGGCAATGGTTTGTGTGCAGAGGATGAATTATGTGGCACCCTGAAATAACTATAGCTCTCTGGAAGCCCCCATCAGGCTGGGAGCTGCAGTATCACTGCAAACAAAGTATCCAGGTTTGTTTGAATTTACTTTCTTTTAAAAACGTTTTAACAATTAACTGGGCCCATAATGTTTTACATTCTCTATAAAGCAAAGCATTATGAACCATTAGGAAATAAAAGTAAGTGAAATAAAAAGTTAAGGGTTGTATGTTTTCTCTCTTATACAGAAGCTAGAAAGGAAAAAGGAAAACAAAGGTGGGGGTGGATCTCCTAAAAATCAAAGTAAGATCAGTAGAGGAGAGTGGCAGGAAGGCCGGAGGGAGGGAGGAAATACTGGGAGTGATATTGGCTGAATTATGTGGTTGTATTGTATATATGTACTAATGTGTAACAATAATCCCATCAATATGTACAACTGCAATGCACCAATAAAATTGTGAATTAAAAAACAAAAAAAGAGCTAATACAGGAATAGTATGAACTATGAACAACAATAAAATTAGTAAAGCAAAAAATTCAACTTGATTGCTTTGATACAAGCAAAGCAATAGATATTTAATGATCAGTAAACTTAATTGTGGAGATGGCTTTTTTTTTTGTTCGTTTATTTTGGTTTGTACCAGCAAATTGGATTACACTTTTGTTCTGTGTTTCTGTGGCCAGGTGTGGAAAGCTATTTGTCACCTGTCTGGCTAAATTGCCTGCTTTGCTCTTGCTGTCTGAGGTACTGCTTACCAGCTCAGAACCAAGGACACTGAATTGACCCTTGTGAAGATCCCGCAAGTCACTTCTCCATAGTTGCTCTTTGGGAAGAGAAGCACATGAAGCTTATTTAAGCTTTGGGTTCTTGGGGTCACTGGTTAGAAAGTAATAACTGGATTTATTTCATTTCAAGTACTACAAAGTATGGCTGTAAGCTTTCTTTCCAGACTGGACTATGGGTGGCCTCAGGGTAGCTGAGATGGCTCAATGTCAGTCCCTACTCCCATGTTCCAAATCCCAGAGCAAGAATTTTCTTTTAGACAGCCTGGTGATTCAGTTCTGTCAGACTGTGACTATTCTTATATTCTGGGTTATATATTCAGGGTAACCATTCACTTCTATTTTAAGTCTGAGTTCTGGGCTCATTGCTAAGAGCTGAGTAAAGCTTAATTGGGGAAGGAGGCTTGAGCACAAGTAAATGTGCAGAGGTGTGGAGAGGGAGAAACAAGGGAGCAGGATTAACAAGGGCATAGACACCATGATGGCAACAGGGCAAGCAGCATGTCCATGGATACCACTTTACAACTCCCAGGACCACTTGGCTGTCATTCTCCCTGTTTTGAGAAAGCAAGTGGAAATGTGACCATCGTGACTAACTTTGCCCACCTCGTACATGCTATGTATGTGTAAGACCCCACATATATAAAGTGATGATAATGCTGTTACACCAGAGTGTGATGTTGATATATGTAAATGGTCATCATATTCTGAGAACTGATTATGTTAAAACTTCCCATATGTGACAAGATAGAGTTTTCTGTTGCTCTAGTCCTCCTCCTTACTCCCTCCTAGAGAGACTCCCTTCTAGCATAATAGCACAAGGAATTATGTTGTTAGTGGCATTTAATTTAAAAAACACAAAAGTTTGATTGCTTTGTGGACTCTTGAGCCCACTTGGATAGGAAGTGTAGTAATTAGGGGATTTCATACCCCAGGTTGCTTAGCTGGGTTTGAATCCCAGTTTTATTAATCAATTACCATTGTGACTAGATCAGTTACTTGTTCTCACTGGACCTTAGCATCTATAAAACAGAAATAATCATAGAAGGTTTCTCTCTCAAGTGAGTCTGTTTCTATAATCCAGCCTGTAGCCATATGGAACTACTCTTTGGAAAGAGAACTGATGAGTTCAAAGAGAGAGGGGAAGTGGGAAGATGAAAGACCAAAGGCAAAAGGAACTCTGGATGGCCACCTCTTAAGTAATTAGATGGGAATATGAGGAAATGTACCCACATCTTCTGCAATCTGTGTGACCATGATTGGAGGACTGTTTGGTAGTGATTTGGGTAAATGTTATTGCTGCTGGTTGAGTTCATATAGAGTGACATGCTATCTTACATCATTTTCACTTACTCACTGTGTCCAGGTGATGCATTCTTATGCTCTTTGAGCATGGGCTACTAAGATGTGACGGCCAGTGTCTTATTGAGGGGTTCTTCCTGCTGAGGAAGGTGTAATCCACCTGCAAAGTTAAAGTCTAGAATAATTAGTGAAGAACAAAAGAAAAGAGTCAGAAATATATTTTTAAAAATGGAGCCCCTGATAGGTTTAGTCCACATAGGAGCTGGAACTAGACAAAAGAAGATGACTCCAGTGGTTTATTTAAGGGGGTTACATCAAAGGCAGGGATAAAGTTTCAAGGGTGGAGTTTTGCTTCCTGATGTCTTACAGGTTGATTGGCATCTTGGCAGGTCACACCCATCTCAGAGGGGCTGTGTGGCTACAGCAGGTTACCCCATCTCTGCTGCTGTGTAGGCCCTGTGGCAGAGCTTAAATAGGGATCATAATAATCAGGGCAGTCAACCAGAGGAAATGTCCACTGTTCATTCCCAGATTCTCCTATTCAATAGGCTTCAATGCATGGCAACCCAACACACAGCCCGTGGATGGCTTGCTACATCCATATGCAGCTCATGGATAGCTCTTCAGATGTCTGCATGGTTTATTCTCTCCTTCAGGTTCATGTTCAATTCACTCTTCCAAATAACTGTTTTTCTCTCATCATTCCACCTTGTCACAAATGTTAGTCCCTTTAGAGATCCTTCTCAGAATAACTGTGTTAAAGCAAAAACTAAGTTAATTGATGAGATTTCAAAATGTAATATCCTTTCACAGGTAGAAGTCCAGGCCTGTGGAATATCTTCGCTTCCTGGCATCATCCAGGAACCTGACTTCCTTTCTTCTTGTTTTGCTGTCATATCTAATAAACAGTTGTCACCCATAGTCAAAGCTGGGCAGCAATTTGAAGCATTTGAGGCAAGTTGCACACATTATTTCCATTTGTGTCTCTTTAACAAAAACTTTATCACATAGCCATGCCTAGGTAGGATGAGAGCTGGGGAAAAAAAACACCAGTTGGAAAGCAATGTACTTTCATTCACATGTTACCACTTCAGCCCCTGGTAGCCATACTCCATGCTAAAGGAAGTTCTTGTCCTATGAGAGGCACCAAGTTTATCTGAACAGTTATTTCACCATTTCCCCAGCAATTGTGCTTCATTGGACTTCTATATTTTCTAAATTCATTTTCTTTTTTTTAAAGTGCTTATTTTATTAAAATTAAGCATATTGATGGGGTCCCATGTGATATTTTATTACATGTATATATTATGTAATGTTTAAATTAGGTTAAACATACCTCTCTCCTCAAAGATTTGTTATTTCTGGAGAAAACCTTTAAAATCATTCATTTTGCTATTTAAAATATGTAGTACATTATTGTTAGCTATAGTCATCCAATAGTGCAATGTGGCATGCCAGACCTGCTTGCTCCTATCTATAACTTAGCACTCATTGATTAACATTTCCCCATCATTCTTTCCCCTCTCCCCACTAGCCTCTGGTAACCATTGTTCTTCTCTCAACTTCTGTGAGGTTGGTTTTATTAGATCCTACATCATGACTGATATCAAGCAATACTAATCTTTCTGTGCCCACTTGCTTCATTTAACATAATGATCTCCAGTTCCATCCATGTTACTGAAAATCATAGAATTTATTCTTCTTTATAAATGAATAGAATTTCATTATGTATATGCATCACATTTTCTTTAACCATTCATCAATCGATAGACATTCGAGGTTTTACTTTTCTTGGCTCTTGTAAACAGTGCGGCAATGAATGTGGGAGTGCAGATGTCTCTTTAAAGTACTGATTTCATCTGCTCTGGATATATGTATCCAGTAAAAGGATTTCTGGATCATATTATAGTTCCACATTAATTTTTTGAGAAACTGTTTTCCTTATGTACTAATTTACTTTCCTACCAACAATGTGCAAGGGTTCTTTCCTTCACATCCTCCTGAGCACTTGCTATCATTTTTCTTCTTGATAATTGTCACTTTTATTGGGATAATATCTTATTGTGGCTTTGATTTGAATTTTCCTCATAATTAGTGATGTTGAGCATCTTTTTCATGTACCTGTTGGCTATTCATATGTCTTCTTTTGAGAAATGTCTAGTTAGGCCTTTTGCTCATGTCCATGTTAAAGTTGAATTGTTGGATTTTTGGGTTTTTTTTTTTTTTTGCTATTGAGTTCTTTTAATTTTTCGTATAATCCAGATATTAAATCCTTGTCAGATGTATAGTTTGCAAATATTTTTCACATTCTGTAATTTGTCTCTTTATTCTATTGATCGTTTCTTCTCTACAGGAATTTTTGATTTTGATAATATCCTGTTTGTCTACTTTTCCTTTTGCTTCCTGTGGGTAATATGTTTGTGGTAATATCTAAAAGAAACACTGCTTGTACCACTGTCTTAAAGTGTTTCCTTTATGTTTCTTTCCAGTAGGTCCATATTTTCAGCTCTTACTTTTAAATCTTTCATCAACTTTGAGTTGATTATTGTAACGGGTGAACTATAGGAGTAAAGTTCCAATCTTCTGCCTATGGATATCACCACCATTCAATGAAGAGGCTGTCCTTTGTCTGGTATATGTTTTCAGTGCCTTTATAGATAATCAATTGGTTATAGAGGCTTGGGTTTATTTCTGGGATGGCTATTCTGTTCCCTTGGTCTATGTGTCTATTTTTCATGCCAGTACCAAGCTGTTTGGTTACTCTTGCTTTGTAGTGTGTCTCAAAATCAGGAATTTTGATGCTGCCAGCTTTGTTCCTTTTGTTTATGAGATTGCTTTTGCTATTAAGGGTCATTTTATGATTCCGTATGAATTTTAGGATGCTTTCTGCTTTGTTCTTTTTGCTTGAGGTGTCTTTGGCTCTTTGGAGTGTGTGTGAGTGTGTGTGTGTGTGTGTGTGTGTGTGTGTTGTATGTGTTTCCCTCCATATTTAAGATAGTATTTTTCTATTTTTGTGAAATATGTGCCTTTCATATTTTGACCAGGATTGCATTGAATCTGTAAATCTCTTTGAGTAGTATGGACATTTTAATAATATTGATTCTTCCAATCTATGAATACAGGATGTCTTTCACTTTTGTTTTCTTTGTTGTCTTAAATTTCTTTCATCAGTGTTTTATAATACTCATTGTGGAGATCTTTTACATTTTTGGTGAAATTTACCTCTAGGTATTTTATTTTTTTGAAGCTATTGCAAATGAAATTGTTTCTTTGATTTCTATTTTGGTGATGTTACTGATTTTGGTACACTGATTATTTTATCTTGAATTTTGTTAAATTGTTTATTAATTCTAATAGCTTTTCTGGTGGAGTTTTTTGGGGGGTTTTCTATATATGAGATAATGTCATCATCAATTTTAATGACCTTTATTTCTTTCTCTGGCCTGATTGCTCTATGACTTCCAGTATTATGTTGAATAAAGTTGTAAAAGTTAGCATTCTTGTGTTGTTCTAGATCTTAGAAAAATTCAGCTTTTCTTCATTCAATGTAGTGTTAGCTATTAGCTTATTATAAACATCCTTTATTATGCTGTGGTATCTTCTATACCTACTTTGTTCAGGGTTTTTATCATGATGGGATGTCAAATTAAAAATAAGAGATGTTGAATATCATTAAAAACCTTTTCTGCATCTATTTAGATGATCATTGGTTTTTGTACATTCTGTTGATGTGGTGTATTATGTTTATTGATTTGCAAATGTTGAACCTTCCTTGTATCCTGGGATGAAAACACTAGATTATACTAAATAATCTTTTGTATGTGCTGTTGGATTTGCTCTTGCATTTTGTTGAGGATTTTTGCATCCATGCTCATCAAAAATGTTGGCCTGAAATATTTTTTTTGTAGTATCCTTGTCTACTTTGATATTATTGTAATGTTACCCTTGTAGAATAAATTTGGGAGAATTTCTTTCACTTCAACTTTCTGAAATAATTTAAGAATAATGTTAGTACCAGTTATTGGACCTATTTTCTAATTTTGAGTAATACTAACAGCAACTTTTCTATCTCTGCCTTCCTAGAACTTCCATTAACACATAGAATTCCTATTCAAATTACTTGGGTTTAAATTAGAAAACTGGTCATGTCTTGTAAAATCTGGGGCATTTACTTGTTTTTGTCCCCTCTTTAGTTAATCATATCTATAACCCGCAGTTTCAATACTACAGCCTGTGTGTCACTGTTCCACTTCCCTCCTAGACATAAGCACAAAGATGTTGCACAGTCCTTACTGCTGTTTCCAGAAACCTTAATAAACTGATGGGAGTATGCTATATTCCATCTGGCTCTAATAGCCTTAGATTTGGGTAATTTTTCAAAGCATTATGACCCTTTGGGCAAGAAAATGCCTTGTTAATTTGGAAGGATTCCAGTGCCAACGGTTATATTTCTCTTATTTTTACAGAATTTGAAGTCAGTTTCAATTTTTTTAGATACCTCACACTCAAAAGCACCACAAATATTGACATAAATGCTCCTCAGCACCTCATATATTGCCTGGTATATAATAGGAGCTCAATAAATATTTGTTGAATAAATTAATACATGAACAACTTTCACAGACACATTTCTTCCAACAGTCTTCTCTGTGTTGTCTATATTTTACAATTGTATTAGCCACAATGGGAAGAGATCTATATAGTAATTGGTTGTATGAAAAACGGACTTAAAAAATTACTAAGCTGTGTTCAGGGCCACTTGCGACCATTAAATTTTGGCTCTGCTTCTGTATAGTCTAGTAAATAGTTATCCTTGGAAGAGGATTTAATAATTTATTATCTAATTTATTAAAGTTTAAAAACCTGACTCTCTCCCAGAGATATCCTAAAGCTCCTTGGTGTTTTTTTTTTTTTTTTTTTTTTAACTTTTTTTGGAGAGCACAGGTTATTTAATTCTATGAATAGCTTGAAAACTTTAAAAAATATAGTAAATAGCATTTCATTAGATTTAGAATGGACTTTGACATTTTGTCTGCCTTTGGATGAGAACAATTGAGTCAGTTTCATCTTGTTTCAAAATAATACTAGAACTGGTATATGCAAAGATGAAGGCTATCTAAATCTATGATTAAGAATTACTGAGCATGTGTAAGGGGTCACACAAAAGTTACATAGTACCAGATTCTTGCACATGTAGTATCTAGATCAGTTCTCTCAATTTTCTATAAATCATCCAACTTTTATGCAAAATTTACAGAAGTGACCTTTATTTTGATGTCGTATGAAAATATTTAAGAACATATATGTAATTTCAGGAATTTCTTACTTGTTTATTATAGAAGAACTTGCTTTCTATGAATACTTTGATGAAAATAGGGCTGTTTTACCCATATTATCTATTGCTTAGAACCTGACACAGAGGATTGTTCAAAATGTGTCTGTTGAAAGAATGAATGAGTGAATAATACAAGAAAAGAGTCACATCCTGTACTTCGTAGTTTCTTTTTATTCTACTAAATTTAGGGACCTCTATGTGCTTTTAGATGATGCCATCTGTTAGGATTTTACCCTCCTCTAGTAAGTTTGACAATGAAGATCAGAACTAGAAGTAAGAGAGCAGCATAAGCTAGCAAGTTAGTCTTGAATGGTTGCTTGGGTGCTGACAGAAGACACATAAGACTCCTGGATCAGACATGAAGCTAGAAAATCAGTAGGAGTATCAGCATAGTTGCACCAGCTCTACAAGCTCTGAATTTATAAGGCCACAAAGAGAACCAGGAAGAATCTTCATGAGCAGTGAGGTGTGCCACAGAAAGAAGAACTGGCATTGAGTAATTCACTATTTTTGTAGGAAGGGGCAAACAAGCTTGGTTTTTGACCAGAAGGAAAGCGCATTACAACACAGGTCTGTGTAGAATGTTCCTTACTTTTCAGAATTACCAATTGCAAAACAAAACAAAACTCTGAGAAGTGGTCCAGTGGCACTTTCACAAAAGTGGAAGAATAGCCAATAATTTGACCTATACAGCAAGACATGTAAGGAGACTCCAGTAGCAGATTGACTCTGTCACCAAGGATCTCGAAGACACTTCCATATGACATAGTTACTTTGCAGAGAAGACAGATCCTGAGAGGTGAAATGACTTATCCAAAGTTATACTGATGGGATTTTGATGCTTCCAGGACAGAAAATCCCTTCTTCACACCTTAAATCTAACACTCTTTTCATAACACCACCCTTGCCTCTTTGTGTTTTTTTGCTCGTGTCCTTCCAACTATACCACAATTTATAATTATTAAAAAGATTTCCCCACTTGTTTCTGTATTTCATATGAAACATTAGTGTCATGATCTCATAATGGAACACTTCACAAAGCACTTACTGAATACGGGGTGTAGCAAAAGGGCTCTATAAAAGAGTGTTTAATCCTCAAATATGTCTAGGAACTAGTATGTGCTCTGCCCCATAGGAAAAGAGTCACAACATAGTACAGGGTTTAAGAGTTGAGGCTCTGGAATCAAGGAAGTTTGGGTTCAAGATCTGCTTATTTGGCTTATAATTCTGAGTAAAGTGTCTGAATGTTATGAGACTTAAATTTATCCTGAAATTTTTGAGTTTCATCTTTGGACAAATGTAGCTGATTATACTATTTCACAAATTAGAGGAAAAATTAAATGATTTAACATATTTTCAAGAGCTTGATATTTAAGTTTAATATGACCCCCAAACGTGGCCACAATTAATGCAGAATAAAAGCTCTTATAGATCCAGCATGAAAAAACCACCTAATATTAAACTAGAGTTTCTCAAATGTGTTGACCATGAAATAGCAAATTTATTTATTTTTGCATTACTCACCTGTCATCCCATGCGTTACTATTCTGAAAGATATGCTTAAGAAAAACTTGCTGAAGAGAGAAAAAGGGCAGTTCCTCACTTATGCATTGATAAACCAAGGAATTAAACTCTACAGAAAAGTTGTATATTTCATGAATAACTTCCCTATTATCCTTGAATTACCATATAAAACAGGAGAAGTATGGCTTTTGTGATGTTCTTAAATGTGGGTCAGGTTTCCTGGCAGCTTCTGTGATGATTTAAAATATCACTTCTTATTGATTTAATTGTATTCCACCAAAGAGTCTGATTTTATTCTGCTACCACGTACACAAGGGAAATTCATCTAACAGCATGTCCACTAAATTTTTATTCTGAGGGTGTGCATCTGATAATCTGAGCAGACACACCATTCTAGAATGCTAAATCCTTTTCCAGACACAGGTAAATACTGAAACCCAGAGGTCAGGCATATCTGCCCTCAATGACAAGAGAGAGCACTCTGAACTTAGGTTGGTTCACATTCCCTGCATGAAATTTAGTAAATATTGTTGGTTCTGTGCTCCCTAGCTTTCTGAGAGAAGCTTTCTGTTTAGAAAGTTCTTAGGTGAAGGTCAAACACACATGGAAGCCTTTGTTGGTGCTTCGGAGAAGCTGTCTTTTGGGTACTGGCTTACAGGAGCTAATTATGCAGACTCCCACTTCTGTGTTCAGTGGTCCTTGCTTGGTTAGCAGCTTGAGATCAGCTTGATGGAAGTTTTTATACCATAGATATTGAAAAATATTATGAATCAGAGCCTATTGCACCCAATTTTTCAGCATACCTCCTCCTTATGTTCTCAAACAAGTTTGGGTGTTTTCATAGTTCTTCCTATCCCCTGATCACACCATTAACATCTAGGTTGCTTCTTTTGACCACCAGACTTGAAGGCAAAAACTGTGGTTTCATTTCTGGTATGTTTTGTACCTAGCATATTGGTAGGCATTCAGTAAAGGTGCTTGTATCCTTAAATAAATCAAGCATCACTTGCATGTGATGATTTTTCTATGTGAAATGAAAAAAAAAACATGTATGAATATGCTCTATATAATTGAATACTGTGATCAATTCAATTGAAGTGTGTATTCTTGGATTGCTTTACAGAATCTGGAACTACTCTAAGAATATTTAATAAGTATCTTTATCATCAGAGTAGGATTCACCTGACTGCTCTGGTATCACCTGTGTAGCCATTTGGTGAGAAAAAAAAATCAGAGATTAGTCTAATTACCCTTCTAGATTTCTGATCTACCCTTTTCCCCTGAGGCTCTGCAAAGAAATGCTTCCTGCTTAGAAGAAAACTCAAAATTGCAGCTCTTGATAGAATTCCAAATTGTTCAGTTAGATAGAATATTCTGCCAGTACAATTTCAAGAAGGATTGTTTGTAGAGATTTTGTGATCAAGAATCTCTGTTCTTGGGCTGGGGATGTGGCTCAAGCGGTAGCCTGGCATGCGTGCGGCCCGGGTTCGATCCTCAGCACCACATACAAACAAAGATGTTGTGTCTGCTGAAAACTAAAAAATAAATATTATATAATATTTAATTATAAATATTATATAATATTTAAATAAATATATATATCTCTCTCTCTTAAAAAAAAGAATCTCTGTTCTT
The DNA here is from genome assembly GCF_021218885.2 of Marmota monax. Lineage (NCBI taxonomy): Eukaryota > Metazoa > Chordata > Mammalia > Rodentia > Sciuridae > Marmota > Marmota monax. Next base: position 2,802,141 of record NW_026695236.1, on the reverse strand, counting down.
AAAGGTTAAAGAAGATGTAGTTGACATTCACTATGACTAGGAACTATCATTGCAATGTCAGAACGGAGCCCAGAACCCATTGCTCAATCCATTGTTATATTCTATTACAGACTAAATAACAATAATACAAAGAATGAAATGACTTGTCCAATCATAGCATTTGGAATGGATGGTGATCTGAAGGCCATACACTCATGGTTGTTTACATGTTGTAGCCCAATGATCATTGCCATTATTTTCGGTGATTAGTACCCTTTAGAGAAGTTTCATCAACTCTGGTGATAATGAAAGAGTTTTTGATGATAAATTACAAACAATGAAAGTGACTCCCCCCTCCCCAGGAGAACAGGTCTTGCTATGTTGCCCAAAATGGCCCTCCAACTCGAGATTCTCCTGCTTCAGACTCCTGAGGAGCAAAAATTACAGGCATATACCACTATGCCTGGCTGATAAAAGTAATTTTTAATTCTGTTTTCACTATGGTCCTAGGTTGGTGCTAAATGGTTACCTATATTATTTTGTCAGCACACAAACATATGAGGAAGAAATGATTGTCCTTATTTTACAGATGATAAATTTGAAGGCCACAGTGGTTGGATTAGATGTTTGTGATCACACAATTACCAGGAGACAGACTGGTGCTTGTCTTCAAGTGTGTCTTCTTTCGAAGTGAAAGCTGTTAGCTAATGCAGTATATGGCCTGTCATTTCACCACAAGGACAAGGAATGGCAAATCACATATATATGTACTTTATTACCAATATATGTCTCATTATTTTTTAACAAGGTGAGGTACATGTTCTAATATTAGTAACATTCTAGAGAAGTTCTTTTGGAAATTGTTCATTTCGTCCATTCCAAACTTTCCCTTCATTCTCTTGGCTTTGTCCAATGTCCTGACAGTGTACACAATATGCATTTTAGAAGTGATATAGCAGTAAAGGGAGCCAGAAGATCACTAGAATTAAAGTTGAGAGACTGATGTTCTAGCCACTTCTTTGTCTTGTGTGACATTGTTCTTGTCACAGGAGGTACGAACCAATTTGTATGGATTTAACATGCATACTGTGAGCAGGACTTTTTGGAGTGAGACCTATGTTCAAATCATAGCTCTTGTATTTATCTTCTGTGTGGCTTTCAGGAAATTACTTAACTTCTCTGATCCATAGTATCCTTGTCTACAAGGTGGAAATAGTAGTATCTACCTTACAGTTCCATTGAATGGATAAAATAGGATAATTTATATAAAACCCAAAGGTAACAGGTTAGTGTCAATTCAAGTGAACTGAGTACTACAAATGTTGTTTTTAAATAAATTCAAAAATTTTCTATGCTTCTCAAAAATAATATCTAAATGTTAGAATGGAGGTAAGGTATATGCTAGGAATATAGGAAAATAGCTTTAAAGTTCTTATTATCATGGACCCTCTCAAAATCCTATTCCTAAGAAACAGCTGTTCCCCAAACTTTCCTGGTCTCTTACTCTTTTTATACCACAGGATTTTCTTTCCCAAACCAACCCAGATAGTTAGTAAATTCATGTCCTCCCTTGATTATTATTCTTCTCCCTGGGAATTCCAATTTTCCTTCTTAGTGCATCTCTCCTCCCTCTCTCTGCCTTGTACATTACTTTTGTCTGCATCCTTCTCATAACACATTATCTCAACCATCATAAACCATTATCTAAACCATTATCTAAACCATCATAATAAGCCAACATGGCCAGAAATTTTGAGCATGGACTCTAGAACCATTAATATTTTCTGGGTATAATTACAAACTCTGTAAGTTAATATCTTGTATGTGTTCCTATGTCCCTGGTGTGGTCAATGGTCACTTGGCTACCCCAATCGTGGGGGGTAAAGACTTGAGGTCAAAGCAACACATGGACACTGGGAGCTGGTGAGAAAACTGGCTGATGAGAAACCAGAGTCGATATTCAACAAGCTCAGTTGACGTTCAATAAGCTCAAATTCATTTATTTTTGGAATGCATACAGCTATTATAGGGTTCAGGTAGGGCGTGCCCACCAATCACACATAAGCACCTTAATCTATAAGCCAATCTTCTTATGCCTACTGTAACCTCACTATGAGGAAGCACTAAATATTGCTGTCGTGATGGAAGGCAGTCTGGAAGGGTCTTTGTCCCTAAGGGAGGGGGGCTGTAAGTTGGGAGGGTTACATTCCCTGAAGCATTTGACTCTCGGTTTCCTGACCTGGTAGTCTGGTAGCTTGGCAACGCTGACCACAAATGCTGAGGATGTGATTTCACTGATGGCTTGCTAGAGCAGGGCACTCCCTCCTGCAGGTGTTCCTGCCAGGCCTGTACAACAGTAGGTTTTCTAGCACTCTGAGCTGCTTGTAGCTACTAGCTGTGAACTGAAGGTTATTCAAACAATGCCTGTTAAGTTTTCAGTAGGAGATGGCCCCCCAAAACTCATGTACGAAATAATGCAGGAATTTCCAAAGGAGAAATGGTTAGATTATGAGATCTTTAACCTAATCAGTAGGTTAATCTATCAAATGGATTAATTAAATTACAGTTACCAGGAGGTAATTAGATTAATCCATTTGATGGATTGACAATCTAATTAATTTGATTAATCAATTTGATAGATTTATTTAAATTTGATGGATTAAGGTGGTAACTGTAGGCAGGTAGGGCATGCCTGAGTAAGTAGGTCACTGGGGTGTGACCTGGGGGTTTATATTCTGTTTCTGGTGAGTGGAGTGCTCTCTTTGCTTCCTGGCCATCATGAACTGGGCAGCTTTCCTTTGCCATGCCCTTCCACCATGATATTCTACCTCATCCTAGCCCTAAGAAATGAAGGTGGTTAACCATGGTCTGAACCTCTGAAACTATAAGCCAAAATAAACTTTTCCTCTTCCAAGTTGTTCTTGTCAGGTCTTTGGGTCACCATGATGAAAAGCAGATTAAAACAGTGACTATGCCTTATTTCCTCCTCTATAAAATGGATAATAAGAGTACCAGCCTCAGATGGCAACGGTAATGATTCAAATATGTAAAGTAATAGAGAACCATGCTTGACATAGTAGATACCAAGTAGGTGTTAGTTTATTTTTCATAGGCACCTACTGATAATATATGAGAATAAAACATTTCCTACTGTGGCAGAGCAATAGAGAGGCAGATGAATATTGAGGGAACAGTCATGATCATTTTCTTGCACATAAATTGCCAAGGAGTTGGAAGTCAGCTCTTGGTCATAATTTTCTCCCAGAAGGCACCATTTTGCCATAGTCTGTCTAACAAAATTTGGTTAGGTCCATTCTCCCATTCACTTCAGTAAATTGCTTTACCTTTTGAAGGAATCTTGGAACAGCTACTAGACATGAGTCTGCCTCATGAAAGAAATTCCAGGAAAACCCTCAGTCCAGAGATAAAAGTTGAGTCCATACATTGCCAAGATAAGCAATCATAGTATAAGAATAGTAGACTCCCTATTTACCTCTTTTATTGTTTCTCTTGCTGAGAGAAAACTTTTCAGTTTAAGTAAGTCCCATTTGTTGATTTTTGTTATCAACTTTTGTGCTATGGGTGTCCTATTAAGGAATTTGGAGCCCGACCCTACAATATGCAGATCGGAGCCAACTTTTTCTTCTATCAGACGCAGAGTCTCTGATTTGATATCTAGCTCCTTGATCCACTTTGAGTTAACTTTTGTGCATGGCGAGAGGAGGGGATTCAGTTTCATTTTGTTGCATATGGATTTCCAGTTTTCCCAGGTAAATAGGGAGCCTACATCATGGGAACAAATTTTTACTCCTCACACTTCAGATAGAGCCCTAATATCCAGAGTATACAAAGAACTCAAAAAATTAAACAACAAGAAAACAAATAACCCAATCAACAAATGAGCCAAAGACCTGAACAGACACTTCTCAGAGGAGGACATACAATCAATCAACAAGTACATGAAAAAATGCTCACCATCTCTAGCAGTCAGAGAAATGCAAATCAAAACCACCCTAAGATACCATCTCACTCCAGTAAGATTGGCAGCCATTATGAAGTCAAACAACAACAAGTGCTGGAGAGGATGTGGGGAAAAGGGTACTCTTGTACATTGCTGGTGGGACTGCAAACTGGTGCGGCCAATCTGGAAAGCAGTATGGAGATTCCTGGGAAAGCTGGGAATGGAACCACCATTTGACCCAGCTATTGCCCTTCTTGGACTTTTCCCTGAAGACCTTAAAAGAGCATACTACAGGGATACTGCTACATCGATGTTCATAGCAGCACAATTCACAATTGCTAGACTGTGGAACCAACCCAGATGCCCTTCAATAGATGAATGGATAAAAAAAATGTGGCATTTATAAACCATGGAGTATTACGCAGCACTAAAAAATGACAAAATCATAGAATTTGCAGGGAAATGGATGGCATTAGAGCAGATTATGCTTAGTGAAGCTAGCCAATCCCTAAAAAACAAATACCAAATGTCTTCTTTGATATAATGAGAGCAACTAAGAACAGAGCAGGGAGGAAGAGCAGGAAGAAAAGATTAACTTTAAACAGATACATGAGGTGGGATGGAAAGGGAGAGAAAAGGGAAATTGCATGGTAATTGAGGGAGACCCTCATTGTTATACAAAATTACATATAAGAGGTTGTGAGGGGAATGGGAAAATAAACAAGGAGAGATATGAATTACAGTGGATGGGGTAGAGAGAGAAGATGGGAGGGGAGGGAGCGGGGATGTAGAGGATAGGAAAGGTAGCAGAATACAACAGTTACTAATAGGGCATTATGTAAAAATGTGGATGTGTAACCGATGTGATTCTGCAATCCGTATTTGGGGTAAAATTGGGAGTTCATAACCAACTTGAATCTAATGTATGAAATATGATATGTCAAGAGCTTTATAATGTTTTGAACAACCAATAAAAAAAAATTTAAAAAAAAAAGAAAAGGAAAAAAAAAAGAATAGTAGAAAATTATATGTTAACCTTCTGACAATTTATTCAACTCATTCATTCATTAACTCATTCATTTATTATGTATTCATTAAGTACTTACCTTATTGAACACACAAAGATACATGAAAAAGGAAAATCATCACTCTTTTATTTTCATGGAATTGACAAGATTCAGGACACACTTCCCCCAAATATGGAACCTTGGCATATTATATAAACTGAAGGAGTTTGAGAAAATGCCAGAAGCAAAAGGTCACTTTGACCTTGCTCCTGGCCCTCTTCCCTAAAGCAGGTCATGAAACCTAGGAAGGATTATCTAAACTTCTCCTGGGGCAGTCATAAGATGCTCATGCATAAGTGTTCATCTTAAACCAGGAAGAAAGGAACATCTTCATCAGAAAACACAGGGATACAGAAAAGTATCTGAATGAACATGACTTTTTACATTTTCTTAGCTCATTATTTCTAGATCATTTATTTTGCCCTACAATATTTCTGCACTATCTACTATTCATTAAATTTACTATAAAAACACCCAGGCTTGGGGCTGGGGATGTGGCTCAAGCAGTAGCGCGCTCGCCTGGCATGCGTGTGGCCCAGGTTCAATCCTCAGCACCACATACAAACAAAGATGTTGTGTCCTCTGAAAACTAAAAAATAAATATTAAAAATTCTCTCTCTCTCTCTAAAAAAAAACACCCAGGCTTAATTGTTTTGTTGGGTCTTCATTTCCTTATTAAGGCTCCTATGTCACATGAAACTTATATTAAATAAATTAGTATACTTTTTTATTGTTAGTCTGTATTTTTGTTATATAGGTGTGTGAACTCAGGACAGGCAAAGGGAAAGACACTTTTCCTCCTCTGCAGAATTTATAGTATGGAGGAGTTATGATGCTGATTAAATTGTTTTCCAGATGAATGCATGATTACAATTTGGAATAAGAGTTATGAGGAGAAGTGTATGATGGATTGATATTAATATTAGGAGGACCTCAAACCACAGATACAGTAGTAGGATCTAACCTTTAACTTGAGACCTAAACAATGAATATTCCTGGGCTGAAGAAGAAGTTTTAGGGATTCTTTCTATACTACTCTGGTGTTTCCTGCTGATGTAACTATGCTTAAAGGAGCAGTAGCAAAAGGAGAATGTGGTATCAATTTTGCTAGTGGCTGGACACATGCCAGTACTCCCCAGGACAGAACTTCTTTGGAACAATGTGCGGGAGCACAAAGCTTATGAACAGAGTGTTATGGTTTTGATGTGAGGTCTCTAAAAGCTCACATTTGAGACAATGCAAGAAGGTTCAGAGGAGAAATGATTGGGTTATAAGAATCTTAAACCAATCAGTAATTAATCCCCTGATAGGAATTAACTGAGTGATAATTGAAGGGGTAGGTGTGGCTGAATGAGGTGGGGTATTGGGAGCATGGCTTTGGGGTATATATTTATATCTAGTGAGTGAAGTTTCTCTCTCTGCTTTCTGATCATCATGGGAACTGTTTCCCTCTGCCATACTCTTTCACCATGATGTTCAGTCTCACATTGAGCCTTGAAGAATGGAGTCTGCTGTCCATGGACTGAGACCTCTGAAATGGTGATCCCCTAAATAAACCTTTTTCTCCTCTATAATTGTGCTGATTGGGTCTTTCCTTCTTCTTTCCCCAATATCATAAGTGAGTTTATGACATAGACTCTCTTAACTGTGAAAATTAAATGTGTTTATCAACTTTTGGAACTGGAAAAATAATTGAGGCAGGGACATTTTCTGGAAAGCAGGACTCATCCACTGTATTTATGACATGGGACTTGATGGCATGGACAGAAGTAGGAAGGGATCTGGTACACTTGGGTGCAGGAAGCAAATGAGGAGAGAGCAACCTGTGTTTGAGTAAGGCACAGGAGGTGGAATGGAATACAGTGTGCTCATGTCATTGATGCTTTGGTCCCCCAAAGAAATGTGGCCATGAGTACTTAGTTCTCACCAATCAGATTAGCCAGTTCCCTGGGAAGGAACTATGAAGGCACTAAGTAAAGGTGGAAACATGAGCAGAAGTTCTCTGTATCCTAAGGTAAATATCTGAGGTAATGGAATTCTTACCTTCCTCCTCAGCATGTGGAAGTTAAAGATAAAGTGGTACCAGAGTGAGGAGAGTAGGCCATTCTAGGCGGCTAATCAGAAGAACACATACAAAAAGCTGACATGGAGAATATGCAGATGTTGAAGGAACAGAGAGAAAACTAGCACATCTAGAGGGCCCAGGATGAGAGTAATTATGATGCTGGTGGACATGAGGCTAGGAGGTGAGGGCCAGGGATAGGAGGTGAGGGGCCATAGAGGCTGTGCTAAGAAGTTGGAGATTCTACAGTTCAACAATGGGAAGTTCTGGGTGGGTTTACTAAATTTCCTCATCTTATATAAGCACAATAATTTCTATGATCTGTTTTTGGACTTAAAAACTTTTAAAGGCAGTAAACCTAGGATAACAACATGTTCTGGTTTGCCTGGGATCAGCCAGGGTTTATAGCTGCTTTCTTTGTTCAAGGGCTTCCTGGTTTGGATAATAAATTATGAGGTCACCTTAGCATAGCTGTGAAAAGTTTAGGCTATGGAACCACACAAACCCAGTTAATATTCTAACTCTAATACTTTCTAGTGGTGTGACCTTGGGCAACCACTGTATCCCTTAGGTACATCATTTCTAAAACATGTTAATACTAAATGTATCTTTAGTGATGGGTGAGGATTAAATTATTGATATACACCAAACACATTAAAGACTGGAGGAGCAGAAATGCTAATAAATGTTAACTATTATTGTTCTTGTTATACATTTCTCTATTTTTTATTATGTTAATAGTATTTGGAATAAGCATGTGTAAAACTCTCATTGCATTTAGTAGAGCTTACATTTTGCAGTGGGAATGGCAGGGTTGGTCCAGATGTGTCATTGTAATAAAGTGAGAGGATACTAGTTAACACAAATGGTCATCACTTTACTGCACATTACTATAAACCAGGCTTTGTGCTAAGTAGTTAATAGATGGTTTTTCACTTACTCTTTTCCAATAACCATTGAGGTATACATCATTCATCCAGTCATAGAAGACAAACTGGGTCCAAGGAGGTTAAGAATTCTTTTAGCACAATAAAGCAGCAGAGAGGAGATCCACTCTTATCTCTCAGATACATGACATATTTGCTAAACCATTACCTTTAATGCCCATCCAATGCCAACCTCAGAGACAAAGCTGTGTTTGGCTCCTCTTAGGAGCCAGCCAGAACTCCAAGTCTATTGTCCAAATGTCCCTTAGTCCAACATATTTATATTTTCAGTCTATAGCATTCCCTGAGATAAAAAGGAAAAAATGCATTTTTAAGCCTGCAATCCACTCTTTTACAGCAGAAAAAGCCTAATTTAATTGGCTATAAACTTCTTCTTATTATTTATCTCTGGGGTCTTTCTGTCCTTTTCTTTCAGAACTGGGTGAGCCAATTTTGTTTTTCCAGGACAGTCACAATGTTATGGATTTCGAGCAGGATGTTGGCCGACCTTTCTCTCTACTTACTGAAGAGCCATAACCTTTTCCTTCTGTCCTCGTCTATCAATGCCAGCTTCTCAACCCCATCTATGTCCATGTTTAAAATTTACAGTTTATAAAGTGTAAGACTTTGCACTTTATGTACTATACCTGAAAGGTTATGTACATGAGAGTATTTAAAGATTAGGCTTTAGAAATTCAGCCTGAGAATTATAAAACCACATTTCTTTTGTAGTGGTTCTTTCACCTATAGTTGCCATCAAATAAAAGTGTTATTGTCCTTGGAATAGACCTAGGGTGAAATCTTTGTTCTAACATTTATTTGTCGTATGTACTTCAGTAAACCCTTCCACCTTCTGAGCTGGTTTCCGCCTTTGGATACCCACAGAGGTACCTCATACCTGGGAAGTTTCATTTTAAAGACACTTTATAGCCATTGTCTCATTGGAAGCTTCAAGTAGTCCAGAGAAGCTGGGTAGCTTAGGAGATCTTGGATGTTAACCTAGAGCTTCCATTTTCATGTCTTCAAGCAGCTTGTACAAAGAATATGAATTTTTACAATACTAATCTAAATTTGGAACCCAGCTCTAGAATTTTAAGCTTTCTGTAACCCCTCCAAGTTTCAGCTTCTTAGTGTAAAATCCCCACAGAAATGCATTGCTCTCAGAACAATGGAACCATCTTTATTAACAGAACCTGTGCAGACACTACCTTTCATTGGCAGATGTGATTAATTGAATGGTCTTGATATGAGGAAGATCATCCTGAATTTTTCTGTCTTGACTTGATGTAATCACAAGTCTTTATAAGAAGGACATGTGGTGATGGAAGCAGAGATTGAAGTGATGTAATTCATCCAGGTGATCCATAGTAGTTGGAAAAGGAAAGAAAACAAGTGTGCCTGGAGCCCCCTGAGAGAACACAGCTCTGATGACACCATGACCTTAGGACTTGTGACCTCCAGAGCTGCAAGATAATTTTAAGCCACTAGGTTAGAGTAATAATAGAAAATTACTATAGGAAACTTATAGTAATGATGATAATGATGTTAACAGTGACAATTCTAATACTAATATTCATATATGTACAAATGTAGACATTTTTCTAAGTTTTATAGATTTACAAAGTTTCACATATTGTATGGTATATATCGTACATGTTTCTTTATACATTTTGCATTTATTTTTCCCATATTTTTATTGGTGAATTGTAAGTATATATAATAGTGTAATTTGGTGTTACATATTCATTAATGAATATGATATAAAAGTACAATTTGCTCAATATCATTTCCCAGTATTTCCCCTTTCCTTTCCCTTCCCTCCCCTTGATCCCTTTTCTATACTCCACTGGTCTTCCTTCCATTTTCTTGAGGTGCTCCTCTGTAGTTTAACATATGTGTGTTTTACATTGATGCACATTTTATGTTGCTATTTATATAGTACTCACAATAATCTTCACAAAAGCAACATTTGGCCGATGGGGAAACTGAGGCCGAGAGTGTTTCAGTAACATTCTCAAGACCACATAGGAAAGGGTAAAGCTGGCATTTGAACCTGGACAATTGATAAAGCATCTACGGAGAGACTGGCACGTAGAGCTACCCCCAGTACATGGAGCATCATCATTGCTATTCTTCTTGCACTATGCTTCTATGTATCTACATCTATAGGAATATTCACATTGAAGCAATGATGGGCTCCATTAAAGCTTTTCTCTCATGCCACAGACACAGACTCCAGAGCTGTGTGCCCTCCTGATCCCAGCATCAGCTGAAGCCCATTCTGCCCATCCTCCAGTGCAGGCCCACCCAGGACAGAGCCAGCAGGAGGAAGGCTGTCCTCGGCCTGTGCCAACTATTGTGTTGCACTGCATTTGTGCCCCAGCATCCTTCCTCCTCTGGAAACCACAAATTACCCAGCAGAGTCCTGGTGACAGAATGATGGAGCTGGGCTGGTGTCTGCAGCTGGGCTGTCAATAAAGGTGATAATGAACACTAAGCAGAATTTGAAGAATGACTGGAAAAATTGCTGCTATTGATATTTCTGGCAGCCATCTGCTGCAAAACCAGACTGAAGTGGATTATTTCTCATGGCAAATCCCTTTGAGACAAATAATAGCATCAATGATGAGAGCTCATATTTGTGCAGCTTCTAAAAGTGGTTTAATAGATATTACCTCATTTTATTTCCACCAAACCTCTGTAAAGTAGGTCTCATTTCACAGTTGGGAAAAAATAAACTCATAAGGGTTAATTTCATTGACTCTCACCTCCTGACCTAATTGTGGCTTCAGAAACAGAGAGCAATTTTTGAATTTTTCAGTAAGAACAAACTTTGGGTAAACTTTGTCAGTGGGTTTGGCTCAGGGCTGCGTGGCCTGAGCTATCTCCTTAACCCCCTCACCAGGACAGAGATCAAAGTAGCACTTACTCTACTCTTGACAACTCCAGGTGACAGCATTGGAAATGTACTTGCAGGAAATTGTTCTCTCTCACATAAAATTAGGTACCCACAGCAATTCTACACCTTTAGTCTCCTCTCAGTGCTTATGTGACCCTGTTGGCTCTATCTTTGAGTCCTCTGCTTCATATAGCAGTGAATGTTCTCAAGTTTTTACTGTTCTACCATATATGTGTTTCTTGGTGCTGTCTTTGCCTTAGCTATACCACCTACTTCTAGACCTGTGCTCTGCACATAATACATATATAATAAGCATTTATTGAATGGCCAAGTTCTCTAGAAGAAAAAAGTCTTAGGAGACACAATTTTCTACTTATGTTCCTGTATAGCATTTTTATGGGGAGATATTTTCAAGTCAGCTTATCACTTTTTTTTTTCATCCTGATTTGTAAGTTTTATTTCATGGTTACATAATAAGCCTGAATTATTTATCATTCTTTCAATAAAGCCACAATATTCATTATTTTAAAATCATAGTATGTTAGAGGAGAAGGAAGTCTTAGCACCCAAGTGATAAAATGGGTGTTTAGAAAGAAGGTATTCAAGGTCACACAAGGAGTTTTTTTACAAAGCCAAAACAAGAAATAATAATACACACTTCTTATACAAAAAAGCATTATGATGGTTTATATATACATACATTATTTTTTTAAATTCTTAACAAACATAAGAGGCATAGAAAGATTAAGCAACTTGCCTGCAATATGAAGTCCATAAGAGAAAGATAAAATGAAAGTCAGATTCAGGCATTTGTGAGCCACAATCCCTGTTTTTTAGAGAACAGCTCTCTTGAGTTTTCCTCATTCCTTGAGATATCTATAATTTTTTCTCCTCCTGTATCCAGGAATCACTTTTTAAGTTATGCATCCTGTTGTCACAGAACCACTGTCTTACTGTTTTTTTTTAATAAATATAACTTCTAGCTGGCAGAGGGCCTTTTTTTTCACTTGGATATTCAGCAGTTTAAAATCAAATATTTTTCTGAGGTAATAGAGTGAGTTTTATAACCTCTGCTATCAGAGGCCTGCTATACTTGTTATTAGTTGCTGGTCTATTTGTTTTACTTAACATTATACAAAACACTGTTTTATATATGCTATTCTATTGGATCCTATTTTCCAGAGAATAGCACTAAACTCTAATGAGTTACACTGACCAAGGTCACAATGCTCTAGGTCATGATGCTAGGAAACTGCAAGGCTCCACCAGCCACATCAGAGTCCCAGTCTACATCATCCTTATAGCGATTGTGTTTCTATACTGGCTCCTGATGTAGGGGTGTTGCAGAGAGGGAGACAGATGCATATTCTAAGTATGGGGAAATAGGATGTGCAAGCCTAGAATATGAGTCTTGTTGCCTTGATCCACACTGGTACTAATGAAAGTCATGCTCTATTCTTTCCAAGCCTTTTAGGAAAATCATAGCATATAATTCTTCAGGTGGATGTATTAGTCTGCTTGGAAATTTATCTTCTCACATTTCAAGGCTGGAAGTCTAATATAAAGGCATTTGTCTCTGAGGATTCTCATTGGCTTCCAGAAAGCCACCTTCTTGGCACGCCTTCCCATGGCCTTGCTTCTGTGCACATGCGTCCCTGGTGTCTTTTCTTGTCTTATATATAGGGACACAGTTACATTGGATTAGGGTCCCAATCTTAAGATATTTACCTCCTTTAAGACTCTTAACTACAAATAGTTTCTCACTGGGAACTAGGGATCACCATAAGAACACTGGGGACACAATCTAGTCCATAACAGTGCATCACACAATATAAATGCATCATGTTCCAATTAAGTACGTCCTTCTTTCTCAATGTTTGTTTAAACATCTTCTAGAGTTGTCAGATTTGTGGGTATGGATGAGTTGTTTGTGAAGCTACTAAGTCATGTTGCTTTCTTCCCTAAATATTGTGCTTACAAGCACACTGTTTACACATTGAAATGAGGGAGCAGGAAGAAAAACATGCTGCCATAAACCTTCAAGCAAAAGGGGAGGAAAAAAAAAGTCTTCAGAGAAATGAATATAAGTAAGCTGAGAATTCTCTCAGAACTGGAAAAATCAATTGTTACCACAACATCCCTGACAGTGATCTAGTTGAGATCAATTCAGTAAAAGTTAATAATGCCTGTGTGAGTTCTACTGTAGCAGATTGTCAATTTTATCACCAGTGCTGTGAGTTATGGGTGCCAGCTTCAAAAATGAATATCAATGGATGCTGGGATTTCAACCATTATAAGAGGATTTGTTAAAAAAAAAATCTTGCATTCTTTAAATTGAAAGAGACAGTAGTCAGATTCTCAAGTCAAATCACTCCTACGAGGCAGCTTATTAGAGTCCATATGGGATGTGCTGCCTGCCACAGAGGTTTGACACAGCACAGAAGAGAGAGGCCACGCTACCACTGTCTATTATGATAAAGGACTATGGAGTCATTTCACTGTCTTCTCGTTCCTTTATTTTCATAGTCTACCAAGTGGTCAGACTTCTGCTGAGCCTGTTTTAACAGGTTTGTGAATTGTGCTCTTTTACCCCAAATTTGAGTTCAGTGCTATAGGTTGGCCTCCTGCACACATGGGGTGGGAAACTGTACCCCTCTATTTTAAATCGAAGGCTTATGTGGTATGTGGACTGCTTCACTGCACACAGTTGGAAAGAGCCTTCGATATTTTCATGATCAAGTGGCTCAATGTGTGTTCCTCCCACCATCTGCAAGAGAGCTCCCTGAGTATGTTTATAAAGGGAGATTCTGAGGCCCAAGATGTAAAAGGATTCACAATTGTTGAGGTTGGAGAAAGGGATTTAATGTTGTAACTAGTATTATAAGAGATACTAACCAATGTCAAACTCCAAAGTCACTATTTTCTTTTACTTCTGTAGTATAAAGAAAGGGAAGGATCCTAACATTTGTACATTTCTTTTTTAAAATTTTGTAAAATGCTAATTTGTTATATATGACAGCTTAATGCATTACAATTCATATTACACATATAGAGCAAAATTTTTCATATCTCTGGTTGTATACAAAGTATATTCACAAACATTCATATCTTCATACATGTACTTTGGATAATGATGTGCATCTCATTCCACCATCATTTCTAACTCCATACTGCTTCCCTTCCCCACCCACCCCTTTGCCCAATCTAGAGTTCGTCTATTCCTCCCATTCTCCCCATCCCTACCCCACTATGAATCAGCCTCCTTATATGAGAGAAAACATTCAGCATTTGTTTTTTAGGGATTGGCAAACTTCACTTAGCATTATCTTCTCCACCTCCATCCTTTTACCTACAAATGCCAATGATTTTATTCTGTTTTATTGCTGAGTAACATTCCAGTGCATACAAATGCCACATTTTTTAATCCATTCATCTACTGAAGGACACCTAGATTGGTTCCACAATTTAGCTATTGTAAATTGTGCTGCTATACACATTGATGTGACTGTGTCCCTGTTATATGCTGTTTTCAAATCCTTTGGGTATAGACCAAGAAGAGGGATAGCTGGGTCAAATTGTGGTTCCATTCCCAGTTTTCCAAGGAATCTCCATATGCTTTCCATATTGGCTGCACCAATTTGCAGTCCCACCAGCAATGTATGAGTGTGACTTTCTTCCCGCATCCTCACCAACACTTGTTGTTGTTTGTATTCTTAATAGCTGCCCTTCTGGCTGAAGTAAGATAAAATCTTAGAGTAGTTTTTATTTGCATTTCTCTAATTGCTAGAGATGATGAACATTTTTTTCATATATCTGTTGATTTATTGTAGAGCATCTTCTGAGAAGTGTCTGTTCAGGTCCTAGGCCCATTTATTAATTGGGTTATTTTTTTTTTTGGTGTTTAGCTTTTTGAGTTCTTTATATACATACCTTAGAGATTAATACTGTATGTTATGTGTGAGGGGTAAAAATTTGCTCCCATTCTGTAGGCTCTCTATTCATCTCACAGATTGTTTGTTTTGCTGAGAAGAAACTTTTTTTTGATCCATCCCATTTATTCATTCTTAATTTTAATTTTTGCTCTATAGGAGTCTTATTAAGGAAGTTGGGGCCTAATCTGACATGATGGAGATTAGGGCCTACTTTTTCTCCTATTAGAGTCTCTGGTTTAATTCCTAGGTCCTTGATACACTTTGAGTTGAGTTTTGTGCATCATGAGTGATAGGGGTTTAATTTCATTTTGTTGCATATGGATTTCCAGTTTTCCCAGCACCATTTGTTGAAGAGGCTATCTTTTCTTCAAATTATGTTTTTGGCACCTTGTCTAATATAAGATAATTGTAATTTTGTGGGTTAGTCTCTGTGTCATCTATTATGTACCATTGGTCTACTGCCGCAGTCTGGCTGGGCACAATCAGGAGCCACTTGTCAAAAGAAACTAACTTTATTTTTAGAACCACACACGCCAAACAAAACAGCCTCTCAGGAAAAACCCTCAGAGCCTCAACTGCCACCACCGGCTTTCCACAAGCCTCTCTCTCCCACACAAGCTTCTCTCCACCTCCCACAATCCTCCTGCTCTTGAGGCCGATTGGCTGGGTCACGTGGGCGGAGCCAAAAAAGTCCCCCAATGAGCAGCTCCGTGGTCTGAAAGGGCAGGGAAACAGCCCAATGAGCATCACCGCAGAGGAGCCAATCAGCTAGATGTTGCTGGGGCCGCTGTGAGCCAATCATCTGCCGGCAGCTGGAAGTTTGCTGGCAGCTGGAAGTTTGCTGGGGCCCCTTCGGCTGTGGCTCTCAACATCTCCCCCTCTCTGTTTAAACAACAATCATGTGGCTTAGGGACCGTGCCTGCCTTAGGTTGTCCAATAGTACATATGGTCCTTTGGCACCATTGCAATTGGGTCTTACCCGTCACTGACTACGGGTCCACAATACAGCCACACCTGTGGAGAGGTCTTTGTATCAGCGGTGGGGTGAGGTTCTTTGCCTCACCTCTGTTGGCCCCCAAATTTTAGCTGGACGATCATGACAAGCAGAAGGGAGGAAGATACACCAAGCCAATTGATGGCTCCTTTTGGAAAAAATGTACCACCAATGACATCATCAGCAAAAATACCCCAACACTACCACAAGTCGCTGCACCAACAGATAGTTCACAATGCATACAGGTGAGCTCACAATGTGTCCAGGCAAGTTCTGCAAGCAGTTCAGTGATGGCTATTGTAGAAGCTGTAGATTGGTTTTATCTTTGACTTCACCAGCACTGGGATGAAGATAGGAATTCTGGCAATAATGGCTAAAGAAAAAATTATGTAACATTACAGAAGGCACTAAAAGAAAACAATTTTCTTAAAAATTTACATTGTCTTCACTGGCACTGGGATGAAGATAGGAATTCTGGCAATAATGGCTAAAGAAAAAATTATGTCACATTACAGAAGGCACTAAAAGAAAACAATTTTCTTAACAATTTACATTATCTTTAAGAGAATTATTAAATATAATGAAAAGGAAAGGTGAAAGTAAACAAACAGATCTGTTAACCTTCTTTTTTTGTTTTCATATTAAAACAATCCTCAACAGTTGTTTACCCAATTTAAATTAAACCATATAAATCACATGAAAAAAAAATATTTGGATCCATTTTATCATGAGCGCTCATCATATATGATATATGGACATACATACATTCAAACATATAACACAAAACACAAGTGTGCACACATAATATAATACATACAACACATAACATTATAGTAAAGGCCTTATAACTTTTTACAGGTGAAATCTCCATTGCAATGTTTAAAAACTCTATAGTCAAAAAATAGAACTGATCAGCAAAACATTAACCTAGGTCTGTATGAGCTCAAAAAACAAAATAGAACTTCATGATATGGCAAAGGGCAATAATAAAATAGATATTGAAAAAAGCATCCTGGTTCTGTTGCAGATGTAAGAATAGCCAAACTGGAGTTTTGGATATCAGTTGTTATGGATTTGAGCCAAATCATCTTCTTTTTGGTCTGTAGAAATCGCTTTAGTTAATCTTTCTGGAATCCAAATCGGCTGCTGTTCTCCCTGTGGAAACACATAAACAGACCCCCGACTCCAGACAATCACTGGGTCAGGACCTTGGTTAATCTCTCTGGAATCCAAATCAGCTGCTGTTCTCCCTGTGGAAACACACAAACAGACCCCCGACTCCAGACAATTACTGGGTCAGGACCTTTCCATTGTCCTGTTAGAATATCCTTCCAAAGTACCTTGGGCTTATGCACATTTTTTGGACACATATGCCTTTCCGCAGCACTAAGTCCTGATGAATCCAAATTTTAAAAGTTTAGAGTAAAAAGGGTTATTTTAAGTTTATCTTTGGGGAATATATACCCCTTCCCAATTCCTTCTTTTTGCTTTAATAAGTACATTTTAATAGTTTGATGAGCTCTTTCAACTATGCCTTGTCCCTGTGGATTGTATGGGATTCCTGTTATATGAGTAATGCCAAATGTTGAGCAAAATTGTTTAAAAGAGGTAGAAGTATAACCAGGGGGGCATTATCTGTTTTTAACGGTTTTGGAACACCCACAGTGGCAATATTTTGTAAGCAATGAGCTATAACATCTTTAGTTTTTTCTCCGGCATGAAGGGAGCCCATCAAAAATCCAGAAGAAGTATCAACTGTAACATGCAAATATTTTAATTTTCCAAATTCTGGCAAGTGTGTGACGTCCATCTGCCAAATATGGTTAGGTATCAATCCTCTAGGATTGACTCCAAGATTAACTTGTGGTGAAAAGGTCACACAATTTTGACATTGTTTTATTATTTGTCTAGCTTGTTCCTTAGTTATTTTAAAACGCTTTTGTAAAGTATTAGCATTGACATGGAACTTTTTATGAAAATTTATAGCTTCTTCTAGTGTAGAGAAAATATGTATATCATGTGTAGTTTTATCTGCTAAATCATTGCCCAAACTAAGGGCTCCAGGCAATCCTGTATGTGCCCTGATATGTCCTATAAAGAATGGATCTTTTCTGTCCCAGATTAGACTTTGTATAGTGGAAAGCAAAGAGAAAACAGTAGAAGAAGGGGAAATCCTACCAGCATCTTCAAGAGATACTATAGCATTAACTACATACTGACTATCAGAAAATAAATTAAATACAGAATCTTTAAACATCACAAAAGCTTGTAAAACTGCATTAAGCTCTACCTTTTGAGCTGATTGTTTGGGTACTAAAAATGTAAAAGTTTGATCAGGGGTAACTACTGCTGCTGTACCATTATTTGACCCATTAGTGAATATATTTGGAGCATTCATGATAGGTGTTTTTCTTGTCATTTTTGGAAAAATTACAGGATGCAATGACCAAAAAGACAATAAAGGATTAGATGGTAAGTGGTTATCAAATGAAACATTAGATTTGCACATGATTATTGCCCAAGTATTTAACTCATTAGCTAACTCATCAATTTGATTCATAGTATATGGAGTAATAATTTTATTGGGAGAAATTCCAAACACTCCCTTAGCTGCTTTTATTCCTTTGAGTATTAATTGTCCTACAGCCTCAGGATACCTAGTAAGAATAGTGTTAGGAGAATAAGATAAATGTATCCATAATAATGGACCTTCTTGCCAAAATACTCCTGTAGGAATATTTTTTATTGGTAGTACAATAAATAATAAAGGCAAACTTATATCAATTCTATCCAAATGCATATTTTCCATATATGTTTCAATGATTTTTAATGCCTTTCTTGCTTCAGGCGTTAACATTCGGGGTGAATTTGGATCTGATGGACCTTTTAGGATATCAAATAAAGGTCCCAACTCTCCTGTTGGTATACCTAAATAAGGCCTTATCCAATTTATGTCTCCTAATAACTTTTGAAAGTCATTAAGTGATTTGAGTTGATCTACTCGTATTTGAATTTTTGGTGGACGGACCATGGTTGAGGATAATAGAACTCCTAAATAATTAATTGGAAAATTTAATTGTACTTTATCTATTGCTATCTCTAGATTATAATTTTTTAATAAGTTTGTAAGTGTGGCATAACATTCTAGCAATGTGTTTTTATCTTTGTGTGCTAATAATACATCATCCATATAGTGAAATATTTGTAGTTCAGGATTTTGATTTCTAAGTGGCTGGATTACTTTGTTAACATAAATTTGACACATAGATGGGCTGTTAGCCATCCCTTGAGGGAGTACTTTCCATTCATATCTCTGATCAGGACCTTCATGATTCAGTGCAGGGATAGTAAATGCAAAACGTGGACTATCCTCAGGATGAATTGGAATTGAAAAAAAAAAAACAATCTTTAATATCTATAACTAAAACATACCAGGTTTTTGGCAAAGCAGACAACTGAGGAATCCCTGATTGAGCAGGTCCCATAATAACCATCTCATTATTAATGGCTCTTAAATCTTGCAATAATCTCCATTTACCAGATTTCTTTTTGATGACAAAAATGGGAGTATTATGGGGAGATACAGAAGGTTGTATATGTCCTTCTGCTAATTGTTGTTTGACCAGGTCATGGGCTGCTTGTATCTTTTCTTTAGTCAGGGGCCACTGAGGAACCCATACTGGTCTTTCTGATTTCCAAGTAATTTTTATTGTCTCAGTGGTCCTTTCTGAAAATCCAACCCATGTCTGTCTGTTCCTTGATCTATTTGTATTGGTGCTGCTATACCTTGTTCTTGTTTTTCTAATCTTTTTCCTTTCCTAAAACCTTGTCTAGTCATAATAGTGGGTGCATTTTGGTTGATGTTATTTGTTAATGTCAAACCTAATTGATCTAGGACATCTCGTCCCCATAAATTTACGGGAAGATGATCCAATACATATGGCTGTATAGTTCCTTCACATCCTTCAGGATCCTTCCAATCTAATACCATTGCACTTCTATGGGGATTAGTTGCCACTCCTAGGCCTCGAAGCGTTTGAGTGGCTTGTTGTAATGGCCAATGTTTTGGCCATTCTTGATGAGAGATGATGCTAATGTCTGCACCTATATCCAGTAGCCCATTAAATTCATGTCCTTGAATATTTAGTTTTAGCATGGGGCGAGAATCTAAATTTAAAGAAAGCATAGCCCAATCTACACCTGTGGAGCCTAATCCCTTGGAACCTCTTTCTACAGTACGACTGGAAAATTTATCATGTAGGCTGGGTATTATTAGTAACTGTGCTATTCTATCTCCTGGTGAAATTACTGATATACCCTTTGGAGAACTGGCTATAATTTTTATTTCACCTTCATAATCGGGATCAATTACCCCAGGACTTATCTTAAGTCCTTTTAGAGTAGAAGAGCTGCGTCCCAATAATAAGCCTACTGTTCCTTTGGGAAGAGGTCCTTTCACCCCTGTGGGAATGATTTGAACTCCCATCTCTGGAGTTAGTACTGCTCTGGCGGAGGCGCAGATGTCCAACCCTGTGCTCCCTCTGGTTTGTCTGATGAGGGATCTGATGGAAAATGTGTCCTGGGCACTACCCTGATGGGGTTGCTGGGTTCCTCCAGTGCTCCGTATATTTGTGGTTTTGGGCCCCGGAGCATTGGGCCCCCCTGTCCATTTTTTGGCAATGGAGCCCGATGCCTTTCTCCATGATATCGTGGATAAACACCTGGTCCTTGTTCGTTTTTTGATAATGGAGTACCCTCTATGGTGGTTTGAGAACGGCATTCATTAGCCCAATGTCTCCCTCTACGGAATCGTGGGCAAATACCTGGTATTCTACTCCTTTGATACCTAGTTTTGTTAAACCCTCCTCCAATGGGGCAATTCCTTTTAAAATGTCCTGTTTGTTCACAATTGTAGCATGTTCTTGGCCTGGCATCTAAAGCCTGTTTTACTGCAGCTGTCACAATTTGCCCTTGTTCATTAATGTCTCTGGCATCTAAAGCCTGTTTTACTGCAGCTGCCACAACTTGCTCTTGTTCATTAATGTCTCTACATAATTTAATATATGTGTTAAATCTTCATGTTTCCATGGTTTAATGATATCTCTGCACCAACGATTCGCTTGCTCATAAGCCAGGTGTTTTAGTAATGGCATTGCTTGTTCTGTATTCCCAAAAACTCTGGTAGCTATTTGAATAAGCCTATCTACAAATTCAGCATAAGGTTCATTAGCTCCTTGTATTACCTTAGATAATTGACCTTGTAAACCTCCATGTCCTTGTAAAGTCTTCCATGCCTTAATTGCATCTACAGCAATTTGTGCATATACACCAGGATCATATGCAATTTGTTGCTGCTGATCCTCATAAGGTCCCTTTCCTAACAACATATCTAGATTTCTCTGAGGATAACCAGCTGCTGCATTTCACCTAGCCGTCTCCTTGCAAAATTCCTCATTGGCAACCTTCCATAACAGGTATTGTCCTCCATTTAGCACAGCTTTATACATATTAGCCCAATCTGCTGGCGTCATGTTCAAGTTGTTAATGGATTCGACCATGCTTACAGTGAAGGGTGTTTGAGGACCATAGGTTGTTACAGCCTCTTTTAGCTGCTTCACTGTTTTGAAATTTAAAACATGGTAAAATCGCTGCCCTCCTGCCTCAAATACAGGGCATGTTAATATTTGAGATCTTGTCTCAGGATCCCAACTATCAACTGCGGGGGTTGGGGACCTCCCAGCATATGGAGGTGGCCTTGTTAGTTGGACACTTACGTCCTCTGGTGATAGAAAGGTGTTAGTAGCAGTCTCCTGTAGAGGTGGTGCTGTTGGTTGGACACTTACACCCTCTGGTGATAGAAAGGTGTTAGTAGCAGTCTCCTGTTGTAACTTTCCCCCTGATGGCTTTTTCTGTTTTACACTTTCTTTCTCTGTCTGACTAGCTTGAGAGGCCTTCTCTTTTACTTGAATCTTTTCCTCTGTCTGACTAACTTGAGAGACCTTCTCTTTTACTTGAATCATTATGTCTTCTCCTTCCTCTACCATTGTCTGAACTGAAGGCTTTGGACTAAGCAAACAAGATATGAACGTCCACAATGGCAATGTGCCAACTGGCAGAGTCCCTGGGCTTTTCTTTTCTATTCTTTTTAAATCTTCACCATGATGGTTCCATTGTGATATATTTAACAACTCCTCCTTAAAAAGCCATGGGCTACATTTTTGTATTGTATCAAAGTATGCCCTGACTGTTCTTGATTTTACTGAGATGCCTCCTTCCTCTAACAATTTACTTAACACTCTTTCAGTTTGTTTTTTACTAATTTCTGATCCCGTATTTCTACTATAATACAACCCAACAAGATGACGCCAAACAAAACCGAGACAGAATGAAATAAAAAGGGAACAACAAAAAGTCATTATAGCCTTTCTATCCTCCTGACATGTGCATCCGTCCTTTCACCCTATCTGTTCCTCAGACGTAAATAGTTTTTCCTCAGATGTGAGCGGTTTTTCTTCCGTCTCACTCATCTCCGGGGACAGGCAACTTAAAACAAAAGTGAAGCAAAATAAAAGAGGAATCTTAAAATGGCTACCCATCCTCTCGCCCTGCCCTCAGGGGCGAGCAGTTTCACTTACCCTCAGTCGCTCCCCGTGCGAGCCACCAAATGCCGCAGTCTGGCTGGGCACAATCAGGAGCCACTTGTCAAAAGAAACTAACTTTATTTTTAGAACCACACACGCCAAACAAAACAGCCTCTCAGGAAAAACCCTCAGAGCCTCAACTGCCACCACCGGCTTTCCACAAGCCTCTCTCTCCCACACAAGCTTCTCTCCACCTCCCACAATCCTCCTGCTCTTGAGGCCGATTGGCTGGGTCACGTGGGCGGAGCCAAAAAAGTCCCCCAATGAGCAGCTCCGTGGTCTGAAAGGGCAGGGAAACAGCCCAATGAGCATCACTGCAGAGGAGCCAATCAGCTAGATGTTGCTGGGGCCGCTGTGAGCCAATCATCAGCTGGAAGTTTGCTGGCAGCTGGAAGTTTGCTGGGGCCCCTTCGGCTGTGGCTCTCAACAGTCTACCAGTCTGTTTTGGTCCCAGTACCATGCTGTTTTTCTTACTATTGCTCTGTAGTACAGTTTAAGGTCTGGTATAATGGTGCCACCTGCTTCAATCTTCCTACTAAGGATTGCTTTAGCTATTCTGGATACATTTATTCATTTCTTACCATAGCATAGAATGATACTGCCTTGACAAAATTCATATTCTCCTCTTCTTGGGAAACAGATGGACTACATTTCCAAACTTCTCTTTAATTATATGTGGGCATTTTAGCCATGGAATATGGCCCTAGGGTTGCTATATAAAAATCTTGGCTGCCCAATTAACTTTGAACATTATATATATTTTTCTTTTTTTATTCGTTCTTTTTAGATATACATGACAGTGAAGTGTATTTTGACATATTATATATATACGTGGAGTATAACTTAATCTAATTAAGTTCCCATTCTTATGGTGATACATGCTGTGGAGTTATACCGGTAGTATATTCATATATGAACATAAGAAAGTTATGTCCAAATCATTCTTCTGTCTTTCCTAGTCTCAGAAGGTTAATGTATTAGACAATGAGGGATGAAGGGAAAGGAGGGGGAATGGGAATAAATAAATATATATACATATATACTTCATGGGAGATAATTATTCTAAAAATAAATTATTTTACTTATCTGAAATTCAAATTTAGTTGGATAAAATACAAGATAAGGGTTATGCATTTATATTTGCTAAATCTAGTAATTCTGAATATGAATGAAAATGTCAGGCTCCTCCCCCAAGCATGACTCATAAAAGCATACTATATATTTTGTCCTATGTCCATCCACATTTAAGTTGTCAGGCTGGAGATAATATCCAGGAAGACTTTGGGAACCACACATTTGAAGATGGCAGGACCACTATCTGTTTGGGTTGCTTCAGGAATATGTTCCTTCAATATATTTCTTTATAGTATCTGAGTGATTATAAACCTTGGATTCTACTTTCTTTAATGATTAGCTTACCCAGCTAGTACATTTAATCCATGGCAGGAAGCATACCTGAAGTGGCAGCTAATCCTCTGCTTAGTTTCCTCAAGCTGATAGTGCCCCCATTTTGCTCATGAGGTCAATAAGGCTCAGAACCGCTAAGCAAATCATCAAATTCTGTATCACCAATTTATATTAACTATGATAATTATAAAACTGGTTGTTTTCAAGGCTATTTGTGGCCATTTGTGAGTTTTCATAACAAACAAAAACAAAAACTTATAATCTAGAATTCGTCTTCTTTTACTAAGCCATTATTCTTATATTCAAATTCACCCATTATTCTTGAGAGACATTCAAGAGCTTCAAAAGGACACCCTAAAAAATCTTCACTCTTATCCCTATTCCCAAGGCAACTATATGAGACATGGTATGTTGGGCCATAAAACAAGTCCTAGAAATATAAGATTGAATTTATATTAAGTATGTTTTCTGACCACAATAATATAAAATTAGCAATCAATAATAGGAGGAGTTTTGAAAAATTCACAAATATGTGGAAATTAAATAACATACTATCTTATAAAAAATCAAAAGAGAAATTTGAAAGTATACCTGGAGGTAAATTAAAATGGAGTCATGACATACTTATGGTTTGTAGTAAAAGCAGTTCTAAGTGAAAAGTTTATAGTTATAATGCCTGATTGAAGAAAAAAGAAAGATGGCAAGAAAACAACCTAACTTTTACACCAAAGAACTGGAAAAGAACAAACTAAGCCAGAATTAGCAGAAGTAAGGAAATTATATAAAGATTAGAGCAGAAATAAAATCAGTACAGACAAGACAGCCAATAGAAAAGATCAATAACAGTTGAATTTTTGAAAAGATAAACTACACTGATAATCCTTTAGGTAGACTAACCAAGAAAACAAAGAGAGAAGAACCAAAGAAATAAAATTTTAAGTGAGAATGAATACATTACAAAAATACCATAAAAGTAAAGGATCTTAAGGGATTATTATGATTATATGTCAATACATTGAATAATCTAGAAGAAATAGATAAATTCCAAGGCACATACAACCCCTCAAGACTGAATTATGAAGAAATAGAAATTCTGAACAGAGCAATAACAGGAAAGGAAATTGAATCTGTAAACAAAATACTCCCAAAAAAGAAAGCCCAAGACCTGATGGCTTCACTGGCACATTATAACAAACATTGGAAGAACTAAGTCCAATTATTTCTAAACTCCTTCAAAAAATTGAAAAGGAGGACACACTTCCAAACTCATTTTAAATACCAAAGAAAGATAAGGACACTACAAAAAAATTATAGACCAATATCCCTGAAGAACATAGATGTAAAAATCTCAACAAAATACTATCAAACTTAACTTGACATATCATAATCAAGTGTGATTTGTCCCTGGGGTACAAGGAGGTTTCAACATGTGTAAATCAATAGGTGTGAGATACCACATTAACAGGATGAAGACTAAAAATTCACAGGATCATCTCGATATATGTAAAAAAATTGCAAAATTTAACTACATTTCACAATATTTTTTTCAATAAATAAGGTTTAGAAAGATGGCACCCTAATATGATGAAGACTGTATAGTATAAGCCCACAGCTAATATGTTCAACAGTGAAACCTGCAAGTTTTATACTTAAAATCAAGAACCAAACAGATGTCCATTTTCATCACTTCTATTTAACATAGTACTGCCAGTCCTAGCTATAGCTAGCACAGGCAGGAAAAAGAAATCTGAGATTGCTACCAAATTGGAAAGGAAAAAGTTAAATTGTCTTTGTTTAAGCTGATATGATTTTATATACAGAATACCTGAAAGATCCAACCAAAAAATTCTTAAACTAATAAATTCAATAAAATAGCAGGATACAGGATCAACACATTATTATTGGTTACAGTTTGATGTGGTGGTGCATGCCCATAATCCCAGCAACACAAAAGGCTGAAGCAGGAAGATCACAAGTTTAAGGCCAGCTACAGACCAAACTCAGCACATTAGTAAAACCCTGTCTCAAAATAAAAAAAAAAAAAAAATAGAAAGGGCTGGGGATGTAGCTTAGTGATAAAGTGCCCCAGGGTTTAATCCCAAGTATGCTCCCCAAAGAAAATAAGCTGTATTTCTCAACACTAACAACAAAAAGTAAAGATCAAAGCCAGCCTCAGCAATTTAGTGAGGCACTTAGCAACTCAATAAGACCCTGTCTCTAAATAAAATATAAAAAATGGCCAAAGATGTGGCTTGATGGTTAAGCACCCCTGGGTTCAATCCTTAGTACCCCCCAAAAATTATTTTGTAATAAAATACTTAGGAATGAACTTCCTCTGGGGAAAAGGTCTGTATATTGAGAAAAATGATATCGATGGAAGAAACTTAAGAAGAAACAAATAAATGGCAAGTTATCCTGTATTAATGGATTGGAAAAAATTTTCCAAAGAAGACATACAAAATGCCAAAAGTCATATGGAAATATGCTTATCTTTAATCATAAGGGAAGTGCAAATTAAAATCACAACTAAATATCACCTCACACTTCTTAGAATGGTTAATATCAAAAAGACCAGAGATAAGTGTTATTGTTGAGGATGTGGAGAAAAGGGAACTCTTGCACATTGTTGGTAGTAGTACAATTAAGTACAGTCATTAAAAAAAACTGTATTCCTCAAAAATTAAAAATACATCAACTATACAATCCAACAAACCCTCTACTGGACCTTTATTCAAAGGAAATGAAATCAGTATCTGGAAAACGTAGCTACAATTTCATATTTATTGTGGCATTATTTGCAACAGCCAAATAATGGAAAGAAATTTAGTCAATGGATGGATGGACAGGGAAAATATATCTTATATTTATATATAATTAAACATTCAGCTTTAGAAAGAAATCCTGACACTTGTGAAAAAATGAATCAACTTAAAGGACATTATATTAGGTGAAGTAAAACAGAAGCAGATAGACAGATGCTACACTGTCATTTTCATATGTAGAATCAAAAACATCAAACTTATAGAAGCAAAGAATAACAAGCTTATTGCCAGGGTTTCTGAGGTGAGGGAAATGGGCAGGTGCCATGTTAAAGTCCACCTTGGTGACTCTATTGTTCTTGAAATTTGCTAACAAAGCAGACCTTAAATGTTCTCACCATGAATATAACATGTACACAATGATAACTGCTTGTGTTAAAAGGCTATACTGATGTATTTAATTGTGGTAATCATCACACAACATATGTGTATATTAAACCATCACATTGTGTACCTTAATACATGCAACTTTTGTTTGTCAGTTACACCTTAATAAAACTGAAAAATACATAAAATTGTAGAGGAAGAAATGGAAATTAGTCAAAGAGGAAAGTGGCATGCATAGAAGGTTATGCAAACATCAGCAAATTTTAAAAAGGTGGAGTGTTCAGTGCAAGGCACGAAGTGAATGAAAACTATTACAAAGTTCTCTAGATGCTGGGTGGATTAGCATTCCTGATGTTTCCCTCCTTGAAGGCCATCATGATTTCAAGTACAAGATTATCACAGTAGCTTCCATTGTGAAGCCATCTCTGACTCACCCAGGCAGAGATAGGATGATCTTTCCTGTGTCTGCACTGAAGGTTCCTCAGAGCTCTTCTCATCAACTATCCTACATTTGTCATTGTAACTGGAAAGTGGAGAAGCATATAGGAATTGTGGTTAGGCAGACAGAAATTCAAATGCCCCCTTTAGCATTTATTGTCTTTTTAAAAAATCCTTGGCAAACTACCTAACTTCTCTAATGTCAAGTTCTAATCTGTAGGATTGGTTCATTGACACATCATAAAGTCAGAAGATTGGATGATGTGATTAATGCAGAACAACTGACATCTAGTAAAGTTTAATACATAGCGGTTATTATGGTTGGTAACCTGCTGTCTCCAGTTGACTGAATTCTATTAGACTAGTGTAGTATCTTTGCATGTTTGCATCTCTGCAGCCCATGTCTATCAAGTCTGTTACTAGGGTATATTCAGTAAATATTTGTGAAATGAATGCATAAATCCAATTTATAATTTAGAAAGATTGATTTTGGCTTTGGAAAATATATTGGTGGGATATAAGTTTGAAGGTTTAACACAACAAAAATATCACACTTTATTTAAAGCAAAATAGGCTATTATGTAAGGCTGAGGGAAGCAGTTTTACTTATCACACAAAGCAATTTGCAGGAAATAATAAATTAAATTTCCCTTGCTATTTTAACTTACAGTAGTCATTGATTATAGATAGGATTTAGAATTATTACTAAAAACATAACAATAAATAATAATAATAGGTAACATTAATTTGGAATTTATTGTTAGGTACTGTGCTTAGTTTTTAAAATCTGGGTTGCCTCACTTAATTATCACCTTGTCCCTAAGAGGTACCTGCATTTTATAGATAAAGAAACTGAGGCTTAGAGATACAAAATAGACTGCCTAAATTAATGCAATTCATGTATATTAACTAAGGTGATTCAAATAACATCCTTGGGTGTGAGTAAAGAGATGGTTTGATGATTAATTTGTCAACTTGTTTAAGCTATTTCACCCAGATGTTGGCCAAACCCTAGTCTGGATGTTGCTGTAAAGGCATTTTAAAGATGCGATTAACATTCAAATCAGTAAGCACTGAATAAAGCAATTTGCTTTTCATAATGTGGGTGGGCTTCATTTGATCAGTTAAATGGCCTTAAGAGAAAAAGACAGGTCACCCAAGGCAGACTACTTTCTGCTTTTAGAGCACCCTCAGAGTAGAGCTGCCACATAACTCTACCCTGGAGCTCCAGACTATTCTCCTGTGAATTTTAGGCTTGGTGAACCCTGCAATCCTATGACCAATTTCTTAAAATAAATCTATATACTCTTTAAGTATATAAAGTATAATGTTTAAATTGTAATTTATAACCAAGTGAGGAAATCTAAATTTAATTATTTTTGCGGGGGAATGTACTGGAGATTGAACTCAGGGACACTTGACCACTGAGCTACATCCCCAGCCCTATTTTATATTTTATTTAGAAACAGGGTCTCACTGAGTTGCTTAGCGCCTTGCTGTTGCTGTTGCTGAGGATGGTTTTGAACTCTGGATCCTGTTGCCTCACCCTCCCATGTTGCTGGGATTATAGGCATGTGCCACTGTGCTGGGAAAATTTAGTATTTTTTTTTTATACTTGGCAATTCAAATTTTTTAAAAAAACTAAGAACAATAACTGGCACAAAACACACACACACATAAACACACAACACACATGATTTATGTGCATCTTATTGGTTCTGTTTCTCTGACAAATACAGATATTATTACCTCATTGTACAGAAGAGGAGACTGAGGCTTCAGGTCCCACTGCTCATAAAGCATCAAGCCTATATCTCAAAACTAATTTTTTTTTCTGATTTCATAGCATTGATTTCTATATGACACAACTTCTATTTATTTTTGGAAGAGAAAGAAAGATGGGAGTAGTTAATAAAGAGATATTGGTAAAAAAGGGAAGAGAGAAGGAAAGTATGAAGGACAGAGAAACTTAGTTTCCTAGAGATGTCAAAGTTGTCTGCCTGGCTTTCTAGAGTGTTATAATTTGTTGTGTCTGTTCCCGTGTGATCAAATTACATGGTAATCAATAGCTTCTCTTTAATCCTAGCAGACATATCTTCTCCCAGATCCAATTCTGGTTTCCTCCCATCATATCACCTTGCTTATATCCTTTATAGCATTTATAATGATCTCTCATTGTATTATTTAATTTATATATTATTTTACTTGCTTTATTGTCTTCCTCTCTGACTGTGATGTTCATGCCCTGAGGACAGGGATCTTTTATGTTCTTACTGCTTAACTGTAGCATATACATGTTGGAGAAACTAAATGGTTGAGTGAATACCATGTTTATCTCCATCTTCTTTTGTTCACCTCTCTTTTTCCTTCCTTGTCTTCTTCATCTTACCATTCCCTCAAAACCTAGGCTAAGCTTCCATGTCTCAAAGTCTACTTTGGTTATGATTGGCTCTAGCCACACCTACCTTTTTTCAATGCTTACAGTATATATTGTTCTTGCATGCTTTTGAGCCTTATTAACACTTTGCTTTGTCCAAAATCTCTTCCACAACTCTGCCCTCCCTTTGCTAAGCCAAACCAACTTGAATATCCTTTTTTTCTTCAGGAAGCCTCCCTTGCTTTCCTTTAATATTAAGTTAACTGCCATTATTATACATTGCTATAACTATCTCACCATCTCTTTCTTTTTTTTATGATAAATAAATCACAATCCTTTCTACTTTGTAATAGTCAATGCACTTAATTAAACTTTTTATTGCTCATGATTTTTGAAATAACTTGTTCAAAGCATAAATTTACTCCCTATATTTTAACTTCTATAAGAGAATCCTGCTTATCTACTTTTACTGCTGTATCTATAGCAACTCCTTGCTGTGATTGGAATAGACATGATGTTTAAGAAAAATCCATTGGTTAAATAATTTAAGAATGCTCATTGATCACTATAGAGCTCTAAGAAGCCCTATATGTACTATAAATGTAACAATATTTATCCATTGTTAAGTGATTATGGTGTGACATAAACTTTTTAACATGCTTTCTATTTTGATTATCATAGCAAAGGATATTGAGGGACAGGGAGGTTGTGAAGCTTGGGTGGGTGTTACTGGTAGAGCAGGATTCCAACCCAGTCATCCCCTTTAGAACGTCACCCTAACCCTGTGCTCAGGTGCTCATGGTCTTGTGGAGTAGCAAGCAAGAGATTAATAAGATAAATGACAGCCAGAAGTTTCATTATCTTGGTTTTTCATTAATAGATATTTGTTGAATGCTAATTCTGTGTTAGGTACCAGAGACAAAATCATAAACCAAACTGACATGGTCCCTGCCTTCACCAGAATGCTTCAGTACAGGTTGTGTGCTTCTCAAACTTGGCTCACATTAGAATCAACTGGGGATCTATAATTGGCTTCATTTGTTTAGCTGGTATAGATCCTGAGCTCCTGTTATGGTTTGGATGTGAGGTGTCCCCCAAAAGCTCCCATGTGAGATAAAGCAAGAAGCTTCAGAGAAGTGATTGGGTTTAGAGATTCTTAACCCAATCAGAAAATTAATCCTCTGGTGGGATTAACTGGTAACTGAAAGCAGGTGGAGTGTATCTGGAGAATGTGGGGCATTGGGGTGTGGCTTTGAGGTATAGATTTGTATCAGGCAAGTGGAGATTTCTCTTTGCTTTCTGATCATCATGTGAGCTGTTTCCCTGTGCTACACCCTTCTGCCATGATGTTCTGCCTCACCTTGAGCCCTGAGGAATGGAGCTGGACTTCTACGGAGAAAGACTTCTTAAACTGTGAGCCCTTAAATAAACTTTTTCTTTTCTACAATTGTTCTGATCAAATAATTTAGTCACAGCAGCAAACAAAGCTGACTAAAACAGCTCCTAAAATTTTAACTCTACAATTGATTCTAACATACAACCAGGGCTGAGAAACACCTATTTAATATGTTGTTTCAGACTAATTAAATAAGACAATCAGTTGGTAAACTTTTAAACATTCAGATTCCTACCCTGTCTCTCACTTCCTCCTGTGTTCCTGACCAAATGACCTCTGAGTTTTTGAGAGAAGAACCCAAGAAGAACTTATGTGTTTAGAAGAAAGAGCTTATAGAGGGCTGTGGTAGTCTGAGCTGGATTTATGTACCACATCATGTGAATATCCTTGAAGGAACAGTAGGACTTAGGCGTGTGGGTAGGGATAGAGACTTTCACTCATGCTATGTATCTGCACATAACTTTACAGTCTTATTTTAAACATGCTCATTCTATGACCTTGCCACTGAAAAATTGGTCTGGGATCCAATAGCATTTATTTGGGAAAGCAGTCTCTTGGGTTCCACCTCAGAATCTGCATTTTTAAACAAGATTTCCAGGTAGTATGTATCTATATCAAAGTTTGAGAACAATAGTTCTTGTCAGTCTTGGCTACTTCCACCTGTCCAATAAATTGTAAGGTCCTTGAGGGCATAGTACTTGACTTATTAGAAGATTTATAGGTACAGTTTAGGCACATATTATTTTATTTAATCAACTCAGTGACCCTGTGAAGTATTATTGTAGTACACATTTTTTTTCAGGGATGTAAACTGAGGCTTAAGAAAGTAAAAATTTCCTTGTTACTTCAAGTCTACTGTCATATTAGACTGAGTTTTCTTTTACTGCTCACTATTCTCCCTAACACCCAACACTTAGATAAACATATTTCCAGTTCAGAAAATTCCTGAAAGTCATAGATTCTTGTTATAAGTTGGATCTAAACTTAGAAGTAATATTGCTAAACTCTTTTACTTAAAGTCGAAGAAACTCTGGAATAAAAGATTAAGGGCCTGCTGGAGGATACAAAGCTAGGATTTTGTGAATGCTTTGATGAAATTAGTGTTCGTGTATCCTCAGTTCTGCACCTTGGTGCCTGCCATCTCACCTTTTTACTCCTGCTCATGCCTCATATTGTCTGATGCAGACAGTTTCTTAGAATAGCCAGATTTCAAGCCCATTCTAGGACAGAGCCAAATAAATACTTTGGGTGGAAAACAGTTTTAAAATGCACATGGGTGGAAAATGACCTTCAATGAACTATACTTAGAGTCACTGTGTGGTTTCTAGTTATTCTACAAATATAAGAGGACAGGGCCTCACGAAAGTATGTCCTATTCTGAGCCTGCTGCTCAGCCCAACTGCCTAATGAGCTCAGCCACCCGGCCTCTTGCAGGCCTTTTCATTTCCCCTCAGAATGTCTTCCAGTCCTGACACATGGTGAGTCTTGGCTTGTTTCTAGCATGTAGAAAATTGTGGTAATAACCCTTTTTTGAGGGAACAGATAGTGCTGCCATTTATGTTCACCTTTGAATCTGACCTGTCATTAATATCACATATGCATCAAAGGGGGCAAATGGCCTAACACAGCTGAGTCTCCTCCAGATGGCTGCACAAGCCACACACTAAACCAAATCTACAATTTTTTAAGGAGTTGCCCTCCAAATCAATGCTTGATTCCCAGCTTGTAAGGAATCTTTCATTCCAAATTTTGTTTTCTCTTTCTTTTTTTCTTTGCCTTAATGCATTCTTAAAGCATGCAATCAACTTGAAAGAGCCAAGTGCTCAAATTCAAGATAGAAATGAGAGCTGTTGCTCCCTGATTTGCTCTGTACTTGCAAAATTTCCTACTCAAGTCTCTTATTTGTGTTGGTGTCCTTCCACAACAGCAGAACCCTTCCTAGGTTTATAATTAGTAGTTTGACTTCCCATTGTTTCCCTTTAACCTAAGGTGGAAGCAATTAATATTATTCTAATAGGATAAAATACAAAGGAGAGATCTGTGTGAGTAAGCAGGGAACAAAGTCACTGTACCCAGGCTTCATCAGTCTGCTAAAATTATCACTGTATTCAAACAACTGCTTAATGTCATTGGCATATGTCTTTTAGAGTAAAACCCCATTTATCCAAGAAAAACTCTTCCAATTATCCTGTTCTTCTGTATAAAACTGGGAGAGGAATAGTTTTTCACATGTTAAAGAATGCCTTAATATAGTGAAAAAACCAAAAAGGGTGTCAAAACTCTGAAGATTAGGTTCATCATTTTGGTGAGTTTGCTAGTCAAGGGGGAAAGGAAAATTCCTTTTAGCTAGCAAGTCCACAGAATGCCAATCTTACCAAATAAAAGAGAAAAGGAGAAAAAAAAGAAACAGATAGTGTGCAGAAGTAGAACAGGAATAGCTGGTCTGAGGCAAGCAGGGGGTTTGGGAGGTCATTTGCTCTAGCAAATGGGGCTAACTTGGAACATGTCAATCTGACTTCACACTTAATCCAACAAGCTTGGCTATCTAGTTTCCCAGTCTGCAGGAGATTCAAAGTAACAAATTAGAAAGCATGAAAGAGGCTGTTAGAGGCAGGAACACTGACAGTAGCCAGGAAGAACATTGTTAACTCAAAGACAAAGTGGAAATCTGTGACATGAAGGCTGAAGAATTTAAAAAGCACAGTAGATGAAAGCCAGCCAACATTAGGAGAAAGTATCATAACTAAGGTTCCCAATAATGGCCCAGTGTCTTCAATATTTATTCAGTTATTTCTAGGATACTTTAGAAGAGAAAAACATAATGTAATATTTTAAGAAGTGTATAAAAATGAATGAAGCATTTTGATACTTAATGGAAGCTGTTTTACTGATCCGGAGGAGTCACTGTACAGTTCTTTCTTCCTGGGGTTTGGCTCCCATTTTTAGCAACTATTTTTTGAGCTCATTTTCCATATCATGGACCTCAGCTTATTTAACAGCAAAATGAGGGTAATAAAAATATACCATGAAGTTTTCTGAGAGGATTAATAAAGATAATACACATAACACAGACTAATATAGAAACCTTGTTATTTTATACATTTTTCTCCCCAATGCAATCACTTAATTTCATAAAGGCATGATATTTTATGAGTTTCTCTGTTTTCCCAAGAATCTATAGTAAGACTTTTCTACCACATTATGGTCTTTCATAGGGAAGGTAGCCTTATTTGACACATTCAAAATGCTGGGACTTAAGGGACTGAATTGTTGACTTGTAAGTACCCTAGATATTATGAAAATATCTTGTTGGGTACTTCTAGAACCTTCTGCTCTTCAAACCAACAAGGGAAAGATCATTGAAGTTTGAAATATTCCTATAAATGTGGCCATGTCCATAATCAATGAGTTATATAGCCAGCATGAAGAATTCCCAATACTAACTAGAGAACAGTTAGGAGCATATTTGGGGAGAAAGAAGAGATTTTATGGACATTCTCACGGAGATTAAAAATAACAAGTCATAAACTGCTAAAAATAGGGAAGTAGAGCCAGAATGTGGACTGAGATGAGTGAAGAATTTACCTTGGCCACAAAATGAAGACACCAAAAGACTCAGTAATCAATATAAATAATATTTTAATACAGAATGTTAAAAAGTAAAACCAATGCACTATAGCCCACTGGCTGATACCTGTTTTTATAAATAAAGTGCTGCAGAAGCTGGGCCAGGATTAGGATGAGGCAAGGGAGAACCCTTTATCTTTTTGGTTGTAAAGTACATGATAATATTCTGGCAAATTTTTTGATATTTTGTTCATTATAGTTATAGTCGCATTGATTTTAATTCTTAAAATGTTGAATTAAATATTATATTAACTAGTGCACTTTCTGGTGCCCCATGAATTTTATGCTGGTGGTGCATGCCTCACTGGCTCTACCCTAATCATCCTGGCCCGGAGCAGAGCCATTCTTTTATGAGTATCTTTTCATATGCCAGGATTTTAACTTACATTATATTATTTAGTTCTCTCTATATCCCTATGACATAGATTTTGTTCTCCTCATCTATACATGAGAAAATAAGCTGTGAGAGAATTGGCCCTTGCCAAGTAGCTCAGGGCTGAAATGGCATATCTGACTCCAAAGCTCATCTCTTGCCACTCCTAAGGCCAGACAGCTCCTAAGTGCTTCTGCTCAGTCTAAGCCACCTGTATCCAACCTCAGGTCTCTGCATTGGTGGCATCTGTAATGGGCAATCTTCAGCCTTTCCCTTCATGCCTCTGCTAGCAAACACCACATGGCCACAGAAGAATTTATGTGCCTTGTACTACTTCTCACTTTGCAGCAACTAGAAGGAAAATACCAGATCCTCTTAGCTGTAAAATCCTGGCTGCTAAAGGAGGAAAAGAGAGGCAGCTGTTCCAGAAAGAACATGCTCTCCTGTTATCCAAATGGGCATCAGTAGACTCCAGGCTGAGTGAAGCTCAACAGAAATTTTGTGTTATGATTTGAAACTAGATTTCACTTTGAAGAGGGTTGTCTTATAGCCGGTCCGTTTAAGTGTTTCAGAGTTTGATGGTGCAGAGATGCCTTCTTCACTCTTTAGAATATTGCTGAGTGGTGTGCTTTTGTCTAGGGATGTTACAAACTCTCCATAGTGGCGTGGAAAAGCAGTAATGGCTTTCAGTTTGAAATTTATTAAGTTATTTTACACAAAAAATAAAATGAAGAATCAATAAATGGGATGGTTTCAGGAAACAATCAATACTGTGAGGAGAGCCTACAGATTGGGAGAAAATCTTACCATATGCACCTCCAATAAAGCATTAATCTCTAGGATATATAAAAAACTCAAAAAAATTAATAACAAAAAAATCAAATAACCCAATCAATAAATGGGCTAAGGAACTGAACAGACACTTCACAGAAGAAGAAGAAATACAATTGATCAACAAATATATGAAAAAAGTGTTCAACATCTCTAGCAATTAGAGAAATGCAAATCAAAACTACACTAAGATTTCATCTCACTCCTGTCAAAATAGCAATCATCAAGAATACAGGAAACAATAAATGTTGGTAAGGATGTGGGGAAAAAGGTACACTTATACATTGCTGGGGGGACTGAAAATTAGTGCAACCACTATGGAAATCAGTATGAAGAGTCCTCAGAAGACTGGGAATGGAACTACCATTTGACCCAGCTATCCCACGCCTCGGTTTATACCCAAAGGGCTTAAAATCAGCTCAATTCACAATAGCTAAACTATGGAACCAACTTAGGTGTCCCTCAATAGATGAATGGATACAGAAAATGTGGCATCTACACTCAATGGAATATTACTCAGCTTTAAAGAAGAGTGAAATTATGGCATTCACCAGTAAATGGATGGAGTTGGAGAATATCTTGCTAAGCGACATAAGCCAATCCTACAAAACCAAAGGCAGAATGTTTTCTCTAATATGTGGATGTTAATTCACAATAAGGCGGGGGGGCACGAGGGAATAATAGTGTTACCTTAGAATAGGTAGAGGGTAGTGATGGGTGGGGAGGGGTGGGGATATGGGGATAGGAAAGATAGTAGAATGAAACAAACATTATAACTGTATGTATATATGCGACACAACCACTTTGATTCTGCAACATGTACATTCAGAAAAATGAGAAATTATATCCCATTCATGTATGATATATCGAGTGCATAAATGCATTCTACTGTCATGTATAACTAATTAAAACAAAAAAATATTAATAAAAAATAATTTACATACAATTTAAAAAAGCAAGAAATAGAACCAGACATTGGCAGAAAAGGTCTGTGTCAGAGATGTCTTATGGTAAGACTAGAGAAGCCATTTAAATTTCTGCTACTTTTAAGGTTAATGAACATGTACTGGTAATAATAATTATTTATACACCCTTGATCACCTCATAAAACAGAACAGTGCCAATGACCTGAAAGAGGTAGTGACCTCTTCGTTTTCTGTTTTATTTTGGATCAAAACCCATGTTCTTACCAACCAGAAAATGTTTTTCTTTTCTATGTTGGTGATATTTTGAGGTAATGCAATACTGTCAATTTCTGGTAAGCATCTTTTGTCTCCTTTTCTACCAGCAAGATTCAGAAAACTGCTGTTCATGGAAGAGGTATGGCTCAGTGGGAGAGCACTTGTCTGACATGAGTGAGGCCTTCAGTTCAATCCTCAGCTTTGAAAAACAAAAACCCTAATGAGAAAATCGAGAAAAATGCTTGGAGTAGTGCTTTGCATATATTAGGTGGTCAGTAAATGTTGAATGAGTGAAGAAATGATTCCAATAGATGTTGACCTTATAGTAAAGTGCTGCAGATGTCCTTTGAGTCTGGCAGAAGGCCCATGGCAACCCAAATTGAGAAGATGTATGTATATATGTAGGTATATGTATGTGTGTATACACATACACACACATTTATGTTTATTTTGTAAGTTATGAGTATAAATAGTATTAGTCCAGCTGAGGAATTCTAGAATCAAGCATGTAAGAAACAAGAATTGTGATTAGATCAAAAATTGTGTTCATAGGGACAATCTGAAAAGATCCTCTAGTACTTAGATATATGTGAATGAACCAAGCATCACCCATGCATCCTGTCCAAAGGCAAACATAAGCATATCTAAGGAAAGAAGAAAAACAAGCAACAAACAAACGAAATCCTTCAAATTTATAAATTTATTGACCTAAAAGTCAGTCTCTGTAAATGACTTATTGTGGAGAAATTCCCAAAATTTTTGAAAAAGATCTGTGAGATATATTGAGATAAGATCTCCATGAAACAATAGCAGAAAATTAGAAGGAAGATTGTGTTAATATGTCCATAGGATGACTGTTAATGACCACTGAGATGAATGAAACATACTGGATAAGGAAGGTTTAAAAAAGAAAAGCAAAAGTAGGTAAAAAAATTAATGCACACTAGAGGAACATATATTTCTTAAAGAAATATGGAAAATATTAATGTAAAATAATCAAGAAATTGAATAAGAAAATAGAATTAAATCTATGCAATATTTCTTTTAAAAACATTTAAACTTGTAGAAGATTGACTAAGAAAAAGAAAAATAACTAAATGGACAGAAGTTGAAATGAGAAGGAATTCACAATAATAAAGAAGAGTTTAAATTTTGAAAAAAAACACTCCATGACAATAAATTGGCAGGCATTGGTGAAACTGATGAATTCTGCCTGAGAAAAGAGTCCTATCAAATTGGCTCAAAAACAAGGAGAAAACTCCAATGAATCATTAACCCAGGACTAAATTGACAAGTATTATGAAAGAATTACATCTAAAAAGGTTCAGAGAGCTTAAAACTTTAGTAAACAAATTATTCCTTTATAAACTAAGTTTATTTCATAAACTGTTTAAAAGCTTAGAAAAGTATGAGAAAACATCTAAATCATTTTATAAAGGTAGTATATGCGTACTCACAAGTCTGACAAACATAGTACATGCAAAAAAGAAAAAAAACACTTTTTGAAAGAACTTCAAAAACCATCAGATTGAGTTAGAAATCATGCTTAGCAAATCATCATGTCAGTAGCATTTATCTCAAGAATAAAAGATGATTTAGTTACCAGTCATTTATAAGTAAATTTTTCATATTAGCAGTTGTTAGAACAGAGTGCATGACAATCTCAGTAAAGAGATTGTGGCATTGATAAAAATTAACATCTGAAATTTTTAGAAAAGAGAAAACATCAGGAAACTGAGCAATTGAAAAAAAGACACCTACCTTAAACCAACAATAGATATCATTCTTTAATTGATTAATTAAGCAAATAGTTATTGAACAGCTACCATATACAAGATGCTTTTTAGATATGAAATGAGAGAAAAAGACAAATGTTTGTTTTAAACTGCAACATAAATTGGAATGAGGTGACATTTAGTATAAAAGACATATAGCATATTGATATTTACAAGTGTGAAGAAAGAAAACATGAAAGGGGAAGGGCATGGAGTAAGGAACTTAGATTTGGTGGTCAGGAAAAGCCTCCCTGAAAGCTGATATTGGAGTAAAACCAGAAGGAGGGATAGGGTGAACCTCATGGGCATCAAGGGAAATGTGTTCACAGTGGAAGGAATAAAGTACATGCAAATTGGAGCTGAGCAAGTGGAGAAAACAGAATGAAATAAAGTTGGAGAGGAGGTGGGACAGCAGGGAGGTGTCAGCGAGGTAGATAAGGTCTGGCTTTTCAGACCAATGGTATGAGTATGACTCCCACTTTTACTTGTGGAAAGCAAGGATCCCTCTGGCAGCTGTGCTGAGATTAGGCTAACAGGATCAAGAGCAAAAATAGGAAGCCATGACTGCATACAGAGATCCTTGTGATCCATGACATGGCTTGGACAGATGGAAGCCATGATGTTTTGAAGGGAAGGCCAACAAGAGTTTCTGAAGGATAGAGTATGTGGTAGGCAAAGAGGAGGCTGAGTTCAATGCTTCATGTAACTAGAAATATGGAACTACCATTTTCTGAGATAGGAAAGTCAATGGACGGACCTGATCTGGGGAGACTAACAGGAGCTCCAGTTTGGAAACATTAGGTTTGCTACAGTTATTACTCTTCAAGGAGAGACATTATGTAGTTAGTTAGTTGTACAAGTCCAGAGTTCAGAAGAGGGATCTGGGCTAGAGATTAAAAAATTGCAAATTATTAGCATACTGCTATCACTTACACTAGACATTTATTAGTTAATAGGATTTAGGCAGTAGTCTTGAAAGACATGAAAGGAATAATTATTGGTAAGTAATTAAAATTCTAAACAATATTATTTGTATTTGTGACAACCTATTCTCTTGGATTTTCTTGTATCTCTCTCTGACTGTGTCTCCTCTATGTCCTTTGAGCTGTATCTCATTGATGGAGTGAATGTACATTTAATCATTTATCAGGGTAACTTTATGGTTTTCTTTGTTTAAAGACATGTACATAACGGTGGCATCAAGGTAGTGGAGTTGTCACTAGTATTTACATACATTGATGCTTACAGTCTGATGGTTCCAGGTCCAAAGTCCCTGCAGTTTGTGGGTTTTGAACTTAATTTTTCTCTCAAATGTATCTGTAGTGGCAGTAATGCTATCTACCTCCCAGAGCCATTTCAAAGATTAAATGAGTAGTGTTTGTAAATAAGAGGGCTCTTAGTAACTAATGAAAGATCTTTAAGTATTTATCATGTGAGTATATGGATGATAAGCTGTGCTAGAACTTGAAGGGCATGGACCTACTGATAGATTCTGAGGTATTTTCAGATGACAACAAAGTACATTACTTAAGATGCAATATGGAAAATCCCAGGCTGCATTCACTATGTAAATTAGTCTCCTTTGCTTTTCTCCAGAGCAGCTGTTTCCCTTCCTTGAGGTTTAGAGCTTACATCCTAAGGAAGGGCTTCCTAGACATCCTTTAATGCTGGGACAGGCAGTCAAAGATCTGAACACGAAAGAAGAAACTTGTGCAGAGAAAATGAGTCATGGGGCCTGCTGCCTTAGGAAAAGCTTCTGTTTCTCTTGGCATCTTATGGCTAAGGATACCTGAGAGTCCCTTTTGCCCCACATTTCCCTCAGTCTTTGAAGATTTAAATCAGTGTGGCTTTACCACATAATTTATAAATGAGTCCATGGCTTATCTCACAAAGACTCAACTGGGAACAGAACAATTTGAATCTTATCATAGACTATTTTCCCAGGCTCTTCCAGTGCCTAAGATTAGGGAAGGTGGGAAAACTCCTGACAATGAAGGCTACCCACTGATTTATTCATTTCACAAATACCACTTGGCCAAGGGCCATTGATGTTGACACAACAATTTTGGAAGATGATTTCCTTGGACACATCCAACCTGAGCCTCATGGATGGGGAGGGCAGAAGTGTTTGTTTTTGTTCAGCTTTGCTGCCCCACTCCTTCCTGAGGGCTAACAATTGTACCCCCTCTGACTGTTTCCCACCTTCTCTTTGCCCTCATCTCTACACTCTCAGTAGAAATGCTAGCAAATTTTTCAGTTCATGTTATATCTGTCATTCAGCTTAACTTACAAACTGTGCTGTGGTGTCTCTGTCTTGGTGTTCATGTCATGTGCTAATATTTGTGACTTGGGTTTTGAAGCAGTGATGCTTTTGCTAATGAATGTAGTACAATGAGCTGCGTGCCTCACACCTAGTAAGTACAGAAATGCCCACTGATGAATAGGTCAAAGATTTATTAAATAAGAGAGAAATAAAAGAGAGAGAAAGGAATGAGATGGGTATAATGGATGGGTGGATATGATGGGAGAAAGTGAAAGCAGGAGGTCCCAATTAGTGATTTCGAAAAAGATTTTTATAGTGCTTCTATTTTTTGAATGCTGAATTATGAAACTTAATTCTATTGAAAAAAGTATATTCTCAAGGGGCTGGAATTCTATATACAAGTCATTACAATTACAAGCCTAAAATTCTAGGATTAGTAGATCTTTAGAGGCTATGTTATATAATTTTAAGATGCAACTTTCAGTAGACTATTTTCTGTACCTGTTAATGCATCAAAGTAAGTTCTGGGCATCTGGAAAATGATTGTTGTCCAGACATTCCTTTACAAACCAGGGTTTGTGAAGAGGAATGGATGGATATGGAAGTAATCTAAAAGCAAATTTCAGCGTAACCTTTAATCAGTGAACTTGAGCAGTTTCCAGTACTTTACAATATTTTACTGCTATTTTTTGAGCACCTACCACTATGTGCCAAAAACTGTTGTTCACACTGTTCCATTTAAATGGAACAACAACCCGATAAGCTAGATAATTTTCAGGTGAGAAAATGAAGGCTAGGAGGCAAGGTCATACATGGTTAATGGTAGAGTTAAGAATACTCTTTTTTTTTTTTTTCTATATGGTGTTGTCTCTTATATTTATTTAACCTGGGTATCACTCTGAGCTGCCCCATATCTTTTAATCAGCTGGAATCAACTATGGGTTAGAGGAAGATTGGAAGACATTGCCTTGCACACTTCCACCATCACTTTGTTGCACTAAAGTATCATTGTTGTACTAGACAGCATGTGTTCAACATGTAATACTGACCGTTGTCTTTTGCACTTGCACTATTACCTATAGTGTATGGGAAAGCCCCACAATTCTGTGTTTACAGGGAAGTAAAATTTGAAACTTAATCATATTTAGTAGAGTGGCAGAACATGCTCTGAAAATTCTCCATGGGTTTTATGTTCCTGTTCATCTTGTGAGCAGAGGCATTGCCTTTGTTCTTGACTACCTTTTCAAGGAGGTTTGTATAATGAACAGCTTTGGAAGACAGGAATAGTGTTTCTCCTGGAGAAAAAGAAATGCTTTATGTCTACAGTAAAGATAACATTAGATCTCCCTTCAGAGCATAGGATAGACATACTTGCTACCTATTATAAAATACTTGGATTCCCCAATTTTAAGTTCTTCTCTTATAATACAACCCACTAAGTATATAGGTGCCACAGACATAAAACCATGGAACTGGACACTTAGAAATGACAAAAATGCTGACACTTTGTACACTGCTGTAAGTAATGAACCATCCTTTGTCTCTGAACCATCCTTTGTCATAGATCTGACACCAGCACCTATGAAACTGTAGCGGGTTAATTTATTAGCTTGAAAGTGAGATGAAAATATCAGACCTTCATAGCTCTTGATAGAACCTAAATTCAAATTCAAGACAATGTGAATTCAAAATCTATATTCTTTATCATTGTAATTTTGTGCTAGATCTTGTGGGTTTGGAAGTAAAATTACCTAAGTAGAATAAAATTATGTTGTTTTCTCTCTCCTCAGGGGGCTATCTTTTCATTCCAAGTATTTCTGTGGTAGGAAGGATAAAAGTTGGTTTTTAATCTTGAATTCATCTCTGCTTCTCTTTTCCTGTCCTTATGCCATTTTAAGAAAGTGTTTGGGATGCTAACAGTGACCTTACACTCCTTGAATAAACTGGAAGAGTGTGGAGGAAGGAATCTTTGGTTTTCTGGTTCTGTGGGAATAAAATAGGGATTTCGTCTGGGGCCAGGCAGATAGAAGAACAGGTAACTTCTCACTTTCTAATCTATTTCCTTTGTCATCACAACAGAGGGAGGGATGTGTCTAAATTGGCCTCTCCTGCCCAATAGTCTTGTAAATCAGTCATCAACAAATCTAAGCTTGTCCTATTAGCTGAATTTGTTGGTGGTACCTGGCATAGGTATATTTCTTTGCAATTTGCAAATTAGAAAAAGGACAGCAGTAGTTGTCAATTTGATCATAGTAACCATTTAAAAGAAAATTAAGGACACAAGATCAATTTTCTCAGAGTTATACAGTTCCTGAATTAGAACTTGTTTCCAGATCTACTGATTTTTCTTCCCCCAAACATCCCTGTATCAATTTTTCATTATTATTTTTTCCTTTGGAACTAGATCTCATGCCCTTTGTAAGAATTTCTGTGTTTGAATAAGAAATCAGTTATAAGCTCTCCTAAAGTGAATAGTAATCAAGATAATTTCATTCTAGAGGAAAGCAATTGAAACCTTGCCTCTCCAATGACTCACACTAAAGAAGCATGGGGGGCAACTTGGAGATGTTTTTTTTTATGTTGAGTAACAGCTGGGCTGTGTCTCTGGATAGTGAAGGAAAATTGAAATTGAATATGCAGAAGCAGCTAACAGTGTCTGACCCACTCAAGGGGCACAAGCAGGTTGTCTAGCTCCATTCTTATTAATGATCATTCTCTTCTTCAATTGACCACACAGTCAATATTGGATATTTACTGACAGAATCACAAATCAATTGAACTTTCTCTATAGAATGACGTTTATTATCTTTGCCATCCACCTTCGCA
Organism: Marmota monax; assembly: GCF_021218885.2. Taxonomy (NCBI): domain Eukaryota; kingdom Metazoa; phylum Chordata; class Mammalia; order Rodentia; family Sciuridae; genus Marmota; species Marmota monax. Next base: position 2,758,040 of record NW_026695236.1, on the reverse strand, counting down.
TCAATAGATGGGTACATATTACATTGGTGATTTTATTCCTACTTTATAGGAGTATTGTCAGAATAAAATTATCTTGGGGCTGGGAATGCAATTCAGTGATAGTTCTCTTGTATAACATTCTCGAGACCCTGGGTTTGATCCTCAGAACCACACAAAAATTTTAAAAAACAAATTAAAAACAAAAACATTTTCAAGTGTATAAATGTCTTGAAAAGTTTTCTTTTCCTTTTTTCCTTCTACTTTACTCAAACTTTTATTGTATATTAAGTGAAAAGCACTATACTGGTGGTTGAGGGAACTATAATGATGAATAACATATAATCTCTTTCTTCAAGTGTTTTGTACCTGAAAGGTAAAACTCAGAAAAATTAAAATAGTATTACAGTACAGAGAGGGAAATATCACTCTATCTGAATAGAAATGCTAAATAATATCCAATTAGTACCATTGGTAAGAGTTTCATGGAGCAGATGTTCTTGAACTGAATCTTCCCTGGATGAGTTAGGATTTGGGTAGAAAAAGAGAGGAGCCCATTCCTGGCAGAAGGAACAGCATGGATGTAGGGATGAAAAACTTAGGTGCATTTTATGTTTGAGGGAAACAGAAGCATAGGTCCAAGGGAAAAAAAAAAGGACAATGAAGCTGGAGGAGTGAGTGGGACAGGACTGCAGTGAAGAACTTTGATTTCATATAGACACTTGAAATTAACTTTCAGGCTATAAAGAGCCATTGATATTTCTTGGGAAGAGGTATAGCATGATTCATTCTTCCTATTTTATGTCTCTTTCTCAATACTGTTACTCTATAATTACATGCACTGGCCTCATTTTGCAGAAGCAGAAATTGAAATTTAAGAAACATAAGTAATTTTCCCCATGCCAGAATACTGGTGACAAAATGAAACTTCCAGACTGTATCTTCTTACTCCTCTATTGCAGTTACCCAACATGGGAAATGACCACCTTAATAGGATTTTCTATTACTATTAAGGAATAGAAACAGAGTGTTAAAGTTAAATGGTCTAGTATAATTGCAGTGCGGGTAATTGGCAGTTTCTTCTCATTTTCTAATTCAGGGACTCTCAAACTTTAGGGTGCATAGAAATGAGTTGGGATTCTGTTTCAGTAGGTCTGGGAAAGCATCTGAGAGTTTGAATTTCTAATAAGTTTCCTGGTGATTCTTGATGCATTTGATTCTTGAACCAAATTTTTGGCACAGCAAAGTTTTGTAACATTCCTTTTATCTTCTCAGCCTTACTTTGAAGATATACATGGACTTAGCATACTTTTTCAATAACATTTTCCTTTTTTATGTTGAGTAACAGCTGGGCTGTGTCTCTGGATAGTGAAGGAAAATTGAAATTGAATATGCAGAAGCAGCTAACAGTGTCTGACCCACTCAAGGGGCACAAGCAGGTTGTTTAGCTCTATTCTTATTGATGATCACTCTTTTTTCTACAGCCTCTGTAGCCCACCCTCTTCTCTCATGGATTTCTTCCCAATGACCAGAACACTTGAATATTTTATAAAGAAAATCAGTAAAAAATTAGGATTTTTTTTCTTTAAAGGAACTTAAAATGTAAAGAACTTTATGAATTACCATTTTGAAGCTAAGCTCAGTTAGTGATTTGCAAGTTTGGAAATTATAATGTTATAAGTTATCATGCTTTAGGCAGTTTCTGCTTTGTAAGATCTAAGCCCTGTCCAAAGCAGTCCCCAGCTACTGCAGGTTTCTCCTCATCATCTCCATGGATTCTAGAGAGCAGGGCTCTTAGCTGACTGTGCCAGCAGCATCCTAGCTGTCAGTCTGGTGTGCTCATTACCATTAGCTTCCAATTTTGCATTCCCCTGTTTTTCTCATCCTTCTACTCTCTGTGCTTTGAAGACTGTATCATAGTTTTTCTTTGATCTCCTGTTTTCCTAAATTCTTCTTGCTACCTTTTTGGTAGCTATCACGGGAATAGTGTTAGCTGGGAGGCTGCTGGCATCTTGAATGGTCTTCTGACCAGCTCCTCATGAGACAAAGAACAAAAATCTCTGAGAGTCCAGAGAGGCAGCGACTTTTCCAGAGAATCCAAGTTTCCTGACCCTATTAGACAAGAATATTTCCCTACATGTTCCCCATTTTACTCACTGATATGGGGAAGGGAAGAACCAATGACCATAGAGCCCTTACTGTCCTATGTTCCAGGTCCTAGGTGATTTACACTTGGAGCTCATTTAAGCCTCAGAAAAACAGTATAAGACCCTATAAAGGGAAATTAAGGCCTCCTTTCTATAAATGAAGAAACTAAGTTTCAGAAAGGATAAATAAATTTCTTAAGTGCACTCAGCTAATCAGTGACAGAGCCAAAATTAAAACCGAAGCCTATCTAACAGAAAATCCATACCCTTTCCAATTCAATTGGCTGTAAACTAGGTTTCATGATTAGTAATCTATTTGGCTTGCTATAATAAAGTAAGTCACTCTTCCTATTATGTATCCTTTATGCAAACTGGGCCTAGAATTTTAGTGTGTTCCATTCTTGGTAGCTGTTAGTATGTACTGATACTCATATCCACAGAAATTCTTATTCTTACCCCTCTGTCACATTACTCCCAGATTAACACACTTTGGCAAGGCAGGTATGATGAGCCCAGTTGAATGAGATGTGTTGAAAAGGGCTTGTCTTTGGATGGGAAGGCTTCTGCTCATAAACATCAAGTACTCTAATTGAATCAAAAAAATTAAAACATGGCTAATATATGTTTGTGTGGACTCTTCTGAAACTCTGACAGAGTTTGATAGGAAAACTCTCTGCCAGGGACACAATGGGAACCTGTGTGTTTGGCCTACAATGGAGAACAGGGCTTTCTCCTGGTCAGCATTAGAATGTAAGGCCTCACAGGGAACAGTGCTAAGCAGGCCTGGATTCTATAGGTCACACAATGCTGGTAGAGTTGCTGCCATATACCCAGATATCCAGATGAGACCATATAGAAACCACACTTTAAAAACAGAATTATTACAAACCTGTCTTTACAAAGCCTAAAACCAATCTTGCCAGGGCAAAACTGAACCAATAGTGAAATAACTACTTTCCAAAACAAAGCACAACACTCTAAAGGAAGACAATAAATTGTGGACTTTCAGTGTAGCAACAACTCTAAGTACAGCAAACAACAGACAATTACCTGGTATGTGAAAAGTAAAGAAAAATGTGTCTCAAAACTAAGGGAAAAAGTCAACTGAAAGAGACTCAAATGTGACACAAATGTTCAAAACAGTAACAAGGACTTTCAAACAGCCATTTAAGTATACTAAAAGACTTAAAAATATAAATAGGACTGAGGATGCAGCTCAGAGGTAGAGCTCTCATCAAGCACGTGCAAGGCTCTGGGTTTGATCCTTAGCATTGCAAAAATAAGTAAATAAAGTTATTAAAGTATATAAATGGAATGAATTATGGAAATCTCTGCAGAGAAATGGAAGCTGTGTATAAGAAACCAAATTAAAATTCTAAATATGAAAATATGGAGTATCTGAAATTTTTAAAAATATCACAAAATGCTTCCATTTGTCAGTGGAAGTATTTGGATACAAAGAACAAATTAGACTCCAAGCATGTGAAGGAAGGAAATGAGAAAGATAAGAGTGGAGATTAATGAAAAAAAATTTGGAAAACATTTGCAGAAAACACAAACAGATACAAAAATTGGTCTATTAAAAAGATCAATAAAATTAATAAGCTTTTACTTGGCTCAATTATGAAAAATTAGAGAAAACACAAATTATCAATATATGGAATGAAAGTATAAGCATCACTATAAATGTTGCACAGGCATCAAATGGATAGTAAAGGCTAGCATAAAGAGATTAGGGCTAGCAACTCTGTCAGTAACTGGCTAAATCGGGTGAAATTAATATACCTGTTGAGACACAAGTGACCAAAGTGACACAAAGAAATAAATTAAGTGCCCTGTATTCATTAAATAAGCTGATTGAACAGTTGATGAATTTTTAGCTAAGAAAACTTTAGGGTGACTTCTATCAAATATATAAGGAAGAAATAATACCAATCTTATATAAACTCTTTTAAAAATAGATGAGGTTAACAGTAACCTAATATCAAACCAGAAATATATGAGAACAGAGAAATACAGTCCAATATCCCATATGAATAGAAATGCAAAAATACATTAGAAAGTAGCAAAATAGTGGTTAATTTATTAGGAACAAATGGAGTTTATCTGGAATTCAGGCTTTGTTTAACGATTGTAGTTCCATATACATATGGAATTAAAGAGAAAAAATATTTGTAATCATTTCAGTAGATAAAAATACAAAAAAAATATTCAGTACTCAGTCATGATTAAAACTCTCAGCCAACTACAGACTGAGAGACGCTCCTTGAACAACCAGATAAGAACCATATCAGTAAAACCTACAGCTAACATAATAATTAATGAATAAATTAATGATGAAGATTGTGAAAATGTAAGAATACTCACTTTTAGAATGACAATTCAGCATTTTACTCACTTTTAGAATGACAATTCAGCATTTTACTGAAGGTCAGAAGGAAAAAGAAAAAGCATAAATAAAACTGAACAACATGCTTGTGAATGTTAAAAAGTCTGAAGACATAAAAAATAAGCACTAGCTGAGCATGGTGGTGCACATCTGTAATCCCAGCTACTCAGGAAGCTGAGGTAGGAGAATCACAAGTTTGAGGCTTGCCTGGGAAACTTCATTTCTCAAAATGAAATAAAAAGGATTGGAGGGCCTCTGGTTTAAACTCCCAGTATGGGGGGTGGAGGAGGGGAAGGAATAGAACAAAACGTGAATTTAGTAGGAACAATACACAAAATCAGTAAAGAAAAATCAATTTTATTGTATAAGCTAAAAATAATTGAAAATAAATTAAACAAAAATAATACAACTTGTTATAGCATCAAATATATGAAATATTTTGTAAAAGACATGTCAAACTCTACAATTAAAACTAAAAACTGCTGCTTTAAAAATTAAGATTTTTTTAAAAAAACAGAAAGATGTACCTTGTACAAGGATTGGAAAATTTAGTATTGTCATGGTGGCAAGCCTTCCTAAACCAATCTATAGATCTAGTATAGACACATTCAAAAGCCATTGTGATTTTTATGGATAGAAACTGTCAACCTAATTCTAAGATTTATATAAAAATACAAAGAATCCAGAGCAGGCAAAAACAATTTTGAAAAAGAACAAAGTTGGAGAACCTGAAAGACTTGCTATAGGTCTGGGGATAGATCTCAGTCGAAGAGTGCTTGCCCCAAATACATGAGGCCTTAGGTTCTATTCTCAGCAGTGAAGAAAAGACTTATTGTAAAATTATGGTAATTGGAGGTCACAAATATATGAACTACACTTTTATGATTAATCTTTAGCAAAGGGGTGGTCTTTTCAACAAATGGTACTAGAACAATTGGATATATCTATATCTATATTTATATCTATATCTATATATATATATTTTTTTGCAGGGTATGGGTATGGGAATTGAACTCAGGGGAACTCTATCATTGAGCCACATCCCCAGCCCTATTTTGTATTTTATTTAGAGACAGGGTCTCACTGAGTTACTTAGTGCCTCACTTTTGCTAAGGCTGGTTTTGAACTTGCTATTTGCCTCAACCTCCTGAGCTGCTTGGATTACAGGCATGTGACACCTCACATAGCACAACTGGATATTTACATGGAAAAAATTCATAATAGCTGAAACCTGGAAAGAACCAAAATGTCTATCAGTAGGGGGATGTATAAGCAAATTGTGGTGTACTTTTACAATGGAATACTGTTCAGCAATCAAATGGATAAAGTTCTGATAAGCATGATCACATAGGTGAATTTTAAAACTATGCTAATCAAGAGAATCCAAAAAGAAAAGTAGACATGTAATTCCACTTAGGTAAAATTTCTGAGTTGGCAAAACCAACTTATGTTGATAGAAGTTAGAGCAAAAGCTGTTCCTGGGGAGGTAAGTGATTTTCTCAGAAGGGACACCAGGGATCGTTCTGAGGTAATGAAATGCTCTGCATCTGGATAGATGTGTACATCACACACAGGTGTATTTCCACCAAATCCATTCTATCCACATCCCTAGCATCAGTGTATTTCACTGCATGTAGTTTATGACTCAATAAAAAGTTGGATTGTGTTATCGTCTGCTAAAATATCTTATTGGTTAGAGAGTGGCAAACATGATGAAGAGGGTTCTTCACTTTTTAAAAGGATAAAACACAAAATAGACTTACGGTTAAGCAGATCCATGGAATGATTTTTTTTTTCTGGTGCAGGGAACAAACCCAGTGACTCACACATGCTAGGAAAATGCTCTACCCCTGAGTGACATCCCTAGCCTAGACATATCTGGTGAGAATTACTTCCAGAATTATGAAAAGTGTGGATGGAAAGGAAGAATCAAGGGAGTGGGGAATAATTTGATATGTACAGAGGGAGATGAGGAGATGGTAAATGTGACTTAAAACAAGTAAGCATAATTTGGGAGTAATTTAATACTCTTGGATGTGTGTTTAATTTCCTTTGCTCAGGGTTCTGAGACCTTTCTGGAAAAAGAGTGCTAGACCTGGCGAACCTTGTGTCCTCCCCATCTATCTCACAATGAGGAAGGGGTGGTATTATTCCTGGAATACCTCTTGCTCTTTAGACTTGAGGGATCCTTTCCCTAGTTAATTAGTCAAAAATATTCTATATTATTATTGCTATTCTTTTAATTAGAGCATTACCATTATATATGTAAGTAGGATACACTGTGCTATATTTATACATGATCATTTAATGGAAGGGAGGTCAGTAGAGTAGAACAAATGGATGAGGGAAAGGGTGTGGAGTGAAAGGTAAGGTACTGGGGAAGGAGACTGAGAAAATTATGTTCATGTATGAGTATGACATAATGAATCCCACCATACTTACAATGCACTAATACAAAATACATTTTTTTCAGTCCCCAGCCCTTCTCCCTCCCCATCCTTCTACTCCACTGATCTTTCTGCAACTTACTTATAGATTTTTTTAAATTAATTAATTAATTAATTTTTTATTGGTTGTTCAAAACATTACAAAGCTCTCTACATATCATATTTTATACATTAGATTCAAGTGGGTTATGAACTCCCATTTTTACCCCAAATACAGATTGCAGAATCACATCGGTTACACATCCACGTAAAAGAACATTTCTTACATTGATTGATATCTATTGTGTTGATACTGTATATGTAGGGCTTAGGAAGGTACAAAGGGTACAACAAATCCAAATAGAGCAAAGTCCCTGTTCTCATGGAGTTTGTATTGCAGTGCTGAAAATAACAGTGAGTAAGCATGTTGATATAGACTTTGTGCGTAGTGTTGGTGTGGTGCAGAAAATAAATCAGTGTGAGGGGGCTAAGAAATGCTGGGACATGTGCAAGTGACTTTATTCAATGTGATCAGGATGCCTTTGCCATATATATATATATATATATATATATATATATATTTGTTTTCAGCAGATGAGATTTGACTTAAATTTTAATGGGATAATTGGCCATTGTGTGGGTAGTAGACTGCATAGAACAAGAATAAAATTACAGTTCAGTAAGAAGACTCCTCTTTCTCCAAACAGAAGGTAATGGTCCCATGATCCAGGCTGGGGATTGTGCCGGGGAGGGGTGCCTGAAGTGTATCTCTCCATGTGGTGGGTTATGATACAATGAGTACCTTGTTGAGAGTCACTTGGCTCCATTCGTTTTCCCTTCCCCAAACAATCCTTCTTTCTCATGGCATAAAGTCTTTTGATAAAAATGTTTATTGCACTTGGACTCCTGAGAACCTCACTTCAAAGATTTTTTACTTGATAGTGAACCACACAGCATAAGAATGGTCAGGGCACATGACTTCTCTAGTCCATTCCTCCTTGAAACCCAGAAAGCCTGGGGTTTTCTGCTTTGTAGCTTGATAGCACTGTCCAAAGTTTGTTCTTTTCTCAAAAATATATTTGATAAACTCTCATTACAATAGTTCAGTTGCATTTTCCTAAAGAAGAATGGTTAAGGTGAGAGAAAGATTAAAGGATCCACAGAAGATTCACTGCTCCTTGGGAATGCAGAAGATTAACATCTGAAGGTGCCTTTCAGGTTGAAACACAACATGAATGTTAAGCAGTCTGAACTTGGTGAGATGCAGACAGAGAATGGCTTACTCTTGTTGCTGTCTTAAGTGTACTCTGACCTTTCTTCTCAATCTCTTGATACAATATTGAGAGGTTTTGAAGCTTCTTGATCACATTAAACTCCAAGAATTGGCCCATTTTGCTTATTAAGCCTCAGTTTCAGTTATAAATATGTCCTGTCAAGTCTAAATTTAAATTTCTATCTCAAACCCAATACAAATCTCCCTTCTACTTCTGTTCCTTTACCTGCCTCCCTTCCAGCTCAGGCCTGATCTGTAGCTTAGCTATAGCAATGCACTGGGTATGAATTAAAGACTTAGTAAGCCTCAGTAGTTAGCATCTCTTTACAATTCTGAATTCACTGCTATCAGGTTGGTGCATTGATAGCAGCTAAGATGGGAGGGAACATTTGTACTATAGAAGGTGGCAACCATTTCAGGGAGGTTTTCTTTTTCTTTTTTTTTTTTTTTGTCAAGAGAGCCAGTAGCATACAACTGCTCAGAGACAAGTAGTGGGAAAACAGCTTTTTAATTTTTAAAAAATTCCTTTCACCTTTGCTTTTCTGGTTCTGTTTTGCTCTGAGCAGGGAAGGGATTGAGATTTAGAGGTGAAGGGAGAAGCTATCATTTGAATGGTGTTATTTTAATCTGTTATTATGGTGTTATTGTAAGCTGTTGGTGCTCTCTGAGTGGCAGACATTCCTTGCTGGCTTACATTTGCAAAACTATTGTGGGCTCTTAGAAAGGCCTTGCAGGATCTCCACATTGTCTCTGGCACAAGTGATAAGTTCCTTGGTTGATCTTTTGGGACTCTCCCCAGCTTTTGACTCCCTGCAGTCAAAAGAACCATAGCTTCTTTCTAATGTATCCTCTACCTCATATACCTTCTTCTTGGGTGGATAGAGAATATGCAGGCTAACTCAAGCCTCACTTTACTTTCTTTTATAGTACCAATCTATCTATGGGAAACCTGTGCAATCTGTCCACAACCAACATGGAAGTCCAGGCTGTCATACTGCTGCCCTTTCTGTTGTCTTCCTGTCATGTGAAACTGCTCCAGCTATCTCTCTATGTTACAATTCTTCAGAACATGAGCAGGCACCATCTCTATGTTGCAATATACCTTATATTATGATGCTCTGCCAGGCTCTTATGGTCTTCCTCACTGTGATCCTGTCTGCTCTAGTGACAGGCCCAGGAGAATCTACAGATCCTGTGCTATAGCAGCCATCTAAGTGGGGATTGGGAGACCAGTTCTCTCTTTTGCAAGCACCTAATGTCTCTATAGGTCACCTTAGAGTTCAGTCTGGGATATATGGACTATCACAGCTTTCAACCTTCTATTCCAAGAAATATACAAATTCCTTTACCATTTTATTTTATTGCTTATATACTGGATCCAGGACTAGATTAGTGGGCTGGCTTTGCACATAAAAATTATATTTTAAGTTTAAAAAACAAAATTACTCCTAAAGTCAAATTAAGTGTTATCTACCTTGCATAGAAAGCTAAGTCTGGCTAACCCCAAGTGACTTTTGATGGCTGACCTGAATCTCAGGCTTGCCTTCTAGCAGCCACGTCTGAGGTGAGTAGAATAGCCATAACAATAAGAAATGGCCAGCAGAATCTGGAGCTCAAGACATCTTGGGACTTCAGTGGTCTAGGCTGTGGGGTGGAGAAAAAAAATGAACAATGGGTAAATGGAACAGAATCCTTCTGGAGGGCACCTGGGGAACATCTGTCCCAAAGGGCAATGGTTAGTGGACAATTTGCCATCCAAATTGATTAATTCAAGGGTGAGGAAGGGTAGGAAGAATGTCCAGGGATAGCAATCCTGAACATTCCTCCTACCTAATGTTGGAACCTAATGAGATTGCAACAACAGTATATTTATCTGTTCTGGACAGATCAGGAGCAGGCAGTAGATTAAGCTTCTTTCTGCATTTTGTCACTTGCCCTGATAATAATCTCTAGAATCTAGATACTATTATATTCTCTGTTTCACAGATGAGGAAACTGAGGTACATGAGATTCTAGAGCTATGAAATGGCACTACTTGGGTTCAGCCCAAGTGGCCTGGCTCCACTGTTTATGCTCTTACCCATTCACCTCTCCTGCTCCTCTGGATTAGTGCATAGTAGCATGAGTCTGGAGTTCAAGAAGATCTGAGTTCCCACATGACCACAGGCAAGTTGTTTATGGTATAATTATCAATAATTTATTATTTCTTCTACAGGAAAGAGAATCATAGCTAACTATGCTATACTGTCTATTATTCATGTATCTTTTTATCTCAGTATTAATTTACATGTCAAATTATACACTTATTCATTAATATGCATTGAGTGTTTATTATGACCCAGGCCCTGCACTGAACATTTCCCATATCAACTCATTATGAATTGCAATTCTACAAGGTAGCAACTATGATTCACTCAATTTTATAGCTACAAAAATTATAGTGGTTATATTTTAATCAATGTCCAATTCTAAGGCCAAAATGATTTTCTATAATATGATGTTCAAATATAAGACTTGGATATGTTTATTAATTATTGTAGCTGTTATTATGCTAGGATTATGTTGGAGGAGGTAAGAAAGTGGAAGGGATCACTAACAGGCAAGAGCTGAATTAACACTGACAGGATAGGAAAATATCCAGGGAGCCTGTCCAGAATGGGAAAGGTGAGTATGGACTTCACCAAATACCATTGAGAGGTTGCTGCAGAAGTCAAGGGAGGCTGAATTCCCTAAGACATCCATGTCTCTGCTAAATCAATATCTGTCAAGGCTCAGCCATAGGGAGAGAAATGCTTTAAGAGGGATGGATTTCTCAAAGTTCCTTGAAGCCTGCAGGCATAGCTCTCAACTGGCAGAGGTGCATTTTACAAGGACCTATGAATGATGAGAAATGGCAGTAGGCAGAATTATGACTGCCTTTCTGCTTTTACAGTGGGATTTAAGTGGAGAAAGAAGGGGAGAGTACCCAGGACAATCACAACTCCCAGCATCTAGTTCTAGAATGGACACTGGATCAGACATTAGAGATTCATGTCTGCATAAGGATGTTTCTCAGAGTCACAGGGATTCTCAGGCAAGGTGAGGAGACTTTATTATAGCTCAGGGATATATGTCAGGTTATCCCTTCACCTTTTGGAGAGCTGAGTGCCACCAGGAAAAGGATTTCTTTGCTGCCTTCCCACCTCCTTTCACTCTCTCTCTCCTCTCCCAGTACATGTCCCAGTCAAGGCTTCCTTAACACAATCTTTCAAATATACCCTGCATAGCCCTGGCCATTGCCCAGCAATGTGTTCATGGCTATGAACAGGAAGGACTTAAGGAACAGACAAGAGGACAGAACTGTTACCACCCACTACTCAACAGAGAAATCCCCATCCCCTCTTTGTGGACTTTGGGCTAAGGTGGTTGTATAATTTGTTCTCTTTAATTATGCACGACAGCAAAGTCTTTTTGACATATTTACACAAACATGGAGTATATTGCTCTCTGGTTGGGTTCCCAGTCTTTTGGATGTACACGATGTTCACAGTGGTGTATTCATATATGTACATAGGAAATTTATTTCTGACTGATTCCACTGTCTTTCCTATTTCTGTCCCCACTCTCTTCTTTTCATTCCCTTTTGTCCAATCTAATAAACTTTTACTCCCTGCCTCGGTTGTGTGTTAACATCCAGATACCAGAAAGAATATTTGAATTTTTGGAACTGGCTTATTTCAGCTAGCATGATAGTCTCCAGATACTTTAATTTACCAGCAAATGTCATAAAGCCATTCTTATTTATGGCTGAGTAATATTCCATTGTGTATATAAACCACATTTTCTTTATCCACTCATCTGTTGAAGGGCAATTAGGTTGGTTCCATAGCTTAGCTATTGTGAATAGGGCTGCTATAAACATTTATGTGGCTATGTCATAGTATGCTGACTTTAAGTCCTTCCGGTATGGTATATAATGAGCAGTGGGATTACCCGGTCAAGGGGTGGTTTCATTTCCAGTTTTTTGAGGAATCTCCATACTGCTTCCCAGAGTGGTTGCACCAATTTGCAGTCCCACCAACAATTTATGAGTATACCCTTTCCCCACATCCTCACCAATATTATAAGTTGGTTTTGTTTGAATAAAGTCTTCTACCCTCCAATGCTTTTCTCCTGGAAAATCTGGATCAGTTGTGTGTCTGCTCAGGACAGGAATTTGACAAATAGTAGCTACATTTATTAGCAATACTATACAACAACTTCCTCAGAAGCTTCCAGGTTTTAGAGAACCCAGATAGGTCCCACTTACAGGGTCATGAGTAGCTGGTGCTCGGATGTGTGCACTGCTCACACTTTGTACTCTCTTTGCACAAGGTGCACACATTGCTGCTTGCCTTGGCAATCTGGACTCCATATGTACCTCTTTTATTCAAGAAGTGCACAGCTAATAGTAAAGGTGAGACTCTGAATTTACAATATGCTTTGTAAACTGTAAAATGCTATAACATATTTGATGTTGTTATACCAGTTGCAGTATTTTTAGAAGGAAATTGAGTCACAATAGATATTATTAGTGGGAATTTGAAAGAATTCCCTGGGGCAGACCCACTCTTGTTCTCAAAAGCAGTACTTGGTCTGAGACACTGAGAGAGAATGCTGAGAAGTCTGTATGAGAGGTTCTTTGCCTAAGAGAGCTTACCATAAAACCTCAATTAGCCAAATCCTATGTTCCCATGAGTTCCATTAAACAAAATGATATATTTTTCTTTCCTATTATATTTTATGAGAAACATAAATGACAAGAAGACAAGATTACACCAAATAACTATATTTTCATTGTTGCCAGTATGTATGTATCTATGTATGCATTGTGCTTGGGACTGAACCCAGGTGGGTTTTACATCCCCAGCCCTTATAATTTTTTAGTTTTAGAGAGGGTCTCATTTTATTGCCCAGGCTGGCCTCAAATTTGTGACCATTCTGACTCAGCCTCTTCCATAGTTGGGATTACAGGCATGCACCACTATGTCCAGCTACAAGCATTTATTTTGCAATAGTATTTTTAGGATCTGCTCATGGTAGTTCATTCAGTGCACAGCTGTACCAGCTATTGTTCAGGACATAGAATGGTGTCTAGGGAGAATGGAAAGGTAAGGAGTTAATTCAGACTTATGCACAGTTGTAGGAAGATGGCTCCAATGCAAAGTGATGACAGGTGACATTGCGAGGTATAGATGCCCCAGGGGAGATAAAGGAAAGAAGCTTTCCCCTGGAAGGAGTATGTCAGAGTATGGTAGTCTTGCATTTATAGACAGCTGATTATAATGTCCACTAGGGCCAATTGTATCTCAGGGCAAAATGGTGAGATGAGAAAACTTTTAAAAATATTTTTCAAATCTTTTCCTTTTCCCTGTTTTTTATTGTTCACAAATACCAGTGCCTTTGTATGTTCTCTCCACTCTAACTCAAAGATATTCTTAGGTCCTTTAAGCACATGTCATCAATTAATCAATTAAAGAAATAGCCACCAAGTACTTTCTCTGTTCAGAGTATTGTTCTCAGTTATCACCATTGAGAAATGATGGTGAATCAATGAACAAGTTTCTCCTAGCATAACTTTTCTTCAAACTCCTGGGTGAAAATTTCTTCCTGAAGAGGAGAGCTAAACGACCTGGATACATAGAGGATTTGAATCAATGTTGTAAAAGTTTGTTAACCAAGCAATTAACTTTTTATTCCAGAACATTTTATTTAATCAAAGTGTTTTTACAGTTTCTAAAGGGAGAAAGAAGAGCACAGAGAGTTTGGCTAAGTTCTTTCCTCAGATATCAAGGTCTCCCTGGGATGAGATTGTTACAAAACACCTTGGCAGTAGGAAGGAAGTTGGGGTAAGGTGATTCTGACACCTGCCATGGCCCAAGAGACCTACATTTCCATCATGAGATTTATTCTGTTGGCAACAGTGTTACTTATCAGTCTGATATTGCAAAATCTGTTTGCTCGTTTCTTTCAGAGCTTCAGGTAAGTAAGTGCATACTTACTTTAGACTTTAGTAGGAATATGAATTCTGGCAAGGCCGTTGATGGTCCCACAGGATGTTTAAGGCTTCAGAGAAACAGATGAACATTTGCATAACCTTCTATGTGGAAGACAGCAGCCAGTGTTAATTTTTAATTTATTTCCCCCAGGAGTAAATACCTCTTAGTAACTCTTGGTCAGGCAGACACCGAGGATTTAGTAGAATCATTTACAAGTCTGGAAAATAAAACCCAAATGTTCTGAGGGTGAAATCAAAATAAACATTAGAGAAAGGAATTTTCTATCCCTCCACAGGTGGAAGAATGGCACAGAAATAGGAGGTTTGCATCATAGAGCACACTGATTGCATTAGAAAATGTGAATGAGCTGAACTGTCCCTCTTCCTTTGGAGTAGCACCATTGCAGGGCCCAATTAATTAAAAACCATAACAAAAGATTTTTAATTACTTGAAGACACATTGCTGGTGACCTTTCCTATCTCTACTTATGGAAATTATTTCAGATTTTAAAAATAGAATAATTAATCATTAGACAATTCCAAAATTTTATCTTCTAAGGTCTCTGCAAATGAGTTTTTCTGGAGGAGACAGAAATATTCTATCCTAGATTCACTTTTGAAACAAATTTTGTTGTGCATTTGAGGTTTGTAACATGATGATGTGGGATAAATAGTAAAACAAATTAACATATTCATCTTCTTGCTATGTTATTTTTGTGACAGAAGGAACTAAAATATATTTATTTAATAAAAATCTCTAACAGTAAATTTTTATTAACTGTTAATTTTATTAACACATAACTGTATGTTATGTGTGAGATCTCTAGACTTATTCACCCATACAGAAATGGAGAATAAAACAGTGGTTACTAGAGGAAGGAGGGTGGGTTGGGGGAGATGCATTTCAAAGGCTATCCCAGTCTTTATTTACTTTAGGAAATTTCAATCTCCTATCATCTACTACCAATAGAGAAATAAGACCTGTCAACAGGGTCATACACAATTATTATAAGCATTACTTAGTAATAGAAAAAATTTAGAACATATATTTATATTTTTATTGTATCTAACCTTTTCAACAACACTGGAAGAAAAACATTATTACATAATGAGACAAAAGTAAGCTGTTGCTGACACAGTGAGAAGTTAGGACTTGCCTACAGTCACACACCTGAGAGCAGAGCTGAGATTTAAGCCCATTTATAATGTTCTTTTTTAAAAAAAAAAAAAAAACATATTTTTTAGTTGTAGTTGGACACAATACCTTTATTTCATTTATCTATTTTTATGTGGTGCTGAGGATGAATCTAGGGTCTCGCACGTGCGAGGCGAGCACTCTACTGCTGAGCCATAACCCCAGCCCTATAATGTTGTTTTCATTGTGCTTGATATTAAAGAGTTGAGGAGAAATGAGTGAGGCTGTTTACAATGGGAAGACTTTCTAAGTCTTTAATTACAGAGTTAAAGAGAAACTTAAGGGTCACCTATCCAAAACTCCCTGAGAGTGATAAAGATGATAAAAATTGCTACCAGTCTTCAAGCAAAGCTTCCTAATATCTGGGCCCCTGTTCTTCCTTTGGCATTGTTTCTTGTGCTCCAATTCATGGGTCTGGCAATATAAAGTGTGTATATTTGTACTTATTATTTATTTTATTCTTACATGTTTTACTTCTCACTCAGT
The DNA here is from genome assembly GCF_021218885.2 of Marmota monax. Classification (NCBI taxonomy): domain Eukaryota; kingdom Metazoa; phylum Chordata; class Mammalia; order Rodentia; family Sciuridae; genus Marmota; species Marmota monax. The sequence goes on along the minus strand of NW_026695236.1, from coordinate 2,742,132 downwards.
TATCTTTAGGGAATAAACAGGACATTTCCAAGATAAGAAGAGGCACCTTGCCTATTTTTTTTTTTTTTTTTGGTGGTGCTAGGGATTGAACCCAGGGCCTTGTGCATGCTAGGCAAGCACTGTACCAACTGAGCTATATCCCCAGCCCCTACACCTTGCCTATTTAAGAATCTACAAACTTAAGTTTTATGTTGAGACAGGCATCATTTTCCCAGTTTATTTAAAGAAATGAGGTTTCAGGTTTCTCAGTAAATTATATATTTTTTCCTGTCCTTGTGTTCCTCCAATCTCAACTTTTTAATTTTTATTCTGCTGGGTTTCTAGTATTTTAGTATTAATTGTGCTGAATGTCAATGTGGTCAGTGGATATTGTGAGAAAAATTACATATTTGTGTGTACGTGTATGCATATGTATTATATCCATATGTATATGTGGTTTTTGGTGGGTAGGTCAGCTTGAATTCACTGCAGTGCTGTCCTAGACCTTCTTTTCCAGCTAAGTGAGTCAATAAATTAGTCAAGGTGACAACATTGATTTATTGGTATCAACACCAGTTTGCATTTTAGACAGTGCTGCTGCCCTGAACTGTTACAAAATACACTGGGTCATACAGAGATTTCAAGGAGGTATAATATGGGGCAGTGGTTTCTACCTTAGGTTGTGGATGCTTAGGGTGCTCAGTTACTGTAAATCCTTAATATTTCAACAGACTAGAAAAATACAAGCCACAAATCTGTATGATGGGCTCACAATACATGCCTGAAGCTTTGCCCAACCCCAGCTTTCGGAGGTAAGTGTTCTTGTGTTTCAGGCAGTGGCCAACCCTGGGACTTTGGAAAGTGAGTTGGACTACTGTCTGGAAAGGCATCATTTAGAGGATGGGTCAGAAGAAGGAAGAAAGAAAATGAGATCCAGGAAAAAGAAGAGAGACCAAAACAGCAGCGTAGGCTGAGTTTGTAGCAAGTGCAGGGAGTTTAGACAATTAGAATTGTAGAAGGATATGAAGAGTGTGAGGAAAAGAACTGAGAAAGTAAGGACTTCAAGGTATGTCATGTTTTATCAATGACTGTCCTTGACCTCTTTTCATGGAAACTCTAGACAGGATTTAAATAATTTTAATAGATTTTTATTATTTGCTAGATATAATATTTGTGTTTTGAATCTGGCATTGATCTTGAATGGTTCACTAAATCTACAGGTCATGAAACACCCCACTGTCCTTCAAAAGTATGCTACTTTTGTGATTAATAAAATAAAGTCAATTTATTGGACTGGGGCTGTAGCTCAGTAGCAGAGCATTTGCCTAGCATGTGTGAGGCACTGGTTTGATCCTCAGTACCACATAAAAAATAAATTAATAAACTAAGGTATTGTGTGTCCCTTTATAACTAATTTTTTTAAAGTCAATTTAAAGATAATATTAAAATCATAATAGTTTTATATTATTACGTATTTTCTAAATGGATATATATAATGTATTTCTATAGTGAGAGATGCTCAATTATTTTTCTTTATATTTAGAAGAGCGCTTATATTCAAAAAAGTTAAGCCACTATGTTAATGATAACAAAAAGTCTAGATCTGCAAAGTCTTATGCAAATGATTATTAATCTTGATATTGTGAGATTTGCTTAGAGCAAATTCAAGTAACAGGACTCACACTTAAGCAATTGCCTCTTTCATTTTAGGCAGAAAATCAGCTATGAAATGGACATAGAGCCTTGAGAAAGGGGAGTCTTTTATCAGAGATGGTCAGTGGAGATGAGAGTGGAGTTTGCTCTTTACTGATGTGGTGGATGAAGTGGGGCAGTCTAGGAAGAAAGGCATGAGCAAAGGCAAAAAAAGTAATACAGAAGGAACATTATGTTTTGCATTTGAACTACTTCCACCTGAACAGAGATACAATATCCTCAGAAGAAATGATGGCTACGATGAGACCAATCAGTTATCCACTCCTGAAAAGTTGCAGATATCATGTAGAAGGCCCTGGGTTTGATCCCCAGCACTGAAAACAAGCAAATAAGCAAAACAAACAAACAAACAAACAAACAACAACAACAACATAAAACAAAGCATAGAGTATTGGGGAGAATTGGAGAAATAGAAACTCTCTCACTTTGTGGATGAGAGTGTCAATGTGAAATTATTATTTGACTATATCTAGTAAAGTTTAACATGTTTAATTCCACCTTACTCTTCCATGTAAGAATATTTGTTGTTGTATTGATGGCAATACTGAGAAAATTGAAAACAATTCAAATATCTGTCACGGAAGATAAATATGTGAATTGTGTGATCCTTTCTTCTATGAAATGTATACAACAATTAAAATTATTAGAACTATATATTAGCATAGCTAATTAAATCTCAGAACATGATATTCAATGAGAAAAGCAAATGCAAACTGATTATTGTACAATAAGATGGTATTTTTGTAAGGTTTGAAAGTGAGAGACCAGTGTACCATATTGTTTGTAGAGGTAATCTATATGGTAATGTCTAAAAACATGTTTGAATGTGGCAACTTTTCCAGGGAGAGAGTGAGAACAGACCAGGAAGAAGTGTCATAAAGTCTAAATTTAATTCTTTAAAATAATCTACTAAGATAGACCATTAACTTACAGAAAGTGGGTCGGGGGAGGGAGGAGGGAAACGTGAGGGAGGTATTGAGAAAAAAATTGATCAAATTATGTTTTGTGTACAAATAAGCCACAATAAAACCCATCATTTGGTATAAATAATATAAACCAATGAAAAAATCTTGTGCAGGTATGTAGGTTAATATATGGATTCTTTATATTTTATTTATGTTGGAATAATTTACAAAATAAATTTGGGAAGAAATTTAGTAATTGATTTTTAAAAAATATGAGGTCCTGGGGCTGGGATTGGCTCAGCTGTAGAGCGCTCGCCTAGCACGGGCGGGGACCCAGGTTCAATTCTCAGCTCCACATAAAAAAATAAAGGCACTGTGTTGTGTCCATCTACAAAAAAACTTTCTCTCTCTCTCTCTCTCTCTCTCTCTGTCTCTCTCTTAAAAAAAAATGAGGTCCTTTGTTCTTTGCTTCACATTTCTTAGTTCTGTTCCCCAGAGGCAAATTAATTGACATCTTTTTGTATTTATGGCCATATTTTTAAATACTGTGGTTTCATTATTTTTTATATAAATTCAGACTTTATCTATTTTCCTCCTGTGTTTAAAGTTTAGCTTTCCCCACCCCATATCTGTTCTTCCCATCCTTTTAAAATAGATTTTATAGTTTAAAATTAATTCATATTCAGTGTTTATTATAATCATATAAATATTTTAATGGATGAGCCCAGTAATACTCCTTTATGAAATACTATCTTTGCATGTCTTTTATTCGACCTGTAGTAACTTAATGAATTATGTGTTTATTTAATGATTTTCTATATAACTATTGGTAATTTTATGCAGTTTTCTCAATAGATTTATAGAGTGCCCATTTATAAAATTTCCAAATGCTTTGACAGACAAAATAATCAAATTCTCTATTTCCCTAAAGACCCTCCTATTGTCAATCTGTATTTTTCTTCTCCAATACAAATAAATGCCTCTGTAAGCCTGGTTTGTGCCTCTTACAGGGAAATTCTCTGCCCCAATCTTTCATAGAACTCTTATTCTTTGAAATCCTCAACCTTCCTTCCTCTAGATTGAAACTACTTGTGTGGTGGAACAAACAGAAGACATAGAGACAATCCACCAAATGGTACTGGGAAAACTGGATATCAATATATAGAAAAATAAAAAATAGAACCCTATCTCTCACCCTGCAAAAAAATCAAATCAGTCTGGATAAAAGAGTTAGGAATTAAACCACAAACTTTGCAAATGCTAGAAGAAAACATAGGGTCAAGAACACTCCATCATATTGGGTGAAGGCATTGCCTTCCTTAGTAAGACCCTTAGAGCTCAAGAAATGAAACCAGGAGTCAAAGTTGGATGCTATCAATTTAAAAAGTTTCTGAACAGCAAAGGAAAAGATGAAGAGAGTGAAGAGAGAGCCTACAGAACAGGAAAAATTCTGCTAGCTATTCCTCTGACAGGAGATTAATATCCAGAATTTACAAAGAATGTATTCATCATAAAACTAGAAATGGAATCAAGATATGGTCCAGCTATTCCACTCATTTGTGTTTATTCCAAAGAACTAAAATCAGCATACTCTAGTGATACAGCCACATCAATGTTTATAGCAGTGCAACTCACAATAGCCAAGTTGCAAAACCAGTCCAGGTGCCCGCAAACAGATAAATGTGTTAAGAAAATGTGGCAAGTATACATAAAAGAACTTTATTCAACCATAAAGAAGAATGAAATTATACCATTTGCTATAAATGGGTGGAAATGTTGAATACTATGCTAAGTGAAATAAAAGTCAGATTCAGAAAATCAAGGCCTGAATGTTTTCTCTCATATATAGAAACTAGAGCAAAGTAGAGGACAAAATGAGGGTAGGAGTAGATATGAAAAGATAGAAGGAAGACCAGTGGAGCAGAAGAAGGAGATTGAGGGGGAAGAAGGAGCCATGGGAAAGGGGAGGAAATACTCAATGAATTTTACAAAATTATACTGTGTCCATGTATAAACATACATCCCAGTGAATTCTATATTTATGTATTTATATAAATAACCAATTAAAAATAGATTAAACAAACAAAACAAAAACCAGTAGAGTAGAAGAAGGAAACAGGAGAAGGGAGGAACTGAGGGATAGAGGAGGCACCAAGGACTGAAATGCGGGAAATTTTATTCCATGTATACATGATTAAGTCAGAAAGACACACTATTATATATAACTATAATGTGTTAATAAAAGCTTTAAAAAAGTAAAAAAAAAAAAATAGGGCTGGGGTTGTGGCTCAGTGGTAGGGCACTCACCTGGTACATGAGAAACCCTGGGTTCCCTCCTCAGCACCACATATAAATAAATAAAATAAAGGGATTGTGTCCACTTACAACTAAAAAATCATTTTAAAAAAGTAAAAAATATTTTTTTGATAATTTCTTCTCCTGTATCTTGTCTTTTCTTTAACTTCTGTTAATTGAACAATAGGCATCTTGGATCAGTGCTCAGATTTTCTAAACATTTTTTTTCTTCAGTTGTATATTTTACTCCTATTTATGAACATTTTCTAAATTTTTATCTTTTTACACTTGATGAACTTTTATTTTTAATATTAAAATTTTATTTGTTCTTCTTTGGTATACAGTAGATACATAGTAGACTATATTTTTACCTATTATACATACATGAAGTATAGCTTATTGTAAGTAGGATCCCATTCTGGAGGATGCACATGATGTTGAGATTCACTGTGGTGTTTTTACTAGCATAATCACAGCCATCTTCCTTTTCCCCACTCCCACTTTATGAATAGTCTTCTTATTCCCAAGAAATAGAAACTAGCCTGAGATAAAACCTACTGGTCTCTCCCTGTTCTCTCATTGAGAGATAGGAGACAGTTTACCAGACCCTGAGATGGGGGGTACTGGTTTCCCTGTTCTCTCCTTGAGAGGATAAAGGGACATGCTGGTTTTCTTGTTCCCCCTCTGAGAGACAGGAAAACTGCTTGTCTTTGTTCCCAAGAAACAAATTGTTTCCACAAGATCAGGGATACCTGCAATGTCATTCAGGATTAATCCTGCCTCAAATACGTGGCCATGATTCTAGCCTAAAAAAGTACCATGCAAAGGGGAGTGGCTTCTCTTTCTTTCTCTGCACAGAGCAGCCCATCAGACTTCTGACAAATAAATCCACTTCTTATCCCAGGTATGTGTGGGATTAGTCCTGTGCCACTTTTCTTTCAGTATTCATATATGAACATAGGAAAGTTATGTCTGATTCATTCCATTGTCTTTCCTATTCCTATCTTCCTTCCCTTTATTCTTTGTCTAATCCACTGCACTTCTATTGTCCCACTGTCCCCATTGTATGTTTGCATCCACATATCAAAGAGAACATTCAACCTTTGTTTTTCCTTTCTTATTTCACTTAACATGATAGCCTTCAGAGCCATCCATTTACTACCAAGTGTCATAAAGTCATTCTTTTTTATGGCTGAGTAGTATTCCATTGTGTACATAAACCACATTTTCTTTATCCATGCATCTGTAGAAGGGAACCTAGGTTGGCTCCATAGCTTATCTATTGTGAATTGAGCTACTATAAACATTGATATGGCTGTGTCACTGAAGTATGCTGATTTAAAGTCCTTTGAGTATATAATGAGGAGTGGGATTACTGAGTAAAGTGATCCTTCCATCCACGTTTTCTGAGGAATCTGCACACTGGTTTCCAGAGTGATTGCATAATTTGCAATTATACCAGCAATGTTTGAGTTTACTTTTTCTCCCACATTCTCTCCAACATTTATTGGTATGAATTCTTGATAATTGCCATTCTTACTGGATGTAATTAATGTTTGGTTACTTATTTGGTGACTTTATAGTCTTTTAACAAATAAGCACAATGCAATAAACTTTCCTCTTAGAACTACCTTCATAGTGTCCCAGAGGTTTTGATCTGCTGTGTCACTGTTCTCATTTACCTCTAAGTATTTTTTTTTTCACCCCAGATTTCTTCTTCTATCCTTTAGTCATCAATAGGGTATTATTTACTCTTCAGGTGTTTGAGTAGCTTATATATTTTTTTATTTTATTGTTTATTTATAATTTTATTCCATTATGATCAGACAGAATGCAAGGTATTAGCTCTTTTTTTCTGTTTGCTAAGAGTTGCTCTGTGGTCTAAAATGTGCTGTATTTTAGAAAATGATCAATGTGCTCCTGAGAAGAAAGTGAATTCAGTCATTTATGGATGGAATATTCTATGTATGTCTGTAAAGTCTAAATTATTAATTTTGTTTTTTAGTTATCTTTTTTCATTTTATTTTTTAAATTTTTTCTTTTTAGATATTCGTGACAGTAGAGTCCTTGAAACTCTATAGCTTTTTAATTTAGTTTTTGTTTGAAAGATCTATCCAGTGATGAGAGAGGTATGTTAAAGTCACCCAGTATTATGGTTGTTGTCTATTTGATTCCCAATTTTTTTTATTTTTTCAAGGTTATTTTATTAAATATCCTCAGTAAAAGATTTCATTGTAACAAAGACTACCAACATTCAGAACATACACTATCTTTAAATTATTTCGATGTCATCATGCAAAAATCTGCATGAAATGTCTTCCCTTTCCTTTTTAAAAGATGATTTTAATAATCTGTTTTATATAGATGCTGACACCAGCCCTAGAAGAGTAAGAATGCTAAGAAGTGGGCTGGAGCAGCCATATTAAGCTATAGGTCTCAATGAATTCTAAGATCATTTGTCTTCAAGCCAGCACAACAAACCCTTTGGGGTCTGCAAGCTGGCACTGTAGGCTGCAGTGCAGGAGAGGGTAGGGCCCAGGGGCTGGGGCTGCATGAGACAGTTGAGGAGCCTAGCTAAATCCAAGCATCAGCACCTTTGAGTTTGCTCTCTTCTCAGCTGGCTCCAAAGTAAACCTGTAGCGTTGCATCCTCTCCTAGCTCCTACAGCTCCTGAAGTTAGTCCAGGGAGCTGGAGTCTACCCACCTTTCTCCCCAAAGTGCCGATATTTCTGCAAATAAGTATGCACAATTATTTTGGGGGAAACCCAAGGGTATGACCAACTGCTCCTCCATTATCTTCTTTTATTGGCTTATTTTTCTCCTGGAATGGAACTCCTTGAGCAGAGAGATAGACAATGAACATAGGAACCTTGGCTCTGGACACCTTTTTTTGTGTACATGCAGATAAGGTGGATGATGCCCATACAGATTGCCCAGCAATAAGTCTATACTTCAGTTGGTCAGTAGAGGCCTCTTTCAAGAGGACACTTCTTGCCAGAGTACTGAGATAAATATCAAAGATAGGGAAAGAGATGGACATGCAGCAAGGGAAGAGTAAGAAGGGAGGCAACCCTGAGGCCAGCCTGAATGTGCAGAAACAACCACCACCTCTTATCCTGCTCCTCACTCCTCCCATCCTATAGGGGCACTTGGCAGAGGGCCCAGGACCAGATGAGGGTCAGCATGGGGGCACCACCACCATGAAAATGCAAGACAAAGATGGTCCAGATCAGCACAGAAACAGAACTTCCAAAGGTGACAAGGAGAATCCTAACCAGGGCCTGGCTCCCTCCTTGTTAAGTTTTTAAGCATGCCAACAGGAAGCAAAGCAGTAAAGCCTCCCCTTCCCACCTGTGGGGATCAGGGCCATTGGGCATCATACATTCTATAGAAATGGATGGTCAAGTAAGTGCATATCAGACTAACACAGGGTTTCTTATCAGCTTCATAGTGGACACACTTCTGCAGCACCAATTCTTTTCCCTTCTATGCTAAATGGAACAGTACAGCAAATCTGGGACCTCAGTCCTGAGGCCACTGCTTCTCAGCTGTATCCACAGCTGGGCTGAGAACTCTACATCTCTCCCAACTGGGTCTGAGAGCCATGGTGTCTTCATCAGCCTCATTCTAGGTGCTTATACTGGTTCTAAAGAACTCCACTACTAGACCTGGGGTAAGCAGGCCACCTCGGGGGCTACAATTACATCACGGCCCCCAAAGTTCCGTCAGAGTCCTTGCCTGTTTCTCCTGGGTCCGTGGGGATCTGAGGCTGAGCTCACCTCTTCAGGGCTGGTGTGTAAGTCCAACATTGTTCATGCCAGGATGGGTGTCACACAAATTCCTGCCTTCTTGGAAACCCAAGGGCTGTAAGTGGTTTTAAAACACCTCATGGTATGGATTTTTTATTTTATTTTTTTAACTATCTACTTTCTTTCTTAGAGTAAAAAAAAAACACCTCCGTTCAGCAGAGACAGACACGAAGGGTGGGTGGGAGGGCTTCAGGCAGGGGCATAGATTGGCTTCAGCTTCTGCCACTTTATAATTTAATTGTTTTAAACCTCAAACAAACAGGACTGCTGCTGTCACTCAGACCTTCTAGAGCCACTGGCTGCAAAGGTTCAACCTACACCTAGAATCTCCTAATGTCCCTGATGCAGTGGCTAAAGCTCACTGCATCAGTGTAGCAGGGACCCCTGAGCAGTGATATTGGACACTGAGCCACTTGCCATCCTGGCAGTGCCATACCTAGGGTCTCCTCTGACTGGCTGGTGCAAGGCTGATCCTGCGCATCAATGTACTGGGTGAGATAGTTGTAAGCGATGCACGCTGTGTCCTCCCTAATGGCATGGACATGTGGGTTTAGGATGGTGGTATGGATGGGCTTGCTGTTCTTAGACAGGAGATTTTGAAAGTGAAACTTATGGAAATCCATCCCCTCTAAAGGCCTTGGCTCAAATGAAGTGAGACCCGTGTCACAAATTTTCATGTAGACCTCAAAGTCCCCATTATTGATGGCTTCAATCAGCTGTTCTATGATCTTCATGCTCTTCATTTTTGTACTTTGAGATCCTCATCTTCTCTAGTGGTGTTGCAACTCTCTGTGGAGCCCTTGATCCCATCTGTAGCATTGTGCACCACAGTAGTTTGTGGCTCCATGGCTGTCTGCAAGGGCATGGTCTCTTGGGTTGGGCTTATGAGACTGTTTTTATTGTTGCTCTGTGGCTTGACACATCGGTCCAACTTCTTGTTCAATAGGCTTTTGGCAGCTGGTTATTTCCTGGAGACAATCATAGTCATGAGGATGGAACTCTTCCATTTTCTCCAGGGGTTGGATTTGCACAAACACTCCACAGTCTCTTGGAAGTGCATCATAGAGGCTGTTGTGGATTGTGGCAGACCCATGGGTGCTTCAGAGCCTGGTCAACTGTGATGTGTTTTGCTGGGTTTATGGTTGGCATCAAGTTCTTCACTTCAGGGGTCACTGTGTCCCACTGATGGGAAAGCAGGCACTTGTGGGACCAGAAGGAATAGTGTTCCATCTTTCTCACCATTACTGGAAGCCAAGGGCCCTTAACACAGAAAAGCTGAGGGCATGGGGTGGGCTTACTGCAGGCCCAGATATCCACAGGTTTTCTATAGGGATATTTCCTAAAGACCTTGGGGGACAAATAACCTGGGGATCCAGGAAAACCAAACCAAGCTTGCTGCTCTGGACTTTGATGGTGAGGCTAAAAATAGCCATCTTGATGGGCCACACCCCTGCATTTACTTGTCAGCAGCAAGTTCTCAGGCTTCAGGTCCCTGTGGACAATACCATGCTAGTGGATATGGTTAACACTCTCCAGAATCAGATGTGGGTGGCATATGCTTCACTGTAGTACTCTCTAGGTACTATGTCTTCAAACAGCTCCCCACCAGTAACCTGGTCAAACACAAGGTGGTGAAACCCTTCTTAAGAAATACTGTCATGGAGTCCCACAATATTTGAATGTTTAAGAAGTCATATCTCAGCATCATGTTCTACTTTCTGATGATCTCAGGCAGACAACTTCTTGACATTGATGGGTTTTGCTGCATACTCCTGTGTGGAGGTTTTCTTCAAACACCTGCAGACCACAGAGAAAGCACCTTCACCAACCTCCTCAAAGAGCTAGTAGTTGGTACAGTGGGTGCAGGTGGTGTGTTGGCCATGCTAGCTGCTGGCAGGCAGAGGTGGTGGGTGCAGATCCGCACCTATGTCAGTGAACAGTCACTGCTGCCTAGCCAGGGATGAATCCAGCAGCACCTAGGAGATTTGACTGGGGAGCTATTTGAGTCTTGAAATTGAGAAGGGTTTATTTCATGTACTTACATGCTCCATTGTTTGAGGCATAAATATTTATCATTGTTATGTCTTATTGATGTAAAAATTCTTTAAGCAGTTTGAAATGTCCTGCTTCGTCTCTTCTGATTAACTTTAGCTTGAAGTCCACTGTATCAGAATAGAAACCCCTGTTTGTTTATGAGATCCATGTGAATAATTTGTTTTTCCCCATCCTTTTACCTTCAGTCTATGGATGTCTTTGCCTATGAGGTGAGTCTTTTAGAGACAACATATTGTGGGGCCTTGTTTTTTAATTCAATATGCCAGTCTGTGCCTTTTGATTGATGAGTTTAGGTCATTTACATTCAATGTTATTATTGAGATATGATTTTATTCTCTGTCATTTTGATTTATTTCTGGTTTTTAATTTGAATTGTTTTTCCTTTGATTATTCTAGTGTAGTTTTTCCTTTTGACTGTTTTCAATTTTATTTTTCCTTTCTTCTTCATGAAATATTTTATTAGGTATGTTTTGAGATACAGTCTTTCTAGTTGTGAATTATTTTAACATTGCTTTATCAAGGAAGATTATATTTCACTGTCAATTCTGAAGCTTAATTTTACTGGGTATAGTGCTCTTGTTTGGCACCCATTTTCTTTCAGAGTCTGGTATATATTATTCCAAGACATCCTAGTTTTGAGGGGCTGGATTGAGAAATCAGCTGAGATCCACATTGGTTTACCTCTAAATGTCACCTGTTTTTCATCCTCTGACAGGCTTTAAAATTCTATCCTTATTTTGTATGTCAGGCATTTTCATAATAATGTGCCTTATTGTGGGTCTATTGTAATTAGGTAGATTTGGGGTCCTATAAGCATCCTGTATTTGATTTTCCATATCATTCTTAAAAGTTTTGGGAAATTTCCTGATATTATGTTAATGAAAATATTGTGCATTCTTTTGGTTTGTATCTCTAAGCCTTCATCTAGCCTCATAAACCTTACATTTGATCTTTCCATGTTATTCCATATTTCTTAGAAGTTCTGTTCATGGTCTCTTAACATATTTTCTCCATGGTCAAGTTTATTTTCAGGATTATATATTTTGTCTTTGTTGCCTGAAACTCTATCCTCTAGATGGTCTAATTTACTGGTGATGCTTTCCATTGAACTTTTAATTTGGTTTATTGATTCCTTCATTTAGAGGATTTCTACTTGATTTCTTTTTCAGAATCTCCATCTCTTTAATGAAGCCATCTTTCATTTCATGTATTTTCTTACATGTTGTTTGTATATTTACCCATCTAGCAGTAAGGATCTCAGGCAGTAGTTTCTACTCTGTGGACTTATAGTGTCCATGGATGTTTTCCCCTTACCTCACAATGTAGGTATAAAATAACATTATTTTTATTTCCAAGAGCTACCTTTTGTTCATTAACAATTTGGAGGGTATCTTTTACTTGTTTTATGTATATTGTGTCTTATTTTCTATTATGAAAGCGGCTTTTTAAAATTCTACACAAATTATCTACATTTCCTCTGACTTCAGTGTATTTTTTCTTTCTCATTTATTTTCCATTTAAATATCTGGTGATATTAGTGTTAATGTTCCTACTTAAGAATGAAACACTTGAAGGGTGATTAGAAAATTTCTCTATGTAGGTAGGTTTTGTGAGTAAGCTTCACAAATTCAGGACCTAAACTGGAAGTCAACCTTCTCAGTCAGAGGTCTCCAAATTTTCCTTGGGGTGACTTAGGTTCTCCAAGCTCCTAACTAGAGGATACAATCTGGCTGCAGATGCTTGGTATGAAGACACTGGAGAAAGTCTGTGTACTGACTCCTGGTTAGTCTGTTTTAGTCTAGTACCTCAGCTCTGCTTGTTACTAATGTTTTCATATTGAGTGAATGTCACTGTGGTGGTTTCTCCAGACCATGAAACATGTTCTCCTTCTTTAGGTACTTGTTTGCCAGCTTAGGCGATTAGAAAGGAGTCCATGATGTCTTATTCTTAGGTTCTTTGCCTTACCATGGGCCCCTACCAATACCTGGTGTCTCCTGAAATAGAAACTTCACATCTTCCATCAGTTGTTTTCTCTTCCCTTCTTTGTATTCAGGGGTTTATACTTTGTTTTTCCTTTAATTTTCATTCCAGTGGGGCTTCTGGAGAGAGTGGAGAGAAATTCACTGTTTAATGAGAGATGCAAGGGCAGGGCAACCTTTTATTTCTTCTCAGGTTCTTCAAGTTTTGGGCAGGAATTATAATGTTATCTGCCATATGGAAATGTGAGAATTAAATGGAAGTGCTTAGAACAATACTGACACATGGAAGGTTCTCAGTATCTACCACTATTATTTATTGGAATGATTATTCAACATGCCAAAAATTTCCTACTTGGCTCCATATGCCTATTTATTCAAAAAATCAAAACACCAAAACCCAAAATAAGATAGCATACCTTGAGTTGGAGCATTGCCCAAGGAGCTACAACAATATAGGACACAGAGTAGGTTCTCAATAAATGTTTGCTGATTTTGAATCTGTGGTCTTATTTTCCTTCTCAATTAGTTCCCAAGCCCCTTTGTATACCCCATAGGTCTGCTCAGGAGGTCATACATGCTATCTGTTTCCAAAAGTATTTAGAATTGAACCAAAATGAATTTGTTTTGGGAAATTTCTGAGAAACAGACTACAAATCTTGCCTTAGATATCAATCAATAAAAATAAAAAATAGAATTTTTTGACCAAAATATTAGTGATACTTCTCCAAAATTAAAGTATTTTAGGGAACACTTTATTTCCACTCTATGAATATCAAAATAATTCAGTCAATAAAATGTTACATTGTATAAGCTGTAGTTCTTTACATTTCATCATTTCTTTGGATAGATTTGTTTCAGTTCTGGTTTCTCATCATAATGTTGAATTTCCTGACTTATATTTAATCTCCTTAGCAAGTTCAAGCCTGTGACGATGGTAAAATATTTACTTTTAAGCTTTCCTGATTTGAAGAATTATCATGATTCCTTCATTTGTTTAAAACCTAGATCAGTGCCCAAGAGAAATATTACTTTGTTACGAGTGTTCTGCAGAGTGAATCTTGGAGATATGTACCTAGAAATGAGGACAGGTCAGTTGATGCATCTCAGGGTCAAGACAGATCTTACTTTGAAGATTCCCACTAGAAACTCTGTGATATAAGATCAGACAACCTGTGAATATGGGCTTTGCAATCTCAAGTTGCCATAATGGAAAGGAACCAAAGACTGTGCTGATGCACGTGGGGGTCTCCAGAGTGAAATCCGGAGAAGATCCTCAACTAATCTCTATCATCATGCATTATATGCCTTCTGCTTCCTCTTCCTAACATATGCAAAATGTAACCCAAGAAATAAATTATAGTGAATTTCAAAACATTTGGACAAGTTTGCAAACCTCTGCTCCCCATCTCATTTTCTGTGGAACTCTATTTGAAAGCTACTTTAAAATGCTTTCAGAAGTAATCCTCTTGTCTTGACTACTTTTCATGACAAGTTAAGTTTAGGGCAGTTCAGCTGATGCTGCAGAGGCTTATGTTTGGGAGAGAATTAAATAAGATTCATAAGGCTAAATTCTGCAATTTATTAAAACAACCCAACCTAACCCTTTCCTCATGAGCATTTGCAAGTCTCACTAAACTATGTGTGCCCTTTTGCACAGGGGAACTCTGTTTCTGAGATTAAATTTGCCTGAGCAAACAGTATGCAGGTAATGGAAGGCTATGATGTCCTAGAAACCTTTAGAATAGATATAACCTCCTGTCTTCTACTTATGGAGTACTTTTTTGGGGATGAAGGAAATAAGCCTTGAAGTTATATATTTGGAGCCTTTGTTGTGAGAGTCTTTGATGGAACCAAGTCCATTTTGGTCTAATAAAACAACTTAGGTTTTTCTGAGAGAGGAGCTGGATCCTCCCCATGAGTTCCTTGCTTACACTCATCCTGAACAGTAGGACACTGAAAACTCCTTTTGAGTTTCAGGAACCAATCTGACTTTAAGACATGGTGATGGCATTGTAGAATGCTGGCAAAGAGTGAGTGTGCTTGTAGTTTTCTGGATCTCTCCCTGTGCTTGGTTGGCAATGTGAAGAAGTGAACTAAAAACTTGAGCAACAAGGCTAAAAGGATGTACTCACTAAGCTATAAATGTTTGTTTAGAGGCATGACAGTTATGCAAAAAAACTGGAACCCATATTTTCCTTACAACAGACATCAGATATGTGATCTAGCACTTCTCGAGATAGCATTTCCATTAGACTCTACCTACAGGGTCAAGATGGTGTATGAGAGGAAACCTTTGACTATCATAAAGTCAGGTGGCCACAAGTAGCAGAGCTACTTTGTTCAGCAAGAAGCCTGGCCTGCTTTTATTACTGAGGTTAAAAAATTATATGTTTAAAAATAAATGTTTAAAGAAACCTAAAGGATGTGATAGTCCTAGTCATAGAGATAGAATGAATAACATCCTATAATTCAAATGAAATATGAAACCAATATACCTCATTTATTTTCTGACTTTTCTCTTTTCAGAGCTTAGTTGTCTTCAAAATTATAGTTTTCATTAATATTATTGGATAATCTTATAGTTCCTTATGATCTAAAGGAGTTGAACACTCTGTTTAGTACAAACTTAAAAGTAATTGAGAAACATCCAAAAATATCTCTAAATAAGATTATCTATTTATTTTCAGATTAAAATTGATGCCTGCACAATCAACTTATAGGAATATTTTAGAATCTCTTTAAATGTTAAGCAGTTTCTCAGTCTCTAGAATATTTGGAGTTTCTTTTTATTTTACCATATTTACAATAAGAAATACTCCATTCTTCATGTTTCAAATTATCACTTATGGTTATGAAAAAAAAAGGCTTTCTCTATAGATTCCTATTGATGAGTTTATTCTGTAACTCAGGAAAAGCAAACAACATCTTCCTTCCTTTGAAGAAGATTTTATGCTAATAATCAAAAGTTATTCAGTGATTCCAGTGGGTTCTCCAAACACTAAGATCATATGTGCATATGCTCAATATCCCTAATCAATGTGACACTTGAATTAATCTAATTTATTCAGTGCAAACATGACCTTGAATTATAGAGTAATATTTTAATGTTGTGCTAAAGAACTTTACCTACTAGGAAGAATTGTAATTAAAGTATTATGAGAAAAGGCACTTAATTTGGGTCATTGACTTGTCATTGTTCTGAAAATAATTGGCGCTCTTTGGAAGTCACATAGAAGGTTTCACATTAAAGAATCATTTGGACAAATGGATAACCAGGTACACTTTAGAATAGGAATAAGTGAGGGCTGAAGTCCCTAGTTGTCTTGCTCAACCATGGATGAAATTAAGCAATGCTGAAGATTTAAAAACACCATCTTCTTAAAAATACAAGTTTTGTAGAGATTTAAGATCTTTCTGGTTTTTTTTTAACCTATATTATATACCAGACATTCTTATGCAACAAGCAACTATTTAAAATGCAATCTGACAGTCTGAGTTATTTTTAGTGTTTTTAATTAATGAAAAAAATATTTATATAGTACCACCAGAAGTTTAGTTCAGTTTCAGTATTTGTGACACAGTGGTTAACCTGGTATGTGCCTATCTCCCCGAAGTTTTCATTTTACTTGGAGAGATGGACATAGAAACAGGCAAATAAGACAGTGTCATCCCTGGGGTAACAGGTAAAACAGAGAGCTGTGGTCATCTCAGTACATTCTAAATGGTGAAAAATTATGTATCCAGGGTAATTACAAATATCTCGTTAATTGTACCTTCTATAATTATAAAAATTATGTTTATTATGAAATACAATGTAAATGTGAGAAACACCTTTGAGCTATACCATAAATTTAAATAACATATAAATTCAACTATCCGTTTTATCAATCCGCTTTTTAGTCCTCAGATATTTTGTTTGATTTCCGGTCTAGGAGGAGGGGAAAGAAACCAAACTTTTTCAAAGGGCCTCACCCAAAAAATTATGGAAACTCTCCTTTAGAGCTATTGTTACTGAGAAAATTTTACATTGGTCTTTAAGATGCTGTGATTAGTGTCAGTCCCCTACACTGTGTCCAAAATGCTTAAGACAGGGACCAAGTCTCTTTTTAATTCACTTTTGGATCAAGAGTGGCTTATACAGTGCTTGTTGCACAGTTGATAATTACTATTTGTTGAATGGATGCATGGATGAACAAAAGAAATTGAAATTTGAGGTAGAAATTTCTCAGTTGCATAAATGGTGGTGGCTTGGACTAACAGGATTAAAACTGGGTCTCTACAAAAGTGGATAGATTTAAAAGATAGGAAAATATACAGGACTTAAATCTTGCTTAAATATGTGGAATGAGGGATTAAAAGGCAACAAGGACAACACTCAGATATGTGATCTGAATAGCTTGAAGGATGAGAGTTTCCTTGTTTGAGGCACTCTGATAATTTATATCCCAAGACACCAAATGGACTTTCAAATGTAATCCAAGAACAATTGTCAGTAACTAGTGAGAAATGAAAGAAGAGAGGTTATGAAACTTAAAGAATCAGATATCTTCTGAAAAGTTCTGGAGAATTACTAGGAAACTTCGCCCCTTGATTTAGTGAGACATTTAGAAAATCCATTTGTATTTGTTTCCTAGGGCTGTTTCCAAAAATTATCATAAACTTAGTGGCTTAAAATAACAAATGTAATCTCCCACAGTTTTGGAGATGAGTAATGAGAAACCAAGTTGTTAGCAGGGCCATACTCACTCTGAAGGCTCTAGAAAAGAATCCTCCCCTCTTTCTTCCAGCTCTTGGTATACCTTGGCTATGGCAGAATAATGCCAGTCTCTGCCTTCTTCTTCTTCACATACATTCTCCTTTCTCTGACTATATCTCCATCAAACTAGGACCTCAACCATGATTAGTTCTTTTAAAGGAATAATAAAGTAGTTAAATTTTGTCAAGATTGCTAAAAATAAAAAAAAAAATTCAGAGATTTTCAAAATTCACTAGAAGTGTTATGAAAAGTTTATAAAAATGACTTGGAAATTTAGATGTGATGGATAATGTTGTAGAAAACATTAATATTTGAATATAAATAAAAATTTAAATAGACAGCTGATAATTAAAGAAAATAAACAAATTATTCAAATTCTCACCCTTCTTCTTTTCAAACTCTAAGATCTGGATGGGATTTGGTTGATTTTCTCCAAATCTCGAAAGAATAAATAACTTAAACAATTTAATACAAATATAAATTATATAAACATAAAATATAAATTATATATATATATATATATATATATTTCCTCTCAGAAGACAGAAAAAGAAGCAATTCTAACTTATTTTAAAAGTAATGCAGCAACTAATAGTTTGATTGTCCTTCTGGGAATGTGGTAGGATTGTACTTTCCCATTTTCTTGAAAGTAGGCTTGAGCATGAGATTTATTTTGATCAGTGAAAAGAGACTGAAATAACAGGGCCTTCATTTGGACAGCAGTTTTTAGGAGAAAATATTCATGAACAGTGAGAGAATTTTAAAATCAAGTAATTATTCCTAAAATTAAATTGGAATGTTAAAATGTAATTTTAATAAAATACACAAAGAAATTAATTAACCTGAAACTGAATCAGTAAATATAGAAGAACAAACATTAGTCTGAGAAAATGTGACAAGTCTTGCTGAAATGATTTAGACAGCAATTTGGGCATGGTGGAACATGCCTGTAATCCCAGCGAACCGGGAAGCAGAGGCTGAAGGATGGCAAGTTCAAGGCCAGTCCAGGCAATTTAGTGAGACTATGTCTCAAAATGAAAATAAAAAGAAACAGCTGGGGATATAGATCAGTGGTAGAGTACTCCTGGGTGAAATGCCCAGTACCACAAAATAAAATAAAATAAAATAATTTAGATAGTAAGATAGTGAGATTTGATGCAAGAAAAATAGATGACTTTACTGAGATAAAGAACACAGAAAAAGATTCACCATAAATAAAAATATCTTTTATGACTTACCTCAACATTATAAAGTCTATGCATGACAAACCTAAATCCAGCATCATACTGAACAGAGAAAAACTGAAAGCATCCTTTAAAGTCAGGAATAGGATGATGATATCCACTCTCACCTCTCCTATGTAATATAGTTCTTGAAATTCTAGCTAGAGCAATCAAGAAAGAGAATAAAATTAAAGGGATTACAAAAGGAAAAGAAGAAATCAAATAATCTCTTTTTGCTGATGACATAATCCTGTAGCTAGAAGACCCAAAAAACTCTACCAGAAGAATTCTAGAGTAGATAAATTCAACAAAGTAGCAGGATAAAATGTCAACTTATAAAAACCAATAGCCACACTCCAATAATGATTCTGGTAAGAAAGAAATCAGGAAAACCATTCTATTCCCTTCAAAAAGAAAATGAAATAAAAAGCAGGCAAACAAACACTTGGAAATAAATTTAACAAAGGAGGTGAAAGACCTACAATGAAAAAATGGGCAAAGGAACTAAATAGACATTTCTCAAAAGAAGAAATAAAAATATATAAATTTATATATAAATATAAATGCTCAACATTTCTAGCAATCAGAGAAATGCAAATCAGAACTACACTGTGATTTCATCTCATTGTAGTTAGAATGGCAATGATCAAGAATACAAATTGTAATAAATGCTGGCAAGAATGTGGCAGAAAATGTGTACTCATACATTATTGGTGGGACTGTAAATTAGCATAACCACTCTGGAAATCAGTTTGAAGATTCCTCAAAAAATTAGGAATGGAACAACCATACAACCCAGCTATCCCACTCCTTTTCATTTATCCAAAGAAAACTGAAGTCATTATACTGTTGTGATACAAGCATCTAAATGTTTATAGCAGCACCATTCACAATAACCAAATTATGGAACCTATCCAGGTGTCTGACAAGAGATGTATGAATGAAGAAAATGTGATATATATATATTTATGATATATATATATATATATATATATATATATATGATATATATATTTATGATATATATATATATATATATTATGGGTGTTTTACTTAGCCATAAGTAAGAATTAAATAATGACTTTAATTGGTAAGTGGATGGAACCAGAGATCATCATGCTAAGTGGAGTAAGCCAGACTCAGAAAGTCAAAAGTTGAATTTCTCTGACATGTGGAAACTAGAGAAAAATAAGAAGATAAATAGGGAGGATTTCATGAAAATTTAAAGTCAATCCCTCCAGTAGAGGAAGAGGATTGAGAGGGAGGGAGGGAGGATTAGAAAAAGGGAGGAACTGTGAAATAAAATTGATCAAGTTATGCTATGTACATAAATAGATTTATCACAGTGAACTTCATCTTTATGTGTATGTATAAAGCAGCAATTAAAAATAAATAAATAGAAGGAAGACCAATACAGTAGAGAAGGGGGAGCTGGGGAATGGAGCATGCAGAGAGGAGGATAAGTGCAAGTACTAGGGATTGTAATGGAGTAAATTGCATTCCATGCATGTATGATTATGTCAAAATGAATCCTACTATCATATATAATTACAGTACACTAATTAAAACATTTAAAAATTTGGTGTGTAACATGGTTTGTATTAAAAACAGAGTGGAAAGAAAGTAGATGGCTCAATAAATGTCCCTGGAAATATGGAAAGAAATTAACAAACTGGAGAGAAATAAAATTGGATTTCTATGTCTTTCCTTGTATGCAAATGAATTCCAAGTGAACTCAAAAGACATAACTGTTGAAGGACAAACTTGAGTACTATTATTTATATAGGGAACTATGAATACAAGGAATAGTTTTTTAATAAGCAAGTAGAACTATAAGTGTGTGTATTTGTTATTTGAAAATAACTGAAATAAAACATTAAAATATTGATAAACGTGATTACTCTGGAGTTTAAATCATCTGTGTGCTCAAGACCCATAAATAAAGTAGAAGATTAATCACAGATTTCAGAAGTTATTTATTTATTTATTTTTAATTGTAGATGGACACAATACTTTATGTTATTTATTTATTTTTATGTGGTGCTGAGGATTGAATCTGCTGCCTCACATGTGCTAGGCAAACTTTCTGCCACTGAGCTACAGCCCCAGTCCCAGAAGATGTTTTTAATATATGTAATTGAGACTTAATATTTAGAATGTATGCACAATTCTTATAAGTGAAAGAATGCAACATTAACAACAACCAAAAAGTGAATTGGGAAGAGGAAACACTGTTGTCTGATAAGTACATGATAAACAATTAGCCTTATCAGTAAGTATGAAAAGAAAAACAATGGGCTGGGGCTGTAGCTTAGCGCCAGAGTGCTTGCCTAGCGTATGTGAGGCACTGGGTTCAATCCTTAGCACCACATAAAAGTAAATAAAATAAAGGCATTCTGTCCATCTACAACTACAAAAAAAAAAAAAAGAAAGAAAAGAAAACAATGAAGATTTCACATGTTATTAAGCATATAGGCCAATATTAAAAGGCAGAAATACCAAGATTTACAAGTACATGGAGAATTGGAAGTCTTCATACTTGTCTGTTGGGAGTGAAAATATTTATAACCACTTGTGAGAGTAATTTGGCAATAACTAGAAGTTAACAGAAATGCATACGCTTCAACAAAGTAGTTCCTCTAAGACTACCTTTAGATTAGACCCATCTGTGTATGTGCCCATGGGCACTTGTATAAGGATAAGGATTTAATTGCAGAATAATTTGTAAAAACAGAATATTAGAAGCAGTCTAAGTGACTATTAACAGAAAAATAGAAAAACAAATTAAGGTATCACTTATAAAAACTTGAGGAGGCCACTGTGGAGCCATTGGTATGGGGCTTTAAGGGTAGAGGTGAGAGATCTTCCTAAAGGGACCATCAGGTGTTTTATCACAAACTATGTAAAGGGAGAGAGGGGAGGACCCAATGATACTGGGGTTTCAATGAATGAGTTAAAGGAGAAGATTCTCTTAACACATATAGAAAAGGGAGCATTCAAAGTTATTTGGGAGATAAAGATTGTTTAAGGATATTTAAATTTAATGGAAATACTCCACATTTTCTTCCCTCTCCATTCCAATCCAGGATCACTATAGAGTCCTCAGTAAAGCTTTGTGAGTGCTCTTCCTCTTCAAGCAGTACACACGATGTGTATCCAAAACACCTGGGTTTTAATCCCAGTCCTGCTAACATAGTACCAATCTCAGTTTACTCATCTGTCAAATGGGGATAAATACTTAATCCCCAGGGTTCTTGTGAAGATGAAGTGTGCCTTGTTCCAGGTTCATTATTCTGCTTAGAAATATGCACCAAGCTTTAATCAGAGAGGAGGATGAATTGTTGCCAAGAACTCTAAAGTGAATGGGTTCCTAGTTGATTGCAGGTTTACAGAAA
This sequence comes from Marmota monax, assembly GCF_021218885.2. Lineage (NCBI taxonomy): Eukaryota > Metazoa > Chordata > Mammalia > Rodentia > Sciuridae > Marmota > Marmota monax. The sequence continues at coordinate 2,720,023 of NW_026695236.1, read as the reverse complement.
AATGATGAAAATTTCTGGCTTAGACAGTAATGAAGAGGTTCAAAACAGCAATTCCTTTTTCCCACAGAGTAGTAATTTAGTTTGAGCAAGTTCAAGCAGTGGTGAATAATTTATTACAAAATATGCAATATGATGTGCATAATTTAGTCAAATAAAAGCTCATAAAAGTCAACTTCAGGAAGAGACATATTAACTCAGGCTATAGACAATAATTTTTTTGCCTTAAAACATACCAAACAAAAGCAAATTCAGGAAACTTGCCAGTCACTGATTTGAGGAAAAGAGCAAGTTTTGTGTGCTTTAAAAGATAATGCTAAGTGAAGTTAGCCAATCCCCCCCCCCCAAAAAAAATGCTGAATGTTTTCTCTGATATAAGGAGGCTGATTCATAGTGGGATAGAGAGAGGGAGCATGAGAGGAATAGACGAATTCTAGATAGGGCAGAGGGGTTGGAGGGAAAGGGAAGGGGCATGGGATTATTAATGATGGTCATTATTATCCAAAGTACAGGTATGAATTCACAAATTAGTGTGAATATATTGTGTATACAGGCAGAGATATGAAAAACTATGCTCTATATGTGTAATAAGAATTGTAATGCATTCTGCTGTCATATATAAATAAGAAATAAATTTTAAAAGAAAGTCTTTACTGTAAAATTTAATACTATAATATATTTTGTAAGTAAGGTCACAATATGTTCAAAATATTATGTATAGTAAGTACTTTATAGTCAATATGCCACATTTTGAAGTGTGTATGTATGTGTGTGTGCCTATGTAGCTAAAATGTAGAATTTAGTGGAAAAGTATATAAGTAAAAGCCTTTTGTATGACTTAAGACACTAGATCCCTCTTAACATTCATATCCTATGCACATATAGCATACCTGCAAGAAAACAATCCAAAGAAAAAAAAGTAAAGAAGGTTTATATAGTAGAATTTTTAAAAAATGTCTCATATAAAAAAGTGATGCACTTCTCTCCTTACAAATATTAGATTAAAAATATTAGATTAAAAATCTCCAGGAAAACCTACCTATGGACCATAAATATTGCATTTACACAACTACATCAATATTTATAGCAGCTCAATTTATAGTAGCTAAGCTATGGAAACAACCTAGATGCCCTTCAGCAGATGAATAAAGAAAATGTAGTATATATACACAATGGAATATTACTCAGCCAAAAAAAATGAAATTATTGAATTTTGCTGGTAAATATATAAAATAGAGAATATCATGCTAAGTAAAATAAGCCAGTCCTCCTAAACTGAAGGCTGGAAGTTCTCTCTTATATGTGGATGCTAATCCATAACAAGGGAGGGTAAGGAGGGGCAGTATAGAAGTTCCCTGTATTAGACAAAGGGAAATGAAGGAAAGGGGGTATGGGAATAGGACAGACAGTAGAATGAATTGGACATAACTTTCCTATGTTCATATATGAATATATGACCAGTTTAACTTGACATCATGCTCAACCACAAGAATGGGATCAAAATTGTAATGGGTTGCACCCCGTGTATATATACTATGTCAAAACACACCCTATTGTCATATATATATAACAACAAATAAAAAACAAATGAGACTCTTTTAGATGTGAATCAATTCATATTAAATTCATTCTTTATGGTTTATAAAATATCTAAGCCCAAAACATAGATCTTCTCAGATTATTCAAAGGCATGAGTTATGAATGTTATAAAAATTAAATCCCTTGGTTGTGCCAAGGTCTTTTAGGGATGACTTCATTTCTCCTTCACCTAAGCTCTGCTGTCTGGGCTCTAGATCCAGGGAAAACACAGAGCCTGGCTTTCCCATTGGTAGAGAGTTAATTGCACAGAGGGTTTTGGTGTTCCAGATTTAATCCCAGAAACTGTGAATAAGAAATCATTTGAAACCCTGCCTTATGGATGAATGTCCAGGCAGGGCAACATAGCTCTGGGTGGCTAGGACTCTTCTGCCTGGGGTTTATACTGGCACATACATGTGATAACATCTAGTTTCTTATCTAGACTTTAGATTTGCATGGAGATTAAAATGATTTTGATCCTCTTGAGCTCAAAGGCAGCAATGGTCTGTGATGGTCAGCAGTTACTTTCCTATTTTATTTTTTATTAACTTTGGCTGAATGTCACTAACATTATTTATTTCAAACTCCTCTGGACACATGGCTATTTGAATTTTCAGCACTCCAAAATGTGAATAAAAATTAAACATTTGTGTGTTTCATAATTAGTAAGCACTTATTTTGCAAAGGCATAGAGTTAGACATTGGGAATATGAAGATTAACACCATGTAGAAAGTATCTTCAAAAGCAAAAAACTTCTGGGTCTCTTTATTTTTCCAGATGAATTTCATGACTGCTTTTTCTATTTCTATGAGAAATGTCATTGGTATTTTGATTGGAATTGCATTAAATCTGTATAGTATATACTACTTTTGGTAGTATGGTCATTTTGACAATATTAATTCTGCCTATCTAAGAACAAGGTAGATTTTTCCTTCTTCTAAGGTCTTCTTTATTTTCTTTCTTTAGGGTTCTGTAGTTTTCATTGTAGAGTGAAGCAGGTGGCATAACTATACCAGACCTTAAACTACACTACAGAGCAGCAGTAACAAAAGAGCATGGTGTTGGCACCAAAACAGACTTTTACAGCAATGGTACAAAATAGAGGCCACAGAGACTAACCCACCTAAATACAGTTATATTATACAAAGGTGCCAAAAATGTACAATGGAGAAAAGATAGCCTCTTTAAGAAATGGTGCTGGGAAAACTGGAAATCCATATGCAACAAAATTAAATTGAACCCCTACCTCTCACCACGCACAAAACTCAACTCAAACTGGATCAAGGACCTAGGAATTAAACCAAAGACACTGCGTCTATTAGAAGAAAAAGTAGGCCCAAATCTCCATCATGTGGGATTAGGACCCAACTGCCTAAATAAGACTCCTATAGCACAAGAATTAACATCAGGAATCAATAAATGGGATGGATTCAGACTCAAAGGTTTCTTTTCAGTAAAAGAATAATCAGTGAGGTGAATAGAGAGCCTACACTTGGGGAGCATATTTTTACCACACACACACACACACATCAGATCTCTAATCACTAATCTCCAGGATATATAAAGAGCTCAAAAATCCTAACACCAAAAATCAAATAACCCAATCAATAAACAGGCTAAAACACTTCTCAGAAGAAGATATACAATTGATCAACAAATATATGAAAAAATATTCAACATCTCTACAATTAGAGAAATGCAAATCAAAACTACTTTAAGATTTCATCTCACTCCAGTCAGAATGGCAGCTATTAAGAATATAAACAAAAATAAGTGTTGGAGAGGATGTGGGTAAAAATACTCATATATTGCTGGTGAGGCTGCAAATTGGTGCAGGCAATATGGAAAGCAGTATGGAGATTCCTTGGAAAACTTGGAATGGAACTACCATTTGACTTAGCTATCCCTCTCCTCGGTCTATAACCAAAGAACTGAAAAACAGCATACTACAGAAACACAACCACATCAATGTTTATAGCAGCATAATTCACAATAACTAAACTGTAGAACAAACCTAGATGGCCTTCAGTAGATGAATGGATAAAGAAAATGTGGTATATATACACAATGGAATATTATTCAGCATAAAAAGACAATAAAATCATGGCATTTGCTGGTAAATGGATGGAGTTGGAGAATATAATGCTAAGTGAAGTTAGCCAGTCTCCAAAAAACCAAATGCCAAATGTTTTCTCTGATTTAAGAATGCTGGGGCTGGGATTGTGGCTCAGTGGGAGAGTGCTTGCCTAGCATGCACAGGGTCCCGTGTTCGATCCTCAGTACCACATAAAAATAAATTAATGGCATAAAGGTATATAAAAAAGAAGTTTACATTAAAAAAAGAATGCTGATTCATAATGTGGTTGGGGTGGGGGCAGCATGGAAGGATTAGTTGAACTCTAGATAGGGCAAAGGTGAGGAAGGGGAAGGGAGGGGGCATGAGGGTAGGAAAGACAGTGGAATGAGATGGACATCATTACCTTAAGTACATGTATGAAGACACAAATGGTGTGACTCTACTTTGTGTACAACCAGAGATATGAAAAATTGTGCTTTATATGTATAATATGAATTGTAATGCATTCTTCTGTCATAACAAATTAAAATTTAAAAAAATTCACTCATGGGGAGGAAAGTAAATGTGGAACCAACCAGAATATTAATATGATGATGATATACATAATATTTATGTTGTAAGTAAAGGAACACCAAGGACAGTGAAGACCTGCCTGATGAACCCAAAGTATGGGTAGCATGAGTGAAGAAGAAGGAGCTTGGATATTCAAGGCAATCTGAATACCACATCCAGCAGGTTTGGGGGTTGTATGAAAATAGGCAAGGAGAAATGGCAGAAGATAAGCCAGAAAGGGATATAGTAGATGTAAAACTCTAGTGAATTTTTCCTGTACATAGTGGGGAGACATGGATGGCTTTGTGAAGGAGGATGACAGAAACAGGACTCCAGAGTCCTTGGTGCTGAGAGCATGCTGCCTCTCCATGGCTGTATTTCTAAGACAGACACCAAACATTCAGGTAGACTTGCACAATTTCACAATTTGCATTAGTAGTTTCAAATAAACAAAGCTATAGAAAGTGGCTGCCTACAACCCTGACATCTTCTATAAAAGTGTGGACACCCTTGGAGGCTTGCAAAGTAATCATTTTGAAGTTAATTGATGCCAACTGGAGAACATTTACAGTGATTTGAAAGATCAAAAGAAAGCACTTTAAAAGTAATTTTCAAGATCAGATCACATGATCCTTGTAGGTTGGGGAAAGAAGCCTGTGCCAGTGGACTCAGTACCAATCACTCTCCGCTATTACTGTAGAGGTTTTCTGGTCACTTAGGTCATCTCCGATTGGGAACGCTCAATCAGCAGGCCAATTCCTCTCAGCAATCTGAGGGCACAGAGAATTCCAATGTCTGAAGCCTCTTACAGGAAGTCAGAGGATCATAGAAGGCTACTGCTAAAGAGCTCTCAGAACCCTCTTGCCCCATCTGTCTCTGCTTCTGGCAGACAGGGGATCACTGCCACAGACTGCAAAGCAGAGAAGCCTTAGTCATGGAGCCCAGGTGCCAGTGATGACAGCTGCCAGCTGCAAGGGACAGGGAATTGCAGCCAAGGGCTCTCTGCTCTGTCACCATATTTTCTAAATAAAAAAGCCAGGGTATGCACTCTGACAAAAGATGTATTCCAACTTGTGACTCATTTTCATGAACAAAGGAGAAAACATTTGCAGTATGAACCGTCCTGGAAAATTCACAAGGAAAAAGATGCAGGGATTTAGGGACAAACTGTAGGAGGACAGGAAACAGGCTACAGCAGTTTGAGAGAAAGTTGTTCCAAGTTGCAATTCCATGTTGAATGATCTAAACTGCCAGCCACAGCAGAATGGGGTTGGGGGGATGGAGAGAGAGAGAGAGAGAGAGAGAGAGAGAGAGAGAGAGAGAGAGAGAGAGAAAGAGAGAGAGAGAGAGAGAGGGAGGGAGGGGAGGACTGCATAAAGAATGCCTGTCACAGACTATGCACCCAATAAATATTTATTACTGAATAACTGAATAAATAATAGCAACAAACTGCACAAGTAAAATTGACAATATGAGGGGCAGATAAACAATGTTTCCAGATAATAGAAAGAATTGCAGACATGTTCCCAGGCCTTTGCAGGCTTGCCTGAGCATCACTGAGTAGCAGCAATGGCAACACCTGGAAGCTTGTTAAATCTCAAAAATGTGGGCCCTTAACCCTGACCTACTGAGTTAGAGTCAGCATTTTAATCAGCTCTCCTGAGGATCACATGATCTTTAAAGTCTGAGAAGCATTGCTCTGAGGGCATACCCAGTTACAGACAGTAAAAAATGATAGATAGATTCGAACCCAGGGTGTTTGGCAAATGTCAAGAGTATTGGTTTATGTGAGCTCAACAGTCATCATCTACAGGCTATGAGGATAAATGGTTAAAAATCACAGGTTTCCTAAGAGACAAACATACAGCATGAACAAGCAGAAACAACTGCAGGTTGAAAGTGATGATCATAATCACAGGTTGTGTGAGGGACAAAACACACACATGAAAAGAATAAATGAGAGCTTCCTAATGTAAGGGCAAATATATACATGAATATGTGAAAATTTTAAAATTTTTTTCTGCTGCCAAAAAGAAATGAGAACTTTCTTTCCTTTCATTTTCAGTGTTCCTTTGGAGAACTTGACATTGTTGATGTTTTCCCTGTCTTTTTGAGATATGTGTGGGTGTACATATATATATATATTTTAACTGAATTAAGCCCAATAACGGTTTTGCCTACCAGGAAAGTATGTCATGGGGGATTCAGGGATCCCTGTCTTTGAAATGTTAACATCAAGAAGGACAGTTCCCTACCATTGACTCTGTTGGAGATTAGCTAAGGAGCCTGGCTCCAAGTTGTAATTATCTGTTCATTGCAAAATTAAAGACTTGTTTTTCCTTTGGATACAGACAATCAACATGCGTGTAACGGATCTGCCTAGATAATCTCTTTGGTGGATTGCCTGTGACTCTTATTGCAGTTAGATTTAATGCATGAAACACTGTTCTGTTCTTTTTCACATTTTGTTCAGATGATTCTTTTGGGTTGGCAGGACTTTTGATTTGTAATTATTTTCCCCACACCAATAACAAGGTTGTGAGGATCAATTGGGCAGTCTTTGCCACTGACTCTGTGCATAAAACGATACCCATTATGAATGAGGGAAAGCAGCTGAAGCAAAGGTGGGTTGTCATTTAATTTTATGTAAGAATTCATGATGCACAATTATGTGTTTTTCTATGTACCTTAAAATGGAATTAAAACTATGTGAAAGTGGAGAAACAGGCGATTTTATAGGTAGAACAGACAAAATTCTGAGTCTAAATCTCTTCAGATAATTTTCTTCAAGCTGGTAAGAACAATAGTCTGTCTAGTTCTAAAAGTCACAAATGATGACAATGTGGGATGTCCTTTCCATGACAGAGATTTTGCCTCAGAGGGCCTGGATGGGGAAGTTTTGAGTCACTGATTTTTCGCAGGGGATTAGAGCCCAGGGTAGTGTGATTGTCTATGCATTTGGAACATCTGTGGAAGATCTCCACAGTGTTGGAACTTCATGCTTCCTTCGCATGTTTACTCATTCACCACTTCAAACAGTAATTAAACATCCTAGAGTTTAATTACAGCACAGTTTTAGCAGGTGCTGGAAGTCTAAGTTGAATAAAGCTCAGGTTTTACTCTCAAGGAGTTTATAGTTTTTGAGAAAGAAAAAAACCTGTATATGATTACAGCAGAGGGTGGTGAGTGCTATTGTGGGATCTGCATAAGCATTGGTGAATATTCATAGGGGAACTGACAGCCTGGGACAGGTGCAGGGAGTCTACTGGAAGGTATTAGCTGAGCACTGACTTGAAGCTGGGAGGCAAATTTTACCAGCTGTGTTTCCCTTTTTCCTTCCCTTTGGCCTGACTAATTTATAAGACCTAGATTCTCTTTCAAAACTAACCTCCATGAGAAAGGCTCCAATGACCTTGTAAAGCTGGAGTAGGTGAAGCTCACTCATTCCCTCAAGGCCCTGCCTACACCCCATACATGTAAGTTCCTTTACAGCAGGGATTTTGTCATACTGTCCTCTGTATGTCTAGTAATTAAACATCCTACAGGCTTAGAACCAGGTGCTGTAAGTTTAAGTTGAATAAAGCTGGAACACAACTAGTCCTTAATAAATACTTAGGAAATGACCAAATGTTAGGTGAAAAGCAGTTATTAATGTGTGTGAGAGATGGGTTGGGGCGGGAGGGAAGTTACTGGCACTCTCAATAGAGAAAAGAACATGAATATAGGAAGGCAAAAAACAGGTATTATGTGAAAGAAATGACAATATTTTAGAGTTGCTGGAATATACATTGCAAGGGAGAGAGGAGCATGAGATAAAATTGGGAAACTATACAAAGACCCTGCTTCAGTTTCACAGTAAATGATGCATTGATTTGTCTCTCTTTGGCAGATTTTTGAGGACTGCCAATAGCAGTCGACATCTGCTTAACTGTTTAACAATGTGAACATGGTACAAACAATTCTGCCTACCATATGATTCACAGAGAAGCAATATTTCCAGGAATGGAATTAGAAAACAAATGTGGTCTTTACTGCAGCCCATTATAAACCTCTAAGGAAGCTTATCAGAAAGACAGTTACCCACCTCGGAGGGATTCCTCATACAAATTGGATTTGGGAATTGGGCACATCATGTAACCAAAAACATATTATTAACACCTAATATGTTGCAGAGTGTTGGATAAGACCCTGCTTGACTTATAGGATTTTGCAATACAGGTTTGTTGTTGGGCTAAGTGTATGGTGGTGGTGAATACATAAGGGAGGTTTATACTAAGCTATAAATCTGTAATAATTTGATCTACTTTGAAACATATTAAAATCTAATCCTTACTGAGGCAAGTGCTGACTTCAGGTATGATCTTGGGAGGAATTATGGAAGTCAGGCAGGTTGGTGCACTGAAACAGGTCTGGATAAAGGGTCAGAGAGCCCGAGTTCTGTTTCCTTTTCTGTCTCAAAGGAGTTTTGCCTTCACCAGCAGGTCATATACCTCTCTGACTCTGATCTACTTTTTCACAAAACAAGTTTTCACTGAGTTTTTTTTTTTTTGGGAAAAATATGAGATCTTGAAAGTAGAACTCTAAAATAATAAACATTAAGAGCAACTGATTACTAATATTTTATTAATATTTTATTAGTAATCACTATGCACACATCCCAATACTTCTGGGGAAAAAGGAAAGCAAAACTTTCTATTTCCATCCTCAAGGTTCTTTTTACTTTGACATTACAGACAAAATCAACATATGTGCATAATAGAGAACACTTAAGCACTGACTTTTAATGCAATCTGAATTCAGATAAGAGAGGAGTCTTTGAGAGATGGTTGCTGAGGAAAGTTGCAAGCTGAATCGCATAGAATGAGTTCACATTTTCTTTTTTCCTCTCTTTTTTTAAACAACTTTCCTATTTCCATTTTTAGAAAAAAAAAAAGTAAGTCTATACCTATCACAAAAACTCACAGTAAACTAGGACAAAAAGAGTACTGTTACTTTGCCAAAATTCTCTTATGAAAAACCTAGCCAGTATTATGCTTAATGGTTAAATTCAAGGTTGTCTACCCTCACATGTTAATTTGACACTCTACTGGAGGTTCTGATAATGCAATGAGGCATGAAATTTAATAAACATTTTAAGTTTGGGGAAAAATTTACATCAATTTCACTGTAGGAAACACAATTGTCTGTATAGAAATTGGTAAGAAGACTATAAAGCAACTAACTAATATAACTATTAAGTGAATTCATCAAAGTTTCAGAAAACAAGGTTAATATGCAAAATTAAGTAGTTTTATAAACTAGCAGCAAACTTTGAAAATTAAATAAAAATATTTATACTGTCCTCAAAAGAGGAACATGGAACACTTCTGTATACATTTAACCAAATATGCTCAATAAACTAAAAACTACTAAAAATTTCCAAGAAAATTTAAGAAGATCTAACTAAAAGCAAGAAATATGTTCAAAGACTGAAAGAATTAATAGACAATTATACTTAAATTATAAAGCTTTTGAAACAATAGCATTCTAGGAGTGGCAAACTGAGTAGGAAGCAGTATAAGAAAATATCCTGAAATTATGGAAATATTCCATATATTACTAGGAAAGTTAATCATATAGATGTGTGTATTCATCAAAACTAATGAAATTTTACATCTAAAAGTTTTATGTTGCATTGAATGTAAATCTTATCTAAGGAATATAAACCATACTGAACTCTAGTTAGTAGTTTTGATTTTTACTCTGGCATGGCACAGCAATTATGAAACTACTTTTTTGTGTGCATAATACTAAGCTAGAGCAAATGAGTGAATGTGGAAGGATGTGAGGAACATGTTTCTCACTGTTCTGAGCTATCTTTCTATATACCTATCTGAGTGCATTTCAAATACATATTCTATATATAATCATTGAGAGGATCTAAAAGCCATCACACATAAGTATCATTGAGCATAACTTGAACCCATACCTTGATTTATAAGTATCATTTTCTATTAAAAAGAACCAAGCTCCTTGAGGAAATAGATGCCTTCAGAATGAGGCAGAGAAACTATGAGTTGATCCCCAAATATCTTACTGTGTGTCAAATTAAGGAATTATTAAAAGAATCATGAGAATATTATTGAGGGACACCAGGTAGGTCCAAACACCTTCTACTGGTCAGATCTGGACTAATTTAAGTGTATTAAATAAATAAGCATTTTATGCCCCCAAATAATAAAACTGTACAAGTTTATTTCAATAAAAATGATTAATAAAAACACAGGAGAAGAGGTAAAATTTTCAGTGGGTAATGTCTAGATAGAGGATGTTAGTGATAGAAAACAACAGGTCTAAAACAACAGGTCTAAATGTTGGATGTATAATAAGATATTCACATAGTCTCAAATGATCTCCCCACACATTATCTCTTAGCCTATTAGTTACCAAGGGAAAATAGCACATTTATGTTGGAAAAATTTGATATATATTGTGGTGGGGGACATAGCTCAATTTGTAGAGTGCTTGCCTCACATTCACAAGGCCCTGGGTTCAATCCCCAGAACTACAAAAATAAAAATAAAAAACAAAAAAATTGATATATAGTACCTAAATCCAGTGATAAAGTTAATATCACAAGTATTAGTATAAACTGATATTCTGTGCCTCCTGTCATGAATATAACATCACTTTTCTGGTACACCTTATAAAGCAGGATAACAGTCCATCAGCAAACAGGAGGTAAAATCAAATTTAGGAATAACTGATCAAATAATTTTTCTGTTCTCTTTAGAGCTCTCAAGATTAAGAGATCCATGCACACAGGCCTTTGTAGGGCCCAGACACACAGCAGGCCTGGTCCACCCTTTTCCAGTGGGGCAGACACTCACCAGGGCCTAGCCTCTGGTGCAGGACCACCCCTTTGGACCAGCAAACTACCACAAGATGTCAAGCCCAGCGGCCCAGATCCACCCACTCCAACTTACGCAGGACCCAGATCCAGCATGCAGTAGCACTCATTGAGGGACACCAGCAGGGTCTGGAAGCCCACAACAAGGTGAGATACAGACAATCTTCATAGGTACTACAAGAACACAGGGAAGAAACCGTAATATCTCAGATCCCCACTGCAAGAAAGGAAGACACATAGACAACATGAAAAAACAAAGGAGCAAAGTGCCCCAAACAAACCAGGACACCATAATAACAGAACCTATGGGCAGCAAAGCTGATGAAATGTCAGAGAAGGAGTTCAGAAAGTTCATAATTAAAATGATTTGTGAATTAAAGAAAGACTTAAGTGAGCAAATACAAGCAAAAATTGATCACTCCAACAATGAAAGCAAATACAGGTAGCAAAAGATATTACTTCAAGAGAGAAATAGAGACTCTGGGGGAAAAAGTCAGAAATCCTTGAAATGAAGGATAAAAACTCAAAAAATGAAAGATAAAAACTCAAAACTCAATACAAAGCATAACCAGCAGACTAGGTCACGTGGAAGAAAGAATGTCAGATAATGAAGACAAAGTATACAATCTGGAAAATAAAGTTGATCACACAGTGAAGATAGTAAGAAACCATGAACAGAATATCCAAGAATTATAGGACAGCATCGAAAGACTAAATCTAAGAGTTATTGGGATAGAGGAAGGCACAGAGTTTCATACCAAAGGAATGCACAATAGTATCACAAAATTTCCCAAGCATGAAGAAGGAATTGGACACCAAATGTACAAAATTACAACAAATCTACACCAAGGCTTATTATAATGAAAATGCCTAGCATATAGAATAAGGATAGAATCTTAAAAGCCACAAGAGAGAAGAATCAGATCACACATATAATGGGAAACCAATTCATATCTCAGAAGATTTTTCAACCCAGACCCTCAAAGCCAGGAGATCCTGGAACAACATATACCAAGCTCTGAAAGAAAATGGATGACAACCAAGAATCTTTTTTTAAATATTTTTTTTAGCTATACATGGATACAATATCTTTATTTATTTATTTAGTTATTTTTATGTGGTGCTGAGGATCGAACCCAGGGCCTCATGCATTCAAGGCAAGCACTCTACCACTGAGCTACAACCCCAGGGCAAAGAATCTCATATACAGCAAAGCTAAGCTTAGATTTGATGATGAAATAAAAACCTTCCATGATAAATAAAAGTTAAAAGAATTTACAACTAGAAAGCCTGCACTACAGAACATCCTCAGCAAAGTATTTCAAGAAGAGGAAATGAAAAACAATAATGAAAATCAGCAGAGGGAGGGATTACACTAAAGGAAAATCTAATCAGAGGAGAAATCAAGTCATGTTAAATACCAAAAAATAAAAAAAATGACTAGGAATACAATTAATGTCTCAATAATAACTCTGAATGTTAATGGCCTGAACTCACAAATCAAAAGACATAGACTAGCAGATTGGATTAAAAAAAAGACCCAACAATAATTATGCTGCCTCCAAGTGACTCATCTCATAGAAAAAGACATTCACAAACTGAAGGTGAAGGGTTGAAAAAAATCATATCACTCTCATGGACTGTGGAAGCAATCAGGGGTTTTCATCATCATATTAAATAAAGTAGACTTCAAACTAGAGTCAATCAAAAAGGATAAAATATTACATACTGCTCAAGCAAACCATACACCAACAAGACTTAACAATTATATATATGCCCCAAACAATGAAGCAGTTATGTTCATCAAATAAACTCTTTTCAAGTTCAAGAGTCAAATAGACCACAACACAATAATTTGGGGTGACTTTAACATACCTCTTTCATCACTAGATAGATCTTCCAAACAAAAGCTGAACAAAGAAACTGTAGAACTCAATAATACAATTAAAAACTTTGAGTTAACTGACATATATAGAATATTCCATTCTTCAGTGCGAGAATATACTTTCTTCTCAGCAGCATATGGATCCTTCTCTAAAATAGACCATATACTATGCCACAAAGTAACTGTTAGCAAATATTAAAAAGTAGAGATACTACCCTGCATTCATTCTATCAGATCATAATGGAATGAAATTAGAAATCAATGATAAAATAAGAAATAAAATCCACTCCAACACCTGGAGACTAAATAATATGCTACTGAATGAACAATGGGTTACAGAAGACATCAAGGAGAAATTTTTAAAAAATTAGAGGTGAATAAGAACACAGATACAACATACTGAAATCTCTGGAACATCATGAAAGCAGTTCAAAGAGGAAAGTTCATTGCATGGATGGAGTTCATTCCTTAAAAGAAGAAAAATCAACAAATAAATGACTTAACACTATATCTCAAAGCCCTAGAAAAAGAACAAATCAACACCAAAAGCAGAAGAAGACAGGAAATAATTAAAATCAGAGCTGAAATCAATGAAATTGAAACAAAAGAACCAATTGAAAAAAAATTGACAGAACAAAAAGTTGGTTCTTTGAAAAAATAAATAAAATTGACAGACTCTTAGCCATGCTAACAAAGAGAAGGAGAGAGAAAATTCAAATCACTAACATACGTGATGAAAAAGGAAATATTACAACAGACACTACAGTAATACAGAAGATAATTAGAAATTATTTTGAAAACTTGTACTCCAATAAATAGAAAATATCGAAGGGATTGACAAATTTCAAGAGTCATATATTTTGCCCAAATTGAATCAGAATGATATGCACAATTTAAACAGATCAATTTCAAGTGACAAAATAGCAGACACCATCAAAATCCACCAACCAAGAAAAGCCCAGGATCTGATGGATACACAGCTGAGTTCTACAAGACCTTTAAAGAAGAACTAATACCAATACTCTCCAATTTATTTCAGGAAATAGAAAAAGAGGCAGCACTTCCAAACTCATTCTATGAGGCCAATATCACTCTGATTCCCAAACCAGGCAAAGACACATCAAAAAAAGAAAACTTCAGATCAATATCTCTAATAAATATAGATGCAAAAATTCTCAATAAAATTCTGGCAAATCAAATACAAAAATATATCAAAAAGATTGTGCACCATGATTAAGTGGGATTCATCCCAGGCATGCAAGGATGTTTAAAATTAAAATTAGTAAAATAGTTTCATTGAACAAAAGATAAGGTAGGAAGATATCACTGAGAGAGGGCACATAGAGGCATACCGAAACACTTAAGGTACTTGAGTTTTCTGTTAAATACATGGGCTGCATTTAGAACTGCTTCTGTAGGTATGACTCATTTCAAAATATAAATATTAGAGATGCTGAGAGAATAGATTAGTGTCCAAGATGATGCCACTTATTCTTGAGTTGCCAGGGATACCACCCCAATGTATGGATTTCCATCACGTCCATTTCTCTGCCAGGTGACAATATCAGGGATGATGAGGAAGTTAATATATTTCTGGCTAGATAACTCATAATCCTCATCCATCCATCTCTCTACATGGACCTAAAGGGAAATAAATAACCTATAGACTAACAAAAAATTTCATTATTGACTAAGTCCTGGATCCTTAAATCCTTTGTGATCTCTAGGGAGTTGGCTAAACTAGAAGGGAAATTTTTCCAGGTACAAATGGCCATGTCTGAGGAAGCTGAATGCTTTTCCCTGTATTTTCTTCCTAAATATGCCTAAGTCTTGAATTGTAGCTATCCCTGATGATGACAAAAGTTTTCATCTGAGAATCTAACAAGAGAACAAAAAACATCTTTTTAAAAATAGGTTTGTTAATATCCTGCTAAGTTTTGACTTAAAAAAAATCAGGGTCCTTGTGAGCTTGTACTGGTCAAAAAGACATTATTGTTTATTTTTTATTTATAGGCTGTACTGGGGGCCAGCAATGAGACCCCATAGAAAGTATTTTACTGGAGAATATTTTT
The DNA here is from genome assembly GCF_021218885.2 of Marmota monax. Taxonomy (NCBI): domain Eukaryota; kingdom Metazoa; phylum Chordata; class Mammalia; order Rodentia; family Sciuridae; genus Marmota; species Marmota monax. The sequence goes on along the minus strand of NW_026695236.1, from coordinate 2,704,972 downwards.
TTTAAAAATGGAGGAATTAGAGCCTGTGGCATCTTGTGAGCAAGTCCAATCATAACGTTTCTTTGTCTGCTTTCCTATTATGTGACTATAAAAAGCTGTCAACAGTGCACTTAAATTTTCCTGTAGAGAGGAAATATACAGTTTATAATGAAGGTAAGAATATGCTTATAACCATATGTTTGTTCACATAAAAATGTGCCAATATAAGAATTGTTCCATTTTGAAGTTTTGGGCACCATGTGGAGGTGGTGGGTTGAAACTTCCTTAGTGGGTTCCTTTGGTGTTTCTTCCCCTCCTATTATATCTTTACATTTTTCAATCTAAAGGTTTCTGTACTACCACCTCCTCTCTCACCCCCTTCCTGCTCCCCTACCTTGTTCTTTTGTATTAAGGTGAGGATAGAAAACACATTCTAAATAATCTCATATTCCATATACTTGGAGACAAAGAAAATGGTTGCTTAGCAACAAGGTCCTGGTTAAAAATTCAAACATTCTTTTACTTTTACTTTCCATTTTTAGGGCAGTATTCAGGAAGGTGTTTGCAAAGAGATCCAGGGCTAGGAGAAGAATTTTTTTTTCAAGAAGTTTGCCTAAGACAGAGGAGGAAACAGGAGGAAAAGGAATAGGAAGAAAGAATGGAGACGGAAGAGAAAGAGGAGGAACAAGAGGAGGAGTTAGATGAAATTAATTAAGGAGTTGTCACCATATAAGTGACATTCTCAATACAATGAGAATGGAGAGCAGGGATTGGAGAGTTTGACCTCAGTGGGACAGAGAGCTTCATCTTTGCATTTTCCTGCTGTTTTCTCTGGTTTCAAAACTTAATATGGGATTCCCATCAATTAGCTGAGAGCTAAAGACACAAAGGAAAACTGACCCATTATATTAGTTTTTCAAAGCTTTTTTGCTTTGAAGGCTGTAGGTACAAACTGGAAATGGTAGCTGTTGGCTGTTACTAGGACTCTTAAAATATTTATCTGAACTAATGCTATATATCAATAGTTTTTTTTAAAAAAACTAGGGTTAAATATTAACCATTTTTTCAAATTATTAAATATTTTAGAAAATATGGTTGTTTAGAAGTTTATGATATCAATATCATATGATTGACTTTTACATCTCATATCTTGAATTTTTTAGTTTATTATGAGCAATATGCTTATATTAATGTTACTTCTATGAATTTATTCTTATAAAAATTTTTATATCTTAGAAATTGCTCATAGGACAGATAACTAAAAGAATTAACAGCTGAAAATATGTTAAATTTTTATTTTGAAGTTTTAATATATTATTGGTATTATGGAATAATTGCTTCCAGCAAACTTGCACTAACAAAAATATTTTTCTGATTTTCTGAGTAATACATGTTGATAGTTTATTAGGTTTAATTGGTTACTCGTAAGGTTATTGTTGTTGTTGTTGTTGTTATTGTAGTTCATTTCTAAGTTTTTCTTTCTAAGTTCCTGTCATGCTATTGCCAATTGAGTGCTGTCATTTTTGTTGATTTATAAGGGCTCTTTACATGCACACACATGCACTTACATACACACATAACATTCTTTAAATAATGACAAATGAAGTAAGAAATATGGAGATGCAAAAGGAATGACTAATATAAAAAGTATGTATTCATGATTATATTTGTTGAAAAGCTTTTCCCCAATTTATTATTTGCCTTTCACTTTATGAGGTTTATTATATTTAATTTTTAATTTACAGTTTATTATTTTGTTTTAATAGCAGCCCAGAGAGCAAAGTGATAAACAGAGGGTCTCAAATTTGATTGCCTGTATTTGACTCTTGTCTCTTACAACTCTAGCATATGATTTTGTTAAAATTATTTTAAACTCTCTCTACCTTACTCCTCTTCCTACACAATGGACATTCAAATTACATCTAGCTCCTGGGTAATGACATTTCATCAGATTAATACATATAGAAAGTGTATGGAGTGATGCCTGGCACATGCCAAGCTCTCAATAAGTCCAAGTAGCTGGTATTATAGCAAACATATTCTGTGATACCATCCTTTTGTTATCCCCCCTCCCCAGATTTTAGGTGAAGAAAGTCCACTCCATAGAAAAACAATAAAGTACTTATTTATTGATTGTTTTATTTTCTTCATAATTTATTTAATGGTTAAATTGGTTAAATTTCTTAATGTACCAGAATTTATTTTGGTATATGGTAAGAAGTGAGTCAACGTAATTTTCTTCCCAATTGCAAAATGTTTTATTTTGTCAATTAACCTGCCCATCCATTCATTTTTGTAATTCCTTCATCATTTAAAAGTTTTATACATACTTGTATCTGTTTCTGAATTTTCTATTCTATCCTGTTATTTTGGTCTTTTATCCTAATACCATATTGAAAATAAACATGATAAGCTTTAATATTTAGTAGGCAAATTGTGATCTCATCATTTTCAAAATTTTCTTAACCATTTTTATCTGTAAAGTACTCTAGGTAATTAAGTAGATCATTTTAATATATTAAAAATACCATCAGGATTTTGAATAGGATTATATTGATCTTTAAACTGAATTAGGGAGAAATTATTTTTAAAACTATTTATTTTCTCCAAAAATCTCCTATAGATTTTTTTAGTGTTTTCATAAAGCTTCTTACACATTTCTTGATATTATTAGCAGTTTTTTAATTATATATATATATATATATATATATATATATATATATATATATATATATTGCTAATTGTAAAACAGATTTTTGCCTCTCATGTATTTAACTAGATGCAAGAAGGAGCAAGTGACCATCCAAGTTCTTAACTCAAACTTTCTTCACTTACATGTCTGTGTATGCTCTACTTGGAAGAAGATGATTAGATTCTGAATCAGGGATTCCTTACTGAACATAATTTAAACTTGAAATGGGGTACTCTGTTTCTACAAAAAAAATTCCTTTTTCTAATTAAACAAAATTTTTGTGTCCCATCTACACGCAAATGTGGCTTTCGAAGATAGAAATTGTACCTGCTACAGAGTTTATGGTAGAGATTGACTGTGGGGAGGCCATCCTTTCACATGATCACCTCCCTGGCTGGGCGAGAGGCGCTTAGACACATCTTTGTGTTCAGAGCTTTCCCCACCCTTCCCTGTCCCAGGGCTTGTCCATGTGGAGGCGTGCCTGGCCACAACTCCTGAAGACCCAATCATCTCACCTGACCTTGGGTCACTGCCCCCCTTAATCTTCATTGGATGGGATTTTCCCCAGAATTTTTTGTTCCCTAATAAAAGTCCACTCCCTGGTGTGTTCTCTCTCTCTCTCCCCTCTCTCTTCTCTCTCTCTCTCTCTCTCTCTCTCTCTCTAGCTTCTTCAGTAAACCTCGCTACTCTAATAGGTAGCTTGAGTCTGTGGGTACAAGAAGCTGTCCTGGAGCTGGTTTAAAGGTAATTAGAGCCTGTCTCTTTAATTCAAACTCCCTTTGGATTTCTCACGTAGCTGAAGCTTCACCTATGAAGACTGTGCTGGCCGCGGGCTAAAATTGACTTGATGGCAGCTGTAAAATGACTTGGGTACAAGATGATGGCATAATTTAAGGGCCAAACTTATGCAGTGCCAGGGCAGAGAACCTCTAGAAAATGGCATTTGTGCTGAGCTGTGAGGAATCAGTAGGAATGAATAAGCAACCTATGGATGTTTCCAAGGCAGGAGTGAGCCAGGACACAGGACTCTCAGAGTTAAGATAGAGCCTATGTAGTTGTAATGTAGAAATGGGGTGAGGCAAGATATAGCACGAGGTGAAGTAAGTCATTGGGGATAGGGTCAAAATAAGTTTTTTATTTATATTTTTTTAGTTTTAATCTTAAAACTCCTTTTTAAAATTTGTTAGTTTAAAAGTTTTTAGTTGACCTGCAACAATTACACATGTCTACAGGGTACAGTGTGATAATCTGATACATGGTTTACAGTGTGTAATGATTATATCAAGGTTTTTATCCTTAAAGGGAAAACAAAATATACCTTGAAAAAAGTTAAAAACAAGCGAGGAATGGTGATGTATGCCTATAGTCCCAGTGACTTGGGAGGCTGAGGTGGGAGGATACCAAGTTGAGGGTCAGCCTGGGTAACTTTGTGAGACTCCAATTTTAAAATAAAGTAATAAAAAGGTTTGGATGTATAGCTCAGTGATAGAATGATCCTGGGTTCAATGCCCAGTAATGGAAAAGAGGTGTGTGGGGAGAGGGAGAAAAGTTAAAAACAGAAAAGCCATCAACATAACTAATACCATACACATATTTTCCCTTGAAAATTAGCGTAGTTCCCATGGTTATCTGCCATAGTCCATGATGGAACAGTCTTATGATAGTTAATCTTCTTAAGCCCACTGTGAGGGGGCTAGCCTGCCCCACAGATTTCTTGACAGAATTTTTCACTCTAATCAAAGTCTAATCAGGCCAGTATCTGCCTCAAGATGGGAAAGTACTGGAAGCATTATAGGTGTTCTTTGACTTAGCAATGAGGCTACATCATAATTAACCCATTGTAGATTGAAATGCATTTAATACCTAACCTAATGTTACTGAACATTGTAGCTTAGTCTCACCTACCTCAGACTACTGAGAACACTTACATTAGCCTACTTTTGACAAAAACCTCTAAGCCTAAAACTTTTTGATAATAAAGTATTGAATATGTCATGTGCTTTGTTGAACACATGAAGTCAAAAATCACTGGCAACATAGTGTACTGTAGAAGCAGTTGCTTACTCTTGTGGTGGTGTGATTGACTGGGAGCCATGGCTTGTGGCTGCTTCCCAGCATAGCAAAAGATTATTATGCCACATATGAGCAACTTGGGGAAAAGATCAAAAGTCAAAGTGTGTTTTTTTTACTGAATGGATATTGCTTTTATGCCATTGCCCTGTTAAAATGTTGCAAGCCAAACCATTGTTAGCCAGGGGTCTGCCGGTTATGGCTAAAAGTTCTGTTTGCTTTTCTTTTGTCAGTACTGTTGAGAGCAAATCACAGATCCTCTTTAAAAAGTAACTTCCCATGAAAAAAAATCACACCATTCCCTCAATTAAATTCAAGGATGATAAATGCCAAAATGCCTTAAGGAATGTCAAATCACTTCAGAATACGTCTTCTAATTGAAGCCAGAGTATTAGTTTCTTAACTTTGGCACTGTGGACACTTTGGGCCAAATAACTCTTTATTGTGGAGGGCTATCCTGTGCATTGTATGATGTTTAGCAGCAGCTGCCCTGGGCTTTATCTCTTAGATGCTAATAATGTCAAGCCCAGTTGTGACAACCAAATGGAGAGACACTGAGTTAAAGAGACTATACAAATGCTTTTTCCCACTAATTAATACTATTATACTCAGTTTTACTTCACCTTTTTATGAATTCACTATTATAAGTGCCGCAGCCCGGCTGGCTGGGCAAAATAACTGGGGGGGTGACGAGCAACTTGTGTACATAGATACAGCAGGAGTGGGAGCCGTTTATTGCAGGACAGGAGCAGTATTTATACATTCCACACAGCTTATCTAATTAGCATAAACTAGATACATCAGTCAACCAATCAGGAATCTCCACACTTAATGGCTTACTTTTGTTACTTCTCAAACCACTCCCTCTGGCATTTTGCCAGGCACCATCCAGACTTGTTTACAGACTCTAACATTTCTCTGGCAAAATGCCAGGTGTTATTTTGACTTGTTTACAGACTCTAACATTTAACAATAAGGTAATATTTAACAAATGAGATTTAAAATTATTAATAACTGCTAGCTCTCCTATCATGTACAAAGGCAGTTGTATATCTTTCATCCATTTATTCATCACTTATTTAATACTTGCTATATTAAACACTTTCTAGAGCTATAATCAAATGAGAACACACTGCATATGTCCTAGACTACAGGGAAAGATTAAAAAAGAAAAAAAAAGTGAGCATGTCTCAGGAGAAGTTGAGAGGCAAGAAGAATAGTCAGAATTTCAGGTGAGGATTGGAGCTTCTAGGAAAATTAAAGAAGGAGACATGAAGGTCTGCAGAAACCTGAACTGAAAGAACGATCAAGGCTTGCCATGGGAGAAAATGGCCATTTATTGAGGAACAGCTCTGCATATTTATAGAGCCGGGGGTGGTTTGACAGTTAGCATGGGGTGCTTTTTGATTGGTGGGTAAGGATCAGGTGAGGCAGCAGGGCTAGTATGATTGGTGGGTAAGAATCATGTGAGCCAGCAGGACAAGTATTTTTCAGGCTGATAGATTCAAGGAATGACTGAGAAGCTTAAAGACTTGCACAAATATTCTGGGATGTGCATTATGATCATATCTGTTTCAAGATGAGAAAACTGAAAAGTTAAACATTTAGCTTAAGGTCACTTAGCTAGATGGTAACAAAATTAACCAATCAATTTACTCCCTGGATTATTGTTGTTTGCCTTTTCCAATTAAATTCAGTGGAATTAGAGATACTTGGAATACTCTAGACAAGAAAGAAAAAAGGAAGGAGAGGAAGAAAGAAAGAAAGAGAGAGGGAGAGAGAGAGAGAGAGAGAGAGAGAGAGTGAGAGAGAGAGAGAGAGAGAGAGAGAGAGAGAGAGAGAGAGAGAAAGAAAGACCTTACAGTGATTAAAAAAAAAAAATAACACTCTCTGTGGCTGGGATTGTGGCTCAGCCATAGAGTGCTCACCTAGCACATGCGAGGCCCTGGGTTCGATCTTCAGCACAACATATAAATAAATATAATAAGGATATTGTGTACAACTAAAAAATAAATATTTTTTTTAAAAAATAACACTCCCTGATATTAGTATGTTTCACAGGTCATATTCACTGACATTCTCTCATGTGATCTTTCCACCAACCCTATGAGTTAGAGTATGCATTATCCTTTCTGCTTCTTAGAGGCAAAGTAGTCTCATAGAGTGTGTTTAAATATAGCACTTACAAAGCCATGCCTGCCCTCTCGGCATGGATATACAGTTCCCATAGGGCAATGTAATGGTGCATTGTATTTTAGCTTGTCATTGTATTTTACCACCAGGATGCTGCCATCATTTTGCTATCCTTGAAAGCAGTTCAATTTCTGCACTTAGAGTTGAAATTATAGTGTCTCTAAGCTAAATTTAAAAGAGTAATTTACTGCTGTCCCCATGAAGAAACAAAACCAATCAATGCAATAAAAAATTTTAGGATCATTCTGTACTTTGTACAGTTGCTATTGCAGTCATGTGACTCACAGGGAGCTGCAAACTGCCTGTCATTATGAAATATTTAGAAAGCAGAACCATGCTTGGTCTGGGTAGGTAGTCAAGAAATGTGTGTTAGATATATGGGTGGAAGAGTTAATGGAAGGATGAAAGGTGGATGGAAGGATGGGTGCTCCTAGGAATGAGAGATGGTGATTATTTTCCAACACCTTTGTCTTCCTTTGTTTTCTGCTAAGAACAAGTTCTCTGTACTGGTTTCAACAGAGATTCTAATTCCAGTACTTGTCCAAAAGAAATATAAGAGCAGGTGAAAACTGTTGAAATAAGCCTTTTAGTTTTGAAATCTCCTTACTAAGGGAGAGGCACTCAGTACTCACTGTCACAAATGCTTTAATTATCAGGCCCCAACTTGACTCCCCTTTCTTTTCTATAAGAACTGTTAATTGCTAAGTCCAATCTCACCTCACTCAAGGGTTCATTATGTAGTATTTAGAGTGTAGAACTATGTTGGCCTGAGGTAGGTAATAAAAAAATGTGCATAAGTGAGATAGATGGGTGTAAAAGTTAATGGGAGGATGGGAGCTGGATGGAAGGCTGGGTGATTTTAGGAATGAGAGAAATTGTCCCCTGATTTTATTTATATTTTTATTACTTTTGCTCAGACTCCCATCACCTCTATTTTGAGTTCTTATACTGGTGTCTCAACTGACCTATTATCTCATGATTTTCCATTATATCTTTAGTACATATTTAACTTAAAATTCAAAAACTTATTTTGGCATTTCTTCTGGCTCCCAAAACTTTCAATGGCTCTACGTGATAGAGCCCAAATTTCTTATTCTAGCCTACAAGATCTCCCATAATGAGACCCTTCATATTTATATGTGCATAAACCTATTTGAACCTGAAAGGTAGCTTCATTTTACCCAGTACCTATTTTACACACCACCTCATATCATTTATTCTTTTGTACAATATTTACTGAAATCTTTCTATATAGGCTGTATGCTAGACCATGTATATCAGGAAAAAGAATGAAATATGAAAAGATGCACTTCTGTGTTCAGGGAAGTGTTTCCAGGGATATGTAGGCAAGCTATTTTTTCAAAGAATAAATGTGTTTTATAGGATAAAGACACTGGAGGGGCTCAACAGAGGGACAACCACTAGATTAAGTTGAGTGCCTCCTTCTTTGGATCCTCTCTTTAGCTCAGTACTTCATATGTTATAATTTGTAAGTAGTCATTATCCCTGAAGTCAGGGATGGCGTCTCGTTCATTTCTCACTCCTAAAAACCTATGTCAGTGTCAGATCAACCTTATGAATACATTCAGCAGAGAGCAATCACTGGTTGCTTGCTTAAGGAGAGGTGCCATCAAAGGGATTATAGAGATTTTCCCAGTTGATTTCCACGATATCTATGGGTATTATTAATGATTGGTAATACCTCTGTTTTACTAGTGATATAAAATAACTTGACCAACAACTATTAAATGCAGTATCTAGGATTAGAACCTTGTTCATTATGATGCTCAAACTCTTAATCCTTCCTGAATATTACCATATAAATGATTTAGTAATGAATAAGTTAAAATTTTTTCTTTCCATGAGGGTGCTTTCTCTACCCCTAGGACTTCATAAAGTCTTGAAAGAAATCAGACACATTCAAAAATCATTTTATTTTCCTCTAAAATGAAAGTTGTTCAAGATGAAATGATAAAAGTAAAATTAGTCATTCCAGAGAAGTTATAAGCTCCAGGTACATGCAGGGAATGAGGACAGGTACATATGATGAGTCCTGTATGTGACTGCTGAAAGGGCTGGCAATAGAGCCCACAGAGTTATCAAGACAGAATCATATTATGTGTTCTGCTTTTTGTAACCCCTAAATTCTGAGACCAGGGGTGACAATCACAGAGAAAGGAGATGGCTATTTTCTGAAGGGGACTAACAAATTCCCTTTCTTTCTTCCCAAGTCAATCAAGTTGCCTTGCTTTGTCCTCTGCCAAGATGAGAGATGACTTTTCATTCTTCTGCAGGTATATGTCATTGAAGGATGGAATTTTAAAAGAAGAAAGCTTGCTTGTGCAGAGGGAAAAGGACTTGCACTGGATTTGGCAGGATTTGGTAGCTGCCCTGTGTTGGCCACTGTGATAAGGTGAGAGTTATCAGGAGCTCTGGGGCATTTTGAAGCCCTTAGAGTTTCTTAAATCCTCTGATCATACTGCCATGGCTGAAGTAAGAGTCATATAACAGGTTAGAGCTGCTCAGAAGGAGGAGCTAAAAGAAAGTAGAGAGAATACAAAATCTGACTCCAGAAAGTTCAAGTTCTGACTGCAACTTGTGAACCTTTGTGAACCTTTCTTACCACCTTTGTGAACCTGTTTTAGATTTGGCTTACTATCTGAAAATGGAGAAAAAGTACCTGCAAAAGGGTCTTAAGGAGTAAGAACCATTTTACTTGTGAAAGAGTTTAAAACATGAAAGTGATTCCATGTCTTTTTTTGTCTCAATGCCTAAGATGAAGAATTCTTCTACCCTCACTCCCAACCAAGCTGATCTTAATAGACTGATCTTTGCAACTGATAGAAACAGTTTATTAGGTCTTAGACCCTATATCAAACAATTATGTATTAAGAGCCGTAATTATGAAAGTGAAAATTATCCCCAGATTCTTTTCTTAGTCCTAAGGAAAATTTTGGCATTCCTTGCCCTTCTAGAGTATGGTTAGTCAAATTCTCCTTTATATATCATAAGACCTCCTGGAATTGCCCAAATAATTAATATTTTTTCCTCTGTCTTTTGTAACTCTGTTATCTATTATACTATTTTATGTAGTTTAAGAATTAAAATATTGTCACAAACTACTAACTGATGTATACATCATTAAGAGATGAGGCTATGCAAAGATATTGTGAAAACTGTTGGCCTTATGTTTGAATAAAGCAAAGGACTTTCTCATAGAACTTATCTCAAATCAGCCATGAGATTTTCTATCTTATTTTAGTATTGTCAATGATTTGTGTCTTAGATGACAAAAAATAATAATAATAATCAAGACCAAAAGGCATCTGTATACAAAGTACTCACTCTGGTTGAAGGAGCTTAGTGAGCAGAACATGGGCTTTATATTAACTCTCTTAGGCCAGTGTTTTTGTGTGAAACCTGGACCACTGTTTTCAGTGACCCTGGATCCTAACAACTGTTCTTGGGGGCTCAGATTAATCAGACTACAATAACTCTTCCGTCTGTAAAACTTTTGTCTGATGGCATCCAAAGAGGTTGAATGCAAATCCATACATGTTTTCCTCTAAGATCAGGTATGTATGGGTCAAGGACTTCTACAATTATGAAGGAAAAACGCTAATTAAAGTATTAATAAAAAATTATTCAGTCCTACAGTGTGAAACCCATTGAGGTGAATTCTTTCAAAAATTGTTTCATTTGATCTCTAGTAGAACTGGATCCAGGAAGTTATTATTGCACTTACTTTATAGTGTCAAAACTGTGGCTTAGAGGTGAAACAGAATCACCCAGGAAACAAATATCAGAGACATATTTCAAATTGAAGTCTTCTGAATCCCCAGTTTTGTCCTCTCTTTATAGTGTTATGCTGCCTTAAAACATCCTGATTTTGTAATGTCAAATTCACTTTATTTTAAGGATTCTCCCATGTTGCAATAGGTAGAATATTACTCTAGGGCAAATACATAGGATATCAAGCTAATACTAAACTCTATAAAGTGATTTTTAATTTGCATATCTTTTGAAATAATTTCTTGGTTGATTATATGTTCGTTGTCAGTAAAGTAAGCTGGTCAGAGATTATAAATATTGATCCATTTGGCCTACCAGCTTCTACAAGGCAATGTACTCAAGTAAGAAAGCTTTTCACTTATTAGTTAATCATTCATTCTATACAAAAATATTTATTGGAGTACCAATAATTATTTGAGTTGGCATCATTCAGAATTATGAAAAGTAAGAAATGGAACTATAATAAAAGATTTTGTTCAAGTGGATAATATAATCATGTAAACATGTAATTATGATACTCATCCTTTAAAACTCTGCAAAGTTGTTGTCATTTCTAGAATTCCTCCACAATTTTGCCAAGTGCTCATCTTTTCTATTACCATGACACAACATGCATATTGCTTTGTTAACATTTACCTATACAGTGTTGCATTATTATGTTTTTAATTTTTTAATTTGTTCTAATTAGTTACATATTATAGTAGAATGTATTTTGACATATATATACTGGAGTATAATTTCTCATTCTTCTGGTTGTACATGATGTAGAAGTACATTCGTCATGTAATCATATATGCACAAAGCATACTTATACCCAATTCATTCTATCTTTCCTATTCCCTTCCTCCTCCCTTCCCTTCATTCCTCTTTATCTAATCCAAATACTTCTATTTTTCCTTACCCAGCCCCCACCTTATTTTGAATTAGCATTTGCATATCAGAGAAAACTTTTGGCCTTTGTTTTTTTGGGACTGGCTTTTTAACTTAACTTAAGAGTCTCCAGATCCATCCATTTATTGGCAAATGCCATAATTGTGTTCTTCTTTAAGGCTGAGTAATATTCCACATTTTCTTTATCCATTCATCTATTGAAGGGTACAAAGTATTTGTCCGTAGTTTAGCTATTGTGAATTGAGCTGCTATAAACATTGATGTGGCTGTGTCAGTGTAGTATTCTGATTTTAAGTCTTTTGGATATAGACTGAGGAGTGGGATAACTGGGTCAAATGGTGTTTCCATTCCAAGTTTTCTGAGGAATCTCTATACTGCTTTCTAGATTGGTTGTACCAATTTGCAGTTTCATCAGTCATGCAGGAGTATACCTTTTCCCAACATCCTCGCCTACATTTATTGTTGCTTGTATTCCTGATAATTGCCATTTTAAGTGGATTTTTCTCAGTGCAGTTTTGATTGCATTTCTCTAGTTGCTAGAGATGTTCAAGATTTTTTCATATATTTACTGATTGATTATATATCATCTTCTGAGAAGTGTCTGTTTAGTTCCTCAGCCCACTTATTGATTGGGTTATTTGTTTGTTTGGTGTTAAGTTTTTTTGAGTTCTTTATATATCCTGGAGATTGATATTTTATCGTAGGTGGGGGTGGGAAAAATGTTTTCCCATTCTATAGTCTCTCTCTTCACATTATTGATTGTTTGCTATGAGGAAGTTTTTTAGGTTGATTCCATCCATATATTAATTCTTGGTTTCACTTCTTCTACTTTAGGAGTCTTGTTAAGGAAGTCAGTTCCTAAGACAACACATTGTAGACATGGGCCTACTTTTTCTTCCATTAGTGCAGGGTCTCTTTTCTAATGCCTAAGTCCTTGATCTGCTTTGAATTAAGCTTTGTGAGGGTGAAAGGCTTTAATTAAATTTTAATTTAAATTTAGCTTCTACAAGGCAATGTACTCAAATAAGAAATCTATTCACTGATTAGTTAATCATTCATTCTACACAAAAATATTTATTGGCGTATCAATAATTATTTGAGTTGGCATCATTCAGAATTATGAAAAGTAAGAAATGAAACTACAATAAAATATTTTGTTCAAGTGAATAATATAATTATGTAAACATGCAATTATGATACTCATCCTTTAAAACTCTGCAAAATTGTTGTCATTTCTAGAATTCCTCCACAATTTTGCCAGTTACTCATCTTTTTCATTACCATGACACAATATGCCTATTGTTTTGTTAACATTTACCTATACAATGTTGCATTAGTATGTTTTTAAAATTTTAACTTCATTTTTCTACATATGGATTTCCAGTTTTCCCAACACCATTTGTTGAAGAAGCTTTCTCTCCAATGTATATTTTTGGCACCTTTATCTATTATGAGATAACTGTATTGATGTGGGTTTGTCTCTGTGTCTTCCATTTTTTACCATTGGCCTATGTGTCTGTTTTGGTGTCAGTAAAATGCTGTTTTTATTACTACAGCTCTGTAATATAATTTAAGGTCTGGTATTGTGATGCCTCCTGCTTTACTGTTCTTACTAAGGATTGCTTTGGCTATTCAGGGTCTCTTATTTTTCCAAATGAATTTCATGATTGCTTTTTCTATTTGTATGAAGAATGTCACTGGGATTTTAATAGGAATCAAATTAAATTTGTATAGTGCTTTTTATAGTATGGTCATTTTGACAATGTTAATTTTCTCTATCCAAGAATATGAGAGACCTTTCCATCTTCTAAGGTCTTCTTCAATTTCTTTCTTTAGTGTTCTATAGTTTTCATTGTAGAGGTCTTTTACCTCTTTTGAGATATATATATATATATATATATATATTTTTTTTTTTTTTTTTTCCAAGCTATTGTGAATGGGGTAGTTTTCCTAATTATTCTTTCAGTAGATTCATCACTGATGTATAGGAATGCATTTGATTAATATTAATTTTGTGGGTTTTTTTTAATACCAGGGATTTAACTCAGGGGCACTTGACCACTGAGACATATTCCCAGCCCTATTTTGTTTTTTATTTAAATATTTAGAAACAGGGTCTCACTGAGTTGCTTAGCTCCTCACTGTTGCTGAGACTTGTTTTTGTGGATCCTCCTACCTCAGCCTCCCAAGTCACTGGTATTATAGCCATGCACCACTGTGGCCAGCTGGATGTTAATTTTATATCCTGCTACTTTACTGAATTCATTTATGAGTTACAGAAATTTCCTGGTGGAATTGTTTGGATCTCCTAAGTATAGAATGATGTCATTGGCAAATAGGGATAATTGAAGTTCTTCTTTTCCTAGTTGTACCTCTTTAATTTCTTCCTTTTAATTGCTCTGGCTAGAGTTTCAAGGATGATGTTGAATAAAAATGGTGAAAGAGGGTATCTTTGTCTTGTTGCCATTTTTAGAGGGAATGCTTTCATTTTTTCTACATTTGGAATGATGTTGGCCTTGGGTTTAGCATATATAGCTTTCACAATGTTAAGGTATGTTCCTACTATTCCTAGTTTTTCCAGTGTTTTGAACATGAAGGGGTACTATATTTTGTCAAATGCCTTTTTTGCATCTATTGAGTTAATTATATGATTCTTGTCTTTAAGTCTGATTATGTGATTAATTACATTCATTAATTTTTGTATGTTGAACCAATCTTGCATCCCTGGAATAAATCCCTTTGATTGTGGTGCACTATTGTTTAGTATGTTTCTTTTTATGATTTACCAGAATTTTATTGAGAATTCTTGCATCAATGTTCAGTCAAGCATATTGGTCTGAAGTTTTCTTTCTTTGATGTGTGTTTGTGTCTGGTTTTGATATCAACATAATATTAGCCTCATAGAATGAATTTGGAAGGGTTCTCTCCTTTCCTATTTCATGGAATAATTTGAGGAGTATTGGTCTTAATTCTTCTTTGAAGGTCTTGTAGAACTCAGCTAAGAATCCATCTGGTCATGGGCTTTTCTTAGTTGGTAGGCTTTTGATTGTATTTTCTATTTCATTGGTTGAAATTGTATTTTCTATTTTATATCATGTATATCCTCCTAATTCAGTTTGGGTAAGTCAAATGTCTAAAAATTTGACAATGCCTTCAAGAATTTCTATTTTGTTGGGGTATAAATTTTCAAAGTAGTTTCTGATTTTTTTATATTTCCATAGTGTCTGTCATGATACTTCCTTTTTCATCATGAGTTTTAGTAATTTGAGTTTTCTCTCTCCTTTTCATTAGGGTGGCTAAGGGTTTATCAATTTTATTTATTTTTTCAAAAAACCAACTTTTTGTTTTGTCATTTTTTTCAATTGTTTCTTTTGTTTCCATTTCAATGATTTCAGCTCTGATTTTAATTATTTCCTATCTTCTAATGCTTTTGGTGTTGATTTCTTCCCTTCTTCTTCTTCTCCTTCTCCTTCTCCTTCTCCTTCTCCTTCTTCTTCTTCTCAGCTTTGAGATATAATATTGGGTTATTTATTTAGCTATTTTCCATTCTTTTAATAAATGAGATCAATGCAGTGAACTTACTTCTTAAAACTGCCTTCATAGTGACCCAAAGATTTTTATATGTTGTATCACTATATTATGGATCTCTAGGGGAACAGATTCAATAGGAAGTATAATTATAAAATTATTAAAGAATAATTATAAAGTTGGGTTATGTGACTAGAAGCTGGATCATTCACAATGGCTGACTGCATGCTAGAGAACTGGGAGAACCAGCAACTGCACAGTCCAAGAGGCTGAAGCCCCAGAACAAGGAAGAATCAATGGTGCTACCTTAGTAGGAAACCTAAGTCTTCTGGAGAATCACTGTCAGAGTCTGCTTTGGAAGAGTGAAGAAGTGAGAATCCAATAACCTCAGATGATTGCAGCAGCAATTAAGAAACTGTTCAAGAACAAAGTTGCATCTTCTGCTTCTTCTGTGTTCTTCCAATTTTTATTCCATCCAAGCCATCATCCTATTGCTTAGGGAGGGTCTCCATTTTAGTTGGCTATACCACATGCCAATCATTCCTAGTCACACCCTCACTGACTGTCTTAATCCTTGGCATCTCTTAATCCAATCAAATCAACAATTTAAATTAACCATCACAATCACTATTCTTATTTACTTCTAAGCATTTTTATTTCATCCCTAATTTCTTCTGCTATCCATTTCTCATTCCATAGCATGTTATTTAGTCTCCAGGTGTTAGTGTAGCTTCTATTTTTAATTTTACCCTTGATTTCTAATTTCATTCTATTATAATCTGATAGAATGCAGGGTATTATCTCTATTTTTTATTTTCTAAGAATTGTTTGTGGCATACA
Source organism: Marmota monax (assembly GCF_021218885.2). Taxonomy (NCBI): domain Eukaryota; kingdom Metazoa; phylum Chordata; class Mammalia; order Rodentia; family Sciuridae; genus Marmota; species Marmota monax. The sequence goes on along the minus strand of NW_026695236.1, from coordinate 2,688,987 downwards.
ATTTGGTCTATTTTGGAGAAGAATCTGTTTGCTGCTGAGAAAAAAAACTGTATTCAATCATTGATGGATGAACTATTCTCTATATATCTGTTAAGTCTAAATTTATTGATTGTATTGTTTAGTTCTATAGTTTCTTTGTTTAGTTTTTGTTTTGAGGATCTATCCAGTAGTGAGGTGTTTTAAAGTCACCCAGTATTATTGTGTTGTGGTCTATTTGATTCTTGAAATTCAGAAGGGTTTGTTTGATATATGTAGATGCTCCATTGTTTGGGGCATAAATATTTATGACTGTTATGTCTTGTTGAAGTATAATTCCCTTAAGCAGTATGAAATGTTCTTCTTTGTCCCTTTTGATTAACTTTGGCTTGAAGTGATATGAGGATGGAAACTCCTGCTTGTTTATGTGACCCATGTGCATGATATATTTTTTCCCATCCTTTTACCTTCAGTCTGTGGATGTCTTTGCCTATGAGATGAGTCTCTTGAAGATAGCATATTGTTAGTTCTTGTTTTTTAACCCAATCTGCCAGTCTATGTCTTTTGATGATGAGTTTAGGCCACTTACATTCAATGTTATTATTGAGATATGATTTGTATATCCAGTCATTTTGGTTTATTTCTGTTTTTTTTTTATCCTTTGATTGACTCTTCCTTTGGTGTAGTTCCTACCTTTGCTTGGTTTTACTATTTTTTTTTAATTTCATGTTCATGAGATATTTTGCTAAGGATGTTCTATCCTACAGGCTTTCTAGTTGTGAATTCTTTTAAATTTTGTTTATCATGGAAATCTTTTACTTCATCTTCAAACCTAAAACTGGGTATAGAATTCTTAGTTAGGATCCATTTTCTTTCAGATTTGGCAACACATTATTATAAGACCTCTTATCTGTGAGGGTCTGGGTTGAGAAATCAGCTGAGATCCACACTGATTTCACTCCTTACATTTTTCTCTAAATGTAATCACACATTTGTCTCTGTCATCCTTTAATATTCTACCTTTATTCTGTATATTAGGGATTTCTATAACAATGTGACTTCATCTATAGTAACTTTGTATATTTAGGGTCTATAAGCCTCCTTTATTTGATTTTCCATTTTATTCTTTAGTTTTGGAAAATTTTCTAATATTATTTCATTGAAAAGATTATAAAACACATTCCTTGTGTTTGTATCTTCATGCCTTCATCTCTGCAGATAAATCTTAAATTTGGTATTTTCATAATTTCCTATAATTATTGGAAGTTCTGTTCATGTTCTCTTGGTGAACTTTTTTTCAAGATTTTATATTTTGCCTTCTTTACTTGAAGTTCTGTCTTCCAAGTAGTCTAGTATTTTGATGATGTTTTCTATTGAATTTTTTTTTTATTTGTTGCTCATGACAATACAATGATCTTGACATATCATACATTTGAATCAAATTGGGTATAATTTCTCATTTTTCCAAGTGTACAGGTTGCAGAATCACATTGGTTATACAGCCATGTATATACATACAGCAATACTGTAATAGTTAAAGATTCATCCCAGGGTTTCATAAACTGACTTCCAGACCACTCACGTATCATCAAATCAAGCCTTTATTGAAGCACACCGGTGGCGGCTGACCAGAACATAAAGCTGTTCCCCTGATCAGCCCCGAACAATTGCAAGGGCACTCCTTATAAGCCTGAAAACCGCAAAAGGGATATTCAGGGGTCTGGCCAATGCAAGAGAGCCAGGTTACAGAAGTGGGAGAGTGCAGTCAAATGGAGGGAAGCTTAACCAATCACAGTTAGCCAGTCACCCCAGTTACAGAAACAGAGCCCCGTTACCCTAGTTACAGAAACAATACCCCATTAGGTAGTTTTGTGTTCTTAAAGGTTTCTATAGGAAAAGGAAAAGAGCATCTTGCCCAAGTCATGACTCTTCTACTTGGCATGGTTGTTTTACAGGATGAAGTCATAAAACAAAATGGAGTCACATTTGCTCCTACTATCACATACTAGTGTCTACTTTATTCTGCTGCCCTTCCTATCCCCCCCTCCCCTCCCCTCCCCTCCCATCACCTCTCTCTACCCAATCTAATGTGACATATTTCTTTTTTTTCCTCACATCATCATACATGTATTTTGTATAACAATGAGCGTCTCCTTCCATCTTCTGTGCAATTCCCCTTCTCCCTCCCATTCCCTCCCACCTCTCTTCCCTATTTAGTGGTAATCTTCTTCTCATGCTCTTCCTCCCTACTCCATTTGAGTCACCCCCCCCTTATATCAGAGAAAGCATTTGGCATTTGTTTTTTTAGGAATTGGCTAACTTCACTTAGCATAATCTGCTCTAATGCCATCCATTTCCCTGCAAATGCCATGATCTTGTTATTTTTTAGTGCTGTGTAATATTCCATTGTATATAAATGCCACATTTTTTAATCCATTCATCTATTGAAGGGCATCTAGGTTGTCACAGTCTAGCTATTGTGAATTGTGCTGCTATAAACATTGATGTGGCTGTGTCCCTGTACTATGCTCTTTTTAGGTCTTTTGGGTATAGTCCGAGAAGGGGAATAGCTGGGTCAAATGCTGGTTCCATTCCCAGCTTTCCAAGGAATCTCCATACTGCTTTCCAAATTGGCTATACCAATTTGCAGTCCCACCAGCAATGTACGAGTATACCTTTTTCCCTGCATCCTTGCCAGCACTTGTTGGGTGTAGGACTGATATAGGCCCTGGTGGGCCCTAGGAACCTGGCGAGTGCCAGATCAACTGTCTGGGTAAGCTAAGAGTAAAATTCACTTATAGCCTCCTCCAACCTTCTGACTCCTACCCATTGTAGCCAACCCCATCAGTCCTTGGAAACCTTAGGACTGTGTTTCCCCTGGGGAGAAAATTCTCTTGATTTCTGACTTTCCACAGTTTTGCTAGACTCAGACAAACCTATGCAGACCTAGTTGCAAACTCACAGATCTTGGTTTCCAGTTCCTGTATGTTCTGCCACACTGAAGTCCCCAAGATAGCTCCTGGATCCACTTTCATGGGAGGTTTGATAAACTCCCATGAATATCCAATTAATGTGTCAAATAGTCTCTGGTTTGGCTAGGGCAGACTGCCTCTTCAATCTCAGGATTTTTCACTCTGAGCCTCAGGAGGATGTGGTATTTCCACTGTTTGAGTTCTGGGTAGCCATAGCTGAACTAAGAGAAGTACTGCCTCACACTAATCTGCCGTCTTTGAGCCCTCCATTATTTTTTTAATTTACAAAATAGAAGGTGTGCTACTTACAGGCAGTGACTTTCTGTTATATATAATCAACAAGTTCTATAAGAGAAAGAACTTTGAGGTAGCAAAAAACAATCAAGAACATGCACTCAGGGTGCATAGCATGAAGGCTGCAGGTTAAAGCTTAAATGTCCCTCAAAGTTGCATGTATTAAAGACCTAGTCCCAGCCTAGTGTTATTGGGAATTGGTAGAAACTAAAGAGGAGGAGCCTCTTGGAAGGTCTTCAGGACATTTGGTATACTTTCAAGGGGGATAGAGGGATTGTGCCCCATATCTCTTCCTCCCCTTTCCTCTTCACAGCCATGAGGTAAATGATTTGCTTCCCATCATAATATTCTTCATAGGCCCCAAAGCAATAGGGCTAAACAACCATGATGGAACCTCCCAAACTGTGTGCCAATATCAATCTTTTTCTTTATAAGTTGGTTATTTTAGGTATTTCTTACAGTAACAGAAAGCTGCTAACTAGCACATTTAGTAAAGATAACCACAGAGTTTTGAATAGTTATGAATATGCTAGTGATGATCTGAGAATCAGGATTAAAGGAAAATTGAACTCAAACAGAAAAAAAGTGATACTATATATGTACATTGAAGACCTGTAACCATATATATTTTTTTTTAATGAGGCTATTCATAGGATTAGAGTTTGAACCATGTTGTATGGTCAATGAGGGGCTATTGAAGGTTTCTAGGAAGTATATTGACAAGTAAGATAAGTATTTTTGAAAGAGCAGTTGACTTTTGGTTAAATCCTTTAACATTAATTTTTCTTTATATTTTCTTGGAAGGATACAGGGATGGCCCTAAGGAAGCTAAGTTGCAGGGAGGTATTCATCTCAGATGTATTGAGAGATCATCATCTAAACTATTCTTTTATTGCCTTAATATATTTTGCAGATAATTATAAAAGAAAATCAGGCCTGGTTATAAATATTAAGGGCTGGGTTTGAAACCCTATTCATCTCAATAATATCTGCCAAAAAGAGAATCTGTGGGTCTTTAAATTTATCAATATATTAGTTTACAGTTTTCTTTAAGAACTTGCTGGAAACTCTGAGTTATAAGAAAGCTACTATGCTCCCCTGACTTCCTAAATAATTTTAGGAAAAATCATAATTACAACTTATAAATTTAATTTTCCCATAGGTTTGCTTGCTGTGTCTCACATTGTCAAACCACTATAATTATTGGGTCATATCAATATGTTGACATCATTACATTATGAAAATAATGTGGGATCGACTCATCCCAAGAACATGCAGTTTTATAAAACTGGGCATATTTAATTGGAGTTAGCCATTGACACCATTGGAGCTTACCATTAGGTTTATTAGGATAGTACAGCACAAGAAGTCTTACCTAAAATCAACAAGATTTAACTAAAATTCCAGCACCTGTGTTTGAGTTCTAGCACTACCAGTTCATCCATCAAATGGAAATTATGCTGTTTCCTATCTCAGTGTTTTTATGACCATATGATCAGATGAAAAAGCTCTTTTAAATTGCAAACAGAACATTAAGTTAGCACTTAATGATTAAGTGCATAGACTTTGAACTTAAAAAAAAAAAATGGGTTCCAATTCTGGTTCTGTTACCTACTAGGTGATCCCAAGCAAGTTCCTTAATGTTATTTTGTATTACTTTTGATGTCTGTCAAAATTTTTTAACCCAGATCACAGAGTTATTGTGAAGATGCAATATAATAATATGCTGTGGTTGTAAAATGTGTCTGTGTATTCTTTGACATACTCCCATTGAAATATAGGGTCCTTACCTCTTTAAATTGAACCTGAATGGGCTCTAGAGTACAGAGGAAATTATGCTAAGTGATGCCTGAGGCCAGGTCATAAAAGGCCATGGTACTTCTCCTTGACTCCCACATATTAGATTTAGCAAGATATTATCTGATGATGTTTACCTATATCAGTAGATTGATAAGAAAGAACATGATAAGATTTTATCTGGTAGTGATTTTAAAGTGGCATCACAAAAATTCTTCAATGAGCGATTAAGTACACATCTGAAACAAATTAAATTTGAAATTTTCTAAGAGTAAATCTTAGCTGTTCTTTACACACACAGATAAAGGTAACAATGTGAAGTGACAGGAATGTTAGCACATTAAGGAGCTTGAGTGTGATAAACATTTCACAATGTATACACATGTCAAAGCATTGTGTATATAGCTTAAATATATGCAAATGTTGACAATTATAAATCAAAGCTAAAAAAATAAAAAGTAGAAATTTTCAGAAAGAAAATAGAATACATAAAGCCTAGCTAAATGGAAATTTTGAAACTGAAAAATATCTACATAGAAAACAATGTACATAGAAAACTTAGTATGTAGGCTCCACAGCAAAATAGAGAAGGCAGAAGAAAATATCAGACAACTTGAACCTAGAACAATAGAAATTATCCACTAAAAAAACAGACAATATACTTTAAAAATACAAAATTTCAGCAATCTGTGGGGTTAGAACAAAATATTTGAATGTTTAAATCTTTAGGATCACAAAAAAGAGAGAAAGATGGTAAGGCTAAATAGTATTACAAACAATAATCACTGAAGAATCTGCAAATTTGGTTAAAGATTCAAATTTAAAGATTTACGAAGCTGAGTGATTTCTTAACAAGATAAACTCTCAGAAATCTATGCCAAGGTACATCTTAATCAAACTCTGAAAGCTAAAACAAAGAAAAATTATTGACAGCAACAAGAGAGGAATGACACTTGTACTGAAAAATAATTCAAACTACAGTAGATTTCTCATCAGAAATAACAGAAACTCAAATGAAATGGCACAATGAGTATCCAGTGTTGAAACAAATCAACTCTCAACCTAGAATTTTATGTACAGCAAAAATATCCCTCAGAAATAAAGAAAAAAATTAAGAGATTCTCAGATGAAGGAAAACAATTTGTCACATGTAGTCCTATCATAATAGGGCATGAAGGGAAGTTCTCCACACAGAAAAGAAATGATAAGAAAAGTAAGTCTAGAACATTAGGAAGGTAGAAAATACAATGCCAAGAGTGAAAATATATGGAAACTGTATATGAAACAGACTTTACTTGTGTTTTTTAAAGTATACTTGAAAGTCAAAAATTGTAACACTGATGTGGTTATCAATGTATGTAGAGACAATTATGCTAAGAAGTTGAGGGTGTAATGCGGTATAAATGGAGGCGAATTTGCTAGATGCCATGGTGCAGACCTATAATCCCAGTGACTCCAGGGGCTGAGGTAGGAAGATCGAAAGTTCAAGGCCAGCTTCAGCAATTTAGTGAGGCCCTAAGCAACTTAGCAAGACCTGGTCTCAAAATAAAAACTACAAAGGGCTGAGTATGTGTCTCAGTGATAAAGTACCTCTGGATTCACTTCCTAGCAACAACAACAACAACAAAAGGCAAGTTCTCTGTACTTCACTTAGGGTGGTAAAATGTCAACATGGTACAATGTGATAAATTATGTGAGTCTAATGCTTAAAATAACTACTAAAAACTGTGTAAAGAGAGACATTCAAAAACACGATAAATAAGTATGAGGAATCCTTAAAGATGTTAAAATAACCTACAGAAAGAAGGGGCAAATAAGTAGGAATAAATAAATAGAAAATGAATAAGACGAGTCAAATAGATTTCAATTATATAATATTCTTAGAATGACAAGCATTGAGAACAAATTAGTGGTTGCCAGGGTTTCTGGTTGTGGGAGGGAGTAGTATGAGAGAAGTCTTGGAAATGAAGTAGTTCTGAACATTTACTGAAATGATAGCTACACACATCTCCACATGTAAAAATGGTGCAGAACTATACACCAATGTGGGATATTTAATATGTATTTCAAATAAATATAATATTTTAAAATAAAAAAATTTAAATAGCAAATATTAGAAGCCAAATAGAAATATGTGGCTCCTGAGTCTTAGCCCAACTCTTTTTTCAGTGTTATATGACTGTGGAAATAGCCAAAAGTAAAATTTTGAGCATATGTGGGCAGCCATATATGTCATAAATATATTTTAATTACCTGATAATTTTGTCAACACTCTTTTACCTGTTATATCTATAATTACAACACCAGAGCTATCCTTGTTTCAATTTTTCTGTGAAAATTTTCCTGAGTCTACAGGTTTCACATGCAGAGTAATGGCAGTCACGTTTCCCCTGTGTCACTTAACATGATCATATACAGTCCAGTGCTTTTCACTGTATCATATTGGCTAGCCTTATTTCCTAATCATGTTATAAGCTCCTTAAGGTCAGGCATAAATGTTATGTTTTTTCTAGCTATACACTTGACCCCGAGATTTTGCTAAACCCCTTCTTTGTAAGCTGATAGAATGATGCTCAAGTGCATTCATTAGAAAGTCATTTACAAAATTTTTAAAAGTAAATCCTTTTCAAAATTGACTTAAAATGGCATTTCAGAGATACATTGTCCAAGAAATTCAGATGTTGGCTTCAAGCAATATCTGTTTTCTTCTGTGAAAATGTAAGGCTCTGATTTCAACACAAATTTTATATTTCAAGAAAAAAATTCAAATCTAATTGGACTGAACATTGATTGGAATTAACTGGTGGTAAATGTAGATAGGTAAGGTGTGGCTGGAGGAGATGGGTACTTAGGGGAATGCCTTTTGGGTTTTTATTTTGTCTGTGGTAAGGGTAATCTTTCTCTTTCCTGGTGTGATGTCCTGAGCTGCTTTCTTGCACCACAGTCTTCCATCAAGATGTTCTCTCTCATCTCAGGGCCCTAGAAATAGAGCTGACTATTTATGTACTGAAACCTCTAAAACTGTGAACTCCCAACCCCCACTCAAATAAATTTTTCCTTTTTTTAAAAAAAATTTAATTGGATTGAACAACAAAGAGAATTCCTTGGCACATGTAACAAAAAGTTTATGGGTGATTCAGTTATAGCTTGATCCAGGAGCCAATGATACCAACAAGGATCAAGCTTTCTGATCTCTGCAATGTTGGGTTCTGCCACCAGTTTCACATGATGCCCTGGTTACTCTGGGCTGTCCTGTAATTATTCAAAAATATCTGCTTCAGTCTAGACTTGTACAACACAGATTCTGAAGGAAGAACATTTTCAAAGAAAAAAGAATGATATTTTCTTTCTCAGGTTACCCAGCAAAATTTACTTTGCCTTTCTTTGACTCTGACTGGTTCCTGTGTTTATTAGGAAAATCAATTACTTAAGTCAGGAAGACTAAATACATAAATCAGTTTTAACAAATCTTGACAAACTCTCTTAGATCTGATGATGGCGATCAATAGCACCCAAATTAAATGGCTGAAAACGTGGAAATAATTCCTCCAGTGCAAGCTTTCGACACTGTTGACGGACAGAAATCTGAAGAATGTAATCAATAATATCCACTTCTAAAGTATTCATGCAACTCAGAGACTACAACTTTGAAACACTGCAAAATCCTTTTCCTCTGGAGCAGTGCCAAGAATTTGCAGATGTGACTTTCAGATCTGACTTTATCTTTTGTTGTATTGGTGAAACCAATTAATTTTCTGTTTCAGCTTTTAAATTTTATTTAAATGGAGTTAATTCTATGTTAGTCAATGACAGTAAGGATCAAGTAAAATAATGATATAAGAAATGCTTTAAAATCTGTTTTTAGAGTTGAATAAAGATGACTTTCTATATCTTCCATATATAGGCTTTGCACGGGACAGCATATTTATAAATGTTTTTATTTAATTATTTGTTTTCTGTTTCTTAGAGTTTGTTGTATTAAAGTTACTATCTAGGAAATAAAACAAAAAATAGTATTTGTGAAAAAGCATCATAATTTTCCTTTCAGCTGTAAATGCAGAGCAGTTTTACAATTTGTCATTTAAAAAAATGTTAAGAAATGTGTTTGCAGGGAGTAGATAACTGTGAGATGTTTTTATATGTGCTAGTTTGTTAAATAATCCTCCAAATCCCATGAGGAATGTACTATTAACCCAACTGTAGACCAAGAAACTTGAGTTGAATTCTCTTACAACACAAATGGTAAACAGTGAATCTAAACTCAAGTCAAGGTTAGCCTGACACCAGGTCTCTGCTCTTTCCACAACAGAATGTATTTTTTACAAGAAAATTCTAAGTTCCCCCAGAGCTAAAAAATATTCAAGTTTTAAATAAATATCTCCTTTAAATACATGGTTTCTAAAAGGGTACTTTCAGTGTCCCTAGCTGTTGGATAGATGTTCATATTTTAGTATTTAAGATTTCAGAGTTTAGCCTAATCATCGTGCCATCTGCTATGAAATGATGAGCCCATCTGTCATGATATTCAAGACGGTATCAGATTCCATTTATTCTATGAGAAGACAATGACTTTTGAAATACCAAATTTGAATATGTCTGATTACAACATTGTGTTATGCTTAAGAAATTGCGAAGCTAGTTCCATATAGCTGAATGATAACTGAAGCCTTGGCATTGGTTTGGAGATGACGAGGCAGCCAAATTGGAAAAATGCAGATCCCTAAAGCTGATTTGGGAGTTTGTCAGATATAGTGTGATGCCCCTCGTCTTAGTGACTCTTGGCATTATATCCAACCATACAAGTTCTCTAGAAGTTTTGGAGGAAATATTCTTATAAATAGCATTCTATAAAATATTTTCAATTATATTCCTCATTTAATTGTCATTTAATGTAAGCATGCATTTTTATTTTCAGCCTTATTTTTTCTCTTTATGTTTTTCCATTTCATGTATTTAATTTTTATTTATAAAAGTAAGCCAACCATATTCTAAGTGGAGTTGACAGTCACATGCTTCTAAAAGGAAAATACATGAACTATGGGAAAGTCCTCTTTGGGGACCAGGCTGAGATTAACGTGGATATCAGATGATGCTGCTGCATTCTCTTTTTGTCCTCATCATAGTCGTCATCGTCATCATCATCATCATCATCATCATCATTATTTGGTCAAATGAGCTTGAACAAATGGTTCCTTCAGTTTTAACATGAGTTGATTCATGAATATATTTTAGGCAGGACTGGTAGAAATTATCTTCCCTTCATGCAACCTGACTTTAATCAATCATATAAGGTCATTTAGGTTTTATTTTTTTTTAATTTTTTTATTGTTGGTTGTTCAAAACATTACATAGTTCTTGATATATCATATTTCACACTTTGATTCAAGTGGGTTATGAACTCCCATTTTTACCCCTTATACAAATTGCAGAATTGCATCAGTTACACATCCATTGATTTACATATTGCCATACTAGTGTCTATTGTATTCTGCTGTCTTTCCTATCCTTTACTATCCCCCACCCCTTCCCCTCCCCTCCCCTCTTCTCTCTCTACCCCCTCTACTGACATTCATTTCTACCCCTTGTATTATTTTCCCCTTTCCCCTCACTTCCTCTTGTATGAAATTTTGTATAACCCTGAGGGTCTCCTTCCATTTCCATGCAATTTCCCTTCTCTCTCCCTTTCCCTCCCACCTCTCATCCCAGTTTAATGTTAAACTTCTTCTCATGCTCTTCGTCCCTACTATGTTCTTAGTTACTCTCCTTATATCAAAGAAGACATTTGGCATTTGTTTTTTAGGGATTGGCTAGCTTCACTTAGCATAATCTGCTCTAATGCCATCCATTTCCCTGCAAATTCTATGATTTTGTCATTTTTAATGCAGAGTAATACTCCATTGTGTATAAATGCCACATTTTTTTTTATCCATTCGTCTATTGAAGGGCATCTAGGTTGGTTCCACAGTCTTGCTATTGTGAATTGTGCTGCTGTGAATATCGATGTAGCAGTGTCCCTGTAGCATGCTCTTTTTAGGTCTTTAGGGAATAGACCGAGAAGGGGAATAGCTGGGTCAAATGGTGGTTCCAATCCCAGCTTTCCAAGAAATCTCCATACTGATTTCCAAATTGGCTGCACCAATTTGCAGTCCCACCAGCAATGCACAAGTGTACCCTTTTCCCCACATCCTCGCCAGCACTTGTTGTTGTTTGACTTCATAATGGCTGCCAATCTTACTGGAGTGAGATGGTATCTTAGGGTGGTTTTGATTTGCATTTCTCTGACAGCTAGAGATGGTGAGCATTTTTTCATGTACTTGTTGATTGATTGTATGTCCTCCTCTGAGAAGTGTCTGTTCAGGTCCTTGGCCCATTTGTTGATTGGGTTGTTTGTTCTCTTATTGTCTAATTTTTGGAGTTCTTTGTATACTCTGGATATTAGGGCTCTATCTGAAGTGTGAGGAGTAAAGATTTGTTCCCAGGATGTAGGCTCCCTATTTACCTCTCTTATTGTTTCTTTTGCTGAGAAAAAACTTTTTAGTTTGAGTAAGTCCCATTTGTTGATTCTAGTTATTAACTTTTGTGCTATGGGTGTCCTATTGAGGAATTTGGAGCCCGACCCCACAGTATGTAGATCGTAGCCAACTTTTTCTTCTATCAGACAGCGTGTCTCTGATTTGATATCAAGCTCCTTGATCTATTTTGAATTAACTTTTGTGCATGGTGAGAGAAAGGGATTCAGTTTCATTTTGTTGCATATGGATTTCCAGTTTTCCCAGCACCATTTGTTGAAGATGCTATCCTTCCTCCATTGCATGCTTTTAGCCCCTTTATCAAATATAAGATAGTTGTAGTTTTGTGGATTGGTTTCTGTGTCCTCTATTCTGTACCATTGGTCCACCCGCCTGTTTTGGTACCAGTACCATGCTCTTTTTGTTACTATTGCTCTGTAGTATAGATTGAAGTCTGGTATCACTATACCGCCTGATTCACACTTCCTGCTTAGAATTGTTTTTGCTATTCTGGGTCTTTTATTTTTCCATATGAATTTCATGATTGCTTTCTCTATTTCTACAAGAAATGCCGTTGGGATTTTGATTGGCATTGCATTAAACCTATAGAGAACTTTTGGTAATATCGCCATTTTGATGATGTTAGTTCTGCCTATCCATGAACAGGGTATATTTTTCCATCTTCTAAGATCTTCTTCTATTTCTCTCTTTAGGGTTCTGTAGTTTTCATTGTATAAGTCTTTCACCTCTTTTGTTAGGTTGATTCCCAAGTATATTATTTTTTTTGAGGATATGGTGAATGGAGTGGTTGTCCTCATTTCCATTTCAGAGGATTTGTGGCTGATATACAGGAATGCCTTTGATATATGCGTGTTGATTTTATAGCCTGCCACTTTGCTGAATTCATTTATTAGCTCTAATAGTTTCTTTGTAGACCCTTTTGGGTCTGCTAGGTATAGAATCATGTCACTGCAAATATTGATAATTTAAGTTCTTCTTTTCCTATTTTTATGCCTTTAATTTCTTTCGTCTGTCTAATTGCTCTGGCCAGTGTTTCGAGAACTATGTTGAACAGAAGTGGTGAAAGAGGGCATCCCTGTCTTGTTCCAGATTTTAGAGGGAATGCCTTCAATTTTTCTCCATTCAGAATGATGCTAGCCTGAGGCTTAGCATAGATTGCTTTTACAATATTGAGGTATGTTCCTGTTATCCCTAGTTTTTCTAGAGTTTTGAACATAAAGGGATGCTGTACTTTGTCGAATGCTTTTTCCGCATCTATGGAGATCATCATATGGTTCTTATTTTTAAGTCTGTTTATGTGGTGAATAACATTTATTGATTTCCGTATATTGAACCAGCCTTGCATCCCAGGGATGAATCCTACTTGATCATGGTGCACAATTTTTTTGATATGTTTTTGTATCCAATTCGCCAGAATTTTATTGAGGATTTTTGCATCTAGGTTCATTAGAGATATTGGTCTGTAGTTTTCTTTCTTTGAAGTGTCTTTGTCTTGTTTAGGAATCAGGGTGATGTTTGCCTCGTAGAATGAATTTGGAAGTTTTCCCTCTTTTTCTATTTCCTGAAGTAGCATGAAAATTATTGGTATTAGTTCCTCTTTAAAGGTTTTGTAAAACTCTGCTGTGTACCCATCCGGTCCTGGGCTTTTCTTAGTTGGTAGTCTTTTGATGGTTTCTTCTATTTCCTCAACTGATATTGGTCTGTTTAGGTTGTCTATATCCTCCTGACTCAATCTGGGCAGATCATATGACTTAAGAAATTTATCGATGCCTTCACTATCTTCTAATTTATTGGAGTATAAGGATTCAGAATAATTTCTAATTATCTTCTGTATTTCTGAAGTGTCTGTTGTGATATTGCCTTTTTCATCCCGTATGCTAGTAATTTGAGTTCTCTCTCCTCTTCGTTAGCATGGCTAAGGGTCTGTCAATTTTATTTATTTTTTCAAAGAACCAACTTTTAGTTTTGTCCATTTTTTCAATTGTTTCTTTTGTTTCGATTTCATTAATTTCAGCTCTGATTTTAATTATTTCTTGCCTTGTACTTCTTTTTCTATTGTTTTGCTCTTCTTTTTCTAGGATTTTGAGATGAAATATGAGATCATTTGTTTGTTGGTTTTTCCTTTTTTTAAGGAATGAACTCCAAGCAATGAATTTTCCTCTTAGAACTGCTTTCAATGTGTCCCATAGATTCTGATATTTTGTGTCTGTGTTTTCATTTATCTCTAAGAATTTTTTAATTTCCTCCTTGATGTCTTCTATAACCCATTGATCATTCAGTAACCTATTGTTCATTCTCCAAGTGATGCATGATTTTTCCTTCCTTCTTTTATCGTTGATTTTCAGTTTCATTCCATTATGATCAGATAAGATGCATGGTATTATCTCTACTCCTTTATATTGTCTAAGAGTTGCCCTGTGACATAATATATGATGTGTTTTTGAGAAGGATCCATGTGCTGCTGAAAAAAAAGTGTAACTGCTTGATGTTGAGTGGTATATTCTATATATGTCAATTAAGTCTAGGTTATTAATTGTGTTATTGAGTTCTATAGTTTCCTTATTCAACTTTTGTTTGGAAGATCTGTCCAGTGGTGAGAGAGGTGTGTTGAAGTCTCCCATGATTATTGTATGGTGGTCTATTAGACTCTTGAACTTGAGAAGAGCTTGTTTGATGAACATAGCTACACCATTGTTTGGGGCATATATATTTATGATTGTTATGTCTTGTTGGTGTATGGTTCCCTTGAGCAGTATGTAGTGTCCCTCTTTATCCCTTTTGATTAACTTGGGCTTGAAATCTGTTTTATTTGATATGAGTATGGACACTCCTGCTTGTTTCGGAAGTCCATATGAGTGATATGATTTTTCCCAACCTTTCACCTTCAGCCTATGTATGTCTTTTCCTATCAAATGCGTCTCCTGTAGGCAGCATATTGTTGGGTCTTGTTTTGTGATCCATTCTACTAGCCCATGTCTCTTAATTGGTGAGTTTAAGCCATTAACATTTAGGGTTATTATTGAGATATGGGTTGTTCTTCCAGCCATATTTGTTTATTTATGTTACTAAACATGGTTTGTTTTCCTCTTTGATTATTTTTCCCCCCTTTACTGTCCTACCTCCCACTGTTGGTTTTCATTGTTATTTTCCATTTCCTCTTCCTGTCTGTAATGTTTTGCCGAGGATGTTTTGAAGAGATGGTTTTCTAGCTGCAAATTCTTTTAACTTTTGTTTATCGTGGAAGGTTTTAATTTCATCTTCCATCGTGAAGCTTAATTTCACTGGAAACACAATTCTTGGTTGGAACCCATTTTCTTTCAGTGTTTGAAATATGTTATTCCAGGATCTTCTAGCTTTCAGAGTCTGTGTTGAAAGATCAGCTGTTATCCTGATTGGCTTACCCCTAAATGTAATCTGCTTCCTTTCTCTTGTAGCTTTTAAAATTCTCTCCTTATTCTGTATGTTGGGCATCTTCATTATAATGTGTCTAGGTGTGGATCTCTTATGATTTTGCACATTCGGCGTCCTGTAGGCTTCTAGGATTTGGGATTCTGTCTCATTCTTCAAGTCTGGGAAGTTTTCTCGTATTATTTCATTTCATAGATTGCTCATTCCTTTGGTTTGGAGCTCTATCCCTTCCTGTATCCCAATGACTCTTAAGTTTAGTATCTTTATGTTATCCCATATTTCTTGGATGTTCTGCTCATGGTTTCTTAACAGTCTTGCTGAGCTGTCTATGTTCTTTTCAAGTTGAAATACTTTGTCTTCATTGTCTGATGTTCTATCTTCTAAGTGTTCTACTCTGCTGGTAGTATTCCCCATTGAGTTTTTAAGTTGGTTTATTGCTTCCTGCATTTCTAGGATTTCTGTTTGTTTGTTTTTTATAACCTCTATCTCCCTGTATAGTTGATCTTATGCTTCCTGCATTTGTTTGTGTAATTCATTGTCGAAGTGATCTTTCATTGTCTGATTTTGCTGTCTAATGTCTTCCTTGAGACTCCAGATCATCTGAAGCATGTATATCCTGAATTCTTTATCTGACATTCCATCTGCTGTAGCTGTTACCTCTTCTAAAGTTGAGTTGACCTGCATTGCTTGTGGTCCTTTCTTTCCTTGTCTTTTCATACTGCTTGCGTTTCTTTCTGCTTGGTGAAACTATTGTGTTTTTGAAAATTTTTCCCCCTATATATTTATATTGCTCTTGTATAGTTGAAAAGTCTCTCTTGCAGGGTTGGGCGGCGGTCTGCCTACCTTGCAGGCGCGGGCAGCGGCTCTGCTCTGCCCCTCCTCCAATTGGTGTGATGTGTCTACCATGCCCGAGGACCCTTGGGCCTGTTCTTCCGGTCGGTCGCAGGTCTGCCTACCTTGCAGGCGCGGGCGGTGGCTCTGCTCTGCCCCTACTCCAATTGGGGTGTCGTGACTACCACGCCGGCAGGTCGCTGGGCCTGTTCCGGGCTTGGGTGGCGGCTCTGCTCTGCCCCTACTCCAATTGGGGTTACGTGAGTACCATGCCGGCGGGCCGCTGGGCCTGTTCCGGGCGTGGGCGGCGGCTCTCCTCTGCCCCTCTGGCTTGATGACAAAGTGAGAGAGACTCGGGTGTTTGTGACTCACTTTCTTTACCAGGAGACCAACTGTTTCTGTCGCCGCTGGTATCGATGAAGTTGTCTCCTCTGCCGCTTTCTGATGACATCAGATCTCTGCCATGTTGGTATCCCATGCGAATGGCAGCATTTCGTTCCCTTCGCCGGGTGACCAAAGCAACGGGTGAGTCCTGACCGGCCCTCACAAGCCCCGTCTCAGTCCTGTTGCCACTGCCTATGAGGGCTCGGTTGGTATTTACCTCCATAGTATTCAGCAGGACCCGGACTGAGAAGCAGTTTCCGCAGGTTCTTTATCCCTGGGCCAGAGCAGTTCCGGGAGCCGGAATTCAGCCGCTCCGTGCTCGGTGTATGTTCTGATAGGAGCAGGCTCCAAGAAGCAGTTTCCGCGGGTTATTTAGCACTGAGCCTGAGTAATTTGTCTGCGAGCCGCAGGCGAATGGCAGCCTGAAATTACCCGTTCTATGGCTGAATGAGCTGCGATCAGTCGAAAACAGGGATGGTGACATCAGCTCTCCAAGATGGTGGCCGCTGGCTTCCTCTGTGGTCTGACCAGTGTGGAGAACCGAATTGGACCGCTTCGTTCCCCCGTCTCAAACCCAGAATTCAGCACTGAGTACAGTGATTGCACATCTGGCAGAAGCCCGCGGAAACTGCAGCGCTGTATCTTTGCGTTGCTATCTCCTCGTTTCCCAGCGCGCGACGCAGACTCTAGCCACGGGGCGATTTGCTGAATAAGCAGCGTGACCCTCCGTGCGGACAAATCTCTCGCGTTTGAGCCCCCGTAGCTGATCCTCGTGCGATGGAAATCCTTCCTGTAGGTTTTGGAGCACCCCAATTTTGCTGGAAATTCCTAACAAGATAGCTTTTAGCCGTTCTAACTCATCATTCTCCCGCACAGTGACGCGGTACATGGGGGTAATGCTCTCCCTTCGCCGCCATCTTCCCACTTCCTCATTTAGGTTTTAAAAGTGATTTATAATTCTCCAAACAACACTTTCTCAATTTTCAAGAAAAATTCAATTCTCAAATATGTATGAAACATTACCTGTCTATCCCTACCTATTTCTCCTTATTCTGCTCTATTTTAACCTTGGGTTGAAACTGTTTTGTTTCTGCACATATGGAATGGATTTCTTATGCTAGAATTGTTTCTTCTATAGATCTAAGATTTTAAAGTACTTATATGCATTCTCCCAAATTTCCAGAGGACCAATAGCATGTACAAATTTCTCACAGAGAGGCCTATATGCAGCTAATTTAAGAAATCACATTACTTTCAGAATCTTGGGGACAATTTAGGCACAAACTATTATTACCGAGATAGACCTTTATTAAGATTTAGTGTGGAATACAAGAAAACAATAGACACAAATCATCAGGAAAGAAAAAGAGAAAATCTTCCATGTTTGTAATTTCTCATATCTCAGATCATTTTGATCTATTGAGTTGATGAACAAAGTACCTAAATTTGAACTGAGAGAAATATTTCAAAAGGGGTTTCCTACACTGCCAATTGCACCTTTCTGTCCTTGACCTTGCAGGAGGCCAAGGTAGTGCTGGATAAAGCCCATGACCCCATGGTGTTACTATTGGCAGATTATCTGGTGACTTTAGAAGCATGGCATAAAAGACTCTTGGGGTCTTGTCTCTCTCTGGCCAATCTGTAGCAAAGAACAAATTTAAATCTTAACATGTAGTCAACCCCCACCCCCTTCACTTTTTTTAAAAAAGAACTTTGCTGGATCTCCTTTGTCCTTACAGTGAAATGAGAAAACACTAGAGTTGATGGTGTGGTCTTCATATCCTTCTCCAACACTACTTCTTGTCTCCATTTGCTTCTGTGTTCTATTTAAAAAGCACTGACATGAAGTTCCCTAACACATGCCTTAGTCCTGCTGAAAACCTTTTATGAGCTTTCCATGTCATATAAGAAAAACCTGAGCTGCTTATTCTGTCTGTGTACCACACCCTGCATGATTGGGCTCCTACCAGCTTGTCCAGGCTTCTCTCTTGCTGCTTCCTGCCTTGTCCACCATTTTAGAAATATTCTGTTTTTTTTTTCCAAGTTCTTTTTTCCTGCAAGGATTTTATAAATGCTGTCTGTTTACTTGGAATGCTCTCTATTCTCCTTCTTTTACCTGGCTGATACTTCTCATCCTTCAGCTTTCAGAATATCAATCATCTTATTTTCTATCTCAAAATCTTCTTTTTTTTAAAAAAAAGAGAGAGAGAGAGAGAATTTTAATATTTATTTTTTAGTTTTCGGCGGACACAACATCTTTGTTTGTATGTGGTGCTGAGGATGGAACCCAGGCCGCACACATGCCAGGCGAGCTCGCTACCGCTTGAGCCACATCCCCAGCCCTCAAAATCTTCTTTGATATCTTTCTAAAGACATCAAATTATGTTACTGAAATTATTTTACTCTTTAGATTCTATATGTGGCAAATATTTGTTGAATAGCCTATCTACAATTTCTTTCCAAGATTTCCTTAAATTCTCTCTGAAGTCCTTGCTAAACATCTAGGTGGAAGCTACCCCCCTCTGTTGCATACACAAATGTAGCTTTTAATTGTTGTTTTGACTGTTTTATCAGTCATTGAGATTTCTAAAAACAATTGAATACATATTTGTGCCTAAAAGAACTTGATAAATACTAAGTTCTCAAAAGCTTCTGCTTTTAATAAAGGGAGAAAATGAATTCCACAAGCAAGTTTGATATATATTTGAAGAATTTTGGATATTGAGGCACAAAATATGTGTAAGTGTATAGGTTCAAAGTTGCAGTATAGGAACTCAGGCCAGTTACAGAGTATAGTTTAACAAATCTGGTTGCCCTATATTTACCTTTGTTTTTCTTATTTTTTAAAATGTTATTAACATGTATAAATTGTACATATTGCTGGACTTCAGTGTGGTAGTTAAATGTATGTATACAATGTGCAATGATCACCTCCAGCTGCTCTTTATCTACCCTCCCTCCCCTTTTCAGTCTCTATTCTACATTTAGGTCAATTTTTTTTAAAGTGACTTCTACATATGAGAGAGAAGATGTGGCTATGTTTACCCTTTTTCTACTCCCATCTCCAATCCTACAAAATCCCCTTGGTCCAGGAAGCCCTCTTTCACAGACTCCAGGTGCTGAGGGAAAATGTTTCTTCTGAAAAAGACCAAGCAAATTCACTGTCACCATAAGCCCAGGCAGACCCCAGTGTCCTGTGCTAGAAGCTTTAGACTCCCTCCCTTTCCTGGGTACTGCTTGAGTTTTGGTTATCTCAGACCTTGTTTTCCTCTCTGGTATTTTAGTTAGTTATTGTTAAAGGAATAAACTTAAAAAAGGGCTGCGATTTGTATCAGGTGACCTCTACCTGTACTAGAAAATAATTGAGCCTAAAGTGGAGACTGATTCAAGCAAACCCAAAAAGAGTTACTCTTACACCTACTTCTGTTCCTCCTCCTCCTTCTCCTCTCCTTTGTCATCTTTTTCTCACCTAAAATAATAGCATAAATCATTCCCTAATAGTTTGGGATACTAAAGAAATCAATTATATTAGAGTCCAGAGTTGGGAAAAGAAGAGAAAGGTTCTGAATTTAACACTTTTACCTTTGGAGGGAAGCTTTTACCTAAGGATGCAAGCTGTAGTAAGAACTTCTGGTTTCTGCCAAGTTTCCAAAGACAGAATTCAGTAGCCTGGACATGAGCTGTACCGATTTTAAATCCAGAGAATTGGGCTTCCTGTCCCCTTTTAACGTCTCCGTAGTCTCTTTCATAGTTTAACAAATCTGGTTGCCTTATATTTACCTTTTTTTCTTATTTTTTAAATGTTATTAACATGTATAAATTGTACATATTGCTGGGCTTCAGTGTGGTAGTTAAATGTATGTATACAATGTGGAATGATCACATCCTCATGAGACACTCATGAGACAAAGCGGGAAATACTGAGGATAGAAAACAAATTATAATCAGAAAAACTGGTAATGGTAGTGATGGTGGTGTTTGGGGGTATCAGGGTTTGGGTTTTGAGTATGGAAACCTTCTAAGAGAAAACTTTATTCCAAAGGACATCTTGTCGCTGAGAAGAAAACAGCACACATGAGGGAGGATAGAGGAGGATAAAGGAAGCAACCCAAGTACTAAGTGCGAAGGAACTTGGTTCAGCACCCAACAAAAACCAGGGCTTGGGGTTCTGTCCTTTACCTGCTCAGCACCTGCTGTCACAATTGGCCCAGGTCTCTGCTTAGAGATCCTAGTTTGGGTCTATGTATTGTGTCATCTTGGACAGAGTTATTTGCATTCTTGAATTTTCAATTTCATTTCCTTTTAAAATGAGGCCATGTCTTTTTCATGATCAAAGTTGGTATCAATAGAAACAATGAAAGGAAATAACATTTCTTAGTTGGTAGAGTAACATAAACTCCAAGTTATTAATCTTAAGAAGGAAAAGAACCAGCTAAGTGGCAAAGGGGCTATGTGTGAGGCTGAGTTCTGAAGAAAGAAATTCTGTGCCTGAGGACATAGGGAAGCCTGACAAAAAGATTAAACACACACCCGTGCTTTGTATCATGCTTCCTGGCAGAGGAGGTTAAATCCCAGGGGTAATGACACTAAAAAAAAAAAAAAAAAAAAAAAAACAAGATATCATGCTTCCCTCCTTACTTCCTAGAACTAGTTCCTCTTGTTGTTCCTCTGTCAAAAAGAAAGACCTTGGTAACAAAGAATATCATTTTATCTGAGTGAATTTTTAGTAATTTAGAGTGTTTGGGGTTTTTTAATGCTTAAAATTCTGATCCTTTTTAATAATTGCTCTTATTCAAAGAGAAAAACTAAGAGGAAAGAGGAAAGAGAGAGAGAGAGAGAGAGAGAGAGAGAGAGAGAGAGAGAGAGAGAGAGAGAGAGACCACCTAGTCTTATCGAAAATCTAAAATCTCCCTTATTCCCACAGTACCACCTTCAAAGAGAGGCATCATTTTTTAAAGTTTAATGTCCTAAATTCTTTTCCTTTGAGCTCAAGTACTTTTTCACTGAGTCACTTTCTAAAGAAGATGAACACTACTTCTGGATCTGATTTTAAAAACTAAGATTGTATTTTGGATTTTCTCAAGTTTCACATTAAGGGTAAGAATCTTTGCCAACTACACACAATTACATCCTTTTGTATTTCACAGTAAAAAAGTAATGTAGTTTGAAAAACTTTGTATGACTCATTTCTTTCTTTCTTTCTTTTTGTTAACACTGAAGTTTGGAAAAGAAATTTCTCCACTAATAAATTTGTTCTGTTACCAAATCCACTTCCAACATCCAGATGACTTTCATCTTTTTCCCAGGTCAGACTGTACATTTAGAGGAATTGTACCATGTGACACAAAGCCTAACAAATATAACCCCATGCAAGCCTAAGAAAAAATTATGTTGTAGATATTTTCCATATTTTATAGATGAGGCATTTATGGATCTAGTTCAGAATTATATGGAAAATCCAAGTACCAAATGAGAGAGTTAGAATTCAAACCAAGGTATTTCTTCCTTTAAATCTCTTTATACTGTAATATGTTCCCTTTACCTGGGAATAAAACTAATAATTATATATATTCTAAATGGAGAAAGAGCTGGACAGAAAGTGCTGGGAGTTCAAAGATAAATACTTAACATTCTTTTCCCTTTCCTTAAGGCATTTATCATCCAATAGTGGAGATAGAGGCAGATGTAGTCTGATTATTGTAAAATTCTGTGACAAAACAAGAATATCATATGATATTTACTGAGTATGTTGTGTTTGCAGAGCAAACAGTTATGAGCACTTGTACTGGTTCTTAGGTTAAATGATACAGGAATTCATGAGGGGCATGTTGGCCAGGGAAAGTGAGGAAGTATTCTTATTGGAGAGATCCATGTCTTCATTATAAGAAGGGATACAGTGGAGCAGGTGTCAAAGGATGGGTAAGAATCTCCTGAAGTTATATTTGAGGTTAAGAATATTGGAAGCAAGGTGAATAACATGTGAAAAGGCAAATATGTGTGGAAAAGCTTGGATATTCAAATTTGCCCAAGTAGGGAGGAGGATGTGGGAGAGTGGGATAGGTCCATTTGAATAGATAGGCAGGACTCAGCTCCAGAAAGCCCATGCATGCCATGCTGTATTTGATTTCATCATGTTGACTGTGAAAGGCCACTAAAGGTTTTTAGGGTGGTGAGTGATATGGACACCAGTCCCCATATCACATTTAATGTGGACATTTCTTCTACCCATAAATGCTGGGGTCATGAGACAGAGCTAGAGCCATCGTTCCTTTCAGGCAACTGTGCTGTAGCTACAATACTTGGCCTCTAGTTCTTAGTCCTTGATTGTACCACTGCAGAGTTTGGTGCTTCTATAGTCATGTAGCTCAGGGCCCAACAACTAATGGTTATGGTCCATCTCCTAGAGGCTGATGACAGACCAGCTAGTTCCTTAGGTGACCTAGAATGTGATGGGTGGCAGAAAATCTACACATTTTAAAAAATCACCTACCTTCCAAATTTCCCCTAATAAATAGGAATAAAAGCTTGATGTTCACTCATTCACTTGTTATACAAAAATACAGCCCTAGAAATATTGGTGGTATTCCTCTGTTGCAAATTAGGGATGGCCTCACTTCTACTCAGCTGGCCTAGGTGTTATTTCTTTTGAAGATAAGGGACCAAATAAAAGGCTTATGACATTACCTTTTAGTCCTATTTCTACAACAGGTCTTTCTTATGCTGAGGACACTCATTACTTAGTTCAAGGCAAAATTGTTTATCTGGCTCCAAATTACTCTTAACCATTTTTCCAATTTCAATCAAAGTCTCTTCAGAGCTTGCAGTCTCAGGCAGATGTGGGATCCTGGTGTCACGCAGAGAAGTAGCTTGATTATAATCACGTTCCTCTAATGATCTCATTCTAACTAGGCAGCAGCTTGATGCCCTTATTCCCTTCACAGATTTGCCTTGGAAGTTCAGTTCTACCTCCCTGAATAGATGTCTCTCTTTCTATTTCTGCTTTCTTGCTATTCAAAAAAACTAACGTTCCCTAGTTATTTGGCATCCATGACTTGTGAAACTCCTAACCCTTCAATGGAGAAAGTGAGTCTATTTCTTTCTTCTAGGAAAAATTAGTAAGTTAGTTGTTCTTTCTTTTGTATCAACTTGTTACCAAGTTCTCTAGGGTCTTGCTCCTCTTATAAGTCCACTTTCTTTTTTTCCTTGTACCAATGACATTGAAAACCTGCCATCATCATTCTTTCTGAATCCCATCTTGTCTTATTATTCCGCCAACTTCATTTTTCAAGGCAATTATGATTCCATTATCTTTGCTAACTTGCTACATTATACACATGTAGATTGTTGATGGTAAAGAGATTATGATTTTAATATTTAATTGCTTTTTATAATATGGTATTTGTTTGGAAATAGAACTCTGATGTTGAAGCATTTCTCTATTATATACCAATCAATGAAAGCCAATTAACTACAAAACAAAGCAAAGCAAATCATAGCTGTGATTTTTAGGAAGAAAAGGTATTTTTGTCTAAACCCAGATTACTGATATTCAGTTGTTTAAAATTAGAAGTAGAACATGGGCTCCTTAAAGAGAATCACTACCTCAGAAAACAGTCCTATTTGGAGAATTTGGGGGAATTGATGAGGAAACTCATTCTTCACTAGCACAGGCATTCTAGATATGTGGATTACAATAATATATTCAGGCCATTCATTGATTGTAATTCATTCCATTCAAACATGAACTGATTTACTTTTATAGATTTCCCATTTAAATATGTACTGAGCATCAATCCCATGCCAGGCACTGGAAGTTCAGGTTAAATAAAACATGGCCAACTTCCACCTTCAAGGATCTTACAATGTAATAGAAGTAGCAGGAAAATGCAAAGAGGGCACTTTAGGAGAGGATATCCAAAGTGAGGAGGCCTGTGATCAAAGGACGTGATGATCAGGTTGATTACTGAATAATTAGCTGTAGTATATGAGATAAAGTGAAAGGGAATAGAGATACTATTAATGAATGAAACAGCATGTACAGGAACACAGTCAAAGTTTAGGATCTGCCCGCAATTATTATAGTTCTTCAGAACAGTTCTGTTTAGTTTCAGTATAGTGCTTTAAGATTGAATTAAATGACATGCATAATTCTACTGCTACTCCCTACTACCTACACATACAGTGTTAGGTATACTTATGCTTGACCTCTAAATGTATTTGAACTTTTGAACCTTGGCACAGAGACAGCAAACAGAATGAGGCATTAGAGAAGCTTCAAGTATCTCAGTATGGGCAGAACAAGTGTGAACACAGAGAAGGGGAAGAAAGGAATCTGCAGAAGTGCATGGGAATCTGCACCTAAAGAGGCAGTGATAAAGAATATGAATTTCATCCAGAAAATTAAAGGAAACAATTAAAGCAGCTCAAGCAGAAAACACCAGGGAAGATTTGTCTTATAGAAAGATCATGAGGCAGGAGTACACAAGGTAGATTGGAAGAGATAAAAATAGTGACAAAGATAAATTTTATAAAGAAATTGATTAAGCCAGGCTGAATATTATAAAGGCCCATAAGCAACTATCAAAATAAAGAGAATCTCTCTCTCTCTGAGATTTAAAGAGTATGAAAAATAAAATTTGGCAAATGATTGAGTGGGGGATGGCTTAAAGGGAAATGCAGAGGGTGAAATATATATATATATATTTCATTCATATATATATGAATCCAGTCATCAAAGACAAATATATATATATATATATATATATATATATATATATACACACACACACACACACACACACACACACACATATAGTATATTTTGTATATATGTATACACACATACATATATATTCTGTCTTTGATGACTGGATTTACATATATATATATATATATATATATATATATATACACTTCAAGTGTATATATACATACATGTGTGTATATATATATATATATATATATCACATATATGTGATTATAATGACTTTGATGCCTGGCTTCAAGTATATATACATATATACATTTAAGTATATATTCATATTTAAAAATATGTGTGTGTGTATATATATATGTGTATATATATATATATATATATATATATATATATATATATATATATAGTCTTTGATGACTGGATTCATGTTGGTACCGATTGCTGAAACAGGAAAGGAAGATTAATTGGTAGGAATTTGAAACTTCTCCTTTGTCCTCACCCATCATTCCCTCATCGAGAGA
Organism: Marmota monax; assembly: GCF_021218885.2. Taxonomy (NCBI): domain Eukaryota; kingdom Metazoa; phylum Chordata; class Mammalia; order Rodentia; family Sciuridae; genus Marmota; species Marmota monax. The sequence goes on along the minus strand of NW_026695236.1, from coordinate 2,663,558 downwards.
AAAGTGTTCTGCTTATGGCTATGTTCCCATACTTTTCAACAGGCTGTTAAGGAGATAGATGATGGTATGGCAAATAGTATTAGACTTGTAATTAGATGATCAAATTGGACATAGTATTTTCACTATGTCTCAAGCATCTCACTTATAAAATGAAGATAACAAAATGTTTCTGCTTAACACATATCTTGTTTGAAGATAAATATGTGATGAAAAAAGCAAATGCACTTTTGAGAAGTGCAAAGTGTAAGGTAACATCTAAGTGGTTAATTAAGCCTCTTGGTACATTCGAGTCAGGAAAGTCAGCATTTACCCAGAGGACATCATAAGGGCAGATTTAAAAGCAATGAGAGATATAACAAGACTGCTGCAGCAAAACCAAGAGCAAATGAAACAAAATAAGCAAAATGTAAACTGGTGACATGGAATGAAATCTGAAAGTTAGGACAGACTGGCAGGGAAATAATCTCTGGGAAGTCAGGGAGGATGTCTCTGAGGAAGAATGCCAACTGGCATCACAGCCCTTCCTGTGGACACACAGGCTGAAGGTTTATGCTGCAGGGCCAGTTGTGGGGTTCATGATTCCTCCATATCCAGGATGTGCTGTTTATGAGGAAGCTTGTGAGCAAAACCTGGTAACTGTGACCTGCCCTAGGTAATTCTCAGAGCTTCTGCCTCATTTGGGGTTGGAAGTTGATTTGTGTATGCTGAGCATCTAATGTGACAGTGGTCCTTACATTAGATTCTTCTGCAATCCTCTTCTGAAGCAGATGTTAGTAGATTCCCAAATCAAGCTCCTTCAGAGGTTACTAAAAAATAGGGTAGTGTGATATTAATTAGGATACAGATTAGATGGCTATTACAAAAAGACTTCTCAAATACTGTAACATTAATAAGACAGAATTTGTAATGTTTTTTCTTCTAGAAGTTTCAGTAGGTGATGCAGGGTTGTGTTGGTGGCTTGATGGGGTGAAAACTCAAGCTTCCTTTGTCTTTAGGGTTCATCATTTTGCATGTTTGAAATTGGCTAAAGGCTATAACTTCTGGAAATTCCATTTTGGTCAGTAGAGAACAAAAACAGAGAGGAGAAGGCATAGTCTTTCTCTTTAAGGATAAAACTTAAAAGTTGCATATATTGCTTATTTTAATTAGGCAGAACTTTATCATACATTCCATTTACTTTGAGAAAAGTTGGGGAGGATAGTGATCCATGTGCCCATCTAGACTTACATGCTACAGAAGCAAAATGAAGGAGTAGGTATTGGAAGATAATTTTTGTTTTGTGCTGTAGTGATGAAAGCAGTTGGGACTGGGATTTTAGCAATAAAAATAATGTCCAAATTTATTTTTATGGACATCTTTAAAACTAATTTTCAATATAAAGGGATAAAGTGAAATACTAGTCTGATGAAAAATCTAATTATAGCTCCTGCTGTGCATTATTTAGCAAAGTATAATTTATATACAGTGTAATGCACAAATCTCAACTGTTACAAATAATGAATTTTGAGAAATAAGTATACCAATCCAATCTGCACCCTACAAAGTGATTAGACATTTTCCTTACCCCAGAACGTTTCTTCATGTCCCTTCTCAGTTAATCTCCCAACCACAGGAAACTCTCAATCTGAGTACTCTCACCATAGAATAGTTTGCCTATTGCAGATGTTTAGGGAATAAAATTAGAGAGCACATACTACCTTGCTTCTTCTACTAAAAAAAATGAGTTTTGAGATTCATCTCTGTTATTGTATTATTACATTATGTAAAGATACCACAACTGTTTGCCAACTTTCCTACTGATAAATATTTGGGTTGTTTTAAAGTTTGAACTTCTATGAATAAAGTGATTATGAATGTACAGATATACTTATTTTTCTGGACTTTTTTTTCACTTCTTGAGAATAAACACCCAGGAGTGGAATTACTGGGTCATAGGATTAATGTATGTTCACAAAGAATTTCAAGTGCTTCTACCAGCAATTTATGAGAGTTCCAGTTGTTCTAAATTCTCACCAATATATGCTATTGGCAAATTTTTAAATGGAAACTGTTCTAATGGGCCAGTTGTGTTTTCAAACGGCAAAATCAAATTTTGATCTTTAGCTCACATATTATATAATGTTTTTAACAACCTCTTTTACAGGGCATTAAATAAATACAGAAATAAGTATTGATATATATATATAAAAAAATGATCCTCTGACAAAATTTTTAATAAGAATCGCTCTGCAAGACTTTCCTGGTATAATGGAATGCTTGTAATTGGGAAACTTGGTTCTTGACTCTGGCCCCAACTTTTTCATCTAAAAAGAGGAGATAGCAATAGTCTTGTTAAGGATCTTTGTGAGATCTAAATAAGGTCATATACTTAATTCTAGCATGGTGTCCAACAGAGTAAAGGCACAGTATGTATTGATAGAATCTAAGATTAGGTAGCCATTTATATAATCATGATCCCCATCATCATCATCACCACAATCATTATAGTCATCATCAATACTTTAATTGAAATCATGCTACACTCCAGGAAGCAGTAATAACTTTTATATTCTAATTAAATTCTCAAAACAAGCCTCAACTTCAGCACTACTATTTAAAATTTTCATACAACCACTGATGTTTAGATTCATGTTCTGTCTTGTACCAAATGATTCTTGCTGCTCCGAGCTCTTTATTGGATTGTGGAGCTACTGTTGTACCAAAAGCATGGACAATTGGAGAAGCATCACTTAGTGCAGACTAAAAACCATGAATAGAATATCAGCATGCATAGATACTCCATTTTCTTGGAACCTTATGGAGAAGGGACTCATTCCTAGTGCACAGCTCCATTGTGTGAGCTGTGGCTCATACCAAGTATGCTCTCCACAGTATTCTAAGGGAATTTGGGGCTTGTGCACCTGCTCATTCTTCTGACTACAAATTCTAGCCTGTTACAAGGAACATCCTAAGCTTTTGTTTAAAAACATTGAATGCACCATGTAATAGATGATGAATATGACTCAGAAAAAGGTACTTGATTTGCTCAAGGTTGTAAAGTTAGCAAGCTGAAAAACAATATTCAGATCCAAGAAATGTGAAAGTCTTTATTCTTAAATGCTGCAATAGATACACTCTTAATTGAGTTTTATTTATCATTTAGTTTCAAACCCAACTATGTTTCTTTTTAGTGTACAATCCAGAGCCTTTTTCATGCTATGTGCCTGAGGAGGCCAATGAAGTGATCAAACAATCAATCTGCCCCTGCAGTGGCATGACAGCAGAAAATGACATGAGTCCAATGATGACCCTTAGGTATCTAAGTCATTTTAAAAAGAAAATCTCTATAGCACAATTTTTCTCAAATACTGGAGAGAACACAAATCTGAGTCAGAATCACCATTCTCCCACTTGCTGGCCATGTAACCTGAGACACGTTACATGACCTTTGAAGACTCAGTTTCTTTATGAGTAAAATAAAGATACTGGGTCAGATTAAATCCAAGTGATCTGTTGTATAACATAGTAACTGTAGTTAATAGCAGTGTATTATATTCTTTAAAATTACCAAGGAAATAATTTTTAAGAGTTCTCTCTCTCTCTCTCTCTCTCACACACACACACACACACACACACACACACATGCGCGCGCGCACACACACACACACACACAAAGATCAACATCAATCATCCTCATATGAATGAGAAAATTCATTCATTAATTTGCTCAATGGAGGCATTTCACGTATTCATATCAAAACAACATATTATTACATAACAAGTGTTTATAATTTTTATTTTTCAAATTAAAAAATGATACTGTATCTTCCTCATAGGCTGATATAAACATTAAACCTAATTTATGTTGTCCTATTTTATTGATTCTAAGAAATCACTGATTATAAGTAGTATAGATTATTTTATTCTCAATTGAGAAAATATTAATATAATCAATTAATTATAAGTTGTTATTGATTTTAAAACACACCAGAATTTCAGAATTGCTAAATGTGAAAAATGTATCTTAAACATCAATAAAATTCTGAGAACTACATAAACTCCCTCTAAATAATATCTTCCATTAGGATTGCTATTATCACTATTATCAACACCATGAAAATTCATAAAGATAGCAGAGAGAAATGTTCCTGGAATAAAATGCCTCAAAATATGGTAAGAAAATGATTTCCTGATGCTTTTTGGTACTCTATTCATTGTTAGCTCCATCACACAATACCAGAGACTCACACATTTGCCAACTTTCATACTTGTTTTATTTTATTGTTAGCTATGCAAGCATTAAACCATGATTGATAAAAGAGTTTTCCAGAGGGAATTATGAAAAGGACAGGAGAGGACATCTTCCAATGATAGAAATAAAACTGAGCACCTTTCAGTTACAAATCTTGAAACATATGAATGTCATGTTTGAAGTTGTTACATTCCTCCATTATCATACATGGATTTGGAGCAAAAATACATGGAACAAAAACTCCTCTTCAAAAGTCGAATATTGATGATGGTTAGAGAGAACTTTTATATAAGCTTACTTGTGTTCAAATTTGGAGATTTAATATTTTTTAAATTTATTTTATTTATTCTAATTTGTTATATACAACAGCATAAGGCAATTCAATTCATATTACACAAATTATAAACAATACTCTGTCACAACATTCGAGTTTCTATACATGTACTTAGAGTAATGATATCTGCCTCATTCCACTATCTTTCCAACCCCAATGGCCCCTCCCTTTTCTTCCCTTCCCTTTGCCCTATCTAAAGTTCATCTATTCCTCCCATGCTCCCCTACCATCTCCATTATGAATCAGCATCCTTATATCAGAGAAGGCATTCAGCACTTGGTTTTTTGGGATTGGCTTACTTCACTTAGCATTATATTCTCCAAATCCATCCATCTACCTGCAAATTCCATGATTTTATTTTCTTTTAATGCTGAGTAATATTCCATTGTGTATATATGCCACATTTTCTTTATCCATTCATCTACTGAAGGGCATCTAGGTTGGTTCCACAGTTTAGCTATTTGAATTGTGCTGCTATAAACATTGATATGGCTGTGTCCCTGTAGTATGCTGTTTTTAAGTCCTTTGGGTATAGACTGAGGAGAGGGATAGCTGAGTCAAATGGTGGTTCCATTCCAAGTTTTCCAAGGAAAAAATACTGCTCTCCATATTAGTTGAACCAATTTGCAGTCCCACCGGCAATGTGAGAGTATGCCCTTTTCCTCATATCCTCGTCAACACTTGGTGTTGTTTCTGTTCTTAATAGCTGCCATTCTGACTGCAGTGAGATGAAATCTTAGAGTAGTTTTGATTTGCATTTCTCTAATTACTAGAGATGTTGAATATTTTTTCATATATATGTTCATTGATTGTATATCATCTTCTGAGAAGTGTCTGTTTAGTTCCTTGACTCATTTATTGATTTGGTTATTTGTGTGTGTGTGTGTGTGTGTGTGTGTGTGTGTGTGTTAAGATTTTTGAGTTCTTTATATATCATAGAAATTAGTGCTCTATCTGATGTGCCTGTGGTAAAAATTTGCTACCATTCTGTAGCCTCTCTATTCACTTCAGTTATTATTTCTTTTGCTGAGAAGAAGCTTTTGAGTTTGTATCAGTCCCATTAATTGATTCTTGATTTAAGTCTTGAGTATGCTATAGGTGTCTTATTAAGGAAGTTGAGGCCTAATCCAACATGATGGAGATTTGGAACTTCTTTTTCATCTATTATGTGCAGGGTCTCTGGTTTAATTCTTAGGTCCTTGATCCACTTTGAATTGAGTTTTGTGCATGGTGAGAGATAGGGCTTAATTTCATTGGGTTGCATATGGATTTCCGGTTTTCTCAGAAACATTCGTTGAAGAGGCTATCTTTTCTCCAATGTATGTTTTTGGCACATTGTCTAATATAAGATAACTGTATTTATGTAGGTTTGTCTCTGTGTCCTCTGTTGTACCATTGGTCTATCAGTATATTTTGGTACCAATACCATGCCATTTTTGTTACTATAGCTCTGTGTATAGTTTAAGGTCTGGCATAGCAATGTGACCTGCTTCACTCTTCTTGCTAAGGATTGCTTTAGCTATACTGGGTCTCTTATTTTTTTTTATTGGTTGTTCAAAACATTATAAAGCTCTTGACATATCATATTTCATACATTAGATTCAAGTTGGTTATGAACTCCCAATTTTACCCCAAATACAGATTGCAGAATCACATCGGTTACACATCCACATTTTTACATAATGCCCTATTAGTAACTGTTGTATTCTGCTACCTTTCCTATCCTCTACTATCCCCCCTCCCTCCCCTCCCATCTTCTCTCACTACCCCATCCACTGTAATTCATTTCTCTCCTTGTTTATTTTCCCATTCCCCTCACAACCTCTTATATGTAATTTTGTATAACAATGAGGGTCTCCCTCCATTACCATGCAATTTCCCTTTCTCTCCCTTTCCATCCCACCTCATGTCTCTGTTTAATGTTAATCTTCTCTTCCTGCTCTTCCTCCCTGCTCTGTTCTTAGTTGCTCTCATTATATCAAAGAAGACATTTGGTATTTGTTTTTTAGGGATTGGCTAGCTTCACTAAGCATAATCTGCTCTAGCGCCATCCATTTCCCTGCAAATTCTATGCTTTTGTCATTTTTTAGTGCTGCGTAATACTCCATGGTGTATAAATGCCACATTTTTTTTATCCATTCATCTATTGAAGGGCATCTGGGTTGGTTCCACAGTCTAGCAATTGTGGATTGTGCTGCTATGAACATCGATGTAGCAGTATCCCTGTAGTACGCTCTTTTAAGGTCTTCAGGGAATAGTCCAAGAAGGGCAATAGCTGGGTCAAATGGTGGTTCCATTCCCAACTTTCCCAGGAATCTCCATACTGCTTTCCAGATTGGCCGCACCAGTTTGCAGTCCCACCAGCAACGTACAAGAGTACCCTTTTCCCCACATCCTCACCAGCACTTGTTGTTGTTTGACTTCATAATGGCTGCCAATCTTACTGGAGTGAGATGGTATCTTAGGGTGGTTTTGATTTGCATTTCTCTGACTGCTAGAGATGGTGAGCATTTTTTCATGTACTTGTTGATTGATTGTATGTCCTCCTCTGAGAAGTGTCTGTTCAGGTCCTTGGCCCATTTGTTGATTGGGTTATTTGTTATCTTATTGTCTAATTTTTGGAGTTCTTTGTATACTCTGGATATTAGGGCTCTATCTGAAGTGTGAGGAGTAAAGATTTGTTCCCAGGATGTAGGCTCCCTATTTACCTCTCTTATTGTTTCTTTTGCTGAGAAAAAACTTTTTAGTTTGAGTAAGTCCCATTTGTTGATTCTAGTTATTAACTTTTGTCCTATGGGTGTCCTATTGAGGAATTTGGAGCCCGACCCCACAGTATGTAGATCGTAGTCAACTTTTTCTTCTATCAGACAGCGTGTCTCTGATTTGATATCAAGCTCCTTGATCTATTTTGAATTAACTTTTGTGCATGGTGAGAGAAAGGGATTCAGTTTCATTTTGTTGCATATGGATTTCCAGTTTTCCCAGCACCATTTGTTGAAGATGCTATCCTTCCTCCATTGCATGCTTTTAGCCCCTTTATCAAATATAAGATAGTTGTAGTTTTGTGGATTGGTTTCTGTGTCCTCTATTCTGTACCATTGGTCCACCCGCCTGTTTCGGTACCAGTACCATGCTGTTTTTGTTACTATTGCTCTGTAATATAGTTTTAAGTCTGGTATCGCTATACCGCCTGATTCGCACTTCCTGCTTAGAATTGCTTTTGCTATTCTGGGTCTTTTATTTTTCCATATGAATTTCATGATTGCTTTATCCATTTCTACAAGAAATGCCGTTGGGATTTTGATTGGCATTGCATTAAACCTATAGAGAACTTTTGGTAATATCGCCATTTTGATGATGTTAGTTCTGCCTATACATGAACAGGGTATATTTTTCCATCTTCTAAGATCTTCTTCTACTTCTCTTTTTAGGGTTTTGTAGTTTTCATTGTATAAATCTTTCACCTCTTTTGTTAGGTTGACTCCCAAGTATTTTATTTTTTTTGAGGATATTGTGAATGGAGTGTTTTTCCTCATTTCCGTTTCCGAGGTTTTGTCAATGATATACAGAAATGCCTTTGATTTATGCGTGTTGATTTTATATCCTGCCACTTTGCTGAATTCATTTATTAGTTCTAGTAGTTTTTTTGTAGACCCTTTTGGGTCTTCTAGGTATAGAATCATGTCACTGCAAATAGTGATGATTTAAGTTCTTCCTTTCCTATTTTTATGCCTTTAATTTCTTTCGTCTGTCTAATTGCTCTGGCCAGTGTTTCGAGAACTATATTGAATAGAAGTGGTGAGAGAGGGCATCCCTGTCTTGTTCCAGATTTTAGGGGGAATGCCTTCAATTTTTCTCCATTGAGAATGATGCTAGCCTGAGGCTTAGCATAGATAGCTTTTACAATGTCGAGGTAAGTTCCTGTTATCCCTAGTTTTTCTAATGTTTTGAACATAAAGGGATGCTGTACTTTGTCGAATGCTTTTTCTGCGTCTATTGAGATGATCATATGGTTCTTATTTTTAAGTCTATTGATGTGGTGAATAACATTTATTGATTTCCGTATATTGAACCATCCTTTCATCCCAGGGATGAATCCTACTTGATCATGGTGCACAATTTTTTTGATGTGCCTTTGTATCCGATTCGCCAGAATTTTATTGAGGATTTTTGCATCTAGGTTCATGAGAGATATTGGTCTGTAGTTTTCTTTCTTTGAGGTGTCTTTGTCTGGTTTCGGAATCAGGGTGATGTTGGCCTCATAGAATGAATTTGGCAGAGCTCCTTCTTTTTCTATTTCCTGAAATAACTTGAAAAGTATTGGTATTAATTCTTCCTTAAAGGTTTTGTAAAACTCCGCTGTATACCCATGCGGTCCTGGGCTTTTCTTGGTTGGAAGTCTTTTGATTGCTTCTTCTATTTCATCTATTGTTATTGGTCTGTTTAAGTTGTGAGTATCCTCCTGACTCAGTCTGGGCAAATCATATGACTTAAGGAATTTATCGATGTCTTCACTATCTTCTATTTTATTGGAATATAGGTTTTCAAAATAATTTCTAATTGTCTTCTGTATTTCTGTAGCGTCTGTTGTGATATTGCCTTTTTCATCGCGTATGTTAGTGATTTGAGTTCTCTCTCTTCTTCTCTTCGTTAGCATGGCTAAGGGTCTGTGGATCTTATTTATTTTTTCAAAGAACCAACTTTTAGTTTTGTTAATTTTTTCAATGGTTTCTTTTGTTTCAATTTCGTTGATTTCCTCTCTGATTTTAATTATTTCTTGCCTTCTGCTACATTTGCTGTTGTTTTGCTCTTCCTTTTCTAGGGCTTTGAGATGAAGTGTGAGCTCATTTATTTGTTGGCTTTTCCTTTTTTTGAGGAATGACCTCCAAGCGATGAATTTCCCTCTTAAAACTGCTTTCATTGTGTCCCATAGATTCCAATATGTTGTGTCTGTACTTTCATTTATCTCTAAGAATTTTTTGATTTCCTCCTTTATGTCTTCTGTAACCCATTGATGATTCAGTAACATATTGTTCATTTTCCATGTGATGTAGGATTTTTCCTTCCTTCTTTTATCATTGATTTCCAGTTTCATTCCATTATGATCAGATAAAATGCATGGTATTATCTCCACCCCTGTAAATTTACTGAGGGTTGCCCTATGGCATAATATATGGTCTATTTTTGAGAAGGATCCATGTGCTGCTGAGAAAAAAGTGTATCCACTTGATGATGGTTGATATATTCTATATATGTCAGTTAAGTCTAGATTGTTGATTGTGATATTGAGTTCTATAGTTTCTTTATTCAGCTTTTGTTTGGAGGATCTGTCCAATTGTGAGAGAGGTGTGTTGAAGTCACCCATAATTATTGTGTTGTGGTCTATTTGATTCTTGAACTTGAGGAGAATTTGTTTTATGAACATCGCAGCACCATTATTTGGTGCATAAATATTGATAATTGTTATGTCTTGTTGGTGAATGGTTCCTTTTAACAGTATATAATGTCCTTCCTTATCTCTTTTGATTAATTTAGTCTTGAAGTCAATTTTATTCGATATGAGGATGGCCACCCTGCTTGCTTACGAGGACCGTGTGCGTGGTATATTTTTTCCCAACCTTTCACCTTCAGCCTGTGTATGTCTTTTCCAATCAGATGTGTCTCCTGGAGGCAGCATATTGTTGGATTTGTTTTTTTAATCCATGTTACCAGCCTATGTCGCTTTATTGGAGAGTTTAAGCCATTAACGTTTAGAGTTACTATTGATATGTGGTTTGTACTTCCAGCCATGTTTGATTATTTATCTTCTTTTTTTTTTAAATTTAGTTTGTTTCTCCATGGTTAGCTTTCCCCCCGCCCTCTGTCTTTATAGAGGCACTTCCCACTGATGGTTTTGGTTATTGTTTTTCATTTCTTCCTCGTGTAGTGTTTTGCTCAAGATGCTTTGCAATGCTGGTTTTCTGGCTGCAGATTCTTTTAGCTTTTGTTTATCATGAAAGATTTTTATTTCGTTGTCGTACCTGAAGCTTAATTTTGCTGGATACAGAATTCTTGGTTGGCATCCATTGTCTTTCAGTGTTTGAAATACGTTGTTCCAGGATCTTCTCGCTTTCAGCGTCTGTGATGAAAAATCCGTTGTTAACCTTATTGGTTTACCCCTGAATGTAATCTGCCTCCTTTCTCTTGTAGCTTTTAGTATTTTCTCTTTGTTCTGTATATTGGATATCTTCATAACAATGTGTCTTGGCGTTGGTCTACTGTGATTTTGTGTGCTCGGTGTCCTGTATACATCTACAATTTGTATATCCATTTCCTTTTTTATTTCTGGAAAGTTTTCTGTAATTATTTCATTCAGCAGGCTACTCATTCCCTTGGTTTGAATCTCTGTACCTTCTTCTATCCCGATGACTCGTAGGTTTGGTTTTTTTATGTTATCCCATATCTCTTGGATGTTTTTCTCGTGGTTTTTAACCAGCCTTTCTGAGTTGGCTAGGCTCTTTTCAAGATGATATATTTTGTCCTCATTATCTGATGTTCTGGCTTCTACTTGCTCCACTCTGTTGGTGATACTCTCAATTGAGTTTTTAATTTGGTTTATCGTTTCCTTCATTTCTAGAATTATTGTTTGGTTTTTTTTTTATAATCTCTATCTCCTGATAAAGATGCTTAACTTCTTCTTTTATCTGTTTATGTAGTTCATTTTCAAAGTGTTCTTTCACTGTTTGGATTTGCTGTCTCGTATCTTCTTTAAGGTTCCATTCCATCTGTCTAAGGTATTCCTTGAGTTCTTTATATGACCATTTTTCTGCTGACTCTAGGTCCTCCTGAATATTTAGGCTGTCCTTCATTGTTTGTACTCCTTTTCTTCCTTGCTTTTTTATGCTGCTCATGTTACTTCTTGTTCTGTTTGACTGCTGAGTTTCTGTTTACTCTTATAGATTTATTTGATGCTTGGGAGGAAAGATATTAGAAGGGAAGGGAAGAAGTCACTAAAGAGAATGAGAGTAGGCAGGTAGAATTCAAGGAAGGGGGAATAAGAAAATTGAAAAGAAATGAAAAGACAAAAGAAACAAAAATGACACAGATTAGATAATAAAGAAAGAAAGAAAAGATGAGAAAAAAAAATTTAACAAAAATAATAATGATAATAAAAAAATGAAAATTTAAATTAAAAAAAAATAATAATAAAATAAAAAAAATTAGAAACATTGAAAAAAAGTTAAAGAACAACAACAAATAAAAATTGAGAATGAAAGAAAAAGAAGAGAAAAAAAAAGATAATAATAATAATAATAAATGCAGTCCTAGAGTTCTATTAACTTCTCTTCCAGTAGGTGGAGCTGTGCCCACTGGGCCAAGCTTCTCCTCTCAATAGGTGGGAACCATTCACTGTGCAGCAGCTCTTTCTCCTAGTCTGGGCGGGTCTCCAATCCTGAGTGTCTAGGGCCTTGTCTTGTGTTTCCTCAAGCCAGGCCGTGCTCACCTGTGGCGCTCACCACAATACTGGCTACACGACAGGTCTGCTGCTCCTGGGAGCCCTGTTTTCATGAACACCTGGGCTCACTCTCCCTGTTTGCCTCCCTCAGACCCTAAGTTTGTAGAGCTTGGGGCTGAGATCCCCCAGCGAATTTGCTTGCCCTCCTGTAGCCACGCCCCCGGTAGCTGATGCAAGAGCCCTCAGTTGTCAGCACTGGTGGGAGCGGTAGCTGGGAGTTCCGCGCCGCGAGTCCCGCGCCACTCCTGATTCCCTCGGTCTGGTTATTGCGTTCACAGGAGAGCTGGGAGTGGCCCTTAAGGTTTCCCCGCTGTGTGGAGAGAGATGACTAGGGGATTACACACCTGTCGCGCTGGTTTCAATGCAGTTATCTCCTCCGCCCGTGACGCCATTTCTCTGCCATGGTGGTTTCCCATGCAAATGGTGACCGTTCGTTCCCTTTGCCGGGTGACCAATGCAACGGGTGGGTCCTGACTGTCTCTCCCAATCCCCGTTTCAGTCCTGTGGCCACTGCCTATGAAGGCTCGGTTGGCTTTTACCTCTGTAAGTTCCTAAGGGCCAACCAATTATTTCAGTGGGATCGTTAGTGCTGAGTCACACGAAGCAGGCGAACCGGAGCTTAATTTCCTCCAATTCGGGCTCTGTGTGTGTGTTCTGAGGGGCCCAGCCTGTACACCCCAGATCCACGTCAGCTCAGCATTGCCTAGTGATCCTGAGCAAACAGCATTTAGACAGTTTACGGCTCCCTATGCCCGCGCAGTTGAAGATGTCAGAGACTTGGTCTCTCTGCGCCTGCCACCATGTTAGATCTCCTCAGTGATATTCATGTTGCCATTACAGCTTCCTGGCATAAGCAAGTTCTTGGGATTATACAAACTGCTGCTTCTGTTTCCAGTCCAGATTTCTAGAAATGAAACCCTGCCGCCGTCGCCTCCGTCTCTGGGCTGCGCTCACGAGCGCTGCGCTCGACCGCGACCGTAGCAGAGCCGCCCTGGCCTCCGCAGCTCTTCAGCCTGGTGCCCGGCCCCTGGGGCCCAAGCAGCTGCCGCCGCGGCTCTCCGTCCCCCTCCTCCGGAGCACGGGTCCCCTGGCAGGGTTGTGCAGAACGACCCCAGAGCAGGCTCTGCCTGAAGGTGCAGCGGCGAACAGGCCACCGAGGCGCTCGAGGCTGCAGTCCAGCCTTTGGAGGACAGGGCTCGGCACGCAGCCCAGCTCCAACCTCTAGGTGCTGCTGCCGGACAATGTATACAGAGCCATCAAGACAGCAAGCAGAAAGCAAATGGCGGCTCCCGCGGAGTGGATTTTCGGCACAGAAACCGCAGCCCTGCCAACAATCCCAATCCACAAACTCTCCCTGTATAAAAAATATTCAAAAAAAAAAAAGAAAAAAAAAAGAAAAAAAGGCGGGGCGCACTGAGCTTTCTTTGCCTCGGGTACTTACAATCCACTGCTGATTACACACTCAGCTTCTCTGCCCAGAGCGAAGCGCCCGCGGCTCTGAGCAACCAAGCGTCCGGGAGCCAAGCGTCTGTTTTTCGATCTCTTTGTTCTTCTGGCTGCTTGGCAAAGTGGTTCGCTACAGATTAACGGTGAAAGGAGCTCTAACAGACTGTGCGAAATCTCTATTGAAGCCGCTGCTCTGAGCGCCACGCTCAGCACTTCAGCAACCCCCGTACGCAGCGGCCATCTTCCCGAGGGGAGGCTTTTCATGCAGGTCTTGTAGCTCACGGGAGGCAGGGAGGCTAGGCTGGTCCTGGGGTGGACTGTCAAGGGACACAGGGTAGCCAAACTAGGAAGCTGCCCGCCCCCCTTTTTCCTGGGGAACACGCACAGCTCCCCAGATAGGCCTCCCTCACACCAGCCCAGCTTTTCTCAGGCTGAGGCACCTCAAACACCTTCCTGTCTTGTGGGTCTCTTATTTTTGAAGATGAATTTTATGACTACCTTTTCTAATTCTATGAGGAATGTCATTGGGATTTTGATTGAAATCACATTAAATCTGTATAGTGTTTTTGGTAGTGTGGTCATTTTGACAATATTAATTCTGCCTATCCAAGATTAAGAGAGATCTTTATTTCTTCTAAGATTTTCTTTAATTTCTTTCTTTAATGTTCTGTTGTTTTAATTGTACAAGACTTTCACTTCTTTCATTAAGTTGATCCCCAAGTATTTTATTTTTTTTTATTTTTTGAGGCTATTGTATTGGGGTAGTTTTCTTTGTTTCTCTTTCAGAGGATTTGTCACTTATATAAAGAAATCCCCTTGATTTATGGGTGTTGATTTTATATCCTGCTACTTTGCTAAATTAATTTATTAGTTCTAAAAGTTTTCTGGTGGAATTTTTTGGGTCTTCTATATAGGATCATATCATTTTCAAATAGTACTAATTTAAGTTCTTCTTTTCCTATCCATATCCCTTTAATTTCTTTAACCTGTCTAATTGCTCTGGGTAGTGTTTCAAGAACTATGTTAAATAGAAGTGGTGAAAGTGGGCATCCCTGTCTTATTCCAGTTTTTAGAGGGAACATTTTCAATTTTTCTCCATTTAAAATGATGTTGGCTTGGGACTTAGGATGGATAGCCTTTATGGTGTTGAGGTATGTCCCTGTTATCCCTATTTTATCTAGGGTTTTGAATATAAAGGGGTGCTGTATCTTGTCAAATGCTTTTTCTGTGTCTATTGAGATTATCATATGATTCTTATCTTTAAGTCTATTGATGTGAGGAATTACATTTATTGATTTCCATATGTTGAACCAACCTTGCATCCCTGGGATGAACCCCACTTGATTGTGGTGAATATCTTTTCGATATGTTTTTTGTATTCAATTTGTCAGAATTTTATGGAAAATATTTGTATCTATGTTCATTAGAGATATTGGTCTGAAGTTTTCTTTCTTTGATGTGTTTTGTCTGGTTTTGGAATCAGGGTGATATTGGGCTCATAGAATGAGTTTGGAAGTATTTTCTCTTTTGCTATTTCATAATATAATTTGGGAATTATTGGTATTAGTTCTTCTTTAAAGGTCTTGTAGAACTCACCTGTGTATCCATCTGGTCCTGGGCTTTTTTTGATTGGTAGGTGTCTGATGGCATCTTCTATTTCATTGCTTGAAATTGATCTGTTTAAATCGTGTATATCATCCTGGTTCAGTTTGGGAAAATCATATGACTCTAGTAATTTGTCAATGCCTTTGATATTTTCTATTTTATTGGAGTACAAATTTTCAAAATAATTTCTAATTATCATCTGTATTTCTGTAGTGTCTGTCTTGATGTTTCCTTTTTTATCACGTATGTTAGTAATTTGAGTTTTCTCTCTCTTTCTCTTCATTAGCATGGCTAAAGGTATATCAATTTTATTTATTTTTTCAAAGAATCAACATTTTGTTTTGTCATTTTTTTTAATTGTTTCTTTTGTTTCAATTTCATTGATTTCAGCTGTAATTTTAATTATTTCCTGTCAACTGCTTTTAATGTTGATTTTTTTCTTCTTTTTCTAAGACTTTATGTAATATTAGGTCATTTGTTTGTTGACTTTTTCTTCTTTTAAGGAACAAACTCCATGCAATGAACTTTCCTCTTAGTATTGCCTTTATAGTGTCTCAGAGATTTTTGATATGTTGTATCAGTGTTCTCATTTACCTCTGAGAATTTTTTAATCTCTTCTTTGGTGGCTTTTGCAACCCATTGTTCATTCAATAGCATATTATTTAGTCTTTAGGTATTTGAGTAGCTTTTATATTTTATTTTATAATTGATTTCTACTTTCATTCCATTATGATCTGATAGAATGCAGGGTAATATCTCTACTTTTTTGTATTTGCTACAAGTTGCTTTGCAGCATAATATATGGCCTATTTTAGAGAAGGATTCATGTGCTGCTGAGAAGAAAGTGTATTCACTTGTTGATGCATGAAATATTCTATATATTTTGGTTAATTCTAAGTTATTATTTTTTTATTGAAATTTATAGTTTCTTTTTCAGCTTTTGTTTGGAAATCTATCCAGTGGTAAAAGGGGTGTGTTAAAGTCACACAGAATTGTTTTGTTGTTGTCTATTTGACTCTTGATCTTAAGAAGAGTTTGTTTGATGAACATAGATGCTCCATTGTTTGGGGCATATATATTTATAATTGTTATGTCTTGTTGATGTATGGTTCCCTTGAGCAGTATGAAATGTCCTTCTTTATCTCTTTTCATTAACTTTGGCTTGAAGTGCACTTTATTTGATATGAGGATGAAGTCCTCTGCTTGTTTCTGCAGTCCATGTGAATGATGTTTTTTTCCCAACCTTTCACCTTCAGTCTATGGATATCTTTTCCTACGAGATGAGTTTCTTGGAGGCAGCATATTATTGGGTCTTTTCTCTTTAATCCAATCTGCCAGTCTATGTCTTTTGTTTGGTGAGTTTAGGCCATTAACATTGAGTGTCATTATTGAGACATGATTTGTATTTCCAGCCATTTTTGTTTATATTTGTTATTTAACTGTCTAGTTTTCTCCTCTGATTAGTTTTTCCTTTAGTGTAATCCCTACCTCTGCTGATTTTCATTGTTGTTTTTCATTTCCTCCTCATGGAATACTTTGTTGAGGATGTTCTGTTGTGCATGCTTTCTAGCTGTAAATTCTTTTAACTTTTGTTTATCATGGAAGATTTTTATTTCATCATCAAATCTAAAGCTTAATTTTGCTAAATATAAGATTCCTTGGTTGACATCCATTTTCTTTCAGAGCTTGGTATATGTTGTTCCAGGACCTTCTAGCTTTCAGGGTCTGGGTTGAAAAATCTGCAGATATCCTAACTGGTTTCCCCCTATATGTAATCTGATTCCTTACTCTCATGGCTTTTAAGATTCTCTCCTTATTCTGTATGCTAAGAAGTTTCATTATAATGTGACTTGGTATGGATATTTTGTGATTTTTTACATTTATCATCCTGTAAGCCTCTTGTATTTGGTTTTCCTTTTCATTATTCATGTTTTGAAAATTTTCTGATATTATTTCTTTGAATAGTTTGCTCATTCCTTTGATGTGGAGTTCTAGGTCTTCCTCTATCCCAACCAATAACTCTTAAATTTGTTTTTTTTTATGTTACCCCATATTTCTTGAATGTTCTACTCATGGTTTCTTATCATCTTCACTATTTTATCTACATTTATTTTTGAGATTATATATTTTCTCTTCATTGTTTGAGGTTCTGTCTTCCAAGTAGTCTAATCTGTTGGTGTTGCTTTCCATTGGGCTTTTAATTTGGTTTATTGTTTATTTCATTTCAAGAATTTCTATTCAGTTTTTCTTTCAGAACCTCTGCTTCCTTACTGAAGTAATCTTTTGCTTCCTATATTTGCTTTTGTGGCTCTTTATTGAAATGATCTTTTGCTGCCTGTATTTACTCTATTATATCATCCTTTAATTCACAGAACATTTTAATTATGTACATCCTGAACTCCTTCTCTGTCATGTTTTCTGTTGTTCCAGCTATGGATTTTGAATATGTAGTATCCTGATTTGTTTGGGCAATTTTTCCCTCATATTTACATGTTATTCCTGTGTAATTCCTTCTAGCAGTGTGGATCCACAAGGTTACCATTTTTTATGCTTTAGGCTCATATTGCCCCTGTAGGGTTCCAATACCTCTCCTTTGAGGGGAAGAACAATGTTAATAGATCCCAGTACAACCAATATACCACCTTAGACCAAATAGTTGCTACTAAGGCGTTTACAGTTTTTTCACAATATACAGAAATAGTGAGTTCAATTAGTTTCTACAATATAAACAGTAGGTTTGCAAAAGGGTTTACAGTTTCTGAGGGTGGACAAAGAACTGGGGGTGAGATCTTGAGGGGGTAGGAGGTGAGTATATAGGATTATTAGATCTTAGAAAGTGTGAAAAAGGAATCTAAAGAAGATGGTTAGTAGAAGGGGAAGAGAGAGGAAGTGATTTTGAGGAGACAAGTAAGTGGAAAGACAAAAGAGTATATAAAACAAACACAGAATCAAATTGTGAAATATGATATATCAAGAACTATGTAATGTTTTGAACAGCCAACAATAAAAAATTAAAAAAAAAAAAATAAAACAAACACAAATAAATATTCAGAAAAATAAAAAAGTGTAAACATAGGAGATAAATGAATATACAACACAAGAGTAATATACTATTCAGACATCCCAGTCCTCAGTATCCTAATTCATGCAAAGTACTTGGTTTCACAAATTTTGGGGATATGAGAGCAGGAAAATAGAGAGGGAGGGAAAAAATGTTTTGAAGGAAGAAATGAGGATTATTTTGGTTGGAGTTTAATATCTTTCCTACTTCCCTTCTCATCCAATAGGTGATGTTTTCTATTATTTGCTGGTATCTCCACCCTCAGGATATTGAAGGTTACCAGGGTGGGAGTGTTAGTCTTGGGTTCAGGGCACCTGGAAGTGGAGTATGGCACCAGTTGGTCCAGATAGAAGACTGCACCTTAAAGATCTCATTTGGGGCCCCACTTGTGTGATGTGGGTGCCAGGTCTTATGTCCTTATATCGCCTATAGACCTCATAGTTCCTGGTATCTAACTTAGTCTCTAAACTATATCTCACCATCTCCCTCTCTGCTTCCTAATCAGGACCTTTCTCTAGAGGTCTTGTGGGTTGTGCTCTAGGGCCTGCAAACCTGTCTTGGAGAGTTGTTTTGTATTGGGCAGTCACTGTGTAGGTTAGTGACAGAAAGAGAGAGGAGCTGGGGACTATGGATACCTGCCCAGCCAGTGTTCCAAGCTGGGAGTTGCCACAACTAAAGATGGTGATGAATGTCCCAAGATGGAGGCAGGAGCTTTCAGTGATGGAGTGTCAGGTCTGGTGGGGGCCGGGCAGTGGTGTTGGGTGATGTGTTCAAAGATACAGATAGTACCCAGTGTGGGCTCCATGGGTGTCAGTGGGGTTGACCTGGACCTGCCTGGGCTCCGTGCTGGGTTGGTGGGGTTGTCCTTGTTTAATATATTTTAATGTGTGATCTTGGGCAACACACTCATCTTCTCTGGGCCTCAATGCTTTTAGCTGAGCAATAGCATGACACCAGTTATGTTTTTTAGTTGTTTAAATAGCCTCACCACATGCAATTTCTTATGTTCCGTGTCTTGTTGTTGTTGTTGTTGTTGTTGTTTTTGTACTAACTTCCATTTACACTTAACTTCTTTGTTCAAGTATCTCTTTCAGAGGAATTTATAGAGAAGCCACAAGTAGTTCTCTGTTTAGGACCTCATTATTGCAATTTTAAAAATTGGTTTATAAAAATTTGCTTAATGTTTTTCTCCACCACTAGATTATGGGCTCTGTGATATTAGAAACCATGTGTACTTTGTTTTGTCCCAAACCCCCACCACCACCTGCAGCACAGAGTAGGTACTTTGTCATTTTTCCAAACTGAATGAATCAATAAAATGGTGGATGAACAAATGAAGTCAAATGCTTAGCCCAACAAGCATGCAAATGGTAATTTGCATTACCATTGTACTATTGTAAATGCCATTAACTGAATGCCATTTTTATGAAAACCTTTGGAAATTCTACTTTATCTTCTTGCTTTATTGTTGTGCTGCAGTCATTTTTGCTTTGAGCCTGTCTGCCTGGGTCTTAACTCTAATTTCAGGATCATTTGGAACCATATGGCTGTAGGAAGGTTTCTGACAAAGTTGGGTATTGTAGGTTAGACTGCCACAATCTATATCTATTTCACTAAAATTTTGGTGAATATTTGTTTCTTTAGAAATTAAGGGGATATTCTGCCGTGACTGAGAGCAAGTCAACAACTGCTGTAGAAATGCCAACACCTACAAATATCTTCCAATTTTCCATGAAGCCCAGGTGACAGAAAAGAGCAACAGTCTTTGTTTGAAGATTTGCCTGGGGAAAATCACAGCCATTTTCAAGTGCACTGAATGAGTGGTTTTGTAAGAATAAATGAGAGAATCTTAATGGAAGCACAGTCAGGCAGAGCACTTTCATCATGGTAATCTCTGCCAATTCCAGTCATTATTCTCAGGGTACAGCCTGTTTCCACATGGCAAAATATGTGTAGAACGAGCTGGGAAAACACTGTCAGAAACAATGCATCCTGTTTCCCTTTGTATGGAGTGAGCATGCAGAGACTCGTTTTTTTTTTTTTTTTTTTTGGTACCAGGGATTGAACTCAGGGGCACTTGACCACTAAGTCACATCCTTGGTCCTATTTTGTATTTTATTTAGAGACAGGGTTTCACTGAGTTGCTTAGCACCTCACCACTGCTGAGGCAGGTTTTGAACTTGCGCTCTTCCTCAGCCTCCTGAGCCACTGGGATCATGGGTGTGTACCACCAAGCCCTGTGCATGCAGAGACTCTTAATCAAGGCTTTGGCACTAATTTGGTTTTGATCTTACATGGTGCTTTTAAAACCTACCTTTGATTCTGAAGTAAAACTATGGGTTTAAATCTCCATTCCTTCACTTATTAGATGTCTCCAATGCTAGGTTCAGTACCCATGTTATAAGTGCTTCTTATAACCATAATGTAACCCAAATTTATTTAGATATTTCACAGTGATAATGCTCAAATTGGAATTTTAACCAAGGTATATCTGATTTGAAAGCCCATATTCATATTCTGTCCACTACACAATGATATTCTGTCAAGGAGCACTATTAACTAAAACACCTAAGTGTTACACATTACAAGCAAAATGGAAGACATATTTGTGACAGAACTTTTACTGTCCAAATCCACAGTGTTTGGATTTAAAAAAATAAATGATAGAGTGCTCTAGGTACTGAAATCAGACAACCTTTATTTCTCCAGCATCTATCTCCAGGTGTGGCAGATCATGAAGATTGAGTGTATGCTGTTATAATGATGTTGACAGTGGAGGGAAAGAAATTAAAAGAAGAACAAACTGAATGGGAAAATGTCCACTGGTCTTAATGTTTAGCTGCTTCTCTTGTTATTTTGGTATATTTTCCAAGTCATCAGATATTTTTGCTTGTTTCCCTTCATGTTCACTGTTTTGTCAACATCACAGATGTGAACACACTTTCCAGATGTTAACATGCTGACTGACACATGATTGTGCTGCATGTAAAAGGATTCTGCTAGGTCATTATACTTTTCTTAATGCAATGTGAGACTGTTTTTTTGTTTTGTTTTGTTTTGTTTTTATTTTTTTGGCAACTGCCATCATATTTACCAGGTCAATTTGAAATTTATTGTTAACTGAAACCTGAGAATGTTTTGAGTGAAACTCCAATATCCTGCACATGCATAATTGACTTTTTTGAATGAAAACTCAGAACTTGACAACTAGTTGTTTTGAGTTATTCAAGGATAGATAGTTTATTGAAAAAAGGTTGAGTTTTAAGAATTGTTTAGTTGATGAAAGAGGAGGTTGAACTTAAATGCAGATAGAAAGCTCTTGTCTGGTACAGAGTATCTCCTAGACTAGACAAAGAGTTTTGTAAGTAGTATTAGGTCTAGAGGATCGACTTGGCAGAGGAAGGGAGATTGCTTGAAGGAACATCCAGCAGGAGAAGTGGAAGATCTTAGATAAAATATGTGCTGCTATAAAAAATAGCGTTAAGGCTGGTGATGAATGGAAGAAATGAACTCTGGAGGAACTTGGAGTCACCACACTATCCTATCTCCCTGAATCCCATTTGGGAATATTTCCTATACTGTACCCAGAAGCACCAAACAGAGCCTACAGCAAGAGCTTTTCTGTGTCCAATAAATTGGAATGTCTACCTTCATCAGTTTAAATAAGGATAAACTACCTTGAACAATCCAAGCATGATTCAAGGGCAGCATTTCTCCTATAAGTCCCATATATTGAGGACAATTCATAATTACAGGGGACGCTAGAAATAGGAATCCTATTGTGGCACTACAGAGTATTTGAACATTCAATTAATGCCTTTTGCATACTATGCCTAGTGAGTCTCAGCAGTTAATAGCTAACATACAAAGAATAAAGCCACTTGTCACATTTTTAAAATATTCCATTTCTTTCCGACTGCTTTGTGGTTTTCTACTCTAAAAGCCAAGATTTATCCTTACCGCCCTTTCATTCTCCTTCTTTTCATCCATTCTAAAGAACTAATTTTCTTAGTGCCCTGACATCATTTCTGCCTGAATTTCTTTCTGGAGGGAATTTAACAAAGTATTTGTTTCATAGCCTTAAGATTTGGGTAGAGACACTGTGATAAGTGGATTAAAGTTAGGAACCCAACTTAAAATGTATTTAAAAGAAATGATTATTGAGCCCATCTGGCTGCAGCTATCACAAGCCAAAGCTGTTCTTGCTTTCAACTGCTTAGAATATTATTATTGAAAAAAAAATTATAATAAAAACAAAGTATTTAGTGATTTCAGAAAGATTAAAGGAAATAGAGTTCCCACCATGCTGCCATTAACAGGTCTTCTGAGAATAAAATTATTTTATTAAAGCTGCCCTAGGAAACACAAAGGATTAAAGGATTTGGATCCATTGGTCTCTGGAGCAGGGGATGGGGGAGAAGGATACTGGTGTCCTCACAAACTGAGACCCTGCAGGGGCTGCACAGGGCTTGTCATTGGCTGATTATAGGGCTGCCTTTAGGGGTTAGGAATTACCTCCTTTGTCTGAAGGAGTCTACAATTCTCATCTGGTAGTTGAAGAGGGCCTGTTTCCTGATCCAACTGGGAGGTTGTTCTCAGATTGAAGGGGCATCTGAGAATGTTAAAAGGACAGGAGAAGAGCAGTAATATTATTCTTACACATGAGCTGTTCTGTCTGTATCAATGAGCTATTGAACACTGATGTCTACACTGGAGCATACATTTTTTTCTACTAAAGCCATAGCTATAGAAGAGAATGGTAAAGGGTGATCTCCATAAATTAGAAAGGAAGAATCCTATAGATAAATAAGGAAAACCTTTTTATCCATTATATCTCAAGTCCAAAAGGAATAAATTTGCAAGTACACAAATAAGTTTGGGTTAGATTTGGAAAAGCAAGTCCCTTTTCTGGAAATGATTACATGAAAAAAAAATGTCAGAGGTTGTAGAATCTGGTAAAATGCCTATTCCTTGCCATTTACACTCCTGATTTTTTTCCCTTGAACTTTCTTTGCAGGCAGTTTAAGCTAAAAAAGTGATTTTTTTTTTTGGTCAAGAAGTAAAAACTCAGTGGTTTATTCTTAGAGGTACAGGTGATTAGAAGGAAAGCCATTTAATTTCTGCTCTCAGTATAACCCTTTCATTATCTCTTTGAATTTATTGCCTCTACTTAAACAGGTGAATATGGTAAAACTGCCACGAGTTCCAGATTCTGTGGGTACTTTGCTTTCACTTTAGTTAGCTGAGGATTCACCAGGGGGCTTGGGGACATACTAGCAGTAGGTCACAAGTGAGATTGAGTAGCAAGACTGTAAAAATAAAGATGAGGACCTGGCTGTCAAAGGGATCATGATTTTTTACATTAATTGAAAACTTTTAGGGGAAGGAGCAATGCTCAAATCAAGGAACAGTGATTTCATGTTCATGATGAGGGAAAAGGGAATAACAATAATTTTAGTGTCCAGTTCCAGAAATAAGATCCCACTGCCAATCAACCCAAGGACATCTAGTAGGAGTTGTTTTATCACCAAGTTCTTCATTATTGTGTCTTTTTATTTTGAAGTGAAAACAAAATGTTAAGAAACAAGGAAAAAAAATACTTCCTAGTATACTTGAAGGTATGCCTGTATGCTGAAACTATTTGAATGCAGCTTGAGTTTAATTTGGTCACATTCTTCATCCACACAAATACCAGAAACAAAAAATTTAGCATCCTTTACATTCTTAAAATTTTTAATTTTAAGCTTTACTTATTTTTAAGTCTTTTTATGTCCTGCTCCCTTTTCCTATGAGAGAACTTCATTGTTAGGAGAGCTGCTGATACAAATTTAAGAGTCTCAAATCAGGATGGCTGCTTAGAAAGTTATTAATTCTCCCTTTATGAGGCAAAATTTTATTAGGTCAAATGCATAGCTAATATCTCCTCTCAGTTTATTTCCTAAGGTTGTATCTGGGAGATGTGGTGTCAGTCTGACCTGATTCATTAAAGCAACTCATAGGAACAATTTTGGGGGGTATTGGCTTCATGCCTAATTCCTGAAGGGCTTGTGCAATCAGTGTGCTCTAAAGTTATTATGAAGAAGAGTTGGTGGCTGTCATTCCTTATTTCTTGGTGGCAGGACTCCCTATGTCATTCCCTCACTCACGTCTTCCTTCTTTCCTCTTAAAGAAATGCAGATAAGTAGACACTCACTGAATAAGAAAATCTAGAATGAGTTCACTGCTGCTCATCTTATGGCTCCTGGGAACTACTGGAATAGAACAACAAGAAGAAGCCAAACAGAAACTGACCCCTCTTTCACTCCCTCCCTCAGTCCAGATATGCCATCTTTCCAACTCATCCCATATTTGATACCTTTTTGAACCTGGATATAGAAAATGTAGAGAAATTCTAGTTTTCAAATCTTCAACTCCACATCAGACTTCTGCCTGTGGCTCACACCCATTATCCATTACTAGAAATTTGATGATTTCACCCACAGGACCAATCTGTTGGCTCATTTATGATATTTCTAAGTATAGACAATCTTACATTAAAGCACTCATAGCACTGGGTTGCATTCTTTTATTAAATTGCTTTCTTTCCTAGAATATTATGGACTACTTGATGGAAAAGAACGTGCCTTTTGCATATTTTTATGCCTAGTCACTAACAGAGTATCTAAATGTGTAAACAAGGTAGGTTCTTGTTACTTCCAAATAGATATTAAATGCATAGATAATTGCATGAATGGCTGAGTGGATGAATAGACAGATGAACTGATGGAAAGAAAGGTGGATATCAGACTTCTCACTGCACTGAAGTTTAGCATTTCAGAGAGGTGAGGGGAGAGAAGGTGTTCCGGGGTTCTATGTCTCATTGGTTAGATTTCATACTCCAAAACATGCCTCAAGATTCTGGAGTTTAATTTTTCTTTCCCAGTCAGGATTCTTGATCTATACTACCTAAACTAACTGGGGTAGGAAATCATCTTTGTTTTGTATCTTTCTGTTTACCCTTGGCTTTGCTGACTTGTCTGAGTCTAGATTTCACCTATTTAAGTCACACTATTTCTGTTTCATCCTGTCCCTCTCCCATAAAATTCAGAAAGTGCCATCATCCTATGAAATGCTGTACTAGACCAGATTACTGATGTAATGTCTCTCCAAGGCTCTAGTGTGAGAAATGCTTTCTATCTATCCATCTATTTACCAACTTTTCATCTTTTCCACACCATATAATGTTAAATGAGTATTATATTCTAGATACACCATCTATATTTGTGTGCTAAGGATACAAATATCATATCTAAACTAAGCCTGATATTAATATAAGTTTAGCATGTACTAGAAATAGGCATGTAAATTGGTCAGTCTAATAATGTATTACAATTTGGGTGTTAAGATGGAAGTCTGTACAGAGCATGCTGGGAGTTCAGAAGAGAGAATAATCAATACTGCCTAATGGGAATGCAGGGAAGCTTCCGCTGAGCTAATGAGGAACTGCAAGTGAATCAATATAATTAGAGGTTAGAACACTGGGGAAAGGAAACAAGCTGAGTTTGCTACTTGGTCCACATCATAGCTTGACCTTTCTTCAATCCTCTCCTGCCTTCTTCTCCTTTCTTGAATCAGTGTTGCCTCAAAGGTTCTTCCTAAGAAACATCTTGCATGCTCAATTCCATCTCACAGTCTGCTCCCCTGAGAAGACAACTCCCACCTGGGGAAGATTTCTGTAGGAAATAAAGATAAACAAAACAGGAGAGTAGCATGATGATAACCGTGATCTGGGAGGATCAATTTTGTAACAATTTGGAGATAATATTTAATAGATCAGCTCTTAGGCTATTGCCATAGTCTACATAAGGGTTGATAAGTGCCTGAAGTTAGAAAAAAATGAATGGGGAAGAAGGGAAAGAAAGAGAAACTGTAGGGAGAGATTGATCATACATCCAGTAGGGAAAAGACATTAGAAAAGAGTGAGGCTCCCTGAGATAGAGACCTCATGAAAAATGAAATCCAGATGGCCCACGTTGGGAGTGAATGCTTGTAGGATGTCCCTGTGAAGAGGGCCAACACACACAGATAGGTCTGGATCTCAGCAGAGAGGTCTGAGCTGGGAAGGGAAACATGGCCACCCTCATCCTATGTGTGAAGACAAATGAAGAGAAAGAGGTGAGATCACTTAGGGAGAGTCTTTAGTGAGAAGAAAAGACAGCTATGGACACAAGCAGAAGAGAAGCTAATGAAAGGGACTGAGGAGGAATCCTCAGAATTATAGAACAATAGAAATTTACAGAATGGTGGGCAATGGTGTTAGTGGTTAAGTAAGACAAGGACTGAAAAGTTACTTATATTTGATAAAATTAACCATTTATTCATCATCTATTTTTTCAAGGTAAAGAATAATTAAGACAGGATAATGCTAGGTGCTACTTCATAGTAACTGCAGTCTGCTAAGGAAAAAATACAAATAAACAGACACTCTCTATGCAGTCTGATAAGAAATTGGATGAAAGTGCTTATACAATACCAGGGAGAAACTGGGTTAAGATGGGGGATTGGGGGCACTGCTGAACCAATCTAGTCTTCTTAGAATGAACTAGTAGATGAAAAGGTTCTTGGGAGGTGAATAGGCTTTTACCAGGAAAAAAGAAAAGCAGCATTCAGGGAAGGATCAGAGGTAGGAAAAGGCCTAATTCAAAATCAATGGCTTATTATTTCCTGTGAAAGAATGGCATTGAGTATTTAAAGCACACTCTAAAGTTTCAGCAGCTAGACAACTCTCTGCAGCTTCTGTTCACTCTTCACTGCAGGATAACCTCCAGTGCCATTTTCTCTAAACTCAAATCACACAAGTCACTCCTCATCCAAAGAGGTCCAAGGAGTAAAGGATTCTTCAGAGTTCATTGGCTGAAGTTGCTGCTTGCTCTAAGGCCTGGTAAAGAAAATTTTATTTCTAACAAATGTAGACTTTATTTCTCTACAGCCCAGGAACTAAAACTTTGAGCTTGGAAAATAGTGCTCCTTCCCAAATTACATTTTTAATGCTACTTGCTCACCTTCTTTAAAAAAGTAACAGCATTTTATTTCTAAGTGTGTAGTCATGCCCTTTGCTTTCATATATGATTTTATTATCATACATATAGGGAAGACAATATGACCTACATGCAGGGAAAAAAAAATTTAAAAACCTTGCAGTTCCAGATCCCAGAAATGAGCAATTTAACAATTTGAAGACTTTTTCCCATTATATATCTTATGGGTATATTCCTTCATATTGAATAAAAAAGGATGGTTAATGGGTCCCAATTATGGCTTTTCCAAATGGAAAGATCACTCCATGAAAGTATTCTGTAGAAACATTCTAAACATTCCATCCAAGCTTTTGTCTCAGAGCAGAGAAAAAAATGGAAGTGAGGACAGACCTGAATGGAGATTACAGGAAAGTTCAAACTCAAAGGCTAAAAAGACACAGCCAATTAGAAGGTCACAGGCTCAGCCAATAGTCTTGGTACTTTTCCACTACTTGTTTAACATAGATTTTTAACCAATAGCCTGGTTATTGTTTCAATACCTGTTAATCATAGACTTGGACCAAAGGTCTTGGCACTTTTCCAATACCTGTGTAGCATAAATTTTGATCAATGCCCCTACTCAGAAGCTATACAAGCCCCTAGACTAGAACTGTGGCAAATTGCTATCTGGTCCCTTCTCAGCTGCTGAGACCTCTGTTTCTTTGTATCACTTCAAATAAATCATCTCCTTTCACTCTTGCCTGCCATTGTTGAGTGTGAATTTCATTCTTTGAATTTGCAAAGTAAGAACCTGGAAAAAAATGGCTGTGAGCTGCTGGGATCTTGGTACTAGAGAGCATAGCCTGCCATTAAGAGCTGAAACATGTCACTGCTTAGTAGTGGAGAAGAATCTGGCTTACCAGCTACAACCCTTGTTGCTGACACTGGCAGGCATCCAATGCTGTGATTAGCTGCCAACAAATGAAGGGGATTTATAGGCTGCAGAGGCCTGCAACCTATGCAGACCTCACCCACCAGCAAAAGCAGAGAATCTAGTTTCATCTGAAATTCTGGTTTCAATATTGAAATTATACATACAGTTTGTATTTTCCTTTTTTATTTATAGAAATGTTGTCCTATGATACAATCTTCTCATTTCTGAATGATCAACTTAATTTTTCCATTAAGTGATGCCCCTCCATGTCAGCATTTCATCTTTTCAACTTTCCTTAGAGAAATTTCCCAAAAGCCCATCCTTCCCAGTATGATTGAAATTTGTAATCTTGCACTCTTCTCTATATTTTCACTGGTTCTCTCCATAGACCCTAGAGACCCTAGATACCTCTTATTTTTATTTTTATTTATTTTTTATTGGTTGTTCAAAACATTACAAAGCTCATGACATATCATCTTCCATACATTTGATTCAAGTGGGTTATGAACTCCCATTTTTTACCCCAAATACAAGTTGCAGAATCACATCGGTTACACATCCACATTTTTACATAATACCATATTAATGACTATTGTATTCTGCTACCTTTCCTATCCCCTACTATCCCCCCCTTCCCTCTCATCTTCCTAGATACCTCTTAATAGCACACAGGTTTGTTGGTGAGGTTGTTTTCGAAAAACTCCACATCTTTTTCATTTTCTTACCCAATAATTAGCCTGACAAATGATAGACTTGTATTATATATCTGTTGACTTAATAATGGCTCGAGTGACATAAAACAATGTCATCTTTTATAAGCCTAAGTGGCAAGCCTTGTGCCAAGGATATTATCTACTTCATTGCTATTCAGCATCACAGTCCTCAGTTTTGTAGATAAGCATTAGTATCCCACTTTTCAGATGATAAACTGGATGTTTAATTTGGATGCTAAGTTATAAACATTTTTAATTATGGAGAGTTATCTAAACTGGGTGAATCACTTCAGTAAGACCCCAAATCTGCTTTCCTCACATAATTAGAAGGTTAATGCCAGTCTTCATGGGAGCTATAAAACTGAGCAAAATATGAAGGTTGTCCTCTAAAAGTGATCAATAGGACAGATGAAAAATGTATAACTATAAGATGATGATTAAATAGATCAGAAAAGGGCATTTTCTTCTGGGTGGGGAGGGCTATTTTATCACTGGCATTGTTCAAAATTACTGTTATATAGTGATAATAAAATAGTAGATAGTCTTTAGTTTGTTAGCTTTTAATCTTCTGCAGATCATACATATACTAATTGTGTGTACCTGTACAGATGGTTCTGACCTATCACATACCTTAGTATGCTCCGTATACATCAAAATATTATTGATTATAGTGTGTCATATTTGGCAAGTATCAAGAAAATACAGTGAGAGTGAACAACATTATCTCATATTTTAAACAAACATCACAATTTACATCTTTTGTTCCACTATTTGAACATTATATCTTTGGGCCAAAGACAATGAAAATAGGAGGCTCGTGCTGCAAAGAGGGCACAGCAGTAGGCACTTCTAAGATTAATTTAGGATAGTGACTTTTGCAATCAGATAATGGGAAACATTCACACATCCTGGGGCAGCATCTGATTATCTCTCAGCTGTGTCCTCTTAGAGGCATTCAGGGCCTTCCAGTAACATGTCATTATATATTTGAATTCTTGTCCTCAAATACCCTGACCATATTTATTCCAAAGTAATAAGAATAATCAATACAATTTATAAAGCATTCACTTCAAGATAGACATTAATTTGTGTAGATTATCTGACTTATCCTGAAAGAAAACTTCTGGAAAATTAAAATAGTTTCTACATAATAGATACTAAGTAATGGGCCAACCCACTTACTGCCCAAATCTTTGTATTTGAACTTTAGGCATTTAATGCCCATATCTTTGCTCTTTCCATCTTGCCAAGCCCCTTCTTCTTGCTCCTGATATCTTCTTGCAGTGAGCATTATTCTTGTTGAACATCTATTCTCATTTATTCAGCTAAAAGCATCTGATTTTTCTATAGAGTAACTGTGTCTTTACTATTAGATACACTTATAGGGAGCCTGTCAATCAAAGTGTATTATCTCCCACACCCTGTCACCATTCTAATATAGAGGTGGCCAAAATGATGTCAATCAATAGCTCTGAATCTAGATTTTTTTTTCAAATTTGAGAACAATGGCATAGTATCTAGTCATTGGTGGAATTTATTCATCTTTGTAATGAAGCCCTAAAGAGGCTCTTCTTTAGTTTCTACAATCTAAATCTTTGAGTTGCCTTTGTTCTGATCTTCCCTGAGCCTTGTTATTCGGGGTTTTCTTGAACTCAGTGACCTTTACCAAAGATTTCTACTAAATTAATTTTGGGCATAAATTAACCAGAGTTAATTATTGGATATATGTTGCTTATAACCAAAGCATCTGAACAATGTAACTTAGTGGTAGAATTCTTGCATAGCATATCTCAGTGAGGCCTTGGGTTCAATTCCCAGCACAACAAACAAACAAACAAACAAAATGGCAACCAACATATTCTCTGTTTTGTTTATTTAAAGCAAAATAAATTTACTTTAACATTATAAAAGATATATATGACAAACCCAAAGCCAACATCATACTAAATGGAGAAAAACTGAAAGCATTTCCTCTAAAATCAGGAATAAGACAAGAATATCCACTTTCACCATTCTTATGCAATATAGTTCTTGAAAGTCTAGCCAGAGCAATCAGGCAAGAAAGAGAAATTAAAGACATGCAAATATGAAAAGAAAAAAAAAATCAAATTATCTCTGCTGATGACATGATTCTGCATTTAGAAGACCCCAAAAACAACTCCACCAGAAGACTTTTAGAGCTAATGAACAAATTCAGGGAAATAGCAGGATATAAGGTCAACATACAAAAATCAAAAGCTTTCCTATACTTTGAAAATGAATCTGCTGGGATAAAAATTAGGAAACAATCATTACAATGCCCCCCCAAAAAACAAACAGAAAGAAATTTGGAAATGAATCTAACCAAGGAGGTGAATGATCTCTATAATGACTATGGAACACTGAAAAAAGAAATTGAAAGATGGAAATTGAAAGATGGAAAGACTTCTCTTGTTCTTGGAACTGAGAAATAAAATTGTCAAAAGGGCCATATAGCCAAAAGTAATTTACAGATTCCATGTAATCTCCCTCAAAATACCAATGACATTCATAAAAATAGATAAAACAGTCCTAAAATTCATATGGAAAAATAAAAGACTCAGATAATCAAAGCAATATTGAGCAAGAAGAGTGATGTTAGAGATGTCACAATATCTAATCCCTACTTATACTACAGAGCTACATTAACAAAAACATTATGGTATTGGCATTGAATCAGATGTGAAGACCACTGTAATAGAATAGAAGACACAGAGATAAACCCCATCTAGATTTAGTCACAGAAACAGAAGATGCCAAAAATATACAGTGAGGAAGAGCCTTTTTAAAAATGATTCTGGGGAAAGTGGATATCCAATGTAGAAGAATGAAGATAGATTCATATCTCTCACCCTGTACAAAAATCAACTCAAAATGAATCAAAGACCTAGGAATTAGACCAAAAGCTTTGTAACTGTAAGAGGAAAATGTAGGGTCAACACTCCAGCATATTGGCAGAGGATTTGATTTCCTTAACAAGACCCCCAAAGCTCAAGAAATAAAACCAAGAATGAAAAAATGGGATAACATGAAGTTAAAAACCTTCTCCACAGCAAAGGAAACAAGAGAATGAAGTGAAAGGCCACAGAATGGGAGAAAGTATTTGCCAACTACTCTTCCGATAGTGAATTAATATTCAGAATTTATAAAGAACTCAAAAAAATTAATACACACACACACACACACACACACACCACAAACAACCCAGTCAATAAATGGGCAAAGAATCTAAGCAGACATTTCTCGAAAGAAGAAATACAAATGACCAACAAATATATATATATATAAAGTTCAACATTTTTAGCAATCAGGAAAATGCATATTGAAAGCACACGGAGATTTCATCTTGTTTCATTTTGCATGACAATCATCTGGAATACAAGTAACAATAATTACTGTTGAGGATGTGAGAAAAATGGTACACTTATATATTGTTGGTAAGACTTCAAATTAGCACAACCACTTTGGAAAACAGTATGGAGATTCATCAAAAGACTAGGAATGAAACCACCATATGACCCAGCTCCTTGTTATTTGTCTCAAAGAAATAAAATCATCATATTATAGTGGTATATGCATACCTGTGTTTACAGCGGTGCAATTAAAAATAGCAACTTTCTTTCTAGATGTTCAAAAACAGAAGTATAGACAGGAAAATATGTTATATATACACAATGTTGTTTTACCCAAAGAAGAATAAAATGATGTCATTTGCTGGTAAATGGGTGGACTAGAGAAAGTCATGCTAAGTGAAATAAGCCAGTCTCAGAATGTCAAAGATTAAATGTTTTCTCTCATACATAAAAGATGGAGTAGGGGGTTAAAGGAATTGAATAAAGGATGAGGGACTCATAAAAATAGAAGGGAGATCAATGGAATAGAGGAGGGAACTTGAAGGGGAGGGAGGAGGTATGAGAAAGCACTGGGGAGTGAAATCTACCAAATTACTCTATATCCATGTACAACTATACAAATCTTGCTTTTACATGTAATTATAATGCACCAAATAAATATTAATATTAATAATAGAAGGGAGATCAGTAAAGTAGAGCATGCAGATCAGCAGGAGGAAAGAGATGAGGGAAATGGAATATACTGGGGAATGTTATCAATTTGTTATGAGCATATACAAATAGGACATAATGAATTTCATTATTGTGTGCAATTATAATGTCCCAACAAAAATACTGGAAAAAAAAAAAAAAAACAAGACAAAATGTATTACCTAATTCTTATGGGAACACTTACTTTGTTTCATGATAGACTCTTGTTCTGATCTCTTCTTATCTTGGAACAAACCATTGGTGAGAGTTAGGGAGCTTCTGTAGGTTACTATGACATAAAGAGAACAAAGGATCATGTGGTCTCCGAAACGTATTGCTGACTTACAGAATCCCATTGTACAGATGGGAAACTGAGAAATAAACAAGAAAAAAGATCCTGTCAATCTTTCATGGTGAGTTAATAGACAACCTTGAACCATTCACCAATCACTCTGATACATATGTATGCTTTGGCCATATAATTGCATCACTTTAAATGTCTCTTTAGAATACAAAGACTTCCGATTTTTAACCAAAGTTTGCTTTTCTTCTCCCAGCAACTTGTTTTTTTTATAAAATGAGACTGGTTGAGTTATGTTATATGCATATATTAATCTAGCATAATGAAACTCATTTTTATGTATAATTATAATGCACTGACATTTTTAAAAATCTTAATTTAAAAAGCAATTCATAAAACCAGTATGGTAGATTTAGCAATTAAATGGATTTCCTTGGTTGTGAAATTACAGAACATAGAGGACTGGGCTTAGAGAGGCTTCATCTCTCTTTGAAGACATCATGAGCATTAAATGACATGTATGTCTGGTTCTAAGGATCAACTTATGATTCTAATCCATGTGATAAAGGTAATTTTACCTATGACTAGAGTCCCATTACTTCTTATCAATCTGTTATCTTGGAAGTATTTTACTTACTACTTTACAGAAATAAATTGAAAATATAACATGACAGAGAATAATTCATTTGTTCACCCATTAATATATGTATACATTCCTTCAGTTAGGACATATTTAATTATTGAGTGTTTTTCAAGATGGGTAAAAGATGAGAAAAATAAATGGTCCTTTTCCTTTACCTCAGAGGGCCATCATGAAGGGAACATGCATGAAATCATTCATTTCCTAAAGTGGTATATGCTGCCTGTAGTTGAAAAAAAAATCTCTGCTCTGGACAATATATATATATATATATACCTATATATCCTGACATTATTCTTAATGTATTCTCTACCATTTGGAATTATATATTATGCCTATTTAATTATCATCTTTTTATATGACTTACACTGAATTGTAACATAAATGAGGGCAAGGATTTTGTTTGGCTCATCTGTATTCCCAGCAGTGAGAATCTTGCCTGGCACCAAGAAGATACTTAATAAAATGGATCTTACCTAGAAATTATTGAGGTTTCAAGACAAAGAGATGATGAAAATATGTCTTAAAACATAGGTTTGAATTTAAGAGTAATGTGGGTAGGAGTAGAAGGGCATGCCAGGCAGCTGCATATTTCAGAGAACAACCTAGCAGAAGCATGGATGGGGAGTGGTGGTAGACAGAGACAGAGACACGGACAGAATAAGGGGGCGAGAGGGAAGGAGGGAGTAAAATTAGTTGAAGAAACACTGAATTATATTTCAGGTTAGCAGAAACTTGTAGTATGTGGAGGTATGTAATAGCTGATGAGACATGAAAGGTTTCTTGGGACTGATTAATGAAATTTCTATTTGAATTTCTTAAAACCAGAAAATCCATGAAAGGTTTTATGAGAGAAAAGTGACAGGATTAGAGGCTACTACGATAGTGTGGGTAGAAGATCATAAAGATTTGGATCATGGCCCCACTGAAAGTGAGGAACAGAAAATGAAAATTAACAACTCAGCTTTCAATGGAGCTTAATTTACATGGACTACCTCATATGCAGCATTTTATTCACTGAAAGCATTAAATGCTACTAGGCACACCTGCTTCTTAACTTGAGCATCACTCAAGAACAGAACTCAAGCCAAGTAAAACACAATTTTCTCGGTATGGGACTTCAGGTAAAAACAAGTGAGCACAGCAGTTCCTAATTGCAAGACTGGTGACTTTTTACCAAGGTGGGGAGATCAATTTGAAATAACAACAACAAAACAGGATGCATTCTGTGGCAGAAGTCCCTCCAAAGGAAATCTGACTAAGGGGAGGTCTGCAAATAGGAAGCTACATTAAAAAAAACTTAAAAACAAAACAAAACAACAACAACAAAAAAACACTTCCAAGTTTTTAGGAACAGAAAAAGAACTCACCATGTAAATGACTTTACATTTCTAATTTTTAAAATATTTCCCAATTTTGGGGGCCTGGGGTTGTGGCTCAGCGGTAGAGTGCTCGCCTAACATGTGCAGGGCTCTGGGTTCAATCCTCAGCACCACATAAAAATAAATAAATAAAATAACGGTATTGTATCCAATTTCAACTAAAAAATAAATAAATAAATATTTTCCAATTTTGTAATGGGATGGGGTGTGAGGAGCCACTCTGAATGATTCTCATCTTCCATTTCAGAGCAGAGAGGCTTTGACCAATACTACATCTCCTAGTGACTTGGACATTGCCCCAGTCCTGGAAGTTTGAGGATGCATCCTACAGCCCTTGGGCCGAATTACACTCACATGCCAATTATAACTCTGCCCCTTTTTACCTTTTTTGGATGGAACTTTCTAAGAATGAGGGTCCTCCCAATAAAAGTCCATTTCCAATGAAAAGCCCACTTCCGCACATGCTCGCTCTCTCTCTCACCAGCCTCTCGTGACTATCCCTTGCTCTCCCATTTGGCGAGCTTGAGGCTGAGTGGAGGAGCCCTCCTGAAACTTGTTTAAAGGTAAAGTGTGTGTCCTGTGTTTTATTTGGTGTCCCTGGAAATTCACAAGAGCATCTTTAAGTCCAGCTGCCTCTGTGGTTCAGGAGCAGCAATGGGGGGTAATTGCTGGCTTTTACCATGACCCACAAGTATGTAACTGACCATGTGACTTTATTACTAGAGACACTTCTCGAACATAAACTCTCCAGAGTCAGAAATCAGCTCTGATGTTGAGACATAACTTTGGGAAGTGGGAGCAGTAAGACATGTCACAAGTCACATTGTTGTCAGAAACAATTAAATTACAGAAGCTTGAGAATTTACTTTTTTCCTACTGTATTTGATTCAAGGTTACACCTAAAATAAGACCACACCACACAGTGGCATCACCATGCTGTCTTCATGGTAAAGGAAGGGGTCGGAATGGCACATCATTGAGGTTTTGAATCCTCCTCCCTATGTTCATGAGAAGAGGGTGTAATGTGATGACTACAGTTGAAGATAAAGGTTAATGATCACTGATAAAAAGAAGATACTCCTTTAATGACATTCAAAATCTTTAGAACCTAGCTCTGACCTTCTCTTCCTTCTCCACCATCACTCTGCCCACGAAACAGTTGATGTTTGCCATTCCTGGAACACGGTGCTCTTCTCCTCCTCTTTCTTCTTCCTGGAATGTCCGCCCTCTTCCTCTATCCTCTCGTGTCTCCAAAGTAGTTTCTGACTCAGCTTTTGGGGGCAGTGCTGCATCCTCATATACCTCTAATCACAACACCTACCTTGGTTTTCAGTATTTATGTGGTAAGGAGTGGTCTCCCTTAGAAGACTGCCAGCCCCCAGGGCAGACACTCTGAGTCACCATTGTAGCACTCTTGACTTATAACAGTGCTTAATTGGTGTTTGGGGTATGCTTAGTGAACACTGAAGAAGTAATACCAGGAAGTATTATGTTTGGGGTAATTTGTTGGGTAAAAACCTTAATGGCATTTTAAACACATCTATTCCAACATGTCTTTCTTCTGCTGGAAAAACAATTACTTCACATCTACCTTACATTAATTTAGTAAATATTTCTTGAATATTTCCAAAGCTAAATTTTTTGATGTCTTGATCAAAGGTTAATGAAACATCATCCGTCCCCTCAAGTTGCTCACAAGATTATGAGGCGTGCTCTTAACCTTTGCTTACTACTGAATAGGCATGTGTGCACATAACTACACATCACAATGAACGGAAGCATGACTACAATACATTAGTCTGAGTTAAAAGGGAGCCAAGGGTCAACACTGTGCTCACAGAGCAGAGCTGAGGAAAGTAGAAATTAATTCTGATACTAATTAGAATTGGAGATTGGGGATTGGGGTTTCCTAATTTATGTAGAGAGTGACTTAAATTCACTGTTTTGAGTAATACTCTATTATGGAATTGAAAAAAACCCTGGCTGAGTTCTGCGAGAAAGAGAAAACAGAAGTCTTTGATCCTGCATAGTCTTCTCTGCCCTTCTCAATTAAGTTGAAACACTTGACAATCCAGCCATTAGGAGACTTCTTGCAGGGCTGTGTTTTCTCATCCTGAGTCTAAAGCTCAATATTTGGGATTTAGTCAGCTGTACAAGATGAACTTTTAAGTAAGTGAATGAATTTTCTCTAATTCTGTGCAATGCATTATGGAAGGAAGGAGAAATAAATGGCACTAACAAGAGCATCATTGAGAGTCTCAAAGCCTTGGTATGAGATACTTTTCCTAATTGAAGCCAGTTTCCAGGTGCCCTAACCTGGGTGGCAGGAGGGAGATTTGTGTCTGGTGATGGCACAGCAGGAGATATGATTTCCAAATGTTGGCTTGCAACACAGGCAGAAAATGTGAGTGTTTTAATCAGGAGATTTAAAATATCCAGACTTTTGACAGTTGTTTGTTGGCTTGGTCAACCCCAGAAGATTCACATGGATTCAATATGAAAGGCTGGATAGAACAGTGGAAAAAGCACTGACTTTGGAGTCTGAAGATATGGATTGATTTTTAATTATACCATGATGTACCTTTGGACAAGTCACTCAACTTTCCTGAAGCTTAATTTTCTCATATAGAAGATGAATATAATAATAATCTGCCATGCTTTTATATGAATACTATCATCATAAGCTTAATAAATTATGATTAGTATTATTAATACCAGAAAATTGGGTTAAGACAAAGCTCTAAACAGATGTGTTCAGGCCCAAATATTGGTCTTTATCATTTAAAAGATTAGTATTCTTGGAGAAATTACTTAATCTCTTTGTGGCTCAGTTTCTTAATTTGAAAACCAGTATAATAATAATTACAAGAATACCAGTCTTACAGATTTTTTGGTGAGGATCAAATGAGATGATTGTCTTAACTCTCTCATTATAATATAATGAGATATTTATATATATACTATCTCATTATATGCTTGCCACTTAGTAACTTTAATAAAAGAGAGCCATCACCATCATCATCAACACCACCATTATCACCTTCACCATCATCACCATCATCATCACCCACCATCATCACTACCACCACCACTATCATCATCACCATCTTCAACTCCAGTTCCTGTATTTTAACCATTATCATAATCAATAAATCTTAGGTTCATATCTATTCAGGTTGTCATCTAGTTAAAATGACCTTCAAAAGGTCATTGACCTACCTAGTACTGCCATTTGTGTAGAAAATTATCCTTTCTTTCTCCCAAGCCCAACACCATATAAAACTAACAATACCATAATCCCTGAGTGACATCTCATATAGATAAAGTTTTTTCACAGAAATTAAGGTAAATTGTTGACTCTAAATCTCTAAGGGTCTGTATTTCTTAGTATAATAAGGGAGTTAACTCGGGCATAGATCAAGTTTATGTATCAGCAGGCTCATCATAATGACCATCATCATTCAGTAACCAGTGTGTATGTGCCAGATACTGTGTACTAAATCTGCTACTTTTAATCTGCACTCTTGTGCATGAAAGAAAAAAGCTGAAAAATGGCACTGAGCTCTGGAAATTGAAGAAGGCTTTGATCTTGTTCTTAGAATATACCCTGAGTATTCTCAGTTCCATGGTTTAGTAAAAAGCTTCTTCTCTCAGGAACTCCTCTTCTGTCTGGAAATCTCCCACCAGTGCTTTAAAACCAAGGGCACCTTAGCTATGTCGTGGGTCTCACCATCAGTGAGAGAGCTGTCAATCCCTTGCACTCCTCAGCACCAGCTCTTGACATCTTCATAGAAATTACCCACCTGTATTAAATTGTTCATTTAGTTATTTACCTTTACCCTGAGCCATGTGTTCATGAGGGGGAAGAATGTCTTATTTACCTTTGTATCCCCATATCCAGCACAGTTTTTGACATACAGTAAGTGCAAAGCATAAGCTAATTTTTGAAGTAGACAAGTTTTCCTTAGATACTTCTGCCAGCTATTCCAGTGCCATTTTCCCTTTTTGCACAAGCACACCAGTTTCTCCTTGTACCTCTTGCTTGAGTCCCATGCAAAGAATCAATATTTTTTTTTTTCACACTGAGGACTGAATTCAGGGACACTTTACCATTGAGCTGCATTCCCAGACATTTTTATTTTTTCTTTTGAGAAAGGGTTTCACTAAGTCCTTAGGGTCTTGCTAACTTGCTAACAACAACCTCAAACTTGTGATCCTCCTGCCTGGGCCTTTCAAATTGCTGGAATTACAGGTATGTGCCACCACATTCAGTTTCAACAATTCTTTATGCTGCAAAATTCCTTCCTTTGCATGTAAACAAATGGTAAGAACTGCTGAAGTTGATAAAATAGCATATTGTTGAAATATTATTTAAATTACAATAGGACATGTAATTGACGGGCTTGATGTGTGAATGAGAATAAAGCCTGGTGCCCTGTGATCTTCACTATCCAAAATTATTTTGTATGTGAAGCCAAACTCATCTCAGTGCCCCTTAGATTCCAATGCCTAGCTAGAGAAAGTGCAGATTTCTTTTGGGGAGATGCTTTTGGGTGCTGGAGAAAAGTTCATTTTTCTTATAATATATTGACAATTCTCCTCTTTTTTCCTGGAGCCTTCCTCAAATCTGGCTGTTCCCTGTTTGACTAGGTCTAAGTTGGTAATGTCAGGAAAGAGAGCTGTGAAGAAGACCAAAAAGGCTTCTCATTTCCAAGATACCCTCCTTGCTGTGGCCTTCCTTTCCCCATATGGTCAAAGAAATCAAGCCGAATTACATCCAAATGAAGGGCTCCACTTCAAACAAAGGTTAACTCCACCTCATGAGCAACTGTAGACATTTGCTAGGACAGACACAAGCAAGGAATAAGCATATTCCTGAAGGCTGCTCCTTTGGGCTGTCACCTTCAGAAAATCTTCTGAATGCTTCAGGAAGCACAGCAAGACTTTCTGTATAATCCCAGACATTTAGAGCTTATCATCAGACAACAAGACAGCCAGAGGGCTTTGGTTTATTAAGCAATTACTACATGAGTGTTTATAATTCTTTATCTCATTAATCCTTATGACAACCCAGTGAGATAAGCACCATCATAATGGCTTCACACATGTGTATGGAATTTTGCCTTTCTCTCACATGGTCTGGTCTTGAGTTCCCCAGGCTCTGCAACTTCACAGAACAATAAAATTTTGCAACAAAATTTGAGGATATTAATTTTAATGAAAATAGATTTTAAAAATTCAATAATTATGATCTATAATTAGTATAAATTAGTATAATTTACATTAAAAAGCCACTTATTATCAAAACAAATACCAGCTAAGAATAAAATGGAGTGCTTTAAGTTGGGTGTATTTATCTACATGGAAAACTTGTAAGCTCTACTAAAAATGGACTTTACCTTCCAGCAATTCTACCTCTAGGCTTTTATTTAAGAATGACTTTGATTCATGTACATCAGGAGATGTTTACAAAAGTGTTCATAACACCTCTGTTCCTGTTAGAACACAATCCAAATGGCCATTTACAAGAAAAGATGTCAATACATGCATGTTACATAATGAAATTATATTTAGCAATTAGTATGAGTAAACGATAATTGAACATGAATATAAATCTTAATTAAAGTTTGGTAAAATTTTGGAAATTATTAAGTACAAAACACAAAGCAAAACAAAACACAGTGTTCACTTAGTTAAATCTTTATGATATGCCATTTAGGAATACGTATAGATATCTCTGTATATATGCATATATGTGTATATTACCTTTTAAGAGATTAGAATAATACAAAATGTAGGATAAGAAATACCTCAAATGTAGGAGATGTTAGGATAAAATGAAGGGGTAAATGTGCACATACAAACTCACAAACATACATACACACACAGAAGGTATGATTTAAATCATGGTCAATGCTTAGTTTCTGTGTTCAATAGGATATGTGCCTGTATTTTTTGCATTCTATTATTTCCAACAAACAAGAGTTATGCTTGGACCAAGGATGGGAATATACCATGATCCAAAAATTATTATTAATTTACTTTTTAAAAAAACTTAAGATTCAACTAAAAACAAGAAACAACAAAACAAGGAAACAATTCTCTAAATGTATTTTTTTCTCTCTATTTTCTCAAGAACCCATTTTAGATTACATTATGAACAGCACCAGGCATGTGTGGATCCATGTTTTAAAGCAGTGATTAAAACCAAACTGTTCATTTTTCCATCAGGCTAAGAATTGTAAAGCTAGCCCTGGAACTTAGGAAGGTTCTAAAATCTCTTCTACTAGGTTCAGAAAAAGAAACAGAGAAAGAAAACATCAGCTAAATGATCAAAGGATATGGAGCCAATAATCAGGTTGAAAAGGGGAGTTTAAATGTACAGAAGCCAACCAGAGACACTAGGTAGGAAATAGATGCAGGAAAGTTATAGACCATTTGTGAAAAGTGCTGTCTCTTGAATTGCTTATTAATTCACATCTCCTTCTTGTCTGAAATAAGAAATTTACTCTGATGTAAAGGAAGCCTTAAGGGGGAGCTATAGCTAACATAGATTTCTCTCTTTTATTCTGTAATATGGAAAGGATCTATTTGTTCTGCTGACTAGCGGGATTGTATTGGAAGATCTGCAGAAGTTATAATCCAGTTTGTAAAATGGTACAGTGATTAACCTTAATCAACAGCCTGTTCAATAACTAATCCTGACACATCATTCTCCCACTTTAACCCCCTGTGTCACTTCCCATAGATTCAAAGACAAAATTTGAGTTTCTTACAGGACATTCTATGTCTTGGTCTTGCCCGTCTGTCACGCACATCAAGCACTCCTTGCTCACAGACTTCCTGATTTGGTTGCTATCTCTTGACTGTGTCTTGTACTCTCCACTTACTGGAAATCCATTTTCTCCTTCATAATCTAAGTGGTCTCTTTTAGTCCTTTGGTATTCATCTTAGGCATCCCATCTTCCTATATAGGTTCTCCCTTTGTGCACCTCTATCATAATGTCTGTTATAATAACTGGTTCACATTTGGTTCTCTATTTCATACTGAGAGTGCTTTGAAGGAGACATTTATATTACTTAGTTCTATTAGGTTCAAATACTTTATGGAATGAGGCAAAGTATATATGAGCCTATGGTCATCTGTATATCTCCACTAATAGGAGCCCAATATATATAGTGTTCAATAAATACTTCTGAATAGATTTAATGCCATAGGTAATACTATAACGAAAAGCGATGCTCAACAAGTAAAGAAGGCTCATTTTACTCTGGATAGCAGCAGAATCCGTTAGCAGATGGGTTCAGAGAAGGCCTCACTGTCTGTCAGGTAGACTGTGGAAGTGATTCAAGAATCCAGTATGAATGGGGGGGTCGTATTGTGCCATGTTCTCTGTTACTCCCCTCTGATTCATAGTTTCTAGGACCTTCTGATGTAGGACAGAAGAGGCTGTACACCTGAGGAATTTTCAGAAAGCAGATTTATTGACTGCAGGGTCCAGAGAGGTTATTAGATAGTCTAAAACATTCTCCTCTGGACAATGAGTCTAGAAATTCTTTGAACTTTATGCCCAGTTTAGGGATGTGGGGGCTTAGAGGTTTACATGCAGGAAGAGTCTGTAAAAGGAAATTTTTTTCCATTGAGTTTTCAGAAAGTGCATTTTGGTTCATTTCTTAGAATAGTCAGAGGTCTGTGGCCAAAGTTAGCTTTTGCAAGACAGAGCAAAGCAACGGAAAATAGGGCATCCAACCACATTGAACCCTTCTGCAGAGATCTTGACTGATATTTTGTTAACAGGAATAATTGTGGTGAGGGTCTTTGGAGAAGCTTAATTAAGATTTATTAGTGGAGGAGGGGGCACCACTACACTTTCAGCAATAGTTTCTATTACTCAGCTCTAAGCCACACTGGCAAAGAGTTCAAAATATGTACTTGGAACCTGGAGCACAGTATATCCATTGAAGCTCAGTTTCTGAAGTCCCTGACCCAGCTTGCCAAAATTCCATTCCACATGGATCTTTCAGGTGCAAAGGGACTCATCATCAGATAAGTGATATGTTTTTAATATGCAGCAGTTTTAAGCATCTTCTTTGTGTTTCTTCTGGGAACAGTTGAAACAGTGCCTTTAAAATGCCAGTGAATCATCTAAGTAGAGCCTAAAATTATATGATGAAACCATCTGTAATGCA
This sequence comes from Marmota monax, assembly GCF_021218885.2. Lineage (NCBI taxonomy): Eukaryota > Metazoa > Chordata > Mammalia > Rodentia > Sciuridae > Marmota > Marmota monax. The sequence goes on along the minus strand of NW_026695236.1, from coordinate 2,620,169 downwards.
CTGGGAAAATATCATGTGTCATAATTAATTCATTGGATATGATGACTACATTGAATTATAGAAACGCAATATTGAAAGGGCTCTCATGAGGCTGTGTTGAAAATTCCCCGACTCCTCCAAGGACTTGTACTTAAACTCACCCGAAACATAAGTTCTCCACTGTTTGGATTACCTTGTCGCAGCTTAAATATTTGCTACAAATGAGCTTTTGAAATTGGACAAGTAATTTAATCTCGTTTGGCTTTGGTGTTCTTATTGTTAAACCCAGGGGCAGGAATGCATCATCTTTTTCAAACTTTAGCTCTGTGATAGATCTATACGGAGCCCCTTCAGGATTCCTAAGAAATGGAGGGGTCCTAGATTATATGGCATTCCTCTCCAACATTGTTGTTTAAAATAAACTGTGTGTTCGTTTTTAAATTTTTCTGTCTCTGATTTTGCAAGATAGAAAAATTTAACATTAAACAAAAAGTCATGATTACTAGGCAGTGCGCAGGTTACCTCCTTGTTTACCATTCAATGAATTTACCAGCTTTATTGAGAAGTGATCCAGTGAACAGCATTCAGATTATGAGTCAGAAGATATTAAGATGATGGCTCAGACCATCAGCACCTGTGAGACTCCTAGAAAATCACCAGATTACTGAGCATCTGACTGCAGATTTAATGGCAGCTTTCTCACTGAGCACTCAGCCCGAGCTCCCCAGGAAACAGCTTGAAAAGCTTAGTAGGATAGTTTAAAAGAGGAGTGTGATTCCAGCAGGGGTTATGAAAAATAGCGAATGAAAGAGGAAAAGAGTGAGAACCAGTCAGAAATGTATTATTGGTTTGTTGGGTAATCCAAAAAGATTGTCTGAGAAGAGTGCAATATGTCTCAGTACTGCCAGGGGGACAAAGAAGAAAACATTTGTCCATTGGCTTCTGTTTCCCACAGGCACTGTAGGATTTTAACTGTTTGCTGTTTCTGACTTTGTGTCCTTGTAGGCATCAAGTAAGTCCCAGGTATGACTAATTCCTGGCTTCAAAAGAGGAATCATGAGAAGAGAGGAGAGCTGAGCAGAGGAAGCCTGACAGTTCCTGTGCAAAGCAGGTTGGAACCTGTTCTATAGGGGTTGAGGCAACCATGGCTCCCCTAAGAAGTGCAGCTGAGAAAATCTCTCACAAGGCACATGAGATGTTTGCTGTATTTCACCCCTCAGAGCACTCTGTTTACTTGAACTTTAATAAAATTCCAATCTGTTATAGAGGGCCCTTCTAGGTGATGGGCAGCCACAATCTCTGCAAAGACAATCTGAGAAGATCATGGAAAATAAGCTATCATCCTCATGACTGCAACAGTTTACATTGCTAGAACTGGTATTCAATACTCCTCCTTTTATCACCATTCTGAATATTGTTCACCTTTAGTCAGCACTTTAGTTAGTCTTGGTAATTTGTCAGGGGGTGAAGACCTAGATCGGTGTTCTCAAATGATCTGAGCCCTTAATTGCTTTGTCTTTGTCAGGACTTGTTTGCAACAATTGCTCATTCATCACTGGACAAACAAAATAAATAGGCACCTTGTAACCTCCCTGGACTCCAGATATATTCAGTCCTACCCCATTCCATTTTGTGACAGCAGCTCCAGCTCATTATAGTAATTAGGGCCAGTTATTCTTAATATGAGTACTTCCTTTGCCTGCTGGTTCATGGATATTAGAAGACCAATGTCCAACTTGAGGTCATAGTGTAAAGTTCAGAGGAATCCTTACTAGAAACATTCATCCACTGGGAAATATGACTCCAATGTAGTAAGCCTAAGATTTGGGTGACAGAAAACAAAATTCTGCAAGGGATCCCTCGAAATATCAGCAATCAAAGTCAATACTGCTTTTACCTCTTGGTTTCTGGAAACGTGCATCTTAGTCATTAGAGACAACACCATGGCCTTAGGTTTACTATACGTGCTATGTCCTAGAGTGTGATCTCCAACCTTGTTTTAACAATTGAACAGAATTGACCAGGTCTTTTCACTGTTCTGTTAGGCTGCCTGCCTATGGGTTATTCTACATGATAAAATGAATGGATGCTGTGGTCATATGCCTATTGTCTCATCTTCTTTGCTGACCATGATGACAGGTAAAATCCTCATAGTAATTCTGAGTTATTATGGGCAAGAAAAGAAAATACATATATTCAAAGATCTCCATGCTGTTAAGGTTAAATCACTTATTAGGTTTCAGTGATGTATTCAATTTCCCTTTTGACTATCTGGACTCCTCAATACTTTCTCCGTAATGAAGACTTAGCCTTGGCTATGCTGATATGTACCAGTACATGGACCACACTTAGCTCAACAGGTAAGACTAGGGCTGCCCCGGTTTAAATTTATAGTAGCCCTCCATTATCAATCAAAATTCCCCTGGATTGTCAGGGACCAGGCATCTTAATTAAATGGGGACTACCACCTCTAAGCTTTTGATTCTGTACCTGCCATTTCTTCTTGGGTAAGGTATTGTTTCTAACTTTATATTATAATTTGTGGCAGATGAACAGTTTTAAAGGCTTTCACATAATATTTTCTGCAATTTTTTTAATTCCATAGGTAAGTGAATAAAAGAGGATTCTGTCAGCCTTTCTGCCAACTATAATTGAGGGACTGGGTAAATAACTATAAGATAGATCCCTGGGCTCCTTGGATTCATTGTAAGTTGGAACTGTGTGAGAATTCCAGATGATCAAACCACTACTGTCACAAAACTTGTTGGATTCCCAGAATTTCTGTATGTTCCTCTTCCTACATATCTGTCTCTCTCAACTACCAAAACTGGAAGACTGATAACTTCTTAGATCAAATAGTATGAAACCAAATGTATGATACTATCTGTTCCCTATATTTTCTGTCTTTATCTTAAAAATGCCTTTGAGAATTAATGAACACTTTCTGTTCTTAGATGCCTACCCAGCAAAAGTAATATTATTTGCTCACATTTTTACACTAACCATGAACAAAAATGATTCTCACTTAAGTAGTTACATTAATATAATAAACTTTTAATTTAGTATTTTTTTCCTCCTCAATATCTGTCCTAAAGACGGTGTTGGAAGGAGAAACTTGATGATCCAGAGCTTTTTGACAACTGCTATGGTTTGTGCTGGAGATGATACAAACAAATGGTCTTTTAAACTACAAATCACAATCACATGTTGAGAGGAAAAATTTATTTCTCTCACTCATTGCTAGACTCATGACTAACACACATATAACAAAAGACAGAGTAACAAGAGAAAAAACATGCAGATTTACTTTACATGAATTCTTATGACTCAGGATCCTTAGGAAATGAAGGCACAAATAAATTTATAAACATGTTTATTTTGTGCTTATATTTGATGAAGAATAAACAATTGTGGAGAAGTTATGATTGGACAAAGGGGATTTGATATAGTGGTAATAAACTGAGTTCATTAGCAAGAACTGTTTGCTCATATTATTCCTGGCTTTTCTATGTCTTTAGCCTCTTTCCCCTGGTAAAGGCAGGGAATATCTCAGATATCTGAGAGTCATCACCTACTAATGAGGAAGGTCAGAAAACCCCTGGATATCTGGGGAAAGGAGCAAGGGGAAGGTAAGTGTGATCTTCCTGCTTCTGCTGCTTTCTAAAATGCCAAAGTATCATATTTTGGAGCAGTGTGTCCTGAAACCCATCACACTTCAAGCCAGCTGTAGTTGTTCAGTATAGATCTTGGGTAATCAAGGGATTTCTGGCCTTGGGAAAATCACCCCATTCTAAGCATTTCTTCAACTTTCCCTATATAGGCACCATAATTATTGTCATTTACATAGCAAATTATAGCTAATAAAGACATATGCATTACCACATTTGATCTTCTACAAAACTGCTATGAAGATTGTTTGCAAGTAATATTCAAAGTTGGTACCTCTCCTCTGTTCACAAAGCCATTCAAGGCCATGTGACATAAACCTATATCTTCTTTCTCCACCTCTGACTGTACTTATGCCTTCCCATATATCTTTGTTGAATTCTTATAGTGGAGATACAATAGTGTAACAAATAAAAATAACATCAAGAGTTAGGAAACTCACTTTAATTGCATTGAGTTTCTGTGAGAAACAATTGAGAAAATGTTTGGGTTTTTAATCTTTCTATTGAAGTGCTATTAAAATGGTCAAGTGAAGGTGGCTGTGAAGGTGAGGGTAGACTGTTTTAATTAATATTAATGATATTTATAGTTTGTAATTCTAAGTACCTGACACTATGAAATAGTCAAGACACCATACAGATACCATATTATACCTGTTTTAGCATTTAGAAATATTTATGAAGTGAATATATAAATGGTTTCATTTTTCTATAATGTCAGAAATTTCTAACTTGAAATTTATATTTGTCTGACATTAAGAAATACAAATCTCTCAAACTAATTCCATAAATTCTTGTTGAATATTGTTTAAGTACCTGACATTATAGTGAAGAAAAAGTTTACATAAAAGCTGTCTTTATGAGTCTAACTGTTCAATAATAGAGACATTGGTCTAATCATCATAATGCAAATATAAATTTACAACTACAGAAATGGTATAAAAATATATACAGGGTGATATGATAAAAATATGTATATAGTGATATGATGGTTTAAAACAAAACATTTATGTAATCATTGAGTCAAATAGAGCATTAAAAAATCAAATTACAGAAGACTTTATATGTGGAGGATAGAGTAGGGCTTAACCTAATGAAGAAGGAACAGCCTCTAAGGCCAACAGAGGGCCATTGCAGTTGTCCTTTTGCAGAATTCAGCATTTTTAAATGTTTATTTTATTTTTTAATTGATTTTTAAAAAAAATAACAGTGAAATGTATTATAATTCTTATTACACATTTCCGCACAATTTTTCATATCTCTGGTTGTATATAAAGTATGTTGACTCCAATTAGTGTCTTCATACATGTACTTTGGATAATGATGTCCATTCTGCTATCCTTGATAATTGCCTGCCCCTCCCTTTCCCTCCCACTCCTCTGCCTTATCTAGAGTATTCCTCCCATGCTCCCCGCCTCCCTACCCGACTATGAGTCAGCCTCCTGAGAAAACATTCAGCATTTGTTTTTTGGGGATTGGCTAACTTCGCTTAGCATTATCTTCTCCAACATCATCCATTTACCTGCAAATGCCATGATTTTATTCTCTTTTATTGCTGAGTAAAATTCCATTGTGTATATATGCCACATTGTAAGAATGAAAAGATAAGATAGGTATTTATTCAAGATGAGAGTGTGACAGAATCAAAATTTGAAGAGGATGCCACAGGTGGTATTGGTCATACCTTACCAGGTCTCATCATACATCATGTAAATGAGTTTTGTTTTCATCTTAGGGCAATGGCTGGTAAATGAAGATTTTTAAGAAGGGTAGGGAGTGAATTGACTGAATTTTTGTTTTAATCACATTAATTTTGCTACAGTTTTGAATGGATCAGATAAGAGCAGATTTGGGTAGTTCAGTGATAGATGAGGAGAATGAGACTGGTAGTGGGGATGAAGAGGAATGGGGCAGAACTTAGAGGACTTAAAGGAATAAGGTAAGCAGAACTCTGACTTGCATAAGAAGTTCATGCCATTCACCAAAGCAGGGAACTCTTCAAGAAGACCATGTTTTGCAGGGAAGGTCATTAATGTGGCTTTGAAAATACTGTTTGGGGGGCTGGGGATGTGGCTCAAGTGGTAGCCTGCTCGCCTGGCATGTGTGCAGCCCGGGTTCGATCCTCAGCATCACATACAAACAAAGATGTTGTGTCCGCCAAGAACTAAAAAATAAATATTAAAATTCTCTCTCTCTCTCTCTCAAAAAAGAAAATACTGTTTGGGGTGAATATTTGGTACTCAAGATCAGAGGGGAGATCTGTGATAAAGATACAAATTTCAAAATCTTCTTTACAAAAACAGCAATTGAAATTTTGAACTAAATTGCTTATGAAGAGAGTACACATAATGTGAGAGGAGAGGGTCTTAGACTAGCAGAAAATTCAAATATTTAATCATAAAGAGAAAGGATTATTATATGAAGAAGACTGACAAAAGGTTGAATGCAAAATGATTGGAAGAGACTTACCTGTGGAGCCCCAAATTCCAAAAATGGGAATGACAGAATTGAGAGGAGAAATAGATAATGCAACAATAGTCGCAGTAATCAGTACCCTAGTCTGTATAATTAATAAAATAGCCAGGCATAAAATCAGCAAGGGCATAGAAGAACTGGAAAACACTATCAACTGACTGCATATAATTGATATTCAATGAACACTTCATTTAAAAAAATAGCAGAATATGCATGTGTTTTAAGTACAAGGAGAACATTCTTTAGAGTAGCTTATATCCTAGGCCATAAATAAGCCTTGATAAATTTTAGAAGACTGAAAACATATAATGTTGGAACAGATTACAATTATACTTAACACATAAGAAATCTGAGAAATTAATCAATGTCTAAATCCCCATGAGTCAAAGAAAAGAAAATGACAAGGGAAATTAGAAAACATTTTGAACTGAAACAACAAAAATACAAATGTCAAAATTCATAGATTGTGCTGAAGCAGCAGTTATAGGAAAATTTATAGCTTTAAATATCAATATTAGAAGAGAAGAAATATCTTAAAGCAATAATGTATAGTCTTATGCCTAAAGAAATTTTAAAAAATATCAAATTAAACAAAAAAAGGCAAAAGTGAGGAAATAATAAAAACTTGTTTTGTAAAAAATAAATTAGAGGATTTTTTAAAATAGAGAAAATTAATAAAATCAAAATTGACAAAACTTTAAGTTAGAATATAAAAAAAATAGATAAGACAAGTTGAAAATCACTATCAAACCTACAGAAATTAAAAGGACTATAAGGGAATAATATGACCAACTTTAAGCCAACAAAATGGATAATCTAAATAAAGTGGAAATACTCTTAGAAAGATATATATTACCAAAACTGACTCAAGAAGAAATAGAAAATTTGAGAATATTATCAATAAGAAACTGAATTAATAGTTAAAATTGTCTTACAAAGAAAATCCCAGGCTTAGATGACTTTTCTTGTAAAATCTATTATATATTTAAAGATTAAAAAATTTAAATAATTTGCAAGCTCTGTGAGAAAATAAAGGTGGGAGGAATGTTTCCCAAATCAATCTAGGATGCCAATGTACTTTGATACCAAAACTATACAAAGATATTTTTTAAAAAGTGAATCCAGCAACATATAAAGATTATTATACATCAATCCTTAGGAGTACACGATTGATTTCTTTTAAATTATTTAACATAATTCATGATATTAAGATAAAATAAACCTCAACACAGCATTTTTTCAATAGATGTGGAAAGCATTTGGAAAATCCAACACCTATTTTGTAATCTTAATTGGACCAAATCAGAAAGAACTTCAAACTAATAAAGGACATTTATGACAAACCTACTGCTATATATTTAATAAATGGAGGGAGGATAGCATCTTCAACAAATGGTGCTGGGAAAACTGGAAATCCATATGCAACAAAATGAAACTGAATCCCCTCCTCTCGCCATGCACAAAAGTTAACTCAAAGTGGATCAAGGAGCTAGATATCAAATCAGAGACTCTGCGTCTGATAGAAGAAAAAGTTGGCTCCGATCTACATATTGTAGGGTCGGGCTCCAAATTCCTTAATAGGACACCCATAGCACAAAAGTTGATAACAAAAATCAACAAATGGGACTTACTTAAACTGAAAAGTTTTCTCTCAGCAAGAGAAACAATAAAAGAGGTAAATAGGGAGCCTACATCATGGGAACAAATTTTTACTCCTCACACTTCAGATAGAGCCCTAATATCCAGAGTATACAAAGAACTCAAAAAATTAAACAATAAGAAAACAAATAACCCAATCAACAAATGGGCCAAAGACCTGAACAGACACTTCTCAGAGGAGGACATACAATCAATCAACAAGTACATGAAAAAATGCTCACCATCTCTAGCAGTCAGAGAAATGCAAATCAAAACCACCCTAAGATACCATCTCACTCCTGTAAGATTGGCAGCCATTATGAAGTCAAACAACAACAAGTGCTGGAGAGGATGTGGGGAAAAGGGTACTCTTGTACATTGCTGGTGGGACTGCAAACTGGTGCGGCCAATCTGGAAAACAGTATGGAGACTCCTGGGAAAGCTGGGAATGGAACCACCATTTGACCCAGCTATTGCCCTTCTTGGACTTTTCCCTGAAGACCTTAAAAGAGCGTACTACAGGGATACTGCTACATCGATGTTCATAGCAGCACAATTCACAATTGCTAGACTGTGGAACCAACCCAGATGCCCTTCAATAGATGAATGGATAAAAAAAATGTGGCATTTATACACCATGGAGTATTACGCAGCACTAAAAAATGACAAAATCATAGAATTTGCAGGGAAATGGATGGCACTAGAGCAGATTATGCTTAGTGAAGCTAGCCAATCCCTAAAAAACAAATACCAAATGTCTTCTTTGATATAATGAGAGCAACTAAGAACAGAGCAGGGAGGAAGAGCAGGAAGAAAAGATTAACATTAAACAGATACATGAGGTGGGATGGAAAGGGAGAGAAAAGGGAAATTGCATGGTAATGGAGGGAGACCCTCATTGTTATACAAAATTACATATAAGAGGCTGTGAGGGGAATGGGAAAATAAACAAGGAGAGATATGAATTACAGTGGATGGGGTAGAGAGAGAAGATGGGAGGGGAGGGAGGGGGGATGGTAGAGGATAGGAAAGGTAGCAGAATACAACAGTTACTAATAGGGCATTATGTAAAAATGTGGATGTGTAACCGATGTGATTCTGCAATCTGTATTTGGGGTAAAATTGGGAGTTCATAACCAACTTGAATCTAATGTATGAAATATGATATGTGAAGAGCTTTATAATGTTTTGAACAACCAATAAAAAAAATAAAAAAAAAAAAAAAAAAAAAAAAAAAAAAAAAAAAAAAGAAAAAGTAGAAATACTTTGTCTATTACTGAGACCTCTTATAATTCAAGTAAATTATATTCCATGCTTTTATAATTATGTCAAATGAATCCTAATGTGTAACTAAAATATAAATTAAATTTCCATATATAATAATATGATATAATAATTATATAATCCCCAATTACTCTATTTTCTCGATCGTGTTTTGCATCTGTTGATGAAATCCTTTCAGGAACAGTGGTGTGAAGAAAGCTTTTGTGCGACTCTAAAAATAAAAATAAGTGATTTTATTTAAAAAAAAAAAAAAAAAAAGGAATAGGTGCCTTCTTACTATAGTCAGAGAGACTGTTAGATACCTGCTCTCAATACTTCTGTTCAACATCATGCTCTATATTCCATCTAATAAGCCCTTTTCCAATGGAAATGAGGAAGGAAGGAAAGAGGAAAAATGAATGAAGGAAGGAGAGTGGGAGAGAAAGAGGGAGCACTGGTTGTTCACTAGGCAAACAATAAATTTAGATGTTTACTGAACAAAGCTAATTCCAATTCTGTTGGAATGAAGAATTGAACACAGAAAGAAAAAAAATTTTCCTAAACCAAAACCAAACAACCAGATATAAAAGTATAAAACTATAAAAATGGAAGGAATATGGGTGAAAATTTGATGATGAATAGGAGAGAATTTGAAGAGTAAAATAGTGAAAGATTTCTTTAAAAAAACTGAAATAAAGTTCAGTAGTTAACAATAAAAGCTGTTACTTAAAAATTTGAAATAAAAATGAAAGGTAAGAGTCTAATAAAATATTTGCTGAAAAAATGAGAGATAAAAGCTTACTATGAGCACATAAAATCAACTGGAATGTAGCCCAGAATGTGCCACTCCAACAGAAAGGAAAATATATGAACAAACAGCAGCATAAGAAATATTAAACAAATGATCCCAAATGAGTAAAAACAATAATCAATGCAATGTTAATTCAAATTTAATTTGGTTTTTTTATGAAATTGGCTGAAATTCAGGTTCTCTTAATGAAAAAATATTAAGATTGTCCAGGAAGAGTAAAAAAAACCAAATTAATATTATTTGATAAACAGTTTGGCAATACTTAACAAAAGCTTTAAAAGGTTTGCATTTTTTAACCAGATATTCTTTTCATGAATATTGTATAAAGGAAAGATGGACATAACAAATTTCATGCCTCCCCTCTTACCCAAAAGACCATGATCTCTTTTTAATAAAATTCTTTCTTCCTGGCTTCTGTGACTCAAATCCATTGTTCATTCCACAGTTCTAGCGATGCTTCTACAATGCTATTTTCATGATGCTATTCCCCTTCTTAAAACCCTTTAATGGCCCATATACATAGTCCACATATCTACCTGTTTATGTATAACATATTATCTAAAAATTTAGTGGCCTAAATCAAAAATATTTTATTGCATTTGAACATTTTGTGGCCTAGGAATTTGGGCAAAGCTTGCCTGGGTGTTTTCATGGTGTGTGGGGGCATCAATGGCATCAATGGCGATGACTCACTGGTATTTTGCTAGTAAATGTTCAGGTCTGGAGGCCCCATGATAGCCTTCTCCTTATGCCTGGCATCTGTCTGCTGGAATGACTGGAAACCAGGGCTCAGCTGTCAACTGGAGCACCCACTTGTAGTTTCTGAAGCACGGTTATAACTATCTCAATGCACAGCACAACAACAAAAGACAGAAGCAGTCTTTTCTAACAGAGAGGGAGAAGTAGCACTAGCAGGAACCTTGTGTAAAATGGAGCATGTGTGTGGGTACCTGTGTGGCATATTTGTGATAAATAATAAGCAATATTGTTTTCTTTTTCTCTGTCATCATCTGATGCTCAGAAAGAGCCTTTGAGGAAGATTCTCAGTGCCTTCGTGCTCTGCTTAAGCTAGAAATGAGCCAAAGTTTGGGGGTCTGTGGAAGGGAAAAAAATTAACATTTGGTTAAGCAAGTTAACCAGTAAATAATGAAAAGAAAAAAGAAAAAAAGTCAATCATCTTACACCATGCAAAAAATAACTCAGAAAAGAATTATTGATCTTGGGCTGGGGTTGTGGCTCAGTGATAGAGCACTTGCCTCGCACGTGTGAGGTACTGGGTTCGATCCTCAGCACCACATAAAAAAAATAAACAAAATAAAGGTATTGTATCCATCAACAACAACAAAAATATTTTAAAAAGAATTATTGATCTAATATTAAAGTCTAAATTTATAACACTGTAGATGAAAATGTAATAGAAAATCTCAGTGACTTTGGAGTAAGCAAGATTTTAGGACAAATAAAGCGTAACCCATGAAAGAAAAAAGAAGAGATAAATGGAATTCACCAAAACTGACAACTGTTTCTTTGAAAGACATAGTGAGAAAATTAAGACAAGCCACAGACAAAAAAAAATATTTTATCTGACAAAGAACTTGTATTTTGAAAGCATAAAGAGTACTTGAAAATCTACATTAAGAAAACAACCTAATTTTTTAATGAAGAAAATAGTTGATTAAATACTTCCTCAAGGAAGATATGCAAGTATCAGATAAGCATATGGAAAGATTCTCAAAATCATTCGTCATCACAGAGTGCAAATTAAAATCACAATGGGATATCACTACACATCCTTTTAAATGGCTAAAATTAAAATGATTAAAATAATAAGTGTTGGAAAGGAAGTAGAGAAACAGACTCAAAAGCTGGTGGGAATGTAAAAGAATATAATCGTTTTGATAAAGAGTGTCAGTGTTTAATGAAGTGAAACATACAATGCAGTAATCCTGGGCTTAAGTTTTTACCCAAGAAAAATGAAAACCTTATTCATATAAAAACCTATATGCACTTAGTAGTTATATAAGATTCCTAGGACTATGTGATAAATTGTCATAAGTTTGGTGATTTAAAACAATGATGTTCTGAGTTTGAAATCTAGTTTTTGGCAGGGCCAATGAGCTATAGGGAATCCTTCACTCCCTTTTCTTACTTCTGGTGGTTGTGAGCAAGGTCCAGGCTTCCTTGACTTTCACTTGCATCACTCCACTTTCTGCCTCCCTCTTTATGTGCCTCCCTCTTCCTGTGTTTGTGTTTCTGTCTCTTCTCCCTTTGTAAGGACAATAGTCATATCAGAGTTATGCTCATCTTAACCAAAAATAATGTAATTTTAACTAGTCACACCTGCAAAGACTCCATTTCCAACTAAAGTCACATTTTGAGGTTCTAGGCAAATTTGAAATTATGGGTCACAATTTGAAGCTGTACATCCCACCTTTGGCTTTCCCAAGTTCATATCCATCCTACATGCAAGATACATTTGCCATCATTGCAACATTCCCCAAAATATTGACCCATGCTAGGATTAATCCCATATTTCATTTAAATATCATTTAAATTTGTTTTCAGATTTAATCATCTAATCATCAAAATCAGACTCTGGGTATAGTCCACTATGAGACAAAATTACTGTTCTCCCATACCTGTGAAGCTAGATGTTATGGTTTGGATGTGATGTGTCCCCCAAAAGCTCATCTGTGAAACAGTGCAAGGAGGTTTAGAGGAGAGATGATTGGGTCATGAAAGCCTTAAACCAATCAGTGTAGTAATTCCCTGATGGGATTAACTGAGGTTGAATGAAGGCTGGTAGGGTGTGGCTGGAAGAGGTGGGTCACTGAGGTCTTGCCTGTGGAGTGCATATTTTGTATCTGGCAAGTGGAGTCTCTGTCTCCTCTCTGATCATCATGTGATCCACTTCCTTCTGCAAGTCTGTTGTTCTGCCTCACCTTGAGCCCCAAGGAATGGAGCAGGAAATGCACTTGAGTCCTCTGAAACCATAAGCCCTCTGAATAATCTTTCTTCCATAAAATTGTTCTTCTCTCGGGTCTTTTAGTCACAACATTGAAAAACTTGACTAAAACACTAGAGGACAAATACTGCTTCTAAATTACAATGGTGAGGCAGACCTCTGATAGACAATACCATCTGAAAGGGAGGAGACAGAAGTAAAGTCATTTGTTCCAAGCAAGTTCAAAATTCTGCAAAGAAAATTCAACTAGGGTTAAGAACTGACAGTAGCCCTCTGGGGCTCTATGCCATATCCTACTGTTGCTCTGGGGCAGCTCTGCCTTCTGGAGCTTTGCCCTCTGTCCATCCTGACAGTTACTTTGCATACCGACTTAATGAACACATATCCACTTGTGCACATGTTGGGTGTGATTTTATCTTCTTACCCCACATAAAGAAAACTACTCTTATAATTGTCATGATTTTTCTCAACTTTAATGTTTTTCATTTCAACTTTCTGCTTTGAGTTTGAACTCACAAAAGTTCTTTGTCTCTCAAACATCTCAGTCTTCAATTAAAACCTTTACTTTTAATGTTGCTGCCTCCTCGGTGAATTTTAAAAGCCTATGTTCAAATTTAATGCCAATATTTTGAATTCATTTTCTAAGCAGTATATTTTCTTCTTTAGAGGGTAGTAATTAACCCCCTTTTCACTTTCTGAGTACTTTAAACTTAGCTGGTGGCAAACAGTAGTGCAAGAAAACAATGTACCTGGAGTGTAGAAAACTTGCTTAATAACATTCAAAATTCTTCATTTTCCTCCTCCTTTCCTCTCATCCTTATTTTTCACCATCTCTCTGTCAATCTTACACTATTTTTTGAATACAAAACACACATTAATACACATATAATCCTAGAAACACACATAAATATCCATGAAATGGCATTTTCAAAATTTCTTTGTTCTCTTTATCATTTTCATGTTAGAAGATAATATCTATTTCACCTTGTGTAAGTGATTAAATACTCAGGTATCTTGATAGCTATCATTCATTAATTTGACAAATATTTATTGAACTCTCTCTACATTCTAGAATTATATCAGTTATTGGAAAAGAAAGATACACACATACACACATACACACACACACACTTTAAGAGATTAGTTTACACAAGCAATAGGCTAATCTGAAACCGGAAAAGTAGGCAGGCAGGCTGGAGACCTAGGAAAGAATTAATTTTGCAGCTCAAGTCCACACTCAGTCTGCAGACAGAATCTCTTCTTCCTTGAGAACCTCAGTCTTTTTCTCTTAAAATTTTCATATGATGGGATGGGGCCCACCCACATAATAAAGGGTAATTTGCTTTACCAAAAATCTATTGATTTATTACCTACCGCAGTGTACTTATGCTGTTTTTTCCTTTTTAGTTATTTCCACCTGGTTAACTAAAAAAAAATTGTAAAGAATAAATTTTCTCTGTGAAAATAATATTTAAGGTTTATAACTTGACTGCCTCCTGACCGATACAGAACTACATTTGTTCTTTGCATATTTATTTGCAGATCCAGTGGAGATAGCTAGATATATGTTTATGTTTTTGTAGCCATGCAGATCTAAAGTCATAGTTCTTTTAAAGTTTGGAATACTGGTAAAATAAACCCTCAGAGCTGGGACTCTAAGAGTGTAGAATAAATAAATTACTCTTTGTAATGGTCACATATATAGTTTGGGAAATTTCAAATTTTCAGCTTCGTTCAAGGTGGTTCTAGACTTCTAGCTTCTAATGCAGATGGCAGAGGAAAATCTGAACTTTCTATGGAGAAAGACAAATGCATCCTACCTGTTAAATTATTCCTATACTTTTTTCTAAATAAATATACAGTACATATTTGAAGAGATACATATAAAAGGAGACAAAATTTCATAACTGTCAGCAGAAACAATAGACAATAGAAATAGGCCTACAGGGACTTCTAGTATTATAATTGTCACCTCTTAGTGTGCAAAACATCTCTACTTACATGTTCAAGAAGATAAAAGCCAATTGTGAAATTTTAGCAGGGAATTAAAAACTATTCAAAGTAATGTAATTTTTAAAACTAGCAAAACTTTCAAAACTATTTAAAGTAAAGTAATGCAAATTTGAGTTATTCTTTAAAAAGAATAAAGTAGAATTGTAGAACATAAATATGTGTTTTTGTGTATATACTTGTATATATAAAGTAAGCTAAATTAGGAATTAATAAATGAATGAGTTTTCAGTAGATTGAATCAGATGTAGAGAAATTTAATGAATTAAAAATAGTTAACAAAATAATTAAGTATTAGTTAAGAAGAAAAATGTATAGAAAATATGTGACAAAATCCAACATACATTTTAGTAAGGCCTCAGAAAAACATAAGAGAAACAATGAAATGGAGGCAATGTTTGATCAGATATTGGCAGAGAATATTCTAAAACTAATAAGCAAACAAGCAAGCTCAAACCCCATCAATTCAGAGGTTCTAGAGTCCAAAGGATCCAAAGTACAATAAAGAAAAGAAATACATAATTGAGAATATCTTGGTGAAATTTTGAAAACCCAAGAACAGAAAGAAAATTCTTTACATCAATAAGACAAACCACCTTTGGATGGGCATTACTTAAACTGAGCACTGACTTCTCAAATGTAACATGAAAAAGAAGTGTAAAAATGCCTTCAGTATATTTAAAAGAAGTAAATGTTAACCTACAAACTTATACCCAATGCACATACCCTTTAATAATGAAGGTGCATGTGCACACACACATACACATACACACACACACAGTTAAACTTAGCAAAACATAGGGAGTTCATCTTCAGTAGAACTAATCTAACAGAATTTCTTAATATATAGCTGAGCAGTAGAAAAACTGTAATAGGAGGAAGCCCAGAAATATAAGAAATAAAAAAGATCAGAGAAGCATTGAAATGGTAGATACATACAAATAAAAATGAGTATAGCGTTATGATAATTTTATGTAATATGTATATCTATATGCACACATATTATATACTCCAAATATGTATCTTTAATATATTCTTTCTTCTACACATAAATAACTAAAATGCATGATATTAGGGAAAAGGATGGAACAAGATGCTAAGTAGGAGTCTCTGTTCATAGTCTCATCAATAGAAACATCAATTTGAACAACTATTCATGTATGAAAATATCTTAATAAGAGCTCAGGGAATCAGGTGGAAGAAAGATCACAGTACATGGATATCACATAGAAATAAGAAAGAAAAAATATTTTGAAGAGGACAGGAAGGACAGTTTTGCATTATCTTCATCAGTCTCCTCATAACCCCAGGCCAAAAAAAAAAAGGAAATTGTTAGAATGGCTATTATCAAAAAAGGTAAGAGTTAAGAAGTAATAGTAGGGCTGGGGCTGTAGCTCAGTGGTAGAGTGCCTGCCTCGCATGTGTGAGGCACTGGGATGGATCCTCAGCACCACATAAAAATACATAAATAAAGATATTGTGTCCATCTACAACTAAAGAAAAAGAAAAAAAATTAAGTAATAGTAAAGATATGTACAACCATTATACACTGTGGTAGTAATGTAGATTAGTACAACCATTGTGATGAACAGTATGGAGTTTCCTCATAAAATTAAGAATAGAATCACCACATAATCCATCAATCTAACTACTGGGAATATAACCAAAGAAATAGAGAGAATATGGTACTAGAGAGAGTATGGTAAGCACTCTCATGTTTACTGCAACATTATTCACAATAACCAAGAAGTATAACCTAACCATCCATTAACAGAACAATGATAAATAAGTGTAATACATGATACAATGGAATATTATTCAGCTTGAAAAAGAAAGAAATCCAACATTTGCAACAGCATGGATGTGTGAAAGGGCATTATGTGAAATAAGTCAGGAACAAAGGCAAATACCACTTAACTTTATTCAGACATGGAATATAAAAAAGTGGAGCTGATAGATGTATCATAGAATTGTAGTTACCAGGGGCTATGAATGTGATGGGATAGGAATTGGGAGGTGATGGTCAAAGCTTATAAAATTTCACTTCTACAGAATCAATCAGTTCAAGAGACCTATTGTACAACATGTGATTATATTTAATAGCAATATATTGTATTCTTGGAAAATGCTATAAGCATAGATTTTAACAGGTCTCATCACTAAAGGTAATGAGATGTAATTTTTATATGAATTAACTTTGTTTAACCATTCTATGTTTTGTATACATTTTAAAATGTCATACAGTGTGTGATAAATATATGCAATATTATCAATCAACTTAAAATATAAAACATAAAGTAAAATTTATCATATACATATTGTATATAATATACACATATAGTATGATCAAAGGGAATGGTAAATCATAGTGTTCTATGTTCTTGACATAGAGGAAAACAAAGATATCAATCTATATTATATTTTCATAAGTTAAAAAAGATGCAAGTTAAAGGATAATCATGAAAATAATAGACAAAGCAAGCTGCCTCAATACTGGTATATGGGAAAAATTGTAATTATCTAAAGCAATCAATTCAATACAAAACAAGAGAAAGAAAGGAATAGAAAATTGGCATGACAGCACATAAGGTAATAGGTTTAAACTCAAATATAAAAGTAAGTTCATTTAATATAAATGAACTAAATGATCTAATTTAAAGAAGAACTCAGTCATATGTTATTCACCAAAGCCACATATAAGGATGCAGAGTAAGTAAGGATGTAAAAGCTTTGCCAAGAAATTCTGAGAAAATATGGCACCACTACTATTTCGTTCAGACTGCAAAAGAATCTACACACTCAGCCCTGGGTGTAAAGAAGAGTTTCATATGTGATAGACACTAAGTATTTTCTTGATCCTGGGCCAGGGTTGCAATCTGGGGTTGTGCCAAATTGTGCTTCCAGCAACACAAGGGTAAGTCATGGTCTCTGACTCCTGCTTACCACCACTTTGTGCAAACTGAGGAAGTTTTGGGGGTAAAACTGGACTTAGGCTAAATCAAGACATCCACTCAAATGGGAAAGACAGAAAACCTTAAGTCATCCTGAGCAACTCTTCCATTTTCAGAAGTCCAAAGACCGTACTTTTGTTTTAAATTAAATAATCAGAGAAAGAAAAAATAACTTACAGTGAAAGTACTAGGGGAAAGAAAAAGTTTCAAGACAGTAAATAGTTTATTTCCAAAACTAGTTTTGCTTTTGTATCTTTTTTATCTTCAATTTCCTTGTTTTCCACTTAACAATTTTGAAGACTTAAAGTTTATAAAGAAAAATGACTTTGATTATACTGGTGATAGTTTTTTTCTCTCAAGCTCTTTTTTCCTTTATAACTCTGATATTATTTGATTTCTCCAATTTCCACATCTCTTTTGTATTCGAAAGTAATAAAATGAACTCAGGTGCTAATTGAAATTGCCATCTGAATAAGCTATTCTTTTACATTTTATCTTTCAATTCTCTCCCAACTTCTATCAGTTTTCAAACACATAAAAATAATTTTTTCATCAATACTTCAAACTTTCTGAAAAATTGAGATTTTTCCATTATCATATAGATATAGAGGAGAAGTTGAAAATAGACTTTTCTATTTTATTTCTATTATAAGTTGAAATATCCTAAGGCACTCACTGCTGTCTTTTCTGCTACTATAAATTAGCTTTCATTTTCTAGAATTTTTATTTATGAAATCATACAGTATGCACTTATCTTTGACTTTTTGTACTCATCATAGCTATTTTGAGATTTATTCATGTTGTGTACAACAATAATCCCTATTATTTTGTATTACTCAAAATGTTATGTAAATGGTGTCCTGTAGCCAAAAAAAAGAAAAAGAAAAAAAGAAAGAAAATAGACTTTATATTTTAAGTAGTTAGCAATCAGAAAACTGAAGAAAATATGGTCTCAGCAGTCATGATTTTTTTTTGTGTGTGAATAATTCTATAAAACCAAAGATTCTATTCTATTCACTGTGGTAAGGGCAAAGTTCTATTAGCACATATGGAGATGATAAGTAAAGTCTATTCACTAATCTTTCTTTCAGAAATGTAAATAGGAGCTGGGTGCAGTGGTGCATACCTGTAATCCCAATGCCTCAGGACGCCAAGGTAGGATTGTAAATTCCAGGCAAGCCTGGGCAGCTTAGCCAGACAGTGTCTCAAAATAAAATTTAAAAAAGAACAAGGGATATAACTCAGTAGTAAAGTACATGCTTAGCATGTGCCTGGCCCTGGGTTTAATCCCCCCTAGAGGGGTGGGAAGGAGAGAGAAAAGAAATGTAAATAGAGTCATATACCTACCTGCTTAAAAACTTCAAAAGTATAGCATGGATTAGAGAAAAAAGACCAAATTTATGAACATGATATACTTAAACATTTTATCTCTTCTCACATGTTCTTCCATCCTTTCTATTTTCAAGAATGCCATTTCAAGAAATACATATTATTTCTTTACCATGTGAAGCCCTCATTTTTGAATGCCTACTTCATTTCCCACTTTGCTATTGAATCTTTTAGGGGCTGCTGGCCTCACTGCCAGTATGAAAAATTGTTTTTTCTATTCTCTGTTTTTAAGTATAGTCATTTTCTTGTTTTGACTGCCTTAGTCAAGCATTTTTTTTTATCATTTTCATTGCTTTTTAAATTTCAGGGGAAAAGAAAAGGCACCAGAATCATATTTATCTATTTACTTAAAGAATCTTAACACATTCTCTAAATAAATATTATTTTAATTTTATACCTGAGTACTTAAGAGTCATAAAGATGTAAGAAATTTGTTCTTTCATGTGTGAGAATAGACAGAATTTGGGGGAAAATTGAAATGTGTACAATTTCAAAGAGTAGCTTCCTCAGATACCAAATTACAATGAGCCATCTGAGTTCCTGGAACTTATTTCACTTACAGAATGAATATATTTTGTATCCTTGTAGAAATTCATAGCAAACTGGGTCAAGAGTTCTTTGTTAGAGATCATATTATGAGCCTGGAGATTGTTAGAGAATTTCGAATTGTTTAAAATTCTCTTCACAATGAAGAGGAGAACTTAGCATTTAGAAGTTATGACCTCAACTTTATCACCACTGAACTTGAGCAAGCAACTTCATCTTCTCATTTGTAAAATGAAGAGGTTTGACCTGATCAGTGTCATCCAAATTAAAAAGAAAAAAAAAGTCTCCATCCCCCTTATTATTCTAAATACAGAAACTTCCCTGTCATCTTTATAGTGGAGTTTCTGATATGTCCTTTCCAACCTCACCCTTCCCCTCCATTGCTGATGATTAAATCAATTCCAAAACCCCACTGAACACTGGCCTAAGCCCAATTTATCTCTCTTAATAAGCTCTACACGGATGTGAAAATATAGGTAATGGAAAGAAATGTGAAGAAGACATTTATTTTTGTTGGGGCAATACTCTATATACACCTCTGCTTCACATTCAGACTAATACAAAGGATCGTTTGGGATTTGTTGGTAATTGGGACTTTGTATGGAGTTTTCCCAGGCAAGAAAAGCACAGCACTGACTGCAGGGGCAGGCTGTTTGCTGGGCTTTTAAACAGCTTGTTGGGCTTTGGGGGTCCCAGGCTTCTCATCATGCATCTTCCAGAATGCATCTTCTTGATCAACAGAATGGACTATTTGCCTTTTGTGCAAAATGCTAAAGACTGAATCCTCCTGTCAGTAATTTCATGTTGCCTGGAAACAATTCTTGTTTTTCCACTGTGAAGAAATGATGTCAGCAGTGGATTAATCCTGTACAAAGTGGGGAAATATAGCTATTCATGGATTCTAATAGTCCCCCAAGGATGGGAACTCTAACATTGACCCCACCCCCACTTTTTTTTTACCATGAATGAGGACAAGTTGAATGCAACATTCCAAAGAAATTCTCTGAATATGAGCAATTTCGATTCCATTTTATAACAAGAAATTCCATTTTTCATCAAAAAGATCTTAGGCTTCTTACAACATATAGCCAAATATTATTTTTCCCACCTCACATAAATAGCACATAGCAGTGAGGAGGTAGAGGGAATAAAATGAATTATGTCTCTGTGCAGTACCTTCATTCTAAGAAAATATTTCATATTTTTCAGTTTGACAAGAACAGTGGAAGTAACCATCTGAAAAATGTCACAGGAATTTATATCAAGTGCTATATTTTGATAGGAGATAAAGATGAAAAAGATTCCCAAACTATGCACATATTCTACTTGAAAATAAAGGTAACATAACATGTTGAAGGAGTCCTGTGCCAGTTCCAGGGTGAAATCCAGTTGGCATGTTCAAAGCTAAGATCACTCTTCCTCCCTTTACAGAAGGCAGGTAACCAATAGAGGGAAAACAGGGGAGAAAAGTCAGAAATAGAGACGAAACACAGAAAATGGAGATCCATACATACATGTGCTTATGTGCTCCACATCAACACACATGCACACACACACACACACACATACACACACACACTCATGAGAAAGGGGGAGAGAGAGAGAGGTCCTTTAGATGCTGTCTTTCTGGAGAACCCTGAATAGCAGATAGGATGTGCTGTATTATAAATAAATGGGGAGCTTGCTAAAAACAGATTTGAGAATGTACCTTATCTCTGGGATAAGAGTTAAGAATATCTATATTTGTCATAAGTACCCCTTCCAGGTGGTTCTAATATGTGGCAAAACTTGTAAATCACTATATTAATAGCATGCATGTGAAACATTAGATTTATTGTCATTTATAATCTTACACAATCCTTACATAAACTTTATAAGTTAAGCAGTATTAATATATCTATAAACCAGATGAAGATACTAGGGTCAGATGGGTAGACAGATAAATACCTTCAACCTAATTAGGTTTTCCTGTGGCTTCAGTCAAGAGCTTTTTGCATAACTACTAGTTGCAGCAGTTCCAGGAATGATTAGGAAGTCTGCAAGCTGGTGGTGGTGGTGGTGTGTGTGTGTGTGCACATGTGTGTGCATGTGTGTGTATGCTAGGACTCAAGGAGCATGTGCTCTACTACTGACCTGCCCCTCTCAGCCCCTACAAAATGATAGCTTTTGTGGAAATTTTAAAGAACTTACTTAAAATTTTTACCTAGTTAAGTGAGTCCATTCCAGAAAGACTCCTGAAAGCCTTATATATTTTATTCCCCAATGAAAACAATCTTTTTTTTCTTTTTTTAAAATATCTATTTTTTAGTTGTAGTTGGACACAATACCTTTATTTTATTTATTTTTACATGGTGCTGAGGATCGAACCCAGGGCTTCGCATTTGCGAGGCGAGTGCTCTACCTCTAAGCCACAATCTCAGGCCCTCCAGTCATCTTCAATGTATTCACTGCATCTTTCTGATTTTTAAAGTTAGAAGGAATCAACTGAAGCAATTACTAAGCTTTATGGTTTAAAGGAAGAGACTCAGAGATGTTAACATGGCTGTAAAACATTAAAGCAAGTTAAAATGTTTAAGTTTTTTAAGCAATCTCATTTATTTATTAAAATATTGACAAAATGATTTTTACTTCATTTCTTTTCAGGATACTGGCGTGTCTGACACTAGTAGATCATGGTAGTAAATATGTTGTAAAGTTTGGGTTTCACTGCAATTCTATGTCACCTTAAAACTTATTCTTGTACTACTGTGTAATAGGTATTTCAGTTTAATTTTGCTTTTTGAGCATGGTGTCCATTTACTGAGGCTCAAATGGAAACAGCTTTAATCTAATGTTTGCCACTATGTCAATTTCTGCTTCTTACCTTAATAAACAATGGGAACTTAGGGTAAAGAAATCCTTTAAAAGTGGATTCAAATATTCCCCAGACAGAAAAAATGCAATCCAATATTATTTTTAAAAAGAAGTAGAGACTGGCCTTCTTTGGGGAGCAGCTCAGATGCTCTGTGTGCTTCAACTCTGAAGAAATTCCTACAGTGTTTTATAACAGCTGTGATAATCACAGTGCTACATCTCATTCCACACAAGAGGAAATCATTATAAAATAATTGATCATCTCAAATGCAGCAAAGACAAAATGATTAACTATTAATCAGGAATCTTAGTGATTAGATGGGCTCAAAGGAACAAAGTGATTGCAACATCCATTTGAAGCTATGAGAATTGATTTTAGGAAAAAAATCACAGCATCCTAAGATTGGTTCTAAAAGCACCCTTTGGGCAAAGCTGGCCTTTGATAAAACCAGGAGACTTTTTTTTTTCTTCAAGACTGTTTCTCAAACTTTGGTGTGCAAGAGAATTACCTGGTGTTTTTATAAAAATGCAGATGGGTGGGGGCTCAGTCTCCAGAGTTTCTTATTCATTAGGTCTGCAGTAAGGCTTGATAATTTGTGTTTCTAACAAATTTCTAGTTGGTGATGCTGCTGTTGATCTGGAAACCACAATTATAAAATGACTGCCCTAATGAACATTTACTATTCTAGTAAAATATACATAATTCTTATATATCTAAAATTAATATGCCATATTTAAAAATAAGAGAATGAACACATGATAGTACTTAACACTGGTGAGATTTACTTCGCCTTTGCTTGGCTTCAGAAGAAAGTCACTTATTTCCTTCTAGCATCCTCCTAGGCAAGCACTTTTATCCCCTGCATTTTAGAGATGAGAAAACTGAATAGAGGAGTGGCTAAGTAAATATCTTGAAGTCACACGGGTATTAAAGGTTGACATTTTGATCTGGAGCCTTATTTCAGAGTACAGTGTTGGCCCTTGATCTATGAACACCTGTCTTAGGCTAGGGATACAGCTCAGTATCAGCAAGCAGGGGGCCCACCACAGAAAAATGCCTACATTTATACCTGTTTTAAAGAGAAACAGTTACAAGAGAACAAGATTTCAGGTCAGATGAATTGCAGTGTAACCCAAATATGATGTATTTACTAACTACTTATGTCAGACATATTAGAATCTTTTAATTTTATTGTCATTATAGGTCAAACGAAGATAAGGACACCTATCTTTGAAGGAATGTTAGAAAATAAAATCAAACAATGCATGTAAAAATCTTTGCTAAAGGTCTAATACATATGGATAATCACCAAATTGTAGCCATGATCTGCTCATACCAACTGTAACCCCAAACAGTTTAAGAGTTAACCTCACAACTACACTGAGAGTCCATCTCACTCCAGTCAGAATGGCAATTTATCAAGAATACAAGAAACAAGAAATATGGGTGGCATGTGGGGAAAAAAGGTTCACTCATATATTGCTGGTGAGACTGCAAATTGGTACAACCACTAAGCAGTATGGAGATTCCTCAGAAAAACTGTTAGACACCAATGATTGTTGATGCTTTCATTCCTCAGAATGTAACCACGCTTTGACCCAGTAATCCCACTCCTCAGCATATATGCAAAGGACTTAAAATCAGCATACTACAGTGAAGTAGCCATACCGATGTTCATAGAAGCTCAATTTATAATAGCAAAGCTATAGAATAAACCTAAATACCCTTTAACAAGTGCATGGATAAAGAAAATGTGGTATATATACACAATGGGATATTAGCCACAAAAAAAGAACGAAATTATTGAATTTGCTGGCAAATGATGGATCTGGAGACTATCATGCTAAGTGGAATAAACCAATTCCCCAAAATCAAAGACCAAATGTTCTCTCTGATATGTTGATGCTAACACAAAATGAGAAGAAGGGAGGGAAGAATAGAAATTCATTGGACTGGACAAAGGGGGATGAAGGGAAGGGAAGGGGGATATGAATAGGAAAGACAGTAGAATGAATTGGACATAACTTACTATGTTCATATATGAATACACAACTAGTAAAACTCTACATCATGTACAGCCACAAGAATGGGATGCTAATTAGAATGAGTTATAGTCCATGTATGCAAAATAAGTCAAAATACACTCTAGTCTCATGTATATCTAAAAAGAAAAAATAAAAAAACTTAAAAAAAATGAAAGTTGAATTGAATTGTTAGAAACCAATGATTGTTGGTGCCTAGAGAATCATCAACCCCCTTAGCCAAGAGAGGCCTTCAAGTCAGAGTTTAACCCTATTGTGAGAGTGGCCACCTAAGGTGTAACCTTAGGGAAGTTGGCTGAGGGGTATACTGGAACTCTCTAAATCTCTTTGCAAATTATATGCATATCTAAAAATATTCTAAAATTAAAATTTGCTTTAATCAAAACTAAATAAAAAAGAAACTATGAGTTTACATCATTATTTCCAGTTTAAAGTAGCAATTGCAGATTTTTATTCATTAGTAATAGTTATTAGACAATATGACTGTTACCAGATAACAAGAAATTATGTTTTAATGTGTGATTGTTCTATTACAGTTATTTTACCAAAAGAGTCCTTACTGTTTGGCGATAAGTACTGAAATGTTTATGCATGTGTTATTGATATCTGAGATTTGCCTCAAAATGAGGCAAGGGATGAGCAGTTAGAATATAGGTAAAACAAGATTGGCCAATAAGTTGTTCATCATTGGAGCAGGATAATGGATAAATGAGGCGCTGTACTTTCTAAGTTTGAAATTTTCTACAATATAAAGTTTATTTTTTTTTAATGAGAGAAAAATGATAGGGTTTCTACTTAACTTTTTAAATTTTGTATTTCTAAATGTTAATCTCTAAAACTCTTGGCTCCTTGCCACATTAAATGCTTACTTGCTTCATCCTACTAGTTTAAATATACAATAAAAGTAATGAAAAGGAAAAAAATCAACCTCCCAACTCAGAGTCTACTATGCTGCATTCATCCATCCCATGGTCATATGTTACATAATTATTATGAAATAAACATTGAGACATTTTCCAAGAGGTAAAGGAAGAAAGAAACCTGTGAACTAGTAGCATTCTGTAGCAATAATGATGAAGTTGACTGAGACAGTGACCAGACAATTCAGATGGGAGAAGACTATGTTTGCCAATTCAAGTTTGAGGAATCCTGGGGTGGGGGTGCTGTATTCATGCAGCCCCTTTGTCTACCCATTTCAAAGCCAACTTAGCCCCTGTGTACTCAGCATTTAGGACACATGTCTTTTTGAATTTTAGTATTGATGAAAATCAGGCAGGGTAGCCTAGTGAAGTTGCCTCAACCTTTGAAATGCTGAATCCATCTGTGAGTTTTCCGTGCCTCTTTTGGCTGCAGTAAATTTTCCATATGGTGCACTGCAGCTGTAGTGCTACCAAGTGTGTGATTCATGTCTGCAGATAGTATGGGGAGATTTCCATAGCAACAGGCCACCAAAAAATAAGAAAACGAAAAGTCCATGTTATATAACAAAATTTGAATTTTTTTTTCTTTTGTTCTTTTGCTGAGGTGGCAACTGGTTTGTATATGTTAAGGATCTTAATAAGGTAATACATTTAATTTAATGAATGCATTAATAATAAATTTCCCCTGTGGGTCACATCATAGAAAAGGAGCACAAACACTCAAAAGAGCCTGAACTTTTAATCATCAATTAATCAAAATTTTAATCGGGACTTTTTATTTTGTCCCTATTGTAAGTGTAGCAATTTTTCCCCAAATAATCAATAAAGAACATAAAAATATGATTTTTAGTCTATTAATATTACTAATATTTACTTATTATATATACTCTTGGAGTCCCTATTATAAGCCAGGCACTGAAACAAAAAACAATCTGTCTTTCAGAAGCTTTGAGGCATAGTAGGGAAGAAAGAAATAGAGATAAATATGTTTAATGCATTATAATTGACAGAAACTACGTTATGGGCAGCAGTGGGACTGCTTTTATTGGTTGATCATACCTAAGGCCAATTTCCTAGAACAACACCCCCTGCTGAACCACCCTGAAAATCTGTGTAAGATATTGAATATAAATCTGAAGAATTAATAAGCCTGCAGGAACATAAGAAATTCTCAGGTCAGGCACCAATAAAGATGGACAATTCAAAGAGCTAGAGAACTAAGCAGAGCTCTGTAGCTGGCATTCACTCTTAGGACAACTGTCAAACTGCATAAATTTGAGTACAGGTTTTCTTGGACTCATGTAGTCAAAAAGACAAAGAGAAAAATTTAATGCCTATACAAAGCTAAGGAGCTTTCTCTCTGTCCAAACTAGGGCCTTAAGAATATCAGGATCTATTAAATATTAGGATGATTGGAATCAAGAGGAAAACCAGTTAAAATTTCTTAGTGTAAGGAATGATCAAATGTCTAGCAATAATAATAAAATGAGCTCTAAGAGAAAAATGACAGCACAGGAATTGAGAAGCATAATGGAGTCCTTACCCAGGTCCCCAATTCATGAACTCATCCTCTTGTTTACAGCACAAGCAAAAACAAAACAAAATAAACAAACATAAAACCCAGCCACATACTTAAGTTAACATGGTTCAGTATTGACAGTACTTGATAAAAGCAAAGACAAATCCCCTGTGTACATTCACCTTTACTATAGGCCTCAAATAATTCTGATAAATAAAACTCTAAGAAAAATCAGCTTAAGAAAATAAACTCACACGAAGCTAAGGTATAATAAATAAAAATCAATAAAAAAATAAATAAATAGTAGAAACAATCTTATAATGTTATCAGATAATAAATAATCAGATACAATTTATAAAATGATATAAAAGGCAAGGCTGAAATGTGCAGAGTGAATAAGCCATTAGAATCAATTATCAGATTGAAAATAGTTTAAATAGCATTGGTGGGTGTTGCAACAATTAGAGAGGGAAGAATAGAATATTAGTAAAGTAGAATATGAGTCTAAAGAAATCATCTGGAACTAGCCCAAAGAGATGAGGTGAAATTTATAAAAGAGAAACAAAGAGACATAGATATTGGAGTAAGAAAATCATTTGAGTTCCTAGGAGAGAAAATGGAAGGGGAGAAGCATTAGGAAAGGGAGACAATGGAAGGACCAGAAGCAATACTGGAATGACTTTGGCTGAGGATTTTCCACTACAAATAAAAAAACCAATCCACTTTTTAAGAAATTTGATAAATCATAAACAAAAAGTGCTTAAGCATATTATAATAAAATCATAGGTAAAAGGTGCTTAGGCATATTATAATAAAATCATTGGTAAAAGGTGCTGAAGGCATATTATAATAAAATCATAGGTAAATGAAGTAAAAGAACATCTTAAAAATAGGCATGCAGAAATGATAGAATACTTTCAAAGGAGTCACACAGACTAGCTGATTTCTTAGAAGCAAAACAAGTAAAAATGACATACTAAACATACGGAGAAAAAAAATAACTATTAACCTGGTATTCTATATCTCTTGTAAGTACCTCTGAAAATCAGGAGTGAAACAAAGACTTTTTCATAAAAAAAAAAGACTTAAAGGGTTTACCAGCAATAGCTGTGTGCAACAAACCAATAAAAACTTAAGGGTATGTATAAGGCAGAGGGAAATTCCTCAAAGATGTAATTGCAACAAATAATTACAGAAAAGAGAGTAGTAAATGTTGACTAAATCTAACGAAGAACTGACTATAAAGAATAGTAAATTATTGGGGGTTAAAAAACAAAGTGAAATTCAAAATAATTTGAAATAATTATTGCACATAATTTGGGAAAATTTGTAACTGGTATTAAGGTATGTTCTGTATCTTCTATTGCTTAGGAAGTGAAGAAAAAACTTAATTAATTTTAAACATAGAGAAGTATGGATATTTTTAATTACTCAGGCATTGCAAACAAAAAATAGAAATAAAATGTATAAATTCAAATTAGTAAGGAGACTAAATTTTTAAAAATGCCAAAGCAACCCAAAAAAGGCAAAAATAATAAGAAAAACAATAAAATCAAGGGAGAAACACAAAAAGCACAAAAAAGCATAAATTAATCCAAAATAAACTAAAAGATTCCCTCTAGAATTGGACCAAATTTTGCAGTTCAAAGTCAAAGACTGTTATGCTGGATTTAAAAAATCTAAATATATGTATGTATTAGTAATTGAGGAGTATATAAAAGCTGCCCCCCAAACTTAGTGGCTTAAAACAGCAAATGTTTATTACTTAACAGTTTATTTGGGTCAAGAAGCTGGAAATAGATTAGCACTGGGTCAATATCATCAAAATTATTGTTGACAGCACCGAATTTGACTCAAGTCTCCTCTAGGAATGAATAGCCTTCCAACTCATGTGGCTTTTGAAAGGTCTCAGAAGATCTTCCAGTTCACTGCGTGACCCTCTAACAGAGCTGTTTTATCACACACAGCAGTCTTCTCCACAAGCAGGTAATCCAAAATAGAGCAAGAAAGAAGACCCCAGAGATGAGCCAGTCGTTTTTGTAACCTAATTACTTCTGCCACAATCTCTTTACTAGAAATTAGTCGGTGAATCCAGTCCAAATTCAAGAAGAGATTACATAAGTGTGAGAATGTAAGAAGTTAGGAATCAACAGGAGCTGCCTACCAATTTTTCTTTTTAAAGGACACCTTGAAATTAAGGAAAGAGAAAATTGAAAAAATAAAAAAAAATAGAAAGAAAATGTAGAGCAATTATGGTAATAGTAGACAAAATAGACATTATTACAAAAGAGTATTACCCAAGTTAGAGAATCGCTTTATAATAATAAAAAATTTTCAAATTTTGTTAACTAACATACTAACCCCAAAATATTTAATGCAAAACTTGATAACATTTACAGGGGAAAACAGTTAAATCCTTAATCAGAGAGGACAAAACAGTCAATATATAGATTTGAAGCCCACAGTTAACAGACTTGATTCAATGACCTGATAGGACACTGCTAGCAAAAAATGTAAAGAATTGTCTTAAAATAATGTGAAAAATTTAAAAATATGTGTGAGACCTGCATACCGACAACCAGAAAATATTGGTAAGTTAAATTTTTGAAAAATCTAAATAAACAGAGAGAAATAGTGGATTTATTGATTAAAAGACACAATATTATTAAAACAATAATCCTCCCAAAATTCAGTTACAGATTAAATATAAGCCTAATTAAAATTCTGGCATATTTTTAAAATAAGATTTTAGTTGTGTTTTAAAAAATGCTGTTTATTTGGAAATAAAACAGAACTAAAAGAGCTAAAACAATATTTAAATTATTTTAATTGTACAAATTTGTGGGACATATTGTAATAATTTGATAAGATATGCAGTGTATAATGATCAAATCAAAATAGTTAAAATAGTTAATATTATTATCTTAAACATTTTTTTAAATTCTCATTTTTTTTTTGGTACTGAAGATTGAACTGAGGGGTGTATAACCACTGAGCCATATCCCCCGCCTTTTAAAGTATATTATTTAGAGACATGGTCTCATTGAATAGCTAAGTGCCTAAGTTGCTGAAGCTGGATTTGAACTTTTGATCCTCCTGCCTTAACCTCCTGAGCTGTTGAGATTGCAGGTGCATACCACCACATGGAGCTCAAATTTTTTTGATAATAAGAATTACCAAAATATGTAACCCATTAATTGTACATATTTATGGGGTACAGTGTGGTGTTTTAATATGTGTATGCAATATGTACTGATCAAATCAGTATAGTTAACATTTCTATCTCTTTACCATATTTTGTATGTGGAGCCATTTTAAAATCCTCTCTTCAAGTTGCTCATAAAACATAAAATAGATTATTGGGAATTATAGTCTCCCCACTGTTCTACAGAACATTAGAAGTTATTACTTCTATTTTAGTACCTGTTATCCAGCCTCTCATTATCTCCCCACCTGACCCTTCCCATCCTGTAGTAATCACTATTCTACATTCTGATCAACTTTGTTTTTTGGTAAGCATTCATATATGAATGAAAACACACAGTATTTGTCCTCCCGTTCTATCCATTGTGCTGTAAACAACAGGAGATAATGCTTTTTTATAACTGAATAATATTCCATTGTTTATATATACCACATGCTTTTATCCATCCATCTGTTGATGGGCATTTAGGTTAATTCAATATCTTAATCATAGATGTGCAAGGTATCTCCTTGGTATGCTGTTTTCATTTCTTTTAGATACATACTCAGTAGTGGGATGGCTGGATTATACGATACATCTATTTTTAAATTATGAAGAACTTCCTCATTGTGTTCCATAGTACTATACTAATTTATATTCCCACCAACAATGTGAAAATTCCCTTTTATCCATATCTTTGTCCACATTTTTTTTTGTCTTTTTGATGATAGCCATTCTAATTCAGGGACATGATTAGATGATAATTTTGCTTTGAATTTCTCTGATGACCCATAAAGTTGAGTATTGCTTCATAAACTTGCTGGTAATTTGAATTTCTTCTTTTCAAAAGAAGTCTACCCTTCGTCTGTTCATTTTTAATTGGATTATTTGGATCTTGTTTATTTTTCTTAAAGGTCCTTAATATTTTGTCAGATGAATATCTTACAATTTTTTTCCCATCCTATAGGGTATATCTTCACTTTGCTTATTGCTTCTTTGGCTGTGAAAGAGCGTAGAGATCTTTCACTTCCTAGGTTAAATTTATTTTTAGGCATATTTTGTAGCTATTGTTAATAAGATTCCTCACATGATTTCTTTCTCAGAAATCTCTGGTTATTGGTGAATAAAAATGCTGTTTTTTTTGCATGTTGAGTTTGTATACTACAACTTTACTGTGTACAAAAGAGGTAGAAGTATATCTCCAAGACAAAATTAGAGATATAATTGACTCTTTTATGGAAGAGTTTGGGAAAAAGCAGTAATAGGAATATAATCTTTAAACAAATCATAAGAGAGTTGTTAACTCCAGGGAATAAAATTTATAGAAAATACTCATAATAAACTACAAGTCCACTATGAACTACTTATAATTATAACAAACAATGATGATTTAATTAATATGCTGTAATATAATTCTATTGGGGGGCTGGAGAAAAATATTGTGAAATTGGCTGGTAGTGCAAGAGAGAAGCCATTATCTTCCATAGTAGAGAGATGATAGACATATGCAAAGTGCAAAAATCGAGACATGTGTTATTCAGAAACATGAGGTATATAGTGAAAGAAACAATAAATTATTTGAAAATGATACCCTTGGGGATCAGTGACAATAGTGACAGGAAAAAGGAGTTTGTACATATATCATATTGATTATTTAAGTTGACTGTGAGTTACTAGGTTATAAAATTAGTTCATTTGTGTTTTTGAAACTTTAAAACCTACAGAGGTGCCTAAAGAAAATATCCCTCTATTATGGTTAACACATCCAGGACATTCCCATTGTTTAATACTCTTTCATTACTTGGAAGCAAATGGTGATTTTCTCATGACATTACTTTAAAAAAAAAGATAAATTTTAAATAATAAGAAACACAAAAAAAAAATCCAAAGAAGAAAATTACAGAGGAAATGGCTCTGGGCATGGTAGTACATGCCTGTAATCCCAGCAGCTCTGGAGGTTGAGGCAGGAGGATCAAGAGTTCAAAGCTAGCCTCAGCAGTTTAGCGAGATCTTGTTTAAAGAAATAATAATAATAAAGACTTGGGATATGATTAATCACATGTTTGTACCACATAATTGACTGGGTTCAGTTCCTGGTACAAAAAAAAAAAAAAAGAAGAAGAAAAAGAAGAAGAAATTTGAATTGAGTCATAAAATAGCTAAGTTCTTACAATGGGTCAGTCAATTAGCTAGCTGGTTTTCATGCATTCCCATTTAATTTTCATAATAAATCTGAGAGAAAGCTATCATTATAAATCTCAATTGTATGACATTGGGAACTAAGGTGTAGCAAGATTTTTGCTTAAAGTCATTTAGCTAACACATGGCAGGGATAGTACTTGAACTATCAGGACCATATGATAAAGAGTATCCAAGATGTTGGCCTAGAATGAATCTAGAGGGCCAGTGTCCCTGACTCCTGTGTCACTGACCTCTTCACCATATGTGAGAGGTGGTTAAGTGAACAAAGGGGGAGGAGATTGCAGGCAGAAGGAACCTTGTATTTAGCAGTTCAGAATCATGAGGACTTAAGGGCTGGCTTGAGCCTGATAGACAACTTTTTCTTTACTCTTCATGGCCATCACAGTGTTTGTGGAAAAACATTTGGTTGAAGAGGTTAGTTGAGCAACACTAAGGAGCACCTTGACTAACATGGATGTAATGTCAGAAGTCCTCTGATTGTCAAATCCATCCCTGTGAAGATCACCAGTGTGAATGGAGGGAAGAGTATGAAGGCACAGGAGAAATAGGACACATCAGTCTTGCCTGGTTAGTAAAGACTTTAAAACATTAATTTTATAGGAAAAACTGTGAATATACCATGGAGTAGAATATAAAACATAATTTTTTAAGTTGAAACTGAAGATTTCAAAGACTTATTTTTTTTCCAGATTCCACAATAAGCTCTCAGATTTCAAGGGCCTGAGTTGGATTCTCTCCCATTAGGAGTTCTTTAGTGGAAAGTTTTAAAGGAATACTCTCTGAGAAACTTGAATCTAATTGAGAATGGCGTGACTGATCAGATTTGTTTAAAATATCAATTACTTATAAAAAATTATTATGCATCCCATAACAATAACTAAAAAAAAGGTAGTCATGATGTTTTTTCTACTGACCCTAATCTGAAAATTTATTAATTTTTACCAAGAGTTGCTTTAGGAAGAATATCAAAAGGTGAGATACCATAGTTTAAATCCAGAAATAAAAATTTCTAAATCTATATTACCATCATAATATTGACCTATATTGTATTTCTTGATAACATTATTCTATCTTCTCAGTATCAAAATAGTTCAGTAGGAGACAAATTATTTGGAAAGCTTCAGATAAAACCCATTAACATACTGAATTTTTCTCTTGTATAACAGAAATTTTGGTGACACATGGAAACTGTTGTAAACTACATCTTACAAAATGGAGAAATAAGTTGCCTGCTGTAGTTAAGATTTCTAGAGGGAAAAGATGAGATTGCAACTTGACAGCTTCTAAATGCAATGGTCTTGCAGGGTTAAAGACCCTGGATTGGGTCTTGGAACAGAAAAATGGCATAAATTGAAAACAAACAAACAAACAAAAAGAACAAACTATTAACAGTCAAATACAGCTTAGAGTTTAGCAATAGTAATTTACCAATTTTGATTTCTTAGTTTTGATGAGTGTAGGTGGTTTTAAAAATTAGCATTAGGAGAAAGTGAATGAAAGGTACATGGAGACTCTGTGCTAATTTTGCTACATTTTTAAAATCAAAATTATTCCAACATAAAATGTTTATTATGTTTTTAAAAGCATTAGTTTCAACATTGTGAAAACAAACGTATTGTTAATTTGATGCCAAGTCCCCGAAGAATTGTTAAATAACAGTTGTAAGCTCTGTTTAGGGCTTCCAAAATTGTCACCATGGTGCTTAAGACTGTTGAGAATGCCTTGCTCATTCATCATTAATAACCTTGTTATACTTATTAGAAATTTGATCTAGTTCTATCTGGATAGTTTCAGCTAGATGTCCATTTTGAAATCTCCATTCAGATATGCTTGCTAGTTAAAAGTGTTTAAGAAGTAAGAACATCTCCCATCTATGCCACAGACAGCAAATCTTCCTCCTTTCCTGAAATCTTATGATATACACAATTATGTTAGGGAAGTGGAGGTTAGGAAGAGATATTCTCTGTCTTGTGACTCTTTCTTTAGACTCAACACCTTTTGGGTGTAAATACTTCAGGTCTGAACCACAGATTATTCCCAGAGAACTCAACTTGGTTAGAATCAAGATTGTACACTTATTATATCCAATAACACTTCTTGTATCCATGAGCAAGCGTCTTTAAGGTCTGAATGATGATAACTTGAACACTCTGAATCATTCCTCTGAAGACTCCTAGACGTACAAAACAAGCATTGCCTCATTATATCTCTAACACCTTATTTCTATTTCAAATAACCATTGCTCTTAGTTGTTGCTACATATCTAGATTTGGACACAGCATACATTTTAGAGAACTGATTATTTCATCATTACTTCTATAACATTTTCTATGTTCCTTGAACCCAGGTCTTCTAAGCTCCCCAAATTCTCCATGGAGATTGGACTGTCTGTCATATTATCTGTAATAAGGAGTCCTGGACGTTGCCACTCACATTACTCCGTGCTTCTTACCCATCTATAAATATTCTACCAATGACACTTCCTTAAGTGAATTTTTCTGGTCTGGTATCATTTTTTTTAAAAAAAATCAGTCTCTGTTTCTCTTTTCTAAGACACATTGTAGAAAGAAGGTAGGGCACTGTAAAATGTTCTTCGAAGCATAGAATTCTGTATGGGCAAAGAAAATACTGGTACATCTGAGGAACTACAAATAGGTGATTATGTTTATAACCCCATGAAATGGGGGGAGGTGAGTATTGGGGATTGAACCTAGGGGTGCTTAACCACTGAGCCATATCCCCAGCATGTTGAATTTTTTTAAATTTTGAGATAGGGTCTCACTAATTTGCTTGGGGTCTCACTAAATTTCTGAGGATGGCTTTGAACTTAAGATCCTCCTTCCTCAGCCTTTGGAGCTACTGAGATTACAGGCATGTGCCACCATGCCTATGTTATTATCTCCATCTCATCTTAAATGATTACCCTGGCTATTCTGAGTAGGGATTAGAAAAAGGCAATAACTAATGTAGGAAAAATTAGTAGAAGTCCCTGGAAGTCATCCAAATAAAAGATTGATTTGGGGCAATGCATCTAAAGAGAACTGGACGTATTTGAGATATATAGTGAAGGTTTGATAGGCTGAATAATACCCCTTCCACCTATGTCCACGTCCTAATTTCTGGAACTTATGAATGTGTTTTGTTACATGGAGAAAAGGACTTTGAAGATGAAATTAAGGTTTAGGACTTTCAAATAGGAAGAGCTTCCTGAATTATTCAGATGGAGCCAGACTAATCACTTCAGCAACTTGAAAGTAGAAAACTGTATCCAGCTAGAAGCAGGAGAAAATATCAGAGAGATATGGTATAAAAGGTCAGAGATTTCAAGGACAATAAGGATATTCCATACTGCTGTTGAACACAGCACAGTTTGAACCTAAGCTGAGTGGTCTAATGCAATTGACAAGAGTTTCCAAGTACCGGGTATGAACAGGTACATAATGTCTCCTATGTGCCCAATGGTGGCATGTAAATTATAAGGGATAATAGTTTTTGGATTCTCAGATGGACGGGGAGTCACATAAAGGTCCTGTGATACACAGAGAGAAATAGAAGTTTAATGGAAATAATGAGTTCCAAAGGCCATCCATGTGTATTCCCCATTTCCTTGATACTATTTGGTAGCATAGACATGACCATGGGGAAAGAGTTTGGGAAGATTTCAAATTGCCTTGAGAGAATTGAAAGTTGAATCATAAATTCAACTAAAGCTTAGATGTAGAAAAATAAAGGCACATTTCTTATATATGTAAATTTCTGGACTGACACTCATACTCAATCATAGAAGATTGAGAGGCAAAGCAGAAATCCAAAGAGTAAAGCAGAGCAAGATGAAGTACAAATATGAGGTAGAATATGAAAGTCTTTCTTATTCTGCATTGGGTATACGTTGAAGGTCAATGAGGAGGATGGGAGAATATCACTAGGACATTCTTACTCAGAGGGCAAAGGCTGGACAATGACACTGAGAGACTCATCCAGGCCATATAGGTACAGGCTGTATGCACCATTTCCTGATCTAATTTTGTAATCCATCTTCTGGTAATTGCTTATTCATTGATGTTTTTGTAATTATTTTTTTCCAATTTGTTCATCAGCTTTTCTTATTGCCAAAGAAGACACTTTAAATTTAGCAAACTGACTCTGTGATGAATGACTATAAATGCACATATTTATTTTTTAAACATTTTTAAAAGCTAACTTCCTGTTTGAACAATGCAATCATTTAAAATGACTTAGTAAAGGGCACATTCTATTATAATTCTTTAGTTAAGAATGCATTTGAGACTCAAAAAATTTCAGAGATTTAATCTCTGATTTACTTTGAAATTACTGTGACAAATCTCTATTCTTTTACTTCCCTTACTACACAATCATGCTGTTTTCACATTAACCTGGAATCACATTATTGTGTGCTTTATGAAATTTAGAGCACTCCTGCAAGGAAGTTGGTATTGGATTTATTCTCAAATTGTGTTGGGTGATTGGAAAGGAAACCTACACAGAAAATTAGGGAAGACCAGACAAGAAACCTTTCAGAGGAGGAAATGCTGAGCAGTGAGGATAGTGAGGGGTGGATAGAGGTGATGGTCTCTCTCTCTACTGCTGGAATTTCATTTTTACTAACACCAAAAATAATAATTTCTTTTCATAAAGCAAAATAAAATTACATAATGATTATGACTTTCTGTTATTATACTTTTGGATCTATACATAGTAAAAGGATTTTTAGGTATTTTCACTTCCCAAATTATTTCCTGGTTGAACCAATTTTCTGATTTTCCTCTGACAGATTAGGCATTAAAGATAGCTTATTTTCAATAATTATTCATGCAACAGTATTTGTCAGTTCCTACCGTATGCTCACCACAGTACTAGACATCGTAAAAGATAGATAATTGTAGTAGAAATATGAAGTAACAATGGATAATGTTTATTGATCACTTATATAACAGAGAGTACTTTATGAACTTCACATAAATTACCTCTTTTGATTTCCCATAAAGATTCAATGAAGTAAAATATTGCCTACCATTATATATTACATGCTATGTGTCAAATTTACTACAATATAATGTATGATATAATATGATAAATTATAATGATAAACTGAAACAATGTTACTATACATATATATATATATATATATATATATATATATATATATATATATATATTAGATATCATTTTGTAGAAAAAGAGATTAAGTTTTAGAGAAATTAAGGAAATTGGCAAAGAATAAATGTTAGTAAGTGACAGCCAATATTTAATCCAGCCTACTTAACTCTAGTCTGACTACTCAGTCTCTCAGGGGTTCACTGCAAAGCTAAAGAGACCACACACACACACACACACACACACACACACACACCAGCTAAAAGCCATCCAGAATAAGACTGATCACACCAAAGACATACAGTTAGGTTTGTGTAATCATCTAAATAAATAAATAAATGTGAAGGAGCGTAGACTCAGGTCTTGATGCTGTAGGAATCCAGAGAATGAGATCAATGAGGGATAGCACAATTAAGAAAGGCTGCACAAAGAGAGGGTTTTAAGCTGGAGTATAATAATATAAGATAGGAAAGTCAGAAAGAGTGTGGCCGAAGACTCCTTGTAACAATAAGGGTGTTTCTCCAATGGAAAGAAAATGGTTTGTTTTGCACAGTGCAAAGTAAAGATGAGAAATAGTCCTAAGACTGGTGCCTTGGAAACTCAGCTTAGCCATCTAGATATAATGTGGTAGAAGAGTGGGAGTGATGATAATCATAACAACACATCAGCTTTATTATTGGATCTTTGATTTCAAAAACATCATAGCATTTAATGTATGTGTTTTTAGAGTATTAATTTGGCAGGAAATGGATTGGAAAAGAGCGTGTTTTGATTCTTGAATCCCATTAGGATATTAATATTAGCAAGAGTATAAGGAGGAGAGTCTGAATGAGGGTCAGGATGATTAAGGGGAAATAAAAGATGTAATAGCTATTGAATGTCTGCCATGTGCCAGAGATGTTATATACGCTTTCTTAATGTTCAAAAGAATGACATATTATGTATGGTATTTTGACATGAGCTCAAGGCTCGGTTTGAATACTTACTAATTGTGTGACATTAGGCAAATTATTCAAACCTTCACTGCCTCTCTTCTGCAACAAAATACTAGCTTAGCATCTATCATATGCCAGCATTAGGCTAGGGCTTGGGATAGAATAATGAACTAAACAGATAAGTTCCCTGTTCTTAGACAACAAACTGTCTATGAGGGAAACTGAAATCACTATGTAAATGCATTAGTTTCCGATTGCTGCCATAACAAATTACCACAAATTTAGTTGCTTAAAAGAATAAATGAGCTAGCTGGGTGTGGGGTATGAGGCAGCAAATCAGGAGACTGAAGCAGGATGATTGCAAGTTCAAAGTCAACCTCAGCAACTTAGTGAGAACCTGTCTCAAAATAAAAAGGATTAGGAATGTTGCTCAGTGGCAGAGCACTCTTGGATTGAATCTCCAGTACTCAAAAGAAAAACAGAATGAATGAGTGAAAGAATAAAAGTCTTTTAAAAAAATCACCAGTTTATTTCTCATAAAATCTAGACTGGCTCAGCTGTTTTTTCTGTTACTTGTTTCACAAAGCCAGAATCAAGTATTTTACATGTAGGTTCTTTTGGGGAGGCTTTGGGAAGAATCTGTTTCCAAGCTCATTAAGATTATTGGCAGAATATAGTGCTTTATGATTATAAGAATGAAGTTCCTATTTACTTCCAAGCTGTCTATGGTGGCCTCCCTTAATGCCTAGGTGGCCCTCTCCAGACAAACGCATAAGTCCCTACAGCTAATGGCTAGCAGTAGTATGGCAAAGCCTTCTCTCATTTGGAATTTATTCTAATACCACATTCTCTGACATTCTCTTCTGCTTCTAGCAGAAACAATGTGAGTAGTTTGACTTCACATGGATAATTCAAGATTTTCTCCCTATTTGAAAGTATATAAACCTAATTGCATCTACAATGTCCTTCTTCCCATGTAACATGACATATTTACAAATTCTAGAGTTTAAGGCATGGGCTCTGGTGGGAATGGAAATCATTAGCAGCCCACCATGACCTTTACATTATATTCTAAACAACATTCAAATTATATTTTATTTTCACTTCCCTAAGTCAGTCTTTCATTTGGACCATTCCCATGGACTTCCAGCCAGTTCCCCTGACTTGATTCTTGCTTCTTCTAATCTCTTTCCAGAGTGATCCTCTGAAATGTGTCACTCACGCCTTGTCACTCTACAGCTTCCATTGTTCTGTCAGCCAAGTTCTTCATTCTAACCACAGGATTTGTGGGATCTAAAGTCCTTTATCTTCTCTAGTTCTTTTGTGCCTCACTCCACCCCATCTCACCAGGCTGCAACCGAAGTGACCCATTTGTACTCTCAGATGTATCAGCATCTTCTCATCCCAGAGTCTTCATCCATCCAGAACTCTGCCTTGGATGCTCCATTCACTATTCCACCTCATCCCCATAACTTGTTCTTAGCTCTCTCTTTTTCTTATTTCACTGCTGAGATTAAAGAGCTTTTTTTGATCATTTGTCAGAAATTTTGCCTTTACCTATTTCTTATAGCATACTTTTCCCTTAATAGTACGAATTTGTAATTAGATAATATTAAACACAGCACTTACCACAACCAGATATTAAGTACAGCAGACTCTGTAATTTTCTCAAGAATCCTATGAGGCAAGTACTCTTATTACCTGTAGTTTATAGGCAAAGAAACTGAAACATAAAAGTCATAAATAATTTGCCCAAGGTGTCAACCAATAGGTGGAAGAATCCAGACTGTCCAGCTCCACAGCCTATCCTCTCAATCAGCGTATAACATTGTTGTCACTTCTAATAGGGTATGCATGTGTTTTCTTATTGTGGGGTGCATAATAATATCCTCCCAAGAAAGTCCTTGATTTAATCTTAAACCTATGAATACATTATATTATAGGCAAAGTGAATTTTTTTAGATGTAATTAAGGTTATTACTCATCTGGCTTTAAGGTAGGAAGAGAATGCTGAATTATCCATATTATTATTTACAAATTATTATCCATATTAACCTAATCATATAAGCACTTCAAAGCAGAGACCTGTCTCCAGCTGGAAGCAGACAGATTCAAAGCACAAGGCAGGAGCAGAGTCTCTTTCTGGAGAGGCCACTGGAAAGCATGGGAAAGAATGCTTTCAGTGTCCAGAAGCAAAGGCCACCCCTGACAGACAGCTAACTGAATGCAATCAATGATTTTAATAAGCTTGACAAAGGATGTATCCTTACAGCCTCCAGAAGGAAACACTTCTTGCCAACACCTTGGCTTAGGTCTTATGAGACTGTAAGCTAAGAACCAGCTAAACTATCCTGTACAAAGACTTTTAACCTTTAGAGAATGGGGAGGTAATAAATGGGTGTTGTTTTAAGCTGCTAAATTTGTGGTGATTTGATACAATTGTAGCAACTGAAAACTAGTACAGATGTTAAGTAATCAGGCTTGGCTATGATTGGAAGTGGGAAAGACAAAGAAATGGAGGTTGTCAATAATAAAGATTCCAGGTTTGAAAAATTTGGAATTCATCATTTATTTGATGAAGTTAATTTGGGGGGACTTCAATTGAGGGAAAGAAGTAGAGTGCAAAAGTTTATTTTGTATCACAGTAAATTCAAATTATGTCAAATTGGCAGTTGAATCATCAATATGGAGCTCAGAGCTAGGTCTTGGGTTTGAAACAAAAATTTGAGAGTCATTGACATGCAGCATCATTTGCTTCATCTTTAAAATTGATATTACTAATGCTATTTATATTAAATGATTTTTTATGAGAAGCAAATAGTATAAATTATATATAATGCTAGAAAAAGGCCTAGAATGAGTCCCCAATAAATGTTTGATATTATGTGTTATGATTTCAAGTTCATTTATGAAAAAAAATATGAGTCTCATAAAGTTTCATAAACTCACTAAGGAGTGTGAAAAATAATGGAGCTGAGGCTTAAACCCAGATCCAGCTGCTCTGCAGTTTTTTCTTTGTCCTGTACCCTAAGATATTGTAAGCCTTAATTCAAACATGTGAAAGAATTCCTAGGAATCCCCGGGTTTTTCCTTTGTTGTCAGGGTTCTTGGTTAGAAACTTGAAAGCCATACCTGATTGAGTGATCAGAGAAATTAATAGATTGAGTGCCTCATAGAAACTATAGAAGCTGGAAAACCAAACTAAGAAAATGGACAGAAACCAAGAGAGGCTAAGCAGCAAGAACTAGCCAGAAGAAATGTGGATAAGTACACCTCTTCAATAGGTTGGAACTGGGCTATGTGGTTGGCACTGTTACCATCAAAGGCATTGGATCCTGAGAATGCCAGTTGTCACTGGCCTCCAGGGTGTTGTGACAGCCATCTCTGAAATCTTTGGGATAAACTCCTTATGCCTCTGCCGTCTTGATTGACTTTTTCATATCAAGGCCTGGTTCAGGGCATTTTAATGAAGATATTGTTTGGGGCTAAATTGTGTTTTCCTACAACTTCCAACCCAAATCATGTTAAATTCCTGACCCCTAGTACCTCAAAATGTGACCCTCTGTGGAAATAGGGTTTATACAGAAGTAACTAAATCAAAATGATACCATTAGGAAAGGCCCTATTCTAATATGACTGCTGATCTTATAAGAAAGGCACTTTGGTTACAGACATGTATAGAGAGAAGACTGTGTGAAGGAACAGAAAGAAGATGACCACTTAGAAACCAAAAAGATAGACCTGGAGCAGATTCTCCCCTCACAGCCCTCAAAGGAACAAACTAACTCTTTCGAGTCCTTTATCTCAGATTTATGGTTTCTACAACTGTGAGAAAATAGGTTTTTGCTGTTTAAACTACCGGTCTAAGGTATCTTGTTATGGCAGCTGTAGCAAACTAAAACAGATGCAAAGATGTTTAGAGGGTAATCTACTGCCAGGTATGTCAATGTTCCCCATTGACATCAGGGACATCTGTTATTCCCATCATTAGAATCAGGCCCAACACACCAAACACAGCTTTTAACCTGCAATTTTCCTTTAATATGTTTCAAAACATCTGCATAATACATAGCAATGATAATGTGGAGAAAGCTATACTAATGCAATTTCCCTTATAAAAGTAATGCTAATAAGAAAATTCTTTATGCTGATACTTTATGAACAGCTTGAACACTGCAGACAATTTGCCTCTGGGGAAAAAAAAAACATTTAAAACCAAGTTGGGATGGTTCACAAATAATTGTGTGATTAGATAACTAAAAAAGTTCTTTTTAATCTGTTCTTCTTTATCATTTTCTTTTCTAGCAAATGAAAATTCTATCCACCTGATTTTTTAGTTTGGAAAGCTTGGTGATATTTTTTACTGCTTTCTAATTGAACTTTCCCAATTCAATTACTCACCATCTGCTGTTGACTCAAATACCTAAAATAGTCATCTACCCTATCTACTTCTCTCATCCCTTCTGTTTCTATCCTAATCCACGATATCATCATCTCTCCCCCAAATTCTCACCAAAAATTCTAATTGTTCTCTTTGACTTCAGTGTGCTTTCCTTCAATCTTTTCTTTATTATTTAGCCAGAGT
Source organism: Marmota monax (assembly GCF_021218885.2). Taxonomy (NCBI): domain Eukaryota; kingdom Metazoa; phylum Chordata; class Mammalia; order Rodentia; family Sciuridae; genus Marmota; species Marmota monax. The sequence goes on along the minus strand of NW_026695236.1, from coordinate 2,577,121 downwards.
ATTTCTTCTGAAAGTTGGTTCTGGTGAGCACTTAAATTCTTCACCAGCTTTCCATGACCCTCAAGACAAAATGATGAAACATCTTTGCATTGTTTCCTCTGTCCTTGACTAGCTGTTCTTTTTCTTCCTCTGTGATCTCTTTTCTATTTCCTAATCCCACTCATAGCTCTGGTCATACCATAAACATTTAGTTGTTTTTGTTTGTTTGTTTATTTGTTTGTTTGTTTGTTTTGTGTGTGTTTTGTGCTCTCTGTTTTCAGGACTTTGAGCTTGGAATTCTCTCTGTCTGGAAGCCCTTGCTCTGTCTTTCTTCCAAGAATTCTCCCTTTAACTCAAGATTTCTATTTAGATATCAAATCTCAGTGCTTCAGTTACTAAATGTGTCATTATTCAAATCACTTAATTTTTCTACTTCAGCCTCCTCATCTGTGAAAAGGAGATGTAATGGAATCTCTTCACTGAGGTATTGTGCATAATAATAGTTAAGTTTTAGAAAAGGCTTATAATTGCCAAGTAACTACAGAAAGCACTCAATAGATGGTAGTCAAATATTATTATTATTATTATCATTCTCTTTGAGCAAGATTTCCTTCTCACCTCATGCATGACCTCAAAAAAATTCCTGAATGTCCCCTCTAAACTTTGGTAGCACTCTGTGCTTCCCTGGTTAGCACACATACCTTTTATAGTCTTGAGTGTTTGTGAATACCAGGAGGACACATTTGTATCCCTAATGGCAGCTCAACAGCACAATGTGGTTACTTAATACGCTTTTCTTAAGTGGATTATTTATATCATCAGTTCTCCCAGAAGAGGTATCAAGTTTGATCTGGTATCTGCTCTGGTACACATGATCAAGAGCTCAGAAATATCCTGAAATTCTAGACCTGTATAAGTCATAGTATTAAGCAAAAGGCAAGAGGTTAATGGAGAAGTATGGTGTGATTTCAGTGCCATGGAAAATGGCAAAACTGAATATGTGGCCACATTAAACTAAAACTGAAGGTCAAATTGGTACTGGCTAATTATTAATACTCACTCTTCACAACCTCCAAAATACACTTAGTGTTATTTCCCCTATTTTATAGGTGAGAAACTAAGGAGCAAATAAAATAAGATTTTGCAAGGTCACACAAGTAACATTAACATTTATTTTGAAACTAGGTTTGATTAAAGTCTTTGTACTTTCCATCTCAAGTGGTTGTATAGTCATTTCTTTCATAGAAAAGAAGAGATGAAATATTGAGCACATATATAAAACAATGATAGTTAAAAAAAATTCCTGACATATAGAATTATGAATTAATTATTTCTTGCCTTCTTGTGATTTGATATTTCTGAAAATTACCTGTTCTTAGGCAATCAGAATTTGGTACTTAATAAGTTCTCAATTAATACATAGCAAGTGTTTCATGTATAAACTTTGCTTAAAATCCTGTGTTACACATCTAGCACCTCAAAGTGAGCCAAAAACAGGGAGAAATGGTTAGATTCATTTTATGAAATAGTCGGTCTTGGGAACCCATTGGTTCTTATTAATGGAAATCATTCTTCAGTTATGAATTAAAGTCCACAGAATATCTTTCTCCAGTTAAAATATATATGACTTTATGTGATCTACCTCTTTAGAGAAGGGGGAATTACATAAGAAGAACTGGCTTATCAGAAAAGAGCTTGGTGTTCTTGCTGTTTTTATCAAGCATCCAAATTTACACAATCCTTTTCTGAGATGAAAGGAATGTCAATGGATGTGAGTATATCTATACCTCATCTCATGGTGGGCATTTGTCATCTCATATTTCTGTTTTAATTCAAATCCAACACTATGGAAACAACAGATGGCATCCTAAAATAGTTCTGCCAACTCATCCTCTGTTAATTTTAAAAATATCTAACATTTACTGAGTGCTTACTATGTGCTGACACTGTGTAAAACTCATTACTATCATCATTTTACTTAATGCTCATAACAACCATGGTAAATTTAATATTTTTTCTCCATTTTACAGGTAACTTGTTCAAACTCCCTCAGCTACTAAGAGGCATTGCTGAGAATATAACCTAAGCTGTATCTCTTCAAAGCTCATGTTCCTAGTCACTTTGCTATGTTGCTTTAGTAAAGTGTACTCCTATCTACACTGGAGATTTTAGACTGGGATATTTTTTATACTAGTCAATAGTATAGTGAATGAATCTTTATCTTCTATTTAATGGCTTTCATACATTTTACTCTTAGAAAATTCATTCCTGATTATTTTGGGGTTTTTTCCCTCTTGCTTTTAAATGTACTTTAAAGACAAACAATAAATACTTTGCTAATTAAAGTAAATAAAAAGAGATTATGCAGAAAATCATGATTTAGGCAGATGGTGAACTACACAGGTCTGGTCTTTGACCTGTGGTTATCAACTGTGCAAGAATTCAAGACCATAGACATACTTGGCTGCTTTCCATTTATAGACTGCTTAACTTAATTGTTATTTTTCAGTGACAAAGGATAAACAAACCTATCAAGCAAGGATTCCCTAATTATAGCATACAATTTAGCTATTTTATTGGCACATCAAAGAAAAAACTATCTGTATTAAATTTTCAAAGTATTAAGTCTTAGCAGCAGGAGTTTTCCATATTTGAGGTATATTTGATTAAATTCTCTTCATATGATGTACTGGAAAAGCAAAGATATAGAAGATAGGAGTTTGCCAGCTCACCATCTCTAGCAGTCAGAGAAATGCAAATCAAAACCACCCTAAGATACCATCTCACTCCAGTAAGATTGGCAGCCATTATGAAGTCAAACAACAACAAGTGCTGGCGAGGATGTGGGGAAAGGGGTACACTTGTACATTGCTGGTGGGACTGCAAATTGGTGCAGCCAATTTGGAAAGCAGTATGGAGATTTCTTGGAAAGCTGGGAATGGAGCCACCATTTGACCCAGCTATTCCCCTTCTCGGTCTATTCCCTAAAGACCTAAAAAGAGCATGCTACAGGGACACTGCTACATCCATGTTCATAGCAGCACAATTCACAATAGCAAGACTGTGGAACCAACCTAGATGCCTTTCAATAGACGAATGGATAAAAAAAAAATGTGGCATTTATACACAATGGAGTATTACTCTGCATTAAAAAATGACAAAATCATAGAATTTGCAGGGAAATGGATGGCATTAGAGCAGATTATGCTAAGTGAAGCTAGCCAATCCCTAAAAAACAAATGCCAAATGTCTTCTTTGATATAAGGAGAGTAACTAAGAACAGAGTAGGGACAAAGAGCAGGAGAAGAAGATTAACATTAAACAGGGATGAGAGGTGGGAGGGAAAGGGAAAGAGAAGGGAAATTGCATGGAAATGGAAGGAGACCCTCAGAGTTATACAAAAGTACATACAAGAGGAAGTGAGGGGAAGGGGAAAAATAATATAAGGGGGACAAACGAATGTCAGTAGAGGGAGCAGAGAGAGAAGAGGGGAGGGGAGGGGAGGGGAGGGGAGGGGAGGGGGGATAGTAGAGGATAGGAAAGGCAGCAGAATACAACAGACACTAGTATGGCAATATGTAAATCAATGGATGTGTAACTGATGTGATTCTGCAATCTGTATATGGGGTAAAAATGGGAGTTCATAACCCACTTGAATCAAAGTGTGAAATATGATATATCAAGAAACATGTAATCTTTGAACAACCAACAATAAAAAATTTAAAAAAATAAAGCCTATCAGTTGCATAGAATGACTCCAGAAAAAAAAAAAAAAGAAGATAGGAGTTTGATATAACTTGAACACTAACAAATTTGGGGAAGTTTCTACAACATGAACCATTTATATTGATTCATTGGTAATTGAGATGATGCCAGAAACTGGACCCATCTGTGAGTATAAGAAGAATAATCCTTTATTTAAACAATAAAGAGCCATTTTTGCAACTCCCCTGACATCAATTGGGTTTTGTTGGGTTGGTCATGGTGATATATGTGACAGTGCCTTGAAAAGTACAGAGAATTTAAAAAAAAAAAAAACAAAGAACAATTTCATTATGTAGACCAGTCAGCCTATGTATTTTGGTGAGAATGGATCCCAGACAACAGGAAAAGAACTTGCAAATTCCTATGCTCAATGAAGCCTCTATTTAAGAATAGAGATAATTCTTGGTAGAAAAGAGAATATATATATATATATATATATATATATATATATATATATATATATATATATATAAAATAAGATATGGCAGAGAAGTGATAATAAAAACATGCAAGAATTGGGGGGTAGGTTTTGGATTTGCAAATAAAAATAAATTGTACTCTTATTTGCACTACTGAATTTTTTTGAGATTTGAGTTAAAGAAAATAAACAAGTCCACTTCTTCCGTGGTAAAACTAAGAAATGCAGGAAGTCATTTTCTATCTGGGATTTCAGAGTAAGAATATAGCCTAAGTGGTGACTTGTTTGGACTGTAGTTCCCTGAAGGTCAGGGAGGGACCTGCTGAATGAATATCAGGAATGTGTCCTTTCTACACAGTCCAATGGAAAGACTGCTGATCTGTTCATCTACTGTATTGCAGGTCTTAGAACATTATTCAGCATACTGGGAGGAAAGCATATGTGCAACATTTTACACTGATCTGAAATTAAGCTAGTATTATAACAGTCTGAAACAAGTCTATGTAGAGTTCCTGTGTCTTGTTACTGAACTTTTCAGGAGTTCGGAAAGGGGAATATGCTAAAATGAAAGTACTATAAAAAAGAATGCAAAATGTAATATGTAGCTGGACCAAGTGTCCCCCACCTTTAATTCCACCTAGTCAGGAGGCTGAGGCAGGAGGATCCCAAGTTTGAGGTCAGCCTGGGCAAGCTGTCTGAAAATAAACTTTAATAAAAATGACTGAGGATGTAGTTCAGTGTTAGAGTGTTTTCCCAGTATGAACAAGGCTCTTTGTTGAATCAACAGTACTGGAAAAAGAGGAGGAGGAGAAATATATATAGATGCACATGAATATTTCTCATGTGTAAGGCATATGGAAGTCTGACTTATAGTTTTATTGGTAAATATTTATATAGGGTGTTTCAAATTGAAGTACTACCATTTCCATAAAATTTGCACTTTATTGCAAATTTTTGTTTTCTTCTCCCCTATTAAAAATGTCTTTTGCCTGCTTATCATGGAACTGTAGCTGAGAGTAGTGATTGAGGTTCTTACTAGAGGTGTTAATCATGACGACTTTGAAACTAGACTACTGTGGTCAAATCAAGTTCCATCATTCCTGGCCCCTCAGTTGGAGCCTTATGTTCATCACTTGTAAAATGATAACAATGAGTTGAGTATTTGTACTCTAATGATGATTCAATGTGTTTAAATAAAGTGCTTATAATAGTAGTGCATACTAAGCATTCAAAAAATAGCATCTGTCATTACTATCATGTTCATGTCATTATATTTATACTTAGTCACCTTAACTCCTCAAAGTTTCATATTTTGTCTAATTTCATAGACAAAGTGAAGCTTGGGAAAGTTATATTATAGTCAGTAAATAGTAGGAGTGGGTTTTCAACCCAGATGCACTTTATTCCAGAGTTCTTCCCCCTACCACTGTACTACATCAATTTTATTGGCAACCAAATGCCTGTTCTTCTCATCTAGCTATCCTCAAACACACACATGTCCTTTTAAGTGAAAATATACCTTAATGCATTCTTTGGGTTTGTATTCTAAATTCTAACTACTTAATGTCCTCTGCACACTAGGATGACGTTATGTTTACATATGAGTGTGTTATTAGTTCTGTACGTGTTTTCTTGGATGTTTGTCTGAAGACTACTTTTCTCAGAGAGTAGGCACAGTTTTGACTTTCAGATGTTTTGTGCCTATTTCTCATGACATACAACCTGATTTGTGCATGGAAAAAAATTCTTTGTCTACAGGTGTACAAAACTAGACAATTTGGAGAACACAAGGGACAGCTAACTGATGGAATGTGAGGACAAGTACAAGTTAGAATGTTTGGGGTATTATGGGATGTATAGTCATTCCACCTATAATTCTGCCTTCTGTTAAAGGGATTTTGGAGATAAATTATGTGAATAGTTTCCTATTCTCTGAGATATACTTGGCTGAGGATTATTTTTCCTTCCTTCCTTTGTTCATTTTTCTTTTAAATGTTTGTCACAGGAAGAGAAGAACTTAGGACCTAGAGACTGAAAGATGGAATTATTTTTGGATAATATGACTTATTTTTTGCTATCCTGTTACAGTTGAGTTGGAGAAGTGCCATGGATGAATGAAGAAGAGTATGTCAGGAAGCAATTTATAAAGTGAAAAAGGAATTCAGCAGTTTATTAGACTAGTGTGAAATATGTGAAGGAAGAGAAAGACATGGAAACTTGCAGCCTAGTGAAGGTCTGGAATTTTCCTAAATCAATGACAATGGAGTATCATTAAACTATAATAAAAAGAAATAAAGTGGTTGAGGGGGAAAAAACAACAAGATTTTCAATTGTTTGGGTTAAATTTGGGTGTTTCAGGAGACAAATTGAAATTCTGGAGCACAATTAGTTATGCAAAGAAGGTCCTTGGTTTTCCTCCTTTGATGTCATCTAAAGCCCTAAGATGCTTCCTGTGAAGTTGGAGAGAGACTACCATTAAGTTTGAACAATTCAAGAGAGCAACTTTTGATTGGTGTCTTGAAAATGAATCTGTGCCATAAACATCTTTAAAAGCCTGACTATCCAAAATTGTAATCAACTGTGAACTATGCACAGGAATTTTCTAATTGTCCTTTAACAAGTTATCTTGTTCCTTATTTTCTGTTATTTTTGCATGTCATCTCTACTTCAACCTCACTCTTCTAGAAATGATTATACCTAATAATACAAAAATACTCTTTGCTATTGAAAATAAATCCCTCTAGCCACACATGCATACACACACACACACACACACACACACACACCACATACAAACCCTTATAATTTTTTCCAAAATTTTTATTGGTGCAGTGTAGTGGTATACAATCATGGGATTTGTTGTTACATATTTGTACATGAACACAATATAACAATATAATTTGGCCAATGTAATTCTCCGGTAATTTAGTAATTTCCCTTTCTCTTCCCCACTGCCCCGGTCACTTTACTCTCTTCTACTGATCTCTCTTTGATTTTCTTCAAACACCCACCCTACCTTTCTTTTCTCCCCTTTTTCCTCTTTATGTTCCACTTATGAGTAAAAACGTGACCCTTGACTTTCTGAGTTTGACTTATTTTGCTTAACACAATGTTCTCAAGTTCCATCATTTTCCCGCAAATGACATAATTTCACTTAGCTTTATGACTAAATAAAATTCCATGGTGTATTTACACAATATTTTCTTTCTTTCTTTTTTTTTTTTTTTTTGGACACCCAGATTGGTTCCCTAGCTTGAATCCTTATCATTTGAAAGACATTTTTCATAGGTCTGGGGTTTGTCCACAAGGGAAGTTCAGTCGTGGCCAGGTTGGGATTTACCATCAGGAGGATAAGTCATAGGGGGCAGTATTGAGTGAGGGCTAAAACAGATAAAACAGACAGTGGAGTCTCTGGAGGATATATAAGTCAGCTTCCTGAGATATGGATATGTTTTATTTTCTAAGATTCCACATTCTTTCTTTAGATGCCTATTGAGCCCCATGAGAAGCCTTGAGAAGTGGTCAGCACAAAACACATGTCAATGATGCCCATGTGTTTTGCAGATGTCTGCATCCATTTATGTCTACCTTTCCAAATCTCTGCTGTCACAAGTGAAGTGAGCATCATTCAATGGAAAGCTAGTCTGCATGTCCCAACTAACCCCAACTTGCTACTTTTCCTTAAATAAACTTTTACTTTTTCCTTAAATAAGCTTTTACTTGCTATTCTCTAGGTAGAATCACTTCTGTTCTTTTTCACTTCAGTTTTTCTTCTTTGGGGGTTGTGATGGTCAGTGAAGGTATTAGCTAAAAGTTTCACCATATCTACTCAGATAAATAGGAACCACATGTCAGTGTGATGCACAGTTAACTATTGGCTCCTCAAAAGATAAATATCTACTTAATCTCCTCACCTCTCCCAAACCAAGGTGCTGTTTCTGTAAGTGCTTCCAAAAGCTTCTTAGATTAACATATGCATCAATATAACATGGTAAAAAAGAGGATGCACCACTGTTGAGGTCCAAAGACCCTAGTGGAGATCTCAGCTCCTTGGCTTACTTATGACATAATTATATATATGACATAAATAAATATATATGATGTATATATATATACACACACACTGACATAAATATATATGTATATATATGCACACACAATTTTATATACATGTATAATTGTATATATACACATATATAATAGTATATATATATATATATATAATATATATATATATATATATCACTTAAACTACTCATGCCTTAATTTACCCATACAAGATGAGATTAATAACATGAATCATTTTTTGAGACTGTTGTGAAGTTTAACAGTGCTAAGAAATTCAATGCTAAGTTCATAACCCACTTGAATCAAAGTGTGAAATATGATATATCAAGAACTATGTAATGTTTTGAACAACCAACAATAAAAAATTAAAAAAAAAAGAAATTGGATACTTAAGCAATGGGCAAGTTCAGAGAGTACAGCCTGGGCCAACAATTTGATCTCAGTCTCTGACCTGGAGTCAGAACCAGGATTCCTGACCCAGAGAAATTATGAGATAATAAAAGTATAGTGTAATAGAAGTATATTGTCACCTCTTAGTTTGGGCATAATTTGTAACATAACAACAGCTATTTAATACAATCTTATTTGTATACTTACAAAAAAAGAAAATTGCACAATTATATTGAAGTATCATGAGAATCTTATGAGGAAAGAATGAATCATTCTTCCCACTGCAGTTGAGTAAACTGAGGCTCATATAGATTGAAGACTTTCCATAAGGATCCAGAGCTAGACAGAAGGAGATTTTGGACTTGACTTGTTTGTTCTGATTCCAAGGCATTCACTCTTAACCATTAGGCTATATTCTCTCTCAGATTTTTCTCATGTTTCTAATGTTTCCCAAAATAGAACTTATTAATTTTCTTTGGAAACTCTTGCCATCTTCATGACTGAAACTACTATAAATCTGTGTGCATACTGACTATAATTCAGTCTAAAGCAAATATATATATATATATATATATATATATATATATATATATATTACCTAATCAGTCTGCCTTTTTTGTATGGAAAAAATATAGTTAGTTTGCAAGCCTTAATATGAACCCTGAACAAACATGCATGAAACAGACCTAAATCAACATAGCTCAGGCCTAGAGAACTTAAATGAAGTTTGAGCTTCTAATACCAAACTGAACCTAATCCTTGAGATACATGTGTAGACGAATTCACTCCAGATTAGTGGGACTGGTGATAGATGTTGCTCAATGGTAGAGTGCTTGCTGAGCATGCATGAGGCCCTGGGTTTGATCCCCAGCATTGAAATAAATATAGCAAACATTTATAAACTAAATTTAGTTTTGTATCACCTGCACAAGTCCCAACATAAATTTCAATTCATACATACCTACAATAGTCATAAACAAGCATTTTAGCATAGCAATGATTTAAAGAACTGACCTAAAATTTGAACTGTAATCCATAGACAAAAAGACTAAACTTAGATTTCAAATTTCATTTGTTGATTTCTTGTTAATTAAAAAAATAACATTCTGTGGAAGATTATAATAGGTCACAGAGTTTAAAATACAATCCAAAATTACTTGACATACAAAGGTTCAGGGGGGAAGGTTGGAACAGAAAAAAATAAAATAAAATAATACCTAAACACTTATCAACTTTCATGGAAGACATACATTAAAAGATTCAAAATGTTTGTTGAACGCCAATGAGGTTAAAATCAGGAAATACAGACAAATTACTAATATTCAAATACATAGAAAAGTTTTTAAACTATTTAGAGAAACTGTCATATCATGAAAAGACGATGATTGGTTTTTCATCAGAAACTATCAAAGCCAAATGAAAACATCTTTGAAGTACTAAAAAAATCCTATCAAGCCATAATTTTTTTTATGTATTTATTTACCTATTGTACATGAGAGCAAGTGTTCTAGCACTGAGATACCCAGGCCACAATTCTTTATCAAGTGAAATATTCTTCAGTAATGAAAGTTATATGAAGAAATTTTCAGATGATATAAAACTGAGAGTTGTATGTCACTAAAAGATATTTTCCATAGAAGTTTATAAGGTAAATCTAAGCAGACAGTGAAAAATTATCATTAGTGAAATTCTAAAGAACCAATCAAACTGAGATACACATACACAGAGTGATAAAAAGTCAAGTAATAAATTAAAATGGAGTACTAAAAATATTCAAAATATCAAGAAAGGGAGAATACAGGGGGAAAAAAGAGGAGACAAATAAGAAAAGGTAAATTTAAATCCAACTTTATTAATAATGACATAAAATATCATTGAATTCCATACTCTCAAAGTGGATAAAACAAGACTGAACAACTGTTGTTACAGGAACTACACTTAAGAGGCTCGGGTTGTGGGTCAATGGTAGAGCACTTGCCTAGCATGTGTGAGGTACTGTGTTCGAATCTCAGCACCACATATAAATAAATAAATAAAGGTCCATTGACAAAAAGCATTTTTTTTTAAAAAAAATAACTATACTTAAATTGTAAAGACATATATCAGAGAAAACATCCGGCCTTTGGTTTTTGACAATTGGCTTATTTTGCTTAGCATGATATTCACAATAAGGGGGAGCTAGGGGGGAAATACAAGTATTTTGGATTAGGCAGAGGGAAGTGAAGGAAGGGGAGGGTCATGGGGGGAGGAAAGACAGTAGAATGAATCAGATATTATTACCTTATCTATATATATGATTACACAATCAGTTGATTCTACAACATGTACTACCAGAAGAATAAGAAGTTGTACTCCATTTATACATTATGCGTCAAAATGCATTCCACTTCAAAATGAAAAGAGAAATAAGATCAAAGCAAATGGATGGAGAAATGGTATGAAATGAAATAGTACGCATAGGAAGCCTACAGTGGCAATGCTAGTATTAAGTGAACTAGACCAAGAAAATGAATACTATCACAAAATACATTGTATACTAATGATAAGCTAAATAATTCATTGATAATAAATAAAATTATAAATCTCTATGAACTTAATAATAGAGCCTCAACATATGTAAATCAAAATTGACAGAATTAAAGGAATAAATTTTTTTCTTACACGTCTTTAACTGTCAGTAAATTAATAGGGCAACTAAAAAAGTCAATAAGAACATAAATAATTTCAATAATACTATGAACCACATTAATTATATTTATAGATCAATTTATCCATCAGTGGAAAACTACACATTCTTCTCAATACAGGAGACCATATTCTGAAGTATAAAATTAGGCAGTTATTTCTTTCTTTTTAATTTTGATAGTAGAGAAGGACCCAGGGGTGTTCTACAACTGAGCTATATGCACAGCTCTTGTTCTAATTATTGTTATTTTTAAATTTTTAAACAGGGTCTTACTATGTTCCCAAGACTTGCCACAAAGTTGTGTTCTGCCTGTCTCAGTCTCCTGACTCTCTGAGATTATAGCCATGAGCCACCACAGCCAGCAAGGCAGTTAATTTTTTTTAAAACTTTGAGTTATATAAGGCATATTTTTATAATGAAGGAATTAAATTTGAACTAAATAAAAATAAATAACAAGTTAAATTCCATTTACTCTGAAATTAAACTGCACATTTATATATAATTTGTGTGTCAAAGACCCAATCATAAGAAATTTATAAACTATTTTGAACTGATAACTAAAATGCAACATGTTGAAATTTACAGGTGTAGCTAAAGCTCTAGTAAATGAAAGATAATTTTAAATGCATAGATTAAAAACTAAAATTAGAAAAATCTAGAATCAGCAACTGAAGATTTAAGAACTAGAAAATGAGGCACAAAGTAAATAGAAGTAAACACAATAAAGAAAGGAACAGAAATCAATAATATTGAAAAGAACAGAAAACAGAGAAAGTTAACTAAGTAAACCTGGATTTTTCAAAAATCAAAATTCACAAACTTGCAGCTAAAATATTGTGGAAAAAAGATATAAAATAAATCAACCATTATCAATAATCAATGTTTAATACAGAGACCTTCAATAAAAGAATAAGAGAACACAATAAACAATTTGGAGCTAATCAATTTGACAACCTTGTGAAATGGATATATTCCTTGAAAGATACAACTTATAAAAGTTGACACAAAAAGAAGCAAAAAATTGAATAGTCTTTTGTCAGTGAAAGAAATTTAATTTGTCACCAAAAGCCTCTTACCCCCTCCCTCATTTCAAAAAAATAGAAGAAACCAAACAAACCTCTTGATGTCCAGGATCTTATTGAGAGAACGGTATTGGCTTTGCAACAGTGCTTCCCTTGGGGACAATCAATGTATTTTTCCTGTTTAGGTGAGTAAGGTACAGTAGTTAGGTAGCTGCCCAGAACAAGACTGATAGATAGAATGGAAATTCTGGGTAGAAAAGTCTTTATCTTGCTACAAATATAAATTTAACCTCAACATCCACAAATCAAGTGATAAAAAGGGAGAATCAAAGGCATGAAGGACAGGACAGGTCCCTTCACTAGCCATCAATAAATAATGTCAGTGCCCCTAGCCAAACACATCTATATAACATTCCATAAGAAATAGAAAAAAAAAGCAGAAGAAAAGAACAAAAAGAAAGAAACCTTGAGTTCCTTAACTAGTGGCCAACAATTTCCTGTTAAAGAATTCTCTAAACATCTAATTAAAGTCTATTAGTATAGTTTTATCCTATTACAATTTTACCATAATTTTATCAAATATATTCTTCTTTGTTAAAAAGGTAAGGTATTATTTCTCATTTTATTTTATCTGCTAATTTAATCTAATTTTGATCTATCAACTTTCTTTTTTCTTTTTTTTATTTTTTAGTAGTCACACATGACAGTACAATGATCTTGAATTATCATACATTTGAATCAAATGGGGTATAATTTCTCATTTTTCAGAGTGTAAGTTTGCAGAATCACATTGGTTATACAGTCACGTATATACATACAGCAATACTGGTGTCTACTTTATTCTGTTGCCTTTCCTAGTCCCCTACCCCTCCCCTCCCCTATCAACTTCTACCCCATTTGTGATTTTCAGCTTTCAGGAAATCCTTTTGCCACCTATGGGTATAAATCGCCGTTTACTCTTCAAATTCTTCAGAGAAACAGAGGTAGAATTGGTTTTAAAGGAAAACCGCACCTAGGTTTTTTATTTTTATTTTTTATTTTTTTCTGGCAGAGATTTCTTGCTACTTGTAGCTCTTTCAAATTAGCTTGCAGCCTGTTTTTGACCTTCTCCCCCTTCTCTATGATTTATAATAAATGTTGCTCCTTCTAAAATGTTGGCAGTTGGTATTTTTTCTTACTTTAAGCAAGAAAGTAATAGCAATTAAACCTAATTAAGTACATTTAATTAGTTGATGTCTTAAAATCATCTCTTTTGACAATCTTTAGTTTCATTTTTCTCTATAATTTATTATTCTATTTCTCTGCCATATCATGTCTCAAAAACAGGTTCTCAACACTATATTTTGTTTTTTACATATTTTATTGTAATAAAAATGACTCTGTTTCTGTAGCTTAATCATTATGACATGGACTTTTTCCTTACTGGGCTTTGTTTTAAGTTGCAGATTCCCATGGGACTTATTTTGGTCCAAACAATCCTTTATATTCCTCACAGCAAATCAAAGGACCCTGATACCCATGCTTTTGCCACCATGGCTGCAGGCTGCTAAATTCAGAAGTCCCTAAGTTGGTATAAAACTCTATGCATCACAGGAAGTGCAATAACAACAGGGGACAGATTTCCCACCATCTGACCCAAATTTCTTAGAGTTTACATTTTGGTTTTCTCAGGACAGTCCTAGTTTTTTGCCTACTTCCTGGTTTGATTATTAAACCAGATCTTAGTTTAAGCTGTGAGTTATATGGTTACATTGTATAGAGTTAGTGGCTGAGATCATTCTCAGCTGAGTACTCCATTCAAAGAGAGATTGGGCTTTAGAGTTAGTTACCATCCACGTGTGTCCTGGAAGGTAAGAAGGACTTTCTTCCTCTGTTACTCAAGTTGCTTGTTTTGAGGAAATTTATCCTGAATCTTATCACCTTCTGATTAATTTCATTTTTGTTTCCATGACATAACTGTCAAGAATAATAATAGCAAATGCAAATTTGCTGCCTCAAAAAAATTTTCTTTGGAAAGATCTTGAGCAAGATATTCTTAAGAAAATGGTGTTTGTTCCTAACTATAATGTTTCTTTGTTAATATTGGCCTAACAGTAGACACTGAATTGAGAAGTCAATGTCATGAAATGGGTCTAATGCTTGGCACAGATTCTGATGTAATGGCAAGTTTAAATGTAATAGTAAGTTGTTCTCTCTACATATCTGCATTAATATCTTTTATGTCTTCCTCAGAGGGATACAATGAATGATGCTGGAAAGAGGGCAGTCATTGAAATTGAGAACTTGTGTGTAATAGCACAGCACATAATCTGACTTTGCTCCTCTCTTTCTCTTGCTTTCACATACGTTTCTTTTTTATGCAATTGTTTTTTTTTTCCTCTAAAGCCTTGATAATGGCTGAAACTCATATCCTTGTGGCTTAACATCAACTTTAAATTGACTTAGCAAGGCATACTTCACAACAAAAAAGAATGCTGCCTAATTACCATGAATGCTTGCAATAACTGCTCTGGAAAAATTAAAGCCTGAATATTATTATAAATTAACATGTAACAGTTTTGATATCACAGGTAGAGTAGAATACCTATTTGATATAATAAAGATGAATGGTGAGTTACCTCTGGATAGATTTGTGAAGGCTTTACAAAGGCCAGGACATTTCATTAAGAGTAGAAGTAATAATATGGACCAAATGAAATGTTAAGGAATGGGCTTCATATACATATATTTATTTATTTTATGGTATTTGGAAGAAGGACCTTTGGTAGTAATTACATTAAATGAGTTCATAAGGGTAAGGCCCCCATAATGAGATTAATATCTTCATTAAAAAAGGAAGAGAGACCAGAGCTCCCACTCTCCACTGCATGAGGATGTGTTGAGAGGATAGTCTTTACAAAAAAGTTTATTTATTATCTGCTACTTTATACAAAATTATGCTGACCTCTGTCTTAATGGATTAATAGATTAAATGTCAAATATAAACTTTAAAACTCTTAGTATAATATATAAGTAAATGTCTTTCATATATCTTTTAGGGAAACATTTTACATAAAATAACATGATTATTGATAATATAAAGAAAATAATCTTGTCTATATTAAAGTAAACCACTATGGATCATAGATGAAGACCTCAAAGAACACACACACCACAAAATAAGTTATAAATGGGGATATTTGCAATATACAGTACTGACAAAAGATTAGTATCAATATTCATATATACTTGCACACACATACTCACATATATACATATATGTACATTTTTCCAATAAGAAAAAAAGCACAAAAATTTCAGATATATTAACAGACATTTTACAAAGGCAGACATCAAACAAATATAGAGAGATATGTTTAAAACATAATTATTCAGGAAAATATCAATAAAAACTATCTTCAAATTTACTTTATGTGTCATTTACAAAAGTTAAAAACTTTAACACTACCAAGTGTTAGAAAAGTTACAGATACAGAATACATTTCTGGTGAGAATGTAAAATTAATACAATATTTTGTAGAAAATATCTGACATTATCTCCTAATGACAATTATTTATGTAACCTAATTTATTCCTAGCCATGTATCTAAGAAAAAAAACTGCACATTAATATTCTCCTTAGACCTAAGCAAGAGGGAGTCCTTGCCTTAAGCCCCATATTCCAGAGAACACCATACTTTAGAGTGACTTTCTCAAAAATTTTCTAAATTCTTTTCTAATGTTTCAACCAGCTTTTGTCTCCCATGCCATCCAGGTGGAGTGCTCTAATCCCAGACCAGAGCCTGTGTGCTCAAGTTGCTGTATCTCCCCCTTTGAAGTACTCTCTGACCCTCTACTTTGAGGAGGGGTTGACCAATACTCTGAGGCACTCCAGACTCATGCCTATGACAGGAGGACAGCCTGTCAAGTAGATTGTTTTTGCCATTCAGAAAGGTATTTCATTTATGGGATCACATGAAATTAGAAAGGCATGCTAATTCAGGGTGACTCAATTAGATAGGGACTACATAAAAAATATTTCTCTAAGGTCCTTCAATACTCAAGGCATCTATGATACCATTGTTTTAATGGTATTTTTAATCTTAAATGGTATTTTTAATCTTAAAAATCAAAATAAAATGTTTACTTTTAGAAATACATGGAATTCATAAAGCAAATATATAATTTACAAGGAAATTATGGTTTGGAAGGAAATGACATACAAAAAAAGATTGTAGTTAAATGTAGGTCATTGTTAAGGTCCTAACTTTTGCTCTCAGTGATGGATTTGCAGGTGTTTATTAGATTTCAAACAAACCAAATAAATGAGCCCCAGTCATTCATAAGCCAACAGTGACAGTACATATATCATAAAACAAGGAAAATGATTAATAATATTGTGGGCACCAAATCTAAAAAAATAAAATGAAATAATAAAATAGATCAGTCAAACAGAATAAAGTCAGGAAACAGACTTAAATATAAGAAGAATGTAATGAATGATTAAAAAAAATGGCATTTTGAATCACTATGAAAGATAAAAACTATTACAAAAATATTTTTAACATGATTAGCTATACATTATAAATTACCTCACAACATAGACTTAAATAAATTCTAATGTATAATAAATAAATAGTAAAAATAAATTTAAAAATTCAAACAAAATAAAAATAATTATTCATATTTTTTATGGTATTGGGAAGTCCTCTAAGTAAGATTAAAAAAATAAATCCTATCAACTACAGGAATAATTAATAGACATACCATGAGTAATTTCAAAATGTCTATATGATAACATCATAAATAATATTCAAGGAGAAAATTGATGTGTGTTATGTAATAAAAAAGGGTTAACTTATAAAGTAGATGAGAGCCATCTAAAAATCATATAAGTTAATTCATAGAAAAATAGGAAAAATGTAAGTACAACCTAAACACTTTAGTGGTGTTTACACCTTAAGGATTGGTTGTAGAGTTTGTGAAAGGATAATTTATCAATACTATTTTAGCTGCACACATCTGAAGATGGTTTTGAGGTGACTTTCAACATCAGCAAGGTATGTTTTGCATATGACTACAGAAAAGCTAACTGAAAAAGGCATAGACAGAAAAAGGAAATTTATTAGCTCACATCACTGTAAATTCTAGGGCCAGTTCTTGCTGACATCAAAAACATCTTGTTTCAGGAGTAACATTAGGTCAACAGGACTTCTCTCTTTGCTTCTTGGCTCTGCTTTCTCTATTTTGTCTCCCTTCTCAGACAGGTTCACTCATGGAAATGGCAGAAAGGTTGTAGCACTTCCAAAATTCTAGCATTGTGTTGGAATTTTGATAAAGTCCCATGTAGACTTCATTATTAAATTAATAGATATGGATGCTGAAGAGCCCAATGCCTGAAAATTTTCACTATACAGAACAAAAAGCATAATCACAAGAATGCTCATCACTCTAACACAGCAATTCATTTCCACAAATTGCAACTGCACTTATCAGGGCACAGGCCAAGTGTCACTAGATATACGTCTTCAGTGGCTGCAACACAACCTGGTGTTTAGTGATATTTCACATTGATGGCTAGAAGATAGGAGTGAGAAAAATGAATATGGAGAAGTGGTCTGAGAATAGGCTTTCAAGGTCAGAAAGACCCGGGCCCAAAAATTACTTCTGCAAAAGTAAAAGCTGTGTGAAGTTATTTCTCCGATTCTCATTTCCTCATCTGTAAAACAGAATAATATCTTGCTTTATAGGCAGAGAGAAAAATTTTAAAACATACTTAAAATGTAGAGTATCCCAAAAGTACCCAATTCATGATGAATGCCCAATTAATGTTAGTTTCCTTTCTTCCCTCTGCACATGTTTCTGTGACACCTCAGAGTAATGCATACTGCAACTCACCAACAAGCATGAAGTGGGGAGTAAGCTGGAGAGGCTGGTTACAGCGTCTGGGTGGTGTAGGTACAATCTGCAGTATCAGGGGGGAAATGCACTAGCTTTTAAAACTCAGACAGAATTTCATAAATACAGGAAACCATTGAAGTAAATTGTGAAACAGCCAGGAATTGGCTGTATGACACTGCTCTAAATAAAAACCTGGAAATCAAAATTTGATTTTGGACCTCCTCAATGGTCATAATCCATTGCTTGATAGAAACCACCTATGGTTAAATGTACTATCTTGAAGAGTCTCTAGCCATCTTTTTATCTATACTAAAGATACTCATGATGTATGTGGCTTTTAACTCTTAGATAAACATAGTTTGCTATGTGACCTATTCCAGGTTACTTAACCTTAATTACCTAAACATGACCTTGTAGAGCTTATTAAAAATGTCCAAACATTTAAATGAGGCTAGGCCATCTTACCCCTATGAATAGGTACTCCTCTGAAGGCTAATACACATCCTCCTACTTATGCTTAAGGCCATTACCATCTCCTTTCACTTCCCAGGCCAAGCTGTGGAAACCTAATAGAGCTTCAGGGAAAGGGGGGCACTTAGTAAAGATTTTTCCTTTGTTCTTTCCACATTCAAGAGCAGATGTGGCTCTGGGAGCTGAACCCTTGTTCCGGGACTGAGACCTGATTATTCTAAGTCAGAAATTCTACAAACTTCTTCTAAAGAGCAATATCATAAATACAGTTCTTGTTACAACTACTCAATTCCACTATTATAATTCACTCCATTTTAATAAATGTGTGTTGAGTTGGTACTATTGTACCAACTCAAAAGCCACTATAGACGGGATGCAAACTGATGGACAAAGTTGTGCTCTAATAAAACTTTGTTTACAAAAGCAGGCAGCTTGGCCAAGGCTGTGATTTCTCAATCTCTAGTACAACGCAGTCTTGGTAATTCCATTCTCATCACCAATTTTGATTCAGTGACTTATTTAATTTATGAAATACCCAAGGAATGAATGCACAGTAGGATGCATGCTGAAGGGCAAGAAGGAAATGTTAGTTTTTTATTTATACATCTGATGAGGGATTACTAGCTAGAAAACATAAAGAACTCAATATCAAAACAACTCAGGTAAAAACAGAAAATAGAAATAGACATTTTTCAAAAAAACACACAAATGATGAACAGATATATGAAAAGCCGCTTAATATCACTAATAATCAGAGAAATGAAAATCAAAACAACAATGAGATATCACCATATCCTAGTCAGAGTGGTTACTATAAAAATGAGTAAAGATGAGGATATGGAGAAAAGATATCCCTGTACACTGTTTGTAAGTACAAATTAAAGTCACTATGGAAAATAGTGTGTGTCTCAAAAATTAAACATAAAACTTCCCCACTACTAGTTCTCCATAAATAGCAATCCCTCTACTAGGTATGTACCCAAAGAACATGCAATTAGTCTGTTGAAGAGACATCCACACTCCATGTTTATTGTGGCACTATTCACAATAGCCAAGAAATAGATGCAATCTGTGTCCATCAGTGATGAATAGGTAAACAAGGAATGGTACTGAAGATCATTACATGAAGTGAAATAAGCCAGGCACAGAATGACAAGTACCTCATGATCTCATTCATATGTGGAAACAAAAAGGTTGATCTCATAGTATGACAGGACTTCCTTTCTCCTTTTCTTGGTCCCATAGCCATTCCACTCTCAGGCCTGTGATGATCACTATATCCCTTCTGCTGGATTGATAAAATGCTTCCTCCACAGGGCCTATTCAGATACTCCCCAGGGGGACAATCTGGTAACAACACTTCTTATGGGAGTCTTTGATCAATAAGTCGAATTGCTGATCTCTTGATTGTGCAAAACCCTTAGGGCTTAATTATACATATGAATTATTTTATTACACTATGGAATTTATATTATTGAGTTCTTACTTGGGAAGCAAAACAATATAAAGTTGTAAAAGAAATTCTTGTCATACAATTGACATAGTTTTGCAATATCTATGTCAGAATGTTATTGTCAAAATTAATTGCTTGCTTGTAATGAACTGTGAACAATAGGCATATGGGCTTTACTTGATGCAAGAAAATTTTTATTATTGTTAGCAGCATTAGCAGCAGCAGTGTTTTGCTGCATGATTTAGATAATTTATTTAATTTAACCCTTGCAATGACTTTGTCAGAAAGTCTCATATAAATAAGACTCATTTCACATAGTCTTGGAAAAATCATAGTTCTCAGGTATTATGTGAATTGCTTTATTTCCTCTTGACTGCACATCTCTGAGATAAGCACAGTTTAGTCTTTAATTACACGAGGGAACTGAGGCTCAAAGAAACTAAATGATTTGCCCAAAGCCACACAGCTAATGAATGTCAGGTAGGATATAAACATGGAATGCAATAAACATGGAGTGCAGTTGTTGCAATCCTAGTCTACATTCTCTACACCAATTGTCTGGGAGACTAATTATTGGAATATGGAGGGAGGCAAAACACACATACACACAAAATATTAGTTGAAGAAAAGATAGATGGAGGCAAGAGAAAACAGAATTTAACTTATGTAATAACAGTTTTTACCATTCTCTGGGAAATTTATATTTATTAAGTACGTACAATGAGTTAGTAAGATTTTGCAATAGAAAATATCATTATTGGTTTTATAGAAAAAAAAAAAAAGCCTGAGTCTCATTGTGACTAAACAATGGAATCAGGATTCCAAACTGGATTAGTTTCCTCTGATATCAGTAATTAAAGCACCTGAAAAATAGAAAAGTAGAACAAATGTATGCAAAGCGGGATGCATAGGTGTGTGGGTGGATACATGTGTAGTATTGTGAGCAAAGAGGCTGGTACTGTTGTACTTGCCAGAATAGTGGGAAAAGACTTCAACAGGAAATGCATATCAGGATTCCACCTTGACATTAACACTGACTTATGCAGGTCCTCTGACAAGCAAGGGTGTTTCTCCAGCAATAATTTCCCAGTTGAGTCAGTTCCAATACTGCTGCTTTCTTCACTCACTCCTCTTTATAAATATGTTTATCAAGCACAAATAAATTCATGCTACTTAGACTCTGTTTTTACCTTTTTATCCTAACTGAAACAAGCTGGATTCTATTATTGATTTTAGTTACTTTCCAAAGAGTCTTGGCATTTTCTCTGGAATACATATCCACTGAGAAATTTCCTCTCTACCAAACCTTCTTTTTATTTTTCTTTACTCTGCTCATTCTATTTTAATAAATGTGTGTTGAACTCCTTCCATGTGTCAAATAATTGGCAAGTCAGTGGAATAAGACATGCTTACCTGCACTAATACTAATCACTGGCACTTCAGCAATCTTCAAAGGGAAAAAAATGTCATTGTTAGTGACTCTTGAATGTCCAGGTTGGTTAAGAGTCAAGAGTACAGTCATGAATATTCAGTTGAATATGGAGAGTCGAGAAGGTTTGTGGAGCAGTCTGGTTTGCCTTTGTTCATTTGGAGAAGTTGGAAACCAGGTTTTCCAGAATAAATTTTCCTGTACAATTCTAGGTTACAGGTTTGGTCAAACAAGAAACCTGCACAAGATTTAGAAAGCAGAATTGTATCAGTGGTCATTGACTTTGGAAGGTGTTTGAAAGCAGTTATAGTGAGAGGTTGATGCAAAGTTGTCCTTATTCTCCTCTGGTTTGGGTTCCAGTTCATCTTCCCAAATGCTAACAGTCCAAAGAAACAGAAGCTCCAGGCCCAATAGTGCATGCTTGAAAGCAGACCAGAAGAGATGGTAGCTACACAGACAATGGGCATAATACTACTCAGGGTAATTCTTAAGGCTAAACAAGCACTTAGTGGTCAAACAATGCTACATGCTGTGATATTTAAAGACTAAAATATTATCCCAGGCAATTTTAGCCCCAGATGCTGAAGCTTGGGGGTATAGCTTTGAAACATTTATATATATATATATATATATATATATATATATATATATATATATACATATATATATACACACACATATATTATATATATATATATATATATATATATATATATATATATATATATCAGGAATTTACTGTAATGAGAAAGAGTTCTCTGGGTAATGCTTGGTCTAAAAGTCTTTCATTTTCAAAAACCAAACCTCTTTTTGTATATCCACAGAGAGTACTCATAAAACTTTTCTGGAAACTGTAGGCACAAGACTTTGGTGCAGCTATGTGATCTTCCAAAAGAATTGGACCTTATGCAGATTCAAAAATTCAAAAGATGTGTGCAGTCAATAGCAATCAGGAGATGTGCTACTAAGCAAAGAACCAGAAACATAGTTGATTGAGTCTAAAGACGAAAAATTAAAGGCAGCCTCTCTACTTTCTATGAACAATTACTATTCAGTGCTTACCCTATGTCAGATATTGTTTTATGTATTTTAAATGTATTTATCCACTGAATTATCACGGGATCCTAACAAGTAGGTGACATTGTTACAGTAGGTGTCATCTATTTTACAGATGAAGAAACTGGAACCCAGGAGATTAAATGACTTGCATTGGCTCCTTGAACTAGAAAATGGCAGAGATAAGATTCTAACCCAAGTCATCTCAGAGTACCCTGGGCCTTACAAAATATGCTCTGCATATCTCACAATTCAAAAGACAGAGTACTTCATAATTATGGACAAAGACTCTGAAACTCTACAGTTGGTATATCAGGACTGAGCATGGAAGTGACCAATCTGACAGAATACTTTGAAATGTAAAACAAACGGAACACAGAATAAAATTCAACTACAGAAATTAAAGAGTGATCCAGACCAGGGCTAAAACAAGGGGGGTCAGGTTCGGGGAGAGGGAATGTCACTAATACTATAACTAATACTATTACTAACATTTTTGTAGCAAACCGTCCTTTTCTGTTCTTTGCTGAATGAACAAATCATAAGGTCATCTACCGTTTATCTAGTTTTTGTTTTGTTTTGTTTAACTGTGCTCCAGGTCCTGGGATATGCATTTAATACATATTAACTCATTTAATTTTCTTAACACTCCTGTAGTGAGTATTATTACCCTAAACTTAAAACAGAAAACTTCTAGTTATTACTTAGATAGTTTCAGACACTGAATGTGAACCCAGCCCATTCACCCCAAAGTACTGCTTAGTCTACCACAAAGCTTCTGTACCATGTGAACAGGTCTTCACCAACAATGCTCCTTGAAAAGTGTAATAGTTTGATAGTTACTGGATATATCATAACACCAGTGTTAGAGGAATGTCATTTAAAAGTATATTTTATATCCATATTCCTTCTTCTTTTTTCCACATTGAACTATATTGAAGGCTTTACTGAGAAAAACTAGGTTACTTTCAAGGGCACCCCTACAATAACATTGTAATTATTCATTTATATTCTGTTTTCTTAAGTGAGAGACAGTCTATCCTATGCAACACATCCCAGCTGATCAGATATCTTCCCCTTCAGGTGGGAGATTTGTAGCATCCTTCTTAGTAAATTCACACAAAAATGTACCTATTACCAAATCAAAATCAACTCATCCAGGTTAATACTTTGCTGGAAAGTGAGTACTATCGATGGTTTTAAAGTCATCAACTTCTATTCATTATCATTTTAACATTAAAGTAAATTATGTTCATGTTTATTCTAAATGGTAAAATATCATTAATAGTAACTGTAGAGATCTGGAGATGTAGCTCAGTGGTAAAACGGTTATCCAAAATGTACAAGGCACTGGGTTCAATCCCCAGTACTGCAAAAGAAAATAAAAAAGTATCTATGAAATAGAAACCTAGAAAAAAATCAGACCTTTTTAGATTAATAACATTAGTTTAAATTATTTATGATATTATTTGCCCTTTTACATTTTACATTCACAACAATTTTTTTTTTTGGTGGGGGATTCTGGGAACTGAACTCAGGGGCACTCGATCACTGAGCCACATCCCCAACCCTCTTTTGTATTTTAGTTAGAGACAGGGTCTCACTGAGTTACTTAGTGCCCTGCCATGGCTAAGGCTAGCTTTGAACTTGCCATCCTCCTGCCTCAGCCTCCCCAGCTACTGGGATCACAGGTGTGCACCACCATGCCTGGCTCACAACAAATATTTCCATGAGTGTCTCATTAAAAAGAAAATATTAAATAATTTTTCTGCATCTATTAATTTTGCTAAAGGAGTTACATTTTATGATCTGAAATAATAAAGGCATTTTACATTTAAAAAAAGAGAAACTATTAAAAAAGAAAATATTTCAATGTGGCTATATACGGTACTTACTTGAAGAAGTTTTTATAGTTTTGCAAAAATAAAATCTGTATATGCCCAGGATGTCAGACATATGAGCATCATCCACATGAGTCACCACAACAATGGCTCAGAATAACTGCCACACAGGGGTGTATAAAACAGACTGAAACCAAAACTGAAATAGGTCTGTATTTATGATGCAGCTGGTTATGCTCACTTTTAATCTTAACACAAAATTTTAAAAATGACTTGTCAAATTAACAAAAAAAAAAAATCTTTCCAAGGTCTAGATGTTAGGTCTCCATCACTTTTCTTTATTGTAGACTTTGGGGTTTTGGCCAAACTAAATTTTTTCCTCTTTAAAATATGTTAGGTATTTTTCACTGATATATAAAAACATAATAATCATACATACTAATGGAGAACCGTGTACTGTTCCAATACATGTATAAATTGTGTAATGTTTAAATTTGGTTAAATGTATCTAGCTCCTCAAACATTTATTATTTCTTTATGGTAAAATCTTTTACAATCCTTCTTTTGGTTTTGAACTGAATAGTACATAATGACCTTCCACAGTCATGCTACTGTGCAATAGTAGGCCAGAACTTCTTACTCCTGTCTAACTCTAATTGAGTACCCATTGATCTTGTTTTTAATTTGGTGTTTCTGAAATAAAATAGCCTCTATGTTTTATGACAACATCTGACTAAAAAATGCCCACATAAATTGCAGCAGAAAAATGATAACTCAAGCAATAATATAACACAATTGCTCCTATCCTTTGCTCAAGCCAGCTCTTAATGGAAATAAACTCAAATTCTAAAGTTGGGCATTGGCAAGGTAAAGACCAGTGAACAGCTTCATATCTTGTGGGACTATTCTCAGTCTGATGTTTGTGTATGGAATCACTATCACAGTCTGTATGTTTGTGCTTTTTGTTCAGAGAAAATAAAAACTGTTTTAAAATTCACAATACAATTGTTCAATCCCATATTCTGTGCAACTGTAATTTTTATACCATTCATAGCATTATGTTGTGTTTTAGCATATCATACAAAATGTTATAATGTTTTCATACCATATTTAAAGCTCACACTCTCCCATTTGTTCCAAACTTTAATCTGAATCCAAATACTAGGCTTAATATGTAATATGTAAGAATGAAAACAATTTTAAGAAAATCATATTGATGTTTAGTTGATTTCACCTGAGAGTCCAGAAACAATTCAAGTTTGTTGTTCATCTGTTTGTCAAAGCATGTCAGTGTATATTCTGATTGCCTTCAGGACAAGCTGTGAAACGTCTAGATTCCAAGGTAGCAGACTGTGATCCATTCTCAACACACCCTCCCCACCATCTGCCATCAGCTATCAGAAAACAGTGATCAGAATTAGGCTAGCTCAGCATAGGTAAGATATGAAGTTTCATGTGAGAAAGGACTACATCTATAAAATAAATCTCCAAATATGTGACATGTGCTAAGATTTTTTAACTTAAGCCAGAACTTTGTGTTGTATACAATCACACACACCCAGTTTAAGTCTTTTATAGTGTCGTTCAATAAAAAAACAAATATTAATCTACAAAACAACTTTCATATTTAAAATATAGTTACATAGAATTATATATGCAGAAAAGTAAAAATCATTTGCATATTTCAGTGATTTTTTACAAATAAACTAAAATGTATAAAGATCTCCCATATTTAGAATCGAAACAGTATGAGCATCCTGAAGAAAGTACCCCATCCACTCCTCCATTCACTAGATTTTCCCTGTGAAGTAATTTCTAACATCGTGAATTTGTATTTGTCTGTTTTTAAAGTTTATGTAAATGGAATTGTATATTATATACCACATTTTTGCCTAATATTTGTGAATTTTATCCATACATATTATGTAGCAATAGTTTGCTCATTTTCATTGCATTATATTGAGAGAAAGTATCCTCATTTAACCACTATATCATTGCTGAGTATGTGATTTGTTTTCACCCTTGACAATTACTAACAATAATGCTTCCATATTTGACTAATAGAAATAATGTTGCATGATTATTATATGTATGTATTTTTGTTGGATATATTTCAACAGAAATCTAGAGTCATAGACTCAACTTTGTAATATAGTGAGTGCTAAATGGTTTATCAAATTGTATCAATTTACATTCCCAACAACTGTGCAGGAGAGTTTCAGTTGCTTCCTATCATCACTGACTTGTGTTTTTCTTTCATTTTTTTCCTATTTTGGTGACATTGGACAGCTTAGAATGGGTTTATTGACCATTTAAATAAAGCCCTTGGGCTGGGGTTGTTGGCTCAGTGGTAGAGCACTTGCTTAGCAGGTGCGAGGCCCTGGGTTTGATCTTCAGCACCACATAAAAATAAATAAAGTATTTTTAAAAATCCTTTTTTTTCCTGAAGAGACTACTCAAATTTTTGCATGTTATAAGTTGGATTTTTCCATAGATTTTATTTTTTTAGAGGAGTTTTAGGTTCACAGCAAGATTTTGTGGAAAGTACAGAGTTCCCATATGCCCTGTGTGGTTAATCTGGGTTGTCATCTTGATTGGACTGAGAGACACCTAGGATTAAGAGACCTCTAGGTGTGTCTATGAGGATGTTTCCAGAAACCAGTGGTATGTGAGACAGCACACTCAGCAGGAAGATTCTCTCTGAATGTGGGTGGCACTGTCAAGTGGAACCAAAGGCAGAATTAGAAAACTATAGAGACACAAACTCAATTCTCCTTAAGCAGGTTCCTCTGCTGATGCCACCATTGCCCATGGATATTGGACTCCAGCTTTTTTTATTTTTTCAATGTGCATTCTCACCTGTGATTCTTCAGGAAGTTTCCAGGCCTTCAGTTCTGAACTGAGGCTGCATAATTGATCTCTATTGTTCTAAGGCTCCAGACCCTTGGACTGAGCAGCTACTATTTGTTCTAGCTCTCTAGCCTACAGATGGCCATTATGGACTATTCAACTCATGATTGTATAAGCCAATCTAATTAATCTGCTTTTTAATCATACATATACCTATCCTATTAGTTCTGTTCCTTTAGAGAACCCTGAGAAATATGTGTCTCCTCCTCGTACATATACACAACATCCTCCATAGTCAACATAGTCAACATCCTGCACCTGAGTGGTGCATATGTTACAACTGATCACCTACACTGACATGTTATTATCACGTAAGTCCAAAGTTAATTTATGGTACTCTTTGTGTTGTATATTGTACAGATTTTTGACAAATATATTGTGATATATACCTAGTACTATAGTTTTAGAGTAGTTTCACTGCCCTATAAATCCCTTTGCTCCACTTACTTAATGCTCCCTAATCCCAAGCTCTGGACATTATTGATCTCTATGTTGTCTAGATATTTTGGTTTGTCCAGGGCTTTATGTGGTTGGAATCTTTCATTTCATTTTTCATAATAATATATATCCATTTTAAATTGGCTTATTTTCTTAGTAATACATATTTACAGTTCCTTAATGCTCTTTTTAGATTTGATAGCTCAGATTTTAAAATTCTGAATAGTATTTCATTGGCCGGATATACCATGATTTATTTATCCATTTACCCACTTAAGGATATCTTAGTGGCTTCCAACTTTGGGCAATTATGAATAAAGCTGCTACAAACATCTGTGTCTAGGCTTCTACATTGACAAAAGTTTTCCACTCATTTGGGTAAATACAAAGGAGTGTGATTTCTGAATTAAATGGTAAGGCTAAGTTTCATTTTTAAGAACTATCCAACTATTTTCCATAGTGATTATACAGTTTTGTATTCTCACAACAAATGAGAGTGCATGTTGGTTCACATCTGCAGTGTTATGGATTTTGTGTTATGGATTTTGGCCATTCTAGCAAGTATTGAGTGATATGTCATTGTTGTTTTTATTTGTAATTTCCTAATAACATAATGCTGAGCACATATTTACATGCATACTTTATATCTGTATATCTTCTTAGCTGAAATGTTTGTTTGAATCTTTTGCCCATTTTTAAGTCAGGTTTCTTATTTCATTAGTATTGTGTTTTCAGTGTTCTTTGCATATTTCGTATAGCAGTCCATTAAATATGTCTTTTGCAAATATTTTCTTTCTGTCTGTTTCTTGTCTTCCTGTTTCTCATGCATTTGGCAGGGTCTTCTTCAGGGCACAAGGTTTTTTAAAATATTAATGAAATCAATGATTATCAATGATTTCTTTCATGCATTCCATTACTAGAGTTATATCTAAAAGTCATCATCAAACCCAACATCATCTAGAATTTTTCATACATTATGTTTTAGCAGTTTCATGACCCTGCATTTTCATTTATGTCTCTAAGCTATTTGAAGCTAAATTTTGTGATGGGAGCAAAGTCTGTGTCTAGATTCATGATCTTTCATGTGGATGTATAGTTGTTCCAGCATTAATTGTTAAAAAGATTACTCTTTCTCTATTGCATTGCTTTTCTGATTTTTCAAAATTCAGTTGACTATACTTGTGTGTGTCTTTTCTGAAGAGTTATAATTTGATTTTTGTTTGAATAAATTTAAATTTTATTCTCCTTATCAGTTTTAAAGTGCTTTATCAGATATTTATATGAAATATTTTCTCTCAATCTGTCACTTCCCTTTTCACATTCTTATGTTACCTTTTGACAAACAGGAGTTATAAATGAGTCTAATTTGTCCATCTTTTTATGATTAGTGTTTTGGGGTTCAATCTTTGCATACTATACATTCATGAAAAAATTCTCTTATGTTTACCTTTAATTTATTAATTTACTATTCACATTAAAATATCTGATTCATTATTGTATACTATGTGAGGTAGAATTGTTTCACTTTGTAAAATATTGATATCTACAGCATAGGAAACAATAGAGAAAAACCACTGAATGGGGAAAATATTTGTAATTCGTATATATTATAAGGAGTTAATATCCCAAAACATGTAAGGTAGTCAAACAATTGAAAAGTAAGAAAACAAATAACCCAATTAAAAATGACCAAAGATCATGAACAGACATTTTATAAAAGGAGACATAGAAATGGCCAAAAGGTATATGAAGAAATGCTTAGTATCATAAATCATTAGGGAATTGCAAATTAAATGTAAATAAGGAATTATGTTAGAATGGCTTTTAACAAAAAGATTAAATATAAATTTTGGATACAGTCAGAGAAAGAGATCTCTTGTATATTTTTGGTGGGAATATAATGCCCCAGTCTGGCTGGGCAAATAACCGGGAGGTGACAAGCAACTTGAAGGTTGAAGCGGGAACTACTTTATTGCAAGTGAACTCAGCTGGAACTGAGCGAGAACTCAAAGTAGCGGGCTCCTAAGGTAGCGGAACCCTTCTCTTCCGGACAGCAGAGGTATATATACCTAACTAATTACACACAGCTTGACTCAATTAACATCATCTAGATACAGCAGTCAGCCAATAAGGAATCCTCATCATCTTAATGGCTTGCTGGCCGTTGCTTCACAAACCACTCCTCCTGGAAAAATGCCAGGTGCCATCTTGACTTGATTTGCATCCCCAACAATATAAATTATGATTGGTGGGAATATGATCTAGTCATTTCTTAAGAAACTAAACTACATATGAGTCAGTAATTCTACTTCTAGGTATAATTTCAAGAAACTGGAAATCAGTGTATCAAAACAATATCTGTACTACCAAGTTCATTACAGCATTATTCACACTAATTAAGGAATGGAATCAATCTAAGCACCCACCAGTGGATGAATGAATAAAGAGTATATAGTATGTAAGCATAATGGTTAGCCTTAAAAATGAAGACATCCTGTCATTTGTGACAACATAGATGAACCTGGAGTATATTAAGTTAATGGAATAAGCCAGGCACAAAAGGGCAAATAGCACATTACCTAATTTATATTCTAAAAAAATTTGAACTCCTAAAAGTAGAGAGAAGATTGGTGGTTACCAGAGGCCTGCGTTGAGGTTGAGAGAGAGGGAATGGAGAGTTGTTGATCAAAGGGTATGGAGTTTCAGATAGGCAGAAGGAATAAGTGTTGATATCTACTGCATAGTGCATGACTATATTCAATAATAAATGACTTTTAGCTATAGTTCAAAGTAGCTAAAAGAGTAAATTTTAAATCTCATCATAAATAAATGATAGACAATTGAGGTTATGAGTATGTAAATTAGCTTGGTTTAATCTATTCACATTGTATGCATATAGCATAAGACCACCATGTACCCCATGAATACATAT
The DNA here is from genome assembly GCF_021218885.2 of Marmota monax. NCBI lineage: Eukaryota > Metazoa > Chordata > Mammalia > Rodentia > Sciuridae > Marmota > Marmota monax. The sequence goes on along the minus strand of NW_026695236.1, from coordinate 2,546,383 downwards.
AATATTATTTGTCAGTTAAAGGTAATACTTTTATTTTTTAAAAAAGCTGAGGCTTAACAAATAAATAAAATATTGATATCCAATTGACAAAGTGCTGTTTATAGAAGCAATCATCCTTTTAAAAATGTACTTTAGTATCATAAAGTTTTATACTGCCTGTAAAACTTACTGGTTTATTTTCTTTTTTCCATGTAAATTTTATATTCAGTGTATCATTTTACCTGAAATCTCTATGGGGATTTCATCAAATCTGTAAACCCCCTTGGGGATAACTTGTATGTTTGTTGTGTTGAGTATCTAAGTTGATGAATATAACACATTTCCTCTTTACATCTTATTTATTTTTCCTGGTAATATTTTATAGTTTTCATGGTAGATTTAGGCCTTTAATTTATTTTGTTAGATTTTTTTTCCCAAAGGAATGTGGTGTTTTTAATATTTTCTTAAATGGTATCTTATCAAAGTTTTACTTTTCAATTTCTTCTTGTTGGCTATAGCAATACAGTTAATTTTTGTACATTGATCTTCTATAAACAGCCTTGCTAAAATCTACCCATTAATTATAAAAATTCACAGATTCTTTTAGATTTTCTACACTTTCACTCTCTTTAACTGTGTGTGATTAGAGCGTCATTTCTTCCATTTAATTCTATGATTATGTTTATTTTTTTCTTACTGTATTTCATTGGTCAATGTCTCCAATACAATGCTGAATGGTGATAGAAAGAATCTATGTCTTGGCCTGGGCTGTAGCTCAGTGGCAGAGTGCTTGCCTAGCATGCGTAAGGCACTGGGTTCAAGTCTCAGTACCACATAAAATAAATAAAGGTATTGTGTCCATCTACTACTAAAAGAAATTTTTAAAATAGAATATATATATCTTGTCTCAGCGAAATAATAAAGCTCATAATTGGACTTAAGAAGCTTATTTCCAAAACCTACATGTTTAATTATTTCTTTATACTTTTCTCTGATATTTCAGATGGATCCCTGGGTATAGTTACTTACACCACTAACAAAATATGCTGCTAAGCTTTCTAGCTGCAGGGAGCATAAATAACTGATGGCCCCAGCTGATGCCCTTTGATCAACCACTGCAATGGATCCAGGTGTATCCATTCTGGGGAAACAAGCAACTTATCCAATGGGTAACTCTGACATAATGAAAATTCCTTGTATACCCTCATTCTACCTCTGTCCTCTTTCCTTCCTTCTCTCCTTCTATAACTTTCAGTCTAGTATCATAGCCCAAAAGCTTTCTTCACCTCCTCTTGCTCCCTTCCTTAATAAATTTTTTATATAAATAATTTTTTCTTGGAATCTTCTCAGAAAATCCAAATTAACCAGTTTTGATCTAATAAAAATATCAGTTTTGACCTAATAATAATAATAAGAAGAATGAAGACATTATGGAAATAAGAAAGTTAGAAGCCTTCTAGGGCTTTGGGGTCTCTGAGAGGCTAGTTTGTATCTCTTTGATAGGAGGTCTCTGTGAGGTTCCTGCACATCCTTGGCTTTCTTTTTGCTTTCCCATTTTCTTTCACTTTAGCAATTCTTTTCTTGAAAGACACTCTGTGCTTCAGAATGCTAATGAGGCCTATGTGGACCTGCTCTGCAGAATAAGACCCAGGTGACTAGGAGAAGGAAATGACACCCTTCAGTGCTCTTCAGATTTTCTCACTTGACAGAAGATGAACAGTGATACTGGTAAATTTTCTCTGATATCATTCAGCTGCAAGCATTCCTATTAGCATTTTTCAGGGAATTAAACATGTGGTGCAATTTCAAGCAAGTAATGAATACTAACAAAGCAAATGAGAATTTGAGAAAATTTAAATCGAAATTGTCAAATCTGTTGCTCAATTCAAATGCCAATGAAGAAAGAATATTCAGTTAACAGCAAACTTCGAGTATGATCATGGGTGGACTTGTGTACTGACATGACAGACGGGTATAATTCTCTTATTCTCTACATCTGAAGAAGAAACGCATCCGCAGGAGAGAAGCAACAACATGCATGGGAACATCAGAAATACTGAGGAAATCATCCAAGGAACCAGGACCCCTTTATTTGCTGCTTCTTTAGCACTGGTGTTGCACTGGCATAGCGAAAAGGGCATAAGACTTGGAAAGTAAATAAAATTGTTTAAATTCCAGCTCATTTACTCTCTACTGGGTGCCATTAATGAGATATGAGATGCTTTTCTGGATCTCAGTTTTCTCATCTGGATCTGTGAATAATAAAGTGCACTTTGCAGTATTGTGAAGAATAAAGAAAATTGCTTCCTTTACTAGGTGACAAATAAATGTTAGTTTCCCACCTCCTCCCATACCCTTACTATTTCTTTTTCTTGCCAAACTTGATTCCTATTCAATCTCTGAACTTGGCCACCATTATCCCTCCAAAGTACCTAGAATCAAATTTTCTTTCCTTCATATGTTCTACTCAATCTATTGTCAAATTGCTCATATTCAACCTCCACTGTGATGGTGTTAACGTTGCTTCCTTTCTCATTAGTATTGTTGCCCGATATGTTATGCCTTCCTCCCCTTTCATCCCTAGCTACATCAGTAGCCTCCTGATTATTCTTCCCATTTCTTTCCCCTTATTAAATAGTCTCTACTTGGTTACCAGTTTAGATTCATTAAATAAGTTTCATTTTCATATCTGATAAACTCATTTAAATCTACCTCACTTTCTGCATTTTTGCAATAACCATCTAATCAGTTTCCACTTCTGCTACATAATTGCTGGAGACCCCATTTGTCTTATCCTCTTATTGAATGCATGACTAATCTCTATTGTAATAGCTTCACACTATTGATGACTACTCTGTTTCTGGAACTTAGCATGCATGACTTATCCTTAAAACATAATGCAAATAAGTATTAGCATTCACATTTTATATGTATGGAGAAACTCAGTCCTGAGTCTCAGAATACTTTAAAAAATTCTCCATGATCTTATAGCTGATATTAGGTAGTGCTGGAATCAGCCGCTAATTTTGTCTGATTCTGAAATCTATGCTTCATCATTTATAGTATTCATTATACTATTTTTTAAATTCTCTTTTATCCCTGATGGCTAACCCATACTCAAAAAGAAAAAAAAATGTAAATTAAACTCAGCCTTTTACTTGTGTGTGAACATCTGGTCATGCAGCTCAGCAAACAGCAGAGGGCAGCGTAAGAACTTTACAGCATTACACAAAGTAGACAATAAAATGCTATAAAACCACAAAATAAAAAATAAATATTCCATGGTATCTGGAAGAATTTATCCCAAGGCAATGTTGAGCATGTCGGAGGATGTTTTCATCAAGCATACTCCTGGTTTTAGAAAAGCAATTCTCATTGCTGACAGCAAAGCTGTTCTAAAAATTGCATTTCCCACTCTCCAGTTTCAGTTCTTCTTTCTTTCATGTAATACCACATATGGGTAAGCAAATCATAGCAGTTAAAGCCAGCTGCATGCCACTTACATCTGCAAAGGCAGTTTGTTCACCAGGTGAGCTTCTTGCTCAATCCACCTCTTTAATCCATCCTGTGGAGAGAAAAATGTGACTTTGGCTCAAGGATGAAATTGTTACTCCACCTCATTATACCATTCTCATTAAATCTGTTATTTTCACATTATTGCAATGGAAGATATCCAACTTAAGTACCTTATCCTAGCTGGCTTCTCTAATTTGCAGAGTAATTATTGAATCTTTTATTTTTATTTTTGCCTCAGTGGGAAATTTATATTGCCTAGGCATTTAAATTCTGGAAAAAGGGTTGGAGGGAGAAATAGGTCATATTAAATTTAGGCAGAACTCTAGTCATTTTGGGTTTTTTTTTATTGTGAAAAGATAATGACTTTTATCTTAGAGATATCGTATCTAGAAATCACATTGGCTACTGATCCTACATAGATCACCAAAACAATAAATTACTTAAGATAAACACAAAATTTCTCATTTAATTTGATAGGGCGTGTATGCACTCATAAATCACTTAGGTGTTTATGTGGATATGTAATTGCATTATCAGGGCATAACACATTTCAGAATAAAAAGATAAATTTGGATGGGAGCTATTTCTTCTCTCCCTTTTTTGCCCCATCTGCCTTCTCCTTCTCCTCTCTCTCTCTCTCTCTCTCTCTCTCTCTCTCTCTCTCTCTCTCTCTCTCTCATAGTTCAAAAAATATTACACACACAAATACATACACATTTTGTGTGTACCTACAACAGTAACAAATTTTCTTTTTAATTTGGGATTACAAAAATGTTTAAATTTGTTTAAGATAGGCCCCACACATGGAATGGGAATTCTGTGACGATTACCTTTATAGCTTTCTGCATCTAAGCAAGGATAGATGTATAGAAGGTTCTTCTATCACCTTCTCTGATGCCTCTTCTAGTTCCTCACTTAGAAGCTAGCAAGACTCTGTGGGTTCATGGAACATTCTCCATGCTCATCTCATGTGGATTATCTCTTAGTAATTTTACATTATTTTTATGCTACATTATTTAATCTGGGGTAAAACCATTCAGTTCTTATTTTAAAAACTTTTATAACCAATGGTAATTACTGCTTGTTCAAGTACCAAAAGTATATTAATTACTGTGAGACCTTTGAGCAAAAGACTACTTTTCTCTAACCCTTAATTAATCCATACAATACCAATGATGATAAGTATGTCTGGGAAAATAGATTCTATAACATATGTAAAGTATCTGGTGCATACTAAATGCTCAAGGTAATAGTAATTCCTTTTTTTTTTTTTTTGGTACTGAGGATTAAACTCAGGGACACTCAACCACTGAGCCACATCCCCAACCCTATTTTGTATTTTATTTTGAGATAGGATCTCACTGAGTTGCTTAGTGCCCCATCATTGCTGAGGCTGACTTTGAATTCCAGCCTCAGCCTCCCGAGCCACTAGGATTACAGGTGTGCACTACTGTGCCCAGCAGTAATAACTATTTCAAATATTATTATAGACTTTCCATAATAGTACTTTACCTATAGAAGCACTCTTCTTACTTTATTATAGTGGGTCATGTATCTTCCCTTCCAAACTGTGAACAATACTAGTGAAAATAGTGGTAGGTGATAATGAATTTATATGTATAATATCAAGTGGATGAATTAGTTAATATCTGATTATTAGATATTTATTAAATAATTAGTGTAGGATATTTTGTTTCCTATTTGGATTTTCTATACATTATTTGTGACTAGAAATACTACAGTTACTATCATTTTTAAACTCAGTGTTAAATATATATCACCAGATAATGCCATGTGTTCACCATACTATTTCATTTTCCTTCCCAGCACACAAAGTGAGTATTTTTGAGCCCCCTTACACCTCAGTGAGATCATGTAAATGAAATATAGATGAAAGTAATATATGTCACTTCAAATTCTGACCATACCATGTCGCATATCTTCTCTACTTTTTCTACCCCTATTTTAAAGCTTTGAAAAGAAACAGTTCAAGATGGTAAAACCACAAAGCAGAAAGAGCCTCTATCTCTAAGTCACAGCTGACAGCAGATCCTCTCAAATGACTGTGTAATATAAAACAGAAATCATACTTAACTGTGTTAAATGACTGAAATTGTGGGGTTTAGTTTTGACATATTTAGTCTATGCTGACTAATATACCATTTCATGTTGAAGGAAATGACACTTCCTGTTTTGAGTAGAAGCAGAAAGTACACATCTGATATGCCCAGCAACACATTGTTATTTCTATTATATGCTTGATAAAGTATCCCCCAAGATAGTTCCAAAAAAAAAAAAAACCTCTGATTTTCATGATCCACTGATCCATTCATTCATTTATCCACAAATAGTTAATGAGCTGGGTCTACAAAGGGCATTGAAAATAAAGTGGTGAAAAATGCGGAAGTCTTTTCTTTCAGGGAGCACACACATATGAGCCACACATAGGATAGACATTTTTAAAAAATGACTTACAATAAAATACCAATGGATAAGGCAGAATCTTTGGTTTGTTCTAATGGTTTCCCTGCTATCTGACAGGACCTGACACATAGAAGGTGCTGAAGGAATGGAATAGTGTAGGCTCTTTAGGAAAAATACTATCCTCGCTGCCCTCATGTTCAGAACTAAGGATATTTGTTGAGTCAAATTTTGCCCATGGGCTATTGACTTAAAAGATTAATTCCAGAGTATAAAATAGGGGTTTGGATGCTTGTCCAATTGCTGGTAATTTCCTTGTCTTCTCCATTGTTATTTTCATTTTATATTATTTTCACATTATTTTAACTTTTATCCCTATCTCACCCAGACTTATTGGTGTCTTGGAGATAGGGAAAACTCAGAAAGACCATGCTTCATCAAGTCACTTTGTGAAAAATAACTCAGATGCTCCTTAAAAAAATAGGTTAACTCAATTTCAATGGGAATGGTCCCTAATGCCAAAACTCACCTGCCAATAGCAAGAGTTGACAATAACAGAAAATTTAAAATAAGGGCAGCTATAGAGACTGTTTCACTATCAAATTCTGTTGTCATTTTTTTCTTTACTTTGCTAGATATCACCTCCATTATGTTTTGAGGACAGAAACAAACTTATTTAGTTTGTATCCACATCATTTAGCACACTGTTTAATAGGAACTAAATGATTCATAAACGTTGGTAGAATGCCATTGAATATTATATTACCCTGGTAGAGTGATTCTCAAAAACAATTTGCAGATGGATAATTCTGGAATCACCTAAGGAGACCTGCAAAATATATTTATTATAGAAATTCTCAAGTAAAAGACCAATGAGGGGGCCCAGACACTTGAATTGCTTTAAAGGTAGGCAGAGGTTTCTGGTATGTACCCAAGTTTTAGAACAATTTCCTAATCTTATGTATACAAAGAAGCATACTCAAATCAGTTTTCAAAAGCAAAACTTGAGTTAATATCTCCTATATAATAATACAGGAAGAAATTTTCTCACTTATTTTAAGCCTACTATGTATCAAAATTGGGTCTGGGTTAGTCAATGAGAGCAAAATGAGTCCTATCCCCATAAAAAGTAAAATTTTATTAGAAAACTGAGAATATATTTTTTTAAGATTTGGATCCAACTGGGATAGTTTGGGGGACTGGTGAAGAACTGAAAAGACTTCAAACAAACACTTGTGTGATAGGGGGAGCTTCATTTGTTTGATTTAAGGTCAATAGGAAATTATGGCAGGAAAGAAAGACTGGCTCTGGTTTGTCCTAAAGATGACATTTTCTACCAGACACCAGGTAGCCCTTTGTACACCGAGCATCAGTGGACTTGGTGCAGACACTGAGACACAGTCTGCTTCACAGGTACTGTTCACAGGGTTTAGCTGTCATGCTCCTAGCAAAGACAAAAACATGAATCTTTTTTTGTAGAAAAGTGACACAAATTTAACAGAGATATATTGGACAGAATTCATTTAATTGTCACTGACTTATTTTTACAATTTTTAAAAAATCTTACACTGGATCAAACTTGGTGGAATCAGCCTGGTTAAAGTCTAGAAGCACTCTCAATGAGTTTTCCTTTGGTTATTGAGGAGGGTCACTGATGACAAGGCGTGCCACCCAGAGCAATTTTTTTTTTTAATTTTCAGCATCAACTCTAGATTACTGCATGTATTTCTGAGAATAAACCCCCGCTACTACCAACACAGCAACCCAACTGTCATCGTGGAAATTCTCTGTTAAATCAGGGCATTGGTTTACAGAATCCTTAATAAGTAAGACGGAAGGCAGAAGAAGGTGATAAGAACATAGACTTGGGAATTAGATGACTTTAGTTCAGACATCAACTTTGACATTTCTCAGCTAGGTTACCTTTGGCAATTCCATTTGTCTCAGCCATGTTCCTTCATATGCAAAAAGTAATAGAATCTCTACATATTGATATTGTTTAGAGTATAAGGTAAGGTACCAAAACCATAATAAATGGTGGTCGTTTTTAATAGGCAGAAAATGGTTCTCCAAAAATGTGTCCACCCTAATCCCTGGAATATGTAAATGTATTACTTTACGTATGTTCCACAAAGGAATTGTGTAGAAGTAAACTTAAGGATTTGAGAGGGGGGGAGTGGTGTGGATTATCCAGGTATGCCCAATCTAATATCTGAAATCTTAAATAATAGAGCTTTTCCAGGCCATGAACAAGAAGAGAGTTGTGCAGGAAGGCAAGTCAGAGATGGAAAATGGCCAACTTTGAAAGTGGTGGAAAAGGTCAACAGCTAAAAAGTATAGGTGACCTGTAGCAGCTGAAAAAGGCAAGGAAACTAAATTTCTCCTAGAACTTCCAGAAAGAAATTCAGCCATACTGACACCTTGATTTTAGTTCAGTGAGACCCATTTCAGACTTCTGTTCTTCAGAAATGTAAGATAATAAAATTGTATTGTATTGTTTTAAGCTACTGATTCTGTGGTGATCTGTTATGACCGAAATAGAAAAAGTCATACATCATTGTTATTATTAATCACAGTGACCAAACTTGAAACAAAATCTGCTTTATACTTTCTGGGGAAAAAGAAAATAGTTGATTTCTTGAAGTGGAGCAGAATAACAAAGGAGAGGAGTAGCTGTTATCCAAAAAGTTGGGCTTCAGCCTGGGAGATGGGGCAGTGCCTCACCCAGATCACACAGTGTCAAGAACCAGGTGGATCATGGCAGGCAAAGATGTGCCCTGTTCTAGGAGATGGTGCTCTGGGCTTTCACACTGCAGTGGAATAGGATTCACACATTGCTTCCTAAGAGGGATAAAGACTCCTACACTAGGTAATGTAGGAGGTGCTAGTTGTTCTCATAGGAAATTGAGCACTCAAAGGAAAGGGAGCCAAAAGCAATTTCCAAAGCACTTCTACAATAGTCCACATGACTGGATAGCAAAAGAGGCATATCAAAAACAGTTGAGGTTTTTCTCCTTTAACTCTGGTTAGGATAATAAACTACTAAGGTCCTACATTCATATTTTATAAGCATCATGACATCACCTGGGTGCTCATTGGAAAGGTGGATTTTTCAGAATTCATGTATCAAAGGAAAAATTTTAAAAAATTCTCAGGACATACAATCCATTTTTTGAATCTTACTTAAATGGCGTGTTGACAAAACCATCAAATGTGGCAGTTATCAAATCTTGCTTCCAAGAATAATACCCAAGTTTGTGCACACACAGATGAGCAATGGCAAATACTTAGAATTCTTTCTTGGCTAATGGTCATTGTAACACACTACTTATTTCTATTTCAGGTAACATATCTGAACATTTCACAATGTGAAAAAGTGTCTTGAAATTGATAAAATGCAGCAAATGTAAACAGTCAGAAAAGGTGAGAATATTGTGATAATAAAAAGCAGAGCAGAGTTCCTCCAGAGTTAGATAAACACGGATCTAAAGACAGGTGAAATAAAATGTCCAAGTTCTACACAGAGTTCCATCATACTCTGTGTGAACCTTGCACATACTGTTTCACCTGTCTGAGCCTCAGTTTCCTTGGTATAAAATAAGGATAATCTGTATTTTGAAGGGATGGTAGGAAGAACAAATCAGTTTATATAGTTGGAAGCTTTATGTGTAGACTAGTCTTCACTTTTCCTTCTTCCTCAACTGCTCCTCTGATAAACATTCAAGATCAGGGTGGTTAGAAGAAGAGCCTTGCCTGCTTCTTGCTCATTCCTGGCATCATGCAAAGTTTAGCACTGCTATAAGGGAAGGAAGACCGGTATGAATTAAATTGCATCAATATTTATTTTATCCTTGATATAACATATTAGAACCAACTTCTCCTGCACACAGTCAAATGCATTCATTTCCCAAAGACTAGAATTAATAATCACAATCAGACTGATAGAGAAAACAAAGACAACAGAGGCCTGGTCTATTTTACAGAGATGGTGCTAGCAATTAGTGTGGTCTCCAACTCAAGTTAAGGGTTACACAAGTGCTCAAATCATTCAGCACCACTTCAAGAAAATTTCTCCCTAATTAGCTCTCATGTAACTCTAAAGGGAAAAGCACACGTTCACAAAACAGAACACTCAATAATAGCTTTGTTTTTCTTTTATCAGCAATAGTTTTCAAAGTTTGAAAATATATGTGTGAAAAAGAACACAACCTTATATTTTTCTCCAAATGAAGGAACTCCTTTGTCATCAGGTCAGGAAACCATGGATGTGCCCTCTGCCCAGTAAGTATAGAAAGAGGAAAGAATGTACAATTAGAGGGGCTCCTTATGTCCCACCTCTGCCTCCTCCTTTAATTTGCTCAAGTCCAACAGAACTGCTTGCAGGAAACATGCTCTTTCTTCTGTCTCCCAAATCACACATGGTCTTTCCTCTGCCCAGGACATATTACCTGCCTTTTATTTTTTTTGCATAGTTTATTTCTTCTCATCTTTGAATCAACTCAAAACAATTAGTTCAAAAAGCTATTCCTAATTTGTTCAGGCTGAAGTATATTTTTGTGTGTGTTTACAATACTAGTAATAATTATGAGAATGAAGATCAATGATCGATAATAATGAAGATCAATAATAATATTAATAATGATAATATAATTGACTACCTACAATGATATTTTTGCATATATTATTTGATACAATACTAATAACATTTCTGTAACAAAAGACATTATCTCTGATTTTATAAAAGAACACACACAGTTGCCATCTAAGTTTCCCAGACGAACAGAATAGCAAAGAAAGTAGCAGTGTCCAGGTTTCAGGGATTTTTTGGTTTTGTTTTTCTTGTACTGATCCTTTTATCTTTCTAATTGAAAACTTCCAACTTATTTTCCACGAGAAAGTTTCATTAATTTATGAATCCGTTCACTATTGAGTAGTCATTATGTGTTACCTATTGTAGTAGTATATCCATATCAGGACTGACCCAGAGCAAAATATGTATGTATAAATCCTAATGCTAAGTCTAATGACATTTGTGTCATATTTATTATATGATTAAAGGAAGAACAAATATCACTCAATATTGTTGCTCACCATTTGTTCATCAATCAGTGAAATATTATGATTTGATTGTTCCTCTACTAGTGGGAAACCTGGCTCTCTTCCATTTACTGGCTAAAAGTAGGTGAGATTGAAGGATCATCTAAAGAACATAAAGTTTCTGGAAATCGGACTGGCTCTGTTCCATATGTTTTACCGAGCATTTACAAATATATTTAAACTATGAATTAACACTATTTTCCTGGTCACAAACATCTCCCATGAACCCAGTGAATATAATGCCCAGGAATTCAAATAAAGAACACCACAATCTTGAACTTGTACATTTTATGTGTATTAAGAGTTTCAAATGTGTTGTAGTTTAAAATGTGTTTTTAAAATGTGTTGTAGCAAGGATTCAAGAGTAAACAAAGAATATAGTTCTTATTCCCTAAAGTTTAGAATCCAGGTGGTAAAAGAGTCTTGTATCTCTAAAGCCTTTAGAATACAATGATGTATTTTGTTCCTCTTTCTCTGTTCTCCTTCAGTTCTGTGTACACATCTGAATGACACCCTCTGTCATGTGATATTGCAATTGTTTGCTTGCCTTCTGCCTTTCCTGAGCTTTTTAAAGACAGGAGCCATAATTTACACATCTTTTATCCCCGGTACCTAGCACATTGGATTTTCAATGTCTATTAAACAAGGAATGTTTGAGTGAAGAAAAGACAATAGAAATGGCCATGCAAGAGACACTTAAATCACAATCAACAATTTGACAGCCCTGAGAAATACTGCCTTGAGAAGAAGATCCAGGTTCTGGTCCCAGCTCACTCATCAAGGGAGGGAGGAAAATCTTGGCCAAACTTCTGTAACATCATGAAACTCACTTTTTTACCTCTTTACTTTGGACCTGAACATCCAATTAATTAGAGTCCTAAAACTTTACTTGATCAAAACAGATACTATCATTCTACACTAATACTATGCTATTTGAATGATAATATTTTTCTTGCACTATTTTAACACCTGTCCATAATACCTTTCCTTATTCCTGTCTCCCTCAAATTCATCCTCCACAATGATGTGAGCACAACCTAGTTAAAATGCATACCCAACATGTCATTTTCCTGCTTAAATGTCCTTCAGAGATCAGTGATTTCTAAAAGGATTTAGCCAGAAAATGGCGAATCAGCTTTAACTGTCCCAGTCCTTTTGCATGTCTTCTATAGCTTTCACTTTCCACTGAGATCTCTAGGAAGGCCTCATGACTCTGGCCATTTTTTTTATCGTCTTACATTATCTAATGGCATATTATATGCCAATTCCTTTGATTAGCTTAATTTTATCCATGCTGTAAGATTCAACTTGGGTGCCATTTCTTCCAAGAATGCTTTCATTATCTTATATAGGATTAGTCCAATGTTTATCATTTTGCTCAGCATTTAAAAAAACCCATATTTAAATTTATTGAAAATTTCAGATCATATCCAGAATTGAAGTTGCCACATTATTTTACTCATATTGTTGAAATGATCTATTTGTTTATTCAATCATCCTGGTAGAATATATAAGCCGATGGAGATTAGATAACATGGTGTAAGATTTGTAATCTTATGACATGACAAACGAGCATAAGACATTTAGTAGGCCTCTCCAAAGATATCCCTTATGTAAATCGCTTCTGTGGTGTTGATGGCAGTATGAGTGGCAGGCTTAGAGCAGCCCTTTGATGCCAGGGTACTTTCTCTTCATCTTCCCTTTGTCCTTCATTCTGCCTCTCTCTCTCTCACTAGAGACTAGTTCTCCCATAAGGTAGGAAACATCTCTCTGGCAGCTTCCAACCTTCACAACTTTTAAGACTTTTAGTTATTAAATATGATCAAGTCTCTTCTCCATTTCTTAGTACAATTAACATTCTGGGAAGATGTTTGGTTGGCTTTGCTTAGATCAAGAAGTCCCTGCTAGACCAGTCAACTTTGGCCAAGAAGCAGATTTTAGTTTGTTCTGTTTTCTTTTTTTCTTAAAAAAATTCAAAGTAAAAAATGCATAACGTTGGATTCACCATCTTAACCATTTTTAAATATGCAGATCAGTACTGTTAAGCATAGTTATGTTGTAAATATATCTCCCATGTTACAGATCTCTGTAACTATCTCATCTTTCAAAATTGAACTATGTATACACTAAAAACTAATTATTCCTTTTCTCTCCTTCCTAACACTCTTGGAAAACACTTCTCTACTTTCTGTCCCTATGATTTTGGCTACTTTAGATACTTCACATGAGTGAAATCACAGAGTATTTATTCTTTTGCGATTGGCTTATTTACTTCATATAATGTCCTTGAGGACATTTTATAACACATGATAGCATTTCCTTCTCTTAAAGACTTCATAATACTCTACTTGTGCATATTATATAACACATTTTCTAATCCATTCATTTGTCAATGGACACTTGACTTGCTTCTACTTCTTTGTTACTGGGAATAATGCTTCAATGTGCATGGATGTGCTAAAGTCTCTTAGTCAGCTTTAAAATATTTTGTATATGTACCCAGGAGGGAATTGATGGGTCAATTCTACTTTTTAAACTAATCCTCCTCCTGTCTTCTGCTGAGACTGTAGCATTTTACATTCTTTTGCAGACAAGAGTAAAAGTTTTCCAGTCTCTCTGACTTCTCACCAACATCTGTTATCTTCAATCATTTTGATAGTGGCCATCCTTGTGGGTATGAAGCGATACCACACTAAGTTTTTTTATTTGCATTTCTCTTACAATTAGTGATTTTGAGCATCTTTTCATATGCAAGTTGTCTACTGGTATACCTTCAGTCCATTAAAATTTTCTCCTATTTTTCAATCAAAAATTTTTTTTGTTATTATTGTTAAGAAGTTCCTTGTAAATTTGTATACTAAACCCTTATCAAATATATGATCTGAACATACCTTATTCCATTCTGTAGGTTGTTGCCCTTTCATTCTAGTGATTATTTATGTTTTGGGGAAGAAGATTTTAAGTTTGGCATAGTATTTTGTGTCTACTTTTGGTTTAGTTGATTCAACTTTTAGTTTCTTCCTCAAGAAATCCTTGTCATATTCAGTGTTATGAAGATTTTCTCCTATGCTTTTCCCCTAAGAATTTTATAGTCTAAAACCATATTAAGTTAATTTGTGTATATCATAAAAAATATGGGTTCAGCTACATTGTTTTTTATATGGATACCCAGTTTTTCCAATACAGCTTATTGAAGGACTCTAAAATCACTTAGCCATATATTCAAGATTTGTTTCTGGGCTCTTTCTATTTTGTTTCACTGGTTTATATGTCTGTCTTTATAATAGTATCACATTATCTTGATTACTGTTGCTTTGTACTCTATTTGATAGACTAGAAATTTCCAACTTTGTTCTCTTCAAGATCATTTTCAGTATTCAGGTGTCCCTTAGGATTCTATGTGAATATTCATATTTTTTTTCTGTTTGTGAGAAAAAAATGTCACTGAGATTTCGATAGGCATCATATTGAATCTGTAGCCCACTTTGTGTGGTATGGACATTTTCACAATACTAAATCTTCTAATCCATATATGCCAGATGTTTTTGCCATTTATTTACATCTTCTTTGATTTATCAGTATTTTGCAGTTTAGAGCATACATGTTGTCACCTTTTTGGTTAGGTTGATTCCTAAGTATTTTATTCTTTTTGATACTATAATAAATGGGATTCTTTTCTCAGGAAGCATAGTTTTTACAAGAGGACAGTGCCACTACTAACCAATAAGGCCAACCAGTGGTAGAGAGGTGGTATATGAGGGAGAAAGAAATAGTCTTCAGAGAGAACATGCTATATTCTCTACTTTCCAGAGGAAAGAAGCTTTGGTGGCAAAAAACAGTATGTATTTACTATTGCAAACATTTTATTGCCGAAGATGATTGATGATGATAAATATTTTAATAAGGTATTATCTCATAAGACACAGATTCCCTAGAGGCAATTTAAACATACAATAGATTCAATGGAAAATTTGTTCCTTTAAATGTGCTTCCTCTTAAGTGGATCACCTTGGGATAAATGTACCAAAAATCATCTGAACAAATAAATTCTGCTGTTTTGGTTAAAGAAACATGTATGGTACCTTATGATCTCAGCTAATATTGATGATATTTATTTCTAAATATGGAACAAAATATTAAAATAAAAAGTTTACTATCTCTCCTGTAGGAAGTATGCTGGATACCTTTTATATGAGACATATATATGCATTTATTGTTTTATATATAAATTATATACTTATATGTGTTACTTATAAATTATTCATTTATGGACTATAATATCTCTATAAGATGAGGAGATGATGCAAATAACAATGTTTCTTATTGTTGGGGAACTAGGAACCAAATATATTTAATTTTCTTTCTTGAAAAGAAAAGGATTTCAGTATCTCTGATAAGAAATGAGACTCCTAGAATAGCCACCAGTTATCAATGTCTTAAGTAATTTCAATTTCTGTAAAAGAAATGTGCTTATTTTTTAGCACTCTCTGGTCCCATTTTATAGAGTTGATAAATTTCCACAAAAATATTTACTTGGAAATAAACCTGAATTTGCTTAAAAGGAAAAAGAATAGCACTCCTAGGTAACAAATGTGGTTTTATGGCTCTAGTGGTTGATCTGAAAAGAAAGCAGCTTGTCTGAAGGCAAGAACATCTCTTGCCTCCAAAGTTCGTACTCCTTTCACTGCACCACCTGCTTCAGGTGGGAAAATCTACACTGTCCCTTCTTTGGCACATAATTCCATCCCATACGTTAAGTATGATTTAAGGACTAATTTGTACTGGCCACTGGGTCATACAGAAATGAGACACAAACTCTGCCTCATTGGCTCAGTTCATCTAATTGAGAAGATAGATTTATTCTAGATGCAATATATTCTGTTACCAATATAGTGAAAATGCATTGCAAATCAAGTCTTCAATAAGAACATTACCCGAACAGACAACTTTCTCACTAATTCTTGCAGCTTTGTACATGGTTTTTTTTTCCCTTTCCCCATTACTTTTAAATGATTTGAGCTTGTTTACTCTTTGGAGAATCATTTCATAATTCAGATGTCTTTTTAACAATGTCATTTTTTTAGAAAAATAGTATATTTAATTTGGCACATACTTTCTTTTTAATTTTTTTATGTTTTAATTAGTTATACATGACAGTAGAATGCATTTATGCACTTTGATATATCATACATAGATGGGATATAATTTCTCATTTTTCTGAGTGTACATGTTGCAGAATCATATTGGTCATGTAGTCACATATATACATACATTGATAATGTTTGTGTCATTCTACATCTTTCCTATCCCCATATCCCCTCTTCTCTCCTCCCAACACTTCCCTCTACCTAATCTAAGATAAGGCTATCTTTTCCCTAGTGCTCCCCTTATTGTGAATTAGCATCCGCATATTAGAGAAAACATTCAGCCTTTGGTTTTGTGGGATTGGCTTTATTCTCCAACTCCAACCATTTACTGGCAAATACCATAAATTTACTCTTCTTTAAAGCTGAGTAATATTTCTCTGAGTATATATACCACATTTTTTATGCTTTCATTTATTGAGGAACACCTAGATTGGTTTCATAGTCTAGCTATTGTGAATTGAGCTGCTATAAATATTGATGTGGCTGTGTCACTATAGTATGATGATTTTAAATCCTTTGGGTATAAACCAAGAAGTGGGATAGATGGTTCAAATGGTGGTTCTATTCCAAGTTTTCTGAGGAATCTCCATACTGCTTTCCATAGTGGCTGCACCAATTTGCAGTCTCACCAGCAATGTATGAGATTTTTCACCAGATCCTCGCCAACATTTATTGTTGCCTGTATTCTTGATGATTGCCATTCTGACAGGAATGAGATGAAATATTAGAGTAGTTTTGATTTGCATTTCTCTAGTTGCTAGAGATGTTGAACACTTTTCATATATTGGTTGATCAATTGTATTTCTTCTTCTGTGAAGTGTCTGTTCAGTTTCTTAGCCTATTTAGTGATTGGGTTATTTGTTTGTTTGGTTGGTTGGTTGGTTTTTTTGGTGTTAAATTTTTTATGTCCTTTATATATCCTAGAGATTAATGCTTTATTGGAGGTGCATGTAGTAAAATTTTTCTCCCAATCTGTAGGCTCTTTTTTCACGTTATTAAATAATTGTTTTCTTTGCTGAAAAAAGCTTTTTAATTTGAATCCATCCCATTTATTTATTATTGATTTTACTTCTTGCGCTTTAGGAGTCTTGTTAAGAAAGTCAGATCCTAGGCCGACGTGGTGAAGATTTGGGACTATAAAAATAGGAAGAATTCTTCCATTAGGCACAGGGTCCCTGTTCTAGTGCCTAAGTCTTTGACCCACTTTGATTTGCTTTTTGTGCAGGGTGAGAGAGAGAGGTTTAATTTCATTTTGCTACATATGTATTTACAGTTTTGCCAGCACCATTTGTTGAATAGCCTATCTTTTCGCCAGTGAATGTTTTTGGCTCCCTTGTCTAGTATGAGATAACTGTATTTATGTGGGCTTGTCTCTGTGTCCTCTATTCTGTACTGTTGGTCTCCAAGTCTTCCATTTTGGTGCAAATGCCATGCCATTTTTGTTACTATAGATCTGTATTATAGTTTAAATTCTGGTATTATGATTGCCTACTGCTTCACTTTTCTTGCTAAGGATTGCTTTAGATATTCAGGGTTTCTTATTTTTCTAAATAAATTTCATGATTGCTTTTCTACTTCTATGAAGAATGTCATTGGGATTTTAATAGAAATTGCATTAAATCTGTATAATGCTTTTGGTAGTATGGCTATTTTGACAATATTGATTCTGCCTATCCAGGAGCATGGGAGATCTTTTCACCTTCTGAAGTTTTCTTCAATTTTTTTTAGTGTTCTGTAGTTTTCATTATAGAGGTCTTTTTCCTCTTTTGTTAGACTGATTCCCAGACATTTTTTGAGGATATTGTGAATAGAGTAGTTTGCATAATTTCTGTTTCAGTGGATTCATCACTGATGTATAGGAATGCATTTGATTTATGGATGTTGATTTTATATCCTGCTACTTTGTTGAACTCATTTATTAATTCTAGAAGTTTTCTGGTGGAATTTTTTGAATCTTCTAGATATAGAATCATGTCATGAGCAAATAGTGATAGCTTCAGTTCTTCTTTACCTATTGTATCCATTTAATTCCGTTCTTTCTTTAATTGCTGTGGCTCAAGTTTCAAGGATGATGTTGAGTAGAAGTGGTAAATGAGGACATCCTTGTCTTTTTCCAGTTTTTAGCAGGAATGTTTTCAATTTTTCTCCATCTGGAATGATGCTGGCCTTTTGTTTAGCATTTATAGCTTTTACAATGCTGAGGTATGTTCCTACTATTTCTAGTTTTTCTAGTGTTTGGAACATGAAGGTGTGCTGTATTTTGTCAAATGCTTTTTCTGTATCTATTGAGATGATCATATGATTCTTCCTGCTGAGAGTGCTGGTGGACCTTGTCTTGCTGCTGTATCTCAGGATTGCTTCTTTGAATGAGTGTATCCTGATGGTCTCTCTTCAAGTAGGAGCAGCATAGAGATCTTGGGACTATAGTAGGGCCAAACCTGCAGTATCTGAATCCCAGATGGGTGGGATAGAGACTGGATTTGGGAGGACTGATCTGGGTTTGGTAATCCAAGAGATGTCAGAGACAGGGCTGAGAAACTGTTGAACACTGACAGAGACAGTTTGACATTGCATCAAGATTTATTTTTTATTCATTAATCTCTCTACCATATTTGGAACAGGATGTTTTTCATGCATCACTGTGTGGAGGAGGACAATGATATATGAATGGTGTTTTGCATCTTTGTTGTATTCTTATGTCTTAATTTTTTCTCTTTGTATTCTTCCTCTCTCTTGTCTATTTTTTTGGATGTTATTTCCAACTTTTCCCCAACCAACAGCCAATCTCTATCACCTCCTCTTCCACTCTTCCTGTGAATTTTTACTTCTAGCTTCTCTCTTCTTCCCTTACTAATATTGCATAATACACTACTTCTGTTCTCTCATCCAGCATTTGAAATTATAAAATATTTTAATAAATATTCTTTTTGTACTATAGAAAATTACTGAACTCATGATTTGGGTTTAATGCAAGAAAGCAATAGACACCTTAGTGGGAGCTATTAGGTTTAAGGCTATATATTGTGTACACTGGGTGCTGTGGATATTGGTCTCATCAGTAAAGGTGAAGCACTGGAAACCTTTAGGGACACTATAGGTCTAAAGGGTAGAATTTGTCCTGCCTTAGATCCATACTTTTAGATGGGAAAACACACTCACAACATGAAAAAACAAGGGAATGAGTTGCCTCAAACAAACCAAGATGCTTCAACAACAGAAGCCACTGATAACACAGTAGAAGAAATGTCCAAGAAGGAGTTCAGATTGTATATAGTTAAACTGATGTGTGAAGTAAAGGATAGTATAAAGAGTAAAATCAAAGAAAAACTACAGGAAGTGAAAGACCACTTCAATAAAGAGTTAGAGATCATGAAAAAAAAAGCAATCAGAAATCCTCAAAATGAAGGAATCAGTAAACCAAATTATAAATACAATAGAAAGCGTCACCAACAGATTAGACCACTTGGAAGACAGAATCTCAGACAATGAAGACAAAATACATAATCTTGAGAGTAGAGTTGAACATGTGGAGAAGATGGTAAGAAACCATGAACAGAACATCTAAGAATTATGGGATAACATGAAAAGACAAAATTTAAGAGTTATCAGAATAGATGAAGGAGCAGAGATATAAACCAAAGGAATGCACAATATTTTCAATGATATAACAACAGAAATTTCCCAAACCTAAAGAATGGAATGGAAAATCAAATACAGGAGGCTTACAGGACCCCGAATGTACAAAATTACAGAAGACCCACACCAACATACATTATAATGAGAATGACTAACAGAGAGAATAAAGATAAAATCTTAAGGGCTATGAGAGAAAAAAAAATCAAATTATATATAGGAGAAAACCAATTTGGATCTCAATTTCTCAGCCCAGACTCTCAAAACTAGGAGGTCCTGGAATAATGTATTTCAACCTCTGAAAGAAAACAGATGCCAGTCAAGCATTTTATATCCAGCAAAATTAAGTTTCAGATTTGAAAATGAAATTAAAATATTTCATGATAAACAAAAATTAAAAGATTCACAACTAGAAAGCCTACACTACAGAGCATTCTCAACAAAATATTCCATGAGGATGAAGTGGAAAAAAAAAAGTGAAAACCAGCAAAGGGAGGAGCTACACTAAAGTGACATTCAACCAATTGAGAAACTAAGACAAAGAAAAAACCATAAATTAATCAAAATGACAGAAAATACAAATCATTTCTCAATAATAACATTGAATGTTAATGGCCTAAACTCATTTATCAAAAGACATAGATTGGCAGATTGGATTAAAAAGCAAGATCCAACAATACTCTGTCTACAAAAGCCTTACCTCATGGGCAAAGACATCCAGAGGCTGAAGGTGAAAAGAATGGAAAAAAAATCATCTCTCATATGGACTGCATAAACAAATAGAGGTTTCCATTCTCATTGCAGATAAAGTAGACTTCAAACCAAAGGTAATCAGAAGAGACAAACAAGGACATTTCGTACTTCTTAAGGGACGTATATACAAGCAGGACATAACAGTTATAAATATTTATGCCCCAAACAATGGAGCACCTATGTACATCAAACAAATCCTTCTCAATCTAAAGAGTCAAATAGACCACAATACAATAATACTGGGTGATTTTAACACACCTCTCTCACTACTGGACAAATGTTCCAAACAAAAACTAAATAAGAAAACTATAGAACTAATAGAAATAATACAATCAATAATTTAGACTTAACAGACTTATATAGAATATTTCATCCATCAACATGCAAATATACTTTCTACTCAGCAGCACATGGCTACTTCTCTAAAATAGACCATATCTTATGGCATAAAGCAACTCTAAGCAAATACAAAAAACAAATACAAAACCCAGAGAAAATACTCTGCATTCTGCCAGATCACAATAGAATGAAATAGAAATCAATGATAAAATAAAAAATAGAAGCTACTGTAACAAATGGAGACTAAATAATACACTATTGAATTATGAGTGGATGATAGAAGAAATCAAGAATGAAATTAAAAATTTGTTAGAGGTAAATGAGAATACTGATACAACATATCAAAATCTCTGGGACACTATGAAGGCAGTACTAAGAGGAAAGTTTATTTGCATTGAGTGCATTCATCAAAAGAATAAAAAGTCCCCAAATAAATAACTTCACACTACATCTAAAAATCCCTAGAAAAAGAAGAACAAATCAACACCCAAAGCAGTGGAAGACAGGAAATAATTAAAATCAGAGCTGAAATTAATGATACCAAAACAAAAGAAATAATTTTAAAAATTGACAAAACAAAAAGTTGGCTCTTTGAAAAAATATATAAAATAGATAAATCCCTGGCCACACTATGAAGAGAAAAAGAGAGAAGACTCAAATTACTAAAATACAAGATGAAGAAGGCAATATCACAATAGATGTTTGAAATACAGAAGGTAATTAGAAACTATTTTGAAAATTTATACTGCAATAAATAGAAAATATTAGAGACATTGACAAATTTCTAGAGACATATGACCTACCCAAACTGAATGAGGAGGTCATACATAATTTAAACATATCAATTTCAAATAATGAAATAGAAAACACTATCAAAAGCCTTCCAACCAAGAAAAGCACAGGACCAGATGGATTCTTAGCTGAGTTCTACAAGATTTTCAAAGAATTAACACCAATACTCCTCAAAATATACCATGAAATAGAAAAGGAGGGAAACTTTTCTCAAACCTAGTCTATGAGGCTAATCTCACCCTGATACCAAAAACAGACAAAGACATGTCAAAGAAAGAAAATTTCAGACCAATATCTCTGATGAACACAGATGCAAAAATTCTCCATAAATTCTTGCAAATTGCATACAAAAATATATTTAAAGGATAGTGCACCACCATCGAGTGGGATTCTTCCCAGAGATGCAGGGTTGGTTCAACATATGGAAATCAATAAACATAATTCATCATGTTAATAGACTTAACAATGTATTTTAACATGGGCAAATACAACATAATCAAATCTGTGTTGAGTCCTAAGAAGATAAAACACATTTTTATTCACAGAGAGAATCCTATTCATTACTAACTAGTAAAAGACAATAAAAAATGAAAGTCGAGAGCTGAATTAAAATCTTCTTTCAGCTGGGTGTGGTAGCGAATGCCTGTAATCCCAGGGGCTCAGGAGCCTCAGGCAGGAGGATCATGAATTCAAAGACAGGCTCAGTGAAAGGGAAACATAAGCAACTCAGTGAGACCTTTTCTCCAAATAACATATAAATTAGGGGTGAGAATGTGGCTCAGTGGCTGAGTGCCCATGAGTTCAACCCCATGTACCAAATAAATAAATAAATTTTAAAAATCTCCTTTCAGGTAGGAAGTCCAAGATGATAGCACCAGCATGTGCTCAGCATCTTGAGAGGACCTTCTTGTCATCATAATGTGGCAGAGGGAATGGCAAAGCAAGACTGGACAAGCCTACTAACTCAGGTCTTTCTTCTCATAAAGCTACTAATGCCATCATGGTGAACCCCACCTTCCTGACTTCATCTAATCCTGATTACTTCCCCAAAAGATCCACCTACAAATACCATTAAAATATGATTTGGGGGAGTAAGTTTCTAACAAATGCCCTTCAGAGTAATAAGCAAAATGTTTCATTAAAAATAAATAAATAAATAAAATCTCCCTTCAGACATTCACCAGAGTGACCACACCCAGCCATGAGCTCCCCACCCTTCCATTTCCACAAGACATTGAAAAGGAAACCATGCCAAGAGGCCATCAAATCCTTCTCCAGCCATATGTGTTAATAATCTCCACATTCCAGGCACCAAGATGTTTGTACCAAAAGTGGTATGTTATGAGGAGGCAAAACTTCTGATTCAAAATCAAGAGAAACGGTGTTTTTTGGAATCTAAGGTCAAAAACTTCAGGAAAAAGAAACTTTCAAATTGGGTACAGACACATCACATCAAACACTGTTTTCTGTTGCAAGTTAAGACAACAAATAAGAAAGTCCATTCTACATTAATCTCAAAACATAGCTGCTGAAAAAATTTCAAAGCAATAATCTGTGGACATTGATGTAGGGAGCAGAAGAGGTAGAATTGGTTGTACTTTCTACCAATATTTCTAGGCAGACAAAAACAGAGTCTTTTCTAAGCCAAGTGGACATGGGTTCAAACCCTAAATGCGCATGTAATGCAAGTTACCTATCCTACTGACCCTTAATTTTCTCCTTGGTAATCCAGGTTGGTCTCACCTATGTTATGTTGCTTTATGAATATTAAAAAGCTTAATATGTGTGTCATGTATAGTAATGTCTGAGACCAGCACGTGTTATTAGACACTCAAAAGAGCAGGTGTTTTCTGCTCTGCATTCAGGTTAGTTTATGCTACTTGAATTGCTGCCGGCAGTAGAGTGATTCATTAATCATTTACATGCTTGTAGACAGCCTTCTTAAATATCTTTTATTTGAAACCAATTTTACTGATCTTCATTTTGTCTTTTAAATGGAGACACCTGAGCATTTCTATAGTTTAGAAGACTACATTTTATCATCAATTGGGAAATTAGATATTTTTAAAGCAAATGGAATGAAAATGTGCAAGTATATATTTAAAATAATTCTTCAACTTGCCCCCAAATCAGTGCAAACTAGAAGTAAAAATTGACATCCTTCTTGGCAATTTCTCCCATTTGTCTAAGATCATAAAGCAGCCTATTTGCCTACAGGCCCAGACCCAAAGCCCTCTTTGCTGATACTTTTATTAATATTCCATTTGGAAAAGTGGTAAACATTTTACTCTTGTATGTTTTGGAAACACTAACATTTTCTATACTCCTAGATATTCCTTGTTTCTAACTATTTCATATTCTTGGGTAGCATGCAATATATGAAATGTTCTGCTGCCAGATTTCCCAGATCTTAAAAACCTAAAGGTCTTGAAGTTAATATAGAATACATTTTAAAAGGTCTTTTTTAATTTCCTCTGTAGGTTTTTTTTTTTTTCTAATGAAAGTGAAAAGCAGCAAAAATGTTGACAAATGGATGGATTTGCTCCAAATTCCTGGAGTAATATACATATTTTCCTAAAGTTTTCATAGATTTGCAAAGAGCCATTTCAAATAAATTTTTTTAAGAGTTGACAAAGAAGGAATAGCTTCACAATCCATTTAAATGCAAAGCCACCAAGCCAGCATTAAAAAAAAAAAAAGATGAATGGTATCCTATTCCATTTTTTCAAGGTACTTTTCAACTCAAAGAGAAAATAGCTTTTATTACTTTCTAAGACAAAGATAGGCAAGTAGAATGGTCAGAACACTAAAGTTGATTTAGAGACTGACAACAGAAGAAGGGGAAGATTGCAAAGACATGACTCAAAATCCCTGTCAAATCATTATATGATAATAGGCAGCCATCAATATCTGTAAAAACTGGCATTAGACCCCTTCCAACAAGCAGACTACAGCAGGAGGGCAGTCCTGGCCCAGATCCGCTCATACCAGCCTGCAGGGAACCCAGGATCACAGTAGGCCCTGGTTCATCCTGTCACTTGCAAACACACGCTGGAACACAGCCTCCTACACAGCTCAGGACTGCTCCTTCCAACCAACAGACTACTGCAGGAGGTCAGTCCCAGACAGGATCTGCCATCACCAATTTGCATGGGACCCGGCTCCAGGATCCACACTGCAATAAAGGAAGACACACAGACAACATGCAAAAACAAGGATAGGAAAGTGTCCCAAATAAACCAGGATACTAAAATAACAGAACCCATGAACATTGAAGATGATGAAATGTCAAAGAAGGAGTTCAGAAGGTTCATAATTAAAATAATCTGTGAATTAAATAATGACCTAAATGAGCAAATACAGGCAAAAATTGATCACTCCAACAAGGAGATAAGAGAGCAAATACAGGTAGCAAAAGATTACTTCAAGAAAGAGGTAGAGACTCTGAAAAACATTGTTCAGAAATCCTTGAAATGAAGGATACAATAAACCAAATAAAAATCTCAATAGAAAGCATAATCAGCAGACTAGATTATGTGGAAGAAAAACCATCAGGTAATGAAAACAAAGTATACAATCTGGAAAATAAAGTTGATCACACAGTGAAAATAGAAAGAAACCATGAACAGAATATCCAAGAATTATGGAACAACATCAAAAGACCAAATCTAAGAGTTATTGGGATAGAGGAAGGCATAGAGTTTCAAACCAAAATAATGCACAATCTCTTCAATGAGATAATGAAATGGAAAACCAAATGCAAGGGGTTTACAGGATACCAATGTACAAAATTACAACAGATCTACACAAGACATATTATAATTAAAATGCCTAGCATACACAACAAGGATAGAATCTTAAAAGCTGCAATAGAGAGGAATCAGAACACATATAGGGGGAAACCAAGTTGTATCTCAGCAGATTCATCAACATCAAACCTCAAACCCAGGAGATCATGGAACAACATATACCAAGCTCTGAAAGAAAATGAATGCAACCCAAAAATCTTATACTCAGCAAAATTTGATGATGAAATAAAAACCTTCCATGATAAATAAGTTAAAAGAATTTACACTAGAAAACTTGCATTATAGAACATATTCAGCAAAATATTCCATGAAGAGGAAATTAAATACAAGGATGAAAATCAGCAGAGAGATATTATACTAAAGAAAAATCTAATCAAACAAGAAACTAAGTCACATTAAATACCAAAAATAAACAAAAATGGGTGGGAATACAAATAATGTCTCAGTAATAACCCTGAATGTTAATGGCTTAAACTCACCAATCAAAAGACATAGACTAGCAGATGGAATAAAAAAAGACCCAACAATATGCTGCCTCCAAGAGACTCATCTCATAGGAAAAGACATCCATAGACTAAAGGTGAAGAATGGGAAAATTCATAGTACTCATATGGACAGTGGAAGCAAACAGGAGTTTCCATCCTCATATCAAATAAAGTAGACTTCAAGATAAAGTTAATCAAAAGGAATAAAGAAGGACACTACATACTGCTCAAGGGAAACTTTCAACAATAAGTCTTGACAATTATAAATATGTATGCCCCAAACAATGGGGTGTCTAAGTTCATCAAACAAACTCTTCTCAAATTCAAGAGTCCAATAGACCACAACACAATAATTTTGGTGACTTTAACACACCTCTTTCACCACTGGATAGATCTTCTAGAAGTCAATAATACAATCAATAACTTACACTTAACTGACATATATAGAATATTTCATCCTTCAACAAGCAAGTACACTATCTTCTCAGCAGCACGTGGGTCCTTCTCTAACACAGACCATACATTATGCCACAAAGCAACTCTTAGCAAACATAAAAAAGTAGAGATAGTACCCTGATTTCTAGCAGATTATAATAGAATGAATCTGGAAATCAATGATAAAATAAGAAATCAAAGCTACATCAACACCTGGAGACTAAATAATATGCTACTGAATGAACAATAGGTTACAGAAGACATCAAGGAGGAGATTTAAAAAATTTTAGAAGTGAAAGAGAACACAGATACAACATATTGAAATCTCTGGGACACAATGAAGGCAGTCCAAAGAGAAAAGTTCATTGCATGGAGTCCATTCCTTAAAAGTTAACAAATAAACGATTTAACATTACATCTCAAAGCCCTAGAAAAAGAAAAAAATCAACACCAAAAGCAGTAGAAGACAGGAAATAATTAATATCAGAACTGAAATCAAGAAATTTGAAACAAAAGAAACAATTGAAAAAATTGACAGAATAAAAAGTTGGTTCTTTGAAAAAAGAAATAAAATTGACAGACCCTTAGCCATGATAATGAAGAGAAGGAGAGTGAAAACTCAAATTACTAATATATATGATGAAAAAGGAAACATCACAACAGAAACTACAGAAATACAGAGATAATTAGAAATTATTTTGAAAACTTGTACTCCAATAAAATATAAAATATCAAAGACATCGACAAGTTTCTAGAGTCATATGATTTGCCCAAATTGAATCAGGATGATATATACAATTTAAGCAGATCAATTTCAAGCAACGAAATAGAAGAAGCCATCACAAGCCTTTCAACCATGAAAAGCCCTGGATGGGATGGAACACAGCCGAGTTCTACAAGAGTTTTAAAGAAGAACTGATACCAATACTATTCAATTTATTTTAGGAAATAGAAAAAAAGGCTGCACTTCCAAAATCATTCTATGACAATAATATACCAATTCCCAAATCAGGCAAAGACACAAAGACAAAATAAGGAAACTTCAGACCAATATCACTAATGAATTTAGTTGCAAAAGTTCTCCATAAAATTCTGGCAAATCAAATACAAAAACACATCAAAAAGATTGTGCACTATGGCCAAGTGGGGTTCATCCCAGGGATGCAAGGTTAGTTCAACATATGGAAATCAATAAATATAATTCATGACATCAATAGACTTAAAGATAACAATCATATGATCATCTCAATAGACACAGAAAAAGCATTTGACAAAATATATCACCCATTTATGTTCAAAACACTAGAAAAATTGGGGATAACAGAAACATATCTCAACATCATAAAGGTATCTATGCTTAGTCCCAGGCCAACATCATTCTAAATGGAGAAAAACTGAAAGCATTCCCTCTAAAAACTGGAACAAGACAGGGATGATGCCCTCTTTCACCACTTCTATTTAATATAGTTCATGAAACACTGGCCAGAGCAATTAGACAGACAGAAGTAATTAAAGGGATATGGATAGGAAAAGAACTCAAATTAACACTATTTGCTGATGATGTGATTCTATACCTAGAAGACCCAAAAAATTCCACCAGCAAACTTCTAGAACTAGTAAATAAATTCAGCAAAGTAGCAGGATATAAAATCAGAGCTTAAATCAATCAATTTGAAACAAAAGAAACAATTGAAAAAATTAACAGAACAAAAAGTTGTTCTGCCAATGAACAAAAGTTGTTCATAAATCAAAGCCATCTCTGTATAGCAGTGACAAATCCTCAGAAAGGGAAATGAGGAAAACTAGCCCATTTACAATAGCCTTAAAAAAAAACTTGGTAATCAACTTAACAAAAGAGGTAAAAGATCTACACAATGAAATCTACAGAACCCTAAAGAAAGAAAAAAGACCTTAGAAGATGGAAAGATCTACCTTGCTCTTAGATAGGCAGAACTAATGTTATCAAAATGACCATACTTCCAAAAGCACTGTATAGATTTAATGCAATTCCGATCAAAATTCCAATGGCATTCCTCATAGAAATAGAAAAAGCAGTCATGAAATTCATCTGGAAAAATAAGAGACCCCAAATAGCTAAAGCAATCATTAGCAGGAAGAGTAAAGCAGGTGGCATCACTATACCAGACCTTAAACTATACTACAGAGCAATAGTAACAAAAGCAGCATGATATTGGCACCAAAACAGACTGGTAGACCAATGGTATAGAATAGAGGACACAGAGACTAACCCACAAAATTACAATTATCTTATATTAGACAAAGGTGTCAAAAACAAGCATTGGAGAAAAGATAGTCTCTTCAACAAGTGGTGCTGAGAAAAATGGAAATCCATATGCAACAAAATGAAATTAAACCCCAATCTCTTACCATGCACAGAACTCAACTCAAAATGAATCAAGAACCTAGGAATAAACGAGACCCTGTATCTAATAGAAGTAAAAGTAGGTCCTGGGCTGGGGTTGTGGCTCAGTGGCAGAGCACTCACCTAGGATGCATAAGGCACTGGATTTGATCCTCAGCACCATATAAAAATAAAATAAAGATATTGTGTCCACTTACAATTTAAAAATAAGCATTAAAAAATAGGCCCTAATCTCCCTCATGTGGGATTAGGCCCCAACTTTCTAAATAAGACTCCTTTGGCACAAGAATTAAAATCAAGAATCAATAAATGGGATGGTCTCAAACTAAAAAGTTTCTTCTCAGCAAAAGAAACAACCTGTGATGTGCAAAGAGAGCCTACATCTTGGGAGCAAATCTTTACCCCTCAGTCATGAAATACAGCACTAGGTTTTTTTGTTTGTTTGTTTTTTAATTTTTATTGTTGGTTGTTCAAAATAGCACTAGGTTTTATTAATCTCTAGGTTATATAAAAAACTCAAAAAGCTAAACACCAATAAATAAATAAATAAATAACCCAATCAAAAAATGGGCCAAGGGCCTGAACAGACACTTCCTAGAAGGTGATATATATAATCAACCAACAAATATATGAAAAAATGTTCATCATCACAAGCAATTAGAGAAATGCAAATCAAAACTACTCTAGATTTCATTTCACTCCAGTCAGCATGACAGCTATTATGAATACAAACAACAATAAGTGTTGGCAAGGATGTGGGGGAAAAGGTACACTCTTACTCTGCTGGTGGGACTGCAAATTGGTGCAGGCAATATGGAAAACAATATGGAGATTCCTTGGAAAATTGGGAATGGAACCACCATAGACCCAGCTATCCCTCTCCTTGGTCTATACCCAAAGGACTTAAAAACAGCACACTACAGGAACATAGCCACATCAATGTTTATAGCAGCACAATTCTCAATAGATAAACTGTGGAACAAACCTAGATGCCCTTCAGTAAATGCATGGATAAAAAAAAATATATAACATTTATACACAATGGAATGTTACTCAGCTTTAAAAGACAATAAAATCATGGCATTTGCAGGTAAATGGATAGAGTTGGAGGTGATAATGCTAGTTATCTCCTAGCCAGTTCCAAGAAACCAAATGCTGAATGTTTTCTCTGGTATAAGGAGGCTGATTAATTGTGGGGTAGGGAGGGGGAACATGGGAGGAATAGATGAATTCTAGATAGGAAAGAGGGGTGGGAGGGGAAGGGTAGGGACATGGGGTTAGAAATGATGGTGGAATATAATCATCATTATCCAAAGTCCATGTATGAAGACCTGAATTGGTGTGAATATACTTTGCAGACAACCGGAGACATGAAAAAATTGTTCTTTATATGTGTAATACGAATTGTAATGCATTCTGCTGTTATATATAAATTTTTTAAAATTAATTAAAAAATTTAAAAAATAAATAAATAGCATATTATTCCATGAGAAGTACCTCAACATAACTTGTAATAGAAACATTGCATATTTAAATGTTGCATATCTCATGAAATTTTTTTGAATATGGTGAGATCCATTGAAAGTTTAGACTTAAAGAAGGTGTTGAAGAGAGGAAAGATGCCCCCCCATAAAGGTTCAGATAATTACTTTGAAAAAAAACTGGCATTATATATGATATCTATTTCCCATCTCAGAATTGATAATCTTTAAATAAAATTTTCACCTATAAATCTATATTTCTCATCTTCCTTGGATCTCTGGTCAATTAGCTACTCAGTAATTTTCCCTGAATCTCCTAAATATATACAATCACTCTCTAAGGGGAAATCTCATGTGAAATTCCACATTTTCTTTCTTCTTAAAATTAGTGCCAACTCACTTTCTAGGCAGTGGACTCCACAACAGCAGGGGCATGTCTGGTTTTGTTCAGTACTGAGTTCAATAGCTGGCACATCTTAGATATTTAATAAATGTTTGTTGATGGACTAAATCAATGAATAAAATATTGTGCATTTATGTTCAGGGTTCTAACAATGAGCATTGCCAGAATCTAGTTGCCTTAAAAAAAAAAGTGAGATAGAGGATGTTTCTCACTTAGTTTCTCACTAGTTTACAACTATGCCTTCAGATTTTAATGGGTCCCTACCATATTTCCTAGTGTAACTAAGACATGAAAGCAGGTAAAAATACCAAGGATGTAGCCATAAGATAGAACAGGAGTTCCTTACATAGTAAGGACCAAGAGGTTCTGCAGATCCAAATGTAATATCTATTTCTACCTATTAACACATTTTTAGTTTTCTTGTTCCCCATTAAGTTATTTTGTTTACTGAAGGCTTTTGTTTCATACAAATCCTCTGAGGAATGTTGCCACTGTAACCAAAACAGTCAGGAAACCTGGTTACCAGTGTACATTTGCTGATTCTGGACCTTCATGTTGACACAGATAATAATTAGAACCCTTGAACATAGGAATGGCTGCCGGAGGAAATATCAAAGGGCACATTGCTGTGGATGTCCAAGTAAGGCTGGATGTCTGCTTATGAAGAATGCAGCAAAGGCAATTACTGTCCTGGGTGCAAAACTGTAAGGCTGGTCTCCAACATTCCTTCTGACCATAAGATGATTTGGGTTTCTAGTGCTGTTTCTAATGAACTGGAAAGGAATGCCTTTCAAATGTAGAGGAAAGGTCCAGGGGTGAGGGCGCTGTCTGGTACATGTCTGGAAAATGCCATTTGCTAACAAAGTGATTTTGGCAAAAACTGAACTTCTCTAAGTTGTTCCCATTTCTTAATATTGGCAGTTTCAAGGGTTTTATAGTCATCATAGCAAAAAAGAAGCTGTTAACTGTTATATAATATGATGTTATGCACATATTTTTTACCATTATTATAGCAAGAAAAGCTTCTTATATCTTCAGTGCTGTATTGGTTCTTTAAGATTAAAGAAAGTGTTGGCACGTCACATAAGGGAAGGGGCACCATGATTTCACTCTATTCTAATGTACTAAAGGCAGATCTGATTGAATCATCCAGGGCACTTGAATTTTCTTACAAGTTTTGTCATGCCTTCCTTCTTGAGACACCGGAACGTAATCTCTCTATCTCAACCTATCATGATGAAATAAAAACTTATGGATGTAAGTTTTTATATCCTTGGTATCTTTACCTGCTTCCATGTCTTAGTTACATTAGGAAATATGGTAGGGACACATTAAAATCTGTAATAGGATACAACTGCCAAAAGCCACGAAACCCGTTGCATAGTTTGTTCATACTCCCTTCCTGTAAACAGTGATCATTTGGCAAAGTCTCTAAGACTGTACCTCTACAGCAGGCAGTCGGCTTTGCTCCCCTTTTCTTTTCATTCTTTTTCTTGTCATTTATTTATTCCTCTAAAATGTATTGATTTCTACTCTGAAACAGACACCAAAGGATGTGCCTACAAGATGGCAAGCACAGCAGACGTGGGTCCTGCACCATGAAGCTCACATCCTGTGGAGAAAGTCATGCAACAATAATTTTAAAAATATCTTAAAAATCAAAGTCAAAATCAATGGTGATAATGATATGAAGGAGGGCTAAGCAGGAGATTTACAATGGATAGAGTAATTGATTTGGTTAGGCAGATCAGAGGTGGCCTAGCTGTAGAGACCAAAATTGAGCTGAGATCTGAAGGAAAAACTGAGTTACATACGTCAAAAAGGCCATGGGGTAGACTAGAGCCATGCTGAAGTTTCAATGCCTACAGCAGCAGCCTTCTCCCAGGCTCATACTCCCCAGGTGTGGAAATTGACAGAGATGAGCTGAAACTCCACAGGTTTTTCAAGACGCCTCATCTGGGTAGGAATGGAACCGTAAGAACATTTATGATATTGGGGAGCCCATAATGAATGAAATCCACAAACTTGCTCAGAAACTACAACAAAAACATTTAAGCAAGTATTGCTCCCTTTTAAAATATTTATCTTTATAAGCTGAGAATCTTGCTCCAAAGGTTACCTTCTGTTTGACATGTCAGCTAGAATTTACTGTTCCCTATATTCACCTAATTTTAATCTCTCTGACATCCTCTAATCCTCTGTCACCAAAAGGGAGGAAAAAAATCCTGGTGCTTTCCCATTCTTATCCTCCTAGTCTTCTTTCCACAGTGATTTCACTCTGATTTTCTCTATTGATTCCCATCTAAGGCATTTATGCTACTGTCAACTGGAACTCTCATACAATTTTTAATTAACACCTCTGAATTGTTTAACTTTATGCGATTTTTTTTTCCTCTTCATCCAACATCAAGTAAATCGTATCTTTTTTAGGAGGATCCTACTTCTGCTTCATTAGAATCACCAGAGATACTTCTAAGACTACAGATACTCTGCAGTATTCTAAGCATGGAATATATCTTATTCTAATCAGACCAGTCTTGTGGATGTACACAATGTTAGTATTCATTGTGGTGTATTCTTACGTGTATGCAGAAAACTTTAGTCAGATTCTTTCCATTCTTTCCTATTCCTATCCTCACTCCCTTCCCTTCACTCCTCTTTGTCTAATCCTCTGAACTTCTATTCTTCTCCTCCCATAACAACCCGCCTTATTATGGGTTAGCTTTCATATACCAGAGAAAACATTTTCCCTTGTTTTTTTTTTTTGGGGGGGGGGAGGGTGGATTTGCTTATTTTACTTAGCATGATAGTATCAAGATCCATTAATTTACCATCAAATGTGATAAAGTCATTCTTTATGGCAAAGTGATACTCCGTTGCGTAACATATACCATAATTTCTTTATCCATTGATATACCAATGGGCATGTAGAATTCCTCAAAAAACCAGAACTGAAACTACCATTTGACCAGTTTTCCCATTCCTCAGTACGTATCCAAAGGAAGCTTTATATATACACTTTTCTCTATCTTGTTTTCATTCACTGAGTGAAATCAATAGTTAGTTATACTTTTACATTTAGGTTAATAAAGCTGAGTTTTCTTCTAAAGAATTTTTCAATTTACATTCAAAGATCTCCAAGAAAATATAAGAGAAATCAGTTAAGTAGAAGAGGCTGAACTAGGGGGAGGGAGTGGAGGTGGGGAGGGAAAGGAAAAGAGCTAGGTTGACCAAATTAGTATATGTGTATATATGGATATATCACAATTCATTCTAATTTTATATATAACTATAATGCAGTATTTTAAATAAATAAGTAGAAGAAAGGCCAATGGAGTAGAGGAAAGTGATTGGGGGAGAGAGGAAGGGAGTAAATAGTGTGGATAGACCTGAAGAACACTGCTATATGCATTTATGAGTATGTCAAAATGAACTCCATTTTTGTGCATAACTATAATGTACTAATAATATAAAAAAGGTACTTTCCACAGTGATTGTGCTTTATATTGCCAAAAAAGAACATATTTCACCATACCTTACCAAATACTTTGTATTATCAAATTATAAATCATTCTGATTTTCTAAGAAAGAGATTCACTAATTTAATTTACATTTCCTTTAATATACTTACAATGAAACATTTTCACCTGCTTATGAGTCACTTGTGTATTTTTTATCTGAACTGCATTTATTTGTTTATTTATTCATCTATTTGGGTACTGGGGATTGAACCCAGGGGCACTTTATCACTGAGCTTCATCCCCAGCTCTTTGTATTTTTCACTCTGAGACAGAATCATGCTAAGTTGCTTAGGGCCTCACTAAGTGATTGAGGGTAGCTTTGAATTCATGATCCTCCTGCCACAGCCTCCTAAGTGGCTGGGATTAAAACTCTGTGTTACTCTGTCCAACCTAAAATGCTTATATTTAATGTGTGCCCAATTCTGTATTTCCTTTATTATTGTCCAGTTTGCTATTTCATTTGACTTAAAAATATATTTCAATCATTTCCATTATAGTTTTTACTTTTTGTGCTTTTTATTCCTTATTTCATGATCATTCAAATTTGTCCTATAGGTGTTTTCTGGTTTGGTTTTTTGTTTGTTTGTTTTTTATTTAGTTTTTGATCCTTCTCTCTTTCCAAATTTCTTTACATTTTTTTAAATCATAGAAAATAGGAATTTTTAAAATAAGGATTGAAGTAATACTTTGTCTTTTTAAAAATGTATTCTAATTTGTTATACAGCAAAATGTATTTCAATTCATATACAAATATAGAGTACAATTTTTCATGTCTCTGATTGCACACAAAATAGAGTCACACCATTCATGTCTTCATATATGTACCTAGGGCAATGATTTCTAACTCATTCCACTGTCTTTCCTACCTCCATGCCCTCTCCCTTCCCTTCTCTTCCCTTTGCCCTATCTAAAGTTCATCTATTCCTCCCAGGCTCCTGCCCCACTTAAGAATCAGCATCCTCATATGGGAGAAAGCATTCGGCATTTGGCTTTTTGTGATTGGCTAACTTCACTTAGCATAATATTCTCCAACTCCATTCATTTACCTGCAAATGCTATGATTTTATTCTCTTTTAATGCTGAGTAGTATTCCATTGTATATATATATATATATATATATATATATATATATATATATATATATATATATATCACAGTTTCTTTATCCATTCATCTAATGAAGGGCATCTAGATTGGTTCCACGATTTAGCTGTTAAATTGTGCTGCTATGAATGTTGATGTGCGTGTGTCACTGTAATATGTTGTTTTTAAGTCCTTTGAGTATAAACCAAGGATTGGTATACCTGGGTCAATTGTTGGTTCCATTCCCAGTTTTACAAGGAATCTCAATACTGCTTCCCAGATTAGTTGCACCAATTTGCAGTCCCACCAGCCGTGTATGAGTGTGACTTTTCCCCTCATTCTCATCAACAATTATTAGTGTTTGTATTCTTAATGGCTGCCATTCTTACTGGAATGAGGTGAAATCTTAGAGTCATTTTGATTTGCATTTCTTTAATTGCTAGAGATTTTGAACATTTTTTTCATGAATTTGTTGATTTATTGTATATCATCTTCTTAGAAGTGTCTGTTCAGTTCCTTGGCCCATTTATTGATTGGGTTATTTGCTTTTTAGTGTGAAGATATTTTAGTTGTTTATATATGCTAGAGATTAGTGCTCTATTTCATGTGTGAGGGGTAAAAGTTTGCTTCCATTCTTTAGGCAATCTATTCATATCACTGATTGTTTCTTTTGCTGAGAAGAAGGTTTTTAGTTTGAATCCATCCCATTTATTGATTCTTGATTTTATTTCTTGCACTTTAGGAGTCTTATTAAGGAAGTTGGTGCTTAATCTGACATGATGAAGATTTGGGCTTACTTTTTCTTCTGTTAGGTGCAGGGTCTCTGGTTTATTTCCTAGGTCCTTTATCCACTTTGAGTTGAGTTTTATGCATGGTAAGAGGGGCTTGATTTTGTTTTGTTGCATATGGATGTTCAGTTTTCCCAGCACCATTTGTAGAAGAGACTGTCTTTTCTCCAATGTGTGCTTTTGGTACCTTTGTCTAATATGAGACAATTGTGTTGTTCCATTGGTCTACAAGTCTATTTTTGTGCCAATACTATGCCTTTTTTGTTACTATTACCCTATAGTTTAAGGTCTGGTATAATGATACCACCTGCTTCAGTCTTCCTGCTAAGGATTGCTTTGGCTATTCTGGGTCTCTTGTTTTTCCAGATGAATTTCATGATATATTTTTTTTATTTCTATGAGGAATGTCATTGGGATTTTGATTGAAATCACATTAAATCTGTATAGTGCTTTTGGTAGTATGGTCATTTTGACAATATTAATTATTCCTATCCAAGAACAAGGAACAACTTTCCATCTTCTAAGGTCTTCTTTAACTTCTTTCTTTAGAATTCTGTATTTTTCATTGTAGAGATCTTTCACCTCTTTTGTTGATTCCTAGTTTTTTATCTTTCTGAGGCTATTTGAATGGGGTAGTTTTCCTAGTTTCTCTTTCAGAGTATTTGTCATTGATGTTAAAAAATGCCTTTTATTTTGGGGTGTTGATTTTATATCCTGATAACTTTGCTGAATTCATTTATAGTTCTAGAAGGTGTCTGGTTTATTTTTTGCATCCTCTAGGTATAGAATCATGTCATCAACAAATAGCAATAACTCGAGTCCTTGTTTTCCTACCCATATGCCTTTAATTTCTTTTCTTTCGTCTGTTTAATTGTTCTTGCAAGAGTTTCAAGAACTCTGTTAAATAGATACGTGAAAGAGGGCATCCCTATCTTGTTCCAGTTTTTAGAGGGAATGTTTTCAATTTTTCTCCATTTAGAATGATGTTGGCCTGGGGCTTAGCATAGATAGCTTTTACAATTTTGAGATATGTTCCTGTTATCCTAAGTTTTTCTAGTGTTATGAATAGAAAGTGGGGCTGTGTTTTGTTGAATTCTTTTTTGCATCTTTTGAGATGATCATATGATTCTTATCTTTAAGTGTATTGATGTGATGAATTACATTTACTGATTTCCACATGTTGAACCTACCTGGCATCCCTGGAATTAACCCCACTTAATTGTGGTGCATTATCTTTTTATATGTTTTTGTATTCAATTTGCCAGAATTTTATTGCTAATTATTGCATCTATGTTCATTGGAGATATTGGTCTGAAGTTTTATTTCTTTGATATCTTTGCCTTTTGTTAGAACCAGGGTGATATTGGCCTCATAGAATGATTTTGGAAGTGTTTCCTCTTTTTCTATTTTATGAAATAATTTGAGGAATATTGGTATTAGTTCTTATTTGAATGTGTGGTAGAACTCAGCTGTGTATCCATCTGGTCCTAGGTTTTCTTGGTTTGTACACTTCTAATGGCTTCTATTTCATTGCTTGAAATTGATCTGTTTAAATTGTGTATATCATCCTGATTAAGTTTGGGTACATCATATGACTAAAATTTGTTGATTCCTTTGATATTTTATATTTTATTGGAGTACAATTTTTCAAAATAATTTCTAATTATCTTCTCAATTTCTGTACTGTCTGTCACGATATTTCCTTTTTCATCACGAATGTTAGTAATTTGAGTTTTCACTCTCCTTCTCTTTGTTAGCATGGCTAAGGGTTTATCAATTTTACTCATTTTTTCAAAGAACCAACTTTTTGCTTTGTCAATTTTTTCAATTATTTCTTTTGTTTCAATTTCATTGATGTCAGTTCTGATTTTAATTATTTTCTGTCTTCTGCTTTTGGTGTTGATTTGTTCTTCTTTTCCTAGGGATTTGGAATATATAATGTTAGGTCACTTATTTGTTGACTTTTTTTCTTTTAAAGAATGAACTCCATGCAATGAACTTTCCTCTTAGAACTGCCTTCATAGTGTCCCAGAAATTTTGATATGTTGTATCAGTGTTCTCATTTACCTCTAAGAATTTTTAAATCTCCTCTATAATGTCTTTTGCAACCCATTGTTCATTCAAAAGCATATTATTTAGTCTCCAGATGTTGGAGTAGCTTCTAGTTTTATTTTATCATTGATTTTTAATTTCATTACATTATTATCTGATAGAATGCAGGGTAGTATCTCTACTTTTTTGTATTTCCTAAGAGTTTCATTGTGGCATAGTATATGGTCTACTTTAGAGAAGGATCCATGTGCTGCTGAGAAGGAGGTGTATTCACTCATTGATGGATATGGTTGCAGTGTCCCAAGATGGGGGCAATTAGGGAGCCCCACATTGTAGAATGGGGTCTACACAGGAGTGGCGGCCAGGAGTCCTGCACAGGTCCTGCTCAGGCATGACAGCTGGAAGTCATTTGCTGACACTGAGGCCTGGAGACCTGCATGGGCACTGCAGCCATGATTCCTGCATAGGAGCAGCAGCTGGGGTCCTCTAATAACTCACAGAGAAACAGTATTCCCACTACTTGTATCCCAGGTCACAGAGCGACACAGAATGCAGCCTCCCCCTAGTCTGCAAACTTGGATCTCCCATGATCTGTCTTAAAAAAAAAAAATCTAGTGATTCACTGAGTAATATTATTTCCTTGGTGACTCACTGAAAATCCAATTGTCTGATATGTATCTATTTTTCATTTAAATGCTATGTTTCTAATTAGAATAAGTTATACCCTATGTGTGTATGATGTGTTAAAATACACTCTACTGTCATGCATATCTAAAAAGAACAAGTTTACCCAAAAAAAGAAAGAAAGAAAGAAAATTTTTTAAAAAGACAAAAAAATTGCTATGTTTCTGTTCTTCTATAATCCTGGAAGCCTTTATAGATCTAATATAGTGCATCAAATTTGCAATCACTTGTTTTCTGGCATACTGGAATTTATTTTGTAACAATAAATCTGAGTCCTGTGTCTTAACATGAACTGTCTCAGGGAGAGCTTCTGCCTGGCCATATAGCAGTTCAGAGGGATGCCTTGTTTGTAAGAATATGAAATCTGTGTGCTCAACTGCAAGTATGATTGGATTTACAGATTAGCAAAATGAGAAAGATCAAAGCCCTGTTATTAAGCAGACCTAAAAGCCTAGAGCTTGCTCTTGTAAGAAAAATTGTTCTTTGCCCCTAATCTTTCTAATCTTGACCTCACATAAAGGGTTTTATACTTAAGACAGTGTCATCAGGATGCAAATTCAATCTCAGGCCACATTCCACTTTCCCTTAACATGAGTGAACAATCCCTTAGTGAATAAATTCTAACTCTATTGAAATTCCAGGCTTCAAACAGAATTTCTAATTTCATTAAATTGGTGTTCAGCACAGCACATTGAGTTTTGTGAAAACTAAAGAGAATACCAGGCTCTCATACTTACTTTAATTAATCACTCTTATTTTTCCCAAATGGTATGAGGGTTTTTTTTTTTTTTTGCTCCCTTATTTGTGATTTTAGTGCCTAGCTCTGTACCAATCACACAGCAAGAATGATGTTTTTAGACTCAAAAGAAAATTTTCACTTTCTGTGATTTTTAAATCCCCAACTATAAGCCTATATTGATTCACAGCTAAGCAGGAATGTTTAGGAAATTTGAAATTGACAATATATAGGCAGGTAATGAGGTTCTCACCTTACTGACTCACACTATTCAAGAACAACATTGCTTAGATTGAGGCAGTGAGCATTTTCTTACCCTGAATGTTAAAAAGACTGGAGCATTTTGAAATGTTTGT
This sequence comes from Marmota monax, assembly GCF_021218885.2. Classification (NCBI taxonomy): domain Eukaryota; kingdom Metazoa; phylum Chordata; class Mammalia; order Rodentia; family Sciuridae; genus Marmota; species Marmota monax. The sequence continues at coordinate 2,506,490 of NW_026695236.1, read as the reverse complement.
TTTATTAGAAAATTTACTGGGCTGCTGTCTTGAAACAAAAATGGGATACATAAAAATGCTAATAATTAAAAGTTTAAGGGAAAGTATTTAATCTCATTGAAGCAGGAGATGCTCCAGTGTATTCCAATTTCTCAGGGTCATGATAATTCAGTCACTGATCTAGTATGTGACCCCGTGGCTCTGCCATTATTCTACTTAAGAACCATTTATACTATCTGAAGTTCCTGGAATGAACAATTTTTGTTTTACTTTTGGGTCTTTGCTTATGAAGGCCCCATTGGGAAAACATCATGCCCTACTCTCCTTTTTTATTTAGCAATTCCTATTAGCATTTAAGAGTGAATATAGATACAATTCCTCTGGGATGACATGTTGAATTCCCCAAGGCTCAGTTATATGCCCTTCCTATCTGCTGCATGGTACCTGTGCTTACATTAAGAAGTTCCTTTCTCATCTGTGAAGCACATTCATTGCTCTCTTTCTAAGCTGAGCTTAGATGCTTAGATGTAGCTTCAGAATTCTTTCCCCCCAATCTTATTGAAGTATAATTGGCCAATAAAATATAGGTCAAATAGATAATTATGTATATATGTCATACAATAAATGTTTAAATGGTTCAATTTGATATTTTTTTCATGTGTGTGTATACCCACAACAGTATTACCATAATTAAGACAACAAATATATCTATCAAATCCAAATATTTTTCCTCACATTACCTACAGTGTTTCATTTATTTATTTATTTTAGTACTGTGGGTTGAACTCAGTAGCATTTGACCACTGGGCCACATCCCCAGCCCTATTTTATATTTTATTTAGAGATAGGGTCTTACTGAGTTGCTTAACACTTGGCTGTTGCTGAGACTGGCTTTGAGCTCTGGATCCTCCTGCCTCAGCCTCCTGAGCCACTGGGATTACAGGAGTGTACCACCTACCTAGCCAGTCTTTCTCTCTTATGCTTCTCTAATCCCTGCTACAACTTGTATTTATACAGCATAAACTCTTCTCTCACTTCTTTAATTCAGCATACCTATTTTAAAATACGTGCTTATCATTGTATCTAATCAATTGTTCTTTACTTTTTGTTGCCATGTTGTACTCCCTTGTATGAATATATCATAATTGGTTTATCCATTACCCTGTAGATAGATATTTGTATTGTTTCCAGATTTGGACTCCTATAAATCAAGTTCCTGTAGAAATTTACATAAAAAAATCTTTGTATAGACTTGTGCATTAATTTGTCTTAGGTACATTCCTAAAAGTAGAATGATTTACTTGGCAGGTGTGTGCCCAACTTTCTATGATACTCCTAGTTTTCCCCACATGGCTGTACCCTTTTATACTCCCAGCAGCAGTGTATGACAGTTTGATTTACTCAATATTCTTGCACACATATGATATTATCAATCTTTTTTTTCATTTTAGACATTCTAATAGATGTGATGATATCTTATTGTGATTTAAAATTTTATTTCTCTATTGGTTAATGATGTCGAGCATTCTTTTGTATGATTATCTAATGTCTACATAGGTTTTTAAAGTAAAGTGTTATGTTCAAGTGTTTTGCCATCTTTTTCATTGAATGTTCAGATTTCTTTATATATTCTGGATAGAGATTTTTATCAGATATCTAATTTGAAAAATTGTTTCCATCGTCTGTCATTTCTTTCATTCTTTAACATTGGTTTTTGAAGACCAGAAACTCCTGAATTTAATCAAGTCAAATTTTAGTTTTTTGTGTGGATTGTGCTTTTGATGTAACATTAAAGAAATACTTTCCTAACCTGAAATTATGAAACTTTTTATTTTTTATTTTTAGGAACATTGTTTATGGTTTCAGGAATTTTCTCCAAAACATTGTCTATGTTTTGATCATGAAGTTTTATAGTGTTAAGTTTTACATTTAGGTCAATGATCCACTTTTCATTTAAGTTTATACAGTATGGATCTCAGTTCAATTTTATTCTATTTGAACATCCAATTACTATAACATAGTTTATTGAAAAGACTGTCATTTTTCAGAGTTACATTTGCATATTTGTCTAAAATCAACTGACCATGTACATATGGACTTATGTCTGAACTTTTTATTCTATAACATGGATGCCTGTTTTTCTTGATATTAATGCCATAGAGACTTGATTGTAGTAACCACAGCATAGTGTTCAAAATAGTTGGCAAATTAAAATCAGTATCCTAATATGTTTTTTTTTTATTCTTTTGGCTCTTATTAACCCTTTGAATTTCCATATAAATTTTATATACAACTTGTCAATTTCTATTAAATTCCTGTTTATATTTTGATCGGGAAGAATTTAATCAACAGACCAATTTAGTTAGAAATAATATCTTAAATTTTGGACTCTCTTAGATCTTGAATATAGTATAGCTCCTCACATATATTTATGACTTTTAAATATGTATAATTAATATTTTATATGGAAGTTGTACATCTTTTGTCAGACAGATACACATTTTAGGGACTGAATTTTATTTAATTTCAATTAATGTAATTTAAATTTCCAATTGTCAGTATAATTTAATTTAATTTAATAACTACCATTGCTAGTATAGAGAAACATAATAGTTAGTTCATAATTTAGAAGATTTTTTTGTAGATTCCATAGTATGCCTGTGTACAGCATCATACTATCTGATAATGAAGAGGTTTTCACATCTCCTTTTTTAACATAGGTGCCATTTAATCTCATGATTTATGGTCCTCGCCAGTACCCTAAGTATGGTAGTTAATCTCAGTGGTGGCATTGTATCTTCTTGCATCACTTCTTATATTAAAGGTAAAGCATTCATTCTTTCAGTTCTAACTTTAATGTTATGGGGGAGATTTTCACAAATGTTATTTATCACATTGAAGGAATGTGTTTGCAGAGAATTTTTATCACAAATGACAGATTTTTTTGTAATTGCTTTTTTCTGCATCTTTTGAAATCATCATTTTTTTTCTCATTTTAGTTTGTCATTGTGGTTAATTAAATTGATTGATTTTCAAATACTAAAACCATTCTTCCATTTCTGGAATAAACTTGTTCATGATGCATTAACTATTTTATGTATCATAAGAATCATTTTCAAAATGTTAAGAGTTTTTTTCATATATTTTCAAGATATATATATATATATATATATATATATATATATATATATATATATTTCACTTAATTTAGTACTTTGTCTGGTTTTAGTGTTGGTGTAATGCTGATCTCACAAAATGAATTGAGAATCTTTTCTCCTTCATAATTTTCTGAAAGAGTTTGGTTAAAATTGTACTATTTCTTTTTTTATATTTAGTAGAATTCCCCCATTAATCCATTTGAAACTGGAGATTTCCTTGTGTGAGGGTTTTTAACAAATTTAATTTTAATTGAGAAAATATTATTCATGTTACCTATTTTTTTTTCACATTAACTTTCATAGTTTGTGTCTTTCAAAGGACTGGCCCATTTTATTTAAAGTGTCTAGTTCATTAGCATGAAGTTGCTCATAATACTCCCTTATTATGCTTCTAATATTTGTAGACTATGTGTTTGCCACCTATTTTCTTCCTAATTGCCACAGTCTGGCTGGGCACACAATCACGAGCCACCACACAGCTTGTAGATTCAAACAGCAACTCTTTATTCCCGAACTCACACCAGCCGTCTACAATCACGTTCTGGGGAAATCCATGTTCTCTGCCCAAATCCACGTTCTCTGCCCAAATCCACCTCCACTGGGCTTCTATCTCCCAAAATATACTGTCTAAATCCCGTGAGAACTCAAGGGGAACTCAGGCAGCAGGATATGCCCTATTCCCAGCAGGAATAATCTTAAACCTTAAACCTGGAACCTAAACCGGGAACGCCCTAAACACGATTATCTTAAAACCGGGAACACCCTAATCTGCCTTGGTCCTTGAGCAAGGTCACCTACATTCAATGTCACTGCAACATGTCAGCAACATGGGGTACGCTGGCAAGGAAATTGTCATACCTACTTGGCTAATGGCTCCCAGCACCTAATATTAGCAATTTAAGGGGTTTGTTGTTGTTATTGTTTTCCCTTTTCCCTCAAATCCTTCCTGTATCTTTGTCACTCTTACTGATTGATCTTTTCAAAGGGCCAGTTTTTAGTTTCAAGAATTTTCTCCATTGTTTTTTTCTGCTTTATATTTCACATCAGCTTTGATATTATATCCTTTCTTCTACTTACATTCACTACAAATTTTCTCTTCTTTTACTACTTCTTCCAGCTGGGAACTGAGGTCAATGATTTGGTACTTTTTTTCCTATCAGAAGTACTCAATGCTATGACATCTCCCTTATGTATTGCTTTAGGAGCATCACCCAAATTTTGATGTATGTTCATTTTCATCCAGTTCAATATATTTTGAAATCTCTCTTTTAGATTTCTTCTTTGACTCATGGTTTATTGACAGGTGATTTATTGTCCAAATATTTGGAGATTTTCCAGCTATATTTCTATTTTTGAATTCATTGACACATGCTTTCTGGCCAGGATGTAGGTATCTTGGTAGATGTTTCATGAAAATAATGCATATTCTTCTATTTTTGTGTGGCATGTTCTATAAAGGTCAAATAGTTCAAGTTATTAATATAGTGGGGTTTTTTCAATTTTTCAAACATCTTTAATGATTTCCAGTTGATTTATTCCATCAAGTATCATGGAAGAATGTGAAAGTCATTAATTTTAATTGTGGATTTATTTCCCTTTACAGTTTTATCAGAGATTTTTCTCTAGGTATTTTGAAGTTCTGTTATTAGCTGCATAAATATTTAGGATAACTACATACCATTTGATTAACTGACACCCTTAACATTCTCAAATTAGCCTCTGTAACCTCCAGAATATTATTTTCTATAAATTTATAAATTCTATTATAATTTGAACAGAATTATATTTCTGTTAATATAATAATTCCTGCTTCCTTTAATAACCCAGTACTTGCTTCCCTCCTTGCTTTTAATATATTTTTGTCTTTCCAGTCAAAGTTAGTTTCTTTTGTAATATATAATTGAATCTTGGTTTTATTTGTTTTTATATCCAGTTTGTTGGCATCTCATTTTTTTTTTATTAATGAGCAAGGACAAATCATGTATATTTATAATGCACAATAGATGTTTATGTGTGTATGTTATGAAATGGCTAACTCAGGCCATTTAAAATATGTATCATCTCATATATTTATCTCTGTTTATATATGTATGGGTGGAAAGAAAACTTAAAATCTGAGTTCTTAGCAACTGTCCAGCGCATAATATTTTGTATTATATTTTAGTCTAAGTTGATATTGAAGTATCTCTCTGGAGAGTGGCTACAAATTCCAGCCTTTTCCTAATGGAAACTTAGACTGATTCCACCTCTTGGCTTTTGTGAATAATGCTGCCATGTACATGGGCAGATCTCTTTAACATAAAGATTTCAATTGTTTGGACATATTCCCAGTACTGGAATTGTGGATTACATGGTTGTTCTATTTTTAGTTTTTGGAGGAATTCGAAAATGGTTTCTTTAATTATTATAATAACTTACACCACTAACAATGTAGAAGGGTCTCTTTTTCCCCATATCCTTGCCAACACTTGTTATTATTTTTCAAATTCGACAATAGCCATGCTAACAGACACAAAGTGATATTTGTTGTCTTAATTTGCATTTCCCTGAAGATTAGGTATGTAGAGCATTTTCTTATATACTTGTTGGCTATTTTTATTTCTTTTATTTAGAAATACTTATGGAGGTCTTTTTCACATTTTTAAAATAAGGTTATTGGTTTTCCATGTATGGAGTTGAATTCCTTATAATATCGAATGCTAAACCCTTACCAATTGTTTGGTTTACAGTATATTTTCTCCCATTCCTTAAGTTGTCTCCTCACTCTTCTGATTATTGCCTTGGATGTGCAGACCCTTTTTAGTTTAATGTACTTTGATTTGTCTATTTCTACTTTTGTAGATTTTTCTTTTGGGGTCATGTCCAAAATAATAATAACAATACTACTACTACTACTATGAGGAAGAAGGAGGAGGAAGAGGAGGGGAGGGGGGAGGACGAGGAGGAGGAGGAGGAGGAGGAGGAAAAGGAGAAGGAGAAGGAGAAGGAGAAGGAGAAGAAGAACCCAGACTAATGTCATGGAGCTTTTCCTCTATGTTTTGTTCTATTATTGTTACGTTTAATATCTCAACTATATTGATTTTATTTTTGTACAAGTTTTGAAATAAGGATTTAATGTCATTCTTCTGCATATGGATATCTGGTTTCCCCAATACCATCTATTGAACAGACTGTCCCTTGCTGATTGTAGGTTCTTTGCATTGATGTTGAAATTTAATTGACCCTAAATTCCTGCATTGATTTCTTTGCTCTCTCTCTATTCTGTTCCATTGGTTTACTTTTATTCCATTACAATGTAGATTTGATTACTTTAGATTTGTGGTATATTTTTAAATCAGATTGTTTGATATCTAACTTGGTTCTTTTTGCTTGAGGGTTTTTGTTTTTTGTTTTTGATTTTGTTTTTTTGGTTTGGATTTTTGAGGTCTTTGTGATTTTATATGAATTTTAGGATTTTTTAAAAATATTTCTGAAAAAGAAGACATTGGTGCTTTGATAAGAATCGAATTAAATCTGGAGATCACTTTAGATAGTATGGGCATTTTAACAATATCACTTATTTTAATCCCTGAACAAAAGAAATCATTGCACTTATTTGTGTTTTCTTTAATTTATTTCATTAATATGTTTGTATTTTTAAGGTATAGATCTTTCATTTCCTCAGATAAATTTATTTGTGCATATTTTTGTACCTATCAAAAATGGAATTTTAAAAAAATTTTAGATAATTTCTTGTTGATGTACAGAAACACTAACGTTTTTCTATGTTGATTTTCATGTCTTAACTGAATTCATTTATCCTAACAGTTTCTTGGTAGAGTATTTAGAGTTTTCTGTACATAATATCATGTCATCTACAAATAGAAGTAGTTTAATTTCTTCTTTTCCAATTTGAATGCCCTTTATTTCTCTCTGTTGCATAACTACTCTGACTAGGACTTTCAATAGTATGATTAATAGAAATGGTGAGAGTGGGCATCCTAGTATCATTCTTGATGTTAGAAAAAAAATTCCAACTTTTCACTATTTAGTATGATGTCAGTGGGTTTTCTGTAGATAGCCCTTTTTGTATTGTGAAACACTTCTTCTATACCTAATTTGTTGAGAGTTTTTATCATACAAGGATGCTGAATTTCACCAAATGGCTTTTATGCATCTATGTAGAAAATCATGTGGATTTTAAAATGAGATATACCTACTTTAAGGCGCAAAATATGTTATTTATAGAGTGTAATTTTCCTTTAGTTTATTATTTTATTTATTTTTCCTGGGTTTTTTTTCTGAGTCTTTTTCTCTGTTTTCTCTGTCTACTTAAGAGACTCTCAGTTCTGTTTATCCTTTAAAAAAAATCACTGTTACATTCACTGATTTTTTTCCTACCTTTTTTTTTTCTAGTCCCTTGATATTATTCCCTTTCTTCTAATAATTTTGGACTTAACTCATTCTTCTATTTCTAGGGAAAATTATATAAGATTCATTTCACTGTCTTTCCTTTTCCTATCCTCCTCCTTTTGTTGTTATTACTTGGTTTTTTAATCCATCCATTCATTCTATCCTTTGATTGGAGAATTTAATGTATGTATACTCAAGGTAATTTTGACAGGTAAAGAATTTAATACTGCAAGTTTTTAATTTTTTTTAACTTTTTGTTAGACTTTTTTGTTCATCTCTTCTTATCTTTGTGATTAGATTATTTACTCATGTGGTATGCTTCAATTACTTTCTTTACATATTTTGTTTATCTACTATGAATTTTTGCTTTATAGTTACTATGGAGGCTTATCAAAACATCTTATAGTTATAGCAGGCTATTTTAAGCTGAGTACAACTTAACTTTGACCACATAAATTAATGCTGTACTTTTATTCCACTTCCATGTACATTTTATTTTCATGTCACAATTTATATATTTTTATATTTTATACCTCTTATCAAATCATTATATCTGTGATTATTTTAATAGTTTGTCTTTTAACTATCATATTAAAGGTATAAATTATTTGCATACCACTTTTACAGAGTTAGAATATTTAGAAATCATGATCTTATTTTGATCAGTTACTTTTTACTTCCACATGCTTTTGTGTAACTAGTTAGAATCCTTTCCTATCAGATTGAAGAACTCCCCTTACCAGTTCTTTTAGGAGAGGTCTAGTGGTGAAGAATTCTCTCAACTTTCATTTTTGGGGGGAAAGTTTAACTGTTCTTCATTTCTGAGTGACCAATGTGACACTAAAATATACTTGTTTGGCAGTTTTTCTTCTTTACCACTTTGAATATATCATTCTATTCTCCTCTGCCTTGTAAAGTTTATGTACCAGAATCAATCTCTAAAGAAGACTGTAAACATCTTGTCAATCTTTCCTAAGTTTCCCAGATATGGCAGAAGATTTTGAGGAGACTCAGTTGCCAGAATATGATCATAGTAAAAATGTTTATATGAGAAGTCAGGCAAAGCAATTTTATTACTTACAGGTGGCAGCAAGAATGAACAAAAGCTTGGGATCCATAGTGATATGGTTCCTCAAAGCTTGGTAATACTGCCCAGGATAAATGGAGTTTCATCTGTTCATATTCTACTTCAGCTGTGCAGTTTGTGGACCCAGGAAGTACAACACCTGGGTTTTATACTCCCAGAGGAACTGGGATCACTGAGTTAAGGTATTGCAGGACTTTGTTTTCTAGGATGGACGAGGACCTAGGCCAGGATATTCTGGATAGTTTCAGGGGGTTACATTTTCAGCACATTTCACAATCATCATCCTAAGAATTAGCAGGAGGCAGAAGAGATAGATTAGCCAAGGTCATCCAGGGACCTGTCTTCCTCTGAGTACCTCTACTCTCTGGTACTCTGCCTTGCAAATTCTTGTCAGCTTTGGTTTCCCAGACTCCCAGCTTCATGGCCATAACTCAAATAGATTTCTGGTATCTGCCTGGATTTTCTTCTTCCCTTAATGATCTGAATGCTCTCTCAAGGTAGTAAACAGGGGCAATTGTAGGGCTAACACAATTTGTTTCCTCTCTCTTGTGAATTATTTTCCTCCACTGTTGAATATCTCCTCCTTAGGCATTGTTGTTTCCTATGTATTGTCAAATTTTTTAAACAATAGGTCAAATCTAGTTCTTATCACTGTATTTTGTTCGATAGAACAATCTTTAGAAATACCAGATATTTTTAAGCATCATATTTCCAACAGAGTTTATTGACAAAACCTGACACAGATAGATATAATACGTGTTTGCTATCCTTATAATGCCCTTTCATTTCTCAGCTTAGATATTGCATTCTATGGGAATCTTTCCCTTAATTCTAAAACAAGGCTCAGTACCCCTTTTAACTTCATATTATAATACATTATATATACTACTATCTGTATATCTAACTATATACATTTGTGTGTATATATGTATTTGTATACTTACAAGTGGTCCCTGACTTGAAATGGTTTGACTTATGATTTTTCAAATTTAAGATGATGCAAAAGAAATAAGTATTTAGTAGAGACGGTACTATGATGTTCAGAAAGTTTGATGAATAAAATGCATTTTTTGACTTATGATGTTTTGAATTTATGATGGGCTTGTCAGGGCATAACATCATCATGAGTTGAGAAGCATCTATATCTATCTATCTATCTATCTATCTATCTATCATCTATCTATCTATCTATACATACATACCCAGATACTACTTAAAGTTGCATGCATATTATAACACAATTCTCCTTTCCTATGCATGCCTTTGGCTTTTAAAATTTTACCAGCTGTAAAATTTTGAACTTGAAGATTTGTATTATTTTATTCCTTGCATTTGCTTCCCCAGGTTCTAGTACATGCCTGGAAAATAGTAAGCCTTTAATAATATTGGTTAAATGAATGATGAAGTAAAAATGTTGGTTTAGCTGGTCCTTCTTTATCTCAGATAGCAGAGAATTTACTACATCACTATGAATCCCATTTTTGAAGGAGCACATTTTCAATAGTGTTCATTAAATGTGCTAGGCCACAGAAGCACATGAGCATAGGACTGTATGAGAGCAAATCTAGATTCTGCCAGACACAAGGAGGGAGCAAATGGCTGCTGGGTTGGTAGATCAGTGTTCTCACAAGCAACTGTACCCTTTGTTCTGAAGAGAACGTTTTAAACACACTCTATGTGAAGATTTTATACAGTGTTTTAGACTGGTTTCATGACAGCATCTAACTTACATGACTGTAAATATTTCCAGAAAACAATAAACTCCATTTCCGTGCCAAGATGCTTCATGCAGTGTGTCACTTTAGATGGTAATTATACTGCATTAGGAAGACAGATTGTGCAGCCTCAAAAGTGGAAAGAATATACTGGTAGAGCTGTCAGCCACCCCCAGAGTGCACACCCTTTAAAGAGCAGAATTCTATTAATTCTGGGATCATCTTCATTTCAAATTTATTATTGTTTTTTAACCCAAGCTGTTTATTTTAAATATTTAGGATCAGAAACTCCAAGAGAGAAAATACTTGTTTCAATCGTAGAAACCCCTTGCTTTTTCCTGTGGGTATGATTTTATATACAGAATTTCTCCACTTACTTTTCACTCTTTTGATAAAGGGCACAGCTTAATTGCCTGTCATATTCTTATTAGACAAGTCATTCAAGTTTTCTGAGTCTCACATTTCTCATCTGACATTTTGGAAAAAAAAGATAATTAGACTGCCCTACATATATATATATTTTTTCATTCTTAAATGAAGAAGCCAAAATTCTTTGTACACTGAGAAGCACTGAGCTAAATGTTGGTATGAGGTTTGTGGCATATACAAACTTAATAGTTATTCATCTTTTATACCCCCAATCTTGTGCAGTGATTGGAACATGTTCCTACTCAGCACATGTTTAAAAGGAATAAGAAATGAATGAAGAGATATGGGAGAAAAGGGGGAAGAGGAAGGGAAAGAAGGGGAACAGGAGGAGAGGAAGAAGAAGAAAAGATGGAGGATGGAAGGGAGGACAATGGATGAGGATAAGAGGGAGAAAGAGAAGGAGGAAGAGAGGAAGAAGGAAGGAGGAAAAGAAGGAAGGGATAAATAGTCACAACTATTATGTGGTTGGTTGATTGATTTTAACATGAACTGTAAGCAAAAACTGATTTAAACTCTGTAGATGTTCCCCTCCAAATAAGATATGTAAAATTTGAAAAGTGACTAATTTTATATAAATCTTAAACAAGGGTTTCTTGTGCTGGAGTGGTAGAAATAATCATAGTTGTTATTTGGTTAACAGCAATATTTCTGCTTTTGCAGGTGGAATCAGGAGAGGGTAATATTCTAAAATGATGTGGCTAAGTAGAAACCCTAAAAGATGCTTCTTTATCAAGAAGATTACCCTTTCATTTTTATCTTTCATGGAATATATTCCAGAATCATAAGGGTAAACTTTTAAAAAATCTTAGATTCTGCTGAGTATGATGGTACTTACCTGTAATCTCTGTGGCTTGGGAAGCTGAAGCAAGAGAGATCACAAGTTCAAAGCCTGCCTGAGCAATTTAGTGAAGCCCTTAGCAATTTAGTGAAGCCCTTAGCAATTTAGTGAGACCTTGCCTCAAAAACAACAACAAAAAATCTTTTTAGATTCTGTTCTTGAATTAGAAACATTTCTTCATTTCTTTCTCCCTTAGGGATAAACTTAATTCATTAATGGGGGAACACACAAGCAGACAGGATCAGCTCAGTAAATAGAAGGTATTTGGAGCTTGCTCCAACAAGCAAAAATTCTCTCTATTCTCTCTCTCTCTCTCTCTCTCTCTCTCTCTCTCTCTGTGTGTGTGTGTGTGTACTCTTTTTGATGATGTTAAAACATACAATTTATAATGCAAACCAATAATTCTGTAGCTATATAAGGAAAAGAGGTGAGTTGGTACTGTAGAGTACTGTAGATGTAGTTAATGATATCATTAATAATCATCACTACCATTAATTAAGGACCTGTTCTAACCAAAGCACTGCGTAGATGCTGTCCCACTTAATTCTCATGGAAATACCTTGAAGTTAGCATTGGATCTCAGTCTTGTAGTTGAAGACTCATAGCCTTAAATAAAAGTTGACTTTTCTGCAGATACTAGCTGGTTATTCTTCTCATTACATCTATCTCCCCCAGGCATAAAAAGCAACTGAAGTCTAGAGAGAAGATCAAAAGGACAAAACTAATCATCTCTAGGCCTTCTGTCATCTCATAGAACAAACAAAAAAGGGCTAGGGGAAATAAAGATATTCTCTCTCTCTCTCTCTCTCTCTCTCTCTCTCTCCTGCCCACTAAATGAAATTTGGTCATATTTATATTTTATTAGTATATTTGAGCTAATCCTCTAATACATTTTGAGGTATATATCATTTCCTTAGCTGACTAATGAGAAGAGAGGTTGGGTGACTAAATTGCCAAGTAATTGAAATTGTCAAGTAATAGAAATCTTTTGTTTTAATCTTAAAACATTATCTATCTAGATTTTCTATTTGAAAATTATAGATTTTCCACATTTTTATTGGTGCGCTATAATTATACATAATAGTGAGATTTGTTGTTACATTTTTGCATATGCTCACAATAGAACCATATAATGTTGTCAATATATTTATTTAAACTCAAAATACTCATGCCTTAGACACCTGTGCCCTTTTCCCATGTCACATCAACCTTCACCTGTGGTGTGAACCCTTTGCCTGTAAAGGGCCATTGCAGAAAGGTAAACATACATAGTTTTGGACTCAAACAATACCCTCTCAGATATGTCTTAGATGATGTAGAATCTATGAGGAAGTGTGAGATGGTTTGTGAAATGGTTGTTTGAGAACAAACACTGGGGCATTAACTGGTACCTACTTTTATTTTGAGCTAATCTTACAGGACCTTGGTAGCATAGTGACAAGAGAGGAACTAATAATCATAACACATCTGGAGTAAAGGGGACTCTGCTCCCCCAGGACACAGATTTTGAGAGGTAAAAGCAAAGCTCTCTCTACCTTGGAGGGACAAAGGTATTTTACATGTATTCCATCAGAGAATTCTTGGAACTTCTCTGTGGGGTAAGAATTCTTTCCCCTTTCACAAGTGAGGAAACTGAGGCTTAGGAACAGGAAATGATCATTGATGTTCCATGGGTCATAAGTGGTAGGAGTTGAGATTAAACCAGTGTCTATCATCTTTCAGAGATCACATTTTCCCACAGCACCACACTTCCCCTTTTTATATATACAAATGTGTATGTGAATATGCCTGGGCTCTAATGTTTAGCCTGTATTTATATAAATTATGTAGGGTAAGAGGAAGTTTCACATAATTACTTATTGGTTGGGTGCTGTGTCAGCCTTGAGGGAAGATGCTATATTTTGTTTCCAACCATGTAGAAGACAGGGATGGACCCATGGAAGGTGCAAGTGCTAGGGAAGTATGGATAGTGACCTTCTGACCTGAGGAGAGCCAAGGATCTGCTGCTCACTGCAGTTCACCTGTCTCACTGGGAATACTAAAAAACCAGAAGGGGATAGGATTTCTGCCTTGAAAATCCACCAAACTTTAGATTCACTATTTTCAAAATCCCAAGATATTTAGAAGGCAAAATTGAGTTCAATTTAGAACTTTTTAATTGGACAAAGTCATAAGTACTTAGTTTTCAGAGGTTTTATTCAAATATTAGCTTATCTCCAAAACTTCTCTAATCACCTTCCCCTCCCTGTCAAACCCATAAATTTATTTTTCTGTAGACATTTATGAAGCAGCTACTATCTACCAAATATGGTGTTAGGCTTCCTCATTCATTCCTTTATCTATATTTCCATTTTGTGATGCTCATCATTGATTATTTTGCATTCCAAGTGTTTTTTTTTCTAAATAACTGTATCATGAACTAAGCTAGACAGTCTCTTATATTTTTAACATTCTTAGCTTTTAGTACAGCCTGGGCATAAAATAAGGTCATAATAAATGTTTATTTAATCCATACATTCAGCAAAAGCACCAATGATCTCAAATGAAGATGTTCTTGGTTGGCTACAAAATTAAGAAACATGAAGCCTGAATTGATCAGTTTATAAGTCCCAAGAGATAGTCTTATTCCCAGGAAAACAACAAAAGAGCACATGTTACAGGGGCAGATGACTATGCACATGAAAGAAATCGACTTTCTCTAGAGGTAATTATCCCATTGCTGATATGAAACCAAAGTTTATTGCATTTATCTATTTTGACTGATCTGGAAGGATTTTTCATATTGATTTTAATATGGACTTATCTAAGGTCTCTGTTAACATTAGTGTCTACCATCCAATGTTTAGGAAATCTTTGTGGAGGAAACTGCAAGGTCATAAGTGAAAATTGTTCATGTTGGAATGTCTTCCTAGCTCTACCCATCCTACCATTCTCATGTATCCTAATAAGTGAGTATCATAACCTACAGCCCACACTTGACCTTTAGTGCAGAGTTAGTTTATCATCCATGGATAAAGAGCAGAGAGACCCAGCCAATGGATAAACAGCAGACAGACCCAGCCAATTAAAAAATCCACTATTTCTTTGCCAGTCTGATCACTAACCTTTCATTTTCATTCTGTTTTTCTTGGTCTAGTTTCTCTTTCATATCTCCTTCCAAATCTCCAAACCTATATTTCTTATTTTTATTTCAGAAAAGCTACTGCATTTCCTTAAAAAAAAAAAACACAAAATGTAACAAAGCTATTGTTAACAAAATGTAGTGAAAAAGTTCTGGCCTTGAGAATAGGATATCACCTGATAAGTTCCAACTCTGCCATCACAAAGCTTTGAGTCTTCAGGAAAGTTACTTGACGTCTCAGGTCCTCATCTATAAATAAGATTGACCTAAACAATCTTTTCAAGATTTTCCAACTTTAATTCTAAATAAATCAAGTAATACCATTTCCCTGCATTCTCAGTCCCAAAGAATTTGTCCATTGAGAAAATATAAGGAGGCCAGAGTCCCTCAGAGAGATGCTATGCCAATTGTAGGTGGGTCTAAATGAAGATCAGGAGAAGCAAACTGGGCTGGCAGGTAACAGTCTAGGGCTGATGCTGTTGAAAAGGCAGGCTTCCTTAAATGGGGATGAGCAAAAGGCAGATATTCTTTACAGGCCTAACCAAGCATTCTGTAGAAGAGAACCATCCTTACATGCCAAGAATAACCACAACAGTGAGCTGTAGCTCTGTCTTCAACCAGTTACATTTATATATCCTCTATTTTCCTAGGGAGACTTGGATGGTCTATTTTGTTTTGAATGCATTCTAGAATAGCAAAGGACAGAAGTGGTGGAGGAGACAGAGCCAACAATACAAAGAACTGGTTCAAAAGGAAGACATTAAATAACATGGTGGCATGTGGACTTGATGTATATAAGAAATTTCTGACAAAGACATGTTAATAATAGTGGTTTACCAAATAAAGTCAATTCATCTCAAGACTGATTTATATAAAATAAATATACTTGTGGAGGGTCTGTGCATCTGATCATGTATTCTTAAAGTCAATTATACATTAGAAAGTTCTTCTGAATACGGTGCCCCCAAAGACACGTACTTCTTATAACCTGGTGACACTAAAGGTCAGTTTTAGGGCTGGGGTTGTGGCTCAGAGTAGAGTGCTCACCTATCATGAGTGAGGCACTGGGTTCAATCCTCAGCATCACATAAAAATAAAATAAAGGTATTGTGACCACCTATAACTAAAAATTAAATATTAAAAAAGGTCAGTTTTGTTGTGTATAATTTTGGTCACGAAGAAATTTTTAAAATGCATTTAAGTATAATTAAATCTAATTTAAAATTAAAATTTTAAGTAAATGTCAAGACAAACTGCCTAAAAAATTATGTTAGCAAAAGTAAACCAAAGAGTAAAGCATATAGGATATAAAACAATCCCACTTTTTATTAAAACATTACCAATGATGGTTATTAGAAATTTGAAAGTGGGTAAAAGATATTTTAGATAAAATTTCTTTAAAAATTTTTAACTTTAACAAAATAAGACCACAAAGAGTTGCAAAAATATTCAATGTCTTAATATGAAAATGAGAATACCGAGTAACAAGAAATCACTCATTACTACTTTTTTGAATGATATAAAATACACCATAAAATTTCCTGTCCCTATCCATCCAATTCTGTCCTGCAGATGTAACAACTATTAATAACATGGTGGACTGCTTTCTAATAGAATTTTTTCTTACACTTGTAAAAATGTATTATATTAATTAATAAATTAATGAGTTCATGAAAGACATAATGCTTTACACAATTGTATTGTAACCTGCTCTTTCCTTTAAACAAGATAACATAGACATCTTTTTATATGTATATGTGTATCTCATTCTTATTAAACACTTCACACATTTTCCTGGCTTGAATCTACGCTAACTATTGAAGTTAATCTGAATGAAAAGTTGAATTTTAGGTAATTTGGGATGAATTTCAAACAATCTTTTGAAAAATTATTTTAACTGACTAATTTTAATTTTTAGAACCATCAGATCAATAATAATCCCAATATAATCCATGAAGATCAATATATAATTCTAAGATTCTTAAATCTCATGTCCCCAGTGATAACAATATATTTTATTATAGAAGTGGGGGGAGAAAAGAGAGAAGATGCAAGTTGGTTTGGGCTTTCTATTTCTGTTTTGAATCCCTTTCATCATATCTGTCATCCTTCTTGTATGAAGAAAAGGAATGTGGTGCAAAATGGGAGGGTGAGGACAGTTAGACTCAGGATTTGCACTGCACCGAGAAGCGTCTGCTCATCACCAACAGGGATCCAGAGCAGGGAGGCATTTAGCAGGAGTGAGATTGGGAAATCATTTGTTCTTTCAGAGGCTGCTGGCCACTCCGTACCATATGGCTGCTTCGAGGTTGTGAATTCCCTGAACACCAGGCACACCAGTATCCAAATGTCAGAACAGAACAATTTTCAAAGCCAAACAGAAATTATATTTGGATTACCCATAGTATCAGTCCCTTCTGTTAGCTTTGAGGAGTCAGAGGGAATGCATGTGTTAAATTAACAAGTATATTAAGAACTTTTGACATCTGTAATCTATTCCTTAGCTAGTACACAGAACGCCTCTATACTTCTTCTGTTTAACTAATGAGCAAGAACAAAATGAGGTGTACATATGTTCTCTGACTAAAGAAGCAGCACCTCCATTTGCTGTAAGCAAAGGAATCAGAAGTAAAGGAGAAGAGGAGAAAAGTAGGGCATTTGGATAATGCACAGGAGTGGTGAGTGGGGAACAGTGAAAGATAATGGAAACCTTGTGCTTTATTATATAACTGGATCATCAAGAAAATCTGAACAAGAAGTTTTGTGTTTACTTGACTTTTGAGCTCTGCTTCTCGGGTGCAAATTGTTCTCTATGTGTCCTAATTCCAGGTTCCTAAGTTTAAATCCAAGGTTACCCCAGACCTATCAGCTGTAGCCTTAAACAGTGAAGATTTGCTAATGAAGGGATTTGGGTTTTGATGCAATGACCTAGAGCTCTCAGAGATCCTTAGAGATGCTAGTAGAAGAAAGGAAATAAACCTGGAACATAGCACAAAGGCTTGGTAGAGAGAGGTTTGTGGAGGGGTTTCTGTTCTGTCTGGATAGGATGGTGGCCCAGTCTGCTTTGCTCTCTAGCAGCATGGCCACATCAGCTTCTACCATCTTACCAAGTTTCCTGAGTTCCCTTTTATTGCTTTAATGGGTTTTTGCCCAGAAAAATTAGGGGCAACTGACTTGGATTCTGGTATCATCCACTTACTGTAACAATCCTGCAATCTTCTCCAGAGCTTGCTCTCCTACATGTTAGACAATCATTTAGATCCCATCTCTAAGTGTCCTCCTCACCCTTTCTGTGTAAGTAGAGCATAGATGGTAGTTCAGTGTGCAGGCAAAACTGTTTGACTCATCTAGTTGTACCTCAAGGACTGCCAAGTCTCAGGCTCCAAACTGTACTCATTGCTCAGACCTTCTAAATTGGACACTCCTAATTTGAGAATCAGCAGCAAAGGGACCTAGGGATGGGTCATCTTATTGGATTTTTATTTTCTTACTTTGGAGTCAAGGCATCTTGGTTGCAATTATGAGTACACAGATTCTACAGTCTGCTAAATTATTTTTCCTCAAGAGTCCCATCGATGCCTTTAAAAAGGCAACAGCACAGTCTGTTATGCACCACCCACAGTGTCGCGTATGGAGGATCATCTTAGAACAAAGATGAATCTTCAGCAACAACAACAAAAAAGCTGACTCAAGATCCAAATTAGCCATGCAGCTGCTAGGCATTTTGAAAGTGGAGAAGCTGAATAGATGTACAACAGATAAGCAGCAAGGTAGAGTTGCTTCAGCATGACTCTAAAGGAAATGAAACACTGTGGTATTCCCAGAGTCAGTCCTCCACCAGAGTACTGGTGCCCATTTTCATCTCATGTTTTTCAGGTAAAGTTGATTTCACTCATAGGATTCAAGAGTGCAACATCTGGTACAATCTAGTTTAATCACCTTATTCTATCCTGCTTGACACAGTGTGGTTTAAAAATGAATTAATGTTCCAAGGCAGGTCCACCCAGAGAAGTGCAACTTGAAGACTTCTGTTTTCAGTAAACCAGACTCCTTGAACTGCTGGACAGGGAGAGATGATGTATGTGAGGTTTTCTTGTTGTCTCAGGACAGAAGCAAGAAATGAAGCAGTGCTGAAGAAGGAGAATAGAGTTGGGTAACATTGTTTAAACACTGAATCAAATGCTTAGAAAGAAGCTAATTTGCTGGGAACCCTGGCACAAACCTATAATCCTGATGAATTGGGAAGCTGAAGCAGGAGGATTGCAAATTCAAAGCCAGCCTCAACAACTTAGCGAAGCCCTGAGTAACTTAGTGAGTCCCTGTCTCAAAATAAAAAAAAAAAAAAAATAGAAAAGGCTGGGGATGTGGTTCCACCTCTGGTTCTAATTCCTGGTGAGAAGAAAGAAGGAGAAGGAGAAGGAGAAAAAATCAGAAGCTAATTAGCTAATTTGGAATTTTCAATTTCCATGAAGCAACACATTTCCCATTCACTTAAGCTGATGCACCAATGGCATGAGAAGAAATTCTACCAGGACTTGAATTTTCCAATATAGGAAATATTACCTGAAAAAAAACTTCCTCTATCCCAGCATCTCTGCTCCTGATTTAAATGCCTTCTTTAAAAAGTCAATAATATTCCAACACCTCCCTGATTTAATCTGTGATCTTCCTGAGCCATTCATTGAAGCTCTGGACTATAACCATTAATAGAGATGTCTTCTATGTTAAAATCTTGCTGTGTATTTCAATTGCAACTAGCATTCTTCTATGCCTGAAACAAACATTGAATGACTAAGGGGAAAATACATGCAATGAGAAGTGCCTATTTATTACTTACATATGTATCATTTAAAACAATGTTGAGGCCTCAGCTTGAGGCTTCCCAACCCTCATCTCATTTAGTATGATTATTACAAATTTTCTAATGAAATTATTTCTGCTGTGTCATCATAACAGATGGAGAAAGAAGACAAATAAGTGAGTTATATGCTGACCTCATATGTACCCTGGTAGGAATTCCACCAATAGTTATGGTATGCCTCATGACAAAAAGTTGACCCAATTAACTTCAATATTTGGGAAAATATAAATGTGATATTAGCACAAAATACACTGAACTGGGGTTGTACTCCCATACAATGCCAACCTACTTCTGTAGTTCTGCTTGTTGTCCTTCAGGCCCCAAGGAATTGAAACTTTCAATCTGTACATCTTCCAAGTCTACTACTTTTCCCATCTGTTCTTTTTAGTCTTCCAACTATCCTTCTGGCCCTCTGATTTTGAATTTCTACATGTCATCCACTTTTTATTCATTTCCTAATCTCTTTACTGCTTTTCTCCTAGAATTTCCCATGAAAATTCAAAATTATTTATTGTTTTCAATAAGTCGACTTTCTTTACCCAGACTTATTTTCTCATTCCAAATTATGCCATGGGGAAGATTTCCTTTAAGCGCAGATTTCTGTGGAGGTTTGTTATTCTTTATTGAAATTAATTTTGTTACTTCTTAGAAGAAACAATACAGATAGATCCGGTTTACCCCTCACCTAGTTTCCCCCAGTGGACATCTCTTGCAAAATCATAATCAGGATATTGACACGGACATAGCTAAGCATCAGATCATCTCCATCACCACAAGGATCTTTCATGCATTCCCGTTATAGTCACACCCACTCACCTCTCATCCCTACTTCCCTCTACTCCTTACATCCAGTAACCCATTCTTTTTTTCCCCATAATTTTGTCATTTGAATAATGTTGTATAAATAGAACAAAATAGTATGCACCGTTTGAGGCTTTTTTCTCTGAGTGGTTTTAACTTGCATTTTTAGTGGTAAGTGATGTTTACATCTTTCACGTGCTTATCTGCCATCTATATATCTTCTTTGGTAAAATATTACTTCACTTCTCCTTATGGTGTTGATGTGAGGTGTCCCCCTAAAGGTCAGATGTGAAACAGAGTGAGAGAGTTCAGAGGGGGAATTATTGGGTTGAGAGAACCTTTACTCAATCAGCAAATTAACCACCTGATGTTATTGACTGAGTGGTAATCGAAGGCAGTAGAGGATGGCTGGAGGAGGTCAAGTGTTGGGGGCATGGCTGTGGAGTATATATTTGTATTTGGCAAGTGGATTTCTCTCCCTGTGTTTCCAGGTCATCATGTGAGCTGCTTCCCTCACTCTGCCACACTCTTCCACCATGATGTTCAGCCTCACCCTAAGCCCTGAGAATGAATCCTGCTGTCTATGATTCGAGAACTCTGAAACTGTGAGCCTCCAAATTATTTTATGCTGAATTTTGAGAACTCTTTATATATCTAGATACTAGCCTTTGTTGAAAATATGAGTGGCAAATATATTCCTCTGCAGTTTGTCTTTTCATGTTCCTGGCAAGGTCTTTCACAGAGTAAACTTTTAAAGTTTTGATCTACTCCAAATTACCATTGTTTTTATTTTATGAATCGTGATTTTGGCAACATGTGTAAGAACTCTTTGCCTAGCTCTAGTGCTCTCAAGATTTTCCTCTATGTTTTCATTACAAATGTTTTATATTTTATTTTTATATTTAAATCCACAATGTATTTTGAATTAATTTTTATAGAAGTATTAAAAAGTTAAGATTTTTTATTTAATTAAATTAAATCAATTAACCAGTTAATTGATTTTTGCCTATGGATGTCTAATTGCATCATCTGTTAAAACAGCAATCTTTCCTCCACTGAATTGATTTTGCACCTTAATTGGAACATCTGTTTGGTATACTTGTATGGACCCATCTCGGAGTTCTTCTGTTTCATTCACTTATGTACCTATCTCTCCATCAGTATCACACTCCCTCTGTGTTACACACAGATTATTGTATCTAAACAATAAGTCTTGAAATTTGGGTAGACTGATTCTTTCCACTTAATTCTTCTTTGCTATAATAGGTTTATATATTTTAGCTTATCAACTGTCCAAAATAAATTCTAGAATTATTTTCTATCTATCTATAAAATATCTTTCTGGGATTGTGATCGGGATTACATTAATTTGGAAAGAACTGATATATTTCATATGTAGAGTATTTCTGTGTTCTATTCTCAGCCCCTGGCCAGAATGATGAGTGTGCAACTTAGACTCATCACAGTCTTTATCTAGGTTTTACTTGGCTGGTGCTAGCTAGAACATTCCTTTCTGGTGAAAAAATACAATCTTTGATTTCTTTTTTCAAATTTTTGTGCTTTTCAGTCTATAAGTACTATAAATATTTTTTTATGTTTACACATAAGTATTGTATATTTTGTGATTGTAAATAGCATTGCATTTTTCTTTTATGTGCCTACATGATCATTGATGGTATATAGAATTATATTTGATATTTTAATATTTAACTTGTTTTGCGAATCTTGCTGAACTCACTTATCAATTCTGGATTTTTTTTGTTCTTTGATTTTCATTTTGTTCCTAAGATTCCTTGGGATTTTCTGTGTAAACAATCATGTCATTACATATATCTCTTCTTTTCAGATTTGCATACATTTTATTTCCTTTTCTTGCCTTATTGCACTAGTTAGAACCTCCAACAGTATGTTGAACAGAGTCAAGAGTCTTTTTACTTAACTTGGGGAAAATATTCAGGATTTAATCGTGAATAGATGTAAGTTTTATTATAGATGTTCTTTATTAGGCAGCTACTTTTTTAGAGACTTATTGTCATGAGTTAATACTGAATTATATAAAATGCCTTTTCTGCTTTTGTGGATATGATCAACTAACTGCTCTTCATTGTCTTGTTAATATGGTGGATTAAGTGAATTGATTTTAGAATATTAAACTGACCTTAAATCTCTCAAAAAAATTCTACTTTGTTGGTCATAGTGTATAATTCTTTTTATATATTACTGTATTCTATTTCCAAGTATTTGTTGAGTATTTTTGTGTATATGTTATCCTTTGATTTGTACTGTTTCTGGTTAGTTTTGATGTTACAGTACATTGGTTTTATAAAATATATTAGGGAGTATTCATTTTCTTTTAGTTTTTTGAAGTTATTGTGTAGAATTGGTGTTAATTCTGTAAATATTTGTAAGAATTCTCTAGTGAAACCATGTGAGCCTTGAGACTTCAGAGAAGGTTTTAAAATTATGAATAAACCATTTCATTAATAGATTAAAAGCCATTGAAATTAGTTGTGATCACTTATGTTTTCAAGGAATTCATTCAGTTTTGCTAATTTGTAAAATTCTGCTGTTGAGCCATCCAAACACAGTGCTTTTCATTTAATTTTGTTTTAAGATATAAAATTTCCACTTGGTTCCTCACTGTATCTTCTATATGCTGAAGTTTTTCATGTCTTAGCTGAGGCTCTCTGTTTCTCTCATTTGTTTCAGAATGTTCATAATCTCTCATTGGAGAGTTGTCATCATGGATTCTTCACAGTCTTGTCAGATAGTTCTAACATCTCTGATGTTTGATGTTATCTGCCAAGTCTTTTTATTCTGTTTGAGATCTTTCTAGTTCTTAATATGGTGAGTTATTTTCAATTGGAAACTGGACAATTTCATTTTATATTATGAAATTAAACTTCCATTTTAGTGGATATTCTCTGGCATTAGTCAAGCAGAGAGAGGCATGAAAGGAACTGCTTTGTTGCCCAAGTGGAGGTAGAGGCCCAGTTCCCCATGTGGCCTTTTTGATACTTCAGGTGGGGACTTCTACTTACTGCTGGCTGGAGATGGGAGTCTCCACTCTTCATGTGACCTCTGATGGTGTGATGGGAGAGATGCTCATCACCTCTCTTTGTCCAGATGCACTGGGATGGCCAGTTGCCTAACAAAAGTGTTAAAATCTTCTTGATACCTGTTAGCAGAAAGAGCATTTGAAATAAATTTTGCACAGAATGTTTCCACATGTGGTGAAAGGAACTAATGTATTATTTAAAATGTATTATTAAAATTATCCTCCTATTTGATTTTCTTCTCCTTTGCAAAATAAGAACAGAATCTGTGCCCTTTCATATTCAAGGAGTAATGAGTAAATTCTCAGTAAGTGTTTATAGAATGAATGACTAAATAAAAGAATGAATAGTCTTCCAATAAATCACAGCTATCAAGAAAAGACATGATATTAACAGGAAAGATTTGAAGTGTTCTCTTTTCTAAAGTCACTGGAGCTTATCAAAGCCAACTAAAGAATTTGATTAATTACAGGTTGGATAATGTCATATTCTCAATTTTCCCCTAATCTTCTTCCCTTCTGTTTCATTGGGATATAAAGCTCAAGGTCACACCCTGAAAGACATGCAAACCCCTCACCTGTCAGCAGAAAGAAGCTTTGCTCTCTGGATCAACTCTAAGAAGAATGTTTTCTTACTTTTGCTTCTTTTTTGCTCCTTGTCTGGGGCAGAGGGTGAGGCTGCTGACAGCCCTGTCTCCCTGCCTGTGGCCTATATCTTTCTCACCAACAAAATGACACTCAGCCTGAGTCTGTTAAGTTACTGACCCTTCAAGAGAGGTGTCAATGATCTCTTCATTTCTTATGGTATTGTTCACCATGAACTCTGCCTGACATTGGAGCTTAGAGAAATCACATAACTACATGCTTCTCAAACTGTAAGGAGACTCTCCCATGGATCTTATCCAATTCAAGACTTTGTACAATAGGACTGAATTGGTCTTGAAATCCTACAATTTTAGAAGTTCCTAATTGATATTGCCTGTGTACCCACCAAATTATGAGTAGGCAAGTCATGGTAATAGTGAGCTTCCAAGTCCTTCATGGCAAACCTGAGATGATAACCTCTGCCCTAATAATTTCTGGGCTTGTAAGGAGAATTGAAATGTATAATGTAATTAAAAGGTTTTTAGGATTTGGGACTTACTGTGCAGACCTAAATTTATGCTTAGTTAGCTTGCCCTTTTGATAAACTTAATTCAGCCACATTCAACACTGAGTCACTCTCAAGTGGAAATGTGTCACTGGAAATTAAAGATCCACTGGCTCAAAATAAACTTTCTTACATAAGAAATTCATGGTGGCTGAATTTCTCAATTATTTTATCATTTATAATAGAATACTGGGAAGAACATTACACAGTATCTACAAAAATAGATTTTAAACTTAGCTAAAAGGCAAAATTGTCTGACAACAGTTGAAAGTACAAGGACCCACCCGGGCCCCACCCATAAATTCTGACTGAGAGGGATGTCCATAAATCTGTGTGTCAAATATGTCCTCCAGTTGATTCTGATACAGGCAATCACATTCTTACACTAAATAAAAATTTATATAATTGAACTCTGTCGTTTCGCAAGTGAAACTATTACAGTGTGCTGAGTTGGTTGTATTAGACCTCTAATAATGGGACTCTGAAAACCAGAATGAAAAATTCAAATTGATCCACAAAGCCAAGACCTAAGAATTAATAATAGGGGAGAATTATCTTTCCAAACGGGAACACAAGAACCATCAATATATGTCATAATTGAACACTTTTCCTTTTATGGATGTCTCTGGCTTTAACCATGGAAACTGAATGACTGGATAATATCTTTCCTTGGGCTTGTTGCTTTAGGGGTGAGATATACAGGTCCTGTTACTCTTAGTTGGCCAAATCTATTTGAGCATTGTATTGTCCACTAGGCTTCAAGATTTCTACGTACCCTTTTGGTTTTGTTTTGGTGTTTTGGTGTGTTTGTTTGAGGGCCAGGGTGGGGATAAGAAGTCCTTGAGCACAAGAGAAGAATGAGAAAGAGACTTGATAAATCATTTGTTTCTTCTAAGCCATTTTTTCATATAGTTGTATTTTTTAAACCTCTTTATTTTCAATCTATGTTCTACTTTAATTACCCTCTTCTTTTGGAGTAATGGATGCCTCTGATCTAGCCAGCCAAATAGAGGAGAGTCTCAAGGTATCTGTAAACAAACACCTGGGCAAACTTTCAGAATTTTATCTGCCTACAGGTGTAGATGACTAACAATTCAGCAAAACTTGACATATATTATGAGTTGCTATATCCCTATATAATATGTGGTTAAATTTTTTCACATTGAAATAAAAATGTATTCATTACATTTCATTGATTGAAAAAATAAAAATACAAAATTATAGTGTATAATACAATTTTATTTTTAAATATAAAGGTGTAGGGGAAAACAGGAATAATGCACAACACTTTGCTGGACTTTTCTCTAAAATACAATTGATAATAGTATTCAATTTTCTGATTTTTTTCATACCTCTGATTCCCACCTATATTTCTCCATTTCTTTTAAAATTAGTATCATTTTTATTTTGGATTATTTTGAAAGTAGTAAACATTAAAATATCAGTTCTAATAAAGTATCTTAAAAAGCTGGTAAGAGGTTGACTGTACAGAGATATATAATGACACTAGAAACAAATAAGGAGTTTAGGCTACTAATGAAAAAAGAAAAATAATTTGAGTTTCTATGCAGATCAGTATAATTGACAAATTGGATCTCCAAAACGTTCACTTGGACAATTGGGATTTTCATTGGATCAGAATGGGGATAGTTCTGAAGGCAGTACAGTAGTTGGGTTGAGAAATGGTGAGGACCTTGATGAAGGAAGGGGCACAAGGATATGGAGGAGTGAAGGACAGGGAGAAGGGACCATACTGACTCCTGCTGAAGTCTACACATTCATGAATAGCTTACGTGTCTACTAGCTTGAATTGCTCTTAGTTTAGATGAAACAAAGAGGCAAAAAAGAAAGCCTCATTCATGGGAGGCTGTAACAACGTGGGTGAACAGAAGCCAAGTTCTATGTATATAAATATAAAAGCTGTTCCACTATGCTTGGCCTTATCCCTGACATGATGAATACAGCTGAACAAAATATTAGGTTCATTTTTATTAAAATTCTTTGATGTGGCAGGCACTATGTTTATTGTTTTTAATTCTTGGATGTTAGGTATGATAACATCCATTTTACAGATGGTGAAGTAGAGGCTTAGTGTCAATACATCACTTGTCTAAGTTCACACAGCTAGTTTTTATATAGCAGAGCTTGAATTTAAGCCGACTTACCTTGTGTCCTTAGCAATTTCAGTTGAGTAGCATGGGGACACATACAAACCACAGTGACATAACTTACTAAATATCTGAATGGGTCTAATCTCTTCCTCCAAGTTCTCAGAAGTGCCCTACAGTTGAAAGCCAAGACAGAATTCTTTAATGCTCTTCAGAGCCTTAGTCTGTTTTTCAGCTCTTTGATGATCCATATTATCTTCTCTACTGTGGTTTGGGTATCCAAATGTCCATGTGTTAGAAGCTTGGTCCTCATGGTTGCAGTATTGGGAGGTAGTAGGAACTTTAACTGGAGGGGTTTAGCTGAATATCATTGGGTCCCCTGCCTTCAGAAGGAATGGGGTATTTTCTCAAAATAGTTGTTATAAAAAGAGGAAGCTTGGCCCTTCCGGCTCTCTTCCTCCTGTCTTGAGATATGACCCTTGTTCCCACTCATACTTTCACCATTGCTACCTGCCATGATGTGTGATGCACCTATGATGGCCCTCACCAGAACTGAAACAGTGCAGTTGTCATGCCATTGAACCTGCAAAACAGTGACCTAACATTTTCTTTGATTTATAAATTAGCCTGTCTCAGGGGTTTTATTTTAGTGAAGAAAAACTGACTAATACACCTTCTAAATCACATAGTCCAGCAATTGATCTTTTTGGAAGGTGTGAAAATATTTGGAATTTAGTATTTGATTTGAAAACCACAGCTCTCTCATATTAATATGTATATTAAAGAAAGACAATTCTTTAAATGATATTGTCAAAATCGGTCTGCCTAATAAACTGCTCCTCAGCCTATGTGTATATGCATGCACAACATCTATGCATTTTTGGACGCACACCTGCACAAACACATACACACACACTACTATAGATAGCTTATGCACAGGTACCCATGTTGGATTTCAGCCCTAGTCAGAACTGTAGAGGAGTCTTCAAATTCTATGAAAAATTCTCTCTCTCTCTCCCTCTCTCTCTCTCTCTCTCTCTCTCTCTCTCTCTCTTCTCTTTTCCTCTTCCTTTTCCTCCCCCTAATAAAATATTTTTAATACTTTTTTCCATAGGACTAGGAGGCATCCCTATCACAAAGAAATTGTGTCTGATATACCTTTGGCAAGCAAATCGAATCACTTCTCTATCAGTTGGTTTCTTTTTCTGAGATAGATTTGTCTACTCACTTGACTTGGATCTATGGCATCTACTAATGACTGTACCTAGCATACATTGATTTCAAGATGAGACTTTTTGGGTCTGTCACTCCATGTGGCAAGGTACAGATAAGTACTGGTTCCTAATGGAATCATCACCAACCCTGAGAAAAAGGAAATAAACACAAGCAATTGTTCACAATACAAAAATCATTGCAATTTTGACTATTTTCTACTGAGATTATACCCTTTTTTATTTTTTTTTCCAAAAAGTTTTTCCCTTTGTAAAATGACAATGGCAGCAGAGGATCTTTTATTTATTTATTTATTTCAAAATATTCTTTCATTGAAAATCAAATAGATAACCCTCTCTTAGTCCTCCACTAAAATGATATTATTGGTCTATGAAATACAGATATCTGGGAACCCATCTGGCCTATTCATGAGGAGAGAGGAAGGGAGGAAAAGACGGGAGAGGAAAAGGCTGGAGATGTGTCTTCAGCTTAACAGGGTTACACAGATGTGCTAAGAGGATATGGGGAGGGACAAGACCTCCTCAGTGCTGTGACAGCACCTATGTATTGATTACTTTGGTTTACTTTTGCAAAAACTTCCAAAGAAGGTAGTTTTATCTCTGTTTTATAGTCAAGGAAATTAACATTCCAAAGTTAAAATGAACTAAAATGACATAGCTGATAGTGAGAAAGCTATAACTTCTACCTAAGAACAAAGTTTTTGCTTTTATCCACTGAAGACTGTGACACTTTCAAGTGTAGTCCATTAATTTCCAGCAGCCTGGTCAAATGGTATGCCACAGTGTCTGGGTATGGCTACTGTAAGTGACAAGAACACTATGATATAATCCCTGTGTGATGCTTTTTACTTATTAATATTTGAATCACTCAGGACTGAGGACATTGGATAGCTCTACAACATCCCTTCAACTATAATTTACCTTGCTTTTTTGACAACAGTGTGGATGGTTATTTTTAATCTCAAGGAAGGGTCACTCCTTAATTGACTCTGCTTTTACTGTCTAGAGTCAATTAAAGGAAATATTTCTGGGAAACAATCATCAATTAGAATATATAGGAATATGGACTATTTCTAGGTGATAAATATCACAAATAAATTCCATTCTAATTGCTTCTAATTACAGTTTAGAGATCTCTAGAGGATGAGATCACTGAGCATTGAGAATCCTTAATTCTAGGTTGGGAGATATGTGTCTTTGACATAAATTTTGATTTAATGAAATGGATGCAACTTTCTTGTAATGTTAAAAAAAGAATTGTGCCATCATGAAAAAAGACTTATTTTGTTTATTGATGTAAAGGGAAAAGGATACGTCTCTTTAAGAGTTACAGAGTAGCTCTGAGAGTGCTAAGTTAGAACCAGATATTCACTTAATCACTTATTCAATTATTTGTTCAACAATCATGTAGTAAATTCAATTGTAATATTATGTTTTTATCTTATTTGAGAGTCCAGATAAAGGATAATTGATCCACTTTGGAGTTGGGGTCAGAGGAGGTTGCCTGGGTAAGATAGTACCTAATATGATAGTACCTAATATGAATACTAAGGAATAAGGAGTCATTTAAAACAGGAAAAGGCTTTCCCAGCAAAGAGAATACAGTGGGAGATGAGGAACAGCCTGCTGTGACAACTCCAACCAATAGGATATGACATAAACCATTGCTGGACTACATTTGCTGGGCCTCCAGGACAAGATGGTAATGTGATCTCTCTTTTTTTTAAAACTGGCTTCTCATTTATTTGTTGGTATGGAGAAAATGTTTTTAATTAGTAAGCAGTGATTCATCTCTCTGTCTCTCTCTCTCTCCCCACCCCCACCCTTTTCTTTACTGTACTGGGGATTAAACCCAGGGCTCACATATGCTAGGCAAGTGCTCTACTGCAAGCTGCATCCCCTGGCTCTTCATTTTTAAAAAAATTGAGACAGGTTCTTGCTAAGTCAGTCCCCTGGGGCTGGCTTCGAAATTGCAACCCTTTTGTCTCAGCCATTGGAGTACCTAGGATTATAGGCATGTTCCACCACACCAGATTCATCTCTCTTTATGTTGAAAATTAGACAGTTGTTTATATATAAAAATGTAACAAAATTTTAATTCATTTGGACTCCAATGTAAGAAAAAATTTATCTTCATTCCAGGGTATTATTTAATTTGGTAAGAGTAATACTAATTATCATTTCTTCAGTAACTGAAGTACACAAGGAATGACAAAAACCCTACCTAGATGAACTGGCACCATATTTTCTCATTTATTCTAGTTATGTTTAGTGATCCTTTATGTGCATTGTCAATAAGTCTAGGTGTCCTGGCTATAGAGTAGACATTCCCCTCAGGGAGATCATTTTAATTCCCTCAATCAAAGCTGTTTTAGATAATTCATTTTTAAGACTTATTCAGGCATTTGAAATGCTATGAAAAGACAGTTGACTTTGGATTCTATTCTGCAGGACCTTTAGAATATTCTCACCTTTCTGAGCCTTAGTGTTTATGTCTTTAAAACAGGGAAGATGATGCCTTTTTTATGTTCTTTGAAGTTAGCTGAGAGTGATTCTAAAAAACATCTAAAAGCATAAAATATGTACTTTAGTTTCCTTCCTTCTGTATACACTTAACAAAATATCTAGTTTTTTAATTTCCTTTTTTTATTTTTTAGTTGTTGGTGGACCTGTATTTTATTTATTTGTAATGTGGTGCTCAGAATCGGACCCAGTGCCTCACACATGTAGGCAAGTGCTCTTTCACTGAGTTACAACCCTAACCCCTTAATTTCCTTTTTGTAAGGCAAAAGTAATAAAGCTCAATTAAATTTACCAAATATGGTTTTGAATGATTTTTTTGTCTGCTCTAAAAAATTAAATATGTGTGCAAAAGAAGATACGAGGCAATAAGACATGAGGTGGATCCCAAAGAATGGGTTCCAAGATTGCTCACACTGTAATACTGTCTTTGAAATTTGTTTGCAGTCTGTCTAGGGATCTATAGTGAAGTCTCATTGCCATTTTGGTAATTGATATTGGCACTCTTTGAAAAGTCATCAAGGTATCTTGCAAGCTGTATATTTCCTCCTTATTCCCACTGAAGAGACCTTTTAAGGAGGTTTGAGGGTAGTGCAGAGTGAAAACAGGTGAGAGAGTAACAGCCTGTTTGGAATTGAGGTTTTAATTTCCTGTTCCCAACATGGTTATTCACCTCTTACTCCTTTACCTGTTTAACCTTTCCTGTAGCGCACAGTAGGCTTCTTTAGTAGCTCTAAAACTCTTGAACTGTTCATCCTGGGAATTTACATGATACTCACTCAAGAGTGGGCTTCAGTGACCTGAAATTCAGTCAACTGAAAACTCTAAAGGATCCCACTGAAGCCAAATGTAGCATTATTTTCAAATGAAAAATACCTTCCTGTCATTTTTGAGGAAGCAAACAGAACTTTGTTTCTGATATTCTGCTGGTTTCTCTGATATTCTGGAGTCTCCACATTCTTTCCATATCTTTATCTCCACTCATCTTGCTATTGCTCTGCCCTCTTCAGAGCACTGTATTCCTTTGCCCTTCCTGGACAGGAAATTGGAGACCGAGGGTGTTTGTCCAAAAGGAATATACATAAGTGATACATATGGGCTGAACTCACAATTTGAAATCACAGGTGTGTGCCACCTTCACTGTGTCCTGAGGATTGTAAAGGCCAATGTTGTCTATGATTGGAGAGTTCAGGAAACTTTTTGTTGGAGAGACTGCATTTGAGCTGGATCTGCAGGAAGCTTTCTCTTTTAATAATTCTTGTTTTATAATAGCATATACTCTTTGGTAAATATTTGGGAAATACTTACCAATTAATAAGTATTTGGGATGAATACAGAAAAGGAAATTAAAACTTTCATAAGCTTATTGGCCTGAGATAACCACTGTACTTTTTTGTGTGTATATATATATTTTTTCCATGAATTAAATCTTTTTTAAAATATGATTTTAATATCTATAAAAGTGATTATTATGTGAGTGTGTCATTTGTGATATAAAGAGATCCATGGTAATTTATTCACCCAATGAACAGTTATGGGGTGACCATTATATGTCAGACATCGCTTCAGGTCCTGGAGACACAACGGTGAACGGCGGGTGAGAGCTGCTGTCTTGGTGAGGTTTATGTTCTCCAGAGAGGAAAATGGTAAGGGGAGTGTGCATGTGCCTGTATATCAAGTAGTGACAAAAGTATTAAGAATAGGGGTTAAGGAATTGGATGCTTTCAAATATTGTTCATGTTTCTATAATTCAAAAATGTTGCATTGTTCATCTTTATGGATGCAAATTGAGGTACATCTATTATTTATTACCATAAAGTAGATATCTGTATATCTTTTCCTATTATAGTAATAGGAATACCTATGTTGTTCCCCACATCATGCTAAGCAACACTGTTACTTTTTAGGCCTAAATCATGAGAATCTCTTATTTTTAGTATTTTATTTCTTCTGTTATTTCAGGGGTTGAAATTTTTTATTAGCTCTTTGTATTTTTTTATTTCTGAGTTTCCAATTCATACTGTCTTATAAATCTGAAGAATTTTGACATGTGAATGTGAAGGAAACATTCTAGTTAGAGGAATGAACACAGGAGCTGGGGAATGCTGACACAATGGATATATGGATGCAAATATCCAAGATTACAGGAACATTTTGTGATGTGCAATATAGTATCTTGTGTCCAGTAGTGGATAAATAGCATTAATGATTGCTAAATATTCTGAATTAACTCCCTTTGACTGCTCTTCTCATGAGAGGATATATGCCCACTTTGTTGAACCTGGGAGTAAGCATGTGAATTCTGCTAATAACATGAGATCAGACATAAAGGCTAGAAATTTAAGACTCATCACATGATTCTTGTCTTCTCTTTGTCTCTGCTATGAGTCTGGAAATGTTCCAGATAAAGACTACCCTTCTAACCTGACTCTGAATAAAGGTGACCTACTAATCCGTAGCTTGTGTGTTGTGCACTCACAAAAAGAAAAAGATTTCATAGACATTCAAGTCTCAAAACATAGGTATTGGATGAAAGACTGCATGTAGTACACTTCAGAAGCAACAGCCTCATTGAGATATTTCTGTGCTTTATAACTGAAACCCTTCCTCTATTTTCTGTGAACATTCACAAAGCCATCATTAGCTTTCAGGAAGTGACCACTTGCAATAAGAAGGAGTGGCTGTACAATAAGCCTGGGCCGCTTAAGGAATAGAGAAGCTTTGAGAGAGAGCTTCACCCATTGGAGCAGGAGGAAATTAATTTGGACAACTGCAGGCAGAAAGAAAACTTCTATTTAACTCTATGTGGCATCTACTATATAATATATTTTTGACTGAAGCCTTATATAATATATTTTTGACTGAAGCCTTATAGTGTCATCTGAGTAGAAAGCATTATCTCTGTATACGGAAGAGAAAATCAAAGTGTATTATCATTTCTACATCCCAAACCTACAAAAAAAAAATATTAGAAGTAAGCAGAGGAGAACATTTCTGAAAATTGGTAATATTTAATCATGTATTCTAAGTAGTAGGTTGGAATGAATATGGTAAAAGGCTATTTGTTGGAGCTGAGTACAAAGGCAGGAGAAAGAAAAACCAAACCAGAGAGGGAGCTGCAGACCAGACTTGGACACAGTTATCTTACCAGCCCCTAGTGCCACTAGTAGGCTCCTCAGGTAGTCCGTTCAAACCACATTAATGCACTCTTACACACTTTAAATTATTTTTTCCCTTCTCTTCATCTTATTCTTTAATCTAGAAAATTTAAAATTACATTGAAAATATGTTTATTCTTTAGTTCCAAACTAGGGCACTTGTCAAAATTTCAGATATTTCTGTGAAAACAAATCGGAAGATAACATAATGTATCCTGTAGATTCAAATTTTTTATCAAAGTTATTGTCTAAGTATAAATGGAGTAATAAAATGAACACAGTAATTATCTTATATCTATTATCTATCAATCTAGCTATAATCTATCAATCACTCATCAAACTAGGAGATTTGTGAGGCTCCAGATAACCCCTGTGAATATTTTCTATTGAATATTTGTTGTAGACACCAGTGTTTTCACACTGTGGGGTCTTGATCTGTGATTCATTATTGAGTGAGGAAAAAACACACATCCACACAGAAGTAGAACATAACAGAAAATACGAAAATATAATCCTTGTTTAAAAAAAAAGAAATACCATTTCATAAAATTCTTGCTTCAGATTTATCTAATAATGTAGTGAGTTCTGGATGAAGAATGTCTAAAAGCCCTTATTCTGTGATTAATATATTGTAGAATCATTTCTCTGAGATAGAGAAATAACTAAAATGATTTCATGCATGTATATGCCTTGTGAATATAGGTGCATGCTATTTAAATTTTTTCAGCATGTTTCTGCATAAGTAAAATGTGAACAATGCAAAGTTATCACAAAGAGACAAAAAATAAAATGTGAACAAGTTTGAAAAGTGCCTAGGACTGCATCTGGCAAACAGATAAATGGTAGCTGCTATTATTATTATCAAATTACTCAAAGCATAAGCTTATATTTTAAAAATTATGGAAGAGAAGAAAAATGTTCTTCAGGTACCCTATAATAAAAAAAAATTGTAGCACAGAAGAAAAATGGTCTTCAGGTACTCAAATAGAGACCTGTTGTATGCAGGCTTAAGTCTTCTTAGCCCCCTTCTACACCAGCCTCTGTGGCAGGAACCAGTTAGCACATGTTTGGACCAGTTGCATTAAGGCTTCTCATTCTGGCCCTGTGGTATCTTAGATATCATCACATGAGAATCTGTATAAAACAAAGGCAGGAGAATTATTGCCTATAGGTCCAACCTTGACCAGTAGATCTGAGAATTCACACCTGGGGCTAAGAACATGATACCTCAAAATATAGCACCTTGGCAACTGAGAAAACTACAGGGTCAGGATCACTGTGACCTTCCCCCACCAGTCTGTGTGAAACATGATCATAAAGAAATTATCTAACCTACCTTGCCTGAAAGTATATGTGTCATCCTTAAAGGAAGGAAGGACAATAGCACATTTCCCTGAAATGCCCCTTTCACTTCACAAGGACCTAGTTAAGCCCAGGGAATTGAGAGCCAGGCTGAGCCAGAATGCCTAGATAGTTATTAGATAGAAGGAGAGTGACTTCTCATATATGCTGGAAACAATAGCAAATCTGTTTTTTCTGTAGACAAGTTGCTTTTTGTCATGTGCCATGTTAGCTGTTCCTGGGATGCTTGTAATATAATATAAGGAACAAAGCAAAATAAGCAAATAAACAATGACATCATTGTGCCTGTAGCCAAACTAACAAACTCCTCTTCTTCAGCAACTGGTATGGGCTAGAGCACCATGGAGAGGGAAGTGCTCAACCAAGTGGCTGACCCTGGACAAAGTATAATGAGAGACAGGAGCTAATATTTCCTGGTGAAGCACCAGAGGCACCATGTGCAATGGAGGATAACCTGTCCAGTTGGTTACCACTGGGCTTTTGGTGAAACACTGGACACACTGCAGGAAACAGATGTGCACCTGTCCAACCTGTCTCCACTAGATGACAGGTGAAGCACATGTCCAGATGGTCACCATTAGGTCTTCCCTGTAAACACTTTTGAATAAATCCCATGTCTCACATGTCATTTCTGGGTGTTTTCTTTGGTCTCTTGGCCACCAATCCAGGCCCTTACCCAAATGATCTGTGGTAGCTAGTATGTCCATCAATCTAAAGTGGTACTACCCCCTGCACAGAGACCATAAATAATGTGTACAAATAGGCCTTGCTAAGTGCCCCCTACTTGGTACCAGTAAGTCACACCTCTACTTTTGAAATATCACATTTCTATGTTACTGTCCATTCTTCATTAAACCAAAGCATGAAAGCACAGTTTTCCTGGGGTCGTTGGGTCTTCAGTTCTGAAGAGTCCCATATCATATAACTTTGTTAAATAAATTTTTTTGCATTTCCCCCCTTGCTAATCTGTCTTTTGTTTAAAGGCATCAGACACTGCCTGTGTGATGGGTAAAGAAATGTTATTGTTTTATTATCTCTACAAATTGATTCTCTTTCTGTTCCCTTTGGTAGACAGTTCCAAGATTCATGTCAGGAGTTTCCACAGAAGTTTCCCCAGAATCAAGCTTCATTTGGCTAGTAGCAGAGGTAACTTAATAACACATGTTTGTACTGTCTTTCCCTCCTTATGCATTTCTCTACCTTTGACCCTTGTAGGGACAAAAAGGTAATATGTCTTCTTCATCCATCACAAGCATCATGACAGCCATACGTATGACAAAAGTCAGAATAACAAGACAAAAGTATAATGGATTTATTTAACAAAGTTGTACATGACATAAGATCTTTCAAAAATGAAGAGTTAACGTCCCAGGAAAAAAAATTATGATTTTTATGCCAAGTCTGAAGAAAAAAGTAGATAGCTGTAGAGAAGCAGATTTGGACAAAAGGGTAATACAAATTGGTCATAAACTAGGGGTGGGAAAAGCAAGGCCCATTTGTCCAGATACCTTTTGGCTTCTCTATGTCATGGTCCTTCCCCACATATTTGGAGCAGAAACTCTCTAGAATGATGGTCTTATTACCTGCTTTCAAGAGAGGTAAGACAGAGAGTGGCCTTTATGGTTTTATGACATGCCTTGATAGAGAAGATTCTAGTTTATATGACATACTTGGAGTAGAAGAGTTCTTTACAAGCTTTAGAAGAGGAAGAGAAATAGGAGAGAGGAGGACAGACAAAGTCAAGAGACCTTGATTCTGAGCCCTTCCAATGTCTTTCAGTTCAGAGTCCTCAGTATATCACAGGGCCATGGTTTGGGGCATCATGTTTTGAGCCTCAATGCCTTTACTTCTCTCCCTGGAATCACTCTCCAAATTAAAAAAAAAAAAAAGCCTTTGACTCAGACTTTACTTTTGTGGAGATCCATACTAAAAGAACCTTAAATCTTCTTTCGTACCCACTACGCTCTTGCCACTAGACTTGTTCTATAGAAAATGAGTCCATGGAGCCAGGCTTGTGGCAATGTTATGGTATACCCAGAATACTGCAGTCTCATTAGCAGCCTTTAATGCATTTCATGAAGGAAGGAAGTAAAAAATAGAGAAAGTTGAGATGTTTTTGAACTTATTAGCTTACAAAATTCAGAAAACATTGTTTTTTTTTTTTTTTTTTTTGAGAGATGAAAAACTGCTGACTGAAAAATTGGTGTCAAAAAGGATTTTTGATGTCAAGACAGATGGGACTATCTCTGATAAAGGGCATTATTCTTGGAACAGGGCATATGTTTGCTTTGGTTGTAAATTCAAGGCTGCATTTCTGCTATGCCAGAATAAATGGCACATGCAAATCCTGTTTAATACTCCTTTTATAGGAAGGCTGCTTATTTGCCTTTTCTGTTTATTTCTGTAAATTGATTAGAGAGGAATTTGTTTGTTTATACCCCAAATTATACAATAGAGAATTATAATTATATTTCACCACAGGCTTACAATTTCTGCCCTAGAGAATACAATAAAACAATGGAGACACCTCCTCCTTCTTTGGAACTGAGAGCTGTGCTTTAGCTTTTGGCAGTATCTTTGTTATGCACACTCCACCAATCATCAAATGGGCCCTAGAATTAAGATTCCTACCTTTGGGCTGAGGTCCAAAAACTGCACAGTAATTACAGCGTGTTGCTTAGAATCGTGTTTGATAAAGACTTAATGACATGTGAAACATTCTAATTTTGGATATCCTCTGTCTTATTGTGATTAAAAGAATCAAAATCCATTCTGATCTGGAATGGCAGGTAGTTTAAATTAGGCAGGGTTTCATCATTACTAAACACAACACAGGGAGGCAAAGCATTTATAATTTTTATTTTAGAAAATGGGAAAATTAAATCTCAAAGAAATAATATTCTCAAGGTCACATACTAAGAAGAAATGAACCAGAACTTGCATTGATACCCATGCAATCTGACTCTTCTGCACCATGCAATCCTATCCAGCTTCAGGAGATGATAATGTGCTGGGCACTCCACCCTGTTTTTCCATATCTACTTCTTATAGAATGCTTGGCACCTAACTCAGACACGTTTCCCAGTTTCCCAGGGTGTAGTCAAATATCCAGATTCTCATCAAGGAACATAAACAGAGGTGATTTTTTTTAATAAATCACCCCTCTTAAAGAAAATTACTAAATTACTGGTCTTCTCTCTTTCTCTTCCTTTTTCCTCCAGACAACAAACTGGCTCAACCTCAATGGACCCGAGTCATCTATTTGAACAAAACAATGTTCTAGGAGAGGGCAGAGTATCAAAACAGAAAAATTCAGAGTTCTTAGGTGAACTTGTGGAACAGAGCCGTCAACCCACTCCTAACTACTCTTCAAACTTTGGACTTTTACAGAAAGAATAAATACATTTTGTTTAAAGCTCTATGATTAAAAAAAAATATTGATATACTTTCACCTATAAGCTAAAAAACTGAAATTCCAAATAACTTCATGTACATTACAAAGGAAAACTTGGGGTCAAAGAGAGATAATTTGCCAAAGTTTACATAACAAGTAAGTGGCAGAGCTAGAATTTGAACCCCAATCTTGCCTTCATTTTCAGGGCTTTTCTGCTGAACTCTGTAATTGAATTAGGAAAGTACTTTTTGGAATTTACGAAGCACTAGAACACCCTGGAAAGTGTATTATGATGCAGATTCCTGGGACCCTCTTTCAGAGATTGGATTAAGTCCTTGCCAAACATAAGAATTTGCAATTATAACAAACCCCCTCCCATATGTTGCTGAGATTACCTGTCCATGGGCTACATTTTGAGTAGCAATGACAGCTGACTCCTTATACAGAGATGGGAGACAATAGTTAGAGAAACAGATACTTACATTCAAGAGACAGAATCCCTGGGAATGACTGAAAGCAGAAAGAGAAATTGATAATAATTATGGTTATAACAGTGATGATAAAAGCCAGTATTTCTATAGTCAGGCACTGTTTTAAGTGTTACATTATCTATTAGTTTTGATTTTCAAAAATACTTCATGAGGTAATTTTTAAAATGCTTCTCATATATGAGGAAACTGAGGCTTAAAGAAACTGATTCCTGTGGTTACACAGTCATTATATGTTAGAATTTGGAACATAAACTTACATTTGTTCCATTTCCAAACTCTGGTTCCATTTAATCACTGTATTTTATACTATTTCCATATTTACTATAGTGTCTAACTTTGGAACAATAGTTGTTTGATACTTAGTACAAAGCAAATACTTCAGGGAAAAAAAAGTGTCTGAAAGATCATCACTAATACCTTTCTCTACATAGGCTAAAATCTAACCTTGTATAGGGTCAGATAAGCCAAAATATGCATGACATTCCCCACACTTCAGTTTTGCCAATTTGAAGCCTGGTAATGCCTTGCAGATATGTCTTAAGAACTGAAGACATATGGAAATGGACTCAAATGAACAGGAGCAACGGCTGGTGTCAACAAAAATATCCAAGGAAATGAATGAAAATATCCATTCTACAGAGATAGAAGTGAAGGGAAGGGAAAAGGAAACATTAAACCAAGCCTTTTAAGTTCTTCAATTTTGATGTCTTTTTCCACACTGAATCTATCAGAATATAATCAATTTCCCAAGTATTTTGGACCCCTTTCTGTCTGCTCCAAAATCTAATGGCATTTGTGGTCTCAAGCCTGTTTTCATCCAGATTAGCTGCAGGAAGGCAATCATGTACAGAATACTTGGAAACCAACCAGAGGTAGAGCCGAGACTTAGTGGTGATTTGTCTTGCCTGATAATTTGAATTTTCCCAAGGACTAATTTCAGAACTTCATGACCCTGATGAATGCTTAAAAATAAAAAGTTTAAGGAGATACTGTGTGACCCACATGATGTTGAGGTGAAGTGATTAGCATATGTGCTCTTGTCTTATTTTACTTATTAGTGTATAACAGTTGTACATAACAGTGGGGTTCATTTTGACATATTCATAATGCATGTATAACTTAACTTTTTCCATTTCTATCACTAATACTTCCTCTTATCCTCCCGTCCTCTTTTCCCCATCTTCTTTCTCTACTCTACCAGTCTTCCTTTAATTAATTAATTAATTTAATTAGTGCATTATAGTTTTATATAAAATTAGAACAAATTGTGATGTACTTATTCATGCATGTAGCATAACTTAATTGCCCAGTTCTTTCCCTCCCTTACACCCTCCCCCGTGCTCCCCTGTTTTTATTCTACTGATCTGCTTTCTATTTTTGCAACATTCCTCTTTTTTATTTCTTCTTTCTCTCTACCTTCTTCATGTGAGAGAAAAGCTTCAACTCTTTGCTTTCTGAGTCTGCCTTATTTCACTTAGCCTGATGTTCTCCAGTTTCAACCATTTACCAGCAAATGACATAATTTAACTCTTGGCATTATGAAGATTTCTCAAAAGAATAGGAATGAAACCACCATATGATTTAGCTATTTCAATCCTTGGTATTTATCCAAACAATCTAAAATCATAATATTATGGTGATGCATGCCTACCAATGTTTACATCAGCATAATCCACAATACCCAAGTAATGGAACCAGCCTTGAGGCCCATCAATAGATGAACAGATGAAGAAAATTTGCTATCTATAACATAAGTGCCCTAAGGTATCTGAGGAACCTGGGGGTGTATAAAAGTATTTCCTACAAAGTGTTACTATTGCCCAAGTGGTCAGCCATGACATTTTGCAAGTTGGAACCAACCCTGGATACTGGCAGCATACATCTCCCAACATCAGGATCCCTGTGAAACTATCTGAGAGCAAAATTAGTAACAAAAGCCAACTCCAAATGAATATGATTTTCTCCTAAAAAGCCAACCCCTCTCCCTCCTTCCGCACACACTTTTTATGTTAGTGTTGACCCTAGTGTGTACTGAAGAGATCATGGCTCTGTCCTGAGAACTAGAACCAGGTCTGGGTGCCAAAAGTTGTTGTGCCAAAACCATCAGGTAGAAAATTGCATCCAGTAGGAAGAGAACAAACACTGTAATATTTGGAGTTGCCTTCACCTCTTTAAGAGAAAATGTGCCATAGGAGTATAAACAGTAGGATTCCAGGCAGATGCTATGACCCATACCTGTAATCTCAGAGACTCAGGAAGGTAAGCATTGCAAGTTCAAGGCTAGTCTGTGAAACTTAGCAAGACACTATCTCAAAATAAAATTAAACAAACAAATAATAGGATTACATTATTTATTTCAACTTTGCATCTTGACTCTTTCCAACAAGACTTAACATTTAGTAAAATATTATGGAAAATAAAACACTGAGGATAAAACATAACCAAGCCTTAATGAGAAAGGAAAAACTTTCATATTATCTGGTTGTTTGATATTAGCTGGGAATGTTATCTGAGTGTCTTTCTTATCTCTGAAAAATCAAATCATCATCCATTTTACAAATTTGTTAATAGGATTAAATTACAAAATAAATATGGAAAATTTAAAAAAAAAAAACAGATTCATTACTCTCATCTCCTCCCTCTGAAATGTATTAAGATTTCAACTAGCATATTGTACTCCATGGTGAAATCTCAACCTGAGAAGTCTTATTGAGTGTAAACCTTTCCAGAGACTCTCTCATGCATCTTCCTACTTTTCCATCTCAACTTCTTGTTCTCATTGGTGTCAGAGAGCCCCTTCTTGGGATGAGCCCTTTAGGTTCATGTGACTTTTCAAAAAGGCACTAGCCACTTCAGACTCATAGGACTTGTGTCTGCTGTTAGTTTAGCATGCACTGAAAAGTAAGTCACCTCATCCATATCTCTCACATACTGCATTTGTTTTCTCTTACTACTATAAAAAACTACCATAGATTTAGCAGCTTAAAGCAAAGTCGGTTTATCATCTCAGTCTGCAGGTCAGACTGGACTGAGTGGACTCTGCTGGTTTCCCTGCTGTAATTCCCATAGGATGAAATGAAAATGCTGAGAACACTGTAGAGTCTCTGGAAGAGCATCTGTTTCCAATCTCCTTCTAGTTGTTGGAAACTGAATTCCATATGTATTAGGACTGCGGTTCCCAGTCCTTGTGAACTGTTGGTGAAAGGTCATTCTTAGCGTTTAGAGGTCTCCATCTTTACAAGTGGTCACCTTTAAAGCCAGCAATAGCAGGGTTAGTTTTGTTCACTCTTCAAATCTCTCTACCTCATCTTTCCTCTGCTTCTTCTGAATATCTCTCTCATTCCAGTGGAGGTCCTTTTCTACATTTAAGGGCTCAAGTGATTAGATTGAGTCCATCCCAGAATCAAGGATAATCTCCCCATTTGAAGACTGGTAGGTTTAACTATAGTTGAAAAATCTCTCTAAACAAATGACATGATTGTATTTGACTGAATAACCAGGGGGAGAGTCTCGTGAGGGAGAGGGGATATCTTTTGAATTTGCAGACCACTCCAAGGCTTCCATTGCTTTCCTCATCCCAGTTTTGACAGAGCTGAAGAGCTCCTCATAATCTGTTCCCTTTCCTGCCATGAAGTAAAAGACCTGATAGCAACCTGCTCTGCCCTTTTCTTAAGGGAATGACTTGTTCATCTTGGTATGAAGGAGTAGGAAAAAGCACCTGTTTTTTAAATCCCTGCTATGGCACATGCTACCTAGAGAACTAAATCCATCCACATTACTTTCCCTCATCTGTACAGAACTTGAAGAATGAAATTATGTGACTTGATACAATGTGGATGCACATGGAGGAAATTATGTTAAGCAAAATAAACCAGTCACAGAAAGACAAATAGCACACAATCTCACTCATATGAGGAATCTGAAAGCAATTAAATGCAGAAGCAGAGAGTAGAACGGTGGTTATTAAAGGCTGAGAAGTGAAGGAGATGGGGTTGATGTGGGTCAAAGAGTACAAAGTTTCAGATGGGAAGAACAAGTGTCTTGATCTGTTGTATAGCATGGTGATGAGTTAAAAATAGTATATCTTACATTTAAAAATTATTAGGTATAAATTTCAAATGTGCTCAGTACAAAAAACACTAAATCTTTGAGGTGATGGATATGTTTATGAGTTTGATTTAATCATTCCATATAATATACATCTTTTATGACATTGCTTTTAACCCCATTATGATCTATCAATTTACAATAAAATTGAATCTAAAAAAGTCCCATATCTCAGGGCTGCCATGAAGATGGAATTATTGATATAATATAACATATACATAATATAATATAAAATAATATATCACTTCAGAAAATGTGGAGATATTTGTTAATGGTTTTGATTATTGTAGTGATTTAGAATAATTTGATATAAATAGCACACAACAGCCTTAGAATATATTAGTATGATAATAAGTGTAACAAAATATGAATCCTCAGACTTTCCCACTAACTCACACAAATCCATATGCACATGCACATGAGCACTCACATGTTGACACATCCCAAACAGAAAGAAACTTATCTACAGACTCCTCAATTTGGATGCTTCCTTGATCTCTCAGAAAGGCCTGAGCAATAGTTTATAATCTTATGTCTGGCATACTAGTGATACATGATTAGTCATAGACATGGCAAAAGTAGTTTGACTCCCACAAAATACATGAGCATTTACGTGCCTTTATAGCCAGTATGAAGAAAAGTCACATTCTGTAAAATTACCT
Organism: Marmota monax; assembly: GCF_021218885.2. Lineage (NCBI taxonomy): Eukaryota > Metazoa > Chordata > Mammalia > Rodentia > Sciuridae > Marmota > Marmota monax. The sequence continues at coordinate 2,462,870 of NW_026695236.1, read as the reverse complement.
ACAAAATTAATAGGGTCTTTGAGAAATCTAGGAATGGGCAGACCACTCAAAATCTAAGCAACTAGCAAAGGAGAGGCTGCTGATCTCAGAGATAACAGCCAAATACACACATGCACACACACACACACACACACAAATAATATTAACAGTGCAATAAGCACTTCTAAGGTAGATTATGTGGCAAAAAGCAAACAAAGAAGTTATAGTGTATGTATCATTTACCTATTTTTTGTACTTTTTGCCTATATTCTTTTTTTTATTTGTCCAGTTATACATGACAGCAGAATTCTCGTCGATTAATTGTACACAAATGGAGCACAATTTTTTACTTCTCTGGTTGTACACGGAGTCACACCATTCGTGCAGTCATATGTGTACTTAGGGTAGTGATGTCCATCTCATTTCACCATCTTTCCTATCCCCATGCTCCCTGCCTCTTCCTCCCTTTTGCTCAATCTAAAGTTCCTTCATTCATCCCATGCCCTCCCTCCATTATGGATCAGCGCCCATTTATCAGAGAAAACATTCACTTATCTATTGATGCATAACAAACCACCCTAAAATGTGGTAGTTTAAGACTCACCATTTATCATTTGCAGGATATCTGCAAGTCAGTGAGTATTTTCACCACCTGGGCCAGGTATGAACTCAGTTGTATTCACTCTTGAATCCATGATCAGTTAACTGGTCAACAGTGGCATGACTGACCTACAGATAAGTGAAATCTTCTCTGTTTCAGAGGATTTTTCATTCTTCAACAGGTTAACATGGGCTTGTTAATATAATGGTCACATCCTTCCAAGAGAACAAACTGGATTTTTCAAGGTCTCTTAAGGTCAAGGACCTGATACCTAACTATTACTATTGTTCCTGTTGATTGGCCAAAACAAGACGCAAGGCCATTCCAGATTCAAGGGATGTGGACTTCAGTTTATGATGGCATGAGTAGCAAAGTGCAGAAAAATATTGTAAAAGGTATAGATATAGGATAGAAGGTGATGAATAATTGTGTTCATTTTGTAACCAATAAAGCAGTAGGAAATAGGCCCAGTGTACTATATTATCTTTTCCCCCTCTGGATTCTGCTATGGCCTCTTGATGGTATAAAACACTAAGGAACTGGGAAAAAAGAATATCACATATGAAAAATGTTGCTATAACATTTTCCTGACATTATTTCTCTATTTATAATAACATATCAACATATCAACAGATTGGAAAACATATGTTGTAGCAGAACATACCACCAAAATTTGTAAATGATTTATTTGACTGAAAAAAAAGTACTTAGGGAAGTATCACGTTTGTCCACATATTAACAACTATCTCACTAATTCTCATTTCAGTGTTCCCTGGACATGGGAACAAATGGGTAAAATATATCTGTTGCAGAGTTTCTCAACCTCACCCTGTTAAGATTTGTTGTATAGTTGTTTTTTTTCTATGTATTGTAGGATGTTTAGTGACATCCTTGGCCTTTACACACTAACATCTCCGCCGCCACATTGTGACAACCAAAAATGTCTCCAGACACATCTAAATGTACCCTGGGAGCACAATCACCCCCAGTTGAGACTTACTGGGTTATAGAATCAGAAGTGCCAGAACCTATAGCCTATTGTAGCTTTGCCATAGCTATTCATCAATTTCAATATATCATGTAAACATCATCTGTTAATGTGTCACAATAAAGAAAAACTGAAGATCACTGTGCTTGAGAAAAGCAAACTATTTTTAGAAGACAGTGATAATTCTCCACTCTGGATATTGCCTTGCATAATGAGGGAACACTACACCCTGGCCTTTTCCCACACTATCACTCTTCAGTGATTACTGAACTGAGAAGAGAAATTGATCACACATTCTCAGCTTCTGTCCATTTATTTTTTTCCCTCGAGAGCAAACTGCTCACATGTTCTGCTCCACTGGGGAGGGATTGAGAAAGAGAAAATTAATACAAAGAACTGTTGTAATCTAGTGCATTGGTCAGGATAATTGGGATATGGATAGTGAAGTCAGTTTAGGAACAAAATTTATACAAAGTATCTGAGCATTTTGATATGCCCAAGGCCCATGACTTCAGTGACTTTTAGGAAACTGTAAGTGGTCTTCATAATTGTTTGGTTAATTTTGAATTTGTTTTTTTAATATAGGAAGATGGTGTAAGACCTAAGACAATCTGAAATACAATTTTGTCCATGATAGAATATTACAGGTAAAAGCAGCTTTATCACTGAGCAAGTCTTTTATATAAGCAACTAATTGTGCTCTGAGTTAAGGAAATAATTCAGGCCTGCTTGCTTTAAGGAAAAGAAAGTATTCAGCAAAGGTGTGAGTTGTGGGCCTCAGCAATTCAAAATATGATAAATCTCAGGCCTGAGAGAGGTGCACGCAAAGACCTTAAAAAAAAAAAGAAAGAAATTAAGATTTGGTTTAGGAAAGGTAGAAGGTGAGGGCACTCAGACTTACACAAAGGCATAGCAGCTCTACCCCAACCAGTGAAGGTATAGACTGCAGGGACCTCAACCAGGTAATGATGATTTCAGAAAATGTGTGTCAGGATTAATTTCCTATAAAAGAGAACCCCTCTCTGCCCTAAGAGGAATTTTTAGTTCTAAGAAATTTCATATCACATGACCATGGTAGACCAGATCTGTGTCACAAGATATAGCTCACACCCATTTACCACTGATAAATGACGAGGCAGGGCCCAAAGGAGAAGAGAAATTTCAATGGAGAGATTGCCATTGTACCAAATGAAAGGGAAGGACTTCTCTTTTATAACAGGGGCAACTACAAATTTAAATTTGCCAAAAAATCAGCAATGCTCCAGATGTCGCATGTAAGAAAGGAGATGATGTGCCTTAAAGATGTTCCTCTTTTTCACGTAGTCAGTAAATAATACCAAAATTAACCTCCCCATTGAGTTTATAAGACACAGGTCATAGATTTTGGACAAGTAACCAGATGACTGGCATTTTCTCTAGACTGAAATATCAATGCTCTCTTCTGTCTTTCCTCCTTCGTGTAAATTCTACCAAGTCCCTGTTTTAATCCTTGGTGACATTAAGTACATAATTTTATCTAGGATAATTTCTCCAAGGGCTGGGGATTGGATTATTTTCAAAATTTCTCAGGCATAGACCAGTATTTGATGATTTTATATCCTATTATCTTACCTCTTTGGGTTTTTCAAAAGAGAGGCACATGAGAGCATTGTGTTAAACAAATAAAACTTACTGGTCCTGAAAGATTTATAGCCATTCCAGTGGAAGACTGCCTGGGCTTCAGCTACAGAGAGAATGCTAACTCTGGACCAGTACAGATAGTTCCTCTGACTGAGATTAAGCTGGACATAAACTTGAAGAGGAAATTATGAAAGCTGAAATTTTTGATCCTCACATTTAATTTTATTAAATTTTAAAGTTTTTGAACTTTAATCTAAAAATAGATTTATATTTTAAACTTTATTTTCCACCCTGTTTTGATAAAAAAAAATTTAACGAAATTGACAACAATTTAATCTTGGCATTTTATTATTATGGTATTGGAATGTCATTATTTGATCTGTTTGAAGAATCTCTAATTGACTATCTTGGACAAAACAACTGAATTGATGGGAGTGGGAAATAATAGCCTTGAAATAAAATTATTAATGTGTTGTTTAAAATTATTAATTTTAAAGTCTTCTGAGGTCAAAGTTATATTATCCAATTGTGGTTCCAGAATGACATTCAAATAATTTGTGGTTAACATTTTGAAAATAACTTTATAACACTGAAAAAAATGAGTACCCTGAGAGATGGCAGATTAACATGCAGGAGGGAGACAATGATGACACAGGTTGGTCATCAGTTTTGTGGCTAAGTGAAATGCATGGAGAGAATAAAAAGCTATGAAATGGGAGGACTGAGGAATGTGCTTTCTCCACTTTTGCTGTTCCTTCCAGGTGCAGGAACTTTTATTAGTGTAACACTACTGACTTCTTTCTATCTCTCAAGCAACTTTTCCCAAAGAAAAGAAGGTGACTCTTTTTTTTTCCAATTTTTGAAGTTTATTCTAATTTGTTACATATAACAGCAGAATGCATTACAATTTATATTACACATATAGAGCATGATTTTTCACATCTCTGGTTGTACACAAAGTAGAGTTATACTATTTGTGTCTTCATATATGTACTTAGGGTAATATTGCCCATCTCATTCCACCATCTTTCCTATCCCCATAACCTCACCATTCCCTTCCCTCCCCTTTGATCTATCTAGTATTTGTCTAATCCTCCAATGATCCCCCCCAACCCCATCATGAATCAACATCCTTAAATCAGAGAAAACATTCAGCATTTGTTTTTTTGGGGATTGGCTAATTTCACTTAGCATTATGTTCTCCATTTACCTGCAAATGCCATGATTTTTATTCTTTTTATAATGCTGAGTTATATTCCATTTTGTATGTATACCACATTTTCCTTATCCATTCATCTACTGAAGGGCATCTATATTGGTTCCACAGTTTGGCTATTGTGAATTTTGCTGCTATGAACTTTGACATGGCTGTGTCCCTGTAGTATGTTGTTTTAAAGTCCTTATGGTATAGACTGAGGGATGGGATAGCTGGATAAAATGGTGGTTCCATTCCCGGTTTTCCAAGGTATCTCCATACTACTTTCTATATTGGCTGCACCAATTTGCAGTCCCACCAGCAGTGTATGAGAGTGCCTTTTTCCCCATATTCTCGCCAACATTTATTGTTGTTTGTATTCTTAATAGCTGCCATTCTGACTGGAGTGAGATGAAATCTTAGAGTAGTCTTGATTTGCATTTCTCTAATTGCTAGAGATATTGAACATTTATTGTAAAACTAAGGGGCCATAAAATGAGTGATCTCATCTCAATTTCTTCCTTTCTCTTTAAAGAATGATCTTGTCTTCAGAAATCATGTGTTCTTGATTGTTCAGTCTTTCGATAGACATAAGAAAAGTCCTATAGGGGACTGTGTATATACTGAACATTACCTTTAGCAGTTCAGCTGTGCCTCTCACAACTAGTTGGATAACTCTTTTTATTCTGAGGTTCTTTACTGAAAACACATTTGCCTACAAAATAAAACTGTACTCTCCAACATATACTTCCTCAATAATAAAGTTGATATATGACTTCTCATTTGCTTAATTTAACTTATTTTTCAAACCGTGTAGAACTTTTAAAAAATAGAAAGGATGCTACTTATCATGCCTTTTTAATTCCCCAAAAGCTGACATTATTTTTTCTTTTCTTTTCTTTTTTCTTTTTTTTCCAGTTGAACTTTTCATTTTTCTCTTGTTTTAAATTTGGTTCCCAGATGCTTTTTGTTTTTAGTCATTTCATATCCCAACAGTAATGGTATAAAATGTCATATATCAGAGACTATTAAATATTCCCAAATCCATTATCATTTTTTCTTCTTAGGATTAAAGCACTTAAGGTTTTAGGGGGCACTTCACATCCAGCTAGTGACTACTTTTTCCAGTCCTCCTTTATTCTAGGTCTTGCACTGACTAAATAATGGCTAAGGAGATGTGAGAAGAGGTAATATGAACCCTTCTAAGGCATGTCCCTAGAAAGATACAGTTTACCATGAACATTTTCTTTCCTTTTTTCCATAGGTAGAACACAGAAATAGTTGTGGTAATTCAGAGTTGAGCATGTGCATGTAGACAACACTTTCAGCAAAATTACTCTACATTGCAGTGTATGAGGAGATGAGCAGCTTGTACCATAGTGGAATTCAAAATAGCACTTTATTTAGAAAAAAAAAAAAAAACAGCTAAGAAAAATAACCAGTTGGACAAAGAAGTCTGTTTAGGTATGTAATTGTTTTACATACTAGTGTCAGTTCCTTATCTCATTGCAGACCAATGACAGAGTTGATTGACTCTGTTTTGAACAGAATTGCTTAAGAAGATGGCATCATGATACAAGCAAAGAAATCTAAGCCCTTTGAAGAATGTATGAAGTAAAGCCACCTTATCCCTGGAGAATACAGGTAGCTAGGATGCATTCTCTTGTTTGACTCTCTGTTATTTAGTCTGAATGAAGTATAAAATTATATTATAAAAACAAAAAAATCATAATATTAACTTATTATTACTGTAGTAATGTAACTTCATTATTATAGCTAGATATTATTAAAGTAATGCTAGAAACAAAATACAAAGTCTAGGTAATTAAGCAGAAATAACTTCATAATGTTTTTAATTCATGGATCAAGTTTTATTTTTTCAATTATCAAAATTTTGGAAGATCTCAAAGCCCAAGCCAAAATAATGCAACCTGTAGCTCAAGGAGCACAGAAGATAGACCCCAGCTACAATTTATCAGATCTGTGATAGGAAATTAAATTTACGCAAAATAGACTATAATTTTAGTATGGAACAGATGCACATCTAAGGCACAGTTTACACTCCATGCTTAGTTTTCTGTTTCTGTAACTACTCCTATTACTTAGCACAATCCAGTAGAAAGGTGACTAATTCTAGAATTGGAGATTTTATTTTTCTTTCTGTGGTGACACTACAGAAAACCTGGGGATTTTTTAGCTCATATGCACCCATAACCAGAGAAGCTGTTGACATGGGGTTCAAGATACAAGTGGTCAGTCCCTGTAAAAACCTACATAAGTGAGATCCAAATGAGCAAGGGGCTCAAGGTACAACAGGAAGAGTGAATGTTTCCAGGCTAAGTAAAGTAGAATCAAGAGATTCAATGTTATAAAACTGACAGGGAAATTGCAGGCAAAATAGATTCATACAGAGAAGAGGCCTGAGAATCAGAAATGGAGCTAGGACTATGATAGAGTGAATATGGTGCTCATTTAAGGAGAAAAACTAAAGAATGTCAATAACCAATAACCAAAAGTGTCAATAACCAAGATAAAAAACATTTTGGTAGAGTATTTTAAAAATTAAAATGCAAAATCTCCATGGTGTATGAAACAACAAAAATTTAAATAAAGAGAAAAACTAGCTAAGAAAAATAATCAATTGGACAAAGCAGTGTACTTAATTAAGTTTGTAATTGTTTTACATTATATTACATCTGTACTTGTACATCCTATTTAACTTGCCTCACCTTAATCCTGGCCCTGTTTAGAATTCTAATATTTTGTTCATTGTGGAATTAAAAAAGTCTTAAAACTAAGTGTATTAATATTTTCTTTGTTGAAAAATGTTGCAGCTGAATGTGGTGGTGCATGCCGATAAGCCCATGGACTTAGTGGGTTGAGGCAGGAGAATTGCAAGTTCAAGGCCAGCCTAGATAATTTAACAAGACTCCATGTCAAAATAAAAAAAAACAAAAAGAACTAGAGATATGTAACTCAGTAGTAGGCAGTCCCTGGTTTCAATGCCCAGAACGGGGAAAAAAAAAGTATTAAAACACTAGCTATCTTGGTTATTTTGTTTATTGATGGTTTCATATTATTTGTGTATGAGTGCTTCACTCATCTTATCAAGTCCCAGCCCTGGAGAAGAAGGTCTAAATTCCTACCTTAGCTGAGAATAGACTTGCAACATTATTGTAGAAAAGCCATTTTTTAAAATCAATTCTGTAAAATGGAAGACTTAGACTTGATGATGTCAATATATCTTCCACCTCTGACAGTCTCCCAGTGATCTGGGAAAGGGACTGGGATGAAGGAGACAATAGGATGGATAGCTGAGGCATTAGATAGACATCTATGCTAAGTCAGGACTTTCAGAAGAAGCATGACACTGATAGGTGAAGAGTTAGGGAGACAACATCTGACTCTAGATGTCACCACTGAGTTCCTTGTATTCCATACTTTGATTATTCCTTTTCCTCTTGGATGCTGAAACAAACATTTAAAGAATCCTGCCATGAGATGGTAAGGCACAGAATGAATCCCTGAGAAGCAGCTAATGTCACTTTTGAGCCTCAGCGTTTGAAATACAAACAGAATACCCAAGTGCGGGAAGTCATGACTGCTCTCAGATGGGTGGTAAAAAGGCTCATTGTACATCTAGGGCCACATTCAGCGGGGTGGTCCTCAATGTTGTGCATCTATTTCTCACTCCAGTGATGATTCTTGCCTGGTTATCAGTTTGGTTTTTCAGCTGACTAGATTTCAAGCTATTGAAAAGCAATAAGGGAGCAAGGACATGTCTCAGAGCTAAGCTATAGTGGATTTAATTGGCTATGGGATGCTCCAGCTGAGAGGAGAGAGGCAGGCAGGGCAGTCCCAGAATGCTGATCTGTTGATGTAGCTGTAATGAGGCAGGAAGAGCATTGCTTCAAGGGTGTTTCCAGATGGGCCTATTTTGTTGAAATAAAGTTAGGAAAAGCAGAAAAGCCCTGCAAATTGTGTTTTCATGTTTGGAAATGACAGACCTTCCTTGACTATTTCTGCAAAGTACAGGGGGTCCTGGACCAATGTCCAACTCAAAATGTCCCGGGACAGTGATCTTAGTCCCTATTGCACCGGCTCACTTTTTGTTCTTGCTATTTCCATTCTTGCCTTGATGACTAGGTAACACAGACACAAGGTGTTTGCATAAATAAGATCATTGGAAACTAATGGTTCCTTCTGTTTCAGTTCTATAGAAAGAGTTTGAAGGGCAAGAGACATTGGAGTAAGACACAGATGAAACCAAGTTCTCATATTTGAAGGCAGGGAGGTGGGAGCATTATGTTCCTGGAGGATTGATTTTAAATACATTTTTAAAGGCTGTCCTTTCAGTGCATCCTCAATCTCTGTCTCACAGCTATTCACTCTACTCAAATGTAATAATATAGTTGTTCTTCAGTGTTGTAGACTGAATACACATTTGTTGCTATGACTTCTTTAAATCCCACTAAAATATCTGAAAACGGTTTTTAAAAAGCTATTTAAAAAGGAGACAGGATGGTGGAATGTGATGGACATCATTATCCAAAGTACATGTATGTATGAAGACACAAATTGGGTGTCAACATACTTTATATACAAAGATATGAAAAATTGTGCTCTACATGTGTAATAAGAATTGTAATGCATTCTGCTGTTGTGTATTTAAAAATTAATTAAATTAAAAAAATAAAAAGGAGACAACTTGCCACTTGAGCTGACCTCATAATTTTGGCAAATGAATGTAGACAGATGAATAATTACTGACATAGTATCAAAAGAAGTCTGAAATTTTCCTCAGAGGAAGTCTAATATGAAATATGCTTCACATCTCAGAGTGATGAATTTCTTGGAAAAAGAAAGAACCAGTTAACTCTGATGGCTGAGTATAGGCTAGAGTTAAAAACAAAGGCATTGGTTTAGAATATTTATAAGGTGTTTCTACACTCCAACCCTCCTCCTCTAGCCCACAGAGCAAGAGGACTACATTTTGTTTGCCTTTGTCAAAAATACTGTATTTGTGCTCTGGAAAATTCAAACCCAAGAGGATCTTCCAGTGGCAGCTGGTTGTGGAGGTGAAACAGTATGGAAAATGAAGGAAATGAGTGAAAGTGCATGTTCAGGCAATAGAGAAAACCCTACTCTTATCTCAGTCACTTCCCAGAAAGCAGCATCCAGGCTTACAATCCCCTACATGAGGTATCAGGTATGGCAAAGGCTAAGCTGCATATACTGAGACTAAAACATAGCGGCATCAATAAGACAGTAGCTGGTGTTTCTCCCTACATTAAAATATTTAAGGAATTCCTCTCTGAGATAACTAATCAGTGAACAAAAATATACCTTTACTTAATGACATCTGGAGGATCCCCAAAGCAGTAGTTCAATCAACCACTTTCAGGTGAGTAACATCATCGAACACCTTCCACCCTTGCAAAGAGCTGTCCAAACAAATTTTTGAATGGTTCTTACCTATATAGTTGAGGTAGCCTGTTAACATGAGTCAAAAAACAAAATAATTTATGAAGGAAAAAAATTCCAAGAAAGGAAAGAAAATGTAGGAAACAAAATAAACAAGTAATCAAATGGCAATACCTCCAAGGAAATGGGAGAACATATTTTATCCATTAAAGAATAAAAACTGTGGTATTTATCAGAAATAAAATACAAACTTTAGTTCTCTACCTTTTTGCCCTGAAAGAGTATATAACTTGCCCATCTGATGTAAATAACTATGAAATTGGACAAAACACATAGAGTGATTGTTTTTAGCAACTGAACCATACACAGCCCAGTCTTGTAATTATTGAAATAAGACTCAAAAGTTTGTGTTCTCCCTTCAATACCTTCCTAAAGACTAGTCACACATGTGAAGGACATGTAAGTCCCAGAAGAGAGGAATGGTGGTGGGGAGACCAAAACAAAAGTACCGAAAATCATTCAATGATGAAATAAATCAGAGAACCTAAGAAGACTGAAATGAAACACCATGTGAGCCCCTTGCTCATACAGCTGAGACCTCAGGAAGACTCCACAATAATTATTTCACCACACTCTAATTTAGGGGATTTTTCCCTAAGACAAAAATATTAAAAACACACTCTCACGCAAAGAACAAACCCAAGCTTGACATAATTAATAAAATACAAAAAAAAAAAACACTTTGCAGACATCATGATTCAGTATTACTGCAATGCATCCTCAACAGTACTCAATTATATATATATTATATATATATATAATATATAAATATATATATAATATATAAATACATTTTATATATATAATTATATATAAATACATATTATAACATAAATATGTATTATATATAAATACATATTACATGTATATATACATATATACATATATTCTCTAGATGGTCAAAGAAGCAGGCAAAAAAAAGTATATGGAAATAAATATCAAGATGATCCAATTATTAGAATTAGCAGAGAATACTTTTAAACAAGCTATTGTAAATATCTCAAGGGCATAAAGGGGGTGTAATGAAAGAACACATGGAGGAGCTCAACAGAAAAAGAGAGACTGAAATTTAAAAAGAGCCAAGTGGAAATTGGGCTTGAACATTGGATATTGCCAAGTAGAGGGATAAGCAATAGAAATTGTTGGGAATTACGTATTAATTTCTAAATTATTAGAAATTATTCTTTGTTCTAAATTATTAGAAATTATTTCACTTATTTCTATTACTTTAGAAATGATACAATGTTAAGAAAGAGAAAAAAAAATATTTCAAAATTAGCAACTTCAGTGCCTTGTGAGGTATAAAACCTAGTCTAACACATTATATAAAAGGCATCCAGGAGAAATGAGAGAAGGAATAGCTCAGAAAAATAATGTTTTAAAAAATAATACCTGAATTTTTCCCAACACTTAAAAAATTGTTAAATCTGCACAACCAAGAACCTCATAAAATTCCTAGTAACAAAATACCAAATGAAACATGCTAGGATATTAAAGTCAAACTGCTGAAAACCAAACCTAAAGAGAAAACTCTTAGAGGCAGCTAAAGAAATAAAGACATATTACCTCAGAGAGAAACTATTATATAAACCACAGGTGCCTTATCAGAAACAATAGTGAATAAAGAAAAAGAATTAACATCTTAAAGATGCTCAGAGGAAAAAAAATCCCTTTTGTTTAAATGTACATGTTTCCTTGGACTTTCAGAACAGATTACCACAAATTGGGATGCTTGACAAATCAGAACTTTATTCTCATACCACTATGACAGCTATAAGTCAAAACGGAAGACATTGATTGGCAAGGTTGTTCCTTCTGAAGGTCGTCAGGCAGCTAGCTATTCCACGCTTTCTCTCACCTTCTGGAGATGGCTAGCAACCCTTGGCTCTCCTCAGCTTGCAGACACATCCTCCATTTTCTGCTTTCATCCTCCCATGGTGTTCTCCTCTGTTTCTCTGTCCCCCCCCCCCCCACACACTCTTTGAAAAAGAACATCAGTCCTAGGATTTAGGGCCTTTCTGAAACCCAGGATATTTTCATCTCAACATATCCAATTAATTCCTCCAAAGAAATTATTTCCAAATAAGGTCAGTTCCTGAGGTTCAGATGAGATACATTTGGGGGTGGGGGAATTCTATTCAATTCATGACAACCCTTAATTCTATATACAGGTGAAATATTTTTCAAAGATTTAGGCAAATTAGCCGGGGGGTGGGGGTGCACAACTGTAATCCCAGCGGCTTGGGAGGTTGAGGCAGGAGTATTTTGAGTTTAAAGCCAGGCTCAGCAATGGCAAGACACCAAGCAACTCAGTGAAACCCTGTCTCTAATAAAATATGAAAAAGGGCTGAGGATGTGGCTCAGTGGTTGAGTGACCTTGAGTTCAATACCTGGCAAATTAAAGACTATTTTATGCAAGAAAACCAGAGATTTTTTTTTTTTGCCAGCGTATTTACACTATGAGGAGTAGTAAAGATGGGTAAAATGGTAAATATGTGGGTAACTATAGGACTATTTTTTACTTCTTTTACTCTTTAATTATAATTGACTGCTTAATAAACATTTTACTGTGAGGTTGATAATGTGCAGAAATAAAATACATGACTAAAAAATACAGAGTAAATAATTATTGAAGATCCCTATTTTTTCTTGAGTTATTAATATTAAATATTCTTTACGAAATAAAGAATGTGTTATAATTCCTAAAGTAATGAACAAAAATAAGATGGATAGCAAAAAACAAAATAGATCCTCAAAAATTTAATGAAGTTTATACATCTGTATAAAGGAAAAAAATTAAAAACAAGATGCTGGTAACATCAGTAATTAAGAAAGGGCATTTCACTAGAAGTTACAATGATATTGAAAATATAAAAGCATTACAAACATGGTAAAAGCAATTAACAACTTACATAAAATTAATTGGTTCTTTGAAAAATGTATATTAAAATTGAGACAAAGAGAAAATAGACTGAATAACTTTGTTTATGTGAAAGAAATAGAATTCACAAACAAAAACATTTCCCCAAGCAAAATTCTAGTGCCATAAGTAAGTACAATATTTAAAGAAGAAAACCAACACCGAGTATATCCAAAACATTTCAGAGAATAAAGAAACTAGTAAAAGGTTTAGGTTTCTACTCATTTTACCAAACCAGTCATATCTTGCTTTATCAGTGATAAATATGCTGATAAAACATCCCATATAAAGCCTCATATACACATGACAAAAATTTGCAGACACATCCTTCCTGAATATCAATGAAAAAAGTCTTTATTAAAATAGCAAGTTGATTACAGGCATTTGTTTAAAAAAGAATGATACATCATGACCAGATAGGATTTATTCTTAGAATGCAAGTTTTATAAACCATTTGGAAATCATTCAACATAATTTATCACAGCAGATTAAAGGAGAACAACATGACCTTGCAAAAAATATTATGAAGTCAGTGCTGGTTCACTAGAAAAATATCTCAGAAAACTAGAAATACTGCAAAGTTTTGGGGTATGATAAAACACAGCTATGAAAAACTTACATGGAACATCACACTTCTGATAAGTGTTTCAATGGTGAAATATCGAGCTCTATCCATCTATGATCAAGAAAAGAGCAAGAACTGTCAGCACTTATCCCTTCTAATCCAGTATTTGAAGGTCCTAGTTACTGCATAACAGAAGAAATAAATAGATAAAAAGCATAAAAATTGAACAAAAATAAGCAAAATTGTCTTTGTTCACACATGGCAAAATTATTTACATAGAAATTGCTAAGTAGACTCAAAGGGAAAAAGAAACTGAGAAGTGAATTTAGTAATATCTCAGAATAAAAGGTTTGTCTACAAAAATTCATTTCATTTCTATATTGTGCAACAAAAATTGGAAAAATAAATTTTATAAATTTTCATTCCAAACATGATCATAAACATTAAACCTGAAGGGGTTAAATAAATAAAGCAAAAATATGGAAGACCTTTGGAGAAAATATTAAAGTAGACCAACATAGATAAAGATGTATACAATTTTCATGGATTAAAAGACTCAATTTTGTTAAAATGTCAGTTTTTCTCAAGTTAATTCTTGGATTTAATGCAGACCTAAACAACTCCCAGCAAGCTTTGTTCTCATTTTTAAAGAAATACATAATTCAATTACAAAAAATTTGGTCAAAATGCAAAGAACTCCAAATAACCAAAATATTATTGGAAAATAAGAATAAACTTTTTGAAATCACACTACTTGATCACAGGGATTACTGCAAAGATATTGTAATGAAGATAGGGAACATGACACCAGGTGAACTTACAGATTGGAGGAACTAAAGGAGAAAGTACAGAAATAGACACGCACACATACATTCAATCAATTTTCAATAAAGATCACATAGCCATTCAATGGAGGAAATAAAAATAATTTTTAAAAATGCTACTTCAGAGGCTGGGGTCATATAGTTCAGTGGTACAACGCTTGCCTCACATGTGTGAAATACTGTGTGATTCTCATGCACCACATATAAAATAAATTAAAAAATAAAGGTCCATCAACAACTAAAAAAATTTTCTTTAAAAAATGCTACTACAACTGGAAATCCGTATTAAACATAAATAAGTCTCAGGGCTGGGCTGGGACTCAGTGTTAGAGTGCTTGTCTAGCATGTGTGAGGCACTGGATTTGATCCTAGCAACATATAAAAACAAATAAATAAAATAAAGGATTGTGTCCATCTACAATAAAAAATTTTAAATAAATAAGTAAATAAGGCTTGCTTTTCATGCCATACACAGAACTTAATTTTATGATACTTGTCATTATATCACAAAAATTAATGTAAGTACTGTAATTTATGAAGCATATAGATGAAATCTTAGGAGAATATCTGCAATTTTGCTCTAGGCAAAAGTGTCTTAGTGCAAAAAGGTTATGTCTCTGCAAAAATTTTGGTTTATCAAAGATATTGTTAACAATGGAAAAGCAATTCACAGACTGAGAGAAAGCATTTGCAATATACATATTTCAAAAAAAAGATTTATTTGTATGCAAAACATAAACAATTTCTACAAATCAATAGTATAATAGGTAAGCATAAGTTTTAGAAGTTACTTCATCAAACAACATACACAGATGGTCAAAAAGCACATAAAAGAACTCTCATTGTTAGTTATTAGACAAATACAAAATGAAATGATAGGATACCACTTCAGAATGACTAGATATGCTAAAAATAAAAAACTGACAGCATCATGTATTGGCAAGAATATGTAACAGGAAGACTTTTTATGCATTGCTGGTGAAAGTGTAAAAAATACAACTTCTTTAGAAAACTTCAGCAATTCCTTTTAGGATAAATATATTCCTAACTCAACAAGCCAGCAATTCTACTTCTAGATATATATATATATATATATATATATATATATATATATATATATCCATTAAGCATACATACAATATTGCTTATAGAAGAAGTTCTGCTTATAATGACCAAGAGCTAAGCATGGGGGTGGAAACTCAAATTCTATCGAGTAAAAAAATGTAGATAACTCATATTATTTTTATATAACGGAATGCTACTAGGCAATAGAAACAAATGAACAAATATATATGCAACAGTATAGATGATCAAAAAAATGTTGAATGAAATAATTCAGATACAAAAGGATCCTAAGGTATGATTCTGAGTATATAAATTTCAAATACAAACTAATCTATGATGAGGTAGGTCAGACAAGTGGTAAAATATATAGGTAGAGAATGGCAGGAGGACCCAGAGAAACTTAAGAGAGAGAAAATTCTATATTTTGATCAGGTCACAGGCACACATAATTGTCTAATGTCACAAAATTATACACTCTATACCCATATTTACTTATGCAAATGCTTTCTATTTTTTTTAAAATTAGGTTCTATTATATTATTAACCATAAAAAGGAAAAAAGAGAGCCTTGAAAATTAAATATATTATAGCTAAAAAAGAAATTTGACAGAAAATTGAAATGATAATGAGGAGTATTAGCTCAGAAGAGAACAAATTAATGACATAAAAAGCAGAAGATAGAACAAGAGAATTAGAACAATGGTTCTGAAAGGGCACCTAGCAACATCAACCCTTGAACTTTGTAGGGGGAAAATATCTCAAGCATCATCTCAAACAATCAGACTCTGACAGTGGGGCCAGAAATCTATGCACAAAAAAACCTCCAGATGATTCTAACTCATGCTAAAGCTTGAAAAATGCAATTAGAGGTTGAATCCATGATAGCTATCATCATTCTATAAAATGGAGAGAGGGATTATTGGGAAGAGAATTATCAAAGAATGCCATGATTATTTCTGAGTAAACAAATTCACAGAATCTCAAACAAACAAACAAAAAAAATTGCAGTAAAAAAAAATGTCCAAAATCCACTCTAACTTTCTGTCACTGTGACCAAACTACCTGAACAAGAACAACTTAGAAGAGGAAAAGTTTATTTGGTGGTTCACAGTTTGAGATTCAGTCCATAGTCGACCAACTCCATTTCTTTTGACCTGAAAAGAGGCAGAATATCATGGCAGAAGGGTACAGTGGAAGATAGCTGAGAAGCAGAGAAAGAAATATTGAGGTGCCAAGGACAAAATATAAAGCCAAAGGCATGCCTCACTAGCCTACAGTTACTCCATGGTACAGTAGTCCTTTCAAATTATTGAGTAGCAATTTCTCAAATCATTAATCCATCAAATGGATTAACCTACTGGTTAAGTCACAGTACTCATAATCTAATAATTTCATCTCTGAATATTCCTGCATTGTCTCAGATATGAGCATTCAGAGGACACCGCATATTCAAACCATAAGGCATTTCATCATGGATATCTGAGCACTGACTATGAAGGAAATCTACACAACCTTCCAGAGAGAAGAATCAAGCCATAAGCACTAGAACTAACATTAGGTGGTTTAATATTCTTAATATCAACACCAAAAGTTTGAAAGAAATGGAACAATATTTTAAAATTCTGAGAAAAGTATTTCCAACCTATGATTCTATACTTTCACCAACAAAAAAATCAAGCATAAAGCTGAAATAAAGATATTATTGTTCTGTCCCAGAAATTTTGCCTTTTTTTCCTCTTTCTCATTGTTATTAGAAGATATACCACTCTGAACAAGGAAGTAAGCTGACAGAATGGAAAATATTAGATCAAAAAATTAAGAGATCAATGGCTGGGGAGTGCCTGCCTCACACATGTGAGGTACTGGGTTCGATTTTCATAACCACATAAAAAAATAAATAAGTAAAGATATTGTGTCCATGTTCAATTAAAGAAAATATTTTTAAAAAATTAAGAGATCAAGAGAGAAGACAGAAAATCCTCAGGAATTTTGGAGAGAAATTCCAGGGTAAGCATATAAATTCTGTGGGAGGCCTAGACAGCAATTGATCCAGATTATAGCATAAGAAAGAGGATTCCAGAAAAAGGTACTTGATGAGTTTGCTAATATGAGAATAGGACTGAATGGAATTTTGTTTTGTTTTGTTTTGTTTTTGTGTGTGTGTGATTCTATTGAAGTACTTGAGAAAAATTAATAATGGAGATAAAAATACTAAGGAAATAAAACAACTAGGCAACTGTCAATTCTATGTAAAAAGTAAAAAAGTTGTGAGAAAGGAAATGAGATCAGACAGTAGAGAAGATCCATTCAATCCATTTCCCTCACTAATAAATGATAGGACCAAGGGCTTGCAAGGAGTAGTACTAACCTAATGTTGTAAAAAGTAGGGTAGGGTTAGATGAGGACCAAAATCAAATCTCTGGTCTCTCAAATTGATGCAGTCACCAACACACCTGTGAGGGTGCCAAAATAGCAATGAGATCAGTTCTTTGTGGTGTATTGTCACTTATACCTTTTGGACCACAGTAGAGCATTTTGTTTGTGCCTTTCATGTATATAGCACTTAACTTGCCTTATGCTACCCCACATACCTGACAGTATCTCTCTTTGTTGGGTCAGGGTGATAGCGAACAATGTGCTTTGTTCAAAACAGACAAAAATAATATTTGTTGAATTGAAATGAACTCGATTATTTTTTTTCTCATAAAAGCCCAGAGCAGTGGTGAGATGATGAGATTGAAAGTCAGCTAGGTTTGGCAATTTGGACTCAATGAGGATTCCGAGTTAGAATCATGAAGAAAGCGAACTTCTGTCTTCAAGGGGTAACTTTTTATTTTGGTTCAGTGATTCACAAATCACTTTTATACTCATTATGCTGTTTAATTCTTACAGAAACCCTACATAGTACTGAAATTCCTGTTTTATAAATGAAAAAAATTCACACACACAGAAAAAATGTGGCTTGTCCAAATTCTAAGGCAGGGTTTAAGGCCAGGTATTCAGGATCCTAGCCTTTTACCTTTCTCATGGTGCCCACTGTGTGCAAGCTCCCCTCCTTTAGCATCTCCCTTTTCCTACCTACCCCCTACACACTGAACCTTCTCTAATGTCAGCACTTACTCTCCTTGTCTGGAATCTCTCCAAGAGCACCCAGCATCAGCTATTAACCCCTTTACCTTCACTTTCATTGCAGCTCATCTTCTGGAATTGATTTATTAAGAAAAATTTTAGATAAAAAAAAAGTAAGAATATGGCAGGACTAGTCTTGACAACCTTTTTCAGAGAGATGTTGGTAGTCTCATAGGCTATTCTGGATGTTAGAAAATATTAAAGGACCCTGTGATTCTGTTTTACCTCCATAAATTTTAACTGGAATAAAATAAAGTTCCCACTTCACATGTATAAAACATCACTAATTTTTTTTCCATTTGACGACTATGTATGGAGCACTAATTATATGTGAAGCACATTGCCAGATGCAAAAATTGCCAGGTGGCAGAGGATGGCATCCCTCCTTTCACAAAAAATTTTCAGTCTCATTTAGTCTAATCTTTAAAATGGGTCCATCTCTACAAAGTAGATATTCTTATTGCCATTTTTCAGGTTCAAAATCTGAGTTTTGAGGTGGTAAAGACATGCTTCAAGTAGTATAAATAATAAATAAATGGTATAATTCAGGTTCATGCCCAGGTGTGTCTTACTCAAAACCATGTCCTTTTTAAGGCATGATTTTTTTTTCTTTTAAATATATAATCATCTCAAAAAGATGACTCAACAGCAAGCTTTCCAGAAAATTTTAGGTAAATAAAAGTAAGAATATGGCAGGACTAGTCTTGATAATTATACTTACCACCTTGACCTGTGCCTTCTAGGTACTTTCCCAGGTCTTTTATATACATTGTGTCAGTTAGTCCCTCAAGATACCCTTAGAGTATAAGTCTATAGTTCTTCTTTACAGATGATTAAGCCAAGTTTCAGAAGGATTCAGCATTTTTTCTCAAAGTCATTGGGTAACCAGCAGAGTTGGTACTCAGATGAAAGCCTGTTCAACTCCAGATCTTTCATTCTTAACCACTGAGACACACTGCCTCTTGAGCAGGAGATTTTGTTTTTGACTTTTGCCCCCAGGCAGTTTTAGTTCTACTTGAACAGGACAAAAGTAGCATGGAACACACACATCCTCCCTTAGGTGTCTCAAACAGTGTGAAGTTCACCTGAGAGGGGGATATCACTGACTTGGAAGCAGGAGATTCCCACCCTAATCCTGGCCTGCCATTAGTTAGGTTCAGTCATTAGTCAATTCACATTTCCTCCCTGGGCCTCATCAGATTCCTAATCTAGTCACCAGGCAGTCTGCTGAAGTTGAGGAGAAACCTTTAGACTATGACCTACTGGTTTGTAAAGCTGGTGATCGCCTAGTCTCCAGGAGCTCCACTCCTCAACCAGAGAAGGTATAAAAAGAGCAACTGTATTGTTGGGGTCCTTGCTAAGGGGTGCAATTTAAGTATCAATATCAGGAGGTAAGTCCTGCAAACAAGAGAAGCCACAGTTTGGAAGGGAAGAGACTCGGACAAAGATTACTAGTAACTAACAGGTGGGGGGGGGGAGGTTGTGGGAACCAAGCTTGGTACCATATGTATGAGACTTATTGAATTCCATTTTTCTGGTGAAGTTTCTGTTAAAAATAATGTTTTTAAGCTTGGAAAGCTAGCATGCCTGGTAGTATGTTTTTCTGCATTCTGGGTGGGGCCCAGAGTGAGGAAAAATTAACAAGACCCCCAAAAGTAATCTGCAATGCCTTCACCTTGTGGACAGACCCTGATACAGAAATTACATGCTCTACAAATCACAGTCAGCCAGGTGAGACTCCTTTGTATTGAGGAAAAGGATTATTCCTCAGCAATGTTTAGTCAAACTCCTGCACTCCAATGCCTGTCCTTCCTTAGTGTTCCAGTGGTTATTGGAAGAAGCAAGTTGAATCTGATTATAGTGGAATTTTTCTACAATGCCATTGAAAGAATCCAATTTTTTTCTCAATTCCAAAGGGATTCTCTATATTCAATATGCACAATTGAACAATAACTTCAAAGGATCAAGTACTCTGAAGGACAAATATTTTATTTTGAAAGAAAGATCCTGAACTCTCCAAACATACACACATTTCAAAGTACTTAGGGATTCAGTTGCAAAGTAAGGTGCATGTCCCCTACTCTTATTCTTACTGTTCTTTTTAGTTCTGACATCCTGTAGGTCCTTTAATACTTCCGAATTCTCTGACAGCCTATAGGTAATAAGATAACCCAGAGGGGAAACTTGAATATTTAGCTAATCTCAGAATATCAATTAAGAATAAGGATAGAAAATTGGAACTAAGAAATTACAGCCTTGATACTAATTGTCCTTGCTTATCTATCCAAAGCAGCCCTGAGAAAAGCATACCTTATTTGCCTTACTTCATTAATTTATTTTGTTTAGAGCAAGTACATGTTCAACAGAACAAAAACAAATGTTGGTTTATTTTCTACTAATAACATCCAAGGATGTGACTTCATGATTGCATTTTTGTTTTGTTTTGTATTATTTTTGCTCTTTTTAAGCTTTTAGAATGACTGGAACAAAAGAAAAAAAACCCATTGAGAATGGCTAACAGCGTGAAAAACAATGCTGAGATTTTGTTCTACCTGATTCAAAACTGAAGATTGGTGGATTTATGACTGCCTGCAAAATGCTGCAGTGAAATACTAAAAACCCAGAACAATTATGATGAGAAACTGTGAAATCAAAGAGTGACTCACCAGTAGGTGCTAGGCCCAGATGAATATAAAGAAAAAATGCATGGACTGAGTCCTACACTCCAGAAGCCTCTGGAGTTTATGTTTTAACAATGAGGATCTTGTGTATTAACCTTGGTCTGCAAAACCCTGGGATGAAATAAATTCACTGCTTTTCAAGGTCAGGCAATAAAAACTTGATCAAAAACACATATTGAGATTAAAATCAATAAGGCAGGCAAAGGGCACATGACAGTGCCCTCTCCATATTAACACATACTTTGTACTTTTGCTTTATAAATAATACCAGACTAGCAGTAGTAGTAGCAGTAAAAGTAGTCATATTAGAAGTGGAGAATGGAACAAAAGGGTTTTTTTCATTCATAGTTAACTACAGATAAAAGACAAATGCACACTAGATAGAGACAGTATCCTCTCTCCTTCTTGCTCTCCAGTATCAGAGAGTTCAGAGTACTGGGCTTCTAGGAGAACAAACAAGGGAGATTGGAATCTGGATGCCAGGCCCTAGATCAGCTGCTTATCATATTTCTATACTCCTCATCATAGGTAGCTTCAACTCCGTATTATAGATGAAGATATCATCTGCAGATCAGAGGGTTGAAAATTTTTCTACAAATTCAGTAACTAAGTGATACAAGTTAGAATGCAAACCCAGATATGCCTATCCTCACTCATCTGCCCCATACCATCCCCAATAAATATAACCTAAAATTATAAGAATGGGAATGACCTTAATCTGTACTCATTTTGCCATATAGAATGGCTATTATATAGGCATTATTAACTATGTTTAAGAGACCAGAAATTGAAATTATGAGTCATTCAGAAAATGACTTTAGAAATTCACACAGATCGGAAGTAGTGTAGTTGAGATTGGAGGTCAAGTCCGACTTAAAAATCTGTTCTCCATTATCCTCACGATATATATACATTCCCGTTGCAATGAGCCCTGTTATTGGTAATAGTCATTCCTGATTTCATCTGCAATGTTTATGAAAAAAACATTGACAAAGCCTGCTTTGAATCCTAACAAACATGTGGTTTAGGAGGATGCTTCCTCAGTCCTTCTCCTTTCTGTTGGTCCTTATTACATGCAAATTGCTGGAGTGAGAGAGGAGGGAGCAATTTGGAGGCTCTCCTCCTCATCAGGGTCAGCTAGTAGAATCCTTGACAAGAGAGGCAGAACCCACAAGGCAACCCCGGAAAGTTACTGGAGCTAGCATTGAAGAGCAAAACACAGTGGGGCTTCTATGAGAAAGAAGACAGACATGGCAGCCATTCTGAAGGTGAAATTGACAATTAAGTCGAATTAGTAATCTATAAACCTTAAAACCAAAATACCAAGCTGCATCCAGTTGCCTGTCTTTCTTTACAAGTTTTGTCAATCTTACTGCAATGTTAACTCCTAGTGAGAATTTTAATTGCTATTATGTTTCCTAAGAAGCATATGGCCAACTAGATCATGGGCTAGTTCTCATTCTTCTGACCAGCTATGCAATGTGGGTGAGGAGAAGCTCTAGCTTTCTTCTGCCTTCAGGTCTCCAGGTGTTCTGAAACAACTATAGGAACAGCCCTGCAACTGGAGACTCAATTCTTCAGATACTCAGAGGCATTTCTCTTAATTTTTAGTCCTTTGGGCAATGTTGGGAGGCATCCATTGTTTGCTTTCAATTCCATTCCTACCAACTGCTCACTGTGACTTTGAGGAGGTCAATTACATTTTCTGAGCCTATTTTTAAATATTATTTGGTTTGCTAGGAAGATCAAATGGCATAATCCTGCAGGTAAAGCAGTTATCACATGATAAATGATCAATGGATGCTAGCTATTATGTTGATCATTGCCTTGCAGAATATAGAAATGTGTTAATCATGCTAGCGTGGTGATTTGGGTGTTCATTTGATCTACTAAGGGAGTTGAGGAAAGTAGGATGAAAGCATTTGTCAAATCAAAGCTGATATTACTTCTGGTAAAGAAATATTCAGAGAGCTGGGTCTGTAGCTCAGTGGCAGAGTACTTGCCTAGCATGTGTGAGGCACTGGGTTCAGTCCTTATCACTGCATAAAAATAAATAAAATAAAGTCATTCTGTCCATCTACAACAACAAAAAAATTAAAAGAAAAAAAAACAAAGAAATATTCAGTCCCTCTAAAACATTTCTTATGTGTTGTTGCATATTCTCAAGTTAGCTCAGTTAAAAAAAAATCTTGATTCTTAAGGAAGGAGAAATGATTCAGACTGGGCTTTAGAGAGTTAAGGAAGTCTGAAGACTTCTCCCTTCCGCAACTTCTGTTGCAGGTAAAGTATAAGGACTATTCTGGCTACTTGGGAGGTCTGGGATTGTGGTTCAGAGTGAGAAATACTTATATTTTTCAGTCATTCTTTACTAGTGTCCCCCATGGCAGCTTTGTCTTCAATTAATATTTTGGTCATTTGTGGTCTCTTATGTAGGAAAGAAAAAAACAAAGACAAACTTTGATTTTTGTGCCTGAGCTGGACACCAAAAGCCAGCTTTCCCCCTATTTTCAGCTAATAGAATTCTTATGTCAAGAATCTCAAATTTTTTTGTAACTTCCTAAACTCTGGGCAGCAGAATATGGTGGAAAGTGTAAAACATAGAGGTAGTCAAAGACCAGTGCTTTAGGCCCTGCATCCCCAGAATAATTTTTTTCTCCTTGTGAACCCAACTTGTTTCTTCTGTAAAACTAGAATGGAAAACTTTTTTCAACAAAGAATGAAAAGACCTATTTCAACAGGGCTATTGTGAAGACTTATACTTGGTAATTGTGGGAGTATTTCTTCAAAGAAACAACTCAGATGGCTATTTATAAAATTTAATAAAAATGGTGGAATACTTGGTATGAAGATACTGTGTGCTCATGCTGAAAGAAAATGTCTTCTCATTAACTTGCTCCTTGGGGAACACAATTTGGGGCATAATTGTCCACCCCCAGCTAAAGAACCATGTTGCTTTCTAACAGGACTTGGTGAGTTCATGGTCATTTTATCCTCCACTCCCAGAGTGGCCACAAGGGGGAGAACTCACCCTTATTCATGGCCTCTGGCTGTGCAAAGCAGCTCTGCTGCTGCACTACAACCAGCTCCTGGGATTAAAAATGATTCCCCCCCTCCCCCCATAAAAGTAGAGAGTTGCAGGAGGGATTTAACTGAGGAAGAGAACATCATGGTCTTTCCTTTGTGCTGCCATTAATTTGCATAAGTCAACTTGCCTTTTCTAAATCTCACTTGTCTTTATTTCTAAAATTCATTCAAAACTTGTCAATCACTAATCTAGGTAATGCTGGTTCAGAAATTTAATCCATGTTTTCAAAGAATCCACAGTGTCATGGGCTAAGAAGGCTCACAAGCCACCAGTGACAAAGCAGAATGATAAACACCACTAGAGAATGATCAAGAGCTTGGAGGAAGGTGACCCTAGGTTTCTTAAGAGTCAGAAAAAAAGCTTCACAAACAAGGTAAAGCTTAACTCTGAATTTCAAGGAGGAGCCCAAGTTTGGTAGGTGAGGAAACAAAGATGAGCAGTGCAAGCAGAGAGGAGAAAATACACAAGCATGGACAGAAGAGAGGGAAGTTCATTTAGCTTATGATGCATTTGAGAATAGGATCTGGATTCTTATCTATTTGTCGATGAATACTTCTTCATGTACATTATTGTACATATGTGTTTAAATGAATTTCCACAGAGGAAATTCATCCATTGATCCTATCATATTCTCAAATAGGTTGATCTGGGGATATAGATAAATAGATACAAGAATTAAAAGGAGCAGACCTGGCTTAGATCTTCCCACACCACCTGGGCGCAGCCCTTGCTCACAATAGGCCCTGGTCCATCCCCTCCGCTGGCAGGGAAGACACCCACCACAGCCCACCCTCCAACACAGGACCTCCTCTTCCAATGACCAGACTATCACAGGAACCCAAGCCCAGCCCAGATCTGCCCATATCAGCCTGTGCAGGACCCAGGCTCAGAGTAGGCCAGGGTCCACCCCTTTACGGCAGACACCCACTGAAACCCAGCCTCCAGCATAGGATAACCCCTTCCCACCAGCAGACTACTGCGGGAGCCAGGACCCAGCCCAGATCCACCTATACCAACTTGCACAGGACCCAGGTCCAGGGTAGGTCAAGTTCAAGAGTCAAATAGACCACAACACAATAATTTTGGGCCACTTTAACATACGTCTTTCATCACTACATAGATCTTCCAAACAAAAGCTGAACAAAGAAACTATAGAACTCAATAATAAGATCAATAACTTAGACTTAGCTGACACATAAAGAAAATATTTCACCCTTCAACAAGTGAGTACACTTTCTTCTCAGCAGCACGTGAATCCATCTCTAAAATAGACCATATACTACACCATAAAGCAACTCTTAGAAAATATAAAAATATAGAGATACTACCCTGCATTCTATCAGATCATAATGGAATGAAATTAGAAATCGATGATAAAATAAGAAATAAAAGCTACTCCAACACCTGGAAACTAAATAATATGCTACTGAGTGAACAACAGGTTGCAGAAGACATCAAGGAGGAGATTAAAAATAATTTAGAGGTGAATGAGAACACAGATACAACATATCGAAATCTGTGGGACACTATGAAAGCAATTCTAAGAGGAAAGTTCATTGCATGTAGTTCATTCCTTAAAAAAAGAAAAAGTTAACAAATAAGTGACTTAACATTACATCTCAAAGTCCTAAAAAAAGAAGAACAAATCAATACCAAAAGCAGCAGAAGACAGGAAATAATTAAAATCAGAGCTGAAATCAATGAAATTGAAACAAAAGAAACAATTGAAAAAATTGACAGAATAAAAAGTTGGTTCTTTGAAAAAAGAAATAAAATGACAGACCCTTAGCCATGCTAATGAAGAGAAGGAGAGAGAAAACTCAAATTGATAACATATGTGATGAAAAAGGAAATATCATGACAGACACTACAGAAATACAGAAGATAATTAGAAATTATTTTGAACATTTGTACTTCAATAACACAAAATATCAAAGGCATCAACAAATTTCTAGAGTTATAGAATTTATCCAGATTGAAGCAGGATGATATACACAATTTAAACAGATCAATTTCAAATGACAAATTATAAGACGCCATCAAGTCTACCAACCAAGAAAAGCCCAGGACTGGATAGCCGAATTCTACAAGACCTTTAAAGAAGAACTAATACCAATACTCTTCAATTTATTTCAAAAAAAAGAAAAAGAGGCAGCAATTCCAAACTCATTCTATGAAGCCAATATCACCCTAATTCCAAAACCAGGCAAAGACACATCAAAGAAAGAAAACTTAAGACTAATATCTCTAATGAACATAGATATAAAAATCCCTAATAAAATTCTGGCAAATTGAATGCAAAAACATATCAAAAAGATAGTGCACTATGATCGAGTGAGATTCATCCCAGGGATGCAAGGTTGTTTCAACATATGAAAATCAATAAATGTAATTCATCGCATCAATAGACCTAAAGATAAGAATCATATGATCATCTCATTAGATGCGGAAAAAGCATTTGACAAAACACAGCACCCCTTCATGTTTAAAATACTAGAAAAATTAGGGAAAATAAGAACATACCTCAACATCATAAAGGCTATCTATGCTAAGCCCTAGGCCAATATCATTCTAAATGGAGAAAAATTGAAAGCATTCCCTTTAAAAACTGGAACAACTCAGGCATGTCCTCTTTCAACACTTCTATTTAACATAGTTCTTGAAACACTGGCCAGAGCTATTAGACAGACAAAAGAAATTAAAGTGATACATATAGGAAAAGAAAAATTCAAATGACACTATTTGCTTATGACATGATTCTATACTCAGAAGACCCTAAAATTTCCACCAGCAAACTTCTAGAACTAGTAAATGAATTCAGCAAAATAGCAGGATATAAAATCAACACCCATAAATCAAATGCATTTCTGTGTATCAATGACAAATCTTCTGAAAGAGAAATGAGGAAAACTACCCCAATTACAATAGCCTCAAAAAAAAAAAAAATACTTGGGAATCAACTTAACAAAATAGGTGAAAGATCTATACAATGAAGTCTACAGAAACCTAAAGAAAGAAATCAAAGAAGACCTTAGAAGATAGAAAGATCCACCATGCTCTTGGATAGGCAGAATTAATATTATCAAAATGACCATACTACTAAAAGCCCTATACAGATTTAATGCTATTTCAATCAAAATCCCAATGACAGTCTCTATAGAAATAGAAAAAGCAGTCATGAAATTCATCTGGAAAAATAAGAGACCCAGAATAGCTAAAGCAACCATTAGCAGGAAGAGTGAAGCAGGTGGCATAACTATACCAGACCTTAAATTATACTACAGAGCAATAGTAATAAAAACAGCATGATATTGGCACCAAAACAGACTGGTAGACCAACGGTACAGAGTAGAGGACACAGAGACTAACTCACAAAATTGCAATTATCTTATATTAGACAAAGGTGCCAAAAAAAAAAAAAAAAAGCATTGGAGAAAAGAATGCCTCTTCAACAGATGGTTCTGGGAAAACTGGAAATCCATGCGCAACAAAATGAAATTAAACCCCTATCTCTTACCATGCACAGAACTGAACTCAAAATGGATCAAGGACCTAGGAATAAAACCAGAGACCCTGTATCTAATAGAAGAAAAAGTAGGCCCTGGGCTGGGGTTGTGGCTCAGTGGCAGAAGGCTTGCCTAGGATGCATACGGCACGGGGTTCAATCCTCAGCACCACCTAAAAAGAAAACAAAGATATTGTGTCCACCTAAAACTAAAAAATAAGGATTTAAAAAAGTAGGCCCTAATCTCTATCATGTGGTATTAGGCCCCAAATTCCTTAATAAGACTCCTTTGGCTCAAGAATTAAAATCAAGAATCAATAAATGGGATGGTCTCAAACTAAAAAGTTTCTTCTCAGCAAAAGAAACAATCTGTAAGGAGAATAGGGAGCTTACATCTTGGGAGCAAATCTTTACTTCTTACACATCAGATAGAGCACTAATCTCTAGGGTATATAAAGAACTCAAAAAGCTAAGCACCAAAAAAAAACAAATAACCCAATCAATAAATGCCCAAGGACCTGAACAAACCCTTCTCAGAAGAGGATATACAATCAATCAACAAATATATAAAAAATGTTCATCATCACTAGCAATTAGAGAAATGCAAATCAAAACTACTCTAAGATTTAATCTCACTCCAGTCAGAATGGCAGCTATTGTGCATGCAAACAACAATAAGTACTGGCGAGTATGTGGGGGAAAAGGTACACTCATACACTGCTGGTGGGACTGCAAATTGGTGCAGCCAACATGGAAAGCAGAATGGAGATTCCTTGGAACACTGGGATTGGAACCATCATTTGACCCAGCTATCCCTCTCCTTGGTCTATACCCAAAGGAATTAAAAATAGCATACTACAGGGACACAGCCACATAATATTAATAGCAGCACAATTCACAATAGCTAAACTGTGGAACCAACCTAGATGCCCTTCAATAGATGAATGGATAAAGAAAATGTGGCATATATACACAATGGAATATTACTCAACAATAAAAGAGAATAAAATCATGGCATTTGCAGGTAAATGGATGAAGTTAGAGAAGGTAATACTAAGTAAAGTTAGCCAACCACACAAAACCAAATGTGGAATGTTTTCTCTGATATAAGGAGCTGATTTATAGTGAGGTCCGGAGGGGGAGCATGGAAGAAATAGACGAACACTAGATAGGGCAGAGGGTGGGAAGGGAAGGGAGAGGACATGGGGTTAGAAATGATGGTGGAATGTGATGGACATTGTTATCCATAGTACATGTATGAAGACACAAATTCGTGTGAATATACTTTTTATACAACCATAGATATGAAAAATTGGGCTCTATATGTATGTGTGATAAGAATTATAATGTATTTCACTGTCATATATAAATAAAAAATTAATAAAAAATAAGACTTTACAAAGAGGAGAACATCAATATTACTAGAATTGACCATTTATAACAAGATTACAACAATTCAAAAAAGATTGGAAAGATAACTATGAGATGAAAGATTTTTTAATTTTCTTCAAATGTAATAATCTATCCACTATGCTTATGTATATAAAAATATTACATTGTAAATCTCAAGTATATACAAAAAGAAAACTAGGCAAATAAAAAGAAAAAAGGAATTAAAAGGAAGTTATATTATCTCTAAGATTATATAAGCAGTTCTGTCATTTTATTTATAATAAATAAATTTATTTATAATAAAATAATTGTGCATATGAAACTACTATTCATGTACCTCAAGGATCTACCTCCAAACTTTCTTTTATTATATAGTCATTCATGATCTATTAACTATTATGTACCCTGATATCCCTTTCTCTCTCTCTCTCTCTCTCTCTCTCTCCTCTCTCTCTCTCTCCCCCCCCCCCTTTCTCTTTTTAGCATGAGGCATTGAACCCAGGGATGCTAAACCACCGACCCACATTTCCAGCCCTTATTTATTTATTTATTTATTTATTTATTTTTAGATAGCTTCTCACTAAGTTGCTGAGGTTGGCTTTGACTCGGGATCCTCCTGTTTCAGCCTCCTGAGTCGCTGGAATTACAGATGTGTGCCACTATGTCTGGCTCATAATTTTTCTCTCTTAATTTGCTTCCTTTGCAAACCATGAAATCTGCCTGCATTCAATAGCTTTGAGAAATTTCAGCTCTGTCTTTACGTGTTCAACAGATTTTTTTCATATTTTGCTTATTAAAACATAATTGTCAAACAATTTTACAAATCATGCTTAAATAGTAGAGAAGATCACAGTTTCACATGATTTCCGCTTTCAAACCTTCACTGTCTCCTATCAATTCTTTCCTCTCAACTGATAACCCGACTTTGTATTTCACTAAGCCTACAGGCCTCTGTACATATTTACTCTGCTGGCTCCTGTTATTATCTAAAGTCAGTCCTTCCATTTTAGCACAGGATCCCTCTTTCTGATTTCAGGACATTTCTCTAGCATTGTCCACTCTTTCTCCACATCATCATTTTTTTTCTCTCTCTTTCAACTAGATTCCTCCCACTACCACCCAAACATAATGAAATATCTCTGATCTCTCCTCTACGTTCACCTCATTTCCCTGTTGCCCTTTATCTTGAAAGTGTTATCCATATTCATTGTCTCCATTTCCTCACTTTCATTTCTCATTTGGACCTACTCCAGGCAGGAGCCAACCCTAGCTGAAATGAGGTCCAATAGTACATTCTCAGGCTTCATATTATTTCAATCTATGTACCATACTCAGTCAATCTCTCCCTGTGAAGCAGTCTTTTTTTTTTTCACTTTTAAAGGGATGGTATATTTTCTCAGTTCGCTTCCTACTTCACTGGTTATTTCTTTTCTATATCCTTTGCATGATTATTTTTATCTTCTCCACCTCTAAAAGAAGTTCTTACAATTCACAGCTTGTTCCTCCTCCCTTCTCAAACACTCTCTCCCTGGGTGATTTCCACAAATCTATTTGAATATTTTCTATTCAGTCATATTTCCAAATCTGTATCGGTAGACTGGACTTTGCCCTGAATTTCAAAATTGTTGTCCAGCTGATTACCCAACAACATCATCTGGATGATAGTCATCTGCTGTTTTTCAGATTTCCATCTAGAGCACCAGCCACAAACCTGATCCACCCCTATTTCCATATCTTTTAAAATGATACAACAAATACCTAAGTTCCATAGATCAAATACCTTAGAGTCATTCATGAATTAATTTTCTTTCACCGAAGTAAATTTCCAATCTACCAGTACATTCCCTCAGCTTTGCCTTTTAAAATACCCAGAATTCAATTTCTTCTCACCATCTCTAGTTCCACCACGCTGTTCTAAGGTACAATGTCTCTCACCTGAGTCTTTTAATAACTTTATCACTATTCTGTTTCCACTTTTTCCTCCCTAATCTCAAGCAACCAATATAATACTTTAAAAACATAAATTATATATGCCACTCCTTTCTATGAATACTCTCTGTCTAAAGTCCTTACTATATTTAGAGGGCAACATCTATCCTCTACACACTTCTCTGTACTCATATTCTCACATGTTCCTATCTTGCATTCCTATCCCTTTCATACCCCCAATACTCTCCTGCCTCAATTTATTTTGTGTTTACCAACTTTTTTGACACCCTCCTTTATAGCATTCTGTCTCTGCCCAAATTTAAACTTCTCTGAGAGTCTCCCATGACATGTCAAAAATGGCACCCCAATTTTCTTTTTTCTCTTCCTAGAATTATTCATGCCTGATATATTAGTACTTAATTAAACATATTTGCATTTTTCAGCCTATCTCCTCCACAGTCATAGGTCTTTGAGAGCAGAGACTTCTTTCCTCTGTATAGTCATGTAACAATACCTGGCACATTTAGTAGCTGTATATGAAGTAAATAAGATAGAACAGATGTAAATGAGACTTTGTGACTACCTGCATGTTGGTTCTGTCCTCAAATGGTCTCTAACAAACCCAGACAGCAGCCACCTTATTTGTCTTTAATTTACACGGGTGAAGAATAGATTGGGCAGAGAATCAATCTTTAACCTTATTGAAAGCAACAACTCAATAAAAGCAGATACCTTGGTATGGGTCTCTAATAATACTGTTCATAATAGTAATAGTTAAATTTTGCTGAGTTCTTATTATGTATTAGGTGCTATTTTAAGTTATTTACATGTATTGGCTTAGGCAGTCCTCCAAACATCACATAAGGTACCTTTAAATTCCCATGTTATGTGAAAAATCAGAGGTTAGGAGATATTATCAGAGGTTAGGTGACAAAAACTGGGATTCGAGCATGAGATTGGCCTTTTGACCACGCTGATTCTTATTCTCTGTGATAACAAAAACAAAAATCTGAGGGTAAGATACCTTATTTTAAGTAGTTTTATAAACCTTAATTAATCTGTCATAATTTATCTGT
Organism: Marmota monax; assembly: GCF_021218885.2. Taxonomy (NCBI): domain Eukaryota; kingdom Metazoa; phylum Chordata; class Mammalia; order Rodentia; family Sciuridae; genus Marmota; species Marmota monax. Next base: position 2,430,832 of record NW_026695236.1, on the reverse strand, counting down.
TTTTTTAAGAAAATGAATAAAACTCTCTGTTTACAGAGACTTCACCTGAGTGTTTATTGACATAAGAGTAGAACAATACAGAGTGAGAGAGAAGAATGAAAGGAAAAGAAGAGAAAAAGAAATGAAATTGGGTTGAATTATGCAGGAACTTATTTTTCTGTAAGTAAGAAATATCATAAAGCAACAATTTCCTGTGGTTAAGTTACAGCTACGGATATAAATTTGAATTACTAACCATCAGAGAAGTTCAGTAGTATCCTGCAGTGTCTCCAACTTAACATTATTTTTCTGACAATGGAGTAAAATATCATGATTTATTAAACATACTCACTGTGTAATTTATAAAATTCTTTTATGACTATCATATATTAAATATCACATAAGAAACTTATGATTGTTGAGCACCTCTTCTAAACACTGAACCAATTACTTTACAATCATTACTCTCATTTGTTTCTATATCTATTAAATAAGCCAAATTTCTAGTTTTATACTTTTCTACATCACATGAAAAACATGATCCATGAAAACAAACAAAACTTTGATAAATTAGATCTCACTAAAGTTAAAAATTTTTTGTTATCTGAGAGGCCCTGTAAAGAAGATAAAAAGATAAGCTCTAGACTAGGAGAAAATATTTGCAACTGACACGTGTCTAGCCCAGAACATATGTAAAGATCTCTTAAAACTCAACTGGGCATGGTGGCACATGCCTGTAAACCTAGCAGCTCCGGAGGCTGAGGCAGGAGGATCTTGAGTTCAAAGCCAGCCTTACAAAAAGTGAGGCGCTAAGCAACTCAGTGAGATCCTGTCTCTAAATAAAATACAAAATAGGGCTGGGAATGTGGCTCAGTAGTTGAGTGCCCCTGTCCTCAGTACCCCTCCCACAAAAAAAAAAAAAAAAAAAAAAACTCTTAAAACTCAACCCTAAAAATCAACTGGATTACAATATGGGCAAGTGACATGAACAGAAACATTCCAACAAAGATAAAACACAGTGGAAAGTAAGCACATGAAAATATGTTAAACATCATTAGCCATTAGTGGAATGCAAATTAAAACTTCAATTATGTATACATATTTATCTATATATCTCTATCCATTCTATCTATCTATATTGATGGTTAAAGTTTTTAAGAGATACTACCAAATATTGATGAGGATGCAGAAAAAAACAGAATCAGTCAAACTTTGCTGTTGGGAATATGAAGTGGTCCAGCTGTTCGTGAAATCAGTTTAGCAGTTGTACTTTAGGGCACTTATTCCATAGAATTCTAACTTATACTTACAAAGGAACTTATGCAGAAATATTCATAACAGTTATGTATAATAGCCCAAATCTGGAATCAACAAAAGGCAAACTGCCAGGTAGGGATATATCCTACCACAAGATATTACTCAGCAGTAGAAAGGAAAATCAGCTGGATGAAGAAGAAAATCCTCAAAGATTGCATGCTGTGTGATTCCACTGTATCATTACTGAAATAACAAAATTATAGATATGAGAGATTAGTGCTCACCAGGAGTAAAGGTATGAAGAAGTTATGTGTGGTTGTAATACACAGAACTTCTCTGTATTAGATCTTACAACTGCAAATTAAATTCAATATGCCAAATAGATAATCATGAGCTAATAATCATGATTTTATACCAGGAATGAAAAGTTGGCTTAATGTGTGAAAATATTTCACCATTTTATTGAATACCTTCTCAATAAATACTAAAAAATAACAAAGATCAATTTGCAATATGATTCAAAAGAAAAATCTCTCAGCAAACTGAAAATACAAGGGAAGCTTCCTCAGAGTAAAGAGTATCATCCAGAGTTTACATCTACTCTGTTTAATGTTATGATTGAGGCAAAAATATTTTAGAACTGATGTATGCATTTAGCAAGTTCAAGGTCAAATTTTAAAATGTAAGTCTACTATACAAATATTATTCATTTTTGTATATTGGTATTGAGTAATCAGAAAATTAATATAGGCCATTCTTGAGAAATGTCTCACAACATAGATTTTCCTGATTTGTTACTTCAGGATTTGATTTAGGTTAAATACTTGTGAAAACTACATGCATATCCTATTTCTCTATTAACTTTTACCCAATGATTTTAGAGCTCATTAGTGATTTCTCAAAATCAATCATTATAGTGAGAGTTGCAAATGGCTTCTGCAAATTTTACATTTACCAGCTATTATTTTTCTGTAAAGAACAGTTTTATCCCCTTTTGTCTTTTATCTGAGCATTGCTATTGGCTATTATTATTATTAGTGGGTTTTGATGTGTTACTACCTTTGTCCTTTGAGTGTACTTTTGTTTAAATTATATTTAAATTATATTTGTACATATAAGTTCAATTTTGTCTTCCAAACTGTACATGTATTGCATTTATACATGAAAGTACCCAAACCCATACTGGTTAATGATTTTCTTATATATTATGCATAACCATGTATTCAATATGTAAATAAGTACAAAATACTGTTATTAGCCCCCAGAAGTCTTCTCATGATCCTGCCCAGACTTCACTCTGATAGAAAAGGTAACCCTTATCTAGAATTCTAACATGATAAATTATTGTCTTTTTCATATTTGAACCTGAAATAGATGAAATCATAAAGTATTTATTTTTGTGTGTGTCTGGACTTTCTCAGTCAACATTACATCTGTGAGATATGTGCACATTGCTATTTTACTTTTTACATCACCGATTGTTTATCCATTTTACTGTTTCTGAATAACTAGGACTTTGCATGTGTGAGGCAATTTTGCTTCATGCTACTGTGAACATTTTAATTCATGTCTTTGGCATGTTTAAGTTTACATTTCTGTAAGCATAGTATATACCTAAGAGGAAGCTAATGAATCATAAATATGCATTTGGTTAGGACTGATAAATATTGACAAATAGTCTCAAAGTGGTTGTGCCAAAATTTTTCTTTCCTCAGCTCCATATGGGTGTTCCCTGGCAGAGAAAAGAAAATCAAATACATATATAATATTCTCTGGAGTCGTGGCAGTATCCTATTAAGATTTTAATTTTTGTTTTCCTAATGGCTAATATTGAGAGCATTTTTATTTGGAAGGAGCATTTTCATTTTGATAAACTCTTTTGTAAATTGTTTCTTAAAATGTTGCTCATTTTCTCTTCACCCTGTGCAGCTTGCCTCTTCAACCTTTTAATCATGTCTTTTAATATTTTGAAATGTTAATGGAGTAAAATATATTAAACATTTTTGACATTATTAGTGGTTAATCTGTGTGGTCAGCCTGGCATTTGCTTTTTTGAAACTTATGTGTTTTTATTCTTCAAGGACATTTAAGATTAAATTTTCATCATTGGTTTCAAGCATTTTATTGTGATGTTCTTAGGCATGTTTTTCTTTCCATTTATTCTACTTATAGTTGTAATGTTTATAGAATCTGTGACTTGATGTAATTTTACAGTGTTGGAAAATTGCTCTTATTCTCCCCTCCTGTGATTCTAGTTATATATCTGTTAGGCATTGCCATCATTTGTGCAATGTCTATAATCTCCTTTTCCACATTTTTTATTCACTTTCTCCCTGTGTTTCAGTCTGGATATTTCCTATAATCTGTTTTTCCATTTTAATAATTTTTTTCTTCTGCATTGAATCCATTGTTAAATTTAGCAGTTGCATTTTAAATCCTAAACATTGATTCTTTTTCATATATTTGAATAATCTGGTGATATTTTCCTTATTTTCAATGATTTCTTGAATACATTAGTCATAATTATTCAAAGCTTTGTCTGGCAGCTCAAGTATCTGAATTGTTTCGGGATATATTTCTATAGTCTGTTTTTACTGGACTTTGATCTGTTGGTACTATTTTGTGGCCTCTCTGGTAACTTTTGACTGATTTTGGATCATATTATCTTTCTCAAGAGGAAATTTAATTTTCTTACAGTAAGAAGTTGGAGTGTGGTTATACAACCTTGATGACATCAGATGTTGAACTATTTTAAAATTACGTTTCAGGTTTTTTTTGAGCTGGTCTATTTCTGGGTTGTATATACACCAAAAGACTTCAGAGGTTTCAAATGAAAGTTAGACATTTCACAAAACTGCTTCCTTTGGTGAGTGTTGAAGTTCAATTTTTGTCTTCCAAACTGTAAGATTTGCAGAAATCTCTGCTTAACTTTTCATCCCCTCAGCATCTGTTTTTGGCTTGAGTTCTTGGCCTTTTGCCCTGAATATGTACAAATAGTCTAGGATTCAGAAAATGGCTCCAAATGAAATTAAATACTCTCTTGTGTTCACTTCCTATGATTTTCTTTTCTCTGGTATCTTAGTACTTCAATATGGGTGACAAGGAGTCCTGAACTCCATTTTTTTGTCCCATTCTAATAAGATTGCTACAACTTCTGTTCCGACTTTATGTCCTCGGAGGCAAATTGGCAAGTTTCAGAAGGGAAAACAGTAGTGATGACTATAGCTAATCTCAATGCTTTACTTTCTTTTCCCAGATTATTGTTCCTCAATATGAATTTGTTCTGTTTTTCTCTGATTATCTGAAATCAACTATTTTTTTTAAATCAGGTTTCATAGTTGGAACAATAGTTAAATACCGAAGTAGAATTTCATAGCTAGAAGGAAAAATAATCATTATAAATTTTTAATCATCAAATCATACCAAATTTGGAAAATGAGCATCCAGAACTGGATTCTGAGTCACTGTGTGTGCACCCTCAATGTGTGACATTTCTTTCCTTTTACCACAAGATGTTTCCAGTTCACTTTGTAATCACTCTGCAGAAGACATACATTCAGTTATATCTCCAAAGATCCTAAGTTTTTTCAGTGAGAAATGACATTTAGAAGCCAAAATCTGGAGGGGAAGTAGACTTATAGCCACAAAATGGCACTGCTTCTGGCCTTTTTTGTAGTTTAATTGCAGATATTTTATCATATATGCTAATGAAAATTCAAATCTAACACCATGTTCTCTTCCTCACCTTTTCCCATTCCATATTTATCCATTTGTTTTATCTTGTCATACAGATAAAATAGTTTAAAAATGTCTATACCAATGTTGCTATCACTACAACTAAGAAACTTTAAGATTCTTTTTCATTGTTTTCACTGTTAGCATATACAGTCAAGTGTTACCATTCTGAGAAATTCATCATTAGGAGATTTCATCATTGTGTCAACATCATAGAGTGTACTTACATGAATCCACTGTGATGTCACTAAGGAACACAATCTCATGGCACCATCAATATATGTGTGGTTTGTTGTTGACCAAAATCTTGTGTGAAACATGGATGTATTTCAGTGTGTATATTTTTAATCTTGAATAATTTGTTGATAAAAATTATTTGACCAACATGTATTATTTTCTTAACATAAGAAAGGTTAACATAGAGGGTCAGGTTTCCAAGTACTTCAGGATATATATATATATATATATATATATATATATATATGAAATGTTTTTCTTTTTTCTTTTTTGTATTATCTTTATTGAATTTAGTTTATAAATTATATTTGTTTTGGAAGAATACATAGATATTTAAATCCTTTTTATTCCTATTCTCTGGAACAATTTAAGTAGGAATGTTCTGTGAAGGATTGGTAGAACTCCTGATACTACCTTCTAGTTTGGGTGATTTTGAAGAAGCAATTCTTTGAATTCTTTCTTTTTTAAATGATACACAATCTGTTTAAGCACTCTGTTAATTGAAGGCTAAATATTATCAATTATATTTTCACTTAGGATTTCAAATACAGTTTGCTTAGGATTTTAAATACATAAATAGATAAATATGAAATAAACTCATGTTTTGATTACTTCATGTTTTTAAAAAAGTTTTTCCCATCTGTAGTTTCCCATTTGCATGTATCTGTATATGCTTTGTTCCATTGTTCTTTGATGCGTTGCATAACAGAGGCGTGCATGTGTGCAATAAGTACTACCACTCCTGTCCAAGAGATCACTGTCCTTCTTTCTGTCACTATAGGTTAGTTTTGCCTATTTTAGAATGACATATAAATAAAATCATACACTGTGTAGAATGTGTTACCTTCTTTCACTTAAAATCGTTATATTGCTTTTGACATTCACCCAAGGTGTTGCCTCTTTAAGTAGTTATGTTTTTTTGTATTCCATATTCCATTGTATGGATACAAATACAATGCTTTTCACCATGTCTCTTGTATGTCTTCTTGGTGAAGTGTCTGTTTCAGTCATCTGCTCTTGTTATTGGGTTGTTTCCTTCTTATTAAATTGCTTGAAGAATTCTTATTCACAAAGATATATAAAATATATAGCAAAAGTATACACAAATTGCATTATATACATAGAATATAGAATATAATTATGTGTACATATATGCATAAATAAAGAAAATATGAACCATTTCCTGCCCATCTATGAGTTCCTTTTTTTTTTTTTTTTGGTATCAGAGATGAACTCAGGGGTACTTGATCACTGAGCTAGATTCCCAGCCTTATTTTGTATTTTATTGAGAGGCAAGGTCTCACTGAGTTGCTTAGTGCCTCACTTTTGCTGAGGCTGACTTTGAACTCAGGATCCTCCAGCCTCAGCCTCCCAAGTTGTTGTGATTTCAGGCCTGCGCCACTGCACCTGCTTATTAATGGCATTCTTTAGAAGAGTCTTGCGTGTACCCTCTATCCCACCATCCCTGGTCTTTTCAGTTATAATACTCTAGAAATTTCCCTCTACCTAAAATCCAGTACAAGTTAATATTTAACCAGGAGAAAAAAATCCTGAATGATGCCTCACAAATTCAAGGCAAACTGTCAACAGCTTTCCTAGTACCAAGATGTCAAATTAACAAAAATATTTATTGCCATTTCAGAACCAAGCTCGGAGCAGTGGAATAGTTGGTTCTAGGCCACACAGCCAGTACAATATTGGCTTCTATTTTCCTCTGAAAAGTAGATTGAATATTTTTCCTGTAATGTTAACTTATTGTTTACAGTCCATCTCACATTTTTTTTAATGAATTTAGATATATGTCTTGGCCCCAAACTAGATTGTGTAAGTCTCTGAATGGCAATAATTATTTCCACACGCTTATCAAGTACTACTACTAATAATTAAAATTAAATAAATAAATAATCCAAACATTCAAAACTTACAGTTTCTTGTATTCTATCAGAAAACTGTATTTTGATTTCTTGTTTTAGTTCTTGTTTTTGTTTTTTGCATTGGGAATTTAACTCAGGGGTAATTTACCACTGAGCTACATCCTCAGCCATTTTTATTTTTTATGACAGGGTCTCACTAAGATAGTTGCTTAGGGCCTCACTAAATTGCTGCTAAGTTGCTGAAGCTAGCCTTGAACTTATGATCCTCCTATCATAGTCTCCAATGTCATTGGGATTGTAGGCATGCCAAGGGCACCAACTTTTATCCAGTAGTCTCTTAACAATTTGCAAATCATGTTCTTTTCTTTATACCTTTTAACCAATCAAACAATAAACTGTATCAATACTTTATTTTTAAAATCTGTAATTTTCTGTCCCTACCATTATTTATTTAGTTCACATTGATCATTTCATGCTTAAGTGAATTTGTCACTTTTGCTTTGTTTCCCTGCTTTGCTAGCGTGAAAATTTATAGGCACATCTAAAAACATACTCCACATTGTAATCAGCAGTACTTTCCAAAAATCTATTCCATTTATGTGTTTATTTGCTAGACAAAGGCACTTTGCTTTACTCTGCGGTTGTTAAGATGAAAAAAGGAAGCTCCTGGCTCTTCTTTTGTAAATAGAGTAGACAAACTTAAGAAAAATAATAAGGAATCAAAGAAGCAAGCTTGAATCAATTTATTTGGGAGCACATAAATAGAAGTGAATACTTGAGCTGAGCCTTGAAGAGAAAGTAGAAATTTGTTTGTCTTGTGTTCTTTAGCTTTTTAGTTGGAGCCATGTTGAGGAATAATGTGGATTATGTTCCGCAGGCCGTGGTAAGGAGAATTCATGTCACTTTTATTTTTAGAAGATAATAGCAGTGGCAATTTAGAGACTGCTTAGGACCAAGAAATTTTGATCATTTCACTTTTTTTTTAATAAGACTAAATTGAATATTTGGAATTTGAACAAGTAAACTTGCTATTTAAAAGTTTCAGCTTCCTTTTTAGATGGAGCAGCAATGCACCATAAATTGAGTCTGCTTAACACAACCCTTGTCCAGATGTAAATCAAACAGGGACCTAATACCTCAGATAAGCAGAATTGTGACATGAGGAAGAAGGGCATAGCACTTAGTTAATCCCACCTTTCCTGCCCCCAGAGAAAGGGACTCAGATCCTATCTCCTTTCTTAAGGTTTAATACTATCTCAGCTTTACTCATGAATAGCCTGCAGGACAAATAAGACTGGAAGGGAAGATCCCAAGAGGGAAAGGACTACTGGTAAACAAGGCTCAACAGCAGTATCTAATAGGAAATTAGAAGTAGGTGACATTGTATACTACTCCTTGTCTTAGAGGAAAACCTTAGGCACAGCGGCTGGGCTTTATATGTAAACTAGAGAGTGGTTACCCTATAAATCCAATCTGAGCATCTTTAAATAAAGAGAATGCTCATGTGAGCAGGACCAGACCAGTGAAGTTATTTTTGTCATAATTGATCAAGAAATATCTGATGGTGTAGCAGCAGCCCTCAACTGTACCACTTGGCAACAAAGGACACAAGGCATCCTCCCCATCCCCACCACTCCCCCCCCCAAAAAACTAGCATCTGCTTGTGGCCAGGCCTGATTTTTGAGTTATTTTTTAGTCCAGAATCAGACCTGGCTAATGTGGCCTGAATAATTCCCCAGGAATTCTTAGACAATTAGTGGGTGTACAGGAAGCCCCAAGAGAAAGATTCTAAAATCTTTACTGTGTTTATTTGCTCACTCAGCCATAACAAACTACCATTGACTGGGTGGTTTAAACAACAGAAATGTATTTTCTCACATTTCTGCAGGCTGGAAGTCTGAGATCAGAGTGTGGTTAGAACAATTTCCTCTGCAGTTTCTCTCCTTCACTTCCAGTTGATAGTCTTCTACCTGTTTCTACATGCTCTTCTTTCTGGGTATGTCTGTGTCCTAATTTCCTCTTCTTATAAGGACATTAATCATATTGGAGTAGGACCTACTCTAATGTCCTCATTTTAACTCAATTACTCCTTAAGAGCCTATCCCCAAATACAGTCACATTCTGAAGGACTAGAAGTGGGATTTCAACACATAAATTTTGGTGAGGGCAGAAAATTTAGTCCATGGCACTTGCAAAGGTGCACATATGGAATTTTTAGTGAATTTGAATGTTAAAAAAATACAATCTTTATTATTTTTTCTTTTACTTTTTCTAATTAATTATACATGACAGCAGAATACATTTCATTTTATTGTACACAAATGGAGCACAACTTTTCATTTCTCTGGTTGTACACAATGCAGAGTCTCACCATTTGTGCAATAACACATGTACCTAGGGTAATGAAATCTCTGTCATTCCACCATTTTACCTACCTTCATTCCCCCTCCCCTATTCCCCTCCCCTTTGCCAAATCCAAAATTCCTCCATTTTTCCCATGCCCCCTCCCATTATGGATCAGTATCCACTAATCAGGAAAAACATTCAGCCTTTGGTTTGGACGGGGTGGGCTTACTTTGCTTAGCATGATATTCTCCAACTCCATCCATTTACCTGCAAATGTCATAATTTTATTCTCTTTTAATGCTGAGTAATATTCCATTGTGTATGTATACCACAGTTTCTTTGTCCATTCATCTATTAAAGGGCATCTAGGTTGGCTCCACAGTTTGGTTATTCTGAATTGTGCTGCTATAAACATTGATGTGTCTGTGTCCCTGTGGTATGCTGTTTTTAAGTCCTTTGGGTATATACCGAGGAGTGGAATAGCTGGGTCAAATGGTGGTTCCATTCCAAATTTTCTAAGGAATCTCCATACTGCTTTTCAGAGTTGTTGCACCAATTTGCAGTGCCACCAACATCCTCGCCAACACTTCTTATTGCTTTCACTCTTGATAATTGTCATTCTGACTGGAATGAGATGAAATCTTAGAGTAGTTTTGATCTGCATTTATTATTTTTAAACATTATTTTGTTGTCAGATCTTTACCTGTCACCAATTTTATCAAATCTAAAGCCAACTTGCTTTAGAACCTAGTGTTAAAAAGTAAATGAATATGGTAGGAATAATTGAGGCTACCTCTCTCTATTCCCAGTCAGGTCTTTCCCTCCACAGAAGATATGGGTATTTATCCTAAAAACATTGCTCTGGGTATTTTTTAGTCTTTTATTGTAACTTTACCAGTACTCCATGACGGCAACATAGATCATACTAATTATGTTTACTTAATATTCTTAGGTAAATTTTAACTTCAGAATAAATCTATCCTACCCAGCATGGCACATTCCTTCATTATCTGTCCCTGCCTGCCTTCCCTATCCACTCACTGCCCTGTCCCTTTGCAATGATGAGTTGAACATTTCTTTTGTACTCATAAATCTCCATTCCCTTGCACGTGACTGGAATGACCTTGCTTCCTGCCATCTCTTTTGTGATCCCTCATTTATACTCATGCAAGATTGAATAATGACCCTGTCATAGCACACATTGTATCAGATTAAAATGATGTGTCGTTGTATGTTTCATCCAAAAGATTCAGAATGCCTTAACGTAAGGAAAGAGCCTTTCATAATTCACTGTCTGTAGCATGCACATGGCATGCTATTAGCTCAGTTAAGGTTTGTTAAATGAATGATTAACAGATGGATTAAAGAATGGTGGTGAGAACGCTGCTTGGAAGCACCTGCTAACCCATGAACTTAGAAAATATTTAGTTAATGAATAAATCTGAAAATGATATATTTCTGCATTCCCTGTAGCAACAATAGAAACAGCATCTTGATAAGGAAAAACAAAGATATATATTTTTTTCTGGAAACTGTTTCTCCTACTGAGGCTTTCTAGATGCCTTTGCCTGATCTGTGGCTGATACATATGGCTGACAGTCTCCGGGATGCCTGAGTGCAGCCTTCACTTGACACCTGACAGCTGAGGCTCTCCGGGATCCTGCTGGAAACTGTTACAAGCCATCAGGTAGCAGCCACTTTTATTCTTGGCTTATTAAAATGGAGAACTGGACCCTGAAAACTAAATCCACCAAGGCCATAACTCAGGCAAATGAGTACAAGTTTAGGGAGACAAATAATAGAGCACTTCAAATGTAGTGAAAGGCAGCCCAGGTTCTGAAATTTCAAAGGACATTTTGTTACATCTATGTTCAAGATTTGCCATAAACTAAACTCACTTTTCTGAAAAAAAAACAAACACACACAAAAAAAACAGATATACATTTCTAACAAATTATAGGCCATAAACTTCCTGGTAGTGGGCAGAAGCCATTTTCTCCCTAGATTTCAAATTCTCCCAGAAAACAGCTAAATCTGCAAAGGAGATAGCCCCTGACCTGCACACTTGCTAACTTGGGCAGTAGTTCCTGTTCACAGCCTGGCTCCACCACCAACTGCCAGCATTAATTGCTTCCCTGGGACATTTTGAGAAGCTGGGGTGGGAGAAGCCTGATGGCATCCATCATGTGAGTTAATTCCCTAGGGCTCTCTTTTTATATTCATTATTACTTCCTGACACTATCAGCCTCCAGGTTTCCTCAGAGCACCACAAATCAGTCATGCCAGAGGACAATATCATAGGCCCCCCCTTCCCTCCTGAATGATATAACAATTCCTGGAGAAGCCAGGGAGTGTGCAAGGGAGACTGTTAATTCCCAGGTAGATCTATGTCAGCTCTCTTGCCCTACTTACTGGAAGCAGACAGAACCTGTCTAGGTTTCCATATCCAAGGGGATGCAGCTGCCTGTAAGGTTATCACTAGAGATAAAGTCAAAGATAGTAAAAGGACCTCAAGGGAAAGCTTTCCTTGGAATTGCAAAGTGCTCAGTAAAACGTGACACACTGAGTTGATCTTCTGGCTCTCAGAATGCCTGACCCAAGGTTCAGAACTTATTAAACAATCAGTAATTATCACCTGACTTGGCTCAGAGATTTAGAACAGAAATGTGTCTACAGAGGGTAATAGAAGAAAATTTGACTTTCTTTAAAGCAGTAGTTTAGGGCAGCAACAAGCACTTGAAACACACATAACATATGCATTGTTAAACAAAAGATCTCTCTTCACACACACACACACACACACGCATGCATGCGCACATACACACACACACAAATACATAGGGCAATAGCATAATTTCTTTCTTACAAAAATGAGTAAACCTATGTAAAAGTATCAAGTCAAAAACTCAAAAACACACTGACTGACTCTAAAGAGATCAAGTAACCTAGAAATACTGTATTTGTGAGACATTTCTACACCCCGAAGATACATCCTGAAAATGTATATTGTTTCAGGATCATTTTGACTCTTTCATGTGATCATGTTTCTCCTCAAGTAAATGACCATGCTCCCAGCTAGATCATTGTTCTACTTGTGCATAGTCTAAGGTGGCTAGCAATGACAGGCAAAAGAAGGTGCTAAGTTAGTGTTTCTGGCAAGGGAGGAAATAACAGGGAGAAAAACAATGACAAGGTGGAGGCAGGGAAGGAGATAGAGAGGAAAAATAGATAAGGATATTTTAGGGTTTTCCAGAATAAGAGAGAAATTCATTTCTGGGCCAAGATATAGGTTGATTTTTTTTTTTTGGTCACTTCAGTGAAAACAAAAGACCATGAATTTAAAAAGAAGTCAATAATTTTCTATCCTTATCTCTTTAAATCCACAGCATCCTTATTCAAATCCCCACCCTGTTTGGACTCTGTTTTTTGTCTCTCTCTTTTCCTTTCTCTTTCTCTGAGGCATGAGTATATACATGCTTCCTCATGCACACATACATGTGTACAAACATACACACATGCACTTTCCTCTGAAGGATAAAGGAAAAGAAAAGAGTACTTTCTGTAATTCCTATAATATTTGTTATTTTCAAGGATACAAAGTTTTCTAGGAAGAATAACGTGACAGAATAGTGTTTTGAAATATTTACAGTTTTTTCCGAGAACTTACTTCCTTTGCCAACATCTCATCTCTCATTTAGCTCCTTACAGCAATTTAAGAATATTCTTCTCTGGTTCTGGTCCCAGTTAAGATGAAGTTAGCACCCCCACCCTGTTTCTTCCAAAACCTGTAAGAATGTATATAGCAGCTGTTTGAAGGCTTTGAAAAATAAATAGTAACAGGCACATTGAGGAAGAAGACAAGAATTTAAAGTACTACCAAACAGATAGTATTTACAGTTTTTCCCTGTTGTTTCCTACCATTTGGCCTCAGTTGGAGATAGAGTTGTAAAATCCACATGAAGATGAGTAAGCCAAGATACTTAAGGGCAGAGGTGGATCCTTTATTAAAAATTGCATTGTTTGTTCATTATTGATTTTTGCATTAATTTTAATTTTTTAAATGTTGCATTAATACATTATTTATCTTTATTATTGAATTTATTTGGTATCTTCTTAAGTTTTACTCTGGAGAAGTAATAATGGGCCTATAGTAAAATAGGGTAAATAAAACCCCAGATTTCTGGTTGGAGGCCAAAAAGGTGACTCTCAGGGAAATGGAAACTACCAGAGAGACTGAGGATAGCTTGGAACTCAGGAAAGTGATCCTATGAAATTGCATATGAAATCCTAGGCTGTGCATGCATGTATCTTATTATAATGGATAACCCAAAATGTTTGAGGACCTAATAGGTACATCACCACCCATGTTTCTGACTAGCTAGCACAGGCAGGGCAGAAAGGAGCAAAGACTTTGAAAACTCAACAGACACTTGAATCATAAAAAAAAATCACATAGACGGTGAGATTGTACTTGCTGCCTGAAGCTCACCAAAACAAAAAGTCCATTTTCTGTAGTGTTTAAACAGGACACAATCCCAGATTAGTCATCCTGTGAAGAACAAAGAAAATCTTAGCTCAGCTGGAAAAAAGATAACCAATAGATGCCAAGACCAGACATTGGAATTATCTGACAAAGCCTTTAAAGCAGCTATTATAAAAATATTCTGAGTAGCATTTATGACATTCTTGAAACAAATGAAAAAAAATTTTAAGGTATTAGCAAACAATTGGAAGATTTACAGAAGACCCCAATGGACATCTTAAAGCTAAAAAGTATAGTAACTGAAATAAAGAACCTGCTGGTGGTACTTAGCAATGAAATGTAGATGACAGAGAAGAGAGTCAGAGAACTGATAGAGATCAATATAAGTTATCCCGTGTAAACAACAGAGCAAAAAAGAATGAGAAAGAGAGAGCGCGTGCACACACGTGTGAGACTTGGTGACAATAAAAGAGGTTTGCTACTTAAGCAATCATTCCCAGAAAGTAAAGTAAAAGATTAGTTGAAGAAATTAATACCTGGAAACTTTTCAAGTTTTTTAGTATATAGTTCTAATGCATTTTTAACACATGTATTTAATCATACATCCTCTACTACTAACAGGTAGCCATCTTTTTTTATTAAAAAGCTTATTTAGAGATGGGCATGGTGGCACACAACTGTAATCCCAGGGGCTCTGGAGGCTAAGGAAGGAGAATTGTGAGTCCAAAGCCAGCCTCAGAAATGGTGAGTCACTAAGCAACTCAGTGAGATTCTGTCTCTAAACAAAATACAAAATATGGCTGGGCATATGGCTCCGTGGATGAATGCCCCTGAGTTCAATCCCCACTACCCCCCGCCACACACACACAAAAGCTTATTTAGGTCTTATTTGTGTGTTTCCCTAAGTCCACATTTTAATTTCACCAAATAGATATTCTTGTTTTTAAAATACCAAGAGAAGAGTATAATTTGGCTCTTATAATTTCCTCCATTCCCAAAAGTACCTAACACTGACCTCTCAATGCTACATTAATGACAACACTTACAGCTGTTTCCTTCAAAGCTGTTTTTTAAATAGATGAAAATCTCTAGTGATCTAGAAGAAATTGAGGCCACCTTTGAAATCAGCAAGGAATCTTACAGTTTCTGGGGTCTCTTTACTTGCTGAGGATTTGATTTCCAAAGAAAAAGTGGGGTGAGTGGAGGTTAATTTGAATTTTACATACCTCCCACTGCTGCCTCTAGGAGACAGCAGGGCAATTTTATATATATAATGTGTGAGTATATATATATACATTATGCACAAACACAGACATATCCATGCCTTCATTGTGTGTGTATACATATACACAGAAGATAGATATATACACACACATGCACACATACACACACATGCCTTCTGTTCATATCCTCCAAAAAAAAAAAAAAATCAAACCACCATGAAAGTCATCAGAAAGCTGTGTGTCCAGTGAGCAAAGTGCACTTATGAAAACCAGCAGGAGCTTCACTCACAGTGGGAAAGAAAAGTAAAGTTAAAAACAAATGTTATCGGGAGGTTAGGGCCATATGACCAAAGCAAAGAATTTAAATTAGTTTCACCAAAAGCCTTAACTATAGAGAGGTTTGCCAAGGAAAAAACAGTCGCTTTAGCTCAACCAGTTGCACTGTTGGAGGAAAATATTTAAGGATTTTCTTCCCACAGTAAAACCACCGGAAAAAAGACAAAAAGAAACATTTGAAAAAACCAGGGAGAAAGGCATTCTAATTTATGTCATCACTGTTCATACAGCAAGAAAAAATTATATGGTATAGAATAAAAAGTACCCCCTTTAAATTCAGGCAGAATCCCTTGCAAATCTCATGTCTTCTATTTACTGTGTAATTGAACCTGTTGAGTCATCGTAACCTGTCTTGACCACACTTTCATAAAATGAATGAAGAAAGCATACATGCCTCACATGACTACTGTGAGGATAAATATATGTAAAGCACATACTCAGGCACACCTCTGTGAGCTTGGATATTATGAAGGCAGCATGTTTCTTGTCTATAAATAGTTCCTGTTTCATTCCATTCAATGAGTTTTCCTCATCCATTTTGCTTTTTGAGGCTTGTAGAATCAGGCTAGGATAAACCTAGGTCTCTGCCTTCCAAGAGCCTAGTTTTCTGCCTTCCAAGATCCTCCAACTTCATATGTTAGATGGAGAAATTAGTACTTCATTCAATCTCCAAGCTTTGAAACATCTGAGTGAAGCAATGAGGTCACCTAGAGTATCAGCATGAGTCTTATAAAAAAACAAAAGGGAAGTAAATATTATCTAAGAGTGTGCCAAACATGGTTTTAAAGCTAAAAACCCCATGGCTAGTTCAGCTCAACTGGGATTTACTGAGTATCTATTTGACATGACATGATCTCTGCTATTAAACTGCCTAAATCATATTAAGGGAGACAGAAATCTTCCTAGACATTCCAGTGTGTTAAGTCCAGTAGTGGAAAGATATACAAGAAACAGAGGAAACATAAAGAAGTCCCCTAACTTTGTTCAGGGATACCGGTATGCTTCACAGAGAAAGCAATATCTGAATATGAAGATACATAACATTTTTCAGGTTTGAGGTAAGAATGGGCTTTGCAGGCAGGAGGAAGAGGTTTTATGCACAAAGCACAGAAGCAAAAAATTGCAATTGGAATTAATCAGTGGACCTCCCAAGTCTACTATGGAAGAATGGATGGTCCCAGAACAATAAGAGCAAAAACAACAAACACTGGGATTAGAACACTTTTCACAGGGTCCAGATTGTCTGGCTCTGAATTTCACCCTAGTTGTTAAAGGAGGGAATAATATGTAGACAAAAGACCGAGGTTGATTACTTGATCTGCGCTAACTGCTGTAAGCATTTGTTTCCTCATCTATAAAATGAATTAAAAATCCTCAGCACTTTGAGTAGCTGCTGCAAACATTAACTGATATAAAAATAGCCTTTGAACTACACATTTACACAAATGTTAGTTATTATTGAGTATTACTTTATATATGGTACTTTATAAACCATCAATATTAGATTAATCTCAAATAG
The DNA here is from genome assembly GCF_021218885.2 of Marmota monax. Taxonomy (NCBI): domain Eukaryota; kingdom Metazoa; phylum Chordata; class Mammalia; order Rodentia; family Sciuridae; genus Marmota; species Marmota monax. Next base: position 2,413,843 of record NW_026695236.1, on the reverse strand, counting down.
CTATATTCGTAAAGCAATAGAAACACAGTGCCCTGAATAACATGTAATATGCTATCACTGAAATGTTTTGGGTCTTGAGATAGGTATGAAAAGATCCAGAGATTTTCAAATCACTTTCAAAATGTTTAGTGACTAAGAAGAGAAAATCAATCACTTATATAATGTCTTCCTAATAGCAAAGTGTGGAAGACGATTTTGTATGATAGAGATATTGTGATGAAAAAAGTAAAGTAGTACAAAAAAGAGTAAGAAGATGTTTAGTTTTATTTTAAATGTGAAAAATAAGATGAAAATATTATGGAGTATTTGGGAAAATTGGCCAAAGGATTGTGGGGAGTAAAAGATATAAAGTGTGCCTATTCCTAGGAAGGATGCAAGAAAATGAAAGAAGAACTGAGTTTAACATTTTCATTATGAAAAATTTAACCTTTAGAATGCATCCATTCAGAGTAGGAGGCACCAGAAGTCTTGGAAGAAGAGACTACAGAAATGAGACATAAAATGAAGGATCTTGTGATTAAGTGATACAAAGGAACCTGTTTTATTTGGGTTTTGAGGGCCTCATATTGCTACTTAAGTACCATGTATAACTCTTGTATTTTTTTTCTGTGTGTTTATGGGGAGGTAGTTTTTTTTATATAATAATATGCTTTAAAATATTGCAAAGTGTATTTTTTAGTTCTGTGGATTATAACTCCTTGCAAAACCTTCAAATCATCTGAATGAATGTTAATCAAGCACAAACTGATGAAGTAATTTGTTATTAATTTTTATTAATTGATTAAGTAATTTGTTTATTCTTTTAACCAGACAGCCCTACTTTATGCCAGGCTGGGTGTTAATGGACACAAAGGTGAATCAAAGGACCATAGTCTCTGCATTCAGGATGCTTAAAGAGGAGCAAGGGGAGATATTCAGAGGCAGAGGCAATTACGAAAATGGCAATAGATGCTTTGATTAAAATGTAGAGTGTGATAGGAATCATGGGGCAGAAATTGTGTTTGGTTTAGGGTGGTGATGAAACAGAGGGAGGATTCTCAAGGAGGTCTTTCTAGAATAAATGCTGCTATTAATGCTGCTATTATTTTTTCATTCAAAACATTTAATGAACACATAAAATTTTCATGGGTACTTGGGGAATCTAATACCAGTTATGCTTCCCTAATGCCTCTGGCTTGCCTTTTTCATTTTCACATCAAACCATGTAAATATTCATATTTTTTCTTTGTTTTGGCCACCAAGTATATGGCCACCCACTTGCAAATTTATAGGACCTTAAACTGCAGGTAAGTACCTTCTTCCAAAGCTGAGACAGTAACATTCATATTCAAGTTTCTCAGTGATTCCTGTGCACACTTGGTAAATTTCAAAGATATATTAATGCCCTCTGTGAGTCAGGATGTAGGCATGAACACTGAGCTTATCTGACCTGATTCTTCCCCCATCCAGCTTCAATGTAGCTGATCTAAAATTTTTGCTGTACCTCTGGAGGGACACTTAAACCAAGAGTAAAACTGATCACAAGTTAGAAGTGGAGACATTTTCTTCCCTGGGACAAGTATGCTCAGAAAGTACACTCTGAGAATCATTTGGTGCATTCCTTTGCCTCTGCAAAGGACACAAACATTCAACCAGGTATTCTGAGTCAAGATTTCTCACCCACTTACCAGAACCACTCATAAAACAAACATTCTCACTTTGAAGGCCTCAGAAGACCTGAGCCCTAATCACAAGGAAAAGGGTGTGTCTGAAGTCAAGTGGACCCGGCTTGCAGTCTCAGCTTCATCCCAGTGCCACTCAGAGTAACTGTTTGAGTTCCCTGAGCCTCAATTTTATCCTCTCTCTCAACAATGAGGAAAAGTGCAGTGTACAGAGTTGTAGTACGGGTTCAGTAAGCTAATCTAACTAAAGAAAAGAATGACATATCATATTTGATAAAGGTTTCCTGATGGTTTCAGATTCTGTCCAATTGTCAACTGTTGCATTAGAACTTTTAAAATTTCCTTTGGAAAGCATGAAACTTGAAGGTCTCCCATGTGTTCCCATCCTGTCTTGAATGCAATTCATTATTTCAATTTATTTTACTTTAGTCTTTAGTACCAAGGATTGAACCCAGAGGTACTCAACCACTGAGTCACATTCCCAGTTCTTTTTATTTTTATTTATTTTAATTTTGAGACAGAGTCTTGCTAAATTGCTTAGGGCCTTGCTAAGTTGCTGAGGCTGGCTTTGAACTTGTGATCCTTTAGCCTCAACCTCTGGAGCCATTGGGATTCCAGGAATACACCAAGGTGCTCAGCCAATTATTATTTTTTTAAACCTATATGTTTCCCCCACAAAGATATGAACTTTTTATAGGTGAAGAATATGTCTTTGAATCTGCGTAATCTGGCCCTGGTTCATTGGTTGGATCCTTTTAGCTACTCTACATCTTCACCCTTCTACACACACAATTACCCTGACGTTTCCCAGGAACAGTAGGTGAAAATAATAGGAGGTTAGGGAATTCCTTGGAGCATCCTCTAAAATGAAAAATATTGCTTGGCAAGTCTGCCTCAGCCAGAGGAGGTACTTACCTGCAGTGCAAGGTCCTTTAAATTTACAGGTGAGTGGCCATACATTTTTGCTGCCAAAACAAAGAAAGAAATGGGAATATTCACAAGGTTTGATGTGGAAGAGAAAAAGGCAAGCCAAAGGCATTATCGAAGCACAATTATCTCTGGTGTTAAAGCCAGAGAGTCATTCCTCTGGGGCCTCAGAGAGAGGACACTGTTTAATTTAATTAACCATGAATGCAAGAACATCCTGACTGTAAAAAAGGCACACAACAAAAAGGCCTTAACCACAAAATCTAGGAACATTCCCACTGGCCATTTGCACTCTATAGATAGATTTTACAGTACCTAAAGAAACAAAGGAATAGCATAATCTTCAGATAGTCAACCATAACATTATGTTCTTGGAACCAATTTTTTCTGTATGGAACATCTGTGACTTGGAGAATCTACTCCCTGAATATTACTGTTGAGTGGATAAAAATTCAACCTCTGGACTCATACTGAACTATATATTATTAGTTTTGTGACTTTTAAAAAAGAAAACCTCCCTTGTATATGGATTGGGAATAATGATAGGACCTATATCATCAAGTGTTGTGAGCATAAAATTTTTAAAAAGTATGAAAAATCTTCAGTGTATAGGAGATGGTAAATCTTTAATAGATATTAGTTATTAATACATTTTTGAAGAGAAAAAATCATTAAGTCTGCTAATTAGTTATTTCTTTTGATTGAATTTGATCATAATTCACTCTGGCTTGTGATCTCTTTCCATTCATAATAAGGGTTTCCCTGAGTACCTTGGCTAACATGAGATTTGGGGTCCACCTCATTCATCAGTTTTCCCTTTCATATAAGACTTTAAGCCTTGCTACTTAGAAAAGGTGTTATCTTTCAGGCGTGAGTCTCAATGGTCTTGAGTCATGAACATGTTAACACAGTCCACATGCCCCTCATAGAAGACTATTTTGGCCTCTGCTCAGCATGCTCCCCTTAGAATTTACAGCCAAATGTTACTTCAATACTCTGTTTCAGGGTTTCTGTGAGGCATTTAATAATGATTTAATAAATAAATAAATATTATGATTATTATTAAATGCCTACTATGTGCTGGGCACTATAGTTCTGTAGCTGTTTCAGAGAACAAGGTGACATTCCTGCTTGCAGTGGCCTCAAGCTAGACTGTCCTGGAATTTTGGCTCCAGTCCACCAGGTGCATCAACACAATGTCAACAATTGAAACATCCAAAGCCCTGACCTAGAGCACTGTTCGCATTGGGCTAGGGTTGCAAAAGTTTGTTGTCCTAGGTGCACACGTGCTTCTGCCCACTGTACTCACACCAGATTCTCTAGATGCTCCCAGTCTGTTTTGGCTCACTGTGACAGTCTTGGTAAAAGTAAACCTTTGTGATTCTAAAAAATCAATTAAGCAAATATCCAACTTTATACTTACTGAGCTTGGGAAGTGAGCGAAGTAACAGCTTTGTTAGTACTTTGGCATGCTTCCATTTCTTGTAAAGCAGTCTGTGTTTGGGAGGCAAAGGCAAAGGTAGTGGCCACAAATAAGAAGAGGCATGAAATCTATGTTTGTTCCCTTTAGATAAGCAAACTTTTGATCAGGATTGCCTCTGTTTTTGTCTCCAGAGAATAGCCTGAGTCATGTTAACATACGTATTAAGATCCACAGATCCCTGGCTATTACTAAGACAAGGATTTGTTTTCATCTACCTTTTTGTGTCTAGATCCTTGTAACATTTAATGTCTGCTATGACTGTGAGCATACCAGAAACATTCATATATGTTTGAGTACCACCTATGGATCAAGGATTGAAGTGCATACTTTTTAGAATTATTCTATTTTATTAATTTCCCAAAATAAATGGAAGAAATATCTTTATTTTATAGAGTTGTAAACTTAAGATATACGGAAGTAAATAATTTGATGAATATCATAAAGCAAGTGAAGAGCAGAGTTGGGCTTAAAACCTAGGTCTGACTCCAAAGCCATATTTTCCACAGCAACAAAGTATCTCAATCTAGGCACTATAAGCATTTTGGGCTAGATCATTCTTTATTGTGTGTATACAATATATATTTTAACATGTTTTACAGTATCCTTGGCCTTTATAAACATTTGTTAATAGCATCTCCCAATTGTGAAGCCAGAATTTTCTCCAAATACTACCGAAACTCCCTTCATTAGAAAACCACTGCTATCGCTTCTCGGCCTTTTGGCTAAGATCAAGTGTAGAAAACCACTGCCCATACAAGATTAGAAGAAAAACATTTACCAAATTACATAAGTAATCTTCTCTCCTGAAAAAGTATGGTCATCTCAAAGTATATAAGGCATTGTGTCAGTGACAGCAAAGATATATAAAATATCCTACCTTTAAGGAGCTTAATAAAATGGCATTGGAATCAGAGAAAAGATGGGAGGACTTCATGTGAGGACAACTTGTTTTATTAGAGAAGGGAATTTTTAAAGAACTTTTGTGCATTCACTGATCTAACCAACATTATCAATACCATGAAGATATGATGGTATTTGAGTAGTAATCATTACAGTAATAACAATAATTTTGAGATTGACAAGACTTTTACTGATTTTGGAAATAAAGATCTTGACGCTGAGAGAAACAGTGTAGCCTGCTTTGGGTCATAGCACTATATAGTGGAAAGGCTAAGATAAGTATCCATTTCTGTCCGGTTCTGATTTATAGTTCAGGAGGATCAAACAGTGGATAGCCACAAATGCTGCAAAAGACCCAAGTGCAGGCAGTTGGCAGAAGCCTCTGAAGTAATATGAAAATCGCAAATTAGGCATGAGTTTAAGTGCAGAGCAAAATGAGAATATTAATCATACATATTTAGAAAAAACATCCCAGATGTCTAGAGACATTAGCCTGTTTATGTATCATAAATGAAGACATCACTTTGTTTAATGATCATTTAAGAATCAAATTGCAGTATGTGTTTGTCTCAAAAATAGAGGGTTGATTCTAACTAGTGACATTAAACTAGAGCAAATTAGGAGCATTGAGGCAATGGAAAGAAACTTTTTAAAAACATAATTCTGATTGCCTATAATAAAGGAAATTCAAATGACATTTTTTTTTCTTTGCCCTAGAGAACTGCCTGGAATACAGTTGAGCACAGGTGTGAGGCCTGATTTCCTCTCATGTGATCAACTCACAGCATGCCAGCAAGACCTGCCAACAGCTCCACTGAGAGCCCTTCAGGCACCATGTGGAGGTGTCACCAAGAGAGCAAAGGGTCAGGCTCATTTTGTCTTCATATAGCTGCAAGTCTTTGCTGAGTGAGTACAAAAAGACTTGATTCAGTTCACCTAAAATGAAATCTTTAGTCCTCTATATGTCTTCTTCAATTTTACTGATCTGGATTTTTTTTCATTTTGCATTGCAAACTCCTTGGAATTGTCAGATAAATACATGCTCATATTTCTATTACTGAATATATTAGAGGAAAAAAAGTTTAATACAGAAAAATTAAAGTATAAATATTTGAAGAAATAGAGTTGGCAGAGCTTTGATTTGTCTATCTTGTAAACATTTCTGTTTTGTAAATCTGAGATCCTCATAAACATCCCTAAATTTCTACAGAAGACAGCATTTGTTTTACATAATAAGTGATCAACATACATAGTTGCTTAATGTGTATTCACTGCCCTTAATTGATCCAAGCATGACAAAACAGTAATATGAAAGATGAATTAGACTAAAAACTCAGAGACATGGTATTCTAGTCCCAGGTTTTCCCCCAACTAAGTTTGTAATCTTCATCAAATCACTGAGTTTCTTTGAGTTGAATTTGCTTCAATCCCACAGTCCCATGCATAATCTATGTCCCCTAAATCTGCAGTTATGGAAGAGCCATGGACTCAGTTTGTTCAATCCCTAGCTGTTAAATTTATTTGAATTTACTAATTTCTGTTCTCTCAGCCAAATTACATCAAAATGCCCAGCTTGTAACACCACTTTCACATGCAACATGGACAATAAATGTTACCTAATAGCAGTACTAGTGGTGATAGGACTTTAGAAAAGTTTACAAGTCGCAGAATTTTAATCTAGTATCTTTATCTAGTCTATAGTCTTGAAAATAATATCCTTTGTAAGATGAACATCATTGCCCTAAGTACATGTATGAAGACACGAATGGTGTGACTCTACTTTGTGTATAACCAGAGACATGAAAAATTATGCTCTGTATGTGTAATACAAATTGAATCATATTCTGCTGTCATATATAACAAATCAGAATAAATAAAATAAAGAGAATAACATCTTTGAGACAGCTAGAGAATCTGAATATATTTTTCTCCATCTCATTAGGTAGTTTCATTATTCTCATATCTGAAGTTTCGCATTCCAGTGAGAAGTAAATAGCTAATGGAGTCTCTTATGTAGAAAATTTAAGATGAGTGAATTATTAGTGACTCATTAGTACTGTTTCACTGGTAAAGGGAGTAAGGGGAATGGAGGAGGAAGCTGAGATCATATTATTTCAATCATTTGTTGATGACACATATATTAAAACAGAATGCTTTGGAGAGTGAGATCTATTATTTTCCATCATATCAATAATTTTAGTTATGGGAACTTATCTTTGTAGAAGTAAATAGGGATTGCCTTAGTCTCTTTAAAATATATTTCACTTTATTTTTAAAAACTCTTTCTGGCTGCTAGCACCATAGAAAGACCACTAGACAATTTGTATTTCTGATGATAGCAAACAATATCTCCAGTGAAATATTCTCCACTTGTTTCCTATGCCATATAAGAGAATCCCACAAGCATAGCAGTTTAAAACAACACACATTTTATTGTCTCAAAACATTGTGGATCAGAGTCTAAAGGTTGGTTTCTGCTTAGTTGGAGCTTCTGCTTACAGTTTTGCAAAGCTGCAATCGTGGTACTGGCTGGGCTATGGTTTTATCTGGAGACTTGACCAGGGAAGAACCCACGTCCGGTAGCTTTATGAGTGGGTGCTTAGCTTTCACTGGTGGTTTATTGAAGGTTTCCTTTGAGACCCTAACTACTAGAACCCCCTTATTATTTCTTTACACACAGGCATTCTCAAAATGGCTGCTGAATTCATAAAAGTGCAAGGAGGATCTTCAGTCTGCTATGAAGTCTTTTGTGATGTCACCTAATTGCAGTAGTGGCATCTCACTACTTTGCTACCTAGCTATACTCCATTGTTTAGAAGCAAATCACAAGTCCTGTGCACACCAAAAAGAGGGTATTATGCAAAGGCACAAGCATTAGGACATTAGAATTATTGGTCTGTCAAGTATGTATTCTTTCAAAAAAAAAAAAAAGGTGCACTGTAATCTGATCAAGGATCTAAATCTAATTGTGAATTTATAGACATATAGTTTATAGGAGAACATTTTAAATAACTCCACAGGGTTACAGACAGCAAAACTCCAACTATAAAAATCTCTACAGAACCAATTAAATTGTGAGGAGATAAATAAAAATGAATGGTCAAAAAAAATCAAGAATCATATTATTAGGTCATAATAGATTAGAATAGATTTCTGTGAGATCATTAATTAAATAAATGGAAAAACAAATATTCCCATTTATCAAATATTTGATGATAAGAAGTGCTGCTTTCTTGAGATATGAAACATATTTGGTGGTTTTTTGTTTTTGCTTTTTTTTTTAAGAATCATTCTCTTTTCAAAATGCATACTGAAGTCTTTATGGTCTTCTCTGCAAGCTTTGCATTAAAGTAACAGAATATGCATCCTGAGACAAGTGGGTAAGGATTAATCATGCATTGGAAATTGCTGGACCTGGATGATAGGATTAGGGTGGCTTTTTATGCACTCTACATTTATACACATTAAATTTTTTCTATAATAATTTTTAAGACTTTTGAGAAATGTCCAGTAAAATGTCCTGGTTGAATAGGCTTTCTCAAGGAGGAGATGCACTTATATCAAGAGAAAGATTCATGATAAGGATAGCAACAACAAAAAAATAATAAATCAGATTTTGGCATTATGTCTATAAATAGAACAGAGGATAGAGGCAAACAGAACAACTTGGCTAAAAATTTACAAGTTCCATCTCCTCTTATTGGGGACATGGAAAGTTAACATTCCAAAACCTATTTCCCATGTTGAATTGGAACCATGTGACTGGCTCCTAGTTCATGATATATGAAAGAAAGTAATGAATGCCACTTCCAGGATTAGCCTGCTATACCATGTGATGTAATATTCCATATATTGTTTCTTTCACCCATACCATTGCAAATTAAATATAACACTCAACGGAGTCTGGATCCTTACATAGCCACTTAGATGAGAGCTGTACAGGAGAACCTTCTGCCCACAATTAGTCTATAACATACATCAGAAACAGTCCTTATTCTATTAAGCTACTGAGATTGAGGTTGTTTCTAAAGCAATTAGCATTAAGTACATTAGATTCATGCCTTGGATAAAAACATACATCTTCAAATTCTCAAGAATAACATTAAAATGCTATAAATTTGAGTAATTTTGTAATTGAAATTGACTTTGCACTTGATAATTTGGGGAATTATTTGGTCATGATTCTTTTCTTTTTTTCCAACAGATATTCAATAAACACTTTTTCTTTTTGGGTCCCTGCTATTTGCCAAACACTGTCTTTGGTGCTGGGAAATACACTGGTAGCAGATAGTGTTTCTACTCCCATGGGATTTACAATCTAGTGGAGAAATCTTAGGGTTCTTATAAATAATTACTTTCAGGGAGATTTTTTTTCTAAGAAGAAGCTTTTGTCCTTATGCCATAACACGTGATCCTGGGCACTATGACTCTTGTCAATTTTTCACCGTCTTTGGTGATCTGTATGCAGGCTGAATTCAGTCAAGGCCAGCTTTTAACACATTTGTTCCATCTCCCTCTGAGATCCAGATATGAAGGGGAAGTTTTGTGTTTATTTTCCAGCTCAGGTGTGATTCTTAGGTCTAGACTTACTTTACAAATATCGACTCTCCTTTAAATGCCATAAAAAATGGGTTTTGTAACTTCAATAAACCTAAGATTTTTACACATAATATTTTTTGGTAAATATAGTAAAAGACAAACCACATCTCCTGGCACCTAATATTCCTAATGTTCTTCTTGCCTGAGATCTCAATTTTAATACATTTGCTTCAGTCTGCCATATCCTGGGACTGAGCTTTAAAAGGTTGTTTAGGCTTGAGGAAGTGCTAAAAGGGACAGGAATAACCCTGGTCACCTAGCTCTAAAACTAGGTTAAGTGGGTCAATGCACCCACAGCCTCATATATAGACAGCAAAGTAAATCAACATATTTTTCTTCCCCTCTGGGAAGAGATAATTTAGTAGGAGATACAGGGTAGTAAAGAGACCTGGATCTTGTTCTCCCACTCAAAACTGTGTGATGTATGTCCTTGGGCAAAACAACTAACTCAGCTATCACATTTTATTAATCTACAAATGGAAAGATTCATAGAGCAGCCCTCACAGGGTTGCTCTGAGGATTAAATGGGTTTGTGAAGTGTTCTGCATGAATATTAGGTTAAAGAGGGTGAACTCATAGATTATAGCACAATAAGACGTTTCTCGGTTTATGTTCAGAATGACACAAAGGAAAATGTCTTTTCAATTTGATCAATTGTCCTTTTTTAAATTTACATTTTAGATTCAGTTTTCTGTATCTCTATGGGCATTTTAATGAGGAGTTGGAAGGTGACACAGGGGCCAAGATATTATAAATTTAGAAGCTGCTGCCTCATTTAAAGAGGAAATAATCATGCAGTGACTCCAGCCCTTCAAAGGCACTGATGACTGCTTTGTTTTGCAATCACCCAAGTAGCAAGGGACCTTTGCTGACATGTTTGATTTGGAAATTTAAATGTATGCTTTGTAACAGAGGGTTAGATAGAGAACAGTTCACTTGATTGCTAAAATCCTGTCTTAGAGTTCCTCTTGACCCCTTGCTGGTTCACTGCACAACAGACATCATCTGCAGCAGTTTTGCAGCTAGAGGTCTTAGTGAGCCACATTTGCATGTAAGCTGCCTGAAGTCATTACAGCTGGAATGTTACCTCAAACCCTCCCAAAGTTCTTGAGGGATGCATATTGATTCCCTGAGTCTATCCTGGGGCCTCATCATCCTAGCTAAACATTGGGGATTCTTAAGTTTCATTTATAGAGTTTTGACCAAAATATGCAAGTCACTATCTTCAATAAGACCAGTCAGGATATTTCAGAACCTGTTGCTTTGCCTCCATCTGTGTAATAGGTATCTAAGCATAAAGTAACACAGCATAGATTTTAAAACACGGGAAGGATGTAATGATCTCACTAAAGGGAGAGGAGCCTAAGGGTTAAGTGAATGGACAGTGTACTAAAATACATCTGGATCTGACCTTGCCACAACCACCAATAAGTGTGATATTGAATAAACTACCTGAAAAATTCAGGTCCTTGGTTTTCTTGTCTGAAAAGTAGATATTAAGGGGGAAAAACCCCCTCTATTTTATGTGACAATTTCCAGATTAGTTTTTTCCTCTCAATTTCTCATTGGTTGTGTGTGATTTGATGAACTTTCAAATGCTCACAAGACCCTATCAAGATATATAGTACATTTTTTTTAACTTTACAACTGGGGCCCTTTTCTATGCCAATCTATGCCAATCCAGGGACTACTACCATTCTGATTTCTTTTGTCATAAATTAGACTTCCCTTTAATGGTGACTGAATTTTAAATGACACAATGTCTTCAATGTATAGAAAAATGAAACAAGTGCATTTAGTGTATTTAAAGTATATATTTATTGCTATTTAGTAAGTACTCACTGAACAGTAACATTCTTCTTATTAGGATGAATGTATCTGCACAGAGTTATAATAGGAATGGTGGGTACTGAGTCTACACTGAAGAATATTCAGGGAAATCCAAATGAGTTGGGAATGAGTTGTGAATCCAGGGAATGAGTTTTGGATAAAATGTTAGGAAATGGTAAAGAGAAAGGTCAAAATAATAGGTAAAAGCAGAATATTGTTTGCTACTATTCATTGAGTGCCAGCACTATGCCAATAGTTTATGTAATTTAATCTTAATAATACTTTAAGATAGATGTTGTTATCATCCCATTTTAACAAATGGAAAAAAAAACTAACAAACAAAAGAATGGACAATCTAAGTAACTTCTGAATATCATATAACATCACTAAATAGCAGGGCTGGAATTCATGCCTCTTTTCAATGCTAAAGCTATGTTCACCCAGTAGATCACTATGACTCCTGTATTATAAAGCATGTATGTGAGAGGAAGATAACAACAGTCAATACTTAAAGTAAAAGAACATTAAGCTTGGTGCTTTTCACACACTATTTAATCCAGTCATCTGGTTATTATATTTCCCATTTTGCATTTGTGAAATCTACAATATAGAGAGGTTGAGCATCAAAGTTGAGATTTTTGTCTAACATTGAATGTCAATACTCTTTCCATTGTCTGTCAAACAAGAAAAAAAATGTTTAGGAGGACCCAGTTTATAGAGACTCAAATCCCACAAAAGAACAAACTGAAATTTCAGTATTTAGACTAGATAGAACATTTGATCAGGAATTAAAGTTAGAGAATATAACATAAAATAAGGTGGGCTTGTGTTTTATATCTTGTTGATAATACAGTTGCTTTGGATAATATATCATCTATATTATCAGATTTCAATAACTTTTTTTTTAATTTGGTTATGTCTTTCATATATGAAATTATTACCTGATCTTAGGTACTAGAAATGAATCAGCAAATAACAACTAATAAAACCTTAAAGAATTTATTTATTAGTTCTAGAAGTTTTCTGGTGGAATTTTTTGGGGTCTTCTAGGTATAGAATCATATCAGCAAATAATGATAACTTAAAAGTTCTTTTCCTATCCATATCCTTTAAATTTCTTTCATCTGTCTAATTGCTCTGGTTAGTGTTTCAAGAACTATGTTAAATAGAAGTGGTGAAAGAGAGCATCCCTGTCTTGTTTCAGTTTTTAGAGGGAATGCTTTCAATTTTTCTCCATTTAAAATGATATTGGCCTGGAGCTTAGCATAGATAGCTTTTACAATGTTGAGGTATGTTCTTGTTATTCCTAGTTTTTCTAGTGGTTTGAACATGAAGAGGTTCTGTATTTTGTTGAATGCTTTTCTGCATCTATTGAAATGATCTTATGATTCTTATCTTTAATTCTATTGATGTGATGAATTACTTTTATTGATTTCCACATGTTGAACCAACCTTGCGTCTCTGGGATGAACCCCACTTGATTATGGTGTACTATCTTTTTGACATGTTTTTGTATTCAATTTACCAGAATTTTATTGAGAATTTTTGTATCTATGTTCATTAGAGATATTGGTCTGAAGTTTTCTTTTGTTGATGTGTCTTTGCCTGGTTTTGGAATCAGGGTGTCATAGAATGAGTTTGATAGTGCACCATCTTTTTCTATTTCCTGAAATAATTTGAGGAGTATTGGTATTAGTTCTTCTTTGAAAGTCTTGTAATATTCAGCTGTATATACATCTGGTCCTGGACTTTTCTTCATTAGTAGGCTTCTGATGGCACCTTCTATTTCACTGCTTGAAATTGATCTGTTTAAGTTGTGTATATCATCCTGATTATGTTTGGGCAAATCATATGACTTGAGAAATTTGTCAATGCCTTTGATATTTTCTATTAGAATACAAATTTTCAAAATATTAAGAATACAAACAACAATAAGTATTGGTGAGGATGTGGGGGAAAAGGTACCCTAATACGTTACTGATGGGACTGCAAATTGGTGCAGCCAATATGAAAAGCAGTATGGAGAATCCTTGAAAAACTGGGAATGGAATTGACCCAGCTATCCCACTCCCCAGTTTATACCCCAAATACTTAAAAACAGCATACTACTGTGATGCAGACGCAGCAATGTTTATAGCAGCACAATTCACAATAGCTAAATTGTGGAACCACCTAGATGCTCTTCAGTAGCTGAATGGATAAAGAAAATGTGGTATATATACACAATGGAATATTACTCAGCATCAAAAGAGAATAAAATCATGGCATTTTAAGATAAATGGACAGAGTTGGAGAATATAATGCTAAGTGAAATAAGCCAATCCCCCCAAACCAAATGCCAAATGTTTTCTCTGATATAAGAATGCTGATTCATAATGGGGAAGGGAAGGGCATGGGAGAAATAGGCAAACTTTAGATAGGGCAAAGGGGAAAAAGGAAAAGAAAGACCACATGGGTGTAGGAAAGACAGTGGAATGAAATGAACATCATTACCCTAAGTACATATATGAAGTTACAAATGGTGTAACTCTACTTTGTGTACAACCAGAGATATGAAAAATTGTGCTCTCTATGTCTGGTATGAATTGAATTGCAATGCTGTCATATATAACAAATTAGAATAAATAAAATAAAAAATTCACAATACAAACACACACACACACACAGAGAGAGAGAGAAAACTCATTGTTAACACAGTAAATTCCTAAGCAAGTATGCAAAGTGGGAATTGAAACGAGAAAAATTGATATTTCCAGACCTTAGGAGAAGTGATTGCATTTATTCTCTTTGTTTTTTTCAATCAGAGTTTTCCCAGAAATTAAAATACAGATGCCATTGACATGATGGGCAATGTTTTCTAAGTTTTTATTTTATGTATATGTGAAACAGAGAAATACTCTGGGGATTTAGGTCAATAATGACATTCTCTGGGTGGCAGAAATCAGAATATTAAGATGAATACTGATACACATTAGTATTATTTATTGTATTTGATCAAAATCAAATTCAATGATTTTTGTTTGGTAGGTTTTCTGTTTTGTTTTGTTTTTTTCTTTTGGTACTAGAGATGGAACCCAGAAGTGCTCTACCACTGAGGTGCACCTCAGCCCTTTTTTTTCTTTTATTTTGAAGCAGAGCCTTGCTCAGTCACTCAAATTTGTGATCCTCCTGCCTCAGCCTCCCAAGTAACTGGGATTGCAGGCCTGTGTTACCATGCCCAGCTAAATTCAGTGATATTTTTAATATTAAAATAGATATCTTGTAAAGCTATTACATAACTGAAATAACTCAAATAAGCATTTTATATTACAACCAGTTCATATTTGCCCTAACGTGACAAATATGGATGCCACTAACATGACAACCACTGTTTTCCTAAGTGTTTATATTATGTATGTGTGAAACAGAAAAATAGCCTGGGAATTTAGATCAAGAATGACATTCTAATCATCTCTGACTATCAAAAGTCAGAATGTGTACTGATGTGTACTGATATTATGGTATTAAGATATGTGGTCTTTTAGAATGTGGTTAACTAATAAAATCTGCCTTCATGGATGGTTTATGTTTTATAAAAAGGGTGGTCTGAATCCGGCATGGTGGCACACACCTGTAATCCCAGCAACTAGGGAGGGTGAAGCAGGAGGATTGAGAATCTCAAAGCCAGCCTCAGCAGATTAGCGAGGCACTTAGCAACTCAGAACTTGTCTCTAAATAAAATATTTAAAAAGGGACTGGGACATGGCTAAGTGTTTAAGAACCCCTGGGTTCAATTCCTGGTACCAAAAATAAAAAAAATAAAAAAGGTTGGTGGGAGCTAGTTTAGATTTGTAAGCACTTTTATCTTCTTCCTCTGCAGATAACAGTCTCAGCAAAGCAGTACCATATTGGAAGCAGAAAACAGGGCCCTCCCCAGATGTTCAACTTTCTAGCACCTTGATCTTGGACATTTCAGCCTCCTGAACTGTGAGAAATAAATGTCTATTGTTTATAAATTACCCAGTGAGTGATACTCTGTCAGAGCAGCACTAACAGACTAAGGTGATCGAACACATAGCAGGAGTAGGGAAGCTGAGAGGAAAAGCTAATGTTGTACTAGAATTCTGGAGATAGAGTTCAGGCAATAAGTCAAGTCTGGAGGATAATGGCATCTCTCCAGAAAGGACAGGACAGGTAGAAGGAAGTGGGGGCTCATCAAGAAGATAAAAGAGAAGAGAAAAAAATCATATTGATCAGTCACTGTCATTATGAGGAGAAAGCACAATGACCTGCTGACGGATTTAGAAATTAATCAGAAAGGGAAGGGAAGAATGAAGCGAGACTAGGTCATTTAGTCAGGCCACACTTTTATTAGTAGGATTTTTGAATCACTAAATCTCTTGATCAGGTGCCCCATTTTACTCTTCAAGGCCATGCTTAAACACTGGACCTTTTTTTTTTTTTTTTCCTGGTACCAGGGATAGAACCCAAGGCACTTAACCACTGAGACACAGCTCCAGCTCTTTTTATTTTTATTTTGAGACGGGCCCTTACAAAGTTAATTGGGATCTCACTAAGTTGCTGAGGCTGGTTTTGAACTTGTAATCCTCCTTCCTCAGCCTCCCAAGCCACAGGGGTTAAAGGTATACACCACTGACTGTGCCTGGCCATTACGCCCTTATTTGACTCTCTCCCTCAGCCTCACATAACAGTTTTCTCTCTTATTGGAGTGCATTCTTCCTTCTTTGATGGTAGCATTATCATAATATAGAATGGTCTGTTATTTGGGGTTTTCCTCCGCTCTTTAGGGATTTCTTAGGAGTGAAGCCACATCTTGGCCCTCTTTGTAGCACTGGTACTAGTATAGTGCCTAGAATATGATATCATTGGATAAATATTTGCTAAATAAAAATGAGAAAAACATTCCTATGAAGTAGACAGATTGATTATTTTTATTACATTTAATGAAGGAATAATTAAAGTGTGAAGAAATGTATAACTCTGGGTTTGATAAAAATAGATGATCATTAAGGTGAATAATTTAATGAGAGTTCAACAAGAAGACTATTTAAAAGAAATAGACCAGTATGCAAAAGAACCACAAGGGAAAGAGCACATTCTTGGTAATCAACGGTTGCCAGAACTTGGAAGAAGAGACTCTGAAAAGACGAGGTCTGTCTTTGCAGGAGCCATGATCTTCTGGTCAAGGAATTGGCCAGCTTCCAGTGATCGTGCAGGGAGAGAACCAAACTCATTCACTTCTCTCACTGCTACCTCTTGTTGGTTCTTCCCACAGGTCAAACCTAACCAAGAGTTGGAAGGCAAGGGCACTCATGAATACAGTTCCTGAAGACTGAAGAATAGAGGTCTTGTTGAAGGGTCAAGGGGAAAACACTAACCAAAGAAATGAAGCGGCTTTTCCACAGTCATTTAGCTCATCACTGACAAAAGCAGAACTCAAAATCTTCTGGCTCCAAAACTAATTAAATTCCATTACCATTACCATATGTCACTATCTTATACTAAATGCTATACAGAGGCTAAACATTACTATATGGAATGGGAAAATTTTATTTATTATAAATTATGTTTGAAGAAAATAATTGTATCAATCCAGAAGGTTATAAGGAATAAATGGGGTTTACTTGTTCTAAGTAAAAAGAAACCCATAAGCCAAATTTATCTGTCACTTAATTTCATAAATAAATTTTGTCAAAACATAGGAATGTTTACTTGTTTACATATTGTCTGTTGTCTTTTCACTACAACCACAAAGTTGAGTAGTGAATACAGAGACCATAAACCACGTAAAGCCTAAAGGCTTTGGTATCTGATCTACAGTCAAAGTTTGCTGGCACCTGCTTAATTAGAAGGAGAAAAATGGAGGCTATTCTTACCCCTGAGCCTGCCTTTCTTGGTACATTCAAGGTAAAGTCAGGAATAGAAGGGACAGCCTAGAGTGTATGGTAACCATCAAGAGTCCATAAACTAATTTGAATTTTAGTTTTTACAGGCTATTAACTGTATGACTTTGAGAAAGTAATTTAATCTCTATAAGTTTTCATCTTTTTCACTTAACAAATATGATTTAATAATAATTAATTTAAGAATAATAACAAATATGGTTATTGTGAGATTAAATGGCATAATAGATGCATTTCAGAAAGTCCTAAATCATAAGATTGACTCTGTTGCTTTGGAAAATGAAAGGGAATAAGAATAGTTAGGAATCATGAAGTACTGCAAATACTGTTTTGAGAAAGAAAGTCTTCATTTCTCAGTTAAAAATATTGCATAAAACATACTCAGTTACAGTGTTATTATATTTTGATATACCAAGGATTAGCAGTTGAGTCAATAAGAAACAATCCCTAATCTATTATGACAACCTTATGAATGACAGCTTATGATAGTCTGGAAGTGCAGAATGAAGCAAAATGATGTTATGGATCCAGTCAGTCATGGACTTGGGCTGTTCGTGTGTATGTCCTCCTAGCTGTATTTCCTTCCTTATATGGCTCCTCACCTTTTCCCTAAGAAGCCAGCAGGTGCTGTTAATCTAAGAAGAGTCACTAACACAAAAATATTTATTATAAGTCAAATGCTACTGAGGAAGTAAAATAATCTCATTATTGCCCAAAGATGACTCATAGAGTTAATTTTCTGTTTATTCCTTTGTGCATGCACCACTTAAACATTCCTCTGCCTTGGAGCTTGGTTGTTAAGGTCTAATGTGTCATGGTCTCCTAATTTTGTTGTGGGTTGATGAGACCTGGCATATGCTGGGCCAATTACTGGGCCGTGAGCCTTTCAAAGAGCTGGATATTAGGGCTAGTATATAAGTCTGAGTAAGATTCCAAGTCACAGAGCCTATACTTCAGAGGAAGTATACAAATAAACAAAGTTTGGGAAAATGTATTTAAAGTCAGGGAGGTCACTTTAAGGATACAGAAGACCAGAAAAGAAAACAGACCTCATAAGAAATAGAAGAATTCTGAAACTGGAGGATTGTACAAGATAAAAAACATCTATTGATGACAGTCTAGGGACACATTATCACTGTGGTTGATCACAGTTTTACTTCCTTTGTCCTAGCCCCCACCAATTAACTATCTTTCTATTTCTCAACTTCAGACTCTTTAAGAGAAAATCTAATTAGTTTGCTGAAACAGCAACTGTTTGGTGTGTCTCCTGGTGCCCTGATGGCCAGTCTTCTTACTAGGCATCCTCATAGCCTTTGGGTGAGAAATTCATCTCTGATCCAATCTGCAATAACATGAGGAGTACATTCATATTGGACCGATCAATTCTAACTTAAGGAATTTCTTGATATTGCAAGCTCTGAGCATTGCAGGTACTCAAAGCATAACAGGCTTCTCTCTATCATATAATGTATTTTCCTGGAAGAAAGAAATAATCATATGTGTTCAACCTCCCCACCATTTCTGGCAACACACATCTTATCATCTTCCTCTATGATTTTCAGTAAAATCAGCATTTGCCTGAGGATTAGTTCATAGTACCACATCAAGTACGCATGTGTGTGGACATGTGTATATAGCAGGTAGAAGTTGTCTAGGATCCTGTTATAAGCATCTTTCCAGGAGGTAAACCAAATCATGTCTTTATTCCCCCATCTGATGATCAGTTTGAACAAAACATACCATGCCTGGCCACAGTGGTAAAATATTTGGTCCCTTTTAATTCTGAGAAGCTGTCTAAGGTCCCTCAACCTGGACTATTCCATAGTTACTTCTGGTCTCCTGCTCTTGCATCAGAAGAGGTTCAAGGAAACCTAACAATTCACTCATAGCACTTTGTTATGGAAACACGGGGGCCCTGCAAAATAGAAGCATCCATCAGGAAATCAATGCACAGGGCCCTTCTTCCTGGAACTGCCTGTCTTTGATGAATGAATTTCAGGAAAATGTGATCAACATCAACTCATTAGAGGCCTGCGTGTTCAGTTTTTATAATGGAGTTTTTAGTTGATGTGGCAAAAAAAAAAATGCAAAGGCCCTAAGAACTATTCTCCACTGCATCCTGAGCAGACGAGATAAACTGGGTTTAAACAGGCTGGCTGCAACATAAAACTAAGAAGGCGGTGGCGAAAAATCACACAACACAGAAATTAGTATCCAGAAAGCAGGAGAGGATGGCTGTATGACCTTAAGAGTCAAGCTTCCATGTTGGAAAGAGAGAGAGAGCATGAGCTGAGCCTGTGTTTCCTATATTTATACAAAGGGGAGCTTCAAAAGATATGCATGGAATGTTCTTTTGCCAAATAAAGTAGGAGGTGGGCTGTTCAAGCCCAATGGGTAACACCCAACTCCAGAGCTAGAGAACAGTGTCTATAGCTGAGGGAAGACTGAGGTCACATGTTTTGTTTAATAAGCCACAAAATGACTGGTAATGCCAGACCAAAATCTCCTTGGCTTCAAGGCCAAGGGATGGCCTCCCACAAAGTATACCTGCTGGAACTTGTTTCCTTTCATATGAAACAAGGATTTTTTTTTCCTGTATTAAGTATTGAACCCAGGAGAACTCTATCATATTCCCAACCTCCCCGCCATTTGTTTTGAGACAAGTGGACTTAAAATTTTGACCTAAATGCTTCAATCTCCAGAGTTGCTAGAATTACAGGCATGCACAACTGTGCTCAGCTCAAGAATTGATATTTATATTACAACATATGCATGAGTCCTGTAAAGTTCACTCCCTTGTCAGAAGCACTGGTGGTGAATCACACAACAAGACGTTCCTTATAAAAGTAGTTTGCACATAAGCTGATTGACTTAATAATTAAGAAAAATTCGGTTTCTAATCTCTTCTATCTCTCCCTTTAGCTATGTGACCTCTCTGTGTTTCAAGGACATTATTTGTAAGATGAGAATAGTTGACCCATGTCCTGGTGTTGAGAGGAAAACCTGGAAGATTATGTAGATAAAGTCCTTAAAACACTTCCTGGTGTGAAATGAATGCCATTAAAATGGTAAATATTATTATAATGATGAAAACAAAACATTGAGTTTTGGAAAAAAAGTCACTAACCTTACTCCTAAATCCTGAATCACAGCATCCGTTTTCTGCAATTTGTACTGTAATTGTAAATATTTCATTTGTTGAGTATTATGCAATGAGCACTGGACTTCTGTTTCAGGGTACAAAGGATAAGGTAATGATGGGTAAAGTATCTGACAGTAGCAGAGAGCTGCTGAGGCCATTAGAATTAAAGATGCTGAAATTCTGGAGGACAAAGAGCCTCAGGCCTATGGACTAACCTTCATTACTTTGTATTTATTTATTTATTTTTACCCTTCGGGGGGCACTTGTTAATTCTGGGCATGGACACAAGACTAACACTTCAGGCTTTGAATCCGTAAAAGGTACACCAAAGAGGACTGGAGGAGACTCAGGGACTTCAAACAAACTGCCAGCCTTCCCCTCAGAACTGTGCTGAATTCTACAGCTGCATGGGGCAAGTGGCTGAAGACCAAAGTGGGAAGCTTCTAAAGAGTTGTGCAGGGGTTTCAGGAGTCTCATGAAATGAAGATTAGATTTCTGAACTCAATAATGAGAAGTATAAAGAATATATCAGGCTCTGTCAAAAACTGGGGCACAGGTCAGAAGAACCAGCAGTAAACTAAACAGGACTGCAAATCAGCCTTCCCTCAGAAATAGCCATGACTGGAATAAGGCCCCTAATTTACCAACAAGGAAAAGGACAGAAAATGACACCGTGTGGATTTTCTATATTTTAATAGGCAATCAAAAAAAATTTAAATAAAAGAGTACTAAATTGTAGGACCACTTGACACAGAACAATATTTTTAAAAGCATAGAACAAAATAGCCCCACAACTACAACTCACTCCAGTTGACTTACATGAACTTTACAGAACATTTACCATGGGGTAGAGGAAGAAAAGGAATAACAAAAAGAAGAATTTTCCTTAAAAAGGACTTCATAAAAGATAACCAGATGAGGGCTGGGGCTTTAGCTCAGTGGTAGAGTGCTTGCCTCGAATGTGTGAAGCACTGGGTTCGATCCTCAGCACCACATAAAAATAAATAAATAAAAATATTTAAAAACAAATAAGAACATTCATTAAAAAAAGATAACCAAATGAAAATTCTAGAACTTGAATATCTAATATCTGAAATTGAATCAATTGCATTAAAAATTTAAAAAAATAGAACTGGAACAAACTTCATTTTTATGTGAATGCAGTGAAACTGTGGTACCAGTTACATGATGGATACTGAGGCTGCCTCCTTTTCCTTCAGCAGTGTCCTTTCCCTTGTCCTCCATCTCTCACTCTTTCTATATTAATTCAATGACATATACAGCACTGTCATATGCAAACGACCACAGCTGGCCAGAGTAGGTCAAAAGAGTAGCTGAGAATTAAAGAGAAAAGTTTGGTGAGACATCATTTGTACCCTCAGAGGAGATTATTATATAATGTGGAATATGTGTCAGCAATTCAAGAAAATAACTTCTAGTCCAAGATTCTCATTAAGTAGCTCTGATACCAAAACAAAGTCATTTTTCCCCCTTACCTCAGTTTTATCCTGTGAACAAGATAATGACTCAGATATCTATCTCTAAGATTTCCAGCTCTGATACTTAAGGCTAACTGGAACAAGATATGGAGGCTTTAACTGACCTGATAAAACATAACTCAGAAGACCCCTGTTTAACTTTAGAATAAGTCACTTATGCTTTTCTTAAAGGTGTTTTAAAATTAGCTCTTATAATTTTGTTCCAGAATATCTCTGAAAGACTTATGTATTAAAGGCTTGGTCACCAGACTGTGGCACTGTTGGGAGGTGGTGGAAAACTTAGGAAGTAGAGTATAATGGAAGGCCATTGGGAGCACGCCCTTGAAGGGAATATTGGGGCCATTACCCTTTGCTCTCTCTCTGCTTCCCAGTCGCCATGAGATGACCACCTTCCAACAGCATGTTCTGCCCGCATGATGCTCTGCCTTTCCACTGGCCACCAAAAATGAGGCCAAACAGCCATAGATCGAAACCTCTGAAACACTGACCCAAAATTAATCTTTTCTCCTCTCAGTTGATTTTCTCAGGTATTTTGTCACAGCAACAGAAAGCTGATTAACATATTATCTTTGTTTAATCTACATAAGATACAACTCATTAATTTTAAGTTTATAATTCATCATTTTAACAAATATATACATACATATATAGTTGTTATATATTTTTATACACACACACACATACACACACACGTAAGTCCCTCTGTACCTTGGGAGATTGATTTCCAAGATCCCCATTGTTAGAAATATCACAGTACATATTAGTAGACTTAAAGGCAAGAACCACATGATTATATCAACAGATGCAGAAAAAGCATTTGATGAAATATGGCATCCCTTTATGTTCAAAAAACTAGAAAAACTATAGATACTAGGAAATAACTCAACATTATAAAAACTATACATTAAACCCAAGGACAATATCATTCTAAGTGGAGAAAAATTGAAATCATTCCTCTAAAAACTGGAACAAGATATGGATGCTTTTTCACCACTTCTTTTCAACATAATCCTTGAAACTGTATCCAGAGATAAGAAGAAGAGAGATAAGAAAGAATTAAAGGGATATGAATAGGAAAAGAGGAACTCAAACTATTCCTATATACTGACATGATTCTATACTTAGAAGACCCAGAAAACTTCATCAGAAAACCTCTAGAATTCATAAACAAATTCAGCAAAGTAGCAGAGTATAAAATTAGCACCCATAAATCAATTGCATTCATGTGCACCATTGATGAATCAGCTGAAAGAGAAATTAGGAAAACTACCCCATTCACAATAGTTTCAAAAAAAAAAAAAAAACACTTGGGAATAAATCTTTTAAAAAGAGGTGCAAGACCTCTACAATGAAAACTACAGAACATTAAATAAAGAAATTGAAGATCTTATAAGATGGAAAGATCTTCTCTGTTCTTGGATAGGCCAAATTAATATTGTCAAAATGGCCATACTACCAAAAGTGCTATACAGATTTAAGGCAATTCCTATTAAAATCTCAAAGACATTCTTCTTAGAAATAGAAAACGCAGTCATGAAATTCATTTGGAAAAACAAGGGGCCCAGAATAGACAATACAATCCTTAGAAATAGCACAATAGTTCCTTTTTACAACTGAATAATATCCCATATTATGATCATACCACAGACTGCTTCACCATTCACCTGAAGGACATTTGGGCTGCATTAAGTTCTGTTACAAGTAACATTGTTAGGAAGCTCTGTGTATTTGGGAGAACTGGTCGAAGAATCACAAGGTGGTCCAGCCTGATATGGCCCCTTTCACCTCCTCAGACAGCACTGTGGTTATCAATAGTTTTAAATGTCATTGAGCAGTAGTACATCATTTGGCTAAATTATGGGCTTCTACAATTCATCTACAGTACAACGTAGGGATGTTTTTTAAAGTTTTCATTTTAATAAAGACTTTTTGACATAAATTTGGTTTGTTGTGTCCCCTTGCTGCACATCTTTTGCAAAAAAAAAATCCTTAAATGTATCATAGATCTTGAAATTTTAAATAACTAAAATTATAAATAAACATAGAAGAAAAACTTTATGAACCTGGGTTTAAGAGCAGGTTGAAGGATACAAAACACATGAAACATAAAAGAAAAAAATCAACTGGTCCTCAACTTAATTTAAAATGTTTACTGTTTCACAATTCATTTTTAAAATTATGAAAAGGCAAGACATGTATTTGGAGAAAAGATTTGCAATGACTAAAATTGGAAAAGCACTTGTTTTAGAATATTTCAAACATGATATCCAAGTCAGAATACAAAATATTAAAAATTGTGCCAAACAAGGATTCAGTCATAGGCAGTACCTAGCCCAGGAGGTCTGTTCCCCATGAGCCTAAGATTACCCTCCCCTACCTAGAGAAAGTTCCTCTATCTTGGAAGGGGTTGGTGATAAGTAGAGCTCCATGTGCTCCATTAATGTGTCCAAGTGGGTCATAGTCATCTTCTTTTTCCTTCTTTCTCCCCACTCCGCCGCGACTACTGTGGATGGAACCCAAGGCCTTGCACACATTAGGCAATGCTCTACCAATGAGATGCAACCACAGTCCTTTTATTTTATTTTGAGGTAGAGTCTTAAGAAGGTACCCAGTCTTGGACTCAAACTTATGATCCTCCTGTTTCAGCCTCCAAAGTAGCTGGCATCACAGGTATGTGCCACTGTACCCAGCTTCCACATATCATCTTGGTGTCTGTTTTTTCCCTTATTCATTCATCTTCTGGGCTAGTGTTCTCTGTACCTTCCCAAAGTGGAGAAAGACAGGAAGAGTGAAGAGAGCTATTTTTTAACCTATTCCCTTTCTTATTAAACTCCTCACCATCTTTAATTCCACTAACATTTTCACATAGCAGCAGCATATGCTTGTCCATGAGAGAGCAATGGTCCTTGAAGGTAGTGGAACTCAGGCCTCAGTGGAAGCTTAGTCTCTCAGGCAAAATCAGGTACTAGTATAGATTACAGTAGCTGATGCTGGGACAAATGGATATTCATAAACCAAAAATGAAATTGGAACCCTTCCTCATACTATACAAAAAAAAAATAACTCAAAGTGGGTCGTGCATTTATATATAAGTGCTAAAAGTACAAAAACTCTTAGAAAAAATTGAAGTAAATCTTTAGGATTCCAGGGTAGGTCAAGCCTTTTTAGACATGATAATAGTAACACAAGAGACAGAATAAACAATAGGTAATTAAGACTTTGTCAAATTTTCAAAGGATGCTACAAAATGGGAAAAAATATTTACAAATTTCATGTTGATGAGAAATAACAATCAGAATACATGATGAACTTTTTGTAATTTATTAATAAAAATACAAATGACTTTATTTAAAAATGGTCAAATGATATGAAAATGTATTTCTTCATGGAAGATATACAAGTGACCTATCAATACATGATAAGAGGCTCAACATAAATTCAGTGCAAATGAAAAACAAAATGATTTAACATGTCACATTCTTTAGGATGGCTGCAATTGAAAAGAGACAATAACAAATATTGGTGAGGATGTGGAGTCCTTGGAACCTTGTTAGGTTGCTGACGGGGAAAGAAAATGGTGCATCTATACTGAAAAAAAAAACATTTTCTATTGCATTAAAAATTAAAGTTACTGTATAATCTGACAATTCCCCTACAAGTATAGCCAAGAGAAATGAAAACACACACACACACACACACACACACACACACCACTTGTATGCAGACACCAAGTCAAAGAAATCAGTAAAAAAAAAAAAAGTACATATTTTGTGATTCAATTGATGTGAAATATCCAGAATAGGCAAATCAATAGACAGAAAATAGAATAGAGATTACTGGGGGTTGAGAGTGTGATAATTGGGACGGACTGAAGGAATAAGGGATTTCTTTCAGAGGTAAAGAAAAAGTTCTAAAACTGTGTTCAATTTCCAACAACTTTGTGAACATATTAAAAATCATTGATTTATACTTTGAATAACTATCTATCTATATATCTCTACCTATGTATATATTTATATATAAAGTTGGGATTTATCTATATCTACTTTTAGATATGTATAGAGTTACTCCAGATCAATAGAGAAACAGATAAAGATAAATCCCAACTTTATGTAATTGTAGACATTCCTCTTGTTGACTGAGACCCTTACACTCACCTGGATTATTGAATCAGTACTCTAACTTATCCTACCTCCATCAAGATTTTCAATTTATTTTCCATACTACAGCCAGAATGATCTTTCTAAAATCTAGATCTGAAGTTGGTTATTCCAACTGCTTACAATATACAATATGGTCACATGGCTTCATCCCATCCCTCTACCTCAGCATCATTGAAATCTTCTATTCGACTTACACCAGAAACATCTTTCATATATGCCAGGTAACCTACTTGACTTTCACTTCATTTTCATACAATGTCTCTGCCAGATTTCCTACCCTCTTTTTCTGTCTTGAAAAATCTACTTATCCTTCAAAGGACTCTTTGTTAACTTACCTCAGAGGTTACTCCAGCTCCTGAATATAAGAGGTTATGCCTACATTATTGTTTCCATGACTACAAGGGGCACACAAGATATGGCTTTAAGGATGTGTTTCCTGTCTCTTCCATCAAGTAGAAACCTCAGGAAAGTAGGATCCTTATCCATCATATATGTTCATATCTTCATTTCCTGATGTATCAGAATACTCAATGAATACTGAGAGAATGAATGAAGTCAGGTTTGGTGCTTTTCCCAACATACCTCTCTGTACCCCAATTCCTGGAACTTTCAGAACTCACTCTTTAATGATGTTGTCATGGTTTACCAGGACTGTCCCATTCCACTTGTATAATAATCTTTCTCTTATTTTGATATGCATACAACTTTTGATATACCATAAGCCTTATTATGTTTTAATGACCTCATTCTTCCAGATACCTCAACCACTCACTTGTGAGGTCTTTATTTGATTTGTCCATAGAATAGCCAGTCTCACTATTAATGAACCATCCTTTGTTCTCACCTATACCTACAATAAATTGATGCCAGTACCTCTGCACCATCTCTCCACTCCTCCTGCCTTCATTTTCTTTCTTATCCACTTAATTCTACTGTTAAACATGAGGTTAACTCTCTCACACATACCTGCATCCCTTGCTCCTCTTTTCCTCTACTGTACTCAACTCAAATTGAAACTAAATATCCATTTACTTTAACCTGAGCTTGCACTGCAAAATGTGACTGGAGAAAGAAGCACAACTGTACTTACTGATCTCATTTAAAATTCATAACCACCAACTGCAAGTGTGTTCTTTGTGCTGACAGGTAAT
Source organism: Marmota monax (assembly GCF_021218885.2). Classification (NCBI taxonomy): domain Eukaryota; kingdom Metazoa; phylum Chordata; class Mammalia; order Rodentia; family Sciuridae; genus Marmota; species Marmota monax. The sequence goes on along the minus strand of NW_026695236.1, from coordinate 2,386,585 downwards.
TATATACTTTCTTAGGCAATTTGTCTTCCTTATTTCTTAGAAGATTGTTTCATATCTTTTTGAACATTCAACATATGCTTTTCTCTTCTCAGTTGTGCCTTACTTCTTAATTCACAGACAAATAGAAGCAAAACATTGCCTTCTGCCAGTTACAGTGGACAGAAAGCCATTGCCTCACTTAAAACCAACTCATCCACTCATGCGCCCGACTTCTTCTCACTCAGATACATCAGTCCAAGAATTTCCTTTCTCTCTCTTGCAATGTCACCTTTCCCTCCACTGCCCTGTCTATTGATTTTTTTCTTTCAATGTGCAAACATGCTATAAGTTTTCAATTTCAAAACACAAAAGAAATAGCAACAACAAAACAATTATTTTATCCAAGCACCATTTCTCCTACAATCACATTTTTCTGCTTCACAGGGAACTATTCATGTTTATGGATATGGATCTCCTCTCTTCTTTCTCATCTGACACTCAACTTTTCAGAATTACAAAGACCCTTTACTGATAGATTCAGTCTTCATCCTCCTCAGCCTATCAGCAGGCTTTGTTATCATTCCATCTGTCTTCTCAAAACTCCATTGGCTTCTAAGACATCACTCTTTTCTCCAAGAGATTGGCTATTCCCTCCTATCTTTGATGATGCTCCTTCTCATTTTCCAAACTTTAAATGTTGAGTTTTCCAAAGATTAATCCTAGGATTGTTTCTTTCTTCTTTTTACATTTATTTCCTAGTTAACCTCATAATTTTAAATACTGTGTATAAGATGATGACTCCCAAAGTTTTGACTAAATCTGGCATTCCTTCTCCATTCTAATGTCATGTATCTTACTCCAACTACCTATTTCTGCTTGGTATCTCAAATTTAGCAATCCCTAAACCTAACTGCTGATCTCCCCTCTGTCACCACCACCCTCCCATTCTGCCCATGGCTTTCAGTTAACTTGAGACAAAAGCCTTGAGTCTTCCTTGACTTCTTCAGTCCTCATGCCCAACTCATCAGGAAATCTCTTTGGGTCTTTCTTCAAATCAAAACTCATTGATTTCCACCACGTCATCCATGGCTTCCCAGATCCAAGCTGTGTTGCCTCTACCTTGGGGAAGATCACAGCTCTCTCCTGTCTGATCTCTCTGCTTCTATTTCTGAGCCCTGTAAAATCTCTCCACATGGTACCCAGAGTGGTCTTCACGAAAGCCCTGTTGGATCACACAATTCCTTTCTCACTACCCTCTAATGGTTCCCCATTCTCTTCCACTAAAAGTCAAGGTAAGTAAAATTCTACGTCATCAACATCCTTCCCACCCCTCTCTTACTTCATTCCCTACTATTTCCCCTTCCTTAGTATCCTCAAGTCACTGGATTCTGTGGGATTCCTGGTATACTCCAAACATGTTTCCACTTCAAGGCCTTTATAATATATATATATATATATATATATATATATATATATATATATATATCCTTTCTGTCTAGAATTCTCGCTTCCAAGACATTTTTATAGCATGGTTTCACATTTCCCTGTGCGCTCTTCTCACTTGTCACTCATCATAGAAGACTTCTCTGAGTGACCTGTATTAAATAGTGCCTCAATGAACACTCTGCCTCTTAAGTGCCTTTGCCTTTCTCCATGAAACTCATTAACACCTTACATATCATATATTTATTTATATATTGATCATGGAAGATCAATGCTGCCAGCTTTATTTGCTGCTTTAGCCCTTGTAATTTCAATGATACTAACTAGTTATTGAATAAATGAATGCATTTGAAGAAAATATTTATTGCAACAAAAATAAAGAGGAAACATTTAAGGAAGGGAGGAAAAAAGAAGAAAAAAAAGGAGGAATTGAGGAAGGAGCTACTTTATTTAAAAATAAAACTATACATTGAAAATATTTTCTTATTGTTTGGAGACACAATATATATGCATTTCATATCATAACATTTAAAGTTAAAAATAAAAAATGCATACACAGAAAATAGTCTAGAAACATGTCAATAAAGTATATGTGTTATATATGTCAACAAATGTATATTCCACACATTTGTTTCATATACATATGAAATTTATGTCAACAACATGACTATAGTGGGGGATTCTGGGGGAGGGTATGAAATTTTATATATTTTTTTAAAAAAAGAAGAGATTTTTATCTGTGAAAATTCTTTATGAGTAGAAATTTCCTAAGACCATAAGATATTAGAAAGAAAAATATATATATCTGTGCTCATTTTTTTATTTTTAAATTTTAATTTGTTATATATGACAGCAGAATGCATTACAACTCATATTACACATATAGAGCACAATTTTCCATATCTCTGGTTGTACACTCTATGCTCATTTTTAAAGCTCATTTTCTACACAGTAAGCTCAAACACTGGATTAATTAAAGTAGACACGGGCTTACCCAAAGAGCAGAGACTTTGCTTTCCTCTCCCATTTCCCAAGAAATCTATCTATGAGACTATCCCTCATCACCCACTGGAGTGCCTGTCACCTTACAGGGATGGAGTGTCTCAGGCCCAATTCTATATGCACATCTTGGGCAAACTCAGACAACTTGCAAGCCCCTGCCTGGTATGAGCTAAGTCCAGAGGCAACAGAGCACTCCATCTGTGCCCCCCAAGAGTTTATAAACTGTCAGGAAGAGAACACTGAGTCTGCATTTGGAAAGCAAAATAGTCTTTGATTGTGAATAATGCATGTGCCTACTTTTGCAGAAACACAGAGCAAAGAGTAAACAAGATGAGAGTAGAACCCTGCCAAGGCACCGCCAGGGAGCCCCAGGTTTCCTTCCATCCCCTCCTTGCACAGTGTGCCATGTGGCAGCCTCAGCTTTGTGACTCACAAAGGATGTATGATGGGACCTGATGAACACACCAGGGCCAAATCCATCTACCACTGCCTGGATCATGTGAGTTCCTTCATCCTTTAATGCCCTGTTAGTTCTATATTTTCACACCCAATTTATACACTCTCAGATTTAAAGAATTTCACACTCCCAAATTTAAAGAATTTCCTACACAAGAGGAAGACCTGGAAAAGTAGAAGGGACAGGATGGGGGCTCTAAAGGAGGCTATGTCCTGATTGTGTCTCTGGATAACTGAGGTCTTTAATAATATATTAAGGTCTCCGGGCCTCAGTTATCAGTAAAACAGATGGTTGTGAGATCTAATACAGTGATGTATATGAGATCAATTTACAAAAGAGTATTACTTTGTCAATGCTCTGCTGTTCCTTCTTCTTTTTTTGTGAAGTCAAACTTTGTAATCAGCCATAACCGGTCTTTTTTATTTGATTTGTGAAAATAAATGGTTAAACACTTTTGGAATTTGTCCCAGAGCCCCATTTTGAGACAGTACAGATCAGCTGTGTTAAAGAAGCAGTTCTACAAATACACATGTATGCAGACTTTTTGATGGTGGCTGCCCATCTTATCAGAAATTTGGCGCAAAGCCAATATAGGGTATGAGAACAATGAAAGGTATTTCAGCACTCAAGAGCAGGATGGAATGGAGATCTTTCTCTGAAGGAGATAGGACAGTGTATCAGAAAGACTTACACTAAGACTCAGAATTGGCTTTTTAGCCATCTTTACTCTGTGTGACCTTGTATAAGTTACTGAATCTCTCCAAGTCTCTGTTTCTTATAAACTTGTATGTACATTGAGAATTCTTTTTAACAAAGTTAATTCAAGTGTCAATAATTTTATTTCTGATTTATCATGGAGTAGAGCAAATGAAATGAAAATTTTTCCTTATGTATTATTTCAAATAAGTTTTTTAATCATTTCCATTTGTTGTGATAATTATTAAAACATCACTTAGAACTATGTCTCAGGTTTAAATTATTAAAACAATCTAAATAAAAAAGAAATTATCTCTATAATTTTCTTTTATGTAAACTGAATATGTATAATATGAGAATGCAATAAAATTATGAAAAAATGCTGATATTACAATCAAACCTGCCTTGTTACTAAGTATCCAATGACCTTTATTTCTTAGAACTCAAGGAAATCCTTTTCATTGTTATTGTTTTCCAACATTCACAGAATTAATTACCTCTTCTTGAGCCTTAGGATTCCTTTTTATGCCATTTCCAAAAAACTGAAAGAAAGGAGGGGTATTATGGTTTGAATCTGGAGTGTCCCACAGAGGGTTCTGACCCTTATGGATGAATTAATCTCTTGATGAGTTTGTAGCTGAACAGAATAATGGGAGATGGTGGAGACTATAGGAGGTGGAGTCTACTTGAAAGAAATAGGGCCTTGAGGGCCTACCTTTGGAGACTATCTTGTCCCCAGCATGCTTTCTCTTCCTGCTCCCTGGCCACCATGAGGCCACAATTATGCTCTGCCAGGTGCTCCTTCCTATGATATTTTGCCTCAGAAGCCAATAACAATGGGGCCAAGTGACTGAACTGAAACCTCTGAAACCATAACCCAAAATAAATATTTTCTTCATTAAATTGATTTTCTCATATATTTTGTTACAGTGATGAAAAGCTAGCTGACAAAGGGAAAAAAAGAATGTCACATGGATGCAGAAAGAAATTCCATTACATTAATATTCCACTATCATCAATAAGAGAAGAAACCAATCCAAGGTGTATGCATACCTAAATAAAACACAACACAGGGTATATTTTTTTAGTGCACTATACACCACAAACACAGAGCTTCATTTGAGAGAGTCCAATGAATGATAGAATATGTTACGATGTGCCAGATAAGTTTTTTCCAACACTAATAGTGTCTGATATTCTCCTTGAACAAGGATGTTGAGTCTAATCTTTCTAAATATAAATATATGATTGCTTCAGAATGCACTATGGGCACATAGAATCAAGGCATGCTTTTTGTTTGTGATATTTGAATTTCTGTTCTTATCAGAATAATACTAGCTAACATTTTCTCAGTTTCAAATGCCAAGGATGCTTCTAAGTGCTTCAAATTGACTATCTCTTTTAATGTATTGGTAATTCTGTGATTAGGAACTTCATTTTTACATTTATATCAGGAAGTGTTTAATCATTAAGTAATTTTTAATGGCTCACCTTAATAAAATGCACACTGTGTAAACCAAAAGGAAAGGAGAAGGAAAAGAAAAGAAGAAATGAAAAAGAAAAAGAGAAAAGAGAACTAAAATATCATTGTGTTGCCTACACCAAATCCAAGAAAAAGATTAGTACAACATTGAAATATAACATAACTCTGATTCAAGGTCAAACAAGATAAATCAAAATATTTTAGGAATTACCCTTTCATGTGAGCTTAGTATTCTTCTAAGTGTATAAAAATAAAGGAGGGGATGGTGAGGTTATGTATAGCTTTAAACAAGAAAATCATAGAAATTAGTCTTTACAATGACAGATCAAAATTATATTTTATATTCTAATAGTTCTTGATATTTCCTATTTTATATTTCAGCAATCCAATATACCAAAGAACCTGGCTCTTTCTGTGATTTAAAATATAATACTAAATATTTCTGGAAGAAAATTTCATGTTTGGATTTATCATGGCATTAGATTTCTATTTCATACAAAGTTAAGGTGTAAACAACCTCAATAGTATTTTGGAAAGTACAATTTATTGCCATAGATTTAAAACAAAGTTGATTCTTCTAGTAGTTCAAAGTGGTAATAATACTATTGTAGTATAAATATAACACTCTAAAAATAACACCAAGGTTTCATGTCGGTTTCAGTAATGCCAAGGTTTTGCAGGAGACTGCAGGTTACATCTTTCAAGTAGACAAAATAGTTCTTAGTAAACACTTTTTACCTAAACTTCTGTTTTATTTACTGATGTCATAACTTCTCCCCCAACTACTACAGAGGAAATTAAACTTTCTCAAAGGTACTGAAAAGGGATGGTGAAGGGGTCTTAAAATTTTAATTTAATATCTTCTCCAACTGAAAGTGGCATTGCTATAATCTGACATCATCATTTTTATTGATTCTTTTTTAGTTAGACATGATAATAGAATCCATTTTGATACAATTATACAAGCATGGAATATATCTTATTCTAATAAGAACCGAATTCTTGTGATGCACATGATGTGTGACATCATGTTTTTGATGTAGGCAAGCTTTTTTTCTTCTCCTCATACATGTACCAATACACACACACACACACACACACACACACACACACACTCAGGAAGGCTTTCTGAAGTTATCTGGTATAGTTAGGAGTATTTTTAAAAGAATGAATCATAAATTGCTGTGCTCTTAGGGTATTTTCAAATGCCAATGATAGGAGTGGAAATTCTTACATGTTTTCTGAAAGTAACATTCATATTATTTAAAATTTTCTCATAAATTTGGTGCAGCAATATCATTTCTAGAAATTTATTCTAAGGAAACCATCATGGATTTACATAAAATTTATCTTTTCATATTATATAAAGGAAAAGTATTGATGAAAACATAAATGAGGTTTGACTAAGTAAACCAATAGTATGTATTAATACAATGCAATTTCTATGAATTTACCCCAAAATTCATACCATATAAAAATATTTGATGAATTAGATATTCAGTAAAGAGAAAAAAATTAGGCACCAAACCACCACATTAAATACAATTCCATTTAAAGAAAATTTCTGTTAAGTTTGAGTAGTGTTGTCACTTTTAACTTTTACAGCAGTTTTATTTTCTATAATATATATGTTTTGTATTTGCTATAAGAAGAAATTTATTTTAAAGATTTTGTCGCTCTTTAACATTATAATAAAAATGCTGGGTTTTATTTCTATATTCATAAATATTATTATATTTCAACAACTCATTATCAGCTGTCCAACAAAGAAAGTTAATAATATACATAATGATGATATTAAATAATCTATATTTTGTTGATAATTGTATTTTATATGCTATTCGCATATTTATATTGCTATCCACATAGAAATAATTGAACATACTGGATATTAATTGTAATTCCCCTGGGAATCAGAGAAGCTAGAGTAAAATATGAATTAGAATGGTTATCCTTGAAATTATGAAGGAAGTAGGAAAATAACAATAGAAAATATCCATGATTTACTAGGTACTAGATATGTTTTTCTACAAGTACTCAGAAATGTGCCTAGCACAGTATATGTGCTATATAAACACCAGAAATCTCTATTGCTGCCTTGCTGTTGCTGTGGAATCTTCACAAGAACAGGCAAGTATTAATGTCATGGGGCATCTCAATTTTGCAGACTAGACACTCAGGATCATGCTAGGCTATACAGGAAACCTCCATATCAAAGCTTCAACATGATAGATTTCTTTTCTTCTATCTTAAAGATATTCAAGAAGGTGGTAGAGCAACTCACTCTTATCCAGAAACTAGAATCCTTCTTTTTACCCTTTCATGTTCAATATGAGGCTTCTGTGTTATTGTTCATGAAGCCTGTTCCAGCTCCTCACTTCCTATCTACATTTCAAAGGGGAAATGAAAGACATATTCCTTTCTTTGGAGGGCACTCACATTAATTTCCAAAATTTAATCACATGCCCATACTCCCAACAGGAGAAGATAGGGAAATGTACTGTTTGTCTGTGTGTCCAAATGCCCATCTGAAAATTATATCATCAAGTAAAAAGGAGAAAAATCTGTGGCAACCAACAGCCTCTACCACAGGTGGCTGAGGAGATTGCTCAAGGGCACATGAATATTAAATAACATTGCTAGAATTTGAATGTAGGCAGTCATTTCAGAGCCAAAGCACTCACACTTCATCCTAAGCATGTGAGTTCAGTCAATGGGTATGATGATACAGGCAGGCACATGCCTCAGGCAGGTGCCTAATAAGCTCTTACAGAAATACTTCTCAACCTTCTTTATCCCCTGTGTCTTCTAATAAATATTACCTCATCACTCTCTTTACTTTCCCTCCTTCTGCTCTCATAAATGCCAGTTTCTGATAAGCCATTTCACACAGTGCCCTTTCTACCTTTTCTTATGTACTACTACCATTTGCCATTCCCTTCCCCTTGCAAATTCATGCTTTCCATCTAACTTCCAAATATCTCAACCACAGATGATTTTTTAATTCAACTAAAGAGCTGAATTTCTACTTGTAGAAGATGAGCTTTATAGAAGTCATCTGACCAGTACCAGATCATGATTTAAGTGAGAAGGAAACCCTTATAAAAACATTTTGTACCTCTTTGTTTCCAGTTATCATGACTTACCCTAATTAATACACTATGCCAGTTATCAATTTATTGCTTTTCTGCCCCAAACCTACCCTTATTTTCCTTCTTTTCCAGGTGAGAGCTGGACGCTGTGAACATTTCTCCTTTGTCAGTAGGCACAATGCAAGGTCTTGTCAGTAGAGGGTGCTAGAGAGATACTAAAGGAAGACAGATTCTTCTGAATCCAATGCTCTTCCTTTATGGCGTGTTACCCAAGGACACAGTCCTTACCAGCAGACAGCTTTCTTGCCAGAAGGCATTAACACCAAAGGCAGGAGACCAAGTTGTGTACACCCTCTAGTTTCAGCAGCACCCAGCCAGTGACTCCAGGAAGTCATTTCCTTCTCTTCTCCCTGGAATAAAGTACTTTAGAGAACTTCCACCATCATCCAGTGAATTTTCAAACCTTCACCAAGAAAGCCTGAATCTCAGCTCCAGGCAATGGGTGGAACATGGGAAAGCTCAACTAAGCTTTTTCCTTCTTTGAATGTTTTCCCTCAAGCATAGATGTGGTGGTTTCCTCCATATCTGCTTTTCTTGAACCCTTTTACAGTTTTCCTCAACGAACTCTTCTTAATATCCATTTACTAGTGAATAATTCATTATATGAATTGTTCCTTGTTCACTTAACTGTATAATGTCCGTCTCTTTACTGAAACTGATACACATAATAAAAATATAATTAAAAATTTGTGCCATCTAAATTATGGTCATAAGAATAAATGGTCACATGGAGTCAAATTGGAAAATGGGTCTTTTGAGTCATAGCAAAGTAGGATCTTTTGAGTCAGCCAGTCTTGAATTTGAGTAATGTCTCATTCACTTTTTAGCTGTATAACCTTGGAACAGTCTCCCACAATCGCTTCTTCATCTCTAAAACTGGTTTAATAATGATTGTTTTGTAGTGTTGCTATAAAGGCCAAGTAGCTGATACAAAGCCAGTAATAAATAAATAGAATTTTGAATATTAATTCACTATGATTTTTCTGTACCATGATTAAACATTATTTTATCTATTTGTTATGTTCAAATGATTGTGTTCCCCAATATGCTCACCGTTGTTCTTTGTGCACTTAGGTCTAGGTAGAGCATTTCTGAATGTTGCTATCCTATGTTCTCTTATTTTGTTTTCCTTGCCAGAGGGAATAGAAAAAAAAAAACTATGTTTCTTAAAATTAACCAATGTGTAAAATATTTATCAAATTCCTTCTTGTGCTTCCTTTTGTGTACTCTGTAATACCCCCCATATCATTTTGCACTTGCACAAAATCATTTTTCATCCTTCTTTAATTCCTCTCAATATTCTCTCTCACGTGTGCACTCTCTCTTGCTCTCTTGCTCTTGCTCTCTCTTTAAAATAGATTTCCAGACCTTACTTTATGAACTTTCAAGAAAACCTGCTTCCTGACTCTTATATGTGAACATACTCTAGTTAGACATTTTATGTCAACTTTTAAGTATTAGGTGATATACTGTCTGTGAGACCTTATGACTATTACACTATTCTTTAAAGTAATATCGTGTCATTTATTCCCCCCAAAGTATCTATGTGCTTTGTTTTTATTCCATAGGCCACCATTTATCTACTTATTTTGTGTTACTGACCACTTAATCTATATTATCAAAAGGCATATATTCTTCTGCCAATCATGTCTTTATGTACTTTATGTCTACTAATAGAATATTTGAAATAAAGACTCCAATGCCTATAAAATCCTCCGCATTGACAGTTATTCTTTTTATTTGTTCTAACTAGTTGTATATGACAGTAGAATGCATTTTGACACATTATACATAAATGGAGTATAATTTCTCATTCTGGTTGTACATGATGTAGAATCACTCTGGTTGTGTAGTCATATATGCACATAGGATAATAATGTCCCATTCATTCTACTGTTCTTCCTACCCCCTTAACCCCTTCCCTCCCTTCCCTCCCCTCTGCCTAGTCCAAAGTACCTCTATTCTTCCCTATCCCCACCTACGGTGAATTAGCATCTGCATATCAGAAAAAAACATTCAGACTTTGGTTTGGGGAATTCACTTATTTCACTTAGCATGATATTCTCCAGCTCCATCCATTTACTGGCAAATGCCACCATTTCATTCTTCTTAAACAATAAGTAATACACAATTGTTTATATATACCACATTTTCTTTATCCATTCATGTGTTGAAGGGAACATAGATTGGTTCCATAGTTTGGCTATTGTGAATTGATCTGCTATAAACATTGATGTGGCTGCATCACTGTAGTATGCTGATTTTAAGTCCTTTGGGTATAAACCAAAAAGTGCGATAGCTGGGTCAAATGGTGGTTGCATTCCAAGTTTTCTCAGGAATCTCCATTCTGTTTTTCATAATGACTGCACCAATTTGCAGCCCTACCAGCAATGTATGAGTGTACCTTGTTCTGTACATCCTCCCCAACATTTATTGTTGCTGTATTCTTGATAATTGTCGTTCTGATTGGAGTGAGATGGAATGTGAATGTTGTTTTGATTTGTATTTCTCTAATTGCTAGAGATGTTGAACATTTTTTCCTATGTTTGTTGATCAATTGGGCAGTTATTATTTTTAATAAACACTATTATCAATAGCTGGGACCTTGCAGACCATGTAGACAGATATATGGATACAAATATAGCTCCACCTTTAATGGCCATTTGGCTGTATTAGTCAGGAACATTTGATTTACAAGTGGTAGTAAATCAACTCAGTCTCCCCTAAGCAGTGAACAAAGAAACCAAAGAGGAATTCATTGCTTCTTGTAGCAAGGAAGTTAAAAGTTGAATCAGAATTCACACATAGCTGTACTAAGACTCAGATGGGATTGTCCTTCCTCTCTGCCCTCCTCTCTCACTGCCTGAAGTGGATCTATGTATTGATATGTGTTCACCTAACTGCCCATGGCGTGAGAAAATGATGGCCATCCCTACAACTCCCTTTCTAAAGCTTTGGGGAAAAGGTACAGAGACTCTGCATGGTGCAGCTTAGATCACAGGCACACCTCCAGATCTGTCACATTTGCCAGGAGGAATAAAATCCTTGGATTAGTCCATTGTGGCCAGGAGCACAGGTACACTGACCAGAATTCTGCCAGAATTATGTGATACATGTGGACTTTTTTTCCATAAGCCTGTTTTCTTACCTATGACATTTGAAATTTATCCCCAATGGAGTGGTAATGATGATTAAATGACATTTATATTTGAAAAATACATAATATGGGATCTAGCTATGAATAATAAATAGCTTTTAACAATTATTATGATGATAAAGATAGCAAAATGAAGAATGTCATGTGGTAGAAACAGAAACAATCTTCTTTTCTTGATCCTCAACTGTATCTTTTGTCTGTCTTATTAATCCACTCCCTCTTCCTCTAAGGAAATTCCAAACTTAAAGAGCAGGGGACCATGACTCTTTATTCCTCATGTTCCCATGACAACAACTATCACAGAATGGAAACTAACATATATTAATACTATGCATTTTGTTAGAGACTTTGACATGTGACTTACTTAATACACCAGACACAGCAAGTTGCTCAGAGTAGCAAATTGATAGCTGTTTGATTTAAAGAGTTCAATAAATATAAATTGATTGGTGTTTCACATCTGGCATGAGGTAATTACTTAAAAGTTCAGTTCAAGACAACTCAGAAGGTATTTTATTTTTATTACAAGTAACAGCAACTCTTTGGTATTTGACATTAAAACAACTTCCATAAGATTTCTTTGAGTTCCTCTGAAAGTTAATTTTGTTCTAATGGAAAGCATAATCTGAGCCATCTGGAATTTTAAATTCCAATCTTAAGTCTACCATTACTGTTTCAGTGAGTACATTCCAGTTAGGAGTATACGGCCTGTGCCTGGGAATTAATATTGTGAAAAATCAGTCAAATTGAAGGAAATAAGTTGATTTGTTGAAATGGAAAACTTCAGACTCATCTATGCAGTGAATACTTGCAGGCACACTTCCCAGAGGCATTTTATCCTCAAGTGTCTATGGGCACTTGTGACCTTTTGTTTTGGAATGTCTCATGCTCTTTTTCTTCTAGCATCAAGGCATTTTCTTTGTTTGCTGAGCTCAGAAAGTCAAAAACATTTTCAGATAGAAACATCTCAGATGCAGCTGAATTTAAACCCATGCATAATGCTTGTTCCAACATCTGAGAGCAAGTTGTGAATTCGAAGGTGATGACTAATGAGGCAGATGACAGGCTTGGTAAAAAGGCACTTCTTATATTCCTTCCTGTGGAATAACACCAGGACAATAGTCCAGTTATGCCAAATTAATGAACTGGGAAAAACAATAATTTTATATTGCTGTGTCCTCTATGACTTTGCTTTTTATCAGAGTTTTATTGGTATTTATTTGAATTCTGTATATTCCATCTATTTAAAGTATACCATTCAATGGATTTTAGTGTACTCACAAAGTTGTATAATTGTCATTATAATTAATTATACAATATTTTTATCACCTTAAAAAGAAAACATATTTTCACCTGTCACCCACCAATGCCCCCAACCTTATTCAACTATTAATCAACTTTTTGCCTCTGGGCTAGCCCTGGAGCTCATTTTTGTCACATCCAAAAATATATGCCATTTTTATCATATAGCTTTGTTTACACTATTTCAATTTTACTAATAAGTAGATAGAATTTATAAAAATCACATTGATTACTTGCTATGTTTTAGACACTATGTCAACTGTTTTATATGTATTATCTCATGACAATACCTCTAATAATCAAGAGAAGTGATTAGAGGTATCTTGTATATGGCAAGCTCCATTATCATCTTCTAGGCTGAGCGTTGCATTCTGCATAGAGATTGTTGTCACCTTCAGAAATCTAAGTAGAGATGGTTGGAAGGGAAAGGGGAAATGCTAAAAAATGATACTTGTAAAATTATATTGTTATATTGCATGCATGTACAAATATGTAACAATATATCCCACCATTATGTATAATTTTATTACACCAATAAAAATGGAAAAAAAAAGAGGAGATAGTTTATCATAATGTTTTGGAGCATGGACATTGGAATTTGGCTGCAGTTTGGATCTTTATTTTGCTACTGGTTTCCTATGTATACTTTGGAAACTCTACTCACTGTCTCTACAGAGATGAACAAACTGTCAGGCTACTCATCTCTGAGGATAGCTAAAATATTCAGAAAAAAAAACAATATTCCAAACAACAGCCCATATGCTAAGGGCTGAGGGCATATGGGCATTTCCTTTGCTATTGTCTGCTGAATGAACTTAACTAGAGTGGCTTGATCTCTGTTCTAGGAAGAGAATGGCAGGAACATATATTTTGTCTCCTGAAGCATAATTTCAGCTCCAATTCCTGCATCAAGAAACAAATTTTGTTTTGGAAGAAATACCTGGGTTTAGATTAGACTTCTTTCTTAAATTAGGGGAGTTGTTTACATGTTTGAATGTTGTACCTGACCAAAATACCTAATGATTTGGGATCATATCTTGGTCATTTATATCTGCATAACAGTGCCTACCCCAAGTGTTAGGATTATAGTAATTGTTTAATAAATATTTGTTTGGGGAGTGAGGGGGCCACTGAATCAATGAATATTCATTTTGAAAACCGTTATACATGTTATACATATAATTTTCAGAGGTGGAAGAGGGTTAGAAGACAGTTCTCATTTTAAAATACATATCTCAAACAACACCTTTCAGTGAATATTTTTAAAAGTGGATTAGAGATTCCATAGTTATTACCTGGGTGCTTCTGCTTTTTGCTCTAAGCTTTCCTAGGACATTACAATTTACCATATTCATTTCAGCAGCACATCTTTCTTAACCATGTAGGGGGAGTTATTCCTATCAAAATACAGCAACATCTCTACAATCTTGAACCAAGTCTATAGACAACAGCCACCACTGAGCTTCTTCTTGATGTTGCATCTCTCCTTTTGGAAGACCTCTTATTGCTTTAGACCTCTTATTTGTTTAGAAGACAGCATCTTCTAAACTCAGCTGGAGAAAATAACCAGCTCGCAGGTTCCCCGGCCTTTCAATTAGATACTTTCTAATACTTCCATTTCTGTGTGAAGTTGGATCTCTTCTCTGATGATACTTTGCTAGGGTAGTTCTAGAATTTCCACATCATTTAATTTAGGCCAACATCACTTGCAAACTTCAAGTTCAGTAGCATATTAAGATAGACTACAGGTGGACTTGCCAAAATGTTGAAATCTAACTCACGAAGGAGTGCCATTATAGAAATAGATTTTCTACTATTTGGTTTTATATTCTCTCCTCCCTGATTCAATATCTCAATATGTCAAAATCAATTCTTTGGAATATTCTCCCAGATTGCTACTGGTATTTATTAGCCAGATTCTGTAGTTCATTTGATGAATAATCCATTTTGTCAAGCAACCAAAGATCATCCCTTTCTACTCACGTCCTGCCAAACCTTGGCTGTAATTATTTGTCTAGAAGCAATAATGGGAAATGAGAACAGAACTTGAAAGAGGCAAGTAATACCTAAAACATCCTACTTAGATGAGGCTTTTACAGGACAATTACCCATCCTCCACTCTTCAAAAGGACCTAGGGTTTCAAGAGTCAAAGATGTTCCCCCAAATATCTCATCCTGTTTTTTAGTGTCCCTTTCCATTTCTACAAGGTACTCACTTTAGGGGCAGACATTTGTGAGCACTTTGAATTTAGCCTCCTTTACTACTCAGCTTCTCCTGATGAAATCTAAAGACTGATTAACAGCATCATCTGTGCTGTAAATGAAGAAAAGAAGGGTAATTTTGGCTGCTGCTTAAAGGTCTTCAGCTTTCACACTACATCCTAATTGAAGTATTGGTGCTATTGGTGCATCTGAGTACATATATTTTTCTTCCTTCAGAGTTTCTTTTTCTTTTTCTATAATTTATTTCTTCTTTGTGTGTGTGTGTGCATGTGTGCACACTAAGGATCAAACCCAAGGCCTCACACATGCTAGGCAACTGCTCTATCACTAAGCTACATTGCCAGTCTATATTTCTTTTCTAAAATTAACACATAACAATTATACACATATATGGGGTACAATATGATATTTTAATATTTATATATAATGTACACTCATCAAATTTGGGTAATAAGCATTTTCATCTCCTTACCATGTTTGAGCCTTCTTGAATATATTTCTCATGAAATGTATGTTCCTGTGAGCTATAATAGTCTTTCTGTGCTGTGAAATACCACATTTTCTTCCTATCTAACTGTATTTTGGGTCCATTATCTACTATCCCTTTCTTCACCCTGCCTACCTAGCCTCTAGTAATTGCTACTTTACTCTCTCCTTCTTTGAGATTAAATTTTTTAGCTTCCACATATATGAGAAAACAAGTAGCATTTGTCTTTTCACATCTAGCTTATCTTAATTAATATAATGTTCTCTAGATCCATCCATTTTGCTGCAAATAACACAATTTCATTTTTTATGGTTGAATGATATTCCATTGTTTATATATAGTGTTTTCTTTAGCCATTCATCCTACATTGAGTCCACATCTTGCCAATTGTAAATAGTGCTGCAATAAACATGTGACTTTAGTTTGTTGATTTCATTTTCTTTGGGTATATACCCAGAAATGGGGTGTCTAGTGACAAAAGAGCGCTGAACAGTCACTTCTCAGAAGAAGATATACAATCAATCAACAAATATATGAAAAAAATGTTGAACATCTCTATCAATGAGAGAAATGCAAATCAAAACTACTCTTAAGATTTTATCTCACTCCGTCAGAATGGCAGCTATTATGAAGACAAATAACAATAAGTGTTGGTGAGGATGTGGGGGAAAAAGGTACACTCATACATTGCTGGTGGGACTGCAAATTGGTGCAGCCAAAATGGAAAGCAGTATGGAGAATCCTTGGAAAACTAGGAATGGAACCACCATTTGACCCAGCTATCCCACTCCTCGGTTTATACCCAAAGGGCTTAAAAACATCATACTAAAGAGACATAGTCACATCGATGTTTATAGCAGCACAATTCACAATAGCTAAATTGTGCAACCAACCTAGATGCCCTTCAGTAGATGAATGGATAAAGAAAATGTGGTATATATACACAATGGAATATTGTTCAGCATTAAAAGAGAATAAAATCATGGCATTTGCAGGTAAATGGAAGGAGTTGGAGAATATAATGCTAAGTGAAATTAGCCAATCCTCAAAAAATAAATGCCAAATGATTTATCTGATTTAAGAATGCTGATTCATAATATGCTGCAGTGGGGTAAGGATGAGAGGATTAAATGATCGCTAGATAGGGCAAAGGGGAAAAGAGAAGGGAGGGTAAGGGAGGGGGCTTACAGGTAGGAAAGAAGGTAGAATGCTATGGTCATCATTATCCTAAGTACATGTATGAAGACACGAAAAATGTGACTCTACTTTTGTGTATAACCAGAGATATGAAAAGTTGTGCTATATGTGTAATATAAATTGTAATGCCTTCTGTTGTCATATATAACAAATTAAAATTAAGAACAATACAAAATTTAAAAAATAAAAGATGAATTTATAAACAACAACAACAAAAAGAAATGGGATGTCTAGATCATATGATAGTTCTTATTACAGTTTTTTGAAGAACCACCATTCTGTTCTTCACAATGACTGTATTAATTTACATTCCTATCAACAGTGTATAAGAGTTACCTTTTCATTCTCATCAGCATTTGTTGTTTTTTGCTTTTGAGATGCAAAAAAGCATTCTGACTTCACCATTCTGACTAGAGTAAAATGACATTGTAGTTTTGATTTGCATTTCCCTGTTAGCTAATGATGCTGAGCATTTTTTCATATATTTGTTGACTATTTGCATATTTTCTTTTAAGAAGTATCTATTCTTTTGTTTTCTAATTTTTTGAGGGGGGGCTGTTTTTTGCTGTTGAACATTTTTAGTATTTATATATACTAGATGTTAATCCCTTATCAGATAAATAGTTCACAAATATTTTCTTCCATTCTGTAGGTTGGGTCTTCATGCTAATGATTGTTTCCTTTGCAGTGTATAAGGTTCTCAGTTTAATATCATTCCATTTGTCCATTTTTGGTTTTGGTGCTTGTGCTTTTGAGATCTAATCCAAAATATCACTGCCTATACCAATGTTTTGAAGTATTTCCCTTCTTCCTTTAGAATTTCTATAGCAATTAACAAACTTCACAATATTTTAATCTTTCAAACACAAGAGTAATAGCATTACCACCAAGCAAGATTCTTAACAATTATGGTGCTATAGCTCTACAACATTGTCTGCCAGAAATGGTTCCTTGCTATCTATCACCTGGGTGGTGAACGATTGAATTCTGAAAGCTGATATTAAGGATCTGTTTCCTAGGAAGCTTCCTGTTTCCTCTGTCTTACCTAACTTGGGTTGTGTTCCCTAGGAAGAAGACCCAGAGACAAGGATTTGACTTAATGCCATTTATTTGGAAAATGAATCAAGGTAAAAGAGTAAGGAGATAAGGGATGAAAGGATAGAAAGCCAATTTAAGGGTGAGACATGTGGAAAGATTACTCTTGTGGGAACCAGGGACTTAATTCCACTGAAGACCTCTGAGAGTCCACAGAGCATGCCTCAGAATTGCTCAATTTGAGCAACAAGGAACCTAGAGTATTTATCCCCCAGCATCTGCTATCATTGGCTGAGAGTTGTTCCTGGAGACATTGAATCCCTGACACTCCTGGCCTAACTTGCGGATTGGCTGCTCCAGGAGCCAGAGAATGTCCAAAGAGGGGTCTTATATAGACTTACATAGGAAGCTATGTTGCTGGTACTTATAGAAACAGTGAATGTCAAGAATATGTAAGGAAAAATATCTGTTACAAAAGACAAGGCTGCTGTGAGTGTATTCCACTGATATGATTATTAGAGGAAAACAATACAAGCTACTTGCAGAATATCAGCACCACAGCATTGTGATCAGCAAGGCAGCACCATAAGTGTTTCAGTTGTTTCTTTTTACGTTGATTGGTCTGACACCTTCTTGATAATTGAGGATGTATTTCTGTGATTAACCAAAAATGTATACATACTACTTATTTTCTTGGCCTAAATACTGATATGAATAGCAGATGTAAATAGAATAGATTCATTCCAATTTCTCATGTCCTTTCTGAAACAAAATTTAGAAATGCATCTTGAGAAGCATGGTTTCACTGCCAAAGGGCAGGGGTGGGGGTTCAAAATACTAAGAAACTTAAAGCACTTTCCAAAAATAGGGAAACAGCATCTTTTATGTTTTATTTTTTGCTTCTGAAAATATATATATAATATATATATTACATGTACAGAAGAGTCCCACAGATTCAGAGAAAGCTAACAGAAAGGCACATAGAGAGTGCAGGTCTTTTCATAAAGTTTTCAGTTAAACCAACATCCAGGGCACGGCAAATGACAATGCAGACAACAAAAGCACAGGAAGCCTGTGTACATGACTCTGAAGAGCTAAATCATAGACAACTCCCAGGTCTGCCAAGAATGGAGGTCATCTCTGGAGAAAATACCATTTCTATTTAATAGGCCTGTCAGACCATCACAGAATGTATTGAAGTCTGAACAAAGACACACCAGGGCAAGCAAACACCAATGCTTAACTTGACAGCTAGTTTGCTCTTATCCCCTTCTCTTTAAGTCCTGAGGCCTTTGCTGATTTAAAGGAGCAAATACCAGGGCTGATTCTGATCCTGCAACATTTTGCTCAGCTACTCAACACAATTTTGTAACAGACTAAATATTTAAAAAGCTTGTAAACACTGTGCTGATGGTGGCGAACAAACATAAAACAAATATTTATTATTTCTCTTTTATAGAAAAGATACAGGCAGAGATCTTTGGCTTGCCACATATGTTTCCCTATCCTGACATTTACCCAAAATGGTAAAAATTAAGGCTCAATTCATGGGATCATGGGGTTATCTTCATCACAGGCCAGCGGAGGAGCCTACTAGGACTTGGCACAGCTGGAGCAGCTGACAGCCTTGGGTGAGGTGAGATGGGGCTTCACCAGGTCCGGCTCTATGGACTCCATTAGATCACACTCATTGGCAAGTATGTGCTTCACCAGGCACCTGGAGGCTTCGTCGATGTTTATATTTTCCTAAGGACAAAAAACAGCTTTTCTTAGTCAACATTCTAAAATGACCTTGAACATTCTAAAATGAAGCAGAGTCCCACATGTGACAAAAGGACAGTTACTTGATGATTCATAAGTATACCCTTTTATATACTACCTATAAATTCTCTTATTTCCCCTCATCTTCATTTATTCCTTCAAAAAAATTTACCTTTTGATCCCTCATAAAAGTACATGTACTTATTTTAATTTGTGACACAGGAGTAGTGTTTGATGGATTCACTTAGCAGGTAGAATTTGTTAGAGGGCAATTTTCCTATTTGCATGTATCTTACATTATAACATAATACTGCAGAAGAAGCACAGGTTTTCAATCCAGCATAGGTTTCTTGTCCTCTGCTATATTCTACTTCTGTGGTCTTGATATGAAATAAAAATAATGGAACATGTTTTGCAGTGGTCATTAGTGGATTAACAAAATTTATGGTTCTCTACTCAGCAAATGGTAGGTGTCCACTACTTCTGACCTCCTTGAAATTAGGCCTGGCTGGCTAACTTTTGCTGATCAGTGAAATGTGAGAGGTGATGAGTCTCACCCTTATATAGCAGCAACAAAAGTGAATGCTCAGTTTCCCATCTTCTTTTCTTTGTCTCAGCAGTCATGGAAACAGAGAGAGGAATTCTCTTGCCTAGGTCTATAGTGAAGGATGGAGCAGAGGCAAATTTCCCCTCAGCCCATGAAGTTATTTTTAGTGTATATGAAAATTATAAATTCATTGTTTCAAACCACTGAGACCTGAAGTTGTCTTTTACTGCGGCATTACCTAGGCAATCCAGATGGATATAACTCTTTACAGGAAAATATAAAATCAGAAATACAAATAGAGTTTCAAGAAATAAACAAGCTTTAATTTAGAGAAAATATGGAGCAAGCATTTGAATCCAAAATATGTTATGTATTTAATTACTTTAGAATAAATTGCTTTGTCTTCCTGCTAGTCAGAAAAGAGAAATACAGAATGTTTGCTACCAGTATGCTAAAATAAAATATCATATCATTTCTCAGGTGAAAAGTAGTAGAGTGAAGATCTCCAGTAAAATTAAATTGTGTTGTTTTTCTCACAATTTTTAGAACTTCTCTGATGTGTTTCCTCATATTCAGTATGAGGAGACAAGCACTTTCTTGTTTCCAAACTGTTTTACTACACTACCTTGCTAACCAATCTGAAATAGAACTACTTACCCTTAATTTTTGTGTGAATGTCTAAACTGTTGATGTATTTTGAGATCACTGCATCAAGTCATGTTACATGGAAAATGCAAGAGGCAGGGATGGCTTCTAAATGCACCCTTGGCTAATGGCATTAGCTGTACATGCTAATACTCATTAGCATGCTCCCCTGACTCAAGTCCAATCCTGATTTTACCTGATGTGAAAGCACAAGGTAACCTAGAGGCCCAGGCTGTATAGTACTTTAATGAAAATGCTTCTGAGAGTTTCTAAATCCAAAACTCAAGATAAAAGTCTTGTTGCCTTTTTGCTTGTGCTAGGTTATTGTTGTGATTTTTGTACCTAAACAGTATAGAGGTGTTTGAGCCTCTGTTTCTTCAACTATAAAATGGTCTGGCTGATAACATTTCCCTAACAAAATTAACCTGCTTCTCTTAACAGGGTGTTGTGTTTATTGACGCCTTCACAGGGGGAAGAAGCTAGGCACTTTATAGTATTTAATCTCATATTAAACACTACTAGATAAAGATTAGATTTTTGTTCTAACTGATTTTGTTGTGATTGTTGGATGGAGGTAAAGGTGGTGTTTCTTCTTTCAACTCAGGTGTCTGACTCATTCCATGAATGGCAGAGACTAGCAGTGCTTGTGCCCTGTCCCCTGCTGAGCAGGCTCCTGTGCTTTAAGTCATTGCCCATGCTTGACACACCTTTTGTCACTCTTTCTCTTCCTACTGTCATGCCCAGAGTTCACACTTGAAGTACCTGCTCCCAAGCAACAATGCGACCTAGACCTGGCACGGCTCTTTGGGACAGACCCAGTTTGACACTTTGCTCCTGAGTCCAACCACTTGTTTATGTGTTTGAGTAGAATCCTTCTCAATGGTCCTCTACTGTCTCACCATCAGGATGGTGGGGATGGGTAGCCTTGCCTCACCATCTAGCCTCAGCCCCATAGGCAAGCAGAAGCCCTATATTGATTGGAAGGACTTTAACATACTTGACCAGCAGTTAATAAATTAAGACTTGGATTTCCATTTGACTATTGCCTGTGTGTTGGGGAAAGATAGAATAAAACTCTACCCCAAATACCAATGATGACATAGCATCATATATGTTTACATATAAGAAAAATTAAGTATAGACAAGAGACTTCCTTACAATCACAAAGCAGGTGGGCTGGTGGTCCAGAACTCACACCCAGGTCCCTCTGACATTAATGTCTTTTTATTGCTAAGCCAAATATCTTTTAAAAATTATTTTTAGAATCATGTACAAAAGGAAATTTTAAAAAAACACAACATTTCCCAATGTTAGAACCAATATGTACTAAATAAATTTTAATTCCTTTCCTTTTCATATATTATGATAAAATGTTTAAGTGATGGGGAAAAAAAGCTCTAAACATTTAAAAAGGTCTCTTTCACATACAATGTAAATTAGATTTGTCACTAGTATTTTTTTAAGTCTCTGCTCATCTATTAATGTTCCACTTAAATAGGTACATTGCATGTAAATCAGTAAAATCTACTCAGAGCAGAGTTAAATGCTAGCATGGGCAAATAAATAAAAATCCATCATCATTATAAGAAAAACAACAAAAAATCTAAGCCTAGAAGAATCATGTTAGTGAAAGATAAGATGATGCTGGTGAAATTGTTTACACCAAGTAAACGCTATTTGGTGTTAGGACTAGGACATGAAGTCTCTGAGGATGGGGCTTCAGAACAAAGAACAGGCAAAGACAAGTAGTGGGAAGGGTGTGTGTGGAGATGGCAGATACGAATACAGCAGCAGTTTATGGTGAATGAGCCGCATTGATTCTTTTAATTAATACAATTTAGATTTCTGCTAAGTACTACGCACAGAGATAAAGATAATAAAATCGGTCCCATTCCTCACTGAGCGTAGACATGAGCAAGATTTGTATAAGCAACAAAGACTTTTTTTTAAAAGAGAGGAAAGGGCATCTCAGGGACAGATCACTGTAAAGCCTTGAATATTCAGTTGGTCAAGTGATGTCACTTAGCTGTTCTTGCAGGTGAAGTGTTGGAAAACACAGTACTACACAAATCCAATATCAGTAGGACTGTACAGATGCTCAGCACTCTGTTTTGACAATTAGTATATTGATAAGCATTTAGTGAACACTTACAATGTTTCCCATTGTGGTAGATGCCACAGTACACCAATTTCAGATTAGGAATTTTAAGAGGACATCATGAAGAAAAGCACATGCTATTATCACCACTATATTTACTGCATGCTTTCTAGAAATAGGCAAGGGGTATAGTTCAGAGCAGAGGCCTGAAGTCAAACCCTCATCTCAATTCCTCTACTTTCTGGCATGTGTAACCTTGAGAAACTTATTTTGATCACTGCTTGCCTCAGTTTTCTCATCTTTAAAAGGAAAACTTTTAAAATCTACCTCACCAATGATTATGAATCAATTACAAGTAACTACTTAGAATGTGTGAAATACCTACATCAGTGAAGGGCATACAGCACACATTCGATATATATTATATCCATATTCTCCTCATACAACACCTCACTTAGTCAATAATGAGGTGTATTCAACAATAATATGTGTGCTCTTTCTTTCATTTGGCAGCTGAGGAAGTTCAGGTTGAAAGAGAATGAGTGGCTGGCCCCAGGTCACACACTAGTAAGAGGTAGGGCCAGTTGTGAGCTCAGGGAAAGGATTAAATAACAGATTGATCACATGCTTTCTACAAAAATATGAGTAAGATGTATATCATTTAAAGTACAGGTTAAAGCCAAACCTTCATTTCAGCTTCCCTAAAATACTTACTAAAATAAATAAAGCAACAGAATGAACAGGGATCTTTGTTCCAGCACAAAAAAGTATAAGAGCATACACTCAGGACCTCAGGCAAGGCTGATTTGTATTATTGACACATTTCCAAATATATCTGCTCTCTCTGACTTTCTATACACCATTGAAGTCACAGCCAAAGGGTCCAGACTGGGAGAAGGAATGGCAATACAGAGCAAACCTCTCTCTCCCCTTCTATCCTAATGCTAGAATGGATAATCAAACCCTGCATGATGAAACCACAAGTTCAGATCCTGTGAGCAGTTAGATTGCAGTATGATTGATTAAGCTACTTGGCATCCAGGTTGATATAGCCAGCTCACATTTTCTGGGTGATTGTGTAGAAACAGAGCTGCCAGATTAAGTGTAAAATAATACCTGGGAGTTCTCATTTGCATTTATTATAGAGAGTAGCAACAAAACCCCCAAAAGCATCTTTTGCTAGAAAGGACATTTACACATTCTATAACTTCCAAGTCACGTACACTCAGACTGTATCTGACTGTGATTTATTCACATATCTGCAATATGACAAGATGTTCTATTGTGCTGACTGCTTTAGGTTGATGCATGCTCATGTTTGTGCCACTGCTAAGAATCTTTTCATTTATATCAATAAGTAAGCCTGAGAAACAGGCTTAAAATTACTAACAAAGCATTTTACTAAAAACAAATGATAGTAACTACCAAATTAAGGAAGTACTTTATTTATGAAATAACGTTCACATGTACTCCTCACAAAAATCTATTATAAAGCTGATAGACACATGTTAAAAGTAAAGAAGCAACAAAAAAGTTATATAACTTATTCAGAACAGAGTATGATTTTTGCCAATCTGACATGTCAACCAAGATGGCTCTGTTGACAAATTCCCAGCCTACTTCTTCCTATACGTTATGTTACAATGTCTCCCATGATTTAAATAGATATCTCAAATAGTTTTATTTCTAAATCAGTGGTTCTCAATTCTGATTGAATATTCATGCCATTAAAAAGTTTTTAAAAACACATTACCAGGGTCCTTCTCCCAGACTTTGATCTAATTGGTTTGGCATAGCACCCCAACATAGGAAGTTTTTAAAAAAATTCTTCACTTATTTAAAATATTCAGCCAGTTCTGAGACACACTCATATGATATAAGAATGTTTTTAAAGACACTGCACTGTCCTTTTTATTTTTATTGTTGAGTTTCTGGAAATATACTCTAATACAGTGATTCTAAACTGCAGTACTTCTGATCTTTTGATGGAGGAAGGCATACAAATCTAATCAGCTGAGGTCCTCAGCACTTGTCAGTTTTTTAATTAGCTCTTCAGAACATCCATCTGGAGGCAAATTATTTAATCTTTGACCCCCAGTACCAGAGTGAAAAAAAAAATCATAGTAGAAAATCTGCACATCTGCCTAGTTAGAGGTTGGCAAAGAATCCATCCTCTCATAATTTTCCAAATACACCAACCTCAAACAAAACAACAAGTGTACCAGAGGCTCCAGGGTTAGGGCACTAAATTCCTCAGCCCTGTGATATTTTAATCAGAGCCACTGGCCTTCTGGAGATTAATAGCACTAAAACAAGTCTTGCATAGAACAGGGGTTTTAAATTCCTCTGAGAAGATTCAGCACTTGTTCACTGAGCACTAAGTGCCAAACATTTTGTTAGATTTTTTCGTCTGCTTTAAGTTAATACCTGAGTGCCAGTGTAGTGGACACCTGGAATTTTGTCTGCTAAGCATGTCTGCCCTCCCCCTTCCTAATAATCACCATTCCCTTCCATTTCCTTTGGGAAACTGCTGCCTCCCACTGTGATCCTGAGCTTCTATTGGGGCTCCCTCAAACTGAGCCCTATTTCTCAGGCATTGTTCTCAGAATGTGGCATTTCACTAATCTCCACAATAATGCTGTAGTCCATGTTATTGCCCTATTTTTACACATGAAAAATATGAAGTTCATAGAATGATGTGTGCAAGGTCTCAGGGATAGTAAGGGTCAGAAACTGACTTCAAATTCCTTTCCTCAGAGGGCCAATATTTTCCTATTTTTATTTTCCTTGCTGTCTTCTTATATATAGTCCATGGCCTACATTTTGTTCATGCTTGAAACAATGTCCACCTGCATCCAAAGCCCATAATTTGGCACTCTGCCACATTTTCTTCATAAAGGGAAGGTGTAACTGGAGAGTGTGATGCCAAGTTATCAGGTCTTAATGATGCTATATTATATGACTATTACCAGACTTTAGTCTAATCGGCATTGGGAAAGACAGATGGAGCCATACTGTCACTGGTTTTAATTCAGAACAGAGTCACATGGTCAGCATGGGGAAATGGGATGCAGAGAAGGAAAGTTCACAAATAAAGCCAACTACAAAGATTGTGTCTGCCATGGTTTGGAATTGGAATGCCCCCCAGAGGTTCATGAGTTGAAGACTTGGTTCCCAGTGCAGCCATGTTAAGAGATGGAGCTCTGGGGAAGTGACTAGATCATGAGGGCTTTAACCTCATCAGTGCATTCATACTTGAATAGACTATCAGGAGATAATGTGAACTGAAAGAGGTGGGACTTAGTTGAAGGGAGTGGGTCCTTGGGTGAGTGCCCTTGGGGACAACATATTGATCCAGGCCCCCTCCTCTTTTGTTGTCTATGGTTCCTAGCCACTATCAGGTGAGCAGCTTTCCTTTGCCATGGCCTTCTGCCATGATGCTGTGCCTCTTCATAGGCCCAAAACAATGGAGCCAGCTGACCTTGGACTGAAATCTCTGTAACTGTGAGCCAAAATAAATCTTTCCTCCTTCATATAGCTTTTCTCAACAATTTTATCACAGCAACAAAAAGCTGATTAACACTGTGTCCCTCTAATTATATTTCCTCCATGTCCACCAAAGCCTCACCTCAGTGCCTGTCCTTTATCAGACATTAAAGTCCATTTCAAATTTCCTTTCCACCCAGTGGCAGAGCCTCATACCATCTATCACTTTTCTTTTACCTGCTAATGAACCTTCTTTCCATTATCCAGCCTTTAGTAGCCTATTTCAGGCATCAAATATCCCAAGCTTATTAGAATCATCAAGTATAAAAAAGAAAGGGAAATCAGACATTACTAATTCAACCTGCTGTTTGGAATTTAAGGAGTTCCACATTAGGAATTTAAGGCAAAGAGAAGGCAAGTGACTTGTCTGACATCTTATAGACTATTAAACTTACAGAGAAATATGTAAAGTGCACCCGACCTTTTTAGTTCTTGCTGCCTGCATACCTTATGTCTCCAGAAAGATCTTCTTTCTGAGTAGTCTTCTCCCAGTACTTTGAAATGTATCTCTGGCTCTTAGTATCCACCTCAGTTGACATGATTACTATACCTTATTGCCTGCAGCCTGCACTGAAGTATTATATCTAATTATGTTAGTATTCCTGACCTCCAGTATGGTAAGATGTCTCTAAACCATAATATTACCAAATGTAGATAATACCTATGGACAACTTATTATAAACCAGGTTATCATTCAAGGACTCTACCTGCATCAACTAAGATAATCCTCTCAAAACCCTAGGTAAGGCAACCAAAGTTAAATAACTGTCCCCAAAGTAAACAGCCAACAAGTCAAACTTTCAGCACTTTGCCACTAGTCATGTAATCCCTGCAAGCTCCAAAGCTGTCAGATGACTGAGCCAGACTCAAGCCCAGAGTCCCTGCCCTTCAACGGCTGTCCAAAAATATTTGTTGAAGATATGAGGTGTCAGGCCTCCTAACTTGTTGGCTGTTGCTTTCTTTCCTCCTATCAAAAATTATGAATTAAGAGTCTATAAAGTGTTATGTTTAAGTCCATATTATTAACTAATTTGGTGATTTTTAATTTTAAAAATCTTTAAATGATATATGTGCACCCTCTAGTAGGCCACATTATTCATTCCTAATAAATTCATGGCACCTGAGAAAATTAATTCATCCTCCTTACCTCTCCTCCTATACACTAAGTCCTATAATCCCAATATGAAGCAGACACAGTTCCCAAGTCTTTCTTAGTTTAGCATTCCTGAGACATATTTGCCAAAGCCAATATGTAATGTCTGACTTAGCATGAATGACCATTGAGAATCAGAGCATTCATAGATTTTCCTCTAATAACACTTCATTTTCAACTCAGTCATGTTTTAATTGCCCTCGCTGTGAGTCTTTTACTGAAGCTGTGCTAGAGCACCCAATAATGGGTTTTGAAAAGAGAAGAAGTAATAAACACAAGCTCAAAAACTATCATTTTGCCAGATTTAATAAACCCCATTCATGAAGAATAGCGGCTTTCAGTTAAAATACTTTCCCATTTGTCAGTATGATAAGATAAATGACCCACCAGACACAAAATATCAATAGTAATAATTGCTAACATTTGTTGAACACTTAATACTGAACATTTACTCAGCATTATGCTGTATATTCTACTACATGCATAATCTCATTTAACCCTTAGCACATCCTATGAGTAGATATGCTATTAACCTTATTTTACAAAGGAAGAGACCAAGACACATAGAATAAACTATTTAGCCACAAGTATTTGCTGGACTTATTTCAATTTAAAGTGTTATATACTGAATGGTAACTATGGACAGAAATGATCTGATTTACAATGATTTCTATCATGATTAACTGTTTTTATTCTGGCATGTCTGTGTGCCAAGACTGCAAATTGAGACTACAGCATCACTGTCCCGGGGAGTAATGGAAAAAGAAAGAGTCTGGAGTCAAGCTTCATCATTTGGTTTTACTGTGGGGCCAGAAACAAATTAAAGCCTCTGCCCCTACTCTAATTTAGAAAATGAGGTCAATCATAACTATATTTTATAGGGTTCTTCTTACAGTTAAATGAAATACTCAGATAAAGGACCCAGACCTTACATAACTGCTCCAATCAATACAAGGCCCCTCTCCTGTATTCTGTGTACCTTCTTCTTTTAGGTCATTCTTTGATGATCCCTTCCTATGGGAAATCTCCTCTGGCTTCCCCAGGCTGGAACAGACAGGCACCCTTATACTTGGATACCTATCCCTAGCCATCAGGTGATGGCTTGCTTGTATGCATCCTCCACTGGACTGAGGGTTCTTGGGGAGTCCTTTGCTATATTGTGGTCCCCAGCATGGTTTCTGCAGATGGTAAATGTATAAATTAATGATCAACTTATGATTTTCTGAATGAATGAGTGAGTGAACAAGGTCCTCGCAGAAGTGCAAGTTCAGGATGCAATCTGAAAATAATTTTAGATGTGGGTGACTTCTGTAGAGTGAAAAAGAAAACATGTTCACAACAAA
Organism: Marmota monax; assembly: GCF_021218885.2. NCBI lineage: Eukaryota > Metazoa > Chordata > Mammalia > Rodentia > Sciuridae > Marmota > Marmota monax. The sequence goes on along the minus strand of NW_026695236.1, from coordinate 2,357,879 downwards.
ATTTACTTCAAAGGTCAAACTGTCTGTTCTTATTTTGTTTTTCATTTACTCTTTGACACCATGCTTTTTAGGTGAAATAGAAGGACAACCGCTTGAAGAGTTTATAAATACTAAGCTGAAATCAACTTGGCAATTAGGATTTGCAGTAAGGCAGACCTAAGTTGGAATCCTAATTTTGCTGTTTTAAAAATAATACTTTATGGCCTGATGCTCCAAAATTATTTCAAGTGTTTGTTTTTGTTGTTGTTTTGGGGGTTATTTTATTTTATTTGCTATTTAATAATTGGATTTACTCAGGTAAAATTCTTAATTTTCTTGGCAATTACTTTTAAGATAGATATAATAATATCCACTTGATGGAATTATGAGAATTGTAAATATGATATTTGGGGCAAAAGTAGAAGATATATCTATATCAATATATCTATACATATAGATATCTCTATATATATTACCACCTTCTATAAGTGACTAGATATTAATGCAGCTTACATTATTACTCTATTTATGATTATTTTAACATCCTCTTCTTCCATTAAGAACTTTTATGATGACTAAATGCATGGCCAGTTCTAGTTTGACAATTTCCTTCCAGGTCTTTAGTTTATTTTTTTCTTTATATACTATGCTTTCATCCAGCCCTCAAGTAATTCCTCAGTAGGGTGTTTGAAGCCCTTACTTTTCTGGATAACATAAGCAAAACTATCTCTGCCACAATTATTTGAATAATGTTAGCTTGGGTGAAAGCAAATAGGAAAAAGAGGTGTATATAAGAATAGATGTGTTCTAAAATTAAACAAATCCACATGTTAAACAACCACCTTTTTACATTTGGAAAGTCAATGAACTAATTAACCACCAAGACTCTGGCCTCAACTCTGGGCCCTAAGTCTCCTCACCTTACCAAATCCCTGATGTCTAAGTCCTAAATTCCACAGTTAGATAAGAAGTCATTCTCAGTCTGGGGATATCTCCCCGAACCAGCAGTTACCACATGCTATGTAGTTCCGCCCCGCCCCCCCTTTCTGATAAGGAATAACATGTTTCTTTTTTTTTTATTTCAAAAACTTATAATAGGAAGAAAAGAAAGAGGAGATACATGAATTTGAATTTTTTCTAATACTTGAAATAGAAGGTAACTAAATTAAATAACTTGTTATCCAGCAAACTGTTATTGAGCACTTTCCATGTCCCAGGCAGTATTTATCAAAGCTTTCTGCTCTGTGCCTTGGTACACAATGGAGTCAGTCATTGTATGACTGTCTCATTAGTCCAAGACTCTTCTGCTTCTACTTAGAGTTGATGATAAACATAATATGCTTTCTTCTCACAGTCACTGTAATATTTCAATCTAGTTCAGGCCCCGTGAAATCTCTTCTCTGGCTACGTGCTTTCAGTTTCTTCCAAGTATAACCATTTATCACATTTCTGCCAGACTATCTCCTGGCTACTCTAATTAAAATGTAGTTATGAGCTGGGCATGGTGGCATGCATCTATAATTCCAGAGACTTAGGAGGTTGAGATGAGCAGATCACAAGTTCAAGGCCGGTCTTAGCAACTTAGCGAAAACTTTAGCAACTTGGTGAGACCCTGTCTCAAAATAAAAAATAACAAAAGCAATTCAATTCCTAGTATCATACACACACACACACACACACACAAAATGTAGTTACATTCATATCTCATCCTCAAATACCAGCTTAAAATACTTTATCGGCTCACACCACCTAGGCATAGTAAGTACAGGCCACTAAACTGTGAGCTAACCAGCATTAATTCTCTTGTCTCTACTGACTTCCTTTACTTATCTAGGTTCTAACTGAGCTGGACCATAGGCCCTTCCTTCACTGTGCCCTTCGCTTGAGTCTTACTCCCATCCCTATCTATAGATCCACAAACTGTCTTTGCCTGTGTGATTCTTACTCCATTTCTATGTCTAAATACCCTGCTTATCCAGACCAAACAGATCTCATATGGAAGTATTTAGGTGCTGATATGTTTCATGAACATTTCATTTTACTCTTATTTGAACTTTTGGATGAAATTCAGGTACATTCTCCAGCTTCAGAATCTTCTTGTACCTTGAATTTTTATTGTTGTGTGTATATATTTAATATTAAGGGGAAATAAACAGCAGAATGACCAGAACTGTCCCAGGTCTGCCAGCTGCTAGCCATTTAACCTCAGGGAAGCCTCATTTTTTTAACTTATAATCTATGCTAAGAATAATACAAATTTGTTGAGGAGGTATATAAAATGAGATGAGATATGTGTGATAACTCAGAAATACTGAGGGGCACAAGAGACACTGAAAAAAAAGCACTTAGAGCATAACACAACATTGCATAGTTATTATGTTGTATATGAGAATTTTTAGAGATGCAAATATATTTCGTTTTGATTATAAGTTATCTGAAATTGATAAACAAGATTATATGGGGAAAAGAGCATCTAATGGTTAAATAATTCTAAGAAATGTTTCAGAATCTTGGAGCATCACATAATGAGGCATGTGATTAACTTTTTTGCATTAAATGGAAAAGTGGGTTAGTATCATTGGTGGGATGACATATGAGGAACCAGAGTGACATGGCAAAATGGGGAGCATAGAGAAAGATGTGCCTCTGTAATGTGTGAACCAGGAAAAGGGAACTTCAGGTTGTGATGGGAGGGTTAGAGAAGAACCGTTTCCTTTCTCTTTCCCATAACAACACAGGGAAGTTGTTGACAAGTAGTCAACTGGATCTGATCACAGAACTCTTCTCAAATGCTTTATCTCTCAGGCCTAGTCCTCTTCTAAACAACTTGGCAACTAGTGGCCTGGATTAGTAATGGTATATGTGGGAGTGTCTGTGCATGGAGGGGCCGGGGAATAAACATGTTAACTGATTTTGCTTTGCCCTTGGGCTTTTGCATCCTTACCTCAGTAGTGCTACCTCCACTTTTGCCTTTCTGAGCATATGCTAAGATGAAATACATATTTTTTTTTAAATATGACGCTAACAGAGTAAGATCCCACAATGTAAAGTTGGAAACAATTGGCCTAATTGGTTATGACCAGATATTGTTCCCCTGAGCAAAACAGGATTGGGTGCCTCTCCTCAGGGCTTCCTAGTGGTGCTTTATAATTGCTATTATCATGTACATTACATTTTCACTGAATAATAAGCTTGAATAGAAAAGAAATGGCACTTAAGCACTCGGAGTATTGCCTGTAGCTAACATAGGGTCTGTTGGCCATAGATCCTTGAAATATAACTTATGGATAGACTATTTTGTGAAAGAGAAAACTGAACTAATTCCAATTAAAAATTAGAAAATCATTGTGAGATGTTCTACATTGATATTCATTATAGTGAAGTTCTTTTAAACTGAGGACAGCTTAGAACAGGAAACTGGTAGACCTCAGCCTTAGTCCTGATATTGCTACAAACTCTCTTGGTCATTACAGGGAAATCAAGACCTCTCTCTGGTATCAATTTCATCAACTGCGAAGGGACAGAATTTATATTCTGCCTTTTTCCAAGCAGAATTGAAGATGACTCTTGAGACTATCTCTATCTCTTGACTAATGTTGTTAAACTTGCAGAGATCTGAGAATAATGCTCCCTTAATAGGAAATATTTCTCAAAGTGAGAGTTTAAGTATAAAGCATTTGTTTAAGAGACCACTTACTAAAGTGACTGCACTATATCAACTTGATTAGCTATAAGTTTTTGGTTGCAAAAAAAAAAATCAGAAAACCATGGTGTTGCCTAGGCCATATGGAGGGTAGCTCCTAGGAGTCACAAAATTACTAAAAAAAATCAGGCTAATTATTCCATGAACCTTATAAAATGAAATCAGACTTGCAAACACCATCAGGTCACCTTTCTGTTCTTCATCTGCCAGTCATTATTTGGATATAAAGAGGCTTGGGCTCATGTGTTCATACTTTAGCCACCAAAGAGAAAAGGCTTCCTACAGTCAACCTCAATTCAGAAACCCTGAGGAAGGACTCCAGGGAATTTAGCTTTAGTCACATGTTCACACAGGAGACTACAACTCCAAGTCCAGGAGACAGCAGCACCAGGAGTAGCATTAATTTGGTCACATGGACACTAGTAGCCAATTACAGTGACTTGATCACTTGATAGAAGTGGCAACTTCCACTGAGACAACCAGTAGGAGGAGAAGAAAAGGACAGCTGGGAATAGGAGAACACAATTAACAGGGCTGAATAATTTTGAATCTAGAAACCCTCAGCTGTATTTGCTGCATCACTTTCCAAACATTTCATCAAGACCAATGTTGATGTATATATTTATATTTTAGATAGACATAAGCAATATGTAACTTCTAAACAGAACTAGAAAAAAATTTCCACAAATCTGTGTATTGCCAAATAGAAACAAATCAAATAGGTACCATCTGATAACCTCACAATATGCAGGTTAAGTGGATAATTGGGGCTATCTAATTGAATATGCACAAAGGGGAGTTGAGGAAAGTAGAGTTGAACATAAATGACTTTAAAAGAGCTACCTTAATGAGAAAGGTATAAAGTAATTACTCAATAAATTTTCTGAGAAAATATAAAAGAAAAATTAGCTTTCTTGGAACTTAAGAATCAAACTCAGTTCTGATTTTCTGGTTGTTTCACAGAATTTACCAACTCAAGTAGATCCAAAAAGGCAATACCTTTGCCTGCTAAAAGATACTTCTGCTTCAAATGTAAGCTTTAAAACTTGGAACATTATTGCTGAGAACAACTTATGATATATCTTTCTTCATTATAAAACACTATTCAGAAGACTACTTTGACCACTGGTCCTGTGCACTCATGGCTTCTTTTCTTCCTTCTGCAGTTATCATATTATGTGGCTATAGGTCTAGGGATAACGAATCAGTTCTATGGGTTGAAACTTTAAGGGTAAGTATGGCTTAAAATAAGATGGAGTTATTTTAAATACACATTTTCTTTATTAGTAGGAAAGAAAATAAAACATTAGCAGTTAAAATCAATTTGTAGTTTGAGTTCAGATAATTTCAATTTTTTTATAATTCTGGTTATTCTCTAAGGTCTTTATAAGGTAAATATAGTATTTGAATATTTACATTTAAAAGTGTGGAACAAAGAAAATAAGAATACTAAATTTTGAACCATGAATTATATAGGAAGTCCTAATATCTTTATTATACTCCCTTGAGGCCCAGACCATATGAAAGAAAGAATGAGACTAGAATAAATATTCCATGAACTGGAAAATAGAAATATATTAGGATGTATGGAAAACTACATGTAGGTTCAAGTCACAGGTGGAAAACAGTCTGTAAGATTGAGTCTAGAGAAAGAATAATGACAGGAAATTCAAAAAACAGAAATTATAACTACACAATCATGAGTAATGCAATAAAGAAGAAAGAGGAAAGAGATATAAAAGAAACCATTTTGACTACAGGAACATCTCAGGTAAGATCGGGTTTAAAAATAAGATGTACAAAAGATATAAGAAGAAGGGAAGTGAACTTAGATAGATTCAAAGGAGGTCTGAACTCATCCAAATGGTCAAGAAGCTCAAACCAAATATAAGGACAAGTTTAAACAAACTACAAATGGCAGGGAAAGACAGTTTGGGGTTTATTCAGAGCAAAAGTAATACAAGTTTAAAAGAAGACACAAAAAAAGACCTTACACAGTAAACTAACTTCATTTTCTTCCCTAATAAAGATTTCAAACTGAACAATCAGGAGATTGCTCTGCTGGGAGCCATTAGCCAAGTAGGTATGACAATTTCCTTGCCAGCGTACCCCATGTTGCTGACATTTTGCAGTGACATTGAATGTAGGTGACCTTGCTCAAGGACCAGGGCGGATTAGGGCGTTCCCAGTTTAGGTTCCAGGTTTAAGGTTTAAGATTATTCCTGCTGGGAATAGGGCGTATCCTGCTGCCTGAGTTCCCCTTGAGTTCTCACGGGATTCAGACAGTATTTTTTGGGAGATAGAAGCCCAGTGGAGGTGGATTTGGGCAGAGAACGTGGATTTCCCCAGAACGTGTTTGTAGACGGCTGGTGTGAGTTCGGGAATAAAGAGTTGCTGTTTGAATCTACAAGCTGTGTGGTGGCTCGTGACTGTGTGCCCAGCCAGACTGCGGCATTTGTGCCCAGCCAGACTGCGGCATTGCTCTGTGCATTTATCTTGAGAATAATGCTCTTCATAATGTTCCTGGCCACAAGGCGACTGAGTTGGCTCTCAAGAAAAATGACTATTTGTATGGGCTCAAATTGAGGACCAGAATGTTTTTAATTACATTAAACCAGTCCAGAACTACCCTCCTTTTATAAGAAGATTGGATGAAGTTATAAAAGGCAACTTAACCAAATTTTTGTTAGTTACAAAAGTGAGACATAAAACTGACATGACAGATGAAACCAGGACTTTAGAATGTTCTGACAGGGAGAGATGGACACTTTGTTCATTGTTGGCAAATATATGTTAGCTCAGGTTTTCTGAACTTTAAAAAAGAAAAGGGATAGGGTAGTCTCAGATGTTCCAGGACTCTTACTCTCAACCTTTCCAGAGCACAGCAGATGGAATTCTAAGATGTTCCCATGATTCCAACCTCCTAGGGTACATGCCCAATAAGTACATGGAGAGCTATGAGCATGATAAGATAGCTACCCCCTAATTAGGTGACTTCATACAGAACTCTAATGACTCAGACTGAAATCTACTTCTGACCTTGAAGAGTCAGCTGCCATGTGGTGGAAAGATACATGGAGTTCTGCAAATAACTGAATGGGCATGGAAGAGGAGCCCAAGTTTCCCATCACAACGCAGCCACAGCCAGCATCTTGATTTCAGCCTGACAAGAGCCTGAGCAGAGGACCCAGCTGATCTGTGCCAGGACTTCTGACCCATGAAAATTAAAATCATAAAGGTGTGTTGTTTTAATATGCTAAGTTTATGGTGATTTGTTACACAGAAATAAAAAACAAACACCAATTGCCATCTTATGATCATGAGGAAGACAGCCATGTGCTGAGGCTAGTGAAGCAAGAAGTTGAGCCCTTGTGATATCCTTGAACTGTCTCTATATTGGCTGCATGTTCAAAATAAAGTTTACTTTGAGTAAGTCAGATTTTTAGTGTCTCTTCAAAACTCTAACAAAACTAACACAACTCTAACAAAAATGGATAGTTTATTTTTATAAACAAAAATAATAGATCAATAATGAAACTGGAATAATACATTAAAATCACAGAATAAAAATCAGTAGGTCTGGGCACGGTAGCATAGCCAAATAATCCCAGTGACTCAGGAGGCTGAGGCAGGAGGATCACAAGTTTGAGGCCAGTCTCCACAATTTAGTGAGATCCTGTCTCAAAATCAAAAATCAAAAGGGCTGGGATGTAGTTCTGTTGTACAACACAACTGGGTAAAATTCTCAGTACCACAAAAAAAAGTGAGTAGTTACTAACATAAAATACTACTCTTGAGTTTAAATTATCAGTAGCTTAAATATATAAGACTTCATTTTATAGCATATTATTTGCAAAAATAAGGGTACTTTTTAGTTTACCGTAAGTACAATATGTCAATAATTTGATACAGCTATTGAAAAATAAATTAATATAGTGTAATACTATATAAAATAGAAATTTTGTCACCCAGGCAAAGTAGGTTGGAGCCCCATCCTTTATGTCATATTCTGTTAAGTCTATATCTGTCAACAGATCTGGCCACTCAAAATAGCATATGGACAGATTAGAGTATCCAGATAAGGCAACTAGAATGGTAAGGGTTCTTGTATTTCACATGAGTAATTCAGGAATTCTCAACAAAGAGAAGTCTTACAAAATACAAAAGATGGCTCTTTCCTGGGGATTTGTAAAAATCAGATAAGAAAACAGATGTCAGAAACTCATACTTTGAAAGTTCCATACAACTGTCATATGTTATAATTTGGAACATTCTTGGCAAACAACAAAAGCTGACTTTTTGATCTAGATGAAGAGTGTATTTACAAGGTTTCTGATTATTTTGGCTCTTTTGTAGATCTGAAACTTCCTTGCACATTGAACTCTGAATTAGGTTTCATACCTGTATTCTAACACCTGGTACAAACCTTGTTCCTAACATACCCTACACACATCTGGTTATGTTAGAACTAGTAATAATTTAAAAGAAATTGTACTATTGGCATCATAGAAGGAGATAAACATTTAAATCCTTTATTTTCCTACTTTGATTTTTAGACCCACTAACTGTCAGAAACACAGTAAATAAATCCAAGTTTTGAGGATTCAGACAGAGAATCGATGCTGCTGTGTCATCTAGTGTTTTTTTCTAGCATCTTCCCAGTTTACTCCTCAGGAGAATAGCACAAATAAAGATGAAACTCAGGTTACTCAACAGGATCTTATTATGAGTTGCAGAGTGAGCAGGTCCACTGAGTTCTAGTCTTAGCTCTTTTGCAATAATGCTACCTCTACCTTCTACACTTCCCTTCTCTGTGGTCTCATTTTCCCATCTAAATGTGAAAGTGCCAAGAGATAAATCTTTGGTCCTTTTCCCTTTTCTCTGTACACTCACTCCCAAGGTAATCTCAATGGAGATTAAAATACCATCGATATGTTCATAACACCCAAACATGTATCTGCAGCCTGGACTTAAAACCGAAGATGTTGTCTATACTAGGAAATTCAAAATGACAAAGAATTATAAAAGTTTCAAGAGAGAATTTCCTTACTTTAGAGCAATCTTTTTTTCATTTTTTAAAATTTTAATTTGTTATATATGACAGCAGAATGCATTTCAATTCATAGTACACATACAGACCACAATTTTTCAGGTCTCTGATTGTACACAAAATAGAATCACACCATTTGTGTCTTCATACATGTACTTAGGATAATGTTATCCATCTCATCCACTGTCTTTCCTACTCCCGTGCATCCTTCCCCTTTTCCCCTTTGCCTTATCTAGTGTTCATTTAATCCTCACATGTCCCTCCCCACCACCATTTTATAAATCAGCATCCTTAAATCAGAGAAAGCATTCGGCATTTGGTTTTTTGGGATTGGCTAACTTCACTTAGCATTATCTTCTCCTGAATCCATTTACCAGCAAATGCCATGATTTTATTCTCTTTTAATGCTGAGTAAAATTCCATTGTGTATATATACTACATTTTCTTTATTCATTCATCTATTGAAGGGCATCTAGGTTGGTTCCACAGATTAGCTATTGTGAATTGTGCTTCTATACGCATTGATGTGGCTGTGTCCCTTTAATATGCTATTTTTAAGTCCTTTGGGTATAGACCAAGGAGTGGGATATCTGGGTCAAATGGTGGTTCCATTCCCAGTTTTCCAAGGATTCTCCATACTGCTTTCCATATTGGCTGCACCAATTTGCAATCCCACCAGCAATGTATGAGTGTGCCTTTTCTCCCACGTCCTCACCAACACTTATTGTTATTTGTATTCTTAATAGTTGCCATTCTTACTGGAGTTAGATGAATCAGGACCTAGGAATTAGCCAGAGACACTGTGTCTATTAGAAGAAAAAGCAGGCCCAAATCTCTATCATGTTGGATTAGGCCCTGACTTTCTTAATAAGACTCCCATAGTGAAAAAAAAATGATATCCAGAATCAATAAATGGGTTGGATTCAAACTAAAAAGCTTCTTCTCAGCAAAAGAAACAATTATTGAAGTGAATAGAGAGCCTATAATTTGGGAACAAATTTTTTACCACGTGCACGTCAGATAGAGCACTAATCTCTAGGATATATAAAGAACTCAAAAATTTTAACACTAAAAAACAAATAACCCAATCAATAAATGGGCCGAGGAAATGAACAGGCACTTCTCAGAAGAAGATACACAATCAATCCACAAATATATGAAAAAATGTTCAACATCTCTAGCAACTAGAGAAATGCAATTCAAAACTATTCTAAGATTTCCTCTAGAGCAATCTTTAACAAGCAAATTATTCTCACAAAATGACTCCATGTCATTTTGTTCAGCAAAATGGATTTACAACTCCTGATTGTCCTGTCATTGGCTTCTACATTATCCCCAGGATGATCTAATCCTTTCTGACTATCTATGGACACAGTATCTGGTCTTTGAGCACTGCCCCAGCATGTTAGGTAAGTGGACGGGCAGCAGAATATGCTGCAGCTCCTCACTTATTCTAATGGGATATTGATTTCCCCTAGTCCTGACAGGCTAAGTAATCAGTACCTCACCAGCAGTGAAGCAGATGGAGATGAAATGCAAGACCCTGAGATGGTAGTAGGCCTGTCTCCCACAAGTCTAAGAATGCCTCAAAGATGGAAAAGACACATCAATGAAGACAAAGCACCACAAAACAGGGGACAAGCAAAATCGATACAGGAAACAATAAAGAAAAGAAGGAGGGAGATGGCAAACCCATCTTAGTAAAAAGACCTCCCGAAACAAGAAGATGACTTTGCCTGGGTTGAAAGAAAGGAAAATTGACATAGATTCAGACAGAGGAGACAGGACTAAGCTTCCCTGCTGGATGTGGTAATGCACACCTATTATGGTTAGACATGGTATTCCCCCGAAAGCTCATGTATGGGACAATGCAAGAAGGTTTGGAGGAGAAATGATTGGGATGGCAGGGTATAGCCTTAATGTAGTCAGTGAAATAATCCCTCATGGGATTAACTGAGTGGTAACTGGAGACAGGTGACATGTGGCTGGAGGAAGTGGTTCATTGGGACCATGGCTATGGGGTATAGATTTGGTGTCTAGAGAGTGAAGTGTCTCTATCTCTCTGCTTTCTGATCACCATGTGAACTGCTTCCCTCTTCCACACTCTTCCTCCAAGATGTTCTGCCTCTCTTGTAACCCCTGGGGAATAGAGATGGCTGTCTATGGACTGAGACTTCTAAAACTGTGAGCCCTTAACTTTTCCTCCTCTACAGTTATTCTCATAGGGTCTTTCAGTCATAGCAGAAAAAAAGCTGATTAAAACAACACCTGTAATCTTAGGAACTGAGGAAGCTAGTTAGGGGCATCAAAAATTTGAGGCCAGCCTCCAGCAACTTTGTGAGATCTTCAGCAATTCAGTGAGACCTTGTCTCAAACTAAAAAATAAAAAGGGGAGAAAAAAGTCAAGACTTGATTTTCTAAATCTGGCTTATTTCCCTTAGCATGGCGTTCTCCGTTTTCATTGATTTCCTGGAAAATTCCATAATTTCATTTTTCTTTTGGCTGAGTAAAATTCCATTGTGTACATATACCATTCATCTAGGGAGGATTCAGATATCATAAAGATATAGGGAAGATCAGTGGAGTAGAGGAAGGAGATCAAGGTAGAGGGAAGGGTGGAAAAGGGAGGAAATTCAGAAGGAATTTGACCAAATTCCACGTTTATGTATATTTATAAAGCACCAATAAAAATAAATAAAAATATGAGTGAAAGAAAGTTGAGTAGAATAGGAAAAGAAGAATAGGGACAGGAAGGAGGAGAGGGTAAGAGGAGGGCACTAGGGACTAAAATGGAGTAAATTAAATGCCATGCACGTATAATTTTGTTAAAATGAACCCAACTATTATATATAACTATAATGCACTAAAAAATTAAAAATAAATAAAGTCAGCTCAGTGTTAAAAGATGTGCCTGAGTTCAATCACTAGCACCCCCCCCCCAAAAAAAAAGGAAAGAAAAGAAGAAAGAAAGCTGAATCAATTAGATGTGAGTTTTAAATCCTAGTTCCATTACTCACTAGCTGGATTACTGTGGGTAAGATATTAAAATCCTACTATACTTCAATTCCTACATTATAAAATGAGGATAAAAAAACTACTAATTTAAAAAAATAAAACTAATAAAAAATAAATAAAAACTAACTAAATAAAAATAAATGAAAAATAAAAATAATAATTCAATTACATATTGACTAGGACTGGGTCAAAAGTAAGGTGCACAATCAATATGTGTTCAAAGAAAATGGGAACTTTCCAGTTAAAGAGAGCAGAAAATATGTTCATTTTTTTCTTTACAAAAACTCAAAAATTATTTCAGCCAGGCATGGTGGTAGACCAGTAATCCCAGTAATTCAGTAGACTGAGGCCCAAGGATCACAAGTTCAAGGCCAGCCTCAGCAACTTCGCAAGTCCCTAAGCAACCTAAGGAGAACTGTCTCAAAAGGACTGAGGATGTAGCTTAATCATTAAGTGTCCCTGGTTTCAATCCCCAGTACCAAAAACAAACAAACAAACAAATAATATTTCAAATAGAATCTCAAGGATTAAGAGAATAATAAACTATCTATTAGCATTCAAGGGCTTTTAACACTTTTTTAGAAACATGGTAGTAATGGAAAAGTAGTATTGAGTTCCTAGTGTATAGACATAAGAACAAAAAGAAGAGGGAGAGAGATGAACAATAAGAGAGCTGATTCACATTCACAGAACCCAAGAGCCCCAACGCTAACATATTAAAAGTAAATTAGGGGGGTTGATTGAAAGTCATAATAGGGATACCAATCCCATTCCTACTTCATTTTCCACATAGAAAATGAAACAGCTAGACCAACTATACCCCAAATCAATACGCCTTTATCCTCTGAATAAATAAAAGAGACATCAGACTCAGGAGACATCAATTAGTGTGCCTGTGTAGATAGTGTGGAGTTGAAAAAAAGTCACTAAAAGTATTTCAATATGGCAACTGGGCCGCACTCCCCACCCTTTGAACTCTGGCATCTTTATTTCTACCAGGAAATAAGCATTCTATAGAGAAAAGACCTCCAACTGACATTTAGAAGTCTTCAGTGACTACTAAGGCAAAGTGGAACCACATAGCAAAAATCAACAAAACCACAATCTATTAGCCCACCTATACACACAGAATTTAGTGTCTACTTTTGATGGTCTTGCTCCTACCTAGAAATGTTCTGCCAAGGATCATCAAAAGATTTAAAAGAAACCTGAAAATAACAGAAGAACAAAAATAACTCATGAAATAAATTATAAAAGAAACTTCAGAAAAATGAATTAGTATCTTCACAAAGACTATTACATTCTTAACTAAGAACAGGATGCTATGAAAAAGAACAGTAAGGAGCTCTTCAAAATTAAAATTATGAATGCCAAAATTAAAATTACATTAAAATAGTTGAAAAATAAGTCAAATAAATATACAGAATAAAACAAAACTTACAAAGTGTTGAAAATGTGTGGGGAAAAAAAAGTAGATTCATAGACTTAGTTTGGGATGTTACATCAAGTCAGGGGATCATTAGGTTATCAATATGTCTAAATCTAATAAATAAGGAAAAAGTAATATACAAGTACTATTTAGACACTTGGAAATAAGAAAAGTAGAAAAGGTGGGATTCAAAAACAGAGAGCTGGGTTCTAATTCTAACTCTGCTACTTGCTAACCATATAATTACAGTTAAATCATTTAACTTCTCAAAGCCTTAACTTCTTAATATGTAAAATGGATATAATAACAAAATCTATTTTGTGAGGGTTTGTGAGAACTAAATGAAAGGAAGAAATAAAATCCTAGGACAACATCTAGTTAAAAATAAGCATGCATTTTATAAATGCAACATTTTATTAGTATGGATTCATCATGGCCTTGTACTGACAATTTTCTGATGAGTCATAAAGCTAGTAACTCTGCAATAGCAACATGTTCTTGCTAAGATATCTTAGAATAAAGATGAAAAGCTTGTTGTCTGCTTTTGAAAACAACCCAGGGGTTCCTAAAGATGATTCCTAATGTCTCACTGCACAATATCCATTAAAGAAGCTCTTCTCAGCAGCCCCTTGAGTCTTCCCTTATAGCATCTCTCATCCTTAGTAATCCTGGTCGAGCATCAAGGAAACTGCTTCACTCTCAGGTAGAGGTATCAGCTGTTCCTCCAAGTGCTCTCACAGCTCTTATAGAAGCCACCAAGTTTTATGGAATATCAAAATGTATTGTGGCTATTTGTTTATGGGTTTTCTTTGGAAGATTGGAAGGTTTTTAATGAAAAGAAACCGGGCCCTTTATCATCAGTGTCCCAGTACTTAGTGAAGTGCCTGCCTGAGTTCATAGTAGATATTCAAGGAATGCTTTTGGAATTAATGCATGCTTGAATAAATGAATCAATAAAATCCAGCACAATGCATTTTAACCAGTTCATTAATCCAAATCACCAAAAAAAAAAAAAAAAGCATTTTCAAAAATATTTCTAATCCCCTCTGGAAATATCTGAGTTGAACCAAGGCACTGCAATTTTAACAAGCATCGCAGGTGACCCTGAAGCATAAGCCTATTCAAGACTGCTGTCATTTGATAGAGCATTTGATTATATCTGAAGTTGAGGCCTGGCCTGATTTCTTCAATGCAAAACATCAAAACGCCTCCCTGGAACACTGTTAATTCATTAATAAAAAAGGTAAACATTATAGCCATTGTGTGTGGCTCAAATGATAATAGCTGAAAACAACAAGGATTTCAATTAAAAAAAATACTGCAATATTCTGGTCCTGAAATGTGAAGATGGACTAAGTTGGGTAATCAGTGCCACTGGCTAATGTTAGATTCTTACAGGGTGCTATGTGGCATTACCAAACAAAGAATTTGAAGTTCCCCCCATTGGAGACTTAGGGCATTAGGGGGGTGGCTGCTTAGCTCACCTTCATTTTTCTTCTCTATTTCCCCATCCACACAGCAGGGCACTATAATCTCTTTGCTGTGCAATGTGCCTACAGAGATTTCTGGATGAAAGGAGTTATATAATGTTGGAGTCCTTCTGGGAAATATAGCAGTAATTTAATTTTTCTGCTTCTGCAGAGTTCTCTAAGGACAGAAATACCCCACAAAGGGCAAGAGAAAGAATAACACAGTAAAAGAATCTTCTGAAAGAGTCCTTGAAAGGCAGTGCAGCAAACAATCCCATTCCATTCAATAAACACTGACCAAGCAATTGCCCTCTGTGTGCAAGCCATTGTGCTAGGTGATGACCAGAAGCACTCAGTGTAGTTCAGGGTCCAGGCCCTAAAAGAAATAATTTTGACATAGTGTGGAATGGGGAGGGGAGACCATTTAAGAGTCAGTAACAGGATGCTCAAGTTGAGACCTGGAGGAAGAGTGACAAGATAAGGTGCATAAGATAGAAAAGATTATTCCCAGCCATTCGGAATATCAAGGTCAACAGGGGACTTTATGCAGCCTAACATAACCTGTGATGGAGCTCTTGAAATCTGTTGTCTGAGATTACTGTATGTACGTGTATTTTTTAGAGACCAGGAATTTACTGCATACTAAATACGTATATTTAACAACACCACTATGAAGCATCATTCCCATTTTTCATTGAGACAACTGGGTATTGCCTGATTAAATTTCATGCCCAAAGCCACAGACTTGTGTCAGAGGCTGGCATATATTTGCCTGGTCAAAGCCCACATTTTCAACCTTTGATAAAGTAGCTCTCTTCATGCTTCTTAGTGCTATTTCTCAGGTTCTGGATTCCATAATGATCCTAAAATCCAGGTCCAGAAGAGGAAAAGCCTGAGGGCAGAAGGATGCAGTCACTTAGAGGTACCCACATTTCAGTTTCATCTCTAGGCAGGGATCAGAAGAGAAGGCTGAGCTAAGCCATTTGGTTGGCTTGAAATACATGTTTTCTTGCTGATCCCAGTCTCATAGATGGGAGAGAAGAAACTCCTAAGGAAATATTTAGAGGCCATATAATATGGGTGGAAGGGAAACACAGACATAAAAAGTTTGTAGAATTTCCAACAGCAGAGATGGAAGGGGAAAGGTATTCTAAGCAGAAGGAACACCATATAAAAAGGCATGGAGGTGATAAATAACAGTGCTAAAAATGCAAAAGTTCAATGAGGATGATTTATAAGATGGGTGAGGACCAAAAAGACAAGGCTCTGCTCTGCATCCAACCATGTCCCTTGGCATGAATATCTCAGTCAGAATTCTAAGCCCAAGACTCAACTGTATTTTAGTAATGATATAAAAATCAAAGGATGACCCTATTTCTCTTAAAACAAAAATGTTAAGTAACAAAAAATTCTTAAAAATAGTATCTTTAGAGAGTTTGCAAAGTTCTAATATAAAGCATAGTATCTGGGGTTTCCCAAACTAAGCTCTGCTGCCCTTCAGGCCAAATAATTCTTTGCTGAGTGGGAACAAGGTAGGTATATGCTGTGAAAAGTAGGATGTTCAGAAGGGTGTAAATGTAGACTCCCTGGCCTCTACCCACTGGGTGTCAGTAGGACTCCATACCCTAATAGGTTCTAATGAGCAAATATATTTGTAGACATTGAAAATATCCCCTGTTGGGATGAGTAAAATCATTTCCACTGGACCACAATTAAATAATACTAAAAACAGCCATTGAAAAGTGTTTTGTGCCCCATTGGGTCTGCTTCTTTCTTGTTGGGAGTTGTGAGGGCAGTGAAAAACCTGTCTTGATCTTCTCTGAGAACAAAGAATCCTCATAGACCTGTTCTCTAATGTCTCTGGGAGGAAGGAGACATCGGGAAAGTGAACTGGCTTGTCTCTGAGTGCACTGAGGTTTAATTTCTGAACACCCCTTATTTCTAAAGTCAGTGGGTAGAGGGGGAGGGGATTTCTATCTTTCTTTTTTCATACCCAAAGTGAACTTTATTGTGCAAAGTTGAACTTAGACCATAACATCAAACACCTTATACATCCCATGCTGGAAAAAGTACTATGAACATAAGCACAGAGATGAGGAAAAGGCAGATGTCTGACAATAGCTGGAGGAAAAAAAAAGCACACGTGGGCAAAGGCTTTCCTTGTTTTGCCCATTAACAATTCCAGGTGAATTGCTCTATTTTATCACATTTCCTAGAAGACCTATTTACATCTCTCTTTTTCACTAGACTTTATGCCTTCACATTTTTTTCACATACCTATCCTAGTCCCTGATCTACCATACAATTGCTCAAGACATAGTTATGGTATAAGCTCATACAGGGACAAATTACATGGTAGTAAAGGTGGTGACTGAGTGGTGGGGTGGTACTGCTAGCACATTAGTCTTAAAATCTCAAGCCTACTACATACCAACTATGAGCCCTTGAGCTATTTGTTTACATTTTCTAATTTAATCTTTAGTCTCTTCATCTGTAAAGAGGAAAATTAATAGTAGTTTGTTTGTGAGATGAACTAAAGCATATAAAGCCATAGAACATTGCCTGGCTACAAAGAAGCTATTTGTATTCTAAGACATCAGTGACAAACTTCAGAGCCAAGGATCAAATGGTAAATGAGTTAGCCTTTGTAAGCCACAAGGCTTCTGTTGAAACTACTCAGCTCTATAGTTATAGCAGAAAAGTAGCCATTGATAATATGTATTGTTGTTTTCAATGAGCATAGAGGAGCTCCAATAAAATTTTACTTATAATACAGAAGGCAAGCCATATTTGACCTATAGACCAAAATTGCTGATACCTATCCTAAGTTGTCTAAATTTTAATAATTAAGAAGTGGGACCCATGGAAGGTTTCTGAACTAGACATTAACAAAATCAAAATGATCCCTTGGCATGTTAAGTTTTTAGCAATACGTACTACTGAATTGTGTAGTTTTAGTGAAGTCTGATAATGCATTACTATAATTGTCTAATCATGAAATGGAAGATCTGAGCTCAAAGTTATGAAAATGTGAAGCACACAGGACAGAATGACCTATGTAACACCACCTTCTTTCTATACACCAAGGTATAGTTATAGCTTCTGGCGGTACATATCTAGTCTCCTATAATGCCTTATTCATAGCTGGATCTCATATTACCTAGTAAATTATAAGCATAGACCTAGATCATCTCCAGAGAACCAATTAGCTAAAGATATAAATAAAAATGTTATCATTAATTTATACTGATCCTTAAGCGGATGAGAAGCCTGAGTTTGAGACTTTTCTGTTAAGCTATTTCCAACATCAGGAAACGTTTCCATTTTTCAAGCAGGGCATTACGAAGCTGTCAGAAGCAATGATTCAAATAGTTGTACTACAGACTGCTGGTCATTATGTGAACTGATCATGACTATTAAACACAGCCATAGTTTCCTTTAAATTATGCCTTCTGACTTTGCTCTGAGTTTAGATTTCATATTGGTCTCTCTTTTTTTTAATGTCCTTAAGTACTACCAGTTCCAACCAGATAAGCTAAAAATATAAGGTTAAAAATGCTGTAGGCAAAGAAGATAGAAAAGTCACATCCTACAACCCCATATAAATTCTTTGGAGATACCTAAATCCTGGAATATCTATTTTACACAGTGACATGATAAAAAGTAAAACAAGCACCTTTCTTTGAATACACTGTAGGTATAATACACATCAGTCACAGCACAGATGCAGAAAGGAAAGTCACTTGATGCCTATCGTGTTAATCAATGAATGCACAGTGCCTATAAAGGTTTTTTTCATATATTGACAAACACTCAGAGATGGACCACTACTCAATTTAAACATAAAATAATTTTTAAAAATAATGTGCCATATTCAATCCATTAAAAAAGGGATTAGAGTAACTATCTACCCATACACAAATGCAATTATCTATGCATTTCCAGTTTGTATAAATGCATTATTTTATAACTGTATATTTTCTAGAAGCCTATAAAATAAATGATGTGTGATACTGCCCTTCAAGTAGCTTCTAGAAAACTAGCCATTTTTAACTGCTGTGTGTTTCAGCTTGCAGAGCAATTTAAAAAATAGTAATAAAACAGCTCACTAAACTTAATGAAACACAGAAAACTTTTCTTTTACAAAAGAATTCAAGGCCAGAATTCCCATTACTCTATTAAGCATTCAACATGCCCCAAACATTTAGGAACTGCTGTATGGTACAGTCTCCTCTTGGAGGAAACAGTAAAAAAACAAAACCAAGATATCATTTGTAAGTCACACCATCATTTTAGAAATCCAGACTGATTATAGAGCACATCTTGAATTTGAAAGATGAACACAGGAATGAATAAAAAAAGTGAATGTTAGAATCAAAGAAATAAAGTAGCAAATATATATCTTTAAGGAAGTCTCCTAAACTTCAATTCTTTCTTTTTCTTTAAAACAATAATATTATTATTCTATAGGGCTGTGATGATGATTGAAAGAATTCTTAAACATACAAATTTTTGCACAAAGGTAACATATACCTAACTCAAGAAAAACAGCCATATTATTACTGTAGATTGAGAATGTACATCAGGAATATTCAAGTCCTAGGAAGCCCTACAGTAAGTATAATGGTAGTTTAAATTAGTTTTCTAAAAATTGATTGCACCATGTATAGCAACCCAAATTCTCATTTGTGAAGTAAAAAGCTGATGCTGGATAATTAAATATAACAGTTTATTCTAAGAAGATTGGGTAGCTTGTAGAATGATTCAGACATCTAGAGAAATAGCTTCAGTGTAACTTTGCAGAAAAGTCAAACCCACAGGAAAGAGTCCTAAGAAGGAAGAAAACTGCTCCCAGCCACCATAGAACACTATGTCCTGTTATCTGTGAAGCTCCAAGAACTCAACTTGAGTACCTGGGTCTAGCCGTGATTGTTTCTGTGTCTCACACAGGACCTCATAAACTCTGCTGTCTCTCAAAATTGGAGGTCTTTTCTGCCACCCCTTCCCCCAGAAAATGGACTCTGCATTTGCTTTGTTAATCTAGTGGCTTACTTCCAAACTCATATAATTGGTGGAATTTAGGTTTGTGCCATAGCAGCAAATGAAGCAAAAGTAGTGAGTCTTATGGGTTCTTCCTATGCAGGTAAGCTAGAAATTCCCCAAATACAATAAATGTGTTTCAGATTTGCTAGAAAGTCAAAAATCAGTAGTCTGAAATGATCACTGCAGCCCCTAAAATGACTAATGCCATCTCAGTGAGAACACAATTGAGCATATTCATTATTCTCAGCAGAACGACCCACATCAACATTTTTTTTTTCTTTTAGCTTCAGAGGGAGACCAAAATTGAGTACAATTTAATGTAAGAAGATTTCTTACCAAAACACCCACTGCTCTCAGAACATTCTGGGAGAGAAGGTGTACCTAAAAAGTCAGTATAAGGAGGTTAGAAATAATCAAGGGCATCTTTCAGGGGTAGGAATTGAGGTAGAGGGAAGCAACAGCAGGGCTAACTACAGATTCTTTCTGTGAATTTGATTCTTGTTCTCACTGTTACCTAGATACACCTTGCTCCATTATTTCCCAGCTACGCTGGTATTTCCTTCTTATCCTTAATTCTGAACATAGCCACACCTGAAGTACTGCACCTTATGAGCAGAATAAAATAAACTGGAAAAAGCTAAAATATAGAAACAGACTTTCCACTGGAGTGTGGTTATTGTGTGCATCAGCACCCACTAAGATGAGAAAACTCAGACCAGCAGATAGGTTATGGGTAAAGTAGACTGTATGTGTGTGTGTGTGTGTGTGTTTTGTGGGATCAGACATAATGTATCTGGGGACTCCACATACATTCTCTTAGTATTTACAACTCTAGAAGGTGGGTAAGGGTGTCTAGACAGCAAATACACAAAAGCTGGACCTGGGTGAGATTCAAGAATTAACCATGTAAATTGGTTAGCAGGTAGCAGGTTCTAGTTGTCTTCTGAAATGGGCCCAGATGACAAGACTCCAAACCCTGAGGATTCATTAACAAGAACAGGATAGGGAAATAACCCTGAAAGACATATATACTAAAGCATGTTATGAAGTCTAGACACAAGCATAGGAATACACAAAATATTCATTTTAAGAGTAAAGCTATGATAATGAGAGTAAAATGGATCAAATTCCTGATCTATAGGGCAACCATAAAAATGCAAATTACAAACCAGGAATGTTTGGAGAGTGTTATTAATAATTCCACTAGGAAAGCAGGTATAAACCAGGAATGTCAGAATAAAGGGAAAAGAAAATGTTGAGAAAGTTCTTTGACCCAAAAGCAATTTGGGCAAATTGAGACATATGAGGATCCCAGTGATATATTGTCTACAAAATATTTCAAAGAAATATAGCTGAACGAAAAAAATGCAAAAGTTGAAAACCTGATGTAGGAAATACTATTTTCTTTTCTTTTCCTGAGTTTTAATATTGGAAGAGATAAAGTGAAAAATCAGATGCACCAGAAGACATCTATGTTGTTTTTTCTCTCTCTTAATGCACTAGCCAGTCAGGGGCTACATTATTGTTCCAGCAACAGCAACAGGCATGAAAACTCTCATGAGAAGTTACTCCAGAAGATGGAGGAACAAAAGGGTAAATTTACCTCAGCACTTGGGTCCACAGCAGGACAGAGGATAATTTCAACAACAAACTCCTGTAATGCTTTGTTAGCTTCAGTTTCAGAGAGGGTCACGCTGTTGGTGACACCCAAAGGATTTACTCAGGGTGTGCCCATGGGGACAAAGCCAGAGGCTATAACCTTTGGCTCATTAGATGTTCAGAGATCCAAGAAAGGAAAATCATATGTCAATCACCAGCATGATTGTGATATCACTCAAGAGTTCTCTAATTATTAGCAGATTCACTTTCTAGCAGAAAGATCTCTATGGGAGATATTCCCTCATCCCAAATGTAATCAAAGAAGGAATTGGTAGCTGTCCCCAAATGCTGCTATTTTAGCTTCAGGCAGATACTTTTATCTGGGCTTCAATTTTGTAAATGTTGTGATGCTATAGTCAGAAAGTTAGAAGACTTGTATTATAGATTTTTTTTATTTGGGTACCCAGGATTAACTCAGGGGTATTCGACCACTGAGCCACATCCCCAGCCCTATTTTCTATTTTATTTAGAGACAAGGTCTCACTGAGTTGCTTAGCACCTCACTTTTGCTGAGGCTGGCTTTGAACTCTCAATCATCCTGCCTCAGCCTTCCAAGCTGCTTGGATTGCAAACATGCACCACTGTCCCTGGCTAACTTTACATAGATCTTTGAAAAGACTTTTGAACAGCTCAAAACTCTACTTTGTCATTGCTGCAGTATTGTTCCTGGGCTTCCAGGTGTGGAGTCTGAATACTAACCTGGCACTGGCCAAATATTTTCATTAGTTATTCAGAACAACAATGTCAGTAGCAGTTATTTGGAGAGAGAAGAGATGTTGAATGTGGATTCTGTCTTTTACAATGAGGTCTTGTACTCTCTTAGCTTGTGAAATTCCATGTCCCCTCTCCCACGCTGTACAAAGCTTCTCTTCAAAGTTCACACTAGTGGGGATTTGGAGGATTAGAAGTGCAGTATCCAACTAGGAGGGTTAGCCAGACCTTAAGTTAATGAACATCATGTCCTTAAGCATATAGGGTTTGACACTGCAGTGGCTGAACAAAGAATGTTGGGGTGAAGTAAAAAGAAAATGTTGAGAAGTTCTTTGACCCAAAAGCAATGTCAATCTTCCCCTCCACACATTCACAGGCCTCATCTTTTCTCTTTATTCTTACTAGCATTTAATCGCCATCCAAAACACTGTAAGTTTTACTTATTGCTATCCATGAGGGAAAGATGTTTTTTATATTTTATTTTTTAGTTGTAGTTGAACACAATACCCTTATTTTATTTATTTATTTTTATGTGGTGCTGAGGATCTAACCTAGTGCCTTACACATGCTAGGTGAGTGCTCTACTGCTGAACCACAACCCCAGCACGCACACCCCCGCCAAAGACTCTGTTTCGCAAGTTTCTGTTCTCAGTGGCTGACACATAACAGACACTCAATGACATTTTTTTTAATGAATGAATAAAGGAAGACGGTCTTTCCTCTCCATAAATATCATTCAATCTAGTTTTCCCTTAAAATTTAAAGTAAACAACTGAGAAAATGAGTTTTCTAAAATCCTCCTTTCTCCACTAGGCCTGTAGGCTTTTGAATTGGAAAGTGACTCTTTTTATGAAACTAAAGATCTCAAAGAAAATGCAGAAGTTGTGAAGTTAAGTGTGCAGCTAAGGGAAAAGTAGAATAAATGAATTCATCCACATTTTGGAATTAAAAAGGAAAATCCAAGCTAATGTTCAGGAAAAAGTCAAACTATCAAATTTCATATTTGTTATATTTCTGCCACTTTTAATATCTGAATTGTTTTCCACCTGTCTGTCTTCACAGTAATAAATCCTTGAAACACATGAATCAAAAGTCTCAATGACAGCCAAGAAATAGAAAATGATGGGTACTATGTCCTAAGAAATAGGGGAAATTAGGAACTTTTAAAGGAAGGAGCGGGGAAAGCTAGCTTGATCACTGGAACCTCGGAAAGAAGACAAGAATATTAGAAACTGAGGGAAAACAACTTTCTAAACCTAAGAGCAGCTTAATGATTGCAGAGAGACAGAAGGCATTGAGATTCTCTAAGAAATGCCTCAAATAAATGATCATGGCTGCCAATCTAACTGGAGTGAGATGGTATCTTAGGGTGGTTTTGATTTGCATTTCTCTGACTGCTAGAGATGGTGAGCATTTTTTCATGTACTTGTTGATTGATTGTATGTCCTCCTCTGAGAAGTGTCTGTTCAGGTCCTTGGCCCATTTGTTGATTGGGTTGTTTGTTCTCTTATTGTCTAATTTTTTGAGTTCTTTGTATACTCTGGATATTAGGGCTCTATCTGAAGTGTGAGGAGTAAAGATTTGTTCCCAGGATGTAGGCTCTCTATTTACCTCTCTTATTGTATCTTTTGCTGAGAAAAAACTTTTTAGTTTGAGTAAGTCCCATTTGTTGATTCTAGTTATTAACTTTTGTGCTATGGGTGTCCTATTGAGGAATTTGGAGCCCGACCCCACAGTATGTAGATCGTAGCCAACTTTTTCTTCTATCAGACGGCGTGTCTCTGATTTGATATCAAGCTCCTTGATCCATTTTGAATTCACTTTTGTGCATGGCGAGAGAAAGGGATTCAGTTTCATTTTGTTGCATATGGATTTCCAGTTTTCCCAGCACCATTTGTTGAAGATGCTATCCTTCCTCCATTGCATGCTTTTAGCCCCTTTATCAAATATAAGGTAGTTGTAGTTTTGTGGATTGGTTTCTGTGTCCTCTATTCTGTACCATTGGTCCACCCGCCTGTTTTGGTACCAGTACCATGCTGTTTTTGTTACTATTGCTCTGTAGTATAGTTTGAAGTCTGGTATCGCTATACCACCTGATTCACACTTCCTGCTTAGCATTGTTTTTGCTATTCTGGGTCTTTTGTTTTTCCATATGAATTTCATGATTGCTTTCTCTATTTCTACAAGAAATGCCGTTGGGATTTTGATTGGCATTGCATTAAACCTATAGAGAACTTTTGGTAATATCGCCATTTTGATGATGTTAGTTCTGCCTATCAACAACAAGTGCTGGCGAGGATGTGGGGAAAAGGGTACACTTGTACATTGCTGGTGGGACTGCAAATTGGTGCAGCCAATTTGGAAAGCAGTATGGAGATTTCTTGGAAAGCTGGGAATGGAGCCACCATTTGACCCAGCTATTCCCCTTCTCGGTCTATTCCCTAAAGACCTAAAAAGAGCATGCTACAGGGACACTGCTACATCGATGTTCATAGCAGCACAATTCACAATAGCTAGACTGTGGAACCAACCTAGATGCCCTTCAATGGATGAATGGATAAAAAAAATGTGGCATTTATACACAATGGAGTATTACTCTGCATTAAAAAATGACAAAATCATAGAATTTACAGGGAAATGGATGGCATTAGAGCAGATTATGCTAAGTGAAGCTAGCCAATCCCTAAAAAACAAATGCCAAATGTCTTCTTTGATATAAGGAGAGTAACTAAGAACAGAGTAGGGTCGAAGAGCATGAGAAGAAGATTAACATTAAACAGGGATGAGAGGTGGTAGGGAAAGGGAGAGAGAAGGGAAAATGCATGGAAATGGAAGGAGACCCTCAGAGTTATACAAAAGTACATACAAGAGGAAGTGAGGGGAAGGGGAAAAATAATATAAGGGGGACAAACGAATGTCAGTAGAGGGAGCAGAGAGAGAAGAGGGGAGGGGAGGGGAGGGGAGGGGAGGGGAGGGGAGGGGAGGGGAGGGGGGATAGTAGAGGATAGGAAAGGCAGCAGAATACAACAGACACTAGTATGGCAATATGTAAATCAATGGATGTGTAACTGATGTGATTCTGCAATCTGTATATGGGGTAAAAATGGGAGCTCATAACCCACTTGAATCAAATTGTGAAATATGATATATCAAGAACTATGTAATGTTTTGAACAGCCAACAATAAAAAATTAAAAAAATAAAAATAAAAAAATAAATGATCATGCCCATTGTTTCTGAAAAGTGTACTGCCACCTCCTTCTATCATCTCCCAATCCAAGCAGTGGTTTTATTCTGATGGTTTTCTCATTTTAGTGATAATCTCAAAGTTTCTCTCTCCAGTCCCTTTTACTTGTATTCTAGAGCAAGGTCTCATAATTTTCCCACAAGGGCACATGTAATGTTTATTACATGGGCAAACATGTCTCTCCTCAAACATTTATCATTTCTTTGTGATAAAAGCATTCCAGAAACCATTTTTCTGGCTTTTTGAAGAATACAGTAAATTATCAATATCTATAAACATTCTACTGTGCAATAAAATACTCAGGTTTGAATGACTCCCATTAAAGTTATATTTTCAAACCATTCTTTGATGCTGTGCACAAATGTGCAAAATAAGTGTGAATTGCATAAGTAAAGAGACAGAAATGTATCTTATTCACAGCCAAATTCCAAACAAGTAGCACAGTACCTGTGCTCTACAAAAATGTAAATATTTGTGTTCCACAAATATATGAAATTATATGGATTGCAATCATAATGTAAAAAATATCAGAATGCTCATAACCCAATGCATACATGAATCAAAGCATCACATTGTACCACATAAATATGAGCAATACATGTCAATCAAAAAATAAAATTAATTTTAAAATTTACCATGAAAGTTTTTCTTTCTCAGATACTGAAATTTAAATATATATATATATATATATATATATATATATATATATTTTTTTTTTTTTCTTTATATAAAAGGAAAAAAAAAGAGCATAAAAAAATCCATGCATTTAATGAAGACAGCATTACGGGGCATAAAGGGAAGTATATACCCTCATCATGCCACATAGGATCCTGTATCTTCTAGCCCTTCCTCTGTTCCCACATCTGCTACTTCATGCCTCCCAGGAGGCTTCAGCTGTACATGGCTGCATAATGCTGTCCACATTTGTATTGCCCTGTCACTCCACTATTCCAGATTTCTCAATGTGGTAGTTCTGTATTATTGCCATCTTTTCATTTCTAGGGCAAAGTACAATTCCTGACATACAGCTAAACACATTAACTGTTAATTGTCTAAATTTATGAATAAGGCAATGGCACTGAATTTAAGGCCCATTTCTTTCAAACTCATACTTACCTAATAGATCTTTTGTGAGGACTAAATACAAAAATGCATTTAAGCATGCCTTCACACACAGTAGGTGCTCAAAAATTGAATAGTTATTAACTATTATCAATATAAAAATGTACAAATGGATTTGATCCCTCAGTCACAATCACCTTAATATGTCCCACTCTGCCCATTCACTGCCTTGAGATAAGACAAAGTTTAATAAAGTAATTTGAAACCCTTTATTACCAGACAAACATGTATTATTATAATGATGATAATGATTATGTGCATTTTCTTTGAGAATCTTGCCTATAATATGCTCATCCTCTAAAGTCACATTACCTTTGCTGATGTTTCAAACCATCCTACAAAACCGTGCTCCTTGCAGAACTGGTCCATCTTGAGGCCATTGTTCATGAGCACATCCTTCCCCTGGTCACATTTGTTGGCCAATAAAACCACAGAAACTGGTTTGCCATTAGGGAGAGTTAACTTTGAGTCCAAATCATTTTTCCACTTTGCAACTGCTTCAAATGTGGCTGGTCTGGTGACATCAAAGACAATAAACGCACCCATAGCTTCTCGGTAGTAGACTCTTGTCATATTTCCAAATCTCTCTTGACCTGCATCAAGAAGAAATATAATTCAGAAACTCTTTACAACTGGAACTGAACAAAATATTAGAACTTCATGTGGGCTCCAATAAGAACAAGTCACTCAATAAAGTCTTATTTCTAGTCTTTAAAAAGTGTGCTAAATATATAATCATGCAGTTTTGTTTTTAATCTTTTGAGCACAAGATTCATTTAACAAGTATTAACTGAGAAAATACTATGCACCATGTAATGTTCTAGAACTGTGTTAATATAGTATCTCACTAGCTTTGTGTGGCTAATTAATTAATTATGACTAAATAAAATTTAAAATTCAGTTTCTTAGTCACAATAGCTACATTACAAGTGTTTGATAAAACACATGGCTAGTGGCTACTGCAATAGATGATGCCAACTGAGAACATTTGGATCAACACAGGATGTTCTATTGGACAACATTATTCTGAACATTTGGGATATAATGACTCAAACATAAAAATCCCTGCTGTCATAAGGCTTACATTATTTTACTGAAAAGGCAAATTAATAAACAAATTATGTAGTATGTTAAAAAGACATCCGAAATCTACTTTAATTAAAAGTAATAATACTAGCACCATTAATTGTATATTTACTAAAAATAAGAAATGTGACCTGCATAAATGATCATAAAGGTATTATCCACATTCTGTTTTATTTTTTGCAATTCTGGGAATCAAACTCTGGGTCTGGCATGTGAAAGGCAAGCATTCTACCACTGAGTAACATTCTCAGTCATTATTCTTATTTTGTTTTTATTTCAATTTATTTGGCAATGGCTATTAAATGCAGGGGCACTTTACAACTGAACTATATCTCTAGCCTTTTTTATTTTTGATTTTGAGACAGGTCTTACTAAGTTGTTCAGGGCCTCACTAAATTGCTAAGCCCAGCCTTGAACTTAGAGTCCTTCTGCCTTTACTTCCCAAATTTCTGGGATTATAGGCATACAACATCATGCATGGCCATTTGTCTCATTTTAAAGTGAGACTTATAAAATCTAAGTAACTGGCTCAAATTAAACAAATAGTAAGCTTGCAAAATCAGAATTCAAACCTGAGTCACTTGAAACTAGAGCCCATAATCATTTACTAACTTTGAATACTTTCAACTACTGAACCATAGTCTTGTACTCTATCTCCTCCAGGTTTATGTGCCAGGAACATCCTATTCAATCCAACTTCACAAATGTCTATTGGACATCTACTATATTGATAGCAATCTCTGGTACATGCTCAAAATACAATAATGAGCTAGATGGTATCATATCTTCCTTCAAGTAGTCCATAATCTATTGTGTAAAGAAAACCTCCAGATGTTGCAAAAAAAATGAATAAGTAATTTTTAAAAATAGAATGAAGACTGGTTTTAGAATTAGTTGTAATCAGCTAGAATCAGCTTTTTTCTGATGCTTAGTTTTCTAAGTGAATATTGGTAAGTTTCTTAAACATCCTAAGCCCACTTCACCAGCAAAAGGACTATAAGAAAATGTACCACAGGGTTGTCATATGGATGGAATAAATTAATATATATGAAACTCCCAGTTCAGTACCTTAGAACTAATCAGTATGTATTTCTTCAGCAGGTTAAAAATAAAATAGAAAGTATGGTACAAATTTTCAAATCATAGTCCCAGGCTAAAGATTTTGACAAAAAGAAAAATTGCAGATATTTTAACCAAGCAACAAAAGTTAACAAAATCACATCATTTATTTCTGCATTAGTTGAGGACAGGAACTAATGAAAACTGGGTTCATACTTTAGGAACACAAAAACCCCAGAAGTGTGCAACCAGACAGTCTTTTTGATTTGAAAATGTATGTTAAGAGTCTTATAAAAGTATATAGAGTAAAACAAATTAGGAATGTGATACACTTTTTTGAAAAGAACAAATTGCTGAAACTGAGGTATATCCAAGAAAATATAGGTTAATATACCCTTAGAATACAAAAATTTCGAGCACAAGATTTTGCAATGGTGAACTTTAGTGTAAATTAAAAATATGTTGTGTTGATTATGTTCACAGGGACATTATGAGGAGGTGAAGGACCCCTATGTACCAGTGAAAGTTGATGGAATTCTATAGTTTCAATCCTAGTCTAGGTGCCTATATGCCCAGCTGGATATTCTGGAAAGAAGAACTTTTTATCAAAGACAGCACATAACACTCCTAAAGCATTTCTTACCTAGCTTGTACCACAAAAGTATTTGTTTTTAAATTTCCCACAGTTATACAGTCAATGAAAGAAAGGGGTAAAATACTTTTCATATGACATACAACCCACAGATGAACTTTCATTTTTTCCAAATGAGTTTTATTTTTTTTTTAATGACTGATGCAAACAGCAATTTCCTTTGATACTGTTCAGGAAAGGCCATGACATATCAAGAGGATTGGCGGGAAAAAAGCCCTCTGTGATCACTCTGAACTCCAAAGGCCTCTAGGCTTTTTAAAGGATGTCTTATGATCTCTTTCAGAGATCTAATCAGATGAAGAGCAAAGTCATGGGTTATTCAATAATCTGCTTGTCCAGAGATTTTCAGAGCAGAGTAGGAAGCTCTCAAGAATAGAAATTTTACATTTCAATATATGACACAGTGCAAAGAGCAAGGGATAACTTTATACCTTCATGAAGAATCATAAAGGAGGGCTGGGGATAGCTCCTTGGTAGAATATTTGTCTAGCTAGTGCAAGGCTCTGGGTTCAATTTCCAGCACCGTTTTAAAAAAAGGGGGAAGTGTGTATGTGCGCATGTGCATGCATACACATGTGCACTTGTGCTTGTGTGTCACATCAGAACCAAGAAGCTAGCTTATTTCTGGAAAGAAAAGACCTTTGTATATGGAGGTCACTGGGCTAGCCCATTTAGAAAGTTTGTGTTTTTGGCATTCTGGGCAGGGGTCACATTCAGATCAGAGCATTTCTAACACTCACATTTAATCCCTCCTTTATCAGCTGATAGCCCTCTCTGCCATTTCTTAATCAAAGTGTGAGAAACATGTGACTTTGTGAATGGCTACTTATGAGCGGAGTGGAGAGTGATGAATTCATCCTGAGTAAATTTACTTAAAACATGACTACAATTTAAAAACTTCCTTTGGCATAGATCACTTATCTAACACAATTACTGAATGACTGGTGAAGTCCAGGCTCTGTGATTTGTGCAGCTAATACAGGTTTTTGACCAGGAGGAACTTCTATACCACAGAAAGCTATACTGAGAATCTGCACTGAAAATGATCCAATTCACCAAGTAAGGACCCCTTCTCTTAGTCCTCAAACACATACCACAGTACAATAAATGTGCTCATGACTCAGTTTCCAGTTTCAAGAGGTGTTCCAATGACCAAGCAATCAACCAAATCACAGAAATTAATACAATGGCTGCAGTAATAGTTCCAGGAGCCTTATGGGAAAATCTACTAACTTGAAGAATCAGAAGACATGGGTCTTAATTTTAATCACTGGAAGCCTTGAACAAATCAGACCAGTTTTAAACAAATGTATTTCTCTCCCTGAGTCTCAGTTTTCTTATGTGTTAAATGAAGTTCGTGTGTCTGATCTCTAAGAACCCTTCCTGTTATAATTCCTTAGATTAAATGAAACCCTGGCTGTCTTTTGCAACAGACTGAAATGGACCATTTGATGTCAAAGATTCAGCTAAAAACTCACACAAACATCACAGTCATAATGTGTATTTAATGACACTTTCACTTCATAATTAAGGCTCTATAGATGCTCTCAGCAGACACAATCAAGCAGTGAATCTTTCACATAGGCATAAAACCAATGGTAGGAAGCACAGCGGGTTTTCTATTAAACTGAGAATACCTTTTTAACCATTCTGACCCTTACCAACTAGCTTTGTGAATCTCAGATTAGTCAATGCTCTATTACAAGCCTCAGCTTCCTTATTTTGAAATATGGACACCAGCTTGGACACTATAAGACACTTCCATTATTGCTTCTGGAAAACTCCCCTACTTAGGCATCCAGTACTCCAGGTCCTACTCCTCCTCTGTTCCCCAGACTAGCTCATGACATCACCAACAACACAACTGCTCAGAACAGTACCTTCAGTCATCTTCCAACTCAGTTTGCACTCCCTCATGTAAAGAATTTCCAATGTCCCACTAACACTTCCCCTTCAGAAGTGGCTTTTAATTCTGCTTCCTCCACTCCATCAGCATTGGCTGCTGCTCTACTTCAGCCCTTCCTTGCTCCTCATTTGGACTCCTGATGGTTTTTCTGCACTCTTCTACTTTTCCTGACACTCCCTTAAAGTACTTCATGGCCAACCACACTGAACACTCCTCCATCCTAAAACACACCTTGCATTACTCTCTGGATTTCTCTGTGATTTACATCTCAGTTCCCAGATCCTGAATACCCTCCTCATGGCTCCTGATGAGTGAACTGTGTGCCCTTCGTTTATGCCCTGAAATCTCAGCCTTCCCTGTCCTGACAGCTGAAATCATTTACTCCCTTCTGCATGACTCCACAGCATTTTCCCTATCCTATACCATGAGTATTTATCATGGTGTGTCTTCATACTTCAGTCTCCATCTGGCATTGAAAATCCTGGAGAGCAGGTTAGTCATGTTTTGATGTTGTGAAACTTGAGGGCTCTTTCTTCACTTTTTGGATCGAGTAAGGGCTCATGACACTATGGTGAAAATAAACTGAGATTAAGATTTCTTCTTCCTCTAAAGTACATTCTCATATATTCATGACCTACTGCTGCACACTGATGCACTTATTCTGTATTCCACTTTCATTCCCAGTCAATAATCAATAGAAATTCATTAGGAGAGAAAATTAACATTATTCTAACACAGGTATGTACATACCTATTGCAATAAGTTTCGGACTGGAATGTTATGCTTTTGTAATCATTCTCACAATTAAGAAATGATCCCTCAGAATCAATTTATTCCAAACAATACATGCTTTTTGTTCCTGGTACAATCAGAAGATATAAAAGTGCTACAATGATATTCTCTATATGTCTATGTAACAGTGTGAAAATATAAAAACAAAAGCAAATATGGATCTTGTACATTGACCTAAAAGAAAACAATCAAATTATATGATTGCTATAATAGTCAAAAGGACACTGAGATTTTAATGACATAAGCTGGTTTTGAAGGCCAAGGGGAAACAACATCCTAGGACCAGGATCAGAGTAAGTTGACATTCTAGTGCGCAAGGTTTTCTCCAGTTTTTAGGAACCCATCTGGCCCCCTGGCAATGGTTCTGAAACTCTTTGATCTGATCTCTTCACTCCTTTGCCCTGCCAAACTGTGACAGAAATGTGTCAATCACTACTTTTCCAAGTGACAAAGCATAGATCCTAGAATTAACCTTGCAAAATCTTTTCATACAAAATTACCAGCTATTCTATAACCATGAGCAAGTTTATTTAGCCCTCCTTGTAAGCACTGCACTGTGTATACAATGAAATTTCTGTTAAGATCCCTGTATTAAGTGAAGGAATAAGCCTAGTCTCATATTGCCCCTCCAGCAGGTACTTGCAGGCTTACCAAGTCTTTCAGAGCTATCTGTCCCTTCATCACTTCTCTTTTACTCACACCGAAATCACTCATCTCATCTCATTCATTTAACAACAACAACGACATCAAAATCTAATGCCTATAATTTTCTAGGAACTGGTCTAACAACTAGAATAAAATATCCTTGCTTTCCCATTCCACGGGGAAGAAATAAACAGCAAGCTAAAAAGTAAATAAAATGTAAATAATACTATGTTAGCTGGTGAAATGTCATGGAGAAAAATAAAGCAGAGAAGGAGACTAGGGTATACTGGGGTTTGGGACAGAGTCAAATAGGTTGGATGGTGAAGGCTCCACTAAAAAGGTGTCATTTGGGAAAAGACCAGAAAGAGGTAATGTAGGGGGCTCTATCTCAGAAGAATTTTAAACATGGGAACCAGCAAGTGAAACATCAAGATTCTGAGGCATACATATGTCTGGCAAGGAACTGGAGAACTATGAGAGACTGAGTTGGCTGGAGAGAACTGTACGGGGTCAGAGTACAGTGTGGTCAGGCAGGGAGATCACAGGGTTCAGACTGTACACACTTTCAGGCCATCATATGGATGTTACCTTTATTTCTGGGTAAGAGGAAAGCACTGAAGGATTGTGAGCCAATGAGAAACATGGACTGGCATGAGAAAATGAATCATGTCTGGGAGTCAAGGTAAGAAAAGAACAGTCAGAAAATTATTGCAATAATTCAGGAAAGAGATAATAATGATTTGGACCAAAGTGGTAGTGGTGAAGATGGTAAAGAGTGATTGTTTTCTGGGTATATGTGGGGATAGAGATGATAAGTGGGTTGTAGAGTATGAGATGATTCAAGCATGATACCTAGAATCTGAAAATCTGAAAGTATGGAGATGCCATTGGCTGAGATGAAGACTTCAGGAGGCATAGATGTGGTGTGTGTGTGTGTGTGTGTGTGTGCACGCATGCTGAGAGGAAGCGTAGGAATCTGACATGTTAAGTGTAAGTCTGAGATGGCTGTTGGGCTCTATCTTAAGCAGAGTGGGATATATATCTGAAGTTCCAGGGAAGGTCCGCACTGAAGATTTAAAATGTTGCTTCATTTCTGTGCATCTCTGCCTGGTTCATCTTCCAGGACTCTATTCTCTCCCCATCATTTCCCTAATTAAACACTTTGAGGAACCTTCCTCTATCTATAGCAGCTGTAATAAATGGAAGTTGAATGGCTAACATGCTTTGTGATCCATACCAGATTTAAAACAATCTGAACTATTAAAATTATAAATTGGAAGCTATCTCACAAATGGAATATACTGAAAATTTAGCACTTTAGTGATACAGGGCTTATATTATATAACAAAGTTCAGAAGTTAGTTTATTTGAGCTGAACAATGCCAAACTCCTAATCTTTAAGGAAAAATAAAAATGTCATGAGATACAATTCTTTTCACATTTTTATATTCCACTAAAACAATGCCTTAAATTTAAGTGTGTGAATTTCCATCAATTTTGCAAAAATAACTAACAAATACATATAAATGAAACTTACAAAATTTTATTTTACTTTTATGAAAGATTTATTATTTGACAGATAACTTCTGAATTAATACAAAGAAATGACAGTAACATATATACAAATTCAAACTATATTCACTAAGCACCTAGATTAGTTTCTCTAATGTTTTCACCAAAAATACCTTCATTATTAAAAGACTGACTAAAAAAGTTTATTTAGGTTTTTAATCAAAAAATCTAAAGCTGTCCATCATACCTTCTAATTAGCATAAGATGAGTCAATTAAACCCTAACAATATGAGTAAAAATAACTTTTTAATATTTATTTATTTATTATTAGAGATTTATGGTTACACATAGTAGTTGGGTTCCCCACAAACTCATACCTGCAGGGAATTCGATTTCAGTTCATGATCCCCCCTTTTCACTCTCATCTTCCCTTTCCTCTCCCACATTCCTTCCTCTACTAGACTTTCTTTCGTTCATCTATTTATGTACATTTGGGTGGTTCTTTCGAACTATGCATAAAGGTGGAGTTCCTTGCGGTATATTTATATATGCACATAACGTGATTTTTTAGGAACTCATTCTGCATTGCCTTTCGTTTCCCACCCCTCTACTCTGCCTCTTGATCTCCTTCTTCTACACTATTGATCTTTCTCTTATGCTATCCTGTCCTTCTTTTCCCTTTTCCTTTATTTTACTCTAGCTTCCATCTATGAGAAAAAACATTCAACCTTTGAATTTCCGAGTTTGGCTTATTTCACTTAGCATAACATTCTCCATTTGCATTCATTTACCAGCAAATACCATAATTTCATTCTTTTTTATGGCTGAGTCAAACTCTGTTGTATACATATACCATTATTTCTTAATAAATTCATCTAATTATGGTCATCTGGGTTGATTCCATAATTTAGCTATTGTGAGTTGTGCTGCTATAAACACTGAAGTGGCTTTATAGCTATAGTATGTCAATTTTAATAACTCTTAAAAGCTTTCCTATCCTATACATTCTAACTGAAGAGACTGGTCGACCTCAGATTGGTAATCATAGGTCCACATGCCCAAAATCATATACATAGCACATAAACAAAAATGAGTAATAAGTCATTTATAAAGTATTACAGTAGATCCTGAGTTGATGCTGCCTTTCGTTTGGAGTGAGTTTATATTTCCCAAGGTATTTACTGCTTTTGAGGGAAGATGTATCAGGAGCATGATACGCTAAATGTTGTTAGGCCCCGGAGTAACCAAACAGTGTATGGAATGAAACAGACCCTGTCTCACTAGCATAACCACTAAGATACAAGTGAAGTACAGGGGTCAAAGCTTACTTTGATGTCTCTTTTGAGTTCTGTTTTCTTGTGTTTTTATTTTACATTTTGGATAAGAGAGAGCTTACATTAAGGGAGATTCTAGATCGTGGATTTAGTTCCAAGGGACTAGGGCCTTGGAGTCGAGGGTGACCTGTAGAGTGATCTTCAGCTACCATACCTCTACAGAGAGTATGTGGAGCCTCTGTGTTGGGGAAGTATTTTGCCCTATAAGGTGAGGTTTCTTTCTCTATTTTGTGCTGTCTCACTTTAAGATTTTATTGTCATACCCAGTACAAACACTCCACTGTCTGTTGAATAGTCAATAGTTCTACGGCTCAGTGTCTTGGTTCGTTTTGTTTTCTCCTGCTTTGAAGATTCCATCCAACTTACATTGATTTTCACTCACATACTGGTATGGCCTAGATACCTCCTGGTCCATGGAGCCTCCAAATACCTTTGACCCTTCATCCCCAGGACACAGAACTTTTTACTTCTTCCACTGCCCTTGCTTGGTTCTCCCTTATGGGTTAATGAACTGGATCTGCTTCTGGTCCCTTGCTTCATATGCTCATGGGAATTAGGAAGTATTTCCCTTGAATATACATATATTTCATAATTTTATTTTAAAACAGATATTTGCTATCAGTCTATCTTATTGTAAGGCTCTTTTAATGGTTACCTAGGATCCTGTGTTCGTTTCTTGCATTAAAATACTTTAACACACTCTAGTTTTTCAGAGTATATTGATATAACTGGACATGGAGTTTTGTTGAGAAGAAAGTAGGAAACAGAACTGTGGGAAAGCATGTCCCAGAATTGGGAACACAATTTTCAGAAAGACTCTTAGAAGATGAACAAGTAATTGCCAGGCCAAAAAATAAAAGGTCATTTATCTCACCTGCTAGCCTTCTATGAGATTTTTGAAGTTATGCACCTTCGTCTACAAGTTAAGGGCTAGGCACACTATGCCTGGCTAGTCTTTCTGTTTCTTACTTTGAAGCACCATCACACCATGGCAACCCCATTTCCATTAGAACATACCCTCTTCCTTATCCTCCATCTAACCAAATCCTACCCATCCTTCAAGGTTATACTCAAGTGCAGCCTTCTTGGAGACTCTGCATAACTAGCTGATGCCAACCTACCTTGCCACTCTTCTATATCCCCATAACATTGACTGTATCAATCACTTGGCTACTGTTCAATTATTCAATTACTGTGCCTATGTCCGCATCATACACATATTCTGACAGGCTCAAGTCTATGCTTATGATAGACTTACATAATAGAATAAAACTGGTCATACAAGTCCTTTTTACACAATGAATCAACAAATAATTGGATTCTTATAAGCAATATGGAACCCCAGCAGGGAAAGGAGTAGACTAAATAAAGCAATATCTCTAATTCATTTCATTTTCACTTTTTTCCTATGCCTCCTCAATGCCTGCTCATTGTGATCTATTCTGAATCTATCCACAATGTAGAACCATTCTTATTCTTTCGGAAATTTCCTTACTTCCTCTATAATCAATATCTTTCATTTCATCTAACTGCTGGTTTGCACCACTTATAGACAAACCTTATTTCTATTCAACAAGAAGATAAGACTAGCTGTGGTATATTTAACTAAGCTAAAGAATGCAAGATAATAAGGTAGGATAAAAAAAGTCAATACTGGTTATTAGGTGTCCATAAACAATAGTCTTATTGAAAGAAAGATATATGAATTATAGTGTTTTATTGTTAAATTTTCATTAAACTCTGAATTTATATTTAAATTTAAAGCTATATACATATTATGCTTTTGAAAAAGACTACTAGTACACTGTCATAGTAAATAATTTGTTATAAATGTTCAAACTGGGATCAAATGCCACCAGTTTAAGTGAAATAATTCATTTAGATGGAGAAATAATATCATATAGCAAATAAAAATCCAATAATGATGGGGTGAGAGAATGAAACCAAGTCGCAGGTGAAAAGTTGGCATCAATCAATATAGAAGGGTGAGCATTTTGTTTTTAATTAAACAAATAAGCAACATAAAATACTTTCACCGAATTGTAAGCTCAAGAGGATTTAATAAAAAGCTACCTTTAATTATTTGGCCTTTGAGCCAACACCTCTAAGTAGACTATTAAGATACATTTATAAATAACTCACAAGAAATTCTGAACTCCAAAGCTTCCATCCTTAAAGAATATCCAGATTCCTCTAGAACTATAATTCCCCAAACAGATGACAAGGTACCACAGTAAACTCATGGAGTGCAACAGAATTTTTTTAAATTTAAGTTAAACACAGTGATAATCAAGATCAATCAGACACTTCAGCAACTTCCAACAAGGTAGTTAACAGTTTGCCACTACATTCCTGTGATGTCATTATGTCTTTTTTGAAAATCGGGTATTGGAAGTTTCTGTGATAAAAAGCAAGAATCATCTGAAAATGTGAATAGAAAATGAGGGAGGTGATGTCTCAAAGGATTGGGATGTTGTTCCATGACCAAACACCACATGCCTAGAGTAAATTATAGTTACTAAAATTAAATAAAAATTTCTTTTAATTTATGTGTTCTACTTTTCTCACATGACTATTAAAATTAGAACATAATATGTGTTTGGTTATTTGGTGCTATTTCATGAAGAACACCCTTGGGTATTTCTTTCAGTCTTCAGGCACAATGATAAAGTTACTTTGGCACTACAGGAGACTTGTTAAACTTAAAGTTTGAGAACTTCTGCTGTATCCTCTAGAGTCTAGTTGGTTGTTGACTTTAAATTTAAAAGACACACACACACACACACACACACACACACCACTACACTACAGCATACATACAGTCCCTTTCACCATCCTATTTGCTTTAATCAGATTTTTTGGTGCTGTGACTAAAAGACCTGACAAGAACAATTTTAGAGAAGGAAAAGCTTATTTGCAGTACAGTTTCAGAGGTCTCTGTCCATAGACAGCCAGCTCCATTCCTCCAAGCTGGAGGTAGGCTAAACATCATGGTGGAAGAGTGTGGCAGAAGGAAGTGGCTTACTTGAGGATTAGGAAGCAGAAAGAGATGCCATTCACCAGATACAAAATATATGCCCCAAAGGCAAACCCCAGAGACCCACCTCCTCCAGCCACACCTTACCTGCCTTTAGTTACCCCTCAGTTCATCCCTAACAGGGGATTAATTCACTGAATGAGTTAAGGCTCTCTCATCCAATCCATCACATTATTAGACCTAATTTAGATTCTGATATCATAAAGCATCATAGCTATTCCTAGTCTTTTTTTCCCAAATAAAGACCTGTGTCCCTCAGGCTCTGTGGTTTTCCAAAATAAAAGTAGATGAAGGTGGTTGTTATTAAACCAAACCAATCACATGGTCTCAGCAATGATGTATGCAAAGACTTCAGCTCATCTTCTACATGCAATTTAAGCAATCTGAGATGTGAAAACTATTGCATGGTTCTATCAAGCCTTAGAAAACAGTAGAATAGACTGGTTGGAAAACAGAGAAATATCAGTTCATATTCCAGCACTACTCCTTTGTGTAACTTTCAAAAAGCTTATGTATTTCTTTGCTTGTTTATTGGTTAAATAGCCTATCTAAGCACAGTTTTTTTCATCTTTATACCAGTATCTACCACAAAAGTTCATTTTGTGCAATGAATGAAATGATACATATAAATGCATAATACCATGACTGACTCTAAATAAATAGTAGCTATTTATAACACATTATATTGTAGAGAAAAACAATTCTCTCAACAATGAATTTAAGTCAATTTGTTTTATATTTCACTCTTAAATTGGATGGAAATTTGTTTGAACCTCCCACGCTATAAGTATTATCTTTGTCTCCTTTAGACTGAGAGGTACACAAGAAACTAAGTCCTTCATCACTCTTCCAGAGAGAACAATTTTATGCAAGATTGAAAAACTAATTAAAAGTTAAATCCAAATATAAATGATAAGGAGCAAAGGTTAAATAATACACCAGGATAACACAAATTATAAAAAGTACAGACTCAGAGGAAAAAGTAATAAGATATTTAAAACTATTGAATGCTCTTCTTCAATTCTGTCTCTTGCTTCCAGATCATGTGTTTGCTTGGTTCTCCTCCTATTAGCATTTTCTCCACTTTCTTTCTGACCTTACAATAATTTCATTAAGTTTTG
Source organism: Marmota monax (assembly GCF_021218885.2). Classification (NCBI taxonomy): domain Eukaryota; kingdom Metazoa; phylum Chordata; class Mammalia; order Rodentia; family Sciuridae; genus Marmota; species Marmota monax. The sequence continues at coordinate 2,318,309 of NW_026695236.1, read as the reverse complement.
TAGGAACTAATGGAAAGTCTGATAAAAATTGTGAAGGATATCCAGACAGGTACACAATAACTATAATGCAAATTTTAATTGGAGAAGTGTTACAAGGAAGGTAAAGCGATGCTGCTTGTGACTCAAAAGAGAAAGAAGTTATTTCTGATGGGAGAGAATCCAAAGGGAAGCTTTTGTAGAGGAGTTGCTTTCCAGGTGAGTCTTAAAACTCAGGTAGGATATGAATATGTGGACATAAAGGAAAGGACATGTGAACCAGTGGGAAGAATGGGAGCAAAGACATACAAGCATAAACACGAGACTTAATAAGGAACCAAAGAAACACAAGTGACTCAAGTGTGAGCCTCATAATGGACAGTGGCTGTTAATAATATTAGAAATGTTATTGTAAGCCACATTGGGCATAACTTTGGTTGTCTACCATGATAAACCATCATTCCCTCTTCTCCACAGCATGAATCACCACAGGATTAGGTGAATACCCAATTCAATTATATTTGCACCTCAGCATCAAAACATCTGATGTTAAATATAAGTAAGTCTTTATAATTCTTCAAACTTCATAGCAATAAACCAAGGAACCCTGTATCTTTGTTCTAGTTCTTTCATTATCATGTTCTGTGGGCCTAAGAAAGCAATGCCACCCCACTTCCAGGTCATAGCTTCTCATCTCTAAAATGACCAGTGTGGCTTTGAGGAGTAGTCAAATTTTTTACCTCTTAAAATTACCTTTCAAAGACTATCATTGAATATATTACATCTAAAAATCATGAGAAAGATTCATTTTTGCCATGTGACCTTCAAATAAACAAAAATTCACTCTAAATTATAGACTGTCAAACAGAAAAGTGCAATTTTCAGAAATGTTATTTAAAGTAAGCACAGCGGCCTATAACTGGAATCCAAGCGACTCAGAAGACTGAGGCAGGAGGATCACAAGTTCGAGGTCAGCCTGGCCAACTCAGTGAACCCTGTCTCAAAATTTTAAAAAGGTGGGGGACCTGGGGATATAACTCACTGATAGTATGTCCCTGGGTTCAATCCAGGTACAGATTGTGTCCAGAAAAGACGGCATTTAAAGTGACTCCTCAGTTTTTATATCAAAAAATTACAATAGAATAATACCTTATAAAAAGTGATTACCATATTTTTCTATTCTAAAATATTTACATTTTAATATGTTAATGTTTATAAAAACATGAAATCTTTCATGAAATAAATGAGTTAGCAAGTTTATTTTTTTTATTTTATTAAGAATTTTTTTAAAACAACGATATATCTTAGAATTAAAGCAATGATATGACAGTTGACTGAAAAACTTTTTATGGAACACCTACCTACTCATTAAGCACATACTATGTGCCAAGTACTAAATTATGACCCAGTGACACAGTTTAGAGGAAAAAGGCATTCCAATGCAGTAGTAGAGGTTTCCTAATCTTGGGTAAGAATAAAATATCCTGGGAGCAGAGAAATATTGTCTCCCCGCGTCTTACACAGTCAATAGAGACTTTCTAGATAGAGTCACGTGAATAGCATGAGGACAGACCCACAGGAAATACATAAGTAAAAAAGACAAAAGTACATTTTGTCTGAGAGAATTGCTGAGGTATAAAGCAATGAAAAAGGTAAGTAAATAGGGACACCGTAAGATATCTGCCACCACGGTCAATAATCATGAGAAAAACGAGAGATGAGACTATAACAAGGAAATCAAGCCTGATCTTTAACAGCTTGAATTTCATGCTAAAAGTTTAGCATTTAATTTTGAAAGTGGTACTGATCCACTGAGGAGAACAAATTGGAGAATATCAAAGTGGAGAATGATATAATGCTGAGAAGAGTCAAAGCTGTGAGTTACAAACTGAGGGCCTGAGGAGTTCAGATGACTTGTAAAGAAGATATGGCTATTGAAAATAAGAATGAGATAGCTATTTCACAAGTTAGAAAAGATAGGATTTGATTAATGCCTAAGAGTGAGAAAGCAAATCAAGAGGAGAAGAGTGAAAGTTAAAACCTGAGTTATTAGCCAGGCCTGGTGGTGCACACCTGTAATCCCAGCAGCTTGGGAGCCTGAGACAGGAGGATTGATGGTACAAAGCCAGCCTCAACAATTTAGCAAGACTGTAAGCAACCTAGTGAGACCCTGTCCCAAATAAAAAACTTTTTAAGGGCTGGAGATGCGGCTCAAGCTATAGCGCGATCACCTGGCATGCGTGCGGCCCGGGTTCGATCCTCAGCACCACATACAAACAAAGATGTTGTGTCCGCCGAATACTAAAAAATAAATATTAAAATAAAAAAATTCTCTCTCTCTCTTTCTTCCTCTCTCTTTAAAAAAAAAGACTTTTTAAAAGAGCTAGGTGTGTTTCAGTGGTTGAGTGCCTCTTGGTTCAATCTCCCTGGGTACCACAAAAGAAACCAATAAACCAAACCGAGTTATTGTCATTAAGTAATCTAAGATGATACATCTTCTTAATAAAATTCCCAAAGATCTGGGGGAAAGCTTGAAACTCAATAAGTAGGAACCCCAGGAGAGAATCTAAGATGGCCTTGCTGAGTTGAATGCAAGCACTCTAGTAGACCAACCTAGAAATGAGGATGATTCCTGCTGGACTATATTAGTTCCCATCCCTGAAGCAATGGAGACAACATATTCCTCTACAAATATCTATCCCAGAGCCAGAGATCAAAAGAAATAAAAAGGGTTCTTAGTGGATTCAAAACTTTGAAGGATCCTCCAAAGTGAGGATCAGAACAGAAAAAGCTGTAAGTCTATTTCAAGACAACTTTCTCAAAAATTCATCAGGTGAGCAATGACCCTAGTATCAATCCCAGTGACTACTTAACAGCCAACCACTTTTACTGAGCAGCCATTATGTGAAGGTAATATAAAGAACATGTCCAACAGGAAATTGGAATTATGTGTTTGAGATTTATGAGAAGTCAAGCTTATAGGCACAGTTTCTGAGTCATCTGCACAGTTTAAACTACTCACTGGAAAGAGCCATTGGTAAAAGCACAGAACTAAGTACAAGCATAGGAAATATACTAGCTCAGGGGCTTTGTCCAGTCTCCTGAGGCTCAGAATTTGAAAGGATGTGGTGTGGTCAGGATCCTCTTTGCACAAGAATATTGTGAAGATACCAGTATCAGTGCACTTTACTCTCTGTTACAGGTGATTTTCTTTCATGTCATCATGCCCACACAACTGAGAACTTCTTAATGTCAAGAGTCAAGTTGTACTCTATTCTTTATCCTTGTTTTCCCTTTACTTAGCACAGAATCTAACATATACCATATATATCTCCAACAACACATATAAGAACTACTCTTTCCTAGCCCCTCTTTCTCTATTGACCCAGCTTCCCTTGATGAAGTTGCTACTTGCTTTCCTGTCAGAACTAGTCCTAGATGAGAACAAGTCCCACATGCCCTGCCCACACATCTGTGACATATATAAACTCTAACAGCTGCTCTGGCAATAGGCCCAAGGTCTTTCCTCACACATTCCTCACCCAACTTTGAAAGTGCACCAGTTTTGCTTACCATACGCATTGTTTCCCGGTAAGCACAGAGCATGCTATTCACATAGTTATCAGAAAATCTATAATTAGTCAGGCTGGAAACAAGGTAATAAACTGCCCAGCAGAGAGTAAGGGAGTAGTGCAGACTTGACATGAATTTATCTTTCTTTTCTCTCTCTTTTTTTATTTCTTAACACACTGGTTACCAAATTTAGCTTTTTCTACATTTCTAAATCATTTATCCTGATATTTAAGATCCCTCTTATAAAATTCATTCAAGAATTACTTTTAAAAATACATACCGAATAGACAGTCAAATCCAAACCTTTCCTTCAATTGAGTTTCACAATTTGAAAGGTCTTTGTAAATTGTAAAACAACCTATTACTTATGACATAACACAAATCAGTGTCATCCCTGGTATAAAGAGATAGTCAGCTGCCCAAGTACTCTTCACCCTGTTACTCTACCTGGGAGATAATGTTCTCCCGTGCTTTTTTGCCACATGCAGTTAGGTAGGGAAGTTACTATACCTGTGCTCCACGTGGAACTATGGTTCTTATAAACTGACCTTGCTGTTAGAAGCATTTGTTATTTAGTAGAGTTCTGCAGAGAAATGTTGTATGGTGAAGAAGCATAAATTGTTTTGTATTCTATTTGTTAAATCCAGAATTGGGTTTTCTGATGACTAAGAGGCTTCGTCATCTGTCATACTGAAGTTTAACAGATAAACTGTTCCTGTTCTTCTCTGCCACTTGTGACCTTGGGCAAGTCCCTTACAAGCTCTCTGATTTTTCATCTTCTCTAATATAAATTGGCTTTACTACTATCTTCTCTGTTTATACCTTCAGTGATACCAAAGGGTACTCAGAGAGATCAAGCAGGAAAATGTATGTGAAAGTAGTTTGTCACAATCACAATTAGAACAACAAGAGTAATAGCTACATGTATTCAGCATTTAATATTTGTCAGGCACAGCTTTACAAGAATTAGCTCATTTAACTCTTATCATTACTCGAAGATATGCAAGGTCTATCGTCCCAATTTTACAGACAGGAAACCAAGGCATAGAGGATAGGTAACTTTACAAGTATCCTCAGCAAAAAAGTTGAAAAAATTGTCATGTACTACCTATGCCCCAGGCACAGTAAAACAATAATATGAAAGTTGATGCACAATGTAAGAAATAACATCTTACAGAAAAATAAAATCAGATGAGCCAGCTGAGGTTCAGCAAAGTTTTATGGCTTACTCAATGCCAAGTGTTACATTTTTAAAGTATCTATGATTTACAAGATATTCAGAATATGTCTGACGTACTCTATTATTAAGACGAGGGAAGTATAAGAAAGCTGTTAGAAACCTGGGGGCTGGATTCAACAGTTATGTTTTAAATTTAGCACCACAAAACCAGCTATTTTACTGGAAGATTAAATATGTCCAGACATTTATAAAAATAAGTACTTAAGAAATTTTAGTTTCTATTACTATAACTGCCCAATTCCTGTAGCAAAGTCCCAAAGCACATCAAGAAATCTAAATAAAATCATATAGTTCTCTTTGAATGTGCTAATGGAGCATTTGCAATGTCTGGATTTGGAAATTTATAAAACAGGAGAGCCTCACATGAGAAATTTTTGTTTTACTCTTTCCTAATTAGTTGATGTAAAAAGAGAAAAACCTACAAATTCACATCATAATTAAGAATTAGTTCAGAAATAGATTTTCATTCATTTCTTTCCATTTTCTGCATATTGGTACAAAAAAAAATCTATTAGAAATAAGAAGAAGAGGGCAAAGATAACTTCCTAACTAGGGAAGGGAAGAGGGCCTAATCCCCATGGGCCAATGGAACATCAGGCATCCATGGGCCTATGGACACAAAGAACATGACTTGATGCCAAATCAGACAGCACAACTCAAATCCTGCTCTTCCACTATTAGCTGGGTGGCCCTGGGCAAAGTTACTTAATTTCTGTGACTCTATCAAGAGCTTCTGAACATAGAGCTGCTCAGCTAGTCCTCTATGATGGATTCCCTGGGATCTAGGGCAACTGTTGTCCTTGTGGAGTTTGAGGTATGAATCACCTCGTTTCACATGGTCCTAAAGGTACTTTTTGGAGACTTTCAGGATAAGACTGGCCAATCTAGGTAGACACAAGACATACATCATGGGAATTTGTTGAATAAATAGGGCCCTACTTAGCAATGAACCAAGCAAGTATCAAGAGTCTACCTGAGCAAGGATTCCCTCTATAGCAGGCATACCTGATATCCTGTCAGGTTAGGAAAAGTCCTCTCTACTTCATGGACAACCCCAACCCCTTAAAACTAGGCCTGCTATCCTCTACTACCTCTTATTTCCAAACACAAGCATAACTGAGCAGGATGAAGGAAGACAAGCTATGACTTTAAGAATATTCACTTAACTAACTACAATCTGAGTGAGCAATTGAGGGTGAATTTCACATATGATCATAGCCCACAAAAGTCCTAAGCAGCTTGAATTATGTATTTTCCCACCATCCCATGCCACCATGGCCCAGCTCTCCCCCACCCCAGCTTGGCCTTCTGTCAATCTCTAACTCATCTAACAGGGCTTTTGAGCTTGAGGCTGCCAAAGACAGGGGAATGGATCCCTGTGAAAAAGAAACTTCCTTCTGAGGTGCTGAACACCACCTTATAGGTAGAACTGACTTTCCAATTCATCTAGAACTATGGTTCAGGAGGCATTTCCCAGCTTGGGAGTTAAATTTATACTGCAAAATGGGAAAGCCTGAAAATGATGCTGGCTGTTTGGGGACAGAATATATGTGTAATGTAGGAATTGTAATTTATTAGGATTTGATCAGCACATGTATGTCATGTGACTCTTGCTTAGCATGTATAAATGCTCAAAAAAAATTGGTAGCTAGTATAATAGCAACCCTTGAAGATCTCCAAGATAGTAGGCACGAATACCCTTAACTAGCATCATTGGTTGCTCATCTCTCATTTTCATTTTGTTAGGAGAAAGTCTCCCTTTTTATTGATCAGGAGACAAGAACAAGGAGTTTAAGGAACTTGTCTAAAATCTCACAGTATTCAGAAGGAGCCAGTTCAATTCTGGAATTTGGGCTCACAAACACTATGTGTTTTCATCTCCCTGGTTAAGGTGAGAAAACAGATTTATAGACAATAACCTGCCTGAGGGAATACTACTACTTAGATTTGAAACAGAAGTACAAATTACAGCTACATCTTCTTTTAAACACTAAGCTATTTCTAGACCCAAGTCCAGAGACTTATGGACCCAGAATAGTTTTCACACACTAAAACATGGAACAACAAGGTATATGGACTCACAGTGAATTTTAAAATATGGAAACCCAATCGAACATTGGTTGATGACATCTTCTGGTCTCTGATAACCCCTGTGCTTCTAAAGCTGCTGAAGACTCCAAATGCATGAATCTGTCCGTATGCCAAGAGCTTTATCATAAGACCTGGCAGCTCATGATTAAAGAGGCACTAGAGTCCACAGAAATGCCCTTTCAAATATTTTCCACATTTGTTCTCCCTTCAGGCCATGAAAAAGCATTTCCAGCAACAGCTGAAATGAACCTGTTTTCTTAAAAAAGGATTGGAATAGTTTGGGTGCAACACTTATAAAGAAAGGTTCCTGGTACCCCAGACCATGAAACAGTCAGAGATGGAGTAGGACTATTTGAAGTGGTTCATGGAGAAGTTCAAGGACTTTAAAACTTCTCCTGAGCCATCATTGTCCAACCCTTTTCTACTTAATAAGGATGCAATGGAACTGAAGGGAGTTGTCCAAAGCCACTGAGCAGGTTAATGAGTGGCAGAGCCAGAACCTGTAATAAGAGATTGGACATGCCAGGATTGCAAATATTCTTAGTCCAAGACTTACTCTTAGAGTAGACCTTTCACATTCTCACTTTTGATTACACTTAAGTCCAGGTACAAACTCTCATTGTCAAATACTGATTTCAAACATTGTAAAAAAAATAAAAAAATAAAAAAAAATAAAAGGTTCTCATTTACATATCTTTCAAAAGACAACTTTAATGCCAAATCAAGAAATTTTATGCCTAATGTCATAGACCCTGACTAAGAGTTGCTTTAAAATACATATAAAGCTTTTTATAGATTATATAAAGACAGAGATATATTTTTTAAAAAAAAATTGAGATGGGAGACTGGGGCATTAATTTGTCCCTGATAAATACAAAGCAAAGAATCACAAACTCCCTTGACTGAAGGACAGGGTGTTGAAATTGGGAATAAAGCCAGCTATTAAAAACAGGAATGGTGGGGCTGGGGACGTGGCTCAAGCGGTAGCGCGCTCGCCTGGCATGCGTGCAGCCCAGGTTCGATCCTCAGCACCACATACACACAAAGATGTTGCGTCCGCCGAAAACTAAAAAATATTCTCTCTCTCTCTCTCTCTCTCTCTCTCTCTCTCTCTCTCTCTCTCTCTCTCTTGAAAAAAAAAAAACAGGAATGGGCAAACTCCAGATAGTTTCATATTATCCCATTTGCTCCTATTATCTCGGCTAGAGGCTTCCCTGGGTCAGCTCAGACACAAGGGCCTATGTGGCACTCTGAGCGGCTTAACCAGTAAGACTATCGGCCCAGAAAACAAACTTGAGAAGAGAACCACCTAAAGCAATTGCTGAGAGTCTCACTCTGGGTGCCAGCAGTGGCCTGTTCTGAGTTGGAGAGACACCAGGGGAAAATAAAACGCCACCGAACGCACTTGAAGTTTCAGCTGGAGCAAAAAACTTTTTCTTGTCTTTGAGAACAAGTTTCCAAACCGCCAGGAATGCCCTGGAGATTTGGATCTCACTCTTGGCTGAGGGCCGCTGTCCTGGGACTGGAGACCAGCTTCAAGACGCTGCCGCCCGCCCCCCGACCATCCCCGGCTCTCACCTGCGATGTCCCAGAGCTGCAGGCGCACTACTGTCTCCGGGTCCCAGTGAAGCACTTTAAGCGCGAAGTCCACGCCTATGGTGGCTCGGTAATGCGAGGAAAAGTTCTGGTGCACGTAGCGCTTGATGATGCTGGTCTTGCCCACGCCGAGGTCGCCGATCACCAGCAGTTTGTACAGGTGCTCCTTGTGCGGGGCCTGCATCCTGGCGGCCGGCCCGCCGTGCTGTGCCTGGCCAGGGAAGCACAGCCTGGGCTGGGCGCGGGAGAGAGACCCGTAGCGCAAGTGTGGGAGCCGGGGAGAGGCGTCCGCGGTGGGGCGGGGGCGTAGGGCGGAACTCCTCCCCTGAGGTTAATCCTCCTTCCTACTTCGCGGTCTTGGAGAAGGGTGGATACAGGAGCTACTCGGGTTCGCGTCTTATTGCCTGTTGCTGCACTTATTTGTACTGTGCTTCAGAGTTCCCACAGAGATTTTTTTTCGCCTTTTATGCCGGGCACAAACCTTTCAGGTGTAGATTTTATTTTCTATGTTTTGCCTGCGAGAAAATTGAGTGTCAAGAAATACCATACCGTGGGGGGGCTGGGAATGTAATTCAGTGGAAGAGCACTCCCCTAGCGCGTGAGGTCCAAGTTCAATCCCTATCTCCTGGGGAAAAAAAAAAAAAATGTACTATGAGAGAGATGAGCCAGTGAAAGACCTAGGTGAACCCAGGTCTCCCAAGGACACAGGGCTCTATCACCACCCCACACTTAGAGCGTAGAAGCAACAGAGAATGCAATATTAGGAGGCACAACACCAGTATTTGGGTCCTGCAGGGCCCTGGTTTTGAGTAGAGAGATCTTGGGCAATTCCTCTGAGCTCCCCAGGCTCCAGGCCTCAGTGAACTGTCAGCAGCTTTGAGATGTGAACTTTGAACACTTTCACATCTTTTCTACTGTCAATGAACTAGCAAGAAGGAGGCGGGGCTGAAAATGCAATCACATCCATGACTTTCAGCATCTTAAGAGCTCAGCAGCACTGACAATTCAAACAATCGGTTTTATTATCATAAGTAATAATATTAGCAAGCTTTCATAGAGCATTTGCTATGTGCCACAGGTTTTATACATATGTTGCTTAGTCACTCAAGAAGTCTTAAAGATAAGTACCATTATTTTTTCCATCTTACAACTAAGGAAACCAAGGACTGTCAGACACTTTAATTAGGTCCCAGGGTCAAAGGTTTTTTGTTGTTTTTTTTTTTTTTTTTTTTTCATTTAATTAACATACATTGAGAACCTTCCCTGTTAAGCACAGCTCTGTGTGCTTGGGATAATACAGGAATAATAATGGAGACAAGGATTCCTAGCTTGAACAAATGTGGGATAAGAAAAAATAATGGTATAGAGTGGCCTGGAAAAGTCTTGTGGAAATGGGGACAATTCAGTGAATACTTGAAGGAAGTAAGATGGGCATGCAGGTCTTGAGGATAAGTATTCCATACCAAAATGAGGTATTGTATACCTGAATATTTTGGGAATGAAGCTCCTCCCACCCACCTTCTTTGCAAACCTCAAGTGGTTTTCCTAATCTAGGTGCAGTCTGGATTATTCTCATCTTTATCTGGTCTCCCCTTCTGATCTAGAGCATATTAGAACATTAGATATTTACTTTTATGTTAAAGGACAGGTAGGGCATGATTCAGGTTTTCTTGGGCACAAAGCTATAAAATTGGGTTATGGAGCTCTTTAAGCAAATGAATGTAAAATTTAAAAATTAAATTGTGTAAGCATGGGAAGGGTCCTGAAACTTCAGCTTCATTGCCTCTCTGAGGGAAAGAGATCACTCTTTCAGGGACACTGGCCAAGAATGGTGAGCAAGCTCCCTGGTCAGGCAGGAAGTATGTACAATTTGTTTCCAGAGGAATTCATTTAGGTCTCATGATAATTTTTCACAGTGGGAAGAAATTACTCTCAGTTTATATTTTTAAATCCTTTAGACGAAAGTGATTGGATAAGCATAATGGACTAGCAGTGCAGTGAAATCTTTGTTAAAGAATCTCTGTCTCTGAACCTGAAAGTGGCTCTTTCTCCCAGCAACTACAAAAAAGCACCCTGCAAGCCTGTCTTCCACTGTAGCTCCCCAAGCATCTCTGGCAATGTTTTGACATTCTCACTACCCTTATATTGCTAAACCACAGCACACCTTCTCCTGAAGAACAGAAAGGCAGATGACTCAATTCTGTAAAAGTTATGTGAGACAACCACAAATTTCTCAGAATTAAAACCTGGAGTGGTATCCCAGAAAGCCTAGCATCATATTTCTCTAAGTCTTCATTCCTATGATATCCAATGTGCATACATATGTTTGCACTTATAAAGTGGAAAAATTAATTAAAATGATTGGAAATTGCTTTGCAAATATAAACCTGAAAGGACAATCCCTCATGTTTCCCTCCCAGTGCTATAGGTGAGCTTCTGTGAAAATTACCTTATTTGCTTTTGCCATTGAAAGAGCCATAGGGAGTTATTTATTAGCTTGCTTAAGGTCTTAATTATTGCATCAAAGAAATACTTAAAGGACTGCAAGATAGGGCCCTATAGACTTTATTGTAAGAAAGGTTAACTAATTTTTCTTCAATTTTTCTACAAGGAATGTGTAATAAACAGATGACTGCAAGATAGGGTCCCATAGGCTTTTTTGTAGGAAAGGTAAACTAAATTTTCCTACAAGGAATATGTCCTAAAATAGATGGGCCTTTATTTTGCAAAAGATATACTAAGGAATGACCATATAATTTATCCAAACTGAGCCTCCTGAAAGTAATAGGAGAGATTTTAATGATTACACCAAACAACAGGAACAAGCAAGGAATGTCCTTGAGAACATTCATTCCTGAAGCAGAGAGTTAGCGATCACAAATGAGATCTACAAATAACAGGAACATTTGAAAAATCTCCTAAATCACTACTTTAACAATAAATATGTTTGTCAGGTTAAGGCTGAAATTCATTTCTCTGTTGTCTTCAAAAACAAGCAACTAAGATAAATATGACAAGCAACTAAGATAAATATGGAGCAAAATGATTTTGTGTGTAGTAGAACTTCAACTTCCTTGTATTGAGTACTCTGTGTTTTTAGTAAATTTATTTAATCCTCGCAACCACCCTGTAGCATGTATCCCTTTATATAATGAAGGAAATAGGGCTAAAATAATTTAAATTATCTCCTCAAAGTCACATATATGAAGTGACAAAATGAGAATTTCTAAATCCATGGGTTTTTTTCTAATAAAGAGTCTATTTTTCTAGTAGACCAAGAGTCTATTTCTGTTGCTCCCAGAGAAGGTAATAGTGTCATACCAAGGATCTCCAGTGCATAAGTCCCTAGCCTACATAGGTGATGACATAAGGACTGGTGTGGCCTAACTCAGAAGGATAAAAGTTGCCATAAAATTAAGACCATCAACCCAGCAATTTTATATGCAAAACACCAAAAAGGAATTTTTTGTTTTGGTTGGTTGGCTGGTTTTTTTGAGGACCAGGGTCAAAAAAAGGTTCTCAAATTTATCCAGATGACAGTATAAGATATAAGCCTCAACCATCAAAATGCATTCATTCTGGTCAGAGCATTAAAATATATATGGCTCTCCACCTATACCCTGTGACCTTCGTAGACCTTTCACTGCAACTTCCTGTCTTTCCTGTTCATATGTGATTTTCTTGTTTTCCATCTTTGGAATGGGACTTTCTCTGCTTGCACTCATCCACTCCTGTGACAATACAGTAGTTTAGGCTAGAAATTCAACTCTGAAATCTGGTGAATTTTTGATTTCACAAATTCTTCTTCTTCCCAGTTATAAGATCTTAGTAAAAAAATTTAACTTCTATAAATTTGTCCTTCATGGGTAAATTGAGGATGGCATTAGTTTCTACCTCAAATTTGTTTGGAAGACTAACAGTGCATTAAAGTGCTTAGCATAGTGCTTGGCCCAGGATATCCACCAAAAAATAAAAGTTAAACTAACAAATGTCTGCTGAATTCCACAACTGTACTTAAAACCCCAACATTACACCTACATTCCATACCCTGGTTACAAACTGCCTGCTGGGCATTTCTATCAGGCTTTCTGGCAGGCGTTGCAACTAAAACATGTACAGAATTGAACTTATTATCTGTTCTAACAGACTCGTTCCTTTTCCTGTATTCCTGGTTTGGGGTCGGTGGATCCACCCTTACCACACTATGAAGCCTGAAAACTCACTTGACTCCTCCCTCTATATTGCCCATACATCCTGTCAGCTGAACTTTCTGATTCTATCTCAAATTCCCAAGTTCATTTCCTCTAGTGCATCAAAGTACTATTAGAAGAAAAAGGTGAATATTTATTCTACATTATGGTAGGGATAGAATTTTTAAAGGTGAAATGAAATGCAAAATTATAAAATAAAAATATTTTAGGGGCTGGGGTGGTGGCTCAATGGTAGAGTGCTTGCCTAGCATGTGTGAGGCACTGGGTTTAATTCTCAGCACCACATATAAAGAAATAAAGTAAAGGTCCACTGACAACTAAAAAATATATTTAAAAAATATATTTTAAGTGTGTGTGAGTATGTATATTTTACCAGAAGCAAGGCAAAGGCAAAATGGGGAAATTTTGCAACGTGTAAGAGAAGCAAAAATGGAATATAATTTATGCATATAAACTCATTAAATTATTTTTTAAAACAGATAAAGGAATAAGACACGAATGAACAATTTATCATATAAGAAAAAAAATGCCAATAATAATATAAAAAGTTATTTCATTAGCAATAAAAATATGAAAAGTTAAAAAACAATGAGACACCATTTTCCCTTTTCAAATTAATAAATATATTTTAATACTAAAATACCCAAAATTGATGAAGATACAAACAAATAGATACTATCATATAACACTGAGTTCCACCAGTGTTATAAGAATAAACTCTTCAAAGGAAATTTGACAATATGAATCAAAAACCTTAAAATGTAAGTTCCCTTTGATACAACAATTCAATTCATAGTAATTTATGATAAGGAAATCATTAGAGGTTTATATCCATGAATATTTAACTTCAAGAATGCCTATTACAATGTTGCTGAAGTGCTGGAGAGTGATATTGGCCAAACAATATGATTATATTGTGTGCCTATATAAATATGTAACAACAAACAGCAAAAAATTGGAACTTCCTAACATAATCAGGTTAAGTATCATCATGGCATAATTATGTGAGGGCACATTATACAGCCCTTATAAATGATGATAAAGAAAAATATTAAAGCCAGAAAGATGTTCACATTATTTTCTCATAGCATTTTAAAATTGAGAGAAAACAAATTGCAAAATATTGTAATTTATGCTACATTAGGCACAAAATACAACATTTTTATTTTATAAACATACACATGTTGTTAAGAGAACCAGTATGTTACCAAAGTTTATCCTTGAATGATGAGATTATTGTTATATTTTATTATTTTTTATTGCTTTTATATATTTTCTTACTTCATTCATACAAGAAACATTATTGATTGCAAAAAATAAAAAATAAATAAAAAATATTTTTAAGTGCACAGAATGAGTCTCAGGTGAAGATTCCCAGCAACTCCAGTTCCAGGCTTCCAAGTTCGAAGTGTACTGACGATTTTGTCTAAGTCTCCCCACCAAGCGCTCAGTATCAGTGTCTTAGGTTTCAGTATTTTTCCAGTCAACCTTTGTCATCCGGATCCCACTGATCTTATCAGAGCTGAGTTTTGTCCTCCCAAGGAAATCAACACACCATTTCATGGGTGGCACAATCAGTGTGACACTCCAGAACCAGTCAGACAGGGTCCTTACATTGTCCAGGGTTATTCACTCAAGAGGCACTGATAGAAGCCAACCCCACATGCTCCATTTGGATAAAAATTCCCACCAGGGTCACTGGTTTCCAAACCTAGATTTCATCTTTGCTCCTTTCTCCTCATGTCTTGCTTTTCCACTTTTGACACCAGGTGTCTGATAATTCTTCTCTATAATGTCTCTTCCATTCATTCATCTCATCCCTTTCAATACCTCTTAATATCTCACCTATTCCTAAGGTAATCTCTGATTCAATTTCCCCTGGTTTGAACACCCATCATCACTTGCAGATCAATCTTCAAAAATAAATTACTTCAACAGGGCGCTCCTCTACTCACAAACTTGAAGCCTATTTTGTATATGAGAGGAACAGATTTTGTTTTATTTGACCTTTTATTGAGTTGGGTTTTTCTGTTGTATGTAGCCGAACCAAATCATAAATTATAAACTTCCTTGGATGTGAAAGAGGAGGTTATGTCCTTCCCTTGCACACCTGTATAATATTGTTCCACCTCCTACTGGCATTCTTTTAATAGATTTCATCTCTGTCCTATTTGACTCTACCTGTGAAATCAGAAGTATATTCCCTACCAGCACCTGGCGTAGTACCCGTCACGTCTTACCTGTATGCCCAAGACATGTTCCATACTTGTTCAGGCCTGGCTGCACTTGATGTCCTGACTTGCTCAGACACTCAGTAAATCTTTTAATGAGAATGGAAGATAGGAAACATGAAAGATCATGTCTTCTGTTCTTGCCAACCACTGAGCTGTCGATATAGTAAGCCTTCTGTTTTTGTTTTGTTTTCTACAGGAAGCTTCAGCAACTGGGCACAGTGACACACTGTACTCTGAGAGGCTAAGACAGAAGGATTGCAAATTCAAGGCCAGCCTGGGCATCATTGTGAGACTCTGTCTCAAAATACAAAATAAAAAGGCTGGGGATGGAGTTCAATGCTTACCTAGTATATGTAATCCCCTGGGTTCAACTCCTAGTACTGAAAGAAGGAGGAGAAACTTGAGTATTGCTACCAGCATCCAGCATCCGTAGAAAACAATGGGAAGATGGGAGCCAAAGTCCACTGGGATGAAAGTTATAAGAACTGTGCGTTATTTTTCTGACTCCTATACTAATTCCAGAGTCACTTTGCACTCTGCCAAGTACATTTGAATACCTTGTTCAAATTGATAAGACATTTTAAAAGAGTTTGATCATATGTATTAAGGGTCTTATATATAGACATAATTATACAACAAATGATAAGTATCCTTTAACCAGTTTTTCCTATTTTAAGAATCTATTCTTTTAAAATAGGCCATCTTTAAAAGATTTACGCACAGTATATTTAATGCACCATTATTTTAAAAGCAAACTGAGTATATATCAACAGAGAATTAGTTAAATAAAAAAAATGTTGTATACATAAAATTAAATACTTTGTTGTCATATAAATTTATAAAGAATATTGACAATGTTCAAGATACTATATTATTTGAAAAAAGGTAAAATATACAATTTTATGTATAATAATTGTACATGTTATTTTATATATGATATACTATGTGGAAAAAGGCAAAATGTAAAATAATTGAAATGTACCATGTATGTGGTACATATAATTATATACATATGTGCATATATATGTGTGTGCTAGTTATCATCTCAATTTTATAAACATACGTGCATGATTCTATACATACTGAAAGGAAACTTACCAAAATAGGGTTATAGTCTTAATATGTGAGATTTTTCTTCCTTATACTTTTCTGAACTCTTCAACACATATATATGTCAATATTAAAATCTGTAAAATTAATGTATAGTATTTTGGAAATATTTTCATCGTTATTATTTATATTTATATTTGGTATTTTGAAATTTTACACTGAAGAGTTTTTAGTGAAGGAGATAATTGATTTATGGACAGTAGGAATTTTCAAATGGTACTGATATTGGAATAGTCTTTTAGTGAACTAACCTCAGATAGGTTCAAGCTAGGAGTCTGGAAAACTGGCTGGTATCTACTATTTTTCTGACCATCTTTGATTCAGAAACTTTAGTTATGGAGAACTCAAAGGAAAGATAGAAAATCCAAGCAATGAGAAAAGATGAAAGGATTATATTGTTTCTTTGCTTGGTTGGTTTGTTTGATGTTTATTTTTAAAAAGTACCTTAGCTCTTTTCTGTTCAGATTGAAATCTACACATTAAAGGTTTCTGGCAATGTTGTCTGTGGATCAGGATTTATTTACCAGATCTTTTCCAACAGCTTAGCACCTGAATCGAACCTTTAATGTTGATTGATGCCTATTCAAGTTGGAGAAGAGACACTTATCTAGACTGCTGCAATCATCTTCCCCAAGTATGGTATTTTGTTGTACAAATTGGCCTCTGTTGTAGGGAAGAGAGACAGGAGGAGCAGAGGCCTCTCACTAGACATATCTATTGGCTTCTTGAGGCTGACAATACCATCAAAAATTTAAAAAAGAGACATCAGGTACTCCAGCTTGCTGACTACCAGAAGACTCAAGAAGATTAGGGCTACAAGAATTCAAAGCTCCAGGGCCCATGGGACAAATGTTTGCAGCAGTTGTAGGTGGGAGGGCTTCCTCCTCCACTGGTAGCCTCATTTGGTGTACCTGGTGATAGTTATTGCTGAGTGCTGCTGCCTTCTTTAGATGAAATGGTTCTCCAACTGAATCTTTACTACTGATTCATTGAAGTCAAGGTACTTCAGGGTAATCCCATTTGGGTCTTGATGAACACAATTTCCAACATTCAGCTGTAGAACAAAGTCTGTGAGTCTCCAAAGAGCATGCATTGGCTTGCTGTCATAATGCAATACATTCATCACATTCATCAGCTCGGTCCTCCTTGAGTCATTCTGTAGTTATTCAGTTTACTCTATGGTGTGTGTGTGTGTGTGTGTATGTGTGTATGTGTGTGTGTGTGTGTGTGTGGTTGTTGTTGTTGTTTTTAATAAAACGTTTTATCTTTATTTATTCCCCTCCACTTAGGACAATTTTACAATGCTAAAAACTTTTCTTGAGCGTTTCTAAAACAGTCCCTGGCTGAATAAATATCAGACAGGGAAGCTCTGGAAGCATCCTCATTTCCATTCTCAGTGGGGTCATGGCCCAGTCTCCCAGCTCCTGGAATGCAAAGTCTGGCATTCTTTTTTTTTTCTGGGACAGACTCCGGAAGCTCAGCCTAAGGGATCAGACAGCCCCCCGCCCTCCAGAGAAATGGATCAAATAAATAATCATTGAAAATGAAAGAGATTTTCATAGTTTCAACAAAGGCTAAGAAGACTATATCTATTTTAACCCTACTCATAATGGTAGCTTTACTACCACTTGGGTTCACAGTGAGGTCACAATCACTGAGTGTGTTGGAAGGGTGTAAGAGTTATGTATCAAATTGCATTGCCTGCTCTTCACTAATTGGCTAGTGCAATCTGGCATTTATTATAGAGAAGTTGGCAGAACTAGGAAAAACATAATTTCCAACCCGGGGCTGGCAAGAATTACTTAAGGTTGTAATTATGGGTCTCAGCACAGAAGTGATTGATGGTCATCTTGCCTGAGAGAAGGAAAGACATACAGCAGATCACTGGGACACACTCTGCTGTGAGGCCACTCTTCACTTTGCATTCATGATAAATGTACATAAATCTCTTAAACAAATTCTACTGAAAAAGACAAGTTATGGAGTTTAGTATCAGTTCCACAATTCACCTGCAGTGTGAACATGGGCAGTCTATTAGGATCTCTTTCAGCCTAGATTCTGCACTTGATCTTGGCTAATAGATAAAGAAATAGCAAGCCTCAGATTCATTAGCAGTGACATTTGATGAATATTATCTACTCTCCATGGCTATAAAAAAATCAAATCAGAAAAATGGCTGAGCAATTATTTAGGAAATTGAAGGGATATTTATACAAAATTATGATTTCTCACTACTCCTAGTGTCCATGCCATATGATCAAAAGAACTCTGCTGTAAGACTAAACACTAATGGCAGTAATGGTTCTATTGAAGTACTGAAGTTGAAATACTCTATTGTAAGACTAAACATACAGCTTTACTATGAATCTAATATAAGTCTACCATCCATCCTAAAAGCTAAAGGATTTCACCCCCTCTAAAAAAAATATCACTGAGCATTGCTTTGCATCAAACAGACCTGATTTTGAATTGTGCTTCTACCACTTACTAATTGTATGACCTTGGAGAAGTTTCTTAATGTGTCAAGACATATGTATTTCATGTTTGCATTTAATGTATAATTAAAGCTCATTCTTTTAACAACAAATACTACTGTTAGTTTATTTATGTAGAAACTCAAGCTGAGAAGTTAATTCCTTTTCTAAAGATACAGCACATGTAAATACCTGAATTGAATTATTATTATTATTATTATTATTATTATTATTATTATTATTATTATTATTTTAACCAGGTATTCAACTCAGGGTCACTTGCCCACTGAGCCACATCCCCAGCTCTATTTTGTATTTTCTTTAGAGGTTGGGTCTCACTGAGTTGCTTAGCACCTCACTTTCACTGAGGATGTCTTTGAACTCACCATCCTTGTGCCTGAGCCTCTTGAGCTGCTGAGATTACAGTTATGTGCCACCATGTCTGGCATTTATTATTTTTAATTGACAAATAAAATTATATATAATTATCATGTACAACATGTTTGAGAATACGTACACACTGCAGAATAGATAAATTGAGTTAATTTACACATGCATTACTTTATATGCATGTCACATTTTGGTGGTGAGAATGCTTAAATGTACTTGTTTCAGAAATTTTCAAGAATATGGAACATTGTTTTTAATTGTAGTCAACATGTATACAATGAATTTCTTAATCTAATTGAATCAGAATTTAAGCCCAAACCATCCAGATCTGAGGTTATTATCCTTTCTATTATGTAATAATACATGATCAAAGTACAGAGCACATAGTAGACATCTACTGGCTGCAGGCATAGTATCTTGTTTAAAGTTTGGTCTCTGAAGCCAAAGTGTCCGGGTTCATTCTGGCACTCCCAGTTATTGCCTGTGTGACCATGGGAAAGATAATTACGTTTTCTGTGCCTCAGTTTCCTTCCCTGTAGAATGGAGATAAGTGTAGCCCTATTCTGTAGGTTTATTCTAAGTGCTGAATTAATATATGTATAGTACTTAAAGAAAGTACTCAATAAAAATGATCACTGCTTGATGAAAATGATTTTTCTGACCTCTTCACCAATATGTAATGTAAACATACTGTATCACTGTCTATTTTATGAAGAAGCAAAGTATATAAGCACTAAAAATAAATAATTTATGCGTTGTAGAGTTACTAGTAAGTAATAAATATTTCTGATAATACATATTTAAGGCTGAATTATCATTAATCACTATGAGACAAATTAGGGGGTATTTTTCATTTTATGTTTTTTATTATAACTCATACAGGTGCATTTTCATGAAGTTTGGTAAATACAGAAATAGGGAAAACTAATCAGAATTTCATTGTTTAACACAATTGCTGCCAAAGTTTACTGCATTTTACTATTTATTGCTCTGTTTGTATATATGTGTGTATATGTAGATATGCAAATAAAGTAAAAAATTCTATAAACATAGCTTGGTTTCTAAATTGCACTTGTTTATGTAATAGAGTTTTAAATATTTGGTTTTAAATATTATGAATTTTTTTAATATATAGCCCATTGTTTCTTAAAAGTGCATTTAAGATAAAGCTCAGCATGCTATAATTTTAATCCAATAGGGTTTTTATAAATATAACATCACTATAGTCTTAATGAGTTTTAAACACATTACATATAAAATGATATATCACAGGAAATAGCATTTTAAGAAAGTGTCTTTTCCTTCCTCAAAAGGTAACAAAACATCTGCTTTTTTTGAAATAAAGAAGAGAATTATAAAAATAGTATTCTTGAGCTATATATGTCATCTTTCAGATATTTTGGGAGTTCCTCCCATGTGCAAATTTCACACACACAAAAAAATCAATGAGGTCTTTGAACATAATTTTTAGCATATGCAAATTGTCTACATCTAATTATACTTAGAACTGCTTATCTTGAATATATGAAAGCATTTCACATATCTTAACAAAGATTCAAAGTTCTTTTAAAAGATCTAATTTGGAATTATATTAACAAGAAATTCTACCAAAATATATAAGACACTACCTATAATAATATATCACTACAGACTGTTTCTAAAGCACTGAAATGAATGTTATATTTCAAGAAAAATATACTGCAAATTGAATTAAAAATAATTTTTCTATTTTTTACCTATTGTAATTATTTATTAAAATGCAATAAATTCAAATAGTATTTTTTAAAATTAAGCAGAGTCAATTCGATGAAGACTTTACTAAATCCTCATGCTCTTCTGCCATCCTTTTAAAATATTATCCTCTGCCATTTTTTAGTTTTCAGCTTTCTGTGATCATTATTTAGGATTTCTAACTACTTGTTGTCAGTTTTATTTATAAAATATATCTGAGAAGTGTCAGTGGATGCCATCCCAATTTAACATTAATGCCTTACTTTTAGAATCAGAAGAATAAACAACCCATTCAGCCATCTAGGAAGAAAGTATGTATCTCATATAGAATAATTTATATTCCTAGGTTATTCAAAGGGCATTTAATCTGGAGCATTTTTGTCAAGGAGCATTTATTGGTATTTCCTTTTTTTTCTTTCCTTTGGCGGAGGGTACTGGGGATTAAACTCAGCGGCATACGACCACTGAGCCACATCCCCAGTCCTATTTTGTATTTTATTTAGAGACAGGGTCTCACTGAGTTGCTTAGTGCCTTGATTTTGCTGAGACTGGCTTTGAACTTGAAATCCTCCTGCCTCAGCCTCCTGAGCTGCTGGGATTACTTACAGGTGTGAGCCACTACCCTCGGCTTTATTAGTATTTCAATGTAATCCTGGAGGATGAGAATTTAGCCTTTAGCATGCTTACCAGAAAAGGGAATTACAAAACTGAGAAGTTGGAAAAGAAGCAAGATAAACATAAAAAGAGGAAGGAAAGAAGAAAAAATAAAATCAAAGAGAAGGTGACAGAAGGAGGGAAGTGAGAAGAGGGAGGGAGGGATTTCACTGCACCCATACTTCTTGCCACCTGCATTGCATCATTTAACTATCAATCTAACCATAAAATGCAGGCTTTATCTGTGTTTTACAGAAGAAAATGAAATTGAACACTTCTTGTTAGTAATTGAGCTGGGGTTTAAGTATCTGACTTCAAAACCTGTATTTGGTTCTATATCTACATATCCAACACTAGAAATCGGCTTTTCTACTGCCTGATTTATGGAAGTACCTCTGTCTGTCTTTTCTCTAGCTCATTGCAGAGTCTGACACACAGTATTATGAATTTTTTTTAAGCATTTGTTAACTGGCTGAGTGAATGAATGGTTCCAAAAAGCAGAAGAAAAATGAGAAAATGAGGTTTTGTTCTTATACAATAAGCAAAGGGAGGCAGACAAAGGGAGGTGGGAACTGCATTCAGTTGAATTTTGACCTTAGAAAGTAAGGTTATTTGAATTTAGTTAAAGGTGTGAGTTCAAATTGGGTATCACCAAGAAGTTTAGTTTCTGCTCAGATGATTTTTAGGTTGAAAAACCAATAAAACACAGGAGGTGTTTTCAACCAGGTACAGATCTATGGATTTTCTTCTGCTAGGAAAGTTCAGAAGTGTGGCCATAGATTATGAGGATTTATTGGATTATCGCAAACCACATTCCTGCTACAGGATTTACTCTCAAATAAGTATTGAATTCCAAAGGCTCCTTCAGACCTGAACCGGCCTGCCCCAAACTGCTATCTTACACATTTTGAAGCCTTACACTTTCTTAGAACGGAATCTCCCAGGATGCAAACTTAATGTATCAGCTGCTTTATTGGCAACCCAAACATTAAACATTCTGATTGTGCTTTATACAAACAGATAAAAGGAAGGCAGCAGAAGGTATTTGGTTTGTTAGGTTATTCAACGGAAAATTCATCTGACAACTGTATTAATTACAATGCTCAGCTTAATGAGTAAAATGGCCTTCAATAATAAAAGGAATGTAAGCTAGCATTCAGTTTAGCAAAATATGGTCAAACATGACCCAGTAGCTCAAAGAAGCACATAGTTTCTTATGTCCTCCTGCTCTAGCTTTCACAATATCGGCTTCTGTGTAGAAGCTAAATGACTATTTACCAGAGTTTTTCATCTTGTTCTCCTGCTGATACAACTGGCCCATGTGCATTTTGTAGCCTTCTTCATAGTTAAATTTGGCCATGTGACTGTGATTGAATTCTGGCTAAGAGGCAGTGGGCAAAAATCCTCCATGTTTCTCCTCCCCAAAAAATGATGGAGACATCATCTGTTATGGTTTGGATGTGAGGTGTCCTCCCAAAACTCATGTGTGAGACAATGCAAGAAGGTTTGGAGGAGAAATGATCGGATTATAGTCTTGGTCTAATCAAGTTGATTGATTCCGGATGGGGTTAACTGGGGTGGTAACTGGAGGCAGTTGGGGTGCACCTAGAGGAAATGGTTCGTTTGGGGCATGGCCATGGAATATATATTTTGTGTCTGGAGAACCAAGTCTATTTAGATAATAGTTTTCAATCACAACTAAAAGGTAATGGTTTTCTGAATTTGGACCCTCAAGGATTGGAAAAAGATGACCAGTTATAGAACTCAGATGGAAAAAGATTAAAAGTGTGTACCCTTCTCACAGATTATTTATGTACCCTTCTCACAGATTATTTAGAAAGTTTTCAGATAACTATCTTTTAAATTGAGAATGATAGATATGTAAGGCAAAAACTGAAATGAATCAGACTTCCCACGTGAGTTTAGAAAATAACTATCCTAGAGAAAGTTTCATGTGCCCTTGAGAATAAAGTATATTCCACTGCTGTTGGGTGGAAAATTATTTTTCTGTCAAGGCCATTTGATCTATAGTGTTGTTCAAACTTGTTTTTTTCCTTATTGATTTCCTGTTTGGATGTCACATCTATCTTTGGAAGTAGGGTATTGAAATCTCCCACTCCTATTGTATTGCCATTCATCTCTTCCTTTAGATCTGTCAATGTTTGCTTTATATATTTAGGTACTCTGATGTTGGGTGCCTATGTATTTATAATTGTTACATCATCCTGTAGAGTTTACTCCTTTAACATTAAATAGTAGGATTTCTTTTATACATTTCATCACTGGGCTTTTTTTGATTGAGGAGCTTAATCCATTTACATTTAAAGTAATTATTGATAGATAGGTATATACTAATAAACATTTGATTAATTATTTTCTGCAGGTCTGCTTTGCTCCTTCTTCTCTGTCTTCTTTTTTGACTTGCCAATTTTTTTTCATTAATATATTTGACTTCTCTCTGTTTGTATATCTTCTTTTTTGAAAAATATTTATTTTTTAGTTGTAGTTGGACAAAATACCTTTATTTTATTTATTTATTTTTATGTGATGCTGAGGATCAAACCCAGGGCCCCGCATGTGCTAGGTGAGCGCTCTACTGCTGAGCCATAAACCCCAGCCCCTATGGTTTGTTTTTATGTGTTTTGTGTGTGTGTGTGTGTGTGTGTGTGTGGTTACCTTGAGTCTTATGTGAAACATTCTATGAGGCCTATTTTAAGCTGACAACTTAATGGTTGTATATATGAAATATACCTAGATTTTTGTATATCAACTATACTTTGACAAATTTTTAAAAGAACTTCAGTACCTGAAAGGAAACAGATCCACTATATTTTGAGGAAATTTAATTGCTAAATTAAATGAATCAATACCAAAAAAAAAATGCCTTGACTACCTGTTTTCAAATCTGGATGCTCTAAAATGCCATGAGCAGAAAAGAACTATGAAATATGTGTAACCCCTGAAAAGCAACTACTCCCCAAAACTAACTTCAGCTGTCATCATGAAAGGTAATGGAGGATAAAAATTATTAGGGAAATATCTCGCAGAGGAGTAGTTAGTCTTTAGAAAATAAAAGATGAAAATGTTCCTTTTAGAACATAGAATAAAAGTTAAATCATGGAATAATCTTTTTTTTCTAGTAAAGTAAGATCTTATAATTCTTTTTCTTCTATTTTTTATTGGTTCTTTTTAGTTATACATCACAGTAGAATACATTTTGATAAAATTGTACAAGTATGGAATATATCTTATTCTAGTTAGGATCCCATTCTTGTGAGTGGACACAATGGTGGGATTTACTTAGGTATTTTCATATGTATATATAATTATGTTAGATTTATTCTACCAATTGTCCTATTCCTATCTCCCCTCTCTTGCCTTTATTCCCCTTTGTCTAATCTAGTAAACTTCTCTTCTTACCCTTCACTTTTATGATAGTTTAGCTTCCATATATCAGCAAAAACATTCAACCTTTGGTTTTGGGGGATTCACTTACTTCACTTAGCATGGTAGTCTCCAGATCCATCCACTTATTGGCAAATGCCATAAAGTCATTTTTCTTTCTGGCTGAATAATATTCCATTGTGTATATATACCACAATTTCTTTATCCATTCATCTGTTGATGTGCCTCTAGGTTGGTTCCATAGCTTGGCTATTGTGAATTGTGCTGCTATGAACATTGATGTGGTTGTATCACTATAGTATGATGATATTACATTTCTTACCTGGCAGGATTTTCATCATTGCTATGTACTACTGATTAAAGTAAAATCTCACACTTCTTTGTGTGAATGGAAGTTTTAATTGAAGTTATCCCATCCCTGTTTCAATACTATTTATTAAATGGATATGGGGGAGTAAATACATTATTTATTTTTTGCTTCCAATTCTTAAAAATCATTAGAGATGATACTCAGATTAACAGAGATAAGGAGTAGCACCTGTAGATCATAATTGTGATGAGACTACAGTTTGTCTCCCTCAAAATGGTATGAGTATCTTTTATTATATGGGAGGAAAAGCAAAATAGCTGTGTGGTACCTATAAAGTTGCAACTCTGAAGGGATTAGCTGTTCATAAAAACCATTTCCTAGTTTTTTTTCTGGGATTGAAGTTTGACTATTATTTCCCACTGGCCTTTCAGTCAAGTGTAATCTTGTGACTGATGTCTGGCCAGAGAAGTGTGACAGAACTGAGAAACCATTTTTAGACCTGACTCATAAAAACTACCCACATGTGAACTTTCAAGTTTTTTCTCTTTCCACGACTTGATGAAAAGAGCACGGAGATTGTGCAAGCTGTGTTGAGAGTAAAGGAGCCATAAGATGCAAGGAGTTTGGCCATTTCTGCTTCTAATGAAAATGGTCTGAAGGACCCAGATTTACTTTCCTTCTAAAATAACCAATGAATTCAACAAAATATTTGAAACAGTGGTTTTCTATGCACTGGGCATAGACATCAGGCATTGAATGATAGTGATCCCTGAGGAACCATGAGCAAGTGACCTCTATGTCTGTCCCAGCTTGCTGTCTGCAGTGTGTTTCCAAGACCTAGCTCAGGGAGGCAGAGACAGGCAGATCCCAGCACACTCTAAATTTGAGGACTCAGAGATGGAAGTCTGGGGGAACCAAGGCAGCTATAGTTCACAGGGCAGCATACCAGAAAGGAAAGAGTTTTTCAGAGATGAACTCAGGCTTTATGCAAAGGGCACCCCTTGAGTTTTCAGCAAAGTACAGATCAGCACATGTATGTGAGGAAACTCTCTGAAGCTGGAAAAGAAATGACCTAAAAGGAATCATACATGACGCTAAATAGAATCAGTCTTTCCACCAGAGTAATAAATATAAAATGATTGAGTCTTTATTAAATGGACCTTTAAATCTTCCAGTGTTGCATTTAATAATGCACCATTAATTGTACTGGTCCAGTAAAATAATGTTTGGGTAGTTACAAAGATGTTTCTTTTAAAATGAAATTAAAATAATAGTGATAATTTTTAAAACCACCAAAGGACAGTCTGGGAAATTCAAACAAACAAAATCAAGTCCACAAAATTCAAAATTCAAAACAAAACAATGCAATGCATTATTTGCACTTCAGGTGAATCGTTATTAATTTTAATATTGGAATTTAAATGTCAATGATATTATCTATCACATGTAATTGGTATTTAATTTTAAATAAATATTTAGTTCTAGATTTATTAATTTAATCTATACATGTGTTTTGTGCATTTTATAGTTCTAAAAGAACTGTTTTTAACTAGGCTTAATCTTATACATATATCAGTAACATTATAATAAAAATAACTTAAGCCAACACTAGGAACCCATGAAAATATTTTATTTTAAGGAAGGTCAATATTTTACTCAAGTTTTGGATCTACTATAGAACTTTTTACCTAATAGATATGTGGTGAAAGAATTTGCTCTACATTTCTGAAATTCCCAAACTTTGATGAGAAAATTGTCAGAATAAATGGGATCCAGGGGACAGGGAAAAGAGGGTTATAAGGATGGAACTATTCTACATAAAAATATCTTAGTTAATGTTTAAAAATTACTTTAATGGAGACATTTCAGACATGGCATATTCTTTTTTCTACCCTGGACTCCAAGTGTCTTAAGGAATTTTCCGTATCTGATAAATCACTATCTTGCATTCCACCTCATTTAATGAAAAATGTGTATTAATTTAGGCAAACACATTTCAAAATTGTCCAAAACTAAAGAAGTGGCAAATCCATCCATAAGCCACACACATTTCAACTCAAACTTTACTGGACATGTAATGAAAACATTTACAAAGTTGTGGATATGCAGATAAAAATAATATTGTATATTCCCATGAATAATCACTAAGAGAGGCAGGTATGAAGATAAATTGCAAAATAGTATGGTAAAAATAAAACAAATATGTGCATATTTATTTTGTATTTATGTTTAAACATATATGTAATTTTATATATGTCCAGAAATTGTTCAGAGGATAGAAACATTAACTTCAGAGGTATAGTAATGGAGATAAAAGGATCAAGAAAACTTTTATAGAGGAGACATTGGATTCAGTTTTAAATGATGAAAAGATTTTTCTAAATAGTATGGATAGGGAGATGATTCCACATAGAAGGGACAGACAGTATGTGCTCTAGGAATAAAAAAGCTGGACTTAAAAAGAAATCTAAGCATACATTCTGCCTTTTGTGAGAGAATAAATTACCTAGAAAAGTAATATGTTTACCAGAACTAAATATTATATTTGAATTTGCCTAGTTGAATATATTAAACTTATTTAAACAGACTTGGCTTCTTTGTAAAATCAAAGGGAAAATTATAAAGTACAATGTTCTCATATGGGGTATGAAGTTAATATTAAGTGACTAAATACATTTTCATGCTTCATCTGGTAACCTTCCTGACTGGTACTTTGATCATATTTATTCTTATACTCTGCACTAAAATCAGGGTGATAAAATAGACTCACTGGAAGTAATGCAAAGATATGGATCTTCAAATACACTATTAGCAAATATAGTTACATCAAATCAACTTTGTAATAATTAAGTCCTTGATTTAATGCCATTGAAATTACTCAGAAAATTCTCAGATTGGCTGCATGGGAATGAAGATGAACATATTTTAATACACATCTAGTAAAGAAGAAGAGGACCTCCCTAAAGAGTAATGCCTAGGAAGTATTGTACTTCATTAATCATATGACAGCTGGTGCTATTTCTTTGGATTTAATAGCTGAAACTAAGCAGCTGAAAAATTGCAACATTTTGCTAAATTTAAAGTTGTTAAGTGATAATCAAGAATTCTTGGCTGAAGAATTGGCACATTGCTGATTCAGGCTTCTTGGATCTGTCAGCGGAAGTTTCTTACTCTTTCGCTGCATCTTTTTCCACTCTTCTATGGTTGTTATCACCAAACACTGATGGCTTCCCCAGAGAACCACTCTGCTTTTACTTATTTCCAGTTCTCAGCTACTATCCTCTCCTTCCTGCACTCACCAGTCACAGTTTCAATAGTGCTGTCTGCTTTTAAAGCCTTTCCAAACTAAGGCAATTGCGCCTGTATTGTGATTCATAGCATTCACCTCCAGAAGCTCAGAACACCCAGGTCTCCTGGACCCTCCACCACTTAAAGGACTGTATCCCCAAATCTGATCCCATTTTTCACCAAAGCCTTAACTTCTTCCCCTCTGCAGTCCTCAAACTTTGAAACATTTGCACTATGTCCTCAAGAACTCACATCTAGTCTGTAATCAGCAAAATCCTCCATTAACATTGTGGAACAGTATCTACATCTTCTGGAAAATGATTTTGCTAAGACCTTGCTTCTAGCTCTCTAGCATATGGGTATAATTTTAGGTTTAATGTACTGTTAGCAGTTGAGAAAAGATCACTCCACGTGAGGCTTTCAAAATGATTTTTTTTTCAGACTGTCGTGTATAACTAAAACGAACCAATATATTTTTTAAAAGGAACAAAAATCAATAAAAATGTTTGGATATAAAAATGAGTTTTTTCAACCTCCAAGCAAATGAGTTTAGGTGGATATGCATTTACTAAAGAAGATACTATCCATCATTTAAATGTATTTTATGCTGCAATTATAACAGAATAGTTCAAGGAGAATCTGAAGTCATAATTCATTTCTCTTCCCAGTGATTGAAAATAAAAAGGTGGGGAGGGGGTCTTTGGTATGGTTCAGAGCCCAGGCTTGTCGTTACTTTTAGAGGTTTGAATAATTGTCCTTCACTCTTCTACTAGTGTGTCTACAATGTAAGATCTCAAACTTTTTACAGCCTGAATTGCCTTATTTTTTATTTCTCATTTTTATTGGCTCTTTTTAGTTATATATAGCATTGCAATTCATTTTTACATAATTATAAAAGCACGGAATATAATTTGCTTAATGCGGTTTCCAGTACTTTCCCTTTCCCTCCCCTCCTCTCTCCCCATGTTACCTTCCTTCTATTCTATTCTACTAATCTTTCTGCTATATACTTATAGGGTTGTTTCTTTTTTAAATTAGTGCTTTGTGGATACACATAATGAGGAGATTCACTGTGCTATATTCATATATGTACATAGGAAAGTTAGGTCAGATTCATTCCACTGTTCTTCCCTCATCCCATCCCTCCTCACTTGCCCTCAATATCCTTCCTCCCTCTTCTCCACTGATATTTCTTCTATTTTGATGGAATCCCCCCTCCCAATTCTCTTTTTCTCCTTTCCCCTTAGTTTTCAACTAGCTGCTTCTTATCAGAGAAAACATTCAACCTTTGACTTTCTG
The DNA here is from genome assembly GCF_021218885.2 of Marmota monax. NCBI lineage: Eukaryota > Metazoa > Chordata > Mammalia > Rodentia > Sciuridae > Marmota > Marmota monax. The sequence goes on along the minus strand of NW_026695236.1, from coordinate 2,288,727 downwards.
GGTCTGGCTTGTTTCACTTAGCGTGATAATCTCCAGTTTCATCCATTTACTAACAAATGCCATAATTTCATTCTTTTTCATAACAGTAATATTCCATTATGTATATATACCACTTTTTCTTTATCCAATCATCTGTTGAAGCATACCTAGGTTGCTTCCATAGTTCCATGGCTGTTGTGAATTGTTATGGCTGTCTCCCTATAGTATGTTGATTTTGTTTCTTTTGGATATATACCAAGGAGTGGAATGCTTGGGTTATATGGTGATTTCTGTCCTAGGTTTTGAGGAATCTCCATATTGCTTTCCAGAGTGGTCTCAACTAATTTGGTCTCATCAACAAAGTCTGAGTGTACCTTTTTCCTGCACATCCTTACCAACATTTACTATTATTTGCATTTTTGATAATTGCTATTCTAAGCGGGGTAATATAAAATTTTAATGTAGTTTTGATTTGCATCTTCTTAATTGGTAGAGATGGTGAACGTATTTTATTCATTCTTTGCAGAAGTATCAGTTTGATTCTTTTGCCCCCTTTTTTTTTTTTTTTTTTTGGTGTTAAGCATTTGAGATCTTTGTATATTCTGGATATCAATGCCCTACCTTTGTGGTTGGCAAAGATCTTTTCCCATTCTGTAAACTGTCTGTTCATGCCTTTGTTTCATTTTCTGTGCCAAAGCTTTTTGAACTGATACCATCCCACTTACTGACTTTTGGTTTTATTTCTTGTGCTTTGGGTGTCTTGTTAAGGAAGTCAATTCCTTTCCCAACACAGTGGGTGTTGGGCCTTATTTTTCTGAAGAGACTGGTCTTGAACTCTTGGGGTCAAATAGTCTTCCTCCTGCCTCAGTCTCCAGAATAGTTGGGACTTCAGTTGTTTTCCATGGTACACAGCTAATTTTGTTTTCTTTTTCTCCTTCTTCTTGAATTGCCATATTTATTTTTATACTGAAGAATATAATATCTTTCCAATTCTTGAGAAAATACAACAAGATAATTTACATGAAAACGACTGAACAAAAATTGTATACTCAATAAATTACATTTTTCCTCTCCACTTGAATGTTTTCTATGCCTAAGAAGCTTTTGCTTAGGGAAAGGGTGTTTGTAACCATACTTTGGACACATATCTCTGTTGCTTCAATGAACATAATTAGTACAAATAGAGGGGATCCTGCTTTTCAAATTGTTCCCTCACCTCCATATTATAATTTTAAAAATTCTTCATATTTGCATATTCTTTTCTATCATTCAAATTGCTTTCAGGTGTGTTATATTATTTTCACAACTCTGCAAACATTAATTCATGTTTACAGATAAGGAAATGTATTTTCAAAGAAATAATTTTAATTTCTTACTGTTTCTCAATACAATTAATCTATTTAGACAAAATGTAGTTAGTAGTTATTATTCTAAATAGAAGAAATGGTCAAATCCTAAAACTGACTCATCAAATTAGGGAATATAGTTTAATAAATGAAGTTTAACCTTTAAAAGTTAATAGAGAAAAGGATTTCTATTTTCAAATGTAGGAGAATAGATCCCACTGGGAGAAAATTAAGCCTAGACAAAGTTAGATAAATTATTCAAATCCCAATTTTAAAGACATTAAGAGAGGATGTGAAAACAATAACACTAAATTAAAATTTCCAAGAAAAAAATCCCTTGAAAAGTTTGCTCATAATCTCAAGTTTCTTTTTCCCCTGAGATCATTTATCCATTCTAAGACTAGCCAGGATTGGATTTTACCCAGGTCTAGTACCTTTACTAGGGAAAGGGAAATATGAAAGCTGTTGACAATCATGCAAGATTGGAATAAAATAAACTGGAAATTTGGACACCATATCTCTGTAACTTCAACAAACATAATTCTAAAGAGCCCTTGTGGGGCAATTCCTACACTCTGGGGCTGTACCAGAGCTGGGAATTAGGCAAAAGTTTCTATGAAGAAAGATTAAAACTTCCTTAGTCTCAGATGGTTAAAATATAAAGCAAGACCAATGGTAGGAAATAAACATGAAATACATACTCAATCTCTTCCTAGATGCATTATCAGATTTTAAAATTATGTGAGATCTGAGGTTGAGGAGGTATATGGGAAGCCCTGAAAGACATGCTTGAATATCAGTCTTTCCATGCTGAAGAAACAAAGACCAGAAACCCACTCAATCCAAGTGCCAGGATTTAGTACTGCTATATGTTCTTGGTGAGTTGTCCTCTTTAATATTATTTAACAACCCTCTTCATCTTTGATAATAGTCCGTGTTGTTTTAGAGGTAAGAATAACCTCTAAATGTTCTAGTATCTACATTGTCTGCTAGTATTATATCACATTGGCTCTTTTGATCCGTTTCAGGTAAGTACAAACATACTCATCTCCTTCACCCACAGAAATTTCCCTCATATTGACAATATGGTATGGTATTTTCATATTGTTAAATAGCTAAAAAGGTCTTCCATTATGTGCTGCATATCCAGTATGCATATACATGATGGCTGTGCTGTGAAAGACATCAAGAAGGCTGTAACATTCATGTCCCTTCAACATACGCTCTCAACATTCATTTTGCACAGATGCATATGACCAATGATATTCCCACATGCCAAATAATTTCATAAACACACCAAAATGATGATGCCTGGAAATTCTCAGCACAGTAAGCTCTAGCTCTTCCTCTTTCTTTCACAGTCAAAATGCAATTTAGTGGATCATGACATGAGTCAATTCATTCTGATTTTCTAAAGTGTATTATTTCTTGGAAATTATAACTAATACTTAGCTAACAATATATTAAATTTGTAATGTCCCCAGTTTTGGTTGACAGATCCATAGCTGAAACAAAACAATATGAACAAATCCCTACTCCTCCCAAATTCCAAAAGGATTCTAAGATACCTATGTAGATTGTTAAAGAATGTAACTATAAAGCTATCTCCCTAAATAAGATTGAAGGATGTGAAAACTTTTGAAGGAAAGTAGTTGATAATGTTATAGTACTTCTGGAAACAAATATTTTAATAAACAAATAAACAAATATTTGTTTTCTTGGGAAACAAACCCACTCATTTGCATTTTGACTGTTTTAGCCTATTGAGAAAGGTTTCAAAAAGACCACTTAGATGACCTGACATATATCCCTTGGAGTCTTGGAACTACTACTTGTGAAATGTAAATTTAAAATGCTGTAATGAAAGGTCCTACTGCCAGAGTGATAAATGATGCCTACATTGACAGCCAGCTACTTTTCTCTGATGGCAGGGGAACAATGCATATTTGTCCAGGACCCAACATAGATTATGTAGTAGGCAACCAGCCTAGAGTTATTTTTAAGAGACTTTCTAAGAGTCGACCTATTGACAGACCTGTCAGATTAATAAAGAATGGTATGGGAGCTTTGAGTGGACAGTCAAAAGGAAAAAATTGCCAAGATATTTTAAAGCTATGGAAATCAGATGTTCCCAATTGAGAAATTGTCAAAGAACTACGAATGTGACTAAGCTGGGAAGAATAATAATTTTGAAGTTCCATCATGCCCAGAGAGCACTAGTTCCAGATCACAACCACACAATTCAAACATGCTATTGCCTGAATGTAATCTCTGCCCTCTCCTTACACCAATCCCAGAGAGCCAGGAATTGCAGCTATAAAGAAGCTCGTCATGTTTTCTACCCCATTACTGGCTTCTCAATATGGTGCAAGTTGTAGAAAAGAAAACTTTAAGTTCAAATTAACTTTCTTGGTTTTTTTAATGCAGAATGGATATTTTTTAATTACTACACTGCGACTATTCTTAGAACTCAAGTGGTTTTTTTTTTAATCTGGAAGTCATTGAAATAGTCACTATTGATCCAGTTCAGGTGCAAAAGGGAAGAAACACCTTGATAGAAGTTAGATGAATGGATGTCAGTATGAAGGAAGCAGTTGTATGGTTTCAGACTAGCTAGATATTCATCAAGATCCTCACTCAGAAAATTCAAAAATAGTAATTTCCCAGCTTCCTTTACAGTTGAATTGAAGTCATGTGACATGAATCTGACCAATAAAATGTGAATGAAGATGTACTACTACATAGGCCCCATTATAAACCACCTCAATGATTTCTGATATAACTTTCTCCTGACCTTATTACTAGACAGGCATGACTATGAGATTATAAAGCTGAATGATGAGAAATCAATATGCCTGAATCACTGCTTGAAAGTCAGCACTACTCAAAACCCCTAGCAAATCACTTGATCCTGTGCAGATTGTAACATAATCAAAAGACAAACATTTGCTGTTTCAATCAATGTGATTTGGGTTTGTTTTCCCTAGAAGCTAGAGTTAATTAGCCTAATAAATATATGATCTAACTCTATTTCTACAAAATTCTGAGAATATTAACAATTATGTGCCTCATACCTACACTGATTGTGATAACTAAATGCATGGTAACACTATGTAGATAATAATTTTCTTGAAGAATTAAATATGCAAAACTTTCTCTGGAAAACCACAGGAGAGTCAAGAATCAAAGAAGTCTGTACCTTAATGGACAGAGTGACAGAACTACAAGGTTGTTTCATGGAGGAAAGAATTGTGAATATGTGAACTCCATGGGCATAATGAAGGCCACCAAATGTAAACTTGATCCAAACCTTTATGAGTCAACTCCTGGTTCCTCAGTGGAAAGAAGAAAGCACACATTTTGGTTGGATTAATCAGAGAAATATTTGATTAGGGCACATTTGAGCTTCACCCAAAGAGGTGGGTAGGATCAGATTAGGAAGAGAACAGCAAAGAGGGTATTCTTGGAGGGAAGTGTAGCATAAAACAAGCAAAAACCAGTGCAGGTACAGAGCTGACTATAGTTATGAGGGTAGAAAATGGAACAGTCATTCAAGGTTATGGATTCCTATATTATACTAGGGACATTAAGTCTGAAAAGATGGAAAGGAATACAGGAGAATTTTAAATAAAACACTGATAAGGTATTCTATCAGATGACTCCTGTTGAGTTTATCATGTGTCAGTTGCTGTGCTAGGTGCTTCTTATTTCATTTATTAAGCTCCATTGAGTTATGTTTTTTTATTAAATGGGAAAACGAGGCAAAGGGAAATAAGCATGGCAAGTGTAACATCTAGAATTCAGACTGACTAGTGACTAGAGCAAGCACTATCCTCTATTTTAAGAATATGTAACAAGACATTGGAAACAGTAGTGACACTGGGAAGAGTTTAAACTTTGGAAGTGTAATAACCTCCACTTGAGTGCTTTATCATATGAAGTCTTGAACGCATAAAACATTTTGAGTTTAAGTATCCTTTTTTTAAAAAAAATGATAATTTTATTTATTAATTTCAAATTTAAAAGATCCCAAGTGTAAACAGTAACTTGTACAGTACATAAATCTCAGTAGATTGTTTCATACACCGTAGCTGTTATAGTACTATACTGGGATTTGTGGGGTGTAGAGGAGATTATAAATTCAAATTTGAGATTTTTATTTTTTAAGATGAGATTATAGAGTTAGGCATGGCTAGAAAGTACCTAGCAGATACTTGGTACTTACATCTTATTTAACCCAGTTCTGATTTTGTGGTGATAGTGGGCTATGCAAGTAGCACTGTTGATGATACTTTCAGGTAAAGATTTTGAGCTTGGGATAACTGTCAATATGGAAACAACAGTCACCTGTATGGTTTGTAAGTTGAGTTTATAAAAATGAATGAGATTTATGAGAAAGAGGTGTAAAGTGGGGCAGGGGCCCCAGTGCTTGTCTCGGAAGATAAAATGGATCCAGAAAGGAATGATCCCAATATAATTATGTTCGGTTAGGTTTAAATAAAAAGAAGTTTGCTTTTCATAAGGATTGATGGGATAACTAATAGCATTACTTTTGGCCTAGAATATCTAGTGTAATGGAAAAAAAAGATATGTACAGATTAAATATTTGTCACAGACAATTCACAATGTGGATTCACAAGTGAATACTATTTTTTACATTTTCTTGTCAAAAAAACCATTTGCCTTTTTTCCTGAAAATAACTTGCAAAAAAAAATGTTGTTTTCCATTCCCATTACTCTGCTCTTTTTCTCATGTATATATCTCAAATGGCTTTTTAATTTCCACTGACACCTTTTTTATTTTTCTTTCAGAATAGCATAAAACTTTCCCACAGAGAATTTAAAACTACTTTGTTTTTTAAATTTCTGCTTTCTATTGTAGTTTTCTCAAAGTAATCTTACTGTTTTTCTTATTTATTCTTATTTATTCAACAACCATTTGTTGAACACCTGCTGGATGGAACACACTGTGTTAGTCTCCCTTAAGCTTATAAAAGTACATTAAAAAGTAATCACTGTCGTTAAATCTGCATATCTGAGTGATGAAAAAAGGTATTCATACAGGTAATGTGTACAAATTACCACGGAACAAAACTTAATACACATGCTATGTGGAAAAACAAAATATATTCTAAGGGGCTGATGGTATTGAGCTGGGTATCCTCTAGGGACTAAATAAGGAGAAATGAGAAGTGGAGAAGAGGAAATACTTGTCTAAAACACTGGATAATTATAAAGAACTAAATTTCAAATCTATTTTTCTCCTTTGTACATGCTGATGCATACTGTGATATGTTGCTTTAACACATATCAGAACTAACACTGATCTGTTATATTCTGACTTGAAACATCTTTGATTCATTCATTATTAATACCCTAGCTTATGTAAAAGATTTAAGACAGCTAGTTACAGTTTCCCATTATCATCCCACTGTCTGAGATGTATCTGCTTAGGTAGAATTCTAAAGTTCATGCAAATATACAGAGGGAATTATCTCTGATAGATATGATCTATTATCTACACAGAAGGCAGAAAAGGATTCCTTCATTGCAAATCCATTGATTATCTGAATCTAATCTAGTCAAGAAAGAAGAATTATTTACTTACTAGCAGTTTATTTATGGTGTTTTCAGGATTTGTAATAGAGATTGCCATCTGTTAGATTAATTAAGGCTTTATCAGATGACTAATATATTGCAAGTCTCAGAGTTTTAGAGCAAAACTCCCAAAAGTCACTTTTTAGAATTTCTTTCTAAGAAAATACCCCACTATTGAATTTGCTAAATACTAACCAAAGCTTCCTTTAGGGAGTGTCAATTTACTATCATAATTGTTATTTCCTGGAAGGAAAGATTAGCAACATTTATCTCTACCATATTTTACATTATTTCTGTAATTCTTCATAGTGTGTGCTATCAAAAAGAGCAATTCCTATTGAATAAGACAGTCAGGCTCCTTCACATTGAGAGAGAGGGAAAGAACCTTCTTTTGAGACTCATATGTTTGAATGATAACAATGAATTTACCAAATACTAATGATGTGTCCCTGATATCAAGCTAACCAGTTTATCACATGTCTCAAACTCACAGCATCATGCTGTAAGTAGGTTTTTGTTCAAAAGTTGGCTCCTAACTATCTGGGTTCCTTGAATCTCATTTCCTTATCTTTAAGATGGAGACAATAATGTCAGCAGATATTATGAAAGCAAAATCTCTTCATAAACACATGAAACATAGTAGGTGCTCAATAAATTCACAGAGCTAAAAACAGGTACAGAAAATGTATCCTTGATTTGAATGACATTGCCTTATTGTTTCTTTCCATGTGTCTTTAGTTTCATCAATAAATTCATTAAGGTCAAGAACTGACTATAATAATTTCTGGAATACGAAAAGCTGGAGTTGGGTATAAATAAGTGTTGAATAAAATGACAAAAAAATATTATTAATACAATCATTTGGTTCCAACTGAAAAATCAAATCAAGGTGATCTGCTGTTTGTCTTTGGACTTCCGCAATGGCTTTACATATATGAATCAGTTTCTTTCACCCACTCTCCCCATTTTCTTGACCATCCTTATTTGTAGTTTGAAGATCACTATTAATATTAAATTTTTTAGGGCCACAGATGCTCCAGACATTCACAAGATAGACCACAACCTTTTCATCCAAACATGATCAAAGAATTAAAATCAATGAAAGTTTTCATAGAAATTTTCTGACAGCTATCCTATGATAAGCCGTTAATAAGTTGTTTCATTCTTGTTGGAGTTTGTGCGCAATTAGTTCTAACATTTTATTCATGGCCCTGAACATCTTTGCTTTTGATCTGGGTTCTATCTGAACATGTTTAAAATCTCTCACTAATGTTTTCTAGTATTCTGTATAGAAGGAGACCTTGTACATAATTCATTAGATACAGAATTATGAAACTTTCCTCTAATTTCTTTTTACTTGCATATAAAATAAAATTTACTTTCATGCTGAAATTGTTAAGTTCATTTGCTAATGCTTTTAGTTTATCTGGAGATTCTTTGGGATTTTCCATACATCTAATCATGTTTTCCATGAGAAATGATGAGTTATTTCTTCCTTTCTAATCCTTGAGCCACTGTTTCTTTGAACAAGTCTCTTCTAGGACGGTGTTAGATAGAAGAGGTAAGAGTGACCATCCTCTCTCATCACTAGCTCACAGGGTAAATGTCAAATATTTTATCTCTATCCATGAGTTGTAGAATGAGGGTTTTACAGACATTCTTAACAGACTAAAGAACTTTGCCTCTATTTCTGGTATGCTAAAGGTGAATAATATGAATGGACCTTAAGGGTATCAAATGCTTTTTGCTCTTCAACTTTATATTTTTTCCTCGATGCTAAGGATAAAAATGAGGATCTTGCTCACGCTCTTGCTAATCAAGAGTTCTACCACCAAGCTATTCTATTGCTCCATTCCTGTTCTGAAACTAATCAGACATGATTTCTTAACCCACTAAGTCCCAAGTTTTCAATTCTGTGAATATCTCAATGAAACTAACATAGGTGCATTAAAATAGGTTGGAATCATAATCTAGAGCTTACACATAATGAATATTAATTAATAATATAATTCTAAAATTATTTTGATTCTAAAATTATTGTTATTATATATTATATACTATATTTAAATGTTTACAGGGGTTCCACATCTGGGAGTATGATATACAATGGGTTAAGACAGTGAATTATATGAAATTCTGAATATTAAAATAATCTGAAATAAATTCACCTGGATCTCCTTTGATTCAGTAATCAGCTAATAATATTCAGAATTCTTGCTTTTAGTTTATGAGAAATATTGAACTGTAGTATTTACTTCCTATAATGGCCTTCTAAGATTTTACTATAAAGATTATTCTGGCCTAGTAAAATTGGAAGTGTTCCTCTTTTTTCTATTCTCTGAAAAAAAGTTGATTTTTTTTTTTAGTGTTTCAAATAGGTCACCATTAAACTCATCTGTGCCTGAACTTTCCTTTGTTGGAAAGTTTTTGTTTTCAGACACAATTATTTATTAGATATAGTGCTGTTTGATTTGCATATTATTTTGTTCATGTTTTAATAAATTACAATTAAAGTAATGCCCACTTTAGCAAAATCGTTTGCTTTAATGAGACTACTTTTCATTATTTGTATCATTTTAATTTCTTATAATCAAATAATAATTATCTCACTTTTATTCCTGATGTTATTTTTTCTAACATTTAATCTTTACAGCAACCCTATGTAATATGTATTATTATTATTATTATTATTATTATTATTATTATTATTATTATCCCCACCTTTACAGGGAAATAAACAAATCACAGGACCCCAAGTAAGGACTACAGCCTCAAAAGCCCCCATTTTTTACAACCATGCCAGACTTGCTTCTAATATACATTGTAGTCACAGTTATGCTGATTTTAGTCCTTGCAGGAAAAAAAAATGCATATTGTAGTGGGGCTTTGTCCAAGAAAAAGAAAAGCTAGAATACAGAGAAGGTAAATGCACTTTCCTCAGTCTCTAATCACTTAAATACATTTGACATTAAGGACTGTTTGGGATTATTTTTTACTTAACATATGCCTTTTATGCTTTTCAGTTTCTTTGAAAATCTCTTCCCCAACATCTTAGAAAACTTCAAATTATGCTTTAAGGATCTGTTCTGTGAAAGATTCCTTCTATTTTATTCTTTCATGTCTTCTATTTGATAAAGTATTTCCAAACTCTCCCTCAAAAAACCTCTCTATTATATATCACTGTAGGTATATTTTTAAAATCTCTATTGTAGCTTGTCTATTTACATAGAGCATTGTGACTGTTTATAAACATCTGCTCTCCAACAGAAATACCAGTCTCCTGAGGACAGTAGGAACCATGGCTCTGGTATGTTTCTATCCCCAGTGTTCAACCTAATCTCAAGTAAATTATGTAGTGAAAATATGATCATGTTTTATAGGGCTATCCTAGGTGTGCATGCTATTCTACCTTCCCTAAGAATTTTTCACCTGGGAATCTACTACAGCATCTAGCATTTTGCTAGGCAAACACTAAGTGTACTCTCTAAACGTAAAAATTCTCAGAAAGAGTAAAAACTCCAATCCTAATTATTTAAAAGAGGAAATTCTGACACATCGCTTCAAAAATTGAAGCATATTTTAAATGTTTGCATTTAAAGGGTTAATATTTAAAATACACAGGCTCAATAGCTTTCTATATTACCTCAATTTGAGATAATACCAAAGTCTAAATTTGATCTAAATTTGAGATTTAATTACTGTAAAACTCAAAACAAATATTAGTCCTGTTATATTTCTTCTCACCACCACTTTCATCCTCCCCAATTCTATTGATAGCAAATGTACTGTCTGATGGACACACCAAAATCTACCCAGGGTACCTTAGTGAAGGCCTTAATAAAACCCTGTACAATTTAGAGTTGCAATATGCGGCAGAGCCACTAGGTGGAACCCCATAAAATCTATGATTACCGCAGGTCCAGTATTAATCACTTAAACCCTTAGGAGACTAATGCTGGAAATGACAGAGGAAATCTACTAATCAACCTTTTCATTTTCACAAAGGTAAAGTCCAAGGGCCAGCCAAGGAGGGGACTAGCCTAGATCTCACATTGAATTAGTAAAAAAAAATAAGATTCAGCACTCACAATCTCTAGAGGTCTGTATTTGCTGCAGTTAATTGTTTTGCCCCCAGAATTTTGAACGGAAAAAAATGTACAGCTTAAATGAAAACAGGAAAAATCCCTGATCAATCTCCCCAGTGAAGTAAAGTTGTGTTGGCAGAGCATTAATCAACTTGTGTTCTGTAGTCACGCTCCTAGCCAGAGGAAGTGGGCTTCAACATCACAGTGTCTATAGCAATGCCCATTCCAACAATGATGTCTGGGTTTCCTCCTACTAAATTATCAAAGAGGCCTTATGCCACTCATCTGCTTCAGTTGTAGGCAGGGTTTTGGGCAGACTGAGAGGAAAGGGCTGTTGGTGAGGGGCAGGTTTCCTGCTCCCCCCAACCCATGCTTCCACCAGGGGAGACCCATTCTCTGTTGTACCTGGTGGGCAGTCAGAGTAGAGTTGCAGGGAGGCAAGATGAGATGACTGCAGGATAAACTGATCATAACAAGGTATGGTAGCTTCTCTACCACATCAGTTCTTCAGACTCCTTTTCCCACAGTGCCTTTATCCTACAGGGTATCTGTCCCAGAAGGGAATGTGGAAAATAAACCACAATTACATACTGTGATCTGAATATAGAAATAATACAAGTAGGGAATATTGTGCTATAAGGAATTATATATATATGTGTGTGTGTGTATATATATGTGTGTGTATGTGTGTGTGTGTATGTTTGTATGTGTATGTGTGTATGTGTACATATGTATATGAGTATACATGTGTATATGTGTATACATGTGTATATATATATACATGTGTATGTATGTATATGTATATATGTGTATGCATGTGTATATGTGTGTGTGCATGTGTATATATATATGTGCATATGCATGTGTATATATATGTATATATGTGTGTTTATATGTATGTGTATGTGTGTGTATGTGTGTATATGTGTGTATATATTATACTACACATATATATATAGTCCAGAATAATCTCTAGCATATATATAGCAGTAATATTTTAAAGTGATAATTATTTCTACACTATCTCACTCACCAATTATATTTGCATTAAAGGGAATATTAAAGCAAACTACCTCTTTATCACTACAGCCACTTTGATATAATTGTGATAGAAAATTTTTGTGTCAATTAGGATATTTGTCAACAATGTTTAGTTGCCACTTTGAATAGAGTTGCTTCACAAATAAGGATTACTTAATTTTTAGTCTCTTCATTTTTACATATGTAACTTGAAAGTAAAAATTAAATCAGCTTTTAAAATAAGGAAAAAAAAACTTACGACATTTATAGAAAGGATAATGCCCAAAGTGGTGAAGTTAAAACTATGGTATAAATTTATATTGATTATTTTTAGAAATTTGTATATATTTGTGATTGTTTTCCTTTGGGAGATAAAGAAAACAGAACTCCTGTCAAGATTTTTTTTAAATGCTTGGCATAAACTAGAGTAAGAAGAAAACTTATGAAGCTCATTTTGGTCAGTAAGTTCTTTATACAATAATACTTTCGTCCCAAGTATCAATAAACTTTGTCTTACCAAGGAAGAGTGAGCATTTGAGAGAGTAATCATTATGCCCTTGTTTCTGATAAGAAGGCTTTTGGATTAATGAAGTTAGAATACAGCCTCTTGGTGCTCCTAGACTGAAGAAGAGTGGGCCCTCCCCACCCAAAAGGGTGAAAAGTTAAGCACATGGGAGACAGAACTGCTGTTATATACATCATTCATCTCAAGGACAAACTGAATGCTGACCTCTTAGCCACTCTAAGAACATCAAGTGAGGAGCAGTTCATGACAGTGATATCATTGGCTGAAATGCTCACTAATAGCATGTCTATCATAAGTCAAATCCAGCCTGAGGCTGATCCTAGAGCATTAAGAAGAGCTTGCACTAAGCTCAAGGGTAGGAGAACAGGGATGAGCAGTTGATGCCACTTACTTCATCTAGGCTCTTTGTGATGTTTCTCTCTCTCTTTTTTTTTCTCCTTATTTTTAAAGAACAAATGGATAAAGTTGCTCATAATGGTGGATTATGGAGGACTCTTCCTCCAGCTTTTCTTTTTTAACATCAAATATAAAAACAAGACAGAACAAACATGCAAACTTGTTATAAGAGTAAATGCTGTTAGTACAGAATTTTAAGTGATAACCTGTATATATCCTTTTTTCTTGTTTCTATATGTAGTTATAGTATTTTAAAATTTTAACAAAGAACATTGTAGAGACTGAAAAACAGTTACTGTGAAAGGGCTTAAGAATCTTGAAAGAGCCAGAAACATTTCTTTCTACTTCCTGGGTGAGTCTGATATGCAACCTTTTTTTTTTTTTTTTCCTCACTCGCTGTTCTGTGTCTAGAGCCTTGAAGATGGCAACAACATCATCATCATCATCATCATCATCACCATCTCACCTTAGATAAACATATTGCCACATTTCCTTCTTTAAAAAAGCAGCTTCATTTCAGAGGATTTGTCGATGATATACAGGAATGCCTTTGATTTATGCGTGTTGATTTTATAGCCTGCCACTTTGCTGAATTCATTTATTAGCTCTAATAGTTTCTTTGTAGACCCTTTTGGGTCTGCTAGGTATAGAATCATGTCATCTGCAAATAGTGATAATTTAAGTTCTTCTTTTCCTATTTTGATGCCTTTAATTTCTTTCGTCTGTCTAATTGCTCTGGCCAGTGTTTCGAGAACTATGTTGAACAGAAGTGGTGAGAGAGGGCATCCCTGTCTTGTTCCAGATTTTAGAGGGAATGCCTTCAATTTTTCTCCATTCAGAATGATGCTAGCCTGAGGCTTAGCATAGATTGCTTTTACAATATTGAGGTATGTTCCTGTTATCCCTAGTTTTTCTAGAGTTTTGAACATGAAGGGATGCTGTACTTTGTCGAATGCTTTTTCCGCATCTATCGAGATGATTATATGGTTCTTATTTTTAAGTCTATTGATGTGGTGAATAACATTTATTGATTTCCGTATATTGAACCAGCCTTGCATCCCAGGGATGAATCCTACTTGATCATGGTGCACAATTTTTTTGATATGTTTTTGTATTGATTCGCCAGAATTTTATTGAGGATTTTTGCATCTAGGTTCATTAGAGATATTGGTCTGTAGTTTTCTTTCTTTGAAGTGTCTTTGTCTGGTTTAGGTATCAGGGTGATGTTGGCCTCGTAGAATGAATTTGGAAGTTCTCCCTCTTTTTCTATTTCCTGAAGTAGCTTGAAAAGTATAGGTATTAGTTCCTCTTTAAAGGTTTTGTAAAACTCTGCTGTATACCCATCTGGTCCTGGGCTTTTCTTAGTTGGTAGCCTTTTGATGGTTTCTTCTATTTCCTCAATTGATATTGGTCTGTTTAGGTTGTCTATATCCTCCTGACTCAATCTGGGCAGATCATATGACTTAAGAAATTTATCGATGCCTTCACTATCTTCTAATTTATTGGAGTATAAGGATTCAAAATAATTTTTGATTATCTTCTGTATATCTGAAGTGTCTGTTGTGATATTGCCTTTTTCATCCCGTATGCTAGTAATTTGAGTTCTCTCTCTTCTTCTCTTCGCTAGCATGGCTAAGGGTCTGTCAATTTTGTTTATTTTTTCAAAGAACCAACTTTTAGTTTTGTCAATTTTTTCAATTGTTTCTTTTGTTTCGATTTCATTAATTTCAGCTCTGATTTTAATTATTTCTTGCCTTCTACTTCTTTTGCTGTTTTGCTCTTCTTTTTCTAGGATTTTGAGATGAAGTATGAGATCTGAGGACAACCACTCCATTCACAATATCTTCAAAAAAAAAATAAAATACTTGGGAATCAACCTAACAAAAGAGGTGAAAGACTTATACAATGAAAACTACAGAACCCTAAAGAGAGAAATAGAAGAAGATCTTAGAAGATGGAAAAATATACCCTGTTCATGGATAGGCAGAACTAACATCATCAAAATGACAATATTACCAAAAGTTCTCTATAGGTTTAATGCAATGCCAATCAAAATCCCAACAGCATTTCTTGTAGAAATAGAGAAAGCAATCATGAAATTCATATGGAAAAATAAACGACCCAGAATAGCAAAAACAATGCTAAGCAGGAAGTGTGAATCAGGTGGTATAGGGATACCAGACTTCAAACTATACTACAGAGCAATAGTAACAAAAACAGCATGGTACTGGTACCAAAACAGGCGGGTGGACCAATGGTACAGAATAGAGGACACAGAAACCAATCCACAAAACTACAACTATCTTATATTTGATAAAGGGGCTAAAAGCATGCAATGGAGGAAGGATAGCATCTTCAACAAATGGTGCTGGGAAAACTGGAAATCCATATGCAACAAAATGAAACTGAATCCCTTTCTCTCGCCATGCACAAAAGTGAATTCAAAATGGATCAAGGAGCTTGATATCAAATCAGAGAAACGCCGTCTGATAGAAGAAAAAGTTGGCTACGATCTACATACTGTGGGGTCGGGCTCCAAATTCCTCAATAGGACACCCATAGCACAAAAGTTAATAACTAGAATCAACAAATGGGACTTACTCAAACTAAAAAGTTTTTTCTCAGCAAAAGAAACAATAAGAGAGGTAAATAGAGAGCCTACATCCTGGGAACAAATCTTTACTCCTCACACTTCAGATAGAGCCCTAATATCCAGAGTATACAAAGAACTCAAAAAATTAGACAATAGGATAACAAACAACCCAATCAACAAATGGGCCAAGGACCTGAACAGACACTTCTCAGAGGAGGACATACAATCAATCAACAAGTACATGAAAAAATGCTCACCATCTCTAGCAGTCAGAGAAATGCAAATCAAAACCACCCTAAGATATCATCTCACTCCAGTTAGATTGGCAGCCATTATGAAGTCAAACAACAACAAGTGCTGGCGAGGATGTGGGGAAAAGGGTACACTTGTACATTGCTGGTGGGACTGCAAATTGGTGCAGCCAATTTGGAAAGCAGTATGGAGATTTCTTGGAAAGCTGGGAATGGAGCCACCATTTGACCCAGCTATTCCCCTTCTCGGTCTATTCCCTAAAGACCTAAAAAGAGCATGCTACAGGGACACTGCTACATCGATGTTCATGGCAGCACAATTCACAATAGCAAGACTGTGGAACCAACCTAGATGCCCTTCAATAGATGAATGGATAAAAAAAAATGTGGCATTTATACACAATGGAGTATTACTCTGCATTAAAAAATGACAAAATCATAGAATTTACAGGGAAATGGATGGCATTAGAGCAGATTATGCTAAGTGAAGCTAGCCAATCCCTAAAAAACAAATGCCAAATGTCTTCTTTGATATAAGGAGAGTAACTAAGAACAGAGTAGGGTCGAAGAGCATGAGAAGAAGATTAACATTAAACAGGGATGAGAGGTGGGAGGGAAAGGGAGAGAGAAGGGAAAATGCATGGAAATGGAAGGAGACCCTCAGAGTTATACAAAAGTACATACAAGAGGAAGTGAGCGGAAAGGGAAAAATAAAACAAGGGGGACAAATGAATGTCAGTAGAGGGGGCAGAGAGAGAAGAGGGGAGTGGAGGGGAGGGGAGGGGGGATAGTAGAGGATAGGAAAGGCAGCAGAACACAACAGACACTAGTATGGCAATATGTAAATCAATGGATGTGTAACTGATGTGATTCTGCAATCTGTATATGGGGTAAAAATGGGAGCTCATAACCCACTTGAATCAAAGTGTGAAATATGATATATCAAGAACTATGTAATGTTTTGAACAGCCAACAATAAAAAATTTTTTAAAAAAAGCAGCTTCACTGAAATATAATTTATATATCATACAATTCACTCATTTAAAAAGTACAAACCAATGGTTTTTTATTTTATTCATACAGTTGTAAAACCATCACCACAATCAATTCTAGAACATTTTCATCATCCAGAAAAGAAACCCCATAACCATTAGTGGACATTTCTCAATCCTGTCCCCATTGCACCCTTCCTTTCTTCATCCCTCTGCCCTCGGAAGTAACTTACCTACTTTCCCATCTCTATGTATTTGCCTATTTGGGATACTTAAAAATAGTCTCTCTCAGGGCACAGTGGTGCACTCCTGTAATCCCAGCTGCTCAGGAGTCTGGGAGAAGGATTGTGAGTTCAAAGCCAGCCTCAGCAACAGCTAGCTGCAAAGCAACTTAGTGAGACCCTGTCTCTAAATACAAAATAGGGCTGGGGATGTGGCTCAGTGATCCTGTGCCCCTGAGTTCAATAATCCATACAGAAAAAAAAAGAAAAAGAAAATACTCTCTCTATATATAGATGTACACTCATGCACACACATCTCCAAACTGTAATTTGAACAATATTTTTTTTGCTTCTCTTCCCTGCATGATTCTGGGATCCACAATTTTACTCTTTACTTCTACGATTTCAGCATTTTTTAATTCCAAATTCAGTGTGATCATGTGATATGTGTTTCTGTGCCTGGCATATTTTACTTACCATGGATGAACCTCAAAGATACTATGTTATTTCAAATGACAGAATTTCTTTCTCTTTATGGTTGAATAGTATTTCATTGTGTATGTATATCATATCTCTGTTACTCATTTATCAATTAATGGATACTTAGGTTAATTCTATGTCCTTGCTATTGTGAATAGTGCTGCAGTAAACATGGGCATGCAGGTATCTCTTTGATATACTCATTTCATTTACTCTGGCTATACACCCAGTGGTGGTGTTACTGGATTATATGGTAGCTCAATTTTTAATTCTTTGAAGAACTGCCTTACTACTGTCTATGGTGCCTCTACTAATTTACATTCCTACCAAAGGTATGCAAGTGTTCCATTTTCTCCATATCTTCACCAGAATTTTTTATATTTGATTTTTTGCTACTAGTCATTTGAAAAGGTGAGGTAATACTTTGATGAAGTTTTTATTTGCATTTTTCTGATGATTAATTACTGATGTTGAATACTTTTTCATACACCTGTTGGTCATTTGTATATCTTCTTTTGAGAAATATTGTGCATAGCAAACTTTTTCCTGTAGTATTTGTGCACTTGATACCTACTCAAAATTCTCTCAGGAAGTGGATTTAAAATAGCCACAGGAAGTAAAATACCTCTATGATCTGAAATGTTTTAAGTAAGCTTTAAAAATTGTATTATACAAAGAGTAAGTTTTTGCTTGCTTATAATTTTAAATTTCTATTGTATGAGTGGTTCTATTTCAAGCAAGTATCTTGCAGATAACAGGGATCCACAGGAATTTAATAGACTGCAAGCATGGAGGAGAGAGATATATCTTGTGCTTCTATGCATGAAAGTTACTAACACTGTGCCCATTAATCCAATCATGAAAACCACACATTTCAATTCCATATCAATGGTTTATGCAGAGCAACATGAGGTTCAAAGTATATATATATATCCTACTCATTTGGCAAAGAAGAAATTTGTTGATAAAGGAAACTTATTTAATTTTCCTAGAAACTATTCTACTGTTGTTATCTATATCTCTAGAACCTCAGTTCAGATTTTTGTTGACTGAGAAAACCAGAGATTCCTAACTGGATTCCCTGCCTCCCAATTCACTTCTTTGCCTCACATATTCCACACAGCTGCCCTTCATTCTTCCATTTACTTATCAATCAATATTTCCTGAGCTCCTACTATGGGTAAGGCACTGTACTTGAACTCTGCTCAAAATTTACAACATGGCTTATATGCTGTCCTCTGGCTTTCTAGTTAGAGTCTATATCCCTTAGTTTGGCATTCAGGGCCCACATTTACCCGGCTCTGCTCATCTCCCAGCCAGTCCTTTTCCATCATCTTATATTAGCCCTACACACCACTTGTTTTTACCCTGATTGTGTGTCCCATCCCTTATGGCCTTTCCATGCATGCTTATCTGTCTTCACCTAGCACTCACCTCCTAGCGAGTTCTAAACTCATTTCTTCTAGGAAAAGGAGATTGTGGAACAAATGTATTCCCAAAAAGCATCTATACCTATAGTCTAAAAATACATATATGCACACCAAAAAAAAAAACCCAAAACTAAATAAAAACAAAAATAAAACCCCCAAAACAGAAAAGATATATGGTAAATGGTTGCCATTTTTAATTAGTAAAAATTAGATTTTTTTTGTCTCTACAGTGTTTTGTATTTCCTAAAACTTTCTTTGATGGTCATCTATTTAATTTTATAATGTGGAAATAAACATTTCTTCTTTTATCGGTTCATTTTTGTTATACACTAGTGTTCATTTTGACATATTTATACAAGCATGCAATATAATTTGTTCTAATTCAGTCCCCATACGTCCCCTTTTCCTTTCTACCTCCCTTCCCCTGTTCCTATTCCCCTAGTCTAAATTTTTTCATATATATATATATATTTAAATTAGTGCCTATGGATGAACATTAAGGTGAGATTGATGGTATTATATTCACATATGTACATAGGAAAGCTCAGGCAGATTCATTCCACCATTCCTCCCTTTTTCCATTCCTCCTCCCTTCCCCTCAATTCCCTTCCTCTAATCACTGACCTCTCTTCTAGGAAGAAAAAAAAAACATAGAAAGAATGGAAGGAGAAAAGGGAAGAAGCAAGAAAGGAAGAAAATTGTGGAAGCACTGAACAAATTTCATGATGCTAAGTAAGTTACCCATCAGATTAGCAAGCCTTATTTTTGTATTTAAAAAATCAGTCTCATATCTCCCATTTATAGCCAGGCTCAGTTAATTACAATATTGTTTGTGGTTGCTTCTGGCCAGGGTCAATACAGGTAATTAGATCTTTTACAATCTTTAGAAAGTTCCTTGTGTAACATCAATATCAGATGCAAGGTGCATTAGTAGGGAGACATGGTGAATTATAACATGATCCTAGATTCAGTGAGGTGAAAAACTGAGGCAATTAGGAAGATAACTCAGAAACAGTTTCTGGTCCCTGAATAACCAAGAGCAATAATTTTGGTCAGAATTATTTAGAAAAAAAACCTCAATTCTGAAGTTTAGCAAAGCCAGGGGCATTAAAAAATTATAAATTGTATAATTAAAAAATTATAAGAGCTAGATGGATCATTAGGAGTTGTCAAACTTTGTTCTAGCAGTGAAACCTTTCTTGAAATCAACTCCAAAGTGGCTCTATAATCTTTCGGTTGAAGACAAAGTAGAAAGAACAGGAGTGACAGACTCAGACAAACCCAGACTTAAATTCAATTTCCATCCTCAAGCAAATAACTTGGCCTAACTGAGTACAATGAGGAAAATAACATCTACCCTAAAGACTGGTTATGAAAACAAGTGAAGTGTAGCCTGAGTTAATGGATGGAGTTGGTTTGTGGGATCTACACTTTGTTAGCTCTCCCTGAACTAAACACTAGGGGAATGGATTTGATTCCTGAAAATTAAAATTGGAGCTGACATATGTAATGTCATTTAACACATCTGAATAATTTATAGTTCAGCAGAACTGATTTGTATCTGATTGAATTTATTAACATTTAAAGAAAGAATATGAGACACAGAAGAAGTTGAGAATCTCAGAGGCATTCTATGTCTAAGCATAAGCATTTTTCCAGAGGATGTTCAAATTTAGAAAATAATCTATAAATCCTTTCGGGAGGGAACCCTGGTTTGAAAAGTTTGGAGGGATTGTCCACTAAGGTGTTTTAGTAGGCATTATTGCCCTTATTCATGGATTTGGGGGCCAAGGTGTCTAAGACTAATACCTTTAGACTTTCAGTGCCTCTAGTTTCTCTTGTTCTGATTCCATGGTATTCACACAATCTCTGATGTTTATTTGGAATCCCATGTAGGTCAGCCTCTAGCTAGTTGACTATGTCAGTCCCTGTGGCCATTATTTCCTATGGTATATTTATAAACTGATACTTCAGTTTTATTCCTCAGTTCTAGGAGCTTGGTCTGTATGACTGCTCTCTGCTGACAAGATCAACAAGGCTTCAGATTAGAGAAAGTTCACCAAGGCAATAAATGTCTCCTAGTGAGAGAGGCCTTGGGGATAGCTAGTAGCCTCCTTTGATGAGATAATCCAACATTACTTTATGTCTATATTTAATGATTTTTAAATTTCCATCTAATTAATCCATTCAGTATTCACTATATCCCTTTTCTACCCCGAGAAGATATGAGAACATGCCGTTGGGTAGATTCCCCCTGAAGCAGTCTTTGAGATGAATACTTGTGTGCCAATAGCACATTTGGGAGGTGGTCCCTGGAAGCACCAATAGGAAAGTAGGGACAGGAGGAGACAGGAAATAGAAGAAACCCATCAAGCAAAGTTTACAATATCAAACAAGTTATACTGGGGGCAACTAGGGCTCAGTCACAAAAGGGAACTCAGAAAATGTGGAACATTCTACCAAATTACTCCCCCTGAGCAACAAAGATGTTCATTAGTCCTCTGTTCACCATCTCTCTTTTGCCAAAGGCTGCTCCTGGATGCACCAACTCCTAGTTCTGACTTTGTAGGGTCTGAGGGCTTTGAAAGTACCCTTATGTGAGAATCACTCGAGTTTCCGTAGAACCGTGTACATATGTACAGGAAATGGGAGCACCAGGGATGGGTGAGATGATGGATGGGACAATCACCAGAATCTGCCATGAGAATTAGCACATGATAAAAATAAAGCAGTCTAGCTGGGTTCAGTGGTGCACACCGGTAATCAGGCAGGAGGCTCAGGCAGGAGGATTGCAAGTTCAAAGCCAGCTTCAGCAACTTAGGCTCTCACTAAATTGCTTAGGATCTTGCTGTCTCAAAATAAAAAAAATAAAATAAAATAAAAAGGGTTGGGGATGTGGCTCAGTGTTTAAGCACACCTGGATTCAATCCCTAGTACAAAGGAAGGAAGGAAGGAAGGAAGGAAGGAAGGAAGGAAGGAAGGGGAAGGAAAGAGAAAAAGAGAGAAAGACAGCAGCCTATACATTTACAATGCTCATAATAACTGGGCATAATTCTAAATGATAATATGGTTCTGCCGGTAGTAAAAGAGATGCAAGACTATTTTCTGTGATTTCAAATTTGGCTCAAGAAAGAAGTAAAGGCAAATCTGAGACTGATTGCCACTTCTCTGCATTCTTATGTGATTAGATTGCTATAGTGATCATTTATTTATTCTCCCAGGTCAATGCTAAATCAGAATAGTACAACTTTGCCTTATATATTAATCTGCTTTTTGTTGCTGTCAAGAAATACCTGAGAATGTCGACTTAGAGAAGGAAAGATTTATTTTGACTCAAGGTTTTAGAGGTTTCTGTCCATAGTTGCTTGACCCCATTGCTATGGATCTGTAGCAAGACCAAAGCATCATGGAGGAAGGGCATAGTACAGTTGTTCATCTATTGGCAGCCAGGAAGGGGAGAGATAAAAAGGAGCAAGAGGAAAGGGCTGAGACAAGATACACCCTTTCAGGTACATACTCAGTGACCTACTTTCTGCAACTAGGCCCCAATTCCTATGGTTTCCACCAATGTCTAATTGTCTGTTCAATTATGAACCCATCAGTGGATTAACCCATGGAAGAGGTCAGAGCCCTCAGCATCCAATCACTTCCCAAAGCCCCACCTCCAAATTCTGCTATACTGGGACCAAGCCTTCAACACAATGATCCTTGGAGGGATATTTCAAACCTAAACCATAACACCTTATATTTACATGGATTTAGTAGCTGGCAAACATTAAACATGGGAGTCTGCCAGTTGATCCCAGTGTAACTCAGCCAAAGGTGATCAGTTAGAATACAGTGCCAATTTTTCAATACTCAAGGTGCCAGTAATACCACATTTTAAAAAATTTCTCAACTTAAGATCCAGTGAAGACTACCGTATCCACTCAGATGTGTGAGGAATCCAACATGGAGTTATTTCGAAAAATGTGTGAAGAATCCAACATGGAGCTATTTAGAAAACCACTGATATGGGTTCCTTTCTCTTTTCCCTTTTATGATTCTAGAACACTGACAGGGCAAAAGGGAGATGGGACTTACACAGTCTTCAAATGGCATTTACCAGGCATTGAAATCTTGAGCAAGGAAGAAGCAAGTTCATCATAAGCATCTTTGCTGACCCCACTCCTTGTTGCTGTCTCATGATGCCTTGAGAGTAGTGGTCACCTTGCCTCTGTAGCACTGAGCCAGGGCAGTCTCCTTGTTCAGCTCTCTGCCAAGGAGAAAAGCTCTGTGGGGATTCCAGACCCTCATCCTCCTGCCCTTTTCTCCAGAATCCCACTGGGTACACATTTCTGCCCTCTAAGCCACCAAACTAAAAGCTAAAAGTGCTTTTTACTCTCCCGTTCTTGAACAAGAAAGCTTAATTGCTTGCTTGGAGCCAGAATCAGCCTCATCTGCCTTGGCTATTTTCAACTTCTCTCTCTCTCTCTCTGTGTTTTTTTTTTTTTTTTTGGCCTGTAGTCACAATGTATATAAGCACAAATTCAGAAAAAGAGAATTAGAGGAAAGTGAGATGGTGAGAAGAATGTTGGGAGGGTGATACACAGCTCCAAAGTAACCACTGCTAAAAACATCAGAAAAAATCTTGGAACTTTGGGGTGCCTCTGGTCCCTCCTGTGAAAAGCTGAGGTGGGGAGACCTTTTTGGAGCCCAGGAATTCCAGCCCAACCTGGGCAACATAAGGAGACCCCATTAGAGCAAAAACAAAACGCTTGCATGACTCAAAGGCATCTATGTTCCTAAAAGCAAAAGTGATGAAATTTCTGGTCTAGAATGCTACTAGAAATTTTCAGACCTAATTACACACTTGTGTGAGAGGCTGTTAGAAGTGTCCTTGCCTGCAGTTCAAGGCATCTGATTTCAGCCAGACATCAAGCCCCAGAGCCCCCTTGATCCTCATCAGCTAAGATTACCTTACCCAGACTACAGTTCACATGATATGCAGAGACACAAATAATTCACAAAGGTTTTTCTTTTAGATGTTATTGCTTTGAAGTGTGCATTGCATTCCCCCGAATCCTCCCTTCAGTCTACTTTCATGTCTCTACAGTGCAGTGCATGATCTCCCCATGATGGTCCTAAGATTATTTCAAGAACCTCATTGAAGACTTTTTGACTGTCTAAACCACTTACGTATTTGTATATAGGCAAGAAGTATTTAACATTTAGTTACAATAATTTTCTCATCTCAAGGAGGAATCGCCAAAGGAGTTTGTTACAAATGTAAACCATAAATTGAGATTTTTTAATTCAGTAGTTATGGCATAAGCTTCAGGAAGCTGTATTTTAAAAATGATTTTCAGATGCAGGATCACTTGACCACATTCTGTAAAACACTTATCAGGTACTATGTGTGTCAGGCAGTTTGTCAAAAGCTTTGTAGGCCTTTTAAAAATCAATCAAAGTAACATGTCAATGATATACTGGAAATATTAGCATCATTTTAAAAGTGAGTAATGGTAACATCATTTTATAGGCTCAGAAAGAGAAATAAAAAGTCAAGGTATTAAAAATGCATTTTAAATTAGATATTCAAATTAAATTGTGTATTCATGGTTAGAAAACCCAAATTCTTTCACTATCACTAATCCAAATTATATTACACTATAAAATTAATTCTAGTGTTAAAGATATTTCAATTCTAACAAAAATGACAATTTCTACTAACATGTCTTAGGTAAAATATAGCTGGTTCTTTAATTGAAGTTTATGTATTGATCAAGTTAGGTAAGTTATGCTGTGATAACAAACAAACCCTGGATAAGAGTGACTTCAAGCAACTAAGATTAGTTTTAACTTTTCTGCAGGTTCATCTTCAGTAGTGCTGGGTATTTTGAATCATGTTGTCCTCTTGTGGTGACCCAATTGACGGAGAGCAGTTACCTTCTGGAACATCCCCTGCAGCTCCCTGCTGCAGGGAAGAAAAATAAAGCAAAAGGCACAAGCTTTTTGCTCATGTCCTTAGTCAAAGCATGTTGGATGGTCATACTTAACATTAGGAGGGTAGAGAAGCACTGTTGTGCCATGTGCCCTGCAGAACAAAGGATCACAGGTAGACTAGAAACTAATAGATTAGAGAAAGAGGACCTGGGTTCAAATTTTGGCAATGCTGTGTATTAACCAAACACTTCAGTGCCTAAAGCATGCTTATACTAAATTAGTTGAATTGGAAATTATTTTTGCTGACTCTAGTTACTTATCGCATACCATAATATTTCAGACTCACTTAGTTTATGTTCACATTTTAGTTTAAATATGATGTTTAATGAAATCACTCTGTAGGAAGGATAAAAAGCATAGTAACAGATCATCTAATATTGGCATAATAAACAGATCATCTGATACTGATAGAGCCCACAGGTGCACCTGCTAATTAGGGCCAATAAAGGCTTTGAAGGAAGCAAGAATTCCCATGTGACATTTGTTTAACTTGCTAGTGTGAGAAGTTGTCATAATCCGGTTCCCCAGTAAATAGACTCTAAGATGTATATTTGTGTGCAGAAATAGTACATGTAAAGGGGTAAGGAAACAGGACTGCATAAGAAATGCTGACCTGCAATGCAGTAACAACAGAACCCATCTGACTGGGAACTCTGGAGCAGAGATGGCTCTTCAGTGGTGTTTTGGATTGTGGCATGGGAGCTAGGGCTAACTTTGGGCCAGGTGGTGTTTAAAGGGCAATGCCCAGACAATTACCTGAGCGTCATAACCAGTCAAAAAACCCTTGCTTCAGCTGAGGACTGTAGAGGAATGAGGGCCTCAAGCCTGAATGGAGGGATCTGAACAATGTACCATGACACTCACTTTAAAAGTAAATCTAGAAGTGAACTAGGCGATAAAACTGGAAGATCCTGGACTATGACTTATTATTTTTCATTAAGTCTTGCTTCCATTTGAACAGTAAGTTAACTTTGGTATTCAATATTTAATGTTCTAATATATAAACAGTGACATTTATAGAAAAATGAATAATCGGTATAGAACCCAAGTTATTTTTTCTAGCCTCTGTCATCTTTGTCTAGAAAGAATTGACCTCCAAGGGATTGACCAAACTATCAGTATGTTAGATCTAGTGCCAGAAAGGAATATATTTTCACTTCAGAAATAATTTCTAAAAAGCAAAAATCATCTTTTGACTGATTCCTACCTAGGTTGAAATGCTTTCTAAACTTGTATTTCTTCGGTCAGAATATTGCATCTCTCAGGACTTCTGAGGGATGTTCTAAGAGGTATCAGGAGCCACAGTTTGAAGGCATATCTGGAACATGGATATAACTGGATATATATTGTATTTGAGATTCATAAAGTGACTTTCTAGGAGCTTCCAGATCTAATATTCTTTATTTCTTTGAATGATATATTTAATAAATATGCCTAAACGAATGTGCCACCTCCCAGTCTAGTTAGTATGAAACCCAGTGGAGGATTGGCAGTCACTCAGGAACCCTGGGCAGGGGAGGGAAACACTCCAAATTAGTTGGCTTCTTAGCTTTGTAATTTAGGCTGGCCCTCAAATGTCTGCACCTCTCTCAGGCAGTTGCTGACAGTAGAGAACATCAAATATTCTCCTTTATTTTTCCCACAGAAGCTTGGTAATATTCCCAGTGTGCTATTGTTTTTAATCTCCATCTTTTACCTGGCCCATTTTGCATGGGATATTTTCTCCACCATTTGAGCAAGTTTTAATTAAAGATGATAATTCTGGAGTGCCTTCCACATGCTCCCTGATGAGTGTGATATAAATGGACATAATAAACAGACCATCTAATATTGATAGAGTCTACAGCTGCATTTGCTAATTAGGGCCAATAAAGGCTTTGGGGGCAAGAGTTCCCATGTGACATTTGTTTAATTAAGGCCTTTGTCTCCCCTATTCAGAAGGGTGAAAAATATTCCACTTAAAATATACTGAAAACAAACAGTAATTACAATGCAGAACATTCCATAATAGTCCCTCCTGGGCCCCCAGAAGGAAACTTCTAGGGCAAAATATTTTTTTTCTTGATAATATATACAATTTTGTTGTTGCCATTGTTTTAATTAAACCAGATAATTTATTCTATTTCTAAATCATGTATATATTTTATACACACACACACACACACGTCTAGCCAATATGCTTTAAATGGGGAGAATAGGTTTAGAGGTAAGCAGGAATGATTGGAGGAGGGAATATGGTACTGATTGGCAATGGTAGTAGGGTGCAAGCAGAGAGGAGCATAGGAGATTTATTATGAATTTTTCATGTGTAAATTTTTCAGGCAATGCATATGTTCATTATTTTGACTGTGGTCATGGTTTCAAGAGTACAAACCTATGTCAAAACTTGCCAAGTTTTGTGTTTCATATATATATGTGATCAGTGAACACTAGTTTCAATTTACTTTTTTTTTAAAGAACAAAAGACCAAAACATCACCATGATAGTGATCATGAAACTCAAAATGAACAAAATTAATTCGATATAACTTCAATTTTAAAGGTGAAAATCTTAGACTTCAAAGCTCAGATAATTTTAAAAAAAATTGGGTATTCAATTATACAGACACAAATATGCTAACAGTGTCAGTAAAGAAAACATTTAATATATTTCTCATTTTATTACTATTTATATATTATAGACATACACATAAATTTGGCTAGAATGATAGGAGAGAGAAAATTAAAAAAGAGGCATGAGATTAGAGAAAGGACTTAGAGCAAGTCTAAGTTTTGAGCCACCAAAATCAATTAAGAAACCAGTGCCTAGTTTAGAATATAACTTTACATAATGAAATCAAAACCTTAACTCTTTTTCTTGACATAAAATTTGAGAATTTTTTGCCTAAACCAAACAGAAACAAAGATGTGTGATGGGAAATCAGAGATGAGGAAAGCGAGTTTGATAATACTAGCAGAACTCAGAGCTATGATGCTCAATTCCTCAGCCATCCTCAAAAACAGTCTGTCCTGCATACCTCAGGAATGCTCTAGTATTATTATGACTGTGTCTGAGGCCTTAGCAATTCTGTGTATTTACTTCAGTATTTATCTCATTGGGAGCATGCTGTCCACTACCACAAACTGGTCATGTAGCAAAACTTCCAGGAAGATAAAAATGGAGGATATAGGTTTGCTCCCCACACATGTTCATTATGAGAAAATTCAGTAGCAACTTCTAGATTCATAAATACATAATGAGCAGTTATTGAATTGAAAGAATGAATAAGATCTAATAGGCTGTCCTTATACTCTTTGCCACTGAGCTGGTATCTCTGTGTCTTATTTTTCCTATAGCTTATATAATTCCTTTTGCTAAATGGCTATCCATCACAATGTCTATGAAGGAGAATCATAGACTTTAATCCTCTCTATAGCTATATATTTACCAGCAGTACAGTAGCAGTTAGAGCTTTAAATGGAAAAGTGTCTTTAGTCCCAAATAAGGATTTCATTATAAGGATATATGGAAAATTCAGAGAAAATGTCAGTCCTGTTGCTGCATCTAAAGAAAATATTGGAGCCAGGTGCAAGAAAACTGAATGGCCTCTCATCTTTGCTCCCATGCCTAGATCTTGAAGGTTCGTCTCCTCTTCCCTTCCTCCTCCCTCTCACTTTTCTCCTCTTCTTCTTTCTCTATCATTCCAGATTGATAATCCATATTCAAATTACTCTGGTATGTATGAAAGGACTACTTTCTTTATACAATTGGAATGAAAATAGATGATGAAGAATACAATTACGATGACAGTGGTACTTATGATGAAGTACCTATATTCTATGTCCAGAAACAGGGATAATAACACCTATCCAATAGATCCATTGTGCAAATAGACAAAATCAGGTTTGGAGAAACCCAGTAGAACTCCTCACACATATTATCTTAAAAGTCAAGTAAGGGTCTGACCATAAATGGCCTTGAATTCTACATCAACAATAATAATAGTTAGTATTTATTAAACACCGTGTTCTAGGAAATTTTTGAACGGCTTGAGGTAACTTATCTTCTTGAATTTTCCTAGCAACTGTATGAGGTGGGTGCTCTCACTACCTTAATTCCCAGATGAGAAAACCAAAACACAGGTGGCTTCCTGTGTGGCAGAACCTAGAGTGGAAAGAAGCTCGTCAATCCAACTTAAGTGTTCACTTGTGCTCTTTCTTGGTCTCTTAAACATTTAAACCAGTGCATCTTGGAACTAATTTTAAATTCTTTAAAATTTTTATAAAGAACCCTTAGATTATGAAATGGAGTCTATTTTATGACCTAAAGGTTATCTCTCAGTATTGCTAGTGAAATTAAAATAAGAATAATCATGTACCAAACAATTGGAAATACATGTGGCCAGAAATAATCCATATAAACACATAACATCCCTGATACCATTTGATGATATTTTAGAGTTCAGACCAAGTTAACCTACAAGCTTCCCTCCTACCTGAAAGTATAGTCCTCTCTCTTCTATTGTGAGGCAAAACCTAGCTTCATGGCAGGACTAAGGACTTCTGAGTTACTGACAGCATGCCCAGCCTTGGGATAAAACAGCCTCAGGCTCATGAAGAGATCAGTCAGATATACAGCATTTTCAGGATCTTACTGTGAGTGATACGTGAGTTTAAATATCTCCAAAGCACAAGCACTCAAAGTAACCATGGGCTGCAAAGTCTACACCCTAACAATTGCAACTGGAAGAAAGCCTCATTAGCTTAAAAGGCTGCATCTTTATACAGGCATAGTCCCAGTTTCCATTTAAAAGTTGCTGACAAAAACTTCAAATTTTTGAAAATGCTTATATTGTCAATACAATATACTTATACATAATATTGGGGTTCATTTTGACATAATAAATGCATGGAATATAATTTGCTCTATTTTAATCCTCAGTATTTCCTCTTTCCCTCTCTTCCTCCCTTCCTTGATTGCTATTCCCCTACACCACTGTTCTTCCTTTAATTTATTTATTGTTTTATAAATTGGTGCTTTATAGATAAACATATGAATATACCATAGCATATATATGTACACAGCATAATTTGGTCAATTTCATTCCACATAAAACTTCTAAGTTTTATAGCAATTGCCTTTCACTTCTTTCCTTTGTCTGTTTCTGCCTCTCTCCCCCTCTCACACACATGCACATATAAACACAAATACATACACACTAACACATATACATACATGAGTATGTGTACTTTAGAGTTTAAAAATTTTACCTTTAATATACTGCGTTTAAACAAATCCAATTCCTTACAACACAGATATTCTTATGGACTCTATAATATAACTTAGAATTGGTTCTCTGTATGTTTTAGTAATTTAATCTTACCTTCTAGATTTCTGAAAGGTCTGCTCAGGCCTGCCTCTACAAGTAATACATTCAGGTCAAGAAGAAATAGTCCTTATTTTTAATGAATCAGGTCAGTTTTATGATATTTTAATGTGTCTTTGTTCCTATTAAGACATGAAGGGATTTGCTGGTATTATTACAAGAATAAAAGGAGTCTACCTTTTCTCTCCTTGGTAACCAGCCTATTTTTCAGAGACAAACAGACTGCTGACCTAGGTAGACTCATGTGGTCTGCTCATTTCCTTGACTATACTTCTAGACACTGCTATATGGAATATCACTTCATTATATAACCTCTAAACGACCTCTAAATATATTTCACCGTTACTACTACAGAATGTCCGAGATCAATATGAGGTTTACATAACAATGATTCCCACAGATTCACTACCAAAACCCAGAAATAACCATGATTAAGTAAGGCTCTTCATGTCTGAAACAAGAATCTTATATGAAAAAGGCAGAGAAGCTTATTACCCCTTACAAGAGAAGGAAGGAGATGTTAGCATTTTTGTTCTTTATCAGATTTTTGTAATCTTATTTAGAACAGGTCACTCCAGAGTATTGTAAGTATCACAAAGGCTTGTCTTGACAAAAGGCTAGTTCTTCTTTGCCATTATTTACTATTATTAAGCACAAGAGACTTATTTTTTTCCTCTTCATCTATATGTCCAAGTACATGACATGATGAGGACATGACATTTTAAGAGTATATTTCACTGCTTCTCTCTGAGACAATGTCTGAGTTTAAGCACAGATGAAATTAAACTATAGTTTGAAGACATATAATTAATAGGAGCAGCCATTCATATTATTCTGCAAATATTTTTTGAGTACTGATTGTGTGATCACAATTGTGTTACATATAGAAACAAATTGTCTGAGTTCTACTTTTTCTTCTACGCAGAAAGTCAG
The DNA here is from genome assembly GCF_021218885.2 of Marmota monax. Classification (NCBI taxonomy): domain Eukaryota; kingdom Metazoa; phylum Chordata; class Mammalia; order Rodentia; family Sciuridae; genus Marmota; species Marmota monax. The sequence continues at coordinate 2,257,527 of NW_026695236.1, read as the reverse complement.
AAGAGAATGTAGCTTCCTTTACAAATACAATAAGTTGGGTAATATACAAAGTCATGGGATTTTTTAACCTACTAGAGGACTGAGGGTGCAAGGTAACCTAACAAACTCAAACCAAAGACGTCCCACACATCTCTGACAAGGAGTCAGCTTTCAGAACAGTGGGAGAAGGAGGAAGATGTAATAGATGTAGCTAATTTTCAAATGTTGAAGCACAGAGAGTTCCACATCCACTCACTCTTCCCTGGGCCTTCGCTAGGAGCTCATTGGAAAAACTGAAAACGGAGAAGAGGAAATAAAAGAGACTAAGTCTATGGAGGAACTGCAAGAAACCTCTCACACTCATGCCTCGGTTCAGAGATAAGCTAATTTAAAAAATGAGCCGACTAGGTAACTGTAGCGTGTTCAAGACCCTGGGCTCAATCTCCAGCACTGCAAGACAGAACTAAAATACACAACTAGAGCTGGGGATTGTAGTTCAGTAGACTACTACCCTAGCCTCCCATGGGTGAGGCCCTGGGTTCAATCCCCAGAAGCAAAAATAAATAAGTGCCTCCTGATGAACGTAAAAAAGTAGATGTGACCTGTGACTGAAAAGCTGAGCACCCAGTGACACCCTGGTGTGGGTCTCATTGAGCCCTCCACATTTCACATGTCTAAATCACTGGCCATAACATTTCATTCTTCTCTTTCTCTGCTCATGTCATGCTGTATTTGCTCCCAGTTTCCACCTTTTACTTTAAAGAAGCTGTGTATTTTTATAATTGTTTATTATGAGCTTAATCCCATTAAACAAACAATATTAAGTTCATCAAATTCATCAGATTTTATCTTATTAGGAAAGCATGGTATAGAAATGGATAATAAGGGTTAAATGATTAGAAATTTGGAAAAAGAAGTCTGACAGTAGAGATGAGATTCAGACAGTGCTTTGAAGATGCAACAGCTAGCTTCTAAGGGTTCTTACTCTTCTAATCCTGCTCTTCCTCTTAGACTTTTCTTAGCAACAGATATTGTTACCAAAGAAAAGATCTGATTATGTTATTTTCCTGCACAAGATCCTTCTTCCTTCTGACCCCATTCTCAACAGCAGGTGCTCTATTTATTTTTGTTAAGATCCAGTGTGTGTGAAGTGAAACCCAAATCCAAAGCTGCAGCCTTTCTTTCTCTCTAGAACCTTGAGCATCTTCCTTGTCTGTCTTGCAGTTTCCCACAGAGTCCTGGCCCATTTTCCTGGGTCTAGATACCATGCATACCAACTCCCAATCTCTCTTCTCCAAGAAAAAAAAATGAAGGATGATAGAAAACATTATGAGTAAGACTGAATTAAGTGATAATTATTATCAAATTGAAAGACAGTGAGTTACTGTTATTACTTTTACTATAAAGGAGAACTATGCTGCCTTCCTGTTTAATATCAAAGACTTTATTGGAGGTGCCACAGCTCTTAGCCAGATGAGGTCATGGGTCAGTTTAGAGAAGCAGTGATTCCTAGTTAATATAAATTTTCTAGAAAAGTAAAAACGTAAGTAATCCTTATTTATAGTACCAGGAAACACTTGATTATAGGCATATTTGTCGAAAACCAACACCATACCTATTTGTAATAATAGATCAGTTATGGGTAAGATAATTAATTTCAGGAAGAACTTAAAATATTAATTCTAAAGAAGGCATAAATGATTCTTCAAGTCCTCTTTGGCTGAAAGCTGTATTTGCTATCAGGTACAGTTACAGGAAGAATTACTAACTAAAGACCTACTACACTGTATTTCAGAAAATATATATTGAAAATAATGTGGTGTAATGGAAAGAGATTAGGCTTACATCCAGAGCTATAAACTCAAGTTCTGATGCTTCTAAATACTCTGATCCATGTTCTTGGTCTCATTGAACCTGTCTGATTCTTTTTTAAATCTTTAAAATGAACTTTTAAAACCTACCCTAATTATTTTAAAGGTTGTTCTGAAGAACAATATAAATAATATACCACCACTCCAAAGGTAATTATTTTGTCTAGTACTGTGACTGTTTCATTTAGACAGGCAGTGTCTCAAAATCAGGTTAATATAATGTCTTATTTTTGACATGTAATGGTCATTAAGTGTTTTAAATCCTTCTTCAACTAACTAGGAGATTTGAAGATCAGCATTTGAGGCCAGAGTTTTGGGCAGGAGCCAAGATAACTCAGCTGCCAGCTACAAAGTACTGCAGCCAAGTGCCAAAAACACTACTCATTATTGAATGGGAAATTGTCTCTGCCAAACCAAGTCTTGAGGGTTTTTAGAATTCTTTCCCATATGTCCTCATGAAAGGTCATCTTTCATATCTCATTTTTAATGGGGCTGTCAGAATAGCAAGCATCAACTATTTTCCAAGCCTGCGAAATTAATCCAGTTAAAATGAATTTGAAGATGGGAAGTATTTTCAGGGAATTTGATGACTTCTGCCTTGAAATGATAAATAGCATGGGTTGAAATAAGCTCAGGTGATCAACCTTCAATTTACCCACTTACCTCTCTTTGTGTACAGGCAGCTCCCAAACAATTCAAAACTAGCAACATCACCTTCTTGGACTACAGTTGGGGCAATGTTTGAAATATTTGATAACCAGTCATGTTACAACTGGCAGGAAATGCCATTTTCACTCTTTGTCATCCTCACCCTGTGACAAGATCAGAAAAAGGAAGAGGAGGTTTGCTGAAAGCAGACCCCCACATCTTCAAGCAGCAGGACTCTCACATGATCTGGGAAGGTATTAGAACTCTGGACTGGCATGTGCAGACTCCTGTCTCATCCTGGAGGAAGCTACATCACTTTTCTGAGATTGAAAGAGATTGAAATGTTACAGCAAATAGGCCTGAGTTTCTCAGGACTTTTTTTTTAAATAAATGAAAATGCCTAGAAATTTGTAAAATAGGAAAGAAATATCTTCAAGGATTCAGTCTTCCAAAAAGATGTTTTAAAAATAATTGAAAGTAGATACTGAAAAAATACAACTGTTTCAAGTTTATGTTCCCCATATTTGAGATTCCATATCAAATCAGCACCTCTTACATGGTATTAAGGAGTTCAGATATTATTACAGAAAATACTGTACCCATCACAATATTTGTCATTCTGTGTCTATATGTTCCTACCAGCCAAGGAGATTTTGCCAAGTTTATATTTCTGGAACTTGCATTATGAAAATCACAGGTTTATTAAATTTGCATTTCCAGAATTGCTACTTTAATCCTCCTAGAAATATTCCTGAGCTGTGGGAAACCAAGTAAGGATTTTAAACAGGAAATGGAGTCATTATCACCATTTCTGTTGGGAGAACTAGGGTAGGAAGGTATAGCAGGAAACCACAGCAGAGAAGTGGGCTGCAGGTCAAAAAAGCTTAAGATTGACATGTGTGGAGAGACAGATGTAACTGAATGTCAAGCAAGAATAAATATATCAAGATTTCTCTTTTTGAAAATTGGTAGATGGTAGTATCATTAACCAAAAACATTGGAATAAGCTGTCCTTTTGGATAGGAAAGAAAAGGTGTCTTCTGATTTATGCATGCTGCATTCATTAATGGAAATTTTACCTCAAAATGCAAATGAATATAGAATATCCTCTCCTTGAGTCACTGACTTCTGACTGATAGGATATGGAAGCACTGAGTTGTCTCTTGTGTGGTTAGGTTACAAAGAGTATGAATCCTGCCTCTCTAGTTACTCTTTCTATTGCTTTTACAGTTCACTCACTTTGATGAAGAAAACTGTCATGTTGGAGAGGCCCATATGGCAAGGCACTGAGGCCTTCTGCCAACAGCCAGCAAGAAATGAACTGGCCTAATCCAAGAACCTGCAAGGAACTGAACTGAGTCTCTGATCAGTTGAGTAAGCCTTTCCTAATTGAACCTTTGGATGAGACTTCAGCCCATGGGCTCACCCCTTGATGATAGTCTTGTGAGAGATGGGAAGCAAAGAATTCAGGGAATACTGAGTCCAGATTCTTAATCCACAAAAACTGTAAGATAATGAGAATATATTGGTTTAAGCCACTAAAATCTTAGCTGGATTTGGGACTTACTCACACATTGCTAATGCATACTGAGTGAGAGTAAGTGCACTGAGAGACAGTGAGTGGTGATGGGGGACAGGGAATTGGTGCAGAAGCTGGAATAATAATAAATTTTAAGGAATGGATGGAGGAACAGGAACCTGTAAAGAAAACTGCAAACAAATAGATATCTGAAAGCTAGGAATTGCAACTTGAAGAAAGAAATGACTAAATGCTAAAATACAGACTGAAAACGGTTTTCAGTAAAAAGATAAACAGTGCTTACTTTGATGTGAACAATCAAAGAAATAACCTTGAAGGAGGCAGATTTTAAAAGGTTGAGGAGAAAACACAAATGAGAAGGTAAAAAGAGTCTTCTTTGAAGAGTCTTAGGTATTAAGGAAAGGAAATAATAAAGTGATATTTGCAGAAAGTGAAGAGTTGGTGACATTTTTTTAGTGGGGGGGGTGGGTACCTGGGATTGAATGCAGGGGCACTCAGCCACTGAGCCACATCCCAAGTCTTATTTAGTATTTTATTTAGAGACAGGGTCTCACTGAGTTGCTTAGTGCTTTGTTGTTGCTGAGGCTGGCTTTGAACTCATGATCCTCCTGCCTCAGCCTCCCAAATCACTGGGATTATAGGCATGTGCCGCTGTGCCCACTGAGTTGGTGACTTTTAGTGAAGAGAGAAACACTCAAGCATATTTATATGATGAGGGCTCTGGTCATATAAACTTTGATTGCCATGCCTGTTATTTATAATATATCCATTTTATAATAAAATAATAAGGAATATAACTTTTTTAGCCACTTATAATCCACCTGCCCCTTTGAAAGTGCTCACATGTTCACTTGCCTTTACGTAACAAGATAGAGCATCATTTTCCCACCTAACATAAATATTTTTAATGTTGTATATTGGTGCCATGCTTATTTTTTAACATTATACAATATATTTCAAACTGTGTACTCTAAATGATGAATTTTTAGTATTGGACCTCTAGGTTGTTTCCAACTCTTTATATAACTGTAAATAATACCACGATTAATTGCACAAACTAGCCCCAAAACAAAAACAGAGAGGCTTCCCATTAGAGATGTTTTCTGGAAGTTTTTCAAAGCCAGCATTCTTCATGCTACAGGCCTCTGAACTGACTTCAAGAAAAAAAAATCATGAAGAAATTTCTGGTGTGTCCTTTTTTTTTTTTTTTTAATTCTTTTATTATTCCAAGCATCAAAAGCCTGGCAGGTAAATAGTTCACATAAACAGAAAGCCATAATTGAGTGTTTAGATTGATGTTAAGCTTTCTGTGAACCCATTCAGAGTTGATGTCTTTCTACCAATATCCTGGAGGACATGAAATATAGCAGAGATATCTTCTTTCCTTTCTTGTCTCTCTTCTCCTTCCATTTTCCACTCCCCACCCCCCGGCTTCCCTCCCTTTCTTCCTTGTTTTCAGAAGTTGCTATTCTCAATGCCCCCCTTGCTATAGCACTCCAAGTAAAATAATCTATTCTCCCTTGGAGGGCCAAGTACACAGACTGAAAATATTTTCCCCTGGGGTTTATAGAAGTTGTTGCAAATATGCTAAACATTAGGTTTGCCAAATCCTTCCTAAGAATCACTATCACATTTCCGGTAAGACAATTGTTAAAAGGCAAAGTTCACACAGCTTTTGCAGCGGTTAGCTGAAGTTCAACATGCTTAAAAGAGAGCTTATCATCCTTTCCTTACTACCTCCCCTGTGAGCTCACCTCTCTTTCTGTGTGTGTGTGTGCGTGTGTGTGTGTGCATGTTTGTTACCTACAACTGAGCCACACAGCCCAGTCCTTTTGCAGATTTCTAATTTGAGACAGGATTTCACTAAGTTGCTGAGACTAGTCTGGAACTCAGATCCTCGAGTCTCAGCCTTCCAAATTGCTGAGATTACAGATTTGCACCACTACATTCCACTCACCTCTCCCTGCTATGAGACCACCTGCAGCAGTTTGAATATGGTTTGACCCCACCAAAGTTCATGGTCAGGCTTGATCCTCAGCTCAGCAGTATTGGGAGGTGGGTTCTACCGGGAGGTGTTGGAGTCTTTGAATAGATTAATGCTTTTCTCACATGAGTGAGTTTTCATTCCCTTGGGACTGGATTAGTGGGTGGTTATAAAGCAAGTCCTCTTTTGTCACTTCCACCTGCATCTGCTTCCCTCTACTTTCCATCATGCATTGAAGCAAGATAGAACCTTTACCAGAAGCTGAGAAGATGACAGCAACATGGGTTTGGATATCTCAGCCTGCAGAACTGTGAGTCAAAATAAACCTCTTTACTTTATAAATGATCCAGTCTTAGGTATTCTGTTACAGCAACAAAAAAATGGATCAAAACACCAGCCTTTGTTATCTGTTTCAAATGTTGAATATGTCCTCTTATCTCCCAGGGCTTGTGTGAGTGTGATAGTTACCTACAACAACACAAGGAAAGGGCTAGAGATATTGCTCACTGGTAGAGAGCTTGCCTAGCCTGATCAAAATCTTGGTTTCAATCCCTATTATTGCAGAGGAGGAAAAAAGCAGCCAGGCATGGTGGCACACCACACCTATAATCACAGTGACTTTGGAGACTAAGGCAGGAGAATCTCAATCAAGGACAGCCCCAGCAACTAAGCAGGACTTAAAAAATAAAACAGAATGGGCATGTAGCTCACTGGTAGAGTACCCCTGGGTTCAAACCCTAATGCTGCTCCCTCCCCCACAAAAAAAAAATAGGGACCACACATCTTGAAGGAAATACAGGGCACTTAGAAGCTTTGGCCATAGGCTCAAATATCAAATAAAGTATGAGCTCTGTGATTTAGGACAAGTTATACTTAAGTGGTTGTTCTTGTTATCTATAAAACAGGATGTTTATAAGAAATTAGATGAAACATGGCATCTTAAAGGGCTTATCACATCACCTGGCACAGTGAGAATTTGGAAAATGGCAGTTATTACTATTACCTGCAAAGACAGGACTGGTGCAAATATGCAGTATAATTTGTCAGGTGGAGTCTTCCTGGGTGTAGATGCCACAGTGAGGAGACAGCAGCAAGCTTCGAAGGAAGGGACCTTGGGAAGGCAATGTGGCTGGGAGGAGTACAGGGAGAGGGAACCCAGACACTGCACAAGAGAAGAAGTCCTAAGGCAGGCAGTAGGGGTCAGAAAGGTTTTCCCCGTTTGTAGGAGGAACTTGGCGGGGGGTTTACCTGTCAGTCTTGTCTCCAGAAATGATGACAGCAGGATGACATCCTAATCTCAGAGAAACAGAGAGGAGCTGGAACTGAGAAAGCAAATAGAGAGCTCAGCTTCCAAGCAGGGTCTGAGTTTGAATGGGATTAGAGTGGAGGTTGACTCACCTCACTGGTACAGCTCCCTGAATCCCACCTGCTAGGCCTTTTCAATGGCTCCTCTCTATCTATAACTGAAAGAAAACTAACAAATCTGCATTTTCAGGTGACTACTGGTTGAGAGAAAAATGATCTGTATATACATAAATTTACTGCACTTGGGCTCATAAGTTTCCATGAGTCTGCTGACATTCTATGCAAAACGTAGGAGAAGCAAGTGCATTTTTCTTGGGGAAGAATCTATAGTTTTCATCAGTCTCAAAAGGGCCCATGACAGCAGGAGCATAGGATCAATGGCTTAAACAAATGTTCTTTTTAAATAAAAATATTACAATCTTATTTCTTGTTCTTATCTTGATCAGAGTTTTGTTGAGCTGAATAGTGTGCTCATCTTCTATAAAAGAATTTTCTCTCATACACAGGCCTCTAATTATCCCTATTCCTTCCCATTTGCTTCCTCCACTAGTTTTTTCATTTTTTGAGGATTCATTGTAATTTCTGGTTCATTAATGAGTCCCATTATTATAAACCATAGCTTCGCATTTAAAAAATGTTATGTCTTAGAACCATGTCAGTGGATTCCTATTGGGTGGAGGCTATTGCAGAATGGGCTCGGGTGTCATCTTGAAACCAAGGGATGCAGGATGAACTTGTGTCTTCTTTCTTTGCTTTTACCTTCCCCACCCCCTTGGACTTACATGGCTTTGCTACCTTTGAGTTTTCAAAGTTCAGTTCAAATTCCATAATCTTCTTTGGAAACCTCTAGGATAACTTTTAAGCCTCAAATTTCTCTCTGTTCTCCAAAGCCCATAACATTTATTGATTCTGGGAAAGAGTGCAAGGGAGTTAACATGCTAGAAACCAAACGTTTTTCCACCTCGGTATTATTGCTATTTTGGTTAGATAATTCTTCATGTGGAGAACTATCCTGTACACTGTAGAATGCTTAGCTGTGTACCTGCCCTTGTTACTGTAAGCTCAGTCCTTGTCCCCAATGCCAATTTAATAATGAGGGCACGGTTATGAGAAAAAAGAAAAAAGATTTATTGCTTTGCTAGCAAAGGAGAAACACAGGAGACTCCTGTCCCAAAGGATGTGACTCTCTCCATCAGGGACAGGGTTTTAAAGGAACTCTTCAAGAGTTACCTTCCAGGTGTGATCTGGTAAGGGTTCCCAGGGCACCCTGTTGGCTTGTTAGGATTCACTTGTTAATTTGGGAGATATTCACTTCCCAGATCCTCAGCAGGCATCTCCCTCTAATAGTGGGTATGTTCAAGGGCAATTAACTAGGGGAAGAAAAGAAAACACTGTCTTTCAAATCTTGTTAGGGAAGGAGACAGGGGAGAAGAGAGAGAGGAAAAAAAAAATGTTCTTTTAAAAATTAAGCCTTAGAGCAATGAGGGCTATATTCAGAAGATGAAGAGACTACTAGATGGGGTCTCTACTGCCTAGATGTGGTATCACATTTCCCTCTCCCTAAGTGTGACAACCCCAAACGTCTGTGACCAAAAAGCCCCTGAGGAATAAAACTGCCCCTAGATGAGAACCACTGTTCAGGAGTGAACTCCATGTATCAAGTAATATGTGAGAATCTGTACAGAATTTACTTCATGGTCACAACCTATTTTCCTACCATTATTTTGCTTCAATTCAGTTTATTCATTATTTTTTTAGCTTATTTCACATTCATCTCTACAGTTGTAGAGCACTTTAAACCTGTTTTTAAAAGGAGGTGTATTATACATAAACACTAATTGCTTCTTTAACTCTGCTAAAGCCAGCTATTAGCATTGCCTTTTAATAGACAAGGACACTCACAACTAGAACTCTTTCTTCAATAACCGAACAAAGCTCAAATAACAAACACTGGAGGAGCAAAGACTCACAATAAGGACTAATTACAAAGCCCATAATATTTTGTTTTCATGGCACAATGCTATCTTGTTTATATTTTTTTCCACAGACTCATCCTTTGGACTCAATTGAATTTTAGCCTGCAGAGCTAGGATTGTGTCTGCTTCTATTGGGAATAGTGTCCCTTGCTTATGATGGCACAGGAATAGTCAACCTAAAAGGAAAACAGGGCTTTTATTTTAGCTTTCCAGAAACCCTGTAAGAGGGAATAGGGGTATAAAAATCTCATACTGAAAGCGTTCATTTTCTATCACTTATCTTAAACTACACTGAAACTATTCAATGCTTTTGAAGGTTCAGAAAATAAATAATCTCAATGATTACTTTAATGCACAGCCTTAGTTTCCTGGCATTTCCCTCATCTCCTCAGGGGAAGGCTGTTTCTCCAACTTATTTCTTTTCAATTGATTGTTGGGATTTCAATCTCTTTAGACCTTTTGTATTAGAGAAAGGAATAGGTCTGCTACTGTTTCTCAATTTGGAATCTGAAGTTTATCACACTCTTTTCCCATTTACCTACATATAAAATTGAATTTCAAAAAAACAAATTGTCTTTTAGGGCATAAAGTTCAAAAGCAAAGTATTGCATCAGTATCATAGCCTCAAAGTTAGAAAAGGAGAGGTTGAATTTGTTATTTCTACTTACTTTTAAGAGGCTTTGCAAAAAAAAAAAATGGATCTTGATAAATAAAATTCTGAAAAATAATACTGACAAAAGGCTATGTTGTGTTTTCTGAACAGAAGGGAGTTCATCTTCTATGATTTTTGTTTATTGCCATCATGAAGATATAATATGGCATGACCAGTCTGCTGAAGTTTCAATTATTTTATAATCCAGAAAGTTTTTGACAAATGTGCACTTTCAATCAGAATTTCCATTCAGAGAGGACAACATATTACAGCTAATATTTCATTAGGCTCTGTGGCTAACTAACCCACCACCAACATAAAATTTAAGGTTCCTCCACTTTCCATCAGAGCAGAAGATTCTGATATCTCTTTTTTGTTTGTTTGTTTTAGTACCAGGAATTGAACCCAGGAGCCCTTAACCACTGAGCCACACCCTCAGCCCTATTTTGTATTTTATTTAGAGTCAGGGTCTTGCTGACTTGCTTAGGGCCTTACTAAATTGCTGAGGCTGTGTTTGAACTTGCAATCCTGCCTCAGCCTCCTGAGCCTCTGAAATTAGAGGCGTGCCCCACCAACTCCAGCTAGGTTGTACTATCTCTAAAGCTCAATTTCCATCAGGAAGTTCTGATTGCAAAACAGAAGTAAGCCTTTATTTTAGAGTGATAAATATGAACATATTTAGAGGAAAACCATTAACTAGAAGCTTCTAAACAACCACACATAGATTGAGTGCACACAGAGCACCACCACCCCCCCAAAAGCAGAAAAGGATTTCTTTGGGCTGGAAAGGATCTTAGAAATGATTTTATAGAACAAGAAGAGATTGTTTGTCTCATAACATTTAGATTTCTTTCTCCATTTTTTTCTTAATTGGGAGGCAGTAGGTACGGTAGAGAGTTCTGGACAGATTGAGGTTCTAGATTTATCTTTATTAGCTGTAATTTCAGGCACGTTACTTCAAAAACCATAAACAGGCCCAGTTTTTATGGCATAGTTGGACTAGAAAACCTTCTGCACCAATGTTACATGGCCATATTAAACCTGTTTAGAGTATGAGTAGGAAAATCACATTGTTAAAATCTTAGATCAGCCTTAGCCTTGTTTACTTCAATGTTGCAGTAACTCTTCTCTGGTGGGAATTCCTTACCAAAGCTCCTTCACTTTTCAAATTCATTGTTCTCTCCCCACATGCAGCAACAGAAGCAATGCTGGTGGGTATGTATGTGTGTGTGGGGGGTGAAAACCTCTGTACCAAAGGAAGGGGGACCTAAATCAAAAGCTGCTGTCACGTATAACAAATTAGAACGAATTAATTAATTAATTATTTTATTATTTTTTTAAAAAGCATCTCCCTAATTCAAAAATTTTGAAGGTTTCTGTGTGTGGGTTTCCTTAGGTCAGTGTTCCTCTGTGGATTCTTTACTTTGATTAAAAAAAAAAATCTCATAAGCCCTCTCATAGGTCAGAGTAAGGTAGAATTTTATTTATAGAAGACTTCATAACTGCTTCCCTGTAGCAAAAGATTATTGACAATTTGAATTCAGAAAAATAATGAATTGAGTAGTAACTAATATTTACACACTCCCTACGATGTGCCAAGTGGTGTTCTACCTACTTTGCATATATGAATGCATTTGATCCTCAGAGAACTCTGAAGTGGTAACTTGTGTCCCTTAATATCCAACTCCTGTTCAGTTCATGAGTTCAGTGGTTAGAGGTCAGACAGAATTCAGAGAGTGAAGTTGGATGGCCAGGAAAACTGCAGTATCTTAATCTACTTTAGTTCTCCTACTTGGGATGGTGAAAGATCTGAGGTTAAATGACAAGTAATGTCATTTTAAAATGCAAATGTAAATCCATTGGGTTCCCCTGCTGCAAATAAGAAGAGCTGAAAGGAGGGATAATTCACATTAAGTTATCTATCTATACAATTATCTCCATTTTACAGAAGAAGATGGGTTAGGGAAGCTGCCCAAGATTTCAGAATTCTGTCAGAACCAGAAATCTTATGCAAGCACTATGGCCCCCGAGTCAATAAAATGCTCTGCTGTGTCATCAGTGCATCTACTCCTGTAGACTTTCTTTTTTAAAAAATTTCCTGAAGACTTTCTAAGAAAGTCTTTGAGAAGGTTAGCCAGAGGACTTATGCTATTTTTCCCAGAGTTCAATTTTTCATCAAACTCTGATTATATAATCCACTAGCACCAATATAAGCACATTTTAGATAATGAAACTTGCTTTTTATACCAATTAACAGTCTAATGCCATGACTTATGAAACCATGCTATTTCATTTAGAAACTATCTTTAATGAATTCCACCACAAGTGGGCAGAAACAAGGGATCTGTTTTATAGGAAAAGCTGTCTCCCACTGCAAAATAATCCAGACTGAAATGTAGTATAACTTGAAATCTTTCCTCTCCTGTGATTCTCTTGCAATCTCTGAAAACTCAGGACCCCTTCAAACCATTGCTTGTTCTCAATTAATCATGCTTGTAAGAATTGGTTCCCACAGCTGGTTAGGTTCACACCTATATTTGGCCTCCCGGTATTTTCTATGGTATGTAGAGCTTGATGCCAGCAATGATTTTCCTTATGACCAGAGTCAGGGCCCTCACAAAATCATGCAACAGCACAGGTACTCTGTATCTTCATAAGTTGCTCTGACAAATGTTGGCTAACTGCTGTCCAGTAACCACACAAAAAGGTCATGCTTACATGCTAAACTAAATCTTGTCTGTTAAGCTGATATGTAGTATCTTTATAAATTTTAGTGAAAAATAAATTCATACTTTGACTTCAAAATCTGTTTAAACTTTTATATAGCAAAAGCTTAACATAGGACCAAAATTACATTCATTCAATACTAATAGTAACAAAGAAAACTATCTTGTTGGAGGTCTTCTGGTTGATAAGGTATGGGCTATTCCTGTCAATCAATGTCTGCATATGTGGTTGGTGCTAGAAGGCTTCCCCCGCAAAAAAAAACACCTTAAACATGATACATACTCCTAGGGACCCATTTCAATTCAAAGGTAGTAAAAATGTCACTTGAATAAATTCACACACACACACACACACACACACACACAAAATCAGGTTTAAGACAAAACTGAGACAATGTCAAGGAGGAATTTTTCAAGCATGCATATTCTTGGTAATTCCATATCCTTGGTAATTATACATATTCTGGTAAAAAGTGCTCTAAGGTGCTCCAGGATAACCACATCTAGTTTTAATCATAACTCCATCACTTACCAGCTATGTTGCTTGAGATGAGTCACTTGCCCTTTCACTAAGCTGCAGTCTATCTATTTGAAGAGGAGGTCAGATTGTATGATCTTCACTGTCCCTTAGAACTCCTAAAAGCTTCTTTCTGGTTCTGGATTATGTTTTCAAGCTCTGACTACCTAATTTGCCTGTCACATTATATCTTTTTTTAATTTTTATCTTTTTAAATTTATTTTTAATAATAAATACATGATGGTACAGTATATTTTGAAGTATTTACTCAAACATGGAGTATATCATATTCTAATTAGGATCCCAGTCTTGTAGTTGTACATGGAAAAGTTAAGTCAGATTCATTCCACCATCTTTCTTATTCCTGTACCCCACTCCCTTCCCTTCATTCCCCTTTGTATAATCTGTTAAACTTCTATTTCCCCCTCCCACAGCCCTTGTGTGTTAGCATCCTTATATCAAAGAGAGAACATTTGATCTTTGTTTTTTGGGGATTGGCTTATTTCATGAAATTAGCATGATAGTATCCAGATCCATCCATTTTCCAGCAAATGTCATAAAAGCATTCTTTTTTCCATTGTATGTATATGCCACATTTTTTTTTTTTTATCCATTCATCTGTTTAAGGACACCTATATTGGTTCCATAGCTTATCTATTGTGAATTGAGCTGCAATAAACAGTGATGTGGCTGTATCTCTATGGTATGCTGTTTTTGAGTTCTTTGGGTATAAACCAAGGAGTGGAATTACTGGGTCAAATGATGGTTCCATTCCAAGTTTTTCTGAGGAATTTCCATACTGCTTTCCAGAGTGGTTACACCAATTTGTAGTCCCAACAGCAATATATGAGTGTACACTTTTCCTTCTCTATGCTAAGTAAACACCTACTGGATCATGTGAGCTGTCACATTATTTCTAATAGCTGTCGAATGTTTACTTAGCATAGAGGTTTCATGCCATTGTAAAATATCCCTTGGAGGCCTCAAAGAGTCATCCATATCTGAACTTCTAATATTACACTCATTCAGCTGGGCTCAGTGGCACATGCCTGTAATCCCAGTGGCTCTGAGGGGAAAATGAGACAGAAGGATTGTAAGCTCAAAGCCAGCCTCAGCCAATGTGAGGCGCTAAGCAACTTAGGGAGACCTGTCTCTAAATACAATACAAAATAGGGCTAGAGATGTGGCTCAGTAGTTGAGTGTCCTTGAGTTCCATCCCCAGTACCAAAAAAAAAAAAAAAAAAAAAAAAAAAAAAAATTCAGGGATGATCTTTGGGTTCATTAGGCATTAACTGAATATATCCCTTGTCATAAAGGTTCAAAGATTTTTTTCCTAATTGAAATACTCTCAAATTGTTTCCTTCCAGAAGATGTACTTCTGTAGAAGACATAAGTGAATCTAGCTGAAGAAATCAATGGCAAAAATTCTCTTAAACACACACAGACATTCTATAAAACACATCATGTGAACAATTACAAAAAACTGTAAACAATTTTAATAATCATTGCCGAATTTTCTTGTGATTTGTACAATTTAAAAATTGATATACTTTCACATCAATTTTTTAAAATATAACATTTGCTTGAATCAGAAATCATGAACAAAACCCATTACTTGACAGCTTAACCATCACTAACAAAAACGTTATTTAACTGAGTACTTCGAAAAAAGCAGGTCAGGGATTGGCAGGAAGATACATAAAAATTAAGGGTGGTTTTGATTTTAAAGGCAAAAATCTTCATAGAAATTTTTTGGGACTTATAAGTTTCTGCAATTGCTATTGTAAAAGTCTCAAGTATGTGAATCACTCAACTCCTTTTACCACTGGTAGGGACCCGTTTGAAACAGTGGGAGGTACACTCTACCATTTAGGAATCGGTGTGGCTGCCATTGCTATGCTTTCAATCGCACACTCGTCAGTTCCTCTGCGGATCCTGAAGTAGCCACTCTCACCCCAGTTAGTGCCCCAGCTATTTTTCACAATCCAGTAATCTATCCCAGTGGCCAAGTCAGTGCCATAGCCCACGAGCAGGACAGCGTGATTTGTCAACTCAAAGGGGTTAAAAGGGTCTCTCAGCCCAGTGTGGTGATAGATCCCACTGTGGTAGTGCAGGAAATCATCATGCACTTCAAAAGCAACAGCCATGGGCCCCCGATGGACCAGCTCAAGCTTCATCAGGGCTTCATTGCAGCCCCCGTAGAAACCTCCCACATAGTAGTACTCAGAAGAGTAGTAACGAAAGCAGTCCTTCTTCACTGTGCAAGGGGAATCGGTGCCTGTGTAGGGGAAACAGGCCTCTTCCACCAGCCCAAAGTCTTGGGCATACTTTCCAGCGATGAGGTAAGGGAAACCACCTTCACAGCCTGAGGATGAATACATGGATGGCTTATTAGAAAAGGGCACAGTAGATATGGTGACTTCATATATGCTTCTTCTCTGCTCTGTTATTCTTCATGTATGTTTCTTCTTTTCTTATCCTTCATTCATGCTCTTAACTTACATGTC
Source organism: Marmota monax (assembly GCF_021218885.2). Lineage (NCBI taxonomy): Eukaryota > Metazoa > Chordata > Mammalia > Rodentia > Sciuridae > Marmota > Marmota monax. Next base: position 2,241,822 of record NW_026695236.1, on the reverse strand, counting down.
ACTTCATGCATCCTCCTGTTTTGCCTTCTACCTGACTATCCTTTCACCCACCAACTTAATAGATGCTAATTTAGCACCATCATGGAAGGTAACTATAGCACAGTGGTTAAGTGGGAAGCCTCTGAAGCCTGTGTATATAAACATATAAGCCTATGTATATACCTACGTAGGTATAAACACAAAGCTATGTGAAGAATTTAATTTCTCTGACCCACTGTAAAATATGAATGTTAATAGTACCAAGGATTAAGTTAATTACTTTATGCAAATACAACAAAAGTCAGTGATCACTGTCTCTGCTAAAGAGCTAGATATACACACCTTGGCTCCTCCACAGGTAAGTATTCCCTGGAAACCTCCTGTCAAGGACTTCTCCCACATTCCTCTGATTACTGGCTATGAAACACACCCATAACCCTATACCTTTTCATCAACATTCTTCTCATCATTATAATTATTTAATTTCTATTTCTCTCACTTAATTGTAAGCTTCATGTGGGTAAAGACTGCCTTTATATATCACAGCCCACAGGGCATGACAGCCACAGTGTTGGTATTTAGTAATTAATTCAGAAAGAATGAAAGGCTCACTGACAAGTAATCATTCACCAGCAGTTCCAGTGGAACTGGAAACAGGGAAACCCCAGTATGGGGCTGACAGAGGAAAACTTTGAAATGGTAACCGTTTTCTCAGAATCAGTTGCAGCTGGGTTTCTTATACATTATATGTGTCCTGTTCTGGAAGCCTAAGTACTAAATTTAAAAATTCTCTTAGAATGAAACCAGTATTCATAGGTTTTAGTAGGAATTAAGTTTTGGAATGAGACCATGTTTGGAACCCAAACTTCAATGTTTCAAAGCTGTGTGACCCTCACAATATTATAAAACTTCTTTGTGCCTGTCCCCTATCTAGAAATAGGAACTATTCCTGCTTGTTCTCATGGTTTAGAGCACAGTTAGATTCTGTATATAAGAGGCAGTGCTCACTCAATATATAGTAACTGTTGACATTTTGCTGCACAGTGCAGTAAATTCCATGAGAAACCATCTACTTGTGCAAGGCAAAATTTGTTCTGGGGTTCTGTGATACTCTATTACACCATCCTTTTGCCTTTGTCAGCAATGGCCAACTGCAAATAGGTAAGGAACTCATAAAATAGTGCCTGAAATACAACACTTACCTTGGGCATACTGGCTACAAGATACGACTTCCTGAGGACTCAAGATTGGGGTCTGAGAATTGTTGGTTAGTATACGGATTCTTGCTTCTAACATACCCATAGAAGCAAATGAATAGCAGCTTCCACAAGATCCTGGAAATGGAAAAGAAATGTGTGTAAAATCCAAGAGACATGTGAAGCATCACAAAGAATCATACAAAAATTGGACTGGGTAAGATTCACTAATATAGTATTTATATTGAATGTTGTTACTGCTCCTAAGAGTCAGTACAATATAGAAGAGTAATCAACAAATATCACATCTGAGATGCATTTGACAGCATTCCTGATAATGAAGAAAGAATTTATGTCCACAACATTCTAAGCCATCAGGCTGAGAGAGAACTGTGGAGGGTTACATGTGAGCTAAGCTTTTAAATATCTCAAATGAAGTGTAATATTTATGCTCCCCTCAAAACTCTTGTTGATGAGATGGGGCTTTTGAAAGTTAATAGGTCATGAAACAGTCCTCATGAATGGGATTAGTGCCCTTTATAAAAGAGACCAACAGAGATAGCTTATCCCTTCTACTACATGAGGTTACAGAAAAGGAAGGCAGTCTAGAGGCAGCAGGTGGGCCCTCCCCAGATACCCAATCTGTGGCACTTACATCCTGGACTTCCCACCCTGGAGAACTGTGAAAAATGATTTTCTGTTGTTTGTAAACTCAATGATACTTTGTTACAGCAACCTGAATAGACTACAAAAAGCAGCACTTTCCAAAGTATGTTGGATTCTAAGAATGACACCAGTGTGTGTGTGTGTGTGTGTGTGTGTGTGTGTGTGTGTGTTGTAGAGAGCTTGATTTAACCTGAGTGGAGGAGAGAGAATACAAAAGCCCAAGAAGAGTGCCTATTCTGCTGCATAAGGTAAGCACTGAGAAGGTGAAGTATAACTGCTATTTCAAGAAAAGGGAAAATGTTTTATTATAAGGGAACTTATATGAGCAATATTTCCTATGTTGCTCCAAACTATGTGAGTAAAAAAAATAAATACCTATAAGAAAATATAGCATATATACAAAAAAATGGGACTTTTTACTTGTTACATTTTTTAAAGAAATGAGCACACTTCTATCATGTGGCCTCTTTCACATCTGCCACTGACACAAAATCAACATAGTGATATGCTTGACCCAAATCCAAGATAAATCCAGATCTACACAAGTGGCATGTTATTTCATTTATTAATATATTAGTTTAACCAAATTATCTGAATGATTTAAATGGTGAGCATTACCTTATGAATATAAAATGAGATTTATGAACAATTATATAATTCAAATCATCTACATAAAGATAAGTCTCTTCAGTAAATCTGAATTTAGTAATTGCTTCTTTAGGGAGGAACGTATTGAAGAGTATTATACATTCAAATGTTTCCAGAGCCCCCGTTTTTCCTTTCTTGAAGCAATGATTACATCCCTCCTAGAGGCAAGGGAAACCAGGACACCACTCAGCCTCTAATATTCTAACTCTACTGGAGATATTTACACTGTTTTCCTCAAAGTAAACCATGCATTTTCTTAAGTGGCCACAGGAAATGTTTTCTTTTTCTTGGTTCCAATGAAGGAACTTGATTCATGTTTGTAGAAAGAATGAGTTTAGGATAAACATGGAGAGATATATTTATAGCCAAGAAATAAAGTGATATAGGGAAGTAGTCAAACTTTACTTACTTCTAAGCTATGAGAGAGGCAGAGTCCTGGCTTCTAATGTGAACCTCCTTTAAATAGTCCATGGTACTCCAGGGTCCTGGACCCAGTCCTATTAGCTACTATCATTTCTGATGTTTCCCAAAATTATTCTCCTAAAAAATGTCAGATTTATTTTTATTATATACTTTTCTTACTGTTGATGATCTTTAAATTATGAATGTTAGAAGAGAAACACTTGTAAATGGGACTTGGAATTCCCCTACTGTACAAATGACTCACTTGATAATGTGTAAATGAGGCCCCCAAAGAAGCCAGGACCTGTTCAAGAACACACAGCTAACACAGGTGCTAAAGCCTTATGGTCCCCTAATGCAGGATTAGGGTCCCTTTCAGCTTGTAAACCTGTATGTACCTTAAAGCACTTTGAAATTCCTTTCCTTGTCACTAAATAGCCAATAAAAACCGAAATTAAACACTTTTTTTTTGTTATTAAAACCAGCCAGATAGTACTATCCTTACAATGCCTCTTTCAAATGATAGGATGTCAAAGTACTAGATGGGTAAAATACAGACAAAATCAGTGAGACATCAAAGGCTTACAAGAAAAAACACATCCCAAGAGAGTCTAGAAATGGTCCCATTAGGGCCATCTACCTTCCTCAGTGCACATCAGCCATGAAAATAATCTCTCATTATGTGACATCAGGTATTATGGCAGGGACAGGCTGCAAGTCTCTCTAGGATGAGAGTGGAATCAAGGGCTTAGGTGTGCCCTGTTAACAGAGCAATCACCTCCCTCAAGCTCGTGCCTTTCCCAGAAGAACAACAGCTGCCAAGGTAATTGGTGCCTGGCTTCAAAAGGCAAGGCTTAAGCCAGGCGCGGTGGTGCATGCCTATAATCCCAGTGGCTCGGGAGGCTGAGACAGGAGGATCCTGAGTTCAAAGCCTGCCTCAGCAAGGGTGAGGTCCTAAGCAACTCAGTGAGACCCTGTCTCTAAATAAAAATACAGAATAGGGCTGGGGATGTGGCTCAGTGGTGGAGTGCCCCTAAATTCAATCCTCGGTACCCCCCCCCCCCAAAAAAAAAACAGGCAAGGCTAGTCTAGATTCTACAAGAAACATTCTATCTTAAGACTCCAGGCAATGACAAATAAGAAGTGGCTTTAACTCAGTCAGAGCTGTGCAATGATTTTATTTCCATAATCACAAGGAGATAATGGGTTTTTCATATGGTATGTATTCTAATAGTGGAGAACACACTGAACCAGGAGGAAAAAGTGAGGATTCTTTCTTTTTAATTCTGGTAATAGGAATTGAACTAGGGGGCGGGGGGGGGGTACTCAGTACTCAACCACTGAGTCACATCCCCTGCTCTATTTTTTATTTTATTTAGAGACAGGGTCTCACTGACTTGCTTAGTGCCTCACACTTGCTGAGGCTGGCTTTGAACTCTTGATTCTCCCATCTCAGCCTCCCAAACTGCTGGGATTACAGGCATGCACCACCGTGTCTGGCTTTTTTTTGTGTGTGTGTGTGTGTGTGTGTGTGTGTGTGTGTGGTGCTGGGCATATGAACCCAGGGCCTTATATACCAACTGAGCTATATCCCCAGCCCAAGGATTCTTTTTTCCCCTCCTCTTTTGCTTTGCCACTCATTAGCCATGTGATGCAGGGCAAGTCACCTGATCCTACAGCAATTTCTTTTTATCTTCTACCTAAGATGGATCAGGTAGTTAAGGCAGTTTAAGGTCCTGGCTATCCTATTCTAATAAACAGTCCTTAAAACTGGGACTTAAAGGACATGATTTTAAACATAAGGAAAATTGATGTGGCCAATGTGAGTCATACCTCTTCTCTCTTGATGACACAATAATAAGTAAATGCAGCACAGCTGTAAGAACAAAGGAAGTCCATCTTGCCCAACTTCTTTAACTTCCCTTCACTCTCATGCCTAAAGTGAATTTAGTTATAAAGTTTGTTTTGTTGTATGTTTTAAAGTAAGGATGGAACCCAGGGTGCTTCTACCACAGCTACATCCCCAGTCCCCTACTTTTTTTTTTTTTTTTTGAGATAGGGTCTCCCTAATTGCTTAGAGTTTCACTAAATTGCTGGGGCTGTCCTGGAACTTGCAATACACCTCCCTCAGACTCCTGAGTCACTGGCATTACAGATGTTATGTTATGGTGCCCAGCCAGAAATGACTTTTTCTAAAAGATGTCTTCAAGTATAAAGGTAAAACCTTATTTGTCTTTCATCTTGATTTACTCTCCAAGTAGATAAAAGTTGTGAATTCCCCTACTGTAGCTAATCCAGAATTTTGGGTTATTTCAAACACAGAAATTGTTAAAATTAGTGGAAACTTAATGAAGAACTTTTAAAGACATTATTTCCTCAAGTACTCTATGTACTAGTACAGATAAGGAATCAATTCAAAAGCAATTAATCAAAGTTCTTTGTTTTAAAATTGCTGATTGTAGAAATCATATTTATAACACTCAAGGAATAGGGAGCACTGGAGACAATGACAGTTTGTCCAAATTACAAGAAAACCACCATCCAAGAATTTGCTTTTAGAAAGTCAAATTTCTTTCCCAAATTTATTCCTATTATTACTTATCAATCATATTTTTGAGGATGAGAGGGAAATTAAACTTTTCCTTCAAGCGTCTCCTATTCTCCCACTGAATTTTATAAATACTTCATTAAAGCAGTTATCACATTTTACCTTAAAGAGTTTTGCTTGCAAATCTTGCTGAACTGTAAGTCTCTAGGATAAGAGCTATGCCATATTAGTCTTTTTTTTCCGTATTAGTCTTTATGCCCTCTGCCATTATAAAAACTTCCTAACATACATTAAATGTTTTTTTCTATAAACAATAACAGATGCAATAATGTGCTACTGGTAGCTTACATTATGGAGAGCTAACCATGTCCTAGGTTCTCAATAATCCAGTCAAAACATGATATGCAATAAATTACTTGCTTACTTCATTACAATAGGCATATAGAGGATTTGTTTGGTCATGGGGTAAATTTTAATTCTCTCAATATCGACCTTTTATTTTTACCTTTCATTCCTTTATCAATTATCTTCAAATTTCCTCATTTCCAATCCCACCTTTTCAAAGTTCTCTCCAGGAAACAGAGAAGGTAGAGAAGAAAAGATTTCAAGATCTATACTTTCCCTAGAGTTGGTGAGTCTTGGTGCCCACTGGCTGCTATCAGACCTGCTGAAAGCTGTATACACTCAGAATGAAACAGAGGGCTCCTGAACTTCCTCATGCTGAGGACAGATGCCAGGAAAGCTGAACCTTTTTGAGATGACACTCAAAAAGTTTTCTATTTTAGAACACTGAAGATTTTTAGATTAGGCATGTGCAAATTGTATGACACAAAAGATTCTCCAAATAACTGTTGGGTAAAACTTAGGTTAACAGATAAATTGCTACCAAGTGAAGGTAAAGAGTTTACTAAATCAACTCATTGTATCAAATTTCTGGAAATAATTGATAGAATTCAATTACAGTGATACTTTTGACAATCCTGAGTTCTGCTTCCAGGCTTTGATTCAGGAAACTGGGTTTGTACTTACCATCAGATACATATTCTGATATAAAAAATGAATTAAGGTTTCTTAAATAGGTCAAAAAACCTTCCAGAATAAAATTCTGAAATGCCATTTTCTTGGCTCATACAGTAATTAAAGTCTAAATGATAGGGGATTGAAAAGACAGCTGACAAAGGATGACAGCAACCCCATGCATATAAGGAAGACCAATTTTAATTGTATATGATTCTTCATTTCTACAGCAGACTTTCCTACTCACAGGACAAACGAGTTGGATTACATATCACTCTAGTCATTGCTATTTACTTGGAACAATATGAGAAAGATACTGAAGAAATGTTGACCTCAGTTACAAAGATTACCTATGACCAAAATCTGCCATGGATACAAATGAAAAGAGTGAGAATTCATAGGCCACATTTTTAAACATTTCTTTACTAAAACAGATCACATTCTTTCCACCTCTATACAACCAAAACCTTAAGAGTCTGATATATAGCAAATGTTCAAAGAATAGTTCAGAATAAATTAATGAAAACTCAGTTTTTGTTATTTTTTTTTTTTACCTTGGTTTCGAACAGGGCTAACAAAATTGATACCACGAACATTTCTCCAGTCCCAAGATGCTGGCAAATTTAAAATCTTTTGCTGTATTTCAACAGTCAGTGGGGCAGGTTTTGGCCTAAGATGAAAAGATATGCGTGACATCAACATACAGTTTTTCCTTTGAGGATGATTTTCTAAACTCTAATTCCATGATTTCAACTATTAATCTAGCTAGGATCTAGCTTCAGATCCAAAAAGCAATTGTCTCATGAGTGTTTCAGTGTATCTATTGCACAATGTGCCAATTATACAACTCAGTTTCATAAGTAGCTTTCAATAAACATTTCTTTTTCAGGATCCAGTTACTCTCTCTTGTGAAATGATACCGGTTTCATATATCACTGCAATGCTATTTTTAGTACACCTAAAAAGCTGTGTTCTCATTCTCACTTCGGACAGTTTGACCAAGAAAGGAGATATAAGAAATTGAAGATGGCATACAAAGAGAGGTAGAAATAAAGACAGGACTAACTGTTTTTGACTCAGGAGATAGTGGTGTTACTAGTGGCATGGCTGTGAAAGAAGTTATCCAAGAAGGAAAAAGTCAAAGTATAGACAGTCTAGCTGTACAAGTGACAGATAAAACTGTTTTCTCATTATAGAACTATACATTATATGATATAGTTGGAAAGTCAGACATGCAAATGAAAGCTTCCTGGGCCTCTGAATGAAAAGATATTTTTCTGGAAATGAGAAAATTATTCTACAAGCATCTCTATATTAGAGATTTAAGACAGATATACCCACTCATTCATATAAGCTCACATGCATGCACATGCGTTCTCTCTCTCTCTCTCTCTCTCTCTCTCTCACACACACACACACACACACACACACACACACAGCTGTAGCTCCAGACACAGACTTTCTGGAGTTTCTAAGTCAGCCAAATGCCATCATTGTTCCATGTCTTTGGGTTGTTGCTCCTTTTATTTAAAATCCCTGTTGAACACCACTTAAAACTCCTCTTAGAGTCTTCCTGTAACTTCTAAGTTTAAAAACTACTCAGCTCCCACCCACCAAAGTCCAAGGAAAATTCACTCTCTTCCCTCTATGTTTCTTCAACTCTTTTGTTAGGGCATTATTTTTGCACAGTAGTAACATTCATTTTTCTATTACTGTAAACCATTTGAATTTCTTATGTAATATGGTATTGTCATACCACTGTGTAATAACTTTTCAGCAACTGGTTTTTAGTAGGTCTACTTTAGTCAATGGCAAAGGCCCCTTCTGGACTACTTCATAGTCTCTGCACTTATTCCCCAGAGGTTCCCTCTCCACTCAGAGATGACATAGTACAAAACTGAAGTGAGATGGAACAAAGAAGAAAATACTAATAAATAATTTGAAAAGTCATAATAACCTTGACAATTTTATGGACCAGACAGAATATTCTATACAGAAATGTTAATTAATTAGTCATTAAAATATTTTCTTAGCCAGGAGATTAGTTGAAGGTCTATATGTTATGGAAATGAACATGAGGCGGTCTTAGGCAACATGGAAGACAATATTAAAAGACATGAAGCATACAGAAATTATTATAATGAGTATAATAAAGTTATAGTTAATGTTGTAAATGCCCCAGAAATAACCAAGATATATATAAAAAGCTTTGTAGTAGAATTTTACATACATGATGGGAGAAAACAAACCTGGGATATTTGATTTGAGATTTAGGAATAAAAATAGGGTGCACAGTGGTGCATGCCTGTAATCCCAGCAGCTCAGGAGGCTGAGGCAAGAGGATCACAAGTTCAAAGTCAGCCTCAGCAAATTAGGGAGGCACTGAGCAACTCGGCAAAACCCTGTCTCTAATAAAATATGAAAAAGGGCTGGGGAGTAGCTTAGTGGTTAAGCACCCCTGGGTTCAATCCCCAGTGCCAAACAATAGGGCACAAACAAATTTTGAAAGGAAATAAATTGTTTTGCGATTTTTTTTTCGGGCTTTTTATTTTATTTACTGGATTTGTGGTTGTATCCTTTACCAACACAAGAACAAGCAGAAGATAAATATACCCAAATGTCAAGGCAACACACTGTGGAGGTATGTATTCTAAAATTCCTGTTTATACATAGGAATGCTTGTGCCTGTGTTTTCTAGTTTTCCTACTTTTACCAGCTTATCTGGCACACTAAATTTGTCGATGAATCAAAAAATAAATCAGAAAAAAACCCAAAATAGTTATATTAGAATCTGTTATTATATGTGCTCCTTTCTTAATATAATTACCCGATATCTAAGATCTTGTCAAGTTCATAATGTTCAAGGACTAAATAGAAGTGAGTTCAATAATTTCTATTTCACTTGGTTATATTAAATTAAAAATTCATGGGGAGAATTACCATATTAAAATTATGGGTCTAGAAATAAGTCCTCTTGGAATTAAGACTGAGTGAGCATCACTCAAACAATCTTTGATGCAGGTAAGATTTGATGATTTTTGGTAGAATAAGACAGTCTGTAAAAAAAAACAAAAAAACACCAGGGGTGTTCATGTGGAGGCCAGGATAAAGATGTGGGTACTCTGTCAATACAGCAGAGTCAGTCCTGGAGAGTGGCTACCTACTTGTGGCCATTGGCTAAAGTGGGTGGTACCCAAAATGATAAAATTAGGAATCATTCTAAGCAGGAAATGTGTCCTTCTAAATCTTATATGTGAATCACTTAGCTTTAAGTGAATATAAGTTTGGAGGTACTTAATATATAACATGGTGCTTTAGGATTGAATCAAGAGAAGTTCCAAAGACTGTGAAATTTAGCAGTAAGACTTTGGCAGAGTAGGCAAGGTTCATGAATTCTAGACATATCTCAGCTATTTACTAATATTGTGATAGTAAGTCCTATAATGTTTTTAAACCTGTTTGTTCTTAAACATGAACTAGTAGGATATACTTATTTTTCTTAACTTTCTATGTCAGGGTGAAAATCAAATGACAATTGTATACACACAGATTCTATATGTGAATATATATATATGAAAATATATATATATGAAAATGCTGTCTAAATTGAAAATGCTAATATTATGCTCATTATCCTTATTACTCAATGATTTAAAAGACTTAAGAATATTTAAATTCTCTCCGATTTTATGCAAGAGGTGTCAATCAAATGAAATGTTGTAATCACAAGAATTACCACAACAGAAAAAAATCAAGATGACAAGAGTGGTCAACTTATAGTTACAAAGCAAAAGTTATTATACTTTCAATCCACTCTCACCTATGCCTGTCATCTTTGAGTGATAATGGTTTTAGTTGCTTATGTTACACTTTTTTATTTTTGAGATCCATTTCCCTGAACTGCACCCTATATTGAAGAATTAAAAAGTTCAATCAATACATATAAACTAATTTTCTCAGATATGTAAAAATTAGTAAATAATATGAATAATAACAGAGAAATTTAAGTTTGGCAGTATCATGCAATTTCAAGGCATCTATCTTGGTTCTGTCACAGCTTTACCACTTAGTAGCTGTGACATTAGCAAAGAACTTAACTTCATAAAACTAGTTTATATCTGCTAAATGGCTATAATCTTACCTACCTCAAAGGGTTGTTAAGTAAAGTCAATGTAGTAGTAGTAGTAGTGTGATAATGGCTAACAGTACCTATCTCCAAGTCTGTAAGAAGCAGCTATGGTGATAAAAACTGTCATTGTCATTCATGTCATTAAGAGTCCTAAGTAAGATGTTGACACACTTAATTGAGTATCTGGCACAGAACAAGTATTTAAATGTTAATTTTCATGTCCCATCATTCTATAAGGCAGGGTATTTGTCCATCAATATACTCATACATAGAAAAAAAAAAAAAACAAGAAGTGAAGCTTACTGGGTGAAAATAAAAAGAGGGAAACGGGAGTTCAAGTGGATGCCAAAAAGAGAATTATACACATTTTAAGGACTGTACACACCCAGCTCTTAAGGTTTTGAGTCCAGATTCTTCAGAAATCTGGTAAAAATTCTGGACTCAAAGAGATACTCAAACAAATTTTGTCTGGAATATCAGCAATTTTACAGACACCCTAAGCCTCAGATTAAGAATCTCTCTGATATGTGGATGTTGATCCATAATGGGGATGGGGAGGGAGCATGGGAGGAATGGAGGAACTTTGGATAAGGGAAAGGGGAGGGAGAGGAACGGAGGGGTCATGGGAGTAGGAAAGATGGTGAAATGAAATGGACATCATTACTAATTACATGTATGAAGACAAGAATGGTGTGACTCCATTTTGTGTACAACCAGAGAAATGAAAAATTGTGCTCTATATGTGTACTATGAATTGAAATGCATTCTGCTGTCATGTATAACAAATTAGAATAAATAAATAAATTTAAAACAAAAGAATCTTTGGGGCTGGGGTTGTGGCTCAATGACAGAGCACTTGCCTCACATATGTGAGGCACCACATAAAAATAAATAAAATAAAGATAAGGTGCCCATGTATAACTAAAAAAAAAAAAAATTAAAAAGAATCTTTGAGCAGGGCATGGTGGTTCATGACTATAATCCCAGCAGCTTGAGAGGCTGAGGTAAGAGGATCGAGATTTCAAAGACAGCCTCAGCAAGTTGCTTATCAAGGCCCTAAGCAACTTATCAAGACAAGGTCTCAAAATAAAATATAAAAAGGGCTGGAGATATGGCTAAGTGGTTAAGTACCCCTGGGTTCAATCCCTGGTACAAAAAAAAAAAATTAAAAAGAATCTGAAAGTTTCTATTGTATTACTGCATTATTATAACAGAACTAAGTTTTATACAAAAAGTCTACTAAGAATCTGTCAGCCAGACTGTAATATCTGTTTCAGTATTTCCTATTCATTTGATTCCATCTCCTTATCTTAAACTTTCTGTGGAGATTGAGTAGTAAAAGCAGCCTTCCCTAAAGGTAGCCCTCCTCTGAAACAGAACTGGCTGGATGAACTAGAGAGCTTAACCAAGCAGAATAGTCCTTCAGAAGCACAACATATGACACATGGCAGAGCTGTTGTGTCTGAGGCTCAGAGGCCAGTCTCCCAGGCTCAACTGTTAAAACTCCCACTCTGAAGACTCCTTTGGATTTTTGTTATTAAATACATTTTAACTTCCTGCCTCACATAGACCCAACAGGACTCCGATTAGTGACTCCAAGAGGGGCATATGTATGATATGCTCCCTTTTCTCAAGTTTGATTGGCCAGAGCATCTTATGGACTGGAAATTCCCAGACCCAGAATACACTCTGAGAAACACCACAGAAGATTCTTTTGAGAAAGGGTCACAATTACAGGGAAACGTTATCAGCTGAATAAGACAAAACTCCATATAGTTTTCCAATTAGGAAATGCTATAGCATTAGGATTATCAATCTGCAGATGAAAAAAATTAGTTACATATCTTAGTTAAGTGAGTAATTACTCAACTGTCTGTTGCAAAAATGAAAATTTGAACCATGGATTTTAGATTTTAGGGAATTAAGCACTATATTCTCTGAGAAATGTAGAATATTTCAATATACTAAGGAAAATAACTTACCTACATAATTTATCAACTTTCATTAGATCCTTATTTGTTTCTAATTCCCTTTCCTTTAATCATGTTATCAATTTCTTCCAAAGAAGGTATGGGCATCACAGGAATATCCTTGGCCCCTTAACAAATGTTAAACCCTTTGCTAGCTATAGTTACAGTTTCTATAAAAACTGTTATACTGATTAGACAAATTTGAAGTATTATGACATAATTTTCCAAAGTAAGAAATACTCCAAGATGCTTGTAAACTAAAGAGAGAAAATGCCACCTTTGGCTGAAGAGAGTGGAAATATATTGATAAATAAGGAATTTTATTTGCTTGACCTTAAAGCCCTGAGAGTTTCAGATTTTTCCAAGTGGCATATTTGACCATTAATATAAGCAATTTGAGGGGTATCAAAAGGAGAGTGGTAAAAATAGGTAAAATGAAAAGGGAGTTTTCAGGAATTGGGTATCATCAATTGAGATTGTTTGAAAGCAGATCAAGGCAGTAAATATACTTATGATCATATTTAGATGACTTTGGATACCAGGGTAAATTTATTCATTTGATAGTGGGCAGAATACAGTTGTAAAAGAGTATATAGGAAGATGAAATTTGCTGCATTTCATAGAATGGGTAAAACTAGGGACAGGGAGCATAAGAGAACAAACTCACAGACACAAAGAGATAGGAGGCAGGGCCAGGGATGGTGGCATATGCCTGTAATCCCAGACTTGGGAGGTTGAGGCAGGAGTATCAAAGTTCTAGGACAGCCTCAGCAATTTAGCAAGGCCCTCAGCCACTGACAGAGACCCTGTCTCAAAACTAAAAAGGGCTGGGGATGTGGCTCAGAGGTTAAGTGTCCCTGGGTTTAATCCCCAGTACGAGAGAGAGAGAGAGAGAGAGAGAGAGAGAGAGAGAGAGAGAGAGGAGGCTGCAGGATAGTAATCCATTGAACAAAAGAGTAATGACAAAGCCCTAAGCCAGTGTAGAAAGGGAGTAATGGAAGTTAAGAGATACTACCCAGAAAAATCCCAAAACAGGACTTGGAAAGCAATAGAATATCTATAAATAGGAGAGGAAGAGGATCTAAAAAGATAACATAAAAAGATTACATTGGGATGATCAATAAAATAGTAAGCAACCAGATGGGGCTAGCTGGAAGATGGCATTTGACAATGCCTAATTGTGATAAAGAGACATATGTTTTTACCTTGGGATTCTTTGACGATGGCCGCCACTTCTCCTAATCATATCTCTCAGGCTAAGAGTCTCATATTCCATGTATGTTGTTGCAGTCCAATACTTCTGAATAGTGTTGATAGCTTTCACAAAGTTGTGGTCATATTTGTAGAGCCTAGTAGAATACCTGCCAGCAAAAGTGAGATAGTCAGATACAGTCTTTGCTGATTTAAACTTTACTAAAATAGGTGCTCAACTAAAAGTTGAGAGTGGTATTCTCCTTTAGGAAGACAACTGGCAATAGCCTAGAACCATATTGTCTCTTCTCAAAGTTAAAATTAGCTAAAATGTATGTATAATAATATTCAATGAAACACTTTTATATTCATGATAGATTGCAAACAACCTAAATGAATATTCTAAATTAAGGAATTAAACAACTACTTCATTTACTATATGGTTTATTCAGTAAAAATATTTAGAAGATTATTAATGATATGAAGAGTTTGTACTATACTGATATTTAAAAGATAATCAGTTTATATAGAATTAATTTTGTAAATCTATAGTACATTTATTTATATTTATTTATCTTATTTATATTTATATATAGTACTTTTATTGTGTGTGTGTGTGTGTGTGTGTGTGGTGTGTGTGTGTGTATGTGTGTGGTGTGCTGGGGATTGACCCAGGGCCTTGTGCATGTGAGGCAAGTACTTTACCAACTGAGGTATATCCCCAGCCCACAGTTATATTTTTTAATTGCTAACCATGTTTATTTATGAGTGGTGGTATGAGAATCTCACGTTTTCCCCATTCTCTACAGTTCCTACAATGCACCTCTATAAGAAAAAAAAACAAAGACAGTGCAAACTGTATGCACTATCAATATAGTGTGCACATATTATAACTATACAATTCAAAAGAATTCTGTATGGATTTTTTTTATCCTTGTTATTTAAAATATGGTTCTTGAATCAACATCAGCAATAATATCTGAGTTTTTAAGAAAAGCCAAAATGTATGATATGTCAAGATCATTGTAATGTTTTGAGCACCTAATAAAAAAATTTAAAAAAAAAAAGAAAGAAAAGAAAAGCCAACTCTACTCAACCCAAACCACCTAAAACAAAATCAGCACTTTAACAATTTCCCTAGGTGATTCACGATAGCATTAAAATTTGAGGAGCACTGGTTTATCTTATGACAAATGCTTGGATGAGATGTAAAAAAATTTAACACATAAAAAGCATGTTACAAAGCATTAAAAAAGAGGTGATTATTTCTTTAGTCCAAACATTCATCAAACCTATGTGCCAGGAGCTAGGGATTACAGACTTCAACATTATTATCCCTATTTAAAAACATTCTGTGGTATAAGTGTGATTCACTATCCAAGACTTCCATGAACAGTCAGTTATGCAAAGCAAGATATACCTGAGTAACATTTTAGCATACTGTGAAATTTTCTTTCTCTTTTAATTCATGTTTGTAGAGAAAGTATTTTCATCTCATCAAAAAAAAAAAAAAAATGAAGAGCACAGCAAATAATAAGAAAAATTTGTGATCACATTGATAATTTTTAATCAAAATTATTTTTCAGTTGTTGCAAAGTGTGAAATTAGAGGGATATCTTTATTAGATTATAAAACTGCTTGTGTCACATTTTGGAAAACACGCAAAAACAAAACCAAGTGATATAATTGTTTTAAGTGTTTCTTAAAGGGCCAGAGTCAATTTTAAATTGTGAAATACACATATACACTTGCATACTTCTTATTTTATATGAAAATCTAGAAAATGCACAATAAATTTACAGAAAGCAGATCAATGGTTACCTTGGGAGAGGCAAGAAAAAGAATTCTAAACATTGAGGGAAGGTAATAAGCAATGTTCATTATTTTGATTTTATAATTATTTTCCAAGTGCATACAAATATCAAAACTTATCATTTCTACACTTTAAATACATGTGGTTTGTTGTATATCAATTACAACTTAGTAAAGGTATTTTTAAAAACCAGGAGACATTTTAAACTATTGAACCATTTGGGAAATAGAGAATGCATGCATATAACCACGTTATTTTAAGATATTTAAAATTCTCTAAATTTCATGAACTGGTAAAAAATATATATATTTAAATCTTTAATTTTTGTAATATCTCTAGTACCCACAGACTACATCTATATTATCTATAGTATCTACAACCTATTTTAAATTTGGTGTGGTAGGTTTTTCCCCTGCAAGTGAAATATTTCTGAAAAATTTTCCATTGAGGAGTCACTTTTCCCTATCGATATCTCAGAAGCATACACAGCCCTACTTCCCTTGCCTACTCATAACATCTAATAAAACCTCTTCTGCAGATATACACATTACAGTAATGACAAGATGCCACCAGAGTTTCTAAGCACTATTACTTTTGATGTTTAAGATCCAAGGAGATTAAAAATAATGTATCTTACTATAGGTAACAGATCATTAAGAGCCGATAGAGACCTAGAAGATAATTTAGTCCCACATGCTCATTTCATGGGTGAGGCAACATAGATTCTGCTTAGAAGCTTCACTAAATAAAATAACGTTTGAAATATCTAATAACACACAATTGTACACAGTGGATCACAGATGGTAGAACAAAAAGTGGACAGCTTAGTAAGAAATATGCTGTTAAAGGATCAAGCCAAACAAAGCTATTTAAAAAAAAAATCAACTTGCCAGGCACAATGGCACATGCCTGTAATCTCAGCAGCTATGGAGGCTGAGGCGATGGCAAGTTCAAAGACAGCCTCAGCAACTTAGTGAGACTCTGTATCAAATTAAAAAAAAAAAAAAAAAATCAGTTGGTTTACATCTTGGTCAAGGTTTCAGAAATGAGCAATTCATGCTTTAGAACTCATCTTCCTTTACCCCTCTCTGCTGTGGTGGTTGGTTGCCAGTGTTGTCTGGCTTTGGATGAGTTGTTCATTACACTTTTAGTGATTTTCTAACTGAATAAAACAGAAAAGGTAGATAGCTGTTGATTTTCCACTTTCAAAACTAACGAAGTCTGAAATTTCTTGCTTGTGTGGATCATGGACACTTACAGTAGATTTAATTTAAGAAACACTTTAGCTTCATGTTTCAGACTGCATTTTGTCCCTTCAAAATCTATATGTTGAAATCCTAACCTCTAGTATCTCAGCTTGTGGATATTTGAAAACAGGGCCTTTAAAGAGATAATTAAGATAAAATGGGGTCATTATGATGGACCCTACTCCAGTATAACTGGTGTCCTTAAAGATGGAATTTAGGATAGATTCAAGGAGGGCCAGGTGAGGACACAGTGAGTTCATAGTTCTTTATATGAGCTTTTTAAAAAGTTGTGATTCTGCAATCTGTATTTGGGGTAAAAATGGGAGTTCATAACCCACTTGAACCTAATGTATGAAATATAATATATCAAGAACTTTGTAATGTTTTGAACAATCAATAAAAAAAATAAATAAAAAAAAAATAAAAAGTTACTATTGGGGTGTTACTTTGGAATGTTTTAATTTTTTTTTCTTCTGTCAATTATAGTAATAAACATTTTCAAGTTTTATATGACATGGCTTATTTCTAGTCCAAACACATTCTATATAATCAAAATAAAAGTTTCTAAGAATGGATATACATATACCATACATGTGATAAATAAAATTAAACATACATAAACAAAATTAAACAGGTTTAAAAGTAAAACACAAGTTTCACTTGTAGCAACTCACTTTTCCTGGGATCTTTCAAGGGGTGTCATGTTCACATTCACTTTCTGAGGAGTACTTCCCACCTTCTTTCCGATGAAACAAGCCCAGTTCCGGCCCAGCACATCATGGACCCACCCAGGCATCGTCTCGTGGCAGTAACTGATTGCTCTGCTGCCCTTGGCTTCATACTGTAATTAAATAAGGGAAAGGCCAAATGAAATCTGTGTTCAACTCTCGAGTCGATTTCCCTAGACCTCAGTCATGGTTGAGATGCCCCCACATTTCCCTTTGCCAACCCAAACAAGTTCACCCTGAGGTTACATTCTAAGAATTATTTTAGAAAACAAATAGAAAATTTGCATGTGTAGTATATGTTGACTACCAAACAAAATGAACATGACAAAATACTTCTAGAAATGAAAGGCAAGGAGAGAAGCCGGTTTAGAGTATCTGCCATATTCAAAACATTTTTACAAAAGTTACTTTATTTAACCCTTGGAATATGCCTATGAGAATGTAAACAACACTCAGCTTTATTAAGAACAGAGTGGCGAGAAGAGGAGAAGCGGCCTGCTGAGAGGCAGAGCCGCCCCCTCCCCCTACACCGGCAAGGTAGACAGAACTGTGACCACCCACAGAGCAGGCCCAGCGGCCTGCTGAGGGGCAGAGCCGCCCCCCACCCCCCGCGCCTGCCAGGTAGGCGGAACTGTGACCACTGTCAGAAAAGGCCCAGTGGCCCGCGGCGGGAAAGAGCTTCCAATCACTCCTGCAAGGTAGGCGGGCCTGCAACCCACTGGCAGAAGAGAAGCACCGGCCTGCTGAGAGGCAGAGCCGCCCCCCACCCCCCGCGCCTGCCAGGTAGGCGGAACTGTGACCACCGACAGAAAAGGCCCAGTGGCCCGTGGCGGGACAGAGCTTCCAATCACTCCTGCAAGGTAGGCGGGCCTGCGACCCACCGGCAGAAGAGGAGCAGCGGCCTGCTGAGAGGCAGTGTCGCCCCCTCCCCCTGTGCTGGCAAGGTAGACGGAACTGTGACCACCATCAGAACAGGCCAGACTTGCAACCGACAGACAGAACAGGCCCAGTGGCCTGTGGAAGGGTAGAGTCGCCCTGACCCCCGCGCCTGCAAGGTAGGCAGACCTGTGACCCACTGGCAGAACAGCCCCAGAGGCCTGCAGAGGGGCAGTGCTGCTGCATGCGCCTGCAAAGTAGGCAGAACTGCGACCACCGACAGAACAAGCCTAGCGGCTCGCAGAGGGACAGAGCCGCCGCCCGCGCCTGCAAGGTAGGCGGACCTGCTACCGACTGGCAGAGCAGGCCCAGTGGCCTGCCGGCGTGGTAGGCACATTGCCCCAATTGGAGGAGGGGCAGAGCCGCCGCCTGTGCCTGCGAGGGAGACTTTGCAACTATACAAGACCAATATAAATATATAGGGGGAAAATTCAATAGCATAACAGTTTCACCAAGTAGAAAGGAACGCAAACAGTATGAAGAGACAAGGAAAGAAAGGACCACAAGCAATGCAGGTCAACTCAACGTTAGAAGAGGTAATAGCTGCAGCAGATGGAATGTCAGATAAAGAATTCAGGATATACATGCTTCAGATGATCTGGAGTCTTAAGGAAGACATCAGACAGCAAAATCAGACAATGAAAGATCACGTCAACAATGAATTACATAAACAAATCCAAGAAGCAAAAGATCAACTATACAGGGAGATAGAGGTTATAAAAAACAAACAGAAATCCTAGAAATGCAGGAAGCAATAAACCAACTTTAAAACTCAATTGAGAATACTACCAGCAGAGTAGAACACTTAGAAGATAGAACATCAGACAATGAAGATAAAGTATTTCAACTTGAAAAGAACATAGACAGCTCAGCAAGACTGTTAAGAAACCATGAGCAGAACATCCAAGAAATATGGGATAACATCAAGAGACCAAATTTAAGAGTCATTGGGATACAGGAAGGGACAGAGTTTCAAACCAAAGGAATGAGCAATCTATTCAATGAAATAATAGGAGAAAACTTCCCAGACTTGAAGAATGAGACAGAATCCCCAATCCTAGAAGCCTACAGGACGCCGAATGTGCAAAATCATAAGAGACCCACACCTAGACACATTATAATGAAGATGCCCAACATACAGAATAAGGAGAGAATTCTAAAAGCTACAAGAGAAAGGAAGCAGATCACATTTAAGGGTAAGCCAATCAGGATACCAGCTGATCTTTCAACACAGACTCTGAAAGCTAGAAGATCCTGGAATAACATATTTCAAACACTGAAAGAAAATGGGTTCCAACCAAGAATTGTGTTTCCAATGAAATTAAGCTTCAGGTTGGAAGATGAAATTAAAACCTTCCACGATAAACAAAAGTTAAAAGAATTTGCAGCTAAAAAACCATCTCTTCTAAACATCCTTGGCAAAACATTACAGGAAGAGGAAATGGAAAATAACAATGAAAACCAACAGTGGGAGGTAGGACAGTAAAGGGGGGAAAAATAATCAAAGAGGAAAACAAACCATGTTTAGTAACATAAATAAACAAATATGGCTGGAAGAACAACCCATATCTCAATAATAACCCTAAATGTTAATGGCTTAAACTCACCAATGAAGAGACACAGGCTAGTAGAATGGATCACAAAACAAGACCCAACAATATGCTGCCTACAGGAGATGCATTTGATAGGAAAAGACATACATAGGCTGAAGGTGAAAGGTTGGGAAAAATCATATCACTCATATGGACGTCGGAAACAAGCAGGAGTGTCCATACTCATATCAAATAAAATAGATTTCAAGCCAAAGTTAATCAAAAGGGATAAAGAGGGACACTACATACTGCTTAAGGGAACCATACACCAACAAGACATAACAATCATAAATATATATGCCCCAAACAATGGTGCAGCTATGTTCATCAAACAAACTCTTCTCAAGTTCAAGAGTCTAATAGACCACCATACCATTATCATGGGAGACTTCAACACACCTCTCTCGCCACTGGACAGATCTTCCAAACAAAAGTTGAATAAGGAAACTATAGAACTCAATAACACAATTAATAACCTAGACTAAATTGACATATATAGAATATACCACCCAACATCAAGCAGTTACACATTTTTCTCAGCAGCACATGGATCCTTCTCAAAAATAGATCATATATTATGTCACAGGGAAACTCTTAGACAATACAAAGGAGTAGAGATAATACCATGCATCCTATCTGATCATAATGGAATGGAACTGAAAATCAACGATAAAAGAAGCAAGGAAAAAGAATACATCACTTGGAGAATGAACAATAGGTTACTGAATGATCAATGGGTTATAGAAGACATCAAGGAGGAAATTAAAAAATTCGTAGAGATTAATGAAAACACTGACACAACATATCGGAATCTATGGGACACATTGAAAGCAGTTCTAAGAGGAAAATTCATTGCTTGGAGTTCATTCCTTAAAAAAAGAAAAAACCAACAAATAAATGATCTCATACTTCATCTCAAAATCCTAGAAACAGAAGAGCAAAACAACAGCAAAAGAAGTAGAAGGCAAGAAATAATTAAAATCAGAGCTGAAATTAATGAAATCGAAGCAAAAGAAACAATTGAAAAAATTGACAAAACTAAAAGTTGGTTCTTTGAAAAAATAAACAAAATCGACAGACCCTTAGCCATGCTAGCGAAGAGAAGAAGAGAGAGAACTCAAATTACTAGCATACGGGATGAAAAAGGCAATATCACAACAGACACCTCAGATATGCAGAAGATAATCAAAAATTATTTTGAATCCTTATACTCCAATAAATTAGAAGATAGTGAAGGCATCGATAAATTTCTTAAGTCATATGATCTGCCCAGATTGAGTCAGGAGGATACAGACAACCCAAACAGACCAATATCAATTGAGGAAATAGAAGAAACCATCAAAAGACTACCAACTAAGAAAAGCCCAGGACCAGATGGGTATACAGCAGAGTTTTACAAAACCTTTAAAGAGGAACTAATACCAATACTTTTCAAGCTACTTCAGGAAATAGAAAAGGAGGGAGAACTTACAAATTCATTCTACGAGGCCAACATCACCCTGATACCTAAACCAGACAAAGACACTTCAAAGAAAGAAAACTACAGACCAATATCTCTAATGAACCTAGATGCAAAAATCCTCAATAAAATTCTGGCGAATCAGATACAAAAACATATCAAAAAAATTGTGCACCATGATCAAGTAGGATTCATCCCTGGGATGCAAGGCTGGTTCAATATACGGAAATCAATAAATGTTATTCACCACATCAATAGACTTAAAAATAAGAACCATATGATCATCTCGATAGATGCGGAAAAAGCATTCGACAAAGTACAGCATCCCTTTATGTTCAAAACTCTAGAAAACCTAGGGATAACAGGAACATACCTCAATATTGTAAAAGCAATCTGTGCTAAGCCTCAGGCTAGCATTATTCTGAATGGAGAAAAACTGAAGGCATTCCCTCTAAAATCTGGAACAAGACAGGGATGTCCTCTCTCTCCACTTCTGTTCAACACAGTTCTCGAAACACTGGCCAGAGCAATTAGACAGACGAAAGAAATTAAAGGCATCAAAATAGGAAAAGAAGAACTTAAATTATCACTATTTGCAGATGACATGATTCTATACCTAGCAGACCCAAAAGGGTCTACAAAGAAACTATTAGAGCTAATAAATGAATTCAGCAAAGTGGCAGGATATAAAATCAACACGCATAAATCAAAGGCATTCCTGTATATCAGCGACAAATCCTCTGAAATGGAAATGAGGACAACCACTCCATTCAAAATATCTTCAAAAAAAATAAAATACTTGGGAATCAACCTAACAAAAGAGGTGAAAGACTTATACAATGAAAACTACAGAACCCTAAAGAGAGAAATAGAAGAAGATCTAAGAAGATGGAAAAATATACCCTGTTCATAGATAGGCAGAACTAACATCATCAAAATGGCGATATTACCAAAAGTTCTCTATAGGTTTAATGCAATGCCAATCAAAATCCCAACGGCATTTCTTGTAGAAATAGAGAAAGCAATCATGAAATTCATATGGAAAAATAAAAGAGCCGCAATAGCAAAAACAATGCTAAGCAGGAAGTGTGAATCAGGCGGTATAGTGATACCAGACTTCAATCTATACTACAGAGCAATAGTAACAAAAACAGCATGGTACTGGTACCAAAACAGGCGGGTGGACCAATGGTACAGAATAGAGGACACAGAAACCAATCCACAAAACTACAACTATCTTATATTTGATAAAGGGGCTAAAAGCATGCAATGGAGGAAGGATAGCATCTTCAACAAATGGTGCTGGGAAAACTGGAAATCCATATGCAACAAAATGAAACTGAATCCCTTTCTCTCACCATGCACAAAAGTTAATTCAAAATGGATCAAGGAGCTTGATATCAAATCAGAGACACGCTGTCTGATAGAAGAAAAAGTTGGCTACGATCTACATACTGTGGGGTCGGGCTCCAAATTCCTCAATAGGACACCCATAGCACAAAAGTTAATAACTAGAATCAACAAATGGGACTTACTCAAACTAAAAAGTTTTTTCTCAGCAAAAGAAACAATAAGAGAGGTAAATAGAGAGCCTACATCCTGGGAACAAATCTTTACTCCTCACACTTCAGATAGAGCCCTAATATCCAGAGTATACAAAGAACTCAAAAAATTACACAATAAGAGAACAAACAACCCAATCAACAAATGGGCCAAGGACCTGAACAGACACTTCTCAGAGGAGGACATACAATCAATCAACAAGTACATGAAAAAATGCTCACCATCTCTAGCAGTCAGAGAAATGCAAATCAAAACCACCCTAAGATACCATCTCACTCCAGTTAGATTGGCAGCCATTATGAAGTCAAACAACAACAAGTGCTGGCGAGGATGTGGGGAAAAGGGTACACTTGTACATTGCTGGTGGGACTGCAAATTGGTGCAGCCAATCTGGAAAGCAGTATGGAGATTTCTTGGAAAGCTGGGAATGGAGCCACCATTTGACCCAGCTATTCCCCTTCTCGGTCTATTCCCTAAAGACCTAAAAAGAGCATGCTACAGGGACACTGTTCATGGCAGCACAATTCACAATAGCAAGACTGTGGAACCAACCTAGATGCCCTTCAATAGATGAATGGATAAAAAAAATGTGGCATTTATACACAATGGAGTATTACTCTGCATTAAAAAATGACAAAATCATAGAATTTACAGGGAAATGGATGGCATTAGAGCATATTATGCTAAGTGAAGCTAGCCAATCCCTAAAAAACAAATGCCAAATGTCTTCTTTGATATAAGGAGAGTAACTAAGAACAGAGTAGGGTCGAAGAGCATGAGAAGAAGATTAACATTAAACAGAGATGAGAGGTGGGAGGGAAAGGGAGAGAGAAGGGAAATTGCATGGAAATGGAAGGAGACCCTCAGAGTTATACAAATTACATACAAGAGGAAGTGAGGGGAAAGGGAAAAATAATACAAGGGGGACAAATGAATGTCAGTAGAGGGGTAGAGAGAGAAGAGGGGAGTGGAGGGGAGGGGAGGGGGGATAGTAGAGGATAGGAAAGGCAGCAGAACACAACAGACACTAGTATGGCAATATGTAAATCAATGGATGTGTAACTGATGTAATTCTGCAATCTGTATGTGGGGTAAAAATGGGAGCTCATAACCCACTTGAATCAAAGTGTGAAATATGATATATCAAGGACTATGTAATACTTTGAACAGCCAACAATAAAAAATTAAAAAAAAAATAAAGAAATTAAAGATGAAATCAGAAAAAGAAAAAAAGAAGAAGAGTGACTACCAGAGGCTGGGAGGTGGGGAGACAAGCGCGATAGGAAGAGGTTGATTAATGGGTACAAAATTACAGCTAGATAGAAGGAACAGGTTCTAGTGTTCTACACAGAACACTACCACACAGCACAGAGAGGGGACCATCGCTAACTATAATTTATCATATATTTCAAAGTAGATAGAAGGGAGGATTTTGAATTTCCTTACTACAAAGAAATGCTAAACCTTTGAAACGATGAATATACTGATTTAACAGTTACATATTGTACACATGCACTGAAATATCACACTGTACGCAATACACACGTACAATTATTATGTGACAATGAAAAATAAAATTAAAAATTAAAAAAAAATATCAAGAGCAGAAGCACCACAGGAAAAAATGAAAACAAAGAATTGGGAGATTCCACCATTATAGATATAATTTTCTCAACATCTTTTCAATGTACCTAACCCACTATTGATACCAAAATTAATGAGCAAACTCTTCTCATGCTGATTGTGCATGATGCTATTATATAAAATGAAAACAATTGCAAATGTGTCAGAGATGCATTTTACATTAGTTGAAAATACAATTGATTGATCAGTATCTCACTGACCCCAGCAAATACCTTCTCAGTGTGCAAGATAAATGAGTAAAAATTTAAAAAAAATCAAGTACAATTTATGTTAAAGAATAACAACTATTTTTTCATAAGGAAAATGTTAATGTCTTTTTGAAACAACATGACAATAAAGTGTGCCCTCTCACATAAAGAAAAGCAAAAAAAAAAAAAAAAAGAACAGAGTGGCTGTTCAGCTGGCTCGCAGTAACTCCAACCAAGGCAATGATCTATCCAACTCTTCTTTTCCACTCAGAAAAGACTTTCATTAGATAACTATAAGAACAAATGAAAGGCTGGGAATGTAGCTCAGTAGTAGAGCAAACTTCTAGCATGCATGAAGGCTTGGGTGTGAACCCAGCACTGCAAAAAACAAAACAAGTGACAAAAGTTTTCTATAAAACTATGAGGATATGTTGATTATGAAAGAGCTCAGTTTCGGCTAACTTGATTACTAACTTCTCCCTACTTTATTTCACTGATAGGACCTTTTGTCATATTTCACTGTTAACACTGATAAATAACTATACAGCGATAGAGCCAGGATTTGAACTCAGATGTTTGGCCCCAGAGCCTCATCGCCTTCATGTAGTAACATATCCCCACTGGGGAGTAGCAAATAAGCAGAATGAGAGCACAGCATATGGAAGGCACAAAGGAAAAATGACACACCATATTTCTACAAAGAGCAACTGGGACATAAGCAATTCATGCTCTGACTCAATTTAATGGAACTCTTTGTTGAACTTTGTGCAAGATTTTACTAGGCCTTAGTTCTATCATCTCTACAAGAAAAGTAGGGAAAAAAATACCCTCAAAGGCATAGATATAGCAATTCCACGATCAAGTGCAGGTTTGTAAACATTTTCAAGAAAGGCCAGATAGCAAATACTTCAGGCTCTGCATAGTGTCACATCTATACAACTCTGCCATTGTAGAGCAAAGACTAAACATGAACAAACTGGCACAGATTCAGTAGAGTCAGTTATGTCTCAATAAAACATTTATTTACAAAAATAGACAGTAGGTTGGTTTTAGCTATAGAGGCTATACTTTCTGCTGATCTAATCTAATGGAGGCTACTTTACTTGTTTGCAGAGGTTGGCAAACTTCTTATTTTAAGGGCGAAAAAGAAATCATATTTCAGACTTGCAGATTAAAGGCCTTTAGCTACTCAATTAGGCCACAACAATATAAAAGGTACATAGGGAATACATAAATGAATGAGCAAGACCAAGTGCTAATAATACTTTTTACTGGAACAGGTCTGTAGATTGGCATCCTCTGGTTTAGAGGAAAGTGAACAGAGACAGTGAGCTGTAGTTTGTGGCAGCCACGTTACTCAGCTGGAATGGTGAGTTTCACTATGACTATTTTCAGCTTATATAGTATTTCAGGATGTTACTCAAGTAGAGACACATCATATTGAACCTAGGGCCTCAAACATGTGAGGCAAGTACTCTAATATTGAACCACACTCTCCAGTCCTAAAGTTATATTTCCATAGCTCAAAAATAACCTAATATTGTCGGGTTCATGCAATGTACCCTGTACCCTCTAGGGTTTGATGGTGTGTTTCTCTTTAGCAATGATTCCTGATCATATTCTTGTTTCTTCTACTGGATGTTAGAAATACAGGAGAGGAAAGGCTAAGACACTGCTCCCTCCCACCTCTGTTGAGAAAGAAATCTGACAATGTTTTAAGAATTCTTGTGATTTTCCTTATAGAAACCATCCCCCCTTCCCTTTCTTTCGCTCACACACACATACAATACTATACACAGGAAGCCACTCATTGCAGTACAACAGAAATGTTAACAGAAACAAGATTTTAAAAAATCACAAAAAAGTTTGAAAATATAAAATAAGTACACAGTATCAACTCAAAGAAATATTACATATCATTTTAAGTAATTCATGAGTGCTATAGGAAGGAGGTAAACAAACAGGCTGGAGAGACCTGTCTGTTGCTATATACTGGAAAAGCATCATGCTTATATATTGCTAATGGCTGCTTTGGGGTTATGATTATATTTTCTTATGCTTTATATTTATAAATTATATTTATATTATGCTTTTGGGTTAAAGGTTCTTGGAAAAAATGAAATCTATAAAGGTGGTTGAACTAGAATTTATAACCAAAGATTACTCTACTCAGACAGTATTCCCAGTACAATGCTTTATTTCTTTGTACACTTGTGTCTTCTCACAAAAAGCTAGAGAGACAATTACTAAAGACACTGAGGGGAGAAACCCAAAAACTATGCAGCAAAAGCTTATACCCCAAAGAGACTTCTTCCTATATTCTTTGAGGCTCACAAAAATCTCTTGGAATAACAAGCATTATCCCTTTAATGAAG
The DNA here is from genome assembly GCF_021218885.2 of Marmota monax. Taxonomy (NCBI): domain Eukaryota; kingdom Metazoa; phylum Chordata; class Mammalia; order Rodentia; family Sciuridae; genus Marmota; species Marmota monax. The sequence goes on along the minus strand of NW_026695236.1, from coordinate 2,214,531 downwards.
AAAAGATAGACATGCAAAGATACAAAATGAGAGGATTCAAATATGTTTCCCAGGTCATGAAGATCATTGCTTTTCAGTATATCCTGTTCTTAAAAAAAGTTTCAGAAGATTAAATAGACTCAAGTCAGGTTCAAATGTTTGCCTAATGCCCTGTAAAGGCTGCCTAAACTTTCTAGCAGCCCAGGCTTGGATCACTTCAATACAATCTAGTTCTGCCACTTGCTGGGCAAGTGATCCTAAACTAGACTTGTCCTGTCTGAACTTTCAGTTTCCTCATCTATAAGATCAGGGCTGATAATAACAGACTCCATCTCATAGGTGGTATTTTTAACTCATTTAATTTTCACAACAGCCTATGAGGTTGTACTTTCCACACAGAAACAGGCACTGTGATAACAGGATTTTTCATGTATTCCATACCTAGCAAACTGTCTAGAGCTTGGAAGAAATTAATTCTTGAATGAGTGAATAAGCAAAGTGAGTAATAGAAGAGAAAGAACAAATGCCCTTCCCATTTCAATACTAACACAAGAAACTGAAATCAGATAAGAAGTTATAATTAGGTGTTGTGATGCCAACATATCATAAGAGACCCAAATTATAACTCATAACAAGACTTCAGAATTGCCAGTTTTCCTCTCCTGATCTGTTCCAAAATTTCCCTTTGAGCTTCCTGACCATACATCCTTACATCTGTGGTTTTGCTCAAAATCAACAAAATCAGGCAAATAGTTCTTAATCTAGACCCATGCTTTATTTATAAATAATAATCCTTTAAAATACTACAACTTTGTTTGTTGTTATAACTAAAATCCTGAAATATACTAAAAATGGTATCCATTTGTATGTCACTTCTGTTACATTAAATTGATGGAATTATTTTATCTTTAAAATTAATTTTATATTATTCTATAGTTTTCACAAACTGAAGTAATTTTTTTAGAAGGTGAAGTTATTCTATAAAAGGTAGGGAAGGTTTGCAGTAACAGGCCATGACAGGCCTGTTCAGGGCAATATAACTTACTACAAAAGAGACATTTCACAGTTCTGAAGCCTTGAACTGGAAGCACTGTTCACTGTACCTGTTACTTTCTTGATCTGAATGCTCCCAAGATATTTGTCATTTTCCTGCTACTGTGAAATTTGATGTGGTTTTTGACATGATCATGAATTTGTAAGTTGAAGTTTTAGCCACACTATCCAGCTGTAAATGCAGCCAATTTTTTTTTTTTTTCCAAAGAGTTTTCATTTATATAAACATCAGTCTCTAAAGAATGCTTTGGACAGATGAAACAATTCAAGTTTCCATTCATTTATGCCAATTCCTACTACAACAAATAGATAATTTCCTAAAATGTGATGAAGCTCCCAAGCACTTAAGATTAGAAAATAACTATGATTCATTAACTATTCATTTGCTTCTTCAAAATTACCAGTAAGCTGTCAAACATTCTTGAAATCTCATTTTATAAATTTCCCAATTATTTTTATGAACTATCCAATTAGACCTACATGGTATTGGGACACCCCACCACCACCACCACACACACAAATAAGTAACTTATTTATTCTAGATCTCTTTCTCCACTGTTTTTGACACATAGGAGGGTAAAAAACAAATCACTTAAACCTCATTCCACTACTTTCCTGGCGAAAGTGATAGTTAGCAAATATTCAAACATTTGTTTTATGAAACACACTGGCTAGGGGGCAGGGGCAATTTAGTAAAAAAGACTTTGCCCTTTAAATTCTAGTTCTGTCACTTATTTACGTATCCTTGAACAAGCTAAAACTAGTGAGCCTCAATCTCTTCATTTGAAACGGGGATGATATCAGCAACTGATACTAACTCACTGGATTGTTATGAAGGGTAAAGATATTAAAATTTGAAGAGTTTACATAGAACACAAACAAGTAACAATAAAAAATATTACCATCTATTGCTATGTGGGGTACAAAGCTGTTTAAGACACCATTGATGCAGTCAAATAATTTCTAGGCATTCAAATATCCCAACTGTCAACAAACTGAGCTGTTGACAGTGGGGCCTATCCTATCAGGCATTGGTTTCCAAAAGGAGGTAAAATGAGGGCCACTGGAACAATGGGAAAAAGTATTATATTTTTTATTTATATTTTTGATAAAAAGCTGAAAAACGACTTCCACTATTATTTAATATAAAAATCAAGGTTGATGCTCCCAGTCAGTTCCACTATCCAAGGTTCACTTTCACTGTTATTATTGTGCTAGTAAATAAAGTACCTACAAGATGGTTGGGACATGGCATATTCTTTTTTGTTCCTGCTTTAACTGACATAAATATCTGATTTCATAAAGCTAACCTTCACAAAATGAACAAGTGGCTTAAAATATATTTGCAAAGAAAACAGGATCTGCAAATACTAATGATGTAAACATAAATGTTCACTTGCCCTAAGTATAATATGTTCTGTTAGTCTTGTTTAGAAAGTAGATGTGTGAAATGGCTCCAGGACTAGGATATTCACTTTGGAATGCCATTCTTCCAGAAAGTAAATGTTTCAGTTAAAATGTCTATTAAATTGTTACCATTGCTAGTGCAAACCAGTGACTCTCCTAAAAACTCTTCAAAAGCCATGACACTTTCATATTTTTAAAAAGGTGGTGTCAAAAAAAACTGAATGGAGTTGCCTTAAGTTCTAGCTACTCAGGTAGCTGGATCCCTTGAGGCCAATCTGGGCAAAATTGGTGAGACTCTATCTCAAGTAAAATACAATTGCTTATATACTATTGGTGGGGATATAAAATGACACAACTACTTTGGGAACTCACTTGACGTGATTTAATAAGGTTTAAAAATGTCTTTTGTTCTTTTTTTAAATCCCTTATTTAAAAGATTTTAAAATACATTAGAAAACTGTGTTCAAACACTGAAAATTTAGTCATGGAAACTATTTATTGGTAGTAGATTCTAACATTGATTTGGAAATTAAAATCATAATGAAGCATATTTTACATTGCTTTCAAATGGTATCATCATGAAATTTTTTTAGTAGGGTAATTTTGTGACATTAACAAATAAAATATTTAATATAACCATTAAATATTTAATATTTCCTATTATTTAAAAAACATTGGTTAATATTTCATGTGTACAATTTTTAAATATATTGATAAATACTGTGGAACTCATAAAAGTTTGGACCATACATGTAATCCATCACAGTGATTTACTACTTCAAAAAAGAACACCTTTAATGAAGTACAATGATTTAATGATAAAAGATATGGAAATACAAAATCTGAGTAATATTTGAAAACAAAAAAAAAGTCTACTCAATCTTTTACCATTTGTTTACTGCAGATATCTACCTAAGTACAAATTAACCAGTCTAATTGGCTACCAGGTCTTTAGAACAAGCAAAAGCTGCTAGACAGCAACAAGAAAAAAAGTGAATTTTACCAAGTTGTTTTTTTGCCAAACCCCTCCCAGAGCACCATCTTTCCTCAGAAAGAAGCCAACTTCCCTAAGTCAGTTCCGAGAACTAGCTTTGCCTACTAATAAGACTGAACTGTTTATTTAAAAAGTTGAATTTTAATGAATTACAAAACTGCCAGGAAATCCTTATAGTAGCTGCAACCAAATAATATCCAGCATTTTACCAAAAGAAATTGATAGTTGGCTTTATACGTGAGAATGAAGATCTTAAGTTTGATTATTCCTAGTGCGAAGATATTCCATTTAAGCCAAAATACTTATTTCAGAATTAGTTAAAACAGTCACTTACCACTCAGCAAAGCAGCCCAAATCCCTGGGTTCATCCCTCATTTACTTGCTCACAAACTTCTAACTTGTGAAGTTGGAAGAAATCTTGAGTTCATCTAATGTATTTCCTAGGTCTTGCTCCTCACCATAGTTGACAGAGGTGACAAGAACCTGCAGCCTTCCAGGCTAATTCAAATTGTCATTTCTATAGGCTTCAGGGAACCACTGCAGCCAGAAAACTCACTTTCTCTTGACAACTGAGTTTTCCCTAGTTCTGAAAGTTAGAACTTTTACTGTTTTTTACTTGGAGATGTATAGTGCCCTCTTATGCCTCAGGAATATTAAATCATAAATAAACAGAATAAAATTTAAAAGTCTAATCTCTTTTCCACTAAGTCATTCAACAAATATGTCCTGAGGTTCCACCCGAGTCTCTAAGGACATAAAGGTAACACTTTCAGAAACATCAATAAAAATAACACCAGGATGTATTGCTCAATTTTTTTTCTAAATTTATTGAAGGCCTGTTATTTTCACATATTGCACTATACATGGAGAATAAAATGGTTAGTAATACAGAGTTGATCCTTGCATAATGGACTTTAAGACCAGAAGACAAAGCAGACAATTATGACAGAGAAAGCTAAGCATTATTACATTGTAACACATATCTACAAATTTGTTGTCACTAATTCTTCTTTTTCATAATCCATTTATAAGCTAAATTACTCAGAGAAATAAACAGAAACATTTAATAATTTTTTAAAATTTCACATTAAATACATTCTACAATATGTACATCAAATTGAAAATATACAACTTTTAGATCTTTGGAGGTAGGCAACCTGAAAATGTTTTTTAGAGCAGAGTACTAAAAAAGTTATAGCACCATTCCCAAATATGTTCTAGGATTCAAGAGAACTGATTCTTTGTAAGCTGGTATTACTCGTAAAAAGTCTGCAAAAAGAAAAAGGAAATGTGGTTTATTTTCAAGAATCTATGAAGTTCTGTGTGCATTAGGTGCTGAAAATATTGAAGGTTAAATACAGACTTTCAGCCCAGAAGACGATGAAGACATTCTATCAAAATATTCTGCTATAATAGGTATGAGATGAGAGAAATCTGCAAAGTACAATGGGGACCAAGGTAACAGAGCTTCTCCTGTTAATGGAGATAGCTGGGGAGGTGGCATCAGGTCCTCAGTGATAAAGCACTGATCAGGTCCAAAGGCAGGATAGAAAAGAATGTCTGATAGATACAGTTAGCTATACTGTTATAGCAGACCAGTTCCTCTCCAACAGTATAAAATTGTCATCATTATTGAAAAACTACTATCTAGGGAGATTTTTATCTATCTAAGACAAAATGTAGGGGAAAAGTCTTTCTAGATACTACAGATTAGGTGTAGCCCCACATTTTAGGTGTAGCCCCACATTTTAGATCAAATGGGCTCTAAACCAAATGAGGAGGAAATGAGTATACTGTTTAGCAGGAAACAGCTAAAAGTTAACAATCAGTATGAACAATAGTGTAATTAAGAGAAGTCTATTTGGCAAGGGATTTTATTTGTATTTAATTTGAAGTTTAAAAGCTCTCTTTTCAACTTTTGAAGGTACAAAAGAAAAATAAGGTTAAGATTTTGTCCCTAAGTCTAGCTTGGGCGAGAAAGCTAGCAGCTCATGGGAAGGAATGCTAAATCTCAAAGGGAATTGCTCTTAAAGACTCCAACAAAAGCCAATGCAGCTATTCTACTCCATTCAACTAACATTCATGATGCTTACATGCTGGAATCCATCAGAAAATCTACCCAAATGTGACTCTAAGTATTATTTACTCTATTGTGAAATGGTTTTTCTTTTAATTTTTAGTTCTAGGGGTATCCTTAGGCTTGAAAGATTAGCTCTAGCATTTTACAGTTGGAAGCTGTGTGAGCTTAAGTACTACATGACTACTTTTTCCTATCCGTAAAACAAAATTAGTACTATCTATATATTTTTTTAAAAAATTATACTATGTCAAGTTCTTAGTACAAAGCAGGCATCTAATCAAAAAGGGTCGGGTAGGGAGTAAGTGTGAAAAGGCAAAAAAAAAAAAAAAAAAAAGCTATTAACTAAACACATTTTCTTAGTTCTGGCCAGAGATACTTACTGCAGTTCTACATACAGTCTACAGGACATTCTTCAATAGCATGGCTTGTCTGAGACAATCTCTTTTTCTCCTCCTTTAAATATGTCCTCCAAAAAACTACCTTCCCTTCAATAACTTATATCTATGCATCTTTTTTGTTGGGGGGGTGGGGTGGCGGGGCGGGTACTGAGGATTTAATTCATGGAAAATTGACAACTGAGCCACATCTCCAGCCCTACTTTGTATTTCATTTAGAGACAGGGTCTCACTGAGTTGCTTAGTGCCTTGCCATTGCTGAGGCTGGCTTTAAACTCCCAATCCTCCTGCTTCGGCCTCCTGAGCCACTGGGACTACAGGCATGGGCCATCACAACCAGCTACATCTGTGCATCTTAAGAGATCCTGAAACCTTATTTTCTCCCTACAATAGATTCTGCGTTCCTCAGGTTAAATAGAGGACGAGAAGGCACTCAGCAGAGGCAACGGAATTGTGAATAAAATCTGTGCTGTCAATGAAACAAAACACAAATTTCAAATCCTGACCAGTTTGGAAAAAAAAAAAAAAATCATTTCAACAGAAAAGTATTCAAACAGAAAAAAAAAAAATTAACATGTTCCATATTGTTTTATTAAAAAACTGAACAGTGAAGCCACCTGAGACTTCCATCTCTTCCAGACCTTTCTTTTCCTGTGTAGGTTCTGGTTGTTCACATTCCATTATGATGATTACTGCTTTCCCAGGAAATGTTCAGGAGGGCAGCTGCCTTGGAGGTAGGTCACCAGGACTCCTCTGCATTTTACATGCAATAAAGACTCCAGAAGGGGCTGTAGCTGCACAGGCCTCTGCTAGCTGCCAGAGGTAGGTCCACTGCTGCATGCTGCTCTGCCTTTTAGACCCAAAGTCTGTTCTTGGCTGTGGTTTTAAAAGAGCCCCACAGAGAGGCTCTATTTAATAACTATAAAACAATAAAAACTAGGGTTACAAGCCAACAGGAATCACACTGTCTCTTAATAATACTTAATTACATTAATTTCTGTTAAGTTAAATAAAACAAAACTAATAGAGATCCTTGTTATTTTTTAATGCTCTTTAAGACATTTAAAGCTGCCATTCTCAAGCTCAGTGCTTAAGCAAAATCTATTATGCATGCAGCCAACATGCTTAAGAAGCACATGTATCTGAAAGTAACTGCCACTTCAAAAACAACATAATTTTGAAGTATACCTAAGAAACAGGCTAAGTTCTGATAACTTAGACACACAACACATATCTCTTACAAATGCTAAATGTAGGCTTAGTGCTGCTTAGATCCATGTCTAGGTCCTAGGATCTTTATCCCATATTCAGAACAAAATGCGAAGGTTCATCTTTTCTACTGGCAGATGTGTCTCCCTAACTAAGAGTGAAGAGGTTTAAGACAGCATTTCATAAACTATATTTTGAGCGTACCTTGTTTTCATTTTTTCGGGGGGGGGGGGCAGTAAACCTATTTGGGAAAAGTTTCCTATTTTATTTTCCTCCTCAACTATCACTTAGATATATATTAAAATTCTGAGAAGTTCTCAAATAAAGAAAACTAATAGTTCTAATCTAACTCAGGTGCCAGAAAAAAATTAAGAAACAGCTTATTAGTTTCGGCTCTCTGCTCACTTTGATCTGTCAATAACCACTGCCTGAAACAAGCTTTAAAACCTGACAAGATGAAATGACATAATTGAGGAGCAATCCCTACCTAGTAGATGTGTGTGCCACAGATGGTCCATTATAAAGTGAAAACAGTAATATGAGATGAAGCTATGAAACTTTCAATACTTATCCCCAGTTCCCTCTTTTTTTTCTATCTCACTCTTAGTACTTAAGAGCCAAGGAAAAGGGGAAAGAGTATTACTTTTAAACATAAGGAAGGGTAAGTCCCTATCAACTTTAACCATCAATCAAATTCTAATCAAAATTTTAGACATCTAAATTTATGGCACTAGTGTGGGCAATGATTTAAATCTCTGCTCTGCAAATGGGAGAACTGAAAGAGTGAAAAAGTTCTTCTTCTCCTCCTCTTCCTAGTCAATATTGTTAATTTCTTAGTACAAACCAGTTTTTAAAAGATGAGTGATATCTCACAGGAATGTCAATTTCTCTGAATCACCTTCTACACTCATGTGGCCTCACTTGGTTCTCCCTTGAGGGAGTCTTTCAAGAAAAGAATAAGCAACCTGAGGCAGCAGCATAACTACTTTTAAAATGTGAAGTGAACTTTAGCCAACCTTTTCTTTAACAGGATCTCTATCTTTTTAAATTCCTATCTACTTAAGTTACAAGTATCATTCTGGAATTTGAGGTGTGCAAACAGAACACATGAGAATGAAAAATAACACATAAGAAAGTGCAGGCAAGTTTGAAGTATAAGATAAGCAGGCTCAAGCAAGAAATCCATAAGAAAACCATAATCTCTCCAGACTGACTCTCTCTGATGAATAAATAGACATTTATTTGCATAAGCCACCAGGGAAGAGGGGAAGCTGGCTTTTAATAACAAAGTTAAAAATATTTCAGTAGAGCTCACCCAGTTTGTTCCTCAGATGTGGCAAATCATATATCCCCACAGTTCCCAGATGCATGAACAACTGACTGATTAAATCAGTCACATCCTATAAAGAGTTTACAGTGGCAAACTGAGTCATGTTGAAATTAAAGCATCATCAAGAAAGTTAACATAAAATAGGCATGCATTAAGTGCTAAATTTCTGACATTTTCCCTCAATTGAAACATTCTTCATAGTAAACCCAAAGTGTTAAAAAATAAATAAAATCCTGAGCTTGATATACTGAATCTATAATTTTAAAAGTACACCTACCTCAAAAATAACTCTTCTGAGATCATTGTATCTTAAAAATGAACCCAGAGAGCAGTCTGAAAAAAATGGTTCATAATTCCCTAGTCCTTTATTGTGGAAACATGATTGACAAGATCACCAGTGCACAAAGTGGGCACTTAAATCTTCTGATAAAATCATTCAACATTCTTGTTTTGAAAGCCATTTGCTCTGGAAACAACTATGGCAGTGTTTTGGTTTTTGTTTTAGCTTATGCTTCTATTAAGATTGGAAGGTCCCCAACAAGAGCTCAATTAGAAATCAGTAAAATTAGTTTGACTATTACCAAATAACAATTTTAGTCATTATGAATCTCATTTCCCTCCTGTGAATTTTCTTTGAATTTAGAGTAGCTTAATCTTCAAAATAAAATCTGAGTTCCTTCTCTACAGCTCTGTTTTCCAGTTTCTTTTCCTGCCTCAGAGAAAGTGCAATGAGAAATAGTAAAAGGTTAGAAAGCCTATTCAACTTGAGGGCATTCTTCGACGATCAGTTTGTTTCCCATGACTTTCTTCCTCTGGGCAATTTGGTAGAGAGTTTGGATGTTGTACCCAGCAACTTTATATATGCTGGTCAAAAAAAAATATATAAAGTATATAATAGCTTAGAACAAAGGAAAAAGTCACTTATCCACCTATCACATAAAGTCAGGCAAAATTAGGCATTTTTATATTCTGCTTGTTTATTTGTTGTTGTTGTTGTTATTGTTGTTGTTGTTGCACTGTGATATTATATTGGAGCTTGGCTATATGTAATATGCAGATATTTTAAATAGGTTCAAATCTACCAGAGAACAACAAGTACAACCAAATGGCTAAAGCTATTAAAATCTGATAGTCTTAAAAACTGACTTGCAGAGTACTGTCATCTGTTTAGGCAAGCAGTGTTTTAAAAAAATGCCTCTAAGAATTTTCCATTTTGACACAGACCCAATTAATCCCTATTGTTTCAGTGCTTAGGAAAATGCCTAGATAGATCCTAAATTTAGAATTTGTAACCCCCATAAAATGTTCAGATAATGGAATGCCTGGAAATAAAAAGATGGTTTAAAAATATATACCTAGTATTTCCTGTTCAACTTGAACTGTGCAAAACTGTTCAACATCAAGATTTATTTCCTTCTGAGCTTGCATCTATCTTGAAGTCATGTGCAAAGAAAAAAAGATAGATCATCCCAAATCCATCAAATTTTCAAGCAATTAAAATCAAGTAAGAAAGATTTAGGAATCTCATACCATGAAAAATGCTCATCTTCCAGATGAGATTTGAATACAGAAAACTTGAATAAAGAAAGTTCCTAGAAATAAGGGTGGCATCTAATCACTTCCCCGCTAGAATGCAGAGAATGGGGAGGACAATGTGTCTACTACTATGCTTCAGGATACCTAAGGGAGCAGATGATGCAGCAGGAGCCTAACAGAATGCCCTGCATGTGTCACTTACTCCTCAAAATCTGCCAGAAATGACACTTAGAAGCAATCGGAGGAAAGCACACCTAAAGAAGGCAAAGGGACATAGTCTGGTATGAGCGGAGAGATCTGGAAATCCACTTGATTTGTAGAATAATAATGTATAGAGTAACATGGCAGGTGTACATGGTAAAAATTTGTCAGATATATCCAACGTCTTGGGTTGAAAAGATGCTATAGTTTACATAAGACACTTAAAATCAAATAGCAAATACAATTTAACTTTTAATGATTCCTCATTTTAAAAAATTAGTTTTAGCTGGGGGTATAGCTCAGTAGTAGTATATTTGCCTGGCATGTACACATCCCTGTGTTCAAGCCCTAGTACCACAAAAAATAAATTAATTTCAAGAGATATTTTATAAGCCTGTAGGAAAGATCCAACTTACATATTAAATAGGCTTGTTTTTCTTGAATTACACATCCCTCCCACTCTGGTTTGCCAGCACATTGTAGGAAATACCCCGAGGCTTGGTAAAATCCAGCAAGATTTAAATTAACAAATCTCACCAAAAGTGCTTGATTTTCCTATTATCTGAAGTAACTTGATCTTGTAATTTCTTAAATTTTTAACTGTTTCCCATCATACTTGCAGTTGTATTTACTAAAATAACATGGGGTTGTATTATTTTGCAAAAATATGTTTGCCTAGAACTACTTGATTAGGTTAAGATAGGTTTTAAAACAACAATCTTATGTATAGTCTACTCTGCTAATTGAAATTATGATTGTTGTCACAAGGCCCAACAACTGACTGGTTAGAGTAGTTGATTTTTCTGCAGGAAAATAAAACGTAGCCCTGATAATGATTCTGTCAAATGGGCACTTTAAACTCTATACAGCAAAATCAGCTGGATAGGGGAGCTCCCCTTCTGTTGTTACTTCTAAGAAGAGAATAGGCTTTTGTTGAACACCATCCTAAAGCATATGTTCAGGCAAGGTTCCACTGTAGCTGTCTAATCATTGACTAATTATCTGCCCATACATTGACTCTTTCCCACTTATGGTTGAGAATACTTTAACTGTATTTAGCTTTAAAAACTGGTTCTCTTTTGACCTAATGAGGCTCTGGCAAAACACCACATCTGCTTACACTGATTCAAAAAGTGTTCCAATTCCTCATTCAGCCATCAGGTAGTCAGTCCCTCTGTTTCTGATGAAAAAATACTGAGGGAAATTGCCCTTGTCTATTTCTGATTATTATTTTTTTTTTTTTTTTTTTAATTTTTTTTTATTGGTTGTTCAAAACATTATAAAGCTCTTCACATATCATATTTCATACATTAGATTCAAGTTGGTTATGAACTCCCAATTTTACCCCAAATACAGATTGCAGAATCACATCGGTTACACATCCACATTTTTACATAATGCCCTATTAGTAACTGTTGTATTCTGCTACCTTTCTGATTATTATGTTTTTGGTAATTAAATGGTGATTTTAGAAATTTCCCCACCAGCTTCTCCAATTCTACAGGACTGAAGAATGAGAAGTTTTCTAAGCCAAATGGGTAAACTCTTTACTCATCTATATCCTACTTCCCACCTCACACTGAATAATTTACTCAACTTAGTTTTTAATCAGGTCCCACTTTATCCATTTTGTAATTAATTAATTAATTAATTTTTGTGCACCAATTCTGTAGGTACTTTGATCTGGAGGCAAAGAACCTTTGAAGAAATGTGACAGAGTAAGAGGTCTAAAAAGCCCTAGGCTCATCAATACGCAGACCAAGAAATAAATTGATTGAATACATCTACCATAATATGGCAGCATTTTAAAAATTCACATAGTTATGGGTTTAAAAAAAAATTCATAGCACTTAGGGATGATATTAAAAATAGTTAGCAACTGGTCAAGCATGGGCTTCAATTAATCCAACAGACTGCTGGCCAACAATAGCCGACAGGCACAGCCCGATTCCCACCACTAAGTATCAGATCAGCCAATCCATTTGGAAAGAAATAACTTTTTCTTCTCTATCTCCTTTTCATTTTATTTATTTTTCATACTAAAGAGGGGCCCTTATTTAACAATTTTTGGAAGTTATTTTTTAAAAGAAATAAGCATGGTTTAGATAGAACACTATATCTTAGTAGTAAGTCACAACTCCTAGGAGAAATCACAACAAATTTAAAGGTTAGGCCTCTGCTACTGTTTCGTCTTTTGTCATTTGTAACAAACTCATTCCCCACTTTCCCACAGGTTCCTATAAAGGGTCAACATTTGCCAAATGCTCCAAAGGCTGTATACTTATCCCAAGAAAAATCTGTATTTAGACTCCATGTATAATGAGAAACAGCTAGTTTCAGCTAGCTTCAATTTACTTGAACCATTTAATACTCAGCTTACAGGAAAAGTTCCAACTTTTTCAGAACAACATATGGGATGGGCCATAAATCTGTACTAAATTATTTTAACCCAAAGTGTGCATGCAACTGGAAACAGTGTGTTTGAATGAGCAATAACTGTTCTTCTCTAGTGAGAGAAGAGAAAAAAACAACCTGGACTGGATGGTCTACCTTTTACTTTCATCAGCCTAATGAGCAGAGTAACTCCTATGCTGTTTCTTTGTCTTAGTATTAAAAAAAAAAAAAAAAAAATTCATATTAACACATACTACATTATATTAATTCGATATGTCATTTAGGTCAATTTCTCAGAGTCAATAAGCAATGATAAGAAAAACAGCCTAAACACCACGAAGATGAAATTTATAATAGCCTTATGTTTCCTACCAATTCAGTATAAAGCCAACAAGGCAACACTAAGAAATAAAGGTTTAGCAATAAAGAAAGTAAGCTGAGAATCATGTCCTACTGACCAAAATGCAAATGTAAATACTTTATACACATTCAATATAGATCAAGTATTGTTTAATCCTACTGAAGCCACAAGTTTAAAGTTGCAAAATTATGCTAACTTCTCTTGGAAAATGTGTATCAATACTGGTTATCCTGTTAACCTAAAACTAAAATTCCAGGGTATCCTAATCAGAAGAGGTTTTATATCTCAAAGCAGTAGAAACTAACCTTAAAGAAGGCAAACCACTTGTAGTCATTCAGCACAATCTCGAAGCCTTGGTTGTAAATGATGGTGAAATGTCCAGAATTGCCAAAGTCATCATATGCTGTATCCAATTTCTTAAGGTGCACCACTACTTTTTTTTCTGGTGGTCCTAGAGAAAAGAAAATGTACAACAAAGGAAAGTTATTTGAACTTCACAGGATTAAAAATATCTCTACTATTTAATTAAGCTGCTTTCCTTTCATGGAAAAGCATCCCTAAATTCAATCCCCCCATCCAAAAATCAAGGCAAAGAAAAATTTAATAAAAGGTACAAGGAGATAAAAAGACCAACCATCAAATAATGAAAAAGGATAATGTGCTAAGCCCAAGAAAAAACAGAAAATGGTCTATTCAAAGAAGAAATGGGGTATCTTTTTTACTCAGTGGCTCTAGAAATGAGAACCTCAGAACCTGAATCCTTCTAAATTAGGAGTGTCTTTAATTACTGGATTAAAGTCAAAGGTAGGTTTACTGTGAGGCTGCCTGAAAAGAGTTCAGTTGTGTCCATCTGGACATTCCCACACTTCAGGGAGTCTTCAGATTAATACTCTGAGTGGGAGACTGCATGTGACAGGGAAGTGTAAATCCTGATCTCCCTTCTGCCATCATCCCCAAGCTCAATTTATAAAAAGAAACAATGGTACACAGTGTCCAAGATTAGGAAAAGCCATATAGTCAACTGGAGTTAAACACTTCTTTTCTTTTCTTTTCTTTTTAAAGAGAGAGAGAGAGAGAGAGAGAGAGAGAGAGAGCGAGAGAGAGAAGAGAAGAGAAGAGAAGAGAAGAGAGAAGAGAGAGAGAGAATTTTTTAATATTCATTTTTCAGTTTTCGGTGGACACAACATATTTATTTTTATGTGGTGCTGAGGATGGAACCCAGCGCCCAACACATGCCAGGCGAGCACATTACTGCTTGAGCCACATCCCCAGCCTTAAATATTTCTTTTTAAAGAAATATTACTTGACAGTATCAGATTACTTGACAGACTTCCTTCTGCTAATGGGGAAACTACAGCTGAGAGCTCCACTCACTCTGCAAGTCACAGGGAGCAAGACTTTCAGCAGACCAGCAGCCTGTTGTCTGGGGGTTTTGTTTTTCCTCTTTTCTCTACTGGCTTCTTTTTTAAGGTTAGCCAAGTAACTGAAGCATATGTAATACCCCAGTGTATTCACACACTGGATATTTATTGTTCCAACTGCCAGGCACTGTACTTGGCTCAGGGCATTTCCAAATAATTATCAGGGAAAGTATTAAAGAAGAAATGAGCTTCTCTATACCTCCTTGAAGTACATGAAACAAAGAATGGTGCTAGAAATACTGAAGGACAAGAAGCATTACCACATGCCAAATCGAAATGGCTGGACATAAGAGTCCTTTCCCATAACCTCACAGAAAAAAAATATATATATATATTTTCATATCCTCAAGAGTCCTTGAGCTCATATATATTTTTTTTTCACCAATAGGATTTTGAAAAAACTGGCAGATTAGAAGGGGGAAACAAAAGACTGCAGTTGTGAACTCTATTCTAAACCAAAGCAACCAGATAAATACAAATATTAAGAGGAAGAAAAAGTTCGGGGGGGGGGGGAGGGGGAGAGTTGAGGTCCTGAAGAGTGTGCAGTTAGAAGTTCTCAGCAGTTCAAATTTAACTTCGCAGCGGTGGCCAAGAGAGTTACCCCAAAGGACCCAGAGTCCAGCCAGGATGTTCCAGCCACTCAGGAGCGCTGGCCGCCGTGTGGCCTTTGGGCGCAGAAACGGGCGACTGCGAGGAGTCCCGGGTCGGCGCGGCAAAGCGAGCGTCTGAGGGCGCCGGCGGCTTACCCATAACCGAGCAGTTGATGTCCCGCTGGGAACCGACTGGGCCCACCTGGAAGACCCAGGTGCCCAGCAGATCAGGGTAGGTGCAGTTAGCAGGTGTGTCGCAGCGCACGGTCCAGACACCGCAGAGGAGCAGCAGGAGGCCGGCGAGCAACGAGTGGGGCCAGGGACCCATGCTGGAGGGGCCCGGACAAGAGGCAAAGAAGAGAAGAGCCCAAGCGTGGCGGACTTGGAATCAGGCGACCCGGGTGGCTCGCGCTTTAAAATAGCCAGAAGCCCGGAAACCGCGGGCCGGCGGGGGGCGGGGTTACGGCACGGTGGGGGATCGGCGCGGGACACCCGGGTGGGCGGGGCCACCTTTCTCAGGTGGGTTTCGCCGAAGGCGCAGGTCCTCACCTGGCTGCGGCCGGACGCCAAACCAGAAAAACAAATGCTGACGGACGTTTCAATTTTTTGCACAATCGGTGACTTAAATAGGACCTAGTCTGGGCGGGGAGACAGAAGGTGAGAAGGAGGCCCAGAGAGAAGAGCTGGGAGGAGTGGAGTTCTCTTTTGCTTACTTTCCCTCTCTCTGAGGTCTAGTTGCCTGTTTATCAGCTATAAACTTTTTCCCCTCCGAAAAACTTCAGCACTCTGTTTGAAAACTCCTCTTTCTTCCTTTTTCCAGTTCTCACTTCTTTTAATATTCTCTTGATTTTCTTTGGTCTCCTGTTGATGATATTTGTCTATTTGCCTAAGGGAGAATTCAACTATAGTGCAAATTTGAGCGTTAAGTACCTCCCCACCCCCACCCCTCCGCCCAGTTTAACTGGATTTAGTTACATAAGGGGATCAGAGATTATATTGCTCAAGTTCTACTACTTTACACATGAAAAGCTGGAGGGCCAGAAAAAGGAAGTAGTTTGCCCAGGATGAGGAAGGAAGCTGATGTCCTGCCCAATTCTGGACTCTGGTGTGCCAATCTGATGGTCATTTGTTAGGTAGCCCTATTTTCAGGTGCCTCCTTGTTCTCCCCTGTGTGAGAGCTTCTCTGACTTTCTTGGCTGCTATGTGTAATTGGGCTCCTTTCCTCCACTGAGCCTCGGAGGTATCAGACCCTGTGGACACTCTGATGAACCAGACATACTTGAGTGTCCCTGCCCTCTCAGTTGCATGCATTCTTGTACCCATATAGCCACTTTTCCATCAGATTATAAACCTTCCAAGGTAGCAAGTCCAAATCATTCATTTATATCTCCCTGCAATCTTGTTTAAAACCACCAGGGATGTGTTCTTGAATGTTAAATGTTATCTTTATTTGTAAGCCTGAAACCCAAAAAGTAGTTGCCCTTGAAAGCTCATAGGTGAAATTGCTTTTTAATACCCAAACTACAAGGGCCAGTGTGTGGCCAACCTTTTATGAGGTAGCCAGAAGAAATATAAAAAGTAGAAAAGAAACATGCAAGGACAGGAAAACTAAACTTTAAAAGCCTTGGGCTAAAGTTCCTCATACTTTCACTCCCCGAGTCAGTTCTTTTTTCCTAGCCTATCACTTATGTTTTCTGGAAAATCTACAAGTCTTCATTGACAATCTTAAAGTTACTGGAAATTCACTCACTCTTTAAAATTGTCCTGTGCCCTATTAATTAGTCCACTATTACATGTATTTTTAGAACAGAGAAAGGAAGATATGCAACCTATAATAATGGGTCCTATCCCACCATTATCTATTGATCAGGTAATGGAGAAGACCTCAACTTAAGGAACTTGAGAATAGCCAGACCACCATAAACTGTCTTGTGATCACCACCAGACTGATGGCATTCCCTCATACCTTCCCATGGCCGTCCCTCACCAAATTTCCTTTAAAAAAGGAGACCAAGAACCCCCAAAGTCTCTCTTGCTGGTGAAAAATGTATTCCTTGCTTTCCTAAATAAATTTCTGTGACTCAATAGCTGAAGTGTGCTGGAATTCTTTTTTGTCATATATGTCAAGGACCCTGCCGTCCTGAATTGAGATCCCCTCTCTGAGACCTTCTTGGACCACCTTCAGTAACATGTATTTCTAGATTTTATAGACCTTTTAAGGATTAAAAACTGACATCTAATTACACTAACACTATTTAAAAATACACTAACAGAGTAACATTTCCTTCCTAAATCTCTGGGAAAGTGTGTCATTGTTAAACATTAAATTTTTTGCTAGATCATCAATATTTTAGAGCTGAGCCGTCAAGTTGGAAATTTTTTTGATACACGTAATTAGAATATTATACTTAATTGTGAAGAAAGTTTAAAACAGCTTTTATGCAATGAAGAACAAATAGAAAGGGATCTTGGAGACCTCTCAATGTAAGAGTCATTTAAAAACTGAGCAATGGAGAATTGAGACACTTGCTGAATGGCATATTGCCACTTAATGAAATTCAGGAAAAAAACTTGAATTGGGTATCTTCAAGTTACATTCCCATGAATTCAGTGTATGTTAAATTATATGAAATAAAATGTTTTTATATGCAAAACTGATTTGCTGCTAGGTTAATGTAATTGTAAGTAGGTTTAACAAAGGAAGCATTGCTTAGCAGTGGTTCTTGTAGTCCCAGGACCAATTCTTTGGAATTTGTTAGAAATGCAAATTCCTTAGACCTACCCCATACCTACCAATAAAGAAAATGTCTGGGGAGGTCCCAGCAATTTGTGTTTTAAAAACCCACTTCCAGAGGATACAAACTAAAGTTTGAGAATTACTGGTTTAGGAATAATTGGGATTCACACTTGAAATCTGACACTCAACAGCTGCTAAATCTTGACCTAAGTTGTTTTTCTTCTTTTAGTGCCTTGGGTTTTTTGTCTATTAAGTGTACATAATTATATCTCCTATGACTACTTTATCTGGTTTTAAAAAGACTAAATGAGAATATAGATCTCTCTATAAGAGTAATATAGATCACTATAAGTATTTCTATTAGAGGAATTTTCCTTATTAGTTAAACCAGTAGATTCCAAATATAGTTTTTTTGTAATCCTATTACCCTAAATATTTCCTAGAACACAAGGAGTGCTCAAATATTTTCTGAATTAATAATATAATGGTTACAAGTTGATCAGTACTTAATGGTATTTGGCTAAGAGCATCATGATTTCCATGTTTTTTGCCTCATGAATAGATATGAAAACTACCATATTGGAATGCATGTCAAAATATAAAAAAAAGTGTTGGGCATGGTGGCGCATGCCTGTAATCCCAGAGGCTTGGGAGGTTGAGGCAGGAGGATCGCTATCACGAGTTCAAAGCCAGCCTCAGCAAATTAGGGAGGCCCTAAGCAACTCAGTGAGACCCTGTGGTAAAATAAAATATAAAAAGGGCTGGGGATGTAGCTCAGTGGTTAAGTGCCCCTGAGTTCAATCCTTGGTACCTATATATATGTGTGTGTGTGTGTGTGTATATATATATATATATATATATATATAGAGAGAGAGAGAGAGAGAGAGAGAGAGCGCTTAGATGAAAAACTTGACATATTAATATTGTGCAATGATATTTTATATCATGTACATTTCTGGCATTGGTAGTAATAATAATCAATTTTAGCAGCTTGGGAAGCTGAGAGAGGATTGTGAGTTCAAAGCCAGGCTTAGCAAAAAGCAAGGCGCTAAGCAACTCAGTGAAACCTTGTCTCTAAATAAAATGCAAAATAGTGCTGGGGGTGTGGTTCAGTGGTCAAGTGCCCCTGAGTTCAATCCCTAGTACCAAAAATAAATAAATAAATAAAAATAATAATCAATTTTATTTATCTAGCATTTCACATTGTCGAGATAATATGCATTATCCCATTTAATTATCACACAATTCTATAATGAAGGTGTTACATAATTTCTATTTTATCCCTAAAAAAAAAAAAAATTGGGTCTCAAAGAATTTATTAGGGTCTAATGACTGTGAAAGCAAAAGTGAGGAGGGAAAAAGAAGAATAAAAAGAGGAAGCCTCAGAGGATGTGTAGGTCTGACACCTGTGAAGAAGAAAGAAAAGAAACTTAGAAAGAAACTCAGAAATACAACTCTGATACATTCTCAGACAGTCCTACAGGAAACACTGCTATAAAGATTGTTCATGAAGGAGCTGCACTTATTAATTGGCCTGATCCAGAAAGCTAAGATGGATCTTGAAATCATGCTGTCAGGAAATGACACTCTCACAACAGGGCTATTTTGAAGAGAAGTGGAGACAGTAGACGCCTATGGGAGCAACAGTGTGGTAGAGAGAGATTCCTGCCTAATATTATGGGTTGATCCACAAGTATGACAAAGGAGGCTGGACATTTCTTCAGATATGGTGATATCCCACATACTGTACTATCTTGGCAATGTTTCTGTCTTTGTCTTCTAGGCAAATATCAAAATTCCCTCTGCTGTGACCTCATGTTCCTGTGTTCACAATTCATTATAATTTTGTGATTGACTTCCACTGGGCTTCATACTCCTTGATGGTAGGACTATGATATTTTTATACATCAAAATTTCTCACAGGAGTTGGGCCAATAATATTTACTTATTCATTTCCTCAATAAAATTAATGCAAGAAAAGAAGAAAGAAAGATAAGTAGGAAGAACGGTAGAAAAAAATGAATAAGGAGGTTTCTATGCATGAAAATTTAGTTGATGGTTGTGGCGGAGAAAATCACACGGTTGCTTAGTAATGCTGCCCAGGTTGGTTAGTTGAACTGTACCAATGTTTCTCAAACTTGATCTCAGGACTAGTTAGCATTCTTATAAGGTTATGAGGACTCCCAAGAATTTTTGTTTATATAGATTATATCTGGTGATATCTACTTTATTAGAAATGAAATGTAAAAATAATTAAGTATTGATTTATTCATTTAATAATAATCATAAAATGAAAGTAGCATACTTTGAGGCTGCTGCTCATATTAACATGGCATACTATTTTATAGTAAATTTCTTTTATATCTTTATTTATTTTTATGTGGTGCTGAGGATTGAACCCAGTGCCTCACATGTGCGAGGCAGGCGCTGTACCACTGAGCTACAGCCCCAGCCCTAGAGTAAATTTCTTTTAATAAATAGAAGGAATGTACAATAAATAATGATAAAAATCAAAATGTAGTAAATATATAAACCAGTAACATGATCACTTATCACTACCATGTATTATGTACCTTACCTAATGTAGGCATTATACTTTTATACAACTGGCATCATTTTAGTTTTATTTTCACCAGTATTATCACAAACATGTGGATAATGCATTGTACCTCCTTGCTATAATAATTTTCCACCCAGGGATTCTCTCACTGACATTTTGAGATTCTCTCAAAAATGTATGTGCTTGGTCACAAGGCAAACAGGGATGAGCAGAGTATACTTGAATGACCACAATTCCAAGAATGGAGAAACCATGGAAAGCACATTCTTTATTTACAGGTCACTGGTATTATTTTTTTATATCCCATGTGGGGAAATTTATTCAGTTTATATATAAGAAATAGGAAAATGTCCTTCAATTTGATGAAACAAGCTTACAAAGCTAGAAAAATAGTAATTGTTATTTCTATTTGAATAGCTTGTTATTTTGTTCACATGACAGTCACATCATTCTAACAGCAATCTTCTACTATCATTCCCATTTTTACAGATAAGAAAAATTGGGCCTCAGAAAAGTTAAGTGACTTTTCTGTGGGTGCACTTCTGGTGAGTCTAAATCTGATAACCAAGAGAAAACTTCATTTTTTAAGTGGCATTGTTAGAATGGAATGAAGAAAATGATGTTTCATTTAACTATTGTTTCAGTCAAATAAAAACAGGAGAAACAGTGATTTCTACAAGTGAAATGTAGAGACAATACAAGTGGAAGCAATTGTGAATGATTTTAGTATATTTCTACTTATTTGATCCTAGTTTCACTTCACTTTTCACTTCTGTTAAATAAGCCATTTTGAAATGGAAAATTTAGGAAGCTTTTTATTATTTATTATTTTTATTTTTTTTACTGATAGACTAGGATTTGCCCATATGTTATATAGTAAGAGCAACTCTCAAGAGCAAACTGACAAACTTAATGTGTATACCTGTTCTGTTGCACCAAATGCACTCCATTTACCATTTCTTGCTGTCAGTACCTACAGCAATGATATTCTAGTTTTTTCTGCTTTTTGTATAATTTAACGCACAAGCCAGGAACCTAAGTATCATCCTTGACTTTTCATTCTCTTGCCCCTCCTGACCTTTTGCCTTATCTGATTAGCCTATGAGTCCTACTGAGTCTACTCTTACACTGTGATTTTTTTATTTAAATATAAATTCTATAAAGTCACTTCCTTGCTTAAAATGTCTCACTGAGCTACTTTTTTTTTTTATCATGTTTGAATGAAATCCTAGGAGGCCCTACTTCTTCTATTGTTCCTCCCATTGCTGACTGTTTCTGAAACTATTATTTTTCTCCAGTGCCTCAAAACCTCTGGATTCCTTCTCTCTTCATTTCCTTTGCACTTTGCTACTTTTTCTACCTAAAATAATGTGCCCAGTTTTTCAATGACTGCTCTTTCTCATTGACTGATATTCTCACTGATGAGTGAGAAATATCAGAAAATCTTCCCCTAGTCTTGCTATCTAAAGTGGCCTTCTGCAGCTACTCACTTTTATCACCCTGTTTATCTCCACACATATTGCCTCTAATTATTATATTTTCTTGTGTATTATGAATCTGCCCCCATTGGAACATAAGCTCCAAGCTGCTTGAGTCTTGCCTATTTAGTATACCACTGTATCCCTATCACATGGTAGATGCTAAATAAATATTTATTAAGTGTTGATTAAAACTACCTGTACCTACTCATCAGCTTTAAAAATCAGGTTTATCTGAAGGAAATTTTCACTGGACAAGTGTTAGCATGAATAGATGATTCATTTTATATTAGTTACCGCAAACTGTTCACTTCAAGATATTCATCTGGCATAAGGGACCAAGTAGTGAGCCCCAGTAATATTGAGGATTCTTAGCTAACAAACCAATATGAGTTAGTTTGGAAGTTGTGGAAGATGACCCTGGTCTAAGTAATGAATATTTGGCCTGCTTAAGCCAAGTTATAAACACATATTGGGTAATAGGAAGGCTAAACTACATGTCAGCATTTTATTTCCACAGCTTTGCAGTTTAAGTTTACTTCCCTTCTCTTTATAGGTTATTACCAGGAGGGAAAACAAAGTCGAACAAGGTGACTTCTAAGCCAGAGAAACTATAGATTCTTGGCAAGAAGAGAGCAAAACCAACTAGCAGCTGGCCTAAGGTGTCAAGTGTAAAGGTCAAAACTATCATTTTCTCCAAGCTGAGAAAGTTCATTCCTTTTCCAGAATTAGATCACTTCCCCAAGTACTGATAAGGGAACATTTAAAATATTTTATTTGTTTAACCGGTTGAAAAGATCAAGCTGCAATAAAAATTTCAAAAAAATTTTCTGTCCTTTTACTTCTGTTTATCTATCTTATTGTGAATTAAATGAAATACAGAAAAAAAAACTGGGAAAAATGATATTTACTAATGTATAGTTGTAACAGAAAAAAATCAAATTTCTAATACATAGGAATTAGTGGGAATATATGGTGTGTGCAAATGAGGAATATAAATAGTTAATAAAAGTCTGTATGTAGAACTCATAATAATATAAGAAAATATTTATACTATAGCATGATTTATTTCATAGGAAAAGAAGGAAGCAGACAATGAAGCAGTAGGTTTAGGTAAGTAGTGATCCCACTGTGGATCCTGATCACAGCTCATTGCTCCAGTATGGATCTGGAATCCCAAAGCCTGTGTGTCAGAGGCTTGGACCCCAGTGTAGTGCTGCTGGGAGGTGGTGGAAGCTTTAAAAGGTGGGGACTAGTGGAAGGTCTTCTGGTTATTGGGGGGTGTGTGCTCAAAGGGGATTATAGGACCCCAGACCCTTCCTCTTTCTCTTTTTTATTTTACAGTCCTGAGGTGAGCAGCTTTGCTTCACCATGCCCTCCTACCATGAAACACTGCCTCACCACAGGCCCAAAGCATCAGGGTCAATTGATCAGACTGAAACCTCTAAAACCATGAGTCCAAATGAAACTTTTCTCTGCTTAAGTTGATTGTCTCAGGTATTTGTCACCGTAACAGAAAACTAACACACCAGAAGAACTGTCAGATGGGAACTGATTTTATATGGAGGTCACACAAACCTGTCCACCTTCCCTCTGGAAAAACACATTATCCTTATTACCTTTAATGTCTCCAGGAAAGCAAAGGAAACGTCTCATCTGTATTATCCTGCTCAGTAAACAAATCTGTCCTTTGACTATGGGGGCTCTATTTCTAGCTTGCAAGGGGCTCTTTGCTATGGGAACATGATCTGTAGAAATGCTATGGAGAATTATCTACCCAAAGTCCTATTTTTTTAAACTTTTAAATTATTTTTTAAGTGTTTTACTGCTAATAATTTTAATGTTGCTTTAGCAAGAATGACTACAACACGTACCTAACATCCATAATTCTGTAAAAATGGAAAGTTGGTTACACAGTGATTCAGATTCCACCTGCCAACAATCCATAAATTTTAGCCAACCTTGGGAAGTTACTGCCACTAATTAGATGTAACAACTCCTCTGAGCCCCAGTTTATATTAAATGCTACCTCAAGACACATACTGTCTCAACTCTAATCTACTTTTTATGATTTGATTATTCTAGGATGAAAAAGAAGGAAGAAATAAATACCACAACTGAGTAAATAAAACCTTACAAATTATTTTATTTGAAGGAACTTGTCCAGTCATAATATTAATAGCATATAGACAGATGTATCAAGTCAAATGATCCAGTTTGCTATGAGCAGAAAGACCTTTATAAATATATTTTATAAATATATTTTAAAATGAAACACAAATAGTTTGTATGCCCATGTTAATTCCACAGAATATTTCTGGAGTAAAATAGAATTGTGGTTTTGAAGAACAATGTTAATAAGACATGGTAAATAAATATTACTAGAGGTTTAAACATAAGAGCAGGCAAAGAAATCAGAGTTTAAAAAATACATATCTAATGATTTTCTTCATTCAGACCCATTGTAATGTTCTCAGTTGTAAGGTGTATATAAAGAATATGATTTTAGAATTATATTGTGGAAGATCTAATTTCAGCAGATGCTTACTAAATATATGATCAATCATATGTTTGTGTGTGTATAATAATGAAAAAAGGTGTATATATATATAATGAAAAAACACATAGTACTTATATATAATATATACATGTATGTATACATAGAGTTACAAAGTGCATATATATATATATATATATATATATATATATATATATATAGAGAGAGAGAGAGAGAGAGAGAGAGAGAGGAAGAACTGTAAATCCAGAGTTTCCAAATATATATATTTGAAATAGATGAAAGCACTTTGTAATTGTAAGATCTATCATAGCAATGTAAAGTTTATTACTTTAAAACTGAGTGGTAATGACTTTAATACACAGAATGATAAGATAAATGCTATGTGGAAAGTGAAGGGAACCAATAATTCTTTTTAGGGGTAAGAAAATATTTTAATCTGAGGAGGTGAGGTTACAGCTTTAATGGTTTTGATGGTCACAGGTTTCATTAGAGAAAAAGAGAAAAATAACGAAAGAGTGAGAGAGAAAGAGAGAGTCTGAGGTAAAATTCCTTATGCCAGGGGAACAATTTGGCAAAAAGGCATAAACACTCCTCTTTTGTTTCCCAAATGTTTCAATGTGACTAAAAAAGAAAAGAAGAGGAGGAGGAGGAGGAGGAGGAGGAGGAGATTTATTGTAGCAACATTCTGACTAATTTATCACTTCCTCTGGAAATTTTACTTCTATGAACACTCCATTTGGGTCATAAAGAAAGCCATTTATTATTCTAAAAATGCTCAGTTATTTCTTCTCCTATATGATTACTTTACAACATACCTGCTTTTACCCCCTTATTGATTGCATGGTTTATTTAAGTCATTTATTTGTCTCTCTGAGCCTATTCTAGGTAAGGAGGTACTATAACTAGTTCTACATAGGCTTGAATAGACATAAATGTTTATTAATTGAGTTGGCCGTGGTTAAAATTCAAACACTTCTACTGTCATGCATAGCTAAAAAGAACAAATAATTTAAAAAATGTGAACACTTCTGAAAACTATGACAAAATATGCCCACATTATGTTCTCTCCACAAAACAAAACAAAACAAAAAACAGTTAAAAAGTCACTTCTGACTTCAAAATTGGCTGAGATTATTTTCCTCCCACAATCCCTTAGTGATGCCAAAAGGGATAGAACAGAGAACATCACAGCAGATGCAGCCTGGGGCCCCAAGTATGAGGCATGTCTTTCAACTGAGAAAGGAGAAAAGGAGAAAGGTAGTGACATAAACCACCTTGACCTTTTTCATATTTTTTCTAAGAATCTTCCCTTCAAGAAACTCAGTTCTTTTGGGCTGGGGATGTGGCTCAAGCGGTAGCGCGTTTGCCTGGCATGCGTGCGGCCTAGGTTCCATCCTCAGCACCACATCCAAAGATGTTGTGTCCGCCGAAAACTAAAAAAAATAAATAAATATTAAAATTCTCTCTCTCTCTCTCCCTCCCTCCCTCTCTCTTTAAAAAAAAAAAAAAGATGTTGTGTCCGCCGAAAACTAAAAATAAATATTAAAAAAATTCTCTCTCTCCCTCTCTTAAAAAAAAAAAGGAA
Organism: Marmota monax; assembly: GCF_021218885.2. NCBI lineage: Eukaryota > Metazoa > Chordata > Mammalia > Rodentia > Sciuridae > Marmota > Marmota monax. The sequence continues at coordinate 2,188,703 of NW_026695236.1, read as the reverse complement.
TTAATTTATCTGATTATCTATTTAAAGCATCTGATAATACAATCTAAGCCTGTCATCCCTGAACTGTTCCCAGTGTTTCTGCTAACAGGGCCACCACATGAACAGCACTACTTCATTAAAAAAAAAAAAAAAAAGAAAAGAAAAAAGAAACTCAGTTCTTTTGAGAAGAGTAACAGGCAAAAAAGAGAAAGCAACTCCATATATCCAGTTCCAAATATGGAATGTATGAAATTGTTTTATGCAGTAGAAAGAGCAAAAATTTACAAGACACATGCAAATAGGTAATGTGTCTCATATTTACATACATGAATTTTTTATATGTATATATTCATATGTAAATATTGTGAAAGAACTGTGAAAGTTGTTGGAATCAAAATGAAGTCACTTACATCAGTTCTATCCAAAAACTAAAATAAATAAAGCTGGGAGGTAATGAAGGAAGGGTTTTTAAGTAAGATCCCCTTATAGTAAGTATCACAAAACACTCTACCAAAATGACAGCCTTATACAAAGACCATCAGCACCTTAGACAAAATAAAACTTTGAATATGACCATGTTTTACTTTGGTAATGCATATTCTCATTGCAGTGTTCTGCTATTTCAAAATAACAGTATTCTTTGAAGAATCTCTCTCTTAATTATTTTGTTAATAGGCTGACAAGATCACATTGTGATTAATGAAATGCACACTGATATAAGAAAATTTGTCAAACTTTTTAGTTAAAATATATGTTCTTTAGCAATTAACTCTAAAGGTAGTGCTACTAAGATAAGTGCAAAGTGGAAGTTGTCAGTAAAACAATTTTAAAAAATCACTTAAGATGTTATTTCATATTAGAAAAGGTGAGAAGATCGATGACCTACCATCTTTGAGAAGCTACTTTTTGCACTTAGGAATCATAACTTCTTTGGATAACCAAAATTCTGGCCATCTGATATTTGGATATTTGAATATTAGGACAAAAAGAAAAAGTTTATCAAGCGCTTACTATTTTGGATATACTGCAGCACATTATAAAAATACAATCCTCATAAAAATCTCAGATTAGATGTCCAGCTTCCATCCTCTTTTAATATGTCACATGCCTTATGCACCCAAATTTTTTATTGAAAAAAAAAAAAGAGGAAGAATTCTTACCCTCCAAGTCCCCCCAAATCTAACATTATCCTGAGACTGTATTTCTCCTCTGCAGATTTTTTTCTTGTGAAAATTTAACAGCTCAGGAAGCATTTATATTAAACAAATATCTCTTAGTTTAGGGAAAGCTTCAAGTGAAGAAGTTAAGCTATAACCTGGCAGTGCTCACAAAACTACAAGACAAAAGCCTCTCATTTTTTGGTGAATAGAGTCATTTTTAACATCCTTTGTTTTGAAATAAGACCAACTCCTACCAAAATGGATCCCATAACTCACAGGGGAGTGCTGTGGTAAGTGAAAGTTGCTGAGTGGCTCAGGAAGGTGGAAGGTATAGCAATGCTTCAAGGGAGAGTAGAAAACAGAAACTGGGGTGGCCCTATTGAAAGAGAAAATGGTTTCCCAGTGCTGGCTAATCAAATGCTACATGCCCTGTCAGAATATAGATGCCACCAAATCCAGGAGTTATTTTCAATTTGTCTTTCTTCCTTGCTCTTCTTCCTTTTTCTTTTTCTTTTTCTTTCTTTTCTTTTCTTTTCTTTTCTTTTCTTTTCTTTTCTCTTCTCTCTCTCTCTCTCTCTCTCTCTCTCTTTTTGTACTAACGAAGGGTTTAAAAGAAAGGAACAAAATATCCTTATGTGGGAAAATATTTTTGAATTTTTGAGTCAAGTTTTCTTGTCTCTAAAAATGAAAAATTAGACAATGTTTATAATTTTAGTTTTGATATCTTGAAATTACAGTTTTAAATTTAGAAATTTATTTTAGATGGGCATCTATAAAACAGTTAAAAATATTTTGCATCTTTAGGGATAGACAGAAATTAGCTTTTTTTCCAAACATGGAAAGCACAAAGCATCTACTGGTTTTCTAATAAGTAAACACAGCTACATAGATTAATATTGCATTCAGAAGCATCTACTCAATGAATGCATATGTCAGCATCTCTCTGATGGAGTAAGGACACCAAAGAGGTTTCACTGAAAGAAAACTTAATCAGAGAAAAACCATAGATGAAGTGTTTTCAGTTGTTAACCTTGGTAAATAATTTGTAATAAAAAATCAACCCAGTGAAACAGTAAATATTTTTGCATTTTTTTGCTAATTAATAACCCAAACACGTTCACCATCCCTGAGTCATATGTCCTTACCCATTCCCACAAGCTCCCCCAAATCATCCTGTGTACACATCTCTGTCCACCTTTGCCCCCATTCATCCACCTGCTCTTATCCCTCAAACTCCACTAAAGAAAGTGAGAGGAGAATTGCTTTTCCGGGCATCATTATGTAGCAGTGATCACATCAGTTTGTTTCTGCTGTATTCCCGTCCATTAGCAATTACCTATTGAATGGATGAACTGATTTTTCTTTAAGTTATCTGAGGCATCCCTAGAAGCTTTCTTCCCAAGTGGAAAATTGAAAGCTCTTTCTAATCTTTACCTCTGTTTTGACTTGACATGCTTGTTTTCATGAATGGAGGGTTTTCTTTCTTTGAGGGAAAGAGTAAGTGCAAGGTTAGCTCTAGCTACAATTGTCAAGTTTGAATTCTCATCCTTTCTGCTCTCTTCAGGGCTTTCTTTTGCTGGCCAGCTATAAATGATTTATTTCTCCCAGGGAAAAGAATTAAATTTAACAAGACTCTCTAGCATTGCATTTCAATTTTCCTTTTGAACCAATACATATTCTTCACTAATAATGGAAGAAAACCCAATAGGGAAAATATTCTGGATATGAATTGGCAATTTAAGTGAATTAAAAATATTGTAATTCTGACCAATAATTCAAAATATACATATATGTATAATATATGTCAAGTTAAACTCTAAGACTGATGAAATATAATGTATTTTTCATATTCAATTTGGGTGAAGATGTGGGGAATTAAGCACTTTGAGGCATTATTAATGGGTATAACAATGGAAATAACGTTTTTGAAGAGCAATTTGGCAATATCGATCATGATTTGAAGTTCATGCACTGCTTTGACTCTGCAGTGCCATGGATAAAAGGTTTATTATAGCATTGCTCACAATAAGAGATGGTGAATAATATGAATGTGGTTGAAATAATTAAGGTAAATCAAGGCAATGGAATATTTATGGAGTTATCAAAAAAATAAAAAATGATCGAGCTTTAAGTACAGACAGAAGATAGTCAAAAGGCATGATATCAAAAAAGTGACTTTGTAAGAGAATATGTATATATGTGTGTAAATAAAAAGAAGTCATCTCACATAGCAGAAAACCGTTAATGTTCCTTGCTTTGAGATGGGAGTAAGGAGGGGGAAGCTGCAGTATGTGTATTTCAATATTCCAAAGGAGAACTATTGCTAATATTCTAGACACCTTTGATTGGTATCATTTTTTTCCATATTTTAAACTCAGGAAAGAAAAACTTTAAGAAAAATTAAAGTTTTAAGAAAAATTTTAATTTATTTAAGACAATTGCTTTTATTTTTCTGTGTCTTTTTCCCCCACTGCAGATAGTACTTGACTGCTTTATCTATGCCATGTTCTTCTCTGGACAAGTACACTATGACACACAGCAAGCAATTTCTTATACTCACTCAGACACTCATGTCCCTGTTCTTACAGAGCTTACAGACTTTATTGCATACATCTTTTCCCATCATAGTTTCAAAGAACTAATGTCCATTATTCTTTTGCTTAACATATTTTTATCAACTAAATTTAATATTAATTGTATTGAATATGCCATCGAAGAAAAGCCCCTAATACATAACTATTAACCTATAGCTGGGTAAATATGATATATAAACCCTTTCTCAGAAGAATCTATGATTCTTTGAGTTGTTAGTATCTATATATAAATTTTTGAGGATGCTTAAAAGGAAACTCTGGTTGACATGCAATGGCTATTTCCCAGGGACCCTCAGGCAAATCCTAGTTGGAAATAGCTACTTTAATACCTTCTATTTCTTGTGTACCTCCTCTGGGCGAAGCATTTACATTTATTTTAATTCTTGCAATAAAACTACAAAATTAGTATCCTTATTTTACCCTGGAGAAAAGGGAATTCAGAGAGATTTTTGTACAGTGGGTATGATTCATCACTTCAAAAAAAGTCTCCCTTTATTATTGCCACTTTTGATTCAGGAACTTGATTAAAAATTACATAGCCGTCACATTTAATCATCCAAAAACTCTAGTCAGATGGCAAAACCTTATCTCAAATTTACATCAGAGGAAATTCAAAGAAAATGCAATATTAAGTTCACATCAGACTGAATTAATAGACTCTTATTGAGGGTGTCAAACAATGTGAAGTGGTAATGTTACCAGAAATAAGGTCCGACTGTTCCACACAATCAGTCAAATTGAGAGACAAGGTGTTGAGGCAAGGAAGGTGACTTTATTTAAAATTTTGCTTTAGTGAGAAGGAAGAAAAAATTCTGTTTCCAAAGCCATTTTTTCTTGGAAGCTGATCTAAGGTGGCCTATAAAGGTGAGTGATATGTATCCCCAGGCAGGTGACCTTTTTCCTACAGAGAGAGGGCTGGATGATGTATATAAAAGCCATGTGGGGGTGTTCAGTTTCTATAAATCTCTAAAAAAAATTGTTACATTATCCTGTCACCTGTTGGATATATATTATACAATGGACAGGCTGTGGGAGGAATGAGAGCTGCCCAGGGTGCTTTTTGCTTGACTGCCAATTGATTGTCAAACTCCTTATAAAGGAGAAGATTCTTTCTTTATCAGTTACACACTACCAACTCCTGGCAATCAATGGACAGAACCCTTCTTCAGTTGACTACCCACTCCAACAATGAAAGATGACATCCCCAGGGCTTGATTTCAGTGACACCATCTCGCTGCACAGCAGATTCCAGCTCCCACTCCAAGTTCAGAGGGACCCTCTGCGGGAAGTCTTTGTTGTCACCAAAACACTGGAGTTCCTTAGTCCCGTTTCGAAAAATCATGCTATTTCTCCTCCTTCATATGTACCAACCATTCTGGTTGAAACCACAGGGATAAAAAGACTACAAAACCAGGAACTGCAAAAATATTTGGTGAGAGCGGAGAAAAGCTCAAGAGGTAAGTTTAAAGGAGAGGAATAAACTTGCCTTTCACACTGTGTGGAGTGTTAAGCTTTTCATTGTGGTGACCACAATCCCTAACATAACTTAAATGAGGAACAGTTTATTTTGGCTCACTGTTTTGGAGATTTCAGTTCATGGTTAGCAACTCCATTGCTTTGGGCTTGAGTTGAGGCAGAGCACTAAGGTGGAAGAGCAGGGCAGAGGAAGAGAGGGAGGCAGGAAGGGAATGAATTGGGGGGGGGGGTATAGAAAAAGAGAGAAAGAAGGATGCGGGGGGCTGGGGACAAGATCTAATGTCCAAGGGCAAGCTCCAGTGACCTTCTTCCTCTACCATGACCCTTTTCACCACCTCCTAGCACTCCATTCAGCAATGAATGGATTAATTCCCTGATGAGGTCAGGGCCCTCATGATCCATTCACTTCCCCAAACCCCACCTCTGAACCCTGCTCCTTTAGGGATCACGCTTTCAACACATAATTCTTTAGTGGATATTCCAGTTCCAAACCAAAACATGTATAGATATGATCACTCCTAAATCAAAACTTTCTATTTCTTAAACAAACCCAGTTCACCAAAAAGAGTTCAAAACCATTTCCCCACAAAGTCTGGAACTGTGGAGTTAGACCTGCACACATTCATTTGTTAAATGATTATCTTTTCAACCATGTCAGTTGTGCTTAAAGATACAGCTCTTTAGGGTATTTCTCTTCCCCAGATATAGGAGAGGAGTGGCAGGAGGCATAGAATGTCAAGTTCGAAGAGTCAGATTAGATTTATTGGCCTACTTATGACTAGATTTTGGAAATTTACTACATTTCCCTTTGTCAGTTTTGTGACGTGACAAAGCTATTAGATCTTTTAATTTTTTTGTGATAATTATGTGTGGCTACCTAGCATAGATTGCTGCCACCAACACCATAATTGCCACCAGCACCACCACCACCATCATCATTTTACTTGTCATCATTGAAAGTCTGAAATTTTTTATAACTTCTGTGTTAGTCTGATTGTCCATACTCAAATTTGGATTTCACTCTCAACCTTTGATTTATTTCTCCACCCCCCTGATTTCCCTGGGGTGTGGTCCCATTCTCTGTCTTATAGCTATCAGACCATATCAGTTACTATGCTGCCCCTTGACATCCTGGGTGACAAGGACTCTGTTGAGCACCCCCAGAAGTGATCCAAACAAGCTTCTCTTTCAGGGCACATTGGCTAAAATCAGACTCCACAAAAAGCTTTTTTTACCTTCTGTAATCTAAATCTTTAACCTGGACTAGTTTGGATTTTTTTGGTTGTTGTTGTTTTTCCAAATTTTTAATTGTCTTTGGTCTATTTTTGCTCTAAGAGTGTTTTATGTGAAAATTCTTTTGAAACTATGAAGTGCTTTAGACATGTTGAAATTGTTATTGTTTGTCTTCTGGCCAGCTGTTAGTATATTCTCAGCACTAAATTATAATTGTGAAACTAAAACCATGAAAAAAAATCTTAACTACATTTCGAATTCTTTTATACTTTTCTATCTAGAGCAGAGAGAGGTACATGTTTACTTATAATTAGAGGGGTAGGGTTTTACAATCTCATCTTTATTGTAAAGTGCTTATTCAACATTTGAGGATTTATGTAGTCTTTCAATTCAATAAAGCTTCCCTAAAGAAAACTGGGCATCATGTGGGGCTTATTTTAGATGAACATGTTGTACTTAATTCTTTATCATGAAAAGTAGCCTCATTATTTTCGATCCATAATGACAAGTTTATTAATCAAATGTTGACAATTTAGGATACCTGGAAAACTATTTTGATGATGAGGCACATAATTTATAAAGTATTATGAAGCATTTCTTTGAAGGGAACTGCTTATTTTGTTTACTACTAATTGAAATCCTTTTTATTGGTCCAATAATGTTGCCATAATATTATTTAAATATATTTTGCTCTGCTATATTATACCTATATTGTTTCAGTCAATAAATATTTATCTTATATATTTATAATAAAATTCAAAAAATCCTATAGAAAATGGAGAAAAAATATGAACTGTCATTTAACACAAGAAGAAATAAAAATTAACACTTAAAAATGCTTATGGTTTGAATAAAAAAACATCAAAACATAAAAAATGAAACATTGCTAAAGTGAGACCTTGATAAGTTTATTGTTTCCAAAAATACTAAAGACCCATAATACACAGTACAAGCCATAATTGGAAGTGTGCTCTGACGTAGAATTATTGTAATGGAAACCAGTGGTATCTATGGTGTCCACTGTGCTAGCCACTCACTACAGGTAGCTACCAGTTAGTTAAAATATTGCCAGTCTGAGAATTGACTTTTAAATTCTTTTTAATTTGCATTTAAGTAGCTACACATCAGTAGTGGTTTTTATGTTGGCACACCTCTGAAAATACAGGAAGTTCATCAACACCTTTGTGGTAGCATAAATTCATATGTCCTTTTTGGAAAACAGTTTGAGAAATATTAGAATTTAAAAAGCACATATATTTTCCCTTAACAGTACTAATATTGGTAATCTGTAATACCATTAAAATTAAAAGTGTGCAAAAAAGGCAATTAACATTTATTCTGCATAATTTGTAAGAGTCAATAGTTAGAAACCACAAAAATCTTAAATATCTCTTAATAAAAAAGACAAATTGTTATATGCCCATAATGCTATGCAATTCTATTTGACTATTTTAAAAGTATATGTTGGCTCTTCAAATAATGGATCCACTTGAAACGCTTTTAATTATTATATTATTATATTAGTAAAAATATAATTATAGCCAGGCATGGTGACAAATGCCTGTGATCATAGTGACTCAGGAGGCTGAGAAAGCAGGATCACAAGGTCAAAGCCAGCCTCAGCAACTTAGTGAGGCCCTAAGCAACTTAGTGAGACCCAATTTCACAATAAAAGATAAAAAGGGCTGATGGTATGGCTTAGTGGTTAAGTACCTCTGGGTTTAATCCCAAGTACTAAAAAACAAAACAAACAAACAACAACAACAACAACAAAAGAATATGATTATATAGCAAAAAGTATACAAGCAAATCCATTTCTCAAAAGGGGGTTATATATTGGTAGATCTTTGTCTATGCATAAATATATGATAATATACAAAATGAAGTGCCATATGTGCTTGTTGTAGGGTGGGCTTGCATACTATTGTGCTACTTGAATATTCTACATGCATTTTTAAAATTTAAAATCTATATGAGACAAAAGTATTATTTTATTATATGTATTCCCTGAAATTTCACTAGGATTCAATTATGCAAAATTTGTTTTCTACCTTTTAACATTTTAGTTTTTTAGGGAAGATATACATAAAAATAAATTTATAAAGAATTGTGAGTATTGGTATACTGACTACAGTGATAAATGCTGACTAAGAAAAGGAGAGAGGCTACATTATCATATCTTTACTCTTGGTTTTTGTAGGTAGTATTGTCAAGGGTAATTGCAGTATTTGTGCAGAAAGGCAGATGAATGGTCAGAATGGACTCAGCCATGTTTCAGTGCCACAGTCATTGGTGTTCATTTGCACTAAGCCCATAGGAGTGGCTAACTAGGCCACAACCTTTTGCTGGTTGAAATCTCCTTTTTCAAGCTTTTGCTTATCACGGTCTTATAGTTCTAAAATATGAATTATATTTCACTCATTCACTTACAAAAAGAAAGCTTTAGGAGTATTCACACTGTTTACAGATTACTGTCATGTCCAATTTCCTTGATATTAGATGTCAAGACCATCACAATAGTCCCAATGTAATTCCTTATTCCAATTTTAACTTACACAACTTCCCGATTTCCTTTCCTCTTGAACTCATCCTTTCCTGAAATATGCCAAGTGCTCTCAAACTTTAATGCCTTTTACATAGTCTTCTCAATAAAACCCAAAACCCTCAATTATCACCCCCCCACACCTACCTGCTGAATTCACAGCCTCAGCCTCATGTCACCTTTTTGAATTCTTCCTTGATGCCCCCAGGCAGAGCTAATTTCTCCCATGCCCTCTGTTTTCTGAAACTCTCTATAATTACTTCTATCCTAAATTAGAGATAATGTTTAAACATTAAATTAGAGTTAATTATTTGCATCACTCATTACCATTTTCCTCTCAGTGATGAGTTCCGGGGTTGATATCATGACTTATTCCTCCCTGTATGAGGTAATGCGTGTATAAACCGACACAAGGACCAACTTGGTGTATGGTTATTATTTTGTTATTTAAATCCTTAATGTCTTCTTCAAATGCATATTATATACTAGTATTTTGTTGATTTTGCATGAATTTGTGACTTCTGTAAAGGACATACTTTAAAGAGTTATCTATCAGCAAGACACTGGCTAACAACAGTGCTGTCATATTGATGCTTTTGGGAATTCTGAAAATTCTTATTTTCCCTGCTTTTAGGTAATCATATTGTGATTTACCTTTAAATATTTATTTATTTATTTTATTTGTTCCAGAAAGACTTATTGTACACTCATTTTGAATAAGAAAATTTACTAGGTACTGGGGTTACAGAAGCATATAAGATGAAAATGATTACTACCCCATGAAGTTTGACAAATAGCAGAGAACATAATCATTCAACAAAGAATTTACATAATTTAAATTTTATTTTTGCTAGGTAGGAAAACCACAGAGTATTATGGATGATTATAATAAAAAGGAATTTAACTTCATCAGATATGGTAAAGGATACCTTTTTAAGGAAGTGATATTTAGGCTGATATCTAAAGTGTAGATAAGAGTTAGATAGTAAAACACAGGCAGCAATAGAGAGCAGGGTGGAAGGATGAGAAGATAGCAGATAAATTCAGAAAAAGGGAAATAATCCCAGAAAAGTAGACCCTGGTTGAGAAGGAAGCCAGCATGTTTTATTGAGCCAAGTTGTTCAATAATGAACATGACTCCAGTTCCCATGTGTACTTAATTCCATGACTTTCTCACTATTCCTAGATCTGATCTTCCTTTCCAAACCTGTCTTTCAATATTTCCTGGCAACTATGTCTGCTTCAGCACATGGACCATGTCCTTACACATACTCTTCTCTCTGTATAGCACATCCCACTCTTTCTGTTTAGTCCTACCCATCCTTGATGAACCAATTCGAATCTCCAGTTTCTCTCAATATACTCAAGTGAATTAGTGATTTCTCTGCTCTAATGTTTCTGTGGCATCTCTCTATATATGTGTCACTCTTCATGAATGCAATTTATATTTGATTTATCTCATCTTCCTCCACAAAATAAGTCTAACATAATGCTATATATGAGGTATATATATATCATATACTTTCATTGAATAAAGTGACTTTTAATGAGCCATGTATGACATTGAGGATATAGTAGGATAGAGTATCAAAAGACCACAGTGTGTAACACCACATTATTCAGTCGAATTTCTTTAGTCAGGAGTTGGACTTGCATTTTTCATGTGTCTCAACAGTGGCTGGTTAACCTTACTCTGATGATTAAGGATAATCTCCTTTGGCTCTGAGAACAAGGGAGGTATGTTTTTCTCTAGGTTATAGAACCCACCTCTTTTCCCTAGTCTGCTTGTAAAGAAAGACTGAAAGAAATGGTTCTATCATTATTTCACTTCCCTCTGAAACAAAATTTAATTTTTTAGGACAACTTGAAAGACTCACATCTCTCCTGATTGCCAGGCTGGGAAGCTGAGATAACTATGTCATCCTGGGCTGTGGGCTAGTAAATATTGATCTTGGCAAATAAGGATATATGTGTTTCTAAGGTCTGGAGGTTTATTTACTGTGCGTAGACATAAATACTGATCTGTGGTCACAGGATAAATTTCTAACCTTGGCTGGCCATTTTATAAATGTGGACCTTTGGTCATAAAAGTGCAAAAAAGAAAAATCATTTGTAGATAGTGCATTAGCAGTCATATGTTTGTGCCTGAAGGATGTAGAATGCTTAAAGTGGGCAAGAGTTTCTTCTTGCCCTCTATCCCATGGTAGGAAATTATATGCCAAAGGCAATCCATTTCTCTTCAAGTGGAGTGAAGTCAAAAATTCAAGAATGAAAAGATATAGATGGAGCAAAGATGAATGAACGAATTCCATTAGACATTTTCAAATTACATTGACAACCACTAGTTAAGGAACTCAACTGATCAATACCAATTCCTTGGGAATTCACTCAGCTGACTTATAGGAGTGCCTAAAACCAACAAACAACCCCCACCCCTCCCCCAAAGAAAATAAATAAAAGAACCATAATTTCGGCTATACAGTTACCTCACTTGGTCTTGAGAACAGGAAATGTGTTAGCCTTGGGTTCATTTTGCAACAAATGATTTGAATTTTCTTCTAATCTGATCCTGAACAAACCAGTTCTTTCTCCAAATCATCTCCCCTTCTCTATAGGATTAAACATATTTGTTTTTCAGAGTATGCAGCTTTTTCCTGAACCCAAAATAGGAATAATTTTAGTCAGATAAGAGAGATATAATTTCACTGTAATGCTGTTTTGTTCTTATTTTCCAAGAATTTTCTGCACAATGTCAAATGTGACTGAAACGTGAGACTTGCACATATTTAGAAAGTGGAAGAAAGGTCTGAAATTCATAGCACCCTGAGAAAACTTCTTTTTATTTGCCTGTCTTCTCTGCAGTCTTTACACTCCTCCAGAGCAGAGACTTTAGTAACACTTGCTATTTTATCTCCAATGCTTTCTTAGAGCCTGACACAACAGTGAATAATTCAAAATGAATAAACCTTGTAGAATAGGAAGACTAGTTGAAAGATCTGCAGATGTTTTACAAGACAAGAAGAATCCTAAAAGAGACATTAATGTCATCTGTTTCTTAAGAGTAGATGATTGGAGGAGAAATGAGCACTCTCTATTTTGCTACATGGCAAAGAACAGAGTCCAGAGTCAGAACCAATTAGAGTATGCTCATGGGGAAAAATCATCAAGATTCATGTATTAGCTACATCTGCTAATGTGAGTGAAGTGTTTTGAGAAGACTGAAGGAAATCAGCATTAAAATGTGATTGCTATCATTCGTTTTCAAGGAGACAGAGGAGGTCATACATTTTATAGCACCTCAGGCTTATTTTCCTGCAAATAAGCAGTTGTAAAGAACTAATTCCTTTCTATTAGGATGGCACTTTGTGCATCTCTTCTCATAGTGTGGCCAGAAGCAGACATACTTTCCTTGCAGGGGAAAGGAAAAGGGAACTAAGGGTTAAGGGAGTTACTGTCTCAGACACAATACTGGATTTTGTTTTGCTTTTTTGTTTTACATTCTGTATTTTCATTTAATCCTTAGACTAATGCATTGGTATGTAGTACAGATGTACCAGGAGTGACTGAGAGGGGGATGAAACAGGAACACTGAGGAAAACCTCTAGGCATCCCGGAAACCATTCTCAACACAAAGTGACATATCCCACCATTGGAGGAATCAGAGGTATGTGTGTAGTTCAGATAATCATGACAACTATTACCAAACCCTGCCTAACAACTAGATTAATTCCATTCAGAAGGACAGGTACTTTGTTTCCATGTTTGGAAATGAACAGACATCTCAGTTTCTATGGTTCTACACACAATGACCAATACCCAATTAAAAATTTATGATCCACATTCACAAAACCAAGAAGGAATGACTCTGCTGTCAAGAGATTAAAAAGGCATGTGAACCAGACTTGGAGATAACTCAATAACTATGAGGGAGGAGCATGAAAATAAATGATATATCAAAAGAACTAATGAAAAAGAAGAACAGTGTGCATGGATGGAGAAAGAATTTTATCATAGGGATATAAATAATAAAAAAATCAAATGGTAATACTAGAAATAAAAAGATAAATATGATATTGTAGGTGAAGAATACTGAAAATTTATAAGTGGAGTGGACACGGATGGGAAGAAAGACTAAACTGGAAGAAAGCTTATTAGGAGATATTCAAACTGAAATATAAATATGAAAATATTGTAAAGTCAACATAAAATTCAATGATAATTATACTTATTAGAAATTGGAATTTATTCTTATCATTATGATCTGGTTATGGAAGACGAGATGCTGCTCCCATCAAGGGCCTACTTATTCTTCTTGAGCTCTTGAGCCCATTCATTCTCAACTTCACAAATCTTCTAGTCTTGATGCATTTCTCTCTTCCTCATTATACATTTTATTCTTTATTCAACTATTCTCTTTACCTTCTAAACACTCTAGTAGTTACACCACAACACCACAACACCACAAAAAGTAAATCAGATAAATCTGTTTGGACTCCACAACCCTTTACCATAACCTTTACTCCCTCGGTAACATACTACCACTACTACTCTTAACTCACTCTAGTCAAGACAGCCATTATGGTGGTTGTTTTTCGATCTTTGACTTAGCATCTTGTGAAATCCTGACCAGGAACCATTGTCCTTTCTTGAAACATTTCATGACTCTGATTTTTGACACCACATACCTATTTTTCTGCCTCACTAAGGGCTCATTCTCCTTTTCTGACTCAAATTCTCCTGCTCAACTTCTAATTGTGCTCCAGGGTAGAGTCTCAGGCTTCCCCCTGTCCTCTGTCTACATTTTCTCCATAGATTGGATCATCCAGTGCAAGAGTGTTGAGGACTAATTGCAGGCTGATGATTCCCAAATTTCTATCTGGGTCCTGGATACCTTTTGTGAACTCCAAATGTGCTTACATAACTAAATTCATGACATTTTCACTTTGATGACCAGTAGACATTTCCAAAGAAGACCTATTTTTTAAATATTTTTTTTTAGTGGTTGATGGATGTTTATTTTTATTTCTTTTATATGCGGTGCTGAGAGTCAAACCCAGTGCTTCACACATGCTAGGCAAGTGCTCCACCACTGAGCTACAATCCCAGCACTCCAAAGAAGACTTATTGATTCCCATCCATCTTCAGCCAGTTTATTTCTGTCAGTTTTCCTTATATCAGTAAAAGTTACCTGCTTGGTTGCTCACTCCTAAAAATTTAGGAGTTGTTCTAGATTGTTCCATTGTGCTCACACCCCACACCCAAGGAAATAGCACATCACATCATTTGTATCTCTCTAGCATACCCCAAATTTATCATTTTGCAGCAAGATTTTGTGTTTCAAAGTTATCTCCACGCTTATATTAGCATCTTAATTGTCTTCCTGCTTCAACTCTTGCTTTTCTATACTTCATCCTCACAGAAAATGCAAATTGTTTTTATAAGAAAATATATAAATCAGAGTGCATCATTTTTTTGTCTAAAACTATTGAATGACTTCCCATTTTCTTCAAATTAAATCCCCACTTTCTACTAAGTCCTACAAGGCTCTATGTGATAGAGCTCTTGCTATGGCTTGGATCTGGAATGTCCCCTAAAAGTTCACGTGTTGAAGACTTGATTTTCAACGCTGCAGTATTCAGAGATGGAGCCTCTGGGAAGGTGGTTGGATCATAAGGGCTCTAACTGCCTAAGTGATGTAATGCACCCATGGATTCATAATTAGATGACATTATTGGGAGGTGGTGGAAACTGAAGGGGGTGAGGCCTACATGGAAAATGTAGGTCTTTGGGGGATGTACCCTGAAAGGGTATATTTTTCCCCAGCCCTGCCATGAGGTGACCAGCTGTGCGATATGTTTATCTCTCCATCATAATCTTGTGCCCTACCACAGGCCCAGAAACAATGAAGTCAAGTGATAATTGACTGAAACAATGAGCCAAAATCACTCTTTCTTTCCTTAAGTTGTTTTTCTCAGGTATTTTGGTAATAGCGATGAAAAGTTGACCAACACATCTCCTCTCTAATCATAACTTTTCTCTTTTCTCCTTGCTCGCCATATTCCAATATCACTAGAACCCTCTTCTTAAACACAATATAATTTTCCCCAGCCTTCTGTCTTCATTTTTCTGCTTGCTTCCTTTTTATTCATATCTGAATCCAAGCATTACCTTCTAAGAGGGGCTTTGCTGACCACCTAAATTAGCATTCTACTCTTCTACTACTACAGCCTTAGTTATTCTAGATATTCTCTGTATTCTTCTGAAGCTTTTTCTCCTGTAAGAAGAGAAGTAAGATGGGCAGAGGCAAAAAGTCAACAAAGATATTGTTTCCACAGAGATTAGCTTTAATCTAATTCCATAGGACCTCTGGAGAAAATACAAGTATCCTGAAGTTTGAATCCCTCTTGGAGAAAGGGGGCTGAACTTTTATATTCCTGCATCAGTCATTCATTGGCTATGGTCCAGAGAGTGAGGAGGAACAGTAAGATTAGCCAGGCTTCTGGACAAGTAACTGCATTGGACATTGAAATGTTTTAGAGAAGGGAGAATGTGGGTGGCAGACAAAAGACTCATAATAGCTGGAGAGGTGGTGGCACTAGTAGGGAAGAAACTAAGGGTAGTGAAGAAAATATGGATAAAATATCAACAACTTCCATTAAACAATGTTCATAAAATGAACTAACCTGTTTGTTTAGATTGATAGAGAAATTTGAGTGAGATTGTATCCAAAGATTCTTTTAAAAGTTTATATACTTTTTTTTATTTGAAAGATGTTATCTATATTTCTTTATGATAATTAATCATAATAAGGATACACTGATATGATCTCCTTTTTCTAAGTATATTTAATTCACATTATGACATATAGCCAAATATCGAGCCTTGATTATGCTTTTTGGAATTCATTAGAACTGTATAAATTATATCTAGGTTCATAATCACACTGACCCACCCTCAATCATCTTATTTAAATTCCACTCTACCTTCGCTAATGCTAGCTCTAATAAGCCTTCTAGAAGGCTATCTTTAATAAGCCTTCTTAAATCCCATATCTTCTGCAATGCCTTTTCATACCACTCCAGGTTGAATTAATATCTTCTTTTACTCTAGAAAATTACAGTGCTTCACACATTGCACTACTAAGTCATTAATTTTATACAGCTAGACTGATTCCAGTGCCTAGAATTTCATAGTATTCAAATACTTTCTCATCTCAGTGCATTTGGAGTTCCTTCTGACTCTTCTAAAAGTCTTATTCCTGTGGAACACTTAAATCTACACAAAAACTGAGAAATAATGACAGAATCTATCTTCTCACTGCTTTTACTCAGATTTTTTTGACTCATAAAATAAACTGGATCTGACTTAATATCTGATTTTTCATTACTGTAGCCAAACTGAAAAGGAGTTAGTTTGTCCAAATAAATTATATGTCACCAACTTATGAAACAGGAATGTACACATTTGTTACTGTTTTGATATTAATATCCCTATTCCAAAAAAACTACCTACTAGAGCATGACAGCAAGATGCAAGGAAACTAAAAGCTAAATAGATTGCTTGGAACAAATGCAAAGACCATTGGCTCAGATTGCTGGGAATTTTATTTAGATCAATATTTTACAAACTTAGTCTGTGTTTCTCCAGCTTATAACTGGCTTCCCCTGAAATGAACAGTTAATTTCCTAGTTAAATGCACTAGAGAAATGATGCATAGTGTGATTTACAACACAAATTAACCATTTGAAATTTTCAAAGTGTCCTACTGAAAAGAAATCCCTTGTCCTTTCGTACCTGTCTGAACATCTCTCACATCACTAATATTTTCAGGTCTATATGGGAAATTTTGACTAAGATTGCTTTACACTTATTTTAGTTGATTGATTCTATTAGTCTATGCAGTGTACTGAATCTAACTCCAGCAGAAAGAAATTTACAAAATGTATGTTAAATGACTGAGAGAATTTGGAGAAGAAATTAAATAACAGATTTTTATTTTTTATTTTATTTTTTTTTATTTTTATTTTTTTTAAATAACAGATTTTTAGTCATAATTCCCAACTATGACTCTCCCAAAGGCACTCCATAGAGCTGCATCTTTAAGGGTATATGGCTGCTTCCAGGGTCAAACAGCCCTCCTGCATTAGAAGACACTGCTCCAGCCATTTCCATAATCTCTTTGCTCTGCTGTGATCCACAGCAGCAAAACAGATGCCTCACACCTGCCCTTTCTCCCCCACTTAATCCAATTTAAATGCAAGATTCATGCCTGTGCTTCTGGTTGGTGAAACATAAACATATCCAGAAGACTAGCTTCAAGCGAATCTGGAAAATGTGATTTTCAGCTTTCTACTCTCTGCTCCACAGTTTTCATACACCATCACCATTTATGTCAATATACACTACATTAAAGGGTGATGAAGTTTCTTATGATGCAAATGTGAAATAATTTTAAAAATTCTAAATAGAGGTATTTTTTCCTTTCATGAAACCAAATTCTTTGTTAGTTCCTAGTTCAGTATCTGTTAACAAAACATAAGCTCAAAAATGTAATTTTAAAGAATGAATGCACTGGAACATAGGACCACAACCTTGCAAACCCTGTTGTTTCCTGAGGATGAAGCAGAGCTCCAAAAGGGTGAGATAGCTTGCTCATAATTTCCACAATGGAATATAATCAAGGTGTCCAATTTTAAGTTTGTGTTAATTTTATTGTTCCATGGATCTTATATTGTTATTCTCCAGGTAAAATAGAGTTCTGTCTTTTAAAAAGGGCTGAACAAAGACAGCAATGTATAATCAAAAAATATAACATTAAATTGAACAAACAATATTAATGATCTTTTAAAAATATGCAGAATGCTCTCCTAAATACTATAGGGAACATAAATAAGAATATGAGACCCTAAACTTCCAAATCATCAGCAGCAAAATAAAATTCTAGTGGTGGACTTTATCTCTGTGTACTGCCACACAAGACAGTAAGAGCAACATTATACAAGTAATTCTCACAGTCACTTTTATATATGGATCCTCAAATGTAAAGTCCAATGATTTATATTTATATTAAATAGCTTCCTTATACATTTAAAATTTTTTAAAATTTTGAAACTATATGAATAATGTTCATTTCATATTTATTAGCATCTCTTCCTTAACATTTTTCTCTGTAGTTTTTTCCAAATAACATAAAAGAAGATTTTTAAATACATCTATATTCAGTCTTATGCAATATAGACAGATTTCCTCTAGAGTCAAATTTTAAACATTTAAGGAAATTTCTGTTAAATTAGTCTTTCATATTAAAATATCATCGATTGGATGATTTAAACAAAAGAATTTCATTTCTGACATTCCAGAAAGTTCAAGATGAAGGTACGGGCAGAGTAGATTTCATTCTGTGGTCACTTCTCTTAGATTGTAGGCAACTGCCATTTAGCTGTCAGTTCATGCAACATCTTTTTGTGCAGGAGGAAGGGTGGGAAAGAAATACAAAGAGAGGGAGAAAGAGAAGGATAAGAGAACAAGAGAAAGAAAAATAGAAAAAGAGAGGGAGAGATTTTCTTTCTTTCTTTTCCTATATGCTCATTAATCTTATCATCAAGGCCTCACCCTGAAAACTTAATCTAATCTTAGTTACCTCCCAAGGATTTCATTACTATGTACCATCATATGGGAGTTTAAGGCTTCAACATAAGAATTTTGAAGGGACACAGTTTGGTCCAAAGAAACACAAAAATAAAACAGCATAAAATAATTCAGGGTAGGTCACAAAACAATTCTCAAAAAATTAAGGAGATGTAAATCACATCAAAAAATTTTTAAAATCCCAATGGAAAATATTATTAAAAATGCCATTTTACACAGTCATTCCACTCCTCCCTTTATACCCAAAGGATTAAGTTAGAATCAGCATATTACAGTGATGCAGTCACATCAATGTTTATAGCAGCTCAACTCTCAATAGCTAAAAAAGTTATGAAACCAACCTAGGTGCCTCTCAACAGATGAATGAATAAAAGAAATATGGTATATATAAACAAAGGAATATCATTCAGCCTTAAAGAAGAATGAAATTAGGGCTTTTGCAGGTAAATGAAAGGAGCTGGAGAACATCATGCTAAGCAAAATAAGCCAATCCCCCCAAACCAAAGGCCAAATGTTCTCTCTTGTAAGCAGATGTTAATTCACAATAAGGGTAGGAACTAGGGAAGAATAGGGTTACTTTAGATTAGGCAGAGGGAAGTGAAGGGAGAGAAGGGGTGGGGTGGGGTAGGAAGGATGGTTGAATGAGAGCAACATTATTAACCTATATACATGTATATGATTGCACTATCCCTGTTACTCTGTATGGTGTAAAATCAGAAGAATGAGAAGTTGTGCTCCATTTGTGTATAATGTGTCAAAATGTATTCTACTGTCATGTATAACTAATTAGAACAAATAAAAAATAGTAATAATAAAAAAGAAAAAAGGGAAAAATAAATAACAAAAAGAAATCTGGAAAATTCACAAGTATATGAAAATGAAAGAACATATTCTATTGTGGTTTGGATCTGGAATATCCTCTGAAACCACACGCACTTAGAGGCTTGTTCTTCAATGCAGTGATATACAAAGGTGAAGATTTTAGGAAATGATTGGATCTTGAGGACTCTAACCTCATCAGTGGATTAATTCATTTGATGGATTAATAACCTGAATATATTACTGGGTGGTGGGGCCTAATTAGAGGAAGTAGATCATATACTGTGAACCTTGGAAGAGTTTATCTTGTCCCTGATTCCTTCCCCCGCTTGGTTTTCTGTCATACCAAGAGCAGTTTCCCTCGTCCACGCCCTTCCACTGTGATGTTCTGCCTCCTCAAAGCCAACCATGGACTGAAACGTCTGAAATCAGGAGTCAAAATAAACCTTTCCTTTTCCAAGTTGTTAGTGTCAAGTATTTGGGTCAAAAACACCAAAAGCTGACTAATAACAGTTGTTAACAACCATTAGTTCAAAAAAAAAAAAAAAAAAAGAAGTAATACAGGAAATAGAAAATATGTTCAGGGCTGGGTTGTGGCTCAGCGGTAGAGCACTCGCCTACCTCGTTTGAGGCCCTGAGTTTGGTCCTCAGCACCACATAAAATAAAATAAAGGTATTGTGTCCAACTACAACTAAAAAATAAATATTTTTTAAAAAGAGAAAAAAATATGTTCAGACAATTGAAAATGAAAATACAACATATCAAGACTATAGGTTGCATTATTGGTAGTTTTTTTTTTTTAAGAGGGACATTTACAGCAATGAACACCTTAAAAAAGAAGAAATATTTATATAAAAAATTAACTTTATGGGCTGGTGTTGTAGCTCAGTGGTGTAGTACTTGCCTCGCATGCATGAGGCACAGGTTTCAATCCTCAACACCACATAAATAAATAAAATAAAGGTATTGTGTCCATCTACAACTAAAAAAATATTTAAAAAATAAATTTACATCTCAAGAAATTATAAAACGTAAAAGAAACTAAACTGGTCTGGGCTTTTTGGTTGCTAGAAGTACCTTCAGTGTACCATAGATATCAAAGTCCTCTCATAGTAGACCACCACTGCATTGTACTAATACATGGCTTCCAGCACTAGAGGCTTTCTCATAGTGTTCCTGTTCTACCCTTTACTTTCTGAAAGCGTGTTCTTTTGGGTCACATAGATGGTTTCTCTGTGCTATCGCCTCTCCCTCCCTTAGTGATAGATTGTTACTGAATATGAGGCTGTGGTAGGAGCAGTTTTCTTGGTTCTCCTGCTGCATCTCAAACTTAGGTAGGTACTGTACACAGGGCTTCAACATTCGTTTCTCTTCCCAGTTGAAGCCAGTAATCACTTGCACTTACCCATGTGCCTCTGGGCTTGTCCAAATGTTTCACCTAGGTGGGGCTTGTTTATCTGTTTCACTAATGGGGCTCTTGTAGATATCCTGCCCTGTTACCAATCTTTCTAATGAATACCTGGTACATTCATGTAGAAAAAAATCAGTGAGAAAGAGTAGAGTTTTCTTGAGTCTGGAACTCCCAAGAATAAACTGTCAAGCTTTGAGAATTATTGAATTATCAGTTGTATTCTTTTTTCTACCTGCCTTTATGATGATCATCTTACCTTGCTGTGTGTAACAAAGGTGTAACATATTTTATGTGTCCAATGTCTCATCAGAGGAGCTTGTCACTAGTCAGAATTCAGTTCTCCTGATTGCTTTGTGACTGCAAATCTCTGTTGGCCTCAAACAAACAAACAAACAAACAAAACTTTGATTTTAGATAATTCTTCTTTTATCTCATTTCTAGAGTAGGAACTATTTTATTTTTCTGTTTTCTCTATCTTAATTGGCTGACTTGGGATTTTTTTGAAGAGTATCAGTCATGTAATTGTTTTCCTTGTCTCTGCATATCAGTTTGGCAATGATGTTTACTTATTTCATTGCTATTAATGTTAACTTTCAGTCTTTGGTGTTTGCTACAGGTCTGTATAGAAAGTTAAACTTTACTCCCTTGTGTGTAATAAGTTGCTGTGGGGTAATGCTTTGTGTCTATGGAAAAAGCCTTCTTTTCCTCAAATGTTTACCTATTAGTTTTAGCATCTATTGACACATTTTGCCTAAACCAGTTATTATTAGGATGGCTCACAATTTGTGATTTGCTATTTTGATCATTGTTACACATTCATTTGGTGACTTTCTACTATAAGGAAGAACTCTCAATTTTCCTTAATTTATATATTTCTATTTATATTAGTATAGAGTTATCAATTTTTTACTTAAGAGTTGCACTCTTATTATTTTGATGTTATAAGTTTTTAGTTTGGCCAAGGGAAAGACTTAAAGCCAGCTAATGTGTCTTGACACACCTTTTCTTTCTTTCTTTCTTTCTTTCTTTCTTTCTTTCTTTCTTTCTTTCTTTCTTTCTTTTTTTTTTGTACCAGGGATTAAACTCAGGGGCACTCAACCACTGAGTCACATCCCCAGCCCAATTTTGTATTTTATTTAGAGACAGGGTCTCATTGAGTTGTTTAGGGCTTTACTTTTGCTGAGGCTGGCTTTGAACTCATAATCCTCCTGCCTCATCCTCCCTAGCTTTTGGGATTATAGGCATGCAGCCGCACACATTCCTACATAATATCATTAAAAGATGTTCTAGGTTCATCTAGTGGTTTCCTTGCTTTTACCCCCAAACCAATCATATCTCCAATGAAATATTACTTGATTCTATGGAGAATGATATTTAGAAAATAAGATATAGGCAGTAATTTTTATTTTTAACATAATACCCATAAATTAGCTATGATATAAAAGCAAATTGATAGAGTTAATTTATGTCTGTTGATGTTTTATTTCTGTTGATATATGTCTGTTGATAAGTAAGTTTATTGAATGAATTATAATTATTTAAAAAGTAGATTTTAGTATCTAGTTTTTATTTGACAAATTTTCACCAAACTGTTCTTTTTCTGCTGTCTTCAAATCATCTTAAAACTGTTGACAAAATAATTTTAATTCTAAATTTCACATGCAGACCTATCACTCAGCTATTCAAATATCCTACCAAGCTATATCCTGTGTAATACTTGACCTGACATTAAGTGTCATGGTTTCAGCTCACATGTTAATATCTATGCATTTATCAACCATGATGCCCTAAGAATTTGCCAATACCCAGAAATGTGTTTCTCTGTCTCCTTTTTTCTTTTATACTGTACCTTTATTGAAATGTTATATACCAAATAAATGCTATTTATTTATGAAGCTTTCTCTAATTTCCTGTAGCTTGAAATGAATTACATTCTCTAAAATTCATTGAATGGCAACTTTATATTGATTAGGGCTCTCATACCCATATAAGAAGGCTTGCAGATTTGTGTTACCTTTCTAAATTATATTTACATAGGTTGACCACTTACTGTTTGCCAAGAAATACATACTATATCATGACATTATTACTTAGGTCTAGCTTTTTATCATTTTGGATAAATAACTCATTATTTGAAAATGAATAAAGTATACATTTTATCATCAAAAAGTTTTCAATGTCTATGAAACATACAAAATATAACAAACATCTTATATTGCTTAGTTCTAAGACATAAGTAGCTGGTAAGATATATTTAATTTAACAAAAGAAATAACTATACATATTTACATGAATTGCCCAAGGTCACTGACTGACAAGTGATGAATTCAGTTCAAAAATCTGGGTTGTAAAATCTTTTCTACCTTTCCCCATACCAGTCCGCTTCCCAAATATTTACAACAAGTAGACATAAAAAATGCAAAAACAAGAACAAAATTATTAGTGCTCATTAAATGAGGTGTGGAAGAAGCTTGATGAGGAGCTTCAGAACCTGACCACTCCTCCTAGAGGAGGCCTAGCATTTGCTAGCCAATCTTGAATGACAGTTGGTTCAACCAAGGGGCTTCACATTCAATTCCATATGTGGAAGTTCTTCTAGAGCACATGCAAAGTTACCTTGGAAACAGTGAGTGGGAGTAAACTTTGCAGTTCAAATCTCACCTGTCATGTGAAGCCTTTTATAAAACATATAATCTTCACTTTATTATGATAGCTGTGCTGATGCCAGTCCATTGCTTTTGCTTAGTGTGTGTGCGTGTTTCCAGATAGAATATGAACGTCTTCCTTAGAGACTGGATCATTTCTTAATAATTTTGCATGATAATGAACACATTGAAGTTCTCTAAATATTTAACAAGTGACTGCTTTGTGATGTGAAAACCTATATGTAAACATAATATATAAAAGATTGTACAAATATCTACTAAGTCTGCTAGTGATGAAAGAATAGCTACAGATACAATGTTTTTAATATTCTGGTTAGCAAATCTTCTTCTTCTTCTTTTTTTTTTTTTTTTAACAAACAGGATTCCAGAATTATTAGGTATTTGTTTCAGGAAGCCTAAACAATCTTTTTGAATCACTCATTTCTATGAAAGAACAGAAGTTATCACTATGCATAAAATTGTATATTTATAAAATTTTATATATATATATAAAAATAGGTACTGTTAAAGCTTCGTCCAGGGTTTCATAAACTGACTTCCAGACCACTCACGTATAACTGAATCAAGCCTTTATTGAAGCACACTGGTGGCGGCTGACCAGAACATAAAGCTATTCCCCTGATCAGCCCCGAACAATTGCGAGGGCACTCCTTATAAGCCTGAAAACCACAAAAGAGATGTTCCTGGGTCTAGCCAATGCAAGCAAGCCAGGTTATAGAAGTGGGACAGTGCAGTCAAGCGGAGGGAAGCCTAATCAATCACAGTTAGCCCAGTCACCCCAGTTACAGAAACAGAGCCCCGTTACGCTAGTTACAGAAACAATACCCCATTAGGTAGTTTTGTGTTCTTAAAGGTTTCTATAGCAAAAGGAAAAGAACATCTTGCCCCAGTCATGACTCTTCTACTTGGCATGGTTGTTTTACAGGATGAAGTCATAAAACAAAATGGAGTCACATTTGCTCCTACTATCACAGTACAATATTAAATGAGATTGGCCAGTTGAAGTAATTTCTGTTGCATGAAAGAATGCTTGTGTTTTAAGAAAGATTGCTTGAGAATTTTCAGATTTTTATTGATTATAGTAAAGACCAAATGCAGCAAGACTCTTGAGTTTGTTTATCTTCTATGTGTGATTAAGGGTAGCAAAATAGTGTAGTACAATGCTTTAACACACTTTAAAACACTAAAAACGTTTTAGTGAGATACTGCATGAAAGCCAAATGCAGAAAATATATTTGCAGCTTGATTTTATCCTGGTTTAAGTGGAAGTAGAGAAAATTTCCTCAGGGATACTCTCTCCTGCTCTATTCCCACCTAAACACACACACACACACACACACACAATCCTTTGAAATTTGAGGCAACTATAGGTGACTGCATGGGGTAGATTGAACACATACCAGAATGTGCCACTCCACCAAGCCATTTGTAGTTCTTAGTTTTTGAAGCTCCACTAGGTGACTCCAAAATCCAGCCAGATTTAGAGACTACTAGACTAGGTACTCTTCAAGTTTATGCCTTTATTTATTTTCCAAATCTGTGTTTTCCTCATCTCTTCTCTATTATTTGTATTCTTCTCCTCCCAACTTTCTCTTATCTTCATTTACATTTTTTTTCCTTTTCCTTTCTGAAAAATTCAGTGAAACAGCATTATGTGCGGCCTCTGATAGGCCTCTGATAGGGAGGCCTAGTGACAGAGAAGGAGTCAGCCCAAGATGGAGAGAACGGCATCTTTATGAGAAGTATTACCATGATGGTATCAGAGCCCAGTAAGTGGTCCAGCTTGGGGTGCAGGAGGGGGACCTGGATGAAGAGGGCATGCACATGCTAGGGGCAAGGCAGTGCAGGGAACTGAAGCCTGAATGGAGTAAGAAGGTATTCATACAGGAGTTGGAGGGCACCACAGACAGTGTGTCTAAAATTACTAAAGGGTGTTTCAATCTCTCCAAATAGTCTAGAGCTACTAAAGGAGGTTTTTGTTACACCCCATCTGGCTCCTGCTTCCTTTGACCTTTCCCTCACTAGCACTCCCTCATTTCCTCCAATGCTCAGACCCAATTCAACTTTATTCATTTTGACTCAACTTGGAGCCTCTTCCTGTCTTCTCTTCCCAAACTTCTCATTTCACTAACTCCTAATCATTCTTAGCCAGACTCCTAAATGTCATTTTCTTAAAGAGCTCCTTTCCAAACTTCTAAATGAAATTGAACTTTATTGTATTCTTTCCTGTAGCTTAGGGTTACTTTCAATAATAACTCATATTTTCCTATGTAATTACACACGAGATTTTTAGGTAACTAGTTGGTTTGTATCTGTGTCCTCTACTAAACTGCAAGTTCTGTGGGATCAGGAAACATACCACTTTGTATCTCCTAGGGAAGTGCTGAGCATACAGTAAGTACTCACTATGCACTTTAAAATATTTTATTATGGATAGATGAAGACCTGGATGGGGAGATAGGTAACAGTGAGTATGTACTCAAAGAACATGTAGCAGAAAGCTGTATGGTTTGGGATATTATCAATAAAAAATGATAAGTAAATTTAGCTGGCCAAACCTTTTTTAAGAGAATTGATTTCAGGAATTTGTTTTATGGACATGTGTGTGTGCCCTGGGTAGGGGTGGGGATGGGGTGGGCAAGCAATTGCATTCAAAGCAGGTACCTATTGACGTGTAATCAGTTAGGAACTAGTGCTGTGCCTTGCATATAGTACATATTTAATGTCATTTTTGTGATTGAAGAAATGACAGTTCATACATGTAAAAGACAGAGCAGTCTGCAGACACACTTTGCCGTGCATGTATATGGCCAATTGTCAGAATCTCTTTTAACTCAATTTAAGAAATAAGCATTTTTGGATAGGTTTACATCTTGTTTTATAGCAATCCCTAGAGTAGGTGGGATGGCTATTAATCTGAAAAAGGCTCTTTTGTGTTTCCCAATCTTTATGTAATTAGAAGTAACCTAGATTCCTTGTTAGTTTAATGCTTTATAGAGTAAAAGGGCAAATATAGAAGTATTTTAGACTAGGGTCATAACATGAACTCCTTTTTTTTTTTTTTAAAGCTCACTTTTGGCTTCAAGGCTTCAAAAAAGAATGAGAACATGAAATATATTTGGTTGTCTTTATTCTTTATTTTAGCCTCATTTCTTAATTCTACATAGTAACTACTTGGTATCATTTAGTTTCTTAGAAACACAGAGAGGTCAATAACTTGAAAGCTACAAAAAATTTTTCTAAAAAGGAAATTTAGAAGCCAGATATAAATACTAACACAAAGATGACCACTACATACAGTGAAATGATCTGCTCTATTTATTTTTTCAGTTGCCTATGAAATGGAGAAAAATCTGTGTATCTGAAATACACAAAATGTGTTAAGTGAGCTTCTTTTTTTTCCCATTTTTTATAATTTGAGGATTACTTGATGTAGACCCCGTTTCTTTCTAGTATGTATGGATGCTGACACCTCTAGATTTGCTTACAGCAAATATCCATGGAACTTTCCTGCAATATTTAATAGAAATAGTTACAGAATTGTGTTTGGCTCTATCAAGTAATTTCTTAGTAGAAAATGACCAATGAGCTTAATTTCCCTTGACAGCAAATAATTCTGCCTCACTTCTTGGAGAAGGAAATCATTGGAAAAAGATGTTATGAAATGAACTCTTAATGGTAATTACAGAATGTGCAGAATTTTAACTCCAACTTTATTATATTTTTAAAAATAATTCTTATCATTTTAATTAGTACAGTTTATGTATTACCTTAATGTTTGCTAAGATATATTTTGTGCTTGATTATATATTCTTCTTGTGGGTTTGTGCTTCTTGTACTTCCTACATTATCTTAATTCTTTCTGTCGCCCAGTTTCTTGATGAGAACCTCAGCACATAGTTGTTACTGGGTCTCTGCTATGAATGAATTCTATTATCGCACAGACACAGAGAGAGACAGACACATTTAAGACAGAACATTTACTCAAAATCCCAAATACAATGACAGGGAGAGATCAAGCAAACATATCAATCAAACCAGGCAAAATGCAATAATGCGGGAAAGGACTGAAGAAATGAAAATGCCAAAAAACTTCTGAGAAGAACAGAAATAATCATTAGATTCTTTTTTTTTTCTTGTTTGTTTTTGTTTTGGTGCTAGGGATTAAACCCAGGGATGCTTAACGACTGAGCAACATCCTTCCCCAGTCCTTATTTATTTATTTTATTTTGAGCCATGGTCTCTCTGAGTTTTCTAGATCCTTAATAAGTTGCTGAGGCTGGCTTTGAACTCATGATCCTCCTGTCTCAGCCTCCCAAACCGCTGGAATTACTGGTGTGTGCCACCATGCCTGGCTTCATTAGATTCTTGAGTGTTTATTAAAAACTAAAACTTTGTTTTTATATGTTATGTTGAACGTTTAAAATTTTTCTATAAAACAAGTATTATATCCATTTTATAGGTGAATTTTTTTATAAAAGATTCTCAAAGTTCATGAATGATCAATCCAAGATAAAAATTAGTAAATGGAAGATCTGGAATTATAAATTACTAAGCCTAGATATTTGTTTAGTGTAGAAAAATTTTTGGATACTATCAGTTGGGCTGAGCTTTACCATTTAACTGAGCTGTAGCTTGACAAATAAACAAAAATTTAAATAGGGAAATAAAACAAAGTGTCTACTTTCAAAATTAATACTTAGATACAGAATAAATGTATTTCCTGGAATATTCACAGTGGAAGTCAATGCAGAGACCAAGAAGCTCAGAGGAAGAGTTGTTGGTGCAAGAGGATACTTTCCAGAGAAGAGGAACTTAGCTGAGTTTTAAAATATGTGTGGCTATAGATGAAACCAAGGGGAAGATTATATAAAAGAACTTCTAGCAGAGGCATCTGATATCACAAAGGCACCGAGATGAGGAATTACAAAATTACTAGAGAATGGCAGGTAGTTCAGGCAGGGTCATCCAGGGACAGACACTGAACCACATCTGGCAGAGGATGAGAAACAACTCATGCTTATCTCAGCAAACAACTGGACCCCAAGTAGGACTCCCCACTGAACTCTATCCACAGGAACTTTCTAACCACTGTCATTTCTCCCCTCTCAGGCATAAAACATGGAGTTCTGTCACCAGAGGCAAACACTCTGATTTTCATTTCTAAGATAGTTTTACTCAGTTTAAAAAAGAAAAGGGGCAGAGATTTTTAAATAAAGAAATCATGATAAGAGATTCTGATCTTCTCTACGATGAGCAGACCCTAGTGTGAGTTACCTCGCACTAACAACATCTACAAACTGGTGGATTTTATGCCAATTTGTTCATTTATAATGAAGGAATGCTTCTCTGATGGCCAGAATACCAGCTATTCTACTATGCAAAGAGAATGTCTTAATGTCACTTAAGGAGTGAGGACCTCTACCATGTGGCAGTGAGGACTTTATTAATGTTATTTATATTAGTTGTCACTACAACATTGAGATGCAGTTCTTCCTTTAATATGATTTTATAGACCGAGAATTAGAGTAAAAACATTAAATAATCTTCCCTGATTTCATAACTGCTAAGTGTTGGAGCTAAGGCTCAAACCTAATTTGATTTTTATTCCATGCAATGGACAGAGTATATGCACAGTGGCTGGGAAAAAAATGATGATGTTGTGATGATGACGATGATGATATGGTCAAAGTAATTACAAGATGTTGGATGTTTACTTTGTGACAGTAATATGCTATATAAATTACCTTTTGTAATTTCCTTAATAATTCCATTAGGTGTGAATTATTTCCATCATAGAGATGAGAAAGCTAATGTTTAGAAAGTTTTCTTTTCTTTTTTTTAATTTAACTTTATTTTATTTGTTTATTTTTATGTGGTTTCAGGGACTGAACCCAGTGCCTCATGCATGCTACGCAAGGGCTCTACCACTGAGCCACAACCCTGACCCCTGATGTTCAAAAAGTTTTAATAACTTTTTAAAATATTTCAAAGCTGTCTACATGGTGGGGCAACTTTTGAACTCAGGTCTCTCTGGTCAGAGAGAACTTTTACAACTAGTGGGGTAGTGATAAGAATACCTGTTTGTGAAAGTCAGTGAAGAGAATTGTATGTTAAGAGAACATTTCATGTAGGCTGTAGTGAACAACAGAAAATTGTACAAGTTTTCCCCTAAGGGACGCTGATCATGAGTCTTCTTGGCAATGCAACAAAATTATACATTTTATAGTTATTTCACTTTTTGCTTCTTCTGTTATCAGAAACAGGGTTTGAACTAGCATTCTTTGAAGCTAGCGCCCTTATGACAAATATGAAATAAATCTATAGTCCGCTTCCTTTTATAATTTTTGCAGTGTTGGATATTGAACCCAGGGGCTCAAGCATGCTAGGCAAGTGCTCTACCCCTGAGCTATACCCTTAACCCTAAACCTTGACCCTGTTCAACATCAAAAAATTGGAGAAATTTTCTTTAATACTTTGTTCTTATAACATGAACATCCTAAAGAAGGTTTTTTTTCCCCACTATAACTCAGTTATCTGGTGTGAAGTTTGGCAAAATAAACATTTTCTAGGTGTAAATTGAATAAATGAATGAACGGGTTTATCAACTGTAGACTTTATTTAACTTTTACTTTGCTTACTTTTGGGAATGATATTCAGATAAGACTTATCCATTTATTTTTATTCCTTTGTTAAAATTTTCTTTTGAAAACTCTTCTTTGAATTTCTCAAGTGTGTTTTGTCTGATTTAGAGTATTCTAAGCTCTGGTTAATTTCCTCACCAGTCTGGGTTAATTCTCTTCCTTTTTATGCCTTAATTCATCACATTTAGGGACAGAGTTTCTAACTCCTCTTTTACATGCACAGTAACCCCTCCTATCCCCACAAACCCTTTCTTAAACATGAAAAGGATGGTAAGAATTTAAGGAACCTAGAAACAATTTAAAACCAAAAAAGAAATTGTTGTAAGGTTGAGAAAAGGTCATTACAGTTGAATATTCATGAGAATAGTCTGATTCACGAGATAGACAAATTTATTAAATTATGTAACTGGAAAAAATTGGAAATAAAGCCATGAGAATATTTTGGATGACTGGTTGAGGCAATACTTGTAGCTGTAAGTGCTGAGAATGGGAAGTTAATCAGAAAAGACTATTCATGGGGTGGTGAAAGTTTCCTGGAGGGAGGCCTAGACTTAGTGTTCACTTGGCTGTCTGTGACTTTTCTGGGTATCTGCATAGTCTTGTTAAATGAGGGGGCTGCACTTAAAAGTATACAGAATCCTTTCTAATTTCAACACGCTATGGAATGCTCTAATTTTCTCGTAGATCAAATTAATTCATATGGTTTAGGTCATATATTTAGTCCAGTATAATTTGATTTTTATATTTTCTTCATTATTTAGCCCATACTATTGAACGACTGGCACTTGAGTATATAAGATGAGTAGGTGGAGTCACTGCCATTACAACTGCTTAGTCTGGGTGGCCACAGCATTCTAAACAGCAACATGACAACACAGCAGAGGAGATGGCTGGAGGAGTGAGGGGGGATGGATACAGACTGCAGTGGATAGGAATAATGATGTTATAAAGATGCTAGAGGCTGGATCTCTAGCACCAAAAAGAAAGAGTAAAAAACTGGTTATAACTCTTCTATTTACTCCTTTGTTCTCTGGGGATTGTAGTTTTGAATTTTAACTTAAATGGTTAATGGGGGATTCTCCACCTTTCCACACTTTCTATAATAGAAGGTAGTTTTGATGCTTCGTTTTATTGATATGGTCACTACCTAGCCTGGCCTATAGATTTTCTTGACTACACAATAGCTGCTTAGAGATCCATGAGGTTGCCCAGTGATTCCTCATAGAGCTTGCTGCTGACCTGAAATTTTGAAATGCAGAGGGAAATACAAGAACCTTGAACTTATTGGGAAACTTGACCACCCGCTGGAGCCTTCCAGGTGTGAATACATGTGTGAAGAATGTGAAAACAATTCCAGAGCAAGAAGTGTGGGTTAGTGATTAGCCAGAAAGTTCAATATTTATTTAAATATGTACAAATTCTTCTTTCTTTCTTCACCAGCTCCCACTCACCTTGAATCTTGTGCCTGAAAGTACAACACAAGCATTCCCAAGTCCCTGTTTCAGAGCTGTGGGGACCAAGAAACTGTACTGTCTTCTTTACTATAAATTTAATCAATGCTGTTCCAGGGCCTGTTACACAGTAGCACTTGATTAAGGAAACTTTTATTTGTTTGTTTGTTTCGGTTGCTGTTCACTTGTTTTTATCCCCCTTGTATTTAAGATGATCCAATAGCAAGTATTACTTGGATGACTTTTGCAAACAATACTGGAGGTTTAAAACCAAATCTGTGCAATTAATCTAAGAGATATTCAAGCATGTTTTTTTATTAAAATAGTCAATGGAGAATATAAAAATATGTATGGGGGACAAAGTACATCTAGAAATACATAAAGAGAGGTGCATATACATGTTCAAGCGGATCATACCTGCATTAAGAAGCACAATATTGCCAGCACCAGGGAAGCACCAAGCCACGTCATGCTTTTTTCTAAGGCCTCCTGGAGTCACCAGGACAGATGCAAATTATTTTACTTCTCTCTTCCACCAGACCATGAAAAACACAAGGTTGGAGACTGGGTATTTTTCTTTTTTTCTAGCTTTATATCCTTGTTGCTACTACAATAATAAATTCTAGAGAAATGTTTTGAGCTATAGGAAAACTTGCAGTGCTCAGAGCTCCGACATTTACTGAGGAACCACCGAAAGAGTTACATTTTCTCTTCTTTTCCATTTCCAGTTCTTTATCTATTTGTTAATCTCCTCTCTGATTTAGCCCCTTATGTGTACCACTATCCCTCTGTTTCTACAGGGGATTGATTCCAGGGCCTTTATAGCTACCAATATGTGTGGATGCTCAATTCCCTTATGTAAAATCAAATTGTATTTGCATAAACCTATGCCCATTCTCATATACTTTAATTACCTCTAGATTAGTTATAATACCTAATACAATGTAAATAGTGTATAAATAGATGCTATACTATATTTTTTAGGGAATGATGAGAAGAGATAATCTCTACATGTTCTGTACAGACACTATATTTTTTAAAAAATATTTTTGACTTCTGTTTGGGAGAATTCATGAATACAGTATCTATGGATTTGGAAACCACAGACACAGAGGGCTACCTATGGACTTTCAGAAAAATTGAATATTCTAAATACAGTCTCATGGTTAAACATTAAAATAGTGGATCCGAATGGGAATGGTCATGAAAGGGACTAAAACATGTTTTTTATTCATTACACAGTTTAGAGCTGCTTCCAATTCAATGACCAAAGTAAGATCTGCTCTACAAATATGTTTGAAGGAAATTCCCACTATGCTTGCTTAAGAGGGTGATGAGGCTTATGTAAGCAAATTGCAACAGTGAAGGAGAAAAGGAGACAGGGCAAGTACCAACAAGGAAATTCAACTCTAGTTCTTGCTGGTGTGCCAAATAGCCATGGGAAAGGATCTGAACCTGCTGGGAAGTAGTTTCTGTATTTGTTTTCCTGCATTTTAAAAACTGAATTATAGAGAAGATTCTGGTAGACATGTATTTCCTTGGCAGACCATGTCTTTAAAATATTTGTCTCTAAGTAGTTCTAATTATCCTTAGGCTAGTCTTGTGTTCGAATGTTACTGGACACCAACTGAAGGAGATCATATTCTATATAGGATGGAAACTCAGCAAGCTATGGAGAAAGAGTTCAGTGGTCTGGGAGTTTTAATTTAGATGAATGAATGAAAGAAAAAAGAAAGTGACTCATTTCTGAGTCTGTAAGAACAGGAACTCTTGGATTTTCTCTCCTTTTAAAACATTAGTTGGATTAAAGGTCAGAAGTCATCCTCCTAATACCCTTTATTTTTAAAAACATTTCTGTGGTTTGAATTTCCTGATTCATGTGTCCATCTGCAGGATGTCTGCCTTCCAACAGCTGACTGCTGGTGCCTGAATGGAAAGAAGCAGAACAGGGGCACCCCTTGAGGAAGGCTGATACTGTGATGGTCTGAGTCTTCGCTGGCTGATGCTCTTTTCTTGCTGAAATGCCTCACTCCTGCCCTGAAGGACTCTTTATTGTCACCAAAATCAATCATATCTCAAGCTTTGTTTTAAAGTGTAAGTCCTGATGCAGAAATGACCAAGAAAAATCCTGCCTGAATCCCTTAGTAAGCAAACGAAGAGCCTGGGAAAGCCTGGAGGGAAGTGTGTCAGTGTTTCTTGAGAATGCAGCTCATGGGGGGGGGGGCGTGTGGGGGTGGGGGGTTCCCTGAATCTGGATTTTGAAACTCTAGCAGCAAGGAGAAAAAGAAAGGTGACTGAAGTACATAGAAAGAAACAAAAAGGGAGACGAGGCTGCAGAAAATGAGAAGGAGTAGAAAAGATCAGTTTTGGATTTTGAGCTGATGATTGGACTGTTTTGAGCCTCAGTGTCTTCATCTATACAATAGAACCAATAAAAATTTATTGCAGGGGAGTATTGGCCAATAAGCAGAAGAGAGAGACTCTCTTTCCCTTGCTAGGATAATTAGTCAACAAATTCATTTGGTCTTTTTACAAAACAGATGGTAAAAATTTAGAATTTCAAAGTGTGTGTGTGTGTGTGTGTGTGTGTGTAATCAAGTGGTATTTTCAAATATCTCCTAAATATATTTCTAGGCCCTTCTCTGGTTGAGATTTATTGTTTCCCTTTCTTATCAAATTCTTACTAAAAGAATAGTCATTCTCTGTAAGTAAGGAAACTGGAAATTCAGAGATCTGTAGAAGTTCATAATTCATGGGTATGCTTCAATGATTCAAAAGGCCCAGATGATCTCATAGTTTTTTAGTCTTTCCATGTGAATACTTTTCCAATTTTTTGGAAGGTTCACAGTATAGTATAGATCTCAGCCATAAATGTCAATTGATCAAACCCAAATTTCCTAGTAGAAAGAGAATGGTTTCATGTCAAATGTCCATCAGTCTTGGCCCTGAAAGCCTAGAGGAATAGCTCAGAATTACCGCACATTCCAGCTCAAGGTTGAGAAGAAGCCCAAACATGATACTGCCTGGAAAATGTCAGGCAAGGGACTGCATTCAGTGGATATTCATAGCAATGCCTCTAGTAAACAATTATGAGGATAGCTTGCCTAGCTATTTCTAGAACTAATATAATTTATGCTGCATAATTGAATGTCTTTTTGAATTCAGATTTCAAGACACATATTGTTTCTATGGGCATCCAGAAGGGTTGACTCTATTTAATTTGAACATTGGCTTTTTTGTTGTTGTTGTTGTTCTAATTAGTTATATGTGACAGTAGAATGCATTTTGACATATCATACATATATGGAGTATAATTTCTCATTCTTCTGGTTGTACATGATATAGAATCACACCAGTCATGTAGCCATATATGTACATAGGGTAATAATGTCAGATTCATTCTATACTACCCCCATACCCCTCTCCTCCCTTTACTCCCCCCTACCTAATCCAAAGTAACTCTATTCTTCCCTAGCCAACCCCCACCTCACTTATTGTGAATTATCATCCACTTATCAGGGAAAACATTCAGCTTTTGGTTTTTTGGGATTAGATTATATAATTTATCATGATATTCTCCAGCTCCACCCATTTACCAGCGAATGCTATAATTTCATTCATCGTTAAGGTTGAGTAATATTCCATTGTGTATATATATTACATTTTCTTTGTCCATTCATCTGTTGAAAGACCCCTAGGTTAATACCATAGTTTAGCTATTGTGAGTTGAGCTGCTATAAACATTGATGGGGCTGTGTCACTGTAGTATGCCAATTTTAAGTCTGTTGGGTATAAACAGAGGAGTGGGATAGCTGAGACAAATATAATTTCATTCCAAGTTTTCTGAGGAATCTCCATACTGCTTTCCATAATTGTTGTACCAATTTTCAGTCCTACCAGCAGTGTGTAAATGTACCCTTTTCCCCATATCCTCGCCAACATTTATTGTTGCCTGTATTCTTGATAATTGCCATTCTGACTAGAGTGAGATGAAATCTCAGTGTAGTTTTGATTTGCATTTCTCTAATTGCTAGAGATGTTGAACATTTTTTCATATATTTGTTGATTGATTGTATTTCCTCTTCTGTGAAGTGTCTATTCAGTTCCTTAGACCATTTATTTAATGGGTTGTTTGTTTTTTTGTGTTAAGGTTTTGCCCTTTTTTGTATTTTATTTATAGTCAGGGTCTGAGTTACTTAGGGCCTCGCTAAGTTGCTGAGGCTGGCTTTGAACTTGCAATCCTTCTGCCTCCGTCTCCCAAGCCACTGGTATTACAGGTGTGCACCACCATATCTGGCTTGGTGTTAAGTTTTTTGAGTTCTTTATATATCTTGGAGATTAGTGCTCTATCTGAGGTGCATATGGTAAAAATGTTCTCCCATTCTGTAGGCTCTCTCTTCACATTATTGATTGTTTCCTTTGCTGAGAAGAAGTTTTAGTTTGAATCCATCCCATTTATTGATTCTTGATTTTACTTCTTGTGCTTTAGGAATCTTGTTAAGGAAGTCAGATCCTAAGCCAACATGGTGAAGGTTTAGGCCTACTTTTTCTTCTATTAGGTGCAAAGTTTCTATTATAGTGCCTAAGTCTTTGATCCACTTTGAGTAGAGTTTTGTGCAGGGTCAGAGATAGGGTTTTAATTTCATTTTTGTTACATGTGGATTTCTAATTTTCACAGAATCATTTATTGACTAGTATATCTTTTCTACAATGAAAATTTTTGGTGCCTTTGTCCAGTATGAGATAACTGTATTTGTGTGAGTTCGTCTCTATGTTTTCTATTCTGTACCATTGGTCTACTTGTCAGTTTTAATTGACTATTCCTCTAGTGATATTCATTGATATGCTAGCTCTGTTATTTGTTTTTCACTTCATCTGTGAAAGGAAAGTGACCACAACACTCTGAGCAACCAAGAAATCTTTATTGCAGCAGTGCAACAGAAGAGAAAAGAGAGAAAGAGAAGAGAGAGAGAGAGAGCAAGAGAGACAGAGAAAGCAAGAGAGATAGAGAAAGCAAGAGAGAGCAAGAGAGATAGAGAAAGCAAGAGAGAGAGGGGCCCGGCAGGAGGGAGTTTTTATAGCCCAAATCTAATGAGGTCTCTGGGTCTGCAAGCTGCCTTGTTGGCACAAGGGGGGTTACGTGTTCGGCCTTGAGCAGAGGGCTGAGTGTTCAGCCTTGAGCGGGGGCTTGGACATTTGGGCTTGAAGCAAATAGTTGATAAAGAACCAGACAGAGGGTTTGAGAGGCCAGGTCATCCTGCAGCTAACTTTGTTTGGCATGCCTGCAGACATCTTAGTCAGTCTGTCCTGCACCTAACAATCTGTGTAAAATATTTTATTTGAGTATGTTTTATAGTGCTGGCTCCATGGTTACAAATTCTTTTAGTTTCTGCTTATTGTGAACATTTTTTTATTGAAGAAGTCTGAAGGATAGTTTTGTTGGATATAGCAATCTGGTTGGCACCCATTATCTTTCAAGCCTTAGTATATATTATTCCTTCCTGGCTTTTAAGAGCCAGGCTAAGAAATTAGCAGAAATTCTAATTGGCTTACCTCTAAGAGTTACCTGTCATTTTTCTTCCATGGCTTTTAGAATTCTATCATTGTTCTGTATATTAGGCATTTTACTCATAATGTGTCTTAGAAAGTATTTTTTTCTCGGGGGGGTACTGGGGATTTAACCTAGTCATACTCTACCATTGAGCTATACACCAGCCCTTTTTACTTTAAAATGGGGTCTCACAAAGTTACAGGCATAGAACTTAGGATTCACCTGCTTTAGCCTATTGAATTACAGGGCGCACCACCACACCCCAGTCTGTGAGGATATTTTTTGATGTTGTCTACTTGGAGTTTCAAATGTCAATTGTATTTGGATTTTTATTTCATTCTTAAGGTTTGAACACCTTCTGATATTATTTCATTAAAATGGTTGTACATTTCTTTAAATTGTGTTTGATGCCTTTGTCGATGCCAATCATTTTAGATATGGCCTCTTGATGTTATTCCAGCTTTCTTGAATATTTTAGTCATGGTCTCCTGACATCTTTTATTTATTGCTTACTTTATTTTCAAGATTATATACTTTGTCTCTGAGGCCTGAGAAGTTGTCTTCCATGTAATAAAATTATTGATGGTGCTTTCAATTGAATTTTTATTTTGGTATATTGAGTCTTTCATCTCCTACATTTCTGTTTGTTTGTTTGTTTTCAGAATATCTATCTTTTTATTGAAATGTTCTTTCACTTTTTTATATTTTCTCTTAGTTTGTTCATTAGATCTTCTTTTAGCTCATTTGACCTTTTCAATTATCAACTTTCCAAAATTTTTTTCTGGCATTTCTTCCAGTGTGGTGTTCATGGGTCAGGTGTAAATTATTTGGAATGTTTTTTTTTTCCCTTGATTTTTCATGTTATTAATATTTCTACATATCTTCTGGGATAATTATCTCTTCTAATTTTATCTAAAGGACTCTCTAGTGACATGCTTTTCCTTTATTATATGCCCTGTGTTGGGCAAATATCTCAGTGTCAATATTTTCACTCAGTCTGAACTTACTATGATGGCCAATATCTAATAGCACTTTGAAAGGATGTGCAAATCTCCAGTTATTACAACCACTTCAGAACAATGTCTTACCCTAATAAATCATTTTTTAAAAAACCCACTAACAATGTTTTCCAACAGTCCACTAATCTCAGTGCTAAATTGGAGTGACTTACTTTCCTTTCCTTTTTTTAAAATTTATTTTTTAGTTATAGGTGGACACAATATTTTATTTTTATGTGGTTTTGAGGATTGAACCCAATGCCTCACGCATGGTAGTCGAGTGCTCTGCCTCTGAGCCACAACCCAGCCCTGGAGTGACTTTCTTGAATTGGTTGAGAAGTTAGATAATAAAGAAAGTGGAAATTGCTTTTAAGGTAAACATGAGTTTTTCTCCTAGTGCTTTCTTGGCTGTGGAGTTGAGACTTAACTTTTGTCCATTTTTGGAAGCCAGTTGATTGATTTTCTTGTTCATGTTTTTGAAATAGAGTATTTTCTTTTGGGGTTTCAGTTATTGTACAGTTTGTTCACTCTCATTTCTGACCCAAAGTGGTCAAACTTGGTAGGGGAGTCTTTGTACAAAGTTTCACTGCAGGGTTTCATTCCCTTCTTGGCTGGGCAGTTCTGATACTTCCCTCTCTTTCCAGTGTCTCAGATCATCTGATGGGGAGAGGAGAGTGAAAAGTGCCAGCCTATCCTTCAGCCCTTTCTAGGCATGGAAGAGATGACTCAGGGCTCACAAGATTTGGTCTGAATTTAATTGGTCTCAGTTTCCCACCCCCCAGTGTCAGCCAGGTTCCTAATCACAGAGCTCAGACTGCCTGTTGCAAATCAAAGAGTTCTTCACTCTTCTCAGCTGTGTAGATTCAACTTCCTGGTGCTGAATTGCTGTTTTGATTCACTCTTGGGTAGTTGCTGTGATAGTTTGGCTTCATCTGAACCACCTTATTCCATTCCCCAAAGGGATAAACTACATGCATTAAATAAATGCTAAAAATATAGTTCATTAAGAGTAGAGAAGTTGGGGGTATGAAGGCAAAAGGAAGGTTGGAATATTCAAAAAGTTGGAGAACAGAAGATGGAAGCGAGGCTGTGCATGAAGGAAGTGAAGAAATAGAGGAGAGAGAGAGGTGAGGAGAGCAATAAAAGAAGCACACAAGTGGAGAAGAACACCACCAACACCCTTGGTATAAAAACAATAAAAGCAAAGAACAAATAA
This sequence comes from Marmota monax, assembly GCF_021218885.2. Classification (NCBI taxonomy): domain Eukaryota; kingdom Metazoa; phylum Chordata; class Mammalia; order Rodentia; family Sciuridae; genus Marmota; species Marmota monax. Next base: position 2,149,314 of record NW_026695236.1, on the reverse strand, counting down.
ACAAAAACAAACAAAAATACTATCTCTCAGAAAAACAGAATAAGATAATACAAACAAAAATACTATCTCTCAGAAAAACAGAATAAGATAATAAAAGGTTAATCAAAAGAGATGATAAGATAGGAAACCCAGAAACATGTGTATATGTATATATATGAACCAGTCAGCAATATATCCAGAACAAAAACTAAAATATAGTAACAATAAAAAATTCTTAATTAAAAATGCTAAATTTTCCCACTGAGTTAGCTGCAGTTGAGTTTTTACATCCTATTCCAGACTGTCCTTCTGTCCCTTACTTCTTGGACTACGTGCCTCTTAGAGTCAAGGGTGGGTGATATTAAACCCAAGTTCCTTTTGTGATTTTTCCCCACTCTGCCTGCTGGAGTGGATTGAAGTGTAGATGGCTAAAATAGTTCTCCAGCTTCTCTGTTTACCAGTTCAGGGGAGATAGTATGGCAGGCAAATACTATTGTAGGGGACAGACAAGGCAAGGCACCGAAAAGCAGGAAACAGTTTTATTTGGCTGCAGCCAGGTTTAGAGGGTACAGCTTTCGCTGTAATCAATTAATCCCCTAAACCCTAAGTTTGGGTAGTTTCAGAACTTTATACCCAGTGTGTAAGGGGAGGGGCTCAGAAGTTCACAGTCTGCAGAAGTTCACATAAAAGCAGCTTTTTCTTTCACTGTTCTGGACAAGTTAACCCTTCAAGGACAACACCTGAGAAGGGGAGAGCTTCTTCTCCCCTTTCTTTCCTCCCCCTGCCAGCTGTTACCATGGAGCCCAATTGGTAACTTCTCTTATCTTAGAAATGTAGACATCTCTGTGAAGTTCCAGCTCAAGGTCAGAGGCCTTGTTAAAGAATTTATCTTTTTATTATCACATTTTGCATTTGCAAACACACTTCTACAAACTACTATACTGGATAAATGTTTGTAAAAAAATAAGTAAAGGGGCATCCATCATCTGGAGCACTGATTTCTTCCGGGCCAGTGGCCAAGTAATAGAGCAACAGGAAAAAAAAAAAAAGACAGGAAGTTTACCTCATTGAACTGTTTTGTAGAGACTCTTTTACTGATAATCCTAAAATCAATTATGGTGAAGATTTCTGGAGAAGCTTAGTAAAGATTTTTTGTGGAGGAGGGAGTGCCACTACAGTACCTTCTGGGATTTTGTCCAGACATCATAGATGGCTGCTCTTCCTGGTTGGAAGTGGCACAGAGATCTATGTGGGAAGTCCCAGATGCTGGGGCCAAGTTTACATGGAATTTTAGCTCTTTCTTTTGGAGTATCTACTCCAGAGCAATTAAATTCATGTACTACTAGGGCTGATAGATGTCAATCTTGGTTGGGCTTCTGGGTTTCTAGCATCTCACCAAGTTCCACATGTAGGGTAAAGCTAACAAGTATCTCTGGATGGATGGTATTTGGTGGTTTTCACCACCAACTATGGATTTCCAGATATTCATCCCTAAATGTAATCACACCCTCTTGATCAATTTCCTCCAATTCTTTTCTGATGGTCTTTCATTCACAGGGATTGAAGGGAGAACAGATTGCATTCTTCTCGCTACCTCTGTCTTGAGTCCGCCTGGATCCACTATTCTCTGTAATAGTTTAGGGCATGCAGCAAGCACTGGCTGAGATAAGAGTGGAAGGATTTGCTAAGGACTCTTGGGTTCCCCCTGTAGGAGCAAGCTTTGGCATAAACTCTTTGAGCTGGAGCTTCACCTCTGTTCTTCACTTAAAAGTTGAGAAACATGGAACACATTTTAAGCCTCTGCTTGCTGTGCAGTCTTTGTATCAACTAGGTACAGACTACCTTTTCACAAGTGTTTGTGGAATTTGTCTGCTGTTTGATCTTCCCTTTGTCTTGCCTCTCCCTTTGTGGTGACACAGCACCACTGCTGTTGCCAGGTTCTGGAGTATTTCCTCATATTCTCTGTCCACTACCCCAGAGTCTCTCAGCTTCTCTGAATCTCTGACAAATAACAATTTGTAATGGTTTTCTTCAGACACCCCACTCACCTCGTTATGAAGCAGTTATTACCCTAGAGAAGTGGCTCCTTCCTGTACTATGCTATCTTGCCTCCTGCATAGGAATTTTAAGAGTCATCTTATTCCCTGCCAAAGTAATTATTGAAGACTAAACCCCCATCAGGCTGGGTCCCTGAGCAAATAGAATAAACTCTGCTGACCTGACATATACAATGGGAGAAAGATGTTTTGGATGTTGAAATTTGGATGTTGTTTTAAGGAAGCACAATCTAGCTTATTGTAATTGAATACAAGTGCATTACAGATTCAAAGTCTTTATCACTTCAAACTGAAAATGCTCATTTCTAATCACATCTTCAAGTCAATGCAAACACATACCATCTGCTGACTGTAAGATTTTCTGATACTTTGTACATGGCTGGTGAAATCTTGGTAAGAATCTCTCCACCTTCCATCATCATCTGCAGCAGCATTTCTGGTAACATACTTCACAGCTAATTACAAGCTCCTAAAGTTTGAGGGATAAAATAAATCATCCTTTCAAATCTTATTTCAGAAATGAGAAAACTTAAATCCTCCAAAGACAGATTTAACCAGGAGCGCACAAGAAGATTTCTTTTTAATTTTAACCTGTACGTTGTTTTAGATCTTTGTTCTTTATAACTCATTCCATTCATTTTTAATTAAAAATTTAAAAGTTAATATTTGCATTAAAAGAGACAGGTTTAGTCTCAGTGACTTTTTTTTTGAGATCAGCACTATCTCCAAATGTGTTAGTTTGTTAGGCCTTCTATGACCAACACAGACTTCCTGGATTAAGCAATAGGAATTTGTTTTCTCATGGTTCGAAAGACCAGAAGTCCAAGATCAAGATATCAAAAGCCTGGCATCTTTTGAGGCCTTTGCTCTAGCATGCACATGCTACCTTCTCATTGTGTCCTCATGTGTCTTTCTTCTGTGTGCATGTACCGCTGCTCTCTCTTTTTCCAATTTTCTTCTTCTTATAAGAACTCTAATCAGATTGCATTAAGGCCAACCCAGCAGTCTCATTTTAGAGGCTGACATTATATTCACCTGGGTGGAAATGATGGTTGAAGTCCTTGTGCTGAGCCTTCTGCAAACTCTGTAAGACTGACCAGACTTCTGAAGGGATATTCTCCCAGATACCAAATCAAAGCAACTCACTTACTCTAATGATAATCATAATATTTTCTCTCTCTTTTTTTCCCTTCAATTCCCTTTCTTTTTCTTTCAATAAGGCTCATATAGTACCCTGACAGTTTCAGGCCCTAAACTAGCCAATGAATTTGAATAAATTATAACCTACCTTCCAGGGACTAACATCTAGGAGAAGAAACAGATAAGTAATTGCACCATTGTAATATAATGTAACACATATAATACTCTAGGCTCTGTGGAAGCATGGAGGAGGAATTTCTCAGTCACAGCGAGGGAGAGAAGAGTCATACCTGACAATTCTACAACTGTTGTTTTCTTTTTTCCTCCTTTCACAGGATTTTCCTGTATTATTGCTATTGTATTCTATCTAGGAGATGGGCATATAGTATGAGGCACAACTGCAAAGCATGGGAATAATGTTCTAACTAATGGACTGGGAAATAGGCTCCAAAAGAAGATTGTCTCATTAAAGTCATTCCTTTGGGACAATACTCAACATTTCCAAAAATGCTGCCTTTTCTTGAAGCATTTTGGAATTTATATTTGGTTACACTGTGAACTCTTTCAGAGCAGAAGGAAGATTCATTCATGTATGGTCTGTGATTGATGTTTATGGAATAAGTAAAGGAACCCAGATGCTAAAACAGAAATCTCTGGAAAAATACAATGGGAGCTGAACACACATTATGGGAAACATTTATTTTTCACCAATTTAACTTTTAATATATTGGCGCACTGTTAATATATTGGTGAAAAATACATATTTCTGGATGTTTGGATTTTTAGAGGCTTAAGATACACAAATTTAACAAAATCATGATCCAACTAAGCAATGTTTGGAGTTCAGCTTGAGGCATGGCTGTATAGTAATGGAACTGGGTTGGTTGCCAACAAGCGCTGATGAAAACCAGAACAAAAGCAGGAAGAAAAATAAGTGGGGTTTAATGAATAGTGATGCCATCCCCAAATCTGAAGAGTGCTGGGTGTAATGTAGGAGGAGATAGCTATATAAAACCATAACTACTTTCTAAGAAAAGCAGATTGTATTAGAGGCATAATTTCTTCTGAGAACAAAAGCACCATTCCAGGGTTACTCATACACTGGGGGATCATGAATAAGCAAAAAATGTGCTAGAACTGAATATAAGAATTGTGGCAGGAGAACACTGAGTTACTGTACATCGAGTGCAAAGAATTCAGAGTTCATAGGAGCCACCCTGAAGGCCAGGCCCACCGAGAAGGAGAAAGACTACAGGATGGGAAATTTGAGTAGTATTAGCCTAAGATAAACTGTCACCCCCTAACTGACATATTGGCTTCATGTAAAAGAGAACTAGAAATAAAGTCTAAACATCTCAGTTTTGATTATGCACAGGTGGTCCTGAAGCCCTCCTCATCACCGGAATGTCCTCCTTTTCTTTCTTCCTTTGCTTAAAGAAAAAGTTCCTACCCAGCTACTGCCATCGCTATAAATTGCTCTTAATGTGTGCTTGGTTCCTGTTGTATTTTCTAGGTATTTCCATTTTAGCATCCGAAGAAACAATTTTAGAGAGTGTATGTGTTTAGATATACACCTTTCTGCTTCTTTAGATTCTGAGCCACTTGAGGTGAGGGAACATGTCTTATTTATTTCTGTTGCCCAAACCTGTTTTCCTTTTTTTCAGACATCAGTTTATTGAATACATGAATTAATTAGTGATTAAGAGTGTTCATGCATAAATAAATGAGAATGAGTATCTATGTTCCTAGAATGTATAACCTAAACACTGGGAGGGTCCAAATCAAACATTAAAGAAAACTCGCTTGCCTTCTCTTTATATATATTTAGTTGTAGATGGCCGCAATACCTTTATTTTTTATTTATGTGGTGCTGAGAATTGAGCGCCTCACACATGCCAGGCAAGTGTTCTACCACTGAGCCACAGCTGCAGTTCCTTGCCTTCTCTCTTAGAGACTATTTTTCTTTGCGTATTTTAGACAAATTTCCTCTCCATCATTTTCATTTAGAATCTCTGTAATCCACCATGATCACCACCTCTCCCTTTTTTCCCCCCAATTGCCTTTCTTTGAGAAACAAAAGAGAAAATAAGTAAAATTGGTTTGTATTCATTAATGAATTCTTACAATCAAAGAATATCCTGGAGACATTTCCCATTATACTCATCAGAACTATTTTGCAGTCTGCATACCCCACCACCTAATTACAAGTTTGAATATTGTTAAGAATAGAGCAAGATCCAAAAAGCCAATTACATCCCCAATCAGAGTTACTGGCAAGATGCTTAGCAGCTGGTGAGAGTAAAGAGGAAGTCACTAACCAGAAGATCTCATCAGTCTGTGGATCAGGTGAGGGTGACACACATAATTCCTATATTGTTCTCCTCATACAACCACCATATCACCCAAATGGAGACAAGGGGTCCCTGTAAAGAAATCAAGCAAGGTTGGTGACAGGAGCCTGTGTATAAACCTGGACCCTGGGGAGGGATTATTGAGGGAAAACTAGAAGCATCAATTTGCCCTGTTCTGATCTTCTTCAGAGACCTGTTTTGAGAGCTGGCCAGCAGGAGTCGACTATTGTTGCTCAGCAGTCAAATAGAATGCAATCCATTACTGGAGAAAAAGCAGTTCCTGTGGGAGAGAACCTAGCACTCTTTTGTGGGCCTGGGATCATTACTGCACAGCAGAGAATTCAGATAAAGGCTAGCTTCGGTTGCTTTTTTTTTTTTTTTTTTTTAAAAAAAGAGAGTATTTGACTTGAACAAGCAGAACTGTGTACCCTCTCTTCTGTTTATTTTGAACAATTTGTTTCCAAGGATCTTTGGTATAATTTGATCCTGGTGAGCAATGTAATGTCATATGAACACAAAACAAGGCTTACATTAAAAATCATTTTGAAAGCTAGAAATAAATATGGGCTGGAGGAAGGAAAGGATGTGGCTTGGTGGTAAGGAGGAAGGAGGACGTGTTAGGTGAAGGGCATGTGACATATGCAGTCCTAAAAGCTAGAGAGCTTGTTGTTTGTCCTGAGAAGTCAAGGCTGTGTGCATAAAGAACATGGCCTGAAAAATATCATGGGGGGGGAGGAGTGATCAGACCCCTACGTGAAAGATGCCTGGAGTCTCTGAAACAAGATCAGATCCACATTCATTTGCTTCATTGTTTTGATCACTGAGGCTACTGTGCACATCTAAGAAGAGTGACATAACTAGAGTGACACTCCTGATAACTTCTTAGCCTTGGTTATATATTGGATTTTTAAAAAATTACAATGTTATGATATTTTATAAGGTTTTTCAGGCAATCTTAACACACTACAAGCTAGGAGAATTGACCTCACTTTACTTTGGACTACTTCAATCCTCTAATACCCTCAGCAATATTTCTTAACTTCTCTAGCTGTTAGGACTGTCTTTAGTATAGTCATCTGCTGGTGTATCTGCTCCTTAAGCCAATGATTTTCAAACTTTAAGGTGCATAGGAAATTTCAGGGTATCTTAGAAGAAAAGAAGCAGACATTTTGAAATGTAGATCTGGGGTTCAGGCTGAGAGTCAATATTCTATTTAATGGTCTTGGGGATGGAATGACTGCCACAGGATTACAAATGAAAGGACAAGGGTTTGATTGATAGGGGTCCCCACTCTAGAAAGTATCAAGCTGGGTCACTGGGGTGCAGTGGATGGGCAAAGCCTAACAAAACAAACCAAATCAAACATGGAATTAATTTTCATACTGGCTGCTGGGGATTGGGGAGGGGGTGTGTTTTAGGAATGTACACTGGCTTCAGGTGCACTTGATCTGTGAGGGCACCTTCCCTTAAATATCTTTTCCTGGATGAGTTAAGTGAGAGCTTCCTGACCAATAATTTTCAGATGTGGCCTCTTTTGGTTCTCTGCACACACGAGTAGGAAGACCTGATGTGATGACTACTCATAGCCTCTTTCTCACTTTGATTGTGGTATAGTCATTGAGTTCAGGCTTTGGATTCAGAACACACAGGCCTCTCCCTTCTGCTAACTGATTGATTCTGAAAAAGTTCATTAACCTCCCTGACCTAGTTTTCTTACCTTTAAAATGAGGATAAATGAGGGTTGTGGAGTTATAAAATATTAAAGTGAATGAATAGTGCAGAGATTTGCACATTGTGCCTAATTATCTCTGACTCCTAAGACACTCTTTCTCATTAAAGCTCCCTGATTTTTCCCCCACTCCCTCACTTCTACTGAATCTTATAAAAATTCTCAGCTGACTCTAGGCCCTTGAATCTTCTCAAATCCCCCAAATCATTGCTTCTCTTCTGTTCAATTTGTGTCTCTGGCTCATCATGTAGACCATGTCTTTTACCTATTCATTCATTAAATATTTACTGAGCACCTGCTATGTGTTAGGTATTACAATATGCTCCAGAAGTATTTTCAATATATTCAGTGATGGACTGGTAAATGTTTAATGACTGGTATTAAAACATATGTGTATATGAATATAAGTGCATATGTATATTTTATGAAAGAACTTATTGATGTGAAAAATATTTAGTAAAAATTTATTCTTCACAATTCACAATAGCTAAACTGTGGAACCAACCTAGATGCCCTTCAATAGGTGAATGGAAAAAAATGTGGCATATATACACAATGGAATATTAATCAGCAATAAAAGAGAATAAAATCATGGCATTTTCAGGTAAATGGATGGAGTTAGAGAAAATAATGCTAAGTGAAGTTAGCCAATCCCAAAAATCCAAATGCTGAATGTTTTCTGTGATATAAGAGGCTGATTCATAGTGGGAGCATGGGAGGAATAGATGAACTCTAGATATGGCTGAGGAGTTGGAGTGGTAGAGAGGGGGCATGGGGTTAGAAATGATGATGGAATATGATGGACATTATTATCCAGAGTATATGTATGAAGACATGAATTGGTGTGAGTATACTTTGTATACAACCAGAGATATGAAAAATTGTACTCTATATGTGTAATAAGAATTGTAATGCATTCTGCTGTCATATATAAAAAAAATAAAAATATTATCTATTGTAAATTCAATATAATTTTTCCCATGGATTCTCTTTTGTCTTTGATGTTGTTTTTGCTAAATTCTTCCATCTTTAGCCAAATCATAGTTGTAACTAATGAATGATAACAGGTCACACATGGTTGTTGTATAAATGATTTAAATCAATGAATAATATAAATTAAAATGAGATATTAAATTGTAACTTTATTAACTTTTCAATAATAGGAGCTGCTTCTTTCCTGAATCATGGATTTTACATACAGGAAGAATAACATTTCTTCAAGTTTTTGTATTATGGCCATGTATGGGACACTTTAAGTCTAATCTGTATCGTTACCATTTTCACTATGGTTAGTTTAGATAATCAACTAAACAATAATTTAAGTCAGTAACTAGTATTTGCTGATTTTTTATAGTATAAAGACATCCCATATTGTTGATTACAAGTTATCTGTGTAATATAACAGCATCAAACAGGGAATTGAGATGGCATGGGTGGTAGTGTATCAATTAAAAGTATTTCTACCACAAAGATATAATCAAGGAAAATAGCTTTAATAGAATAGATGTTAGTAAACAGAAGTACCAAAAAAGAAGTAATAAGATCAGAGTATTTATTACCCATTGAAAATACAATTAATAAGTTTTAAATTTTAGCATAACTATGTTTAACAATCAGATTGCAGAATTCCTGGAAATTAATAATATGTATTCGTTAGCAGGTACAAGCTGGCTCCATCACATCAGTACTTGTGAACCAGAGGGAGCTATGCCTTCATGAAGCATGTGGTCTAGAAATGAAGGCAGAGATATTAGTGAACTTGTGGATTATAAGAGGAACATATAAGCCAAATTTGAAGTGATCATCAGGGTAGGCAGAATTTTGGCTTTGTGACCTTCACCTTCTGGTGATAATGATAATGTTATATTACGTGACAAAGAAACGTGTAAATATAACTAAGTTTACAAAATAGATAATCTTAAAATAGAGAATACTGTGGTTTATCCAAGTGGAACGAAAGCAATGCATGAGTTTTTGAAAGAGAGGAAGACAGAAGCAGAAACCAGATTCAAAACACAAAGATTCACTGAGTCATTGTTGGCTTGAAGATAAAGGGAATCATATAAAAAGGAAACAGGGACCACAACACAATCCCATGACCAAAAGGAACTGAATTCTGCCAAAAATCAGTGAGTCTAGAAGAGAACCATATGCCCAGATGAGCATAGCAGTTAGTACCTTGATTTAGCCTAAAAGGACCACAAAAAGATATTCCAGCTACTGTGTGCCAGACTTCTAACTTACAGAACAGTGAGGTAACAAATCTGTGATGTTTAAAGCTGCTAAATTGGTTGTAATTTGTTAGATAACAATAGAAAACTGATACAATTAGTAAAAGAATAAAAATAAAAGGTATGCAGGAAGAGCAGGAGGAAGAATATTCTAGCACTTTCAAGGATCTAGGGATGTGAAATATGCAAAGTGGCATTTACAGGAGGAAAAGAAATGAGAATCAAGATGGAGAAGAAGTGTGTCACATCATGAAGAAGCATTTAAGCCAGAATATTTCAAAATTTTTCCAAGAGAAAAGGGAACAAAGAAGTTATTTGACATGATCAGTTTGCATTTATGTGCTGGGAGCCATTAGCCAAGTAGGTATGACAATTTCCTTGCCAGCGTACCCCATGTTGCTGACATGTTGCAGTGACATTGAATGTAAGTGACCTTGCTCAAGGACCAAGGCAGATTAGGGTGTTCCCGGTTTTAAGATAATCGTGTTTAGGGCGTTCCCGGTTTAGGTTCCAGGTTTAAGGTTTAAGATTATTCCTGCTGGGAATAGGGCGTATCCTGCTGCCTGAGTTCCCCTTGAGTTCTCACGGGATTTAGACAATATATTTTGGAGATAGAAGCCCAGTGGAAGTGGATTTGGGCAGAGAACGTGGATTTTTGGGAAGAGAACGTGGATTTCCCCAGAACGTGATTGTAGACGGCTGGTGTGAGTTCGGGAATAAAGAGTTGCTGTTTGAATCTACAAGCTGTGTGGTGGCTCGTGATTGTGTGCCCAGCCAGACTGCGCCATTTGTGCCCAGCCAGACTGCGGCATTTGTGCCCAGCCAGACTGCGGCATTTACGGAGAATGGGTGACAATAGGCACAGACTAGAAGAAGGTAAATCACTTAGAAAACATTTTAAGGGATTCAGACAAGCATGGAGAAGATGGAGAAAAGTGGATTGAGGTCCCTAATCCTGGACACTAACTATTGCCTACTTATTGATTCTTTCTTACTACTTCCCCTCAGTTCAGTTCAACAATTACTTATTTAGTACCAACTCTGTGCCAGGCACCATGCCAGGAAGTATGGACACCTCTCCCCCCAGGCTCCTGGACTTCAGCAGGGATTTCATTGCTGCTCTTTCTTTTCCAGAAGCCATGTGGAGTATAAAAATCCGTAATTCATGGATTCATATAGTTATGGTTCCATTATAGTTCTGCCACATATAGAGTGTAAAACCTTGAGCAAAGCACTTAACTTTTGTGTTAGCTTTTAATTGCTATGGCCAAAACACCTGGTGAGAACAACTTAGAAGAAGAAAGATTTATTTTGGCTGAAAAGAATCAGTCCATGGTTGAGCAACTGCACTGCTTTGGACCTGAGGTGAGGGAGAACATCATGGTGGAAGAGCATGAGGTAATGAAGGAAAGCTATCAGCTCATGGCAGCAGGAAAGCAGACAATCATGCTCCAGTCATGCTCTGCCTGCTTCTGTTACCACCCAGTAGTACATTCAAACTATTCATCCATCAGTGGATTAATATACTGATGCGGTTAGAAACCTCATGGTTTAATCATTGCCTAAAAACCACCTCTGAACCTTCCTGAGTTTGAGACCATACTTTTAACACATGAGCTTTATGGGGACATTAAAGGGCCAAACCATTACACCTTTCTGACATTCACTTTCCCAATTTGTAAATAACTGCAATAGCTACCTTAGAAGGCTCTTGTGATATTCAAATATACAATATCTAAAAACTTTACAAGTTAAAAATAATGCACTGTTCACGTACTACCTTTTCTTTATATTCTTGTTTGTCATGTACCCCAACACATTTTATATTCTTTAATTCTCTTCTTTAATTTCCCCTAATAAATTAGTTTAAGAAATAATTATTCACAGCCTATTGTCTACTATTCACTCAGATTCTCTCTCTCTCTCTCTCTCTCTCTCTCTCTCTCTCTCTCTCTCTCTTTCTTTCTCTCTCTCTTTCTCTCATCCCTAGAGGAGCTTACTCTATGAATAGTAAAGATACATAGCAATATTCACAGTATATCTTCAGTAAAAAATAGTACTTACAACATATATTATGGTTGGTACGCATGTGTTTGTGTTTATATTGAGGTGGTATGTTAAAAGTAGCAAAAGAGGAAAAAGTATGAATAGGTGCATAGAATTAAAACTTAGAAACAACCTCAAAATATTAGTAGATTTCTCTAGATAATTTTTTTCATATTTTTATGTTTTTCAAATTTTCTGCCGTAAATATACTTTGTAAGAAAAAAACCCAACACATTTAAATAAATATGTAAAGTAAAAAGTGCTATGAAGAAGTTATACACAGGGTGTTATGAGTATGTAAAAAAATATTTCTGAATTAAATGATGCCTGAGTGAAATATCTTTGCTTAATCCTGAGGAATAAATAGAAATTTTCAAGGGAAGAACTTAGGGAATGCCATTTTAGGAGAAGGACCCAGACAGAGTTGAGGTTCAGAATGGAGTAATCAATCAATATAGGGATGACAAATGTTTAAAATGATGGATATGCTAATTACATTGATTTGATCTTTATACATTGCACACATACATCAGAATATTACATTGTACCCCATAAATATGTATACTTATTATGTGTCATTCAAAATAATATTATGTGTATAGCTCCTGTCACCTGAAGTGTGACTTAGGGTAGAGCAGGAGATGAGACCCAAGGGATTCAAGTGATACTATGGATCTTAGATTTTATGCTTCAGGAACTAAGGAATTTCAGCAGAGGATTCACTTACAGTTAGACTTGTGTTTTTGATAAGTTACAGTGGTGGCAGTGTGAAATATGCAAAAGAGCAGACAGGAAGTGTGGTGACAGCTCAGGAAGCCAGGGTCCAGATAAAGTAATGATAAAGGCCTGAAGCAGGACACTATATCAAGGAATATGGCAAAAATATTTTAGAGGTAATTAAAAAATATTTTGAATTTATTTCTGTTCTGTCTATATCAGACTATCTTGCTAAGTTGGTAATCAAAGCTCATAAAAGAGTAAACATTAAGGTGCCTATATTCATGTACCTGCATGATTTTCCAGCTGGAAGAAGAGTCTCAAAGTGGATGGAAAAGGCAAGATCCAACGACCTTGAAGATTTTATAACTTGGCTGAGGACTAACTTCTGCAAGCTCAGAGGAGGTATTTTTGAGGTTGGAAATTGCTGTTCTCTGGCTCTGAACCAGGCTTTGGAGAGATGAGAAAGAGAAATGGGTCTGAGAAAGATTCCACAAAAGACCTGGAAGTCCCTGATGGCAGATAAAAAGAGACCAGTAAACATGGAGTCATGCAGATGGTCACAAGCAGGCTGTGCAGAGCTGTGATGTGGGAAAGGAGAGACAAAGTTCTTTCTGAGCAACTCTCAGCTTTTGTAGCAGCTGGATTTCCAACTGGCATGAAGAGAGTCAGGAATTAACAGAGAGAGCAAAGCATGAGAGTGTCAGGAGAACATGATGTCAAGGCAAGTTTACTGGCATTTGGAAGCAACTTGGCTGCTTGGCTATGCTTGCTAAGGAGGGGTGTGAGGCCTAGGGAGAAAGAAATTCTCATACTCTCTTGGCCTGTTTCAAGATATGCTTTAGGTTAGGCCAAATGCTTTCATCGTATGATTTTGAGTCTTCCTCTTAAACTTCTCTTCCTGATCAAATAAATAAGATGTGTCTAAATTTTTCTAAAACAGAAGCAAGTCTTTATCTCACATAGAGAGTGCATATAGAGATTCAAGTCTAAGTCATGTCTTAGATATCTGAGTTTTCTCAGCCTTCTTCCTCACAGGTCTTGATAGACATTTGAAGGAGATGGGGTACAAGAGAAATTCTCATATCAAGAGAAAGGGAGAGAAGAGAAGAACCATTTTGGGGACAATAAGGCTTTGCAGAAGAGTGCAGACAGTCTGGGTTTGGAGGTTTGTAGCACCTGTGGCATTCACCTCCTGGGTTGATGCTCAGAGAGAGTCACAGTATCATTTCTTTGAAGAACCCTCTGAACTCTGCTGCTTGAGGATATCAAGTCTCTGATGGGATCTGAAAGGGTTAGACAACTTAGATAATCCTGAAGACTATTTTCACATTTAGATTCCATGTGCTAAGGAGACTGAGTCTATTTGAAGTTTCTTCATAAAATGAGAGGAACCTACAAAATTGAGATTACAGAGGGTTGAAACTGCACTAGTATAGGTGACTAGAGGCTAAAATCATAAGAATGTACTACTTTTCAGTAAGGCCTGTTCTGAGTTTCAAAGAGATGGCTATTCCCCATACTAATTGTTCACTAAAATATATTTGGCATTTGGGAGGGTGGTATCTTTGTGTGTTCTTACTCAAGGGGAAATTCCTTTTTTTTTGCAACCCCCCCCCAAACATCGTAAATATGAGGAGGGGTTGGGAAGTGGGGTAGATTACTGTACTCAGCTTCAAAATATTCAGAGCGTATACTAGAAAATAACTGATCATATGACCTCCACGAAACTGAAGATTTGAAGAACCAGGGTGAGAAGAGTTCTACCGCCCACAGCTTCCTCTTGGCAGTCAGTCTGACTGGAGTTCACTGTGTTAAGACAAGAGAGCTGTCTTGATCCCTTCCCACTACCGTTTAGTGAGACTCAGAGTAACCACCCAGTTATCTCTGCTCTTCAGAGGTCAGCTCTTTCCATGTGGTAAACACTCTAAGACACCACAAGGGACTTTCTTTTCTTGCTTTCTTTCCCCTGCTCCTTTCTGTTTATTTCCATTTTTTTATCCTTTACCTTTAAGAGATTATATTTTTTTAAAACAGAGTTGCTGACAATGAAATTGAATAAGGGGATAACAACAAAACAAATATTGTCTTGTTTTGTTGAGAATTTGTTTTATACCTGTATCAGCTAGTTCTTTTCCCTGGGAGTGACTGAAATTGTCCTGGGAAAAGGATGTGGGGGAGTAAGAAAGAGAGATAAGGTAGGATTTCTGCACTAATTACCAACTAGAACTGTGTGTGTGTGTGTGTGTGTGTGTGTGTGTGTGTGTGTGTGTACACATGTGTGACCCTGACTTGGGAAAGGTAGTTATCATCTTCCCAGTTGTTAAAGCAGAGCAGATCATTCAATGAACAATTTTAAAATTGAATTTTGATTCTCCTTGAAATTTCCCTTGAACAAAGGGTTCAGTTTTTATATAGCCTCGTGGGTCCCAGTGAAATTCTAGACTGATAGGAAGTCTTTGATTACCTCCCCCAGCCCTCCTTTTAAATTGCCTCTTACCTATCACATTCCATGGTGTTAGACTGGCAATGTACCTCTTTACAGTTAAGGGAAAATAATTCTTAGATTTTTCTTCTCATCTGTGTTTCAATGCTACTGTGTTTTATGTATGTATTCAACTTTTTGGACAGGGATTGAACCCAGAGCTGCTTAACCACTGAGCCACATCCCCACCCTTTTTAATTTTATTTTGAGACAGGTTTTCCCTAAGTTGCTTAAGTTTCTGAGGCTGGCTTCAAATTTGCAATCCTCTTGTCTCAAGTCTCCTGGACCATGGGATTATAGGTGTGTGCCCCCATATCCTGCTACTGTCTTTTAAATCACATACTACATGTATCCTTTATTATGAAGCCTCACTAATTCTCATAAATAGTACTTCCTCTTCTAAACTTCCAAAGGGCATTTAAGAGTATAGAGCAGTGTTTCCTTATTCCATATGAGAATTTAGTGTATCTTGGGTTCTAGTTTAAGCACTTTTTGTGCATTAACATATATTGGGAGATATTGTTTTTATCACCATTTTGTTAATGAGGAACAAGGTGAAGAGATGATTGGGTAATTGCTGAAGGCCACTGGTAAAGGGTAGAGCCACATATTTACTGTATGGGTACAGTTGTATTCTTGATCTTTGATATTTTTACCAAAATTAATTAGCAGTTATAGAGGGTTCTACTTACTCACTCATTAGCTCATTACTGTCCAGAATACACTATGATGTGGCCATTACTGTTTTTCTCATTCATTAAAGTTGTAGTTCACTTGGACTGCCTTAGCAAACTTCCATAAACTGCATAGCTTATATACAATAAGAAGTTATTTTCATAGTTCTAGAGAAGTCCATGATTAAGGTGCTGGTCGACCCAGTATCTGGTAAGGCCAGTTTCCTGGTTCATAGACGATGCCTTCCAGCTGTGGAAGAGAAGAGGCAAGAACTCACTTGGGTATTTTTGTGAAGTCACTATCCCATTCATGAGGGCTCTATCCTCATGACTTATTCATGAAGTCCTTCATTTCCTTACATTGACCCTCAGACGTTAAGTTTCAATATATAAATTTTGAGGGGATGCAAACATTCAGACCCTAGCAATCAATGAGTGTGACTCCTTGTTGCTCATATAAATTACATTGTAGAGCCAAAGTTTGTGTCTGGTGATTTGACTGTGGATTTTATCTTCCTATGCTGCTGAGCAACCTCACCTAGGCTTATTCAGGAGCAGATCTTCCCCTCCACCATGGCTACCTGAAAGTCCTCCTGGTGAAGATGGGGCCAGGACATGGCCTTTACTGCCACAGGATTAACCTAAAAACTGAATTAAAGAGATGATGTAGAAATTTCTAAGGTTATATTACATCCAACTAAATTGTTTTATCACTTTATATTAGTTCATCATAGTAGTGCACAGAATAAAGGAGCCAAGTCACTATGAAAATTATTTATTGGCATTCACTGGCCCAAGGCTTGGTATCAACCATAGAATGGTTCCTCTTTTTGCTGAGAATAGAGTAAAGGTCTAGTACCATTTGGGCAATATACATGATCTTAGGTGAGCTTAGGCTGCTATAACAAAAATCCATAAACTAGATGGTTTAAACCATGGAAATTTGTCACAGTTATGGAAGTCCAAGATCAGAGTTCCAGCATGGTTGGATTCTGGGAAGGGCATTCTTTTTGGCAGCAGACTGTGGACTTCTTACTGTATCTTTCCAGGGTATAAAGAGAGAGAAGAAGAAGCAAGAGGGAACTGGAGCAAACACTCTTGAGATCGCTTTTGTAAGGGCACTAATCCCATCATAAAGGCTCCACCTTCACCATCTAATTATCTCCCAAAGGCCACATCTCCTAATATCATCACATTGAGAGTAAATATTTCTGTGTGTGTATTTTGAGGGGAACATATATATTCAATTCATAATATGTACACTGAAGTGTAGTAAGGAGTCACTTAACTAGATCCCCCTAATAGTTGAAAGACACATTAGAGTATTCATCCTTTTAGTCAGTAAAGGTTGAGCACACAGGATATGCCAAATTCTACATACATGTTATTTGAGCTTTGGGGGCTACATTGATGAACAAGAATTTGTCTACACCTCGGGATTGTATAATCTTGTGAAAAAGCTACATAACAGTCAGCCATCCTGCATTGTGAGAGTTGCCTACAAAGAAGAAAGCAGGAGGCAGTGCAAACAGGGAAGGTAAGACCATTCACCCTGTATGGAGCTAGTGGAGAATGCTGGAGGAAGTGGTGCTGAGTAAGTTTGACAAAGGAGATGGTAGTGGTAGAAAGGAGGAAGGAATCGAAAGAATGAGATGTAGGAGAAAGCAATTCTAGAAAAAGGAGCAGCAGACACATAGGCTATGGATAAGAGATCCCAGCCACGCTGGAGAGGCTTGATGCTTGTCCTGGCTGGCATGCAGCTGTGCAGGGGACTGAAGCATGCTCTGCCTCTCAGAAGTTAGAGCAGCAGCTGGCTCTCCATCTACTCATCTACATGTCCTAATACAATGAAGGAATTCCTCCACACATTTGAATGAATGAGTTCCAATGGGCTTAAAAATAATATATGCTCAAGGGCACAGTATCTTACTTCAGAATTAAATACATGGAGAATAGTGTTCTTGTTACTATTCTGTGTAACAAAGCACCAAATGCTGTGGCTTAAAATGACAAGCCTGTTATTGTGTTCACAGATTGGGTAGATCAGGGGCTCCTTAAGAGCTGAAAGAGGAAGCCTGTGACACATCTATAGCCCAAGACTCCCTCCTATAGGATGCAAATCTGTTTCATGGTCGTCCACATGGACTGTGTGGCCAGCAAGATGTGCTGGGTTCCTATAAGAGTGCTTTCCCCTCTGGTTGCCTTGGTTCAGCCCACTCACTGGGATTTGCATAGCCTTCCAGTAACTGGAGTCCTCCTCAGCACAAGAGATAATTTGGCTGAAGCCTTTGCCCTCAAGAGTTTATAAATGGGCTTTTGTGGATGCACTGACTTTCTGACCATAATAGTTCTTTCTGCCTACACTTATGTCCTGTTCGGCCTTCTCCTTCTTCTCTTTGGTCCATAGCTGAGTCTGAGTTGAGATGCTCAGATGTTCTCCAAAAGACCTCAGTTAGTCTCCTGAGTGTTCTTGAACCTCTCATTTGTTTTTGTTTTTTTTTTTTTCTTCTTTTACCACAGAATAATTTGAAGTTTATCAAACAGAGTAGGAATCACATCTCACAGCTTTCTTTTGATTAACTATTTTATTTTATTTTTTTAATTTTTTATTGTTGGTTGTTCAAAACATTACATAGTTCTTGATATATCATATTTCACACTTTGATTCAAGTGGGTTATGAACTCCCATTTTTACCCCATATACAGATTGCAGAATCACATCAGTTACACAACCATTGATTTACATATTGCCATACTAGTGTCTGTTGTATTCTGCTGCCTTTCCTATCCTCTACTATCACCCCATCCCCTCCCCTCCTCTCCCCTCTTCTCTCTCTACCCCATCTACTGTCATTCATTTCTCCCCCTTGTATTATTTTTCCCTTTCCCCTCACTTCCTCTTGTATGTACTTTTGTATAACCCTGAGGGACTCCTTCCATTTCCATGCAATTTCCCTTCTATCTCCCTTTCCCTCCCACCTCTCATCCCTGTTTAATGTTAATCTTCTTCTCATGCTCTTCGTCCCTACTCTGTTCTTAGTTACTCTCCTTATATCAAAGAAGACATTTGGCATTTGTTTTTTAGGGATTGGCTAGGTTCACTTAGCATAATCTGCTCTAATGCCATCCATTTCCCTGCAAATTCTATGATTTTGTCATTTTTTAATGCAGAGTAATACTCCACTGTGTATAAATGCCACATTTTTTTTATCCATTCGTCTATTGAAGGGCATCTAGGTTGGTTCCACAGTCTTGCTATTGTGAATTGTGCTGCTATGAACATCGATGTAGCAGTGTCCCTGTAGCATGCTCTTTTTAGGTCTTTAGGGAATAGACCGAGAAGGGGAATAGCTGGGTCAAATGGTGGCTCCATTCCCAGCTTTCCAAGAAATCTCCATACTGCTTTCCAAATTGGCTGCACCAATTTGCAGTCCCACCAGCAATGTACAAGTGTACCCTTTTCCCCACATCCTCACCAGCACTTGTTGTTGTTTGACTTCATAATGGCTGCCAATCTAACTGGGGTGAGATGGTATCTTAGGGTGGTTTTGATTTGCATTTCTCTGACTGCTAGAGATGGTGAGCATTTTTTCATGTGCTTGTTGATTGACTGTATGTCCTCCTCTGAGAAGTGTCTGTTCAGGTCCTTGGCCCATTTGTTGATTGGGTTGTTTGTTCTCTTATTGTCTAATTTTTTGAGTTCTTTGTATACTCTGGATATTAGGGCTCTATCTGAAGTGTGAGGAGTAAAGATTTGTTCCCAGGATGTAGGCTCTCTATTTACCTCTCTTATTGTTTCTTTTGCTGAGAAAAAACTTTTTAGTTTGAGTAAGTCCCATTTGTTGATTCTAGTTATTAACTTTTGTGCTATGGGTGTCCTATTGAGGAATTTGGAGCCCAACCCCACTGTATGT
Organism: Marmota monax; assembly: GCF_021218885.2. NCBI lineage: Eukaryota > Metazoa > Chordata > Mammalia > Rodentia > Sciuridae > Marmota > Marmota monax. Next base: position 2,129,991 of record NW_026695236.1, on the reverse strand, counting down.
AGATCGTAGCCAACTTTTTCTTCTATCAGACGGCGTTTCTCTGATTTGATATCAAGCTCCTTGATCCATTTTGAATTAACTTTTGTGCATGGCAAGAGAAAGGGATTCAGTTTCATTTTGTTGTATATGGATTTCCAGTTTCCCAGCACCATTTGTTGAAGATGCTATCCTTCCTCCATTACATGCTTTTAGCCCCTTTATCAAATATAAGATAGTTGTAGTTTTGTGGATTGGTTTCTGTGTCCTCTATTCTGTACCATTGGTCCACCTGCCTGTTTTGGTACCAGTACCATGCTGTTTTTCTTACTATTGCTCTGTAGTATAGTTTGAAGTCTGGTATCGCTATACTGCCTGATTCACACTTCCTGCTTAGCATTGTTTGTGCTATTCTGGGTCTTTTATTTTTCCATATGAATTTCATGATTGCTTTCTCTATTTCTACAAGAAATGCCGTTGGGATTTTGATTGGCATTGCATTAAACCTATAGAGAACTTTTGGTAATATCGTCATTTTGATGATGTTATTTCTGCCTATCCATGAACAGGGTATATTTTTCCATCTTCTAAGATCTTCTTCTATTTCTCTCTTTAGGGTTCTGTAGTTTTCATTGTATAAGTCTTTCACCTCTTTTGTTAGGTTGATTCACAAGTATTTTATTTTTTTTGAAGATATTGTGAATGGAGTGGTTGTCCTCATTTCCATTTCAGAGGATTTGTCGCTGATATACAGGAATGCCTTTGATTTATGCGTGTTGATTTTATATCCTGCCACTTTGCTTAATTCATTTATTAGCTCTAATAGTTTCTTTGTAGACCCTTTTGGGTCTGCTAGGTATAGAATCATGTCACCTGCAAATAGTGATAATTTAAGTTCTTCTTTTCCTATTTTTATGCCTTTAATTTCTTTCATCTGTCTAATTGCTCTGGCCAGTGTTTCGAGAACTATGTTGAACAGAAGTGGTGAGAGAGGGCATCCCTGTCTTGTTCCAGATTTTAGAGGGAATGCCTTCAATTTTTCTCCATTCAGAATGATGCTTGCCTGAGGCTTAGCATAGATTGCTTTTACAATATTGAGGTATGTTCCTGTTATCCCTAGTTTTTCTAGAGTTTTGAACATAAAGGGATGCCATACTTTCTCAAATGCTTTTTCCGCATTTATCAAGATGATTATATGGTTCTTATTTTTAAGTCTATTGATGTGGTGAATAACATTTATTGATTTCCGTATATTGAACCAGCCTTGCATCCCAGGGATGAATCCTACTTGATCATGGTGCACAATTTTTTTGCTATGTTTTTGCATCCGATTCGCCAGAATTTTATTGAGGATTTTTGCATCTAGGTTCATTAGAGATATTGGTCTGTAGTTTTCTTTCTTTGAAGTGTCTTTGTCTGGTTTAGGTATCAGGGTGATGTTGGCCTCGTAGAATGAATTTGGAAGTTCTCCCTCTTTTTCTATTTCCTGAAGTAGCTTGAAAAGTATTGGTATTAGTTCCTCTTTAAAGGTTTTGTAAAACTCTGCTGTATACCCATCCGGTCCTGGGCTTTTCTTAGTTGGTAGTCTTTTGATGGTTTCTTCTATTTCCTCAATTGATATTGGTCTGTTTAGGTTTTCTATATCCTCCTGACTCAATCTGGGCAGATCACATGACTTAAGAAATTTATCGATGCCTTCACTATCTTCTAATTTATTGGAGTATAAGGATTCAAAATAATTTTTGATTATCTTCTGTATATCTGAGGTGTCTGTTGTGATATTGCCTTTTTCATCCCGTATGCTAGTAATTTGAGTTCTCTCTCTTCTTCTCTTCGCTAGCATGGCTAAGGGTCTGTCAATTTTGTTTATTTTTTCAAAGAACCAACTTTTAGTTTTGTCAATTTTTTCAATTGTTTCTTTTGTTTCGATTTCATTAATTTCAGCTCTGATTTTAATTATTTCTTGCCTTCTACTTCTTTTGCTGTTGTTTTGCTCTTCTTTTTCTAGGATTTTGAGATGAAGTATGAGATCATTTATTTGTTGGTTTTTTCTTTTTTTAAGGAATGAACTCCAAGCAATGAATTTTCCTCTTAGAACTGCTTTCAATGTGTCCCATAGATTCCGATATGTTGTGTCAGTGTTTTCATTAATCTCTACGAATTTTTTAATTTCCTCCTTGATGTCTTCTATAACCCATTGATCATTCAGTAACCTATTGTTCATTCTCCAAGTGATGTATTCTTTTCCCTTGCTTCTTTTATCGTTGATTTTCAGTTCCATTCCATTATGATCAGATAGGATGCATGGTATTATCTCTACTCCTTTGTATTGTCTAAGAGTTTCCCTGTGACATAATATATGATCTATTTTTGAGAAGGATCCATGTGCTGCTGAGAAAAAAGTGTAACTGCTTGATGTTGGGTGGTATATTCTATATATGTCAATTAAGTCTAGGTTATTAATTGTGTTATTGAGTTCTATAGTTTCCTTATTCAACTTTTGTTTGGAAGATCTGTCCAGTGGCGAGAGAGGTGTGTTGAAGTCTCCCATGATAATGGTATGGTGGTCTATTAGACTCTTGAACTTGAGAAGAGTGTGTTTGATGAACATAGCTGCACCATTGTTTGGGGCATATATATTTATGATTGTTATGTCTTGTTGGTGTATGGTTCCCTTAAGCAGTATGTAGTGCCCCTCTTTATCCCTTTTGATTAACTTTGGCTTGAAATCTATTTTATTTGATATGAGTATGGACACTCCTGCTTGTTTCCGAAGTCCATATGAGTGATATGATTTTTCCCAACCTTTCACCTTCAGCCTATATATGTCTTTTCCTATCAAATGCGTCTCCTGTAGGCAGCATATTGTTGGGTCTTGTTTTGTGATCCATTCTACTAGCCTGTGTCTCTTAATTGGTGAGTTTAAGCCATTAACATTTAGGGTTATTATTGAGATATGGGTTGTTCTTCCAGCCATATTTGTTTATTTCTGTTACTAAACATGGTTTGTTTTCCTCTTTGATTATTTTCCCCCCCTTTACTGTCCTACCTCCCACTGTTGGTTTTCATTGTTATTTTCCATTTCCTCTTCCTGTAATGTTTTGCCAAGGATGTTTAGAAGAGATGGTTTTCTAGCTGCAAATTCTTTTAACTTTTGTTTATCGTGGAAGGTTTTAATTTCATCTTCCATCCTGAAGCTTAATTTTGCTGGATACACAATTCTTGGTTGGAACCCATTTTCTTTCAGTGTTTGAAATATGTTATTCCAGGATCTTCTAGCTTTCAGAGTCTGTGTTGAAAGATCAGCTGTTATCCTGATTGGCTTACCCCTAAATGTAATCTGCTTCCTTTCTCTTGTAGCTTTTAAAATTCTCTCCTTATTCTGTATGTTGGGCATCTTCATTATAATGTGTCTAGGTGTGGATCTCTTTGATTTTGCACTTTCGGCGTCCTGTAGGCTTCTAGGATTGGGGATTCTGTCTCATTCTTCAAGTCTGGGAAGTTTTCTCGTATTATTTCATTGAATAGATTGCTCATTCCTTTGGTTTGGACCTCTATACCTTCCTGTATCCCAATGACTCTTAAGTTTGGTCTCTTTATGTTATCCCATATTTCTTGGATGTTCTGCTCATGGTTTCTTAACAGTCTTGCTGAGCTGTCTATGTTCTTTTCAAGTTGAAATACTTTGTCTTCATTGTCTGATGTTCTATCTTCTAAGTGTTCTACTCTGCTGGTAGTATTCTCCATTGAGTTTTTAAGTTGGTTTATTGCTTCCTGCATTTCTAGGATTTCTGTTTGTTTGTTTTTTATAACCTCTATCTCCCTGTATAGTTGATCTTTTGCTTCCTGGATTTGTTTGTGTAATTCATTGTCGAAGTGATCTTTCATTGTCTGATTTTGCTGTCTAATTGTCTTCCTTGATACTCCAGATCATCTGAAGCATGTATATCCTGAATTCTTTATCTGACACTCCATCTGCTGCAGCTGTTACTTCTTCTAAAGTTGAGTTGACCTGAATTGCTTGTGGTCCTTTCTTTCCTTGTCTTTTCATACTGCTTGCATTTCTTTCTGCTTGGTGAAACTGTTGTGTTTTTGAAAATTTTTTCCTCCTATATATTTATATTTCTCTTGTATAGTTGAAAAGTCTCCCTTGCAGGGTCGGGCGGCGGTCTGCCTACCTTGCAGGCGCGGGCGGCGGCTCTGCTCTGCCCTTACTCCAATTGGGGTGACGTGACTACCACGCCGGCTGGCCGCTTGGCCTGTCCCAGCGCGGGCGAAAGCCCTGCTCTGCCTCTACTCCAATTGGGGTGACGTGTGTACCACGCCAGCAGGCCACCGGGCCTGATCCGCGGGTTGGTTGCTGGTCTGCCAACCTTGCAGGCACGGGCGGCGGCTCTGCTCTGCCCCTCCTCCAATTGGTGTGACTTGTCTACCACACCCGCGGATCGCTGGGCCTGTTCCGGGCGCGGGCGAAGGCTCTGCTCTGCTCTTATTCCAATTGGGGTGACGTGCCTACCACCCCGGCCGGCCGCTGGGCCTGTTCCACCAGTCGGTCGCAGGTCTGCCTACCTTGCGGGCCCGGGCGGCCGCTCTGCTCTGCCCCTACTCCAAATGGGGTGACGTGTCTGTCGCGCCGGCAGGCCACTGGGCCTGTTCCGCTGGTCGGTCTCAGGTCTGCCCACCTTTCGGGCACGGGTGGCGGCTCTGCTCTGCCCCTACTCCAATTGGGGTGACGTGTGTACCACACCGGCAGGCCACTGGGCCTGATCCGCGGGTCGGTCGCCGGTCTGCCTACCTTGCAGGCGCGGGCAGCGGCTCTGCCCTGCCCCTCCTACCACGCCCACGGACCACTGGGCCTGTTCTGCCAGTCGGTCGCAGGTCTGCCCCCACTCTTGATTAACTATTTTAAAATAACTTATATTTTGGATAGGCAATATATTTACATAGATCACAAATCCAACATGAAAATACATAAATAAATAGGCTCCCTTCCACCTTAAAAATGTGTTTTAGCCAGATTTTTCACTGCTGTGACTAAAGGACCTGACCAGCACAATTATACAGGAGGAAGAGTTTATTTGAGGGCTCAGGGTTTCAGGGATTAGGCTGTGAAAGGCTGGCTCCTTTCCTCAGGGCTAGAGGTGAGGCTGAACATCAAAGTGGGAGAGAGGGAGAGGGTGGTGGAAGGAAACAGCTCACACCTCGGTGAGAGGCAAGGGTCAGGGTGAGCGCAGGGCAAGGGCAAGGCTGCACTTGCCAGATATGCAATATATATCCCATGGCCATGCCCACCAATGAACCACTTCCTCCAGCCCCACCCCACCTGCTTCCAGTTACCACTCAGTTAATCCCATCAGGAATTAATTCACCAATTAGGTTACAGCCAGCAAGCCCACTCATTTCTCCTCCAAACCTTCTTTCATCCTTTCACACATGAGCTTTTGGAGAACACCACATCTAAACCATAACAACATGCCTCATAAATTCCACCAATTTGCCTAATAAAGTTTTTCAAAAGATTCAATGAATTTTAGTAGTGAAGTTCCTCACTGAGTACACAACGCAAGGAATAGATTTATTGTGAAGCTAACTAATCTGAAACCTCAGGGCTTCTCACTTGCATGGGCTCCTTCTAGCTCTTCTTCCAAAATCACCATCAGTTTGTTTATATGCCTTTGTAAAATGTCCCGTCGCAATACATTTCAACCCCATCTGATGAGTTGGTTGGGTCTTCCCACTCCAACTGCCCTTGCCACATTTCATTGCCTGTGAGGTGGCATTGGAGTAGCCTGGGTAACTTTAAGGTAGGGCCAAGGAGAAACTGAAATAATAATGCTTTTTGTTTGTTTTATGGAGTACTCAACCACTGAGGAGCACTCAACCACTGAGACACATCCCCAGCCTTATTTTGTATTTTATTTAGAGACAGGGTCTCCCTGAGTTGCCTAGCACCTTGCTTTTGCTGAGGCTGGCTTTGAACTCGCAATCCTCCTGTCTCAGCCTTCTGAGCTGCGGGGATTACAGATATATTTCACCTTGCCAGGCTTGTTTGGGTTTAGTGAGACTGTAGTATGCAGTCCCTTCTGTAAATAGCTTGGTTATAATTAAGGGCAGCAATGATTTTCAGTTCTATATCTACTGTAATAATTCACTGAGGTATCATAATGTGAACTTAAAGTTTCAGAATTATTTTGCTATACAAAAGTGCTCCATGGTACCAGGAAGTGGAAGTATATATGGAAAAAGAAAGCATGATAGAGGCAAGTGAGATTGATTGTTATGATTACGTTCCTGGATGCTGTGATATTTGTGGGATCTGCCAGGACTTTTACACTTATAATATATTTCCATTATTCACATCATTTTCTAAACATTTTATACAATTTTACATGTTATTTTGCATCATTTTAATTAGAGAGGTGTCGAAAATTGTAAAAACTTTTAATCCCACACAATATTGATCCTCTCCTGTGTAGGATACCCACACTGGAGACTCACTATTATCTTTGTATAGAGTTTGTCCCCAAGACAGCTGCAAAGGACTCAAACAATAGAGAAGACCAGGTTTCATTTCTATTTCTTCATTTCTATCCAGCCTTAGCACTTGCCTTTGACAAAGTCACTAGATCATAATCACCATCATTATTATTTATAGCTATTGATTAAAATTCAAACATGCAAAGTGATCTTGGCAATGCTGATGCTGAGTTAAAGAGTTGAGAGAAGAAAAGGATGAAAGAATAAACCTAAAGACAGGGTGAAGTTGGGCAAAGGAAGGCCTTTCCTTTCTTATCCTTCCTTCAAAGCTTTTGGGTGGAGGAGGTAGCTCAGAGGTAGAGCACTTGCTGAGAATGTGTGAGGCCTTGGGTATGATTCTTAGCACTGCAGAAGGAAAGCAAAAACCCAAAACAACAAACAAGCAAACAAAACAAAAAACAAACAAAAACAACAACAGCAAAATCTTTCCTGGTTTATTCTCAATTTTCTCAGCAGTGTGTGCTCACCTCTTTTCTGCCCTTGAGAGGATATTGCTAGATACATACAAGGGAAGAACATGTAAGACTCCAGATAAACTATACACTGACAGAACACATGGAGTCTGAGTCATTTCTTTTCTTTGACAGTGTTTTACCGTTCTGGACTGAGGGAGAAAAGACCATCAGTAAAGCAAATAGCTCAAATGGAGTTATAAATCAACTATGTACTTTTCAGAGGATTTATTAAATTGAAGATATTTCCAATTTGAGCCCTTGTGGCTTTATTTATTTATTTCCTTATCTAAACAAATAACAGTTAATATAGTTAACTATCCCAAGGCAGAAAAAATATTATTAAAAAGAATATAATGTTATTGATTTCTCAAGACACCATCAGATATTTTAAGATTTGAATTTAATAAAATATAATGCAATTTCTTGTATGGGATTTTATGATTTCTACATCTTTATTACTTTGTGTGTACCACATTCCAAAATGAGAGTATCCTAATAAGATCTCTTAAATGGATTTCAATCCAAGTTCTATCTACATTGGAAATGTTCTTCCAGTGATATCTTTCAATTTGATTAAAACTAGTTTATACTTTCTCACATTTTTCCATGTATTACATATACACAGTGTGCTATGGTATGTTACAGGAAGGACAGGAGTAACAAGCCTTCCTAAGTTGGTTTAGGGCATGAGAATAGAGGAAAGAACTTAGGAATGCTTGTTAGAAATTCATATGAGTAGGATTTATAGCTTTGCTAAAGCATGGACTATGTTTGTTTCATTCTCCATTCTGTACCAATTAAATAAAAGTTCCTGGCATTTGGTATTTCTAATATAGAGAAGGAATGTATAGGAAGAGAGAGACATCTTTAAGAAAGGAGGAAAGAGATTAACTTTTATTATTTATTGAGGTTCTAAAATGTGCTAAAATGTTTTAGGATATGGTTAAAGATAAATTTGAGAAAGAGGGATCAGTTAGTAAATATATCCACACCAAATTTGATGGCATCATAGTTTTCAGTAACACAAAAGAGATCATTTAGGGTTAGGGATATAGCTCAGTGATAAAGTGCATGCCTAGCATTGTGAGGACCTTGGTTTGATTCCCCAATACAAAAAAAAAAAAAGTAATTTACTGGGAAAGAACCAGATGTTTGGCAACATAATTGAGCTACAATTGAAGAGCTGAACTCCTTAAACCTCTAAGCGACTATTCGTATGGGGAAATTAATTTCATGTTATTCAAGCCAGTTTGAGGTAGGTTTCTTTATTTACAACTAAAGAAGCTGAGCTTTGTGGCAAATAAAGGTTAAAAGGCAGAAAAATCAGCACATTGTGACTGTGCAGCTCTAAATGTGGCCAGAACAGCAGCAACAGTGGCATCACCTTGGAACTATATAGAACAGCCAATACTTGTGTCCCATTCAAGGACTGAATCTCTGGGATGTAACCCAGAACCTTCATTTGGACAAGATTTCCAGGTGATTTTTGTGCATGATAAAAATTTCAAATCCACAGCTGTCTTGTTGGTCCTGTCATTCGCATTTCTATTAAGCCATAGGCATTTGCTTATGCTACTGGCAGGCAGGCCATCTTTCAAGAAGCACTGCTGCAAATCTGTTTATTGAGTGGATTCTAAAGCAAAGGCTTCAAAGCTTGAGGGGATGCTCACCAGAAGTAAGTCCCAGCTAATTGTGAACTGTCGAGCTGTCTCCCCCACCACCCCTCCGCCCCCAGAAGGAAGAGATTAAAGCAGCTGGTGGACTATTTCTTCTCTGTATCAGCAGATCAGTGGAAAAGAAAAGTTAATGCTATGGTTCTATTTGCAGTAGTATCCATCTCTAATGATTTTACATAAGGAAGAGGTGTTTAGTGGAATGATTCTAAGTAGTTGACAAACGGAGGAATCAGCATAGCTGGCAGCAGAAAAATATGACCCTTCCCTTTGGAGTGCCACCACTGAATGAGGCAGTTACAACCAGCTGGCATTCTGGTGTGTCTTCACTCAAGTGTGTCATTCCCAGTAGAAAAAGACAGATTAGCCTAGCATTGGACTCCTTGATCACCATGTGTTCAGAATTGCAGGAGGCTTATGATTGGCAGGATCATAAGAGTTGCATGGATCAGGTAAGATGCAGTTCCCCAAAGGAAGAATTGGTGGATGTACAAAAATACAGGTATTTATCGTAATGCTTCTAATAGAGAAAACAAGGGGGTGGAAGGAATGTGCAGAAGAGAAGGTTATATAAGGAAGCCAAAAGGTGAGTCATGAGAATGAAGTTTTAAAGTTATGAGACTAATCCAGAGTGGTGTTATTTAATAAACAGCAAAAATAGTTAGAGAGCAGATGGTAGCTATTGTGTATTCACGACAGATATGAGACTAGTTTTATATAGAGCAAAGTTTCTCAGTCTTGGTACTGTTTACAGTTACAGTTTTTTGATGGAGGAGGTGGACTGTGCATTGTGAGATGTTTAGCAAAACCCTTGACCTCTACCCACTACATTCTGATAGCTACCCCACTGTCTACCTAGGCACTTATTAATGTCCTCTTGGATCAAAATTTCACCTGGGTTTAGAATCATTTAAGTGGAGACTTGAGACCTTGTAGAACAGGAAATAATTCAGTAAGGATGATTTTCAAGTACTTTCTGTTAAAAGAAATCTTGCTATTGATTCTAGGATTCAGGGAAGAGTTGTCATGGTAGTTGTTAACTTTATACTAATTCATTTAGTTGCAGATTAGTATAACTATCCCTATCATTCAGGAGATGTCCTGATTTTCCAAAGTATGTATCTTAAGAGAAGCTTTAGGAAGACAGCTAACCACTTCTCACTCTGAGTGACATATCAGCATTAATTACTTTTGAAAATAGAATTCCTTCTGAAGCTTCAGGTAGGGAATTAAAGAAAATAAAGGGACTTACAGATCCCAGGTGGTGTTTTCAGTATTTCTACAAATCCACAAGCCTTTAGATGAGAAAAATGGTCTCAGAGTTGAACATTTGGCTACCCAGATGGTATTGGCAATCATTTAGATTTCTGGACAATGGCCCAAGAAATGGAAATGATTTATCTTGGATGATGTGACCTGTCTCACTAAAGACAGAACATTTGCTTGTTTGGGAGAGTACTTTTCAAAGGTTCTCTGCATCAGAATTATTGCCCAAAATACCAACTATTGGGATCTACCACTAACTTACTGACTAAATGGGAAAAAGGGAGTTGGAAGTAACTGCATTTGCATCTTATCTCTAATTTATTTTATAGATGGCTCCTTATGTACTGTGAACTTTGAGAAAATTTATGGACTATGAGATAATTAATGTGTCAATTAAATGGCATTGAACTAAGGAGGTGAGAGAAACTATTTAAATGTTGTAAGATAAAAGAGGAAAACATACCAAGTATTTGTAATTCTTAAAAATAAAATAATAATAGAGGAGGAAAATGCATACATACCTATAGGTTACCATGTGAAATTAAAATAACATATCAAATACTTATACCAATCTTATAAGTTTCACTAAGACTTTCTAGGTTGAAATGCATGATTGAAAAATGGTGATTTAAGGGTGAACTACATTCAGAAAGAATGTTTGGAACAAGAGTTCTATTGTATGTCAAGAGAGTATATACTGTGGAAATCTGCAAATTATATTTTAGAATCCTTTACATGAAGGTAAAGAAACAGAGGTGACAACGCAGTGAATGTACAAGACACCAGAAATGAACAATGACAGAAATAAACAGTATGACTCCACCAAGAGAGGGCACAAAGCCAACTCTACAACATCTTCAGAAATACTCCTTCAGCTGAAAGAAGAGTATCTAATAAATTCCTGCCTGTGGTTTGACTTTTATTCCTGAGAAGAAGAAAATGTCCAGGGGAACTGATATTTGGAGCCTAAACACAGAATGTTTCCACATTTATTAGGGAAGGAAAGACCAAGCATAGTCTGAAGTTTGCTTTAGGAAGCAGAATTCAGGAACTTTAGAGAGAAAATAGTCATGACACAGCATCATGAAACATCTGGAAGGGAAGTCTACTAGAAAGATTGCAAAGCTCTCAAAAAAAAAAAAAAGAAAAGTTCACATTCATATTGTGTAATTGCAAGTAGCTTCAACAACAACAAGAACAACAACAACAAAAACAAGGGACATAATTATAAAAATCAGAAGTGTTGTACAAGAGAGCTTGCTGAGTTGTTCAGTTGTTTTATTATTATTATTATTATTATTATTATTACAATAGTCTTTTACCTTTGGCAATATGTTCTAAGAATACCCAGTGGTGGTCTGAAACAATGGACAGTACCAAATCCTACTTTTGTCTTATTTTTTCCTACCCATACATGCTAATAATGGAATTTAATGTATAAATTAAGACTAGGAAGAGATGACCAACAATAATGGATAAGAAAACAGAACAATTAGTAAATGTGGTCAATCTAACAATCAAGACAGCTCTAAAGTGACTGAATCTAAAAGTTATAATTTTTAACCATCTCCCGTGAAGGAAGTCACATACACCTCTCTAAAAAGTCTGGGATTCTTAATTCTTGTCTTTGTAAAATGTTATATCATAAATTAATTTCATGTCTCAAGAGTATACTAACAATGATAGCAAAAGCCAATAATAACAATGATGCTAACTAATTCTTATGGAATGCTTACTATATGCTAGTCAGTGTTTTAAGCCCCTTGTACATGCAAATATAGGTACTCTTTCCAAAAAATATTCTGAGTTAGGCACTACTAATCCCTCAAGTGGGCACATCTTCATGACGGATCTAATCATAATATTTATAGAGCTAAATACTAAAAGAATTTGGAAACAATCAATTTGAGGGGCTGGGGTTGTGGCTTAGTGGCAGAGAATTTGCCTAGCATGTGTGAGGCCCTGGGTTCAATTCTCAACACCATATACAAATAAATCAAATAAAGGTCCACCAACAACTAAAAAAAAAAAAAAAGAAAGAAAGGAAAAATTTGAAATAAAAAAGAACCATACTTCTAAAACACACTGAAAATAATAACCAAATAACCAAATCCATAATGGACTTCTAACAGGAACATCAGTATTATTTAATACTTGTTCAATATTTCTATGTTGCTAAGTAGAAGATTAATCAATTACTTTTCATTACTCTTTACAGGCTATTGCTACATGACAATGTTAATTAGCATTGCTGATCTTAAAAAGCAATAACTTTTGTTTCTTTGAAAATATGGTCACTTAGCAAAGATGACATTTCCTTGGGACTATTCCAGTGGATAAGCAAATTCCATTTTTGGAATTTTTTACAGTTTGCATATGAACATGATTCATGATGCTCAAGTAAATTAGCCAATATAGATACCTTTAAAAATATTCTTAGAATTATGCTAATCTCAATGACAGTGCCCAAGAATGAGACCTAAGACAGTAAATTCCATGTGGAATAATTATAAAAGCTTATAATTATTGCATGGCTACACAAAATAGATGGGCTGCTATGTGTCTATATATATTTTCTCATTTTATCCTTAATCAACCATGTAATTATTCATTGTGGTATAATGAATAATATAATTTATTACAATATCTATTTAAAATTATTCATTTGCCTGTTTTACAGATGAGGAAAATGACATTTTGAGAAATAAATAACTGCCATAGCTTATGTATGTTCTATGTGACTGATCTGAGATTCAAATCATAGATTCACTTACTCTAAAATGAGTGAGCCTGTATCCTAGACTCTTTCTCAGATTAGAAAAGAGTTTACATTTACTTTCTAAATATTCTTGCTTTATTTAGGCCAGAAATCGTTTCTTCTGAAGAATATGGGCTTTTTATATATAAGAGGTACAGTCACAGGACTTTGTGCTAAAGGTAATTGTATAAATTTCCTAGGCCATTTGTTTGTTTTATAAAAATTTCAAACTTGACATAATGCTTCCAAGGAGAAAACTTGTTATTAAGCATCATGTTTTCTATTTCTTACATTAGGACTGATATCTATGGATCTTTCCAATTAGACTACTCAAGATCAATTCTTGGTTCCACCATTCACTAGTTGTGTGATGTTAGGAAATTTTCTTAGGCTCTGTGTCTCACGTTTCTCATCTGGTAAATATTGACATTAATGTATAGGGTGCTTATTAAAATAAAATTAGAAAATACATATAAATGCTTTTCCAGTGCCTGTCATATAGTATGAGGCCAAATACACATCAGTTGGCTGTTGTTGTAATATAAAATTTCATTCTACTTAGAGTCCATGTAAAATACAATAAGGGAATAAAATTGAAACTTTGAGCTGTCATCCCCCATCTAATGCATTCATGTTGGCATTGCCTGTCTATCTAACAGCTATATTCCTCTACCTTTTCCTTTGAAGGTAGTGCCTGCCTTTGATGGTAAAGGTTTAACATACTGGTCTCTGAATTGCCAGTCTTCCTGTAGCTGGAACCCAGGCACATGATCTATTCTTAACCAAAGAGATCTGAAGATAAGTTTATTGGGACCTAAAGCTAAGTTTTCTTACTGGGAAAGAAAATATTTTTTTTTTCTTCTGGTAAAAAAAAAATATTTTTCTTCACCAGAAGAAGTTGCCTTCTTTTCTCTTTGGCTATGGCAGGATATAGTGCCTAGAGCACTAGGAGTCATCTTGTGATCATGTGAAGAGATTGGCCTAAGGATGACAGCTGGAGATGGAATAGCAGAGACAGTGTGTACTTGTTTCCTAGTTGTGAGTTGCAGTAAGAAGTGCCACCATTTATGTGGCTTGAAAAACAGAGATTTAAAATTTTTCTTTTCTTCTTTCTTTCTTTTTTTGTAAAGACATCAGTTATATTGCATTAGGTCCCACAATAATTACTTCACTCCAAGTTAATTATCTCTGTTAAGATCCTATTGACATGTATCATTGCCTTTTTAGTTACCAGGGTACAGAATTTTAATATACCTTCTTCTCTGGGGACACAATGAAGCTATAGTCCTTTGTGGTATCACAGGATCATAGCAGTAATTCTAGTATGACATTTTCTTGTGATTTCTCTGTTATGTGAAGCATTCTGTTACCATATGGTAAAACCAGTTTTCATGGTATTCTGTTACTTTGAGGTGAAATATCCTAACCAATATACAGTTTAGTCTTTGAATTTTTATAATAACTAAAAAAATAAGTTACATAGACAAATGGAATATTCAGGTTATAAACCCAGATCTATCTGACTCCAACACTAAAGTATATAACTATTCTGTTATATTGTGTCCCATTCACTCAAATATGTTTCCACCCCCTTTTACAATTTCAACTTAGTGCAATAACTATTACACTAGTAGGAACCTAACAAATAGTTGCAGAATTGAATTTACTTAAACTGAATCTTTCTTCACAGTAAACTGTACTCCTTATCCAGAAAGAACAATGAAACATCTATTAACTTTAGGATTTTTGATGTCTTTATCTTTTCTTCTTCTTGCCATAAATCCAGCCATCAGGCTTTCTAGATATAGAAAGCCTTATCCAAAGGAAAGTATTTTTGTGATGCAGACAGTACCCAATCCTATTCCAGCTCTCCCTACTGTGTGTTCGCACCACCACACCTTCCCCAGATAGGAAATTCATAGGGACACAAACCAGGCAAGTTTAGTCATCTTGCTCTGGGAGACAGCCACAAGACATCTTTTTTTTTTTTAAATATTTGATGCCAGAATCAAGTTACCATCTATGCTACAACCCTATTATTTTTATCTTCTGTTTTGTAGCTTCCTCATCCATTTCTTCTTATGGGCAGATAAAAAGAACATTTTTGGTATGGCTATTTAAATCAAAAGAAACTTTCCCTAAGGTCACTTGTAGTTAGAAAAATATTACTACTTAATAAAGAGCTCTATTTTAGTCCTTTGAGTTCAATTTAAGAGAAAGGAAATTACTGAGTTTTGTCCTTTCTCTCTATCAGTCTCTCTCCTATGGAATAAGGCACATCTCTCCCCTCTATAAACTCATGTTCTGGTGTAAAGACAGCCACATCAACAACTGATAATGCTATGCAATATGCAGTATTCATATGCAGTACGTCCAAGGTCCTAAGGAGACAGAGAAGTAACCTGTTTCTGGGCCTGTGGAAGAGTCCATTCAATTATAGAAACCTATGCCAAGTCTTGAATGTTGAGCAAGAGTTTTTAGGTATAAAAAAGGAAGGAAGGAAGGACAGAAGGAAGGAAGGAAGGAAGGAAGGGAGGGAGGACCAGTCTATTCCAGAGTTGGAAAAGAGGGGCAAAGCCATGGGGAGGAGCGTAGAGTATCTGTCAGAGACCACAGCATAGGTCAGTGTGGTGGAGGACCTTGCAGATAAGGACTGTCAGGAGCAGGTGAGGCTGGGAAGGGGTGCAGTACTCCATCCTCCTGACCCCTTTGCCTCATCACTCCTGCCCCATATCTGACACGGGGGCAGCCTGCTTATGAAGCACTGCATTTGTGCCTTCTGCCTGCAGCACCCCACTGCCCACTCTTTGTTCAGTTTTACTTGTTCTGCTTCAGGCTTTCCTAACTTGTTCCTGGGCCTCAGACTTTTGTCTACAACTCATCAAATGGATGTCTGATAGCTATTCTCTCTTTTTCCTAAACATGACTTGGGTTCTCTGACCTAAGAACTTCCTGAGAGCACCTCAGAGACACATAGCTGCCTTTCCTAGGGTTCTTTTTCCTCAGTGCTGCCACTGTCAAGGGCACTCTATTGAAGCTATATCACAAAAATCATTGTGCAACTGATAAGAAGTCTGGATTTTGCTTTTAAGCCAACAAGAAACAACATATGATTTGTAAGCAGGGGAGTGATAGATGTACACACTTGTATTTTGGAAAATATCTCTATGTTGAGGTGTGTAAGGAATTGAAAGATGACAAGAATAGAGCCAGGGGAATCCATGAGGAAATTTTGTGATGATTAAGACAACAAATAATGATGGGCTAAAATAGGAAAGTGGATTCAAGTTGGTCAGGAGATAGAGTGCCATGTTATCATCAATAGAGTTACCATAATCAATTTAGGCTAGTTTCTTTTTAAAATTTCTTAAAATAACCTGCTAACTTCTATATATCTATTGTGATTGCTCTTAGTCTTTCCAACTTAAATAAGCAAGCATTATTAATTCATATGAATAAACTTTAAGAGTTGATTTTGAAGTATCTAAGTCAATTCCCTAATTGATGATAAATGAGAGAGAAGAATTTTAAGAGGCCACCCATAGAATTGTTTGACTTTTTAATCCAATTTTCATGTCATTACACAAGCACTTTCAATTTTCTCTGTACTCCTTATTTTCACTTGCATAAATTCTCAAATAGAAGTGAACTTGTTTCCACATTGTGCACTCTTTCTCTAGGGAGTAGGCAGGGCTTAGAGAGGTATTGGGAAAGAGACACAAACTCCATCTGCAAGCATCGAGGACACTACTTACCCACTGAGGCCCATCCCTGAGTCACGAGGTTGTACAACTCTCTCCTGTGTTGTTAGGTTCTGCACTCTGATTCTGCCTGCTTCCAGCCTGATGGTTATGTCTCCCCTTGGAAAGCTCACAATGCCTGCTTGGGAGTGACTTTAAATGGAATGTCACCCCAGTGACACCTCTGTGGCTTTCCATCAGCATCTTCCATTAAGTACAGCCAAGTGAGTGTCTGATGAACTGTGTGAGAGGCAATTTCCCAATTATGGGGAACTTCAGTCGTTTTAACAGCCACAAACTCTGTCATACATTTCAACTGAAGAAAGATATTGCTTTTCAAAGCTTGTCACAGAGTGTGATTCTCCCACAGAAAAGCTTTCTGTGCGTTAGTGTTTACCTTTAAAACTCCACCTGCTACTTTCATGTCTCCAGCAGCTGTTGTTAAATTAAATTAAATTTCTAAGTAAGATAAAAAATTCATTTTGGGGGGATTCAGGAAGAAAGAGTTTTTTGAATGTTGAATTACTTTGGGTTCATTCCAGGAAGCTTTCTTGTCTTTTTATTTTTTTTTCTAGTCTCTTTAACTAATTGTAGAGTATGAAGCAGTCCCAAAGTTCTGGAATGATCTACTTTACATTGTCCTTCATACATTTTAGCATTTCTTTAATCTCACCCACAAAGAGAAAATTCTGTATTTTTTTTTTTTTAGTGAAATTTCTCCTTCGTACAAAATAAAATGTACCTTCAAAATGTCTTAGGAAATAGAATTTCTCTTTCATAGCTGAATACACTTATAGTTTGGGCAAAAAGTAATGTACACTGTCAGTTGCAGCATATTAATGGACTTTATGATCTAGAAGTTGCTTCAGATCCTACAGGCTGATTATTTTGCAAACCAAATCTTACTTTGGCCTTGGTGGTTACTATCTATCATGGAGGATATGGAATGTGGGACAGAAGGAAGAGCAGCTGGAATGCCAGAGTCCTACAGAGGTAAATGGTACAAGAAATAATCACAAAAGCAAGAGCGATTTGCCTTACTTCATGGACCACTGAATGGGAAATATGAACATAATTTCAGATGAGGAAAAATAGGACAATGAGAGTAAAGGGTAGCTAAGTGTCACACAGTGGGCAAGTGGCTGTTTGGGTATGCAACTCTGTATCTTTTCAATGTGCTTTTTGTATATTACACCATAGCTGCTAATTGGCCCACCGTTTACAAGAAATTAACACCTTATTGGTAATGAGAGATGAAACTTGCCTTTATTTCCATAAGAGAATCTTTGTTAGAATCTGAGAGGTCTGAATTTCCAGTTTTCATTTTCTACTGTGTGACTTTGACTAAGATGTCAGCTTTCAAAGCTTTAATTACATCCTGTTCAATATGGTAATTTTAACAGTGAATACAAACCATAACAGGTATATATGAAGATTAAATAATAAATGCATACACAATATTTTTGTTGAAGACTAAAACCAGGCTCAATAAAAGTTGAAAAACTATTATTGATATATATATATATATATATATATATATATATATATATATATATATATATATATATATTGCATAATTCAGTGCCAAGCAAAGGGTAGGTACTACATAACTGAGTTTCCTCTCATTTAATCTTTTCTGTTACCTCCATTTCATTCTCAGGATCCTCATCAAACCCTTCTTTCTACTCTTGCTTTATATTGCCTCAAAAAAAGCAATCTAAACTACAGAATCTTTGAAATTCCCTTGAGATGTTTTAGTAATGAAAAACTTCTATCATTTCTTATTAATCAACCATGACATTTTCTTGCAATATAATCAACTGTCATTACTCAAAACATTACCAGATGCTTACATTGTATTCTAATAATGTAATCAATTGTCCATGTAATCATATTTTTGTCTTAGATATGAGCATAATCATTCAAATGATTGGTAGACATGTGTTTACTGATTTATTGCCTCTAATAAATCATACAATCTTGTTATATATGTCTTTTTATAAAATATATTTTTACTTGTAGATGAACACAATAACTGTTATTTAACTAATTGATTTATTTTTATGTGGTGCTGAGGATCCAACCAGTGCCTCACACATGCTAGGCAAATGCTCTATCACTGAGCTACAGCCCCAGCCCTATTGTGTATGCCTTGAACTACTTCTCTTCAGTCTCGTATCTGTATCTGTTGTGCTGGTTCAGTTGGTGTTCATTTTTTGCTTAGCCATAATGTTTTTTTTTCATGAGAGTGAGGTGTAAACATAGGTACCAGAGTGTTTTTCTCAAGTACAGTGGTCACCTCACTATTTCCATACTCTCTAGTCCACTTTCTGTTGCTGTAACAGAATACCTGAGAGTACATAGGCTTGATGGAATCATACAGATCCTTATAAGAGAGAGGCAGGAACTTCAGGACTAGAGAGAAATTTGAAGACACTATCCCACTTGGTTTTGAAGACTGAAGAAGGGTCACAAGCCAAGGAAGCAGGTGGCCTGTAGAAGATGCAGAACACAATAAAATACTCTTTCCTAAAGTTTCCAGTAGGTCTTGCTGACATTGTGATTCTAGCAATGAAAGCCATTTCAGATTTCTGAAATTTGGGACGGTAAGGTAATAAGTTTGTATTGTCACTAAGTTTATAATTTTGTTACAGCAGTAAAAGGAAATGAATACAGACTCTGGCACCTGGAAGCAATGTCATACTACGTAAATACTTCAAATGTGAAAGTGGTTTTGGAATTGGTTGGTAGGTAGGAAATGAAACAATTTTGAGGGGAATGATATGAAAATCCTGGACTGCCTTGAATAGACTGTTAGTATAAATATGGACATTTCATGCCACCCAGATTTAACACCCTAAAAATTTAATGCAATCACTATTAAAATTCCAATGTTATTTTTCACGGAGTTAGGAAAAAAAACACAACTCTTAAATTCATATGGAACCACAAAAGACCACAAATAGCCAAAACAATCTTGGGTGAAAAGAACATAGCTGGAGGCAGGCATCACACTCTCTGATTAAAAAAAAAAAAAAAATATATATATATATATATATATATATATATATATATATATATATATATATATATATAGTTGTAATCAAAACAACTTGGTAGCATGGTACTGGCATAAAAAAACTTGTCAACAAATGCCGCAGTCTGGCTGGGCACAATCAGGAGCCACTTGTCAAAAGAAACTAACTTTATTTTTAGAACCACACACGCCAAACAAAACAGCCTCTCAGGAAAAACCCTCAGAGCCTCAACTGCCACCACCGGCTTTCCCCAAGCCTCTCTCTCCCACACAAGCTTCTCTCCACCTCCCACAATCCTCCTGCTCTTGAGGCCGATTGGCTGGGTCACGTGGGCGGAGCCAAAAAAGTCCCCCAATGAGCAGCTCCGTGGTCTGAAAGGGCAGGGAAACAGCCCAATGAGCATCACCGCAGAGGAGCCAATCAGCTAGATGTTGCTGGGGCTGAGGAGCCAATCAGCTAGATGTTGCTGGGGCCGCTGTGAGCCAATCATCAGCCGGCAGCTGGAAGTTTGCTGGCAGCTGGAAGTTTGCTGGGGCCCCTTCGGCTGTGGCTCTCAACATCTCCCCCTCTCTGTTTAAACAACAAGCATGTGGCTTAGGGACCGTGCCTGCCTTAGGTTGTCCAATAGTACATATGGTCCTTAGGTTGGTACCATTGCAATTGGATCTTACCCGTCACTGACTACCGGTCCAGAATACAGCCACACCTGTGGAGAGGTCTTTGTACCAGCGGGGGGGGTGAGGTTCTTTGCCTCACCTCTGTTGGCCCCCAAATTTTAGCTGGACGATCATGACAAGCAGAAGGGAGGAAGATACACCAAGCCAATTGACGGCTCCTTTTGGAAAAATTGTACCACCAATGACATCATCAGCAAAAATACCCCAACACTACCACAAGTCGCTGCACCAACAGATAGTTTACAATGCATACAGGTGAGCTCACAATGTGTCCAGGCAAGTTCTGCAAGCAGTTCAGTGATGGCTATTGCAGAAGCTGTAGATTGGTTTTATCTTTGACTTCACCAGCACTGGGATGAAGATAGGAATTCTGGCAATAATGGCTAAAGAAAAAATTATGTAACATTACAGAAGGCACTAAAAGAAAAAAAATTTTCTTAACAATTTACATTGTCTTCACCGGCACTGGGATGAAGATAGGATTTCTGGCAATAATGGCTAAAGAAAAAATTATGTAATATTACCGAAGGCACTAAAAGAAAACAATTTTCTTAACAATTTACATTATCTTTAAGAGAATTATTAAATATAATGAAAAGGAAAGGTGAAAGTAAACAAACAGATCTGTTAACCTTCTTTTTTGTTTACATATTAAAACAATCCTCAACAGTTGTTTACCCAATTTAAATTAAACCATATAAATCACGTGAAAAAAAATATTTGGATCCATTTTATAATGAGCGCTCATCATATATGATATATGGACATACGTACATTCAAACATATAACACAAAACACAAGTGTGCACACATAATATAATACATACAACACATAACATTATAGTAAAGGCCTTATAACTTTTTACAGGTGAAATCTCCATTGCAATGTTTAAAAACTCTATAGTCAAAAAATAGAACTGATCAGCAAAACATTAACCCAGGTCTGTATGAGCTCAAAAAACAAGATAGAACTTCATGATATGGCAAAGGGCAATAATAAAATAGATATTGAAAAAAGCATCCTGGTTCTGTTTGCAGATGTAAGAATAGCCAAACTGGAGTTTTGGATATCAGTTGTTATGGATTTGAGCCAAATCATCTTCTTTTTGGTCTGTAGAAATCGCTTTAGTTAATCTTTCTGGAATCCAAATCGGCTGCTGTTCTCCCTGTGGAAACACATAAACAGACCCCCGACTCCAGACAATCACTGGGTCAGGACCTTTCCATTGTCCTGTTAGAATATCCTTCCAAAGTACCTTGGGCTTATGCACATTTTTTGGACACATATGCCTTTCCGCAGCAGTAAGTCCTGATGAATCCAAATTTTAAAAGTTTAGAGTAAAAAGGGTTATTTTAAGTTTATCTTTGGGGAATATATACCCCTTCCCAATTCCTTCTTTTTGCTTTAATAAGTACATTTTAATAGTTTGATGAGCTCTTTCAACTATGCCTTGTCCCTGTGAATTGTATGGGATTCCTGTTATATGAGTAATGCCAAATGTTGAGCAAAATTGTTTAAAAGAGGTAGAAGTATAACCAGGGGGGCATTATCTGTTTTTAACTGTTTTGGAACACCCACAGTGGCAATATTTTGTAAGCAATGAGCTATAACATCTTTAGTTTTTTCTCCGGCATGAAGGGAGCCCATCAAAAATCCAGAAGAAGTATCAACTGTAACATGCAAATATTTTAATTTTCCAAATTCTGGCAAGTGTGTGACGTCCATCTGCCAAATATGGTTAGGTATCAATCCTCTAGGATTGACTCCAAGATTAACTTGTGGTAAAAAGGTCACACAATTTTGACATTGTTTTATTATTTGTCTAGCTTGTTCCTTAGTTATTTTAAAACGCTTTTGTAAAGTATTAGCATTGACATGGAACTTTTTATGAAAATTTATAGCTTCTTCTAGTGTAGAGAAAATATGTATGTCATGTGTAGTTTTATCTGCTAAATCATTGCCCAAACTAAGGGCTCCAGGCAATCCTGTATGTGCCCTGATATGTCCTATAAAGAATGGATCTTTTCTGTCCCAGATTAGACTTTGTATAGTGGAAAGCAAAGAGAAAACAGTAGAAGAAGGGGAAATCCTACCAGCATCTTCAAGAGATACTATAGCATTAACTACATACTGACTATCAGAAAATAAATTAAATACAGAATCTTTAAACATCAAAAAAGCTTGTAAAACTGCATTAAGCTCTACCTTTTGAGCTGATTGTTTGGGTACTAAAAATGTAAAAGTTTGATCAGGGGTAACTACTGCTGCTGTACCATTATTTGACCCATCAGTGAATATATTTGGAGCATTCATGATAGGTGTTTTTCTTGTCATTTTTGGAAAAATTACAGGATGCAATGACCAAAAAGACAATAAAGGATTAGATGGTAAGTGGTTATCAAATGAAACATTAGATTTGCACATGATTATTGCCCAAGTATTTAACTCATTAGCTAACTCATCAATTTGATTCATAGTATATGGAGTAATAATTTTATTGGGAGAAATTCCAAACACTCCCTTTGCTGCTTTTATTCCTTTGAGTATTAATTGTCCTACAGCCTCAGGATACCTAGTAAGAATAGTGTTAGGAGAATAAGATAAATGTATCCATAATAATGGACCTTCTTGCCAAAATACTCCTGTAGGAATATTTTTTGTTGGTAGTACAATAAATAATAAAGGCAAACTTATATCAATTCTATCCAAATGCATATTTTCCATATATGTTTCAATGATTTTTAATGCCTTTCTTGCTTCAGGCGTTAACATTCGGGGTGAATTTGGATCTGATGGACCTTTTAGGATATCAAATAAAGGTCCCAACTCTCCTGTTGGTATACCTAAATAAGGCCTTATCCAATTTATGTCTCCTAATAACTTTTGAAAGTCATTAAGTGATTTGAGTTGATCTACGCGTATTTGAATTTTTGGTGGACGGACCATGGTTGAGGATAATAGAACTCCTAAATAATTAATTGGAAAATTTAATTGTACTTTATCTATTGCTATCTCTAGATTATAATTTTTTAATAAGTTTGTAAGTGTGGCATAACATTCTAGCAATGTGTTTTTATCTTTGTGTGCTAATAATACATCATCCATATAGTGAAATATTTGTAGTTCAGGATTTTGATTTCTAAGTGGCTGGATTACTTTGTTAACATAAATTTGACACATAGTTGGGCTGTTAGCCATCCCTTGAGGGAGTACTTTCCATTCATATCTCTGATCAGGACCTTCATGATTCAGTGCAGGGATAGTAAACGCAAAACGTGGACTATCCTCAGGATGAATTGGAATTGAAAAAAAACAATCTTTAATATCTATAACTAAAACATACCAGTTTTTTGGCAAAGCAGACAACTGAGGAATCCCTGACTGAGCAGGTCCCATAATAACCATCTCATTATTAATGGCTCTTAAATCTTGCAATAATCTCCATTTACCAGATTTCTTTTTGATGACAAAAATGGGAGTATTATGGGGAGATACAGAAGGTTGTATATGTCCTTCCGCTAATTGTTGTTTGACAAGGTCATGGGCTGCTTGTATCTTTTCTTTAGTCAGGGGCCACTGAGGAACCCATACTGGTCTTTCTGATTTCCAAGTAATTTTTATTGTCTCAGTGGCCCTTTCTGAAAATCCAACCCATGTCTTTCTGTTCCTTGATCTATTTGTATTGGTGCTGCTATACCTTGTTCTTGTTTTTCTAATCTTTTTCCTTTCCTAAAACCTTGTCTAGTCATAATAGTGGGTGCATTTTGGTTGATGTTATTTGTTAATGTCAAACCTAATTGATCTAGGACATCTCGTCCCCATAAATTTACGGGAAGATGATCCAATACATATGGCTGTATAGTTCCTTCACATCCTTCAGGATCCTTCCAATCTAATACCATTGCACTTCTATGGGGATTAGTCACCACTCCTAGGCCTCGAAGCGTTTGAGTGGCTTGTTGTAATGGCCAATGTTTTGGCCATTCTTGACGAGAGATGATGCTAAGGTCTGCACCTGTATCCAGTAGCCCATTAAATTCATGTCCTTGAATATTTAGTTTTAGCATGGGGCGAGAATCTAAATTTAAAGAAAGCATAGCCCAACATTGAGGAGGATAGAAGTCCTAGGAATAATCTCACAAATTTATGACCAATTTATTTTTGACAAAGGCACCAAAAATACACAATAAGGATGGCTCATTAAATGGTGCTGGGAAAACTGATTATCCACAAGCAAAAGAATGACACAAGAGTCTTGTACCATGTACAAAAATCACCTCAAGATGGATTAAAGACTTAAATGTAAGACACAAAACTGTGACATCGCTAGAAGAATACACAGGGGAAAAGCCTGGGATGTTAATATTGTTTTAGATATGACCCCCAAAACTCAAGCAGCAAAAATAAAAAGTAGACAAATGGAATTACATCAAGCTAAGAAGTTTCCTCACATCAAAAGAAACAATCAACATGCATATCATTTATTATAGCAGACATGAGCTGGATCTCATTAAAATATGGAGCAGTAGAGAAAAGACATGTTTTTTCTGCAAATACTTTTGGGACAATTTAACTTTCATACATAGATAAAATTGAAGACTCAGCACCTATGAGACAAATGCCTTAACTTCAGATAGTTTGTAGACTTAAATATAAAAGAGGAGACTATTCTGGTTTTAGAAGATCACAAGAGAAAATGTCATTATGAACTAATAATAGTTCAGTATCACCAAAAATTTTAAACAGTTTTCTTAAGTAAAGAAGAACAAAATTTCATCTATCAACCAATACATGAAAAAATGTTCAACATCACTAGCAATTCGAGAAATGCAAATCAAATCTACACTGAGATTCCATCTCACTCCAGTTAGAATGGCAATTATCAAGAATACAAGCAATAATAAATGCTGGGGAAGATGTGGGGAAAAAGGTACACTCATATATGTTGCTGGTGGGAATGCAAATTTGTACAACCATTATGGAAATCACTATGAAGATTCCTCAGAAAACTTGGAATAGAACCACCATTTGACCCAGTTATCCCACTCCTTGGTTTATACCCAAAGGACTTAAAATCAGTATACTACAGTGATGCAACCACATCAATGTTTATAGCAGCTCAATTCACAATAGCTAAACTATGGAACCAACCTAGGTACCCTTCAACAGATGAATGAATAAGGAAAATATGGTATATATACACAATGGAATATTATTCACCCTTAAATAAGAATGAAATTATGGCATTTGCCAGTAAATGAATGGAGTTGGAGAATATCATGCTAAGCAAAATAAGCCAATCCCAAAGAACCAAAATCTGAATGTTATCTCTGATATGGAGATGCTAATTCATAATAAGGGGGCAGGGAGAATAGAGGAACTTTGGATTAGAGGGGAAAGGGAGGGGAGGGGGTAAAAAGGTAGGAAGTATAATAGAATGAATTAGACATTATTACTCTATGTGCATGTTTGATTACACAACCTCTGTAACTCCACATCATGTACAACCAGAAGAATGAGAAGTTATACTCCATTTACATATGATGTGTCAAAATGTATTCTACTGTCATGTATCACCAAATAGGATAAATAAAAGAAGAACAAAATTAACCATAAAGTTAAAGACTAATATCTTAAGGCAATCAAAAAGACATAAAATATATTTGCAACACATAAAACTAGAAGAGGGCTTGTACACAGAATACATAATGACATCTGACAAAGTAACAAGAGTAAGATGGAAAAATAAATATTAAACAGAAGATTGAACTGCATAAACAGAAAGTTCAAATGGCCAATGCATATTTAAAAATATACAATCTCATTAGTTAACAGGAAAAAAATTAAACCAAATCACTTTATCAGAGTGGTAAGCAAAAACAGAAAAGACAAATAATACTGTTATCAGCGTTGTGAATCAAGCAAAATATACTATTATTTTATTTGGTGGGAATGTAAATTTGATTCAGTTATGCTGGAAAATGTCTTTCCATCATCCGGTAAAACTAAAGACATCCATGGTTCAATCATTCTACTCCTGGTATATGTCTTGAAAAATCTATGCACATATGCATACCATGGCCAAACGTAGACCAATTGTCTATCAACAGGGAAATGGATAAATGAATTACAATGTATTCATAAACAATTCTATTCAATATTGAATATAAATGAACTTGAGCTACATGCAACACAGATGAATCTCACAAATATTCTATTGAATAAAGGAGCAATGCAAAAAATAATACATATCATATGATACAAAACCAGGTGTGCTCTTTCAAAGTTAAGAGTGGTAAGAAAGTCATGCCCTATTTTTCATATTTTTCCTATACCCTCATCAAATATTTGTACACAATCTCTAGTAAGCTCTTCTCAAATTTTTATAATTTATATGTGACACCTCTTTCTAGGGATTTCTAACAAATTTAACTCTTGGAATTTTGATAACTTTAATTTGAAAATATTATCATTCATAATTATATTTTTAAAGATACTCAGAAAAATACTTCCCATCATTTATGCTCTTTCTATAACATGACGTTTCCTGAAACTGGCTGGACTTGTGACAACTGTATGGTGCTATTTGACCTCTAAAACTTGGTACAGCTTCATCCTTATTCTTTTGGGTCTTCAACTCTTGGAATTCAGTCACCAAATAGGAAAAAAAAAACATGAATTATCCATACCCAGGGGTCAATTCATTCATAGTTTTGAGGTTCTAGCTACTTGCCAGCACAAGTGCTAGACAAGTGCATGAGTGAATACACAGTTTCCAAGCTTGTCATCCCTAATCTTATCATTTGAGGCCTCAGGCATCAAAGAGTAGAAACAGCCTATCCTACTGGTGCCTCTTCTGAATCCTGAACCTACAGAATCCATGAGTTTAATGAAATGGTTGTCATTTTACTGAGTTTGGGTTCATTTGTTATGTAGTAAAAGAATAACTGGAAGAAATTTGGACACCAGAAGTTGGGTGCAACACAATAAAAACTAGAACTGTTATTGATTTGGGGAGATAATGGTGGGTAAAAGCCAAAAGGACCTAAAAAATAGTGTTAGTGAAGACAATAGTTTTGAGGAAGCATCATTGTAAGCATAAAGTAAAGTAATATTTGATTGGCAGCTAGGAGAATGGGGGAATCCGTATTATTAGTACCAGAAAGTTAGCAACACTGACACCTGTGGCAATGTAGAAAATAAGATCCATACCTAACAAACTTTATAATAGCTAAAATAGGAGATTTCTAGGAAGACTCTTGAAAATAACATCTGGCTTTCTCTCACAGCCATGTTAAATGTGAGAGAAGAGAGATGAGCTAAAGAAAGAAAAGGTTAGATCTTAAGGAGCTAGGACTGCATAGGTTGAAAAATAAAGCTGTATCTTTTCAGGCACACTGGCAAACACCTGCAATTCTAGATACTCAGGAAGCTAAGACAGGCAGATTATAAGTTCAAGGCCAGCCACAGTAATTTAGGGACACACTGACTCAAAATAAAAAAATAAAATGGTCTGGAGTAGAGCACCTCTGGGTTCAATCCCAGTACTGCAAACAATTAAAACCCTCCCCAAACCTCTTTTCCATCTTCTACAGATGTCAAACATTTCTGAATTTGAGACATGAATTCCAATCATAGCTCAAAATTAGGGTAGGACTAAGAGATCCTTTGTTAAAATCTCCAAAATACACAAAGTGATGTCATATAGAAATTTCCAGAAAGATAAAAGGAACTCTGAAGGAAGAACTCACACAGCAACATTTCCAAAAAGAAATTTTTTTTTCTTTTTTTGGAACTGGGGATTTAATACAGGGGTGCTTAACCCCTGAGAAACATCCCCCGCCCCCTTTTATTTTTATAATATTTTTAATTATAAGACAAGGTGTCTCTAAGTTACTGAGGCCTGTCTTCAACTTTTGATCCTCTTGTCTCAGCATTCCAAGTCATTAGGATTA
Organism: Marmota monax; assembly: GCF_021218885.2. Classification (NCBI taxonomy): domain Eukaryota; kingdom Metazoa; phylum Chordata; class Mammalia; order Rodentia; family Sciuridae; genus Marmota; species Marmota monax. Next base: position 2,101,916 of record NW_026695236.1, on the reverse strand, counting down.
CAAGCGTATGTTTCTGCAGTCAGCCATTTCTAAGAATTTTAATGGCATCTTCCCACAGAAATTTCCTGAGGTGCTAAGGTAGAAAACCTCTTATCTCAAAGAGATTTTTGAGGTACTGCTTTTTCTAATTATGTGATTTATAAATTAATCCACACAAAACCCACAAGATTAATTTCTTTTTAAGATAAGTCTTTTTTTCTTTCTTTCTTTCTTTTTTTTTTTTTTTTTTTTGGTACAGGGGACTGAACCTGGAGGCATTTATACACTGAGCCACGTCCCCAGCCCTTTTTAATATTTTATTTAGAGACAAGGTCTCACTGAGTCACTTAGGACCTTGCTAAATTGCTCAGGCTAGCTTTGAACTTGAAATTCACCCGCCTAAGCCTCCCCAGCTGTGGGGATTATAGGTGTGCTCCATGGCATCCAGCAAGATGAGTCATTTTATTTATTTATTTATTTTTAATTTAATTTAATTTTTTTATTGGTTGTTCAAAACATTACAAAGCTCTTGACATATCATATTTCATTTTAGACAGAAGAGGAAAGAGTACCAAGTGAAAAAAGGCTTTTGGAATTTCAAATTCCAGTCAATGTCCAGAGGGTAGACTAAGGAGCTTTTTCAGTTAAAACATAGGCTATATATTATGGAAAAGGAGGAGGACTCCGAGGCAGAACTAAGAATCACAGAAAACATCTTGAAGTAGTATTACTGAGGCCCTAAATGAATCAACAATGTGTGAATTAGGATTACTGTGGAGTAGTAACCATTGTATCCCTCTTGTTTTCCCCTTTTTTAAGAATGGGAATGTCTATAACAATTATCCCGTGCCTGTTCTTCCACAAGATGTTGGGTGCTAGGGCAACTGGCATGTCTTTTTATATCGCTGGTTTTCAAATCAAAAGCAAGAACACTCAAGGAACTGTAACTGAGGCATCACACCTCAGGAGCCTTAGACACATCTGGACCTAATTAAGATGGTAAAATCCCAGGCTTTGAGCTAATGCAGTAGTAGGATGAGACCTGAGGGTTTTAAGGAGAGATGACATGAATACTCCTATGTGAGAAATATAAATTGCTGTGGCTAGAGTGAGGATGGGTTGGCATATTTTATTTTCAAATGACAGCTGCATTAAATCATATATTCTGTTCTAACGCTGTGATGCTAATACTCCTTTGAGAGGTGTTGCCTCTTGATTCTGGATGGATGTGTGATGGTGATGGGAGTGATGTTATCAAAGCAAGGATATAAAAGACAATGCATATCCTACCTCCTTCTCTTGCTGCATTTACTTTTGGAACTCAGCAACCAGGTTTGGGAGAAGACTAAGTAGTTGACTAAATGAAGAGAATCATAAGAACCACTGAAAACAACCTGGAATTTTACCTGGGATTTTACCATCTTAATTAGGTCCAGATGTGTCTAAGGCTCCTGAGGTGTGATGTCTCAGTTACAGTTCCTTGAGTGCTCTTGTTTTGATTTGAAAACCAGTGATATAAAAAGACATGCCAGTTGCCCTAGCACCCAACATCCTGTGGAAGAACAGGCACGGGATAATTGTTATAGACATTCCCATTCTTAAAAAAAAGGGGAAAACAAGAGGAATACAATGGTTACTACTTCCCAGTATTTCTAATTCACACATTGTTAATTCCTTTAGGGCTTCATTGACTAAATGAAGAGAACACTTGGAAGTACTCTGACAACAGGGCCAGTGTTTTAGCAGATTACAAGCGCAAGTGTCAGAAATGTGACTGAGTCTTCAGATGATTTAAGATTCCAACTTTCAAGTTGCCTCCATAGTTTCAGTATCTCTACTTGTATCACCCACATATCATAAATCAGGGTCAAGGTCAACCTGTCCTTGCTTTGCCCTTTTTAGATTACTGATCCACAGAATCCACAAGCATAATAAAGTGGCTATGGTTCTACACCACTACGTTTAGTGTGATTTGCTATGCAAGAACAATAATTGAGTCAGGTAAAAACAACTAGAATACCACCTAGAGTTTTCCAGAAAAGACAAAATTCTAGTCTAGGGCTAAGGAAAATGAACATGATCAGAAAATTAATATGATCTCACTCTGGAGTAAAGATAATTGCGTACTTCTTGATCTGGGTTGTAATTATACAATTCTTATTTTACATTTGGTTATTATACTCTATGTCTTATGCAGTTTTCTGTTATATTTTAATACATTATGAATGAAAACAATAGACTAGATATGCTTTTCCAATAAATAGATACATGTATTTTGTTATTTTATGGATGCTTTATTTCTCAAGCTTTCATTTTTTAATTGCTTTGTTATGTAAAATCAATTAATGGTGTTTTAAAGAGAGTTTCCTCATTGACAACTGCATTTGTTCTTATTTGAACCGTGAACTTTAAGCAGAACATAACTCCCCTTCTGATAGAAATATGTGAATTATTGCATTAATAAAATTTTCAAGTGTTAGTTCCATCAAACCTTTAGATTAGTAGGTAATAATAAGACAATTGCTCATATTTTTGGTTGATATTATCAATTTTCTTTTCCTCTGACTTTTCCACATCATCAAAAGACATATCAAGTTTTTCAGACCTTTGAATAGTATCAGAAAAATTTCCGGACTATGGTTTATTATTAATATCATTTTGTTCTCCTATAGATTCAAAAGATTCATCTAAGCTCCAAGATATTAGTCACAACATAATTAGAGGGTAATGATGAACTGGTGCTTTACCTAAAATACAATCTTCAGATTCAACAATCTTCTGATTAGTTTCACAGCTAACCATAATTCAGGCTAGTTGTAAGAGGGTGCTCTGAATGTCTTATGGATCCACTGTGTGTGTGGGGGATCTAATGCCGTAGGGGTTTCTGTGGCCTCCTGAGATAATAAGCAAGAGCCTATAAAATTATACATCATAATTTGGGGTATTAATTAATCTTTCTGCTTACCACAGTTACATTATTCATCAGGTCATATGAAAAAAATGGCATTTATAAAACCACCACCATCAATGGCAACAAAACAATGTGGCCATTTCAGTATTGAAGAGGTAAAGTTGATTTTTGAAAACCTAATAAGATAGACAGTAGATGGTGATGACTGTAGTAAAGAAAGATGAAGAACTGCTGGGAGATACTGATGTAGAGTTTCTATTTCTTATTAGAAAATCAGGGAAGACTCCCAAATAATGTCACTAACAGTCATTCTGTTGTGAAAATTTATAGAGCTATAAACATAATTTGTGCATTTTTTTGCATATGTGTTTTATTTCAAGAAATTTTTTTTGGCCATGCTAATCTTCTCTGTATTGTTCCAATTTTAGTTTATGTGCTGCCCAAGTGAGCACCAAAAATATTTCTAAAAATTCGGTTATCAACGGTAGTAGTTCAACTGTTCAATTATTTCACTCATTTTAAGAATTCACTTAAAATGTTTTAAAGAATCATGACTTTGAATTGATTTTTATATTTTATGCTGATCCTATGAACTAGTAGAAACATTATCAAAGTAACATAGTTTTATTATTTATGACTGAGAAAAAGATTATCAAGAACTTTGAAAACTATTAAATTTTTGTACAGATGGTACAGTACAATATTCAAGAAAGACTGAAGTTCCAGCCAAAATTTTGGAAATTTCCTTGGCATTGTCTTCAAATAAAAGCTTCTCTGAGTGATGCAATAATTAGTAAACAATTTCTCATATGCTTTTCTCATATACTTCTAGTCAACATGTAAATATCAAATAAAATTAAGTAATATGTCTGAGGATCTAGAAAGTGAAATGTGGAAGAATATACATGTAAGCCAAGTTGGCAGCTTCTTGTGCTCCAGCTGTAGAAGTAGTTTGGAAATTTTATCAGGCCTTGGATATTCATTTTTATCAAAGTTATGAAATTAACATTATTAAAAATTTTGAAAAATAAAACTTTAAATTTGCATTTTTAAGTGATATTTTAAGAGATGCCAGTATTTTCTTTCCCTTCACAAGAAAAAAAAATCAGTAATGAAGATGGTAGTAGAGAAGAGTAAAATTTTGGGATTAATAGGTAAATGAACAGAATTAGAGAATATCCTGCTAAGCGAAGGAAGAGAATGCCCCAAAACCAAAGACCAAATGTTTTCTCTGATAAGTGGATGCTGATCCACAATTGGCAGGGGGCAAGGGAAGAAGGGAGGAACTTTGGATTGAACAGAGGGGAAGAAGGGGACGGGAGGGGAGAGGGAGAGCGTGGGGGGAAAGTTGGTAGAATGATATGGAGGTTATTACCCCATGTATGGGTGTGAATGCACAAATGGTGTAACTCTAAGTCTAAAAATATATAAACTTATTTTACTGTAACATAATTTCTCTGTTTGTGCATGTAATATCATGCATAACCAGATAAATGAAAAGTTGTGCTCCATTTGTGAAAAAAAAATTATTTAAAAAAAAGATGGTATAGGGGGAAAGAAAAAAAAGACTGAAGACTATTAATATGGTCTGTGACCTGTTGACCAGCAACTGGAGACAGAGCAGGTTCTTGGTCAGTAGGTGTGAGTGGCCTGGGAAAATAAAAAGTCTGAAATAATCAGTAAGAAATAAGACAAAGCCAAAGATTATATTTAAAAAGCGGAGCATCTGATGGGTCTTCCAGTCTTGATAGGAACTGAAACTGAACAACTGAAAAAGGCCCCAATTCTTTATTTAAGGGGGAGTACATCAAAGGCAGGGATTAGATTTCAATGGGAGGAGTCTTGTTTCTGTGCTTGTTTCTCTGTGTGGCAGGGATCCTGCAGTAAACAGGTTGATTGGTTGATTGGCTCTTGGTGGGTTACTCCCATTTCTGGGGCTGTGTTTGAACTTCAGCTGTGAGCTAAACCTGGGTGCCAGCTTGAGTCAGGCATTCTTTTTTTTTAATTGATTTAAAATAAATAAATGACTGCAGAATGCATTATAATTCTTATTACACATATATACCACAATTTTTCATCTCTCTGTTTGTATATAAAGTATTTTGACACCCAATTCGTGTCTTCATACATATACTTTGGATAATGATGTCTATTACATTCCACCATCCTTGCTAATCCCCTGCCCCCTCCTTTTCCTTCCCACCCCTCTTCCCTATCTGGATTTATCTATTCCTCTCATGCCCCCTCTCCCTACTCCACTATGAATCAGCCTCCTTATAACAGAGAAAACATTCAGCATTTGTTTTTGGGGGGATTGGCTGACTTCACTTAGCATTATCTTCTCCAACTCCATCCATTTATCTGCAAATGCCATAATTTTATTCTCTTTTATTGCTGAGTAAAATTCCATTGCGTATATATGCCACATTTTTTTTTTTTATCCATTCATCCACTGAAGGGCATCTAGCTTGGCTCCACAGTTTAGCTATTGTGAATTATGCTGCTATAAACATTGATGTGGCTGTGTTCCTGTACTATGCTATTTTTAAATCCTTTGAGTATAGTCTGAGGAGAGGGACAGCTTTGTCAAATGGTGGTTCCATTCCCAGATTTCCAAGAAGTCTCCATACTGCTTGGATATTGGCTTCACCAATTTGCAATCCCACCAGTAATGTATGAGTGTACGTTTTTTCCCTACATCCTCACCAATACTTATTGTTGTTCATTGCCAGGTTTCGGTTCTCGAGACTTAAAGGCTCAGGGGTCACTCCAGAGAAACTGGGCTGACTGGGCTGTGCAAAATAACCACACAAGAGACAAATACCTTTTTATTTGGGTTCGCTGTGACTGCTCCTCTAACCTTAAGGGTCCGCAGAAAAAGAGAGAGGAAGAGCACAGGCTGACCCCTTTTATTGAGAAGCTATTCAAATGAGGCACGGGATCAGGTTTCAGGGGGCTGAATCTATCTTCATGATATCCACTGTCAGCAGGTTGACTGACATCTGGGTAGGCCACACCCAAAGGCACAGTAAGAGAAGGGGACACACACAAGGCACTTCCATGGAAGATTCTATCCTAAACAGGGCAAGGGGTTATATTACAAAGGAACAGGTGAGCATAGCTTCACCCATGGGGCTGTAGCAAGACACACCCATGCACAAGACACCAACCTTCAAATGCAAGAAGGGTGAGGTTAGGGTTAGGGTTAGGTTCTGTGACTGAGAGCAAGAAGGGTGGGGAAAGCTCTGCCACATTTCTGTGACTGAGCACCTGAGCACCCAGTTGGGGAGTGTGACTCAGTCACATGTAAGGTTGGTCTCCCACAGTTCATCTGCATAATAGTTGCCATCTGACTGGAGTGAGATGATATCTTAGAGTAGTTTTTATTTGCATTTCTCTAATTGCTAAGTCAGGCATTCTTAAACCAGTGGGTTCCACCTGGGAGTTCCCAAAACAGCAACTTCCCTGCCTATTAGCTCAATTCACACACCCTAGATGGCTCCCAACAGTGGTACTTTGTCAAAACCTATCAAAAGGTAGTATGGCTAAATATAATCATCTATATAACATCTGAACCCATCAAAAGACCCACCACCAATTTCTAATGAACAAATTATTTTGAAATTATAAGAATGATCTGAATTAGTGCTACAATTTATATCATTTAGTATTTCATTTAGAGAATACATTTATACATTTTTAGACTTAGATTTTCTGTGTGTACTTGTTATTAAATATTTTAATCTCACATATTTTATTATTTTACAACATGATATACTCATTTATGAATATTGTTTTTCAGGACTTTCATTTGTTTGATACTTCACTGTAACATTTATAGTACTATGTCAGTGGTGCATAATAAATGATTTACTTCATCTCTCTAATACACATGTATGTATATATATATATATATATACATACATACATGTGTGTACATATATACATATGTATATACATATATTTATTTAACTTACATAAATTATTACATATTTGGCTATAAAACACATATAATTCTTTTCAAAAGTGAAGACTTTAAAATGATTCTCAAATAGAAATGGAACATATTAGAAACAAATCATAAAGAGCTATAAGTATTTGGAATTAATAAGTATTCATTAGGGATCCCTTAGATATTATAATTGAAATAAAACCCAATATTACTTTCTTCCTATAAAAGGCAAAACACAAATACTTGAAACCCAATTCATGGCAAGCAGTAGAAAATATATATTTTAAATATATTCAGTATTAAAGAATATAAAGCTTAGATAATGAAACAATATTTATAACATCAACTTAGAACATAAGGTGATTATTTTTTTTTCAAAATTTAAGCAGCATAGTAGAATCAATAAATTTGAAATTAATATAATTAAAAATAAATGTTAGGAAAATTAAAATTGTCACCTGAAGAGGCCAATAAAATATATAAACTTTAAATAAAACAGTGGAAGAGCAAAGTGACAAAAATGAAGAATGAATAAAACTTATAAGTGGGTATATCTCCTCATGAAGTTGAATCAAACATATACAATGATATCCTGTACAATTCCTTTTTTTTTCTTTTGCACTACTGGGTGTTCTACCCCAACCCTTTTTCATTTTTTGAGTCAGGGTCTATGTTTCTGAGGCTGGTTTCAAACTTGTCATCCTCCTGCCTCAGCCTCCAGAATAACAGAAATTACAGGTGTGCATGGGCTACTAGTGGCGATGTTCAATTCTTTGACAAAGAAAGTCTTCAAAATATAAAAGAAATAGCTAATTTTGGGGCTGGGATTGTGGTTCAGCAGTAGAGTGCTCCCCTAGCATGGGTGGGATTCTCAGAACCACATAAAAAAAATAAAGGCATTGTGTTGTGTCCATCTACAAAAAAAAAAAAAAATCTCAAAAAAATATAAAAGAGCCAATTTAATAGCAAATATTATGATGCTTAATTTTATGTGTCATCTTGACTGACTTAAGGTAAAACATTACCAAATATTGATTGAACACTATTTCTTGGTGTGTCTGTGTGTTTCTGGAAGAAATTAGCATATGAGTCAAGTCATAGAGTAAACATTGCCCTCACCTTGTAGGGTGGCCATCATCTAATCTTTTGAGAGTTGAAATGTGGAGTTAGGGTGAATTTTCTCTCTGCCTAAGATGAAATATCTCTCACCAGCGACCCACGCTGACGAGATGAACTGTGTTCAAAAAAGCTGACAGCAGCATTAAGCTAAGAAAACAGGGAAAAAGCAGAGGACACAAAAGTAATTTTCAAATGGAGGGTGGGACTGTTCTGAGACCTCAAGGGTCCTCTTCCACGCTGGAAGGCAAGAGAGTAAGTGCACCTGGAATCGCCTTATTTATAGGGAAAAACAACAAAGGATTTTCTATAGACTATTCTACATCAAATAAAGCAGGGGATAAGGTTTCAAAGGGGGACTGCTGAAGCAAAGGTCTTTGCCAAGCGAAGGTGAAGGCCACTTGCTTCGCACAGCACATGGCGTGGGTGCCAGACTAACACCCCCTTTACTCAAGGCTGAGGGGGGCAGGGTTGCCTCCCACAAATATCCTTCTTCTCCTGCTCTGGGAATTCAGAGTTCGTATTTCTCCAGTCTCCGGAATTGGACTAGGACTTTATGACCCTCATCTTCTCTGGTTCCCAGATCTTCAAATGTGTACTAGAACTACATATCCAGCCTTCCTGGTCCTCCAGTTTGCAGATAGCAGATTTGGGAATTTCTGAACCCCCATAACCCTGTAAGTCAATTCCTCATTCCCTCCCCACCTTCTCTCTTTCTGGTAACCCAACTGAGCTGTTTCTCTGGAGAACCCTGCCTAATATACATATGAAACAGTGGTCCTTTAGAATGTTTGATCAGTCACTAAAGGTATAAAAAGAGAAATGCTGGTGTGAGTTTTTGGGCATGACCATCTGAATACTATTAAAGGGAACTGATCCTAAGACAAGACAAGACCTTCTCTCCTGTGAGATGTCTGCAACAGTATTTTCCATTTACACTTCTGATTCCATGTATTTCCTCTTGTTTCTAATTTCATATGAAAAAAAAAAGTTCTTACTATTTGTCTTCTCATGAAAATTCTTCTAAAAAGGAGAGAACCTAATGGAATTTGTATTTTACGTTTTCAGTTTTTCTCTGAACATTTTATCTTGTTATAAATAAAAACATTGAATTATTTTCCCTGGGTTATGTGAGTGTGTATTTGTGTGTGCATATATGCTACTAGGAAATGAATGAACTTCTCTCTGTGCTGAGCCTGCAAGACTGAACTCCAGACTTTGACACATAGTAAGTTAAAAAACTCCAGAGGATTGTGATGAGATTTCTTATTCAATTCTCTTTGTCACAGATACCAATGACCAACTTCCCCTGGTCCCTGCATGTGGAAGCAAACCTAATCTGCAGAGTATAACATAATTTTTACCTATAGAATTTCACTTATTTAATCATTGTGGTGTCACAAAAATTATTTTAAATTCCACAAATGAGGAAATTGAGCTTCAGGGAAGCATAATGATTTGGCCAAAGTAATAAAATTAGTTGGTGAGCACAAACAAATGCCTGGTTTTTTTAAATCCTTTTTACTTTTTACCCTTACTTCTCTCTCATTCTGTCAGAACTTAAGAACTAGTCTGTAGCCATGGCATATCAGAGTTTTGTAGCTTTCAAAATATGTTCTGGAAGTTAAATTGTAATTGATTTATCAAGTTCATTTAATCATCAGAGTATAATTTTGTTTATCATTTCTCTCATGATTAAATGCAATAGAATTCTCTGATGTGTTTCTGTCTTAATTGCTTTGAGGCTCATTAAGTAAAGCATTTGTCATTGTTTTATTCAGCCCAGTTGGAAAATCATCATTTGGAAATTACACTACAGGCTGGTTGAGTGTCAGAAACACAGTATCATTAATGTTTTCTTGGAGGTAATAACAGACTATTTTCAATTGTGTGTCAAATATCAAAGTTGTTATCCAGAAACAATGTTAAAAATAATATTCATGTCATGCATTTTTCAGAGACTTCTAATACATATTCCTTGGATAGATGCATGCACTACACATTTAGGAAGCATAGAATTTTCATCCTATCCCATCCCAAGCCAAAAATCACTCCTAATGATATATGAAGCTCATAACTCCAATATCTACAGCTCCACTTGGGCTCTAGCATTCTGTGTTCTGTTTAAAATCTCCAGATGTATATTTTTCATGAATTTCCTTTCTATATCTCAAAATCCACCTAGCTTGACTCTGACATCATCCATGGTGTTCTCATGAAATCTTGCCTATCTCTCGTTCCCCAGCTACCTTTCTGGTATTTTTTTTTTAAAATAATACAAGAGGGAAAAAAATAGAGTCATTTTTACTTTCTTTTTATTATTCAATCTTTTTCCTCTAAGTGTCCCATTGACTACCTCTGAAATGTTTCTTGCATTCATCATATCATTTGAATATTTTTATGAAGCATGTATAGTGTTCACTCTACACAATTCACAAATTTAATCATCTAACTGGCTATTGAAGCCTGGAGAAGGGTTCACATCTAGGTGGTCTGGTCCTGAGGGTCTTTGTGACTGCACTGTGCTGTTTTTCCACTCATTCCAGTGCTACCCACAGCTTTCCAGTCTAGTAATTTCCCAAATGGTCTTCAGGCATCTAGTAATTCTCTTCTGGACCACTCAAGATGAGTGAAGGGGATATGTGGGGGCAAGAGGAGCTCTTTTGCTCTTATTATTTTATTCTCCTCACACTAAAGCCATCAAAATCTTTTACCATCTGTAGCCATGGCATATCAGAGTTTTCTAGCTTTGCTTCCTACCATCAAAATTCTCTGAGTTTATATATTTCCTTCATGACAAGATCCCAATCTCTTATTGTCACTTTTTTTTTCTCAAATAGCCTTTATATTAGTCTCACCTGATTAGATGCTTTGTCTTACCTCAGTGTCCATATCTGTGCTGTTTCCTGTGCTGAAAATTCATACAATTTTCCACGTCATGCCAGATGTTAAGACTTAGCAGTTCTTTGAAGTCAAGTTCATCTTTTAAAGCCCTCTGCCATAAGAAAACTTTTCTTGATTTCTGAATGAAGTAATTGCTGTGTCTCCCCTTGACCTTTCTCTCCTTTCATGGAACTTCTTATATAGTATATAAATCATTCTAGGATTTGAGGGAAAACAGGACACAAAAAGGTGGAAGACCAGTTCAAGGGAGATGTGGAGAAATATGGAATGTTAGTGTTAGGAACATCAAACACCTTATTTGACAGGCAAGGACCTGAAGAACTTATGAAAGGAACTTATTATAACTTGACAGGAATTACTGACTCTTATTCCAGCATATTTAATCAGTTCTATTAAAAATTCATCTATTCACACAGTGAAATGTTAAGCAGCCACTAAATATGTCAATAGAAAAATTGGAAAAAAATATCCATGGAAATCTGCAAAGAAGATCAATAAAAGGGCACATGTGTGGTATTTGTATGGAATGCTGCAACTTTTAACAGCATTCCTGATTGCCTTACCATGTATATTTCACTAAATCTCTGACTGCTCCTCACTATAGGGAAGCGAGGATTCTATTTAAACTACATGCTTCAACATTTTGAGAGCAACAGGTTTTTTTTTCCCCCATAGGCACATTCTTTGATTGTTTGTCCTGGTTCCCCTTAGACTATACACATACTTCTGCCTAGTTTCAGCATCTGTCCCACCCATTTCACAACCCTTGCCAATCTGCTTATCACAACTTCATGCAGTTTTAATTTGGGAAGCATCTGCTATTTCACATTGCTAAGACACTGCTGTGTGGTGCCAAGAGCATGGGCCTGGAGCCAGACAGATCTGGGCTTGTGCCTTAATCCTCTTATTGCCAAGCAACTTTACATAGTATGTGAAACTTCCTTGACCCTCTGTTTCCTCATGTGCCCTTCAATTTCCTCAATTCTAAAACCTGGTCCTTGTGAGGAATTATGAAGTCAACGATGTATTTGCACAATGCTGAGCAGTGACTGGCATATTGTAAGTTCTTTACAATGTGAAGCTATAAAAGATCTCATTTAAACCCCTCCACCTTTTTCTCCTAAGTGATGCCACAGTGCTCTTCCTCTGTGAAAATCATGGTTTTATTTTACAAAGTACTGCTTGAATATACCAAGTTATCACAAGAATTCTATGAGGTAATGTATACCTTATTTAACAAATGAGAACGATAAGGTTCAAAATGTCAAGCTTCAAATTTTACTAGGTAGGACGAGGGAAGGTTAGAATTAGAACCCAGGTGTTCAGAAGTGAAAACACATTCTCTGTATTACATACCCATGCTGCCTCCGTGCTTTTGACTGGCAGTTTACAGTGACAGTTACCAGTCTTGCTTGAGGTTAGCTATACAGGCCCAACTACCTACTCATATTTAGAATATAAATAAACTCAAGTCCCTACTCTATGTCAAGAATGCTGCTGGGAATTTTCTACAAATGCTATGTCATGTAATATGGGTGTCTTCTCTCTGGAGTAGGTATCATCTCCATTTTATGGATATGGTCAGTTGACTTACCTGTGGTCACACAACTGCCAAGGATTAGATGAAAAAGTGAAAACTATTGGATAAAATGGTCCAGAAACACTAATCAGTTCTGAATGTTTAGGCTTCTTCTCTTTGAAGACATTGCTTGTGTGGGAGTTTTCTAACTTTAGAAGTGAAGCATTTTCATAATTTCTGAGAGTTGAAAACTAAGCAAATCAAGAGAATGCAAAACTAGACAGCAAGAAGACTGATCTACAAGTGCTCCAACAATATGGATAGGTTTTCCAAACAGAATATTGAGTGACAGAAAGATGCACTACCAATCTAGGATGTTGCAAGTAGGAAGTAGCTTAGTTCTGGGGTAGGCAGAGACTGAAAGGAAGACTTAAGGGGCTCTTCTGGGGTGCTGGTTGTCCCAATGTTCTCCCTACATGTATGCACTCTTTTCTGTGTTAATTATACTTAATAAAAAATTTCTAGAAACTCATATGCTTGACACTTCACAAAGCTAATACTAATTGGCAATTAGCTTATTTTTGCATTTGATTTCTTCTTTAGTGATTCTTCTTGGTTACATATAACAACAGGATTCATTTTGACATAGTTATAAAAGTATGGAATATAATTTATTCTAATTCAGTTCCAAGTACTTCTCCCTTCCCTCCCCTTCCCCATTCTCTTCCCTCCACTTGACTGATGTTAGCTTTTGTTGCCTTTCTTGGTTTGGCCTCTAAAACAGCACAAAACCAGGAAGCAGTAAGGACATCCTAATTTGGGTGCCTGGGGATACTGGTAAGAAAGAAAGGGCTCTGAAATACACATGAGGTACACAAGGAGCAAGGATTTTCCTAGGGAGTCTCTGTGATCACAGAGTTGGTGCAGGAGGAGGGATAGTGGTGCAGAGGAAAGTGAAAGTGCAATCAGCAACCTCCAGAGAGCTGCTTCTACTGATTGCACATACAGGCTGATTAAAGCCAAATAAGCAGCATCACAGAGAATGAGTTCAAGCTTTGGATAAACTTGCGTTGAATCTTAGCTTTGATGTGAGAAAAAGTTCCTTTAACTCATGAGCCTCCTTCACCTCTTTTCTCAAGCAGGTATAGTCATATCAGTTTTGTGATACAGGGAAGATTAAATGGGGTCATTTTACCAAATGCATAGCATAGTGCTCAGAGGTTGTACCTGCTTATTCTTCCCATCACCTCATCTCTACTTTTTGAATTAATGATTGAATGTAAATATTTAACATCAGGAAGCAAAGAGTTTCACAGCAGCAAGAACATACTGAAGTGTCAGGCAGTGATGAGACACAGTCCATGTGAAGAGGACAGTCAGAGTTAAGACTTAGGTTGGTTAGGTTGTGAATGTCTCAAAGTCAAATCTTGGGTTTTGTGCTTTAGGCTTTGGTCAAGTGGCAGGCAAGGTGCCATCAACAGGGTGCACTAAGGATAGATTATGATTATTCAACTCCTGAGAAAGAAAATAACATCATGGAAGCTCTTGTCTCTTTTCAACAATGAGGTAAACCTCAGTGAAGTATTTGATGTAAAATAAAAAATGTAATCGTTCCCCAAGGTACTTTAACTTGAGAGGAATTATCCAGAAACTTGACATTAACATGAATCAATTTTCCATCTTTCAGCCAGATTTATTGTGTAACAACTGCATCTTTGATGTCATGGTTTCCCAGTTCTTCTTAAATTAAAATTATTCTATTCAAAAGGCAAAACTAAACAAAATCAAAAAACCTGAGAGTGTCCTTATGGTAAGTTTCTTGTTTTCCTCATGCATTGCTTTGGGGCAATGTTTTTTTTTTTTTTTTTTTTTTTTTTTTTTGTGTGTGTGTGTGTGTGTGTGTTTGTTTTGTTTAATTGTTTGGTTTTCTTCTTTATCTTCCTTTTTTTGGGTCAGATTCTCTGTGAATACACTCATCTTTTTCTGTTGGAAAATAAGTTTTGAAAGAGGGTATTGCAGTTTTCTATTCTGACCAACAAAGAGACCTAAGAAGCAGAACATTGCTTGAAAAAGAAATGTAGTATTTATGTTAAAAAAATTTTTAAGTATAATCTGCTATAATTTGAATATAGGCTCTGATGTTCTATTATCAGAGCACACTTTACCCTTCAGTGAATTAAGAAACAAACAGTTATTTCCCTGGGGGTGGAGTGAAATGAGGCTGGCATTCAAGGTAGGTAACTGGTTATTATTCCCCATTCCTCTCACCTGCTCAGCCAGGGTCATTAGCTCAGTGAGGCAGCCTGTGTTGAAAGGAGTCCCCATCAGGAGAGCAAAGTGCCAATAAGAGAATCACATATTCCAGGGAAAGCTGCCAATGTTACATGCCACACAGTAATGCTTTTCAATTTCAAAATAAGCATCCTCTTTTGACAATAACTTCCAACTTCAGACCTGTTACCCACTAAAGATATGAGGAAGCCTGCTATTAGACCAATTCTCTGCTGCCTCTCAAAATAAGGTGCCATAAATGAGTCAGTCAGGAAAAAAAATCTTAAAAGGACAAGAAAAAAAGTGCTGTGACCATATTATCAAGAGTTGCCATCGGATTTTTAAGAGTATACTGCTTGCTGTCGGATCACACTTTGTGTCCCAGTCTCTCATCTGCTTATCACCTCACCATGACATGAAGATCAGAAGCATCACCAATTCATCCACTTTCACAACACTATTGCAATGTGTTCTGAATGTGTCCTCTCAAAATTAATATTTTGAAACCTGATTCCTAATGCAATGATGTTAAGGAGGCAGGGAGTGGAGGACTGATTAGGTCATGAGGTGGAGCCCTAATGGAAGAGATTAGTGCCCTGAATTAGGTACAGGAAAGCTTGTTTGCCACTTCCACCATGTAAGAATACCAAAAGAAACTGCTGTTAAGCAGAAAGCAAGCCCTCATCAGAAACCGATTCTACTGGTGGCTTGCTCTTGAATTTCCTAGCCTCTTAAATCTGTAAGAAATAAATTTCTATTACTTATAAACTACACAATCTAAAGTATTTTGTTATAGCAGTCAAAGCAGACTAAGATAATCATTCACGTCAGTCTGTTGCTCTTGAATCAAGTCCTCAATAACTTATGCCTAGTGGGTGACCATATTCTTCTGACTAGTTTCTCTGCTTCCAAGTTGTACATCTCATCTCCAGTTATCTTCCTTAAATGGCAATTTTATCATAACATTTCTTAATTTAAGTGTCTGTAATAGTTATCTATTTCCTGAAAGCCCATCATTTGGCTTTCAAATCCCTCCATAAAATGACCCCATCTCAGTTTTCTATCTTCCACGGTTCTCTATCAAATTCTTTTTATTTATGCACATACTTCATCCATCATTCATCAAGAACTTATGGAGCACATCCAACCACAGGATCTGCCACATAAAAGAGATTCATTTACTACTCAGAGCATCAATGAATCTATGAATAAAGGAAACCTTCACTTTCCACCCTTTTGACATGTACTTATCCTACCCAGACCCAGAAATCCTTCTAGGCCCAAGGCTAGCCCAAATTCCCCTGGAAGTCTTCTCTAATTACTTGTCATTTATTTTTATTTTTCTCTGAGTCTTTATAGCAATGTTACTGCTATTACCACAAAATGTGTAGGTAGGCACTGAATTTTAGTTATTAATATTTGTTTGTTTGAATAGTCTTATATTTCAAAGGCAAGCTCAAGTCTTACGAAGAAAAACGGCCTGCCTTAGGATGTTTTGCAACCCTTTCATAAATCGACAATTGGTCAGGGATAATGACTGGCATAGGATAGTCTGTGTGCCTATATAAGCCACACTCTCTTCTCATAAAGTTAATTTTTGCCCATAGTTTTGGCTAAGTAAACACTGTGGACACTGAATCTCTCCTTGAGAATGAACTTTTTATATCAGTGTAAACAGCTAAATCAAATTTTGGCCATTCAAATTAGTGCAAAAAGATAAGCTGCAATTTAAATTTGGTTCACATACATTGATAAACTGAATTAATTGGAAGCAGAAATGGAGGGGAATTGTTTGTATATACTATCACTGAGTCACATTAAGAGTGGGGGCCTCCTAGCAAAGATCCTGTCATTTTCTAAGATCACTAGCCTCAGCTCTAGGGATGCCCTGCTACAAGACACATCCTATACTGTATTCTTTGAGATCCCACTTATTCTAACAATACATTTCTTCATTTTCTCTGAGGTAATTTGGAAGCATTCCTGAAAATAAAGATTTATTAAAGTCTGTTCCTGGAGAACTTGCTTTTTTGAGAAGTGACCAAAATTTTTCTCCCCTCCCGGAGCCTCTGAGTCTTTTGGCTCGTTGTTTCTTGACCCAGTTATGCTCATCATCTTTTCTCACACTTTTTTTTTCTCCCCCTGTAGGACCTTACTCTGGAACCAGAAGTGAGTAAAAGAGGTCCTGAAACATCAGTAAATTACACAAATTTTGTGAGTCACAAAAGTAAATGAACCCTCCAAGAGTACTAGTTTTGACAGAGATATCAACACATTTCTCACAAAAGCCAAAGCAAATGTTTACCAAAAGACTCCCCTGGGATAAAGTTAAGCCAAAATTGAATACCTGTCTTTCTTAAAACTACTTAAATAGAGTCTTAAAATCTGGCCCATACAAAGATCCAAATATTGAGTCATTTTCTTTGGATTTCACCATCCAATTCCTTGTGTTAAATGCAGTGGTTAACAGTAATATCAACCTCTTCATATTTGATTGTGCTTTGTAGATTACTAAAAGTTTCCACATCTGTTTGGAGTGGTTAAAATGATGGACTTGAGAGTTGTGTTTCATGGCCTGTTGCTTACAGCCATGTGAGCTTGGGCAAGTTTTATTATCTTCCCTGTTTCTCAGTTTCTCCACTTGTGAAATGAGAATGAATTAGAACTTATGTGGTCAATGAGACAATGAATGTCAATAATAAGTCAATAATTTACAAAAAAGAACTTAAAAAAGGGCTGATACATGATAAACACTTTATTAATCTGATCTGTGTGGAAGTTGTAATTCCACTGTCCCTTGCAACCACTTTGTGAAGTAAGGTTGGTAAAAATAATTGTGGATATTTTATTTTTGAAGAGAATAAGACCCACAGTGAACAAATGACTTGTTAATGTAGTTGTGTAATACAAACATAAAGTTGGACCACTCAACTTTTAAGTCCAAAGATGTGTGTTGATAGAAAAATGGGATTGTCTATGCAATTACAGTGATTGACAAGGAATAACTTCCTCTTATATCAGAGAGGGTCCCATAAGCAGCTGTGTTAGTGAACCTCTTGGCCCACAGTGACTGGACTGAGTGGGCATGTAATCATAATTCAGTCAGAATTTCTTTGCTAGGAATTTGGCATTGGAAGGAGAGTATGAATGTAAATAAGAATAAAACTGAGAGAGAGGATATGTGATAGGCCCATGTGAGCTCAACCATGCAGGCTCAGGAACTGAGAGGCTGTGCTCTCCTGGAATCATCATAGTCTACCAGATGGTTAATGAGGTAGAGCTCAAAGATGAAAAGCATATTCTGCTTTATTTTTCAATGTTTTTCCTAATTTATTTTTATTTTTTCTAAGGGCTGCTATGCTGCTTTCTGTGACATAAATCTTAACCATGGTGAGGCAATAATGACTAGTGATTATGACCACTCTGGACTGGGCTATTTTGATTAAAATCTAAACTTTTACCTCTTAATAGCTATGTGACCCATGAGAGTGTTAGACATTCTGGTGTCAAATTATTTATCTGAAAATACTATTAGACATATTATGAAAAGGCAAATGAGATAATGGTTGTAATGCTGTTAGAACAGTGCCTGACACTGCAAGTGCTCAGTAACTGTTAGCTGTTACTCTGTTTATAATAAATCCTCCCTTTGAGGTGTATATCAAAATGGTTAGGGTGTTATTATTTTTCAATCCAGTTTTTAAAAAATCATAGTTATTAGGCTTCTTTAATTACCCAAATCTAATTAGTCACTAAATCTCATCAGTTCTAGCATTGGGATCTTCTTGCCCCTGCTACGCTCTTTGAATCCACATTTCATCACATATGGCCCACTGGGTGGCCAACATGTCTGTCCTTTATACTGGTCCAAGAGTAAGTGATTCTAGGCTCAGAACCACATTGCAGAATGGAGCTGATCGGCTCTATCTGTCTATGTCCACATGCTTTCCTGTTTCCCACAATCTCCACTTAGTTAAAAATGTTCAATCTTGTTAATCCAGGTTTGAAAGCCCTCATGATATAGCACCTAAATAGGACTCAGTTCTCATTTCCAAATTTGAACCTGATATCATTTGTACTCTACCTCCACTGAACTGATTATTTACATTTTTTTCAATCTACCTAGTCCTTCTATATCTTGATAACTGTATTCCCTCTTGAATTCCTGCCTACTACAATTCTACTCATTTCACAAGTCTGAATCAAGGACTTTGTCTTGCAAGAAGCCTTGCAGAATGTCCCAGTTAATTGAGGAAGGCACAAAGGTGTTCCTGGCACATTCCTTTTATTTTCAGGGCTTTGTGTGCTCAGTGCTAGGTAAAAAGAAAACTTTGAAGGCTTTGAGTAGAAGGTAGAGTTCATGACTCAGCTAATATGAAGTGACATGTTTTTAGAAGGTTACAACTCAGGGAATTTAATTTTTTAATCCTAAAATAATCACAAAAGAAAGTTATGAACAGGTAAAATTTTAGCTACTTTCTACTGATTAAAAGGAGTAGGATTTATTTATGTGTCATTTTCAACTCATTGGTTAGTTCTTTGGGAAAAAATTCATAATCAAAACAAGTTGAATAATATGGTGATCTGAGGTGAAAATGTTTTCCCACAAGGCCTTAAGTGTGTCGGGTGTGAACTATTATCCATGTCCACTCCTAGGGTGTGGGTCTCCATTATTTATGAGGAACAGACAATCAGGAAACTGGTCCTGTGTGTGCCTTGGGGAGAAAGCATTTCACGTATGTCCTGATTTTGTGCCATGCCAGCATTTCCCTGTGTTACCACACTCATCACCACAGCCCTGTAAGGAAGGCACCAGCACCATCTCTGTTCTGTAGCTGAGGAAGATGAGTCTTCAGGAAATCAAATAACTTGTTTAAGTAGCTTTCTAACTCATGGTACTACTAGTGGGTGGAAGAGGAGGGGTTTCAGTATACGTTTGTCTTGCTCCAAAGTCTATGTCTGGCAAAGATGCTCTAAATATTATTATTATTATTATTATTATTATTATTATTATTATTATTATTTTTACTTTTATTGTCTTCTGGTATTTAATATTTAGGCATATGTAGGGAGGCCTCATAATGGGCTAGCCAAACTTGGATATTTTTAAGAGTAAAAGTGAATGCTATGAAAAATATGCTATTTAGTACCCAAGATACAGAAATAACCCAAAGGTTATTGACAGACAAATGAATAAAGAAATTGTGACACACATGCACACACACACATACACACAAACACAAGTCAGTTTTAAAAGGAAATACTGCCACACGAAACAACATAGATAAAACTAGAGGACATCATGCACGATAAAATTAGTATACACGGAAAGAAAAATATCATATGGTCACGCTTATATGCCAAATCTATAAATAAGTCAAATAAATAGAAATAGAATAGACTGTTGGTTACCAGTGCCAGAGGGAGAGGAAATAGGAAGAAGATGGTTGGAGGGTACAAATTTGAAGTTATATCGGTTGCATAAGTCTAAAAGTGTAATTCACGAAGAATATAGTTAATATTTTAAATAAGGATTTTGAGAGTAGAGTTTAGGTGCTTTTTCCACACACACATAGTTTCAAAGGTAACTATGAAGCATGGTGACTCTGTTACTTTGATTGACTATAGTAATAATTCTTCTATGTATAAATATATCAAAACAATATGTTATATATCTTAAATATGTATAATAAAAATAAAATTTCAAAATTATGCTAGGGCAACAGGCATGACTTAGAGTGTTCCAGGAAAATCAGTATATGCTACTCCAGTTATATGTTTTCTTGAATAAAGAACATAGACCAAGGAATCACATCTGTAAGATTGGGATTATAAACAAGTCCTTAAATGGAACCCTGGTAGATCATGCAGCGTCATTGGAACTCAATGGTTAAATAATATTAAAATGTTTCTGTCATTTCCTTTCTCCTCATATGTAGTTTTGTCAATATTTTTTTGTATAAGTATCCACATCACTGTTTAAATATTCCAAGGACAAGGTACATATCTTGTAAAATCAGATTAAGCATTCCCAGTATCTATAGTATTCTGCACTGGCACTCAAATATATACTTGATGGTTTGACTCTTGGAAAAATAAATTGCATGCAGTTTAATAATCACTATCTTTCTGTTTTTAAAAAATGAAGTATAGCAAGCAAGCTTTTTTGTGAATGAATATTCTATTTATTCCTTATGTATTTCTGAATGTTCACATACAGGAACTTTTCTATTTTGTTATATAATCAGTGCCATATTTTATATTATCTCATCAATTTTCTCAGTATCAAGTTTATTTTTCTAAGGGTCTAGCTCAGTGGTACCTACCTAGCATGTACAAGGCTCTGGGTTCAATCCCCAGCCATGTGCACGTGCACAAACACACACACACACTAAAAAGGAAGATGAGAAATATGTAGCCTTCTTTGGCTCATCTAAACTAATAATCTTAGCAGTTCAATCAATACAGAAGTAGATATAAGGAATCCACTATGTGGCAGGTAGTAGGTACAGACAAAACAGCTATAAATAAATCAATTCCTGATTTTATGGCAATTAAAGGTAGTAGGTTCTTTAATGCCTTCATTTCCAGATATATCAGTCTTAGGGGAAATACTGATCATAGTATAAACCCCTGTGATTCATAAGGGATGAGTTCAGAGATTTTTCACAAATTTTCAAAGTTTTGGAGAAAGAACAGCAAAGTAGGGTTCATTCATTAGCTAAGTATCAGAGGCCTTCATATTTACCCTGGAATAGTTAAAATCAAGACCATCTAATTTCTTTTTTTTTTTTTTTTTTTTTTTAATTTTTTATTGTGGGTTGTTCAAAACATTACAAATTTCTTGACATATCATATTCCACACTTTGATTCTAGTGGGTTATGAACTCCCACCTTCACCCCATACACAGATTGCAGATTCACATCAGTTACACATCCATTGATTTACAAATTGCCATACTAGTGTCTGTTGTGCTCCGCTGCCTTTCCCATCATCCACCCTCCCCCCTCCCCACCTCTCCCCTCCCCTCCCCTCCTCTCTCTCTACCCCCTCCACTGTATAACCCTGAGGGTCTCCTTCCATTACCGTGCAATTTACCTTCTCTCTCCCTTTCCCTCCCACCTCTCATCCCTGTTAAATGTTAATCTTCTTCTCCTGTTCTTCGTCCCTACTCTGTTCTTAGTTACTTTCCTTATATCAAAGAAGACATTTGGCATTTGTTTTTTAGGGATTGGCTAGCTTCACTTAGCATAATCTGCTCTAATGCCATCCATTTCCCTGTAAATTCTATGATTTTGTCATTTTTTAATGCAGAGTAATACTCCATTGTGTATAAATGCCACATTTTTTTTATCCATTCGTCTATTGAAGGGCATCTAGTTTGGTTCCACAGTCTTGCTATTGTGAACTGTGCTGCTATGAACATCGATGTAGCAGTGTCCCTGTAGCATGCTCTTTTTAGGTCTTTAGGGAATAGACCAAGAAGGGGAATAGCTGGGTCAAATGGTGGCTCCATTCCCAGCTTTCCAAGAACTCTCCATACTGCTTTCCAAATTGGCTGCACCAATCTGCAGTCCCACCAGCAATGTACAAGTGTACCCTTTTCCCCACATCCTCGCCAGCACTTGTTGTTGTTTGACTTCCTAATGGCTGCCAATCTTACTGGAGTGAAATGGTATCTTAGGGTGGTTTTGATTTGCATTTCTCTGACAGCTAGAGATGTTGAGCATTTTTTCATGTACTTGTTGATTGACTGTATGTCCTCCTCTGTGAAGTGTCTGTTCAGGTCCTTGGCCCATTTGTTGATTGGGTTGTTTGTTCTCTTATTGTCTAATTTTTTGAGTTCTTTGTATACTCTGGATATTAGGGCTCTATCTGAAGTGTGAGGAGTAAAGATTTGTTCCCAGGATGTAGGCTCCCTATTTACCTCTCTTATTGTTTCTTTTGCTGAGAAAAAACTTCTTAGTTTGAGTAAGTCCCATTTGTTGATTCTAGTTATTAACTTTTGTGCTATGGGTGTCCTATTGAGGAATTTGGAGCCCGACCCCACTGACTGTAGATCGTAGCCAACTTTTTCTTCTATCAGACGGCGCGTCTCTGATTTGATATCAAGTTCCTTGATCCATTTTGAATTCACTTTTGTGCATGGCGAGAGAAAGGGATTCAGTTTCATTTTGTTGCATATGGATTTCCAGTTTTCCCAGCACCATTTGTTGAAGATGCTATCCTTCCTCCATTGCATGCTTTTAGCCCCTTTATCAAATATAAGATAGTTGTAGTTTTGTGGATTGGTTTCTGTGTCCTCTATTCTGTACCATTGGTCCACACGCCTGTTTTGGTACCAGTACCATGCTGTTTTTGTTACTATTGCTCTGTAGTATAGTTTGAAGTCTGGTATCGCTATACCGCCTGATTCACACTTCTTGCTTAGCATTGTTTTTGCTATTCTGGGTCTTTTATTTTTCCATATGAATTTCATGATTGCTTTCTCTATTTCTACAAGAAATGCCATTGGGATTTTGATTGGCATTGCATTAAACCTATAGAGAACTTTTGGTAATATCGCCATTTTGATGATGTTAGTTCTGCCTATCCATGAACAGGGTATATTTTTCCATCTTCTAAGATCTTCTTCTATTTCTCTCTTTAGGGTTCTGTAGTTTTCATTGTATAAGTCTTTCACCTCTTTTGTTAGGTTGATTCCCAAGTATTTTATTTTTTTTGAAGATATTTTGAATGGAGTGGTTGTCCTCATTTCCATTTCAGAGGATTTGTCGCTGATATACAGGAATGCCTTTGATTTATGCGTGTTGATTTTAAATCCTGCCACTTTGCTGAATTCATTTATTAGCTCTAATAGTTTCTTTGTAGAGCCTTTTGGGTCTGCTAGATATAGAATCATATCATCTGCAAATAGTGATAATTTAATTTCTTCTTTTCCTATTTTTATGCCTTTAATTTCTTTCGTCTGTCTAATTGCTCTGGCCAGTGTTTCGAGAACTATGTTGAAGAGAAGTGGAGAGAGAGGGCATCCCTGTCTTGTTCCAGATTTTAGAGGGAATGCCTTCAGCTTTTCTCCATTCAGAATAATGCTAGCCTGAGGCTTAGCATAGATTGCTTTTACAATATTGAGGTATGTTCCTGTTATCCCTAGTTTTTCTAGAGTTTTGAACATAAAGGGATGCTGTACTTTGTCAAATGCTTTTTCCGCATCTATCGAGATGATCATATGGTTCTTATTTTTAAGTCTATTGATGTGGTGAATAACATTTATTGATTTCCGTATATTGAACCAGCCTTGCATCCCAGGGATGAATCCTACTTGATCATGGTGTACAATTTTTTTTATATGTTTTTGTATCCGATTCGCCAGAATTTTATTGAGGATTTTTGCATCTAGGTTCATTAGAGATATTGGTCTGTAGTTTTCTTTCTTTGAAGTGTCTTTGTCTGGTTTAGGTATCAGGGTGATGTTGGCCTCATAGAATGAATTTGGAAGTTCTCCCTCCTTTTCTATTTCCTGAAGTAGCTTGAAAAGTATTGGTATTAGTTCTTCTTTAAAGGTTTTGTAAAATTCTGCTGTATACCCATCGGGACCTGGGCTTTTCTTAGTTGGTAGTCTTTTGATGGTTTCTTCTATCTCCTCAATTGATATTGGTCTGTTTAGGGTTTCTATATCCTCCTGACTCAATCTGGGCAGATCATATGACTTAAGAAATTTATCTATGCCTTCACTATCTTCTAATTTATTGGAGTATAAGGATTCAAAATAGTTTTTGATTATCTTCTGTATTTCTGAAGTGTCTGTTGTGATATTGCCTTTTTCATCCCGTATGCTAGTAATTTGAGTTCTCTCTCTTCTTCTCTTCACTAGCATCGCTAAGGGTCTGTCGATTTTGTTTATTTTTTCAAAGAACCAACTTTTAGTTTTGTCAATTTTTTCAATTGTTTCTTTTGTTTCGATTTCATTAATTTCAGCTCTGATTTTAATTATTTCTTGCCTTCTACTTCTTTTGCTGTTGTTTTGCTCTTCTTTTTCAAGGATTTTGAGATGAAGTATGAGATCATTTATTTGTTGGTTTTTTCTTTTTTTAAGGAATGAACTCCAAGCAATGAATTTTCCTCTTAGAACTGCTTTTAATGTGTCCCATAGATTCCGATATGTTGTGTCTGTGTTTTCATTTATCTCTAAGAATTTTTTAATTTCCTCCTTGATGTCTTCTATAACCCATTGATCATTCAGTAACCTATTGTTCATTCTCCAATTGATGTATGCTTTTTCCTTCCTTCTTTTATCGTTGATTTTCAGTTTCATTCCATTATGATCAGATAAGATGCATGGTAATATCTCTACTCCTTTATATTGTCTAAGAGTTGCCCTGTGACATAATATATGATCTATTTTTGAGAAGGATCCATGTGCTGCTGAGAAAAAAGTGTAACTGCTTGATGTTGGGTGGTATACTCTATATATGTCAATTAGGTCTAGGTTATTAATAGTGTTATTGAGTTCTATAGTTTCCTTATTCAACTTTTGTTTGGAAGATCTGTCCAGTGGCGAGAGAGGTGTGTTGAAGTCTCCCATGATTATGGTGTGGTGGTCTATTAGACTCTTGAACTTGAGAAGAGTTTGTTTGACGAACATAGCTGCACCATTGTTTGGGGCATAAATATTTATGATTGTTATGTCTTGTTGGTGTATGGTTCCCTTAAGCAGTATGTAGTGTCCCTCTTTATCTCTTTTGATTAACTTTGGCTTGAAATCTATTTTATTTGATATGAGTAT
Source organism: Marmota monax (assembly GCF_021218885.2). Lineage (NCBI taxonomy): Eukaryota > Metazoa > Chordata > Mammalia > Rodentia > Sciuridae > Marmota > Marmota monax. The sequence goes on along the minus strand of NW_026695236.1, from coordinate 2,076,477 downwards.
GGACACGCCTGCTTGTTTCCGAAGTCCATATGAGTGATATGATTTTTCCCAACCTTTCACCTTCAGCCTATGTATGTCTTTTCCTATCAAATGCGTCTCCTGTAGGCAGCATATTGTTGGGTCTTGTTTTGTGATCCATTCTACTAGCCTGTGTCTCTTAATTGGTGAGTTTAAGCCATTAACATTTAGGGTTATTATTGAGATATGGGTTGTTCTTCCAGCCATATTTGTTTATTTCTGTTACTAAACATTGTTTGTTTTCCTCTTTGATTGTTTCCCCCCCCCTTTACTGTCCTACCTCCCACTGTTGGTTTTCATTGTTATTTTCCATTTCCTCTTCCTGTAATACTTTGGCTAGGATGTTTTGAAGAGATGGTTTTCTAGCTGCGAATTCTTTAAACTTTTGTTTATCGTGGAAGGTTTTAATTTCATTCTCCATCCTGAAGCTTAATTTCGCTGGATACACAATTCTTGGTTGGAACCCATTATCTTTCAGTGTTTGAAATATGTTATTCCAGGATCTTCTAGCTTTCAGAGTCTGTGTTGAAAGATCAGCTGTTATCCTGATTGGCTTGCCCCTAAATGTAATCTGCTTCCTTTCTCTTGTAGCTTTTAAAATTCTCTCCTTATTCTGTATGTTGGGCATCTTCATTATAATGTGTCTAGGTGTGGATCTCTTATGATTTTGCACATTCGGCGTCCTGTAGGCTTCTAGGATTTGGGATTCTGTCTCATTCTTCAAGTCTGGGAAGTTTTCTTGTATTATTTCATTGAATAGACTGCTCATTCCTTTGGTTTGGAGCTCTGTACCTTCCTGTATCCCAATGACTCTTAAGTTTGGTCTCTTAATGTTATCCCATATTTCTTGGATGTTCTGCTCATGGTTTCTTAACAGTCTTGCTGAGCTGTCTATGTTCTTTTCCAGTTGAAATACTTTGTCTTCATTGTCTGATGTTCTATCTTCTAAGTGTTCTACTCTGTTGGTAGTATTCTCCATTGAGTTTTTAAGTTGGTTTATTGCTTCCTGCATTTCTAGGATTTCTGATTGCTTGTTTTTTATAACCTCTATCTCCCTGTATAGTTGATCCTTTGCTTCCTGGATTTGTTTGCGTAATTCGTTGTTGAAGTGATCTTTCATTGTCTGATTTTGCTGTTTAATGTCTTCCTTGATACTCCAGATCATCTGAAGCATGTATATCCTGAATTCTTTATCTGACATTCCATCTGCTGCAGCTGTTACCTCTTCTAAAGTTGCGTTGACCTGCATTGCTTGTGGTCCTTTCTTTCCTTGTCTTTTCATACTGCTTGCGTATCTTTCCTGCAGGTGCGGGCGGCGGCTCTGCTCTCTCCTTATTCCAATTGGGGTGTCGTGGCTACCACGCCGGCAGGTCACTGGGCCTGTTCTGGGAGCTGGTGGCGGCTCTGTTCTGCCCCTACTCCAATTGGGGTGACGTGTCTGTCGTACCAGCAGGCCACTGGGCCTGTCCTGCTGGTCGATCGCAGATCTGCCCACCTTTCGGGCACGAGTGGAGGCTCTGCTTTGCCCCTACTCCAATTGGGGTGTCGTGACTACCCCGCCTGCAGGATGCTGGGTCTGTTCCTGGCAAGGGAGGCGACTCTGCTCTGTCACTACTCCAATTAGGGTGGTATTTGTACCCCGCCGGCAGGCTCCTGGGCCTGATCCGCAGGTCTGTTGTAGGTCTGCCTACCTTGAAGGCGCGGGCGGCGGATCTGCCCTGCCCCTCCTACCACGCCTGCGGACCCCTGGGCCTGATCTGCAGGTTGATCACTGGTCTGCTCACCCTGCGGGCACGGGTGGCGGTTCCGCTCCACCCCCACTCCAATTGGGGTCACGTGACCACCACACCGGCAGGGCCTGATCCGGGCGTGGGATAAGGATCTGCTCTGCCCCTACTCGAGTTGGGGTGACGTGTGTACCACACTGGCAGGCCACTGGGCCTGACCCGCCAGGCTGTCACAGGTCTGTTTACCTTGCAAGCGCGAAGGGCGGCTCTGCCCTGCCCCTCCTACCACGCCCATGTACTACTGGGTCGTGGGTCTGCCCACCTGGCGGGTTTGGGTGGCGGCTCCGCTCCGCCCCCTCTCCAATTGGGGTCACGCGGTCACCACGCTGGCGAGCCGCTGGGCCTGCTCCGGGGGCTGGCGGCGGCCCGGCTCCTTCCCTCTGGCTCGAGGACAAATTGAGGAGACTCGGGTGACTGAGCCTCACCCCCCTTACCAGGAGACCAACTGCTTATGTCACCGCTGGTATTGATGAAGATCTCTCCTCCACCGCTTTCTGCTGACATCAGATCTCTGCCATGTTGGTATCCTATGCGAATGGCAGCATTTCGTTCCCCTTGCCAGGCAACCCAAGCAATGGGTGAGTCCTGACCTGCCCTCAGCAGGACCCGGACCGAGACACAGTTTCCGCGGGCTCCCAGCCCCGGTCCAGGGAAGTTCCGGGAGCCGGAACTCGGCCGCTCCGTGCTCGGTGTAAGCTCCTATAAGTGTAGGCTCCAAGAAGCAGCCCCCGCGGGCTCAGTTCCGGGAGCCGGAATTCGGCCGCTTAGTGCTTGGTGTATGCTCTGATAGTAGCAGGGTCCAAGAAGCAGCCTCCGCGGGCTCCGCAGCCCTGAGCCAGGTCGGTTCCGGGACGGTTCCGGGAGCCGGAACTCGGCCGCTCCGTGCTCGGTGTAAGCTCCTATAAGTGTAGGCTCCAAGAAGCAGTCCCCGCGGGCTCAGTTCCGGGAGCCGGAACTCGGCCTCTTGGTGTTTCGTGTTTGCTCTGATATTAGCAGGGTCCAAGAAGCAGCCTCCGCAGGCTCCGCAGCCCGGAGCCAGGGCGGTTCCGGGACGGCTCCGGGAGCCGGGACTCGGCCGCCCCGCGCTCCGTGTTCACTCCGATAGGATCAGATTTTAAGAAGCCCCCAGGCGCTGAACCCTAGCAATCTGTCTGCAAGCCGCAGGCGAATTGCAGCCTGAAATTACCTGTTCTATGGCTGAATGAGCTGCGGTCAGTCAAAAACAGGTGTGGTGACGTCAGTTTACCAACATGGTGGCTGCTGGCCTCCTCTGTGGTCTGACCGGTGTGGAGAACCGAGATGGACCGCTTCCTTCCCCGTCTCGAACCCAGAATTCAGCCCTGAGTGCGGTGCTTGCGCGGCTGGCAGAAACTGCAGCGCTGTAACCCTGCGTCTCTATCCCAGCGCGCCTTGCAGACTCCAGCCGCGGGGCGATTCGCTGAATAAGCAGTTTTACCCTCCGTGCGACAAACCTCTCGCGTTTGAGTCCCCGTAGCCGATCCTCATGCGATGGAAATCCTTCCTCCAGGTTCCGGCGCACCCCACTATTGCTGGAAATTCCCAACAAGATATCCTTCAGCCGTCCTGACTTGTCACACTCCCACACAGTGAAGCAGCACACGGGGGTAATGCACTCCCCTCGCCGCCATCTTCCCTCTCAAGACCATCTAATTTCTAAGTATGAAGTTTCTACTTTGCTCTCAATTAAAGTTTTCCATTGTCTCTCCCCTATCTTATATACTATGATGGACATCTAACCTTAACTAAGGCATACATCTCTACATCTCTACAGTTGCAATTTTCCTATTTAATTATTTAATTGAGTTTTTATCTTTATCAATAGATCAATTGGCATAAGAAGGTGACAATTGCATTTGTTTTCTACATCTTTAGTGCCTAACACAGTCCCTCACACCTAGAAGACAATCAAAAATGATTTATTGAATTAGTGAGTGAATGAATGAATTAATGAAATACTTATCACAGCCATTAGATGAGAACCTTCACATTCTAAAAACACTTTAAATTATTTGTATTTAGTCTCCTTGAGTAAATTTATTTTTATTCTGATAATTCTAATAGTACTGAATTGTTTCTGGATGTTTATAAAGCATGCCAGGTAGTTTGTTAAATGAATATTTTCAATGGAAGTTAATCCTTATAATTTAAGAGTAGCTTTTATTCCAAGAAAATGAAAAATTATACTTCATAAGTAGTAATACTATCAAATTTTTATATATAAATTTTGGTGTGAATTCTTAGGTAAATGGTCACTGCCAAAATACTTTCTAGAGAACCTGTATATATTTCTCTCCCAATCATCAGTGTTTGAAGATATCTGTTTAATCATCTTTTGATGATTGAGTTTTATCAGTTAAACATATTTTGTTAATTTCTTGGAAATGATTATTCTTATAATATGTAGTTCAATAACTCACTTGAATCAAATGTATGAAAGATGATATGTCATGAGCTTTGTAATGTTTTGAACAACCAGTAAAAAAAATAAAAAAAAAAAAAAATTAAAAAAAGAAGGAATGGGAAAAGGTCAGTCAATGGTCCCAAGTCACAGTTAATAGGAGAAATTGCCTCCTCATGCTCTAACCACAGTGCACAGGAGTGTAGATGGTCCAGGTATGCTGGACAGATGGGGGAGTAGGTCCATGTGTGTCTCTTCCCATGCAGCTAAACTTCTGGAATTTTATGGACTGAAAGTTAGCAGAGGGGGCACATCTGTGAGTGAATCTGTACCTAAAGTAAAGGAGCAGACACCCCCCCCCAGTAGGTACATAAGTGCTCCCAAAGTGTCTGTAGCTTAGTGTCCTCATATGTCAAGGAGGGTGGGACTGCATATTGATAGGATCTGATGGCCATAGAGTTCTCTGCCCTTAAAATAATAATAATAATATGTAGTTCATTTATTTCTCATGAAATTGAGCTTTTTCCTATATATCACTTGTATTTCTTCTAATTTTTATAGTCAAATCTATTCTTTTTCTTTTTCTGTTATCTATTTTTTGCTTCTGTTTAGAACATTGTTTTTATCCTGACATTAAATAATGCAACAATCCCAAAAAGTGTTTCATATTTTTCTGGTTTTCATTTATTAATACCCAACACTTTAATTGTATCCAAAGAGTGCAACACTGTGTTTCAGAATTCTTTAACTTCAGTTTTTATTTGCTCTGTGTGTGTGTGTGTATGTGTGTGTGTGCATGAACACATGTTTCTTCTTTATTCATCCATGCCAAATGAAGTCGCTGATTTGGAAAATGGATCCTCCTTCTTTTCTCATTTCTCTCCTATGGCAGGAGAAATAGTTACTTGTTTTCTTTTGTCCTGTTTCTAATAGGTCTTAAGGTTTTAATACTACTTCCAGGGTGTGTGAACAACTGAATGGAAAGCAGAAGACAAGATCAAATTTGGTTTTCATTTGCTTGAATCTATGGAGTTTGTTCTTTTTTTTAAAAAAAAAAACTTGTTCTTTTTAGATATACATAACAGTAGAGTATATTTTGACATATTATGTATACATGGATGATAACTTACTCTAGTTAAAATCCCATTCTTGTGGTTGTACAAGATGTGGAGATTGTTTTTATAAGAGATGAAGAGATCATTTCCTCTGCTGAATCTGGCTTGTCTTGGAGAAAAGACCTTAGTCAACCTTAATTACAGATTGACACATATTCCCTGTAAGATTAAAGGAACATTTTTGGTTTGTTGTTTTGTGTTTGAATATATTAAAAGAATGATTTATCAATAGCACTTGTTTTTAAATGCAAGGAAACCTGAGCTTAAAGTATTAAGAAGACAATACATGCAAGAATACCAAGCACAATATCTGGCACATAAAAAGCACACCAGCAGGTATAATCTTGCCTCTTTTGCATCAAACATGAAAGCAAAATATCTTTTTTGAAGGTCATAAACCATGATAGTTTAAAGAACTGTCCTTGGAATCATATTACCAAGACAAATATTTCTGCTCAATATTTACTGCTTGTGTGATCTCAAATAGTTACATAGTTCCTCTACCCTTTGTTTCTTCAATCTAAAATGAGAATCCAGTTCTATGGCAGTTTGGATTGTCTGTCATCATATAAAGAAAGCTCCAAATAACAGTGGTTTATTTCTTTTTCATGTAAAAGAATTGCAGAGACCATAAAGTCAGGGAAGGTATAGTGGTTTCTAATATTACCAAGAATCTAGGTTATTTCTATTTTCTCCATATTTATTTTATTAGTGCATTATAATTATGCATAATGGCGGGATTCAGTGTTACATATTCATACATGCATACAATATAACAATATAATTTGGTTAATATCATTATCCAGTATTTCCCCTTTCCCTCACTTCCTCCCTCCCCCTGGTCCCTTCTTGCCTCTATTGATATCCCTTCAATATTCATGAGATCCATCCCAAGCCCCACCTTTTTCTTATTCCTCTCTAGCTTCCACATGAGTGAAAATATATAACCCTTAATTTTCTGAGTTGGACCTATTTCGTTTAACTTAAATGTTATGGTTTGGATATGAGGTGTCCCCCCAAAACTCACCTGTAAAACAATGCAAGAGCTATCAGAGGGGAAATGATTGGGTTTTGAGAGCCTTTACCCAGTCAGTGAATTAATCCCTTGATGGGATTAGCTGAATGGTAACTGGAGGCAAGTGGAGTGTTGCTGGAGGAAGTGAGGCATTGGGGTGTGGCTTTGGGGCATATATTTGTATATTAGCAAATGAATATCTTTCTCTCTGTTTCCTGCTTGCCTCTGCCACACTATTCTGCCATGAGGTCCTGCCTCACCTTGAGCCCAAAGGTATGGAGCCAGCTGTCAATGGACTGAGACCCAAATAAAATTCTCTTCATGCACAATTGTTCCTGTCAGATCTTTTTGTCACAGAAGCAAACGAGCTGATTAAAACAATAATATTCTCAAGTTCTATCTATTTCCTTACAAATGATGTCATTTGATTTTTCTTTGTGGCTCAGTAAAACTCCATTGTGTGTGTGTATATTACATTTTGTTTATCCATTCATCCATTGATGGACACCCCGATTGTTTCTATAGTTTGACTATTGTGAATCGTGCTGCTATAAACATGGGTGTGCATGTATCACTATAGTATGACTTTAATCCTTTAGGATAAATATTGAGGAGTAGTATACTAGGATGGTAAGATGGTTCCATTCCCAGGTTTTTCATTTTCCACATTTTTAAACTGGTGCATTATAGTTGTACATAGTGATTGGAATTTGTTGTTACATATTCACACATGTATACAATATAACTTGCTAATATTACTCCCAAGCACTTAACCCCTTTTTCCCCACTTCTCATCCCTTCGTCCCTTTCCTCTACTGTTCTCCCATTGATCTCCACAAAATGTGCCCCCAACTTTCTTTTCTTTTTCTTCTCTAGCTTCCTCATGAGAGAAACATACAACCCTGGACCTTCTGAGCTTGATTTATTGTGTTTACCATATGGTCTCTAGTTCCAACCATTTCCCTGCAAATGTCATAATTTCATTTTTCTTTATGACTGAATAAAACTCCATTGTGTATATACACCATATTTTCTTTACCCATTCACCCATTGACGGACACCTAGACTGCTTGTTCTTTAAAAGACTAAGCATGGAACCATCATATGGCCAGCTTTACCACTCCTTGGAATTTATCCTAAAGAATTAAAGTCATCATACTACAGAGATACATTCATACCCATGTTTATAACAGCACAAATTCACAATAGCCACTCCTATTCTTTTGAAAAATTTCTACAATGATTTCCATAATGGTTGTACCAATTTACAATCCCACCAACAGTATAAAATTGTTCCTTTTTCTCCACATCCTTTCTAGTATTTATCATTGTTTGTATTTTTGATGAGTAAAAAATATAGGTTATTTCTATTCCACATATTTTGCAAGCAAATATTATCCTTAAAATCACCCTAGAGCTTAAGACAGCAGCAAAGGGCTACAGTTATTTTATGTACATTCTATGCATCAAGAACTTCTAGTCAAATTGGAGTTCTCTTTCTAAATGTGAAGGAGAGAATTCCTAATGTACCGAAATCTAGAAATATCTGCCACAATGTATTTGTCAACTTGGTGCCTCTGTGATTAAAAAACAAACAAACAAACTTTAAAAATCAATGCAAAGGAGAAAAGATTTATTTTGTCTTGTGATTTCAGTCCATGCTCAGTGGCTCCATTGCTATGGGTCTGTGGTGAGGCAGAATATGTTGGAATGGCATGGCAGAGGAAGGTTGTGTATCTCATTGCAGCCAGGAAATAGGACAGAGAGGAAGGAGCCAGAGGGAATATATACTTCCCAAGAGCATACACACAAGCAGCTACTCCTTCAGTAGATTCTATCTCCTGCAGTTTCTACCACATTCCAATAATCTATTCAGATTACGAATTCATCTGAGGATTAAGCCACTAATGTCTTTAATGCCCTCATGATTCAATCATTTCTCATAACATTGCTGGCACTGGGACAAAACCTTCAACATATGAACCTTTGGGGGACATTACAGATGCAAATCATGACACAAAAATTACTTCCCTTTTGTAGTTTTGGTGGGATAATTAAACAGGATTATGTATGTATGGTGTCAAAGTACAATGCCTGGGACATAAGAATAAAACATATAAATGCTACCTACTGTGTGTGTGTGTATTTTATTTTTTTTAGTTATTGATGGACCTTTATTTTATTTATTTATATGCGATGCTGAGAATTGAACCCAGTGCCTCACACATTCGAGGAGAGTGCTTTACTACTGAGCCACAACACTAGCCCTCTACCTACTATTGATCAATATTTCCCTGCAAGTCAGTCAAAGTCAAGTCCTAAATCAAGATCTTCAGACCTCCTTTTTTTTCATTTCTCATATATTGATATAGGTTGATAAGTAAAAGATCGTGGAGTGCTTACCAGAACTTATACTAATGTATGATTTTTTTTTTAAGTGGGAAAAGATCTGGAGGCTCACAGGTTCAGAAACCTGGTTTTATTGATATATGGTAGAACAAACTCACACAAAAAACAAGCACACAGAGACTAATGTATAGTTACGAAAATGTCAATATATTAATTTATAGTGTGAAATACAATTTTTAAAGGAGAGAACACCATAATCTTTAGTCCACATATTCATTCCCTGAGAGTAACTTAAGCTTAAATCAAATTTCAAGAGTTATCAGTGAATATAATGGCAGAACAAAGAAGAAAGCATGATGAAAATTATGTAAATTGGAAAACTGCATTCTCTACAAAGATCACCTTCTATCTTGTACTATGCTGGGAAAAGACTTTTTACATCTTCTTCTTTTATTTTTTTTCCTTTATTATTTGAACTTCAATCTTCTCTTGAAATTAATAGAAATTAACCTCTAAGCTAGTTATTACAAAATTTGCTGATCACTTGATCTATATTTCACCTCCAAGTACTTTGATGAGTATAGAATCTAAGTTATTCCTTTCCCATATTCTTAGCAAGTGACTTTCATCCTTCAAATCAACCTAGAGTTTAAGACAGCAGCTAAGACTCTACTTATTTTGTGTACATTCTATGCATCAGGAATTTTAAATCACTTGGAGCTCTCTTTCTAAGGGTAAAGGAGAGAAATCCTAATGTACAGGAATCTAGAAATATCTGCCAAAATGTATCCATGAATTTCTAGAGTTTTCCAGAGACAAAACTTAAGAATTCATGTATTTAAAGCTTCCCCCAGATGATTCTTCTGTGGTTATTGCCCTCAACCTCTGGTTTATTCTATGTTCCTGATGCTGTCAGCATATTGAAGTGAGAAGCAGGAAGAGGGAGGTGGGGAAGTGGGAGAGACCAGATCTCTCTGAAAAGATATTTTACCATGCATGGAATGCTGCTTTCTTCCTTTCCCCTTTATTCCCTAAAATTCTGAAGCACCTACTTTTTACTTGCTGGGAGACAATGTTATATTGAGCAACTGTTATTTTGTCTTAAGAAAGTGATAATCTATGAATACTAAACAGACACAGACAAGGAGTTTAGGTATGAAAAAGGAAAAGATAAGGATAAGAAGATAAGATAACTAATAAGAAATTTCTAATAAGAAAAAGAAACAACCCCTGTTGATTGGATGAACTTTAGTTAAGGATTCAGGAAACTGGAGGCATCTAACTTTACCTTTAAATAGTATATGGGATGTTGAGAAGTGACAAAAAATAAATGGCAGTCCTGGCAAAAGGAGCACCAGGTACAGCGGCACAGACCTAAGATAGTAAAATGGTCTTTTTCAGTCTTAGACCAGAGATCAAGTCTGACTCTCCCTTGACTTTACTATGAAATTCCTGTTTTGGAAAATTCCACCTGGGTGTCAATGCTGCATATGTTGGAAGGTTGTTTGCTAAAGCTTTGAGAACATGGTCCAAAGCCACATTCCATAAAGAAGAAAATGCATTAAAAATGGAGAGCTGGTTGGGATTGGTCCACAACCTGGGGAAGAACAAATGTGGGGGTGAATGGTTTCATTGTTTCTTCGGGCATCTTCAGAGACTAGGAGTTGTGTTGAAATTTATGTTCTCATTCATTAGCAAGATAGCCTTAAAGAAATAAAAAGATCTTGATAGAAATGGTAAGAATTTTGGCATTTGTTGTCACTAGAATCCTCGATGCTTTTGAGCAAAGAGGAGCATGATTTGATTCACATTTCAAAGGAATCATTCTGGAAATTGTGTTGAAAATACACTTGGTCAGGGTGAGCATAACTAAAGTTAGAAGCAAAGAGTCCTTTTAAATAGGTATTGCTGAAATCCATGGAGGAGACAAAGCATCTTGAACCAGGTCATGGTAGTTTAGTCTGAAGCATTCTGATTTTGGATATATGTTGCATGCATTTTGAAGGTAGATTGTGAGTTATAAAGATATGAAAAGGGAAAGAAAGACAAAGAGTAGCCAAGGGTTCAGTTTAACAGAGCAACTAGAGAAATGTGGTGGGTAGAAGACCAAACAGAAATATTTTAGTATTTTAGTGGCAATTGCAGCCAGCTGATAATATATTTTATAGTTCTTCAAATTAAAACAGTGTTTATACATATTATTACATTATTTTGTCCTCTAAGCAACCCTGATATAGGCTGTGTGTAATTGTCATCTCTATTTTACAGAAAATGGAACTATGGCTCAGGGAAATTAAATTATTTGGCTTAAGAAACCACAGTTAGTTGGTGATGGGATGTGAATTTTAACCCAGGTCTGTCGGACTCCAATCTAGATCATGGTCTGTTTGCCTTTTGATTTGCTATTGATACAATATTTACTCAAACTAAAAGAACATCTGCTACCACACTATTTTCTCATGCTCCAACCTATGTAAGTGAAGCAGTTGTCCTTTAATCCTGTTCTGTGGACATATAGACACAAGGGTAAGGACAAGACTACAATTTAACTTGATGACTGCTTCTCTAAGAAAGCGACACACTTACCCATGTACACTTGTGACCTGACAGTGGCAGCTTTTTATGCAAATACTGTGTTTTAAAAGGGAGAAGAAACTGTGTATCATGGATGTAGGACTTGTATTGAAACCAGAAGTTAAGAAGATCTAGTTCAAGTTGAAGCATTTCAAACATCTTTTTAATTTTTAAAATTTTATTTATTCTAATTTGTTATATATGACAGCAGAATGTGACTCAATTCATATTATATATATACAGCATAATTTTTCATGTCTCTGGTTGTACACAAAAGTCACTCCATTTGTGCCTTCATACATGTACTTAGGGTAATGATGTCCATCTCATTCCATTATCTTTCCTTACCCCCATGGTCCCACCCTTTTCTTCCCTCCCTTTTGCCCTATCTAAAGTTCATTTATTCCTCCCATGTTCCCCTCCCCCATCCCCATTTTGAATCAGCATCCTTATATCAGAGAAAACATTCAACATTTGATTTTGGGGTTTGACTAACTTCACTTAGCATTATATTCTCCAACTCCATCCATTTACCTGCAAATGTCATGAATTTATTCTCTTTTAATGCTGAGTAATATTCCATTGTGTATATATACCACCTTTTCTTTATCCATTCATCTACTGAAGGGCATCTAGGTTGGTTCCACAATTTGGCTATTGTGAATTGTGCTGCTATAAACATTGATGTGGCTATTTTTAAATACTTTGGGTATAAGCCAAGGAGTGTGATAGCTAGGTCAAAGGGTGGTTCCAGTCCCAGTTTTCCACGGATTCTCTATAGTGCTTTCCATATTGGTTGTACCAATTTGCAGTCCCACCAGCAATGCATGAGTGTACCTTTTCCCCTACATGCTTGTCAACACTTATTGTTGTTTGTATTCTTAATAGCTGCCATTCTGACTGGAGTGAGATGAAATCTTAGAATGGTTTTGATTTGTATTTCACTAATCTCTACAGATGTTGAACATTTTTTTTATATAGTTGTTGACTGATTGTATATCATCTTCTGAGAAGTGTCTGTTCAGTTCCCTGACCCACTTTTTGATTGTGTTATTTGTTTTTTTGGTGTTAAGATTTTTGAGTTCTTTATATACCCTAGAGATTAGTGCTCTATCTGGTGTGTGAATAGTAAAAATTTGCAGTAAAAATACAGGCTCTCTATTCACCTCAGTGATTGTTTCTTTCTCTGAGAAGAAGCTTTTTAGTTTGAATCAGTCCCATTTATTGGTTCTTGATTTTAATTCTTGTGATATAGGAGTCCTATTAAGGAAGTTGGGGTCTAATTCAAAATGATGGAGATTTGGACTTACTTTTTCTTCTAATAGGTACAGTGTCTGGTTTACTTCCTAGGTCCTTGATTCACTTTGAGTTGAGTTTTGTGTATGGTGAGAGACAGGAGTTTAATTTCATTTTGTTGCATATGGATTTCTAGTTTTCTCACTATCATTTGTTGAAAAGACTATCTTTTCTCCAATATATGTTTTTGGCACCTTTGTCTAATATAAGATAACTGTAATTATGTGGGTTTGTCTCTGTGGCCTCTATTCTGAACCATTGCTCTATAAGTCTATTTTGGTGCCAATAGCATGCTGTTTTTGTTATTAGAGCTCTGTAGTATAGTTTAAGGTTTCATACAGTAATGCCACCTGCTTTACTCTTCTTGCTAAAGAATGCTTTGGCTATTCTGGGTCTCTTATTTTTCCAGATGAATTTCATGACTGTTTTTTTCTATTTCTATGAGGAATGTCATTGGGATTTTGATTGTAATTGCATTAAATCTATATAGTGCTTTTGGTATAATGGTCATTTTAACAATATTAATTCTTCCTATCCAAGAACAAGGGAGATCTTTCCATCATCTAAGGTCTTCTTTAATTTCTTTCTTTAGTATTCTGTACTTTTCATTGTAAAGGTCTTTCACCTCTTTCATTAAGTATTTTACTATTATTTTTTGAGGCTACTGTAAATGGGGTCATTTTCCTCTTTTCTCTTTTTGAGAATTTATCACTGATATACAGAAATGCATTTGATTTATGGGTGTTAATTTTATATCCTGCTACTTTGCTAAATTCATTTATTAGTTCTATAAGATTTCTGGTGAAATTTTTTGATCTTCTATGTCTAGAATCATATCATCAGCAAATAGTGCTAATTTGAGTTCTTCTTTTCCTATCCTTAACCCTTTAATTTATTTTGCCTGTCTAATTGCTCTGGCTAGAGTTTCAAGAACCATGTTAAATAGAAAGGGTGAAAGGGGGAATCCCAGTATTGTTCCAGTTTTTAGAGGGAATGCTTTCAATTTTTCTCCATTTAGAATGATGTTGGTGCAGGAATTAGCATAGATAGCTTTTACAATGTTGAGATATTTTCCTGTTATCCCTAGTTTTTCTAGTGTTTTTATATTTCCAACATCTTAACTGCCCTAATCATATACGTGTCAAACAGCTCATGCAAATATAATTTAGATGGAACTTATTATTGTTAAAATTAACAGTAATAATGAACTTGCACAAGGCATGGATCATAAACATCATCTTGCTTCAGCCATCAATAATCCTGCAAAGGAGAACTTCTAACTGATGAGCATTCTCAAACTGTTAGAAATGGGGACATGTTAAGAAGTCATCCTTTGGAAAACTCACACAAACCTTCTATTTCATTCATTTGTCAATACTTTTGGCTAACATTCATGAACCCTTGTTCTAATTGAAATAATAACAAGTTAGCTAAAAGCTTCCTAAGCCTCCTTCTTTTCCTCTTCTCTCTCACTGTGCATTTTCTGGCCAGCTACCATTGCTATCTCAAAGTTAGACACAGGATAAGGAGAATATATACTGTTTTGTTTGTCTGGTTCAGATAGATGCATGTTTCTTTGGATGTTTTATATGTCCTTTCTAAGCAGCAGAATAATGTAATGGTAAGATTGAGTTAAAATAAATTAATCAATATAGCCCCAGGTAGGACAAGATGGTTATAATCTTGAATCTGTTTTCCTCTAGGCACTATACCATGCAGCCTTGCCAATCCTTTGACAGAATGGATTTTTAGCATATTGTCCACACATATGGATGATGTTAGCAGTGGCTGCATTCCCTGGGACAGGGCTTCTGAGCCAGAAGTTTGTCAGACTCATTTCTGAAGAATTCTGGGAGAAATGGTGATATATACCATGTCTCACTCCTTTGCTGAAAGCATTTCCAAGTTGGCTTTTGCATAAGTAACATATGATATTCTTTTTTTTTTTTTAAGCAAGAAGTCATTTGGGACCATTCTGAATTACTCTGTCCAGGAAAGAGTTGGGATGGAGAGACAGAACCATTTCTGATCTAATCTTCTAAACCATTTGGATGTTGTTATCATCCTGAATTTGATCAGAGCAGTTGCTCTGTTCTACCTCTCCAGAATTTCATCTATGTATGATTTTTAAACCACCTGTCCACATGGTGAGCAGAGGCTATAGCAAAAGAATAAATTAGATCTGAATGTATCTGTGGTTTTCTCTGCTAAAGCAATTATATATTGAAACTAAAGCAATTATATATTGAGCAAGCAAAGGATTCAAACAAGAGAGAAGCAGCATGCTGGAGCAAAAAGCTGGCCTTATTTGTTTTCTATGTCCAATTGTAAGCACATAGCAGATGCTCAACTCTTCCTTTTCTTGGTCCTGACGTTTTCATGAACTAACTGTGGCACTGGACTGATCAATGAGACTCTCTGAAATTTCATATTTATAGAGAGAGAAAGAGAGAGAGAGAGAGAATGCGTGCTAAGAATGAAACTAACACATATGTAGACACTATATTGCCAAGCCCTGGACAGGCTTCCTCAGTTCACCATTTCTTCACCATCTTCACAGCTCTCACTCTCATTATTTCTCAAGTGGTTTACCATTTGTCCTGGCCTGATATCTCCTCCCCTTTTCCACTGTTTTCACTTCTATCATATAAATTAGGAACAAATATCTGGTTATGCCAATCTATTCTATATAACTTCTCACTGACTCCTTTTCTAAACATCTTAGCATAGCATAGAAGCCTTTTCCCCCCTCTTTTTTACTTCTTAGCCATTTTCCTGACACTTCGTCATGTAAGAATCCTACACTTCAGTTCTACCAAACCCCTTGATGACTGAACTTCACACTTTTACTTTTCTACATGCTACTTCCTCTGCCAATAATGTCTTATGGATAGTGCTCCTTCAATTCCTAATCTCCAGTATTACCTTCTCTAGGAATGTTTCCCTGACAATCCCACTACCAGTTTGGGTAACTCTTAGGTGTTCCAGTGGCCCCCTATTCTTCAGGTGATGGCTTATCCCAGGGAAAGATGCTCTGTTTTCTGTTGGATGAAATACTACCACTTTGTCCTACTGGATGCCAAGTCAACACCCGAACTCATGCTTTCATTCTCTTCCAAGTGTTCTCTTTTTTCTAGGCATGGAACCAGGCATGAAATTGAAGTGTGGGATGATCCAAAAGGAAGCATCTTGTCAAGCAGCATGAGATAAGATATGTTGAAATGACTGATGGAGAGTTTTGAATATCAGGTCTTCTGCCAACTAGCTGTATTGCTTCTGAGGCAGAAAAGTCCAGAGTGTTGTTATACCAATGAATTTCTTGCTTACTAGCAATGTTGACCTTCAAGTGCCAGAGGGTATCTTGCAGCAAGAGTATTAGTGAAATTGGGTAGAGACTTTGCCTTTGAGCCAGAGTAAGGACTAAGGTTTTTGTTTGTTTTGTAGTTTTTTGCTTGGTTTTTGAGATAGATTCTCAATATGTTTGTTGCCTAGGATGAGCCTGAACTCCCAGCCTTCTGAGTAGCTGGGACTATACAGGTACATGTCACTTTCTTCAGCCAGGACTGAGACTTATTACTCAGGTTTATCTCATTTACCACACAAACGTCCCTTTCACTTGTAAAACATTTGCTTAGGTGTACCCTTATCATAAAGTTTAGCGATTTTAAGCTAAAAGTAACTATGAGAATAATGCAGAGAAGTATTTTTCAATCTTTGATTAGTGAACCCCTTTCATATTATATAATCTCACAACAATCCCTTAGGTTTGAACAAATCATAATTTTAAGAGGTATTGGTTAAGAAGTAATTTTGAGTTAAAATAAATTGATTGATTGATAGGGTATTGGGGATTGAACTCAGGGGCACTTGACCACTGAGCCACATCCCCAGACCTATTTTGTATTTTATTTAGAGATAGGGTTTCACTGAGTAGCTTAGTGCCTTGGTTTTGCTGAGGCTGGCTTTGAACTCTTGAACTCTTTGCCTCAGCCTCCTGAGCCACTGGAATTACAGGCATATGCCACTGTTCCTGGCAAAATTATCTTTGATTGATATATACTATGTAATAATTATACATGTACAATAAGGTATTCTCTTACATTATTTTTCATAATCAACATGTTTTATAGTTATATCCTATCCTAATATGATATCCACCCTAATAGAAATCTTGAATCTAACATGTCCTGATCCCTGTAAGATCTGATCCAACTGCAGTCTTTCACAATTCAGTTAAGGGCAACTCCGTCCAGGCCAATACCCCAGGAATCATTCTCAGCTCTCCTTTCTTTAACACTCACATCCAACCCATTAACAAATCATGATAACTTTATTACACACACACACACACACACACACACTCGTGTATAAAATGACTGCTTCTCATGATCTCCAATGCAACTGCCAGCCTTCCTGCTTTTAATTTTGCTTCCTAACAATTTTAGGGCTTTTAGACTAATTGTCTCAAAATAAATCAGATAATGTATGCTTCTGCTCAAAACCCTCAGAGTAAAAGGCATCTTCCTTATAATAGCTCACAGAGCTCTCCATGAGTTGACTCTGGGCTTTCTCTCTGATGTCAGCCCTGGCACTTTACCCTAGATTCAGTCTCTTTAGTCCCATGAGATTTCTTGTTATTCCTGACATTTCTAGACTCACTCCTTCCTCAGGATCTTTACTCTTCCTGTTTCCTCTATTTGAAATATCTTCCTTCTCCTTCTCTTTCTCCTCCTTTTTAAACACAGGATGTCATGCTTCTCTGTAACTGGAATTTCCTTTCCCCAGATATTTTCATGACTTGCTTTTGTACCTCCCTCAAGTTATTGCTTTATGTCATCTAAATGTAAAAATATTTCCTGATGAGCCTATCTAAAATTACTCCCCTTTTCTGAGTTTATATCTCCTTTACTGATAACTTTTTGATAGCATGTATTTTCTGATATATACTATGCTTTGCTTTTCAATTTCTGTTTCTCAAATTTTCCAACAACACGCTGTATTTATTATGTATTTATACACATAATAAAAAAATAAGGTCCTTGAGGATAATAATTTTTATTTCTTTTGCTTATTGCTGGACAACAGGTCCTAGAAAACAGCCCTGGAAAATAGCAGATATTCATTAAGTTTTTATGATTTGAATGAATTATATATAAAGACAAATTACTATTCTTTTCTATTTACCAAAAAGCTTTATAAAATTTACTCTAATTGTATTTGAAAGAAAACTGAGTTCAAATGACAAATAAAATCATACTTGAGACTATTTCATATTTAGATACTGAGTGTAATTTAAGTGTAATTGAAATGACACTACATAGTATGCAAGAACTGCCTGCTTCCATGATCTGATATTAGGGAGTATATCTGAAATGCAAAAATCAAATTGATTATTTTATTTTATAGTATTCATAATTTATTTCCAAATTAAGCAAGATGTTGTTATTTTAGATATGAGGTGTCCCCTCATAAGCTCATGTGTGAGACAATGCAAGAATGTTCTTGGATGAAATGATCAGATAGTAAGTTGTAACCTAATCAGTGGATTAATGCACTGATATGGATTAACTGGGTGATAACTAGAGGCAGGTGATAACTAGTAGCTGGAGGAGGTGGGTCACTGGTGTTCTGGCTTGGGGTTGATATTCGGTCCTGGTGAGCAGAACTCTCTCTCCTTCCTTGTTGCCTTGTCCTGAGCTGCTTTCTTCCACCAATGCCGTTTCGTCATGATGTTCTGCCCAGAGCTATCCTCTGAAACTGAAAGGCAAATAAACTTCCTCCTCTAATTGTTCTTGTCAAGCCTTTTGGTCACAGTGGCAAAATTGCTCAGTAAAACATGTTTATGTTAATACGTTGAAAGTTAGTCAAAAACAATTCAATGCTGGGAGCAGTGGTGCATGTGACTTTGGAGGCTAAGGTAGGAGGACCACAGGATTGAGGCCAGCCAGGCGAACTTAGAAAGACTCTGTCTCAAATGTTACTCAGTGATTGAACACCCCTGGGTTCAAGGGTTTAATTCCCAGCACCAAAAGATAGGAGAAAAGAAAGAAAGAATGGACAGATGGAAGGATGGAAGGAAGGAAAGAGGAAAAGAAAAAAACAAAGCAATCCAATGCCTAATAGTATTTAGCAGACTGAATGAAATATTATGAACCCACCATTTTCATGCCATTGTACTGCTTACTTCATATTTTCTCGAAGGGTCTTGGGAAGCATGCATTTAACAAAAAATATATATTTTTTCTTTTAATTATTCCCATACTAGTTAAGATAAGGAAGCAACCTAAATGTCCATTGATGGATGAATATGTAAAAAAGGAGTATATACATATAATAGAATATTGATATTATTGATTTATTATTATAATTGGATAAGACAACTAAAAAGAAGGAAATGTGTCATATGTGACAGTATGGATGAAGCTTGAGGGTATCATGCTAAGTGAAATAAACTAGTCACAGGAGGACAAATGCTGCAATGATTATACTTACATGAAGTATCTAAAATGGTCAAAGTTGTAAAAACAGAGTGGAATGATGGTTTTTAAGACAAAAGCTAGGGGGAAATGAGGAACTGCTATTCAGTGGGTGTCCAGTTTCAGTTTTCCAGGTGAACAAGTTCTAGAGGTCTGCTGTACATCACTGTGCTCTAGTTAGCAAAACTGATAACAATAAACTCATGGTACTTTTTTGAGCACTCCATATACTTTCATGTGCCCATGCCTGTGCTATTCCTGTGTTCCCCTCATGTGATCTAGCTAGACAGCTCCTAAGAATCCCTTAACATTTTGTTTTTCAGAAATCACTTTGGGAAGCATTCTAAAATGTTGTCCTCACCAGCACTTTTTCCCTGTGCTAAGATTTTTATCAAGGCGATAGTTTGTTTCATAATTTAGAAATTATCGCGTTTATGTCTTTAACTGTCCCTACTGGTTCAGCAGGTCTTAGAATCCTAGCACTGACAAGAAATTACTTGCCCAGAGTCATGTGGCTCACAACTAGTGATTTCCTTTCTTTGTTTTTTCATATCTTTGAATTTAACATTTTATTTCTAGATTGCCCTGGATTTTACAGGTAGCTGAATCTTTAGGTGGATTTGTCTTTTTAAACATTTTATCTGCTTTATTTTCCTTGACGTAAGAGTTTTATCTATGAAGTCAAATATCACATGTGGTAGCAGGTTGATGAAGTGGGCTCATGCTGGAGTTTGCTCAGAACAGTTTAGGTGTGAAGAGTTGTCCCAAGTAAAGCCATTGAGCTAGTAGCACTAACACTTTTTATTTACCTCTCAGAAATGCCCCACTTAGGGCAAAAATTTCATTATTGCTTCAGAAATTGTGCACATAATGCATACTTCCTGCACTGCGGACTCAATGGGAATTCTTCTAATAGTTTGTTATCAGTGTCATATTTGCTATAGATTACCAATAGCTTTTTCTATCTGAAGACACTTCCCTTTTATTTTTAGCTGATGATTTGTTTTATGTTAATTAGGAATTGGTGTTAATTATTTTTAAGTGTGCTCTTATCCTATTCTTTCACAGATAACATTTTTCTCCTTAATACACTAATGGTGTCAACTCTACCACTCGATTTTCTAATATTGAGTACTCATAATCCTACTGTAATAATACTTGTTCATGAAGTATTATTAGTTTATTGAGTTTCACAATTCAATATTTAAGTACTTTATTTGGAATTATTTAAAAAAATCTTTGTTTTTAATGTTAGCCCTATCATTTTATTTCATTTCCTTCCTTGTTTGATTTCTCTACCAAAATTACCGTGTCAGAAAAATGCTATCAATATTTCCATGTTTTTCCATGTTGATTTCTCATGGTAAAATTTATCATTAAAATATTTTGGATTATGCTTTTTAAAATAAGATAATTTTAAGTGCCCTTTATGACATTTTACCATCAAAGTCCAAGTTTTCTATTTACTTTTATTTCATTTAGTTAATGTGTATTTTCCCAGAATAATTTTCAGTTTATCTGTATTTTCAAATTTATTGATGTAAAATTTATCTTGTAGTTTTATATAGCTTTATCTGTGTACCTCCTTTCTCATTACTAATTGCTGTTTATTCCATTTTCCTTGATTAGATTTGATGGATGTTTGTCTATATATTGTTCTCCTCAGATGAAAAGCCTCCAGTGAATTTTTTTAATCATTGAATAATTACTTTTTTTTTTTTTTTACTTTTTTGGCCCTTAATTTTTTATTACATTTTTGTTTTTCTAAATTAATTTTGAGTTAATCAACATTAATTGTATTGTTTTTATGGATTATTTTTCAACATCTTCAATTGAATGTTTAATTTTATTTTTAATAAATTAAAACATTTCGGATAAAACTTTTTTGAGTACTCATTGGCTCGTCTACAAATTATAATATACATAGTTCTCTATGTATTTTTTAGTAGATTGTGACTTAGTTAAGATTTTCTTCTAGTTACAGAAGCTATCTTAGAAGATAAATCCCAAGTGAATATATTTTGTTTGGATGGTTTTTTTTTTCTTTTAAGATTTCATATATTTTTGTTAATGAATGTAGACTGTATGATTTTTTGCTTTATGCAATTTGTTAACATTTTCTCTGTGTCCTGATCTAGGTTGTATATTTACAAATGTTAAAAGGTTGATGAAAAGAATGTTTGTTTTGTGTTAACTCTAAGTAGATTTGCTTGACTCTTCTTGCCACTTATGTTACTTGATTTTTGTAAATTTTATTTCATTTTATTTTTTTTTTGGCTTCTTGCTCTTTGTGTTAGTAAAATATATTAAAGATTATAATTGTAGAATTTTTAATTCTGTTTTTTGTTTTATAAAACTTTGAAGCCATATTTTTTTTTATAAATATTGAAACACATATCAGTTTATTGCTGTTTTAACTTCTAAGTATTTTATCACTTTAAGCTATCTCTTTTGAGCCTTTCAATGAGTTTCATTTTTAATGATTTCTTGCCAGATGTTCACTTTCCTATACTTGCCTTTGTATATTTATCATTTGCTCTTCCCCTGGGGCTTTGCATGATCAGGCCTGGGTTGACAGTCATGCGGGTATAGTGAATAGCACCACTTGATGAGACAATTCATCACTCTTTCTTTTGTGCTTCCTGTTTGTTGGTCTTGTTATCATCCGTCACATTTTTCTTGGACTCCTGATCCCTGCTTTGTCAATGAGGAATAGGGTTTTATCTCAGCCCCCTTATATTTCTTATGAATTCAATTTGGTGCTCTTAAATTTCCACCCAACAAAGTATTCCCACTCTCTTCTTTGATTTTGCCTAGATAGAACTAGTCAGTATATTCCCATAATGCTGTTGTTGATTTTTTCCTGTTTTATTCAGGTGAGTAGTTGTCTTCCCAGAGTAAGAACTTTTTCTCTCTGTATACATTTATATTTTTTTTATGCCTCATTGGAGACCAGGGTAAAGTCACCTGAGTTAGTTATGTGATTTAAGCTCTTCAGAGAGATTAAGCATGTGACTAAGTGCCACAACACGTATGCAAGTAAATGGCAGGGCTGAAATCCATCTTGAATATGCAGGAATAGAAATGCATTGATATGGAATATGCTATCCATGTGTGTATGTAATTTTGCTCATCTAAGGACATTAGTAAAAATATGAAAACAGTTACCATAATTAGTTTCTGTTCTAATAGCCTGCTGCTGCCCTTAGAAGACACTCCCTTGCTAGTCAACATCTACTAATGCTGTCTCTCATATGTTCCTTCCTCTGAGACTATGACAGTTAAGGGAACCATTTAATACTTCTAATAAAAAATGATTACATAAAATGAAAAGTAAAAGAAAACTCTCAGCTTGAACCAAGAAAATAAAAAAAAGTACTAGTACAAGTCTGAGATATCATAAAATGAAAGGAAAATGAATAAAAATGAGTAAGATTTCCCATAGTTCAGTAAAGCAGCTCCTGAAGATGATGCTAACCTGTTTGAATCCACATTTTCTGCTTGAAAAGTCTTATGAGAACCTCATGGAAATGACAATATATTTTGAAGTCTGAATAAAAATGTCTACACATTATAAATTTTATATGATAGCATTTCCAAAATGTGTTCCATGAAATTCCTCAGAAGATACAGCTTTATGGAAAAAAAAAGAGCAAGGAAGAAAATATTAGCATATTGAAATATTGAAGAAATAAGTTCTAAGGGGAAGAAAGTAATTTATTTGAAATTATTATGTTTTCCAAATTTTTAAAACTCTACAACTTTTGCTAGTTGTGATGGCACATGCCTATAATTCCAGTGACTGTGGAAATTGAGGCAGCAGGATCACAAGTTCAAGGCCAGCCTAGTCAATTTAGCGATATCCTGTCTCAAAATAAAAAATAAAATAAAATAAAAAGAGCTGGGGATGTATCTCAGGGGTAAAGTGGCCCTTTGTTCAACACCCAGTACCAATAATAAATAATATTTTTTTCTGCATTGCCAATTGCTGTTTAACAGATCAGAAAAGAAAATTTAATATGTTATTTAAATTTTCATGTATATGTGATTCATTTAATTTGTAATACTTATTCAATTATTGGAATATGATAGTATGTAAAGTTTATTTTTTAAAGTGAGTAGGAATGTAAGATACTTATAAATAAGCCAAGTGTGTTTGAAATGTATATCACATAACTAGTCTGTCTATAGGTTATATATAACTGAAAAAGACATCTGTCCTGGCAAAAATAAATGCCCTTGCTCTGAAATAAAAGCTATTTTAAAATATTCTTGTGAAAGTTAAGTTTTCCTGTAATACTTTTGGACTAAGATACTAAGAATGGCTTTTGAAGCTAAGTTTAAACATTTTCTTTGTAGAGTTTATTCAATATATTAACAACTAAAAAATAATAACCAGTGTAAAATGTAGTAATTTGTCCTGAATTTCAAAGGATCTTGTGATAAACAAAATATAGGTTCATAAATATAATTCTTTCTATATTCCCATTTAACTACCCAGTTAGCTACCATAAAAAGTTAATGAGAACTGTTCATTTTCTAGTATTTTTCATTCATGGGCAGCATAATTAAAACACTGGCCACAGCATTTAGCAGAGATTTTAACATAATAAAAATATTCTTTCTGTGGTATTCAATACAATTTATTAAGATGTCCTAAATAGACACTTCCAAGGTTGCATATGAGTTCAAATCTCAATAACTTTCCTCTTGAAATATGCTTAGGTTTGGACAAACTTTGTTCTATCTCCACAAGTATTATTGAACATGATATATTTTATGTACCTGCTGAATATCAACTGTATATACTACATGCTATAGTGCTATTAATGATGCCTTCTTTGTACTAAACACTTATCATGTATCAGGAATGTTGGAAATGAAAGAGACCAGAGGTTTTTTTTTGTTTTTGTTTTGTTTTTCTCACCTCTGCATTTAAAGAAAGAGGAATTGAGCTGTGGAGATATCAAGGTAATTTACCTGAGGTTAGATGGTTAGTATTAGATCTTTGCTTTTAATTTAATGTTATTTTTATTGGTTCAGCTGGATTTGAATGACCTTTCATGTTTCTATTCTTACAAGACTGTTGATATTTAGAAGAAAATTTTCTATATGGTTTTTTATAGATCTCTCTCCTTTAGCTCAATTTTATATGAACATCTGCCCATTGAAATTATCTCAGAATAGATTACTCTGAAGGGCAGAGTGTCAAGAAGCAGAGAAAATGGTTTTGTTTTTAAACATTGAACATAATTTGTTCAATAATATATGTAGATATGTGTATACATCATGTGTGAGTACAAATAATACAATGTTTGGAAGCATAGAGATGACTTATTTTAAAATCCATATTGTCTTTCTTTTTTATACATAAATTATCTACTCTATATTCTACATTTAGGTCTTCTGATTTGTGTTCAGATATGTAAATTTATGTTAGAATCAAAGTACTAAGTAATTTATCAATACTTTTTTCTGGGTAAATTATATAGATATGCACATACACACAAACACACATTTACACACAAGCACATATGTAGATGAACCCAAAATTAAAATCTCTCTTTTCATATATGTGTGTATATATATATATATATATATATATATATATATATATATATATATATATATAATTGTTTATAATATACATAGACACATAGACATACACACAATAATCTATTTTATCCTTGTGATGTTACCTCTATCCACTTGGAAAATTATGGAACTATTTCTATAACTTGTATACCTAGACAAAAAAATTATTTGCCCCACATTTCTTTAAAAAATGTATTTTTAAATTCACATCTTAAAAGGTGTTTGTAGATGTCTTTGGGGACAGCATATCTGGTTGATTTGTATTTTAATTTTATTATATTGTCCACTGCTTACTTCATAAACCCTGTAATTAAAAATGTGTATATCAATCAAAATTTTAAATTAATAGTGTGACTCTTTTCATCTTAGAAAACACTATTAGGTTAATATTCTAAACATTTGAGGGGAATAATATTAAGTCATACCATAGTTTCTTTTTTAATATTTTTCAAAACATAACTGACTTCACAAACACCAACTATAACATGATTTAGACAACTGAGAAACAGGCAAGTGTATTTTAAAATGCTAAAATAAAACACATTTATACAAGTACAAAGCAAAACTGCTGATAAAAATGTTAAACTTTATGAAAAAAATCATTTGCAATTCACATCAAAATAATTTAACATTCTCTATCATTTTAATAGTATAAGCTGCAACAACAGAAAAAACAGATACGCGCACACAATTTTAAAACCAAATCAGTTGTAAGTGCAGAAAAAGTAGGTACAAGCACTTGTAGCCCACACAAATCTTTTAGGATTGGCACCATCTCTCTAAAACATCTATATTCTATATAGATTTCTAATTACAACACCACCAGCAGCTGCCATTGAATTCTAGAAATACACACAATATACATAGTATATTTGTTCACATTGGGAAGATCAGTGAAATTCAACCAACTATTTTATACATGCCTCATTTTTCAATAGACAATAGAGAATCTTCCAGGCCTCAAACTGTTTCAAAGCAAATTCTAATTTATCTTTACACATTCACTGATCTGTATATTTTTTCACAGTATAAAATTGTAAATGGTAACTATAGAGATTCTGACAGCTTGAGGGTTATTAATAAGCTGTTGCTAAATGTGAACTCATATAATACCTTTGAAGTCTCCAAAACATGTACATTTTGCTGGGAGACTAGTATAGGAAAAGTTTTTTTTTTCTTTTTTTCTTTTTTCTTCTTTTTTTTTTATTTGTTTGTTTTTATTTAAAAAAAATTGTTTAATTCCTGGTTTGGAAGTCACAGAACTGCAAAAAAGCCATTATACAATTCAGTTACAGTCAGAAATAACTCCTAGTCTTCCTGATCACTTGCTGGTAATATCAATAGTTTGGAAAAGACTATTACT
Organism: Marmota monax; assembly: GCF_021218885.2. NCBI lineage: Eukaryota > Metazoa > Chordata > Mammalia > Rodentia > Sciuridae > Marmota > Marmota monax. The sequence goes on along the minus strand of NW_026695236.1, from coordinate 2,050,470 downwards.
TTCAAGGATTAGCACATTTGGGGATTTGCTTTTTTCTCTTGCTTCAAATTTCTGATGATTTTCCTTTCCATACTCCCTTTCTGTTTTCCACTCCTAGCCTAAAAATAACTTTTCCCCCCAATCCAGATATGGTCTTCTCAGGCTGCCCCCACTCTTCTCCCACAGAAGACGAGGGGATTGCTTAATCCGTACAACTTGATCAACCCAGGTCTTCTCTTTTTCTTTCCAGGACCAGACTCTCTTGTAGTGTCACTTTGCTGATCCTTAGTATTTTCCTGTACTTTCCCTTTCCTTTTAGACATACAGATCCTTACTGAATTATCATTGGGCACCAGTAACAGATTGTTTCCAAGGAAATAAAAATAGGTACCCTGTATCTAGCCCTGGAGTACATGTCAGTTCTCTTTGTATTGTAGAGTTATTACTTGGAACCTGGTATTAGAATTGGCAAAGAGATAATTAGCATCATTCCAAAATAAAACATCTCAAGAATGTATCACTAATAATTTTATGTCCAATATACAATGTATTTAATGATGTGTCAAAGGTCATAGAAATATAGAGAAAAATACATCTTGTTCTCTATTTTTTTATTATTATAGTTGATAATGACGTGAAATAATCAGGTGAAAATTTATTTGCATTAAATTTTAATTTCTAATGAAGTTTCTCAAGGTGAACTTATAAACTTCTCATTTAAGGAAATGTTACTGACAAATAAAAACAAAGAATTTAGTCATGGAGAAAGTTTTTAAATTTTTTTTTTTTTTTTTTTTTTGGTCAGTAGAGTGAAACTTATTGTACTTGAGAATAAAATAGAAATCAATGTAAGGATTTAATGACACAAATTGTAAAGCTTAGAGAATAGAGCATATTTAGAAATATACCTAGGAAATCAAGACAGTAATCCCCAGATGAATGTCACCTTTCTGATGGGGATCCAGGAGTGTTAATATTTCCAAATATTTACATTAGTTTTTCAGGTGGAGGCAGACATTTTCTTTCAATGAAATTAGGAAAAATAGCTTCATGAATGAAATAGGATTTCATTTCTGTTTCAAGAGTCTCACTCATATTTGGGATCAGGGTGCTCTGATGATGTTATTTTCAAATCTGGCATAGGAGGTTTGATTACTGTTAAGAATATTTTAGAAAATTAACATTAGCTTTAAATGTTTTATATTGGGAGAACTGACTTCAAATTTCAAGTAAGAACATATCAGAAAAGGAAAATCCACAAGCAGTATATTCATTGTAACTTTTTAAAGAGGAGATGGTAAGTTATGCTGATGAATAGTCTTCAATTTCTCAATTTTTTTAAGTAGATGAGAGATTTAAAATAAGGATATTTAGCTAAAAGGAAAATTCTATTTATTTTTCTCTCTGCCAAAAATAGACTTCTGCCTCACAGCAAATCTTTTTCATAAGGCTATCTTTAGTATAAGGCTGGGTCAACTGAACTTTAAATTTATAGGACACCTCCTCCTTTTATTACTATCTTTATTTAGAAATCAAAAACATTTGGTACCTGAGGATAGCTGCAGTGGGATGAATAAAGAGATGACAGTGAATTCAGGTCTTGAGCTATGATTTCTACCTTATATGATCCTATCAAAGCACATATTTTTATTATAACTCTAAATCTCTTTTCTGCAGTATTTAAAAAGTGACAGTATGAAGTGCACAAAATCATATTAATACTTATTTTTAAAATGAAAATATTAATAGTTGCTTTGCCTTTTTTTCTTTTTTTTGGAATGGCTAAGAAAGACTTGTTAATATTCATTAAGGTTCCTCTGTTTCAGTATTCTGTATTGCTTTGAAAAATCTACGTTTGTCATAGTTCATAGCTGCCCTGTGTAAGCAGCCAGGAAAAGATAAAATCACTGCTCATTGGCATAGCAAAATCTTTGCTAAGCCTACTTGACACAGTTTAAAATTTTCAGTGTATTAATATTGTATTAATTTTTTCAACAATAGTCCCTCCAATAGTGACAACGTCTTCGTTAGGTCTACGGACCACTCTTCCAGTGGTGGGACTCAAAAAGAACAGAGGAGCTCTTGTGCATCAGGTTCTCAAAAGAAAGGAATGAAGAAGCCCAAATGCATATTTTAATATTTTAGCTGGCAACACTAACGGAACAGCATTCATAAGGAGTGGCTGTGTATCATGAAACAGATCGCCAGGCTGGAGCTCAAGAATTATTATTATTATAAAGAGAAATTCCAGCTACACAATGCACCCCAATGAGGGAATTACAAAATGGTATTCCAGAAAATATTATTATTATTTTTTTGCTACTCCAGTATTGATTGGCAACATGGTGAAATAGTCAAGAAATCTTCCACTGGTTTTTCTTGGTTAATGGAGGTGAATCTGAAATAACTAGGTGGAATTCCAGATGCAGGCTTTTGGAAGAGTATTTCACAACCAAATTGGAGAGGAAAGTCTCAGGTAGAAGCTCTAGGTGCATGAGCACAGCACTCACTATCCAGTTGTGTGTTATGCATGGGACATACTCACAACAACTCCCACCTCTAAGTACTGGGCCCAAGGTACTGCTTTCCAAGGTCTTTAAAGGAAGGAAAAAAATAAATAAATAAAAAAGTAACCAGAAAGGTTGACGTTTTGGTCCCAGATGTAAGAGTTTGTTAGAAAATGTACATTCATGTTTGGTGAATCAAAGACTCTTCTGGGAAAAGAATTAAAGTAAACAAATAAAACTTTTTACAGTTGCTTATTAACTACTCTTTCATCTTCCATTATGCTTTTTCACTGTCTCTGCTTTCCCTAGAGCAAAGCACTTGGTATGTAACTGTTTTAACAGACTCCTTGTCAGCCCTCAAAAATATAAGCAATGTTTCTTAAAAGCCCATGTTTTCTAAGGCCACTAGAAGAAAATCTGCCAAAAAATTTGTAGTTGGTGTCTTCGTCGGTTGTTGTGAAATAGCACTATAATCTCGTGTTTCCATCAAGGCTGAAATTGGCATCTTCTACCTCAGGTCCTAACCGGATGAGAACGCGTGTCAATGCGTCCCTCCGTGTGAACACGGAGATCTCTGCTCTGCATGCGGATCCCAGCATGGTTTCCAGTGACGTTCACAACGACGAGGAACTCTGAGTGTAATCTCTTATGATAAGAGTGTCATATTTGGGAGACGATGGTATACAGAGGGCCGATTCGGACACTGGCGAGTTGGGGGTCGTACTCCCCGAGTCCACTGAGTCTCTGAAAGGGGACGGCGGGGTGAGAGCCACCAGCTCCTCCAGGTCTGGCTTGCCGGCCGCCGCCTCGGGACCGGCCGCTGGGGTCTCCGGAGTAGCGCCCCCTACCTGTGAGGCTCCGGCTGCGGCCTGTGTGCCACCAGTGACCTCTATAGCTGGCAGAGGCTGGATTTCGGCGAACGTGGTCATGGTCGTGGGCAGTTGGATCTCTTTGGGGATCAGGTAGGACGAGCAGAGAGGAGCGCCCACTCCGGGGCCAGGAGCAGCTGTGGACAGCATCATGGAATTGAGCTCACTGATATTGGCGGTGAAGCGAGTCACCACGCTGCTGATCTGCTCCATGAGCGAGCCCTGCGAGGAGCTGCTGCGCGCTGCGGGCTCCGAATGCAGCGAGGGCACGTCGTCTTCCGTGCGGCTGGCCGAGCCCGCGCGGTGGCTCAGCGTGCTGATGGGCGACGGCGAGCGTGGCCGCGCTGGCGCAGGAAACTGCTCTTCCGCCTCCGCCACGTCGTACAGCGCCTTGGCACCCGCGTCTGGGGGCTCAGCCCCTGCTGGGCTAGCGCTAGCACAGCTCGCGCCACCCACGCCCCCAGACGCCCCTGGGCCCGCGCTGCCCGCGCCGGTGCCCAGCCCGCGGCTTTCCGTGCTCTTGGGGAAGGGCTTGATGACGGCCGTTTGGTTGGGGTTCTCTTTCTTGTTGATGTGGACCGACAGCCGCTGCCATAGGTGCTGTCCCCTACTCTTCTCGTTCTGGGCCCACGTGACAGATTTTCCATTAGAGCTGTTGAGAGAAAGAGAAGAGAGATGACTCAGCGAGGTCTGAAGGGGTCTTCCAGGTGGCTTCCCCAATGGTGGGTGATTGTGGGGACTGAGAAGGAAGGGCTTTTCATATTCTTTCAAGAAATCACACATCAAAAGGACATCATGGAAAGAGGCCTTTAGAAGTGTCCTTGGTTTTCTTCTGGGTTAAAGGCTGCTTTATTTTATCCGTATAAATATCCGTATTTTATCTGCTTTATTTTAGCTGTATCACTACCATGAACATGTGTCAGATGGGATAGAAAACTACAGGAGCATTTTTCAGGATTCTCTGCCCACCCTTGAGTACAATAGTTGTTTATGCTGCAAATCCAGAAACCAGGGTTTGTAGTATTGTAGTTGTGTTCAGGAGTGCCTGGTACAGGGTAAAGTTTTCCTAGAGTTAGATGGAGGGAACATTATAACTACAATCTAAACTCACAGTCTCAAGAGGGGAGAAGGGTAGTGAGAGAATCAGGGTTTACCAGGAAGTAGTATGGTTCAAATTCAAATTTTATAATGCAGTTTTATATTTATAACTAGGTATTTCTATCTGAACTTCAGAATTTGAACTTGGTTTTATTTAGGTTGGCTTATTTGCTGGAAAATAATTAATTAGAAATTCTCTACTTCACATAAATTCTCACATTCTTTTTAAGCTTAAAACTTGAATTCCACGTGTAAGAGTGAAATGCATCCCTATGGCACCTAAGATAGAGATCTCCAGTTTTGACCTTGATGAGTGTCATCTGACAAGGTCTTTCTCCCTCTATTCTTTCCCAAATAGTCCTTTTTGTTCTCCAACCTTGGCTCTGAAAGTTACTCTGATGAAGGTGTAGTTGGTTCCCATTCTCAAAGTCTGCACCCGTACCACCCCAACCTGACAGAACGACCTCAAAAACTGTTCTTCATCAGGAATATCATGTCCCTGACCTGCAGGGACATCACATGGAAAAAACTTGATGTGAATCCATGTCATGAATTACATGCAAGATTTCTGTGACTAGGGGATCTGTTATCTTTAATGCAGACATCTATATTTTAGGAGTTGTGACCAAGAGATAGCCTGGGGCAGTTTGAGAAGAACGGTGAAAAAATGTAGTTTTATTGTATTAATTATACATAAGACTCACCTAGGGTGTTTGTCAAAATTGCCAGGTTAGTCATTACCCCCCCCCCCATTCTGATTGTCTGAATTGGGTTTTAAGCATCTATGCTTTTTATCAGAACTCTCTTCTGTGTCCCCTTCCCGAAGGTGACTGATGCTGGTGTTTCACTGAGGAACTCTGACAGAAAGCTATCCTTTGTTCTGGGCTCTCATCTCTCCATTGTCAAGCAGGGGTCTAAACCCTGTTTGGAGCCCACTTGCTTTAAGGTTGTCTGATTGCACCCGCCAGATCCACTCTGCCTGAGACACTTGCTCCTTTGGAAACAGACCACTGTCTCTATAGCCCTTTTAACAACATTCTTCTTGACTTTCCTATACTGCTTGCTTCTTCATCTGTCCCTTTTTACTTTGTGGTATTCCTTTTTCTACTACTTCCTGTGAAATCTCATTTCATTTAATCTGCTCTATATATTACAACCTAATGTCCTTCAGAATTCTGGAATGTGAGATATTTCTCACCACCCCCACCCACTTTTCTGGAAAGGATGAATGAAATCATTTCCAGATTTGGAGGTTGCTATGCATCTATAGTAGCCGAAAGGATACTGCCAAATGCTTGACTTTCCATTCTAACACTGTCTCAGGATTTGTTTTTTTCCATTTTGTATTAACCTGACCTGCTACCTTTTAAGTTTTCAGTGCATTACTTTTCTTTTTCCCAGGTGACCACTAACTTCTGCATCATGGCACAGAAGAAATGGGCCAGGTTATTCATGGGATTTGATTGAGAGGATGGTTGCCAACTACTCCCTTTCTCTGCTACCTGCAGGTAAGAAACAGCCATTTTGGGAAGAGCAATTAGTCTTTCAGGTCACTGAGGCCTCTTTTAATACAAAGCATAGACTAGAAACCAGAAGCATAACTGGATTTATTCAAGCAAGCTTTACCCTAGAGATGCTTTTGCTTTCAGCAGAGCAGTTTTGTAACATTTACTTTTAAAAGTCTTTCTCTTTCATTCTCTCTTGAATGCTTTTAGATTACTATGATGGAACATAACTTTGGATGTTAACAGTGACAGTCTTTGGACTCACACATAGTCATGCCTCAAACTATGACAGCATACCGAAAAACTTTTTGGTGAATATGTGAAAAGAGAACCATCCTAACTAACAAGTTTTGAATAAAATAGTTACATCTAATTTTCTGATTGTGCCTTTGCACACAGTGCCCATGGCCTTGAGGGAGAAAGAGCACAAGAGCATCTGAATAGACATAGAAGACATCAGAGAAATGGAGTCCAAATCAGAGCACTTCATTTCATTCTGTAGAACATTACAGATTTTTTTTCCCCAAAGCAAACAAGAATTCATAAGAAAAAGAAAAAACTACTCATGATGTTACTTAGCTCTTTATTAGTGAAATGTAGGTTTTATGAAGTCAGTTCTTATTCAATGACAACAAAATCTTACCAAGACTTTTATAGATGAATAGGATTTTTCAGCTAACAGGGCCATGTGTGGTGCTGTGGAAAGTGTAATGGACAAGAGATACTGGATTCTAATTCTGGATCTGCCATCCTGGATGCTTGAGGAAGAATAATTTCTAAGTTTCAGCAAGAAGCAGACAATGATTCAATTGGCAAAAGTTATTTTGAGGATTCAGTGAAACAACTCAGGTATATAGTAAGGAGAATGTGTCTAAGAATGTTCAGTTTTTGTGTTCAATGTGAATACAACATGTCAGTAAATAAAAGCAATATACTCAATGCCATTTTGAGCCCCAGTAAAAGAGAAAGAATTAAGGAAAAAATAAAATACATGGTAAAGCTATAAAATCTTTCAAGTTGTTTCTCCTTACTTAACCAATTTTAACAAATATTTGAATCCCTAGTCTTTCATCCTCTTTTTCTTACCCTCAGCTGTGTTTCTGATTGGTCCCATCTGTTCCCACTAAATTCCATGTTATTCTCTTCTTGAAATGCTTTTTCATTGTGCTCCCTTCTCTCTTCTACTTTCTTTTTTGCTTAGACACAGTATATTTATTTACTTTCACATTTCACTTTAATTTTCTTGAAGAAAGCTCTCCTTAACTGAGACCCTGATTAGGCTGACTTCCATTTCTGTAGCCATTTAGGCATTTGATAACTCTGGGTCATATGTGTGTCGCATCTGCCAGATGGGCATCACAAAGGCACAGGTTTGTTATGTCCATAAAACCCAGTGTGTGTGTTGCCTAGCACACTGCACACACTCAAAACTATATTGGGGCCAATAATTGAATGGATAAATGCATTTCATTTTTAAAATTTCATATTTTTTCTGTTAGAAATGAAGTTTCAAAGATGATTTAATATTAATTTTGTCTTATGGATTTATTTACTTTGTATATCACTTCCTTTAAATCAGTAGTACTCAGTGTATCTAGATAAAAGATATTTCATCAATTAAATATGGTCTTGATATCTACAATGAAAATCATGAATACTTTTTTCATTCATCGCTATGTGTGTGTGTGTGTGTGTGTGTGTGTGTGAGTGTGAGTGCACGCGTGCACGCGAGTGAAATTTCTCAGTGATGAAGCTTAATGAAGCAATATGGATAGTAGAAGGGAAATAGAACCTAAATGGTGGGTCTAAGAGCTGACCCTGATTAATGCTGGGCAAATCATTTAGCACTTTTGAGATTCCTTATGGCTAAAAAAGGAAGAAATGAATATCCATTGCCCAACTCACATGATTTTTTGGAGGATCTAATAGATACATACATAAGAGTGTTCTCAATAAAGTATAGCAGTTCTGGAAGCTCAAGAAATTATTCATTATTGTGAAATCTTCCACTCAATGGAGATGAGATATTGAGTTTATTATTTAGGCTGAGGATTTTTTTTTTTCAGCAGCAGGATTACATGTTTATTTTAGTGGCTTGAGGAAAACAAAAGAAAGGAAACTTTTCTTTACCTCTCCATAGATTTTACCTTTCTCCACTGCATATATTGGTTGTTAGAAAATCAGTGGAGGAAAGAGGAGTGGAAGAGAGAGAGACAAGACAAAATGTTTTGCTACATATAGGAAGAAACCCCAAAATGCTTCCACTATTTTCCAGGTACCATTAATCCTTTCTCAGACATAATAATACTGTACAATGTGATGTCTTCTCTTTTGTGATAATTTGCTCCTTACTTTTGAATAAAAAATAAGCAGCATATCAATAATGTTGAGTGTTTATCGACTTTTTTGTTTTCTTGGTTTTTTTGTTTGTTTGTTTACATTTCAGGTCTGCAAAAATGACAACTTCTACCTTGAGAAGTTTCCACTTCTTCTTTCCTTCAGTATAGGCACTTAAATAATTTATTAATTTCCAGCAGGCTCTAAATGTCAGCTTAATGGTTTCTCTACTTATCGCCCAAATTGAAGAAATTAGAGCATTTTGCCACAACATGACATCATTAGAGGCAAACATTAATAGAGAGAGAAGTTGACCGTCAAAAACTTTGTGGAATTTATAATTTTTTTATTCAAATGATTATTGAATAAACTGTGTAGTGTTTAGTCCTCAGAACATGTTTAGGGTTGTATGAACAGTACATAAGCAATTAAAATTCTTCTATGTTACTGAATTTTATAAAAAGATAAAGCTAAACAACACTTTTATTTTTTGTTGCATGGTCTAAGTTATGAAGTTCCTTCATAACTTAAATAGTTGCAGGGCATCAGAAAACTCTGAGTAATCAAACATGCCCTCCAAAAGTTAACAAGTATTTTTTATTAAAAATGGTCTTCATTACTGAGCCTCTCTTGTTTGGGTATTTTGATTTGAAGGGTAGCCAGGAGGGAGATGTATGATTATGAGCTTTCTAAGATTAAAATATTTGAAAAATAAAAAACTTGAAATGTTGTTAGAACATAGCAACTGCTGCCTGCAGAATGACATCAGAAAATATTAAGTGAATGAAAGAATTTCATAATTTAAGAATATTATAAACTGAAAATTTTCAGTGGTGATTCCATTTTTTTGGTTAGTTTTCTTAGAGTTTTGTATCCATATATTTTACTTTATAATTTGACTTGAATTACAAAGTATGGTGATACAATTTTTAAAGAACACTAAAGAATTTGATAGTGTTTATTTTCAGACATTTTAAAGTAGGTGAACAAATTTCTTTCTAACCTTTGCCCAAAACCTGACATCTAGGGGCTGGGGTTGTGTGGCTCAATGGTAGAGCGCTTGCCTAGCACGTGAGGCAATGGGTTTGAACTTCAGCATCACATAAAAATAAATAAAACCTGACATCTTGATTTTGAAAATTACACTGAGAAACACACTATAACATGTAAGAAAGTAGCAGAATTATCTATATAAATTTCCTCAGTTACACTATATAAAGAGCTATCTGTTGACAGAAACAAGTTAAATGGCCATGGCGATGTATGCATTAGAAATGTTTGCATAGAGAAAAACACTTAGGTGAAAGGAAATGAAACCAAGGACTAATTACCTAATACAGATAGAAGAATCCAAGCAATCCACCTTGTGTTTACACAGTGCTTTATAAAGTATGTTTGGGAATGCTCTGATTGTAAAAGATAGGTAGGAACAACATCTTTATCAACCTTTTCAAGGATGAGAAAACCAAAGCTCAGTGAGATTGGGTGATTTGCCCGAAACAGTTACAGAGTTAACAAATGGCAAAGTGAGACTAATGCCATCTCCTGATTTATAATTACAATTTACACTGTCCATACTTTCTTTTTGAAGTTAGACCTCCTTAATCCACAGAAGAAAACCTCAGATGATATCTGGAGATGATATGTGTTTAAACTAGGTAAGCCAGTCATTTTATTTATAGTCTCTCTTGCCCAATGTTTCTGGACTTCTTAATCATACGCTTACTCATATGCTTAAGAAAGCACTCTACATCTTTTTGTGGCCATTAAATCAAATAGCACAAGTTCATTAGGTAACAGTGTTTGTCAGAGATAATGATTGGATGTCTCAATGATGGAGGCACTTGAAGCCTACAACCATATAAATTAATATTATTTGACAGTTCTCAGCCTTTTTTTCTCTTTCATGCTGTAATGCAATAAAAAACACTTTTCCCATGGATGTTCTAATTCTCTCATTTTGTCTCTGACTCATTTTAGAATTCCAATAATATGTTTTTTGGATAACTTTATATCTGTACTATTTTGAAAAGTTTGTCATTTAAACTAATAACAACAAATAATATGTTTTAACTTTGCAAACGATTTTTATTCATGAATGCTTTTTAATACTGTGAATGAAAATTACTGATGTATGAGACAGCTCTCAAGGAGGGTAAGATGGAGTTAAAGAGAGAAGACAGGTGCAGAAGGCTAACATTATTAGGTGTTCACAGTATTTTGACGGAGAGGTTGTTTATCCTTATGACATTGAAAGGAGGAAGCAGATGGACAGGTGGAAGAATGCTAAAAACAGGGAAACTGAAGTATGGCAGTGAAGCATGCAAACAAGGAATCAGTTCATTGGGCTCTAACGGGACATATCAGGAGGGAGTCAAAATTTCATAAGAGGGGAAAACCATTTCTAGCAGGAGTGGTCAGAGAAAGGTACCTTCCAATAGGGGACAGCATGCATCCAGGCTTTGAATAATTGATAGACGATGGTGATGTACAAAGAGAGTGATAGACATTGCCCTCCATGAAAGATAGCAGTGACAGTGACAAAAATCCACAAGGAATGTTCAAGAGAGAAAATCCACTAGGTTCAAAAAGATAACCATGGGCCCAGTTTGACTATCGGGATATAGTAGATGCTAAAGTATTGGAAGGTACAGGTTAGACTATATTGTCTTCTATAAAAATTCTTGCTATTACACTACCCCCAATCTATAAAGATCTACTTCCCCCTTCTCTCTTTCTCTATTTGAATAATCCCTTAATAATAACTCTGTGTTTCTCCTCAGTGTCTGGAATGCATACATGGTTGAATATATTAGACCACAAAAGCAGGCTGATTATTAGATATGAATAAAACCTACATTCTTGATAAATAAATGAAGAAATAACCATGTCTTCTTTTTGTTATTCCTAAGCCATTGAAATTCTGTTATTTAATGTTTATATTTTTGATCATTAGCTCAGCAGACAATTAGGATGCAGGCACAATGCCATCATCTTTGTAAACATTCAACCAGCTTCATCCATGGATGCTATTTCCCATCTAACTCTAGTCCTGATCCTCCTTCAGGAAAATGTTAAGACCAAATTTATATATTTTTTAAGTTAATTAGTTCTTTAGAGATTGAGGAATAGGGAAAATTGTCTTAGGCAAAATAGTGCAATCTGGGGAAGATTAAAGAGGTTGTTCTGATAATATAGGGATACAATGTTAAGATGCTAATGAGTGTGCCAAAAATGAGGATGGAAAGAATGAACCAATAGGAAAACTACTGTGAAAGAAAAGACATTTGTTTTTGACCATTGGGTTTTTATTGTTGATATTAGAGGAATCCAGAGAAACTTGCCACTGGGGAAAGAAGTTTCAAGGAAATTTCCAAATAAAGTGGGGCTTAATGAGGTCTATATACTGGGGATGTTAAAATAATATAGAATAACAAAATTCATTTAATTTATTATACATTGAAAATATGACAAAGTCATTAATTCTGTATGCCAAATCCCATGAAGCCCTTCCCTCAGCCCTATGAGATGGATTTTCATCTTTCTCTTAGTAGCAGTGGCTGCACACTTTTAAAATTGCCCCAGAAAATATTTCTTACCAGACCTTTAATCCCCAATAAAATGGTTGTGCAAGGAGGATAACTCACCCCTGTGGTAACTAATTTTTGGTTTAATAGCAACAGAAAGCCTTTTGGAAATGTTACATGTCCATCCTGGGTGGGTTATTAAAGTGCCTAATGGCACGAGTACAGGACTACCTCCTCCAAGAGTGCTCATAAAGAGAACTCATTTTAACAAAGAAGAATGTGACACAGGAGCAGGTATTAAGCTTGGGCATTTTGTTGAGTCATTGCAGCATTTTCTTTCCTAAATTAAGCGCTTTCCTTTAATTCATAATTCAGTTATCTCAACTCAAAGCTTAAAACTAAGCTACCTCTTATCCTAAATTTTGAGTTCTAGTCTTTAGTATAAGTGTTCCAATTAAGACTAGAAGGAGTTTTAGTTTATTTGTGTTTTTCCCAAAACAGAAATGATCGTTTTCCAGTCATCATTATAAAGTCTCAGATTACAATTTAGTGAGAGAGAACAAGATACATATGTTTTATATCTGTGGGCCTGTGCAGCCAGGAAAACTATGTGGAGGAATTCAGCTCCATTTAAACCTTGCATAAAAGATGGAAATGAATTGGTGGCAAAGAAGGGTCCCAAAAGAATAATAGCTCCCATTTGAATAAAACTTTGTTGCTCATAAGGTGTTTTCACCTATATTATCATATTTGACATTCACAACAGCTTTCTGATATGGCACTTTTCAAATTGAATTAGGTATTTAAAAATCAACTCTGCACCATATCTGGAACACCCTAAAGATGTCAGCTTTGAGTATCTTCTGTACTCAGTGTGGGGCCAGGTGCAGAGCAGTTGGGCAGGGAGTTTCAGTGAATGAAGTTAATTCTACCATCTTGAATGTTTGGTATAGACAGGCATTAACTGATAGGTCATAGACAAATGTGAGTGGTGGGAACATGAAGTTAAGGGAATAATTCTACAGCAAAGGCCCACTGTGCTTACCCTCACGTTTTCACTTTTAAAAAGTAATTTACCTGCAGCACTGCCTGGCTTAAGTCCACAGGATAAGTTACATTGCTCTGCAAACAACTTATTATCTGTAGGAGAACTGAAGATCTGAAATGCCGATGAGAACAAAAGTTACCCTGAAGGGGGGGGACTTTTGTGACACAGATAAGAGATCCCAGAACTCAGGGAAATGAGGATAATTGCCCCTTACTACAAAATCCCTAAGAACAGGTACGAATTAGAGCCAGTCAGCATGAGTCAAAGTGATTTAGAGTTGTGATGGCAGTGGGGATTTGAAAGTCTGATGTTATCCTGTTGTTGGTCAAAAGTCAAGAGATGGACCTGGGGAACTCAGGAAACTCCCCAGGGACTCTCAATAAAACTGAATGGCAGGAGAGCCACACTATTCCTCTCTTTAAGAAAACCTACTCTCTTCCTTGAGCGTGTCCTCTTTCTCCCTTTCCTATCCCTTCTAATCAATTCATGCCCGTTATTCTGAACAACATGTCTGAAATCTTTCCAGTGTGATAGCAAGAATCAGAGGTTGGTGGGGTTCATTACTACCTCAGTATCATGGAAGCCACAGCCCTATAAAACTAACCTGCATTTTAGATGTGAAAACTTAGGTTATGGAACTAAACCAAGTTACCCAAGTCAAAATAAATGACAGAGCAGTGCTCCAAAATGAATCCAAGGAATATGAAGTACAACAGTAAAAAAAGGTTAGGTATAGAAAGCCTATTTAATCTCTCCTTGAATTTCCAGTATAAGACACTCTGACTTAGGCATAAGTAATGAATAAATGTTTTAAAAATAAATAAACTTGAGTTGAATCAGTTCAAAATGACTCATGACACATGGAATTAGATGAAATGATCAATTTAAATTTTTAGAGCACTCAGTTTTGTTCAATAACTTTTGCCTATATTTTAGATTACCCACCTAATATGAATACAACAATGAGAATAAGTGGACCCAACTGCAAGATATTATCTATATCTTGAGGTGAGACTAAAAGTAGAAAGCATCCTTCAAAATTCACACATTCTTATCTTAATGCAGACAAGTTTGAACTTGCTGATTATGTGGCAGGCTGCTCCCTTTTTGGCTTGGCACTTGTTATATCAGAAATTATTTTGATTTTCTTCTTCCTCTTCACAGGAAATCAGAAGCTATAATCTATTGTGTCAAATAAAGTATATTTGCTTTTTTTTTAAAACAGGAAATCATAAGATATAAATCTGTTGTTTCAAATAAAGCAAATACAAATATACAAATAGTCATATATATATATATATATATATATATATAACTACTGAGTTATTTACAAAAACTGTGTGTGTGTACGCACATGTGTTTGTGTGTGTGAAATATTTGCCAAATACATATTTGACAGTGGAGGGAAGCAGCCTCAAGAAGGTTTTGACCAGCCCTTCTGTTTCTCAATTTAAAGGGTGTTAGGCAAGAAGATGCTTGAACAGAGATTGAGACAGAGGGTCATGTGCTTTTCATAGGCTGAAGAGTTGATTGCCAAATTTAATAACACATGAATGCAATATACTCTCAGTAATTAGTGATTCTTTTAGAAAAATAAGCAAAGGGAATTAGGGACTTGGTTTATGTTTGTGACACTTGGTAAAGTCAATGATTTCTATTGCAATCACCAAACTTCAGCTAGACTGAGATTTTGCCATCTTGTGAAAGATTTCTTTGGGAAATTGCTGTAAGATTTCAAGGATTTATTATAAGATGTATAAAAAAAGAAGGACAACAGATGACTTGAATACATGGCTACAAGATCAATTAGGTTAAACAAAATTAATTTCTCAAGACTTATTATGTAAGCATTCACTGAGAGTCTCTTAAGGGCAGATAGCATGTGGTGTGGGCTCTGCCATTGTCATCCCTACTGGCTTCCCTGCTTCCCACCCACCCTGCACCTGGTCTAGTGTTCCTTAGAATAGTTTGTGAAATTTTCTTCTTGGAATTCTTGAAATGTGATCTTGTAACTGTGTGTCATGTTACTTCTCCTTTTCTCTCCTCTCCAAATCTAGCCTATATTATCCAGATCACAGATTGAACATCTTAATGTAACCATTTCTCCTACAGCCTCTATTAGACTTTTTTTTTTCTTTATTAAGAAAGTAAGTACCTTTAGGATGGAGATTATTGTGTCCTTCTCTGAATATACCATGGTCCTTAAAACAGTGCCGCCTACCTACAGAAAGGTTCTTCTTCTTTTATTGACTGGTTGATTGACTGAAAGAATAGACCCAGAGCAGTTTTGAATTTAGAAAACATAAGTGAACAAGATTAATTTTTTTTTGCCTGAAAAATCTCAAGGTTAGTGAGAAGATACAGGCAACTATACAGTAGGAGACAAAAATACAAAATTCTTCATAATTATGAAACTGGACAGAGATAAGATACAGTATAAGACTTCTAGGAAGGTTTTACTAGTACTAGCCAACTTGACTCTGGGACAGTTACACCACACCTGAATTCACAGAGTCCTGTTTGTTCCACATTTTCATCATAGTAAACTTAAGGCCCATGAGATACAGAGCAACACTCCAGGTGTTCTGTGATTACTTGAGGTTCACTTTGTCTTTCCCTGGAACTGGGTGTTCTGGAAAGGCAATTAGCAAAGGTGTGGGGATGTATAAGAAAGAAAGAATTGTCGCATAATACTAAAAGTATCTATAAACATCTCATATGCATACACTTATCCTTGTTCCATCTCTTCAATTCCAGAGTAAGTAAATTAGGATTAACTTCTGCAACTCTGTAATACACTTTTTTTCATAAAAGTTGTCTCCTTGACATATATTCTTTTAATCTTTAATTTAAACTTATTTCTCTTGTTTAAATGTCATTGTGTGTATATATGTGAACAAATGCATGTGTATTATATGAATAAATATGAAGCTAGAAAAAATAAAAATGCAAAGGCTTTGTGAATTTTGGTCTGTTTGTATGTCTCCAGGCCTTCTCTCTTCTTTAAGGGGGAAGTTGATTTAGAGTACTGAAGGACTTCTCTTCATTTCTCTCTCTCTCTCTCTCTCTCTCTCTCTCTCTCTCTCTCTGTGTGTGTGTGTGTGGTATGTGTATGTGGTTTTATTGATTGCTAAGGACATGAGAAATTAGAAAGAAAGGATCATTTGTTCCCAATTAGCTTTGCTTATTCGTGGGATTGAAGTCATTACTTCAACAAAGTGTTTTTTATTATAGCACACACCATTCCCTTCTTTCCTACCAGGATATGTCAATGTAATAAGTCTTGCCTTTACCTTGACTATATCCCCAAAATGTGAGGAAACAAAAGTTAAATGATGTCTTGCTATTAGAGAAGAAATTGGACCATTTCTGGAGTAGATATATTGAATTGGCTACCTTTGTAGATCTGAACCTGAGTCAAAGAAGCTTGGTCTGTTTGATCTGGGGTTCCTTTCACTTTGTATAAAACTCTCTCTGTACCCCTACCCCCATTCTCAGTTAAGACAACCTTGAGCAAATCCAGTCTCTGGAAGTTCAGATGTGAGCATTCTAAGCATTAACTAAACACTCCTAAGAACATTGCATGGTATAATCAAGACCTAGTGCTTGCCACAAACAGCCCATGTTGTTGCCCAGATAAATGATTGTTTTGAAATATCAGTTTATTGCTCTGACTAAATTGAAATGATCTAGGAAACTTGTTGAGGACAGATGCCTGGATTATATCACTCATGATTTTTTCCTAGTATCTTTGATTGGCAGCTAGTTGTGTTAGGTTCAGAAACTCTAGTTTTAATCTTCAAATCAGAAGTTACTCTGCACAGAGCGCTGGAGCTCTCACTTGATGCATTCTCTTTCACTTTGTCCACCTTACATCAATGCTGTTTGCCTGATTTTTCTGTCACTTTGTCATACTTAAATTAACAGGAGTCTTGCTCAGTTAGTCCCACAAACTGGTCCATTGAGGCCCATCTTCCAGATATTTTGACATCCTAAGACAGCTGTATAAAAGGACTGCTGCAGAAGGCCAATAGTATACCAATCATACACACATATGTGCTTGCAAGGGTACACACTCTCTCAGTGCTTTGTCTCTGGAAGCCATGAACAAAGTTGGCTAAACTTAGCCAGGGCTGTGATGAAGGATCATTCAAGTTATGTATGTTGCACTTCTCTGAGAACCATTTTCACAAGACTGTCTTGTGAATAGTTCCACAGCAGCTGTGCAATGCAGAGTTTCTTGGAAAAAGTGAGTCATTATTTTGAAAAAAGGAAGGAGCCCACCACTGAGGAAGCAAACACATGTTTGGGGGTAAAATTTGAACAGGATTCAAATATTTTCTTGTTATGCGGCTTGATGCTCTCAGCACATGCAAACAGCACATGTACACACTCTCTCCTGGCCTTCCTCTTTTCTCTAATCCAGGTTGATTTGCAACATTTTCCCTCCATACCTCTGTACCACAGCTGGATTGGGAAATACCACAATAAATTAGAAGTGGAGGCTTGATTTCTGGTGAGTGACTTCTCAATTTAAGTCTCTTTTAGCATTCTGGAACTGTTTGTTTAATGACAACCTTGATGGCCTTTGTCTTGAGAGCCCTTTCCTTGAAACCCAGTCCCATGCAAAAAAAAGCACGTTCACTTCATGCAACACAGCTCAGTTGATGCTTACAGTTCCAAATACCCCAGTTCACTGGGTACAACACAGTTGGAAATGCCTGGTATGAAGGAACATGCACAGCGCAGCGACAGGGAGTGTTTACCACCAACACAAGGAAGTCAAGGAGCAGCAAAGCTACAGTAGTTAGAGGAGGATTAGCTTTCCTGATTTCATTTCAAGAAAACTCTCTTGCCCCTACAGTCCACTGGTTTGGCATGGTATTTGCCCTTGGCTCTGAGATGTTGTTATATTTAACATAGATTAATTTCCAGGCTTGTTTAGGATCAGGGGCTGGCATGGTCCTTTAATTGCAGTCCTTCCCTCAAAACCAGTTCTAAACTTTTGCATTTGTTTTCTTAAGTTTTCTTTATAGTCCTGGAATGTAAATTTCCTCCAATTTCTTCCACTTTGCAAACTCCAGAACCATTTGATCAATAAGTTAAAACCCAAGAGAAAACTGACTGTTAGCTAAGGCTTCAGACATGCAAAGCGCACAACCCTGAGAAACAGCAGCACCTGGGACAAGAGGCTCCCATTCCTTTACATTAGGATGGCCTGGGTTTTGCCAATCAAACAACACAGAAACCCAATGGCGGCCCAGTTTGGACACACGTTATGGGATGTTCAGCAAGACACAGTCCAGGGAGCCACTTGTTCCTCTAGCTTGCATACATTTATTTCACACCACCTCAGGCCACTCACAATTTTGCTTACCTGCTCATTGTTGCTCTCCCACCATTCCCCATACTCCCTTTGGGGGTGAAACACTCTATTTCCGACTTGTGCTGGGCCAGTCTCCTGTCTTTGTACCTGGTGAGCATGAACAAGGACAGGAGCAAACAGAAAGACGTGATTGTGTGCTTAAACACTAGGCTGAGGAAGAGCCATGACCACAAAGAGGGGCACCCCATGCCAAAACAGGGAATCCTGCTTCTCAGTGCAATGGCTGAACTGCAATCCTTATTATGTTATTATGAAGGGAGATGGAAAACATTGGAGATGAATTTGTTACTTCTTGGTTAAACCATATGTAATCCACCCTTTAGCATTGCATATTAATCAGTGAATTCATCACATCTAATAGTCAATGGTGAAAGGAATGCAGTTCCTAGCATCTGAAAAAAGATGAGTACCAATCAATAAATCAGAATTTATTTATTGCATACATGTATCAGCCACTGTACTAGAACTTTACTTAAATTTAATCTGATGAATAGCTCTATGGCAGAGTCTCTATTATTTTCATTTCCATGTTACTAGTGAAGAAACCTAAAATTATAAAAATTAAGTAAACTGATCAAGACAGTTAAATAGTTGGGGTGGGTTTTGAAAAAAGAGAGTAAAAGTTTAGAACCCACACTTTAGCCATTATAATGTGCTGATTCTATTGTCATGTTTTTTTTTTAATTAAATCTTGTCACTAGCCCACCTTCACAGAGTGATACTATATCTGAATATTTATTAGACACTGGCAAACCAAAAGAAAGAAGTTATGTTCCTTTTGTAAGAGAGTCTCCCATAATCATTAAACTGAAGTTTGAGAGTCAGTGTTGAATTGAGTATGTCTTGGAATATGGTTCAAAAGGCCTTGGTATCAGAATTGACACTTCACCTCTCCTGGAGCATATTAGGTATTTCATGTAAATTAGTAATGAGATTCTCAACATCTGTCTGCTACAAGGTACCTCAAGATGAATCCTTATACTTCCATGAGTATTTTGAGATAAAATACTCTCTTTACTTTTCATGTTTAATCTGTGGAGTAGGTTAAGAAGCTTTGCTATTTCCGTTTGCCAAATAAGGAACTTACTTAACTGACTTCACCAAAGTTACAAAACTGCTTGTAGAGTTTTCAGGGACCTAAGACCTGATGTTTTCTCTTATAAAACTGGACCCTGATATGATTCTACTTCTTCCATGTTCTTAGTATTTGACAGGCAATGATAAAATGAGTTACTGTCATAAGATTTGCTAACACCAATACATTCACATTCTTTTTAGTTTCTTTTCCTGCTGTCTCAAAAGTTATATAAAACAAAATATGATAAAATCAAGATAATTATGAATCCTAAAATGTTAAAATACTTGCTAAAATAGACAATGTTGTCCTTCTTTCACTTATTCATTATCCCATTTAAATAAAGATGGTTCATTACATTAGGGCCAATGAACATAATGGGTTAGTTGTACAGTGGACATTAGTTGAGCATCTAATAAATTCTAGGCAATGGACTTTGTACTTCAGCTATAGAGATACATAATCTGTAGGTCCTTCCTTGTAGAGCTCATAGAATATTGGGAGAAAGCAAAAAAAAAAAAAAAAGGCATGTGCCCAAGTGACTTTAGATATAGGTCATAAAGAAGAGAGGAAAAGAACATTTAAGTCTTTGTTAAAGAAGCTAAAGCATCAGACAAAGCCAGACTGGGAAGTCTTTATTTTACCAAAGAAAAATTCCTCAGAAGAGAATCCTTCTGAAGTATCCATCATTGAATGACACTCCACAGGTCAATGCAAAATATTTTGTGCTTGTTTGTGAACTGAATTGCATAACCAAAATACTGCTGTGCAGCTTAAATTAAAATAGTATTAATAGAATAATAAATTATTGATGATTATTCAGTTGCTTACAAAAGGATCCTTGACATATTTTTAAAGGTCTTCTGTTAGACTGATTGCCAATTCATCATTTAAATCCTTCATAAAACTGACTTAAAATAGCTATATTTTTCATGTTCATAAGCTTTTATCCCCAACCCTCTTTTGCATGCCCCTCTAAACACTGCCTAATAACCTCCATTTATTAAAAATAAAACAAACCTCTTTTGGTAAGAGCTTTTACACACACAAACACACAAAACAAAAACAAAAGAAACAACAATAAAATTCATTCCAATAATGCAAGAGATGCCTTAGAATTTTTGTAGTTTTCAGGTAGTTTTTGTATTTAGCATGGAGTAAAAATGGCATTAATACAGATTGGGAAGCTCATCTTTGCTTTTGGAGGTGACCCTTCTTAACTACCTGTAACTGTAATTACAGCTTTATTATGTTTACTACATGCTAAAATAGACAATGTTGTCCTTCTTTCACTTATTCATTATCCCATTCACCAATAATGTGTTGCTCAAAGTAACTAATAATGTTTCAATAGTCTTCACTGAAGATTTATAATTCTTTCCAGTTGAGTTTATTTCAGATATGTAGAACTGTTATGCTAAACATAATTTAAGACTTAGAATTTATGTCATATAAAATTTCTTCAAGAAACTCACAGGGTAATTGTTATCCCCATTTTTAAATAAGGCACCCATGACTGAAAACGTTTTCTATGCTGGTCAAAGCCCCATAGGTAGTAAGTCACAGAAGTGGAACTTGAAATCAGCTGTTTTATTTCCAAATCCTGTGCTCTTTATTAACATCTTACTCCCTGCCCCTCATTTTATGCTTAAAAAAAAACCCCTCTTTATTTAAATAGTCTGATATCACATTGGAGAGACCAAAAAGGTCATATATGAAGGTAATAGTGTGTACTTAGTGGAGCTAGGTTTTGAGCACAATGTAAACTTATTTTTTAAAAGGTCAAATTTGACTACATAATGGCCAAGTAGAATAAATCACCCTCCAGGCTCCCTGCTAACATGCAAACAGAATGCCATTCCACTGCCTGGAATTTACCTAGACAGGAATACACCAGCAAGCAGAGGGCTGGGAAAGGGATCTTGCTGAGATGAGCTCACCACCAGTGTGATGCGTGAGATGTGGTGTGAATCAGATGATGGACAGGCAGTAGACTTCAAGAGCTGGAATGTGTCACCAAAAGAGCTGAAAGTCAACCCTCTAGTAAAACTGATCAAAACACTCCAGATGAAGGCAGAAGAAAAGTCATTATGGATCTTCAGTTTACAAAGAAAGAATAAAACCAAATTTTAAAACTTCACTATTATAATGTGATATTGCCACGTAATACCCTACTTCAGTCCCATTACTCAAACTTCTATTCATAAGTAAATACATTGTAATGGTTTACTAAATATGCCAACGGATCTTGTAGCATCCATACACACACTGAAACACATCCTTTGCCCAGACTTGAAATGCCACATTGATTCATTTAAAGGTTTCAGATTAAAAACAAAATTGAGCATGATTAATAGTCCCATAAAACAATGTCAGAAGTGAACATAAGTTTGAAAGTATTTGAGAAGCTGCCAAGAAACATATTAAGCTGTGCTCTATAAAAACAAAAGGAAGGTAGAAATTGACAGGTGGGGAAGCAATGCAAATAATCAATTAAAATGTAAAGAATCAGCTATATTGACCCAGTAATTCTATTCATAGGAATTCATTCTAAGAAAATAATTCAACAGAAGCTTGAAGGTTTTTGCACAAAGATTTTCCCTTCAGTATTATAGAAAATGTCAGAAGCAAAACAAGAACAAAAAACCCACTGGAGAATAGTTTAATAAATTAGAGTGTAGAAAATAATGAAATGTGTTAAATTTTGTATTGAATAAAGCCTTTCATTTAGCTTCCAGAGAATTCCCAAAGGATGAATCTTAATCCTGTTTATGAGGAGAGTTGTTTTCAGAGATGAATCATCTTAAGTCATTGCCTTTTTGCTGTGTACTTTCCCTCAACATTTCTACTTGTTTCACAATCAATAGAAACCCAGGAAGATACAGATTTTGAAAACAGTCCTAAGGTGCTTTACAAGCTTACACAACATTCTTAAAGGAAAAGATTTTCAGGGAGGAACTAAAGGTCAACTAGAGGGAAGGTCTCCATAGGAGAATAGTATCAGCTCAAGAATCATTTGAGAAAGCATTAACTAAAAGTTGCTGGCATCTTAGGACTTATTTCAGAAATGATTCCATTTCTATTTTTGTGTTTATATTTTGAGATCATTTTCTTTCTTAAATAAAGTTCACCAAATCATATGAATGTTAGGTCATACAGGCTGATATACAATAGATTATTATTCAGCCATAAAAAAGAATGTAATTGCCGGGCATAGTGGCACAAGACTGCAATCCTAGCCACTTGGGAGGCTGAGGCAAGAGGATTACAAATTCAAGGCCAGCAGGGAAATTTAGCCAGGTCTGTTACAAAATGAAATAGTAGAAAGGTTGTGGATGCAGCTCTATAGTGGAGCACTTGCCTAGTGTGCACAGGGCTTGGGGTTCAATCTAAAGTCTCTCTCTCTCACACACACACAGAATAAAATCCTATTGTTTGATACAACATGGATGAGCCTTGAGGACATTATGTTGTGACATAAGCTATGCATAGAAAGAAAGGTACTATATGTTCCCATTCTCTTATTTGTAGAAGCTTTAAGTTCATCTTATACAAATTAAGAGTAGAAAAGTGACTACTAGAGCCTGGCAAGGGTATGGTGGAGGGAGAGATGGGCCTGGTAAATAGCAGCAATTCTACAGATGTGTTTTGCATTGCTGCAACTGAGAACGTGGTAAAAACAAGATTGATCACAGGCCAGTCCTACTACTTACTCAAATCTAACTCCATCTAATCTGGTCCCTCCTTTGGTGCACAGAAGTTCACTGTCTGGTTCTCCTATCTCATCAAGGTTCTTCTGTTTGACATCCTCCTTCCCCCTCACCTTCAACCTCCTGTCCTAATGCAACACACAAAGGCACTTTTCTTCCTTTTTTAAAAATTTCCTGTTTCTGTTTACAAACAAATAAAATGTGTTTAAAAATTTTGCAAAGAAGGTTAGTTCTCATTTTCTCAGATTTAAAAATCACTGGATTTTGACAAAAACAAGGTGAGGGAGGGGTAGGGGGAGGAAGTTTGGATGTCCTGTCAACATGTGTGAGGAGTGAAGAGCAAAGGAGAGGAGGCATGCTTAGTGGTAAGGTGGCCAAGCCTGGGAACGATGCCTGTCAGAGAGAGGCAAGTCCTGGCCCACCAGGCTGTGTGCTTCCACTGGATCCAAAAGACTCATCTCTACTTCACTGGACTGGAAGGAGGGGGCTAAAATCACAACTCTATGATGACAGACTCCTTACCACTTCATTATATTCTTGAACTCATTGTTTCAAGAGTACTGTTATAATAAAGGGGATTATATTTTTTCCTGGCTTTAGGATACTGTTTTATGCTATCATCACACATAGTTACAACAGATGGATTTACTAATTTTGTTACTTCTAAGCAAACATCTGTCACAATAAATGAAATATTCATCACAGTAAATGGAAGTGAGATGATTTTAAGTTCAAAATGGGAGATTCCTAAAGCAACCTCTAATAGTGTTTCTTAAGTACTTATGTGCCATGCACTGAACTAGGATTTGAAATGTGATCTACAGGAGTTCATCATGGATGAGTGTGAGAGGCCAATATATGTAGGTGGTCATACCTTGGTATCTGCAAGAGAATATTTCCAAGATCCCTTGTAGAAAACAGAATCATAAGGTGCTTAAGTCGCTCATATAAAAGGGTGTGGTATTTGCAAATAAACTATGTATATTCTTCCATATACTTCAAATCTGTAGATGACTTATAATACCTGATAAAATTTAAATTCTGTGTAATTGTTATGCTATGTTGTTCATGGAATGATTATAAGAAAAAGACATCCATATATATTTGTAATAGATAGTTTTCATTCAAATATTTTCAAACTATAGTTGGTTATAGATGCAGTACCTATAAATATGGAGGGTTCTCTCTGTATCACTCTCATCCACACACACACACACACACACACACACACACACAAACAACAATACTTGTATCTCCATATAATTATACACAAATGCACACATATAGATACATATACAATAACTCCAAATTTTTCTAAATTGAGTGGATTTTAATTCACTCAAGTTAGGCAATAATATATCATGGAAAAATGTTCTGAATTTGGAGTTAATTAATATGGATTTGATTCCCAGCAATGCCACTTATTAGTTGCATGATTTTGAACAATTAATAAAACTTTCCTAAAATCCAGTTGGACAATGGAAACAATAGCACTTATCTCATACAGTTGGTGCTTTATATAGATTTTAACATGTAATCTCACAAGTATATTGTGATACAGTTGCTATTATCATCCTAATGCTTCAGATAAAGAAACTGAGGCAAAGATTGGTTAGTTAGCTTGCTCAAAGTCAGATGGTTAAATGCAACAAAGATAGACCACATATTTGAATTACTGAAGTCTAATTAAGGTTTGTATTCTAAAATACTAGATTAAAGAAAATAACCAAAATTACCAAATGGATGACTATTAGGAAAATAAAACTCAATTAAACAAATCAAATGGAAGTTGGGAATGTAGCTCAGTGGTTAAGTACTTGCTCAGCATGCTCCAGGCCCTGGGTTCAATTTCCAGTACTGAAAAATAAATAAAATAAAATTCAATAAATCAAGTAGAAGGCAATGAATAAAGAAGAGAAGGAAGAAGAGCAAGCATACGTGATAGGTACTGCACTTGGAGCTTCCCATACATTGTATCAACTATCCTTGGAACCCTGAGATTATTATTATGACCTTATTTAAAGGAGAACTATGAATGACATAGTTGATGAGTATTGGAGTGGGAATTCAAAATGAAGTGCTTATGACGATAAGGAATATACTTAGATGCATATTGTGCTCCTTCTAGACACCTGGCATAGAGAATATTCTTCACAACCTCACAATACAAGGAGTTTAGAATCTAATTAGGATGGCAAGCATGACCACCACAGTCAGTTACACAGCACTGAATCAATCCACTGTGAAGGTAACAACACTTACATGTAGCTAGAAAGAAAAGATCAGACTAGGACTAAAATGGAAAAGGTCATGGTGGAACTAGAACTTACCCTGGTCTAAGAATATGCCATGCACAATTATTATGTGCTAAATGCATAAGTGGTATGAACAGTTAACTGAAAAAATAATGTGTTGTTTTTCTGTTATCTTTCTTTCTAGGGGCCTAAGAGAAGTGAAAGTCTTAGCTTTCTCCTTCATGCCTAGAAAGAAGGCAGGGTTACTCTTGACAATACCCAAAATATGGGAAATCAGCCTACGTGCATATACTGGAGTTTTACTTAGCCATAAAGAAGAATGGCAGTTGCTGGTAAATGGATGGAAATAAAGAACATCAAGCTACGTGAAATAAGCCAGAAACAGGAAATCAAAGGTGGAGTGTTTTCTCTCATATGTGGAAACTTAAGCAAAACCAAATAAAAAAGGTGGGAGGATCAGATATCATAAAGGCATAAGTTTTAGAATATAAAACAAACAACAATAACACCACTTATAATTTTATCAAATACTTTATTTGGGTATCTATTTGTAAAAAAAATAGAATTATTGTATAATATGATTTGGAATTTGCCTTGTGTCACACAAATTTGGTATAAATTGTTTTCTATAAAATTTAACCCTTGAAACAACAAAAGAAGATATAGGGAAGATTATTAGAGTAGAAGAAGGATAGCAAGAGAGGAGAGACAGAAAAGGGGAAGAAATGAGGAATTAATTTTGAAAAATCACACTATGTGCACATATGGATATACCACAGGGAATTTCACCTTTAAGCATAAGTAGAAAGAAACAAACAAAAATAAACAGACAGATGGGTAATACCAGTGTCTCAGAAGGCTGAGGCAGGAGGATTGCCAGTTCAAAGCCAGCCTCAGCAACTTAGTGAGGCCCTAAGCAATTCAGCAAGACCCTGTCTCTGGATAAAAATATAAGAAGAAAGGGCTGGGAATATGGTCCAGTAGTTAAGTATCCGCTGAGTTCAAACCCAGGTACCAGAAAAAAAAGAGGGGGTGTGAACATTCTCAATGAAAGAATTAATTAATCAGAAGGAAAAAAAGATGGTATTTCAGGGAAGAACTATAGAAAACAGGGGGAAAGAGGAAACACCACAATCGGGATCTATATCATCTGGTTTTCTTTCTTTGAGGCTTTTTTTAATCCCTTCTCAACAATGAGAGTGCTGTAACTGACCAATGAATGCTGATTTCCATATAATTGCTTCTTTTTTTGTGTACCTCTAGTGTCCCCTCCATAGACTTAAATACTTATAACTCTTAACTGACATTTGTTTGTATCTCTACTATGAGGAGAGGAGTTATGTGTGGGAAGGACAGTATTTTATTCATTTTTATATGTCCCTTTCTTAAAATGTCATCTAGCCATGTGGGAAATAATGGTCCTCAACAGATGCTACCTGTTCATTATTGCTGGGGTAATAACCATCACTGAGCAGGGAATCCTGCTTTCTTTGACATCTGGCCAACTATTCTCTTTTCCAGACCATGTGGTTTTGATGCCTGGTGCACAACTTAGGCCTTTCTACTTCTTATCTTGTCGGCTACATTTAATTCACTATGTTTAACTTCTGTTTCATTCTCCATGAATGTGTGCATTGCCCCCTTGTGTTTCCTTTTGTCAAGCTCCTCAAGAGCCCCTGATCTGGCATTTCTCCCCCTCCTGTGAGGCTTTGCTGCCCTCTAGGGGGCCTTGTATCATATACATCTCAGGACCCAGGGGACCTGCACTTGTCAGCACAGTCCTGGTAGCCGTGTCACTCCCCAGCCAAATGCTAGGAATCTTTAACCTATTCCTACATGCCCCAGTTTAGAAACCTGTGGTCGTATAGCCTATTCAGTTCAGGAACACAAACCAAGCATAAGCAAGTAAGTGGGGTGCCAAGAACTGCCCATTACAAATAAAGGTTTGTTGGAGGCTTGCATGGGGTTTCAGTGCTCTTGGTACCAACAGTGTCCCTGGCTATGAGTGTCCCACCTGCATCCTGGTATCTTGAATATGATAACAAAGTTTATGCAATGGAATCCATCAATGAGAGTGCTATAAATGACCAATGAATGCTGATTTCCATCCTTGCTTGGTCCAGGGAGACAAAGAACTTCCTCAAAGAGATGGAGCCTGCCAAGCACATATACCTGTAATATCTGTAGCTGAGGAGGCTGAGGTAGGAGGACTTCAAGTTCAAAGCCATCCTCAGCAATGGTGAAGCACTAAGCAACTCAGTGAGACCCTATCTCTAAATAAAATACAAAATAGGGCTGGGGATGTGGCTCAGTGGTCAACTGCCCCTGAGTTCAATCCCTGGTAGTCCCCAAAAAGAAAAGAGATGGAACCTGTGAGCACTTTTCATTAATTCCCAGAAACAATTGGTTGCATGCCTGATGTTGACTCTTAACCATTCTCCTTGGCATCTCTGTAACTGTTGGCCACTCCCTTCATTTTTGAAGTATTCTTTTTTTCCTTCAATAGTACCATTGATCATCTGGGTCTCAGGTGATTCAGGTGATACTAACCTAAAAATTCTTTGTCCAGCTCTCAGATTTTATTTACCTCGTCTCTGGGCTCTTTCCACGATTCTCCTAAATTGTGCTTCAAATCCCAAAGTCTAATTTTTCAAAGGTTTCCTAGCAGCTTCTTGGATTTTTCCACTTAGATGACTCTCAGAAGTCTGGAATTTAACAATTCCCAAACCAAATACATCTTTCTTCAAACCTGTTCTCTTTTATTCTTACCACCCCATCTCAATTTTTTTCTCATTGAATCATATCATCATCGAATACAGATGCTCCCCTAATTCTACCCTTTTCATTTTAGACTTCAGTCAGGACTTCTCCAAGCTCATAGGACAAATTATTTCAAACTGAATTCTTCAAATTTAATTATTGATTATCCCCTTAAAATATCTCCTTCCCAAGACTGAATTGCACTGGTTCAAATACTATTAAATAGAAAAAACCTATCAATCATCTTTAATTTTTTAAATTTCCTTTACACATAATATCAAATCAATCATTAAGACGCATCATTGTAATTTCTAGTTGAAGTGATCAGCCTCTTAAATCAGATGATTTTCTCACTTCTCTTCTCCTTGTTCTGCCTTCTATTCTATCTATAGAAACCAGAAGGCTCTCTTTCACATACTATTCTTATCATGCAATTTCTCTTCTCAAACATTCTGATATTTCCTTTCACACTCAAAACAAAACAAAATCTGCACCTCACCTGGTCTGATCCCTGAAGACCACTGTACATTTTCCTCCTTCCATCATTTCCTTTTGTAGCGATACTCCAACCACAAGGACTTTTCTGCTCACCCTCTAAAATGCCAGTTTGGTTCCTACCTTAAGGTCTTTTCCTTTGCTCTTCTCTCTCTCTCTACCACCCAGATCTCTGTGTTCTTATTTCACTCTTCTCTGTCTTCAATGTATTCATAGAGGCTGCTTGGGATACCGTTTCTTTTTAAAATTTACCCTTTTTAGTTATATACAACACAAGGTTACACCCTGCCATTATCACAAAAGCATGGAACACAACCTGCTCCAATTAAGTCCCAGCACTACCCCACCACCCCCACACCACTGCTAGCTCCTTCTACTTCAGAATACCATTTCTAAAAATATATGAAATCACTCCCAATTCACCTCACTCTAGTATCTCATCTTGCTTAATTTTTCTTTATAGCAATTAACATTATGCATCTGTTTATAGTTTATTGTCATTGTCTCTATTGTTGAAGTTCTGTGAGGGTTGAGATTTTGTTTTGTTCACCACTTTATTTTTAAAACTTAAAACATTTCCTGGTAAATAGCACATTATCAGGAATAACTGCCAGTGTACTAGTGAGTAAAATCAGTGTTATGGTTTGAATTAAGAGTCCCCCCAAAGCTCCTGTTTAATGTAGGAATATTCATCTTTCAGATGATTAGATTATGAGAGCTGAAACTAATAAGTTCATCCTACTTTGAAGGGACTGACTGACTGGTGGTAATTGCAGGCAGGTGATGCATAGCTAGAAGAGGTAGATAACTAAGTGCTTTCCTAGGAAGCATGCATCTTCCCTGTGACCCCTTCTCACTCCTGCTACTTCCTGACTTCACTATGATCTGAGTACAGGGACCTTCTCCCATGATGTGCTCCCTTACCTTGGGCCCAGAGCAAGAGAGCCAGCCATCTATGGACTAAGACCTTTGAAACTGTGAGCCTAATAAACTTTTCCTTCTCTAAGTTGTTGTTGGGTATTTTGGCCAAAGCAATGGGACAGTTGACTAAAACAAGATATTAAAATATAATGCAAATTCTTTAGAATTCTCCTATGATCTGTTTCTAAGACATCTGCTTTATCTTCAATAAAATGAATGTGTGTGTGTGTGTGTGTGTGTGTGTGTGTTAATAGTAATAGCCATCTAAGTGAATGGTCATTTTTAATATGTTTAGTATTTCTGTGGACTACCTAGTGAATGGTGAAGAATGACATTATAAATGGCATAAGCTGGAATGGGTAAGATGAATGAGAATGAGTTTCATGTACAATTAATACTCTGTAGAAACAGCAATGTACAAGCACTGATTTAGGTCCATGTGTGCAGCAGCTTTTTTTTTTGAAGAAAATTTAGGCTTAAAAGAAACGTGAGATAAAGCTGAAAAGGTAAGAAAGGTGATTCCATAAAGACCCTTGAGTTGCCATACATGTATTTTTTAACAGAAGAGAAGAGAGACTAGAGAGTTTGGAGTTGGTCAGATGTGTTGGATTTTTCACTCTTGTGTTAGTTCAGACATGTAGAGATAAGCTATTCTAATTTGTACAGCAGTTGTGGGAATAAAAATGAACATAAAAAGCAAACCATTTAAAAATAACCTGCTATAGCACCTATGTTTTTTTTAAAAATATTTTTATTTGTCAATGGATTTATTTATTTATTTATATGCAATACAGAGGATCAAACCCAGGGACTCATACATGCTAGGCAAATGCTCTACCACTGAGCCACAACTCCAGGCCCTCACTATAGCATCTTTTTTTTTTTTTAGTTGTTGATAGGCTTTTTAATTTTATTTATTTAAATGTAGTGCTGAGAATCAAACCCAGTGCCTCACACATGCCAGGCAAGTGTGCTACCACTGAGCCAATGCCCCAGCCCCACCATAACATCTGATACATGATTAAATATTAGTTAATGTAAAGACAAGGAAAAATAAGCATGGCTACTTTTTGAAAGTGGGAAGTAGGAGAGTTTGATACATTTAACAAAAACATGGAAAGAAGAAATCATTGAAGAAGAATTTACTGATATAAAAGAGGATGTTATAGTGTAGTTATGAAATAAAGCAATGAAATCATGCCTATTGCATACGTTTTATTGTCTTTGGAAGGGGCCTGATTACTAATCAAGGAAAATAAATGCAGATTTAGGACCAATAAAAAAGAAAATAAAGGAGAATATTAGTCAACTTTGCATCACTGTGACCAATACACCCAACAAGAACAATTTAGAGGAGGAAAAGTTTCAGTTTTAGAGGTTCAGTCCATGGTAAGCTGACTCCATTGTTCTGTGCTTGAGGTGAAGCAGAAAATCATGGCACAAGAACATGGCAGAGGGAAGCTTCTCTGCTCAAGCAGCTGGGGAATAGAGAGAGCTTCAGTGCCAAGAGCAAGGGATAATATAATCCCCAAAGGCAAACCCCTAGTGACTTACTTCCTCCAGCTATGCCCTACCTGCTTACAATCACCACTCATTAATCCATTAAAAAGGTAAATCCATCAGGTGGATTAATCCACTGATTAGGTTATAGTTCTCACAATCAAATCATTTCATGTCTGAATATTCCTACACATGAGCTTTTGGGAAACACCTCATATCCAAACCATAACAATGAGTTTGGGGTGTATTGAGGTTGAGGTGATCACAGGTATGAAAACACAACTGCCCCGTTGTCATTTTCAGATGCACAACTAGGGCTCCAGGAAGGACAATACATGAGAACTGAGAATGTAATGATGGTTATGTGTTCCAAAAGGAAGTGAGGTAAAAAGTAGTCAAGGACCATGGATTGGCTACAGGTAATACCTACAGTTAGGAGACAGGGGGCAGCCTCACAGGGCTTCACATTCTATTTTGGTAACCCCTGTTACCTCTTACTGAAATGCCTACGTGCTCAGCTTAAATACTTTGACTTAGCCTTCTTTTCCATGCTAGGTCCTCTGCGAGTTTCTTTAATATATCACTGAGAGTTGAACTCTATATCTGATTCCCTCTTTTGAGATCAATAGGAACATACATTCAGTTAAGGAGTAATGGTGGATACAAGGAGGTGCAGTGGGAAGAGCACAAGGAGTAGGCTATCAGTCATAAGCTCAAACTGGCTTAATTACAATCCAAGTGTACAATCTTAGAACACATGTTCCTTCTCTCTCAGTTTCAGTTTTCGCAGCTATAAGTAACAGTAGAGAGCTTATTTTAGCCCAACAGCTAGAGAAAATGATAGCCTTATTTTCCTTGTTTATTTCTTCCATCTTCTATACCTAAGGAATGGAGCTTGAGGGAAGATTCATTAACTCACAGAATTATGCCTCAGGCATACTTTTCTCTGATATGAAATTTTATGGTCTGAAAGAGATATGACTTGCATGCCCCAGATATGTTGCAGCTAGACCACTTCCAAGCAGGGCTAATTCAAAGAAAGGAAATATTTCTTAAAATGGTATTTCAAACACTTGCTGGTTTACCTCACTACCTAATTTTTATCAGTTAATCAAAAATATTTTAATCAGATTCAAGTAGTAACAAATGTGACCACTAGTATCACATACAAATTAAAATTCATTGTAATCACAGCATTCCAGAATACCAATTCATTATACAGAGGGAGTGTTTTATATGCAATTCATCATAATCATCCAGACATAGTCTTTTATAGCTCCACAAAGATATTTCAATTATTGCAGAGCCAAACCATTTAATTAATCATTTGAAAGCATTTCTTTCTCCAAAGTAAAATATCTTAAATATATCATCCATATCATTGTAACCCACCCACAACCCTGGTATATCACCAGGCAGTGGTATGGGAGACTGGAACAGTTGACTTATCCCCTTGGAAAATGAACTATTGAGTACAGATTCGTCATGAGGTGTTAAATCTTCTCTAGAGAGCCCAGAAAAGTAAATTTTTGTTGTTCACTGAATATAAATTTCTTAGAGAATTTTCTAAAAAAAAAAAAAAAGACACTGTGTTAGTTGCTAGTGAGATAGAAGACAATGCTAGGAATTAGTTGCTAGGAGATAGAAGGCAATGCTTACAAGAAGCTTACAACATGGGCAGGGGAAAGGGTTAGAATGGGCAGGCAGGAAACTTGGGCTCCTTTGAGGACAGTTCTGGTTTGCAAGGCTAAGAAATTACAGACACAAACCAGGCTACAACAACGTTAGGCTGACTCCTGTGTAAGCAGAAAAAACAGATAGTTGAGATATCTATTGTCTGGTACCCAGACCCTCCTCTAAAAAGGGAGCCAAAGTAACCTGATTGTACCAAAAAGCATGTTACGAACTGTGGACATGAGTACCTTACCCAGAATTGAGTCAGGAGCTAGCTTCTTTAACCATTGCAAATCTATATAAACCCCTAGAAACAGTCACTTTCCAGTATCCATCCCTCTTTTGGGACCACCCCACTCCCTTTTGAGAACTTTATTACTCTAATAAATCCTTTTACGTTGCTCTCACCCTTGTGTCCATGAATTTCATTCTTTACATACATGAGACAAAGAACACAACCCCATGCTCTGTGCTAAAAAATGCAGAAAAACACAAACCAATATTAATTATCCCAATTTTACCATGACACATTGTATACATGTATTAATTTGTCCTACTGTACCAATAATTATGTACAGTATTATATCAATTATTTTTTTTCTCTGAGATGGGGATCCCACTATATTGTCCAGGCTGGTCTCAAACTCTTTAACTCAACTGATTCTTCTGCTTAGCCACCCATGTAACTGGTATGACAGGTACTGAACACTATGCTTGGCCATCATAAAAAAAAAAAAAAAAAGGAAACGCTAACAATATATACAACCTGATGAGTTCTAGGAAATTCAAAAATTCCAATAAATATAGTTTATAAAAAAGTTGTTATATTTGGGTTAGGAAATAGAAGGTTATAAGATGTTTTCTAGGTAAAAGAAATAAATAAAACAGGCATTAAAAGAGGCAGGAAGTACACTATTTACATAGGCTGGAAGCACACTGTGTACCTAGGCCTACCAACTAATGAAATAGCTGAGGCATGGTACATGGGGGAGACTGTTGCAGCTTGGCTCTGTAGAACTGTATGTGTTTGCAGGCTACTAGAGGAAGACTGGTGAGACATTATGGGTTTGGTGAGGCAGGTTAGCAGCTCTATCTAAGGTTTTTCAGGTCAAATCATCAAGGAACCAGGTCATCAAAGTTTTGAGCCTTGGGAAGAAATTTTAGATTTTACAAAGGAATCTATACATACTGAAATCAATTTGTAGATTGAGTAATTTGTACTTTTAGGAAGATCACTCTGGCAGCTGTGAAGACAGGGTGGCATAATATTTGGGACATCATGTCAATAATTCATAGATTAGGCAATGAGGACCTAACACATAGTGGTATTGGTGAGAATGCAAAAGATAATATAAAACATGTTCAGGAAATGACTGCTTAGGTGTGAAAGGTCAGGAAAAGTAAAATAATTGCAGCTTTTTTTTCCCCCCCAAAAAGAACATATAAGAAGAAACTTCAAAGATAAGATGTGGAGAAGTGACAATGAAGTAATTTAATTTCCAGGTCAAAATAGTATTTTCTTTTGATGACCTGTCTTATATACACAAAATATCTTATTATCAAATACAGTTGGTTCTGATAATGGACTTAAATATTT
Source organism: Marmota monax (assembly GCF_021218885.2). Taxonomy (NCBI): domain Eukaryota; kingdom Metazoa; phylum Chordata; class Mammalia; order Rodentia; family Sciuridae; genus Marmota; species Marmota monax. Next base: position 2,016,227 of record NW_026695236.1, on the reverse strand, counting down.
GCATGAAATAGGTGCTTAAGAAATATCTGTTGACTTGAACTGTACCTGATCACTTATAAAAATATACCTCTCAGTATCACACACCTTTCTAAAGAGAACAATGTAGAAATAGTGTTTATTTGTCAAAAGGAAATGAAAATATGTCATAAGTGATAACAATGAAACCATATACTTAATTTGTGTCTGTTCTTAGGATATGTGTCTAATTCTACCCATTTTGTTAGAATCAGTGCTGTCTGCATTACTCACACATTTCAGCAAGAAATTAAAATATTCTTCATGTATATATTTGCTTTCATGACCAAGCCTATTCTTGTGGGACTTAGCTGAATCATAATGCAAAAGAGTTCTCTAGACAGGCTTTAAGTTAACCTGGAAAGAGAACGTGGTAAGGAAAGGGGCTAGCAGAAGAAAACCGGTCAGTGAGCGATCGTTTACTTTTACAAGGAGTTAACAGAAAGATGCCTGGCCAAAATCAAATTACAGCAATGACAGTTTCTCAAACATATGTATCAAGTCTCACCTCTCATTGATTCCTATGAAGGATTTACTACCCTCTTAAATACAATGTTAGTGTTTATTTAATGTTAATCTTAAAGTAGTTGAAATCATGAATTCTAGAGCCAAACTACTTACTTGGGATATAATGCTTTTTACCTGTATGTATCTGGGCAATTTGCTTAACCTCACTATCTTTCAATTTCCTTATTTATAAAATGGCCATACTTATGTTATCTACCTCCTGGAGTTGTTTTAATAATTCAAAAGTATCAGATTCTAAACATTGACAATATTACTGGACACATCACAAATGTTCAGTAAAAGCTAGCTTTCAGAGTCAACATCCATCTCCTCACCGTCCCCGTTCTATGTCCTGCTGCCCTCCACCTTTCCTCCTACAGGTTCTATCTATTTAAACTTTGGCTGGTGTGCCTAGGAGTCTTATTTTAAAATCAGGAACTGCTTGATTCCATTCCCAGTCTCCTTTCTCCCTTAATTCCCATTAGCAGACCCCCAACATCTTCCAGTGCATCAAGATCTTAGGGATGAAGAGTTGTACACTAACTCATTAAAATTCATGGATTGCAAAAAGTTAACTGCTCTTTTACCATGTTTTGTTCCCCTCCAGAAATGGAGTGACAAAACATGTGACAGAAGCTTTTCCTTTTGAAGGCCAAACTTCAGAAAGAGCCATGAATTCTAGAGCTAAAGATCTTAACCTCATCAGCTGAGTTCAAAACCTCGTTTAGCCCTTCAACACCTCAGTTCTTCGTCTCTTTCATCTGTGGTGTACTCATCACGACAAGGGGCATAACACGCCTTCCTTACAAAGTTGTTGTAAGATATGAATTATATTAAGCATATGGTACAGTGACAACTAATAGAAGATCTTAGTAGTAGTAGTGAGTTTGACTCTGAAGAAGCAGCACTGGAAGTGAGAGGCATTTCTGGTTTCAAAACTGAAAGGTAGGAGAATACTTAGGCAAGATTCCTTTATGGTGTGTGAAATGAGTATATATGTTTTTAGAATCTGATATCAACATTCTAGAAGATGATATTGATTTTTTCCAACTGCTATATGCCACATCATTTTTACAGGTATGGAAATGTGGTATCCGTGATGATGAGAAAGTCAACTGATAAAATTGGGAAGTTTGTGTTAGGAACCTTCTTCAGCTGGTACAACTTGGAATACACACATCTACTATTAGCACTGCTCCTGCAAAGGTGTGTCTCTGGGTCCCACATGAAGCTCTCAGTACAAGCTTAGAGGGGCAGCCCTCCACCACTGCTACACAAGCACAGATGCTCTTTCCCACTGGATCTGCCCAGATAACCTGTCTGCCACCTAGTGGACAGGAAAGGGACCTGGTTTACTGACTGCTAGGGGCTGAGGTGAGGGTGGTTGGGGGAAGGAAACAAGGACAGTAGGAGAAAGTCTGCAAACATTTGACACATAAGGTCTGGCTCTTCACTAGCACCGCTAAGGATGGTCAGAAATGCCCTGGAGTTTAAAGGCTGTCTGCTCCTTTCAGCCCACAGCTCGCCGTCTGTCTGGCACTATTCTCCCTGGAGATGCAGTCACAAAGCAGTGTCTGCACAGTGAATACAATTAAATGAAAGGCTCTGGAAATGTCCAAGGGGAAATTAGATAACATGTGCTTTGATGCAGGGATTTGGAGTTTGAAGGTGAAAAAGAAAGGCAAGACATCAGAAGGCTGCATCTGCTTAGCTCCAGTTCAGCACATTAGCATTCTGCTAATGGGCCTGTAAATTCTTTGCTGAAGTCAATTTGCTCAGTTTTTCCGCAAGTACCATCAGACAATTTCAAACATCCTTTAGATTAAAACAAGTCCTAAAGTTAGAATTCTGTTGTTACTGAATGTTGAAATCATGTATTTTCTTGTATTTTCATTAGTTAATCAACCAAAGGGGAAAGTGCTTACTAGTCCATTTGGAATAAAGCATTTGGTTCTCATTTTGCTGTCCTGGAAGGCATGACTAGCTCTCTGCATGAAGGACAAAAACTGGCTTTTGCCCTAGTCCATTCTCAGCAACAGGCTACACACTCAGCTATACCCAATGGCTGGTGGTTCCTAAGAGACTTGTCCACAGTTCACTCTGAATTCAAATTTCTCTCATTTTTATGCATTTTTGTGTAATGTCATAATGCTTTTGCCTGGATCAGAGCATACCTGTCTAATTCTCACCAATGTGTCAAATGTGACCCTGCTCTTTTCAGCTTCTGCCCAAGACCTTGGTGTCCAAAGTGAAGAGGACAGGACACAGCAGAGGGGAGAGTTAATGTGGACAATTTACTACAATGCAGATTTGTTTCCCCTTGAGGAGCATGAGGGAAGAGTATTCAGGAGAGCTTGGTCTCCTTTGAACCTCCTAACTTACTACAACAGCAATTTACTAAGCACCTACTCAGAGCCAACTCAGAGATCAGTTAGGAGAATGTTCTTTCCCTCAGTAACCTCTGAGGAGTAATTATGTTGAAGCTATGGCATGAAGACAGTGACCTTTGTGATACACACTCAGGAGTTTGGGGTGAGGAAGACAAAATATTCTCTCCCTTTACCTGATCCAGTAGTCTGTTTTTAGTGAGTTTTGCAGTCAAGATAGGATCATTCATGTGGGATCCAGGTTTTACAGACATAACCCAGTTGTGTATTGTTTTTGTAACAAGTGACCACAAACTTAGAGACATAAAATATTATCTTATAGTTGTGGAGATCAGGAATGTAAAGTGGCTTTCATGAGCTACAGTCATAAAGACAACAGCGCTGTGTTTCTCCTGGAAGCTCCAGGGACAATTCATTTCCTTGTGTTTTCCAGCTTCTAGAGGCTGCCTGCATTCCTTGGCTTCTAGACTCTTACTACATTTTCAAAGCCAGGCAAGGAATATTTTAAAATCTCTGACTCTAATACCCCTGACTCCTTCTTATAAGGGCTTTTGTGGTTACACTGGGTCTACTGGACAATCCATGATCATCTTTCCATCTCAAGAGCCTTCATAATTATATCTGCAAAGTTCCTTTTGCCACAGAAGGTAACATACTTATAGGTTCCAGAGACAGAACATGAGCAGGTTTGGGTGCCATTATTCTAGCTACTAAAGAGAATGAACATCCACATGGATAAATTTTGTTCTATTACCTCCCTTTTTCTACATGCTAAGATTTAGTAAGGTTTACTTGTTGCCTTGATTTGGCTTTTATTCTTATAGCAATATTATATGATGACCACATGCTGAGAGTCTAACCAAATTATATCCAAAGTATTTTCACATTCCCTGTTAGTTAAGCATATTTTTGCATCTGGCACTGATACAGCTATTTATTTGCACCCATTTATTTGGTATTTATTTGTACAAGGATGACAACTTCTGGATTGGACATGAGGCAATACCCCTCCAACAGAAGGGGAGAATTTGGATGAATGTTTTAGAGACATCTTTGAGTCTGCTGTAGAATTTACTTGGTGAATTGAGTGGAAAGTATACTTAATAACTCAATCAGCAAAAAGCCTCTTCTGATAGCAATGTTAGTATTTACCCTCAGGTAGCCAGGCAATACCTAGAGTTTAATGAGTTTTCAAAGCAAAAAGCATAATATCAAGCAAACAAGAATGAGGGAACAATTACCCACTTGATATAGTCTCTTGAAAGCTTATCAGTCCTGCTATTATAGAAAGAATATGGCAGTTAGATTCGGACAATCTTGGGTTTGAATCTTATTTGTGCCCCTAACCAGTAATGTAATCTTGTACAGATCACTTAACCATCTTAGCTTTGACTTTCTCACTTTTAAAACAGACATACTAATAATAGCTGATTCATGTGGTTGTTGTGAGCTTAGTATATATGAGACCATGGTTTTCAAAGGAAACCTATAGTGTGATTCCTATACCAGCAACATCTGTATTATTTGGGAGTTTGTTAAAGATGCAAATTCTCTGGTCCCACCCTAGACACATTGAACTAGAAACTGTGGTTTGAAGAGCTTGAGTCCATAAAAATAATGATATGCCAAACACATGGAGTAATGTTCCACCCATGATTTGGACTCTCTTAACAAATACCGGCTGTAATTATTTTTTTCACTGGGTGCTTTGTTATAATTATTCACCACACATTGCTTTTCAGTTATTGTTTGTTTTGGAAGAGCAACGTCAATGACTGATTGATGTTTGTTCACCAAGTCATGGTCTCCTTTTTTTCTCAAACTAAAAATGTCACATAAATAAATAGGGAAGATGCCTTATTTGTTTGAATTTTTGGCTATGCCAATTTAACTCAGCAGGGGGGGAGCCATGCTCTCTGGTAGCTTTAGCTATCTGGAGTATGCTGTCATGATATCAGAAAGCAAGAACAAGAAGCAAGTTTGTGCACATGAGAGGTGTTGTGATTATTTTATTCATTTTTTTAAAAAAACTAAGTGAACAATAAACGCACAAACTTGCCTCACCAAAGACAATTGCATATTATGTAATGCATAAAATTTACCACAGTGCTTCATCATTTAATTTCTGCATAATTAAGATGAAGCCACATGTTTTGGACCAAGTTAAAAATTATGTTTTTTTAAAATAAAAAAATATCAATCCATGGACAAAACCACAATAGGAATTAAAAAAAAAACAGCAAAATCCCCCAAACCACTTTTAAACTCTGAGGAAAGCATTACTGGGAGAAAAAAAATAAAGCACTCACACAGAACTTTATAAAAACCTACCACCTAAGAATATAATGAAAAATTTGAGGGTCATGTCCCTGTAGGATATAGCAATGATTCACTAGTAATTCTAGCAGATTTACAAAGTCAAATATTTCCGTTTCAGTAACTTTCTTGAAGAATGAAGTCATGGAACCTATTCTTCCATTATGTCACCAGAGTTGTGTAGTTGGTGGAATTGAACTGAGATGACCCCATGATTAGGAGAAAGGAAATGGACATCTCCTAGATCTGGACTGTGAGATATACTCTGTATCATGCTCCCAGAGACCCCATGAGATGAATATTATTATCCCTGTTTAGAGGCTCAGAGAGTTCAAGTGCTTTGTCTGGGGTCTGGCTTATAAGTGGCAGAGCCAAGAATGAAATACGTGTCTCTTAGCCAAGGCTGAATTCCTTGTACCACACTACTTTCATGATGCCACCTGTTTACCAAATAAGAAAAGTGTTTGGTATAGATACCAAAACAGGTCACCTTGTAGGACCCTTTCTCTGGGATTAATATCAGTATCAAAATATTGCAGAAATACAGTTTTGATGACCTTATTTAACAACAGCAGCAGCAAAATGGGGTATATAGTTGAGAAAAATGGGTCCATCAGAAAGGCAATATATGAATGGCAAAGAGCTTTGAAGACCTGGGTTTGAATCCGAAATTTTGGTTACATCATTTATCAGTTCACCAACTAAAGCTGCTTTGTCTCTAACGTGCCTGTTATTATTTTTTCTTATTTGTATACAGAGGACAGTACTTTCTATTGTCAAATATTATACAAATTACATGTATCAATTAAGAATAAATTTTAAAATAACATTATATGAAGAGCCAATGGGATCCAATACTTAGCATAGAGCTTTTCCTAAAATAGTTGCCTAATAAATGTTTACTGCATATAGGATGATGCAAGCCATTGACAATCATGATGATAAAACAGGGGAGGTCACATATGTTTTCACTGGGAACGAAGTAGGAAGGCATCAGCTGGTATTGGAAAAGTGGTTGTGAGTATGAAGGATTTGGATTTCTAAAGTGGGTGAGTGCTAAATGAAAGAGGCTATCAAGAGGAAATAAGGAAGGTTGGAATGTAGCTAGCTGGCTCCTGAGGCTAAAGCAATTAGGGACATAGTAGATGCCCTTCCTTTGCTCCTTTCAGGCAGCCTCTTCTCCTGTTACCTGCTGGCATATATTTTATATGCTTTTAATACCCTACATGTATCATCATGTTCCATTTGCTGGGCTGGTGTTCATGCTGTTCCCTAGTGAGTCCATCCATTCCATCATTTTCACTTGAATCATTTAATCATTCTTTAAGATCCAACTCAGGTGACATCCTCCCAGGAACTTTGGAATTGAACTCAGTTCTCTCCTCAGTGACTTTTCACTTCCCTGTGCATCTATCTCCCTCATCACTTATACACTACAATATAATGTGTATGGGGTGGTGTCTCCACTATTCTGTGAGCTTCTTCAAAGGGCAAGACTTTTATCTTACTTACCTTTATACTCCCAGAACTCAGCAATGTACCCAGGACATAATTATTGCCCTGAAAGCACAGGTTGAGTTAAAGTGAACTAAACCAACCTGTAAACTAAACCTGGCCTATTTTATGAGATTTCAATTGAGATTAAGCATTCCACTCTTCAAAAACAATTATACAAAAAAGCAGTATAAATTCTTATAATTCATGTGAATAAATAGTAAATACGGATGAGATTTTATTCTTGTAAACAAAAGTTGTATAGGTATTTCAAAGTCACCATTAAATTTCTAGATGCCAGCAGCTTTACATTTTCAGATTTTATCTCAGAGGCTTTTATATACTTTATAGAAGACACTAACACAAATCAAATCAGGTTGAGATGAAGGTATGACTAAGTCAGAAAAGGACAAACAAATAAAGATCCAGGGAGTAGTTTTCCAGTATACTCCTTGAGGAAGAGTTACAATTTTCACTCATTCAGTCGCTGTTTTCCTGAGTTCAGGCTACCAAATATTAAGGGATGAAATGGGAAACAATTTAAGGGTCACTTCATGGGCTTGGAAGCCAGCCTTCTCTTATTCTAATTCTGCCTCATCTATTTATTCTCTGAATGCACAGAGCAAATAAATTAGCCTCTGTTCTTGTCAGTTTCCTCAACTTTAAAATAGAAAGACTCATAATGCATACTCTATAGGTTGTTTGGGAACAAGTTTCAATACTTTTAGAGCACTACCTGCCTCATGGCAAGTACTCACCAAATATTATTTCCTATCTTCAGCCTTTTTCACTGGCAAAAATCCATGCAGCTCAGACATCATTATTCATCCATCCATCTATCATCCATCCATCCACTTAACAAACATCACTGAGTATTGACTATGTGCTGCATGGCCAATGACACAGAAAATGAGTAAGACATGATCTTCATTCTTAGTGAGTTCATGATAGAGTGTGTGAGCATTTGCATGTGTGTGTGTATGCATATAAGCATATGTTGAGGAGTCTTATAACACTGGGTAAAGCATACTCTATAACAAGAAGCACCTGTTTCATCTCATCATAAGATGGGGAACCTAAAGCAGTCACAGAGTTCAGGACAGGCTTTTCAGTAGAAGTGTTATTTAAGATGAGGATGAGCCGATCAAGTTTGAGTTGGAATAAGGAAGGGAAGAGTACATTTCATATCAATGTGGTTTTCCTGCTAGAGGCCATATAATTTATATCTGAAGCATCCCCAGAGGTTCATGTTTTGGTTCCCTAGGCAACAATGTCCAGAAGTTCGGCTATTGGGCAATGATTATATCATGAGGCGGATTATCAGTGGATTAATCCATTCATGGCTGAATGGATTACAGAGAGGTGGTGGAGACTGTGGGAGGCAGGGCCTTGTTGAAGGACTGGGTCCTTGGGAGCATGTGTTGGGGAATGTCTTGTCCCTGGCCCCTTCCTCTTCCTCTCTCTTTGCTTCACGTCTGCCATGAGCTGAGCAGATTTCTTGTGCCATAACCTTCTGCCATGATGTTCTGCCTTGGACCCAGAGATAGCCAATCATGGACTGAGACCTATGAAACCATGAGCCAAAATAAGTCTTTCTCTAAGTTGTTTTCCTCAGGTATTTGTGCCAGTGATGAAAAGCTAACACAAGGCCTGAAAACAAAACTGAGGGCGGGAGTCAATGGAAAGTCATGCAGGAAGTGGCCAGAAGCAAGGCTGGTTGGTGGAAAAATCAATCAGATCACAAGGGTGTTTCTTAAGAGGGAGTAGAGTTAGGCTTTGCTCTATCGTATTCAGTGGAGAGGCTGAAGGCTTCTAAATAGGGAATCAAATGTTTAGATAGTTTTTCTTGTTTGAACTGAATCTTTTATAGCTTATTTTTAATTCCTGACAGAATTTACTACTTCTACATTTGGGTCCCTCTATTTCCCCCATAGACTCCTGTCATAGCACAATATCACTTTATTTAATTTACCTGTTTCCAATTCAGTTTTCTTTGAGAGGCTGAAAGTGCCTCAAAAGCTGTTGTTTATTTATCTTTGTCCCCAGGATGGGAAAAGTGATTGACATAGAGCAGGTACTCAATGGAAGCTTGATTTAAAAAGTCTGGAGTTAGGCAAAAACTATCTTATATTTTTATAACAAAGTATTATAGATAAAATCTGGCCAATCAAATCAACAAAGTTATTCTTCATTGTGATGGTTGTGTGAATCTTGTGAGCTGTGGCTCAACAGATTTGAAAGCTATATACCCTACTATGTGTGCTATCATTGAACACTGGTGCTAGGCAAATAAGGGAGACATAAACACATTTACAACAGCATTAGACAGTTGTAAAAATACTATGTGTGTGTATATATATATATATATATATATATATATATATATATATATATATAAATGGAAAATTTTTGAAATAATACCTGCATCTCTAAGGCCTAGAAGAGTGCCCAGAAATGCTCATCCCTCAGCAAATTTCTATGAATAAATAATATATAAGGAAGATACAAGGAATGTGTGCTGAATGTATACTATACATATACTATACACAATAAATGCTCTTAGAGGCTTGATGAGGTAAACACTGCAAGATTAATTAATCTGATTGGGTTTCATTGAGGACTCTTGGCTTTGGAAGATAAATAGGATCTAGAAAAACAGAAGGAAGAGGCCAAGGATTCTGGAGAAAGAAACAGCACAAATATCACTTCATGAAGATTAATAACGTTTTAATGAAATCTAAGCGATTGAAATCATTAAAGCTCTGATAATGGTTGAAGTGTATTGAAATTCACACAAGAGACCCAATTTCCCAGGCATATTGTAATTTGGTCACTGGATATGGAAAGGCTAGCAGTTGCTTTAGTAGACAGCCTAAGTGAGCCCTCATGACAATGTTAATTAAAGCAAAGTTAATTACTTAATTAAAACAAAAGTGGCAAATGATAGTTTCTAAAATTAAGTAAAGTGGAGGCAACAACACTAATGATTCTTACACCTGACTAGAATCCCAAGGGAGGGTTTCACCTTTTGAGAAAATTTGTGGTTTAGAGCTTTAGGCCTCTGTCATTAATTTAGTCATAAAAGGCCCACTATATTTTAAAGCTCCAGCCCCATGTCGCTGGAAATTCTGCATCTTGTAGAACCAGAACTTTGGACTCATCAGATTAAATGCTTTGTTTAGGTCAGAAAAGGGTTTGTGTTCATTTGTCAATTTGCCGCTGAAGTGAATGCCTTAAACAGAAGCCTGGCATTATCTGCTTGACAATGATTTGATGCTGCTCCATGTCATGCTGGAAATTAGTGACTAGAACCAGAATGTTAATCACAGGGACCTCTATACATTGATGGCATAAATAGCATGCTTCTGTATAAAAAAAATCTATAGTGACTCATTCCTATTTAAATAAAAATCTCTCTTTGCTATTTCAGTGAACCGAATGACTGACTCTGGGCACTTTTCTCTGTGCTCTAGGGTGAGCCCATTTAACCTCACAAAAACTGCTAGCTCTGTTAGAATTAGCTCTGTTATTTCCTTAGGCTCTCAGAGATCTCAAAGTGATTCTGTCCCCACGACCAGAGGTAGATGTTGGTTCCTCCAGCTACTGACTCAGTAAATATGAACTACTCTTCAAAGCACCATAAACATGTCATCTTATTAGGTGTGATGATGTTTTTCAAACAGAGCCCCCAGGAGCATCAATTCTTCATAATAACATTATGAAAAACATGGTTCTATGTACAATAAGTGTAGAAAATGATTGGAAATTGTTAATAAATTAGTGGTTTCTGAACTGTAAGACTCTTCAGTCTTTCTATCTAATAAAAGAATTGTGTTTTTTATCCAGATGATTTCACAAAATATCCTGTTTCATGGAGTAATTTGTGAGACATTTTCTAAAGAATATATTGTGGTAAATGTTCGACTTTAGTGAGCATATGCTAAGACTTGAATTAAAAACTGCTCCATCACCTACCAATCATGAGATGACAGGCAGGTGGATCTATGCTGGACCTCAAATTTCTCATCTGAAAAATGAGAAGGATGATGCTTCCTCTTGCAATAGTTTGTGATAATTATAAATGTTAGACTAATAAACGTTTTTCAAGGTGGCAGAATATGGTCAGTGGATAATAAACTACTTTGGGGGGACTATTCTAATTTTTACTTTTTCTTAATCGCCTTTGTGTTGCTTCTTTACTTCCTTTTCTTTCCTCTATCCCTGACTTTTATTACTATGGCCACTATTACTAGTAGGTACTACCAGTTTCTGTGGCAGACACAATTCATTGGCTTTTCCAGTGAGTACTGTCATCCCTTTTCCCATGCAGTTTCCATTGAAGAGTCTGACAAGGCTAAGTGCACACTTTCCTGTGGTCCTATTGCAGCTCTTTAAGACACTCTCAAACAATGAGATAGAAGGGCATTCTCCTAATAAAAAGGATGCATTTCATAGCCATGACAGCTATATTGCAGCCGTCAGCCAAGAGAATGGGAGAGGTGCTGGCACTGGCATCTCTAAGCCAACATCACATGCTGGGCCTCCATGCTTCTTGTACCATAAAGAATATTAAACTCAAACAAATTGTATCTTAAAATAGGTTTTCTTAAAATAGATTTAATAGACTCTTAAAATAGGTTTTCTCTTCCTCACAGTTAAATCTGATTTTAAAGGTTTAGCTATAATATATTAAGTAATTTTTATGTGCTGCTACTAAGCACTTAGTGCATCATACCTCTTTTAATCCTCAAAACAGGAATGATGTGCAGTTATTACTAACACTCACATTCATTTATTCCCCATTATTTAAGTTCCAATGCGACAGATAATGTGATACACACAGACATATATGCAATTGCAAATTTGAAGGAGAGGTAAAATTCTAGCATAACTAGTGATATCCTACAATGTGATAAATGCTAGACTAGCACTTTGAACATATTGATTTTGTGTCATAGAGAAGAAATATTTAGATTAGGGGCTTATGGAAACCATCGAGGAAAGGATGTTTAGTTTCATCTCTCTCTGTGGACTGCAGCTTAAAAGAGCAACAGGAATGTATGTGATGCAAGAGGATGATCTCTTTCTCTGCCCTATCTTTTCTCCATATCAACAGCAGGTTCCAGCCTACATATCTTAATTAATGGCCAAAAAAATCTCTACATAATTAGATTGTAATGTCTCTCCATTATAATCATGTAGATGGGCTGAGGTTTATTCAAGATCATAAAAAAGAAAACCCATAAACTATCAAAAGTCCCTCCTTGCCCTTTTTGAGATTTTAATACTCAAATGTACTGATTACAATATCTGATCATCAGGAACTACAGGGCAAGTTAAAACATTGTCATAAAATCCTCAAAAATTTTGTTTCTATTAGCAGTATCAGTAAAATCTGTTGTTTTTGTTTGTGCTTTTGTTTACCAACATAGAAACAAAATAGTCGAAAATATTGATCAAGTGTTACTAGGAGAACATGATATCTAACATGATCAGTGACCCAATTCTTGAGCAGAGACTGATGACTACAAATGCATGAGGGATATTGCAATACAGTACAGTGCAGACTTAATCTAATAACAGTTAATAGAATCACTGAGGAGTAGTATGTACACTTAGAGAGAAGCAAAACCAAAAATACCTACTATAAAACCACTTTCTGAAATTCATTCATTCATCAAACATACCAATGAATTGAGTATCTTCTATGTATGATGCACCCTTCTAGGTATAGGTAGGCATTGAGGACACAGTGATGAGTACTGTGGACAAGATCCCACTTTCAAGGAGCTAACCACTGCTTAAGCTGAAACACGAGTGTGCTAGGCATTTTGGTAAGGACTAGACCTTGCAAAGATGGAGATGCCCTGAGAAATCCAGACGAATAGGCAAAGCCTCTACAGCCTTTATGAAGGTCTTTTCATTATTAATATCATCTTGCTTACATTTCTGACACAATGACTTTCAGGTATGAAGGAATGCTGAAAACTGTCAACTGTCAAGTTAAAATAACATACTTAAGAATTACTATGTGGCAGATATTACATGTATTAGTTTTAGTCCTCACAAACACTCTACAAAGTATGTATTTCATGATCCTCATTTAACAGAGGTGGGGATTGAGACAGAGAGAGGTTATGTGAAGTTGCCTAAGATTACACTAATGGTAGTTGATGTTGCCAGGATACAAGTTCAGTGCTGCACAGCATTCTGCTACCTTGAGTAAAGTATCTATCAGCTGTCAAACCTTTACAGACATTATCTCCTTAATTATTTATAGTCCTCTGAAGTCAGTGATTCCGATTTATCAGATGAAAAAATTAAGGTGCAGAGAGAGGAAATGCCAGTGCCAGTGTTCAAACTAAGGACAACATGTTACACAACCAGTGTTCTTTGCCATTACTTCAAGCTATCTCTCTAAAGAGCCTTCCCTGATGAGTTCTTGGGAGTGCTGAGAAAGAGACTCACAATTCCTCTCTGTGCCAAATTGTCTGTTTTTGATATCTCCTAGACTTCCCTGGAAGATTTTGTTTGAATAAAGGGTGATAAAATAAAAGTTTGTGAAAAATTTTCTTGGCCAAAAATGAAAAGCTGATCCTGCAGAAGTTTAGGAAAAGAATGTTTCATAGAGGAGTCAGGAAGATGGATAGAAAATGTGCTGGAAGGTTAGGTATATGGAAGGTCTTCTGTGTACAAACCACAGCATTGCTGGGATTTATTGAAGAAGGGAAAGATACAATTTATGATTTGATGGATATCTTGCACAATGTGCAAGGAAAGAGATGAGAAGCAGAAAAAGGAAGGAATTGAATGAGGTATGGGTAAAAGTTTATAATACAAATAATTGGGCCTCGTGGATAAACTTCTTCAAGTATCCTGTGAATCGTTTCCAAACCTTGATGGAGGCAGTATCTTTACCATCACATAATTCATGCTTTGAAAAAGTAGGGCAACTGAAAAGTAGGATTTTCATGCAGGATAAATGATGGTATAGGAGACTAGTTCAAGCAATATTGTTTAGAGATCTATCTTCCATTCAAAAGATATTTATCTTCCATTATATTTATCCAGCTTTTAGAAATACTGTTAAATCCTAGTAGATTTTTTGGGACTGATGCCCTGACTAGCTTTTTTGATGTGGTGCTTCTTAAAGAGAGGAAATCTTTATTCCCAATCTATGGATCTGTGGAATAAGAAGTTCCTTGTCAACAATCTATGTAGCCTTTTTAATACCTTGAAATTTTTTCTCAAGCCACTGATAATATGATCTCAATGTCATTTAACGTGTTGGGTCAGTAATAACATAAGAAAGACCCTAACAGCATGGAAACTGTTTATTGGCTATTGCATCTAGATTGCTTTCAGACAGAAATCACCTAATAGTTGCTGTTCATGATAGTGAACTTAAGAGTGTGATGGGACAACAGGTAAAAGAGAATTGGGAAATTGATGAGTTAAAAGAGTTATATGCAAAGTTATTTGGTTGTTTTTGCTATTTTCAGCTACTCAGACATTTTTCAAAGAGTGCCACTTACCTATTAAAAACTAAAATGTAATTATATCTTCAAGTCTTTATGGGATGAGCAGTTGAGAGCTCCTCTCAGTTTCAATAAAGGTTCAGGCACATTCAAGTGCTGTCAGATGCATAAGACTCTTGGCACTTTGCTCTTAGGATAATATTTATTCACAATAATCTTCTCTAGTCTTGTGAGCTAAAATTTAGTTGTTAATATATCTTTGTGCCCTCAGGACCTGGAGATCTTTTTCTTGGCCCAGTGATTTTACTCCGCTTTCCCTGAACTCACTCTGCTTTGGCTATACCTTTTTGCTTTATCTGCAATCTCAACTTCCATATGTTTTATCTTTGGCCCAAATAAGTGGACTTGCATTTTATTAACCTCACAAAAACCATTCAATGAATAGGTCCCAAGCCCTAAGGCACTCTTCCCCCCATTGCTTCATTCATTCGGGTGTCTCCATATTAAGAAGGCAAATGCCGCTGCTTCCCGTGTAGCAGTGCACCCCACTGTGCCCCCACACATTTTACCTTAGGGTTTCCCCAGAAGAGCCCCTCCTCTTCCACAGGTTGACTAGGCTGCTGGATCTGCTGGCTGCGGAGGACGACTTGCCATCCCCTACATGCATGCGCACCACGGTAGACGTGGTGAAGGCGCTGCGCACGTTTCTCTCCGGTTTGGCCAGAATGATATACACCTTCGGCACAAACATGCAGCCTAGGGCTACTGTGGCACTGAGGCTAACTGAGAAACACATGGTGATGATTTTGTAGTTGCTGCCAAAGTAGATTGGCACAAAGGCCAGCCATATAATGCAGGTGGTGTACATTGTGAAGGCGATATACTTGGCCTCGTTGAAGTTAGCTGGAACATTCCTGGTCTTGAATGCATAGAAGGTACAGCTCAGAATCAACAATCCATTGTATCCAAGAGGAGTGACAACTCCCAGGTTGGTGGTGTTACAAATCAGGTAGACTTCTCGAATGCTTGGATAGTCATGCATTATATCCGGAGGCTCCATTATAAAAAGGGCCACAATAATGCCCAACTGGATACATATGAGAATGAAAGCAATCACCAACTGGGCACAGGCACTCATGAATCTGGGCTTTTTGGTACAGATCTTCTTCTTGCTGCCAGCCAGGATCCTCGCGATGCGGTTGGTCTTGGTTACTAGGGCTGAGTAGCTCATGGCTGGAGACAGACCAATGCCAATTCTCTGAAGATAGCAATAAATCTGTTTGGGCTTCGCAATGAGGCAGAAGGTACATAAATAGCCCAGGCAGATACCAGCAAGAATAATGTAGCAGAGTTCCCTGCTGGAGGACTTGACTACTGGAGTATCACGATAAATGATGAAGACTACAGTAACAAACAGGGTGGCCAGCAGGCCGAGGCAGGCAAACACCACAGCTGCAATGGGCTCAGGGTCACCCCAGCGAAGATACTGTACTGGGATCAAATCACAACCTGCAGAGACACAGACACATGTTGAAAAAAGGGAGAGAACTTTACTTGGTTTGCAGATCCTTAAGGTAAAAGCAGCTGCTTATGAATATTTCAGTGTATCTCTCATCTACCTTTCTAACTTTGGTGTTTTCAAATTCATTTAAAAATTCAATCAGAAAATCTTTCTATTATTGACTACATACTGGGTGTTAAGAGCTGTTCTAGGTTGTGAAACAAAATAATGATAAACATATTCCTTGCCCTCATACAAATATTTGAGACCCTTTTAGCAGTGTCCAGCATAGAGTAGGTACCTGAATAGTATTTTTCTGAATGAACAGATGAATATTTCTATCTCTTTTTTTCTCACTTGCAGCATCCTTGCTGAGAATAATATGACCGCAGGGTTGCATTGATACAGAATGACGTTAATTTATATGTTTAGAGACTGACAATTGACTCTTAACTCCAGAAGAGAAAGGTAAACAACTCACAACCATGAGAATTGTCTCCACTCACAAACCTTTTTGTGTACTCAAGACATGCAGTTTTTTATATTACTTCATTATGTAGAAGAAAAATATGATAGAATATGGCATCATTTAGGTTATCTGTCATCTTTTTAAATTTATTTAGGACAGTGATTCTCAAACCTGGATGCATTCAGGAATCACCTAGAGATTTAAAACAAAAAATACTGAGGTCTGTTTCATTGCTGAAGTTTCTGACTTAATTGGATTGGGAATTGCCTGGGCATTGTAATTTTTGAAATACCCTCCAAGTGCTGTTAGTGTGCATCACTAACCCTATTTTTATGTCAGTTGAGAACCATTGCTCTAGAACAATTATTACCATAATATAAAGGTTTTTTTTTTTAATTGAATTGAGATAATAGCTTCATTGAGTAGAAAAGGAGGCAAGAAACCAGGACCATGAACATTGAGGGAATATGGCAGAGATTACTAATTGACTGTAAGGATCCATTTTTCCCTTTTCTCACAGCAACAGATACACAATTTTATTTTGGATGATAAAGGATGCAACTCAAATACAATGTTTTCCAGCAACCATTGCTGTCAAATGTGGCAGATGTATAGGTTTTAGCAAATAAGTTGTAAAGAGAGGATTCCTTAAAGGAAAATGATTCATCTTGGAGAGGAAACACTTCACATTTTCTTGTTTCTTTCATCTGCTTCCTAGAACATAAAGGATATGTCTGGACCTCCAGCAATTACCTTACTCTTTGAAGTAATGTTAAGGATAAAAAATATTTTCTGGGTTTGAAAGAGAAGCTCTGGGGGAGGGGGGGCAAATTCCTGATAACCATGAAACCGGTTATTAGCTCTGGATTATGTATGTGCATATCTCCTTTGCCTAAAGTTACTTCACTTATTTTGTGATATATATGGAGCCAAACAAAATATTAATTGATATAAAGTAGGGTTTTCCTATCACCTTGCCATTTCCCCTGACTGGGGTGTTGCCATGTCTTTGAATATCAATGGTAACTGGGAGTTAGGGAAGACAACACCACCTATTGATGATCAAGAAGAATGTGATTTTTCCAAAATATGCCCGCGGGCAGCTCTGTTGCAGAAAGGAAATAAAGGAAATTTTTTTTCTTCTTATTATTATTTCTGTCCCTTTGGTCTCCTACCTCAAGATCTCATGTTCCAGATAATAGCATTAGTATTATAGTTAAGTATTATGGTTAAATTCATTAAGGATTCAATAAGAGTTGTGAGTTAGCTTGAGCTCCTCAACACATTTTGAAAAATTGGTCCTATAGAAAAATGTATTCTTATTCTTATTCTAATTAAGTGTGCATTTAGTATTGAAACAAAGTTCTCTTAGCTTTTTAAAATTTTGAGGATATCCCAGACAAAACACAAGATAATTATTAAGTATAACATCATTAATTATAAATAAATGCATATGTTACTGCTAATTAATATATCAGTATCTATATTTTAAGATATCCATGTCCATATGTGATGCTTATATGCTAAAATACAATCTCTGATGCCTTAGTAGGCTATAGAGCTTAGGTTTATATTTAAAAATTTGTTCCTTATAGAAAATATTTTATAAAGAGAAAAATTAATCATTCTTATCTGTATTCTTGTAGCATTATTTGACAATCAAATTTATTATCTACTGCAGTTAATTATGTAGAGACTTGTTTCCACTGGTAAATCATAAACTACTAATATCCACAATAATTTACTGGTATAGGAAATATCATGGGTAGAAGTGGTGTGAGGCAGGAGTACTTTCATTAGCTAAAATAATCTACTAAAAACATCAATATTTACTTTAAAGACTTTACTTTTACCCCTTTGTTCTGCTAAATTTTAATTGCTTACATCTAAATACAATTAGCATCTTAATTTCTAAATGTTTTGCACAGGATATTTTTATGTCAGATATATTCTTGAACTCTTCACGTGCAACCAATTAACATTACGTGTGAAACTAAAGAAAGCTCATTAGATGTATGTGTTGGGAAAAATATGCATGAGACATGCCTCTAATGTGATGCTATTATTTTCACAAGTTTACCAGAATTTATTCATTCAAATGAATTTTTTTCATTTAATGCAAAACACTGAGAAAGATTTATGTTTGGTTTTCACAAAGCTAAACTGCTATTGCACAAAATACTTTTTATAATTATTCCCTGTGAATAGCAAATTAGACTCTTACTAGAATTCTATAATCACTGAATCTTATAATTGAATGATCTCTTAGAGTTTCCAAAAAATAGATATGTATCACATACTTGCAGGAGATCACAAAAATAAAATTCTGGGGTCTAAACTCAGGAGATTCTGAGTCAGTATTTTGTGGTGGGGCAAAGGAATTGTCTTTTGAATAAGCAACCTCAGTGTCTGTAGAGGTAGTCCTGAGTCCTTGATTGGCAACTCAATCTTAGAGATTATTAAATTAACCTCATTTAGTATGTGAATGTCTTATGGGCTACCTTTGAGAGGTGGTAAACCTGGCTTCACTTAAGGCTTTTCATGAGCTAAGACTAATAGTAGTGATGGAAAAGCAGGAGTCCACAGTGGCAGCAAGAGACTGAAGAAAGCCTAGTCTGAAAGCTATCACAACAAGGCAGTCAAAGATGATTAAGATGGAAACTTAGTCACTGTACTGGGTAAATTAACTGTAAAGAAATTTCAGAAGCAGGATTGAAAGAAATTATAAAGTACACAGGAGATTCAAGGAGAGTGGCTTCAAACTGAGTTGATGGTAATGTTATTAATTAAGATGAGGACCACAGAAAGAAAATTGCTCCGGTTTGGATTTGTTATGTTTGAAGTGTCTATGACCAAGTGAGCATATGGAAACAGAGGCTTAGGTGAGACATTAGGGTAGAAGTTATAGCTTTAGGAACCATCTGTTTAAACATAGAAATAGAAGACATGGCCAGGCGTGGTGGCACATGCCTATAATTCCAGAGGCTCAGAAGGTTGAGGCAGGAAGATCACAAGTTCAAAGCCAACCTCTGCAATTTAGTGAGACCCTGAGCAAGTTAACAAGCAAGACCCTGTCTCAAAACCATAAATAAATAAATAAATAAGTTGGGGATGTGACTCAGTGGTTAAATATCCATGTTTAATCCTTTACCGAAAACAAATGAACAAATAAACAAAAACAGATAGTTTAATAGGTTAACTTTAACAATGAAGTTTCAGTTTTTCTTTTCTTTATCCTCACCCAAATATCATGTATGAAGCATCAATTGTTAGCTTTACCAATATCTTCCCAAGGAGTATATCATTATGTTTTCCTGTCAACTCTGACATCTATTTGTTTTGAATGAGGAGTAGTGTTTTTCCTAAGTTGGAACATGTTGTACCAAAGCTCAGAATCTTGAGATAATGCTGATTTATTATGATACAAATTTAAATGCCATTTATTATCCCACTTTCTACAGCACTTGTCAGCAAACATCTGAATACCTAGTTATTCTTTTTCAGTTTCTTCTTTATTTTCTTCTAATTACTGGACATTTTTCATTAATAGTTTTTTTTATCCCTTGCTTTATTCTTGGTATAATGGTAAATTTCTAGAAGTATATTTAGAGGCTAGGAATCTTAATTGTATACATTTTATAGTTTTCTTATGTATTTAATTAATATAGCATATGTTATTGTAGTTTATGCTAAATAATCTTGAACATGGTAATGAAGTTTCATCTAACAAATATTTTGTGATCATCAGAAGATATACATTAACATTCTTTTCTAGAAATGTATTTGAACCACGGACTAGAAAGCCATATCCTGCATTCTGATAGCATTCATTTAAGTAGATGTTCATATCTCACTTTCTCTCCCTTTCATGCTTGATTCATAATTTTATGGTTCTTTAGAATTATCCATCATTTCATAGTGTGAAGTGAGTGACATACATTGCAAATATAAATGCTTGTTTTATATTTGGGGGAACGTGGGCTGCCAAAACTACTGTCCATATTCATCACATGATTCCACCAATCTGTTCCCCATACCTCTAATAACAGAATAGACAACTCACTGATTTTCTGAATCCCTGAAAACAATGTGACTGCTCACTTACAGCTGGTACTCATGCTTAGTGTTTTGATATTAGTCCTACACAATGAATATTCCTCTAGTCAATAGTTCTGAGATGCTGCATTTTCAAATCCTGTTCTAAGTGTCTGTTCAGGCAGAGGGAATGAAGGACAGATGCCTGACATTCTAAAAGTCAGGCTGAGCAGGAACTCCTTAACAAGCTCTGTAACATCTATGTATTTTGGGGTAAAGGATGTTGCTGCTGAGAATCTGTGAGAATAAGATGTATGTGTTCTCAGATGTCGATCAGACCATTTCAGGGGTACAACTGATAAGGGACTATGGAGACTACCTCTGCTACATGAGCAGTGGAATTGCCCAAAGCACAGGACTGATGACTTAGAAACAGCATGCTTGCTTTCAAACTGCTCCACCAGCAACCATTTGTCTGCCTTTCCTCCTTTCTTTACCTCTCTGGATCTGGATCTCTAGGATGTTGTGCTTGGATTTCAGGAGTGTGCAGACTTAATTCTTTCTGAATTGAACACATCCCCAATCTTTTCATATTTTCTATTCATTGAGCTTCAGCTATAATTTTTTTATTATTTCCACAGTTGAGAGGTATTGGAAGTGGCATGTGTGTATGTTAGAGATGATAGATAGATAGATAGATATTTGTGGGCTTTATTCTTCACTGCAGCACTCACTATAATCTATTTTGTGTATGTGTAGGGAGGTCTGCTTGGTTATACTGGTAAGGTCTGTATTCCTTACTTAGCCACAGTTTTTCTCTATGGTTCCTCAGTAATGAGAACCACTTATATGATTGGTAAAGCAATTCACAAATTAATATATTTCCTATATAATCAAGTGTATAATTCTCATTCTGGTGAACAAACTCAAGTCATTTGCAACAATTGTTTTTTGCTTCTTTTAAGTAGCCTCAAGTATTATGTATTGCTACAGATGGAATTCCAAACTCAGCACACTGTATTTGAATTTCGGAGTCAAGATTCTGGTACCCAGAAAGGGCAAAACTAGGCAAGCAGCTCAAAGGCTTACTTCTATGTAGAGTTGTGACATGTTTAACATTAAAGATTCCTTATACTGAGTAATAATTTAATAGATGCTTCATGATTGATTAATCTCATTTTTGAGTAATTCATTCTATATGGGTAATTCATTTCTTCTGTGAGGAAAGGGAGAGACAATAAAGAGAAATCACTTTTTAGCAAGTGCTATCTAATTATAAAATTCAGATTAATTTCTCCCAAGAAAGCTGTTAATTTCAACATTCTTTTTTTTTTTTTTTTTTTTTGGTATTGGGGGTTAAACCCAGGGATTGAACTCAGGGGCACTTGACCACTGAGCCACATCCCCAGGCCTATTTTTTATTTTACTTATTGACAGGGTCTCACTGAGTTTCTTAGTGCCTCACTTTTGCTGAGGATGGCTTTGAACTTGGGATCCTCCTCCCTCAGCCTTCCCATCCCCAGCTATTTTTATTTTCATTTTTAGACAGGGTCTCACTACATTGCTGAGGTTGGCTTTGAACTTGCAATCTTCCTGCCTCAGCCTCCTGAGCCCTTGGGATTACAGCCATGCACCATCATGCCCAGTTTGTGTTTTACTGTTTACAACAACAAAGCCCCTAAGTCCTCTGCAGAAAAAGAACATTCTAGAGTGAAGTGATTTTTACTATTACCTTAGCTTGAAATAAAACATGCCATGATCACATCATGAAATTAAAATTTAGCCACTTTCCAAAATGTTAGACAAGATTCATCAGTAACTCATTTGGAAACTGCTTTTGTACCATTAATGTTAGTGTGAACAAAAGGAAAAAAACTAACATTTCCTGAGTGCCTCCTACATGCCAGGTGATGCACCAGAAACTTTATGTCTTCTTCGTAATAAATAAATAAATAAGTGCAATTATCTTTATTTTGCAGAGAGGAACAATATGAGCTTTAATAAAATGTATTTACTTGCTGGGACTAAGATTGAAACCTCAAGGTTATTTATTTACTTATTTATGCTTTTTTGCTACACCATGGAGGAATTATCATCAACTGGTCCTCTGAAAGGGGTTCTCAGACTACTTAGTAGGAAATAGAATCCAGATTGATTAGTCACGTCTACCATGGGCATGGCTAATGATGGCAAATGCATTTGATAGTTGTTATTCTAACATAAATCCAGGCTTTCTTCTAAGAAATTCCATTGTTTTCAGCTTTGCAGCAAGCTTCTCAGTCTAGTCTATGTGTCCTGGAAGTCTCTGGTCAAAGACATATATTGGTGTTGCTGCTTTTATGTCCCTAAAGTTATCTAGCATAGAATATTTTCTGTGTTTCCAATAGGCACAGAGCAGCACAGCACAAAGGAACAAGAATTGATTGTGGACAATCCCCATTTTGCTGGAGTGGACTCATAACCCTCCAGTCATCATTGGACCCAGTCTATTATATACCCTTCATGGTTTATTACATATTTTTGTTTTAGATTCCCTTAATAAAATCCCTCAAAGAGCTGGAAATTTAGAACTATATTTTTATTTAGTTTTTTTAAATTTTTGTTCTTCTTTATTGGTTATCTTTTATTGGAGGATCTGAAATTGTATGCCAACATTTATTTCATAATTAAGACATAAAGAATGATTTAATAGTACCACAGAGTGCTGAAGGGAAGGATTATCACAGATGCACATTTGTAGGAACAGCTTTGAAAAATATGACTTCTGGTCATACTGCAGATGAATAAGAGTGGAAAAACACAGCATATGGATTTCAATAATAAAATGTGCTGACTGAAATGCTTGCCTCTTGTCTACTTTCCCTCTATCTCTCATCACTAGCTAACTTCTCATTATTCTTCCATTTTGTAGATCCTCTTTGAGGATGAGTATTACAATTCCCTGAGTCTGAATGACAGGTTCCTCCCATTTAGTCAAAGGGCTCTCTGGCTTGTGTCTATGTTTGCTTGTCTGTTTCATGTGGTAGACTGAGCAATCTGAGAGCAGGAAACGGTTTCTTTGTTTATTGCTATATTTCTAGTGCCAAGAACAGTGCCTGGCACACAGTCAGCAGTTAAGTAGGTTGCATGAATGGATGATTACGTTAATGAAGAGGACAAGTGGGGAATAAGAAGACATATACTTCCTTTTCAGCTTGCAAATGCACACTTCCTGGGGATATGAGCCTTTTATTCTATTGATGTGTGTCTCAATGTTTCCATAACATAGAGATAATACAGAATTCCCTTACCTATAATAACAGTGCTAATTTTAAGAAATCCTTGTAGAAGAATTCACAGATAAGAAATTAAATACCAATGACCGGAAAAAGGTCAATAAAGAAATTGCTTGGGACTGCAGCTGTAAAATGCTTCAAACTAATTTTTGTATTTTAGTAAAATCAAGCATTAAAGTCATCACTTTAAAACCAACACACTCTCAGTGGAGTTTCACATATTTAATAATAACTATATTAATATTTTACTATTACATTCTATTTGCCTACTTTGCTGGATTCTTTGTTATTGTTGCTTGTTTGCTTATTTTTTCAATAAGTTATATACAGAAAAGCATTTTTACTCCTGGTTTTTCATTCAGATATTCAAAGGGTTTCTGACTTTTATGACTCAGTTTTTGCAACCTCTTTCTAAACCCTTCTGTATTTTCATAAATCCTTGATTTTCTTCTTTTTTGAGATAGGCCAGGATGGTTGTAAGGCTTGGGCTTATATTACCTTTCCTATGGCTTTTTGCAAAACTGTATTCATATTCTGATATAAATTTTACTTTCTGTTTCTTTCCCCAAGCCTGTAAGATTCTAAAATTTAAGTGACACAATATTATAAATATTTTCCCAACTGAGCTACTGGTATATACTTGATGAATTTAAAATGCTTGTTTCTATTCTAGAGAGAAAATAAGAGAACAAAACCTACACGTAGAAGAAAGGTACATAAGAAGAAAGATTAATTAATTAACCTACCCATTAAAAAGATTGAAAATTATTCACATAGCACAACTAGAGCACATTGCTCAGTTCTTAGTTGTATATAGGTTGTTGAGTATCTTATTGTATTTATGGTGCTGGGTCAGCACCATGGTGACAGAAAGGCAGTCTCTGTTCCTTTAAAATAGAGTACTGTCCCAACACTCAGGGTCTGTGACTATACCTCTGGCACTGTGCCAAGCACTTTATGCTTAAAACCTTCTTTAATGCCTCAACATTCTGATGAGGTAAGGACTGCTATTTCATCTCTTTTTGGTTAAGGAAGTATAGAGGTAGGGTTGGAACTAAAAAGTATTTGAAAGGAATCATAGAAGAAGAAATAAAGACAAGGAAAAGAGAAGAATGTAAAGGAAACAACCCAAATACAGGTCAAATATGCAAAGGGATAACTCTGCAACATAGCAATATAGTGTCATAAGAAAATTAGAAAGTCCCAGGGAATTACTGCTGAGAGTTCAGATGGGAAATCAGTAAAAACTTCAGGAGGAAAGATGGAAATACCTGCTTGCCTGCCTGTCAAAGATTAGTACAAGGATCATATAAGAAAGTCTGTGACTTGAAAAGTGGCACAATAATTATGAAGTAAGGAAAAGGAGAAAAATAGAAGCATATACATAAAACAGAAGTGACTCAACATCTGCTAAATTGCCTGTGCGTTTTAATAGATTGTTTCCAATGTTCTTCAGGGGAATAACCAGACTGTTTTATCTTTCTAGCCTCTTCGTAGATAAACAGCCCTGAGTAAATGGTATTATATTGTCAGAAATTGTCTGTAAGTATAAGGCAGAGCACAATGCTGTATGAATTTTTCACTCGCCTAATGCAGTATTTAACAGGTGTCAGGACAGTAGACATTTATCTGTTTCATATTGCTCATGTAATATACCAATGCTTAACGAATCATTTTCCAAGTAGGTTAGATAATATAGTGGTAAACACTACATTAAAATGTTTTATGTTCTTGGGGGGAAATGTGATTATTTATTTTGGGTAAGCTATATCTATCAAAAATTGAAATCAATGAAACCACATACTTTTCTGTAATCAGTGCGGCATGTCAGTGCGGTTTTGACCATGCTTACATTGTTTTGGCCAGACCACAAACTTATCAAGGTGAGGAAGAGCACAGTGCACATTTTTCATTGCATGGTTTCTGGAAGGATAAAAACTGGTTTGTGTTTTCTTTTAGGACTTGTTTTGAGAGGTTCCATTGAGATGGGTTTTCAGCACTTTTTTTTTTTGTCCTGGAGTAAGTGGTGTTTACATCTATAAATACACCACACAATTTATATATCTGATAGGAAAGCACATTTATATGTTGATAAGAATTTATAAATTGGAAAAGAAAAAAAGGCTTTTTACAATTGATCAATGTATGACCCATGGCATATTATTTTTTTTAAAAAATCATTACTTATTTCAGTATTAATCAAAACATCTTCTTCAAGCTCATTATTTGAAAAGAATCAATGAATAGAATTTTTTTCACTACATTTTAGAAATCCTTTAACAAAGAATGCAGAAAGTCACAGGAAAAAGGACAGATTTTATATGAAGACAGGACAGGGCTTCAGCCCTGATTTCTGCTTACTGTGTTATCACAAGCATAGCTATTTTCTGTTTTTAATCCGTTTCCTGTAAAATAAGGATCATGATTCTAACCTTTTTGAGATTTCAAGTGGATTAGAAGGCAGAATACAAAGTTCCTATTAAGATGGGTGACAGGTACTTAATATATGGGGATTTGTGTCTTGGCTTCCATTGCACAAATTCAGGGTCTACTGTAGTCTAGGAGCTTATTAATCCAAGTTAACAAAAAATACATCAAAAATTTCCCTGCCTTTTAGTTTATTTTCCAACTGGGAAGACTGACAAAAATAAATTAATACCTAAACTATATAAAATATTAAATACACAAACTATATAAAATATTGAAGCATATGAAACAGAGAAGAAAAGGTAGAACTGGGTAAGAAGGGGATAATTTTCAGTATTTAGTTGGTTGCTTTTGGTAGACATTTGAGCAAGGACTTGGGAGAAAGGATATTAAACATGTGTGGATCATTTCCCCAGCTGTTTCCTTTGCTTGGGAATTTTTCATTCACCAAACTTAAAAAGTAAAGAAACTTCAGATGTTGTAATGGAGGAACAAAAGGACCTATGTGTTGGGATGGGGGACTAGATGAGGTGAAGCATAAACAGGAAGATATGTAACAAAGGGCTAGGTCATACAGAAGTAGAATTTGTAAGGAGTTTGATTTTTGAATGAGATAGCTACCAACTAAATACAACCAACTAAATACTGAAAACTATCCCTTTCTCACCCAGTTCTACCTTTTCTCCTCTGTTTCATGTGCTTTCTTTTAATATTTTATATAGTTTGTGTATTTAATATTTTATATAGTTTGTGTTTTAATTAATTTTTGTCAGTCTTTCCAGTTGGAAAATTCTTACATTTTTGCATGTCTGTGCTTGGGTATTGGAAAGAGGCTGTAAATAGGGTCAAGGGTCCAATAAGGGAGACTAGCCCAGAAATTATTGCATCAGTAAACATGATTAATGATAATTGCTAGTCCATATACTGGGACCTATAGTGGAGGTAGTGGGAAGTGGTAGAACTATGGAAGTGAAGAAGGAGCCATTGGGATTTCCTGACCGATAAAAGGTATGAGAAAAGTCTAAAGGTAATTCCAAAGTTACTGTCCTAAGCTACTGAAAGAATAGACTTAATAGCAAGTGAAATATAGAAAACTGAGGATGGAGCAGCCTGGGGATTCAAGGAAGGCAAAGACCTGGACTTTGAGCTTTGTAATATACAATGTGAGATACCTATTGGTCAAATAAATATGTGAAGTAGGGAGTTGATATTCATGTCTGTAGATTAGATTAGAGGTCTGGGCTAAAACATTAAATTCAGAAATATTCAGTGTATAGATGATGTTTAATAGCAAAAGCCTTGGTATGATCACCAGTCACTGTTGTAAAAAGAAAAGCAGATCAAGACTGAGATCTGGAGAACCTGAAACTGTGTTCTTAGTTTGACTTGAAACTTATAGTTGTATATAAATGGAAAAACATTGAGGGGACTAGATCCACTTTGTTATGGTTAAAATATGTAAGTATGTATGCATGCATATATATATATATATATATATATATATATATATATATATGAATACGTATGTATGTACATACATATATATATATATACAAACATACATATATATATACATACATACATACTTATATACATATATATATATATATATATATATACATATATTAAAAAAAATATATATATATTTTTTGTCTTGCCAGTGAGGAAAATATCAACAGTCTGTAATGAAGTCATCAATGAAGCTATAAATCTTTTAATAAGGGATAGTGATAAAATTTTAAAAAAATATGGCAGATACTTTTTAGTATTGTCATGGTTCAAGGCTATCTTACCAGACTTGGGGTCACCATTAAACTGGAATAATTTATTCACTTCAAATTATAAACCGTAAGAAGATAGCCTGAGTGAAGTTAGAATAGATGTCTATGATAGTAAGCTTAGTTTAACAAATACAAAACCATTGCCTACTGTGCCATCCATTTGACTGGATAGTCATTGACTTAGAATACTTTTCTTCTAAATGTAAAAGATATTTAAAAGTGTCATGTTGAAACTTTTCCCAATTTTTCTCATTTTTTTCCATTTCTAAATCAGTCCATTTGCCTCTATTCATTT
Organism: Marmota monax; assembly: GCF_021218885.2. Classification (NCBI taxonomy): domain Eukaryota; kingdom Metazoa; phylum Chordata; class Mammalia; order Rodentia; family Sciuridae; genus Marmota; species Marmota monax. The sequence continues at coordinate 1,988,247 of NW_026695236.1, read as the reverse complement.
AGCTATTAAAACTTTAGTAACAAAGGTGATATGATAATAGTTAAGATATTTGAACATTTAATGGGTTCTAAACTGTTTGTATGCTATTTAAAGTCCTCAACAATCCTAAGAACTAGTTGTGGCAATTATCTCCACTTTATGGAAAGAAAGCTGAAGCTCAGAGAAGGAAATTTATTTGCTTGATGTCATGCAATGAGTCATTGGTGGAACACAGGTTTGAACATGACTATGCCTGACTCTAAAGCCTTTTGATTTAAACCCCATGCTATCGGGAGATAATAAAAATAAGTTGTTGCAGACACATCTTTGAATCCTCAGCTATATTTTTGGGTACTACATTTGTCAAAAATTCAACTTCCTTAAATTGTATATATGAGTGTGCAGCAAACTTAAAAGGAGAAATCTAGAAGGTGGTTAGGGAACAGAAATCCTATTAAATAAAGCAGTCACTTTCTTTCACAGCTGATCACCATTATGATGTTTGCTGTTTAGAAAAGGCTGACTCCCATAATACAGGCTTCGATGGAAAAGGTAAATGAGAAATAGTGATGTATTTGCTCCTGAAGAGATTTGCTATGTTGGAAAAACTATTTTTCAGATGTATACACATTTCTTATATAAGACATGTATCATTCTTTTTAGTTCTTTCTGTCTGAAAATTTCTCTATGATGTACTTAACTTTTCATTCTCACATGCAGTGATTTCCTTTCTGCCTGGAAGTTACCTCTAAATTTTCAAGATTTCATTAACTTTCTCTCATCAAAGTTTTTGTATTAATCAATGCTTCCTCTCATAGTAGCATTTTATTTTTCCCCTCATTCCTTTCTTTACTTCTTCCTTCCTCTTTTATGTTTTCATTAGACAAACATTAACTTGTTCCTACTTAATCCCAGACATACTTAACATACAGAAGTTGCATTCATCTCTGGCTAGGCTCTGGGATACTCAAGAGTAGGAATGTGGCTCCATCATGACTGCATACCCAGTAACAAATGCTAGTTTGCCATCTAGTTGGGACTCACTAAATATTTACGAATGAATTATTCTATCTTTTGTACCACCATTGCATCTGGTAATGGTTCCATTATTGTATGCTTCACATCTCTACATCATTGCATATTGCATTTATGCAATTACATAAATCAGCCTTCTTCCACTATGGACATGTGATTCCATATAAATAGAAGGTCAGGCACTTTCCATTTCAATCTGTATTGATAGACCTTAGCATTCTGTTGAAAACACTTGAAACTTGATCACATAATCTTTTGCTGGTTGAATGAATGAATGAATGATAGGATAACCATCTGTTCAGTGTATGTTCCATTCAGATTATTGCCTACTCTAGAAGACAAGAAGCTAGATAGCACTGTTCTGAAAACCTGTTTCTTTTTTTATTTCAACAGAAACTATTATAATTTTAGCAATAAAAATAAACATATTTCAGAATGGGGTCGTGGCTCAGAGGTAGAGTGCTCTCCTAGCATGCGTGAGGCACTGGGTTCAATCCTCAGCACCATATGAAAGTAAAATAAAGGTATTGTGTCCACCTACAACTAAAAAATAAATATTTAAAAAAATAAATAAATAAACATATTTCTCATCTAAAATTTTAACAAATAGCCCCCAAAGAATCAGAAATACACAATATATAATAAATGGAAGGATTCCTCCATTTCCTGTCTAAGTCCAACTGTTATAATCAAATAGCCAGAACATTTTCAACATATTTAGAATGAAAAAAATATCAGAAAAGTCTGAGATAATTGATATTTGACAAGTTTGAAGCTGAAATTTTTCTTTCTATAATTTCCTGAAAATACAAGACTCTAAAATGTGATTGTGGAGAAAGGAGGTGGTATAGCATAAACCCACAGGCTTGATTTTCCATTAGTTTTGTGATCTTGAGCAATTTACAGAGTCTGACTGAGTTAATTTCATTGTAAAATAATAACATCTGCCTCACGGAATTCAAAAGGACAATGCTTAAAATAGTTATAATTATTGGTAATGAAAAGATTTCCCCCCATGTTTTTGTTTAATGTGCTGACTTATTAAAAGGCAAATAGAAAAAGTTCTGTGGAAGTAGGACAAGCTAAGAAACATAAATGAAATTGATATTTGTAAGAATGGAGCCCGAAAGCTGGGGTTGTAAGGCCTGTCAACGCTTCCACCCTCTTGGAGCTCTTCCTCTATTCCCTCACTTTCCCATCCACTCCTTTGTGTTTGACTGTGTTCATTTTCCCCCTTTAAGTGAAGATACAAAGGTTTCAATCTCCAAAGCAATTAGGTAACTCAGGGAACCAAAAGAGCTTCCTAGAGAATGTCCCAATTGGCATTAAAATGCCAATATGTACTGCCTTCCTTCCATTTCACAGCTCTGCACTTAATAAATAAGATATATTTCCTTATGAGTAAAAAAGCAGGAAATCATTCTAACTTCCCATCATAAAGCTTCCCATGGAGTTATTTCTGGAAAGCCACGTTGTTTTTATCCTTGGATTTGGGTTTATTGGAAGGTTGCCGGAGGCTGGCAAACCCACCTGGAAGTGCTTCTGTGGTTTTGGATGAGGGAGCTGAAGATCTCTGAGCTGTTGCTACTTACATTCCCATTCTGAAATTCTTTGACAGAAAACAAATTAAAGATTTTATTCTAGGACAGTTTTTGCAGATACATGGCAGGGAATGGTGTGCAATGAAATGTAGCCTGGCTGAGGCTTTTAGAGAATTCTGAGTGCCTTGCCCAAATTGCTGCCTTTGGCCACTTTTTTCCTTCCTCTCTCAAACCAGACCATACTGTAGTTAACTTCTTCTCAGAGAATCAATTACCTAGTAATACTGATTTTAATTTCTAATCAATCTCTTCATTGCTTTTTATTCCCACTACATTATAATTGTACAAACTACCATTAGATTCACATTGATTTTTGCTGAATTTCTTTACTGTGTTTTTCTCTTACTCTCCTTTTGCAATCTCCAATTTTGTCTTTTACTTTTAAGTTGTATCTTTCAGTAACATTTAAGTAGTTCTAATAGTATGAAATATTTTAAATCATAAACATTTTAAATATTCAAGAAATATAGTACAAATTTTAAAAAATCCAGATTTAACAAATGTTAACATTGTCATATTTGTTTCAAGTCACACACACAGATACACATTACTGATATAACTGTAACCCCTTCTGTTATTTCCATCTGACTGCTTCCTCTCCCTCTTTGCAAATGATGTCTCTTCTGAAACCAGTATCCTTCTATTTCATGATTTAAAACAATATTCACTGTCTGCAACATGATCATGTAAATAATATTTATAAAGTTGGCCACCAGAATTGCTTTTCTTTTCTCATTCACTTTTTGGATATGCCCCGAGATAATTGCCATGTTGAAATCTATTTTCTCTGCTAGAATGTAAACATCATAGGGGAAGAAAATTTTATCTGTTTTGTTCATAGAAATATTTTCAGCACTTAGAATATTGCCTGTGGTAGGGTTCATGATATGCTATCCCCAAACATGGCACTTTGGCATTCTGAATATTTTAATGGAATGATGGAATTTAGGGAGCAACATGTATAGCAAGTACTTCCTAACCTTAACTCACCCTTCTCCTCTGAGAAGGTCATAAGACCCTCATGTGAGAGGCATCCTCCCTGTACTTGAGGAAGGTAGCATCTTATATTATCATCCTTATCACCAAAGATAAAGCAACCCAGTTAGGAAAATAAATGAACAGGCCTTGGTAATTTTTCCCACTTCACCTGTATCATTTTCCTAACACAGTTCTCTACAGCTCTTAATTTTCCATCCAGACTTGCATACAAACACCCAGGTTTAACTGCTTTGTCAAGTCCTCACTTTTTTATGAGAATTCTCATGTTACCATGACACTTATATTAGCTGAGTGTAGTGATGCATATATGTAGTCCTAGCTTACTCAGGATACTGAGGCAGGAGGATCACTTGAGCCCAGGTATTTGAGAACAGCCTGGGAAACATAGAAAGCTCTCCCTCAAAAACAAATAAGCACTTCACAGATCTTGGCAGCAAATCTTTACCCCTCACACATCAGATAGAGCTCTAATCTCTATGGTGTGTAAAGAACTCAAAAAGCTAAGCACCAAAAAAACCAAATAACCCAATCAATAAATGGGCCAAGGACCTGAAAAGACACTTCTCAGAAGAGGATATACAAGCAATCAACAAATATGTGAAAAAAAATGTTCATCATCTCTAGCAATTAGAGAAATGCAAATCAAAACTACTCTAAGATTTCATCTCACTCTAGTCAGAATGGCAGCTATTATAAATACAAACACCAATAAGTGTTGACAAAGATGTTGGGAAAGGGATGGGGTTATAGCTCAGTGGTACAGCACCTGCCTCATATATGTGAGGCACTGGGTTCAATCGTCAGCATCACATATAAATAAATAAATAAATAAATAAATAAAAATATTTTTAAAAAGATGTTGGGTAAAAGGTACACTCATACACTGCTGCTGGGACTGCAAATTGGTGCAGCCAATATGGAAAGCAGTATGGAGATTGCTTGGAAAACTGGGAATGGAACCACCATTTGACCCAGCTATCCCTCTCCTCAGTCTTAAAAACAGCGTACTACAAGGACACAGCCCCATCAATGTTTATAGCAGCACAATTCACAATAGCTAAACTGTGGAACCAGCCTACATGCCCTTCAATAGATGAATGGATAAAGAAAAATGTGGCATATAAATACAAAGAAATATTACTCAGCATTTGCAGGTTAAATGGATGGAATTAGAGAAGATAATGCTAAGTGAAGTTAGCCAATCCCAAATAACCAAATGCCAAATGTTTTCTTTGATATAAGGAGGCTGATTCATAGTGGGATAAGAAGAGGGAGCATGGAAGGAATAGACGAACTCTAGATAGGGCACAGGGGTTGGATGGGAAGGGAGGGGGGCATGGGGTTAGAAATGATGGTGGAATGTGATGATCATTATTATCCACAGTACATGTATGAAGACACAAATTGGTGTGGATATACTTTGTATATAACCAGAGATATGAAGCATTGCGCTCTGTATATGCAATAAGAATTGTAATGCATTCTGCTGTCATACATAAGTAAAAAATTAATAAAAAACAAGCAAACAAGACCCCAACAACCAACAAGAACCTTATAGTAAACAAATGCATATATTGTTCTTATTAATATGTCTTTTACTATAGAGGCTTCAGCCAATGAACCCAGGGTGGGCAGAAGGAGATTTTTTTCTTCCATATACCTGAAGCAGAAAAGACACTAGATATATGTTTATTGAATGAATGGCTAGGTGGCTAAGTGAATAAATACTTGGCTTTTAATTTCCCTTTGGGTAAACTTTAAAGTATTTATAATGGCTTACAAAGTCTTCCAATGGTTGGTCTTTGTCTAGATTTCCTGTCTCATTTTTCCCTTACACTCTGTTTCTCCTCAGTTACGGATTCTGTGTCTGAAACGCTTTCAATGTAGTTGGCCAGCTACTATTTTCACTTGAATTCTTCTATGTATACAATCATTGAAAAGGCAATTTTATTTATTTATTTATTTTCCTTTCCACAATAATGATGGGATTTGTCATTACATATTTATACATGCACACAATACAACAATAATCTTTGGCCAGTATCACTCCCCAGTTAAAGAGGCAATTTTCCATTTTATCTAAATTAACTACCACAGATAAAGACTCTTGCCTCTCTCTGGTCTTTGTTTTTTAATACTCAATGTCTTATTACTATTTGTAATGTTTAGTAAGCTTCTCTCTTTCAGGGAAGAGGTCCTGTTTATCCTACTCACTGCTATCATAGGTACTTGATGACAATAAATGACTGTTAGATTGTTTACTGTTCTCAAAGAAAGGAAGTTGAATTGGCAACATTGTCTATGGTCTGCTCTCAACTTTCACTTTTAATCTTATTTCTTTCTTGTCTTCCTAATTTTCATACCTGACTCTCTTTCTCACTCATTTTAATTCCTAGATACTGGTTCCTGACAATTTATGATTGCCACTGAGAATATGCCTAGCTTTATGACAAAAATATATTTTCATAATATAATCCAATAATATATACATTTGTTCATAGACACATAAAAATGCATTTATGGGTACAAAAAGTAATCCATACTCCTACCACTCATAAAAATCTTTTCTTAATATTAAATAACTTTCATTTCAGTTTTTTATTTATGTAAAATAAATGCACACACTCCCAAATGTAAGGGTAAATATATACATAAATATTAGTATTGTTGATTGAAATTTCTAGTTATTCTGAACAATTATTTAACTCTGGGTAAACTCATATCTCTTAGTCATGTTTGTGGGAGGCCATCCTTGCACGTGATTTTGAGTCACCTCCATGGTTGGGCGAGAGGTGCTTTCCCCACCCTTCTCAGGTCCAAGGGCTTGTTCGTGTGGAGGCGTGACTGACCACAACCCCCCCCCCCCCCCCCCCCCCCCCCCCCCCCGCCCCCGCAAGCCCCAATTGTCTCGCCTGACCTTGGGACACTGCCTCCCTTAATCTTCATTGGGTGGGGTTTTCTCCAGAATTTTTTGTTCCACAATAAAAGTCCACTCCCTTGTGTGTTCTCTCTTTCTCGCTAGTCTCTTCAGTAAAGCTCACTACTCTAATAGGTAGCTTGAGGCTGGGGGTACGAGAAGCCATCCTGGAGGTGGTTTAAAGGTAATTAGAGTCTATCTCTTTAATTTAAACTCCCTTTGGATTTCTCAAGTAGCGCAACCTTCACCTATGAAGCCTGTGCTGGCCACAGGCTAAAATGTTAATGATTTTACAGGGTTAGATCTGGATTAAATGAAATGACATGTCAAACAGTGTCTGGCATATAGGAACCATATAAGTTTTAGTTCTTCTTGTCATGATGACAGCATTTACCCAAAGTTGACCTGAGCTGTCATGTTATAGACTGAAGTGGGGCAACTGAAGCCAAGTGGGAAGAATAAAGGCTAATAATGTTCCCTAAAGCTAACCCCAAGCCTCTGTGACAGACTTTGGCATAGCTGAAATGGTCAGAATGATCTTCCAGGGAGAAGTTCCAAGTGAGCTGTTACTTTGAATCAGTCAGTGATCTAGGCCTGCAAATAGCTATAGGCTCTTTAGAAAAGTCCTGTAGATTCCAACAAAAGATTGAATATGTGGAGAACTTTCTAGGTTTGGCATTTATCAATCCTGTAAAATGTGTGTGTGCATGTATGCACACACACACACACACACACACACACAGAGACACACATATACATCTGTGCAGGTATCCAAAGTCCAATTATTTCATTTTTTTAAAAAAAATCTCCATTGGTCCCACTGTGTCTAGAGGATAGAATGCAAACTCCTTAGTTAAAGGCTGTGTTCTTAGGCTGGCCCTAAAATTTATTTTGCTTTTCATCTACCACTCTCCATGCCATTTTACTGCAGGTTGACTTATATTTGCTGAGTGACTACTTTATGTTGGGCATTGTATGAAGTATTGGGATTACAAATATGGAAAGAAGACAGTTGTGTCCTTAAGAAAACATCAATTCAGTAAGAGATGTGGATAGGTATATAGGTAATTAAAATCTAGTTTGAAAACAAATGGTGCAAAGAGGGAAGCAACATTTTCTTATAAATACAGAAAAAAACTGAGCAGGTTGAACATGTTAAGGAGGGTTTTGTGGAGAAGCTGACACCCATGCAGAGTAGGGAAGGTAGAGGGGGAGTTACTTCAATTAGAAAGAGGGGTAAACACATTCTAGGCAGACAGACAATAAATGTCCAGACATGGAAGAATAAAAGAACATGGTGTGTAGATGAGGATTGCAAGCAGTGTTTGACACTAGAATAAAATGAGAGGTAAAAAGCTATGACTACTGAACCTAGAATGACTATAGAAGGGTGGAGGAGAGAGGAAGTTTTGTGTGCCACATTGAAAACCTGGAGTATATCCTCAGAGATACAAAACCACTGTTAAGTGTTGAGTGATGGATTCAGGATACACTATCTGAAAATATGTCACTTTAGCATGTAAATATTAGCAGAAGCAGAAAGCTCACCCTTAGCTTCTTTATGGCCTTTTCCCCAAAAGCATGTCATTAAACCCTCATTTTTCAGAAAACTTTTTCATACCCAGAGGAAAGGAAGATCTTTATCTCTAGAAACAGGATCACTGAGAGTGATCTTCACGAATAGGATTTGCCAAGTTTCCTCTAGTTTATAATAATTAGGTCCCATGTTTTTCTTAAAAAATGTAATCATATTTATATCTGATGATTCACTTCTCCATTAAACCTAGCATATAAAACATAGAGGTTTACCCTACTTTTAGGGTCTTTATTTTTTTATAAAACATACCACATCATGTAAAATTTATCTTAAAAAATTGCATGGTTTTCTTTTGTTAAAATGGCCTCAATCATAGATCTTAGGTAGGAAAAAAAAGATATTTATTTCTCTCTATAGGAGCAATTAAATGGAAGGAAGAGAACTATATTTTGAATGTATTCTCTGGAAGCAAGATGAAAAGTAGACTTTGAGGCATGAAGCATAAAATATGCAAAAAAGGAAATGAGCAATTTGCAATTATCAAATGTGAAAAGTTGTACAAATGGAGAAGAGAGGAGGTTAAGAATATTTAGCAATTCAAATAATCAGCCTGATAATCAGGCTTGGATATGGGTGGCCAAAAGGAGAGAAGAGTCTGAGATAACCCATTTCTTCTTGGTTGGAACAACTAAGGTAATGATGGTGTCATTGACTGAAATAGGAGACATAATGGGAAAAGCAAGTCTATCATGGTGAAATGATGAGGTATAGACATCTTGGACTAAAATATCTGTGGACTAAACAAATGGACACATTCAGCAAGTAGTAAGATTTGTGTGCTTGAAACTCAGTATAAAAATTCAGGCTAAGCTGGACTGTTGGAAGTCATGTAGGGAAGATTTAAAACTATCAGAATAGATAAATTCACTTGGAGAGACTGTGCAGAAGAAAAAAAACACAATGAACTAATGATGGAGCCAGCAATACATCAAATTTGAATTATACAGATGAAGTGGAATGAAAAACAATAAATCCCAGGAAAAAAAAAAACAGAAATAGTGTTTAGATAGGTCAGAGAAAGTTGTTTTGTGATATGGCTGGCAGAGACAGACAGCATGCAGTATCAAAGTTATTAAACTAAGCAGAAATATTTGTAAAATAATGACTCATTTCAAGTTTGTGGTAAACTTAAATTACTATAAGGTCTGGCAATGCAGGAGTCCCCAATATTATTTGCCAGAGTAGTAAACCAATTGTTTTGATGAACTCAATGTGAGGAAACTCTGTACAAAAGTCTGTACCAGAGTCAACTCAAAGTGATCAAATCCTATGAATTAGACCAAAACTTTGCAACTGCCACAAGAAAGTATAGTCTCAACACTCCAACATATTGGTGCAGGTATCCACTTAAATAAGTTTCCTAAAGCTCAAGAAATAAAAACAAGAATCAATATGGGAGTCATGTAGGGAAGAGTTAAAACTATCAGAATAGATGGAGAGACTGCGCAGAAAAAAAAAAAAAAACCACAATGAACTAATGAAATAAAGTAGGACAGGATCAAATTTAAAGGCTTCTGCACAGCAAAGGAAAAAAGAGCATGAAGAGAAAGCTTACAGAATTGGAGAAAAATCTTTGCCAGTTATTCTTCTAACAGAGGATTAATACACAGAATACATAATGAATTCAAAATAATATCAAAAAACCTCAACTCAGTCAACAAGTAAGCAAAAAGATTAAACAGATATTTCTCAAAAGAATAAATACAAATTACCAATAAATATGGGAAAATGTTCATCATCCTTAACAATTAGAGAAATGCAAATCAAAATGACATTGGGATTTCATCTCACTCCAGTTAGAAGGATAATCATCCAGAATACAAATAATAATACATGCAGGTGAGGATGTTGAAAAAAATGTATACTCATAGATTTTTGGTGAAACTGATAATTAGTACAACCACTTTGAAAAGCTGAATGGAGATTCTTCTAAACACTAGGAATAGGACCACCATATGACCTGGCTATTGCATTCCTTGGTGTTTATCCAAAAGATCTAAAATTAGAATAATATGGTGATATAGGCACAGAAAAGATCAATAGGAGTGCAATTCATAATAGCCAAGTTATGGAACCAACCCAGGTGCCTATCAACAGATAAATGGATAAAGAAAATGCAGTATATAAACATAATGGGGTATTGCTCAGTCATAGAGAAGAATGAAATTATGGCATTTGCTGGTAAATGGACGGAACTGGAAAATGTCATGCTAAGTGAAATAAGCCAGACTAAGAAAATCCATGGTCAAATGTTTTCTCTCATATGCAAAAACTAGATTTAAAAAAATGTAAAAAAAAAGGATAAAAATAGAAGAGAGATCAGTGGAGCAGAGGAAGAAAATTGAGGGGGTGGGGAAGAAAGAGGGATTGGAAAAGGGAGGAACTGCAGAGTGAATTGATCAAATTTTTCTATGTACTTCTATGACTATACCACAGTGATTGCCACCTTTATGTATATCTATAATGCATCAGATAAAAATAACAAATAAATGGAAGGAAGACCATTAGAGTAAAGGAAGGTGAAGAGGGGGAGAGAGAAAGGGAGGCAAAGAGGAAGCAGCAGGGACTGAAATGGAGCAAACTACATTCCCCGGCGTGTATGATTGTATCAAAATGAGCCCCACTATTATGTATAACTATAATGCACTAATAAAAAACATTAACCAAAAGAATACTTGTTACTCTGGAAAGATGATTAGAAAGGGGGATAAAATAGAATGAGCAGTGGGAAGAATAGTCTTTACAGAAAGTCTCTTAGAAAAGAGACAACAAATAAAACGTGCACACGTATTATACTGAGGGGAAAAAAGAAAAAAAAAAAACCCAGCCCTTCCTTGATCTTTAGATTATGATGTTAATAATTCTGAAAGAGCTGCTTTGTCATATATTCATGGTCACTTTGTTAAAGTGAGCTTCCACTTATGCCTTAAGATTAAAGCTTCCCAAATTCTGCAAAGTTCACAGTGCTGTCCTCAATACCCATTTCTTGCTCACCTCTAGTGCTAACTTCACTGTGCTGTTATATGTTTACATGTTTTTCTCCCACTAGACTCTGAGTTTTTTAAAAAACTTAGAGCATATCTATGTAATTCTAGAACCTATTATATTTTTGGCACAAACTAATGACTGAATTTATTAAATGAATTAATTCCCATTTAATAATCTCAAAAGCATCTCAAACTGATCTGATAAAAATTTAAACTCTTGGTTTTATGAAAGGATGTATCTCTTTTTCCAATCTTTAAGACATTAAGCTTGACATCTTTTTAAATGCCTTATCAATTCTAAACCAAAGTATATGTCTCATATACTTCCGAAGCACTCTTGTGTTCAGGAGACTGAGACCTCAGTAGTGACAACCATCCAATTTGTCTACCCGCTCTTACCTTCCATCTGTACCCAATTTTTTCTCCTTCATAGCAATCAGAATGCTATTTTTAAAAGTATACCTTGAGTAGTAATGTTTTTGTATCCACTGAGACCTTATAATGGGTTTTCATTACAGTTAAAACATGTAAATCCTGAGCATGTTTTTAGGCTGTACAAGATTTTGCCTATGTTATTCTTCTTTATCTCTTCTGATACCATTCTCCAAACATCTTTTCCATATATAGACCTGTATGTGTGCTATTTTCTTGGTACAAAATGCCCTTCTCCCCATCACATGTTAGTTATTTCTATTATCATATTGGTATCAGCTAATTTTCACTTCTCCAGAGAAACCTTTTCTGACCACAATGTATTCTCTAATATTTTCATTTTTAACTCCTGTTCTTTTACTTCATACTTCTCAACACAATTTGTCAGTCTGTGCACATGTGTGCCTGTTTTCCCCAACATGCTAAAATATATAAGGACACTACTTGGGGACCAAGAGATGTAGGAACCATGAATGGTTTTCAATTCAATTTCTCCATTACCCATTACTATAATGAAAATAGTAATAATAAGACACATACCTATTAAATTAATAAAATAACAGGCTATGCTCAATTTCATTTTCAGCAGCACAGTCTCATATAGGACATAAATATACATCTATATATAGTCTGATTCTTTACTCATGGGTAGTATATTTATGGACTCAACCAAATGCATGTCAATCAAGGTATTTGAAAAAAAACCTGCATGTGTACTAAACAAGTACAGACTTTTTTTACTTGTCATTATTTCCTAAAAAAATTCTTTTTTAACAGCTATTTACATAGCCTTTTACATTTTTTGTCTTACAAATTATCTAGAAATGACTTTAAGTATACAGATGATATGCCTATATTATATGCAAATAGTACACCATTTTATGTATTGGACTTGAGCATCAGGAGATTTTTGTATGTGTGGGAGGTCCTGAAATCAATCCCCCCACAGACTCCAAGGGACAACTGTATTTGCCCACAAGTTTCTTCCCTATGAAAGATAGTTGAACATGCAAAAAAGTTTTAAAATTTAGCAATAATTCAGGTTGAAATTAGAAAAAAATATAAAATCAATGTAAAGGAAATGTCACCAATATTGTTCCTTGTTTTACTTCCAAGAAAACCAATCATAATACCTTTTTTTCCCCCAGCATTTAAATTTTGTATACATATATTTATACATGTAAATGTTCATGCATGCATAAACACATACCCAGTAGTTAATCTGTTTCATAAAATTTCCTAAAGGCTTTAAATTCAACATTGAGTTAAGCTCTGGGTATACCAAGATGAATAACATCAGAAAACTTCCCTGTCAGCAAAAATAGGACTCAAGTGTTATCACAAAGTACTTGGATGTTTTCTTAAATCAAATTTTAGTGGGAAGGAGGAAGGAAAAGAATAAGTATTAGGGGCTGAAGGGGAGCAAATTATGTTCCATACAGATGTGATTTTACCTAAATGAACCCCACTATTTTGTGTAATGATAATGTACTAATGAAAACATGAAAAAGTATTCAGTATGAATACCAATTGCTAAAAAACTGTAATGTAAGCAAGTTTCAAAAGGTCCAGGATCACAGGACTTGTATACCCAGGATTTTGAAGTAAGCTAATAAAACTAGCATGAATAATCACTCATCCTGTAAGGGATGGAGTCTAACACTGATGACCTTATGATCTTCCAGCATTAAAATCCATCCAAAAAAAAAAAAAAAAAAAATCCATCTCAATACTGAAGGTTAAGCTGGCCACTAGATGGCCTGACATATCATATGGTGAGCCTTCTGCCTAGAGTGCTCCTTTGTACCCCATGGGTGCCCTTCTCATTCTCTCCTGTACAGAAGTCTATGCCCTCATTATATTGTAATAAATTTTACTTTTACCATTCCACATTAAAACTGTGAGTTTCTTAAAGGTAAAGACAGTATTTTAATTTCTATATCTTTATTTCATTAGTAGGCAAAAAGGACACTGAGTATATTGATGAAAAGTTGGAAGCAAGATTGGGAGGAGACACATCAGCTTTGGTATTGTGAAAACTTGAAGTGGCTTTGAAATATAGAATGAAAAAACAAGGATACAGACATCATTCTTTGGACTAAAAACCTAAAAGCCAATCCAGAAAAAAAAAAAAGAAAAAATAAACAAGCATTGAAAAGTTTTGACCTGAGACAACATTAATTTAAAAGCTCTTATTAGTAAGAGGCTCCTGGTTTCAATTAAGAAAAAGCATTAAGAACAGCAAATAATTTTAGGAGCTAGGGTTGTAGCTCAGTGGCAGAGAGCTTGCATAGCATGTGTGAGGCACTGGGTTTGATCCTCAGCACCACATAAAAATAAATACATAAAATAAAGGTATCGTGGCTATTTACAACTAAAAATAAAAAGAGTAGCAAATAATTTTTGTCAAATTTCTACACAATTTGCTCTACTATTTGCTCTTGAATATGTTGTAATATATTTCAGTCTTTTCTTAGATAATACGTTCCCCTGTGCTCCTTAAATGACATACTTAACTGAATCCCTGCTTATGAATCTCTAGGAACGTCTTGAGGATGGGTTGACAATCTAGGAATTTTGATCTAATTTGGGATGAGGAGAGAGGTCTAGATGGATCCTCCCCAATATCTATAGATTGTCATGATTAGCTCAGCCTTTGGGAAGGCTTGTGTTCTTTAGGGAATTATTTGTCCCATAAATAAGACCACCTAACATGAGAAATACTTGAAGATGTGATCCTTTTCTACTGTGTTTGCCTGTTTTCAGTTGATTTTAGAGGAAGGGGATGAGATTGTGATACATGTACCTGTCAGGTCATCAGTGGGCCAGGAACCCAGCTGGCATGCTTTGCAGGTGTACTCATCAAAGACGTACTCATTCTCCTTACAAGGCGTGCAGGTCCAACAACAGCTGACTTCTCCCTTCCGGATCACCTGAGAAAAACATTTAAATTTTGGTTAATATTTTGTATAGATAAAAATCCAACAATCATTTCTTCAAATGTACTGCTTTTCAAAGCAAAAAGGGTCTTCACATACATTCTTTCAAACATCATCAATTTGAATGAGAATCAATATTCTCATTTTATAATTAAATAAATTAAGGATGAGTTTGAACAATGAGTCTAACATCCCAAGTTGGTTGTTAACTGAGGTGAGAATTAAATAATATGTAAGTCTTTGGATAATTATCTTTGGATACTTGTATTTAACTAAATTCCTGTGTTTGTGCTCATGTATACACACAGAAACATGTAAACAACTGAATATTTCTCTTTTCCTATAAATTAAGACCTTTTGCTCTCTGAATTTATCTTGGCTTTCCTCCAATAGCTGAGTAATTGTGAGAAAAAAAAAACCATTGCATGTCTCCTAATACTAAAAATTTATCTATATTGATAATTAGTAATTTATATTTGACAGAAACAGAGGCAGAAGACAAAGGATTTATGGATGTGATCTCTTGGTCTTTCTCTACTAAAAATCTGATTTAAATTTCAGCCCACTCTTTCCTCTTTAATAAATTTACTTTTGTCAGGATGGTTGTAAAAAAAGATCATTTAGATTATTATATGCTGCTTAATCTATTTGATTTTTAAGGTAATATAAAATAATTGAAATAATTTAACAGTTGAAAGAGTCCCAGACGTTATTCTTTAGAAATGGATGTGTCTTTTATTTTTTCCTGCCATCACATGCATGAATACCTTCTGTGGAATAGAGGCAGAATTCATTCAACATTCTTATAAATAATGGAAACACTTTTGATTTTGCTTTATATTCCTTGTCTTAGATGATAACTTTATTAATGAGCTTTGATAATACTATTTAAAACATCTATAGCCAAATATAACTGTTAAGTGGCACTTCTATTTTACATTTTGCATTGTCCCTGGTGCTGATTCTTGATACTGCAGCAATACATTGTAAGTAGGGAATGATGAAAAATGGTCCCGAAGCATCCTTTCCCTAAAATCATCTAGATAAGGCAAAATTGCTAATAAGATCTGCTTAATCCAGACACAAAACTCTTTACCATAATATTGACTATTTACAGACTATTTAGTGCATGCCACGTGCTCTGATACCATTAAAACATTAGAACAGCTTGGAATGAGGTAACTGGTTTTATTTTATTTATTTTTAGAAGAGAATACTGAAGTATAGTCAGCTTATATCTTATGTTAGGGTGAATGAGATATCAAATAACATATGTTAGACATGAAGACTCATACTTACAAATATTGGGACTTATTAGAAGAAAGCTTCATGATATTATGAAAAATTTAAGAGAAAGAGGATTGGTTCTGGAATAAAGATGTCCAGGTTCTAGTCTTGCTTAGTGTCGCTGAGCAGTTATGTGCCTTCATTATTCCTTCAGCTAATGCCAAGATGCCTCAAACAGAGCCTATGCATTGATTATAGTAATTCTTACTCTGTAGGAATGCCTGAGTGTTAACACCACAAAAATGTGTAGAACTCCCTAAAATATTACTTATTCTTCACTAACAATAAGCATACAAATACTCCTATAGAGGAAGGAAAATGTTATTTATAAAGAAATTTCAACTATACTTGGTAAAGAGGAAGGAAGAATGTTATTTATAAAGTAATTTCAACTATACTTGGTAAAACTACTATTGGAAAATTAGTAGATTACATGATATAGATAGGCGTATTTAAAATTATGAAAGATTCTCTTTATAGACCTTAGTAAGGATTGGTGAATAAAAGCTGCTTTTTCCTCCCAAGAAATACACTGAATTCCTATGGTTTATTTTTTTTGTTGGTTGTAAATTTCAGTATCTTGCCAAAATAAGTTTATGTACCTTTCCTAGATTAATCCCAATATTACAATGTCTTTAAATCAATCATGGCAACTGAGTATGTCTTCTGATCATTCAAAACCATTTTTTTGGTTCTGTTTTACATTTGGTTTGAATAAAAGACATAGTGAAAATTCTCTTTCCTAGCACTGAAAGTAGTGACACTTTATTTATAACTAACAATTTGTAACTCATTCAAATTTTTTTCTAGACTAAACGCTTTCATGGAAACTAAGTTACAAATCTCTGAACAACCCCATGAGGTGCTACCATTAATAAATTTGCTCAGTAATAACTTTAAACTATATTAAAAGAATGTTGTCAACTGTATACTTAATGGAATGAAAATGAGATATGACTAGAAAGTCAGAGAAAAAAATTATCTTCTAAAACTTTATTAGAAGATAATCAGCATTAAAAATATGATAATAGGGAATCAAATTCTTCCAATGTGTAAAGTTCTTTATGGTTTTCTTTTTTACATTCCTAGGGATTGAACCTAGGACCTTGCACATACTAAGTAAGTGATTACTACAAAGCCACCTTTCAGTTCCCATTGTATAGATTATTACCAGTACAATAGGGTAGAAAAAATATGTGAAGAAGTCTCTCAACAAAGACATTCAGCATTTTGAAGTTACAGGCTCAAAATGTATTGCTGCAAAGAGTCAAAAAATCAACATTCTCTATGGTTATTTACAATGTATAAGTGTTTTTCAGGAAGAAGTGGAGAGCATGAACAATTGATATCTTGGTTGGGTCTACACTGGATTTCACATGAAGAGCTTAGTTGTAAGATGGGCCAAAGTTCAGAACTCTTTTATCACTGTATATAAACATTTAGTAAGTGTTTTTTGAAAAGGATCAAAAGGAAGAAAGGGGCTGGGGCCTGTAGGGAAAAATGGTGGAAGGAAAGAAGGAACACAGGAAGACAGCTTGGCTGTAGTTTTATAAAAGTTTATATTCAAAGGCAGGTAGCAGATCAGATTTAGCCTCTAGGCTTTGGTTCACAATTCTTCCTATGTGACATAGTAAGATATCCAGAAATTTTTATATGTTTTGTAAGCCAGTGAGTCAGTTAGCCACTATTAAGAAATTTGTTTTCTATTTTCTTTGACTTTGGCTTTCTTCTTTCAAGTCTTATGCTTTTCAAATCTTCAGAACTACCTATTGAGGAACTTTTAATTATAAATCCAATAGTAAAACATTTCATTTTTTAAAAAATTTGCTACTAAGGATGAACCAAGAGGTTCTTTACCACTGAGCCACTTCCCCAGTACTTTCTAAGTTTTATCTTATATTTTTAATTTTTTATTTGTTATTGTTAGTTATATATGACACTAGAATGCATTTTGACATATTATACTTATATGGTATGTAACATCTCATTCTTGTGGTTGAGTATGATGTAGAATTACACTGGTCGTGTAATCATATATACACAGAGGAAAGGGATGTCTGATTCATTCTACTATCTTTCCTCTTCCCATTTTCCCTCCCTTCCCTTCATTCTCCTTTGTCTAATCCAAAGTACAAATGTTCTTCCCAACCTCCTAACTCCCTGCCCCCATAGTGAGTTAGCATCTGCATATCAAAGAGAATAGGACTTTGTTTTTTTAGGAATGGCTTATTTCATTTAGCATGATAGTCTCCAGCTCTGAACATGGCAATCAGGAAACAGAGAGAGAAAGAGGGAGCACCACTCACCAGAGTCAAAATATAAATCTCAAAGGTAGGTTTCCGGTGATCTACTTCTTCCAGCTACACCCTACCTGTCTATAGTTACCATATCAGTAGATTAATCCACCTATTAAGTTTCAGCTCTCATAGTGTAATCATTTCACCTTGGAACATTCTTGCATTGTCTTACACATGAGCATTTGGGGGAACAACTCATATTTAACCAAAACACAACAATAACTAACTTATTTCTGCTTTTTAATTATATTTCCATATTCTTCTTCATTGGCTTTTTATTTCCTATCAGCTAGGACACACCAGTGTAAAAGCACCTTTCCTGTACCCTGAAATTACCAAACTGCTACCTACTTTTCACCATATAATTTTGGATGCTCAGTTACCATTATATGTTGCTCCATCTGGAAGACTTCTATCTCCAGAGGAACCAGATGAAAGGCTGATCTCCAATTCTCAGGTCTTGACCTCACTCCTCTTCTTCCTTGGCTCATCTTCCACTGAAAACTGTCTTATCTAACAGCAAATTCTGATGGAGCTCTCTGAATCTGAACTTATTCAGCCTCTATTTCTTCTTCTTCCTTTAAACTTCAAAAGAAGACATTCTTCAAGACTCTTCTAGATCTGTATTATGTTTTATAGAAACTTCTAGGTTGAACAATTTTATCTACTTAACAACTTCAACTTGAACTCCATTTAATAAATGTCTACATCTGAATCATTAGTCTTATTTCTCACTGTTCTGGACCAATCATCACAGGGTGGCTATCTCTAAACCAACAAACTCCCCCAGAATTTACCACCTTTTCTCTAAAAGCATTCTCATTTGTTATTCCTGACAATGGCACTTTTTAGACTTGTAATTACAGTTGATTGTCTTGTACTCCTTTTTCTTTTCCAACCTTGTATCTAATCAGGATTGATTGATTCTCTTTGTAAGGTTTCTCCCAATGTACATCCTGTCCACTTTTTCATTCTCACTGTTTCTTCCCCAATTCAAGCCCTCGTCACCATGATCACAGTGTCCATTTACTTATTTCTTCCATCTTTTTTCATGATTCATAAGTCTGCTCGTCAATCTTCACCTATGATAGCTCAATTTATGTCAACACCTCAAAGTTTTTCTTTGACTCCTGTTTAATAAGAAGTAGCTTCAATTTATTTAGTATAACATTGAAAACTTTCCATAAATCTGGACACAACCTATCATAACTTTTTCTTTTATAATAACCATTTAGAGCAACCATTTACATAACCTAGATTATTCACTGCTATTGAGAATCTATGTATCCCCTTGATCACTTCTGCATCTTTCCAGTGACTGTTCCCTCTACATTAATGATCTCTCCCTTGAGTCACACTCATTTTTATGGTCCAATGTTTTACATTTTATTCAGAAAAAAGTTCTCTTTCACCCTCCCCACCAAGAACTTACGTAGTCTATTTTTTCTTTCTTGAGGAAGTCATCACATTTTCATGATACTGCTATCTCATGGTCTATATAGTTTTCTCATCTATATGAAATCCAACAATAAAGGATGTCTCACTCATTTTCCCCCACAGATATTAACTACTACTATTACATTAAGAGGCATTTGATAAATACTTGTTAAATTAATGAGAATTAGCATGTTTTCCAATTCTAAGTCATTCACTTACAGGAATCAGTCTTTAAAGTCTTGGATAAGCAGAAAGTGTGGGGTAGAACATAATGCCTCAATTAGTTTTATCCTCTCAGACCAACTACTAAGACTATTGTTGGTTGCATTAGACATAAGGATTAACAAGAGTAAAGACGAAAAAATCCTCACAGTTTCTAATGCTAAAAGCTTACAGGGTAAAAATGAAAGTAAATCTCAATTTAGAAAAATAGCCAATGGTAGCCAACATTGTTGAATTTACAACAAAAATGAATGAAGTGTGTCCTCCTTTATCTGGCCTTTCTTTACCTTTATCTGGCCTTTCTCACATGGCTCACTGCACACAGATCTGATGATGTTATTTTTCTTGGTCCATACTTCATCATCATCCATTTTTAGTTCTCCATTGTCCCAACTTCCAACATTGATATAATCAAAGTAATCTTTTCCCATTTCCTTGAAATTCATTATTTCATACCTGAGAAATAAGAAAATAATTATTCAGCTACAAATATAAATAATCCTCTATAAAAAGGAAAATGACTTCATTCCCTTAAATATAACTCCTGTCAGGTAAGTAGTGCTGGAATTTCACAAGACAGAATCCTTAGATAACCAAAACCTATCTGCTACTTCATTTTCTCTTCAGAGATCATTGTTCTGTTTTAAATTATTCATGTATTTATTTATTTACATTTAAATCTATACCTGAAATAGAAAATAATCCCATGTGAGAAACTGACTTAACCTCAAAAGGATGGAGCAGTTTTTAAATAACTTCAAGAAATTTAAGCAAGGACTACTGTTGGGCTTCTGAAAAAAAAAAAAAAGAGTTTTGTCTCCATTCAAGTTTGATCAAATTTTCCTTTACTAGCCCCATGAGAATTTGGTAAATCTTTGATCTTGTTTTCAGTGTTAGGGTATGTGGGAGTAACTTGGATAAGGCCTGATTTTGCCTTTATTATTTTACCCTTTGTCAACTGTTAAGTTCATTGTATAAAGGCAATTTCCAGAATGTTTTTTTTTTTTAAACCTGAACATAGTTACTAAAGAATCTTATGCAATGTAAAAATACTGGAAGAGAGGAGTACTTGGTGAGTTCTCAGGCTTTATTTGTTGTTACTCTTATTTTCAGTAAGGGATAAACATGTAACTAGGGCAAACCAACATGCTTATTTAAAAGACTTTTCTTATATGTGAGAGAAATATAACTTTTCCTATATTTCCAGAGAAACACTTTTGAAATAATTTTCTCATCTGAGGACATCAGATTAGCAAAAAAAAAAAAAAAAAAACCACTTCATTGGTTCCTACAGGAATGTAGAACCTACAGGTTCACGATGTCTTCACATGCGTTTTTTGTTGTTTTTAAGATTTTTTTTAATTTGTAGATGGGCATGATATCTGTATTTTATTTGTTTATTTTTATGTGGTGCTGAGGATTGAACCCAGTGTCAGGTAACCACTCTACCACCAAGCTACAACCCCAGGGCCCTTCACATGCTTTTTAACACTACACACACTGTACAGGCAGGTAGGCTTCTAACTCATAAAAAGCTTCTTCAGTATGTTCAGCAATCTGGAAATGGATATGGATAGAACACATTCTAGCTTTTGGGTTCCAGTGACCATATACCATAGTCTCACCAACATTCTGCACAGAAATAAAAAGAACAGAACTAACCTCAGTCCTTGAATTTCCTTTGTAAGATGATGCCATGCTGTTTTTATTGCCAATCACAATTTTTTACTGTAGTAGGTTTTTTTTTTTCAGAATAACAATCCCTTCTTATATTTTGTTGGTTGTTAAGTAGCTTCAGGATTATCCTGTAGTGTTTTATTTGAAGTAGGTAACAAGTTGGGATAACTACCTAAATTCCACTTCTAAATAAAAATTCATAACTCACTTTCCTTTCCACACTGTCACAGTTATCCTATGGCCACAGAGCATTCCATAAATCAAGATTTTAGAACACAAAGCACTAAAGTAAAAAGACTTCATGTGTTATGTCATGGGCTCCTTCAAATACACAGGCTGCTAAGTCTTAAAAGGTGAATTTCTGTGAGCAAATAACCTTTGAACATTGTAGTCTGGGAGAAAGAAATAAATGTCAGTGTCAGGAGGCTTCTTTTGTTGCTGATTTGAGAAGATATGAGGGTATCTTTGCTCACTCAAAAACAAGACGTCAACCCCATTTCTACTGATTCTTAAGTCTGACAAAGTCTGACCAAGATGTTTATTTCACAGCTAATAGAACTGAAGCCACCTGAGGTCAATCTGTATGACCAACTTGCAGAGAAAGTGTCAGAGTCAGGACCTAAACTAAACCTTAATACTTTAAGTCAGCTCTTCATTTTTTCTCCATTAGATTACTCCCAATCTATTGCTATAGCTAAGAGATCAATTTTCTGTTGTTTAAATGATGTAAAAATGTAACCACTTTACATTATAAGGTTTTAACTTTACACCCATGGCTCCTACTTGTATGTATGAGAAATTTAATAAAGTAAATGGATTCAGTTTTTGAAAAATAATTAGGAAACCCTATAGAATAAAAAATGTCATAATTTATAGGAAAATTATTTAAAGAAAAGTTAAATCATTATTTTAGCTTAACCTATCACACTTGTATAGCCATACTGGAGACAATAAATCTTCCTTTCAGAATTAATATTTTTTTCCTGGTAATTGTTTCTTACCTACCGGACAGAGAGAAAGATATTATTAATAATAACTAAAGCTGTGAATATATCCCATTCCTTTAAAAACCTTCAGGAGCAGTACACTGAAAAAGAACTTCATAAGGATACTTCTCCATAACAAAGATTCTCTCCTTTTTTTGAGTTGATATGAAATATTTTTATTTTTTAATTTTCAGAGAAAGGATACAAAATTTATTATCCATCAAAAGTGAAAAGAATGAGTGATTCCAAAAAGAACAAATAAAAAAGGCTCAAAAAGACTAAGGTAAATTCTCATTTGATAATTGTAACTGAGAGCTGCATATTATCCTTCCACTATTACTAGTTAGTTGGCTGTGCAAACTTGGATGTGTCTCTTTCTTTCTCTGAGACTCAGATTTCTCTCCAGGAAAAGTAGGACATTGACACAGATCATCTGTTTCTCTATGGTCCTTTTAGGAGCACAGCGGTGTATTCAGAATCCATGTGTGGGGTCGTGGCTCAGTGGTAGAACACTCATCTGACATGTATAAGACACTGGGTTCAATCCTCAGCACCCCATTAAAAAATAAATAAATAAAATAAAGATATTGTGTCCATCTAGAACTAAAAAAATTTAAAAAATCTAAAAATAAAAAAGAATCCATATGCATTCAGGGTCAGGATCTGAAATTTCTACTATTCAGGCTTCATATTTTCTATGTGCCCCATTGGTTTTTGCCCTTTCATTCCTCTTTTTCTGCATATTTTCAAGTTAATCTTTTTTCTTTAATCCCTTTACTGGTCTTCCTTTCTTCTGGTATGAAAATTTTCGAGGTTGCTTAAGGGATTACAAATATGAATTCTTACTCTACTTAATGTCAAGTTACCTAATATAAAATGTAAGAATCTTTCCTTGTATAATTTCATTTCCCTTTCCCTTATACCATTCTTTTCAAATATTTTACAACTATACACTTATCCACTCTACAATATAGTATCTTAATTTTTGCTTTAAGATACTATATCTTGCAGTTGTATTGAGTTTGACATTTTCTCTCCATGTTCCTTCTGCCTAATTAAGGTCAGTCTTGGGCAGCAGCTAGACAACTTAAAACTTAGGTCCTGAAGGAGTCTCTAAACTAGGGCTTAGCAAACTTTCACTGTTAAAGGACAGATAATAAGTATTTTTGACTTGTAGATGGTCTCTAACTACTCAGCTCTGCTATTATAGTGCAAAAGCAGCCACAGTGCCTAACTAAATGACTGTCACTGTGCTCCAAAAATCCTTCTTTACAGCAAACTCAATTTGGCTTGCAGACCCTAGTTTGCTGACATATGATCTACATCACTGGTGGTAAATACCATAGGTCCATATTTCACACCTGTAATTATGAAACACTTAGAGCTCTGAAAACTGTATGTTTTTTCACAACTCCACTGGCAGCAAAACATGAATCTATCTGCAGTTACCAGTGAAAAAACCTGACCTGA
This sequence comes from Marmota monax, assembly GCF_021218885.2. Classification (NCBI taxonomy): domain Eukaryota; kingdom Metazoa; phylum Chordata; class Mammalia; order Rodentia; family Sciuridae; genus Marmota; species Marmota monax. The sequence goes on along the minus strand of NW_026695236.1, from coordinate 1,964,385 downwards.
ACCTGAGGCTATTTATAGTCTCTATATAACACCTAGTATGAATATTCATGTTTTATGTAAGAAATATCCATTTATTGATTAAGCAGTGCTGTTCCACAGCATGTTGGGGCATTATATTACTGTGTAAACATTTTTTAAATTCAAAAGTTCTGGATTGTGTAACACACATGGCACCATGGTTTTAATTACAAAATTGTGGGGTGATAGTACCCTACTCAGAGGTGAGGTTTTAAAACAATGATCCAAATATGCGTGAGAACAATCTGCAAATGCATGTAAAAGAACCAGTTTCTATCTCTCCTGGATCCCTTTGTTCAGGATCTTCCTCTTATACATCTGGCAATTTAGGAGAATCCCTCATCACGCCTTGCTCCTCTAGTTCCTTGTCCAGTTGAGAATCTCTTTGATCCAACCCAACAGTTACTTTTACAATGCATTTTCTGCAAATAAGTTTCTAAAAGTGTTTTTATAATTTGATTGTGTTTGATTATAAGACAAGCAGCTAAAGTCTAAAAGACAGAGTTACAATCAACTCTTATCACCTAAGAGACTGTCTTTGGATGAGTACTTTAACCTTTGTAGGCCTCAGTTTTTTTCTGAAAAAAAAAGAATAATAATATTACTTACCTCATATGATTAAAAAGTAGAGCACTTAGCTTGGTGTTTGGATAATAGCATACCATAAATATTAGCTATAATTTTCTTTTGAAACAGATTCTCACTGTTGTGAAAGCTGGTTGTAAACAGTTATAATTTTCTTTAAAAATATAAGTAAATTTGTTGGAAAAACAAAAGGTTGCAAACAACCCTTTCTTTGATCTGGTCCATTCCCTCAGAGGCCAACTCTGATAATTTATTAATGCATTAATGTAATATTAAAATTTTGGGGGGGCGCCAGGGATTGAACTCAGGGGCACTTGACCACTGAGCCACATCCCCAGCCCTATTTTTATTTAGACATAGGGTCTCACTGAATTGCTTAGGCTGGCTTTGAACTCAGGATCCTCTTGCCTTAGCCTCCAGAGCCACTGGGATAACATGTGTGCAGCACCATGCTCAGCTTGTAATATTCAAACTTAGTAGTGCATGGATAGACTCAAACCAGCATGCACTCCCAGATATTGTTTGCAAAATGTTATGTATATTGTTCATGAAAGAGCATCTAGAATTTTACCAGAGTCCTGAATGGATTAATATTCCAAAAAAGGTTAAGAACCAGTGTCCTAAAAGTACCCTATTATAGTGTATGTGGAGTATGAGTGAGAAAGTAGTGTTCTGCCTAATCTATTAAAGTTTCCCACTGAAACAGAGCTGAACCATCTGAAACATTTCCTCAATGTCTCATTTGTGAAACTGTTTTGGGGACATGATGTCAAAACTCTTGAACTGAGATAGCTATATTCATTAGTCTGTTAGCAGGTCCCAAGCTAATGTCACTGCTCCAGAGATGCACAAAGGAACAATAAATCCATGCATAGATATCAGAGAACCTAAAGACTGAGCTCATGGGTCAACCTGTCCTAAAAGGAATTATAACACATGTTAAGTAACTTTTGGCCCAGTGGATATAGCAAACAGAGAAAAAAAGTAGAAAACAGTATTGTGTAAAGTCAGTTTATCTTGGCAAACAGTCTTGGAGCAATAATCTTCAAACTTCTGGAACAGAGAAACTATGTTTTTTAGTCTGGCTATATGACCTGGCACTGTCACTTAGCAGTTCAGCATGTGAGATGGCAACAGCTACATCCAGGACAATCTCCAGCTTACCTTACAATATGGAAATGTGCTAAACTAAGATTGTTGGCAGAAAGTATGGGCACATGGGGTGTGAGCTGTGGAGGATCTCATGAGATCTTCTCTTGGCAGGGTCAACTGCAAATAGAGTGCACTGACACTTCTTCAAGAACAGCTGCTAAGCACAAGGTGCTATTGGAAGAGCATTTGGAATTTTGCAATAGGAGACCAAAGGGTCCTGATTGTTCTGATGCAAAGCATAGGCTATTACAACTCAGAATATAATTTCAATGACACCATCCCTCATGGATTAAATCCCTCCTGTATTAAAAACATACTGTGTAGAGTTAAGAATTGGGGTATAAAATACATGTGAATTCTGGTAAATTTTGGATACCTAGTGATTGTTGACCTATAATTATAAGTAAGTTTCATATTTCTCAGGCACTTCCCTAGAAATAATAAAGGTGAAATATCAGAGAAAAGGGCAATTCGATCCTCAAAAAGGGAGAAAGTGCTCCCACTGGAGAATAACAAAGTAAGATATGACTTATAAATCACTGTAGATACAGAAAATGACATAAAGTACCTCAACCCTATTTCTGGATTGCCAGAAATTGAATCATTCCTATTTCAGAATAGTTCCATGACCCAAGAGGATAACAGAGTATAGGGAATAACATGACATAACATGCACTGAGAAAACATTGAGATGGCTTTGGTTACCTATGATAAAGTGAGGCTCCTGCTCTAACTTTAGGTCTCTGAAATGTGATGATTTCAAAAGCACATTGTGGACATTGGCAACAATTTTTTTCTTTGGCCACAGGGTATAAAGTTTTGTCTCTGTTTTGCTCACTTTGGGATACTGGGGCTTGACAAACATGGCCAGGCAGCCTAAATAGCCACAAGGGAGGGAGACAAGCATCTCAGCATCTACAATTGGCTCTTGTTTAAGCTCTGTTGTTTAGAAGAGAAATCTAACAATACCTTCCTGGAGAGTCTCCATTTTCATCAAATAGGATCATATCTCCAGAAACCCCAGTAAAATTGGTTTTCATCAGGGAGTCCAAAAGTTTTCGCCCGTCAATTGGCTTCATTGCATCACAGAGTCCTGCGTAGCCTGGGCAGAGGGACATCTGCATGTTGTGTAGTCCATAGGCCATGGAATAGATGGCATTGATCACAAATCCCATTTTGGAATCTTGAACATGATGTGTTCTCAGGGTCAGAGAACCTGTTGAGAAACAAATCAAGAGTTAATTTTGGAATTTAATTCTATCATACGTGAATGTATGGCTCCCAAATAATTGCAATGCCCTGGAGCAACTTGTCAGAATTTGAACTGGAGGCATTGCTAGAAACAGATGCCAACATACTGTCCCAAACTTGTCTTCTCTATTTGGGCTTTTGTTCCAAAACCTTGAAGACAGATCTCAGCTCCCAACAACAGAAAGATTCACTTCCTCCAGTAACTGAACTCTGAGGATAGGGGAAGGATAGCATTGCATTGCTGTATACAAAATTTATCTTAAGGACAGATTAATTTCCCTTGTGTCAGCTGTGATAATGTATCTCTTAGTTTAGAAATCCACAACAAATCTCCAGCCTCCAAACTATTTAGTCTTCTTAACTGAGAAAATAAGATCCTCTACCATCTGGCCTCAACTTACCTAGTTGATGATTTTATCACCTACCACCTCCAGTCTCAAAGCATATTCTCTCATAAATGATCCTATTTTAAAATTATAAAACATAGCAATTAAATGCCATTAAGTCACTAATCAATTCAATATGTGTAAAATCAGAGTATATATAAAGCATGTGTTGGTGATCTAGGGGAAAAATAAAAATGATGAATTAGACATGGATTCTACACTAAAGAAACCTGTCCAATAACAGTCCTTTCTAATGATTTGTTTTATTTCTTTACTTGAAAGACTAATGGATGGTGAATAAGGAGAAGAGAACTAAAATGAGAGGTAAGAGAGACAAACAGGACTAGTGGAGTGTAGGTCTTTGGAATGTTTTCCAAGTTTCATTAAAAATTATTATGCTGTATGGAAAATGGAAATAAATTGGTAAAAGAGGAGGGGAAAACATTTGGGATACTGTGGTTGAATGCTGAGAGATGATGGTGGTTTAGTCCAGGATAGGATTCTGAGTCTATTTTGAAAAAGGATACAACAGGATGTGCTAATGGATTGGATATGGTCTATTAGGGAAACAGAAGAATCAAAGGATGAATCCAGGTTTTTAGTTTAAGCAATGATGGATTAAAGTGCCATTAACTGAGAACTGAGAAACAAATTGGTGGGGATGGGGAATCCGAGGTGCCGTTTAGATTGTAAAGAAGGGAGATAAGTTGTTTGGCCAGTGTTATAGACTCAGGCAATACATATTGGTGGGTTTTTGTTTTGTTCATGGTGACAGCAGTAGAGAAGTTGGGGGGTGTTCATATTTAAGAAACATTGGAAAATAGAACAAACATGATTGATTGATTGGATCTATCTCAGATATCAGAATCCTGTTGAATTCTTTATCATGCCTTTAAAGTTTTATTGTTCTCTATAGTTCTACATTTTGTCATCTTCTAATTCTACACTCTTTCCATGTTTTCAATGCTAGGTAAGTGAGGATTGCCTATAGGGAATGCTTTTAGTGCTACACAAACATTCACTCAATTCTTATAACAACCCAATGGAATACGTAGTATTTTTATGAGAGAATTGGTGTAGAATGGTGAACTAACCCAATGCCACATGGTTATTCTGAGAAGAAGCAGGATTTAGAACAATACAGTTTAGCTCTAGAGTGTATGCCTCTTACTTAGATACCCAACAGCTTCTTTTAAATCTAAATCCAACTGAACTCCCAGACAGTCTCTAAGGCACAAGCTTAACATCTGATTAAAAAAAAAAAAAAGTTGGATTCATTCTATATCTCAACTAACTTTGCACACACTTCTATATTCCCTGTATCCATTTCTTTTCTTCCAGACCCATCCATTCCTAACACCTTTATTTGCGTTTTCAGAACTTCCTAATTATATGTGTACTTGTGTATTAATATTTCTAGATTCAATATCAAGGTCAAACATGAAAATTTTATAAAATAAAAATGTTCTCTTTGTCCTGCCTTTAGCCACTCACTATTTCTCACTAAGGGTAAACATTCTTAAGAGGGATATTCAATATCCTAACTTTATTATTCCTTCAAGACATTATTATTTTCATTGATAAATATTTATACAAGCCTTAAGATGTCATTTCACAATGGTAGTATGCACACATGCTCTTCTACATCTGGGTTTCTATGCATTACACTCTCAATACCTAAAACACACATTCCCTCAGATTTTCTACTTAAATTTTCAATTCATGTGAGTTCACTTGCACTCAGAAATTTTCCAAAACCCTCCTCACTCCAGAATTAAGTCCCTGCTTTTTTTCTTACAGTATGAGAGCTGGTTTTCATCATGATGATGAACAACCATATTGGCACATATTCTCCCTGGTTGTCCATATTACTTCAGCATATTCATGGGAATTTCATAGGATCTTTTGTGTTTGATATGTGGTATCCTGTTTGCATTTATATACTTCACTGTAATCCAGTTGCTGTTAACAATGATTTATTTTAATGGGAAAAGAAAAAAACTGCACCCCAGGCCCATTCCTGAGTGTCCATACAATGAATTGCTAACCATTTTGGAAACAGCACCAAGTATATAATGGGCATGATATGTGTGGAACTGTGGGTCTGTGATATAAATGCACATTTAATCATTGTGTGGGGTGACTCTTGATTGCTTAAATATGTAGCATTATGGTGGATTAATTTGTGCAATTCTACTAACTTTGAGATTGTAACAGTTGTGAAGGAAACAATGGTTTTCAAATGAAGGGGCTTACAGAATGGCACAATGTTACTAATATAGTTTGGCCTTTGTTATACAAATTGTTAACACCAGCTATTAAAATATGTTTTAATAGAAAAAAAGAAAAAAGAAATTGCCTGCATGCAGATTTGCCTTTGGCCTGGATTTAAGATTTAAAGTCCTGCTCTCTCCTCTTCATAGCTCTGGTGGTGAGCTCTCACTGGCTTCCAGTACACTGTGAACTATCTGAGGTTGTCACAGATGTAGTCCTTGTACTAGCACAGCATATGACATATGACTGGAATCACTAAAATATGCTGTGTGCATGAATAAGGCCATATGGGTGAGAGACAGCCTCCAAGACTGTCACCAAATTCCAGGTCTGGACCTCAGATTGTGAAATCAGTTAATCAGAGAAATTATTTCTTTGTAGAATAGTACTTGTTTGAACAAAACTAAATATCAACACCAATTTGCAATAGGATCTGTCAGGCAGACCAGTTGATACCTTTTAGCTATCTCATGGATTTTCACCATCTAATAAAAATACATGGAAAGAGCAATAAAAATAAATTATTTGAAAAAAAATACATGGTGAAAATTCTGGTCCCATCAAAATGAAGTAAGCACACTCTATTGTTTCTTACACTGAATACAACTAAACACTCTGGGCAGAATGATTAGAATTAGATGAGCTAAAAAATATATGGAAATAAGTAGATTGACAAAACTCAAAATGTCAGTGAAGTAGGCATGAATTTCTTAGTTTTTCCTCTAATATCTTTAAATGTGAAGTTGAAAGCAGCTTAAGACATGGATCTTGTGCACCAGGTGCAAGCAGAAAGAACTACAAGACAAGTCCTCTATTTCTAGACTAAGAAGCAGAAAGGGGGTACCTACAGGTTGGAAGGAATTAAAGAATTTGTATTTCTGTGTATTTGTTTTTTGCTATCTTACCCCCTAGATGTCCTTGCTAAGGAGATGGTGGTAGGTAGTAATGGTGGAGCCCATAGTCCTAGGAAGGTACTTATAACCCTAAGGATGGGACCCCTTCTTTTTTACCAAAGGAACCATGCCCCAAGTATGTGAGGAAATCCTTTGCTACATTTCCCCTTCTTTGGCTTCATCTTATTTGTGTCCCATGGTAATTCAGTAGCAGGAACAGAAAGAATGAGGAAGAGGTAAAAACTAAAGTCCTAGCCAAAGGATCAGGAAATGGGTCCAAGAGGCTAGAAGATGGAAAGTTCAAGAAGATAATGGGCAGTGGGGAGATCCTATACCATTGAATAGACTACTGGGATACTTCTGAGTTGTACAGACATGGATTTGACCTTAGCATACCAAATTCTGAGAACTGAACTATATGACAGAATGCTGCATAGGTCCCAGACTAGCCACTTGACGAGGCACTGTGTGACAAACCCTGATAGCACTGAAAAGCTTTGGAAACTGAACTGAGAATAGAACAGCAGCCCAAAGAAGGCAGATACAAACTTACAGATAAAAGTTAACCAAGTTTTTTGCTTGTATTTTTCTTTTTCTTTTTAAAATTCAATATTCTCCATAAGATTGAAACAGCATGAAAAATAATATAACACTGTATTTTAAATTTACAGAACCGAGAGATGATATTGAGAGTAAGAAAGTGTGCACGATCAGATGGGAATAATGTTAGATGCCAACCAACTTTCGCTGATCTTCTGTTTACATTTCTAAATTCCCTGCTCTTGTTTGGCTGACACACTATTTGTTTACTGCCAAAATAAAACTCAGAGAGTTATATTCATTTCCTTTGTTCTTGTTGCTTTGGCCTCAGAGAGAAAAATTGGCTCATTGGTTAATTTGTTCAGTGACTCATTCAAAGATTAAGTTATTGATTAAAAGACATTTATTGAGTCCCTACTATATGTCAGACTCTGCTGGATGCTGGTGGTATAAACCTAAGCAAGATGGAATCTCAGTCCTCAATACAAAATCAACAGCATGTAAGTTTAAGGTTTAGTGATAGAAGCTCATTAGGGTCCAAGGAACTTTATCTTGTCAGGTAAATTTTAAAGGCCTGAATGTGTATCATAAGATGATTCATTTTATTTAGGCTTCTAATCTACTAAGCTATAGGAAAGAGCAGATGTTAACTATTTCATGCTTATAAGAATGAATGTTTCCTTCAAGAACATTAACTTTGCTCAAAGATGATTTTTTAAAGTCTTCATGGACCAGACCCAACCTAACAATGACATTCTGTGCCAACCCAAATTTGCCAGCTGTTTCACCTGTTTAAAGCAGTTTGCAGAGCAGAGAGGAAAGCAATGAAGCTGCTCTTCCTTCTTTTTTTTTTTCCTTTTGTTCAAATTGGGATACTTGATTTATAGCATTTAATATTCAGGCCTGATTTTAGTATTGTTTAATCAAATCAGAAACTCCAAAAGGATTATCAGAAACTGAAACCCTCCAATCTGTGATTACAATTTAATTTTGTAGCCTGCAAAACATGTTCTTTGATTCATCTGGGGAACTAAAATTTTGAAGCTTAGTAGATGTTAAACAAAGGGAAATAATGCTGTTAGCAAATCAGAGTCAAAGAAGGTCTATGATACAAAGGATTTTAGAAGGTATTTAGTGTAAGGCTGAAAAAAGAAAGCCCTTAGGCTGAACTCGGTTTTTGGATATTATTATTATTATTTTTGCTTAAATGCTATTTTATTGAAATTTCATATAACCAGCTTTGTAGATTCTTGAAAAATCAGAAGATGTAGCAACACTGGCACCACAGTCTCACATGGCAAATACTGACTTTCTTCTCTTTTATATCACCTCTCTGACCACTGTACTCATCTGAAATTGTGACCTAGTTTGGTCCAATAAAGCAATTTTACAAATGAGGAAAATAATGCCAAGAGGGACAAAGAATTTCTCTAAAATCATACCTTTATCTAGTGGCAGCTGCCTAGACCCCTTGTCTCCTAACTCCTTATGTAGTGCTATTTTCATTATGAAAGGGAAATTAATCATGATTTAAAAATGTTTTCAGCAAATTAACTCATTATTGTGGAATAAAATAGGCAACAGATTATTTAAGGAAAAAAAAGAACCAAGTTAATTCTTTGTTTTAGCCCTTGTGTTAGGCACTAAAACATTTTCAGGTTGTCTTCAGTACATCCTGTGTACCCATTAGTAAGGAAAAAAACATTAATAAGTGAAGGAAGATAAAGGGGAAGAGATTCCAGCATTTTCTAAGAAAGTGATTATAAATCTGGAAGATGCTGTTCAATAATGAACTGTAATATTTCAATAAAAACTTCAGTGAAACAAATTCTCCCTACCCTCATTTATTTTATGAATCCACTCATTCTTTATGCATATGGCAAATGGATTCCAGTTGCACACAGTAGATGACACAATAATTTGTTTCCTGCTGTGACAAAAGGGCAGAACATCCCCTCAAACAAGAATTAGTCTTTCGCCATTATGTGCTCCACAGAAATGTGCTTATACCTCTATTACATCAAGCAATACTTTCTGCCACACACTAAAATTATCTGCATGCCTGACTGTGCACCCTACAGCGTACGAACTTCATATAGGCTAAAGCCATCATGCTCACCTGATATCCTCCATATTTCATAATACTGTGACTCAGATTGGATAATCCATTCCTTCATTTAATATTTACTAAATACTTTTTTTTAAAGCCTCTACATATATAATGGTGTCCAGAGATTAGTTTAGAATAGACAATCAGTTTCTGTGGATAGGGTACACATTGATCTTGTTTATCATTTTGTTTCCAGCACCTAGAACAGTGCTCAACATTATCTATTGTACATCAGGGATCCTTTGGATGATGGGTGAATACATGAATGTGAAGTAGACTTGCTGTATAGAACATATCATAAAATGGGACAGACAGAGGAATGAATCTTATTAAAAAATGTAGGTAGTGCCTTAGGAGAATAGATTCAGATTAATGAAATAAAAGATTGGTTTTGTGATACAGGGCTTGGACAGAGGTTAGTGATGTAAAGAATCATCTATGAAAAGGCTGGGGTAACTGCTGACATCTCGTAGGTCTTTTGTCCCCTTGTCTAACACTGAAGTGTCAGGTGGCTTGGAAACACTGGGAATTAGAGCTGTACCCAAGTGCCTATAGAGACACCAGTTTCTAATGTCCACAGTGTCTTTAATTTATAACTGTGCCTGAAGTGCAGGCAGTTGACCTCTAAATGCTCATACTGAAATGCAAATGAACACAGCAACTGCAGAAAGAAAAGTTTCCCTCAGGGAACTTCGAAAACTCTCCAGGGAATATTATGTTTCTATATACAGAACACCAAATTTTAAATTTAAATGGTGAACACCAAGAAAAGGGCAGTTTTCTGGTGGATATGTTATTTCAGATAGCATATTTCTTTCATTCACATTACAGTATTTTTTTTGGAGGGGGTACTGGGGATTAAACCCAGGAGCACTCAACTACTAAGCCACATCCTCAGCCCTTTTTATATTTTATTTAGAGACAGGGTCTTGCTAAGTTGCTTAAGGCCTTGCTAAATTGCTGAGGCTGGCTTTGAACTTGTGATTCTCCTGCCTCAACATCTCTAGCCACTGGGATTATAGGTGTGTACCATTGTGCCCAGTCATGTTACAATATTTTGAGGAACTTCCATATGGTGTGTAAATGAAGGAAAAATTCCAAAGGGATGTGAAAGCTAGTGGTTATGATATTAATTGAAAGAATGTATAGCAAAAATCATGGCCTTACAATGTTTTTACTATCCCAAGACCCAACTCCTAGGCCAGACCTTCCCACTTGACCTTCTCCATTCATGTCAAAGCAACCATTCTTTCCCAAAAGTTTTATTTTACCTGTATTTTGTGCTGTTTTCCAAATAAATGGCTTTCTCATCTCTATGTGATTATCTTCTTATCATACTTTAAAATATAGTCCAATGGTCACTTTACTGTGATACTTTAACAGTTTTCCAGGTAGAATTGAATATTTTTTTTCAACACTACCTCATTTTGAAAACAAGAAAAGTAATACTTTTTGTAAAGTTGTAAGAATTGGAGATAATACATACAGAAGTTATATACTTGAAATAGGTAATAAATAACTGAAATCTTGCTATTGTTATTATACATTTAGCACAATTTACATGCTAGATTAATCTGAGATATTCAAACTCCTTGCTTTTGAAAGTTTGAGAATTACTGTACTTGTCAATTCATGAAATATTTTGAACTTTAGATTTCTTACAATAAGGGATGAAAAATAATTATGTTCCATTAAGATTTTTACTTCTAATTAACAATAACAAGCATGCTAAATGAGAACTCCATCTTTTATAATAAGCAGTATAATGGCAATGAGGTAGAAAATTGCAAAAATGAATTACATTGCCATATATGAACCTACTGCAAAGACTTTAACCACAAAATGCAGAGTCCACAAATTGTACACATGAAAGATTATCTTCTCTGTTACAAGGGATTTGGTTAGCGTATAAAGTAGATTCATGGAAGAAAGGAGACATTAGATCATTTCCATCAAAAAGTACTTACTGAGTGGGATACTTACTGTATCAAGAACACTAAATTCTTTATTGTACATATTACTTTCAAATCAGTACAGTGTTACTTTCAGCCATGACAATGATCATTTTCTATAAGCCATTTTATTCTGAAATATTTCAAAGGCAATCATTACAGGAAGAAATGGGAGAAGAACATACCCCAGAGATGCAAAATACTAGGTGCTTTACATTAATTACCTATTTATCCCTCACAAACTTGCCATTATTTTCTGCCCAGGTTTAGCTGAGGAAATTTAGTTAGAATGTGATATTCAATGTTAGAAAGTTACTAAAGTAGAATTTCAAACCTAGTTTAATCTAACTCCACAGATTAAACTTTCTGAAGCATACTAGCACATCTTCTAATTCATATAAACATAACCAGGTCACTCTTGTAAATGTCATTTTTCTCCACCTGAAAATGGGAATAATCATCCGGACTAACTTTTGAGAGGAGCATTCAGGAACAAATGAGAGATTATGTGTAAAATATTTAGACTAATGGTAATGGGTAATATTTATTGAGAAAGCATTGTTTTTCAGAGTTAACTACAGAAAATCCCTATAGGCAGATACTATTATTAGCCTCATTTTTTTTGGATATGAGAAAGCTGAGGTTCATATATGTAGAACAACTTTTCAAAGGACAAACAGATTGAAAACACCCAATTTTAAAGCATTGCTAACACAGAGAACCATGGAGGTATGTAATCTAAGAAACTGTGCTCTGACACATTAACTCCTAGGCTTGGCCCCAGCTCCACTCTAGTCCAACATTTATGTCATTAGTGTACCTAATGCTGCACCCTTTTCAATGCATTGGCATTTATTAATGTGTGTCGATCCAGTAACATGTAAACCAGAAAACTAAATCTCCTTGAGGTTAGTCAGTGAGAAAATAATTTTTAGTTCTGCAAAACTCCAAATTGGGTTCAGTGGCAGGCATTTTCTCAACCTAATGTTTTGCATTTATAGCCAACAGCACAACATAATAAAGACATGATTTTAGAGGCTTGGATTCAAATTATAACTCTTTATTTGCCAGTTGTATATTCTTGGTTGGCAAGGCAATGCATTTGTTTCAGCCTTAGTTTGTAAAATAACAACCACAATAATATTTCAGGATGTAGAGACAGCAAGTGAATTAAAAAGTAAGAGGAAGCATGAACCATTTTATAATAGACTAATATTGATTTGTCATCTATAGATTGGCTACAATGAGATATTCAATGGCATAAAGGTAGTAAAGAGTCTACTAGTTCTCCAAAGATAGAAGATAGAGCCAACAGTTCTCCAAAGAACTGAGCTAGTTCACTCTAGCCCAATATCGATCTATGATGAAGCAATTCAGAATTGAGCCATTATTGTCTTTGGAAAGAATTACTGCAATTTAGCCTTCAGGTTATTGTGGGAGGTCAAGGTAGGATCCAGCTGTTAGGTATATTAACTCTGGCCACTCTCCACATGTTTCTACCCTGTGTCTGAAATATTTCTCTTCCCAGATTAGTTTCTAGAATTATTCCAGTTTAAAAAAAATCAGAGTGGAAATTTGTGGAGTCAAAGAAAATAAATGATTCAAAGACTTTTCACCTATAAATAATCTTATCCAAAATTATAAAATATTATCATGTTTGAGAACAAGTAACAAAAATAAGCTGTCATTTAAATCTAATATCCACTTTATCACTCTGAATACACTGATTTCATTATAAGCCAGAGCTCAGCACAAGGCTTAGATAGAGGGGAGGACACCTGCCTCTTGACAACTTGTCTTTAAAATAAAAATGTGGTATATATTCATTTACTAGTTCTTTAAGTATTTATTGAATATCAACTATATACCAAAGCAGTTCTTTGTTTTCAGTAAGTATATGTTAAGCAGGTATTGTATTCTAAAATCAATAAAAGTATCTAAGAGTGGCAGAGAGATCAATCCATGTATATGCACAAGGTTTAGATTATTTAGAATCAGATAGCCTAAGGTTTGAGATTGCTTCGCAAACATACTAGCTTTGTAATCTTGAGCAAGTCATTTACACTCTCTAAGCATTATTTCTTCTATTTTTAATAAAAATAGTAACTATTTCATAAGACTTATAGAGCATAAAATATGATAGGTTAAGGGAAAGTAAACAGCCTAGTAAGCAAGTAATTGCTTATTAAGAGTTTATTATGGCTGTGCACGGGGGTTGCTGAAGTGCTGAGCGTGGTGCTCAGAGCAGCGGCTTTAATCGAGATTTCGCACAGCATGTAAGAGCTCCTTTCACCGTTAATCTGTAGCGGACCACTTTGCCAAGCAGCAGGAAGAACAAAGAGATCGAAAAAGAGACGCTTGGCTCCCGGATGCTTTGCCGCCCAGAGCCGCAGGCGCTTTGCTCCCATCTGCTTCCTCTTTCGCTTCGCTCCGGGCAGAGAAGGTGAATGTGTAATCAGCAGTGGATTGTAAGTTCCCTAGGCAAAGAAAGCTCAGTGCGCCCCGCCTTTTTTTTTTTTTTTTTGAATATTTTTTACACAGGGAGAGTTTGTGGATTGGGATTGTTGGCTGGGCTGCGGTTTCTGTGCCGAAAATCCACTCCTCGGGAGCCGCCATTTGCTCTCTGCTAGCTGTCTTGATGGCTATGTCTACATTGTCCGGCAGCCGCACCTAGAGGTTGGAGCTGGGCTGCGTGCCGAGCCCTGTCCTCCAAAGGCTGGACCGCAGCCTTGAGCGCCTGGGTCGCCTGTTCGCCGCTGCACCCTCGGGCAGAGCCTGCTCTGGGGTCATTCTGCATCCCCCTGCGAGGGGACCCGTGCTCCAGAGGAGGGAGCCGGAGAGCCGCGGAGGCAGCCGCTTGGGCCCCGGGGGCTGGGCACCGGTCGGCGGCACAGCTATGTTCGTGGATGAGCGCGGCGCCCCTGAGCGTGGCCCCGGGGAAGAGGAGATGGCGGCAGGGTTTAATTTCTAGAAATCTGGACTGGAAACAGAAGCAGCAGTTTGTATAATCCCAAGAACTTGCTTATGCCAGGAAGCTGTAAGGGCAACATGAATATCATTGAGGAGATCTAACATGGCAGCGGGCAGGAGAGATCAAGTCTCTGACCTCTTCAACTGCGCGGGCATAGGGAGCTGTAAATTGTATAAATGCTGTTTGCTCAGGATCACTAGGCAATGCTGAGCTGACGTGGATCTGGGGTGTACAGTCTGGGCCCCTCAGAACACACACACCGAGCCCGGATCGGCTGCATTCAAGCTCCGGTTTGCCTGCTTCTCGTGACTCAGAACTAACAATCCCGCTGAAATAACTGGTTGGCCCTTAGGAACTTTCAGAGGTAAAAACCAACCGAGCCTTCATAGGCAGTGGCCACAGGATTGAAACGGGGATTGGGAGAGACAGTCAGGACCCACCCGTTGCATTGGTCACCCGGCAAAGGGAACAAACGGTCACCATTTGCATGTGATACCACCTTGGCAGAGAACTGACGTCATGGGCGGAGGAGATAACTGCATTGAAACCAGCGTGATAGGGCTCCCAGGAGCAGCAGACCTGGTGTGTAGCCAGTATTGTGGTGAGCGTCACAGGTGAGCGCGGCCTGGCTTGAGGAAACACAAGAGAAGGCCCTAGGCACTCAGGATTGGAGACCCGCCCAGTCTGTGAGGAAGAGCTGCTACACAGTGATTGGTTCCCACCTAGTGAGAGGAGAAGCTTGACCCAGTGGGCACAGCTCCACCTACTGGAAGAGAAATTAATCGAACTCTATGACTGCATTTATTATTATTATTATCATTTTTTTTCTTTCTTTTTCTTTTTTTTTCCTTTCATTTTCATTTTTTCTTTGTTGTTGTTCTTTAACTTTTTTAATGTTTCTAATTTTTAAAAATTTTTTAATTTTTATTGTTATGATAATTTTGTAATTTTAATTTTCATTATTTTTATTATCATTATTATTTTTGTAAAATAATAGCCATCTCAGAAAGGCTGGTTAAAAATCACTAGAGAAACATCCAAGAGATATGGGATAACATAAAAAAACCAAACCTACGAGTCATCGGGATAGAAGAAGGTACAGAGATTCAAACCAAGGGAATGAGTAGCCTGCTGAATGAAATAATTACAGAAAACTTTCCAGAAATAAAAAAGGAAACGGATATACAAATTTTAGATGCATACAGGACACCGAGCACACAAAATCACAGTAGACCAATGCCAAGACACATTGTTATGAAGATATCCAATATACAGAACAAAGAGAAAATATAAAAAGCTACAAGAGAAAGGAGGCAGATTACATTCAGGGGTAAACCAATAAGGTTAACAATGGATTTTTCATCACAGACGCTGAAAGCGAGAAGATCCTGGAACAACGTATTTCAAACACTGAAAGACAATGGATGCCAACCAAGAATTCTGTGTCCAGCAAAATTAAGCTTCAGGTACGACAACGAAATAAAAATCTTTCATGATAAACAAAAGCTAAAAGAATTTGCAGCCAGAAAACCAGCATTGCAAAGCATCTTGAGCAAAACACTACATGAGGAAGAAATGAAAAACAATAACCAAAACCATCAGTGGAAAGTGCCTCTATAAAAACAGAGGGCGGGGGGAAAGCTAACCATGGAGAAACAAACTAAATTAAATAAAAAAAAAGAAGATAAATAATCAAACATGGCTGGAAGTACAAACCATATATCAATAGTAACTCTAAACGTTAATGGCTTAAACTCTCCAATAAAGCGACATAGGCTGGTAACATGGATTAAAAAAACAAATCCAACAATATGCTGCCTCCAGGAGACACATCTGATTGCAAAAGACATACACAGGCTGAAGGTGAAAGGTTGGGAAAAAATATACCACGCACACGGTCCTCGTAAGCAAGCAGGGGTGGCCATCCTCATATTGAATAAAATCGACTTCAAGACTAAGTTAATCAAAAGGGATAAGGAAGGACATTATATACTGTTAAAAGGAACCATTCACCAACAAGACATAACAATTATCAATATTTATTCACCAAATAATGGTGCTGCGACATTCATAAAACAAATTCTCCTCAAGTTCAAGAATCAAGTAGACCACAACACAACAATTATGAGTGACTTCAACACACCTCTCTCACCATTTGACAGATCCTCCAAACAAAAGTTGAATAAAGAAACTATAGAACTCAATATCACAATCAACAACCTAGACTTAACTGACATATATAGAATATAGCAACCATCATCAAGTGGATATACTTTTTTCTCAGCAGCACATGGATCCTTCTCAAAAATAGACCATATATTATGCCATAGGGCAACCCTCAGTAAATATACAGGGGTGGAGATAATCCCATGCATTTTATCTGATCATAATGGAATGAAACTGGAAATCAATGATAAAAGAAGGAAGGAAAAATCCTACATCACATGGAAAATGAACAATATGTTACTGAATGATCAATGGGTTACAGAAGACATAAAGGAGGAAATCAAAAAATTCTTAGAAATAAATGAAAATACAGACACAACATATCGGAATCTATGGGACACAATGAAAGCAGTTTTAAGAGGGAAATTCATCACCTGGAGGTCATTCCTCAAAAAAAAGGAAAAACCAACAAATAAATGAGCTCACACTTCATCTCAAAGCCCTAGAAAAGGAAGAGCAAAACAACAGCAAATGTAGCAGAAGGCAAGAAATAATTAAAATCAGAGTGGAAATCAACGAAATTGAAACAAAAGAAACTATTGAAAAAATTAACAAAACTAAAAGTTGGTTCTTTGAAAAGAGAAGAAGAGAGAGAACTCAAATTACTAACATACGGGATGAAAAAGGCAATATCACAACAGACGCTACAGAAATACAGAAGACAATTAGAAATTATTTTGAAAACCTATATTCCAATAAAATAGAAGATAGTGAAGACATCGATAAATTCCTTAAGTCATATGATTTGCCCAGACTGAGTCAGGAGGATACTCACAACTTAAACAGACCAATATCAATAGATGAAATAGAAGAAGCAATCAAAAGACTTCCAACCAAGAAAAGCCCAGGACCGGACGGGTATACAGCGGAGTTTTACAAAACCTTTAAGGAAGAATTAATACCAATACTTTTCAAGCTATTTCAGGAAATAGAAAAAGAGGGAGCTCTGCCAAATTCATTCTATGAGGCCAACATCACCCTGATTCCGAAACCAGACAAAGACACCTCAAAGAAAGAAAACTACAGACCAATATCTCTGATGAACCTAGATGCAAAAATCCTCAATAAAATTCTGGTGAATCGGATACAAAGGCACATCAAAAAAATTGTGCACCATGATCAAGTAGGATTCACCCCTGGGATGCAAGGCTGGTTCAATATACGGAAATCAATAAATGTTATTCACCACATCAATAGACTTAAAGATAAGAACCATATGATCATCTCAATAGACGCAGAAAAAGCATTCGACAAAGTACAGCATCCCTTTATGTTCAAAACCTTAGAAAAACTAGGAATAACAGGAACTTACCTCGACATAGTAAAAGCTATCTATGCTAAGCCTCAGGCTAGCATCATTCTCAAGGGAGAAAAATTGAAGGCATTCCCCCTAAAATCTGGAACAAGACAGGGATGCCCTCTATCACCACTTCTATTCAATATAGTTCTCGAAACACTGGCCAGAGCAATTAGACAGATGAAAGAAATTAAAGGCATAAAAATAGGAATGGAAGAACTTAAATTATCACTATTTGCAGTGACATGATTCTATACCTAGAAGACCCAAAAGGGTCTACAAAAAAACTACTAGAACTAATAAATGAATTCAGCAAAGTGGCAGGATATAAAATCAACACACATAAATCAAAGGCATTTCTGTATATCAGCGACAAAACTTCTGAAACGGAAATGAGGAAAAACACTCCATTCACAATATCCTCAAAAAAAATAAAATACTTGGGAATCAACCTAACAAAAGAGGTGAAGGATTTATACAATGAAAACTACAAAACCCTAAAAAGAGAAGTAGAAGAAGATCTTAGAAGATGGAAAAATATACCCTGTTCATGGATAGGCAGAACTAACATCATCAAAATGGCGATATTACCAAAAGTTCTCTATAGGTTTAATGCAATGCCAATCAAAATCCCAATGGCATTTCTTGTAGAAATAGAGAAAGCAATCATGAAATTCATATGGAAAAATAAAAGACCCAGAATAGCAAAAGCAATTCTAAGCAGGAAGTGTGAATCAGGTGGTATAGCGATACCGGATTTAAAACTATATTACACAGCAATAGTAACAAAAACAGCATGGTACTGGTACCAAAACAGGCGGGTGGACCAATGGTACAGAACAGAGGACACAGAGACTAATCCACAAAGCTACAACTATCTTATATTTGATAAAGGGGCTAAAAGCATGCAATGGAGGAAGGATAGCATCTTCAACAAATGGTGTTGGGAAAACTGGAAATCCATATGCAACAAAATGAAGCTGAATCCCTTTCTCTCGCCATGCACAAAAGTTAACTCAAAGTGGATCAAGGAGCTAGATATCAAATCAGAGACTCTACGTCTGATAGAAGAAAAAGTTGGCTCCGATCTACATATTGTGGGGTCGGGTTCCAAATTCCTTAATAGGACACCCATAGCACAAAAGTTAATAACAAGAATCAACAAAAGGGACTTACTTAAACTGAAAAGTTTTTTCTCAGCAAGAGAAACAATAAGAGAGGTAAATAGGGAGCCTACATCATGGGAACAAATTTTTACTCCTCACACTTCAGATAGAGCCCTAATATCCAGAATATACAAAGAACTCAAAAAATTAAGCAATAAGAAAACAAATAACCCAATCAACAAATGGGCCAAGGACCTGAACAGACACTTCTCAGAGGAGGACATACAATCAATCAACAAGTACATGAAAAAATGCTCATCATCACTAGCAATCAGAGAAATGGAAATCAAAACCACCCTAAGATACCATCTCACTCCAGTAAGATTGGCAGCCATTATGAAGTCAAACAACAACAAGTGCTGGCGAGGATGTGGGGAAAAGGGTACTCTTGTACATTGCTGGTGGGACTGCAAACTGGTGCGGCCAATTTGGAAAGCAGTATGGAGATTTTTGGGAAAGCTGGGAATGGAACCACCATTTGACCCAGCTATTGCCCTTTTGGGACTATTCCCTGAAGACCTTAAAAGAGCATACTACAGGGATACTGCTACATGGATGTTCATAGCAGCACAATTCACAATCGCTAGACTGTGGAACCAACCCAGATGCCCTTCAATAGATGAATGGATAAAAAAAATGTGGCATTTATACACAATGGAGTATTATACAGCACTAAAAAATGACAAAATCATGGAATTTGCAGGGAAATGGATGGCACTAGAGCAGATTATGCTTAGTGAAGCTAGCCAATCCCTAAAAAACAAATACCAAATGTCTTCTTTGATATAATGAGAGCAACTAAGAACAAAGCAGGGAGGAAGAGCAGGAAGAAAAGATTAACATTAAACAGATACATGAGGTGGGAGGGAAATGGAGAGAAAAGGGAAATTGCATGGTAATGGAGGGAGATCCTCATTGTTATACAAAATTACATATAAGAGGTTGTGAGGGGAATGGGAAAATAAACAAGGAGAGAAATGAATTACAGTAGATGGGGTAGAGAGAGAAGATGGGAGGGGAGGGGAGGGGAGATAGTAGAGGATAGGAAAGGTAGCAGAATACAACAGTTACTAATAGGGCATTATGTAAAAATGTGGATGTGTAACCGACGTGATTCTGCAATCTGTATTTGGGGTAAAATTGGGAGTTCAAAACCCACTTGAATCAAATGTATGAAATATGATATGTCAAGAGCTTTGTAATGTTTTGAACAACCAATAAAAAAAAGAGTTTATTATGATGATGATGGTAATGAGACCACTTACTTATATTGTAGCAAAGTGTTAAATTAAGCTTAAGTAATCTCTGTAACCTGGGTGCATAGAATGCAAATTCCCACTTGAATTTTGATGAACTCTTCGTTTTACGTAGATTATGGAAGGCTGTATAATTCTATGATTAGAGAAGTTGAAGTAGCCTTATCCTCCTGTGTTCTCCATTTTTCCTTACTGTCAAACAATGGAAATGTAACCCAGGCTCAGTAAATTGGAAGCTCCTTTCCAGTAATCCAGAGAAAGTGGAGTAAAGCAATAGAATGGCCAGTATTTATTTGCAATGAAATTTTAGATGGGGTCCAAAATGCAGTTATATGCTTGCAGATTGCTAACAGTTGAGTTTCCTGTTTCCTGGAAGTCTGGGGAGCTGGTCCAGGTTCCAAAACATGGTTCTTTAGCTACCGGTGTATACTGGGAAGTCTTGACATTCTTCCAAATAGTAATATTTATTTATATTTATTTAGTTTATTTAATGAAATCAAGATGAATTTGGTTTCCAGTGATTGCAACTGAAATCCATGACAATAGTCAAACTGTCAGCAACGTTATCAGCTGAATAACTATTTACTAATTATCTAAGTTCCAACTCAACTATTAATTTTTTAATAGTGTTTGGCTCTATTTAGTGTTCTGCAGGTTTGTATACATGGCTGTAGTCCAATAGAGGCAAATTAATTAATTTTATATTAAACTAGAGCCATGGACCAAAAGATTTCCTTTGCCAAACCATATGAGAAATAAAATAAAGTTGTCAAATTTAATTCAGTACTGTTGCATTCCCTCAGCTGGGATAGCTGGTACCTTGTACCTTGCAGGCTGATTTCACAGGGGAAAACGCCGTCCAATTACCTGTGACTATTTGAATTTGGTAATTCAGTTGAGAGAAAGAACCTCCAGATGAATATCCTTTTCTCTCTTGTCTGCTGAATGAACTTAATTAAATATTGCCTGTGAGCAAAAAAGGAAGCCCTAGTCCAGGTCGGCTTCTATACCTCCTTCGAGGGGACTGAGAAACGCAGGAGGAAGGAAGAATGGCAACAGGGTAACCACAATAAGACACTGAAAATTTTAGGCATCAAGGCAGCCCTTTCTGCCGAAAACTTGCTTCATGCACCTGAAATCATTAATTAAATTACCAGTTTTGTTTTCTTTCCACATGATGTCTAATAATTGCTAGTTTCCTAGGATTTTAAAATGTCCCCCTTTTCCATTTCCCTTTAGAGACAGAGGTGAGGTTTTGTGATAAGCAAGTGGTATTATTGCTAGAGGATCTAAGAATATAGAATCCTAGAAATCTGGAGCCACTCCTCTGCATGAGGTTCACCAATAAGTCACAGTCTTGTTAAACTTATCAAACTTATTCAAATCATTCCAATGATTTCGGCATAAGGCAAACTTAAATTCAATCAAAGGGACTGATTTCCTCAACCTAGATTCATTCCTATATCAGTAAGACTTAGCATCTCTACCAGGGACAGATTAAAGTTTTCCATCCAGAGAGCCAGGATTTTTAATATGCAGACCATTTGGTTTATTATTCTGAATTCACTTAAATAAAAGGGAATGAAATGGTCAGACCTGCTCTTAGATGAGAATGTGCCCCACTTTAGCTTACTTTTATAGGAAGGATGCAAGGGGGAAAAAAGAAAAGGCTGTACCTGTGTCCCTGATGCTTTAATCCACAGTGACTCTTTATTCTATCCAAAGCGGCACAGTCATTATCCTGGAAACTAGCCCCATTATTATCTTTTTCCTTAGAAAATGAGTTATGGGGTGTATACCTGTCTCTGGGGGCCACAGTTTGATATTAATGTTTAAAATTACTAAGGACTAGCAATGTGCTAACATTAAACTATAGAATTGTGGGCATAAACTGGCTATGCTCTTAACTCCTGCGGTGCTAAAATCTGGAGGGAATGTTGAGTTGGTGTTATTAAAAACATCAAATGAGCAAAGAAAAAACATTCCAGAAAAGAAGAGATAATTTTTAACTCAGAACAAAGAAAGCTGTAATTACTACTCCAGTGCCACAGTCTAGGCAAAATACAGAAGTGCCAGGGGGAATTCACAGGCAACAGGAAGCAGTTAGAGAACCAAGACAGGTCACAGAAACAGAGCCTTGTTAAGTAGCTGCTCCCTTTCAATTTCTTGGCTGATACTTCTAACAATTCTGTGTCCCGAAAGCAGTTTTTATAGGTTGAACTAGATGTAGAGATACTCACTGATTTTCCCAAGATTAAAGAGAAAGAAAATTACAAGAAGCAATGCTGTGAAACAAAGCTTTTACCATGTCACAGGCTACTCAGCATAGATGAGTTTTTCTAGATTACGTGACAATCTTGAATGTTGTTTTTATATTTTGCTGATATTTCTCAGATGCAACATATGCCGATTAAAGTAGTATTTGCAAGACATTCTAACCTGAAGACTTCGTGGTGATTAAGAGTTTGGAAATAATCTACTCACCCCCCAAAATACTGTATCTCTTTCTACCATGACTAATAGAGATTTGGGTGTAAGTTTCCTTTCTTCATAAAATGTAATTTTTAATCAAATTATTTTTTAGAATTACATTTTTTATTCTGAAGTTGTGGGAGCTCAGTAAAATTGGTAGAGAAAATATTATGTTAACAAATATTTCTAACAATGACATGATTTATTGAATCTTACTAAATGTTAGAAACTATGTGGTATGAGCTGAATTGTGTTCCCCCTGCAAATTCATATAGTGAAGTCTCAACCCCAATTTGATCGGATTTGGAGATGAGGCTTTCAGAAGATGGTTAGGTTTGAATAATATCATGAGGGCAGGCCCTCAGGACAGGATTAACACTCATATATGAAGAGACACCAGTCTCTGTATTCTACAAACCAGGAAATGGAAAAGAGCCCTTGCCAGAAACTAATCAAGCTGGTACCGTGATCTTGAACTTCCACCCTCCAGAACTTGAGAATTGCAATAAATTTCTGTTGTTTAAGCTCCATAGTTTATGGTACTTTGCAGCTTAAGCTGACTGAGGCAATGTTAAGAGCTTCAAAAATATTATTCCATGATCTCATAAGATCTTTATCAGGCATATATTTCATATAATCCTGAATTTACTGCTGAATGAAGTGAAGAAAGAGAGTTTAAGCAATTTTTCCCTTGTCGCAGAGCTATTAAGTTGCACAGCTAGGAAATAAATCTAGCCTGTCAAATGCCAAAGCCTATCCAAAACCCTTCAGTATGTGGCCTTCAATGTATCTTAACTTTTCATTTCTACAAACCCACCACTCATGAATCAGTTTAAATACATTGGTCACATTAATTAATATGAGTTTACCTTATATTTCTTTGAGAAACTTTTTTTTAGGTCTCATGGACTTTCCAAAAGATGCACGGTAGGGACAGTTTTCATTAACTTCTAGCTTTGAGCTCTTCATGCTTCCATCCAGGCTTCTAGTCTACTTCCTGGTAGTAATTTTGCACCAGGGACTCTACCTCACCATTGCATGTCACAAGATGCCTGTCATACTTTTCCTAATTGTCTATTCTATTAAGTAGAATTTATCTTCCCTATGAATAATTACCCTAATGAGCTCATTTCTTTACTTTCAGTCTTTCTCTATTAACATATATTTTTTTCAATCACCTGAAGAAGAAACATTGAAGTTACTCTTGCCTTCTCCCTTTCCTTCAATTCTGCAGAGGATCTCTAACTTTATACTACTCTTCAGTCTTAAAACAGAAGCTTCAGTGACACTCTCAAACTCCTAGAAGCTTACACACCATAAGGTTATTTCTTTCGCCTATGCAGTGCTAATTTCTCACTCACGCAATAAACTGTAATATTGTCAAGTGAAATTCTTAAAATGTGTTTTTTCATTATATCATTTTCTTTCTCAAAAATATTCAACAATTACTTGCTTTACAGAAGAAAATTTACCAAATCACAGTCTAATATGATAATCTTTAAAAAGCCTTTCTCTACCTTTATTCCCAGTCATTTCTGTTATTACATGTACACTTTTACACTGGTTGGGCTTATTTACCCCCATCATCTGGCCAGACCTTGTGTTTTCTCAGTATCATTCTTCAGTGTGCCTAGTCTTTTAAGCTTAGAATACTCTGCCACCAGCTCATCCTCTAACTGTCCAACCAAAATAAGCACTCAGCTTAAATGCTAACTAAATCTTTAAGTCCTGATCTCCCCATCAACAGAATTTTCTATCTTCTCTAATGCTTAGAGCCTCTAGGTCACATTTCAATCTCCTTCTGCTTATCAGGTATAACCTTGGATTAAAAGATGTTCCAGGATAAATGATAAAATACCTGAAGGCAGAGATTAACTACTAAGTAATCTTTGCATCTTGTTTTATGTTCCTCAAACACAGCTCAAAATTTTGCTTAATGATGTTTTAAAGGGTGATAATTTGATAAAGAAGATATAATAGAAATTTAATAAATGTCCTAAGTTTGTACCAATACATCACTTTTTTAAACAATATCACATACTATTTATTTAGTATCTTCTCTGATAATCATGAATCCTCAAGCTAAATCAGTAAAATGTTTTGAAAGAAACAGCTCAAATATCCTAGATACATTCCGAAAAAAATAGAAGAGGGTCAGTGGGAATCACCATGGTAACAGATAGATTCTGCAATTCTTGAAGTCACTTTGTTGTAGACTGGCATTTACACATCATGACAAAAGTCTGAGAATTGCTGTCCATCAGGAACAGTAGGAAGATATTGCAAATCAGGGTAATTAACAGTAGCTGCTATGACAACCCTCAAATATCCAGTAGTTTAACATAATAGAGATTAATTTCTTACTCACATAAAGTCTGAGGTAGATGGTGAAGCTCTCCTGAGTCTTCTAAGTGATTCAGGGAACCCAGCTCTTTCTATCACATTACTTTTACATCCCTGAATATTTGTTTCTGGTTGCATGGATATAGGAAGGAGAGTGAGCCTAGAATCTTCTATGATTGTTATACAGCAGGCCTATTTGTGGCACAAGGTATTTCACCTCATGTTCTGCTGGCCAATACTAGTCCGATACTGTAAAGTAGATTTGCAAATGATGGTTTCCCATGCTCAGGAAAAGTGTGTGAATTTGCTGAGTATATAACATATCTTGGCCACAACAAACTCAAGCATTTAAAGAAATTTGGATCTGAGGGCTGTTCTTCTGGAAGGAATAACTCTGAAAAGGCATTTGTACTGGAGCTATTGGTAGTGGCAAAATTGCTATGAGATTTCTCCCGATGATGATCAGAACTTCTTTAGTATTATTCCATAGCAGGTTCCTGATTAATGACACCCACCAACTTCATACTGCTATTCATTCTCAAACTCAAATATTTCATCTGTGTATCAACCTAATCTATACCTGGCTGCACTTCATGTCTTGCAGCTTTATTACTTTCCAGTGCCTTTCCTCCTTATTTTATTCAGTCCCATCCATTCAGGTCTATGAACATGCCAGACAGGTTTCAAGCTCCATCAGAGGTTGGGTGGCTTTCAACTTAAAAGGCCATCATTACTGACCATGGACAAATAGAAGACCTATTCATAATTGACTCTTCAATTTCAACTCTACTTTCCTATTCACTCAAGCTATGTTCTTTTCTTAGCCTCTCCTTCCCATTTTCCCACATCACATCCACACCCTCTCTTACAATTGTCCTTGGATACTCTGACATTCACTGATTTTTCTTGTTCATAGACTTCTGTGACTCTGACTCCTAGAGTCACACTTCCAGCAATGCTTTGTAACCCAACTGATTCCGTAGTGGAGTGATGTGACAGCCAAAGTGATCTCAAAACAATAAGAAGCCAAGCCAAACCATGACAAAGCAAAATGCCAATGTAAGCCTGTTTGCCCAAATATGCTAACTGCTTCTTACTCCATTGTAGTGAAAACCCAATTCAATACAATGGCCAACAACACTGCACAATCTCAACTTCTTGCTGTTATCTACTATTACTCCCTAAACCCCCAGTTTGCTCTGCTCCTCACACTGGATTACCAACTGTTGTCAAAATGAGATGCTGCTATACTTCTTTAGACTTTAAACCTGTGACTTCCTGCTTCTGGAATCATCTCTCCCCACATCCACCTGTGCCACATCCTCCTCTTTTTCTGGACTTCATACAAAGCCATTTTTTCAAGAAGGCTATCCCTGACCATCATTTTAAAACTATATCTTTTCAACATTCTAAATCTCCCTTCTTTATTTTTCTCATAGTAATGATGATTATGTAATATATAAATTTTTATTTTTATTTTGTTTTGATCCATCTCCTCCTAACAATAATGTATGCTCTGCAAAGGTTTATTTTGTTTATTGCTATAGCTCCAGCATCTTGAAAAAAATAGCAGTAAGCATTAGATATTAGATATTCAATTCATGTTTGCTTAAGGGATAAATCTTTTTTATTTCAGCTTTAATAGCATATATTTTGCTCTTGTGCAGAATGTAGAACCCTGAAGTCAGGTATCAGATCATAATTTCCCCTGTATCCCACCTCTGCATTGAACCAATATTGCAATGGATTAGTAACAATTTATTATTACAAATAATCTTTTAAATCAAGTTCCTTCACAATATTTTCTCAGTGACCCTATCTTTGGTAGCAGCCTGTGTTGTTACTTCAGTGCCACATCACAGCTGTGAGGGGCAACAGCGTCTTTATTTAGTAGCCATCTGGCCTGGATGTTATTTCTCTACCATTTTTAAAGGTTGTGACACTGGTAATTATGGAAATGTCAAAACACTAGGCCAACTATGAGGGCTGTGGCAACAACCATCCCACAGTGTTGCCATGGAAATGTGGGTAAACTCATATATAGCATCTGGTACCAGCCAGAAATTGAAATTAAAAGTAGCTCTCTCTATTGGCTTGGGGAATGGCACCTGTTATGAAACAGGTATATTGTACCAAAACACTAATATGAAGACTAAAGTAGAGGGGCACAGGAAAACTCTTTTTGAGTTTTTCTACTGTCATAGTCTAATCCTATGCTTTTTAACAATCATTTCTAGCCTGGTGATTATTGGGAAATATATTCACTAATATCACATTTGCATTTTTTTCTATTTATTTAGTATAATGAATATATAAATCATATTTATGAATTATACATATTTATGAGATATCATATTGTTTTGTATCCATTGCATAATGTATCCATTGCATAATGCATATGTCTATTGCATAATGTTCAAATCATGGGTAAACATATCTATCGCTCTATGTCTTTTGCTTTTCTTTTTCATGATAATATAAATACAAATATCTTCTAGAGCACAATTTCTTGTGGTAACTTTGTAAGTGTGAAGTTTTAATATAATATTTCTAGAGATCCTTTGATAAGAGTTTTACATATATCATGCTACTTTATCCTCAGAATATAAGTATCGCCCCAATTGTATAAATGAAGAAGATAAGACTAAGTAACTAGGCCAAGGCTGCGGAGAGGTGAGTGGTGGGGCTGAATTTAACACAGGCTGTCACAGTAAAGCTCTTCCTGCTGCTCACTACATGGTAGAGCTTAGCTAAGCCATATGAGAGACCAGCAGAGGAGGCTGCCTGGGACAGCTCAAAAGGATGAGCACAGGGATTAAATTAAAGCATGAGGGAAAAAATCCTTCCATAAAATATATTTCTATTTGGTTAAAACACAAGAGATATAAGAGATCAGGGATTTGGTTATGTGTATGAGTTCTTTGAAGCATAAGAAAAAGTCTGCAATTAGAGGATTGTTTTAGATGTTTGTGTATGTGTGTAAGTGTATGTGTATGTATATATATTATGTCTGCCTAAATATGTGTACATATCACATATGTGTGTATAAGAGCATATTGTGTGTATGTGTGTGTGTGTGTGTGTGTATATATATATATATATATATATATATATCTCCCCACCACTCACCCTTTTGCAGCCTTGGCCTAGTTATTTAGTCTTATCTTTTTTGTTCATACAATTGGGGCAATTCTTATATTTTAGGGTCATTGTGTGTGTATGTATATTATATATATGTATTATATATAATTTTAATTTAAATATATATAAATATATATATTTATATATGTTCTTTTTACTTTAAAAAAACTGTTCAGAAATGTTTAAGGAAGAAGTATATATATATATATATATATTATATATATATATTATATATATAGCTTTTTATGTTTAAGGAAGAAGAATATATATATATATATATATATATATATATATATATATATATATATATATTATATACAGCTTTTTTAAAGTAAAAAGTATAACTGACATACAATAAACTGCACAAATTTCTTTTACATATGTATGTATGTTCCTATGGAATAATCACAACAATCAAAATAACAATAGCAATCAAAATAACATATTCATTACCTCTACATGTTTCCTGCTACACATTGGATCCTTTACTCCCCTGTTCCCATTCCTGGGAAACTACTGATCTGACTTCTGTCACCACAGATTATTTTACATTTTCTAAAGTTTCATAAAAATCAAATCACACAATATGTATGCCTTCTTTCCTGGGTTACTTGACATTGCATAATTATTTTGACTTTTGCCATGTTGTTAGGTATATTAATTTGTCAATCCTCCTTCTTCAATAACCTTTCATAGTCTGCATGCTCTTTCCCCAGTTGATGGATATTTAGGTTGTTTTTAATTTCAGGCTATTTTGAGTGACATCACTATGACCATTCTTGACCCAATACTTAGTAGTGTAACCACAGGGTAGGAATATGTTTATTTTTTTTAAGAAACAACTAAACTGCTTTCCCAAATGGTTGGATTATTTCACATTTCCAGTAGCAGTGTATGAGAATACTTGTTCTTTCACATTCTAGCCAACACTTGCTATGGCTGGGCTTTATAATTTAGTCATTCTAATAAGTGTATGGTGGCATCTTACAGTCACACAAATCTTCATTTCTGTTATGAATAATGATATTGACATCTTCTCATACATTTATCTTCCATCCTTGAATCTTCATTGATAAAATGACTCTTTAAATATCATGTTCATTTCTTTGAACTACATAAAAAATTTTTATATGTTCTAAAAGCAGGTCTACCAATGTGTGTGTTTTATTTTCATTCTCTTTGTGGAGTCCTTTGAAAAGGTAATTGTTATGGCTTAGGTATAAAGTATTTCCCAAAAGCTCATGTGTGAGACAATGCAAGAATTTTCAGAGGTGAAAGGATTGTTTATGAGAAGTTTAACTTAATCAGTGGATTAATCTACTGATAAGGATTATCTGGGTCTTAACTGTAGGCAGGTGAGATGTGGTTGGAGGAGGTAGGTTGCTGGGGCTTGCCTTTAGGGTTTATAATTTTGTCTCTGGTTGGCAGAGCACTTACTCTACTTCTTTGCTGCCATTTTTCTCAAGTACTTTCTTCCTTGAAGAATTTCCCCTATGAGATTCTGCCTCATCTTGAGCCCTGAGGATGGAGCCGGCCACTTATGGACTGAGACCTCTGAAACCACCTCTGAAACCACGAGTCCCCAATAAACTTTCCTCCTCTAATTGTTCTAGTCAGGCTTTTTGGTCACCTCAATGAAAAAGCTGAATAAAACAGCAGCATGTTTTAAAATTTTGATTAAGTCCTGAACCTTTTATTGTTCTGTTGATTGTGGTTTTGGTGGCACATCTAAGAAATCTTTCCTAACACAATATCCCCAAAGATTTTTCATACAGGCTTATAGATGCTTTATAGGGCTAAAGTTTACATTTAGAGCCAAAATTGATTTCAAGTTAATTTTTATGTGTGCTGTATGGTATAGATTGAGATTTTTTAGAGAGTAGGTTTTTATGAATATAGAAATCTTCCTGTACCATTTGTTAAAAAAACTCTTCTTTCTCCATTGAATCACTTGTGCCTTTTTAAAATCAAATCCAGCATTTCAAGCAAATTTGGTTTGTTTCAGAGCTAACTACTCTGTTCTATTGATCTGTTTATCTTTATGTTGATACTATATTGTTTTGATTTCTGCACCTTAAACTGAATCTTGACATTGGGTAATTTTAATCCTCTAACTTTATTCTTTTTTTTAAGGTTTTTTTTTTTTTTTTGGGGTACTGTGGATTGAACTCAGGGCCACTCAACCACTGAGCCATATCCCCAGCCCTATTTTGTATTTTATTTAGATACAGGGTCGCTTAGCACCTCACTTTTGCTGAGGCTGGTTTTGATCTCATCATCCTCCTGTCTCAGCCTCTCAAGCTGTTGGGCTTACAGGAGTGAGCCACCATTCCAGGCTCAAAGTAGTTTTGAGTTTTCTAGCTCCTTTGCATTTCTAGACAATTTTTAATCATCTTGTTAGTTTCTATTTTTTAAAAAAGACCATCATATTTACATTACTAGTACCCATATGGTAAGAAAAAGAAGACAGGATCCTAAGATTTTAATTGATATTCTTTGCATTTATAGATCAATTCTGGCCAAATTGCTATCTCAAGATTGAGTCTTCCTAATTATATATACAGTTTATCTCTCCACTTAACTTAAATCTTTAATTTTCTGAACAAAGTAATTTTTAAGGCACAAGTCCACAAATCTTGTCAGATTTACTTTCAGTATTTAATATTTTAAGTATTATAAACGGAATTAATTTTCTTCAGACTTCCTTGTACTTGACAAATAAAAATTGTTTAAGGTAGGCAAAATGATGTTTTGATATAATATACAATGTTTCATGATTACCACAATGAAGCCAGTTTAATCTACCTATTACCTTACACAGTGTAGCAAGAACAATTTAGAGTAATTCTCTCAGCAAATTTCAAGTATATAATATTATTTTAAATTATAGTAATCACTTAGTCTTTGGAATTTATTCGTTCCTCAAAATTGATCAGTTGTACCCTTTGACCAATATCTCTCCATTTATCCCATTGCCCAGCTCTTGCAATCACCCATTCATCCTCTGCTTTTATGAAGTCAAGATTTTAAGAGTCTACCTATAAGGGAGAGCAGGTAGTATTTGTCTTCCTAGACATGTTTACTTTGCTTAACATAATGGATTCCAGGTTTGTCCACACTGGCAGCATTTACTTTCATTTTAAATGCTAATATTGCTTTATGCATATATTAATATATCCATATGTATGATACACATGTATCATGTTGTCTTTTTACATTTATCTGTTCACCAGACATTTAATTTGTTTCCGTATCTTGGCTAGTATGAAATAAGCAAATGAACATTGGGATGCAGATATCATTCAGATACTGATTTCATTTTCTTCACATATATACCCAGAACTAGATTTGCTGTATCATAAAATAGTTCTATTTTTAATTTTTAAAGAAATGTCCATAACTATTTTATGTAATGCCTATACTAATTTACATTTCCTCCAATAGTATACAGAGTTCCATTTTCTGTGCATCCTTGCCAATAATCACCTTTTGTCTTTTTCATAGTACCATTCTAACAGGTATGAGGTGACATTTTGTTTTTGATTTACGTTTTCTTGATGATTAGTGGTAATGAGTGGTATTTTGTATACCCGTTGGACACCTTCTCTTCTTCTCTTGAGAAACATCTATTCAGGTCTTTAGATAATTTTTAATCAGGTTATTTACTTACTTTGCTATGTTCAAGAATCTTATATATTTTAGAAATTGACTC
This sequence comes from Marmota monax, assembly GCF_021218885.2. NCBI lineage: Eukaryota > Metazoa > Chordata > Mammalia > Rodentia > Sciuridae > Marmota > Marmota monax. The sequence continues at coordinate 1,932,640 of NW_026695236.1, read as the reverse complement.
TATGTCCAAATATAAATATATGGTTGCAAATGTCTTCTTCCATTCTGCCTTTTTATTCTACTAATTATTTGCTGTGCAGAAACTTTTAGTGATGCAATTCCATTTGTTTTTACTTGATAGCCGGTGCTTTTGGTGTCATATAAAAAAAAATCATTGCCTAGAACAATGTCCAGAAACTTTTTCTTTGTATTCTTTTCTGATATTTTTGTGTTTTTAGGTCTTTCATGAAGGTCTTTTGACTCATTTTGAGTTGTTTCTCATATGTAATGTAAGATGAGTCCAATTTCACTCTTCTGCATATGAGTACCAGTGAATGGTACAAATTTCTTCTATATGTCTATTATATAGAAATACAAATGATTTTTGTAAATGTGCTGAACACACTAGAAAAATTTTTTGAGGTTCCATTGAATTTTCTAGCTCAGTAATCATTCTATCTATTAGTAAAGATGGTTCTACTTCATCCTTTTAAATTAAGAATCTGGAATCTTCAGTGGTGAGAAACAACTTTATTGCCTGATCATAGGGAAAAAGATGTTTAATATGTTGAAAAAGTTTCTGCCTTCTCCAAATTTACTGTAAATTTTATCACAGTAAATGATTAGATTTTATCATTAAAAATTTTTATATCACCTACCATGTGCAAGGCAATGGATTTGATACACAGCACTGGAAAGATAAACAAACAAACAAATCAAAAAACAGAACCCCAACAACAAAGAACAAAAATGGAAAGCAAAATAAACATATATATGCAAACATATATGTATATAGAGAGATCTATCTATAGATCAGGACTATCTATCTATAGATTCAGGACATTTTTCTATTTTAGCTAAGTTGTCTAATTTATTTGTAACTAAATTTTTTTAAGAGAGAGAGAGAGAATTTTTTAATATTTATTTTTTAGTTTTCAGTGGACACAACATCTTTATTTTATTTTTATGTGGTGCTGAGGATCGAACCCAACGCCCCGAGCATGCCAGGCAAGCGCACTACTGCTTGAGCCACATCCCAGGCCCCTGTAACTAAATTTATACTCATAACATTCTTTTAACTTTTTAAATATCCATAGAGTCTTTAGTGATTTTGCTTCTCTCATTCTTCATATTGATAATTCTTATTTTTCTCTTCTTTTTCATTATCAATTTGGATTTTAATTTTAATGATTCCTTAAAGGAAACAGGCTTTAGTTTCATTTGTTTTTTCTACTATATATCTGTTTTCAATTACAATGAGTTTCTCTTTGATCTTCAACTTACTTTACATTTACTTTGCTCTCTTTTCCCAAATTTCTTAAGGAGGAATCTGTAGTTATTGGTTTGAAAATATTTTCCTATAAAACTTTTCCACAGTACTGCTTTAGGACCTTTAGCTGTAGGTTTTTTTTTTGTTTTTTTTTTCAGTTTGACTTCTGTGGATAGATACTCCCCTGTCTTGCATGAGTCCTATGAACCCTGTTTTCTCTACTTCTTTGGGGTGATTTATTCCCTTACTCTCAAATGTTATCCTCGCTTGCATGTGTAATCAATATTCACTTCATGTTTCCAGGGTTCTTTCCCTGGAGAAAGGAGTTTTTTTCTCTTAAGAGGAGTTCTGAGTTCTTCCTCTGTTCCTGTAAACTCTGGCTTCCCTGCTTTTTCTGAACTCCTTTCCATTTCCTCCACTCAGCAAGCTTCCCTCATTTATTTCTATCTCTTGAAAATAACTATCTTTTATTGCTTAATGTCCAGTGCCTCAAGAACTATTTTTCTCTATATCTTGACTGGTTTTGTTGTTGTAGTTATTTCAAGCAAGAAAGTAAATCTAGCTTTTATTACTTTATTTGAAGCAAACATTTTCCCATTTATCCTTGTATTTAAGCTTCACTACAGTTCTGGTGACTTAGGTATTATTTCCAATAATCATTCTTGTCTTAAACATTTAGAAAAGGAAATGTAGAAAGGCCTCTAAATGATTACAGTTTTTTTATTCTTATTTTTTGTAAGTTTCCTTGATCTAAGTCCAATCCTTTTAACAATGTGCCTACTTCCCTCAGGCAATGGGTTCAACCAGCTTCGCAGCTATCTCTTTAGTTGACTTTAAATATATTTAATACATCTTAGGTTTAACTTCCAGTCCTTAGGTATTTGGGGAAAAACACTAATTCTAAACCAAAGCCTTTCTTCTGGGATTTCTTTGAGAATTTTTGATGATGGATAGTCACCATAGAAAATTCCATGTATCAACCTCTAGGATGGATGGATAATCTCCCCCTTTTCTTAGACTCTGGAATTCAAATGAGAAATACATCTGATTTTTTTGAACTTTTTATCTAGGACATTGATCTGTCTCTATATTCCATTTTCTTAAAACAGATTCCAAGATGGAGAATCATATTTTTTTTTTCTGGCAATGAGAAGTATCAAGATATAAGTAACCTAATACTATCACATAAAATTCTGCTTATCTTAATCCTTTCATTGATGTAGACTTTTGCTCCAGAGACTTTACCACATGCACTAAGACAATGTGATCAGATTTCTTCTTCAATATGTGTTACTGGTGGTGTTCTAGCACAGACTTTCCTACATTATGGCTCTAATCAATGTTGTATAAGAAGATGAATTCAGGGTAAAACAGAAAAAGGTGATGCTGGCTTAAAGAAAGTTATTTATATTTCTTCACAGTGGAATTTGTTATTTTCCAACACAATGAACTACATCAAGTTTCTAAAACATGGTTAAGGAATAATCCCCAACAAATTTAACTACAGAATCCTTTACATACTGATTAATATTCTTTCTATATGCAATCTTGGAAATGTTTATGTAATGCAAGGATGAGGAAGCTCTCACCTGGCATTATCTGTGGCATATGACTTTTTAAATTTGGTCCTTACAATACCATTCCTTTATCCCAGCAACTCTCACCTAAGCCAATATTTTCTCTCAGTGATTTGTTTTTGATTTTTCCACTTACATTTTCAGTTTGAGAGCTGCTCATATTTTCTGAACAATGGCTAAGCATCTAATGCACATTTTAAAGGGCAAAAAATGGTGACAGAACATAAATTTCTGATGGACAAATAGCGGAATATCCTCTAACTAACCCAGCTCAAATCCTACTGAGACATGTTCACCAGAGAAAATGTGAACAACTCTAGATGGAAACTTACTATAACAGAAAGGGAAACACTTCCAAGCTAGCAGATTCAATTTTTGGAATACAGGAAATTATTTAAATGTCAAGAAGTCTTCATATGCTGCACAATTACTATTTGTATTTTTAGTGCTTTTGACTTAGAAAACACATAACAACATTAAACTACTGTGATTCCAGTTCTTCACATTAGAACTTCACATTGACCACACAGCTTATGGATATTCACCAGAATATACAAAGCATAGTTCAGTCAACCAATAATTCCATAAGGATTGTAGATCCAGGCTGGAAATCAACAGTGACCCAGTGGGTCACTACAGCCCTCAGATTGGGAACTGTCCTCAGTTCTCTAACCATTGTAACATCACCTGGGTCTGAGAAATAAAGGTATATTTATCTAATAACATTTATCAAATGTTTACTTCAGATTCTACAGATTGAAAGCATTATAGTAGAAAATTGGAAAACAGAGATAAGTAAGGCTGGTCCTCTTATGACAAAATATATAATTTAATGAAGAAAGAGAACTATAAAATGTTTTTATACTGGTGTAATGATATGAAAAGTCCTATTTCTATGTTGTTGCCATACTGAGGGAAAAATTTGTATTAACTCTGGCTGTTTCAGATTCTGAAGGGACAGGGTCATTGTTTTTGTTTGTTTGTTTGTTTTGTTTTGGCTCAGTGGTAGAGGGCTCGCCTAGCATGGGTGGGACCCAGGTTCGATCCTCAGCACCACATAAAAATAAAATAAAGATGTTGTGTCCACCGAAAACTAAAAAATAAATATTAAAAATTCTCTCTCTCTTTAAAAAAAATAAAGACACTGTGTTGTGTCCATCTACAAAAAAGATTCATTCTCTCTCTCGAAAAAAAAAGAATAAATTACTTTGTGTGCAGCAAAGTAACTATATTAGCAGCTTTAGGTTCAAAGGACGAATGCTCTGTCTTAAGAATAGAGAAAACAAACTAGTTAAAAAGCTCTACAAATGAAATGAAGAGTTATTTATTTTAGTAAGTGCACGAAATTCTGAGAAGAGAAGAAATAAATGTTAAAAAGAAGAAAAGGGGGAGAAATAAAAACAACATGGTGTCAAGAAGCTGTGAGTGGGAGTATGTGGGGCAGAGTACTATAGAGAAATGTTAGAGCAGGAGAGACTGTTTTTGCATATCATGGCCAAAGGACACAAAGGACATGGTTATTTTGGTAAGTTCTTACTAAAGTAAAATGTCAACATAGAGAAGTTAAAAAATCAGACCTGTAGGTGATTTTTTTTTTCCCAAACCACCACTGGATCAAAAAACCATAATATTATAAAATCCCCATAAAAGTTCTCCTGGTTAAAGTACTATTTTGTTGTTCTATTATTTCATGCTTGTTTTATTGAGAATAGTTTGGAACACCTACAAATGCATGTATCAGTAATTACATTAAGCATTACAAAAAGGGGGCAAATCTGTGTTCAATTTCTGGATTGGTATATAATAAAAAGAAGACAAAGAATAAAGGAAGAGTAACATGAAGGAAGTAGAGTTTCAGTGACAACAGGAAAGATATGTACATTCCATGTATGTATTATATGTCAAAATACATTCTGCTGTCATGTATGACTAAAAAAAATTAAAATTAAAATAAAAAAAAAAAACATGAGAACATAAGCTCTCTGGAATGAAAATATTCTGAGGTGGGTTTTTCCTGAAGTAAAACTCAGTAACATGAAAAAGCACAGGCACTTAAATAGGCATGCCACTTTACATGGGAGGTCACAATCTGTGAAGTGGCTGGAGCACAGGCTCCATGGATTTAGGGAATACAAGATGAGACTTGAAGGCTGGGTTTGTGGCTCAGCAGTAGACTGCTTGTCTAACATGTGTGAGGTACTGGGTTCAAGCCTCAGCTCCACATATAAATATATAAATAAAATAAAGGTATGGTGTTCATCTACAACTATATATATATATTAATGAGACCTGAAAAACATAATTAACTATTTGGAAATGTTTTGACTAGAGCAAAAGAGTTCTGGGATATTTTTGTAGACATCAGATAACCAAGATCTTATAGAATGGGAGGATCATGATGAGATATTATTTCATTCCATGAACATCCTTGGGACTAATTTTCAGCATAAGCACAGGAAAAAGAAGCTGGTATGGATATGGTTAGGTAGGGAGATTCTAATACTTGAAGTGAGGGAGAATGAAAAATTAACACTGTCATACCATGATGGATATTTAGGCCATGGTGGGATTCACATTATTAGGTCACCACTCAGCTCCAAGGGTAGAGTAGGTGAGTATTACTCACTCATGTGTCTTGGGAGACAGGGAGGGGGATGAGTATGTCATTGACTTCAGCTGTGAAAACAAAAAGGAGAAACTGAAAGTTTGGAGTGGTTAATATGGAAGTTATAATGAGGTTAATTTTAGATATATAAGTTTGAGCAGTCCTTAGGACATCTAGGTGAAAATATCTGTGTGTTAATGTCATAAGTGACACTTCTGGAAACTATTGGAGGCAACGGGGAGAAATCATAGATTGGAGATGGCAATGAATGTCAGCAGGTGACAGAGAATGAATATAAAGGTAATGGTCCTTGAACCAGCTGAAATGGGATATGCTTATTAGAAAACAGTCTTGATTTAATTCTCTAAACTTTGCTACTAGGTTAAATACACAATAAGAGAAGAGAAATTATATTATTGATATGTTAAATTTACTGTCATCATTAATTTACTTTATAATTTAAATCTCCCATAATGGTGCAATTTAAATAAAACTTACTAAAACCATCAAGTTGGTCAATACTGTTTAGGGAAAATATCATATTGAAGCCCTAGAGTATATATTTATATAAAAGTAAAATATGTGTTAATAACAAAACAAAGTGCTGGGTGTAGAGTTAAAAATTTACAAGATTTTTAAATGGAAATAAGAACCAACTTTAAAATAGTGTATATTAAATTGAGGAGTCATTTGGTAACTTCTATCTAAAAACTCTAAAGGACTTATTCTAACAAATGAAACAAATGTCTTAAGAGAAGTAAGATAATAGAATAATTAAAATTATTGATTGATATAAAAGAAGGCAGGAAAGAATAGGAGATTAAGAAATAAAAAGTGAATTGGCCGGGCTGGGGCTGTAGCTCAGTGGTAGAGCACTTGCCTCACATGTGTGAAGCACTGGGTTCAATCCTCAGCCTCACATAAAAATAAACAAATAAAATACAGATATTGTATTCATCTACAACCAAAAAATATTTTTTAAAAATGAATTGGCCAAATAGAAAACAAATGATTAATGAGAGAAATAGAAGATTAAAAAAATAAGCCTCTGATTAAACAATTCAACAGTACATTTATCTGACAAAGGACTCAGATCCATAGTATATGAGGGATTTTTAAAAGAAATATTTAAAAGATAATAAACTCAAAATCATGTTTAAAAGAATACTTTACAAAAGAGAAGGCCTATTTTTCAATAAGTGTATGAAATGCTTAATAGTATAATACATCATAGAACTGCCAAATGCCCCAGAATGATAGAAGCAGACACTCAGAGAATGTCTCAAATTCAAGAAATAAAATCAGGTTCAACAGGAGCATAGAACAACTTAAATTCCCTTAGGTGATAAAGATGAGATGCCAAAATGACATTTGAGTAGATAAGGAACTAGGGTCAAAACTAGGCGGTAATGAATGTTTGGCTTTGTATAATTACCTTCTATAGCTATACATAAATCATTTAAAAATATATATTTTGAGGCAAGTTTTCACTGTGTTGCCCAGGTTGGACCTATACTTGGATAAAGTGATCCTACTGCTTAGCCTCCTAGCAGCAGGAACTATAGGTATGTGCCACTGCTTCTGGTTCAAGAATTATTTCCCTTGTATTTTTTTGATACATATTGATTATCATATAATGCAATGGGCGGAGGGGCAACCAGGAATGAACTCAGGGGCACTTAGCCACTTTTAGCCACATCCCAGCCCTATTCTGTATTTTATTTAGATACAGGGTCTCACTGAGTTGCTTAGTGCCTTGCTTTTGCTAAGAATGGCTTTGAACTCTGGATCCTCCTGCCTGAGCCTTCAGACTGCTGGGATTACAGGCATGGCTTAATGCAAATTTGATGATTATAATTTTTAATCTATTCTATTCTGTTTCTATAGTAAATTTCACTAGTTAAACTCTAGACAAATCTGAGTTTAATTCTAAGTTCCAGCACTTAATGGACATATGACTTTGAGGAAGTACTTTTGTCTCCCTAAATCATGTTTACTTTTGATCATTAAAATGAAGACAATAATCTTCCCAGGATGAGAAGAAAAACAGAGGTATTACTTATTGAATGTCCAAGTTTATGCACCAAACATTGGTTGTCAATTAAGATTCCAATGGTGGGGCTGGGGATATAGCTCAGTTGGTAGAGTGCTTGCCTTGTATGCACAAGGCCCTGGGTTTGAACCTCAGCATTTAAAAAAAAAAGAATAAAAAAAACCCAATGGGGGCCTAGGAGAGTACCTTTCATTAGGACAGTGAGGAGCAGATTCTGAGCAGTAAGATCACATCTCACTGTGCCAAAAGGCTCAGTGCCAAAGGGAAGATTTTACCAAACTTCTTTCAAGAATATATCTAAATATGGCCTCCAACAAAGGAAGAGAGAAAAAAGTAACTATTTGTAAGAGGTAGCATTTCAGACAAAAAGGAGTCTGAAAAGAACATTAAGAAGGTACATACCAACTGAAACAATTCCCTTAAACACACTGGTGGGGAGTTGTCATCAACTCCTGAGTACTGAAGAACAGGAGATGAGAACAGAGCTATTGCTTATTATTGATAATGTCTCCAGAATAGCTATGTACAGTAATCTGTGCAGAAACATAGAGTAGGAACATGAGAGAAGTATATGCTCCCCAAATTTCAAAAGAGGAAATAAGTGTTTTCTTCCAAAATTGGATAGAAATGTGACAACTACAAAATTAAAATTGTGAAATTTAAGTGAGAATGCTATTTATTCTCACACATTTTAAAAGGGAAATAAAAAAATAAAAAAGGAAACAAATAAGTATTTATAAGTATTTGAAAATTTGGAAAGGAGTTAGCAGGAAAGCAAGTAGAAGAAAGGCAGACATACTCATACCATACTTCTGTGGTTTCTGGATTTCACTGACCAGTAAGGCAATTTTCTGGGGGGGGGGGGGAAGGCACATATCTCCCTTTCTAGACACTAAACCTTTGAAGGAAGAAACTAAATCTCCTAACATCCCCCTTTCCAACATTCCTCCTCTCCATACTACCTAAACAGGAACTGACAGTTTTGCCAAGTTCTTGTTTTACCAAATAATGGCATTTAGAAACAATCACAAATCACCACTTACACTCTCCATCATTTCATAAAAAAAAATGAATTGATACCAATGCATAGAACAGACATGAGCTTAGAGAGAGAATGCTTTAAGAGTTCCTGATTTTCCTTATTTTGATGCCAATATCAATAAACTCTCCATGAATGTAATTGGTACTAGAAATAGGATTACAAACCCTCTACATCAAATTGTTCTGGGGTTCCATCAACATGGGTACAGGCAATTATTCTAACAACTAGAATATTTCACACCTTGGAAAATGCATGGGGGTTCTTATTACACAGTATGGGATAAATCAGTCTCAACAAATCCCTTATCAATTTTAACAAGCTTTAACCTTTTCAGAAATTGCCATATATGTCAATATTGGCTCTACCCGGTGATTAGAGCCAAGACTTAGGATGTGCAACAGATGATCCTAACCAAATACTTTGTTTATCCCTTATTGCAATACTTGCAACATAGAACAGCAATTTTTTTGGCGGGGAGGGGGCACATATCTCCCTTTCTAGACACTAAATCTTTGAAGGAAGAAACTAATTTCTCCTATCATAGTACCCCTATTAAGGCAATATTTGACATATTGTGGATCTCTATAAGCATTTACCAAATGTTTGAATATCTTAATAGTGTTTATTGAAACAACATAATTGTACATAGTAAAATCTCAGTGATTATTTTATGTTTCATTAATGGAAGTAGGAATTGGATGTGTTGTCAGTATTCACTCATTAACTCTTCAAATCTATATAAAACCCTTAATATGTGCTTCTACTGTACTGAGATAATAAAAATGGTCCTCCATCTGCTTAGTATCATAGTAATGAGCAGAATGTAGTCCTTGCCTTCAAGGGTGTCAAGAATAGGTGCATCTAAAGCCCATATGATCTTTTAGAACTGTGTCTCACAAAAACATATCCAATTATTTGAATGATATAAATATAAATAATTTAATCATTTTAAATCTCAATAGAGTAAACACTTGCTGAGATATGTTTTTCTTAGCGAGAATAAAACCTGCTTATCACCATTAAGTGGTAATACCTACTGTATTTGAGAGTCCTCCTTGCTAACAAATTACAGCCACTATCCTCACGACATAGTTCACTTAGATTGGAGTCTTAGCCTTGTACACTTTAAATGATACAATAAATCTGCTTACTATTGCAAGTCTTGTTGTATTTGCTGTTCTCCTGTGCAAATCCTTCCAGTCGGCACTGAAAACGATGCTGCCAAAATTCTTGAAACCAAGGGTTTCGGAGGTTTGTTTCTGGCCGGAGCTTCAGATAGTAATCATCAAACCACTTGACATCAGGAGATTGGAGCTTGATTGTGATTCCACCAACAGCTTCTCGCTGATATCCATCTGTCACATCGTACCTATCAGCCCAGCCATCACTGTGGGAACACACACACACACACACACACAGACAAAAACAAAAACAAAAACAAAACAAAACAAAACAGAACAGAAATCTTCTGAGTAAATGATTCCTTTTGTTTTTTCTATTTTTTGGTTTACTATGTCAGTCATGAAATGGGTACCTCAGACCACAGGATGGTCATGCATTATACCTAGGTGATTGTTAAGATAACAGCTTGTTAAAATGAAAAAGTGCAGTAACACCAAGAAAACTTTAGGCTTCAGAATGCTAACCTCTCTTATCTTGAGTTGCAAAATGTTACCTAATACTTTTGGCAGAATTTTACTTGTTGTAAAATTCAATATATGCATTTACATTGCATAATAGAACAGAACCATTCACACCTTTTTTTTCCCCTCTTTCTCAGTGATACTGAGGATTGAACCTGGGGATGGGCACATCTCTTTTGAGGTATATCCTCAGCCCTCTTTATTTTTTTTTATTTTGAATCAGGCTTTCACTAAGCTGCTGAGGCAGTCCATGAACTTGTAATCCTCCTGCCTCAGCCTCCTGAGTCACTGGAATTATAGGTGTGCACCACAGTGTCAGTTTACCATTTATTGATACTGGATATGTCAGGTTAACTTTCAATATACTCATTTCTTTTACTTTATGATAAACATTAAAATAATCATAAGAATAAAAATATTTCCAGTACATGCCTAACATTAATTTAACCACCCTATAACATGATATTAATTTTTGTTAACATTATACAAGTGAATTATAGAGAATAAAAAAAACTTTCTAATTATACTCATTCTATTATTTCAGTCTCAAACTTAAATCTTGGTAGTCCATCACCCATATACCCTTTGCTATCCCATAGAACTTTTCAATTATATTTAAAATATGTATTTAAAATCATGTTTTAAAGTGATTGAAAGAACTTCTTAACAATGGGCCATCAAGGTTCAGGACAGGGATCACATTCCTCAACCTACTATCATTATATATACTAATAACTCAAATTAGTAACCTAGGAATTTTAAAATAAAAGAGGTTGGAATCAGACAGTCCATGTTATAAAGCTATAAGACAGTATAACAATAACAAAAGAGTATTCTAACCTTATTTGGGAAATACATGGGACACAACACTGGAAACAAAACACAAGAAAAAATGTTTAAATCAAACTTGGATACTCCCAGGGGGCCCAGGGAGAAGGCACCTTGGAATCCGCGCCCCCCTCAATGGAACACACACAGCTAGGGCTGCATGTTTGCTGGGACTTGGTGCTTCTGCCTTTCTCTTGAAGAGGTTCTAACTGCTCTTTAAGCAAATAAAAAGGAAAAGGAAAATTTGACAATTTAAAACAGCAACACCAAAAATGTAAGGGAAGAGATATAGAGGAAGATAAGAGGAAGAATAGAGAAGAGCCCCCGGAATGGAAAGCAGGAGGTGTTTGAACCTGTGCTCCAGGAAGAAGGCAGTGGGCACTGGGGGAGGATAAGGGAAGGGACTTCTATTATCAAGTACTGTTTACCTCAGTGATTCCATTTTCTTTTGAATGCATTTTTGTTCTTAGAATTTTTGTCTTTGAGACAAAGAACATGATCCAATAAGTGGCACAGAAGACCAATATGTAGTTATGCAAGTTAATAAATACAATAACACAAAAAGAATGCACTTTTTTTCATTATGATCTATTATACCAAGTCTGATTAAAAAAATAATTAATTAAGAGTTGCTCCAGAAGTCACATAGGTGTTATGGGAATTTGCAATGACTTGAGGTATTTCCTATAGCATCAATAAGTAGAAGAAGAGAAAATAAATAAATAAACAAAAGGAACCATTTCTTTCTCTAAGTCTCCTTGACAGGAAGATATCTTATTAAAAGTTATCTATGGTAAAATCTGAAAAAACTTTTGTGGCAGATTAGGGAAAAAAAAAGTGTAATGCAATATGTTTTGTCCCAGTGTTGAATTTGGTTACTTCACACATTGTCTTTCCTCAAGTTTCTCATTTTCAGCTCCAGAAGATTTTATTTAAAGCTGACAAGTTGAAATGAAGTGGGCTTGTTTGCCTCACTTTCTCTCTGTGTTGTGGAGGGTTTATTATATCACTGATATGGGAGTGTGGGTCTCATTGCCACTCCAGGAGCTGCATGGGCGTGCTGCAAGTGGGACAGGAAGCTCTGTTTGTCAAGCAGAGCCCCATTCTCCAAGGAAGTGGCAATTTAAATTGTTCCTTTTGTTAACATTAGCTCACTCTTATGTAACACTATGATTATGAATATTACATAAGAAATGTAAGATTATAATGGGTCCAATTTACCCTTCACAATTCATTCATTGAATTTAATGGGAATTGTAAAAAAGCTTGTCTTGAAAAAGTTACTTGCAGGCAATGTTTTCATAAAGGAAAACCGTCAGGACCAAAGAGTGTTAATTTACTTATCTCTCATCATGTTCTTTCTCTTTGTTTTTTTCAGATAGAAATCTCTAAGTTTAAGCTTGTAAAAAAAAAATGATGCTTTACTATTAGCCTTAAAGGTTCAGTTGTTTAGTTAAAATGATTTTTGTTCCAGATATTTCTAATCAAGAGCAAAATAAAAATCATAAAGAGGATAGTGCAGAAAAAGAAAATCCCAACACCTGTGTGCAAAACAGGGTCATTCTATTCAAACTGAATGAGACTATGTGCTGGGTAAGTCACAAGAAAAGACATTTGATGATGTGAAGTTAAAGGATGCTTTAGATTATAAAATGTTAACATTTTTCTTAACAAATGCTTTTGAGATTTAAGATGTAATAAATCCCAAAATAAAATGAAATGCTAAGAAATCCTGAACATACCTTTCTACCACCTAATGCTTTCTATTACTTCGACAGAGTAGTCCTTCAAAATGTTGGCATCAATTTAATGCTTTGGGTGGCATGTGTTTCCCCCAAAACAAGGGGAAAAGGGAAAGAACTAACATTTATTGAAAAACAACTCTATGTAAAGCATTGATTTAGCTTTACTTTTTTACCTATCTGCGATCCATCCATTCATCTAATTTCTCTTTCATCTCACTAGTGGACATGCTACCTATCTCCTTATCATCTATATCATTCCTTCCTTTCTAATTTTTTTACATATAGTATTTTCAATATTTATAAATTCTATATTTGCAAATTTAGAGCTGGAGTTACAGCTCAGTTCTAGAGCACTTGCCTAGCCCAGACAAGGCCCTGGTTTCAATTCCCAGAACAGAAAAAAAATGTATTTGAAAATTCACTTATTTCCAAAAATTTATTTGCAACAACCAAATCAATACTGGTGGTATTTTTGCAGTTGTTCACAGGCATGCATGCAGAAACAAAAAGCTGGCATGCATAGTCCCAAATGAGGTTGAAAAGGATGTCCCTAGGCCTTTACATCAGTTTTCATACAATAAAAATGTGTGCTTTTCACATTCTATTTGGTGCCAGGTCTTTCCTAGTTTTGTGTTTTCTGCTGGTGATTTTGCTGCCTCACATGGCACTCAGCCTTAGTGAGGCTATGTTGTTCAGTGTAAGCACAAGAAAGCTGAATATAAAACTATTCATAAAGAATGGATAAAACAGTGTTTGCTTCAAGTTCAATGTTAATGAATTAATACTATTAAGTAAGTGAGAATAGCTTCAAAAAGGAACAAATAAATAAAGTTGCATATGCCTAGCAAGTGAAAATATTGTGACTAGAGACTCACAGAACCTAAGTGTGTATTTCCTTTAGGAGCAACTGAAAGTCTTCACTAATTTAATGTTTATTCCATGTTTGTACAATCATGGAGTGAATGGAGCATTGACTGTATACATAGTTTTAATCAGGATGTTGTTTTAGTCAGTCTTGTAGTTTTTATTTGGCTGCACAAACAGAGTAATATGGACATTTGAAATAGGATAAGTGTTCTTAACTTAGAACTTGGCTCAAGTCAAGGAAGAATCTCCGTACCTCTTAACCTGTTCTCAAAACCACTCCCAGCAGAAACTTAGAGCCCTAAAATCTTCCCTGAAGATGTCTTTAAAGACATGCTCATATAGCAAGGATTTACCTTCATTTTCTTCCTAGAATTACATCATCAAAAATATATACTCCTTTCTACAATTTACCTTTCCCCTTCCAACTCAATTTCCCATTGTTTCTCAAAATTAGTAACTCATGAAAGTGTAATTTTTTTTCTTTTCAATAGGTTATGTTTAAAACAAAATTGCCTCCACCTAAAAACTTATTTCTATATCTTAATAACCTTTCTTCTTTACTTCAATATTTATTGCATATCATGTCTTAGACTAAATTATTTGTTTGCAATGATAGTTCCAATATCTCAATGGCATAGAACAAAGGCTTGTTTGTTCCTCAGCCTTTACATTCACTGTGAGTGGGCTGTGACTCTGCTCTATTTTGTTGAAGGGAAAATAGTGTAAGGGAACCATATGATGGTTCTTAAAGATTCTGCTTAGAAGTGGCATACATTATTTCTACCATTGACCACAAGAAGTCATATGACTAAACATAACCTGATGGGCCAGGCAGCTACAATTTTTTCCACAGAAAGGAGTAATCACTATTCCAAAGAAAATGCAATTTATTATATATTGAAATTGTATTGGAACTGGAAAAAACATCAGTTGAATAGGTTTTAGACATATTTCAAAAGCTCAGTCTAGCCTACAGAGCTATATAAATCACCTATGAATGAATATCATTATAGGTATGAATTAAATTTTACAATGGGAGATTATATCAGTAAATAATTGATTAACTATCCATAGGATAATAAGATATAAATTGCATTTGAAAAATGTGGATAATATTATTTTGAAATATTATTTTCTATATAGTGAGAGAATATTTGTGAGTCAAGGAACAGTCTTAATTGAACATTGCAGCTAGGTGTTCATCACCTTTTTATTGCTGTGACCAAAACCCCTTCAGGACCAACTTAGAGGAGGAAAAGTTTATTTTGGGCTCACGGTTTCAAAGTTTCAGTCTACTGATGGCTGAATCCACTGTTCTGGGTCTGAGGTGAGGCAGAATATTATGGAAGAAGAGTGTGGTGGATGTACCTTCTTAGCTCTTGACAGCCCAGAAACAGAGAGAGTGCAAGGAGCCAGGGACAAGTCATATAAACCCCAAGGGCATGCATCCAATAACTTACTTCCTACAGCAATACCTACCTGCCTATAGGTACTACCAGGTAATCTGTTCAAATTGCTAATCCATCAAATGGATTAACCCATTGATTGGGTTACAGCTGTTGTAGTCTAATCATTTCACCTCTGAACATTTCTGCTTTTTGGGGTGACGCCTTACATCCAAACCATAACAAGCTATGTAGGATGCACAAGGTAGTGAGTTAATGAAAAGTGAGCTGAGAGGACAATTGTAAATTCTTCTTCTTCTTTTATTTTTTATTTATTTTATTCATTTTTTGGCAAACCCTAATGCTTTTTTGAAAGTACTGGGGAGCCAGTGGTGCCTTTTAAGGGGGAAATGATATGAAGAGATGCTGAGAACTGGATGAATTCTGAAAGCAGTGTGGGTGACAGTTCAGAGCAGTTGGATTTGAATGTTAGAGGATCAAGTTAGAAAATGTGTTGCAATGGCCAAGAAAACAGAGTTGAATTAAAGAGCAACAGTAATAAAGAGCAATGAATTGTATTTGCAAGGAAACCTGATTTAGAATCCCTAGTATAGTTGTAAAAAATATAGGGTAAAGAATTTTTGCGGTTTGCAGAAAAAGAATAACAATATTGTACTTCCATACCCTTGTTTGGAAAATATAGGAAGAGAACAGGTTTGTTATGAAAAAAGAAGAACTAAGTATATGAGTTGGGGTCCCTGATTGTCATATTTTTCTTAATATTTATGCCGTGTAATATTTCTTTTACTTTGATTTTTATGCATTGTCTATATAGACAATTGGTTTAAATGATTTATGCATTTTCTATATAGACAATTGGTTTAAATGTTAAAAAGAAATGCTAACAATTTTCTTATTTGTGGTGCAATATCTTATCAATCTATTCTTTTCTATTATATATATGTTTTTGTAGAAGTATAATAATTGTTGGAGCTTAAATACTTAGTGAGGGATAAAGCCAAATAGAGAAACATAAAAATTTGGTAGTTCATTATTTCCTTATAAAATAAATATTTTAACTTTATAGTTATTTTATCATATATTGTATTAAATCAATGATTATCATAGGGTGGCCAGCACCTTACCAGGGAACTTTTGCCTGCTAAGAAGGATAAGCCTCATAAGAATTTAAAGTCAGAAATAACAGAAGAACAAAAGACAAAGTTAGAATTAACTTTAAAGGATGGGGCTTCTGATAGGTGCAGTCCACACAGGATCTGGAGCTAGACAATTAGAAAATGGCTCCCAAGGTTTATTTAAGGGGGTACATCAAAGGCAGGGATAGGTTTCAGGGGTGGAGTTTTGCTTCATGGTGTCTTGCAGGCAGCAGGTTGATTTGCATCTTGGCAGGTCACACCCATCTCTGAGAGGCTGTGTAGCTACAATAGATCACCCCGTCTCTGGTGCTGTGTGGGACAGGCAGAGCTTAATAGGACTCACAATGTGTCTGGGCAGTCAGCCAGAGGATATATCCACTGGAAGTTCCCACACATTAGATTCTCTTATTCATTAGGCTGTGATGCCAGTATAGTCCACACACAGCCCATGGATGGCTCTTGACAAATGATATATAAAACAAGCCAATAGTTGTAAAATAATCACCACAGTATTTACCACCAATAACATGAATGCATTTTTTAAAATTTTGCTAGATGTAGAGATGCCCCTGATATATACATGCTAACAAAAATAAGCAAAAATAATACTTATGAAAATTATGAAAAAAAACAAAATTAACAATTATCTAACGCTGACTGGAGAAGCTAAATAATCTTAAAATATGTCTCTTTTATAAAAGCATAAATCTATAAAGGCAGAATATATAATTTTCCTTCCTTTCTAATTTATAAAATCAATAATTGTTTTGAGTGATTGTTATGCAAAAATACATGTACTATTGAAAAATGTGTTGGATCATTCTTTAGTGACAGTGTCAATGTTGTATTCACTCTAGTACATTAATTTGGTAAGGATTTTGGATGCTTCTTCTGTACAAGAAAGTGGTGGGGTGAGTCTACACTCTCAAGGGGTCAACAGTCTGTTAGGCATGACCTACCTAAACAGGCATTGCCAATTTCCATCCCCCTGAGTATTTCTCATTCATCCTTCATACTGGGTATCCTTCCACTGTATCTTTCAGTAAATCTTTTCAGAATCAGCATAGCTTACTGGATTTCCGGTCATTAACTGAAAAATCACATTCCTGTCCTGCTTTCCTAAGACTATTCCACAATCACTTCAATTAATATTCTGGATGTTTCCAAACTCCTAGTTCTTACATTTACAATCTCTTCATTTATTTACCTGGAAGGCTAATC
Source organism: Marmota monax (assembly GCF_021218885.2). Lineage (NCBI taxonomy): Eukaryota > Metazoa > Chordata > Mammalia > Rodentia > Sciuridae > Marmota > Marmota monax. Next base: position 1,915,269 of record NW_026695236.1, on the reverse strand, counting down.
ACATACAATAATTTTAAAATGTTCAGTTGTTGAACTCTCAAATGACAGCATAATTATTTACTATAACTCAATAGAATTCTTGAAGAGGCATCTGCTATCTGTCATGGGCAAATAACATAAATGAGAGTCTTTCTAAAAGGTACAATGCCAAACTAAAAAATGTATATATCTAAATGACTGTTTCTAGAAGTTACAGTTGTTAAAACTGGGTCTTGGAGATGCGAGTTTGGTAGGTGGCAATGGAGAAGTGCTGGCATATGCAGTTATTCTTGCTTACCAAAAGCTTTAGTTTTGCCTATTGCCAAGATACAGAAACTTCTAAGACTAACCACACACATGCTGTCTATTGGAGACACAGCACACTGATTCTTGTTTCTCAACTATGTAACACTTTCACACGAATGCATAGAATGCATAGAATGCCATCTCTTCAACTCCTCATGTTCCCCAAGTTGATCAGTCTAGTCATCCATCAACTAGATAGGTTTAACTTGAATGCAACTTAGCAAAATCTTTCCAGAGCTCCTGTGGGCTCATTGGTTTCCTCCTCTTTGCTTCTAAAGTACCATGCCATTCATTTATTTACTGAACAAGTGTTTTGTAACTAATATTCCAAATGTGCAAATACAGTGGTAAACAAGAAAGACAAGATTTCAGCTCTCCTAGGAGTCACATGGTGAAGTTTTTAGTTTTGAAATCGTCATGGCATTAAATTTACCTACATTTATTTCTGTCCCTCAAGTTGACTATACATTTTGTGCTCTGGAAATGTTTGTATTCTAATGTTTATTACAATGGTTGGCACATACTAAGCATTCAAGAAATGATATTAGAAAATTAGACTTTAAATGATGAAATTCAAATTATACAGAATTCTTTTCAGATACAACATCCAGTCATTTTTTTTCGGTATTTATTTTTTATTTTATTTATTTTTTTTATATTTTTAATTTTTTATTGTGGGTTGTTCAAAACATTATAAATTTCTTGACATATCATATTCCACACTTTGATTCAAGTGGGTTATGAACTCCCACCTTCACCCCATACACAGATTGCAGAATCACATCAGTTACACATCCATTGATTTACATATTGCCATACTAGTGTCTGTTGTGCTCCGCTGCCTTTCCCATCCTCCACCTTCCCCCCTCCCCACCTCTCCCCTCCCCTCCCCTCCTCTCTCTCTACCCCCTCCACTGTATAACCCTGAGGGTCTCCTTCCATTACCATGCAATTTCCCTTCTCTCTCCCTTTCCCTCCCACCTCTCATCCCTGTTAAATGTTAATCTTCTTCTCCTGCTCTTCATCCCTACTCTGATCTTAATTACTCTCCTTATATCAAAGAAGACATTTGGCATTTGTTTTTTAGGGATTGGCTAGCTTCACTTAGCATAATCTGCTCTAATGCCATCCATTTCCCTGTAAATTCTATGATTTTGTCATTTTTTAATGCAGAGTAATACTCCATTGTGTATAAATGCCACATTTTTTTTATCCATTCGTCTATTGAAGGGCATCTAGGTTGGTTCCACAGTCTTGCTATTGTGAACTGTGCTGCTATGAATATCGATGTAGCAGTGTCCCTGTAGCATGCTCTTTTTAGGTCTTTAGGGAATAGACCAAGAAGGGGAATAGCTGGGTCAAATGGTGGCTCCATTCCCAGCTTTCCAAGAAATCTCCATACTGCTTTCCAAATTGGCTGCACCAATTTGCAGTCCCACCAGCAATGCACAAGTGTACCCTTTTCCCCACATCCTCGCCAGCACTTGTTGTTGTTTGACTTCATAATGGCTGCCAATCTTACTGGAGTGAGATGGTATCTTAGGGTGGTTTTGATTTGCATTTCTCTGACAGCTAGAGATGGTGAGCATTTTTTCATGTACAACACGACTTGAACGTACCTTATAAAATAACTGAAAGCTGAGTGAATTCCTCCTCCAAAATGGTCCTCTCTATTATCTACCTGATGCTATTAAGGTTAATGAGTATATTCATTAGGCCTCAACCCAGCATTTTTTTCAAAATCTGTTCACAACCCACATAATTATTATGGAAACTGCTGTTCTACCCACATGTAATCATCATCCTGCCAAATCTCTTACCAATAGCATTTTAAAAGATATTCTGGGATTTTAAAAATTCTAATAGTGGGAGTTTACTGGCTTTCTGGCTACTTTCATATAATCCTGTCTTCACCCTGGGGGAGTGGGACATTTCAGAGTCTCTAAATAGTAGTGAAAAGCAGGGAAGGATATTGAGACTTTAAATAAAATTTCTTATGAATATATACTAAACATTAATGAATTACTCAATTATAAATGAAGCAAAATGTATACTTGCTGAGAAAAAAGGTGTGGTTATGAACTGAAAGTCAATCTGTGACGTTTGTAAATCTGTTCTTCCCATTTTCCGAGATTTATAAAGGATGAGTGGAGGTGGATTGGATGAGCTGTATCAGAACATTCAACAGAAGGGAGGAAAGTCAGGGACATGAAATTTGCTATATGTCTAACATAAGGTGCTTTCCATTGTGTGACTGCCTATTGCTCTGCAGGATTTTTAGGTAATTCTTAGTAACCTTAAATTTTATAGCTGAAGAAATGAGGCTTTTAGGCATTAATTAGTGTACTCCAAATTCTACAAAGCTCTAGCTTCTTTCCATACATACGTAATGACACACTACTTGGTGGCCGTACGAAGAGGTGTTTCTTAATGGACGTATTTGAGAGCACATATTGGAGAACAAAAAGCAGAATGCAGGGCTGAGCGCATGCATGCTGAGTCCTAGAACAGCTCCCAGGACTCCTAATCATTGGTTCATACATACCTCTTCTGGTTATTCAAACACTAAACTAGAAAGGCACTGCTTAGAAGGGATTTTCAAGATGTACTTAAGGTCCCAAATAAATCAATCTAAAATAGGAAAATTATTTTAGGTGACTGATCTAATCAGGCAAATCCTGAAAAGGAGACGGCTCTTCCTATCCAAAGAGTTTCAAACACAAAAGGGATTTGACCTTAGAGAGGTAGAGAACATCTCTGTGGTTGCCTTTGAAGACAGAGGGATCCACATGGAAAGGAATGCAGTGGCCTGTAGGAACTGAGAATGATCCCCACGAACAACCAGAAAGGAAATGAGGATTCAGGCCTACATTCAAAAAAAAAACTGAATTCAGTAAAAAAATCTTGAATGTGCTTGGAGATAGATTCTTCCACAAAGCCTTGCCCAGTACCATTACCTGAGCCTGTTTGGTCCTGAGCAGAGAACCTAGTTTTCCATAATCCCTCCAGCAATTATCAGGTAATAAATGCATATTTCTTTATGCTTCTAAATTTATGGTAATTTTTTACACAATAATAGAAATTTATTCTTCACTGCCTCCCTCTTTTCTATACTTCCTCTGTTGGAAGACTGATCCCATTAATATTGGAAGTATTAACACAGTGAATCAAAACAATTAAAATCTCTAGAGCATGCCTCCTGCCTTGATTTTGGCTCTAGGGCACCAAGCATTCTCCTCTGATTTAACATTTCATCCTTCCAAGGGTGCTTCCTCAGTATGCACATTCTTTATAGAGAAGATGAGAAATATCTTTGTAAATAGATTGATTACTTTGTGTATTTCACAATCTGTTTCTTTTGTCATATTATAGCCATTTGGAGAAGTGCAAAAATTGAGGGTATTGTATAAAATGTGCAAGAATTTAGTAAGCAGAATTATTCAGTGAAATAGAGGAAACACTTTGAGTAAGTAATTGTATCTGCAGCTTTATATAACCATTTCTGTTTTCCTATTAATTTGCCTTTTTTACGATAACCTTCTTATTTTCAGTCTACATTTTTTCCCACCTGGATTTCCAAGAAATTAGTCCCAAATCGACTAACTTCTTCAGATAAACTGGTAAACTCTCATCATTGAACAAATGCTTAGATTTATCTGTTAACAAGTCTGTGCTAGGACAATACTAACATTTCAACAAATATATTTTTCTCTTTGTTTTTTCTTCTTCTGTGAAGGCCAAGCCCACTCTCAGAGAATGATCTGGTATATTTAATGCTATTAAACACAACATTCATGCAATTAATCAATAATTGTTTATCAAATGCCTATTAAATTCTAAACAATAAGGTGGACTTGCTAAGTATATTGATGAATAGAATCTCCAACCTCCAACTTATTTTCTTCCTTTATCTCTCATTTCATAATTTCAGACCTAATATATTTTCATGATACTTTTTTTTACATATTTCTGCAGAATTTAGTATCATTCTTTCATCTAATAAACTCTAATGAGTTACAGTGTGCCTACCCATTTTCTACAGAGTGATATATATATATATATATATATATATATATATATATATATATATATATATATATATATATATATATGGAATACAGAGAAGTAAATTATCATTCTCTACCAACTCTTCTGCATTAGAGTCAGGCAAATGAAAACTTACTAGAAAGATAACAGCATCCATGTGTTTGTTCTCTGTTATCTATCTATCTATCTATCTATCTATCTATCCATCCATCCATCCATACTGCCAGGTTTCATATCAGTTGTACAAGCCTGAGTCTGTGAAGTAGTTATTTTTATATCTTCAAATTTCATGTGAGGAGGAAACTGCAGCTGAAAAAGTAGTAAATTGCATAAGGTTATATATGATTTAAACTCAGTCACTTAAATATAGAAACTAAAACTGAAAGAGTAAAACTTCTTAAACGTGATACTTGATCCAATTTGTGTGCAAAATAAATGCATGAAACTGTAGAGAGAAGAGTTAATTTCTATCAACACACACACTTTCAAAATGTTTTTTTTTCCTTTTCTGAGACATAATTATCTTAAACTATTGCATATTCTCACAGTGAGCCAGCTGTATACCATTAGAATACACTGGCATAGTTATTTAGAATCTCTCTAATCAGAAGGAAAAGAGCAATTAGATGATGCTCAAGACACTTTGAATTCTGTTCATAAACACAGAATGGACTTGTTTTTCAATTTAAATTTCACTGGTAGGAAATATATTTCTTTCTTGATAAAGTATAACCATGACACCTACTGAAACCAAGTCTATTGTTAATGTCTCACATCTATTTGATATGTTTTACAAACAAACACATCTGTAGAAGACTAACAAATAATCAAAACCTGTACTGAGTTTGAGAAATATATATTCCAATAAATTAGAAAACCTAGAAGAAATGGATGCAATTCTGGACACATATGACTTGCCAAAAGTGAATCAAGAGGACATAGAAAACCTAAACAGACCAATAGCAAGCAATGAGATAGAAGGAGTAATAAAAAGTCTTCCAACTAAGAAATCCCTAGAATCAGATGGATTCTCAACTGAAATTCTAACAGACTTTTAAAGAAGAAATAGCCATTATACAAAAAGGCAGACAAAGTACATATCTAATAGTATGAAAAATTTAGATGTCATATGCCCAATAATTAATCCAAGTAGAATGAAAATGTTAAGTCACATATTAGAAACTGAACAATTACTTTCATTTAGAGCCATGATAAATTTGATAAATCTTTCTCAAAAGACAATTAGAAAGGCTAAGGGTTTTTAAAATTTATTTAAAATTTCAGAAAGTATCAATTTAGCCAGAACTATAGGGACAAAGATTAGAGAGAGAGAAATAAAATGTACTGGGTACAAATGTCCCTTTGGGGTATGTGATAATTCATTGACATTGAATTCGTTAAAGAGAAGCTAAGATGTGGGGGACAAAAGCACTAAGTGAGTTTCAATAGTTGTTGTTACTTTATGTTCCAGGCTAACATTATACCCAAAATATGATCAGCAAATATCTGGAAAGTAAGACAAGCACATATATTTGAAGCAGATGTTTGAGGCTATTTTACCCCTTGAACTATTTGCTAATTTCTAGGTCATAGTTGTAGAGTTCAGTAAATGAGCATTAAACAGTGACTAAGAGGCTGAAAAGACGAACGGAGTGTTAGGTTGTCATACTGAATTAAGGAAAAAGAACTGAATTTCTCCAAGGAAAAAACAATGCCTGTGAACCCTTTTGATTTTCTTTTTTAAAGTTTGTTTTATTGATGCATTATAATTATACATAATGGTGGGCTTCATTGTTACATATTCCTACATGCACATAATGTAACTATAATTTGGCCAATATCATTCCTCAGCATTTCCCCTTTTCCTCATCTTCTCCCTCTCCTCATCCCTTTTCTCCACTCTACTGATGTCCCTTCCATTTTGTCCCTTCTCTTCCATGTCACTTTGTGGGGTGGGTAGGAGAGGTATTGGGGATTGAACTCAGGGGCACTCAACTACTGAGCCACATCCTCAACCCTATTTTGTATTTTATTTAGAGACAGGGTTTCACTGAGTTGCTTAGCATCTCACTTTTGCTGAGGCTGGCTTTGAACTTCTGATCCTCCTGCCTCAGCCTCCCAAGCCCCTGGGATTACGGGTGTGCATCATCTCACCTGGCTCCATTTTCACAAGATCCATCTTCATCTCCACCTTTTTCGTTTTCTACTCTAGCTTCCACAAATGAAAGAAAATATATGACCCTTAACTTTCTGAGTTTGGCTTATTTTGCTGAACATAGCACTCTCAAGTTCAACCATTTTTCCTGCAAATGATGGAATTTCATTCATCTTTATGATGGAATAAAACTCCACTATATATGTACATATATATATATCTCACATTTTCTTTATCTATTTATCCACTGATGGACACCTAAGCTGGTTCCATAGTTTGGCTATTATAAATTTTGTTGCTATGAACATGGGTATGCATATATTAATCTATCATGCTGACTTCAATTCTTTAGGATAAGTACCAAGGAGTGATATAGCTGGATAACGTGGTGGTTCCATGCCTTGTCTTGAGGAAACTCCATACTGATTTCCACAGTGGCTGAGCTAATTTAAGTTCCCACCTACAGTGTAAAATGTTACTTTTTCTTCACATCCTCTCCAGCATTTATTATCGTATTATTGCATTGTTATTGTGTTCTTGGTGGCTGCCTTTCTAACTTTAAATGAAATCTAAGTGTAGTTTTGATTTGCATTTCCCTAATTGCTAAAGATGTCTAACTTTTTTCATATACTTTTTTGGCCATTTGTATTTTTTTTTTTTTTTACTTTTTTGAGAAATGTCTGTTTAGTTCATTTTCCCTTTTATTAATTGGGTTATTTTATTTTTTGGTGTTAAGCTTTTATTGTTTTTTTATTTATTTCCTATATTAATCCTTGTCAAAAGAATGGATAGCAAAATTTTTCTTCCATTCTGTAAGTTCTCTATTCACATTCTTAATAGTTTTCTTTTTTGGGGCAGAATATTTTAAATGTAATACCATCTCATTTATTAAATCTTGGCATTATTTCGTGAGCTTTAGGGGTCCTATGCCTATACGCTAGAGTGTTGACCCTACATTTTTTTCTAGGAGTTATGTAATTTCCAATCTAATTCCTAGGACTTCAATTCATTTTTGAGTGGATTTTTAAAGAGAGTGAGATAAGGGTTTTGCTTTATTTTTCTATGTATGCATAACCAGTTTACCCAGCACCATTTTTAAAAAATTCTATCTTTTCTTCACTGTATGTTTTTGGCACCTTTGTTAGGATCAGATGACTGTAGATGTGTGGGTTTGTCTCTGTGTCTTCTTTCGTACTATTGTCTATGTGTCTGTTTTTATTCCAGTACCATGCAGTTTTGTTTTGTTTTTATTTGTCAATGGACCTTTATTTTATTTATTTATAGGTGGTGTTAAGAATCAAACCCAGTGCCTCACATATGCTAGGCAAACACTCTACCACTGAGCTACACCCCAGCTCCCAATGCAGTTCTTGGTACTATACATCTGCAGTATGATTTGAAGTCAGGTATTGTGATTCTAATTTTGCTTTTTTTGGCTTAGAATAGCTTTAGCTATTATGGGTATTTTATTCTTCAAAATGAATTTCAGGACAATTTGTGTAGTTCTCAAAATGAAGAGTCTCATTGATATTTTGATGAGGATTTCATTAGATCTATATAACACTTTTGGTAATATGGCCATTTTGACAACATTAATTCTGCCTAATAAAAATGAACATGGAAGATCTTTCCACCTTTTTGTATCTTATTCAATTTCTTTGTTCATTGTTCTATAGTTTTCATTGTAGAGGACTTTCCCCTTGTATTAGTCAGGGTTCTCTAGAGGAACAAAATCAATAGGAAGTATGTTTATAAAAAAGGGATTTATTGGGTTGGCTTACTCAACCAGAAGCTAGAGAGTCCACCGTGGCTGTCTGCAGGCTAAAGAGCTGGAAGAACCAGTAGCAGGCAGTTCAAGAGGCTGAAGCCTCAGAATAAGAGGGATCAATGGTGCTAACCTAATCTGAGACTGAAAGCTTCTGGAAGCTCCCTGAAGAATCACTGGCAGAGTCCCCTTTGGAAGAGTGAAGAAGCAAGAGTCTGATAGCCTCAAGAAGAATCGAGCTTGCATCTGCTGCTGCTGCTGCTGCTGCTGCTGCTTTGTTCCTTACAAATTTTATTCCATCCAACCCACCCTATTGGATGGTGGTGCTCCCACTTAGGGAGGGTCTCCACTTCAGTTCTCTATCCTACATGCCAGTTATTCCTAGACACACCCTCATCGACATACCCAGAAGCCTATTAATCTAATTAAGTTGACAATTCAAATTAACTATCACACCCCTCTTTGTTTAGATTTATTACTAAGTTTTCTTTTTTGAGGCCATAGCGAATGGAATCATTGTCCTAATTTCTTTCTAGGCACATTTATTATGATGTAAAGGAAAGCTATTGATTTTCATATAATCATTTTGTAACCCGCTAGTTTGCTGAATTTATTAGATCTAGAACTCTTTTTTTTTTTAATTTTCTAAGTATAGGATCATATCATCCACAAACACTAATATTTTGACTTTTTTCTTTTCTATTTTTATTCCTTGTATTTCCTTGTCTTGCGCTGGCTGGAATTTCTAGTATTATATTTGAAGTCGAGTGGCAAAAGTGGATATCCTTGTCTTGTTCTGGATTTTAAATAAGATGCTTTCAGTTTTTTCCCACTTACTATGATGGTGACTTTGAGTTTGTTATATATGCCTTTTATGATGTTGAGGTAAATTCCTTCTATTCCTCATTTCTTCAGTTTTTAATCATGAATGGGTGTGGAATTTTGTTGAAGGTTTCCTTTGCATATATTGAGATGATTCTGTGATTTTTATTCTTAATTTTATTTATGTGATGAATTATATTTATTGATTTACATATGTTTGAACCATCCTTACAATCCTGGAATAAAACCATCTTGGTTTTGATGTTCAATCTACTTAATATTTCTTGAAAATTTTTGCTAATATTTTATTAAAAAATTTTGCATCTAAGTTCATTGAAGATTTTGCATCTAAGTTTATCTAAGTTCATCTATAGTTTTCTTTCCTTAATGTGTCCTTATCTGGTTTTGGAAGGACCATGATACTGGTTTCACAGAATGAATTTGGAAGTATTTCATCCACTTCTGTTTCATGGAATAATTTGAAGAGTATTGTCATTAGTTCTTCTTTAAAAGTCTGTTCGAATTTCTGTTGAGAATCCATCTGATTCTAGGGATTTCTTAGTTGGAAGACTTTTTATTACTCCTTCTATCTCATTGCTTGCTATTGTTCTGTTTAGGTTTTCTATGTCCTCTTGATTCACTTTTGGCAAGTCATATGTGTCCAGAATTGCATCCATTTCTTCTAGGTTTTCTAATTTATTGGAGTATAAATTTTCAAAATATTCACTAATGATCCTATGGATTTCAGAAATGCCTATGGTGATATATCCTATTTCATTTCTAATTTTGTTCAGTTGGGTCTTCTCTCTTTTGGTTAGTTTGGCTAAAAGTTTATCAATCTTGTTTATCTTTTCAAAGAAACAATTCCTCATTTTATTGATCGTTACTATATTTCTATTCCATATTTCATTAATTTTAATTCTGATATTAATTATGTCCTTACTTCTACTGGTTTTGGAATCATTTTGTTCTTTTCTTCAAAGAACCTCCAGGTCCATTATTGGGATGTTTATTTCAGACCTTTCTGATTTTCTCATGTAAATGCTAAATTATAGATGTTCCTTTTAGGACTGCCTTAGAGCTGTCCCATAGGTTCTAGTATATTGCATCACTGTTCTTGTTTGATTCTAAGAATTAAAAAAAAAAAAAAAAAACTTCCCTGATATTTTTCTTTCACCCAATCATCATTCAAAAGTGTTTTGTTGGGGTTGGGTTTGTGACTCAGTGGTAGAGAGCTCACCTAGCACATGGGAGGGGCTGGGTTCCATCCTCAGCACCACATTAAAGTAAATAAATAAAATAAAGATACTGTGTCAAACTACAACTAAAAAAATATATAAAAGTGTAGTGTTCCATTTCCATGTATTTATTTATGTGTTTTTTTGTGTTGATTTCTAATTGCATTCCATTATGATCAGAGAAAGTGTAAAAAAAATTCTATCAATTTTTTGATTGGTTAAGAGTGGCTTTGTGGCCTAAAATATGGTACAGTTTGGAGATGGTTTTCTGAGTAGCTAAGAAGAAAGTGAATTTGGCTGCTGTTGGATGAAATATTCTGTAGATGTTAATTAAGTCCATTTGACTCATATTTCAGGTCTAAAGAGTCTTTACTGAGTTTATATCTCAAAAAATTATCTATTGGTAAGAAAGAAATTCAATAAAATGGCCTCCTCTCATTTAACTGATTTAAAGCCACAGCATATTTTCTCTGGAGGAATACAACGTCACACATAGTCTCAGATTACACTAAAATTTTTTATATTCATTGTCCATTATTTAAAAGTAGTAAACGGATAGGTATAAAAAAAGAACTAAATGATTAAAAAACAAGGAAATAAGGCAATGAAATTAATCTCATCACAAACATTAGAATTATTAGAAAGAGAATTTAAAAATAGCTATGATTAATATGTTCAAGATTAGAAGATGAGTCAGAATTTAGGTGGCAGCAGTAATTTATGAAAAAGAAAAGAGAAATAAAGAAAATTAAAGATTTTAGTATCAAAATAAAAAACTCAGGAGATATGTTAGTTTACTTTAGCAATTTAAGAAAACCAAATTTAAGTTTCAAAAAATTGAACATAGAATAGTAGAAACTAACCATAATAAAACAAGGAGAAATATAATTTTGAAGACAGAAAAAGATAAAACCTATGAAAAATATTCTGAAAATGTTTATTATATATACTTGATTTCCCAAGGCAAAAACAAAAGAGTGGGGAAGACACAGAAAATAATGGCAGAGAATATTCCAAAACCAGTCAAAAACAGTAAGCCATAGATAAATAAGTCTGTTGAATTCAAATAAAATTATTAATTAATATCAAGGGATATTGCAGTAAATTGTTCAAAATGAAAGGAAATTATAGGAAGCTAGAAAAAATAGCAGAAACCAGAAGAAAATATTTCAAAAGATATGGAGAGAATTAATGCAAAATCTATACAGTAGAAACATTTAAGTCAAAGTAGCTTTTTGAAAAGACTAATAAAACTGATAAACACTTGGCCACAGAAATCAAGAAAAATGCTGGGTGTGGTGGTACACATCTGTAATCCCAGTGATTCAGGAAACCGAGGCAGGAGGATTGCAGATTCAAAGCTAGCCTTAGCATCTTAGCAAAAACTTGTCTCAAAATTTAAAATAAATAAATAGGGCTAGCGATGTGGCACAGTGCTTGAACATCCTTGGGTTTAATCCTCAGTATTTAAAACTTCCCCAGACATGCAGACATATACACATAGTCACACACACAAATATACCCTTAGTTCACCAACTTTACTGACAAATCATTCCCTACCTTCAGAAGAGAAATACCAGTACTCTGCAAGTTTTTCAGAGCAAAGCAAAGTGTTTACTTCCTGATTCAGAAAAACTGTGATACTAAAATATGAAAAAGATTTTATGAAAAAAAGATAAAATACAGCACACATATCTCACAAATATCAATGTAAGAGCCTAAATAAAATGTAAGTAAACCATATACAGCAATATATAAAAATATGAATATATCATAACCAATTTGAGTTTACCCCATGAATGCAAAGTTAGTTATCATTATTACTGTGGTGAAAATAGAAAACATGAGAGCCTACCTTTCTAACAAAATATTTCAGTGTTTAGTAAAATTATGTTGACTATACACACAATGCTATACAGCATTCTTAGAATTCATTAGTCTTGGATAACTGAAACTTTATACCCATTGAACAGCAGCTCCCTACTTCCTTCAGTTCTCTACAGACACAAGCTACTACCATTTTATTTTTGCCTCTGTGAGTTTGACTTCTTTGCATACCTCATGTAAGTCCAACTATGTAGCCTTTCTCCTTCTAGGATTGGCTAACTTCACTTACCATAATGTACTTAAGTTTCATCCACATGTCAATATGGTACAACCATCATAGGAAACAATATATAGTTTCTCCAAAAGATAAAAATGTAATCACCACATGATCTGGCAATCCAATTTTTGGATGTTTATCCAAAGTAAATAGAACCAGGTTCTTGATAACTAAAATCAAGATGAATGCATTTCCACATTCACTGTAGCATTATTCACAAGAGCTGAGATTTAGAAACAACCTAAGTGCCCATCGGTGAATGGAGAGAAAAAGATGATATACACACATACAGGTGACTAAATATTCTAAAATCAGCTAATTTTGGTACCACATTTAAAATGATGGAGAATCAAAAAACTAAAAGAAATATGACAAATTCAACAACATTCTGATAAAAATGCCCTTAGCAACTTCACTGACAGCACTTCCTTTATATGTGCCAAGGTCTTCAAAGTAAAGATCATACACATTCCTCAAAATGAACCCCTATCTTAACTTCTAATATTATAGGTTAATTTTGTCTATTTAAAATTTTTCACATAATTGGGATAATATAATTATCTTTGTTCTTTATTCTATGTATCTTTCTTTTATTTGCACTCCTAGGGTTTGAATCCTGGGACATTTTACCACTAAGCTACATCCCTAGTCTTTTTATTTTTATTTTGAGACAAGATTTTGCTAAGTTACTGAGGGTTTCCCTAAGTCATGGTTGACACTGAACTTGTAATCCTCCTTCCTCAGCCTCCAAAATTGCTAGAATTACAGGCTTACACTACCATGCCTCGCTTATTCAGTATATATTTCACAGTATCATATTTATAACATTTATTTTGCTTCATGTGGCAGTAATGTGTTCATTTTAATTACTGCCTAGTATTGTAGGATGTGAATAAATTACAATTTATTTTCTGATGGTCCTCAGCATTTTAGTTATTTATAATATGGAGCTAATGCACTAGTGGCACCAACTGTGAACATTCTCTGTGTGACTTTGTTGTGAATTACATAGCATTTTTATTAGAGACATTACTGCAGGTAGAATTGCTGGGTCAGAGCATATGCTTTTATTTAGTTAGAGTAGACACTGCCAAATAGTTTTTCAAAGTAGCTTTAGACCTATGCTTCCACCATTAATGACTGAGGATTGAAGTTGCTCCACATTTTATCTTGAACTATGTCAATCTTTTTTTTTTAATCTTAGCCATTCTGATTGGTGTGTAGTAATATTCATAGTGAATTTTATTTGTATTACCCTATTTAATAGGCAGTTTTAGACATTTATTGATCATTTAAAATCTTATTTTGTGAAATGAGTGGTGTTCAAGTTTCTTAACACTCATCTCACAAACTGAGATTTTCTATTTTTACAATAATATATAGAAATTCTTTATATATTTTGAGTATCAGTCCTTTTCAGACTGTCATCTTTGTATCTGTTATCTGTGTATACAATTACTAATTTTATTACAAGATACATTATAAAATTGACTTGAAAGATCTGTGCCCTATTTGAAAAGTGTCTTATCCTAAGATGGTAACTATATCAATATATCTTTCTGTTATCATCTAGAAGCTTTGTTGTGTCATCATTCATAATTAGATTTATAACCTATTGGGAATTGATTTTCATGAATGGTGTGGCTTAATTATTAAGATTCCCCCCATATTATATGCAAGTACCCAGAATCATTCTTTTAAATGAATATTTTTCCCTACTTCTTTGCAGTGTTGAATTTGTCAGCTGTCAGGAACTAAGATTTTCTGTACATGTGGGATTTTTTCATTGATTGATTTATCTATAGCTACAAATTATATATAACTATAACTTTATGATAAATTTTAATATCTAATAGTGCACTTCTCCAATTTAGTTTCTTTAAAAATTTTTTTTACATATTTATTTTTATACCATGGTTTGAACCCAGTGGTGTCTAACCACTGACACACATCCCCAGCCATTTTAATTAATTTATTTATCTTTATTTTGATATAGGGTCTAGCTACATAGCTTAGGGCCTCAAAATTTGCCAAGGCTGGCCTTGAACTTGCATACTCTTGCATCAGCCTTTCAAGTCACCGGGATTTATAGGCATGCATCACTGCACTTGGCTCCAGTTTTATTATTCTTTATCAAGATAATGATCTTGGATATTCTTGGCCTTTTTCATTTTTATGTATACTTCAGAATTTGTTTATAAATATCTTCCATGTCTCACCCTTACCCAAGAAAAGCCCACTGGAAATTTTGTCCATGATGAGACATAAAAAGTGGATCTGTATCTGAGGAAAATGTATTTTTAATAGATTGACCTCTGGTCTTAAATATGAAGTGACAAAAGAGCTGATAATTGGAAAACTGTCTAAAAAAGCAAATAATTTGGAAAAAAGAAAAAAAACTCTCCTAGGCATGTAGCACAAAAATGCTTACTTAAATGCAATAGAAGTCGAAGCTTTAGGCAAAGCTTTTTTTGGTTTTAGGCAAAAAGCATATTAAAAATAAAATATATAAAATATAGGTTGTATTTGTGTAATATATGAACATATATATTTGTGTAATACACGAACTAATGTTTTAAAAAGAAGAAATTGTCCATAACCTGAAAAACTGAGAGTTTCTAAAAAGTAAAATGCACATGGATTTATTAGAATAAATTAGCTAACAAATATGTACTTGCATGTGAAACAGTAAAGTAGATACAAAACATTGAGAAAAGTCACTGTATTGTGCCTATTGAAGTTTCGGCAGAATCTGTCATGCTAAAGAGAGGGGATGACATTTGAATCACTGCAAATACCACAGATAAGGGCCCACAGGTGAGAATTCATGATTTATACAGGAGAAAAACCCCAGCAGTTTAGTTTTCATGGTAACTTAAAACATGAATCTTATACAGTTCAATTTAGATTTTTAATAGATAATCTTTTCTACAAGTGGATTTAAAGCACTTCCTTCTTCAGATATTTATTAGGTTACATCAAGAAGTCAGGTGAAGAATGATGGAACTTGAAACAGGAAAGCAATTGTAGTATGTGAAGTGAGGGATCAAAGTAAGTAGCACTATACTCATGAGGTCAAAGAGACATAATTTTGTGATTAATATTTTATGGATAGTAAGGAAGAAGAATGAGCACATAGAACTCCAACTTTTCTGTGATCAGTACCATTTACTAAAGAGAATATATATTTGTTGGGAAAATTTAGTTGTAAATATGTCAACTCTGAAAGTCTCAGGAGACATTCAAGTCAATGTGTCAAGAATGCAGCTATGCATGTAATCGGAAACTTGGAGGAGTTTGGTCTGTAATATTTAATTTAGATGTTATCGATAGATCATTATTTGGTAGAATTCTTGGAGTGCAATAACACAGTGAAAGTATTCTGACTATTATAAGCAATAAAAACAGGCAGGAAGTCAGATAACACTGATAGTTAAGGAATATGTGGAAGATAAATTATTCTGTTAGGAGTTTGATAGGAAAAATGTAGAGAAAGGAGGTAAATAATGGGAGTCATAATGGAGGGATGGGATGTTAATACAAAGGTTGAATGTTTTCTCTGATATGTGGAAGCTAGCCCACAATAAGAGAAAGGGATAGATGTTCAGAAGTTTAGACAATGGAGAATGGAGATAAGGGAGGGCAGTAGGTAAAGGAAAGACAATGGAATGAATCTGATATAATTTTCCTATGTATATATATATATGAAAACATCACAGTGAATCCTTCCATCATGTGCCTCCACAAGAATGGGGTCCTAACTTGAATAAGATATATTTCATGCTTGTATTTTTAATTATATCAAAATGGATTCTGCTGTTATACATATCTAAAGGAAAGGATAAATTTAAAAAAAGAAAGGTAAGAAGCTGCATAAGGAAAAATGGAGCCAATAGTGTCATATACTACAGAGAACAGAGGACTTAAAACTGTTGCTGGGTCTGGCAACCTGATTTGGGTAAAGTGGTTAGATTTCAGTGGGGTTAAGATTAAAGAGGAAAGAAAGGATGGAGATAATGAGGCTTATGATAGAATTGAATATAGGTTATTTTCCAGTAATTCTCAATAGTTTAGGAATAGGGCTGCAGAAAGTGGATTATAGAGTATATTTTGCTAAATGCAGAAATTAACAGGCTTGCAAAAGATTCCAGGGTTTAGCTGAAAAAGAAGTTAGGATAATCAACTATGGCATAGCATGGTTATGAAAGCCAGGCTGCATAGGAGGAGCTGAGATATTGGGGGAGAAAGGACATATCTTAAAACAAGGCCACTCCACCAGAGCAGGTAAGGGTACCTGAAAGGACAATAAAACTAAGAGAAAGTGAAGAGTGCTTATGCAGGGAGTGGGATAGTAGTTTCCAGATCTCTAGGTGATAGAAGAACCCAGTATGTGGCACTAGACATGTGCTGACACAGATTGGACATTTAGTTTTCTTACTCATCATACAATACTGTTCTTTTCAATTGTATTTCACTTTAACAAATTGTTTCAAGGCCCCATATCATGTTAAATTATAATACAGAAATTTTGCAACATTTTAACAACAAGGGGGTTGCTCTCTTTGTTATTGTAATTTGTGGGATTTTTTTTTAACTCAATAATTTGATGTTCATCTGATAAACAGAATGTTCTTATCCAACTGGGTACTTAATTCTCTGGCTGTTTCCACTAATGAGGAAAGTACTGATTATTTTATCCTCCTGAGCAGTTAGGGTTTTACACACAGTCATGGATATGCACAGATTACACATGAACAAGAATCTGCTATTTTCTGTATAAGCCTCACTTCATCTAAGCCAGTTTTATTTGTGGGATATTTTGGACTTTTTGTTTTTTTATGGGGTGCTCTTGAAACAGTTATTTGTATTATGTTTCAAGAGCACCCCATAAAAAATTTCTAAATAAAATTTAGAAATTTTATTTTAAAATATTTAATTTTATTTAAAATTTAATTTTATTTAAAACATTTAATTGGCAAAGACTGTATATGTGCATGATACACAATGGGATGATTTGATATACTATATTTGTAGTGGTTGCCACCATCAAATTATTTCACACAGTTATCACCACTATGATAGAGCCACTGAATTTGTTCACATTATAAGTTCAATTTCATACCCTTTGACCAACATCTCACTTCCCAAACCCCAGCCCCAGGCACTCATCATTCTACTCTGTGAATCTATGAATTTGAAGTATTTAGATTCCACCTACAGTAAAATCATCCAGTATTTGGCTTTTTGTGTTTGTCTTATTCCACTTAGCACAATGAAAGGGATGAGCAGAACTCATTTATTCATAAGAATTAAGGCACTCTGGAGAGCTACAGTTGTGAAATCATCAGCAATGGGGAACACAGAATTTAAGTCACAATTCAATGCAGAGAAACCAAAAAATAAACCCAAAGAACACTGTGAATTGAGGATTTTAGCCATTCTGATATGAATCCATTTCTAATTATTGAAGTTAGCTCAGAGAAGGAGCCTGGTGAATTAAGAATAATTTATTTCTAAGAAGTAGACTCATTTGTTCTGCATTTTATCAAATTCATTTTGTTATAGTTTTTATTTTGTTTGAAAAAAATCCCTTTTGTCATTTCCTAACTGGTTTCAAGTACTCACTGTTCATGTCTAAATGTCCAATTGGAGCAAAAGCCATGTTTCAGTGGCAGAAAGGTAAAATAAGGATTAGGGAAATGTATTTTATACTTAGCAGAAAACACAAACCTGACTATGAGAGGAGAATAGAGAAGAAGGGTAGTAGCTAATGGCTCAGTATTAACCAGGGATTTCAGACCACAGGATGCCACACTCTTTGGGGAAAATAATAGAGTATAATTATCAGATACTTATTTGCTTCAGGTTATGGAACTGTATTTGGAACTAGCAGATGTGAGACTAAGAGATGGATCCCTGGATAGAAGCACTAAGAGTGTTCAAAGAAATATGAGGGAAGAATCAGCACATCTTATTAATGTGCTGGATTGAAGAAATCCCAGGATAAAGTGGGGAAACACTCAGTTATATTTGGCTGTGGGAGAAGTGTTGACATCATTGACTTCTGTGGAATGTTAGATGTTTGAACACTGAAAACTCTCCTGTGATGGCTTCTAAGCAAACAGTGTTAGTAATAACATACACCTGAAGAGACATTGAACAGTAGCGGTATTATAATCTTCCTGGGACTTCTTTCACAACCCTGCCGACTCTTCTCCAGCAGTGAAACTTTCTTCCTTCACATGGGCTGTGGATGCGAGACCTGAGTTTGATATATTTTACTGCACTTTTAAACAGCATCCCATTTGGACTTTATCCTATGACTTTGATTGCCCTCTTTATCTAAGTGATTCTTAGATAAAAACTCCCCTCAGCCTTGTCATTCTTCTAGAGCTCTAAATCAGAATATTCAACACCTACTTAAAAGCCTGACATAGGGGTATCACCAAAAGAAGAGTACTTCACAATTCCTCAACAGAAACTATTACCCTGTCTGCTATACATCTCTAGATGCATGCTATTGTTATTCCTGCCCTTGTTCAAGCCAGGATTGTGGGGCTAGGGCAGTGTCACTCTTTTCCAACAAGTAGTTCCATTAACCTTCCATCTTGGGAAACCATTCCTTCTTCAGTGACCACCCCAACGGTGACTTTATTTAGAATTTCATCTCTCACTTGGACTAGGTGCTACTAGTTTCCGTTTGGTATTATCAGTGAGATTTCTAAAACACAAATTTAACAGTATTACCTCTCTGCTGAAACTTTTTCTTTGCCTATTTTGGCTTCTAAAAATGTACAGACTCCTTCATAAGACACACAACATCCTCCATGACATTGTACTTGTTCAATATACTCCCTTTTCATGGCTGCATTTTTTTCTGTATGTCTGATTACTTAGTGTGCTTAGAAAATACCTTGTTTTCTTAACTCTTTCTAATCAACTCTTTCTAATTAACTCTTTTTAATCAATGATTTTTGCTTGCTTAGTCACACCCTTCTTCTCTTCATTTTATTCTAATCTACCCATTCTTCTGAACTCATTTCAGATGTCTTCTCTTCTGTTTTTGGTGATCCTTCCAGTTTGAAAGAGATATGCATTTTGATACCTTAAATACCACATATTTTATTCCACCTTGGCATTCACCATATTACATTTCAATTGTGTATATGTTTCTCTTTTCCATGAAGCTGGTTTCATACCTTGGTCTCAACACTATTTGCCAATAAAACAGATATTTCTTATTATTGAACCAATTGGAGGATTATTTGATAACTGTTAAGAAAGAGAACTGTCATGAGGATGAAAAGAGAGATGCTGGCAATTTAAGTGGATAAACATATTTGGAGGATGTGCTAAAATATGCTTGTGGGGAATTTAAGGTGGGAAACAATATTTTCTATTTTCAAGAAGATTAAAGTAATTTGTATTGGCAAATTTTGGGTACATGAGAATTTAGAATAACCTAAAGCTGTACAGAAGCAAATACCAAGGATTATAATGCACAGTGAAGAGAATTTCAGCATCAAGGATTTTATGGGAATAAAGATAGCCTGAACAAACTTAAAAGAAGAACTTATTCTGAGTTTTGCTGTCTCTATGTGGATTTTATAGACTCATAAAAATGATATTTTTCATATAAAATGATCATCAGGCCCAAGAATGTTGATTTTTATGGCATATGTTAGTGGCAGTAAGAATTCTGTCTTGCTGACATAGTGATGCACACCTATAACCCCAGCTACTCTGAAAGCTGAAACAGGAGGATCACAAATTTGAGCCTGTAAAACTTAGAGATAACTTGTCTCAAAAAAAAATTTAGAAAGTAACAGAAATGTAGCTCAATGTTGGAGCACTTGCCTACCATGCCCAAGGCCCTGGATTTAATCCCTAGTACTAGAAAAAAAAATTATCTTAACCACTGCCTCCAGGAAGATCCAACCTCTCCAAAGATTCTGTCACACAATTACAACTCTTTGCCTGAAAGTTCTATCTGGGTGTCCTGAACTCATCTGAAACTCAATACTTAAAATCAAACACATCTTCTTTCCCAAACCTCAGTTAGTTGCCTTATCTGGGCTTTTATCAAGTCATTCAGACTTGAATGCTAGGATTCTTTCTCCTACATTTATACCATATAGAACCAGTTAAAGGTCTTGACATATAATAAGCATTTTACAGATGTTTGTTCAATCAACAAAAAGGAAGAATTAGGAGTCCAATATTGCCACATAAAAGGTTAAATAGGGATGGAGGTACTGAGTGTGGAAATAAAGAAAAAATAGATCACCATAGTTGAGGGTTGGGTCAGTCTGACATGTAAGAAAATCAAACACAATATTTGGAGAGTTAGAAACACTAGATGCTGGCAACTGTAGCTCTGATTTCATAAACTCTTGGATGAAATCCCTGACGTTAATTATAACAAAGAACTCAGCAATAAGGATCATTAGGAAAGTCAAAGTATTTAATCCTTGAAGAAGTTACCAGCATTGCACAACAATTAATTTAATGTCTTGGTTTTTATTATAGCCCTCCCATAAAATTCAGTCAATCTAATTCAGTTTTTATTTCCCCAATTGATTGATTTTATAACCAGGATTGACTGGCGCCCCACTCCCAACCTTTCCAGAGCACTGAACAAGCTGTAAAATTCTCTAAAGCACAGTATTAATTGAGTCTACAAAGCATTATTTAGATATATGAAATTTTTAGGCCTATGCTTTACTCTAAGATACAAAATTAAGACATTCTTCTTTAGTGATTTTTTTTTAACTTAGAGCATTATAGTTCTACAAACAAGTAGAATTCATTATGATAAAATCATACACGCACATAACATAGTTCGGTCAATTTCATTCTGCTGTTTCAACCCTTTCACATCTCTCCTCCTTCCTCCTTGTTTCCCTTCCTTAACTCAACTTCTCTGTTCCTCCCTTTATTTTCATGAGATCTTTCCTCCACTTTTAATTCATTATTTCTCTCTAGGTTTCACATATAAGAGAAACATTTGACTTCTGACTTTCTGAGTCTGGGTTTTTTCACTCAACATGATGGTTTCCAATTCCATCCTTTTACCGGCAAGTGGCACAATTTCATTCTTCTTTATGACTGAGTAAAACTCCTTTGTGCACATATCACATTTTCTTTCTTTATTCATCTGTTGGTGGACAACTATGCCAGTTCCATAACTTGGCTATTGTGAATTATGCTTCTATAAACATTGCTATGCATATGTCACTTTAGTATGCTGATTTTACTTCTTTTGGATAAATACCAAGGAATATTATAGCTGAGTCCATTCCTAGGCTTTTGAAGAAACTCCATGCTTCTGTCAAAAGTGCAGTCCCACACCAACAACATATAAATGAACTTTTCCCCCATATCCTCACCAGCATTTATTATTGTTTTTATTTTTGATGATTATTGTTCTAACTAAAGTGAGATAAAATTGTAAAAAAGGAGACATTTTATTGAACACTAGAAATTGGCAAGATTTTGGCTTAAAGTTGTATAATATCACAGTACATGAAATGTTGTTACTATTTCCCTGTAACCAATTACCACTAATCGTGCTCTATACATTTCACAATGCTAGAATTGATAGTATTGATAATAAATTTGTTGTTCTTTTTTATTTTATTATTTTTAAAATTTATATATAACAGTGGAATGCATTACAATTCTTATTACATATATAGAGCACATTTTTTTCATATCTCTGGTTGTATACCAAGTATATTCACATCAATTTGTGTCTTCATACATGAACTTTGGATAATAATTACCATCACATTCAACCATCATGAATTACCCCATGTGTTGTTCTTTACAAGCTAAACATTATAATATACAACATAATGTGACCCTCAGCTTACAAACATGGTGAATCTCCATTGGTCTAGCCAATCCTGAGCTTTTTTACTTCTTCCTTTCCTGAACCACACCATCCAAATGGTTGCTTCTTTAGTTCACTGACCATCATTATGCATTTTCCGTTTTTCAGCATAGTTCAATAATTGGCCCATTCATTTTCCTCTATAAATTTCTCACTTATTTATTCATTCATTTATTGAACAGACATGTACCCAGTACTTTCTTAAAGCCAAATATTAAACTTAGGGACAAAACATCAAAGAGACCAAAAAATATGCATATTTAATGATATAAAACTTAAGAAAAATATTAATGTCAAGATTGTATAATGATTCTTAATTACAAATTGATTATAACAAGGAGAATAATTATAAAAATGATGAACTATAAGAAGTTAATATAACTAGTTTAGGGCAAGGAAGAATTCCATGAAAAAGTGAACTTTTAATCTGAGCTCTAAAGATGAGTGCTAACTGACCAGGTAAAGAAGTATGTTAGTATTGTTCCAGGAAGAAATGTCCTACTTGAAGCTCCTAAGATAAGAAGTTCAAACAGGACAGGGAGAATAGTCCCCCAAGCCAAAGCTCAGATCCTGAACTTCACAGGCCACTTTAAAAATTTTAGTCTTTGTCCTGAGAACAATGAAAGTCACTGAAGACTTCAATACCCAATGACAGGATCAGATTTTTAGAATGGAGAAATTTGAGAAATGCTGAGGAAGGGTACTATGGGATTTTCAGACATGTGATCTAAAGAAAAAGCCATTGGGGAAGATACACAGAGAATAACCAGTTTGGGAGAAAAGTTTTTGAGTTCTATTTTAGGTAAGGTAATGTACTAATATTCAAGTAGAGATTATAAATATACTAGTTTGGGATTACAAAGGTCTTGCATTGTAGACATGAATCTGAGTATGATAAATTAGGCATTTTATCACAAATACCAAAAAAACCAGACTAGTTGTGTGTGTGTGTGTATCCATCCATCCAGACTTTATTGCCTTACATTATTGGGAAGTCAGCCACAGAGTTGTATTTATATATCACAATATCATGTGGCTCAACAATTTCATTAGCCACTTTAATTTAGAAGTTGAGAGGATGCTAGATGAAGTTAGTTTGGAAACTGTGGATGGTGTATAAGTTGAACAGCATGTGTTTATCTCTGATGATGGAACTTAGTTAACCACACTTAACTTGTACTAGCTAAATTCAGAATAAAGTGAATTAATATTAAGGGACTGTTTCACTTAGGAGATAGAGAGTGTGAGACTCACTCCCTACAATATATGTTTTTGATAGCTTCCTCACTCTTCATTTTTCTCATCTGTTGTACCAACATAAGTGTTGGTACACCTTTGTTAACTTGCTAATTTTCTTAAACTGAACCCAGTGTAGTACTCTTTTCCTGACACTGTGCTGGTTTCTGGTTTTCTGTGACTAGAAACTTCAGTGCTACTACCAACATTAGACCTAAGGATCACATCTTGATCTTTCATCATGTTCATATCTCATCTCTCACGTCACCTTTAGCCTTTTCCTTTGAGGGTCTTCCTGATGATTGGAAAAACACTGAGAGGAACTACATAAAAGAAGATTACAACAGAGAAATGATGATATGGGATATCTGGGGTACTGCATGATAAAAATATATAAATTTTCCATTTGACTCTTAGGGAATTTTTGAAGTGATTACTTCTTATATACATATTCCACATATATGTACATATATATTTATATACATACACACATATGTTTATAGAAGAGAGAAAATTACAAGAGCTATTCAACACCCTGGTTTGTATTTATTTATTTATTTTATTTATGTTTGATGCTGAGGATTTAGCCCAGTGTCACTTTACGACCAAGCAACATCCCTAGCCTTTTAATTAATTAATTTATTTTGAGACAAGTTCTCACTAATTTGCTTAGGGTTTTGTTACCTTGCTGAGGCTGGCCTCAAATTTTTGTTCCTCCTACTTCAGCCTCCCATTTCATGGGGATTGTAGGCATGCATCACTTTGCCCAGTTAGCCTGTGGCTTTATAAAATATTCCCATGACTGATCCTATTTGTAGAGTCAATGTTATTTATTATCTTAGACCATAGATTCTCCTTTTTGGTTCACTTGAGTGGAATTGCTCTCAAAAGCCTTGCTTATATTTGAGTTTTCCTCCTTCATTCCTTCCTCTCTCTTTTTTCTTTTCTTTTTTTTTTTTTTTGCAGGTTTTTTTTTGGGGGGGGAGGGTTGAACTCAGGGACACTCAACCACTGAATAATATTATTTACAGCCACCAACTCTATATTACATATTTACCTATGAAAAATGTAGTGTTCACATAGATCAGCAAAATTGCCAAGAATTGTTATTTACAACTTAAAATATCTATGATAACTATTTGATTTGCTCTTTGATTTCAACCCAGTAAACTGACTTCATTAATCTGAGAGTCAGGGCATAGAAAACTTACTTCCCCGTATGTCTACACGTGTGTATGGGGCTACTAGGAAACTGTTGAAGAGGTAGAGCTAGAGGTGTCAAGCTGTATCATGCAGCTTTCTTACAACATTAAAATTCAGTGATAACACTCTATCCTTGGACACTGATTTAAATGAAATACTAAACCTATGCTTCAAATTTTAAAAAGTGAAATTGTCTATAATTGGGTATATTGATGAATATAAGCATGTGTGTTAGCAATACACAGGACAATGAGCTGTCTAGCTACTTAGGTTTATGGTGGTCATTACTAGAATATTAGCTACTCAATAAATGAAACATGAACTAAAGAATTGTGGATTTGCCTTCCTTCCTTGGCTTCTTCTTCCTTTCTCTCTCAAGCTCTTCCTTTAATATTCTTTTATTCTTTGTGTTTTCCAGAACGTCTGTCTCATTATAGCTGCTTTATAGTTCACTGGTGTTAAACTGAATAGCTTTTTAATCTACTGACACTTTAGGCAACCATTTGATATTGAATGTTTTCAATGATGTCAATTTCATTACTACCTTAAATGGTTAATTTCCTAACTCATAAAGAAAAACAATATACTTCCTTCCCAGCACATATCAGCCTTGTGTTATTAATAAAGATTCTACTCTATTTTCAAGGCATTTTTCCTTCTAACAATTGCTGACAATGAGTCATAGTTACAATGCCACCACAGGCGGGTCTCAGGGGATCATTGTCCCCATAAGGCACTGCATTAATTTCGCAACTGTGGTTCATTAAGGGTATTGCCAATGCCCCAGTGAGGTATGGATGTTTATGAATCCCTGATGTTTCCTGATTATTGGCTTCTACTCTATTCCCCCACCAAGAAGTCATTCCCACTATGCTATCACTAGGGAAAGCAGTGTTTCATGGCACATCATGTAAACTATGCATGCAGCCAATTTCTAGTACTTTTGCACCTTTATTTATTTACTTACTTACTTTTCTTTCACTAGGCTAAAGTCTGTTAATCATTTCCTGGGTATTATGTAATAAACTGTGCTCAGATTTATCAGATGAGTCTGTCGGTATTGTCCTCAAATTCACTAATACTCAAACTATCTTAAAAAGTTTAATTTGGAAAATAATTTATTCTATAAGTTAATTTATAGTTAGTAGTAAAAAAATAACTCTAATTGAATAACACAGTATACTGCTATGTTAGATTCGACCTCTACTTTGGAGAAATGAAAATGGATTATATAGGGCAAAATCATTCAGCAATTAAAACTTTACTTAATAACCACTATTAAGTACCAAATCCTTGTCCATATATTGGTGGTACAGTGGTTAAAGGAGATAAAATGGGTGTTGATTCTTATGGGGCTTTATTCTAGGGGTTGGTAGAAAAAACAAATACACATGTACACACGGACATGACAAATGTAGATAGCAATATATTGGAATAAGATAGAAAATTTTAAGGGATTAGATGATGCTGATGGAGGGACTTGTGGCACTGTAGCTGCAGTGTTAAGCAAAGAACATTCGGAGTTGGTGGCATTTGAATTGACACCTGAAAATTGAGAAAGAAGCAGTAATACAAAGGTCTTAAAGGTCTTAAAAACTATTTTAGGCAGAGGAAACAGCCAATGCAAGGGCTCTGATAAAGAAGTAATCTTTGATGTTATATAAAATGGAAAAATAAACAATGGGGCTGAAATTTAATGAACTAAATAGAGAGTGATAAGAAATGATTTTGAAGAGGTGGAAAGGGGCCAGATCATATTTGATGTATAAGCCATTTTATTCAAAATGTGATAGGAAACCATTCCAATATTTTAGGTGAGTTATACAATTGATTTATATTAAAGGTTATTCCAGCTACTATGGAAAATGTACTATAGAGGAGCATGAGTGAAATTAAAGGATCAATTGGGAACCTAATATAATAATCCATGTGAGAAATAATGATTCTTGGGATTGAGAGGCAAATGGTGGTGAAACTAATTAGCTGCACTGGAGATATATGTTGAAGGTAAACACAATATACTTTGTTATTGGTTGGATGTGAGGAGTTATAAATAGAGATGAATATATGGTGAACCCAGAGTTTTTGCCTTGAATAATGAGTGGTAGGAACATAACTGGGGTGGGGGTACCTAATTATAAAACAAGGTTTAAAGGTACAGATTAATTTATGTAAAACAATATGTTAAATTCAAATACTTATTAGACCTCCAATTTGAGATCTTAAAGAGGTACTGAATAGGTAAGTCTGAATCTCTAGGAGAGGTCTGAAGTTCAGAATACATTTGAGAATCAACATCAATAGAGATGAGCTTCAGATTCAAATACAGATACAAAGCAAAGAGCATAGGAGTACAACGCTTCACACAAAGCCTCCCTCCTCTTTCCTACACCTTTCTTTTCCTCCTCCCCTCTCCCCAAGTATTTCCAATTATCCCTTCCTGCCTGTTTGGCTGGAAGAGATCTTTCTCTAAATTCCCCTCAAATTGTCCCATGGCACTCTCACAATACTGGTTAGATTTTGTCTTCTCTTACAATTTTGCATTAAGCTTTATTTTCTCTACTAGACATTCACACAAGAGTCCTAAGAGTTTCTATGCTTTCTATTAAGCTGACTAGAAATGCTGTTTCTTTTTTGAGCTTGTGCCACACCGCCAGCATTTAATCTGGCCTAGTTTATTTATTTTGAAGTACAGTTCCTTACTGAGGTCTTCCTATTCCACACTTCCAATCCCCGATCTATGTTAGGTTCTGGGACTGGGGATGTAGTCCAGTGGCAGAGATTTCCTACCATGCTCCAGGGCCTGGGTTCAAACTCAGCACCACCAAACAAACAAACAAACAAATAAGTAAATAAGGCTTTGGTATATCTTTAACATCAAGATTTCCAATATGTGTTCTTCACCTGTCTACATTTAATGGTAGAAAATGAGTTATGCATGTTATGCATCTAAATGTATTTCTATATAGCTTCATTTGGAAAAATAGTAGTTTTGTATTTAACATACAAACATACCAACATCTACCTGGAGCTTTAAATTCACAAAAGCTCCTTGACCAACATTATTTTATTACCTCATCAAAGTTCTGCTAGTTAACTATTAGTATTACTGTATTCTATGTGAAAAATAAGGGTCACGATTGTTTAAAAATTTATCCAAGTTTTAAAATAATGATAGTACTGAGAGTGAAATTCAAAATTTTGCCAAAAAATATAATCTTTTACTCTAACACTGCTTTTTCAGAAATTCTAAATATTTCATTTTAGCTTTGGTTTAATTCTTAATATTTTCTTCCCTTCATTACTTCTATTTACATGTACACACTAATAGACTTTTACACACACACATACACACAGACCCACTCTCTCGCTCTCATTCACATTAGGAGATCTAATAGCATAGATGAGTTGGAAAGATCTTGTATAAACAGACAAGACTAATGTGGCAAGTATGATTATAGACCTATATAATTAAACTCTTATAATTAGATTCTTGCATATGTAAATAAATGTCCTGAAAGTTCTAAATACTGTTATATGTTAATACCCAGTTTTTATTCATTCAACCCTTTTAATTTTATTTTGTTTTAAATTATTTTTTCCCTCAATACTGGTATATATTAATAAGTACAACTGTGTAGCAAATGGAAATGAATAACTTATTTTCTGATTCTCGTATGCTAGGAGGCCCAGACAAAAACTCAGAAAATATTCTGCAGATTTCAGTGAAACACTCAAAATCTATTTAATTTTATAATTAAATATAGCCCAATGAAAAATAATTATTAAAGCACATATAGAAATTCAGCTAGAAAACTTTTCGGTCATATTGACCAGTTCCAAAGTAAGTAAAATTATTCATATATTTCATTCACTATTATCAAAGGCAACAAAGAGAAACACAAGCTTTTGTATTTCATTTATTAACCAAGTAAGAAAACTGTATTAATTTAAGCTAAATATTCCTGGAGACACAGTAGAAAAAGAATTGTTTTTGAATCAGACAGATCTGGGTTTGATCCCTGCTCTTCACTTCATTTGAAGACTAGTGGTTCTACAGTTAGTTAATTCCTGAGATAGTTCATTATCTATAAAATGTTAGACCAAAGCACTATGGGCAGTTACTATTAAAATTAATGTTAAAGTGTAAAAATCACTCATCAAAAAACAAACAAAAAAATCACTGAATGACATGGTCATTAGGAAGAAAAGAAAAAACTCATGCAGAGCACCTCACACAGAGCCTGACACTTCAGAGGCACATGAAGAATATTCTTTGAATAAATAAATACTCAAAGGACTGTGACAAGGAAAAGACCACTCAGCATCCCAATAGTTCTCTCATATGTAAAATGAAAACTTTCCTCTTTTTTCATTAAACAAATATATATTTTTTTTCAAATTCTAGCCTGTGTTAGATACTGTGTTAGCTTCTTGGATGTGAAGAATAAATGTTAGTTTCAAACAAGTTAATAAAACAGATCCCTGGATAGGGTGACTCCATACATTATGAGGGGGGGCATGGCAGCACAAAGAACAATATCTATTTTTACCAGAAAGGGACCCAACCTGGTTTTGAGGAATTCAAG
This sequence comes from Marmota monax, assembly GCF_021218885.2. NCBI lineage: Eukaryota > Metazoa > Chordata > Mammalia > Rodentia > Sciuridae > Marmota > Marmota monax. The sequence goes on along the minus strand of NW_026695236.1, from coordinate 1,885,930 downwards.
ATTTCTCTGAGTTACTGGGATGCATGAGCTCTACCAAATGGCCAGATAACTTGATGGGGGGTGCAGGGTGGAGCATGGGAGAAATGGAGGATCTTTAGATAGGGCAAAGGGGAGGGAGGGAAAGAGAGGGAGCATGGGGTAGGAAAGACAGTGGAATGAGATAGACATCATTACCCTAAGTACATGAGACCAGACACCAATGGTGCAAAAATACTTTGTGTACAACCAGAGACTTGAGAAATCATGCTTTATATGTGTAATATGAAATGAATTGCATTCTGCTGTCATATATAACACATTAAAATAAATAATTTAATAAAAAAACCATCAGTGAACTGAGTTGATGCATGCATGTGGAGGAACAGTTTAGAGACTAAAGAAAGCATGTTTCATTAAGGCTACATTGTAAGGAACTTGTGCACTGCCTATATGCTTGTTAATTTCTTATCTATCACTCACTGTCCTCTCCTGATGCTAAACTTGGTCCTTTGGGCACCACTGTTTTCACTTTCATCTGAGTTCAGGTTTAGCCAATCACCTTCTGGTCCCCAGCTTTGTTTTTCTTCTATCTGCCCAGCGTTGAGGTCCTGACTAAGCCTCCTAGTGTCTGACAGATTTATGTCCTTCCCTGGCTTACTTCCTGTGCACTTATCTTGGCACTAAGACAGAAGCTTGACTGTGGAGCACAAAGATACAAATAACCAACAGACACATCTAAGACTAAGCCAGGCAGGTATTTGCTCATTTTTAAGACACACGTTTCTTGTTTTGTTTTGCCCTTTAATAAGGATACACTTTAAAAGTTTCTTTTTTATTCCAGATATCATCTTATATACTGGGGAATCAAAATAAACTGTCCTTCAGGAGCTCATTATCCAACTGGATAAATAACACAAAAACAAATGCCTAACACAGCTAGAGAGATGCTGATAAAAATCTGCACAAAAGTCTAGTAACAGAGATGATTCTTATCTCTGAGTCAATTTATTAGTGCAAATATATATTTGTATGTATAGAATGCAACTGAGCACATAGAGCACAAATAGATGTATATATAGTGTCATTATTATTATCATAATTTTATGCTGTGTTTATTATTAAATCAACCCATTTATATGATAGAAATAGTTTTACAATATGAGAAGCTTTCTTGACCCTGAATTTTAGATCTATATCTCAGAATATTTGATTCTAACTTAACTGCCCATATTTTATTTTTGAACAGAACTCAATCTGTTTTTTAGAAGAAAAACTTCATCATTAGGGGAAGACATAATATAAACCTTGAACAGAGACAGTGATATAATGCAATAGATTAATTCATAAAAATAGGATATGTGCAACTCTCCAGTGACATTTTATAATGATGCTTTATATTTTTAAAAAGATGAATTTTTTGAATAAATTGCTATACATTTAAAAGGAATAGTTCTGAATTCATAAAAATTGCCATGGCTTGGCTTTGATAGAAAAATAATTGAATTCAGAAAACTTTTGAGAGTACCTGTTTTCAATTTGATGCCAACTAAGTGCTGAGTGACTTAAATGATGCTATATTGGGTACTGAGGCAATTTAAGTAAATGACATGGTACCTGCCCTCAAGGGGCTATCACTCTAGTCAGAGACAGGTTAGTGTTGTTCTAATGTTCTCTGGTGAAGTGCTGCTTTATATCAGTCTAGAGTTAGAGGTAAGGGGATAATAGATGATTTCCAGGTCAGGTGTACAATCTGAACTGAAACTTGAAAGCAAAATTTTACTATCAATGAATCCAAATTTTGTTTTGATCTCAGGTCTCCATTAATCTCTCTGCTGTGGTTTGGGTTAGCTTTACAGACAGAATCTAAACAAGTAGAGCTTGGAAGATAATCAATTTAAAGCCGGCCTGCAGATAGTTTCCTTGATATGTGAAGGTCACAGAACATAAAGAATAGTTTTCCCTTTTGGTGCCTCTTTTGATAACTTGCTAGTGACATTGAAGAGAGGGGAAAAACTGCTGTGCAGTCCTTCAGTATAGGGGGAAGCCGGCTGAAGGGAGGAGGTGGGAGCAGCTCAAAAGAGTGAAGGAGTGGACAGCGTGTTTCTAATAAAGAAAAATAGAGCCCTGTGTCAAATACACTTCCCACTATAACCCTGGTTTAATTTTTCTCCATTACTGTAAAACAGATTACTTTTTAACATGTTTTAATTATTGTACTTATTCATGTCATTCTTTTTCCATATTCTTGAAAGTAATGTGTAGATGTATTATAAATCTTGTTTTTTCAAAAAAATACTTTGCTCAGCCATGAAGGAAGAAAATCTGAAATGACCTTATTTGAAGAAGAAAACAAAGAACTAATAGGATTATCTTTCTGCTAGACCAATTTCAAATAGTTGCATATATAAAAGTTTTCATAGTTTGAACCAATATTTCCACATTGATGAGTGCCATATATGTCTTGACCATGTCCCTTATTTGCTTTCCACAGTCTCCACTTACCCCCACTCCAATTTGGATATTCCATAGACACTTTAATCTCAACCTCTGACTCTGTCATTAATTTACCCCTATTTACTAAACCATCTTGCATTTTCCAATACAGTAATAGATATTATCATCCATCTAGGTGTTTATACTGGAAATTTAGCAAGTACCCCAAGTTTCCTTATTTGTCTTGTATATTCTTTTCCCTATGATCTTATACACACTCCACCACAAAGACATTTCATTATGACCATGTCCTGTCATTCTATCATCAATGCCTATCCCAGAAATCTCTTCTTTTCCATTGACCCTTATTAGACCAGGTATGCTACAGCAGATTGCCATCAATTCATTACTCCCAGAATGAAACTATAATATAAACTCTATGACTCCATCCTTCTGCTTGAGATATTTACTTATGAGAGGCAGGATAAATACCAACTTACCTATTTCATGGAATATGGGGATCTTCACAACCTGGCCCTGGCTCTTACTCAGTTCTACCTGTCTGCTATAACTCTCTTCAGAGAAATACTCTGCTCTGGAAATACTGAAAGCTCTATATCATGTTCTTTTGCCCCTGGAGAACTTATGCTGAGGTCTCAATGTTTAGCTCACTCCTGATCTCCTTTAGGAAATATCCTATTTCAAGGTGGTTAGAATCACTCATTCTGACCTCAGAGCTTTTATCACAGGGTACTCAAATAATTTGTTTTCTGATCTGCCATTCCCTATGAGCTCCTTAAGGGCAGGAATAATTTGTTGATCTAGGTCTCTGGCAGCTTCCGTAGAGTTTTGCCTGACTTTAAGTGCTCAATGTGAGCATTTTGATATGTGAAGGCATGGAGGCATGAAGGGATCAATGAGTGAGTACATGAATAATCTGGATTATTATTAGCCGTAGAATAAGCTTCAAATAAAGAAAAATTCTTAATGAACAGCACCCAACCTTCTCACAGGCCCTTAAGACATCAAAAAGACCTGTCAAGGATTTTTTCTGTCACCTATAATGAGTCATTTAGTTTTTCATCTCTAAAGCTTACTTAGTGCTTCAGTAATAAGTGCAAGCTCTTAACATGCTAGGTGTTAAATTCATTGCTTCAAAAACACTGTCATATTCGTATTAGTTTGGAATAAAACTGTAAGACATGGAACAATACTCCATTTCCAATTTAAAAAAATGCTCGTTTCCCTCTTGCCTAAAATAAACTATTGGTAGCAAATTCTCAGTTCTTCCAAAGATGCTTCAGCTTCTAACAGGGAGTTTTACCACATTTGTAATTTGAAATTCCTCTTCTCTCACTCCAGGGCAACCCTGCATGATGTCTCCATCATGGGGTCTAGCTCAGGGTGAATAATCAAAGTAAATGAGAGGAGAAACTAACGGGGAATTCTCCTAATGGACCAGTTAACTGGCTTTCTGTCAGTTAGAAGGCAGCAACATTGTAGCTTCTCCACTGAGCTTTAATCCCTGCACTGAGAGGTCTGCTGCACAGAAAAGAGAATGGAATTTGTACCTCTTACAGCTTTCAACCAACTACAGAATTGAGGGAAAATGTTTAGATTACACATGTTAGATTCAATGGGGAGTATTCCGATAAATGGGTGAGAAATAGTTCTGAGCTTCTGCAGTGCCACATAGGTTATAGTAGGATTTTCTGCTATTACAAATAAACTTATTATAAAGACTAGCATGGAAATAAAGATATTGAGGAGGTAGGCAAAAGAAAAGTGATTTCTGACTTGGGGTTTTGAAAAATTTATCAGAGGAAGTAGAATTTGAGGGTTTGAGTGGGCTCTGAACTGGCATCTTTCACCCCTGTTTGATTCTAAAATGGTTAACAATAAAAAGTAAGGGCAGAGGGCCCAAATATCACTGTAAATACTGATAACAGTAGGCTAGTAGTCTGAATATCTGAAAATGATCCTTGGAGTGAGGCAGGCTTTCCCACTGAGGTGAACTCAAAGACACCCCTCGCCATGTGAACAGCTGTCCAGGTTAGACTCAGGAACCTAGACCAACTCATGCTCTAAAAGAAGGATCATTTTACCAAGAAGATAGTCCTTTTAGATAATCCTCTAAAAGACCCACCAAGTAGAGAAGTCACTGTGTCTCCTCAGAGAAAAGCCCAAAGCCACATTCATTGACCTCATTCTGAGGAAGAAAGCAATAAGAGTGAAGTAAAACATACCCCACCATAGGAGAGCATCCAAGTGGTGACAGAGAGGGAAAGACATCTCAGGCAGGAGAACAGTTGAATACGAACTTTGCAAGCAAACACTTATCAGTGGAATGTCATCATGAAGAACATTCTCTTTGGAGTCTAATAGACATAAGTTTACTAACTCTTGATCTGAGCAAGTCACCTGAATTGTCTGATCCTTTGTTTACTTATCTGCAAGCTGGGTGTAATAATACCCATCTCACAGAACTGAATAAAATAGATACCATGATGTCTATTTCCAGAGTGAGTGGACAAGGGTTTATGCCATATAATCAGACAACCTCCTTCATAAAGTGATTGTGAAATTATGAGTTTTATTAAATGGTCTATTTTTCTAATACATCACCATTGTGAAATAAAATTCATGTGTTTTGGGGCTTGTGTACTGTACATGTCATATATAGTTAAGTCCACCATATTTCTATAGTCATTCGGTATAGGGCAATTGGATTTGATTATGCCATTTGATGTTTGATAATGAAGGCCTGCTGGGAAAAGCATAGACCTTTTGTGAATGTCAGTTTATTTTTTTAGAAAGTGTGTTTATAATGGCCTTTATCTCTTAGAAGGATTATTTAGATTAAAGCAGACAATATTCGTCAAGTGCAGTATTTGGTGTGCAGTGAGCACTCAGCATGTGTTTGGAGTTATTGTTACTTTTGAAAAGAGAAATTGAAGAAATCTTTAAAATTAACCAAACTTGTCACTAAACTCCTAAAATGACTGCAGTTAAATTTTGTATCAGATGATTGTGTAATATAAAACGAATCCTTGGAGAAGGTGACATTGTATCTCCTTGTATGTTTTTCTTTTAAAACATTTTTTTCCTCCTAAGCCGGTCAGCTGCCATTTAAGCACATATCTCTTTTCATTATATCTGGATTCTCACAGGAGCTGATTTGGCATATAATTCATGTCTCATGTATATATAGTGTGTAGTATATATAATTGCTATATATAATATTTTTATAAAATGTTCATTGTAGAATCAGATCCTAAGTCAGCAATTCTCTTTCAAATGCAGCTGCATCCAAATGACTGTTTCCCTGAGGAAGGAAACATTTTATTTCCCACTAAGGCCACATGAAGCCATAAGTGTGAAGAGCAGCTGGCAGAAGGCAGTTTTGCTCTAAGGGAAAGCCACTTTTCCCTGATAGTATTGCCACAGACACCCTTGTGTTGGGTTCTGTCATTAAGGATTGATGTGCTTGTCCCAGAGGAACATTGCATCTTGTGATTCCCTGTGAGGATTAAAATGGTACTTTGCCCACCTAATACTCATTTGCTACCTAGCAGTAACATACAATACATGAATAACTGTAGCAGCTTCTACAGTTATCTTCTTCCCTATTTTCCAGTGTTGTGCAATGCAGATGCAAATGACACAACAGAGAATACATTAGAGAACACACATTTTCTTAGCCTCAGAATCAGGGATTTCATAAATGGTGTATTATGTAAAATTTACTTGGATGAAGTTGGACCATAAAATAGCATGCAAAATTTTGAGTGAGAAAGTACTTTGGTCAGGATAGAAATTTTATAAGTTTCACCAGTTTCTTAAAGGATTCACAAAAAAGAAGGATCATATCTCCGATGTAAGCTCTAAAATAATAAAATAAATATTTAATAACGTTTTGCCTGGTATTGTTTATGTATATATATTTTGGCACTAGTTCTATTTGATTGTGCTGACCAAAAACCTATAAAGTCACCCTGAACATCTTCTCTTTCATATGTAATCCAACATCGAGTGCTGTCGTTTCTTTGACTAAACACTGTTCAAATCCATCTACTTTCCTCCAGCTCTGTGAGCCTAGTCTAATCCATGGTATCATCATCTTTCCTCAAGACAACTGCAACAAACTTGTGACTCCATATGTCATACAGTCTTATTCCGTACCAAGCCCTTCCGCAAAGGACAGTAAGGAAGCTTTTAAAAATGCAAATCTGATTATAACCCCCCCAAAAAAAAGCATTTCCCATCCTAAATATGACCCTGCATAGTCTTGTCCTTGCATATCTCTGCAGCTCCTCCATGTCCTATGCCCCTGTTGGCTCTCTCCACTCCAGCAAGAATAATGTTATTTTAACCCTTCATGTGTATTATACTTCTCTCCCTAAGGAAATCAGCATGTGTTATTCCCTCTGGCTTGAATACTCCTTTTTATATTAGAAAAAAATCTTCCATTTCCTCCATGATTAGGTTTTCTCCACTGTAATATACATTCCTAGAACACACACATTTCCTCCACATCCCCATTTAAGAGCATTTGTTACAATTTTGTTTTTATTTACTTCATGATTATTTGATGGATGTGAATCTCTCAATTAGACTACAGGCTCTATGAAAGTAAATTCTTTTAACTATTGAATTTAGAGGGCTTGAGATTGTGCTTGCTACAGAGTGGGCATGGATAAATATTTACTGAATTATAAGGTTTGTAGAAGTTGAACTTATGGACATATGGTGGGCTGATCAAAGTGAAGAACTTATAGCCATCTGCCCCAGGATTCAATGCCCTTTCTACCCACCTCCTACCTATCTGTATCATCTTGGGTTTTACAAGTGGTTCCAACCTGTGAGTAGGAACAATTGTTACTTCAAATTTATAGGTGCAGAAAATGTAGGCTTAGCAATTACAAATAGATAGGCTATTCCTATCATTCTGAAAATGAAAGAGTTGAATAAATTATTGCCTATTGGTCATTTTTGCTTATGACATCCAAATATTTTGGAATGACAGTTTGTGCAGTTGGACACATTCTGTATTTACATTCATCATGTCAACTGTGAGAGAGACTTAGACATGTAGACAGAGATGGAGGCTGCGAGCCAGACTTTTCAATGCAGCATTCTTTTTCCTGTGTATAAATAAAATGCTCATGGAATCAGAGTCCAAGCAGGGTTAAAAATTACCAAACTTTCTCCACTCTTTAGGCCTTCTTTTTTTCCTATATTCATTTAATAGATGCAGTGGAAGCTGAGAGGTACCATAAAGAGAACTCTTCAGGACCAAGGTATTCATTCTCTTAGTTGCCAGGAATGTTGACTGTTGATCACTAATAAGAATCCCTCTCCAGGAATCTCCCTCATCCAAAAGCCAGGAAGCTGCCTCAGTCTACAGGCTCCTCATTCATAGGGGCAGTCTCTTCCCAAGGCAAGTGAGTGCTTTTACTATATTGCATGAGCAGATAGCCCAGATCTGATATCATGTATCACTGTTAAGTTAGTAATATTTTTAGAGCTAATATGTATGGTGCATGAGGAATCTCTTATGACCCAGTAATAAAGGAGAAAAGAAATTACATGCAATTAATTTATCAGCTAGTTCAGTGTATGGGTACACACTCAAAAAATAGGATATCTAGTAGAATCTATATAAATTATTGAGCAATGAGGAATGGCTTTTCTGATTTATCAGGAAGGGGTCTGCAAAGAAAAAAAAATGAAACTAAGGAAATCATGAGCACCAAGAAAGTTTTGGGGAAAGCCATGTGCCTGACCTACAGGAGTGGCAAAAATGTGAAGGTTTTTCTATTGAGTGTAAAAGTCCATCAGAGAGCATGCACAACATAGGAAACATCTGATCTGATTAAACCATTCTCTGTTTTCAGTCACTCCATTGCTAGCATGATAGACTCAAGAACAGAATAGCTATAGGATATGCATAGATCTAAAAGCCTGAGATCTCATTCTCTAAGTTTCATTTGGCTGCTTTCACTGTCAAAGATTCAACTAGAAATAGCAGAGACCATTGCTTAGTCCCCCATATGGCACTATCACTCAAGGAGACTAAGCATTTGGTGGAATGTCTGATTTTTACTACTTCTACTTTGCAAGAAGAAAATTTTAATTTTGACTGAAATCAACACATACTCCATGTATGCATTCACTATTCCTGGCTGCAGTACTTTAGCCAGCATCACCATGGCTGCTCATATTTATCCAGCAACATGACATCTGGAATAATGTTGCTATAGGCCAGGAGACCCCCTGAACAGCTAAGGAGGTGTAGCAGTGGTTACACGTACTCGGGACTCACTGATCCTATCACATGTTGCACTTCCCAGAAGCTGTCAGAGATATACAGCAATGGAAAAGTCTCTTGAAGAGACAACTGAAAATATTGATTTGGGTACAATGGCCTGCAAGTATGGAGTATATTCTCTAAGTGCTATAGGTGACTTTAATCAATGAAATGGTACTATGTCCTTACTGGGTAGAATATTAGTCCAACAATAGGCAATAAAAGTATGTGGTCCCACTGATCATCATGTCCTTCATGTCCTTCTTGGGGTACTTGTGTTTCCCATCCCCACAATCTCAGTTTCATGGCTGTATAGGATTGGTTCCCAAGGGGAATGCTTCCAGCAGGAGACACACTGTATGTCCCAATAAATTGCTAGCTTCAGCTGCTACACAGTCATTTTAAGCTTCTTGAGTGAAGAAGTCAGCAAGGAAGGATGATAGGGGACCATTCTGGTAGAGAGATAAGTTGGGTTGCCAATGTACACTTCAGTGAATCACTAAAGATTTTTTTTGGTACTGCCTTACTTAACATATCTTAATGAAAAATAGACACATGTAGTAGCCATGACCTAAGAAGGACATGGTGACAGGCACTCAGATCCTTTAGGTTTGCAATCCTGGATCACAATCAGTAGGCAACTCATCAATGAAAGCATATTCAAAAGTGCCCCCTATGAGTGAGGGAGCCCCAGAATGTATTGGGAGGGTGACAGTAATATTAATAAGCACTCAAGATAACTTCAAAGACGGGACCTATCATTTGTTCCACATTTCATCTTTGTTTTTCCTGAAAAACAGATCAATCAGAATCTTCAGGCAGCTATTTCTAGTAGAGTACATTCATTATATGAAGGAACTAGATGTAAGCAGAGACTGTGGCCAATGCAAGGAATTTACCTTGTCTAAGCTCTTCTCCTCTCCATCCATAGGAACAATATTCTATGGCAGAGGGACACCAGTGGGTAAGCAACTTGCCTTAAATAGGGATGACTCTGAAAGGCTATATAGCTCAAAACCCCTAAAGGATCAGTGAGAAATCTTTGCTTCAAATGCCTGACAGTTCAGCTTCTCATTCTGTCTGATCCCAATTGCTCATCTTTCACAGGCATTATTATCAATCATATTCTAAAGTAAAGTTCCTGTATGGAAATATCACACTCTAAAAGTGTCTATTTCTTGGAAGCCCAGCCTATGACATGTGTGTTATGATCTCAAAAGAAAATTCACCTCTCGCCTCTTTTTTTTCCTCTCTTTTTGGTGGTATTGGGGATTAAACCCAGAGTTTCATGCATTGACAGGCAAGTGCCGTACCACTGAGCTATATATCAAGTCTTTTTTCTGTTGTTTTATTTTGAAATAGGGTCTTGTTAAGTTGGCTAGGATGACCTAAAATTTGTGATCCTCCTGTCTCAATCTCCTGAGTAGCTGAGGTTACAGGTTTGTACTACCATTCCTGGTAAGCTCCTCTTAAATGTTTGATGTTTACTTGACTTTATGGGGAGGTAATATGGACTTGATGGTAATTGAGAGTAATGAACAAAGATGTTTTAGAATCATTTCATAGGGTTATAATCATATAATTTATTGTATTAAGACTTATTGATAAAGTATTATAGGCTGAATGGTATCACTTCAAATTTATTTGTCGAAGTCTTAACACACTGTATCACAGAATGTAATCATATTTGGAGATGAGGTCTTTAAAAGAGGTGATTGAGTCAAAAGTAGGCTATTTGGGTTTGTACCCTAAGCCACTATAACTAGGGTCCTTACAAGAAGAAGATAGACAAGCAGCTTCACGCAGAAGTACATGCATATAAAGAGTCAGCAACAAGGTGACCATCTGTAAGACAAGGATAGAGGCCTCAGAGGAAACCAGCCTTGAACTTGTATTTCCAGCCTTCAGAATTGAGGGAAAATTAATTTCTGTTGTTCAAGTACCCACTGATATCTAAGAATGTTTTAAATAGGAGGATATCCTCTTATTTAGTCACCAAATATTCTCTCTTTTCTCACAATGGCCATTCCAAAATGGAGATTTCATTCTAAAATCTTGCTTTATGTAAACTCCAAATTAGTAGTGGATGTCTGTAAGCAGGAAAAAGATTGGGGTCCTGACCTGTGTTATAATCCCATATGGAATAATTGAAATATCCAAGGCAAATGTTAAGAGAAAAAAAATACTTCTTTCAGTAACAATGACCTCTATTTATTTTATTATACACTAAATCCTAAGAACTTCAATATTTTTTCAAGAAACTTGTCACTTTGAGATAAATCTGGACTCTGAAGAGATGAAATAGGATGCCTCCTACAATCTGCAACTGCCTAATCCTCAATCTGTGATCACAGTGCAACTGTAGGACATGTCAAATCAATCCCAGTTAGGAATTTTATTTAAAAATAAATGGTTGGACAAAGAACAAGTAAAGTCAAATCTACCTTTTCTAGCTTCTTATAATTCTGTGGTTTCTTATATCCTACTTCTTTGCTCTCAGCAGTGAAAAGTGGGGTGGGTTAAATTATAAAAAGAATGGTACAATAATTACAACACAAGAATACAACATCTAACATTTATAAGCACAGATCGTGTGCTGACTAAGGTTCTAAGAACTTTACATATATTACCTTCTCAACTATTTAAACATCTGAAATATACTTGTCAGTATGTTTGGTCTGCTATTACAAATATAGCATGGGAGGATTAAGCAACCAACACGTATTTCTACAGTTTGGGTGGCTGGAAGCCACTTATTTTAATTAGGATCCCATTCTGTTGGTTGTACATGATATGGAGTTATGTATTCTTACATGAACATAGGCAAGTTATGTCTAATTCATTCTATTGTCTTTCCTATTCTCATCTCCCTCCCTTCCCTTCATTCCCCTTTGTCTAATCTAATAAACTTCTCTTCATCCTTTCCCCTAACCCTTCTTATTGTATGTTAGTATCCACATATCAGAGAGAATATCTGGCCTTTGGTTTTTGGGAATTGGCTTATTTAACTTAGCAAGATAGTCTCCATTTACTGCCAAGTGCCATAATTTCATTCTTCCTTATGGCTGAGTGATATTCTATTGTGTATATGTACCACATTTTCTTTATCCATTCATCTGCTGATGGGCACCTAGGTTGTTTCCCTAGGTTATCTATTGTGAATTGAGCCTCTATAAACATTGGCATAGCTACATCAATATAGTGTGCTGATTTTAAGTCCTTTGGGTACATGCTAAGGAATGGGATAAGTTAATCAAATAGTGGATCCATTCCAAGTTTTCTGAGGAGTGGTTGCGTCAATTTGCAATCTCACCAGCAATGTATGAGTGAACTTTTTCCTCACATCCTCTCCAACATTTATTGTTAGTTGTATTCTTGATAATTGCCATTCTAACTAGAGTAAGATGGAATCTTAGTATAGTTTTAATTTGTATTGCTCTAATTGCTAGAAATGTTGAACATATTTTTATATATTTTTTGGCCATTCAAATTTTTTTCCTTCTTTAAAGTGCCTGTTCAGTACTTTTGTCCATTTATTGATAGGGTTCTTTTTTTTTATTTTGGTGTCAATTTTTATTTTTTAGTTCTTTGTACATCCTGGAGATTAATGCTTTATATGAGGTGCAGGTGGCAAAGATTTTCTCGCATTTTGTAGGCTCTCTCTTCATATTCTTGATTGTTTCCTTGTCTGTGAAAAAGTTTTTTTTTAGTTTGATGTCATCTATTTATTGATTCTTGATTTTATTTCTTATGCTTTAGGAGTCTTGTTGAGGAATTTGGTTCCTAAGCCAACATGATGGAGAATTGGGCCTATATTTTCTTCTAGCAGGTATAGGGGCCCTAGTCTAATGCCTAGGTCCTTGATACACTTTTTTTTTTGGTTCAAACTGACCAATCATATTTCCTCTGTGAAGTACCTGTTCAGTTCCTTTGCCTATTTATTGATTGAAACCTATGCTTCTTGGCCATTATATTCTACCTACCTCAAATGTTGTCCTTGTGTTTTGAGTGTTCATTTTCCACCGGATCTTCAAATGCTGAGAAACATCTGGAGATTCAGAAGTGCTACCTCTGTAGTAAGTCCTAAGCCCTTGCCCTTCCTCATGCTAGATTTAGGGCTTCTTGGCCACTAGGCAGGCTCTATGTTTTAACATTTCTATTCAGGCATTTAATGCATCATATTGTCATTTTCTTTTTATATTGCTCCTTCAAAATGAAGTGGGATCCAATCTGTAAAATCCTTGAGGCAGGGAATGTGTCTTTCATCTTTATGACTGTGCTCTGTGAAAATGCAGAGCCAAGTCCTTGCCATGGAATGCTCTTTTATTAGGGTTGCCATGTAATTTATCTCTCAGAAACTTTCTGTGAGTAAAATGGGATGCTTCCAAATATTACACTGACATAATAGGTATAAATCTAGATGCATGATTATTTTTTAAAAAAAATTGCTTCCTCGGGTGATTTTCTACAAGTCACAATAACCAAGTTCTTTCAGAATAAATACTGGTCTGCCTTTATGTAAACTACTTTAGTTTGTAAGTCAAATTGTACAAATTCTCAAAGAGATGACTGCTTACAATTCCATAATATCTATACCATTTCTTGTAGCTTAGTTTAAGAATTGCTAGTTGTGTATAGAATTGGCATCTCATTAAAGGAGATGGCATTTAGTTAATAACTATAAATCACCATTTTAATGTAGAGTTAGGTAGTGTGCTTAAATGTCTCCTGCTTAGAACACGAGGCTCACAAAATTAGAGATCATATTTTAAGTTCTATTGCTAATTTGCATATGATACAGACTGCAGTGCTCATGGATCATTGAGATAGAGCCTTCTCTTTCTCTTATTCCTGCCAGGTGTGGTCCAAGGAATGATTCTGCATCTCTATGCACATCTTCTTCCTGAGTTCCTCCAGGGCAATACCAATTCATGATAGGATTCATCCTGGTTTAGTGAGTAGGAGTGTGGTCTCTGGTGCTTGTATGATTGGGGTTTCCTCCCATTAGCTACATGATCTTGGGAAAGTTTTTTAACTATGTTTTAGTTTCCTAATCTGTAAAGACTTAAATACCTACCTCATACAATTATTGTGTAGACTAAGTTAATATTTAACAATAATTAGATCTGTGCCTGGGATTTGTTGGGGTCTATAGGAGTACCTGCTAGTTAAATAGTGGACTGTTTCACTGTGAATGCAGAGGTATTCTTTCCTTCTCTATCATGTGAGGAGCAAAAGAGAGTCTCCTCACTCAGTACTAGTCTGCTTCTCCCAGGTGTGACAACTGACCGCATGCTTACTCTTTGTATATAACAAGTGTGTTACTTGTTTCTTCAAGTTTCTGTATTATGGAGCCTACAGCAAGGATGACCATTCTGAGGTTTTTATTAAAGCTGAGGAAGAAGACAGTTTTAAATCTTGAGCTTCTGTCATATACCAATGATGATATGGGAAGTCACTGAACTATTACAAAATGCTATTTTCATCTTTGTGTGAACATTCTATGTGATTTTTTTTGGAGAGGAAGAATATTTGGCAGTGTGGGATTTGAACCTTCTTTGTGCCTTTAAGCAGCCTCCTAATGTATTATTAAAATCAACTCTCCTTTATTGAGCTGATAAGATAGGCCAGAGAGCATCAAGGAGTGGTAGATTACTGTTAGAGGAAGTAGCCTCCAAACAGAATCACTCTTTTGCCATCACAGTAAATCATTCATGATTTTCCAAATTTTATACTTGTTTCCTGACCTTCAGGCTTTTGCCTTATTTGAGAATCACATACACTAAGATTTATCTCAAAGTTTTCTTCCTATTTAGTCTATGTTTTAAAACTCAAATATTTCAATTAGAAAGAAAATTCTATGCTATTACTTTAAATGTAAAAGCAAAACCATCTTTTAGCTTCCCATTAATAGAAGATAGTTTAATAACTCTCCTTGTGATATGTTTATTTTTAGACTAAGTGGAGAGTCTTGCCTGCCAACATGTGGAGCCCCAGGCTCACCTTCCCACTGGTGCAAAAGCAGCTTAGTAGGCTAAAGTAAATACACATTAGCACCAGAGGGAGAGTGTCTCCTCAATTTGATCTAAAAAATCTACAAGAAAGTCAAAACTTCTTCGGCCTGAGATTCATAGTATTTAGTGCTTTTGATTTCTACCAATCTGTTTTAGACATCTCATTTTGGGAGAAACATTGGAAGGAAGAGGGAAGAGGCAATGAAACACAAAGACTAAAGTCTTTAAGATGAATACTGGGTTTGAAACCTGGCTCTGCCACTTGACATGATGAAGTTTGTCCTTACTCTACCACTACACCAAGGATTCAGTGATGATCACATTAGACAACATATGAGAAAGCATAGCATCACACAGTGAAAATGTTCAGGTTTAGAAAATAATTTACTTTTTCTAAAGGTTTTAAAAATTTTTATGGGAAATTTATCTTATGTTCAACTCCCAAACTTTAGAAGTGATAATGATTGGCTTTCCTAGCTTCAATGTAAATCATACTTGGAGTCTCTTGAGGCATCGCCTAGCTTGCCACCCATAAAATCTGTTTTTCTTATTGGGATAAAAGTTGCTAAGATTCTAATATGAAATAGACACATGGTGAGAGTTGAGCTTCAGAGGGAAGTATAGAATATTTCTCAACATAAGGTCAAACAAGATAGGCAAGTAAACAAAGTCATGATACCATATTTTATCACTTCTAGCATGCACAAGTTTTAAAATTTTCACATTTAGGTAAAATATTTTTTATGTTTGATGTCATCTTATACATTACAAAAATAGTGAGTTCTCTTTTGGAAAGAAGTATAAACGCTCTGAAGAGGGCAGGAGAGAGAAGGCCTCAAAGAGTTTCTCAAAGGAAAAGATGCTCAGTGACCTGGAGGATCCAGCAAGTGGATCAAGGCAGGAGGAAAGTGACAAGGAAGCAAGTGTCCTGTACAAAGACATAGTCATACAAGTGACATGTTTGGGGCTCATTAATCATTCTGTGCAGCAGCAGGTTGAGGATAAAATAAAGTGGGGAAGGACCAGGATAAAATAAAGTGGGAAAGTTTAGTTAGGAGTCTGGTTATGTAGAGCAGGTTATATAGTTGGACTTTGAAGAACAGTAAGAAATCCTTCAAGCAGGGATCTGGCACAACTGATTTTGCAATGTTGGTAGATTCACTGGATCACGGCCATGGAAGAAACTAATGGTAATGACAGTAAAGAGCAGAATGAGAAAGGAACTTCTTGGAAACAGAGCCCAAACCCACCTGTCTGTAATGAAGTAGCCAAACCAAGCTCTGAGCATGAGTCCATGGCCCTGGGTGACTGGGCCGTTTGCCTAAACTCACCCTAAGTCAACTCAGTCTGTATTGCCATTACCATTTCCAGGCGTTTGTGTTCCTGGCATCTTCCCCATGTGCCCTGGGGGCAAATTTAACTGGGTTTTGAATGTGTGAATGCCCCATTGTATCTGAGTGTCTGAAAATCTCTATCTTCACAAACATGCACTGAACAAGCAGAATCTGTTCTCAAAAGAAAACAACTGTGCCGCTGGAGTTGGCAGGGGAAGTTGGAAAGAAAGCAAGTTACAGCTCTGCTGCCTACCAAGATTCCTCTTCCAGTTTTCTGTTAAAGGCCCCTTTGGTTCTTTCTCCCCCACAAACCAAAGGAAAATGCTAGGTATTTGCATTCATGATTCCAATTGTTTCAAATTAAACTTCCCCAGGAGCCGAATTACCTTAGTGAATATTTCTCCGTATTGTGCCACTCTGCAATCTAAGAGGTTTCAAATAAGATTCCCCAAAGGCAGGCATTGTTCCTTCATCCGTTCAAAAATCAGGCATTTGCAAAGCTGCAATCCCGTTCACCATGGAAAGTGTTTCTTTCTTTGGTTTCATAAAAATGGTGGGTGGGAGCAACATATTGGCAACAAAATAGAAAAGAAAAAGGTCTAGATAAAAGTAGTTCATAGCATATCCCTAAGAAAGTTTTATAAAGCTCCTTGCATTTTTAGGACCTGACAGGTGGCCATTGTTGAGTGGCATGAGGAACTGGTGATCATATTGCCAGGGGCTGGCTTACTGGAGAAGCAGTAGTAGCAGGGCATGAATTCCAGGGGCCCTGGGATTAACTCATGTTTCCATCACATACTACTTGTGGCATTTTAGACAAGCCAATTAAGTTCGTCAGAACTCAGTTTCACCCCAAACCCCAGAAAAAAATGTTGAGGATATATAATGTGTCATTATAATTGGATATATAAAATATGACTCTAAAGAAACCAAAATATATGACGAAAAATTGAAAGAATCAGTCAATCTCTGGCTCCTATTTCCATTAATTATTTTTAAAAAATCACTGAAACCCATTAAAATGGCAGATAGATTTACTCTGTGTGTGTGTGTGTGTGTGTGTGTGTGTGTTGAGGTGGAGATATTCCAGGTAGATTGAACAGATATTTTTGCGGATTTGAAAAGGGTCATGTGGTGAGAGCACTGAAAATAAAATAGGAGAATTAGACTATTGAGGCTCAGTTGGAATCAGAAATGCTTATCATGCAGTACCTTATAAGCCTAGTATATTGTCTGAGTCCCTGGAAGGAACAGAGGGGACACTTACATTAGGATAATTAGGAAAATCTGAAGAAGAGGAATAAAGGGACTACTTTATTATAAAGGTGCAGGAACTGTATACTGTTCAAATTCCAGTAATATTGGGGTCTGGTTATGAACCCTACAACAGAGGAACAAGGAGAGGGAGCAGTGACCTTATAGAGATCCAGGGACAGAGAAGATTAATGAAGACGAAATGAAACAAGACCTTGGGACAGGAAGGTGGGCCACAATATCCTGCAGGAAGAAAGCCCACCAAAGGAGCAAGTAGTCTGACCTCCTTCTCCTTCATCCTTTCAGCCTCTTGCTGATGCTTCCCTCTGGCTGAATCTGCTTGACAGCAATGGCAACATACCTATTTGATGCAAGATTCTATGTGTATCTTTTTCCAGGGCACCAGTCAAGGCAGAGTGGAGGGTGGAATGGACCTGAAGTGGCAAATGCAAGGGGCTTTCTCTGTAAAGGAAGGACCCTTTTACTCTAATGCCAAAGAAATCTCTGACCATTGGGACCCTTTGCTTTCTAGCACCAATAGTTCTCATGCTGATATGCACTACTCCAGTTCACAGACTTGGAGTTCTGATAGCTTGGGTTCAGCTGGTCCTACCACTTGTTAGCAAAATGACCATGAGTAAATTATTTCATCTCTCAATTTCCTTAGCTACAAAATGGGAATAATTATATAACTTTTGGTTAGGACTATTGATAGGATTACATATAATTGCTGAAAGCACATTGAATCTTGTCTGTCAAATAGTAGGCACTAAGCAAATGCGTACTCTCCTATTCTTATTACTGACATTTCAAAGTGTAAGGAGTTGAAGTTGAGAGATTTTTGTTGGAACTGAGTGGGGGAGAAATTCCACTATGCTCAGCAACTTTCATAATGACAATGTACACTTCCTCTGACTGCCCTCTGAGATTGGGAATTCCTTCAAGGCAAGGATTATGTTGTTTTTGTTACACATCTCAAGAATATATCATGACACCAATTGTTGCTCAACAAATTTTTGATGAATGAGTATATAAAGCATAGTGACAGAAGGTATAGATGTAATTACTATAGTACAGAGACATCCCTTGCAAGCCTCAAATCCTTCTGTCTGGTTCTGTACACGTAATTCTATAAATAACAAGATATTGACTTCAACAAGATACTGAAATTCAAGAATAAATCATAAACAGATGACATACTTTATGACTGCTCTGAGGTTCACCACATTAGTTTGAATGTTTGAGTCACCATTTCTAACATTCCCTCCCACCTAATCCCATGTACCTATTGGAAGCAAAGATGCTATATGACTTGTAGGGACTCATTACAACCCACATTCTCTAAAGTCTAGTGTTTTGTCATTGTTTGGTAGAGGAATGATGTATTATTCAATATATGCTTGTTAATGGTCTTTTTGGAGTTTTATCTTTTATCTTGCATTCAAAGTCTGAGGACAGCTTAGGGCTTCTCAGGGCAAATTGAGGCTGTAAGTTTATAACCAGAATTGTACTCTTACAGTGGTAACTTGCATAAAAGTAAGTAGGAATCTTAAATGACAACAGAGATAATTCAGCCAACTTCAAGTCAGAATAATCTTAGAATGAATAAAGTTGATAGTTTGATGGCAATAAATCCATAAAGAAAACTATATCAGGAGTCAGAAAACCTTGGCCATATCATTGACAGTTGAACAAGGCACTTTTGTTAGTTGTGAAATGAGAATAATAACTCTTTGTCACCATCTTTAATGCCATTAAATTCATGCAAGAATGTGATTTCAGTGACAAAAGAGGCTGAGGCAGGATGGTTGCAGCTTGAAGTTCAGCCTCAGTAATTTAGTGAGTCCCTAAACAAACAAGCAAGAGCTGATCTCAAAATTTTTTAAAAGGGGGCATGCTGGAGACGTAGCTGAGTATTAAACCCTAGGTTCAGGTTCAATCCCCAGTACCATAAATAAATAAGTTAATTTAATTAAAAAGAATCAGATAAAATTTTATCTGTGCAAAAGTCCTGACCCATATAAAGATTAACGTAAATTCCAAAGCTTTCCTCGTCTCTTTACATATCTTAGACATTCATACATTGTTTTTCCTCTTTGGCACATTTGGTATTTATCGAGGTTTGTTTTTTTCATTTGGTTAAGGTTTGTGTCCTGTTCATATCCTTACTGTTCTAGGGCAGTGGGGTACATTTACAGGAGACCAAAGAAAATACTTTTGGGCAGTGTATGAGACACAGTGTTTACTTAAACTTACTGACTTACTAACTGGGAGAGTCTAGTGGAGGCTGGCTGGAAGGTAACACTCCATAGCTTGTTCCCACAGGGGAAAGTTTTATAGCTTAAACTACATAAGCATGACCTTATTTGTTTCCTTTGCTTCTCTGTATGACCAGCATTCCCAGTAACATCTGCCTTTGGTGTAGGTGAAGGAGAGAACACTTCTTACAGGTACCTCTAATTATATAGTTCCCAGTGGACATGTGAAGGAGTCAGAGCTCCTTCTGACAATACTCATCCAGATGTTCCAAACTGGGCTAGCTTTCATTATCCCCCTAACTTGACTAGAATCTTCGGAAATTAAAGGGGCATCTCAGGGACAGGGCATTTGATGTCCCTCCTTCTTTTACAAGGAATATATGGCCTAAGTATAAAAGACCACAGTATAGAAAGAAGAATGTCTTCCTTCCATTGCCTTCTAGATGTGGGAAGATCTTAGCAGATTATAGCAAAAGTTGGTAACATTTACAGCTTTCAATTGGATTTCATAAGGTATAGTGTAATATCATACTTCTTATTTACTTTTTTGAAAATTTAGTCAAAATAGCAAAGATTTGTTAAATATTAAGTGAAAAGTGCTATACTATACAAGGGGTCTCTAAATAAATATTTGTAAAAATGCCCTCTTTCCCCAAGAAGTTCATAGGTTTATTACAGTGCGGAACAGCAACTGAATAATAACTTTGGGAAAATAATTGAATCACTTCTCTCCAACCCTCCTTTTCTGTCATGTATACAAAAGAGATAATAGTTTTATCTGTCATCTAAAGTTAGTATGAAGATGAAACAGGTTGATAATTATAAAGCTTTTAGCACTATGTCTATCACATAATAAATGTTCAATTAATGATGGATATTTTTATTATGACTGGGAAAGACATACACTAATACAGATCGCACTGTGACACATGCTACACAGGACAAAGAGATAGTATGGTTATTCAAGGAATTATAATTATCTTTTTTTAACCTTTTTGAACTATAAACACATTTTTCTATATACCCAAAGACTAGAATATTAGACATGGATATGTTACAGACAAGCTATGGGAAGAAGAACCATAATATTTCCCTCCAATGGAAAATTTGCATGTTTCTATTGGTCCCTGCAGGCATGGTTAGTTTGGTATAGGCATTCTCTAATGAAGGGACATTTTAGGAGAGTTACATTCATTTTAGGGCCTCAATGCTATAGGTAGAAAAACAACAAAAACAAACAAACACAACAGCCAGGTGCAGTGGCACATGCCTGTAATCTCAGCAGCTACAGAGGCTGAGGCAGAAGGATCACAAATTCAAAGTCAGCCTCCACAACTTAGCAAGGCTCAAAGACCCTGTCTCAAAATAAAATACAAAAAAAGGTTTGGAGATGTGGTTCAGTATTAAAGCACCTGTGGGTTCAATCCCTGGTATCAAAAAAATAAATAAAAAAACAGTAATTTCCAGTTATCTCTAGAAATCCCAAACATTTTTGACATTTCTCCATGAAGCTTAAAAAATAGTACTTCCCCCCCCCCATTCTGTTGAAAGCACAATGTTGTTCAAAGACAATACAGGAACAAGATTGACACTCTGTGAAAGTTTAGAATTTATGAATCTTATGGGCTATAATTAACTTATCAAAGATTTTTTTTTAAGATTTCAAATACTTTGTACAAAAGCATGGATTTTAGTTTTCATGTCTTTCAATCATGATTCATAATTTGATACATACTCAAGAGTTTTGCAGTTTTAGTTAACTAGTGATGGAGTGGCACAGGATATACATTTTGGAGAAACTTAGAGGTGAAGAACCAACCCATGGTGGGTGACAGGAGTCTATAGAAGTCTTTCTAATGAATGCAGGCAATGAGCTGGGTTTTAAAGACCTATTAAAAGAGTGGAGGAGCATAAAGGTATCTCAAAGTTCAGGAAAGCCATCCCAACATTAGAAATACATGGAAGGGGGGTTTACCAGCAAGCAGGTCACCTACAAAATATGGCATCAACAGTTCATTCAGGGTAAAAATGGGGGGGAGCAGAAATTATTGTGATGGAGACATTCTGGGAAATACTGATGGAAATCTAGGACATATAGTTCACAGGGTCTGACTATAGAGCATTAATTATCTAGGCAGTTTTATAAATCACTGTGCTCCCTTCTTTGGGATATGGTGGCAGTATGATCATTGCACAGATGGTAATAAATCTGTTTATGTTGCTTGGAAGCACATCTAGTCAATTCATAAATCCCTTAAATAAACTTCTGAAATGGAGCTTCATGCTCATCAAAATGAGTCTGGACTTGTATTTCCTGTTGTGCACATTAAATTTATCTATAGTACAGCTCCATCCAGAGCTTCTATAACGATGAAGATTGCTTGCTCTTGCTCAGGAACAGTCAAAGTGAAAACTCCAAATGAAACTAAATTCCATTTTTTTTTGCACGAAAAGAAAAGGAGGGGCTTAAATACAGGTCAAGGGATTATTTTGGACCTTAGTCTCTTCTTTATTTTTCTTCAGAATTATAAACTTTTTTTAAAAAAAAGATCATTGAAAAAATTCTTTTTTTTGTGGGTGGTATTGTCTTTTTAGTATCCATAGTGTATTTGTTAAGTTTATTTATAAGCAGATCACTTCATTATTTACAGTACATGAACATAGAGATTCTATAGTTTTTTTTTTTTTTGATGTAAACAATAACTCCACCTTGTGAGCCTGAGAAAAGAAGCCAGTTCTGAAGTATTTACAGATGTTAAAATAGAACTTCATACTAACAGAATAATAATACATAGAGCAATTTGGTTAAATTATCTATGAAACTATATAATTTAACAATGTACAAATACAGGAAAACACTTTCTCATTTAGGAGGTAAGACAGATAAATCATACCAGAAATAAAATAGGAACGATGGCAACCACAGTAATGAAAAGCAAAGAAGGTTTCTTCCTTGATTCTTACAGATAAAGTATTTATATAAATAAGGACACAACACAAAAAAAGTGGAAAGAATATATAAAAATCCTTTACCAATTAAAAAAATAGCAAAACTAAAAACTCGATTCTCAATCATTTGCAGTGTGCTTTAAAAAATTAAAATTTAGCTTTCTGATATAAATAACAAAGCAGATGTGTCCCTCTGTGTAGGTGAAATTCTTGAACTTTTCTCAAGAAATGCATCAATGTAATTTCTACACACACACAGGCATAGATGTGTGTCCATGTGCGTATGCAAGCACACATGCACGCACACACAAACTTCAGAAACACAGCCTTATGCTCACACACTCCAGACTTTAGTTACCTTTGTTGAGCTTCCTAATAAATAATGCCCCCTACAGTAGTACCCCGGGGGATGATAAAACCTCACAAGTTTAACCACTCCCTGGTTTGACCCTGTGGCAGAGCCAGGGAAAGCCCTGGCTCCCTATTGCTCAGAATTCTCTAGGCTGCATAGTCACACCAAGAGAAGAAGATTTTGAGTCCAAGATTTGGAAATTCTGGAAGGGACCATAGGGAACACCTTGCCTCATTGATTAAGGTTAGCTGCAGACACCTTCTCTAGACACCTTGGGGTGGGAAGAGGAAACTTGTGTTGGTTTCAACATTAGCAGCTGCCCCTGGAAGAAGCAGACTTGCCAAGCCAAAGTTATTTTGGGGTATGTATAATACTTGAAGAGAATCAAAGTTTGAGGAGGGCACTAATATTTAATTAATGCTTCAAATATTCAAGACTTTTAGGTACATTCCTTTTACCTTCATAACCATCCTGTAAAATAGGCATAATTATGACTGAAAATGAAAGTATCATGAGGGAAGTTGTTCTTGTCTGTTTTGCACCACATATTAAATGCTCAAGAGGTGTTTGTGAAATTCAAATTAATTGGATTAAATCTTTAGTAGGTGTAACATCAGTAAAGAACATCTAGGTGTATTTTTCAGGGACTGCAGCAATACTGTTAACTGGGCATGAAGAATATTAGAAGTGACAGAACTTAGATTTGAATGCAGGTTTAGGTTTATCTGACTGGAAAATATATGATTTTTAAAGTACATCAAATACCTCCCTACGATGGTAATTTTTATGAGAAAAAAACAAAAAGCTACACAACTCCCAGTAAGGCAGATATTTCTGATTTAGAATTAAAATTTATCCAGGAAGCAGACATAGTTGTTAATCCCTATTGGATTATTGTACAATCAAATTCTTTCCTGATCAGTGGCATGGGGAGAGATTTTATATGTATCTTTTTTATGCTGCCTTGGGTCCTTTTTGGGAACAAGAATAAGTAACACACACAAAAACACAACTAAGTGATGCTGAGAATGTACTGTGATTTAATTTTCATTTCAACAGGAATTTACTGTGTGTCAAGTCTGTTTTTCTAGTGTTT
This sequence comes from Marmota monax, assembly GCF_021218885.2. NCBI lineage: Eukaryota > Metazoa > Chordata > Mammalia > Rodentia > Sciuridae > Marmota > Marmota monax. The sequence continues at coordinate 1,861,951 of NW_026695236.1, read as the reverse complement.
GTATGCAGTATTAGAGACTAGGGATATAATGGAGCAAAGAACTATTCCTGCCTGAATTAGCTCACAGTTTTATTTTAGGCCGTAAGAAGAATCAAATCAGTGATTTCTAAACCTGGTTGTATATAAGAATAACCTATGATATTTGCTAAAAATGCAGAATGAAGCTATCTAGGGATCATTCTGAGAATATCCATTTTTATCAAGAGCCCAGATCATTCTGATGCATAGCCATAGTCAGGGAACACGGACTTGGATGCATGTTAGAATTCCTTCCAGCTTTTGAATTGGATGATGTTATATCATTCTAAAACGTTTTCACAAATACAGTAAGAAAAAAAAGAATTGTAGGCTTCTGCCAGAAGAACACAACTTTGAGAGAGAACACTAAAGGCAAAAAGGGTGGCAGTGGTAGAGAGAAGAATTTGGTCTAGAAGGCCATGGGCAGCCTAGGCTAAAACCTGCCCAAATCCAGAGAGGCTTAGGCCACATATGGATTTCCTATGTTGGTTGACAGCAAATAGCAAGAATATTCCTGGAGAACTGTTGAAGAGCATAGAAGAGTGGATTGCAAAAGTTTAAACATGGGCATTGATCAGTGTCTTGCACATAGTGAATTCTGAGCATTTGCTTAAAACAATTATTATTGGTATGGTGGTTGTTGGTGGGTGATTACACTGAAGACTAAGAATGGAAAGCACCACATTTCACCAGTGTCACTAAAAGCGATGGACTTGATATCAGTGAAGACTCTCCAAAGGAGGATTTTTCAATAAGACAAATGAAGCTGCTTTCTCTTGACATCCTGTGCAATGAGTGAATGAATTTTGTTGACTGTTTACTATATTTAGAGTTCTGACCAGCTACTTTAAAGTACAAATATAAAAAAAAAAACAAGGAGAGAAATTAATTACAGTAGATGGGGTAGAGAGAGAAGATGGGAGGGGAGGGGAGGGGGGATAGTAGAGGATAGGAAAGGTAGCAGAATACAACAGTTACTAATATGGCATTATGTAAAAATGTGGATGTGTAACTGATGTGATTCTGCAATCTGTATTTGGGGTAAAAATGGGAGTTCATAACCCACTTGAATGTAATCTATGAAATATGATATGTCAAGAGCTTTGTAATGTTTTGAACAACCAATAAAAAATTAAAAAAATAAAGTACAAATATAATAAAGAAATTCAGAAGAGGGCTAGTATTTCTCAAGTACCTATACTGTACCAAGAGGTTTGCCTGTTAAACTTAATATTCAGATTTATTCACTAAGGTAGGTGACATCAGCCACATTTTTCAGGTAGAGGAAATGAGATTTAGTATTATTACATGGAAGTCATGGTACAATCTCCAAGCTGAGTTGAAACCTACTTACTAGATTCTTAACTGCCGCTCTTAGAAAAATTGCCCTACTGGTTCTTATTCTGCCTCTGCTTTAGTGGCCATACATTCATCATTTGATTAAGGTCCACATAGCCCATTGTTTTGGTTTGGTTGCTTTACTTTGCTTTGGGATCCCAGTTTGGCTAACTGGTTGACTTAGATTACAAAAAACAAGATAGCCTAGTTGCTTTTATTTCCAATGTCTTTCTTATTTATAAAAATAGTAAGTCAACATGTATGTCTGTACATTATGAATAAAGCTACAAAATGCTATAAAGTTTCCTTTCTTTAGAGGAAAGGTATTCAGTATACTTTTTATAAAATATATAATCAGTATATATTTTATACTATAAAATAGCCTTTTATAGACCAACTTTCCTATAAAGGGCTTTATTCTCTTCATTAGAGAACTAGTACAGTGGCTTTTGAGGGTTATATAGTGATAAAAGCCACCTCTTACTCTGTGTTAGGATTATTTTATAAACCCTGAAAAATTAGGAAAACAATTGGTAATATTTTATTACATAATAATTTAATTTTTAATGGTATTAACTATTACAGTGACTATTTAAATGACTAATATTTATTGAATGTTTAATGTGTCCAGGTATTATGCCTTCCCCACTGTCTTCCCAAAAGCAATAAGTTAGGTCCCTTTTTCATCTTCAATTTACTGATGAAGAAACTGAGCTCCAAAGAGCTTTTCTCCTTAAGACATCCAGCTCATATATTCAGTGGAAGGATTAGAAACTAATTCTATTTGAATCTTCAGTCCATCTTTTAAAACACAGCACTAAACTAGCTCCAAGTAAATAATTTTTTTGTCTTCTCATAACATTATCTAGTCATTAAGTTATCTTTTGCAGAATATTTAAAAGCATGGGAAAGATTTCATGGTCTAATAATAAGTCTCCACAACATATATAAAGGAAATGTACACATATGCTTAGGAAAATGCTTGGAGGAAATACAGCAAATGTTAATGTTTTTCTTTGGGTGGTTAAGTTACATGTGCATTCATGTGTTCTTTCCAAAGTTTTTCTGTTTTCTATATTTTCTGTAATAATCATTTATAGTTATAATAATTACATGCTATTAATTAAAATAGAGTCTATTAATGTATTAGAAAGATTATAAGGAAACAGCAAAACTGAAGAGGTTTTTACTTAGACAGCAGAGCAATAAAGATGCAATAATATTCTTTTGCTGATAATTTCTAAGCACTTTTCATAGAAAATGTAAAAAAAGATTCAAATGCTTCAGTTAACATACAAGATATTCTAATTAATCTAGTTCCTCTCTACTCTTTTCAGGCTTAATTCTTCAAACTCTGCAAAATGTATTCAACTGATTGGTTTTACCAAACCACTTGAAGGTGCTGAATTCTTTCAGGAGTCAATAGCTATACATCTGGCTCCATTTGCCTGAAATCACTGGATTGTAAGATTTTTGAGGTCAAGGTTCTTATTACCATAGTTCTGGTATTCAGTTTAACTGATGCAATGATTACACCATAAATCAAAATTCATATTTGTGGAGTAAATGAATGATCATTTTTAACCTACATCACTCTCCATTTTCAGCATGGCAACATGGTTATATTCAGGCTTTAGAGCTGGTAGAAATGAAGATTAGTGCAGAACTTTCACATTTACTTTCTCTTTGACAGTTTAACAGTGAAAATGCATTCATATACCACTTATGTAATTTGAATAGAAAAAGTAGAAGACATGTTTTATTAAATTTTTCTCTGAGAGAAAGGAAAAGGTTAGCTATCATTATTAGCTATTATTATCTTTTAAATCTGGGTTAAAATATCACATTCTTTTCCAAAGACATCCTTTATTCCTCCTATGTTCAATTTATTTTTCTATCTTGCTAGTTCCCATTTCTCTTTTTATATCTCTATAGCTAAATTCACTGCATTGTGATTGTTTATTTATGAATGTTTCCCTTACTGTGATGTGAGTAAGAACACAAGTTCTAATTTGTTTTTGTATACCAGTGGCATGGCCCATAGTCCATATTGGATGAAAATAAAACATGAATGTTGACTTTTTTCTCAAATAAGTCACAGAATGGTAAAATATTTCAATGAGGTGACATTTGTGGAAATGCTCCATCTGCTTCTGATCGCTATTCCAATGTCTGCATCTCAGCAAAGCATGCTTGACCAACCTCTCTAAAATTGCCCCATTTGTCCATCACTATTCCTCTTCCTTGTTACATATTTATCATTAGTATTTATAATCATCATCAACCATAGTACATGTTTTACACATTTTTTATTACTTGTCTCCCCTCACTATAGTAAGACCTTTATAAAGATTGAAAGTTTTCCCCTCTGATATCTCCCCAAGCCTCTTGCACACCTTGACATATAAGAGATATCCAATTGACATTTTTTTGAAAAGGGGAATGTGATGTACAAAATGTAGTAATATATAAAAAAGGAAAATTCAGTTCAGTGGCTCTATCATATATCATCTACTCTCTGTTACTAAATATCTTTTTGACAAGTGGGTGTCACTGAACTCAAGGCAATACTCAGAAAAGAACTTTGAGTTGAAATCTTTTTACCATACAAATAATAGTTGTAGATATTTATGGGATACAAAGTGAAGTTATTTTTATGATATTGTAGAATGATTAAATCAAACTAATCAACACACCTATTACCTTAAATATTGAACCTGTTTTATGATGAAAACATTTTAACCTGAATTTTTTCTCTTTTTATTTTTTTGTCTTGGTAGGTCCATCTAAAATTTGAGGATTTTATTTATATTTCCATAAACATGTTTAGTTTTGTCTTTTGTATTGTTTTTCTAGCATCTCTCTCATTATTTTCAACTTATTGAAAATTTATTTACTCCTACTCACATCTATTTCCTTCGACTGTAATGTTGAGTTATTCACTTGCAACATTCTTCTATTTTGAAACAGGTGTTTATTGCTATAAACTCTTAGCTTACTTCTACATCCTGTGAGTTTAGTATACTCTGCTTCCATTTTGAAGTCTTTTACATTTATTTCTGAGTATAGATACTTTTCCCTCCTAGAAAACTAAGTGAATGTGAGGGTGAGTATGCTTTCATTAAGTTTAAATAATCCATAAAGGTCACTGTCACCTCTGCATCATGCTAAACTGAAGGAACATCTGTCTGCAAGTCTGTCATTTACCTTAAAAATTTCTTTAGTATCCTGCCTCTCTCAAACTTAACTGGATGAATAGAGCCATAAACTTCTCTACAAATCATGGTTAAATAATTTAATTATGAAAGTATTTTGTAAAGGAAAACCAAATACTCTTTTGGACCAAATGCAATCTGAATAAATTCCTTTTAGATCACCATGTCTCTTCCCTGTGATCCACATGGACAGGCTGAAGGAGAATCAACTGAAGAAAACCACTGATAACTTGAGGAAAAAATAAAAGCAAAACATTAATTTTGTGATAACAAAAAAATTGTTTCAGAATATACAATTTCCTCCTTTTCTTTTAGTAATTTTAAAGTAAGTACCATAATCTATCGTTTGCTCAGACTCTCTCTATATTTAGTGAAATGGACAAGACTGTTTCCTATAAAAGACCTTTTTTTTTTCTCTTCATAATAAAGAGACATATCCAACTTACTCAAAAAGAAGTCAGTACATACATTTTGTAAAATCAAAAAAAATAATGTTGCAGAATACCTCTCTGATTAATTCCTATAAAAATAGTTGTAGGAATATCAAAAACCATTTCTGTGGACTCTTGTATACAAATTCTATAGGACCATTATTACCAGATGTGTTTGTGTGTGAATCATGTAAAATTATTTTGCTTGACTCACAGCCAGTCCCTATGGAATGCAAAAAATGTTCACCAGTGTTGAGAAAAACCTCAGATCAATTTTTCTGAGTGGTAAAAACAATAATACAATGTTTACTCTGGGATAATTAGAATGTAACAATTTGATATATGGGTTCAAAGTCTGGTTCTGCCACCTTCCCATTGGTGTGACTGTTAAATATTATTGAGCTTTCTGAAACTTATTGTCCTAAGCTATAAATTTTGGTACAATAGAATGTTAATATGGGATTTGGGGGATATTAAATGAGAGAATATGAGAGCATAATATAAACATTTAGCACCATGCCTAAACACATTTAGTGACAGTAATAACTAAATATTTTCATCATGGAAAGAAAAGCTAATTTTTTCTAGGAACTCAGTATTTTTTTTTTTTTTTGGTGTGAATACAGAATTTTGAGAAAAATCTATGGAAGATGTAGCTTCTGGTTGGGAACCTAAACATAAAAAGGCATTGTTTTCAAGATTGTATTAACTGAAGAATATAAAATTAGGAATTGTTAAAAATAAGGCCTAATGTGGACAAACATGCTTAGTACATGTTTAGAAACAACCAAAAATTTTAAATTTGTTTATGATTTTTTTATCATAAGCATGGTCTTATATCATTAATTATGCATGCACATACTGTTAATTTAAATATTAGCAATTATTCCTAACAAGAAAAACCACCACACAACTTGATCTTGTGCCACCAAAGTTACTCTCCACATATTTCACTGACAAAATTGTTTTCACTTATTTCCTACAAACTATCCATGAACTCTCTTCCATAATGCAGTTTCTATACTTCTATGGTGAATACAGATGAGAATATCCTATTATACCAAGAAAAGAAGTTAACAAAGGAAAAGATAGCCTTTGTTCTCAATAATACTGGACACAAATTTGAAAGACTGTTCACTTTTATGAAGATACACGTCATTATTTCTGAATTTCTTCCCAGAAGAATAGACTGAGTATGTAAGGTGTGACTGAATGACTAGTGATACCTAATTATCACCCACTGAACACATGGCCCATAAGTGGGTCTTTGGTCAATTCACATTTCTAAATTAATTAGCAAAGCAGTGAGAAGGAAACATCTAATGACTGACTATTCTCTTGGTCCACATTTAGTCAAGATTTCATTACCTGGCAGAGAATCATTAACAATTAACACCTGCACATTTAGCCTCCAACCATATTTGGTATTACATTTCTATCTTTCTCTGGTTTTAGTCTTTCCGTGTGGGGAGGAAGTATGGGATTACAGAATTAATTCTGATAAACAGCTCCTCAGTTATTTTGAAAATTTGAGCTGGTATCACTGTACAGATGCCTTGATGACCTGATGTGCCATCTGCTTCCAAGCATTTGTGGCTTCTTGGGGAATCTGCTGCATTTTTTTTTCTTTGACACTGCTCCATGTAGCTCCAGAGCCCTTGCTGTGACCGTATTTTGGACACATTTCTAAGTGTTGAGCACAGGGGAAAGTCAGAGGTGAAAGGAATTACTTCATGGTAGCTTTTGTATTTTGCAGTATGCAGAATTCTCAGTGCAGATGCTTCTACTTACTAAATCTCTTCATTTTTCCCCCCCGAGGTACTAGCACAATAAATTTATCTATGCTAAGACAAGGGAAACCCCTGGGCAAAAAGCCAGAAATATCCCATTGTTTACTGTATAACAAATTAGCCTATTAGTTTGAGTTTTCTAGCAATTCTTGGGTAGGCTGTGATTTATTTATTTACTAAATGAGTAGACCTTCTTTTTTTAAAAATATGTTTTTAGTTGTCAATGGACCTTTATTTTATTTATTGATACGTGGTGCTCAGAATCGAACCCAGTGCCTCATGCATGCTAGGCAAGTGCTGAGCCACCCTAGCCCTAGACTTTAATTCTTATAAGTTTACAGAAAACTTTGTCAGAAAGTACATGGTTACCATATGCCACCCAACCTCCACTTTTTGTTTTTCCTCATATTAATATTACAGCTGATGAACCAATGTTGATATATCATTGACTAATGCCCATAGATTATGTTAGTGCTCATTCTTGGTGTTGTATATACTGTGGCTTTTGACAAATGTATAATGACATGCAGCCACTGTTAAATTATCATAGAGAATAGTTGTGTTGCCCTAAATATCCTCTGTGCTTTTCCTAGTCATTTTTCCTCCCTCCTCTTTGAAATCCCTGACAATGAACCACTAATATTTTTACTACTTTCATACTTTTGCCTTTTTCAAAATGTCACATAGTTAGAATCACACAGCAATAGAGCTTTCTCAGATTGTTTTTTTTCTCTTAGCAATGTACTTTTAAAGTTCCTCCTTATTTTGTTTTTAGATAGCTCATTTTACTCTATCACTGAAAAATATTGAATAATATTCTGTTTTATGAAGAGAACACTTTGTTTATTCATTTACCCATAGAAAGACACCTCAGGTACATCCAGGTTTTGGCACTTAGGAACAAAGTTGCCATAAGCATTCATGCACAGGTTTTTGTGTGGACCTATGTTATCAGCCCATAGGTATAGATGTTTGATCTTATGGTAAGTACAGCAGACTGTCTTTCAAAGTGGCTTTACCATTTCTCATTTCCACCATCAATGGATGAGAGTTTCTATTGTTCCTTGCTGTTTTCTCTTTTGTCTTTTCAATCAAATGGTTGTTAATATTAATACTTAATGTTACACATTAAGATAAAAGGGTTATAAAACAGATTGAACAATCAAGCAACTAAACATCAAACAACCTTTTTGTTTTTTCAGTAGATCATCCCTTTCCCATCTCTTTGAAGTTTTGAACTGCAGAGACAATCTTTTGTAGTCACTCTGAATACTCTCTGTAGCTCCTCCCATTACCCCCATTTTAGCTAGCAACAGGAAATCTTACCCTATCTTTGTGCCTGCTCTTCTAGCTCCTATTAAAACTGTTCTCTTAGCAGGCAGCATGAACGTTTTAAAGATGGAAATACCAACCCTAAACACTCTTATGAGACGACTGAAAACCTTAATATAATCTATGAGGTCTTGCATGTGCTGTTAACTACCTGGCCCTCCAGATCTATCTCTGGGCATTTAATTTCCTGCTTAGTTGTTCTCATTTCTATTGGATTCCTTCCACTTCCATGTGCATGTCAAGCTCCTACTCTGCCAGAGAGCCTAAAAACATACCATTCCTTCCAGGAGAAATTGTCTTCTCTCCTATCTCCTATGCTGAAATCATATTCATTTTCCAGCCTCTTTTGAGCTTTCATGACTTCAGGAGGCCTGCCCTGACATGCTTCTCACCTTAAACCTAAAAATTAACTGTCTTACTAATACTTCATATTTATTCTTCAATTTCCTTCATGATTGTTATTGCATAGTTATCCAATATAACTATATCTGATAGTCATCTTTTTCTCCAGACAGCATGCTTTATGAAGGTAAAGCTACATCTATTTTAGCCTGCTTTATTCTCAGAACTCATAATAATGATGGCAGTTTATTAATATTTAGCAAGTGAGTTAATAATACCAAATATGTATGTATTACAAGTGTAGACAGTAATTGCTATGAATTAAGAAAATCAATGCACTATTGAAAATAGAAACTTCTATTATTCAGAAAAATTGCAGTTTCTTTTAATGGCTAACAAAGCTGATAAAGTCCTTTATCACTCACACAGAGCCATAAGTAAAAAACCCTTCATGATTTCACTCTGCCTGCTTCTCCTTTCTAGTTACCTACCACTTCTCCCTTATTCATTATATTCTAGAGACATTGAGCTGCTACTGCTCTTCACAGGCTTTGCTATTTTATCACCTTGTGGCATTGCTCAGTCTTCTTCCATTGGTGGGAAGATGCATTCTTACTTCCTGATAAGCAACCACTGAATCTTCTTGATTTAGCTTCCATGTGACCTCCTCCAGGAATACCTCACTAAACTGCAGCCCAAGAAAAGTGTATCTCTGAGCTTCCTCATCACTCTTACACCATGGTGCACATGTTTAAGAAATATTTAATTAATGAAATTGAGTGTCCTTTACCAGAGTAGATCAAAATTATTATTGAATATTAGTGAATATTTCCATTCATGCACATCTATCTACCTTGAGACTAAGAGTAAAATCTTAATGGGACTGTTTGTCTTTTTAGCTGCAATATCCCTGGTGTCTCTGGTGACTAATGATGCCTAAGAAGAGTCACCTGACCTGTTTGCCAAAATTAACTGGATGATCAATACCAAACAGTAAGCTGGGGCAGATTTGCTCAAGAGCAGGTTACTAAAATAATCCAATCATCTTTTTTGGGTTCATATTAGATACCTTAATAGTTTATAAAAAACATGAATTCTCTGACTTTCTAAATAGATGTCAGAATCTATTTCTTCTATACTATAAAAAGAATCATTGTGTCTTACTGCAGTCTAAGCTGACCCAAGATCAGAGAACTAAGGCTCTTATTTTTAGAGATGTTTTGCAAAAATGAGTCCAAATCAAGATTTTTACAGGATCTTTTGGATCACATTCTAGTTTCTCTATCACTCACTGAGATGATAATTATCCATCCATTTCCTCATTGAATCTTTGCTCATTGAGTACCCTTGTCAAATCTTCCTATCATAACAATTACCGATCTCTATTAAAACGTGTTGTTGATATGCGTGTCTCCTCTGTTTGAAATCTTGCTGAAGGCAGAACTAATGCTTCATTAATTTCTACATTCAAAAAATCGAATCCAGTGAATATCCCACAGATGCATCAGAAAGCAATGATCTATATACAATAGCAAAAGTGGAGAATAGAATAACTCAGAGATGTGAAAAATATACAAAAATACAAGAAATCTGATATTTGAAATACTAAGTGCAATCTCCAACATTGGCTCTGTGGAGGAAACTGACACTACCTAGGGTTCTGGGTATTTTGTCAGTGTTGTTTTGTTTCAACTTCACACCGACTAAAATTCCGTATCCTGTTATTCATATACTATCATTTAAAAAGAACAATATTCAGGTTGTAGAAAACACATGGAGAAAGAAGCTGAAGGGATTTCTGGTTAAGGGAGTGAAATCATGGAGTAAGAAAATAATCCTTCTCAAGCAAATCTTTGTTGGCTCAGAGCACAAGGTCTCCTTCATGGCCTCACCTATCTTAGACCTACCCCCTGTGTCTAAGTGTATAGAATGTACTCTTCCCGATGCCTTATGGACAAACGATCATTTTCTAGGACTGGGTGGCTTCAGAAGATGACTAAAGTAAGATCCTTGCCAAAGCATCATTTTGAAGCTATGTTTGCTTTAGTGCATCTTCCATTTTCCCCCCTGAATTTCTTTAGTGATTTTATTAAAGTAATCTTTATTGATCATACTAAGTGCACTTACATAGAGATAGCCTATAAAAACTAAAAGAAGCTGAAAAATTTTGACTTTCTGTAGGATTGAGTAATACCTTGTATTATAGTATATAGTTTGTCAGTATTTATACACTGCCTTCCCCATTAGCTTGTAAGTGCTACATAGGACCCACACTCAACTCGGTATCTCCAGCATCTAGGATAATATCTTAAATGTTCTAGAAAACCTGAAAATAATATACACTTTGAGAAGATAAATAATTTCCCTCATCTTATATATTTATAATATGAGACACAGTGAAAGCAAATACTTTTCTTAGACCATGCATTTTGAGGGATGGGACCCAGATTCTCTAACTCTGAAACATCTCTTCACAATTTAAGTATCTTAGAGGTTAGGGGTTGTCTTGATACAGCATGGCTTGAAAACCCAGCAAGTTTCCAACCATGAGTTTTTATAATTAGGGAAATTACATGCTATCATTTGTGCTATGATAGGTTTAGAGATATTAACAAGTAAAAAATGAGATGCTAGAAATAGCAGTGTTTGTGGTTACATGTTAAGATATTTGGAAGTTGACTCCCAGGACTATTCTCTGCTTGTCTGTGTTACATAATGGCAGGGAAACTTCTCAGGAACCTGAAAAAACTTTGTTCTTGCAATGATATTTTCATCCTGGGGTGGCTCAAGAGAATTAATAAGCTTTAGAAAAGGCAATCTGTTTCCACAGAACAAAATGCAATAGTGAAATAGTGGAGGAAAAAAAAAAAACAGGGCTTCTGACCAATCCATCCTTACCTTAAAAAATTCCTGCACATTCTGAAAGCAGTCTCCTGTTGCCTGCTTGTTATGCATTTCTAAGACCATAAACAGAATTTATCAAAATGTAGCATGAGCATATCTGGGAATTCAGATAATTATAAATATTTACTGATTATTATTTTTATTTTAGTAAACATCTGTGTATTATGGTTAACTTACATTTATTAAATTACTCCATTTTTCTACTTAGAGAGGGACTTTACAAACCAATAGCAAAAAATAAAATAGCCTGAGTAAAAAAATGGGCAAATAGACATTTTTGCCAGAGAAGGTACACAAAATTGCCAATAAAAATATGAAAATATGCTCAACATCATAAGTTCAGAGAAATGTAAATCAAAACTACAATGACGTACTTCACAACTATTAAGATGGTTACTATCAGAGAAACAAAAGACATATAAGTATTGGTAAAAAAGTTGAGAAATTACAGCACTTTGGGATGCTATTGATAGTAAAGTAAAATGCTAAAATATGTATGGGAAACAGTATGAAGGTTCTTCAAAAGAAGAAAAATAGATTTATAAAAATTTGTAGCAACCCCACTTTTGAGTATATATCCCCAAACATTGAAATCTGGGTCTCAAAGAGATACTTTTACCTCTATATACCTATATAAAGCAGGATATTTTGAATTTTTTAAAATATATTTTGTCCCAGATACTAGTTACTTTAAAATTATGTGTATTATTTTTCTACCAAGCATAATTAGCATAGTAAGTGCTAATTAAAGCCAAGTAGTTATGTACTTATTAAGACTTTATTACTGGGAAAAATGGAGGAATTTGATTGGGCAAAGGGGAGGGTTGGGAGAGGAAGGGGGATGGGGGAAGGAGAATTGGTGGAATAAGTTGGACATCATTACCCTAGATACATGTATGACTGCACATATGGTAGGATGCTGCATCATGTACAACAGAGAAATGAAAAGTTGTGCTGCAATTGTGTACAATGAATCAAAATGCATTCTGCTGTCATATATACCTAATTATACTTTTAAAATAAAAAGAATCTATAACTGACAATGATCATGAGAAATGGGAAATAAAAGCCAGAGATGGAATCATTGATATTTGGAATCAGGTGGTTGTCTAGTTGACCATTGAGAGACATCATAGACAGAGTCTCGATTTGCTTAATTAACAATTTGATAGATAACAATACATTAAAATACATGATAGAGTCTATTCATAAATGGATATCATAAGAGTCCACATTTGATGTGTACATTAAAAATACTGTAAACCTAATTCTAACTCTGCTTTTGTAAGTTATTCATTCTTAATGAAATCATCTTATTATATAACCCTAAGAAATACATTAAATTTAGCTTTGTTTTTGAAAATGTTGATGTTCACCACATTCTCACTATTGTCTCAGGAGAATTTCCTTCATTTGCCCAAAGATAACTGTTACTTTAACAGTAAAGTGAAATCTCTCAGCTTTCCCAGCACTCTGTGGTCAGTAAACTGTCTAAAAATATAGCTTTCCCAGGATTCATTTTGGTAGAAAATGAAATAAAACAAGTTCTCAGGATACACATTTTCTTTGCCCATTACTTTGTTTAGTTTCACACTGGCAAAACTTTCAGTTTGTTCCTGTTGCTATCGTCTCTGCCAACCTGCCATGCACACAGCATTCTAAAATAATAATGTGTCTAGGGAGGGTTTAGCCTATTTCCCCAGGCCCTGAGCTCAGGAGTACCTGGGGGCAGATTCCGTTCCTCCTTTCCTCTCACTAGTAAACAGATTCTAAAGTGGGTCTGCTGCATCCTTATCCAATGTCCTGGGCATGTAGGAAGACTCTGGTGTCCCAGAGAACAGTGAACTACAGCTGCACATTTGCATGGACACTCATTTGTGTGTTCTGTCTTTCCAGTATTTCTTAGCTGGAAAAAAAAATCACCTTTTCATCATGTTATTCAATCTAGGAAGGCATAATGTGGAAAGGTCAGACTCTTCAGAAGTCATCAGGTGGGGGTGACACTGTTCTCCACAAGACCATACATGGCATGCATTTCTAGCCACAGGCTCTTTTCCAAAGCCAGAAGGCTGTACTTGTGAAATTGTTTGATACCCAAATTCAAAAGACACAATTATGAATCATTTTGTCTAGAGTGACCATATGGGCCAGTTTTCTTGCGCTCATTCCCTTTATGCTTGTTTTCTCAGAGTGATAACACTCCTGAGAACTCTCAGATTTGTCTGGCTTAGACAATAAATTGTGGTAATCCTAGTTGTGTCCTTAGGAAAACTTGTTCACCTCTTTAGCATCAGTTTAGAGGGCAATAAGCTATAATTTCTATAGGTTCTTCTAATACTAACATTCTATGAAAAATACCTCCCACATCAAGTACACAGTAAAACAATGAACTAAAAACAAAGTTTCCTGAAATCAACACATCCTGAGTTTTAATTTGGAACATACTTTACTTTTGAATTGACAGGTGGACTTTTCCACCGTGTGTGTGTGTGCTTTGTTTTTTAAGATATTTTGGTTAATTTATGAAAATAGTCTCAATTTATGCTTTTATCTCAGATTTCAGCCTTTAAAATAATATTTAAAGTTTACAGAGCTAGAATTATTATCATGCCTCTTTGTCAATAGGTGCTTTCATTCTCAATTTTCAGTGCTATAAAATTCCTTACCTTTGTACTTTATGCACATTTTTTCTTTTCCCACATTTTTTATTGGTGCAATATAGTCATACATACTGATGAGATTTGTTGTTACATGTTCATACATGCACACAATATGTAATATAACAATAGAATTTGGCCAATACCACTCTCTAGCAATTCCCCTCTCCCATCCCTCTTCCCACCCTATGGTCCCTTTTCTCTACTGATCTTCCTTTGATTTCATGAGATCCATCCCCAAACTTTATTCCCTTCTTTTTCTCTAGCTTCTGCATTGAGAAAAACATATGGTCTCTAGTTCCATCCATTTTCCTAAAAATGACAATTCCATTTTTCTTTATGTTTGAATAAAACTGCACTGTATATATATATACCACATTTTCTTCATTCATATACTGATGGACATCAAGGCTGATTCCATAATTTGGCTGTTGTGAATTATACACTAGAAACATGGATATGATGACTTTAATTCTTCAGCATAAATACTGAGGATGAATCTTACAGAGTACAAGACATAGAGGTACACGCACACACCTACAATCATCTGATTCTTGAAAAACATGTCCCAAACATACATTTTGGAGAAAAGACAACCTTTTTAAATAAATGAAGCTGGGAAAACTGGTTATCCATAGGTAAAAAAAACAAACCTTTTGTCTCATCCTGCACAAAAGTCAATTCAAAATGGATCAAAGACCTAGGGATTAGACCAGAAACTATGGAACTCCTAGAAGAAAACATGGGGTCAACAATCCAGCACATAGGCACAAGCTACAACTTTCTTAATAAACCCTCTAAAGCTCAAGAAATAATGCCAAAAGTTAATAAATGGGATGGCACCAAATTAAAAAAAACATCTGCACAGCAAAGAAAACAATTAAAAATGTGAAGAGGAAACCTACAGAATGGGAGAAAATATTTGCAAATTATACAGCTGACAAAGGATTGGCATGCAGAATATATAAAGAGCTTCAACAACTGAATAGCAAAAAAAATCCAATTTTAAAAATGGACAATAGATCTAAGTAGACATCTCTCAAAAGAAGACATACAAATGACCAACAGGTACATGGAAAATGAAAAAAATGTTCAATCTTGAAATACAAACCAAAACAAAAATGAGATATCACCTCACTGCAGTAAGAGTGGTTATTATCAACAACACTGAAGATAATAAGCACCAGTAAAGATGTGGGGAAAAGGGACCCTTACTTAATATCTGTTGGTTGGAATGAAAATTAATACGGCCACTATGAAAAACAGTATGGAGATTCCTCAAAAAATTAAAGATAGATCTAGCACATGACCCAATAATCTCGCTATATATCCAAAGGAAATGAAATCAGTAAATTGAAGAGAAATCTGCAAATATCTGCCTCCTACGTTCACTGTTTACATTAGCACTATTCACATTAGCCAATAAATGGAAAGAGTCTAAGTGTTCATCAGCTGATTAGTGAATAACGAAACGTGGTATATGTGTGCAATGGAATACTATTCAGCTATAACAAGAATAAAATTTGGTCATTGTGGCTACATGGATGAAACTAGGAGATCATTATATTAAATGAAATAAACTAGGCACAGAAAGACAATCACTGCATGATCTTTCTCATATGTGGAATCTAATATGTTGAAAATAAGATAGTAGTTACTAGAGGTCAGGAAAGGATATTGTGGAGAGGGATGAGGAAAGTTGATCAGTGGGTCCTATGTTACAGTTACAGAGGAAGAGTGGTTCTGTTGTGCTGTGGCAGAGTAGGATGATTATAAATAATGACATTGTACCATGCATCTCAAAAAGCTAAAAAAAAGCATTTGGGTAGTTTTTACTATAAAGCAACAATAAATGTTTAAGGAGGTAACTTTTTAAGTATTGTTTAAACTTTAACTAATGTACATACACTGGAAATTGCAGGGTCCCCCATTATTATGTACACTTTTTATGTTTTTAGGTTTCAATTAAAAATAAATTCATAGGAAATAATCATTATTAGGTGTTACTCTAGTATGTTCTCCTTGTGGAACTCACCACCATAAACATGGAAGCTCCTATCCATTTTTCCCTTTAGACTGAAATCTACTTGAGGGTAAGAACTAAGATGTATTCACTTTAGTATCCAAGACACCACAGTGGTGAGTTTGTCCATGGTTGGAGACACTCAACAAATGTTTTGAAAGAAAGAGTATATAAAACTTGGGAACTCTAGTTGATTTTTGTATTTTTTATATGAACTTTGTATAGACACATTTTGGGAAACAATAAATATGAAAATTATATAACTCTCAAAATATGTTAAATTAATAAAAATTGGGAAATAAAATTCACGATTATCATACTTTTGAAGGATCCATATGAAAATGAGTAAAGATGGATGAAGAAAGTTGGGATATTTTACCAAGTGAAAATAAATTTAAATTGATTTATTCAATGAGCATTTTTGAAGGAACACCTTTTGAATCTTGCTAATATATTTGAAAGCATAGGGAGCTTCTGAGATATTTAATTTTGTGTTTCTTCATTTTTATATTGTTATCATTTTATTGATATTTGTAACTTCAAATAATTATGAAGGCTTTTTTTTAACATAGAACGTGGCAGAACAGAGTGTCAAAAATATTTATAATGTCAAGCTGGTAACCCAAGAATTGTGTTGCAACATTTGGGTAATAAAGAGATATATAAGAAACGTTATGGAGAAATCAATGGTTAGAACTTCAGTGAAATGTCCTCAGGTTCCTGAGTTGCACTTGACCTGCTGCATTATCTGAATTTGTATTATAATAAAATATTCATCCATGTATAAGCCTTTATTTAAAACCACCCAATCTATTGTTCAGAACATCTGGGTAGCAAATGTATTAAGAAGATGTTTTTCAATTCCACTATCTGCCTCTGCAACTGTGAAGATCTATGAGTTCACGATTTTCATTTCGTTCACTTAGACATCAACAACTACTTCACAGTTGAGAAAGCAATGCACAGACCTGCAGACTACATTTCCTTCTCTTAATGATGAATGTTTAAAAAACAGAGTTGTCTGTGGTTTGTGCCTTGATGTTTACTTTCTACTATTTCTATACAGTCATCCTTACACAACTCTGTATTTACTAACCTTGATATGATCTTGTCCAAAAAGCTTTCATGGCTCCTTATTGATTACAGGATTAAATCATGACATTTTGTCACCGCTTTCACAACCCTCTACAGAGGGTTAATGAAGTCTCAATACACATGTCCAACTAACTTTCTACAAATTCCCCATACTCAGACTGCACCTCTAAATTGAAATTTACTGCTCTGAATCTTTTGCAATACCTTTTGTATATCTAGACTTCCCTTCTCCCCCTAACTCTACATGCTCCAACTCCAGATACCATTCAAGGTGCAGGAAAAATACTACCTTGTTCATGGAGTATATTTTATATTTTCCATGCAAAAGGATTTTCCCATTTCCAACATAGAATTAAAGCTAAATATTTCATAGCACTTAGCTCTTTTTACTTTGTCATTTTATGTCCTTTACTAGACAGTAAGCTCTTGGAATATAAACTCTATGTTTGTTTTCCATAGTATTCTTAGAACTAGAATTATTACGCTTTGGCATAAGGTACTTTCAGACTTCAAAAATTCTCACTAAAAGTACCATGAATGCTGACATTTTCATTGAGTGCCCTAGTCTACTTTTATACTGACAGAGTCGGGTTTAGAACTCCAGCAATCTGACTCCAGAGTCCTGCTTTAACCAAAATAATACATTTTAACTTAATAAGGCTTGTGAGAATCAGGGGTAGTTTTTCTCTTTTCTTATTCAAATGTCAACAACCAAGATTAATAAATACCCAAGGAACACTTGGATCTCATCATCATGGGACCAATAGATGACAAAGGAAGCTGGAATTAAGCAAAATCTGCTTACAAGAGTAAAGAACTTGGCACATTGGAGGAGGACAATCAAAGTAGATACTTTTCTCCATGAAAAGTTCTCTTTACCCTCCCACCAGGGATGGGGGCAGAGATGATACAGTTACTGAAAAATCTATTAGAGAATAGTTTCAATATATCCAAAATAAAGAAATTGGTAGTATCTTTTTTCTGTGTCATCTTCATGTTCATGTTGTAGCTGAACCTGGAATATATGCCATGGGTACAAGACAGGAGAACGGCTATCCCCATGGCAGTTAGTTAGTCAAATCTAGATGGCAGAATAAGAGTTTGGAAATGCTGCAGCAACCACTGCTTAAGAGGAATTCAGTGCTAGGTAATTAAGTGATATTTATGATGAAAAGAACCAACATCATTATGTTTAATGAGACCTGGGTGACATGACTGGCCTGGAGTACCAGAGAAATAATCAGTCAAGCTATAGAGCAGAAACTTGAAGCAAATTTCAATTTTGCAACTGGATCAAAATAGGAGGGAAGAGGGAAATATGGTGTCTTGAAAACCATACAAACTTCAAAGCTTCTGGCCAGTGTAGCAGCCTAGTTATCTCCTTTCCAGGGTTAGACATAGCATGGTTAGACTTCCCACTAAATTTTTTTTGGTGGTTCCAAGACTTCTGACATTCTTATAGGCTCTGCCAATAAACAGTTCAAGAACTGAAAATTCTCGAGCCTACAGATGGGGCTCTTTTGTTCATATCTCCATAACTTCTGGCATTCGCTCCTTATAAAGTACCTTCAGGGTGCCACACATATATACAGGAGACAGACCATGATCAGTGCATGTTGTAAGCCTTGAGCAATATCTGTTATAGTGAAGTAGTTCTCTAATAAGAATTACTCATAGAAAAATACAGCAGCTCATATTTGCAGTGGTGGTGGACTGTCCTGGTGAGTGTGGAGGATTAAGAGAAGGTTTTATGGTGGAAATGATCTAGCTGTGAGGATAATGGAGGCAGGGAGAATGTGATAAGGGCCAACAGGAACAAATACCTCTTCTAAATGAAAGCACATTTAAAACAACACAGAGTGGCGAGACAAGCAAGATGACTGTTCCAGTAAAAGAACATTGTCAAATCCACACCCACTGCCATCTCTGATTAGCATGTTTATTTATTGTGCAGCACAGGAAGGTCAGGCTGTGCCACAGATATTTATAGACTCTTAAGCAGCTGTAAAAGCATGACATTGAATGACAGTTGGGTAACCTTTCTCCTAATAATAGGGATCAGAACTGTGGAAGATCCAGGCACTCGTAGAATTCAATTTCTGATTAGTTCTAATTCTAGAAAGGTATAATAATCATTATTTGTATTTGCACAATACTTAAAAAGCACTTTCATAATCATTATTGTGTTTGAGCCTCACAATAATTTTCTGAGATAAATGGGAACAACATTATTAAAATCTTCATTTCTTATTTTCCAGAAGAAACTAAAGAAGCTAGAGAATTTAAGTTAATAGCTGGAGGAGACTAAGCTAGGAAGTATATACAAATGAGGAATCCAGGTTTCTGATTTCAAATCCAGTGTTCTGTCCTCAAGAGAGAACAATTGTCAGTTACTGAAGGGGTTGCTCATAATTTAAAATAAAAGTTTGATATCCTCTTTTTGAGACTCCCTATCTGTCATTTTTTTTCTATAAAGAAGATAGAGGGAGAAGGAGAAATAATGTTAAGTAGAGAAAGTCATCCAAAGTATGACCCTCCCACACCAAACTTCTGTCTTATTCTTTCTTTGGAAGTGTGCAGAAATGGCATTATAATTGTTTATGGTACAAGATTCTGATTGGGAAAGGGGGATGATGAGCACATATTATTGAGATAATCTGAAAGTGTTGGAACTTTACCCACACCTCCTTCCTAAACATCTGGGATCTATACTTTACCTCCCCATACCAAATAGTTTGCCTTTCCAAGCTGGATGATTGTACATGACAGAGCCTGGGCCTTTTCCCAAACCACCCCCAGTGTTGACTTAGAGGGCACATCTCTTTTATTTTTTGGACTCCCACTGGCTGAGTTGGCTTGTAGGATTCAGTTCCAGTGAAAGGGATATGACTACAAAGCCTCAGGACAGAACTTTGGACCATTTTACTAGGATACAAATTATCAGTGAACTAAACAGCCTGTCAGAATGAGAACTGAAGCAAATAAAATCACATTGTATCATATCAGAAACCTAACAACACTTAACCATAATTAAGCACTAACCAAAAATGGCAGATTGTAGCCCCAGAAGCAGCAGATACTTCTAATTAGTTCTAGATGATTAATCACACGCATAGCTTTGACTATACAAGCTAGAAGGAATTGTAGTTACTTGCCAATAGTAATGAAGCCTATTTTGACAAAGTAGAGTCAGACTTCAAAAGCACAAATCAAAGCTGTTTCAAGAAAATATTGAAATGATACTAAAAGTTGTTGAACAAGGTAGTCATTCATGTTAGTCAAATGAATATTAATATATGAAATATGATAACAAGATTTTTGTCTATAGCATCATTTTGAAAAAGAGATTAAAACATACCTCTTATTTTCTAATGTCTGAATTTATAAATCTAGAACCACAGTTAAAGAAATTTGTACCTTATGTCAGTAGAAACTCAAATGAGAGTAACTTGGTTTGCATTTTACATTTTTGAGTGAACTATAGTAATAAAAAATCAGAGGAAAAAATTCAGGATGAGAAAATAATGACACTGACGTTTAACAACAATGCATTATGGAGCAAGGGACATTAATAGCCAGACATTCTGTTCAGCAAACCATTATTTATGACAAGGTCACCTTTGCTATAAGTAGATATTGAGCAATAATTGAGTTATAGGCTGGTGAGGATTTCAGAAATCACAAAATCCATCTCCTTCACTTCAAAGCTTTTGCAACTGAATCCCAGGAATGGAGAACGGAAGAGAAGAAAATAATGATTATTAAACCCTTATGTTAAAAAATACATATTTTTATATTTTTACAAACCCTACACATTCATTTCTTATATGAATATTAAAAGTCAGGTGTCCCTGGTTTCAGGACATGCTTGAGGAAACTGAGAAGAATAGCTTGTCACCATGCTGCCTTTCTGGAAAGGAACCATTGCTAGCTGATTTGGCAAACCAACACTGCTCTGGGACAGGGTACCTATTTTTAGAGTTTATCCTTGATTCAGGAATTAATTCCTAACAATTCTACTAGATACAATTTCTAGAATATAAAAAAATATATTTGGGAAGCATTCAGAAAATGAAAATATTTGGCAAGCATTAAGTTTAAAGGTAAGGGCAGTCCTCATTACTTTAGAATATGAATCTGCATATCTACTTTGGAAAATAAGTCTAATAGAATATGTTGATTAATAATGATGACTACCATCTATTAAAGATTGACTATACGCCTAGCTTTATACTAGATCTCTTATTTTTGTTAATAAGCTTTATACTAGATCACTTATTTTTGTTAATACTGATAATGTAATTGTTCTACCTTACCAATAAAAAGTTAACACAGTACAGAATGGCCAAGCAACTTCTACAAGTTTACATAAGCAAGGAGTAGCAAAACTAGATTTTTAAGACTAGCTTTGTGGGCCCCCAAATCCCTTCTTTTAGTTACTATCAGCTTTTCTGATATTTCCTAATTCTCTCCTGAGTTCCCAGAGCATATTGTTTGAAGTTCATTTCAACTTTGTTCTCTTTGCAAACCTTGTATTTCTCACATCTATGGTTCTTTTATGTGCCAGGTTTGGATCTTCATTAAGGTACTTCTTCATATCCTTCAAGTCTACTAACTCAACATGTCCTAATAGCAGTGTCTGGTAAGGAGCTCAGCTCTGGGGAGAGGGAACCCAGCAGCCACTCCTTACCTCAGAATTTTTATTTAGTGAGTTTCAGTCTAAGCTGAGTAATCCCTTAGGCATTTAAGGAGTAGGCATTCCCAAAAGGCACCAATTATTATCTGTGTAACATTGGCCACATTATTTAATCACTCTGCTTCTCAGTTTTCTCATGTGTGAAAAGAACATAACACCACATAGTTCAAATAGTTGTGTGAAAACTGTAAGCAATAATTACATGCTAATTCCCTTGCATATGGTAACTGATCTTTGAATGTTGATCATTATGGTTCTCTTTGGATCCAGCTTGTGCTAGTAACATTTGGATGGACATTCCCTGGATTCCCTCTGCTCTTCCTTGACCTCTTTAGCATGGCCCAACATACTACCTTAACTCATGCATCTCCTCTTTGGAGATACACATCCTCATTACTCTTTTTCACTTTCCTTGTTTTTTTTTTCACATTTTTTTTGTTCTCCCTGTTAAATATGTATGGACTTCCATAATCACCTCTATAACATGATATAGTAAGTTTTTCTTTCTTTTTCACTACCACTGTTTTATACTGCTCACCAATTATGATCCTTAGTAAATAGCTAGGACTGTTTCCATAATAATCATGATGATAGAATGTTTACTTCCATCATTAAATACGTTTCTAAAACAGATATGTCACAAAATTCCCCAAAGTAGAAAATATGATAACTTCTTATTGCCCTCCTTACACTAAAAAGGGATATCCTGGTTTAATTTCATTGTATTTTACTGGATTCTCTGATTCTTAATCTAATGCTCTAGTACATGATGAATCACAGGGTCAATGGCCTAGATTAAAAACTTAGTTTCCTCACTTGCTAGCTACATCAAGTTGGACAAGTTATTAACCTCACTGAGCTTCATTTTAAATATCAGTAAATGGGGCAAGAACATTATCAGAGTATTATGGAATTCATTGAGACAGTAGTACATGATAAAGATACAGTGTAATAAAACATTTCAGAGAAAGAATTTTGAAAGTAGAAAGAAAAATGTACTCTTTACGTACAAGGGATGCTTAATGGGGACATGGGCATTTTTTTCCATCACAAATTTTAGAGGTCAGATAGCAATGGATACATATATTCAAAGTGCTAAAAGAAAAGAAAAAAGAAAGGGAAAAAAGTCAAATAAAAATTCTATATCCAGCAAAACAGTTCACCAAAAGCTGTGGAGCCAAAATAGTTGCCCTTCATCAGATGAATGGATAAAGGAAATGTGGTATATGTGCACAATGGAGTAGTACTCAGTCATAAATTAGAATGATTTTATGCCATTTGATTGTAAATGAGTGGACCTGGAGACTATCATGCTAAGTAAAATTAGCCACTCTCCAAAAGTCAAAGTTGAATGTTTTCTCTGATATGAGGAAGGTAATCCAAAATAAGTGTTGGGGGAGAATAGATGTAAGAGCAGTGAACAAAGGGGGATGAAGGAAAGTGGGGAAGGATGGAATAAGGAAAAATAGTGGAATGGATCTGACATAAAATTTCTATGTAGACATATGAATATAGCCTAGTGAAGCTCACCATTGTTTACATCCATAACAAACAATTATAAAATAATCATGGGTAAATGGCAGAAAGATTGGGAGAGTAGAGGGAAAGGACCAGTGGGTAGAAGGAAAGGAGGGGAAGGAGAGGTACTGGGAACTTAATTAGCACAAGATAAACTCTATGCTTTTATAATTATGTCAAAATGGGCTCTACTATCATATATCAACTGAAAAGAACCAATTAAAAAAATTAGAGGGAGAGAGAAAAAAAGTGAAGGAGAAACTAAGACATTCCCAAATAAACAAGAGAAATCAAGGCATTCTCAGATAAACAAAACCTGAAGGAATTTATTACTATTGGAGCTACCCTACAAAAAGTGCTTTAATGCATCCTATTAGGGTTAAAAAATTGAACATGAGATGGTAAACTGAAGCCATAAGAAATAAATGTCTCAGTAGAAGTAAATACATGGGAATTTATAAAAGCTACTATTATTGTAACAACAATTTGTAATTTTACTTTTTGTGATCTACATAATTTAATAATATGGTCTAACCAATTAAAACACAATTATTAGTCTACATGTTTGGACACACAATTGATGAAAATGTAAATTTTGTGATATTAACAATTGAAAAGCGTGGGGATGGAGCTAATAATGGAGCAGATATTTTGTATGTTATTGAAGTTAAGAAGTTATAGGGTCAAATTAGAATATTATAATGTTAGGATGTTAAATATAAACCCCATGGTGATCACAAATAAAATAGTTACAGAGGATCTGTAAAATAAAATAAATAATTTAAAATTTTTCTAACAAAAAGAAATCAACTAAATGCAAAAAGAGACAGTAATTCAGGAAATGAGGGACAAAAAACCAATAAGGCATATAAAAACAACAAAATGAAAAAGTAAGTTCCTCCTTGATAGTAATTACTTAAAGTATAAGTGAATTAGTCTCTACAATAAAAGGGTAGCAAGAAACACATGTTCCCACTACTGATTATCTACAAGAGACTCACTCAAGGTCCCAAAATAGAAATAGATTCAAAGTGAAAACTTATTCCACATGAATAGTAACCAAAGCAGCGCATAGTGGCTATGGTAATTTCAGAAAGAAATCACTTTAAATAAAAAGGCAAAGGAGTTAGACATTGTTACCCTACATGTATGAAGACACGAATGGTGTGAAAATACTTGTGTACAATCAGTGACTTGAAAAATTGTGCTCTATATGTGTAATATGAAGTGGATTACATTTTGCCATCATATATAACAAAATAGAATAAATAAACAATTTAATAATAAAAAAGTGAAGGGACATTATAGATTAATAAAATGTTCAATATAGCAAGAATATATGACAGCTACAAATATCTACACACCTAGTGGAAAAACCATCAAAACATAAAGCAAGAACTGGCAGAATTGAAGAGAGAAATAGAAAAATTTTATCCTAATAGTTGCAGAGTTCAGTACTTCACTCTCAGTAATGGAGGGAACTAAGGAAGATGAATAAGGAAACAAAAGACAGTAAACCAACCAGATCTGACAGACATAGGGAACACCAGCAAACAATACAGAATACACATTCTCCTCAAGAACACATGGGAATTCCTAGGAATAGAGCATATATTATAGCATAAATTCTCAAATATGTGTGTGTGTGTGTGTGTGTGTGTGTGTGTTGGTCCAAGTGATGGTTGAACCCAGGGGCACCTAATCATATAGCCACATCCCCAACAGTTTTTGTTTGTTTGTTTGTTTGTTTTAATTTTGAGACAGGGTTTCGCTAAGTTGTTTAGGTGGGCCTCAAACGTGATCCTCCTGCCTCATCCTCCTGGGCAGGAGGCTGGGGGCCTCAATATTCCTTAAAAGATACATATAATACAAAGGATTTTCTCTGAACACAACAGGATAAAGGTAGAGGTTTATAACAATTCAAATGGAAAATTCACAAATAGTATAAACTAATTCACAATAGTATAAACTCTGAGACAATAGATCAAAGAAGAAGTCACAAGGGGAATTAGAGAATACTCAAATTAAAATGAAAACATAATATAGCAAAACTAGAAAGTAGTACTAATGGGGAAATTTATAGCTATAAACACATTCACAAACAAGAAAAATTTCAAGTCAAAAAACTAACTTTACAACTTATGGTAATAGGAAAAGAACAAACTAATTCCAAAGCTAGAAGAAGGAAGGAAATAATAAAGATTGAAGAAGACATAAATTAATTAGAGACCAGGAAAACAATAAAGGAAATCAGTAAAACAAATGTTGGTTGTTTGAAAACACCAAAAAAAAAAAAATTGAAAAATATTCAGATAAATAGACTAAGGGGACAAGGAGAGGAGCCCTCAATTACTAAAACCAAATATAAAATAAAATAAAATGACTTTATGAAAATAATGATTTTAGGAAAGTGATATGTATAACCATATGCCAACTGGTTATACATTCTGGATGAAAAGGGGACTATTCCTAGAAACAAAATTCCTCCTAGTAATAATAAATCATGAAGCAATAGAGAACCTGGATAGGCTTATGAATAGTTAAGAGATTGAATGAGTTTGTAATCAAAATTCTCTCAGTGAAAAAATGAAAAAAAGAAAGCCCTAGATAGTTTTTTTTTTTTTTTTTTTTTGGCAAATTCTACCAAAGATGTAAAGAATAACTGACACCAATCTTTCTCAAACTTGAACAACAACAACAAAACATTAAAGAGGAAGGAATACTTCCTATTTCCATTATTCTGATGATCAATATACATAAAGACACTACAAGAACATAAAGCCATATGCCAATATCCTCATGAACACAACTGCAAAAGTCTTCAATAAAATAGCAGCAAACAAAATTTGATAACACTTAAAAGTATTTCATGCCAAGACCAAGAGGGATTTATCTCTGGAATGAAAGGATGCTTCAGCATATGAAAAACAAACAAGGTAAGGTATGATATTAGCAGAACAAAAGGGCTGGGCTATGCTCAGTGGTAGAGTGCTTGCCTAGCAGGTATGAGCTGAGTTCAATCCCCCTTGCTATAAAACAAAACAAAAAAGAGAGTAAATGGAGAAAAACACATAATCACCTCAACTGACAGAGAAAATGTATTTTATAAAACTCAACAACCGTTCACAATAAAAACACTCAACAAACCAGGAGTAAAAGGAAACTACCTCAACACAACAAAAGCCATATATTAAAAGATCCACTGTGAACATCATACTCAGGGATGAGAGGATGAAGGCTTTCTTGTAAGACAAGGATCAAGGCAAGGATGCCCATTTTCACCACTTCTATTCAACACAGTATTGGAAGCTCTAGCCAGTGCAATTAGTCAAACAAAGAAAGGAAAGATATCCAAATTGGAACACAAGATGTAAAATTATCTCTGCTCAAACATATGATCTAATATATAGAAAACCTTACGTATTCCACAAAAATCTTGTTAGAACTAATAAATTCAGCAAAGTACCAGAATACAAGGTCATCTCAGAAATCACTTATGTTTCTATGTAAAAACTGAATAGTCTGAAAAGCAAATAGCAGAACAACTCCATTTAAAATAGCATAAAAATATAAAATATGTGGCCTTAATTTAACCAAGGAAATGGAAGACTCATTTACTAAAAACTATAAATATTTGTTTTAGTCAGTTTTTCAATGCTATGACTAAAGAACCTGACCAGAACAATCGTAGAGAAGTTTATTTGAGGGCTCACGGTTTCAGAGGTCTCTGTCCATAGAAGTCCAGCAGGATGACTCGGGCTTCAGGTGAGGCTGCACATCAAGGCAGAAGAGTGTGGCAGAGGGAAACAGCTCACATGATGATCAGAAAGCAGAAAGAGAGAGACTTTATGCTCTCATTGAACCACTTCCTTCAGCTACACCCCACATGCCTCTAGTTACTGGTCAGTTAATCCCATCAGGGATCAATTTATTGATTAGGTAAAGGCTAGAACCCAATCATTTCTCCTCAAAACCTTCTTGCAAGAGCTTTTGGGGGACACATAAGATCCAAACTATAACAACATTGCTGAAAGAAATTAAATAAGACAAAATAAATGGATATACATCTCATGGAATGGAAGAGTTAATATACTTGAGATGTCAATACGATGATCTACAGACTCAGTGCAGTCCCTACCAAAATTACAATGACTCTTTTTGCTGACAGCCCAAAATTCATATGGTATTACAACAGCCAGAACACACTGAATAAAAGGAACAGAGTGGGAGGGCTTAGATTTCCTGATTTAAAAACTTATTATAGGGCTAGAGTTATAGGTCAGTGGTAGAGTGCTTGCCTAGCATGGGTGAAGCACTGGGTTCTATCCCCATCACCACATAAAAAGAAAATAAACAAAATAAAAGTATTGTGTACATCCAAAACTAAAATAAATAAATAAAACCTTATTACAAAGCTAAAATTAAACCAAACAGTGTGGTACTCACATATATGCAAACACAGGCAAATGAAATTGAACAAAGAGCCCAAAATAAACCCTTTGGATACAGTTAAATGATTTTTGACAAGGGTGCCAAGACAATTGAATGGGGAAAATAAAAGTCTTTTCAACAAATGCAGTAGGCAAAATGGAATATCCACATGCAGAAGAATAAAGTTGGAGCCTTACCTAATATCATTTACCAAAACTAACTCAAAATGAACTGAAGTCCTAGGTATCATGTTCATACTACAAATTTCCTGGATGGGAACAGGACAAAAGCTTTATGACATTGAATTTGGCAGTGTTTTCTTAAATATGACATAAAAGTCACATCAACAAAAGAAAAAATGTGCAAATTTTACTTCATAAAACTTTCTTAAAAATCAAAGATGCTACTATAGGGTTAAAATGCAGCACATGGAATAGGAGAATATATTTTATAATGGTACATCTGGTAAGAGATCAAGATCCAGAATATATAGAGACCTCAACAACAGTAAAAACCACTAGAATCAATAACAGCTCACAATTTGAATATGTATTTGTCTGAAGAAGATATATCAAAGGCCAATATGGACATGAGAAAACAATCAATACCATTAATTGCAGCAGTCTGGCTGGGCATAAAATAACGGAGCTGCCACACAGCCTTGTAGGTTCAAAACAGGAACTCCTTTATTCTCCGCACTCTCGCAAACACCACACACGCGGCCTTCTCCAGGACGCACCACCCAGAAATCCCTCCTCTGGAAATCCCTCCTCCGGCACTTCCCCCACCAATGGGAAGTCTCAGGGAATCCCTGAGAGAACTCCAAAGTAGCAGGCAGGAGGTGGACGGCAGGGGTCTAATATACAATTGAATACACAGCTTAACATAACCATTATCATCTCAATGGCTTGCTGGTGTCGCCTCTCAACCACTCCTTTCTGGCAAAAATGCCATGCATCATTCCGACTGGGCTATGGCTCTCAGCAATTAATCTTTAGTGAAATCCAAATCAAATGTACAAGAACCACTTTATAGCCAGTAGGGCAGTTATTACTGAAAAGACAGACAAACAATCCAGAAAACAACACGTGTTGGTGAGGAGGTAGAGAAATTGGGATTGTAAAGTGATATTGCTATTATGGAAAAGATATATAAGTTCCTAAAAATTAAAAAAAAAAACACAACATAATTCCCACATGATGCAGCAATTCTTCTTCTAGGTGTATACAGAAAGAATTGAAAGCAGGACCTCAAAGGCATATTTGTACAAATATGTACATAACAGTATTTGTTATCCACAATAGCTGAAAGGTAGAAGAAACCCAAAACCCATCAATGAGTGAATAGATTAGCAAGATGTGGTATATTCACATTTTGAATATTATTTAGTATTAAACAGGAAAACAATCCATTTTTATGGTCCCAAGTAGATTATGTAAGTGAAATAAGTCAGTCATGAAAAGAAAAAATACTATGATTTCAAGTATATGAAGTATCCAGAGTAGTCAAAATTCTAGAGACAGAGAAGAATGGTGGTAGTCAGGAACAAGGCAGAGGATAAAATGAGAAATTAGCATTGAATGGCTCCAGAGATTAATTTTGTAAGATGAAAAGAGACATGGAGATGGATTGTGGTGACGTTTGTACAAGATGATGGTAATAATGCCAGTGAAATATACTTTTACAAATGGTTAGGATGGTAAAATTCTTTTTACATATATTTACCATAATAAAACATGGAAGACATTTTCATAAATTTAAAAAATACCCACACCCCAACTCTAATCACACTGGTTGTTGTTAAAAAAATTGATAAATGGAGAGAAAGAGACACAATAATAGAAGAAAGAAGTTGTAGTAACCTAAGAATGAGCTATGGGATAAGGAAGGAAGATAACCTCTAGCTGAAAAAGGCATGGAAGTAGAATTTCCCCTGATGGTCCCAGAAGGAGCCCAGCCAACTCATTGATTTTGTACTTTGGACCTGTAGAAGTGGAATAGAATAAATTTGTTTAATTTTATGCTTCTCTTATCTCCCAATATATGAAATAATTTAACTGAAGGAGGTGCAGACCCAAGTAACTGGAAATGAATACAATCTGGAAGATTAGGCAAAAGAAAATGCACATAAGTATTCTGATCTAGTCAAAAATGTGTTTGCCCATGGGGATATGGGTTAACAATGCTCATACTAATATGTAAATATTCCTTAATCAAACCACCAAGCAAATTAGTAGGAGATGGTGGGAACCAGGTTTCTCGCTTTAAGAGTGGGAATTTACAAAACAGCCAGAAGGAGGCTAGAATGACTTGTAAGGTAATGAATTAATGCAGGAGACATTAGTAAGAACTCACATTCAACTAAATTCGGATACAGATGGTGATATATAGAGAAACTTATGGGTATCTGTGTATAAATGGGTTAGCTTTGTCAGTTAAAAGTGTCTAAAAGAATATATATATATATATATATATATATATATATATATATATATATATATATATACCCAAGTAGTAATGAACATACCTAGCAGCCACATAAGATCCTCATATCTACTATCTTTCTCCAATCAAAGGAAACAGCTGCTTGGAAACATGGCTGACTCTAGATGCAGGAAATATGCAAAATAAGCCTGGACCACATTACAGTGATGTTATTTAAAGAAGACCTCAGGAAACAATAACGACGAAGTACAAGAATAGGATATGTCAAAAGAGCACAAAAACCAACTGAAAGAACTCCCCACAAACAAAGATGAACAATCTAAGCAACAAAATGAAGTGTATTTGGATTATAATTCACAGTATAAAATAAAAATATCCATAGCTCCATTCTGACATGAATAAATAATTGAATAAATTAATAAATTGAGGAGAATAGAAAAATCAATTATGTCAAACAATTCCATGTAAATTATGTGGCTATTGTGCCCTAAAAGTAGATCAAAATTCTCCACTTTTAAAGTATGAGCTATGCAGAATGACTTCCTTCCAAAGACAAAAGTATGAAAGAAGGGAGAAGAGAATACTTTTGCAGTGAGAAAACTGACAAATACTATTTTAGCCAGGTTATCAAGATCAACACTGCCAGTTAATCATCTTTATGGTATACATTACTGATATGATGTGATTCAAATGGCACTTTACTTCGGTGATCTACCTCTCCAAACCCGCAACATCAATTTACTCATGAGGGAAATATCAGGAAAGTCTCATTTGGGGAGCATTCTATAAATTATCTGACTTGTATTTATGAAAACTTTCAGGACAATGAAAAAAAAGTAAATGAAAGTTTCACTAAATGAAATATGTGATGTGATATCCTGAAATGTATCCCCAAACAGAAAAGAAACATTATGTAAAAACTGAGAACATCTAAATAAACTATTGATTGTACTTAATAGTTATACACAATATTGTTTTATTATTTTTAAACCAATGTGCTATACTCATGTAAGATGTTAAAATATGATAAACTATATGTTCAGAGCAAATGTATAATATGGAAACTGTTTTATAAACTCAATTGTTCACTAAATGTAAAACCATTCTAAAAGCTAAAGTCTATTTATATAAAATAAATTGAGAAAATGTTGCTTCTAATTTGATGTAAGAAAGAGTTTTGGTTTTAATTTTAGGGGAAGCAGATACTGTATTGGCTGCATTATGTTTGTCTTATTGTTTTGTGATTGATGCTGTATGTCACGAAAGCTGAACAAAATTTTATTACGTGAAAGGTGTAATGGTAATATGCTTTCAGCAAAGAATGTATTCTTGACAGAAACTGATATGGGTTATAATTGGGGGCATCTAATGATTTAAATCTTTTATGGCACACATATTAGTAGAATTTGTTAGAATGTTAATTTAAATGTAATCATGTGATAATGTATTCAGTTCTGAAAAGAATAACAAAGGGACATTCTTCACTTATCCTCAGAATGTGTTTCCAAACAGATATGACCATATTGTCACTCAGCAGTAGCCAAACAATTTAAATGCCTTTTTCTATTTTTTAATTCAGTTTCAAATTAGAAATCCACCCCTCACTGCATGGTAAACATATTTGCTGATGAAAAATGACATTCAGTAAAACCAGAAAAATGAATGGCTTAATATGCAGTTAATACATTGAAAGTTAGACATGGAAAAATTTTTAGGGATCATACAGTCCTAGGTCATCCAATATGGCAGCCAAAAGTCATTTGAAACATGGCTAGTATGAATTAAAACATGTTGTAAGTTTAAAATATACTCCTGACTTTGTAGACCTACCAAAAAAGACAAAGCAAAATAGCTCAATTTTTTGTTGTTGGTTTTACATTGAAGTGGTAATATTTTAAATTTGCTAGAAAAAATTAATAGTGGATATTTCATCTGTTGGTTTTCAGTTTTATAATGTTATACTTAAACTCGTACATGTAGTTCACAATCTTTCTCTCACCTTACATTTCTATTAGATAATATTGCTCTAGTCCAATTTGTTTTCTATATAAAGAAACATGTTATGTCCCCAAACACTGAAAGGTCCCGTTTTTAGTTGACTTTTAAAATAGAATATTTCTCTATCAAACTGGAGAGAGGGGTTATTTCTATTTATGTATCACTAAGGTTTAAACATATTTTACATAATACTCTCATTTGTCTCTACTGAAGCAAGGCCTTGGCCTGCTGCTCTTCTGGGTTTAGGAAAATAAACTACCATTTATTTAGCGCTTGCTCTATCTATACCAATATTTCACCGTGTATATAACTTGTATAATAATCTCAAAGAACTCTTATAGATGAAGTATCTTATAGTGAAACAGCAATTTGCTAAGGTCAGCTGACTAGTCAGAAAGTAATAGATATGGAATTCACAAGCCTGTGCTCTATCCACTATTCCCAATTACTTCCAGAGTGTATCAAGAATGGTTTATCTAAGATGCTGAAGCTGTAAATAGGAATCCTATTATTATTAATAATCCTAGGATTATTCAGCCTTTCACATTTATTGGGGTTTAGCTGCACATTGAAATCCCTTCAATTCTTCATGTGGTGGAACATGGCCATAGTAGTGCCTGCTCTAAAGAAAACATGTGTCTATCACATTTTGTTCTCTGACGCCTGAAAGGCACCAGGCTTTGTTGAGTATAGGATAACACTGCAACAGGGGCTAATGCAAAAGAACATAATTTTTACTCTGGATAAGTGTTCAGTTTCCCTGCTATTTAGCAAACCCTTAATTATCTAAAGATTTCAGTAATAAGATTTTATTCTGTGCTCTTTCAGCAGGAAGAGGAAATGACATCAAAGTTTTCTAATTTCAGAATTAAAGAAATTAATATCTTCACCCATCCACCCTCACACCCACCCACTCACAGGGCTCTAGAAAAGATTCTTCCCCCTTGAAATTTATCTTCTTCTATTTTTCAGTTAATTTTTTTCTTATTTGGGTTCCTTGTCACTGAAAAGCAAATACCACAAATAATTTATTTCAAACAAATGTTTTTTAACTTGCACAGCAACATCGTTGCTAAGGTGCATAAATTCCAAATCCATGGTGTCTTCGGCATCCTCCCCCTGTTCTTTCTCACGGCAACCGCCCTCTTCATGGACACCATCCACTCTTCCTGTACCACTGCTACATTTCCCTTTTGCACTCCATGTTCCAGTCACTGGTGTTCTTTCATCTCCTTGGAAATGTGGTGTTGTGCTCTGTGCCTGGAAATGCCTTCCTTTTTCTTAGCCAAGTCTCATTCTGTTTTTTTTTTTTGGGGGGGGGGGGTGCGGGCAGCGGGGAGGACTCAACCCAGAGTTGTTTTATTCCCAGACTCCATTCCCAGTACTTTTTATTTTTTCTTTTGAGACAGGGTCTCCCTAAGTTGCTGAGGGTCTTGCTAATTTAGTCAGATCTTATGCTTCTCCAGAACCCTTATGGGATTTCTACAGATGAGAAGGTTTTCTTTCAGTAACTGCTTATGGCACCTGTTTTCCTGTAGCACTTACAATGACAACAATTAATTGTTTTCTTAACACCCGTTTTCCCTGCTGAGATGCTCTTAAATATGCTAGGCTGTTTTCCACTTCACGATGTTGCTTTTGCTAATCAAGGCTTTCCTCTTGCATTTCCAATGGGTCATTGAAAATTTACAAAATGCAAATAAAAGCAACAAGTCTTTGTTAATTTTTAACTCCAATTGCCAGTGGTGTAGAGCATAGTTGGTTTAGAATCTTTTTTTTTAATCCTCTCTATATAAGGTTGATCAATACGCTTTACAGTTTTATGGTATTGGGAAAGTACCTTAAATTCTCAATGAATCCGTTTTCTTATCTGAAATATAGGGATGATAATCTCTCTGAATTTCTTTGATTATTATGATATGAATTAATTTAGGTAATATATTTTATTTCAGGTAATTATATTGAAGGTTATATATGTGAATATATGACATTTGTTTTAATATATATTTCAGGTATGAGGTATATACATAATACACATGAATGCTGACAAATAATAATTTGCATTTTAGAAATATCTACATATATTGTAAACAGAGAAAGTGTTCAATACAAATTTTCTGAAACAAACTCCCATTGCCAAAGGGAGCAGTTCTCAAGAGTGAGACAAATTTGCATCCTCCTTTGATGTGCTCACACATTTCATTTTGGTAGTCATTAAACATTTTTTCTTCAACTAGGAAATATTGCAACTTATTGAAAATAACTGCAGGTTAGTCCAAATCTTTCTGAATAGCTGTATATATAGCATTCTGGGTAGGTACACAAATGATTAGAACAGTAAAAAGACAAAAAAGCTCCTGTTATATATTTTCTTTTGATGCATATTTTGCACAGAGATTTATTTTAAAGGGCACATGGGCATGGAAGGACCAGAAAGTTCAACATCTATAAGATGCATGTCTCTGATTATCAGCATAGGTCGTGTCTAACTTCAAAGTACCAGAATATGCTCTGAGCATCAGCAACACAGAATTGAAAATACTCCATAAACAAAGATGAATTCCACAAGACACATGCAAGAATCTATATTATATAGATTATATGTATTATATATTATACACACCTTGCATAATGTTCATAGATATATCCAAAACCCAAACTACTCTTGTCAGATTTATAAGCCTATATAATATCTAAATGTACAGTTAAGTGAAGGAAAGGCATTGTGTCCTTTGTTTAGAATTTCCAAGCAAGCTGGAATTTCCTGGCTGTAATTTCAGCCATCATGGCTGTATTTGACTCTCATAGGTTCCCTACTTCCTTCTAACCAGGTTCATTTGTCAGGAAAGTAGTGAGCATGTTTTGTTGCTCTGGGACTTTCAGAGGGGCTGGTAGGTTCCTGCTAAGCATGAGCAAAGAGAAGAACCTTTAAGGTTCTGGCCACCCAACTCCTCAGGCATGGTGTTCTGAGATCACAGGAAAACTAGCATCCTGAATTTAATCCTTTCTTAGCTAAGTGATATCTGTTGAAATTGACAAGCCAACAAATCCGAAAACCCATGCTGAGCAGAAGAATTAGGGACATTTGAGGCTGCTAATATCTCTGCAGCACAGTAGGAAACTGAGAATCATGTTATCATGGTATTGTATTTAAGCACAAGATTTTCAAACCTTCCTCATACACTAGACTTCTTTGATAAAATTTCGCTTTTATGTATTGAAAAACATTGTGATACAAAAAATTATAATTTTTATTAATTTAATTTTTGTTTTACTGATGTTTTATGTCAGAGTTGTTTTTTGAAATCTGTATTACTGGGTCCTATTTAAATTTTTTAAATTGAATATCTAATAACGGATTGACTACCAAAGTGACAATTCTTCCTGTAGTAGCAGTAATAATAATAACAATGATAACAGTGATGGCTTACTTTTACTACTTATATGTTTGTTTGTTTTTTTTTAGATGTTTCCATATAACTTTATGTATACAGTGAATATTTAAGATTGTCCCTATTGTAAATGGTGTGCTTTTATTCCATGATTTGAAAATTGGAAAGCTTTCAGATTTTGCTTTAGGTTATAGAGGACAAATTATCTTCATTAGCTTAATGGTCAAATAATTAAAATGCCAACTCCTATGTCCAGTAGAGACCAGCTGTTTCCAGCAGTATTCAGAGGAAATATCAATAGAAACAATAGCCGAACTCCTTCTTGGTTTATTTACTGTCTATGATAAACAGAACTTTTTCATCTATAAAAGTTTTTTTGTTTTTATCTTCTAACATATTTATTAGTTTTTAAAAAATTACTATTGTTTCCACTTGCCAGATGATAGCTGAGGTTTGGAGATTAAATCATTTTCCCAGGATCACTTACTAGCCTGGCAAAGATAAGGCTGAAACTACAATTGGCCTGACTCCAAAGTCTGGGCTGTAAATTACAACACTAACTGGTGATATCCAAATTATTTTTAAATATTATGTTTGTTTTCACACTTTGAAAATGAATTGAAAACATGTTTATATAAGTAAGAGATGTGGATATCATGTTAGATTTAGTGATTTAACATCCTTTCTTTCAGTAATTTACGGACATCTGCAAATTAAACACAACATAATGGATTTATGTTCAAGTGATTAGTTCATTAGGGTCAGCCTTGAATTTTCAGAATCCTGTCAACAATCCAGCATTAAATTTTTGTTGTTTACATCATTGTTCACGTATATTATGACTGTGCTGCCATGAAGTGGTATTTTGTCACCTTAGAAGTTGTTTACTTTTTACATAACAATTCACAATTAAAACTTTGCAGATTCTAGAACACAACTTCATTAGGGAAAAAGCAATTCTGATGGGTAGGTAAGTTTGAGCAGAGACTGGGATAAATGCAAAGGGAAGGAGAAAGTGAGGCAGTGACAATAGCTTGAGCAGCATGTATGTCTTGTGGTTAGGTTCAGTAGACAATAACATTCCAGAAGCCTGATTTCTAATTCTACTCTTTTCTTCTCTTTCCCTTTTAGCATCTTGTATGCTAGAACATCTATGTGATTGAGGCTGCAGATGGCATATGACCAAATCTAAGAAGTACTTCTAATTCTTCCCCCTTATAATATATCCTTATATTAGTTCTTTTTCTTCTTTAAATCACTAAAACAGATAAAAATATCCACCTTTCAAAGTCTTAAGAGGATGTTATATATTAGTCCTTGCAAAGCAACTTACACTCAGACACATAGGAAATACTAGTGATTATTTTTACATTCCATCTTTTGATCCCATAAATCTGGTAGCAGTGAGTTTTAGACACAGAAGAAAAATAATTCCCCATTATCAGAGGAGTGCTGGTGACAGCCTCACGGCAGCTTACAGGAATCAATTATGCAAATTTCTTCCTAACTTCTCATAATGGTACAAATCAAGATCCTCCTTGTCCTTATTTTCTCCCTGAGATTTGATTGCTATAATTCAACAGTATACCACCATCGACATAATATACTTTCCATAGTCTTCCTTTTAATAAATTTGTAGCATCAGGCAGAGTAGAAAGCAACTACAGAATGCAAACAAGCACATCTCTTCTTAGTATAGCAGCAACTTCTTGCTCTGCTCAGGTGTCAAAAATAATGTGATGTCACCTAATCATATACTGATCCATTAGGTGGGATGCAGAATTTTTTAGTGTAAAATTGTCAGTTCAGAACTGTCAGTAGGAGGTACACTTTTTATATTCTCTACTTTC
Organism: Marmota monax; assembly: GCF_021218885.2. NCBI lineage: Eukaryota > Metazoa > Chordata > Mammalia > Rodentia > Sciuridae > Marmota > Marmota monax. Next base: position 1,824,476 of record NW_026695236.1, on the reverse strand, counting down.
ATGCTCCCTGTAGGACTAACCAAGTTATCAGCCACATATTTTAGATGCCACATGTTTTACTAAATGCTTTAAATACAAATAATTTAATCATGGATATGGTTCTGTGTGGTATACATTATCTGCCAAATAATATAGAGGAAGAAAATGAGGCTTAGAGAGACTAAGTGAATAACCTAACCCAGTATCACAGAGCTGTTAAAACTTGTTTGGCTGGAACATAGTCAGACTGCTCAGCCTATGCACTTGAGCACTGTGTTCTCTCACCTCCCATTCTGTTGAAGAAAAACTGCTGCTGTGGGCAGAAGTTACACATTTTATGAGTGAAGTAACTGAAGCATTTTAAAAAATGATTCCATAAATGCAGAATTTCATTTCTCCATACAGAATTATCCAAAATAAAAGGCAAGTGCATAAAACCGATTAGCAGATAAAGGGCTGTCCATCTTTGGGAATGTTAATCTCTGGTCACATGTAGCAAACATTTAAGTGTTATCTCCATCACATAATCTCTTCTGGCAAATTTATCTTGAAATATGTGTACAGTTCTCTCTATGACCTATAATTCAGAGAAGAAGACCTGATTTAAGGCAATATTTTTAAATCATTCTCAATATCTTGCAATATAAAATTCTACATTCAGTTGAGAACACAGTTAAAACTAACACTAAAAAAGCAGGACATTTAGATTACTAGAATTAAACAGAGCTCTTAAAAGATTCCAAATATATTCTGCAGAGGATTGTCAGTGGAGGTGGAGTATACAGGATTATCTTTCTATTTCAACTGAAATGATTCCATGGTAAACATTTGGTTACTTAGTAACATTAAAATTATAATTAAGTTCCCTTATAATTAACAACCTTCAAATAAACAGTTTTGTGAACAAATTACATACTTCACCAGAATTTTATTCCTTCTATCTTGGTAATTATTTCACTCAACTTCTAAATGTAGAGAGCATGATCTTACTTCTCTAAATGATTTCCTGCATTCTAAGGAAGAAAGCTAGCTAACACTGAAACTTGATTTGGAGGTAAACAGAGCAAAAGGAAATCCACTTAAGTTTTTAGAAATGAATTGAGAAGGAGGGAATGAAGAGTTTTTTTGTTGTGTTCCTTGTGACCCTAAACATCTTCAGTTAAAGTAAAATAATAAAGCAAAAGTCATGAATAGTCACATCTAGAAATGTTTGTGTAGCTGTATTGTTAAGAACATTGTGGCAAGTGATATATTATTCTTAGATATACAGCATTATGTAGTCAAAGCATTAGGTTGCTTAGCCCAATTAGTCATTTTTACTCTCAGTTGCTTCACACAATTACTCTTGGTATTTGCAAATAATAAGATTTTAGGAAAGTTTGCTATGATGAATGGAGTGAAATCTCAAAATTTTATTGCAAATTCTATATTTAAGAAATTCATAAGGAAAAAAATGATATCCACCTTTTGTCATTTTTGACATGCTAACAACAATGAAAGTGGTCAGGAGCCATTTAGTTTTGGTAGGATGAAGAGAATCTATGGGAAAGAAAACAAGGTGGTATTATGCTTGTGTTAGCAGCATTCTCATGCTTTGCTCTAGTGCCAAAGATAATGCCATGCCTTCCAATAATATGTTAAGACATTAGCTCAGATGATCATTTAATTTAAGAAGCTGCTGGTTGAGAACCACAAGCAGGAATCACACATTTTCTGTTGTCTGCATTTATGCCCATTTATACAATAGATATTAAATGTTGTTTATACATTTTGTCAGGTTCATGAATATTACATGGTGCCTGGCAGTAGGAAGGCTGTGATCTAAGAAACAGATGGTAAACATATAGCATAATGAAACGGGAGTATGCATAAGACAATGTGGCAGCATGGCAGGAGTGACACTAGAGATAGATAGGTTCTTTTGATAAGAAAACAAGAATCCTCCTGGCTCAATTTCTCAAAGAACTCTTTGCTAACATTGTCCCCCACGCCCATACCACCTACAGTGACTTTAAGGTGGTACCTTTGAGCACACACAATACTCAGTTCATCACACTGTCATGATTGGATATAAGTAGTTAACACCCACAAATTCTCTAATGACTTCCAATCTTGTAAAAGTTAAAAGCAGAGTGCTTATAGTTCTACATTGTTCAGCACACTCTCTTTGGCTTTTGGATTTCATCTCCTTCAATTCCCCTTCTCACTTACAGTATATTAACCACACTAGACTTTGCCCCTCCTGAGGGATATTGCCCCACATTCTACTCGCCTTTGTTCTTGCTATGCTTTCATCCTGCAAAGGTCTTCCCACCAATGCCAGCATTTTTTGCTCCCTCCTTTTCTTAAGTTCTCTCAAATATCACCTTCTTCTTAGGTCACTCTTGACCAACTTCTTTGAAAAAAGCACCCCTACATCTTCTAAAGTCCCTTTCCAGCTTTCTTTTTCTTACATCACATAGTTTTTTTTTTTATGTGTAGTTTCCTTCCCTCCCCTGCTGGAACATAAGCTCCATAAAAGGAGGGATTTTTGATTATTTTGCGCAATGTTGTATTATATGGACCAAGAAGAATATTTTCCATAAAGGAAGTAATCTACAAATGTTTATAGGGTAAATTAAAATTGGAAAAATTTACAGATTGTAACTAACACAAAGAAACAGATCTTTACTTAAAAATTGGTGTGTGTATATGCACATGTGTGTTTGTGTGTGGGGGAATGGGGGTGTGCGTGTGTGTGTGTGTGCGCATGTCTTTTAAATCAGGACACTCAGGAAAGATTTCTCACAGAAGATATTTTAGTACAGACATGATGTCTAAGAAGCACAAATTTGTAAAGATGTTGAGCAGGGTTATTAGTCCTCAAATCAGGGAGTAAGTAACTCAAGTATTACACTTTTCCTGCCTTTCCAGGGCAGGAAAGAACTGGATATAATATATGGATTTAGGAGTCATGATAAGACAGTTGGTCATTTTTGAAGAGTTTTCAGATAGTCCCAAATGGTTTCAGTGAGGGAAATGGCATGATCTCTTATTGATTTTGAAGTATCTTTTGGATCCTGTTTGGTAAAAGAACGGGACTGTGGCCAGAGTGGAGTGGAATATAGTTAAAAGGTACCACTGGTACTCTGGATCTGATCCAGAACCTTGGGCTAGAAAAAACAAAACAAAACAAAACAAAAAAAACAGAAATTATGGAGGGAAGTGAATATACTTAAGATCTGCTTTTAGGATAGATCAAAAAGCATTTCAACAAACTGAATCTGGAAGTTGAAGAAAAGAAAGTGATAAATACTCTTCATTTGCCAACTTTGGCAATCATTTACTGAAGCAGGAGATGAAAGGAAATTACTTGGTTAAGGGGAAAAGGTTCTCTCTAGACATTTCAAGTTTGAGAAGCCTGTGATTTCCATGTGAAGTCAAGAGGCATGTGGCCACATCAGGTGGATCTCACCAACGCTCACCAACCTGCACTCACCAACACACTATGAATTTTTCAAGGGAGGATATTTTACTTTACTCATCTCCATGTCAATAGTTGGCAAACTAGGTGCTTTTTAAAAGTTTTTACAGAAGACTGCTCTTTTGTGTCCTGCTAATGTACTATCTAGGCCTGCTAAGTCCTGTCTGTGGGTTGGGGAAAAAAATTACTCCTTAGATCAAAATAGGGCATTATGTATAAATGGTTTGCTCTGGAATACCTTTTAAAATTTATTTTTCTTTGCTTTGTAAAATAACCCTTTTTGTATGACACAATAAACCTGATAGTATGTTTTTAGAAGAAACAAAGCAGATCAAACATAATGGCAGCATTGTTTTTATAAGGAAATATGCATTTTAGAATGGGTGATCTCAAGAGGGATGGAGAAAGAATGACAATGGAGTGGGGATAAACCAGGGGCACAAGGAGGTGGCAAAGCACATGGAAAACACTGTTTGGTCAGTTGCTAGGGAAACTGCAGAGGGAGATATAAAATTATATGGAGGAAGCTATATTGCAAAATACATCAAGTGAAAGATATAAGCAGCTAGATATAACTTTTCTCTGACAAAAAATGTGAGAAAACCTAAGGGAAGGATGACAGCCTTTGCAATTGGTATTTTGAAAGAGATTTGGTGCTTTCTTTACTAAAAATGATCATTATTTTTGTGGGCATCTATCTTCTTCCTGGCTTCTAAGGGACTGAACTGGTAAGAAGTGTGAGTGAATGTGGAAGAAAAGTCAAGATTTACTTGGATCAATAACACAATTAAAGCTTACTTGGCTAAGAATTAAGAAAGTCAGATTCCCAACAAGGTCCAGATATGAAATTAGGAAAGTTACCTTCCCTTCTTGGTTTTTAGTTCCAAAATCTGGAGAATAAGGGACATGAAAAAAAATAACTGTTAAAGTTCCTTCTGACTATATCAATCTATTCTATGAGTGATAGATGAATGGAAACCCTAGAAGTGGAGAAGAATAGTACCCTTAATAAGAAGGAAATTGTGGATAGTGAGAAATACTGTCAAGGTCAGGAGGCCAAGTTCAATCTAAGTAGCATAGGAAAACATATATCTATATATATGTTTATATATGTGTATGTATCTCTCTCTCTCTCTCTCTCTCTCTATATATATATATATATATATATATATATTTAAATATAAATATATATATATATATTTAAATATAAATATATATATATATATATATATGTATATATATATATATATATATATATATTTAAATATAAATATTTATGGAGTGAAATATAGTTAAAAGGTGCCACTGGTAGTCTGGATCTGATATATATATATTTGAGAGAAAATAATGTATTATTTAGGTTAAGATTATCTATGAATTAAGATCCATGCCAGTACATAATGTTTGAATTTCTAGTCATAAATTTAAACACTTTTTTGGTTCAATTTCATCATGTTTTCATTTAAATTCCTTTTTAAGACACAAAGGACATTGTAAGCATTCTAAAATCTTGTTATGAATCTTACTGTTTGAAATGAGAAAAAAATTCTCACTCTGTTGTGATAACATATGAAAAATGCAAGAGAAAATTTCTAACTCTTCAAATCACAAAGCAGGGACAATCCATAGCGTACAGAATAGCTATTGAACTATAAAGTTAACCAGTTCCTATGACTCTTCCACTCCTTACCCCTATAGTATAATAATTCTATGCTGCAGCAAAATCAAAGTATTTGCTACTTCTCAAATATACAATGTTCTTTTGTACTTTCATGTCCTTATATATACTATCCTCTTGACCTACAATGTATTTCCTTTCATTGCATTTCCCCCGAAACTTTACATATCCTTTTAAAATTTAGCTAGTGCCACATATTGAATAAAGTCTTTCTTTAATCTATTTAAATCAGTAACTAATATTTAAAATTGATTTTCAACAAAAATTTATTGACCATTTACTACGTGCCAGGTATCTTCCACATATTTTTCCAGATTGTCTGGGCTGTTTTGTACTATATCCATTTTTTCCACTAATTGACTTAAAATATACAATTCATGTTTCTTATAAACATAAAATACCACATCACACTGAATTTATCAATATTTCTGGACATTTGTCTTATCAAACTCAGAATTATTTGAGTAAATAGGATTTATTCATATTTATTGAATAAGTACATCTGTGGGCTGGGGTTGTGGCTCAGTGTTAGAGCACTTGCCTAGCATGTGTGAGGCACTGGGTTCAATTCTCAGCACCACATGTAAATAAATAAATAAAATAAAGTTTCATAAACAACTAATAAAAATATTTTTTTAAAAGACCACCTGTCAGCAATGTGGATAATGAATTGCAAGGGTAGGGGTGAGAATGTAGAAGGAACATAAGAAACAATGACAATGGCAAGGGCTGACAAGTATCCAAAAGAAGCAGCTGTGTTAATGCACAGGAACAAACAAAAGCAAAATAAAGTAATCCTCTAGCATCAACAGGATTTCATCATCAGCTGGATGGTTGGGTTTTTAGGGAAAGATCTTATAATGGCTTTCATTCTGCAAGACTGAAACCAGGTCAGGAGGACAGAAGGGCGTTTCGATGTTAAGATAACCTCACTTAATTCTGGATGAGTCTGAGGTACCTATTAAAAACTCATATAAGTATCTGAATCTGTGGGTGAAGAAATTAAAACCAAAAGAATTTGGGGTTTAAGGCACATATTTGGGGAACTGTAATAAAATAGTTGAGGAGAATAACTTTGTCTTATTGACTCTTTGTTCTCAGTTCTATACATGAAGCCTGGGCCCTCAACAAAAGCTGATATCATGAGCCTCCAAGCTTCTTTCATTAGAGAACTAATAATGTAGCAAGGGCTCAATGGATAGAAATTCCATGGATGACTTGGATAGATACAGTGTTTTTTTGTTTTTTGTTTTTGGTATATGTCTGAGAATTATAAAATATTAAGACATAATAAATAACTAACATTACATTATACACTGAAGTATATAGGGTACAGAACTAGTAAATAAAGGAGATTTAAATAATTTTAATGTTTTATAAGCTTACCATTTTGTGGAATAATCAGAATTGAAAGGAAACCTATGCTAATTCCTGTTTGCCTTCTACCAGAAGTTTGTATTCCTTTGTTTAATCAGTGTTTTTCTTGTGATCTGTGAATTTATTTGTCTTTCTCTGGATATTTATATCAACTGTTTCCTATTGAATTATTTGTAGCCTCCTATTATAGCTTAGTTGAAAGAAGAACACAATGGAGATAGTAGTATTGATCAGTGTATGATTTAGCCCCCTAAGAAGGCTGGACAGTAGTGTATCTTTGTTTTTTGTTTGTTTATGATTTTAAAAAATCTCTTATTGATTTTATTTTTTAAATACACAACAGCAGTGGAATACTTTACAATTCTTATTACACATATAGAGCACAATTTTTCATATCTCTTTATATAAAGTATGTTCACACCAATTTATGCCTTTATACATGTGCTTTGTGTTTTTTGCATTATGATTCTTAATACACATTTAAACCACAATTTTTCATATCTCTGTTTGTATATAAAGTATGTTGACATCCAATTCAAGTCTTCATACATATACTTTGTATAATGTTGTCCATCACATTCCACCATCCTTGCTAATCCCCTGCCCCCTCCTTTTCCCTCCCATCCCTCTTCCCTATCTAGAATTCATCTAATCCTCCCAGGTTCTCCCTCCCTACCCCACTATGAGTCAACCTCCTTATATCAGAGAAAACATTTGGCATTTTTTTTTTTTTTGAGGGATTGGCTAACTTCACTTAGCATTATCTTCTCCAATGCCATCCATTTATCTGCAAATGCCATTATTTTATTCTTTTTGAATGCTGAATAAAATTCCATTGTGTATATATGCCATATTTTTTTATCCATTCATCCACTGAAAGTTGGCTCCACAGTTTGGCTATTGTGAATTGTGCAGCTATAAACATTGATGTGGCTGTGTCCCTGTAGTACAGTGTTTTTCAGCCCTTTGGGTATAATCTGAGGAGAGGAATAGGTGGGTCAAATGGTGGTTCCATTCCCAGATTTCCAAGGAATCTCCATACTGCTTTCCAAATTGACTGCACCAATTTGCAGTCCCACCAGCAATGTATGAATGTACCTTTTTCCCCACATCTTTGCCAACACTTATTGTTGTTTGTCCTCATAATAGCTGCCATTCTGACTGGAATGAGATGATATCTTAGAGTAGTTTTGATTTGCATTTCTCTGATTGCTAGAGATGATGAGCATTTTTTCATATATTTGTTGATTGATTGTATATCATCTTCTGAGAAGTGTCTGTTCAGGTCCTTGTCCCATTTGTTGATTGGGTTATTTGTTTTTTCAGTGTTTAACAAAACTTAACTCAAAATGGATCAAGGACCTAGGAATTAAACCAGAGACTCTGCATCTAACAGAAGAAAAAGTAGGCCCTAATCTTCATCATGTGAGATTAGGCCCCAACTTCCTTAATAAGACTCCTATAGCACAAGAATTAAAACCAAGAATCAATAAATGGGATGGAATGAAACTAAAAAGTTTCTTCTCAGAGAAAGAAACAATCTGTGAGGTGAACAGAGAGCTTACATCCTGGGAGCAAATTTTTACCCTTCACACATCAGATAGAGCACTAATCTCTATAGAGTAGTTGGTTAGAAACAAAAGCAAGTTGGTTGATACATTGGGCTAAATGAAGATCCACAGGAATAAGAATATTTTAAATAAATTGGATTTTTAAAATATTCTTGTGGAGGCTTTAGAAGGTTGAACCTCACCAAAACCAACATCACTGTTTCCTTAGCAGGATTCTGACAAGTTCTTAGGTATTTTTACTCTAGCAATAATACATTCCATTCATAGTTACATCTACATGTATGAATCTTAACTGGGCAAACTCAATCATGGGAAACCTGAGGTATTTATTTTGTTACTCTTATTTGGCCTAGTTATGGTTCCAAATTAGCACAATTGATGCCAAATCTTCAAATGGAGAGGTACTAAACACACATGCTAATGTTGTGGCCAAAGAAACTACTCTTTATAGGTTGCCCTTAATGAACTGTGTTCATAAAACAAACATAAACAGCAGGATTTCCATGATTTCTGGCACCGAGCCAATGAAAGTAACATTGCCAATAGAGAAGAATTTCTAGAAATACGACTGATAAGACTCCAATTTACTCTCAATATAAGGAAGGGAATTTAAGGAAGGGGATTCTATCAATATTTAATCTGATTCAGTACATATTGTATGTCCATACCAATAGTGGTATTTCCCAAACAGGTAAGAAAATTACAAGACATAATTTTGCTTATAAAATTGTCACTGGAATTGTCTTTCTTTTAAAAGAAACAATAGTCTTATTGGAAATCAACCATATTCATTTTATTGTCATACACTTAAAAATATGTGTATATATTTGTAAATAGTCAAAAGTACCAGGGGCAGTGGTGCAGGCCTGTAATCCCAGTGACTCTGAAAGCTGAGGCAAGAGAACCACAAGCTCAAGACTAGCCTCAGCAAATTAGTGAGAACCTGTCTCAAAATAAAAAGTAAAAACAGGACTGAAGGACTGAGGATATACCTTAGCATTAAATTTCCCCTATGTTCAATCCTCAATAGAAAGAAAAGAAATAAAGAAAGAAAAGGGTAGAGAGAAAGGCAGGGAGGAAGGAAGGAGGAATGAAGAGCTTTAAAAATTATAAAGTTATCAGTCATGTAAAACAGCCTCAAACATTTGTGTCATAATCTTCCGTTTTCTTTTTTAACAATTTTTATTAGTATATTTATTTATACATGATTGTAAGGTTCATTTTGACATAGTTTTACTAATATGAAAATCAAAGTTAGGATGTGTTTCTGAGTAAGGCCTAGGATCTCTGTTATGCCATTGTTTTCTAATTTTTCAGAATTAGGGCAAGGAGGGGTGACAATTTGCTCACACTGGAGTAAGGATAAACTCAGTAAGTATGTAAGAAGGAAGAAACTGAAGGTAGCAGAGACAGATTGGAAAACAATATGACTGGCAAACATTCATTTTTATGTAATTCCTTCTCGACTACTCTCCCTTAGGGCACCAGTATCTGTCACCTGTGTTAATGTAACAACTTCTTGAATGGCCAACCTGCCTCCAGTCTTATCTCATATTCAAGCAATTTTTTGCTATGAAGATAACATTTCTAATAACATAAGTTATTTTATGTTCCTATATAAAAAAAAACACTTTTTGTGGGCACATTTTTTCTCTTATCAAGTTAAATTATTTACCATAGGTTAAAATTCCCTGACAGATTTGGAAAAGAGTAGTGAGCCTGAAATTGAGTTGGGATCAGATAACAGACTTTTGAATGAACATTTTAAGAGGAACATTCTTTCAGATCTTTAGAGGATCCCCAGTAGAGAAGCATGGGAATGTGTTGAAAGGGATCAAGATCCCCATCTCTAAAATTTCACAAGAGAGACTATGACATATTAAAACAGAAAGGGTCATTATTTCACAAGAGAAAAAGTAGAGTCCCAGAGAGAAGCAAGTGACCTGGCCAAGTCACACAGCTGGTTATAGATTCTGATCCAATTTCAGGATCAAAGCCCAGTGTCCTCCACACTACATAACAGTGGCTCCCCAAGTACAGCAGTGTGTGACTACCTCTGGAACACACAGGGACGAGGGAAGTTGACCATGAGAACAGACAGGCTATTAGAACATATTATAAAATAGGGAAAGACAAGACAAGTAAGGGGATGCTTCTCACTGAAGACAACTATGAAGTCCTTAAGAATAGCTAATTATTGTTAACCAAACAATAAAAACTACAGTATTGAATAGTGAGTTTGTGCAAGGTTCCATGACAGGTGTGCAATCTGGATATTATTATATTTTTACAACAACTCTGTTAATTAGAAATTATGATTTCCCTCCACTTTACAGATGAGAAAGGAAAGGATTTTAAGGAGTTTATGCAAGTTATCTACAGTTATTTCTCTAGTAAATGGATGAACCAGGTCTTGGAATTTAGCCATGTTCTTTATCATTTTGCTCTCTTGAAAATGTGGTTACTATATTGGGTCCATTAGCCCGAGGAAACAAAAAATTTAGTAGTTACACATGTCCCTACTGCATAGAAGAGCCTAGGGAGACATTTCAGAAGCATTCTTGGTGAAAACAAAAACAATTAGCTAATCTTCTGGATTGTTACTTATTTAATGAAATGTATTAGTAATTTGAAATGGACTACAATGAATTACTCAGAGAAAATGGGTTCAACTAATTGGTCCAGAAAATCATCTCAAGGATATAATTAAATTGCCTAGCATACTATTTACTGCAAGCATAAACACTACTAGTGATCTTCTGGACTGCTTGCATTAAGAGCATAATTAAAAATAAGTGGTGGGGAAGACAAGTTCCACAAACACAGTGTGGTTCAAGGAATCAGTCATGTGGTTTGCTAATGAAAGTGAAGTAAGGTCAGCATTTGAATTGTTTCCAGCATTTGTGTTTCTGTTATTTTTTTGTTGTTGTTTGTTTTTAATCCATTTAAAATAACCAATAACTGTATATTTTAGGAAAATTACAATCTCTTCTAAGAGCAACTTCTGGGTCCTAATTGCTTAGCACAAAAGAAACTTAAATAAATATAATTTAAGCAAATTAATTCAGATTTTGTAATACTAGCATTTCCCCCCATATTTTGTTGAAGAAGCAATTAAACACACATTACACTCACTATCTTAGTGAAGTTAAGTTACATCATACATGTGACAGAGGATTGGACCACAACACCATGTCTAGCTTCAATTATGCTACTTCTGTAGAAATTTATGATAATAGAAAAAGTGATGAACAAATACTAAGGAATAGAATTGTTTTTGAAGTGCAAGGATATTTCCATCACTGATAACTACTACTCATGAAAAATCACAAAGGAGGGATCAATCACTCCACAATGGGATTATTTTTGCCTTATTCATAGTCTAAACATAAAAACAATTTGAACTTGATCAATGGGTAGTACTGTTCTTGAGATTGTTAAGGTTTTCATGTGTTTGTCATTTGCCACAAGTTACTTGCTGTGAGGGCCAAAGAGTCATTGTGCTTCCCACATAAAATGCAAAATAAATAGATGCCTGTATTTCTTTTCCTGATGACAAAAGTGGGAGAAAGAGATAGGACCTGGATAGTTTTCTTGGTATCCAATAGGAACCAAGAGATGATTGCTATTGAACTAATGTTGTCCAATTACTTTCAAGGATCACGCAGACATGAACATTATCCTTGCAAATTTTAGGTGTTCAATATGAGAACATGAACGCTTTAAATTCAGGGTTTTTTTTTGTCAAAAAGAAATCCTGAGAAAAGGTCAAATAAAATAGTCATATTTTAAATGACATTAGCTTAAAGCATCTTGTTATATTTTTCCAAAGTTTGCTTGAGACCATAACAAAGACTCTGTGAGTGGTTGAACCTATAGTAGAGGTAGTCTATCAATACTAATTTCACAGTGAGATAATGGCCTCCATCTTTTGTTTTTAAAAGTAGGTTCTATTACTGGATTTTTATTGGATTTTCTTACCTGTCACAATATAAAAGCCTACAATTGAGATAGGTTTTTGTAAATCTATATGTCTATCTTGATTTTAAAAATATAATTCAGCATATGAACTTACAGCACTTTCATGAATCCCTGTTACCACAAACAATCATTTAGGCTCTTTTCTCTCTCTCTCTCTCTCTCTCTCTCTCTCTCTCTCTCTCTCTCTCTCTCTCTCTCTTTCTCTCTCAACTTACCTCACCTTTAATTTAATTGCAGAGCCAAGAATAAGAATTGGAAAAAATAGCTCTTAATACATAATGGCATAACTGTGAACTTAGTCAGCATAATGATATTACTGTGAACTTAGTCAATTGTGTTATTGAATAGGACAGCATTATGTTATAATTTTTCTCCTTTCTTCTTCATTTGTCTGAAAAATTCTTTGAGCATTCATATTCTATTTTATTAATCTTTCATCCACTCAATTCAATAACTTTTATTGAACATTTATTATGTGCAAGGCATTGTACTCATAGTAATGAATTAACACTAAATTCAGTGTATTATACAAAAATTGCTTCGTGGAATGAATGAGTGGGAACTTACAACAATCCAAGGAAATTTTATAAGGCAATTCTTTATAAAGAAAGCTCTAAAATGGAAATTTAATTATTGTGTGGTGGTGTTCCAGTCAGGGAAGAGAACAAATCTTCACCTCACATCACTAAATTTATAATTCTCTGCTTAATGTTACTTTAATTCTCTAAATATTAGGTCTTTCCTATCATTTTAACCACATTGGCATGGAAAATAAGAGAAGATAAACATGGAAGATTTCAAGAAGCAGGTTTTGCTTTTAAAATCTTTTAAAATATTATTATTGTCTTAACTGTTTTATATAAAGAGATGTTTGGGAGAAATTTGGGTTCGAAAATAATGACTTTTGGTCAGAGTCATGAATACTTCTGTGTTTTTTAATTATCTTATGAAAGCATAAAAAAGTGTGCACTCGGGGAAACTATTTTTCATGACAAGCCAGAGGAGACTCAGAAAGGTCATCCATACATTGGCATCTGAACTGATAGCTCTGCGTGTGCATTAAATAAGAAAGTACAATGTTAAACAAAGCTTCTGTTTTCCCTAAAATTAATCTCTTGTTTATTTGGAAAGATATAAAAAACAGGACTCATCCGTTTTGGAAGGAAAATTGATAATATGCCTAAAGAGTTCTGAAAAGTGCATGACCTTTCACTGACAAAGTTTACTTTTATAAATTGCTTTTTAAAGTTATTAAGAAAGTGTTCACATCTTTTCATATAAAAATTTCATTGCATTGTTGCCCAACACATAAAAATTAGATTCAACCAGAACTTTTATTATTTATTTTCTAAATAACTTATGTGAAGAATAAAAAATCACAATAAAATATTAAAAGCTAACTGTTTAATATGAAATATATTAATAATAATTAAGTTAGGGAAATAAAATATTGTCTAGTGTTATTTTGTTTTTTATAAAAGTCTATATTAATGTGTATTTCAAGAGTCATACATATATATGAGATACTATGATCTACAATTGTATATGTATAGAAATTTTTGAAGAATATGCATAATAATGTTAATCCTACTTTATTTTGAGTGTAGTGAAGTTACAGATAATATGAAAATAAATAATGTAAGGAAGTACAATTGCATACAGCAAAGCTAATACAAACCTAAAACTCCAAGCTCATCACTTATAATGAAAAGCAGATATGATTCAGTCCTGGTTTGTATGTGTCTGTATGGTTTTTGCAGAGCAATATTAGCTGTGTTAATATTGTGTATGTACAATCACAGCAGTTCTAAGATAATAAAGGCTGAAATATATCTCCATTTTCTTATCCAGGACTTATAGAAACAAGAATGGCAGCTCAAACTAAATGCTGTATAACTCAGCAAAGCACATATCAATAATCCCAATTGAATGACTGTGGGCTTTGCAACTTCCTTAATAAGGCTCCTATAACACAAGAATTAATATTAATAAATGGGGTGGATTCAAACTTCTTCTCAGCAAATGAAAAAATCAGTGAGGTGAATAGAGAATCTACATTCCTACATTTTGGGAGCAAATTTTTACCACTTGCACATCAGATAGAGCACTGATCTCTAGGATATATATATATATATATATATATATATATATATATATATATATAGAGAGAGAGAGAGAGAGAGAGAGAGAGAGAAGAGAAGAGAAGAGAAGAAAGAGAGGGAAAGAGAGATAACTCAAAAAGATAAACAACAAAAGAACAAATAGCCCAATCAATAAATGGGCCAAGGAACTGAACAGACATCTCTCAGAAGATGATATACAATCAATCAACAAATATATGAAAAAAAATGTTGAACATCTCTAGCAATTAGAGAAATGCAAATCAAAACTACGCTAAGATTTCATCTTATTCTAGTCAGAATGGCAGCTATTAAGAACACAAACAACAATAAGTGTTGGTGAGGATGTGGGGTAAAAGGTACACTTATACATTGCTGGTGGGACTGAAAATTGGTGCAACCAATCTGGAAAGCAGTATAGAGAGTCCTTGGAAAACTGGGAATGGAACCGCCATTTGATCCAGCTATCCCACTCCTTGGTCTATTCCCAAAGGACTTAAAAACAGCATACAACAGGGACACATCCACATCAATGTTTATAGCAGCACAATTCACAATAACTAAACTGTGGACCCAACCTAGATACTCTTCAGTAGATGAATGGATAAAGAAACTGTGGTATATATACACAAGGAAATATTATTCAGCATTAATAGAGAATAAAATCATGGGATTTTTAGGTAAATGGATGGAGTTGGAGAATATAATGCCAAGTGAAGAAACCAATCACAAAAAAACAAATGCTGATTTGTTTTCTCTGATGTAAGGATGATGATTCATAATGGGAATGGTGGGAGCATGGGATAAATAGATGAACTCTAGATAGGGCAAAGAGGAGGGAGGGGAAGGGAAGGAGCATGGGGGTAAAAAATGATGGTGGAATGAGATGTATGTTATTACCGTAAGTACATGTATGAAGACACAAATAGTGAATATACTTTATAAACAACTAGTGAAATGAAAAATTATGCTCTACATGTATCATATGAATTGTAATTCATTCTGCTGCCATATATAACCAATTAGAATTTAAGAAAGAAAGAAAGAAAGAAAGAAAGAAAGAAAGAAAGAAAGAAAGAAAGAAAGAAAGAAAGAAAGAAAGAAAGAAAGAATCTGGGCTTTGGTCTTAGTCTTGCTGGCAAACAACAGACTCTAGGCTGATGGACAATGGCTATTAGAACCAACTTCCTAGTAGGGATGGGGGAAATTGACATCATAAATTAGTTCCTAACTTGAAGAAAATTTAAGAAGCATTTTCTGAAATAGCACCACAGGGATTTTATGCACATCTGTGAGAAAGTCAAAAGGTAAACAAATAAAACCATAGAATTGGGAGGGAATTTAGCTATCATTTAGAGTTATGCTTTTACTTCAAAGATGAAGGAATCGATGGTCCACAGGGGAGCAAATTACTGAGGTCACTCTGAAAACTAGTTATGTAAAAGGATGTTTCCTGATTTCCACCCTAGTGCAGTTCTCAGCTAGGATTCCTAATCAAAGAACACTACTGTTTTTGTAGGCTATATATTTTTCTGTACAAAAGAAGATTATATCATATGAAATGTTTTTCTGATCATCACAGACAGAGTTATATAATGCTTTTGTGGCTATACAACAGTCTTTATAAAACCTCTGTTATATTACTTGTAAAACAATATCAAAATTTTTGCTTATTTATTTACTATAGAAAATTATATGTTCCCGAAGAACAAGAATCAGATTTTGGTTATTTTGAATCTCCAATGACAATTGCATTACCCAGGATACATCAGAAACTCAGCAAATATTTCAAAAATGAATGAACTAGTGCATTTATTTTCTATTGTAAATAGTGACCAAAGGCAACCCTTATGAACTAAACTGAGGACATCATGTACAGTGAAAAGAGCCAGATCTGGCAGGAAAATGAGCTGGAATTCATTCCTATGTCTCTATTGGTTTTTAGTTGCAAGGGAAGGACCTTTAAATGCCTGAGCAACAGATTCCTTATCCATAAATCAGAAGAATACCTGCTAGCCTACCTCCCATTGTGATCATGAGGATCCTGTGTGATACGTGTGAAAGTTAAAAAATTTAATTGTCAGCAAAATTGTTATATGGAAGAAAGGAACCTCTAAGCAGGGCTTTTAATCACAGTCTATTAAAACAGACCACAGCATTCAAATTGAATGTCCACTATAATAAAACAAAGTGCATAGAGCTATTTTTACTAGTATATATCATGTGCTTCAGGTATGTTCTGCTGAGAAACAGAGGCTTGATAGGTATATAGTAATGAGAGAATAAAATTTTAGGGGCATATCAGTAGATCTTTGACATTTAAGAATGATACATTCACAGATTTGGAGATTCCATAGACTTCTGAAGACTTTAAATTCTAAATTCTTCTCCTAGAATGTACAAATAATTACAAGTGGAGGATTACAAAGCTATGTTACTATGAAGTCATCAGGTAATTGGCCAAAGGATTTGTTTCTATTTACCTCTAGAAGTGAGATTCCTGTTTGTTCTCAATAATTCAGTAAATTATCACATGGGGCTGGCTGCTTGCTGGATTCCCTTTGGCATATGACATAATGTAACTGTTAAGTTCAAGAATGGCAACAGTCTGCTGTACCTGCACAGGACAATGTAGTTCTTTAAGACAAATAAATCTATTTGAAAATAATCATCCATCCAAGTCCTATTAGAACTACATTTTGGGGAAAAAAACCCTCTGATTTTCTTAAAAATTCTGTAAGCTTATCTCTAAAGCTTCATTGGCTCTTTTTTTTTTAAGTTTTTCTACTAACTTATAAGCTCTTTGTCTTTTTTAAAAAAAATGTTTTAATTAGTTGTACATGACAGTAGACTGCAGTTTGACACGTCATACATAAATGGAGTATAACTTCTTATTCTTCTGGTTATACATGATGTAGAATCTCACCAGTTCTGTAGTCATATAGGCACATAGGGTAAAAATGCTCGATTCATTCTACTATCCTACTATCCCCATACCCCCTCCTCTCTGCCTAATTCAAAGTATCCTTAACATCTCCCTCCCACCTGCAACACACACACACACACACACACACACACACACTCTGTCCTGGCATTATGAATAGCATCTGCATTGGTTCTTTTCTTAAGCAGTAAATGAATATTACAAGAAGATTAGGTGGGAAAATAGGCAAGAAACCCATATGAAGGAGAATTAGATTTCTCATATACAAATAGTAAGTGCAATAGAATAGAAGATGCAGTTTCTTTGAGTGAAAACATTCTTCCACTTAAGTGTGGAATTAAATAGTAGTCACAATATTTACTATATCTACATTCTCAAATTTTATGAGCACTATGAGGAGGAAAGCTTATTTAGGGTATCGCGCCATGAGCCAGAGAAATGAATATGGTGAGCAGAGGTTAAACATTTCTTGGTTACATTAGGTTGCAATAGGATGATGCAATGAGAAGCTTCAGGAAACCCCTTCTCTTGTCCACACAGGGTCAAGTGTGGGGAAAGGAGATGTGGAGGCATGCTTTAAGGCCAATCTTCCTGGTTTCAGGGAGACAGATTCTTCTTCCGGTTTTTTTTTTTTCCTGTGTTTCCTTGATTTCATGCTCACTTTTTACTTTTGCAATGACAGCAATAAAAACTCATGGATCAAAATTTAAGAGTAGAGATATAAAGAAAAAGAACCAGCTGGGCACAGTACACACGCCTATAACCCCAGCCCCAGCCGCTTGAGAGGCTGAGGCATAAAGATGGTGAGTTCATAGCCAGCCTTAGCAACATAGGCCCTAAGCAACTCAGCAAGTCCCTGTCTCTAAATAAAATATTTTAAAACAGAAATAGAACCCAAAATAATATTTTTTCTGCATATGATTTAGATGTTAAGGTTCTTGAGGGTCTAGCTTATCTCATAAAAATCAGGAAATATAAATAAAAGTTTGATGCTGAAAACTTAGTTGGAATAAATCCAGTGACTTTTGTCCTGACTCTTCCCTGTAAATGCATGACTTGGAGACCTAATGGAGATTGTCCTATGTTATGAATCTTAAATAGCTAGAGCCAGGATTCTGCTTCATGAGTGATGGTATCCCACACCTTCCATATGCTTTACATCATGAATGCTAGTATTTCTGTGTAAAATTATTAATCATAGAAACTGATTCTCAATAAACTCAGTGTTGGTTTCTAGAAAAATTAACAGGTTAGCTATCTGCATAGTTTACTACTGAAGAAGTGAGAAACTTCAAGACAAATAAAGTATTAATGAGCTATGAATCTGTGTTATTCTAGTCAAATACCCTTCTCAAAAATTCTAAATACAAGAGAGTAAAATTTGTGGTTCATCTTTCATCTTCTTTTTCCTGTTCTTTTTGATTAGTAGATAAAGTTCTCAATAATGTTTTTGTCCCTGAGAGAATCTATCCCATCAATATCATAAAAATATATTTCTCTTCTTTTTCCTAGTTGAAGATTATTTAATCTTTTGGGAATAATCTTTTTATTCACTTTCATCCTTCATTGATGCTGTCATTTTCATTTCTAATTGGGGCTTCTCTTCTGCAACTAACTTTGACTTTCTGCTCTGCCTCAGCTCTGCAGAGGTCAGGCCCTTGGGGGCAGCTGTCAAGTATCACCAGAAGCAATAAAAAGGAAGATCATTCAAATCCCAGCTCTGTCATTTACTAGCTATAGGGCCTTGAGCATGGTACTTAGTCTCTCTGGATCTCAATTTTTTCATCCATGCAATGCAATGAAAGAAGTTAACTATGGTTCTTAAACAGGAATGCACATCAAAGTCATCTGTGGAACTCCACTAAACATACCCAAGCCAAAATTTATTCACAGAAAATGTGATGTAGTAGGTCTGGGGGAGGAGAAAAGGCTATAAATATCTACATTTCTAAGATGATAAATATAGTTTATTCATTATTTGAAGTTTCAGAACTTTCAGAATTCTCAATCATCTATTCAACAAGAACTATTTAAACAGATATACTGCATTCTTTAGTACCCTAAATGTTCTAGAGGAAAGATATTTTGTATTTCAACATTAACCTAATCATTAATTTTAATTATACCATTAATCATCAAGTTTAATGATCAAGTTAATTATTAAAATTGAGCTCTAACTCCTTTGATTTCTGCCTACAGAAGTGATAGGTAAAATTGCTCTCCATTCCAGAGAGCTGATCTACACCGTGGACTGTAACCGGCTCCCAGGGATTGTGGTCACTTCAGATGGGGCTCAATTTATACAATTTACACCAAGTTATGGAGTTAGCCAAGCTCAGCAACTCTGGTGCCCTATATTTCCACCAATGCCTGCATCCTGCAATTTACTCATAAATGCAATATCTTAGGATGCTTTTGTCATGTCCTATGAAGCTTTCCCTATCCTCTCATGCCTGTGTTGATTTATGTGTTATGGTTCAAATGCATTTATGGATTCCCAGCTAATATCATTACCTCTTCATTTTTCATTTCTTTAACTCAATATCCAAATTATCAGACATTGCTTAAATTTTTTAAAGGACAAGAAAATAATTGTCTTTTCTTCCTTCTCTCTCTCTCTCTCTCTTTCTCTTTCTCTCGCTCTCTCCCCTATGGTTGAAGAGGGTGCTGAGGATTGAACCCAAAGGCCTTTACCACTGAACTATATTCCTAGCCATGTTTATTCTTTATTTTGTGTTATGTTTTCTCTAAGTTGCTGATGGTCTCACTAGGTTGCTGAGGCTCCTCTCAAACTTGTGATCCTTCTGTCCTCAGGCTGCTGGGTACTGGGATTACAGACATGCACCACAGCTCCTGGCATCATTGCCATCTTTTTTTTTTATTTATATATAACAGTGGAATACATTATAATTCTTATTACAAATATAGAGCACAATTTTTCATATTTCTGGTTGTATACATAGTATATTCACACCAATTTGTGTCTTCATACATGTACTTTGGATAATAATGATCATCACATTCAACTATCATTAATTAACCCATGCCCCCTCCCTTCCCCTCCCACCTCTGCGCCCTATCTAGAGTTCATCTAATGCTAAGTGAAGCTAGCCAATCCCCCCAAACCAAATGCTGAATGTTTTCTTTGATATAAGGAGGCTGATTCATAGTGGGATAGGGAGAGGGAACATTGGAGGAATAGACAAAAATCATTGTCTTTCTTTAAGACTTTGTTCCAATCACACTTCTTTGGTGAAGTCTCCTCTGATTTGATCAGAAAAGCCAAGGTTCCACCCTTCCTGGGTGTCTTATAGACTTTATATGTTGCACAAATCGTTGTTACAAGTTTCTCTGGACTATAAGTCTCTTGATAGTGAGGACATGGACTTTTCATCTCAGTGTCTGTAATGCCAGTCATCATCCCTGACATATATAGTGTTCAAAAAAATATTAGTTGAACAAGTGAATGAATGGAAAAATGTAAGATTTTTGTCTTAAAACTTCAAGCATTTTTAAAATTTTTAATTATTTAACTTTTAAAAAGATCCTAATTGGTACTTAATAATTACATATAATTATGAGGTACACTGCAACAGATCAGTACATGTATGTAATATGCAATGATCAGAGTAAATGGCATATTCATCACCTCAAACATTTATTATTTCTTTCAAGTTGGAACATTCAAAATCCTCTCTACTAGCTCTTTTCAAATATACAATTGTTGTCAACCATAGTTATCCATCCTCTTAGTCTATGGAAATTTAGAAGTTATTTCTTCTACCCAACTACATCCCTGTGCCATTTAACTACCCTCTCTCTGTCACTCCTTCCTCCACCCTTCACAGGCTCTGGAAACTATCATTCCACTTCTTCAAAGAGATTACATATTTTTAGCTTCCACATGTAACTATGAACATTATAAATATGTGGTACTTGTCTTTCTGTGCTAGGTTTATTTCACTTTTTATAATGTCCTCCAGGTTCACCTAAGTTGTCAAAAAAAAAAAAAAAAGATAGAGTTGTATTTCTAATGACTGAATAATTTTTCCTTCTTTCTATATAATATATTTTCTTTATTCATTCATCAGTCATCAATGGACAGGTTAATTGATTTCATATCTCAAATATTGTGAATTAGAGCTGCCATAAACATGAAAGTGTAAATAAATTTTTGACCTACTGGTTTCTTTTCAGGAACCTTTGAAAATGATTTTTAAGAACCCCCTTAAAACTAAGCATATTGTTGAATTTGTACTCTGGCCTTTCTAAAAAAATGTGTTGTCAAATGATTATACTGCTTAGCAAATGATGCTGCATTTGTGGATTTATTTATGAATTTATGTATTTACATGTATTTATGTATTTATTTAATCTGGCAGGTTATGGCTGCAATCCCATTCAAAATAGGCACTAGGAAAGGTAGAGATGAAACTGAAATGGAACTGCCTTCAGGAAATTTTCAGTCTAGTATAAATTCTAAACCACATAAATGAATACTTACAATAAAATGCTATAAATCAGATACAAAGAGAGTCTTATAAAAATTTGGAGAACGTGAGCAAAGAACGAGTTATAGGAATAGTACATTTTGAATTGGATTTGAAAAAATATAATACCTGAATATGCAGAGAATTTGAAATGTTATTCCAACACAGAGGATACATATGCAAGGCAATGGCATAAGGAAAACATGTATGAGGTGCACAAATATTTCACCTGGTTGAGACAAAATTTGGAAAAAGTGTGTAGGATACAGGAGATCATAGATATCTTCAAGTATGTGAGAAATCTGTCCTGTGCACCAGTGGGATTTTTCATGAGGGGAAATAAATATTCTCAGAAAGATAAAGTCCTCTCACATAAGACAAATCTAAGTTTAGATATCAATTGTGTCATTTATATCACCTATGCACATTACTTAAACACTTTGCCACCTGGTTCATAATCTGCTTTTCTAGTTGTTTTACAATTAACAAATGCAATCCCTTGAAAAGCACTGAACGTTGTTTCTAATCCATAATATTCACTCAATAAAATATTGTCACTGTATTTTATTTCAGAGTGCTTATGCTATATTTAGTGAGAATGCTATTTTTGAATATGAATAAAGGGGAAACCAGCAGTGGAGTTTGTTCAAATGAGAGACATCTGAATATAGGCTAGTGTGGTGGGAAAACAAGAAGGGACCTGCATTTCACAGCTACTAAGTATATAATAAAATAATTATGATACTGCTCTTCTATGTTTATGAGAAGCAACTCCTTGCTCAGCTAATAGCCAATGTGGCATTTACCATTGATCATATCTACAACTATACATACCAGCACTCCTAAACACTCATTGGTGGCCCTTAGTGTCAGGAGTGATTGATGGTCTGTCATCATTTTTAGTAAAGTACAACTATAAATCATCATCTGCCATCAGACTTTTAAGTACTTCTGTCACCAAAGCAGAGAGCTGATATGTAAATTGTATTTAGAGTTTCACAAAATAAGTAGCAAAGATTCTATTTATATGAACTTATTTTTTAAGCATCAGAAATTCAGACAATGCAAATTTCCAATAAAACTTTTTACACCATTTTTTAACACACAGTGCTAAGAAGAAATTGAGTTGTACCTACAATTCAATTAACAAAGCATTTCTCACTTGCCATGAATTTTTATAACACTTTAGAACATTTGTTTCTCAATGTGTTATCATTTATAAAAAGCAAATTTTATCCAAAAATAAGCATGCTGGACAATTTTTGGTGTATGTTTTGTTGAAATGTTCTATTAAAATATCTAAATTTGCTTAGTCTCTAATATTATATAGAAATAATACTGTATAATATCTATTATTTAATCCTAGTGTATGTGGTGGTACATATACAATGTACTGGCAATTTATACCACAGCCATATTTTACATAATGTATGTATGGAATTCATGAACATGTACGTTGAAGTCTTGCTACCTAATATCATATCGGTGAATTTTGTACTAGAATATAAATTTTAAAATGAGTTTGTTTTATAATTTCTAAGTGTCAAACATTAAATGATATATAAAATATCTGATATTTCTTAAACACTGTCACAGAATTTTAGACACAATATGCAGGGTGTATTCTTCATGCAAATTGCATACCTGAAAAAAATCTGCTGGCAGACAAAAATAGAAATAATACTAAAATTGTGTGTTGGGTTTAGATTATTATTTTTTAATTTCTCCCCTCTAAAGCAGAAATAAAAGCAGAGAATGGCATGGATATTTATAGTTAAGAATCACAGTTTTATGAAAAACAGTTTTTGTGAAGAACAAGTTTCCATAGACATAATTAAGAGGAGGTCAATTATTCAAAAATGCATTTTAACATAGTGCTGATGCCTTCTGATATTCCTAGGCATTAACTTGGTATACTGGAATATAAAATGTCACTGCAAGAGAGAGCACAGTAACAGCACTAAATGAGTAGCATTAAGAGCTGCTCTTTTTCAGTCTCACAGTCTTCCTAGATGGCCTGCTGCTTTGGCAGAAATCTCCAAATTCTGCTCATTCCATGTTCATGAATACTAATCGTGTACCTTAAAATATGATTCCTGAACATGAATTTATTTTGCTCTCCAGGACATATTTTTAGTTTTCACATCTCACAAGGATTTATGAAAGACAGTTCTCTGGCATTTATTGGCATCTTTGTTTTACTAATTAACATTCTTACACATCCATGGAGGAAAAGAGACATAGTCTTACAATCAACTTCCTTCATCTTTGAATAGTGTGTTTGTTCTAGTGTGGAGACTGTTAATTAGTTTAACCCAAGACACTTAAAAAACATTTTCTTTTTTAAAAATTCCAAGTCACTGAGAAAAACACAGAGCAATTGATTCAAGTTAACAACAAGGCATATCTCATCTATTTCTTAAAATCAGTGAAAACAGTGTCACCATGGAGATGGAATGTCCAAGTGAAGGAAAGGAAGGACGAGCAAATCTCTTAACTTTCATGTCAAACTTCCTTCCTCTCTAAAGGAATATTAGAAAAGGTGTTTTTTTTTTTGTTGTTGTTTATTTGTTTGCTTTATTTTGGTACCAGTGATTGAGCCTAGGGGCACTTAGCCACTGAGCTACATCCTCAGGATTTTTGTGATTTTATTTTGAGACAGGGTCTTGCTAAATTGTCTATGTCCTTGCTAATTTGTTGAGGCTGTCTGAACTGCAGTCCTCTTGCCTCAGCCTCCTATGTTGCTGGGGTTACAGGAGAGTGGACACTGCACCACTACACTCAGCTAGAATGTTATTTAACTGTAGCCATTCCTGGCTGATTCACTATAATCTTTCCTATGTCATTGAGGATGGTGGCAGAGAAGCACAGTTTTATAAGTTCACTGAGCTATTTGCTTTTGTTTGTGATCTGCTGTATATTTTGCTTTGTGTTGTTCATCCTATTTAATCTCTACAAGGATTACATTTTACATTCAATAAAAACAATATGATTATGTTGAAAACTGAAACCCAGAGATGTTAATCAAAACAAGCCAATAACTGGTAAAGATAATAACAATATATTTGGGAAATTTTGAGAAAGAAATAAGATAATAAATATGCTTTGCAACAAATACAGTGTTACACTCATGTAAGATAAGCAAACATTCAGGGATACTAATCAAGACTGATTGAGACCAGGTACCACAAAAAATAA
Source organism: Marmota monax (assembly GCF_021218885.2). Lineage (NCBI taxonomy): Eukaryota > Metazoa > Chordata > Mammalia > Rodentia > Sciuridae > Marmota > Marmota monax. Next base: position 1,799,675 of record NW_026695236.1, on the reverse strand, counting down.
AAAAATAGAAAGATTTCTCAGGGATTGGGATGCAAGATTAATAAATTAATATATAATGACACTTTAAATCTGATTCTATAAAGATAATAATTTTCTTTATATAAATATTTTCCATGTAATATTTGAAATAGCTTATATTGAACGAATGTATTATAATTATATATTCAAACTTAAGTGACTTGTATTTTATCTGACCACCTTACTCAGAATTTTTTCTACTAGAAATTAAAACAAAATAGGTCTTTATTACTTAGGATTAAAACTGGGAGAGATGGCACAGAGAACTTTTCTAAAAAAAAAACTATACTAATTTGTTATATATGACAGCAGAATGCATTTCAATTCATAGTACACATATAGAGCACAATTTTTCATGTCTCTGGTTGTACACAAAGTAGAGTCACACCATTCATGTCTTCATCCATGTACTTCGGGTAATAATGTATATGTTACATTATGTATATGTTACATTATGTATATGGTGGAATGCCACCATCTTTCCTACGCCCCTATCCCTCCCTACACCTCCCTCCCCTTTGCCCTATATAAAGTTCCTCCTTTTCTCCCATGCTCTCCTCATCCCCATTGTGTATCAGCATCTTCATATCAGAAGAAACATTTGGCACTTGGTTTGGGGGGATTGGCTTACTTCACTTAGCATTATATTTTCCAAATGCATCCATTTACTTGCAAATGTCATAATTTTATTATCTTTTAATGCTGAGTAATATTCCATTGTGTATATATACCATAGTTTCTTTATCCATTCATCTACTGAAGGACATTTAGTTTGGTTCCACAATTTAGCTTTTGTGAATTATACTGCTACAAACATTGATGTGGCTGTGTCCCTGTAGTATGCTGTTTTTAAGTCCTTTGGGTATAAACTGAGGAGTGGGATACCTGAGTCAAATTGTGGTTCCATTCCCTGTTCTCCAGTGAATCTCCATACTGCTTTCCAGATTGGTTGCACCAATTTTCAGTCCCACCAGCAATGTATAATTATGCTTTTCTTCTGCATCCTCGCCAATACTTATTGTCTGTATTCTGAATAGCTGCCATTCTGAACGGAGTAAGAAGAAATCTTAAGAGTAGTTTTGATTTGCATTTCTCTAATTGCTAGAGATGTTCAACATTTTTTTCATATATTTGTTGATTTATTCTATTTCATCTTCTGAGAAGTGTCTGTTCAGTTCCTTGCCCATTTATTGGTTGGGTTATTTGCTTTTGGGGTGTTAAGATTTTTGCATTCCTTATATATCTTAAAGATTAGTGCTCTATCTGATATGCAGATGGTGAAAATTTGCTCCCAAAATGTAGGCTCTCTATTCATCTCACTGATTTTTTTCTGAGAAGAACCTTTTTAGTTTGAATCCACCTCATTTATCGATTTTAATTATTGTGCTATAGGAGTCTTATTAAGGAAGTCAGGTCTTAATCTGACATGATAAATATTTGGGCCTACTTTTTCTTCTATTAGGCACGGGGTCTCTGATTTGATTCCTAGGTCTTTAATCCACTTTGAGTTGAATTTTCTGCATGGTGAGAGATGGGAGTTTAATTTAATTTTGTTGCAGATGAATTCCAGTTTCCACAGCACCATTTGTTAAAGAGGCTATATTTTCTCCAATAGATGTTTTTGGAACCTTTTTTATAAATACAATTATATGAGATAACTGTATTCATGATGGGTTGTCTCTGTGTTCTCTATTCTGTACCATTGGTCTACAAGTGTATTTTGGTATCAATACCATGTAATTTTTGTTACTATTGCCCTGTAGTATAGTTTAAGCTCTGGTACAGTGATGCCACCTGCTTCACTCTTCTTGCTAAGGATTGCTTTAGTTATTCTGGGTCTCTTATTTTTACACATGAATTTCATGACTGCTTTTTCTATTTCTATGAGGAATTTTATTGGGATTTTGATTGAAACAATAGAACTTTTATCCTTTCATTAAACATCTGCTATGATGACCATCTTGAGATGGAAACCCCAAGTATCAAAAAGATTGTAGAGAAAATAGTTGGTAAAAACCTGAAATCCAGATCAGCAGGCTTGAAGAAGACTACGTGTGGCAGTTGTATGGAGATCCAGGAAAGCCAATAACTATTAGGCTAGGATAGTTTAGTAAAGCTTTGATGAAAATAACTTGGGCAGGCTCTTGAAAGGTGAGACTTGATAATATAAAGATTAAATGATAGGTAGTCTCACTATTGTGAATTAAGAGAGGGTAAGGGTAAGTACTGGAAACTCAATTGGGGCAAATTATACTCCATGCATTTACAATTATGTCAGAATAAATCCCAATGTTATGCACAACTATTATGAACCAATAATTTTTTTTAAAAAAATAAGAAAATACAGAAAAAGGTTAAATTCTCTTTAGAAAAATTAGTAAAAATAAAAGCAGAAGAATGGATGTTTATCAAATATCAATTCTGTGTCAATAACCACATCTACATGAACATTATATAAAGAATCAGTTAAGATAAAAATAGATGCTCATGAATAAGATAAGCATGGAAGCATGCTGCACAAGGCATCATTTGTCAGAAAAAATCTTTCCCAGTGCTCAAAGAAAAAGAACAAGGAGGAACAACTTTCATTGAGAACTTATACTTTTGTCAGTCATAGCTATACTATTGAATTAAATCCTCACACTTAAATTCATTATGAAGTATAAAAATAATTTTCAATATAGAGACAGTCAATATCAATCAGAATCATTGAATGTGGGAAAAATCATGAAGAATAAATTAGATAAGGTTTGGTCAAAAATGATCTCAGCTCTAATATTCTAGGGTGCCTGGGTTAGAAAAACCACTGGTCTAGCAACAATTGTGTTGTCTTTTTCATTCTCAAGAGGCTGTGACTTCACTATAGACTGGAGGTAGATCATTTGGAAGGATAGCAATTAAATTATGCATATGTGGGCCTACAGGAGAACATGGAACAACTAGTGTAATTGAGCACAAATGATAGAAGATCCTTTGTGAAAAACATTCTTAATACATTTAATAGATTTTGTTGCAGACTGTAGAAAACGGATGTAGCATAATAATGTAATAAGGGAGCAGGGGACAGGAATAGGAAAGACAGTGAAATTAACCTGACATAACTTTCCTATGTATATGTGTGTGTATATAAATACCTCACAGTGAATCTCAACATCATGTACATCCTCAAGACTGGGATCCTAATTAGAATAAGATCTATTCCATACTCAAATAAATATATCAAAAATACATTTTACTGTCATGTCTAACTAGAAAGAACAAATAAATTTTTTTAAAAAATTTAAAAATCTAATACATAATAAAAGGACTTTGGAAAACTAAGTATGAAATCATAAACTCAGTTTGAATGTTGCATAATATAAAGACCTTTGGTGGAATCTACAGTATTTCTAGTGTCCTATATATTAAAAAATATTCTGACTTTTGGTACTTTCGACACAGAGGGAAGAAAGTTTCAAGAAACCTCTCACAGAAGTGAATAGGAATATGGTTCTGTTTGATCCTAGCCCTAGTGCATTTTTTTCCAGATTAAATGGGTTTATTCTGCATTTACTCGTGAACATAGTATAATTTTGCAGAATTAGAGAACTGCCTGTCTAGAGGACAAACTATATGTTTGACGAGATGGAATATAATAATATAAAATGGGTGTATTAAATGTGCTTTTAGATCTAAAGCATATCACAGGCACACAACAAATGGTGGTTTCCTTCCTTCTTCTTTCTTTCTCTATCCTAGCAGACCCAATCCCTGTCCCTTTTGTGGTACAATGTGCTAACATACCCAAATCCCATTTGTACAAATTTAGCATGTATTAGGGATAATGACCAGGAATGACACGACACTTTCCCTGAAGAAAGTCTTTTGTTAAGAGTGTGGAGCAAAGAATTAGGTCAGTTACATAAGCCACACAGTAAATGAGTACACTTGGGGCCACTTTATTGATACTGTTCCTGCTACTGCCTTCAAGTGGTAACAAGAGAAAGGAGAAGTTAATTTCCCTTGTTTCAAAAGTTACATGTCTTATATGTCTGAAGGGGGCAATATTGTAATGATAGCCTACCTACACTATTAACCATTTCCTGCCAAAGAAACACTATATTTCAACAGTCATTCCATAAATATCCAAAAGAGATTGTCCCATTATATGTATATGATATATATAGTATAGAGATTGTCTCAGTGTGTATGTGTGTATGTCTTGCAGTTGGCTCAGCAGGCAAAGCCATTTCAGTGATGAGGTGCTGTAGAGACTCAACAAACTTAGATAATTGCATGTGATACATTAACAACCAAAACCTGTTCATGAGTACTGCTCAAATAGGTGTGAATATGAATCTTAGAATTATACAGCATTTCAGTTTTAAAAAGAGGATGTTTTCTAATATATTCAGTGCACACACAAGGGAACTGAGACTTGGAAATGTTAAATTGTTCACTTACATACTTATAGTGGACCAGTAAATGAAAGAGATAGTCTTCAAACAGTTTTTTCCCCTATTTTTTCCTCCTCTTCCTCTTCCTCCTCCTCCTCTTCCTCTTCCTCCTCTTCCTCCTCCTTCTTCCTCTTCCTCTTCTTCTACTTTCTCTCCTTTCTCCTTCTCCTTTTCATACTGGGGATTGAAACCAGGGACACTCTACCACTGGGCTACACCCCCAGCCCTTTTTATTGTTTATTTTGAGACAGGGTCTTGCTAAATTGTCCAGGCTGGTCTCAAATTTGGGATTCTCCTGCCTCAGTCTCCTAAGTCACTGGAAATTGTAGGTGAGTACCACTGCACCCAGATGAAACAGGTTTTTTGATCTGTCCAACTAAAAAAACTCCTATTTTTGGTACAAATATGGTTGGCACTGTGTCTCTGCTTTTCAAAGACCTTGTAAGGCAATGCAAAAACCTGGGAAAACTTTTGAGTAATGAAAGTAAAAGTTCCAATGTTATTTCTAAATCCTAGGCTTTAATACATTAAAAATAAATTGAGCTTCAAGAATCAGAATACTCCCTTTGAACTAGAATAGAATAATTAATACTTAATTTACATTTGGAAAATTAAAACATTAATATTTTCATATTTTACATGTTTTATCACAACAAAAATGTGACTTGAGAGTTGTAAATCTCTGTGCTTTTTCTATTCATTTTTTAAATCCATTCTTACCTAAAGCTGGCAAAGCCTGACCTTCCTGCTTTACCTGGCCTCACTATAATTCCATGTGCTTATATTTGATCTTTTGTTTTAACTCCAGGCTACAGCTTTGTTTTTATCTAATTTTAATATTCTTTTGTTGTTGTTATTGTTTTAATATATTGCTTTAGTATACTAGTGTCTTCCAGTACTCTGAATTTATTGTCCAAGTAATTGGTGATTTTTACCAGATTTGCATCACAAATAAATCTGTTATAAGTCATCTTTCAGTCTCTTAACAAGTTGCTGACATTTTATTCATGTTTATATCTTTTTAACTTGCAGGTAGGGGAAACTGTCTGCTAAAGGCATGAATGATTAATGGGACAGTGCCCCAAGCTGGGCATTTTTGAGTTCTCTCACCAGGCTTCCCAAGATATTTTAAATAGTAGACGTCAGGTACCACTTAGAGCTTTCTCAAGTTCAACCTATCATTTCAATATTCAATGATTCATTAAAAAATTCCAGTGAAATAACAATATTTTGAGACTTACATGGATAGAATGTCTTCTGGTTTCCTCATCACTTTCCAGTATTATTTTTCTGAATCTGTTTTTGAATATCTTTGTATCACAGCTAGTTCATATAAAGTGAAATAGACTAAAAACCTTTTGACTTAAGCCATAGTATCCTTAAAATTTACCTATGTACAAGTACAGATTTGTGCATACATGCTTGTACATACAACCCATAAGGACTCATGTAAAACCTAGGTTACTTAATTCTAGGCGTGGGCAGGGCTATTTAATGTTGAATACAGTAGCTAATATTTTTTTTTTAGGAAAGAAATATGCAATCTTATTCTACCTCAATTTTCCTCACCTGTACATTTTATAGTGAATTTCTACAATAGCATTCACTTTCTCATTTAGCTATTAATACAAAAAATTAAGAAAATCATAACTTTTTTTCTAAATTCCAGTTGATTCTAGGATGGTATAGTAGTTTCAGCTGCTATATGATTCAGAAATTAGTTTCATTGGACTCTGGATTTAGACCAAGATGTTTTAACAAAAATCTGAAAAACCATCCCATTACATACAAACAAACAAACAAAACTCAACAAAATATATCAAGCAATAATTTTCAAGAAATCCTATACTAAACACTGAAGGAACATGATCTCTGAGAAATGTGATAGGAGGAATATGAACCCTATAATATCCCAGCTTACTTCCTTTAGTAAATCCTCAGGCCATTGTACAAGGAGTCTGGGAATACAAAATTACTATTATTTAAAAACAGAGAATTGGAGAAGAGGATCTGGGAGATCTATAAACAGCCTCTCCCTTGTGTATTTAGCATTGAATTTGTCAGTGTTTGCATGTGAGTTAACTATTAGAGGTGTAGAATGTATTTCTAAAAGTATTGGGTTGAACCCAGTGCACAGAGCCTGGATCAGTACCTGTTTCCATAAGACAAAGTGGAAAATCTTATTCACAGATATTCAATGACACTGAATACAGCACTCAGAAGGCTGTTCCTCCATATTAGAGAATATTTATATTTTTACTATCGTAACTGTACCCTTAACTACCAATTTTTTTAGAAAGAGAGAGAGAGAGAGATTTTTTTAATATTTATTTTTTACTTTTCGGTAGACACAACATCTTTATTTTATTTTTATGTGGTGCTGAGGATCGAACCCAGCGCCCCACGCATACCAGGTGAGCGCTACCGCTTGAGCCACATCCCCAGCCCCACTACCAAATTTTAAAGTAGGATCGCTAAGGAACAAGTTGCTTCCAACTAACTGAATGACATTCCAGAACAAAGCTGAGGGTATTTACATAAATATTTATATAAATAACTAACTGAATGACATTCCAGAACAAAGCTGAGGGTATTTATATAAATACACAGCAACCCCCAAACCACAATATATAGATTATAATGCAGATGTTACCAGATAAGCAGAATAGTAAGGAAACGCAACACATAGTAAAAATAATCAATTGAAACAGACCTAGGATTTTTAAAAAAATGTTATTATAGGTCAAAGTGTCAATTCATCAAGTCGTAAACATAAAAACACCTACTAATAGCTTCAAAACACATGAAGCATAAGAGATAGAGCTGCAAAAATATAAAAGAATTAAAAATCATAGTCAAAATTTCAATTGCCCTCTCTTAATAATAGATAAAACAAATTGTTTGAAAGGTAATAAAGATGTAGAAGACATGAGCAACCAAGTCAATGGATACGAACTCATTGAAATTAATAGATATTCCACCAAGTAATGGTGACATATACATTATTGGAAAGAATACACAGATAATTTACCAAGACAGATTATATTACAGGCTATAAAACAAATCTCACTAAATTAAAATAATTTAAGCCATGCATGCCAGGTGTTATTTTTTATTACAAAAAACTAAATTATAAATGAATACCAGAAAAACAAATCTCCCATAACCCATATGTCAAAGAAGAATTAAGAAGCAAAATTTAAATAATTTTGAAATAAATAAAGAGGAAACAAAACATATCAAAATCTATAAGATATCAATAGATCACTAGTTAGAGAGGACTTTAGGGCACTATATGTCTGTATTAGAAAATAAGAAAGGTCACAAATCAAAGGGCCTATTTTTACCTGAACAAATTAGAAATAGAAGAACAAATGAAATTAAAAATAAACAGGGAAAAGAAAATACAGATTAAGTAAATAATCAATGAGAGACAGAATATATATAAAAAACAAGAAAGTCAATGAACAAAAGCTGTCATTTAAGAGGACCAATGAAACTGATCTCTATCCAGACTGCTGATCAAAAAGAGAGAAAAGATGCAAATTACCTGTATGAGTTATAAAATCAGTGACAGTACTATGAATTATACAAGTATTAAAAGGATCATAGAGGAGTACTGTAAAAAATCTCATGCCTGTAATTTTGACATCTTGGATGAAATAGAAATGTTTCCACAACTCATTCAGAAAGAAATGGATATCTCAAATATAATATTTATTTTAAAAGTGGATTTCTAATTAAGTACCTTTCTATCAAACAGACAAATGAACAAACAGAAAGGGCTAATGAACTATTGTTTGCCTTATTTCAATAGTTTGGTACAAAAAGCAATCAACTTTTTACTCTATTTTACCACAAAGTAAAAGAAAAACAATATGAATATTTAAATAGACACAAAAAAGCATTTGATGAAATCCAGCATTCATTTCTCATTAAAACTCTCAGTAATCTTGGAATAGAAGTTATCCTAACCTGAAAATGGGCACCTGTAAGAAAGACAGACCTAGTATACACTTGGTGGTGAGAGAAAGAATATTTGCCCTTCAGGATCAGAAGGTAAAACAATGTTTACTCTCAGCATAGTAATTCAACAACATGATAGAAATAAAATAAAATAAGACAAGAAAAATAAATAAAACAAACATAAATTAAAAGCATTTTAGAATGAAGGAAATATTCATTTGCAGATGTAATTATGTGCCATTAATTATATTTCAACTATATCTAAGTAAAACTGTCAACACAATATTAACAGGAAGTATCCACATATACATATACACACACACACACAAAAAAAAACTAATGCTATTAATTATATCAATAACCAAAATAACCAAATTATCACTCATTTAAGAGGACAAATTTTGGCTGTAAATTTCTGTAGTTGTGGCTCTCACAATCATTGGTCCATTGTCTTTGAACTGGGTGAGAAGTCTGTAATAGGAATATATAGGATGCTTTTTTATTTTTTTTATTTTTTTTTTAAATTTTTTATTGTTGGCTGTTCAAAACATTACATAGTTCTTGATATATCATATTTCACAATTTGATTCAAGTGGGTTATGAGCTCCCATTTTTACCCCATATACAGATTGCAGAATCACATCAGTTACACATCCATTGATTTACATATTGCCATACTAGTGTCTGTTGTATTCTGCTGCCTTTCCTATCCTCTACTATCCCCCCTCCCCTCCCCTCCCCTCCCCTCCCCTCCCCTCTTCTCTCTCTACTGACATTCGTTTGTCCCCCTTATATTATTTTTCCCCTTCCCCTCACTTCCTCTTGTATGTACTTTTGTATAACTCTGAGGGTCTCCTTCCATTTCCATGCATTTTCCCTTCTCTCTCCCTTTCCCTCCCACCTCTCATCCCTGTTTAATGTTAATCTTCTTCTCATGCTCTTCGACCCTACTCTGTTCTTAGTTACTCTCCTTATATCAAAGAAGACATTTGGCATTTGTTTTTTAGGGATTGGCTAGCTTCACTTAGCATAATCTGCTCTAATGGCATCCATTTCCCTGTAAATTCTATGATTATGTCATTTTTTAATGCAGAGTAATACTCCATTGTGTATAAATGCCACATTTTTTTTTATCCATTCATCCATTGAAGGGCATCTAGGTTGGTTCCACAGTCTAGCTATTGTGAATTGTGCTGCTATGAACATCGATGTAGCAGTGTCCCTGTAGCATGCTCTTTTTAGGTCTTTAGGGAATAGACCGAGAAGGGGAATAGCTGGGTCAAATGGTGGCTCCATTCCCAGCTTTCCAAGAAATCTCCATACTGCTTTCCAAATTGGCTGCACCAATTTGCAGTCCCACCAGCAATGTACAAGTGTACCCTTTTCCCCACATCCTCGCCAGCACTTGTTGTTGTTTGACTTCATAATGGCTGCCAATCTTACTGGAGTGAGATGGTATCTTAGGGTGGTTTTGATTTGCATTTCTCTGACTGCTAGAGATGGTGAGCATTTTTTCATGTACTTGTTGATTGATTGTATGTCCTCCTCTGAGAAGTGTCTGTTCAGGTCCTTGGCCCATTTGTTGATTGGGTTGTTTGTTCTCTTATTGTCTAATTTTTCAAGTTCTTTGTATACTCTGGATATTAGGGCTCTATCTGAAGTGTGAGGAGTAAAGATTTGTTCCCAGGATGTAGGCTCTCTATTTACCTCTCTTATTGTATCTTTTGCTGAGAAAAAACTTTTTAGTTTGAGTAAGTCCCATTTGTTGATTCTAGTTATTAACTTTTGTGCTATGGGTGTCCTATTGAGGAATTTGGAGCCCGACCCCACAGTATGTAGATCGTAGCCAACTTTTTCTTCTATCAGACGGCGTGTCTCTGATTTGATATCAAGCTCCTTGATCCATTTTGAATTCACTTTTGTGCATGGCGAGAGAAAGGGATTCAGTTTCATTTTGTTGCATATGGATTTCCAGTTTTCCCAGCACCATTTGTTGAAGATGCTATCCTTCCTCCATTGCATGCTTTTAGCCCCTTTATCAAATATAAGGTAGTTGTAGTTTTGTAGATTGGTTTCTGTGTCCTCTATTCTGTACCATTGGTCCACCCGCCTGTTTTGGTACCAGTACCATGCTGTTTTTGTTACTATTGCTCTGTAGTATAGTTTGAAGTCTGGTATCGCTATACCGCCTGATTCACACTTCCTGCTTAGCATTGTTTTTGCTATTCTGGGTCTTTTGTTTTTCCATATGAATTTCATGATTGCTTTCTCTATTTCTACAAGAAATGCCGTTGGGATTTTGATTGGCATTGCATTAAACCTATAGAGAACTTTTGGTAATATCGCCATTTTGATGATGTTAGTTCTGCCTATCCATGAACAGGGTATATTTTTCCATCTTCTAAGATCTTCTTCTATTTCTCTCTTTAGGGTTCTGTAGTTTTCATTGTATAAGTCTTTCACCTCTTTTGTTAGGTTGATTCCCAAGTATTTTATTTTTTTTGAAGATATTGTGAATGGAGTGGTTGTCCTCATTTCCATTTCAGAGGATTTGTCGCTGATATACAGGAATGCCTTTGATTTATGCGTGTTGATTTTATATCCTGCCACTTTGCTGAATTCATTTATTAGCTCTAATAGTTTCTTTGTAGACCCTTTTGGGTCTGCTAGGTATAGAATCATGTCATCTGCAAATAGTGATAATTTAAGTTCTTCTTTTCCTATTTTGATGCCTTTAATTTCTTTCGTCTGTCTAATTGCTCTGGCCAGTGTTTCGAGAACTATGTTGAAGAGAAGTGGTGAGAGAGGGCATCCCTGTCTTGTTCCAGATTTTAGAGGGAATGCCTTCAATTTTTCTCCATTCAGAATGATGCTAGCCTGAGGCTTAGCATAGATTGCTTTTACAATATTGAGGTATGTTCCTGTTATAGGATGCTTTTTTAAAAATAAATTTGGTATGTTTGTTTGTTTTTGTCATTCACATGTGAACAGTATATAAAATGCCCCTTAGGCAGAATTAATATTATCAAAATGTTCATACTACCAAAAGCATTATTTAGATTCTACAGAATCTTTATCAAAATACCAATGAAATTCTTCACAGAACTAGGAAAAGCAGTTATAAAATTCATTTGGAAATATAAGAGACTGAGAATAGTCAAAGCAGTCTGACCAGGAAGAGTGATTCTGGAGGCAATGCAATACAGGACCTCAATTTATACTAGAGAGCAATTGTACAAAAACAGTGGATTATTGGCACCAAAACAGACTTAATACCAGTGGAATAGAATAGAAGAAACAGAGACAAACTGACATACAGTTATCTGTTACTAGACAAAGGTGCTAAAACACATAGAAGGAAAAGATAAGCTTATAAACAAATGGTCTTACGAAACCTGAATATCCATGTGTAGAAGAATAAAATTTAACCCCTATCTTTCACCCTATACAAAAGTCAACTCAAAGTGGATTGAAGATCTAAGAATTAGACCACAAACTCTGAAACTGCTAGAAGAAAATGTAGGTTCAGCATTCCAACATTTTAGCACAGAATCTACTTCCTTAACAAGTCTCCTGAAGCACAGAAATAAAATGAAAAAAAAAATCAGTGGGTGGGGTAGTATCAAAAGGCTTCTGAACAGCAAAGGAAACAAGAGCATGAAAGAAGAGCCTACAGAGTGGAGAAGATATTTGCTGCCTGTTCTTCAAGGAATTAATATCCAGAATATATGAAGAACTAAAAAGAAAAATGAAAAACCCAACAAACAAAAAGAAATAGCCCAACTAATAGTAATAGATACGCAAAATGACTAAACTGCTTTCAAAAGCCACCAAATACAAGGAAAAAAAAAGTTCAACATCTCTAACAATTAGTTAGATGAATTTCATCTCACTCCAGTCAGAAAGGCAATAATCAAGAAAATAAATAATAACAAGTATTGGTGAGAATTTGGGAGCAAAAGTACACTCACACATTGCTGGTGGGACTGAAAATTAGTGCACCTACTATGGAAAGCTTTATGGAGATTCCTCATAAATCTAGGATTGGAACCGCTACATGACTCAGCCATCTACTCCTTGATATATATCCAAAAGACCTAAAATCAGTATACTACAATAACATAGCCACATCAATATTTATAGCAGCACAATTCACAATAGTTAAACTATGGAATAAACCTAGGTTCTCTTCCATAAATTAATGGATAAAGAAAATGTGGCATACATTCACCATGGCTTATTACCCAGTCATCAAAAAGAATGAAACTATGGTATTTTCCAGTAAATTGATGGAATTGGAGATTATCATGCTCAGTGAAATAAGCCAGACCCAGAGAGTCAAATTTCAAAAGTTGTCTTTGATATGTGGAAGTAAGTACAAAATAAGGGGAAAAGAAAAGTGTGGGGGGATTCAATCAAAACAGAAGAAAGTTTATGGAGTAGAGGAAGGGGACTGATATGAAAGGAGGAGGGACAAGAAAAGGACATAAGAGTAGAATGACTCTGACCTAACTTTCCTGTGTACATATGTAAATATACTATAGAGAATCTCACCATCATGTACATCCACAAGGCACTAATTAAAAAAAAAAAAAAAACTATAAGTAAATAACAGAAAAATCAGTAGAGGGAAGGAAAGAGGGGGAGTGAAGAGGGAAGAAAATAGGAAGTACTGGAGACTAAATTAGAACAAATTATGTTTCATACTTTTATAATTATGTACAAATGAATCCTAATGTATGTATAACTAAAAAGAATTTAAAAATCTAAAATAATAGAATTCCCCTTAAAATTGAATAAGAGACACTACTAAACTTAATTTTTTCCTACTTTTGTCCATACTTTTTCTGCAAGAATTTTTTGCTTTGTGACCTTAACTTGTGACCTGCCTAATTTTTAGGTGTATTTGAAAAAATTCCAAACCCCGAACAGTGAATTTTTAGTTTATTGTCATCATGTGATATCAACTCAAAAAACTACTAAAATTTTATCAAATTTCAATTTCTACATTGAGTTCTAATTTCTTTGACTAATGTTTTTAAAAATAACATGAGTTAATTAAAGGTATTTTCATTATCCACAAATCAACCAACCATGCAAGCAACTAACCAACAACAACAACGACAACAGCAACAAAAGATCACTTCGTGATAAAATGTATTGGGAAACAAATTGCAAGCTTCTTGAGGGAGAGACAATAATATTGAAATATTTATCAAGTTATTGGGTGCCTACTTTGTGAGGTCTATTTAAGTCTTTATATTTTGTCTCTATTCCTCCCATGAGACATTAGTTGATAACTATTATTATGTGCAAGTAAAATGATGTTCAAATAAGTTAAGTAACTTTCCTGAGATCTCAAACCCATAATCCAAGTGCTAAGAACCAAACTCAGCTGTGTTGGACTGTGAAGTCTCTCCTTTACCAACCAGCCATATTGATTCCTTAAGTCTGCTTGTTTGACTCCTATAGTCATGGGCATTCACAAGTTAGTGAGAACTCACAGAACACTTATAAGATACTGAGAAGGTTGTTGGCTGGCATTTAAGTTACCTAAACTGACCAAAATCTCACTTTCTTTCTAGTTTGAATACTAAGATAATTTTGAAATAAAAACATAACCAATAACAAAGCAATCTACCTGCATTGTAAGAATGATCACTGGCCTTATTCAGCAATAGGTTGTATCAAGATTAGGACAGAAAAGTTATGAGTTTCTGAACATTCTGCAAATGCCTCAGGTATGTGTATACAGCCGACATATATTTAGAAAGTTTATAAATGAGATACTATCTGCTGGCTCAGTGTAAATAATGAGTTATTGGGCCAGCTTGGCAAAATAGAATGATGCATGCTTCTTTCAAATGTTAATAAGGCATGCCCTTTCTGGTGGTAAGACTAGACTTATAAATGTAGGGCTACTTGATATTTATGTACTTTTCTCTTGTTGTTTAACATCTATTACACTGGCATTATTGTTCTGCAAGGTATAGAACAATATATCTATACAGTATGTATATAGTAGACATTATTCAAACCTGAATTATTCTATTTTCAGTTTCTGTGATGAAATACTTGAGACTGGATAACAATAAAAGAAAGAGGTTTATTTAGTTCATTCACAGATCTGGAGATTCCAAGGGCATGGTGTCAGCTTCAGCCTGGTTCTGGTGCAGCTCTTGTTGTGATTGACATCACAGTGGAGTGAGTGCATGTGAGAACAAGCAACCATCAGGGACAGATAGGAAGCCAGAGAGAAGGGGCTGCTAATAAAAAACTACCGTTCTCAAGGTTCTCAAGAACTGACTCAGGGTTCCATGAAAAGTACCTCAGTTGCTTCTGTGGGCAGCACCCCAATGCCTAGGCTACCTCCAAGTAGGCCCCACTTCTTTCATGTCCCTCTACCTCCCAACCCTGCCACATTAGGAACTAAGTCTCCACAATAAGGACCCTTGGGAAACACACTTAAAACACAACTAGCTCATTAGAGCAAAACCTAAGTCACTCTTCATCAAGCTGATTATTCTCAAAAGTGTTCTAATAAATCAGTTCACTTGAAGAATAAAGCTGATTCATAATCATGTTACATGTCTCTCAATCAAGGTTTCTTATATATAGATTCAATAAAATCAGCACAAAATTTCAAAGGTAAATGTAGATTTCAAGTTTACACAAAGGCAAAGGAAATTTTAAAATGGCATGCATTATTTTGTAAACTTGAAAGCTTCTTACAGTTAGAAAGAAAGCCCAAAGTCATTGAATCTATTAATTAGGCCTATTCATGTGATTTATATCTATCTCGATGAAATTGCAACTTTCTACTTATGCTTAACTTTGTAGTCAAGTCATTAAATTTTTTTTTCTTTTAAATTTTGATTCTGTTATATGAGTCACAGAGTGAAACTTCTGGCTCTGTGTGAAGGAAAAATTTGAAAATTAACACTTCCATGATTTCCTACAAATCACTGAATAAATGTTTCCAAGGACAGATAGACAGTCCTGGTAGAGTGAAAAGAGCATAGATCTCAGAATCAAAATAACAAGTTTTGTGGCTTGATGCCTCCATTTCTGAGCTCATGACCTTGGATAAATCTCTTAACAACATGAGCCCTAGTTTTCTCCTCTGGAGCACAGATAATGCATCAAAATTTGACAAACTACTTTGTCAACCGTAAATGACTACATAAGTTTACAGATGCACCAGATTGTGCTGTAGATATGTCTCTGAAAACATCTTTTAAAATTTATATTCATGTTTACACATTATTTAAGTATAGAATTGATCTAAATTCACATTAAGCTGTCAATTCATCTAAACTCACATTTTTGTGTCACCCTAAAAGAAAATTGCAGAGATTTTTGCCAGAAGTTTGCTAAATTTGGTATCTCAATAGTCATTTTTTTTAAAGAAAGAATGAAGGAATTCATTTTGATAATGGAATTTTATGATTTGCCATTAATTCTGATTAAAATAGAAAGAAGTTTATTTTATGTAAGTCATTCTTAGTGAATCCATTAGATTCTTGTAAATGACATAATTCCTTCCTAATACCCCCAATTTTTTTTAAAGAGAGAGAGAGAGAGAGAGAGAGAGAGAGAGAGAGAGAATTTTTTAATATTTATTTTTCAGTTTTTGGTGGACACAACATCTTTATTTTGTTTTTATGTGGTGCTGAGGATTGAACCCAGTGCCCTGCACATGCCAGGCGAGCGCATTACCTGTTACCTCTTGAGCCACATCCTCATCCCCCAAACAAATTTTTAAAAATAAGATAATATAACCAGCGAAACTTATTTTTCTATTATTTTTATCCTTGCCTCTCCATAACCTTGCCCTTTGAAAATTAGGCATTCACTGGTCAATAGATTCCTTTGCATAGAAATATTAGGAAAAAAAAAACAACTTTGGGGTTTGAAAAACTGTCATTTTTAAACTTACTCTTACCTTGCAATATCGGACAAGTAACCTGGCCTTCTGAGTATTGACTTATTCATTCATAAAAGTGTAGAAAATAAACTTTAACTTTCTATTTGTTAAGGAAAGTTAAAGGAAATAACATGCGCATGTTTGACCCTTAACAAATTCTATTCCCACTACATACTGTTCCCTCACTATCTGACTCTCCTTGCTGAACAGAATGAAGCTTTTCCGGGTATATTCTTTGGAGGCATGTATTCCTAAGCATTTACTCTTATTAGAAAATACAGTAAACCCTAAGAAAATGACTTTTCTGCAATATGAAGAAGCCAAAAGGCACAAAATTGGTCCTATTGTCTTTTTTTCTTTAAACCCTAGAATATTTAGATTTGTAAGGAAGGAAAAGGTATCTTTAATTCAGACATGTAAGATCTCATTTTGAGAAAAAATATACACATGTGGGGTGCTGCCTGCAAATATGCAGCACAAAAGTCAGGAAGTTTGTCAGTAAAAGTAATGATCCGATGACTTGAGCTGAGCTCCCAAAAGGTCACTACATCAGTGTTAAAGTGGCCAGAAGTAATGAGATAATTAAGCATCTGTCTCTAGAATCCATCTGTAAACAGGTGCTCTAAGTTTCTGAAAGCAAGTCATCAAATAGAAGCAAAAGCATAGAATTTGGGCTTCTTTTATCTATCCACTGACCTCCGGTTTCTTATTTAAAAGTGGTTCATGACTTCTCTTGAGTTCTTTGCATCTTTAGAAGTTTTCCTGAGGAACCAAGAAGAAAAAGAAAAATATGGCTTGGGGAGAGAGTGGTATAAAATGTTTCCTGCCTGAGCAAGTAGCCAAGACAAAAAGAAGCTGAGCTTTCACTGCCACCTCCTGCAATGATGTGTAAACCAGATCCTTAGTTTGTTTCTCTGCTTCTTTTCCAACACTATTTTACTTTAATTCTAAACAGCATTTTCATGAATTATCACAGTGGTACTCCAGGTGATCTTCCCAAGATCTATTCTAGCTTTACTTTAGATCTGCTTCCAAACTACTCTTGGAATAAACCATCAGATACAAACCTTGCTCTTGCATTTTTCCTGCTTGATGTCTCTCAAAACTCCCATCGCCTTCAGGATGAAGTTCATCTTGGAAAGAAATGACTTCAGCTTGTCAACTGTGTTTTCAGATGGTTCTTAAGCCACAGAGAATTACAACATCAAAAGATCCTTGAACTATGTTATGCGCTCTGGACAACAGTGAAGTGAAAATAACAATGGAAGCAAGAGTGAGCAAGGTCTGATTGACTCTGCTGCCCAAATAGGTAGAATTAGAGGAATTGTGGTACTTTTAAGGAATACAATAGGCTTGACATGAGAAGACTTGGACTTTTGGGAGTATTTAAAAGATAGAAAGAGTTAGATTAACCAAGACAACTGATGATAAAATTCTAGGGCAGTAGGAGTGTTCAGTTTTGATCTTGGAACAGCAGTAGATAGAGAGGTGTGGTCTGCAGGTAGTGATCTTAGCATTTTCCCACAAAATCTATCACTTTTCCCCTCAGAACTTGTTTGTCCCTTCTCTCCAAGATACAAAGGATAGGTCTAAAATAAAGATTTTACTTTACCAGGTAAAGACTGAGTCAGTGAATAATAGATACCCTGATTTGCTACCTGAATTTTATTATGAAACAACTTGGATCCGATGTTTTACAGAGAAGCTTGCTCATCAATAACTGTTAGGAAAGATCATTTCAATAGAAGTTTTCACTCCTCTGAAGTAAGAAACGATACTCCCTCTCTCAGATTGTTATTTGGATCAAATCAAGTGACTTCATATAACATATTTGGTGAGCAACTACTGAATTTCAAACATTGAGAATATAATGGTCAAAACATAGATGTAATCTATATCCCCAGGGAATGAATTTTCACTGGAAAGAGAATTGAATTAATAGATAATTTGAAGAAAGAGGACTCACAATCTTATAGGTAACTTATTGTGCCTTCACCCCTGTACTACATGTAGTTGAACTTAGGATCTCGTGAATAAGGTGGACACAATACAGATAAAAATGCCAATTGATATTTAATTACTAACTTCATAAATGCAATGATTAAAATATAGGATAATGTAACAGAGGTGAAGTTATTTTGGTAATAAGAAGGATTTCACTGGAGAAGTAACATTTATACTGGTACATGATGGGTGAGTAGGAATTAGCTGAGCTAAGAAATGTAAGAAGAGAATTTGGACTGAAAGATGTGCAAACACTGAGACAGAGAAAAGGTTGGAATGTTTAGAAAAGTCAAACAAATTCAGTTCAGGTGGCCCATGGTGAGGAAGTGTGGCAGCAGACAAAACTGAATAAAATTGACATCTTAACAACATTTAATCTTCCAATTCATGAATGTGATGCATATTCCCCTTTAAATTTTAATTTCTTTCCCTCAGTGATAATGTTTTCTATTTTTGTCTATTTCTGTCTCTATCTTTCCTCCTGTGTCTGTCTGTCACTATCTTTCTCTCTCTCTCTCCTTTTATGTCTCTCTCTCCACCTCTCAGGGAACTTGGTATATATTTCCCTGGTTTTCTAAAATTTGATAAAAATATACCTCAATATAGTGGTATTGTGACATAACCAGGTATTCAGAGGGACATTTCAGTCTTGAAATTTTGAAATCCATATTTTTTTATATCTAGGAAGTTTTGTAAAATATGGCTTAAACATTTATTTCATTCATTTTCTGTATTCTTTCACAATGTTTCTCATTCAAATGTTTGGGCATCCTGAATCAACTATTATATTTTTTTTCTCCTATGTATCATTCCTGTGCCTTTTTGTTATTCACTCATATATTTACTAAATTTTTTGCCTCATATATACACATCTGTAGAAAATGTTTCATTTTCTAAGTTGTATTTTGAATCTTTTCCTTATCATCTTCATTTTTGCTTCTCTCTCTTCAAGACACAGTATCTTCTGTTATATATTTGAAAATATTACTTCTAGTTCTTTAGATTTTCATTTAGCTGGTACTCTCCAAACACCTTTTAGATTTGTTGATTTTGAGCTGTCTTCTATTAGTGGATTTCTCAGATGCATAGTGATGTACAATGATCTCTTTATATTTAATGCTGGTTCTTAAACAAAGAGTGTAGACTCTGCCCATGACTGGGGCCTGTCTTCTGTGATTCACATCAGGAAATCCTGATTGGGCTATTTTCTTCAGCCATCAGTGATGTTGGGCTGGTCTCCTGTATCAGGGAAGAAGTTAATTCCAATCTCCTAAGTAAAGAAAATGGCTCGACTGAATTCTAGAATACTACTGGAGAAGAGGACAGTGACTGTCCACATTTGTTGTGTAAACCCTTGCTTAATTCCCCATTTTAGGATAATGACCTACCTCTCAACTGGCTTTGGGACCTTCAATACAGAGCTTTTCTCTTTTTTGCTGTACTGTGAACAAATATAAACTCTTCAGCTAGATAATTGTGATTCTGGGAGTGTTCAATGTTTAAACTAATTTCTAACTATTCTTGCTTGCTGTAGCCTACTATCCATTCCAGCTTGCAGAGGTTAATGTCAGCACATATTTCTGAACTTGGAGAGTTCTGTATTGCACATTGGGTTGCTTTTGTTGAAAATTCAGTTTACTTTCTAAATCACTTACCACTTCTGCATTTTAAAATTTATGTTAGTATCATCTCTTCAAACTTTTCATTTCATGTGATTTAAGAGGGGAAAAAATCCCTTTATTCAATTTGGATATTCAGGATAAAATGAAATTAAATGCCACAGTTCAATCTGCCCTTGTTGTTCTGATTGGTTTTTAAGGGTTCCACAGAAAATTCTGTTGTGGTGCAGGAGAAGGATTGAAAATATTAGCAGTTTGGGTAACATGTCTCTAACCACAGAGATAAATTATATAGAAAGATCCTTCTGTTCCTTTGGATCTCTATGTGAGTTCCCTTCTCCTAACAACCTATGTACAAGAACTATGATTTATTTGAAACCTCTAAATTGCTAACTAGCATCCTCATGTGTGTTTGGGTGGGTCTGTAGGTATATGTTAAACTGACATTGTTTTAAATTTATAAGCAATTTATTTTTTATTGATTTTATTTTTTAAATAAATGACAGCAGAATGAATTACGATTGTTATTACACATATAGAACACAGTTTTTCATATCTCTGTATATAAAGTATGTTCACACCAATTCATGTCTTCATACGTGTACTTGGATAATGATGTCCATCACATTCCACCATCATTGCTAACCCCCAGTCCCCTCCTTTACCCTCCTCTTGTAGTTAATTAAGGTATTTGAGTTCAAGACTAAGAATATTTCAAAACCACACTAAGCTTAGTAACACCCAATTACTAAGTTTAGTGTTAACAGCTAACGAAATATCATGGCTAGATAAGGTCCACAAATAATCCTAAAACTTGTCTTTATCTGTTATTTAAACCTGTTTCTTTATCAGAAGCTACATTCTAGAAGAAAAAAAGGACTAATTTTACTTTTCATTTAATCTCACTATGTCATCCCACTTTAACTATCTCATATTAATTACCCCTATTCCAATCAGTCTCAGGTTTTCGTTTGTCTTATGTTTTACTTCCAGTAAAATATCACAGTCCTCTATGCAAGCATGAGATACATTTCATATATATCTTATTCTGTATTGTCTGGCAATTTACAAAGTTCTATACAGGGTAGATGCTTAGGAACCATTTGTTTAGCTGTATACCTTCTCGTGAGTGTAACTACATTTTTAAAAAAATAAATGACAGAAGAAATCATTGCTTTTTATTTTTATTACCTGCCTGTTGGCTATTAAATTTACTTTCAGGGTCATCAGAGTTGTTTCAGTTAACAAGATAAAGATCAAGTAAGATGAGTCTTGAATCCTTTGCTGAAGATTTGTTCTTATTTATTGCTGAGTGTTCCTCCTTTCATGTCTGCCAGTTGATAACAAGGTAAACACCACCCAAATAAGGCTGAAAAAATTTTGCTGTTTCGCCCATATTATCAGTTACCTTCCTATTTTTTTTTTCCTCCAGAGGCACTGTATTCGTACTAGCACAGTTCATTCAAGAAGACCAGAAGCAGTCTTGTTTCCCTGTTTATACTCTGTCATCTTAATTATATTAATTGAGAAATGAATGTTGCCTTAAATTAGCAAGTCAACATTTTCTATGACATTTATCAAGATGAAGGAATGGATATCATTCAAAATACAGTTGTGGGTCTCTCTCATAATATTCTAATGATGTTGGCAAATGAAATTGACAATATGAATCACAAGTTGGTACAATTACAATGAATACTGGACACATACAAAAGCTGCCTTGTGCTATAAGTATGAGTAAGTCACTCAAAATACGAAAGAGGAGAGACAAGTTGGTCTCAAAAGATTACAGGTTTTGGAATTAAGATAAATTTAGAAAAATACTGGCTCTACTCATAAGAAAGATTAGCACTGTATATTTCTGAAGGAATATTGAGAGAATATAACTTGACTTGGATGGTAGTACAAATAACCCTATTTTCTTTGATATTTTCAGTCATTCTTATTTTATTTCACCTGATAACACACTGCATGCTCAAGCACTAATGTAATATTTTAACAAAACTGTACATTTTTTATTTACAAATAAAATACATTGTATCTGTTGAACAGTTACTTTGCTCTGTAGGAAGATGTTATCACTTTCATGTAGAGTAGACAGAGGAGTCTCACTGTGGGTGTTAAGCTGGTTTTCAAATTCATCACTTCTCCCTTTGAAATAGCATCCTTAAAAGTATACATACAAATAAGGGAAGGCTTGCATGGTGGATCACTAAAAATATTACAGTTACAAAGTAATTTTAAGGCCAACAGAGCACTGGTGATTCAATTTCTTATTCTGCCCATTTTATTTTATTTTTTTAACACAGCAAGTTACCATAAATTGCTATCATTTAATATCAGAAAGTATTTTACCTTCAAAAAATAGCTTCTTCATTATACTTATTTATCAAGCTTTAGAACTAAATATTTGTCACCTATTTATTATTTTATTTAGACCTTACTAAATTAGTGTTTTTTACCATATTGTATTCAGTGTAAAGTGCCTGCAACAGAGTAACCAAATCGATACTTGTTAAAGGAATAAATAAATGAGAAAATCCTTATCTAAATAAACCCATTCAACAACTACTACAAACACATAGACACATAAGTATTGTAAATAATTCCTTATACAAATAATTCTGTGGCTTGTTTATTTATTTTTACTCCTTTCATTAACCCTTCCAAGGGCCTACAGACCTGCATTTGGTAGCCACTAGTCTAACTATTTGGATGACTAATGTCCATTTCAGCCATCTGGACTGTCATGCATTTGCTGGACAAGTAGGATTAAATGCCATAATGCCCATAAAAGCATTCTGTAATCTTTAAAGCACTAACTAGATACAATGTACTGGTACGGTTATAGTTGTGACATTGATTCAAAATGCACAGAAATAAATCCTAAAGTAAACTTTAAAAACACAACACTAAAATAACCTTGTCTACTTGGAAATAATAAGATTCTATAGTTTTAAAAGTAAATTTTTTCCCAGAAGAGTGTTAACCATTGACCTTTTTGGTTATTTGGCTATATCATTCAGCCTACTATAGAAACTGTAAATAATGTAAAAATGAAGTTGCCAGGCTATCACAATCTCTTAAGACTACTGTGCTAAAGGTAGATACATTTATTTTTTTTTATGTATCATTAGAGCTAAGATTCTATTGTAGGGATTAAAAGTCTATTTGTAATGGATTTTTTAAAAAAATAACAATCTCTCCTCAGGCTGAATGAAAGACTTGTAGAAATAACAAATGTTTATTTGTTTATTTGTTTAAAGAGGGAGGACATATGACCATTAAAAACACAGAAACTCCTATGTACCTTCAAATTCAATGTCTATTGTGGCATTGTCCTCTGTTTTACTGGACCTCCCTCCCTGGCCAACTCCTGGTTTCTCACTTGGCACTCCTCCAGTCAGTCTTCATTTTCATAGTCTGAACCTCATTTATGTCTCAAATAACTCACGTTACATGATGCTTATACTTCACAGAAGTCTCTAGAACTTTCACATTTTAATTTTCTTCAAATCTATTATATCTGTCTTCCTATGCAAGGCTTTGTTTTGGGACAAATGAAGAATCAGCTGCTCAAAGTGGATGAGATGAGATTGAACCCATGGACTTGTTGTTAAGTGTTTTAAATATTTCACCTCTAAGTTTAACAGGAAATTATTGGCAGATTCAAGCCATATGTTAAAGGACACTGAATGACAAATTATGGAGTTGAATACAACAGCAAAGAAAGTGAGCTAAAATTGTTTTTCAGAAGGATAATACAATTAAATATGTGTTTTAGAAAAAAAAATGAAAACAGGGGAGATGGATAGAGAAGAAAAAAATGAAGTATTTTTAATCCATGTCATCAGTCCACTTTAACAAATGAGAGGAATAAAAATAACTTTATTAGAAAGACTAATATATATACACAAAGAGTACATTCCTTATTATACTTAGCACATTCTTTTATTTTAGATAAAATTAAATCACTTGGGGATGAATAAGGAGATATTTCAAAATGCATCTTCTCTTCCAATTGCTTTGAACATTATGTTCCAGGATGATGAATTAAAAAAAAAAAAAGTCCTTTTTTGTTCTTCATTTCTTCTGCACTGACAAACTCAGCATTCAAACCTGTACTCCTCACTCCCAACTAACTCTCCTCTCACTGAACCTGTGATGCTCAGGAGCCCCTAAACTTCAAGAATTAAAACTAGAGTTTATGTGCAAACCACCACTAATTCTGCATAAATGTTGAAATCATAATTCTTAACATAGCTGTATAAGAGGCAAAACCATATTCAGAGATGAAAAACATCTGGATCAGTAGTAAGCAAAGTTTTTAGTAAATCAGATTAAATATTTTAGTCTTCGGAGGATATATGGTCTCTGTTACAGATATTCAGTATGGCCATTTTAGCCCTAGAGCAGCCAAGGACATTATGTAAATGAGCGTGACTGTGCCCAGTAAAACTTTATCACATTTTCTATGAATGCCACCAGAGAACTTATCAGTTCTCTGCAAAACAAGGGAAGAGCTGGCTGTGACCTGCTTTAGTAAAGAATAACATTCTATATTTGCCCTTGGTTATCCCTGGGTATTTTCAACTTCAAGCTTTTTAATTTATTAAACCTAAATTTTATTGTGATCATTTCCTGCAAAAACAGTAATATCTTTTGAACACTTCATATATTCTCACTAAATTTTTGGTTTACAGAAAGTTAGATTGTTTCATATTACTTATTTAAAAATAAAAAATAAAAAAAACTCTCTTTTCAGAATAACCTTGAATTATTAAATTTCCCTTTGTTAAAGAATATATACCTGAACAACAGTAAAAAATATTTTAATATTTTTTACTATAAGAGTCAAATTTATTTCTGAATTTAAGGATGGCCAATAATTCACAGATGGTTTACCATAGTGGTTCAGAGTACAAGCTACTAGCTAGTATCCTCTCTGGTACCTATTGTCTGTGGGATCTTGAGCATATTAGTTGTCTCTTGATTGTCATTAGTTGCTGCAGTTTCCTCAGCCAGAAAATGAAGTGAATAATAATTTCCAAATATGATTGCTATAAAGAATCAGTAAATATGTAAAGAAAAACCACACAGAACAATGTTTGCTAAACAAAGAACACTCTACAAATAACTATTATCATCCAATTATTTAAACAGGTCATCTACCCTAAGCTACCAGAACTTTTTGAGATGCAGAAGTCTTCAAAGTGATACAGGTCTGAGGTCTTCCAGGAAAATGAGGCAGCATGAAGACTCCCCTTTAATCCCAGATTTTTTTCCAACAAATCAGAAAGATTTCAGACATCTCACTCATAATAACAGGCATGAGTTTATTAGAAGGGATGGAAAAAGGGGAAAGAGAATACTCTCAAGGGAGAGACTGGGTCTCCTCACAGAGGAGAGGTACACATGGCTCTCCTGTCCTCCAGTTTTATTTGAGTTCCAAGGAAATTTCCAAAGAGTCTTGCCCATGTTCATATCTTAAATTTTGACCAACAGTAGGATGATCTCAGACTTTGAAGTCCATACTGCCATGACAACTCTAGTTTACTTTGGCCCATACTGACCAGTTCTAGCCAGAACTTGTTCCTACAGATTTGCTTAGGGGAAATTACCCTTATCTCCTGGAGTTCTGGGATCTGTTCTCTATAAGGGTCATGGAAATCTCCTCTTTTAGGGAAACTTGTTAGCATTTAGGGGTCTGCAGATAGCAGGTAGTTTCCTGACAAATGTAACATATCCATGGATTTTGACCAGGCAGCAAGAGGACTTCAAGTAAATTGCTTTTTTTTTTTTTTTTTTTTTTTTTTTGTGTGTGTGTGTGGTGCTGGGGATTGAACCCAGGGCCTTGTGCATGTGAGGCAAGCACTCTACCAACTGAGCTATATCCCCAGCCTAGTAAATTACTTTTTAATAGTGAAAGCATGTGGAGGTCAGCATCTAGGGCCCATTTTATAGAATTATTTCCTTAACCTGATGTTCCCATCACTCAAGTCTGTCTGTCCCTTATCAAAAGCACCAGTGTTAGGTACAAAAGGTTAGTACAATATTGTAGGTTGTTCACATCTTACACATAGAAATCCTAGGTCTGATAACATCAGAACCTCTGTTCTCTTATTCTCCTTTTGGACATTTATGTTTGTTTGTTTTCTTTTTGGAGTAATAGCACCTTCCAAGGTAAACAACGTCATTTAAGATTCAGCTGCACAACTAGAGATCTTGGTGGCCTTTGATGAAATAAGTAATGTCTCTGAGTTTCAGTTCTTCATCTCTACATTCAAGTTAATTTTTGCTTTGAGATAGGAAAGAAATATCGTACTCTTCAAACTTCAATAGGGGTGTTTCCAGTTTCCAGGAGTGGAAAAACATGGAATGAAAGCTCATAGCTTCTCTCTACCACCTCTTTCTTTCTTACTGGGACACAGACTGGCTGACATGGTGAGACTAGGGAAGAGGTTAAGCAAGTGTGATTTGCCTCTTCTTTTGGAGGAATGATCTGTTTCCTCTACTTAAGAGTTCTGTTGTTTTTCTGTGAACCATCTGTCTAATCCAGGAAACTACTCCAAGGCATTTGGCCCTGTACACCCATGGCTTGGGATTTAGAGACAGCATTAAGAAGTCCATTTAGTTACAAATCAGATAATTGGCTTCTAATTAGTTAATATACATAAATTTCCATGACTCATTCTTTTTTTTTAAGTTTTTAATTTGAAGCCTGTACTTCTGTTTAATCAATGTTTAAACCCTTAATTGTGATAATTTGTTTCAGCACTTAATGGGTTAGTATGTGCACAGTGGTTAAATTTGATTTTATTTTGAGAATATTTTTAATATAGTGTAGTCAAATCTTTCTCTCCTCATTGTTTATAACACATGAAGTGATATTTAAAATGTAATACAGAAAAGCATTTATTAGCAGCATTAGTCTTCTTGTTTTCTCATCTCCACTGATAACTTCTCATCCCAGGGTCAACCCCTACACACACTAATATTGACTGCCACTTTTCATTAACTTAATCCTTTTTCCACCTGCAGCCCAAAATTCAATGACCACGTAAATAAACAAACCTCCCTTG
Organism: Marmota monax; assembly: GCF_021218885.2. NCBI lineage: Eukaryota > Metazoa > Chordata > Mammalia > Rodentia > Sciuridae > Marmota > Marmota monax. The sequence goes on along the minus strand of NW_026695236.1, from coordinate 1,772,623 downwards.
CTGTGAATGAAGTATACAAATATACAAATCCAGTGAGTTACTGAAAAAGACATCTAAAAAGTAGAGTATGGTATTTCTCAAATCACCATAAGCAAGATCAAAATTAAATGCAAAGAGAAAGAACATGTTAAAGATGTCAATGAATGAGTTTCTTTAATTTATAATGAGCTTTTTAATAAATTAATCAGGAAAATAAACAGAAAAAGTGGACTAAGTATATGAGTAATGAATGCATAGATTTTAGAAAAAATATATATGCATCAATTATTGACATTGAAAAAGATTATAATGTGACTCATTTATAAAACTGTTAAAATATTATGTTAATATTTTATTTATAAGATTATCAAATAATTTAATAATATGCTGTGCTGATGAAGATACAGAAATATAATGGCTATTCAGTGAGTAATTTGGTTCACCATTTAAATTATTTTTCATGATTATAAATTACATATTTGGAAATACATAAAATACTATTAAAATACTTTTCTCTTGGCTGGGCATGGTGGTACATGCTTATAATCCTAGAAGCTTGGGAGACTAATGCAAGTGCAAAGAGAACCTCAGCAAGTAGAGGCCCTAAGCAATTCAGCAAAACTGTCTGTCAATAAAATATAAAAAAGAGTTGAGGATGTGGCTTAGTGGTTAAGCACCCCTAGGTCAATCCCTGGTTAATCACCCCCTTCACAGTACTTTTGTCTTGACAGCATTTATCCTTCAAGATATAGTTCATAATTTTCCATTCCTTATTGGCTAAACTTAGCCAAAACACTGATGTATATTTCATGGGTTCATTTTCTCACTTCCTACTTCTCAGCCATTTTATTCTTAATCTGTTATTTCTGCATTCAGTCATGTCTTACTAAATCACCAACTTTCTCTACCTCAATAAATCTAAAAGGCTGTCTCACTATCATTTACTGTTGATCTTCCAAAGTCAGCTGACCACTGCTTTCTCTCTTCCATTGGCTCAGTTGACACAACACTCTTGGTTCTCCTCCTCCATCTCTGGATTTGCCTTTTTACTCCTTTCCACAGTTTATCTATTTTCCACAATCAATAAATGACAAGGACCCCCAAAGTAAGTTCTTAAACTTCCTTTCTTTTAATTTTATGCAACCATGTCTTTAGTTAATAAAAAAGATACTCTGTTCATTTACTCAGTTCTATTCATTGCTTAAGTCTGTCTTTGAGCTCCAGACTCATGTATAGTTACTTCCTTATTATTATTATTTTTGTTTGAAAAGCACAACTTGGGACACTGACACAAGTGCAAAACTTATCCGAAACTCAACTCATTTCTCTGCCCTCCAGTTTTTACTTGATTCTTTTTCAATGACCTTCTTCTCCATAAAATAACTATCATTCGCATTTTACACAACACAAAACCATAGGCATCATTCTGGACATATTTTCCACACTCTCTCACAATATCCAACACATTGTCAGCTCCCATGTATTTTCTACTCAGTAAATAAGTCTTAGATTTCCACCTTTTCACCATCCTTAGTCTACAGGAGTTCCGTTTATGTTGGCACACTGGTTCCCCTGCATCCACCTTACCTCTTCTAATTCATATTTTACATTCCACCATTATATTTTGGAAAATTGTATTTATCATATTCATATTCCTACAAAAAGTCTTTGCTAACAAAGTAATAAATATCAAAATACCACAAAGCCCAATATTGTGTTCCACTCTCCTCTTTAAACTTCTTTTACACAAGCTCCTCATATTCTCTGGATTCAACTTCATTGTTTAGAGAGCGTTGTAAGTGGTCTGAGGCAGATACTTCTAAGTAACCGGCTACTCAGACACTGAACATTATATGACTAATACATTCTCCTTACCATAAATGTAGATGAGCAGATAAACAAAATCTACTCAAATTGGGATATAGTTGGCTTTTTGTATTATAAAATTATCATGAACATATCCAAAATTATCAAAGCATTTTACTAGTTTCTTTAATTTAAAAGGATAATGAAATAACACAAAAATGAAACTGAGCTGATCATAGTGTTGAAATATTTATGTAGCTAAAAGTCTTGCTGGTGATTCTCTGAATGCGTGAGTGCAATCTTAATCTTATCTACTCACTTAATCTCTTTGTATCTCTGTTTTCTCCCCTATAAAATAGGGTATTTAAGTTTTGACATGTCCAACACTTTAAAGCATTAAATGAGACTCTGTCTTTCTCTGTCACTCCCTCCTGACCGCCCTCTCCATCACCCCACTTGAAACTCAATGAAAATAATTTTTCCCACCCTGCATTTTCATGACACTGAATAGTCTAGCAGACAACTATACTTGTTTTCAAATGGTTTAATTTAGAATAGCTAGATATTCTAGTGGTTCAAGGATAAATAATAATATCTACTTCTGGATAATAACTTCCATGAAAGTTTTAACAGAACAATTATTTCTAACTCGATAGGTAAAATATCTATTAGTATAAATTCTCATTTTTCCTATTTTGAAAAATATTGAGATTTTACTCTAAATTCCAGAAAACTTTTGAAATTTAAGTACATTTCCTTCCGTGGCTTGGTAATAATCTTTATTGAACAGAGACTCTTAATTCAGACTTATATTGTAGTTAACCATAGACAAACAAACCTACCTTTGAATGGTTAAAGTAATAAGTTCCAAGTTCATGCTTGGAAACAAGTATAAATTATAAACAATGTATCTCACATGATATTTTCCCATGTCTAGAATGACTGCAGTGTATTCTTTCAGATTATTAATCTCATCCTGCTATAAGGGCCAAATTGTTTAACAAGACCATTTCAGGGACCTGAATAAGGCATTTTTATTGGTAATGAGACGACAGAATACCCAGACCTTAAATGGGAAGACCCAGTGTCCAGGTCCACATCACTCTAATGTTCTATTGATGTGGAGCACAGATGGCTGGATGTGATAATGGATGAAGTTGTCTTAGCAGCAGAGTTGTCTTAGTCCTGACAAACACTTTAGCTGAATGACTTATTAAACATGGCTGATCTAAGGCAGCTGGAGAAATTTATAAGTAACTACATCAATAGAATATGGAAACTTCTAGAGAAGTCTGAAGTGGCCTTTTTTATTATACCATTGATTCAGAATTCAAATGGTTCATCAGAACCATTCATACAAGAGTTGGGAGAAAAAAGGGGTGACAAGAGAGACTGGGAGAATATATGTAAACAAAATGATCTTAAAGAACTAAGAGGAGTTACAGAGTAAAATGACAATTTTTTGAAGGGAAGTTTGATATTAAAATACTTACTTAAATTAAAATTATCTAGGATTGCTACTTCAAAGACCCAGGGGCTAATATGGAACCAGGAATTTGCTATCAAATTATAACTCCTGACATGTTCTATTCTACAGGAGACAGGTAGTAAAGAAAATCACAGGGGCATACTTTATATATATAAACAGAGATAGACAAATTGTGGTATATATGTGTATTAAGAATTGTAATGCAAAAAACCCCCCACAAAGTACATGTATAAAGGTAAAAATAAAATAAAATTCACATGTCAAAAAAAAAAATCACTTGGTTATGAGGCATGGAATTTAAATTATGTGACTAGGTATGCCATCCAAATTTTGAGGGTTTAAGTCTTCTCATTTGTATAATGAAAGAGGGTAGATGTTCTAACTCTTTTCTTACAACTATTAAATTTTGCTTTTCTCTTCCATAGCACTATTATTTAATATTTATTGAGCTTTAGAATCTTTTTCTATAAAATGAAACATCATGCAGATTTTTCTTGGATGTATTTTTTCATAGCATTTGTTACCTCCTACCTGTAAGCTCCATAAAAGTAATAATTATTGTCTGTTTCATTCATTGATTACATAAGCAGTGTAACACATGGGAGACATCAATACTTTTCAAATGAATGATTAAATGAGATGATGTATGTAAAGTGCTCAACATAGTAATTGGCACAAAACATTTGATAAGTGGTCCTATTTGATAAATGGTTATGAAAAATATTTTCATTAACAACCACAATACCATCTCTCTAAGATGGTTGTAGTAAGTAGGAATGTTTGAGAAATAAGTTGAATGGAACTTAGAACCATACTGTGGTTTTCAGATATCTGAAAGAGTAAAACATGCCACTTTTAAAGAAAAGAACATGAGCCAAGAGTTGAAAATAGCAGTGTCATATTTAAAATTCAGAGTAAAGAAGACTTTTCTAACAAAAATATTGAAAAATGAAATGAACTAGTGCGCGTGCAAATGTAAACTATGATGTAACCAATCAATAAAGGGATTGAAAATATAACTAAGGTTATATTTTTATATTTGTTCTTGCAGGAATTAAATAATTTGGAGATCATTTCCCATTATTAGTATATTAAGAATAAATTTTAAAATACGTGAAATATATAATTTTAACTTTATGGTATAGCCAGCAATAAAATCATAGATGGAAAATTGAAAATATAGTAAAGACCAATTTTTTTGGTAAATACTACCAATCTTGTCATTTAATACTGACAGTTTCAGCAGATTGGAGCTGCAGAATTCTTAACTTGCTATCATAAAATACTTAATGCCAGTATCTTTCCTGTTGTTTAAACCCTAGTGGTAACACTAGATTTGGGAATGAGAATATTGTCACTGAGTATATCCTTGGTGTGTATGAAACTAACTGATGCTTCACCTGCCAGCTAGGGAAAATTTTAGACAAAATGTATAACATCGATGAAAAAGAAACCTCACTCAATACCATTTTTATGAAGGATGTATGACCTCATACCAAAATAGCCTCATCAATCAGATCAGACAGAAAGAATTAGTTACACAAAATGACTGTCAGAAAATGTCTCAAGCAGGAGCTGAGTTTGACCACAGAAGGTCAGTTAAGCATTTGGAAAATAAAGAATGTTCTCTTTAACAAGACATCAAAAGTCAACAGCAAATAAGATGTGTTTCTACTGTGGACAGAAATATTAAGAAAGGCAGTGGTTTCTAAGGCTTTTGCTATTCATTAAATTGGCTGCTTCTTAATACATGATATGATGCGTGGTAACCTCTTAAAACAGTGTGGAATGGTAGAAACTTACACATTGTTGACAAACCGTGATGTTGCATCTCAGGGGTGAATGTTTCATTCACACATTCAGACTATAGATTCCACTTAAGTATCATAACAGTTTTGTGCAGCAATTGGGCCACAGGTGCTCAGATATATGGCCAAATATTATCATCCCTGTGTTTGTGAAAGTGTTTTGGATAAAACCATTTGAATCAGTAGATTGAGAGTATACTTTTTCATGTGGATGTGCTTCATCTGAGCAACTGGAAACCTCAACAGAAGGAAGGGGTTGGGTAAGAGGAAACCGTTTTTGTGTAACTGCATCAGCTGGGACATTGGTCCTTCCCAGGCTTTGGATTTGGGGTCAAACTTTGGTTCTTCTGGAGTCTGGAGGTTGGTGGCTTTCAGACTGAAACTTAACACTGCCAGCTCTTGGAGTCCTCAACCTGTACTCAGACTTGAACTACATGTCAGCTTTCCCAGATTTCTAGATTGCCAATTGCAGTTCTTATGAATTCACAGCCTCCTTAAACATATGACCTAATTCCTTATAAAAAAAAACCCTCATACGTATATTATAAAGTGTGTATACATTCACTTTTGATTGTTTCTCTGGAGAACTTGATTAATACACTGATTCAGCAATATTAGCAGGTAAGGGTCTGACCTGTGCCAATCAAGTAAACTTTCTGGATATTAATATCAATCCTTGTAAAAGTTAATGTTTTAGAACACTGTCCTAGTAACAATGCAGACAAGGCAATCTGAAAAGGTAAAAACATGTTTGGAATATGGAAATTTTGAGTTAATTTACCAAGGTTTTAAAAATTAGTTCTAAAGTAATTCCTTATTTTTAACCCCAAATCCTATTATTCTATATTACATATTAAACCTATATAGTCCTCATAATCAACCTCAAAAGGAACAGAAACAAGTTTGATATGTGTTTATTTCTCAAGATATTAACCTAGGCACTTAAGAATCCATCTCATTTAGTTATATTTTTGAGGAGGTAAGGACTCATCTCTCTGTGTTCATTCCTCTTATCTTTATTAATCTGTACAAGGCCTATCTATTTATTTTCCATGATTTTCTTCAGTACTGGTACTTTATGATACTTAAGCTCTGCTTCCACTGAACAGCTTAAAATTCTAAAGCATCTGTCCTCATGCATCAAAAGATAACATGCTGCCAAAACCATGGCATTAACTGTATGTGGATTTTCTCATTGTTACTCACCTGCCCAGAAGCAGAAATTCTCCTGCAAGACCCAGGCGTCTCATAGCCATCAGCAGACCTCTCACTGTCATGCCCTCACAGAAGCAGGCCACCACCCGTGCCTTGGGCAAGTGACTTCTGAGCTTTTTCAGCAACTTGTCGAAGCTCTGCTCCCCTGCGTTGCTGTAGATTTTGTAAGAGTGGGCAATGCAAATCCCTTCCTTGGCTGACATATCTTTGAAAGCCTCCATTCCACTTTCACCATAGTTGCCTGTGTGAAAACATGGATAAGCAAAAGGAAAGTGAAATGAGAGAATCACATTAATTGGATACACTTAGGATGCAAAAGAGTTAAGAGTGTGCAGGTCTCTTGATGGTGTTGGACATGGAACTTGAGAATCTGAATTTGAGGTTTTGTTATTTCACTGACTTATTTGTCTTAGACAAGTTAAAAATCAAATTACATTACAAATACATTCATTGATCTTTTATATTTTTACTGAGACAGAGAACATCATAAAAGTCCAAGTAATTCAGCTTCCCTTTTGATTCAAAATAGTTCATTTTAAAAACAATTATCAAGTATTATTAATTTGTTTTCCATTTTTAAATTAAATTTACTTTTAGCAAATGGATAAAAAGCAGTATTATGCATACTAATGTGTAACATGGGTAACATGTAATGCTTTGATACATCTATACATTGTATAATGCTTAGATCAGGTTAAACATATCTACCTCTTTGAATTTTTATAATTTATTTATGGAAAATTAAAAAAAAAAATTCTTCTAGCTTTTGAACTGTACAGTTCATTATTGTTTTCCTTGGTGACTCTGCTGTGTAACAGTAAAAAAGAACTTTTTACTCCTAATTGTAATTTATCATGCATTGTTTGGTCTTTTCCAAACATTACATTACAGATTCTACATTTCATGCATGATATATATCTATATCTATATCTATATATCTCTCTCTATATATAAGTAATGGAATATATGCAATATATCTTTATATACTGCATTTTCCTTATTCATTCATCAGTTTATGGACACTTATGTTCTTCCATTTCTTAGTTATTATGAGTAGTAATATGATCAACATAGGTGAGCAGATGTCTCATCAACATACTGATTTGATTTCCCATAGATTCATTCTTATATTCAACTGCAAAATCATGTATGGTTTATAGCTACATTTTTTGTCTCCATTGAATTGAACTTCTCATTGCTTTTCTCTTTATGATAATTTTACCCCACTGCTTTTGTTTGGATATGCTTTATAACCCAAAGATTCATATGTTAGAAGTTTGGTCCCAGAGTGACAATGTGGAGGTGGTAGAACCTTTAAGAGGAGGGGCTTGGTAATAAGGTTGGTGGGGAGGTCTATACCCATGAGTTCATTAATACTGTCTTCTGGAAGTAGGTAATGTCTGGTACGAGTAGATTTTTCCCACTGGTTGTTATGAAAGGCTCTTACCCAGTCTCTTGTTACCTTGCTCTTCCTGTTATAGTACATTCCCTTTTTGTTTCCCTACCACGTGTATTGTAACTGGACCCCAGAAATATGATGTATGGACTTTCTAGTCACCATTGTCATGAACTAAATAAGCCTTTTTCCATTATACATTATCTAGCATCAGGTATTCTGTTATGGAAATACACATTCATTAAGATTTTTGTGTTAAAAGACACAGTATATACATGTAATATGTATACTATATATTGTATAGATGTTGTCATACAAATATTTTTTATAGAGTATTACATTGTATAAAATATTAGATATACTAAATTATGTTAATAGCCATCAGAATTTATAGTTTGCTCTTAACTAAAAATCCCATATGGTTTATTTAGATTAAGTTTTATCATAAATAAGTGTATAAGCTCATGAAAAACATTTTAAGTTTTATTCTATGTAACCATAGGTAAGTTGATGGTAAATAAATTCAAAGTCCTTTCCAAAATCCAGGGGTTAATGAATAATGGCTCTCTTTTAAATATGAAAAACAGAAATTGATATTTATAATCAACTCTATAGAAAGCACATCTTTCTTTATAGATGTGATCCCATTTGACTCCTGAAATAATATTTTGAGGCAAGTAATTCAACCCCCATTCCATGGATAAAGCAGATAAGGCAGTTAGGTCTACAATGACCCTGTATTTTATATGCATGAGCAGTAAATGAAGACTGAACTTCACCCGGAGAGCTTCAAGAGTGCGGGTTCTGCTCCCTCCACTCTTCTGAGGTTCTCAGAAGTCTCAAAAGTTCAAATGGTATCTGCTTTCTCTTTCCTATATGAAGATGCTTTCAATTTTAGATACATTTTGAGCATTTTTAAAGCTTTATAAATCACATTAGGCCCATTTTCTGCATTTTTGAAGATTAGTTGGGCAAGGGAGTTTGGTTTGAAGTATGCAGGAGCGTATTACAAGTCAGGCAAGCTGTAGAATGCAAAAATAGGTAACTGGTCTAAAAATCAACTAGACCTAGGAACTAGAACTTCATCAGAAGAAATAGACATCAAATGAACAAAGAGCAATGAGCATTGGGCATTCAGTTGCACAGTTTCCCATGCCTAGAAGTGAGATGACTTATTTATAAATAACTACATGGTATAACAGTTTGATTTGGAAAAGTCAGTTCACTTCATATATATTAGCTCAGTGCTCCTTACAAAAACTGTGTAAAGGTAAATATCATGTTCTCCTCATAGCTGATGAAATTAAAATCCAATCGTAGCAAATAGGTGTCTGAGTGTTGCCTTGAACATGTATCTTCTGATTCCTGAAACTGTGTGTGCTCCACCATGACATAGGTGCCTTGCTGCAAATGTGACCTTCAGACACAGATGGTTGTTTTTCTTTTTTTGTGTGTGTGCGGGGAGCATTTACCAGAGATTGAACTCAGGGGAACTTGGCCATTAGGCCACGTCCCCAGCCATATTTTGCATTTAATTTAAAGAGAGGGTCTCACTGAGTTGCTTAGTGCCTTGCTGTTGCCTTGAATTCGTGGTCCTCCTCTGGAACTGCTGGGATAACAAACATGTGCCACGGTGCCTGGCTGAGGGTAGATTTTTGCATAGTTCTGTCTTCATGGACAAATTGCAAAAGGGCAAAGCAGAGTAGGCCTGCTTGAGTCCCAGCCAAACTCAGTGGTGGACCAGCTGCAACTTTTTTCCTTTTCCAGAATTGAAAGCAACAAGAAGCCTCTGTGATGATGGCAGGTGGGCAATCCAGTTATTTTGCAATTAGTAATGTTTAAAGGGTGCTTTCTGAAACGTGCCCAGGGGCCTAAATTACTGGTTTTACACTAATCTGACTAATCTATTATTCTTAGATTTATTTTTAGCCATCTCCATTTTTCAACTACCTTCCACTCAGTGCTTTGATTTAATGCTGAGGCAATTACATAAATAATTTGAAGTGAGGTATAGTGATTATGATGAAAATAATAAATTTTTTCAAAATATTCATCAACAAGAAAAACATTGAGAAATTCATAGTCTTTAGCATCTCTCCAAAAACCTTTGTTTTAACATTGTTTTTATTTATACAACATGCTGTATAAAAGCAGCTTAGAACAGCTCATGTATTGGGGAAAATTATCACAAGACTCAAAATTAGACTAATAATTAGAATCATAATAATAGACACAAATAAGTTTTCTTTCTTTGATACTTTTTCTTTGTTCCATTTACTCCTACATCCTCCACAGAAGGCAAATAAAAATCTTGAAATGATATGTATATTTGTTCAAATAAGATCATCAAGTAGATACTAAATGAATATGGAGTACTCTTTCAGAAATCCTTCATTATAGGAAATAGTCACTTTAAAGAAAGTATTGGGCTCCATCTTCCAAATTAGGACTTTTAATCTTAGTTGGTCCAAGTTATCATTCACCAAAAAGGTGAAATTAAAATTCCCATATAAGTGATTACTTAAAAATACATTCTATAAGGCATTTAATGGTAATCCCTTGTTGCTGCTATGGCCGTGCTGCATCTTACTGACATCAGTTAGTGAAGAAAATCAAAGCTTTTTCTCATGGGAGTTGCTACATTATGTCCTTACCTAAAAAATACACATGAGCAGCTTCAATCAGTCACTAAATTCTGCCCTTTGATAGGGGTCGGATGTTCATCAAGCAATATTAGCCCAAACTACGATATTGAGGGGGTTAAGGCTTAAACTAGTGGGTAACTAAAATAGACAGGAATGAGGAATGTGAGGAATGCCTGAGAATGAAACATCCTCTCATTTTATTGATCTCTTTTATAAACATTATACTCCTTTATTTTTAAAAATATATACCTTTTCACCCATAAAAGCCACATGTGCAATGAGTATAGCATTTTTAAGGCTATATTGCAATCATGTTTATCTTCCTGTATTATACAAGTTCTTCAAGACAGATGTCTATCCTCACAACAAAATAATGTGTATATATTGAACGGAAGGAGAAAAGGAAGTTACATGGTACAAGGAATATTTTTAAATATGATCAAATAACTAAGACCTAGGTGGTTTGGATGCCTGAGATATGAATGGAAACTTTTTGTAAAGACTGTTTTGAAAGTTAGCATCAACTATCATGTATTGTCATCAAGGTTCCATGACTTATAATAATTTTATGGCTTTGAAAACCCTTTCTAGAAATTTCTATGTTTTCATCAATGGCTCAATTAGTTCAAACCCTCTGCTGTAGTTTCTCTAAAACATGACCCATATGATACAGTATTCCACATGAAGCTGGGCATTATTGGCTCACATCCAGAATTTTTTTTTAATTGGAGCTATTATTATTGGTGCTAGAAAGATCTCATTTAGCAAATTCACTTTAGATAGTTGTTTAAGAATCCATTATGTCAGCAACATTTCATTAATACTCCCATAATGAACTCAGCAGAAAAAAATAATTGCTTGTATAACAGTTATTTGTGAAGAACTATAGTATAGGCTATAAATGTGTATAACTACAACTATGGATTTTTAACCACACATATATAAAATATTATTTATGAAAATACAAACCAGGGCTATTGAATTTTGTCATAAAAGTATATTACAAGTAGTTTTCTAAGTGATATGGGGTATAAGGATACCAGGTATGGGTCTAGAATAAGAAGTTTGATTTGAAGAACAAGGGTAAAAACTGACCATACAAAGTCATATTGGCAGAGGACAGTGTACTCAGTCAATGAAAGAATACCTGACAGTTATAACTGCAACACGTCTGGATAATAAGTTTAAATGCCATTTTGGTATGGGTTGTAGGACCAGGAATCAAAAGTGTTACTATTCCCTCCAGTAACTCTAGTTTATATAATTGGGTTGAATGAACTGAGAGAAACAAATCAGAAAAAAATTAGATTTGGAAACAATTCCAAGTTTTGGAAATGTTGTTTAAGCTTCTGTGAAATATACAAGTAGAGATGACAGGTAGGAAATGAATCAGGACATTCTGGCTCAGAGAACAGAGATTTCTATTTGAGAATCCTCAGAATATGGATAACAACAGTAATAGATGAAAGTAAAGGATGCAAGAGGAAGATAGTTCTGAATTATACACTAAGACACTCAAATATTCACACATTAATTGAGAAGGAAACATTCACAAAGGCAACATAGAACACCAGAAACCAAGGAAATGTATTTTCTTATGGAAACCAAGAGACAATAATGATTTTATTTTCTCCTTTCTACTAACTAGGTTGAATACTAAATGTGTAGTGAAAATATCTGCTAATTTTGGCAACATTCTAGAAGTCACACAGAATAGTCTAGTCCTCTGTGCTGGGCACAATAGTACATATCTGTAATTCCAGTCACACAGGAGGCTGAGACAGGAGAATTGCAAGTTTGAGACCAGTGGCAGCAACATACTGAGTGAGGCCTCAGCAATTATGAGAGACCCTGTGTCAAAATAAAATGGACAAGGGTGCAACTCAGTGGGAAACATATCCCTGGATTCAACACCCAGTATCAGAAAACAAACAAACAAACAAATAAACAAACAAGAATAATAGGCTTTGGCTTGTGTGAATAAGAGTAGAAAATAAAGACCACTGAATTGTTTGACTTCTTTGAAACACTTGGGTTGAAGAAGAGTAAGAAGTATGGTGGTGGGCTTGGGTTGTGGCTCAGTAGTAGAGCACTTGTCTAGCACATGTGAGGCATTGAGTTCAATTCTCAGCACCAGATAAAAATAAATAAAATAAAGGCACATTGACAACTAAGTATTTTTTTAAAAAAATAATTAATAGATCAGAATATGGAAATCAAAATAAAGGGGTTTTTTGTTCATTTTTTAGATAGGGGAAACTTAGGTACTAAGTTCTTATCGCAGGGCATTGTTCAGAGTAAGAACTCAATAGATTGTGGATTTTATCATCATCATAATCATCATCATCATCATCATCATCATCATCATCATGTGCATCCTGAACAATATTTACCTAGCACCTGCCAAACTATTTGGTAAGAAGTTAATGATAAATACCAAGAACTGCACTAGTCACTTCAAATATATTGTATTATTAAAATGAACTAAACATCTGAGGTAGCTATTATTTCCCACGTTTGTAAATAAATTGGGAATGCTGAAAGAATTTGCCAAAGTATTTATAGAGAGGCAATGGAAGGAATGAAATTTCAAACACTATTCATCAAATTTCAAAGCCCATGCTATCTTCCTACAGCGTATTGATACTCTTAAGCCAGTATAGGGAGGATTGCTCAGCTTAGCTCAGTGGTTCATCCAAAGACACTTCTTCTACCCACCACTGCTTCCTTTGAAACTAATTTCAGATACTATTAAATTGAACACATATCAGCAAACTATGCATTATTTAACAAGTTCCCCCCACCGCCCGGCTTCTATATAGGTTAAAAACATATGGTTTATCCCTAACTGATCCAACCCATTCCATTTCTGAGAATTGGTGTTTGAATCTCAAGGATTTTCTTTAAAATATGTTATGCTTAATTATGGTGTTTCTTTAGATAAAGGCCTATAAAATAAGAAGGGGCTCTTGGAAAGAGACATGCCACCAATCTTGTATTATTTTCATAACAGCATCATTGCTGGGGACGAGGAATCTCAGAGGAGAACAGGGAAAAGGCAAAGAAATTGATTCTGATATAAAAAAATTCTGTAGGATTTTAAGTTTTTTTATAATTTGGTAATATAGCTTAAATTGAGATTTGCAAAATTAAAAAAGAAAACTTTCTCATTTTCATAAAAATACTGCAGTCTTTGACTCATTTCTTTCTCTGGCTATTCTTCCCAGAAGAAAATAAAAGTTGAGACAGAAGCTATGACCCAGATTCCCACTCTAACTCTCAAGAATTCTACTTCTTTCTGCTTTCTCCCTAAGTTGTCAGCTTCACAGCTGACGCCTGCAGTGCCCATCTCATTAACAGTGATTCCATTTGCAGAGAAAGGACAGCATCTATATGGAACTGTGTGTCAATGGGCCGAGTGGGCTGGCAAGTTATTCATTTGCCTCTGTTTTAGCTCGCTAGTCACCTCTGATCCTTGATTCTAACAGGATCTAATGACAATGCAGAAATTCTCCCATACCACTGAAGGCAGAAAATCCTCTGCAGCGCAGCCAAAGTTGTTCATGCTTGACAGCCTTTGCTGAAATAAAGTAGCTTCTTTGACAGCAACTCGCTGGCCTGCCACCCTGTTCTCTAGTTTAAATTTGCACTGTCTGGGTCCTGTGCTTGCCAGATTCCCTCTGAAAGGACACAATACTGAGAGGAAGGACTCAGTTTGGATTCAAAAAGAGTAGAAAGAGTCGAAATGAAGTGCAAAGTCTATGCTCCTGTTGCTATCAAATTCTGAAATTCATTTAAGATGAGTAACCATGCTATATTCTTGCATTATGGCCTTGGTATTTCTCATCTATAGTTTTAATCTGTCCTGTCTAACATGGTAGCCTCTGGCTACATGTGGCTCTTAAGTATCTGTCATTTGGCTAGTTTTTAAGTTGAGTTAATATGTGAGTGTAAAACACAAAATTGATTTTAAAGACTTAGCATTTTCTTAGAAGAAAAATACAAGGTATTTCATTAATATTTTATCATGTTGACTACATGTTTAAATGATAAAATTTTGTAATACCGAGTTAAAAATATAATCTTTAAATTAATCCCACCTGTTTATTTTCACTTTATTGAACTGCACATCGGACTAGCATTAGATTTTTACCAATATACTGTTTGATATGAAGTGGGGGTTTACATCCTGTTCCCTTAGGGTGAAAACCAAACTCCTTGAGGAGTTTATAGAATATAGGGCTTCTTATGCTCCAGTGCCTAACCTTTTTCCTCCTGTCTTACTGCTGCCTTTTCCTTATGTACAGTCATCTTCCAGCCCTGCCAGATAGTGCACAGATCAACAAATACACCATGCTTTCGTACATCTCTAAATTTTGCACAATCTCTTTATGCTAAGATAATCTTCTCTTCAGTGAATCCCTATGCATCCTTTAAGATTCAGCTGAAGGGGATATAATTCTACAGTTTTTCATTTTTAAACAGGTATCTTCTACTATTTTATCATGCCCACCCCACTCTAATATTCTAGGATTTTCATGTTATGTTGTAATTATTGATTTGACTCCCTTAGAGACTGTGAGCTAATTAGAAAAGGGGTTACCTCTTAATTACTAGTTTATCTCAAGAGTCTAGAAAGCCTAAGCATATTTTGAGTAAATTAATTTTTAGAAAATGAACATCAAATTTTCATTAGCAAATTACTATTAAGCATCTACTATAGATAGCTCTGTATAGCAGTTCTGGTATTGAACCTACTCAGGATTAATTGTGATTAAAAGGACTGAGCTAGGCTAAGATAAAATATGCTGTGATGAAGAGCAAAACTTAGTCACAAGCACTTGGATAGAGTGAATTGACAGTGCTTTAAATGAGTCCTTTTGACTTATTATTTACATGGACTTTGAGAAATCACTTAGCATTTTTTTTGTGAATTTGTCTTCTCAAATATGAATGATATATATTCTAAAAATTCTTAGAATGAGATCTTATATTTTTTTCTCCTAGGTCCTTTTATTATATTGTAATACTGACAAGGAATATTTTAGCCTGATTTATTCTCATTTCTTCTACATGTTCTTGCTTCAAATTCTAGTTTCCATTTCTCAACACTTTCTGAACGTAGTGAATAATTCCTAAGCTAAGTTTATCTTGTATTTAGGGAATCAGATATTCTATTCAGTACAGACTTTATTGGAAGGATATCTAATAATGTGGCTATGGTAATATGAAAAAGAGTCTCCAATGAAGGGCACTACCTTGCCATTTATCTCACTACTCATTGTTTATTCATCTGCTCCACCAGGATTTGCCAGAGTTTATGTCAAGCATTATTTGTTCTTTTGAGCTACTTCAGCCTTTTCAAGAACTGCTTAGTTTATGTTATTTGTAATGTACTCATGCCAATTTGAATAAAGATCTCAACAACAGCAATCAAGTGATATATTTTTTTCCATATGTATAAAGTCAAGGGAGAACAAAACTCACTAAATAAATATCTAAAGGATTTAAAAGTGTTTGCTGATAATCACTGGAAACCCTGTGCATTTGGAGATATGTATAACGCCAGTGTTTACCTTTTTTTTTTAATTAACAAAAAATTGCCCAGGAGAATCTGTTCTAAAGCAAAGGAAATAGACCCTGGCCTGGGGCCAAAAGAATTGTGATTTTAGCTTTCCTCTGGAAGGAATCCCAATGATAAGCATTGGTGTCTTGACTACAAGTTTCATATACTCATAAATGCCACTAAAATTCTCAATGTGAGAAAAAGAAGTGAGTGGGTGGAGAAAGTCTGACGCAGATCACACGTTTCTTAATCTTGGGTAGTTTCCATGGATTCCAGATTCAGTACCTTTAAGTACATCCCAACCAATGTACAGACATTCATTAAAATTGACTTTAAAAAATACAAAAACGTAAAGACAGGGGAGTAGATAACAATCTACAAGCCAAGGAAAGTGGTCTTCAGGAGGAGCAAACCCCACTGATATCTTGACCTTGGGCTTTCATGTACTAGAAATGTGAGGAAAAAATTTCTATCATTTAAGTCAACTGTTTGTGGTTCTTTGTTATGGCTGCTCAACCCAACAACTATGATCCTCTGTGGGTGACCAAAGCTTCCAGTCACAAAAGATTCTCAAATCCTTAGGCAATGTGAAACTAACATAATTTTGTAGTCAGAAGGATGATAATTTTTGGAAAGGGCATTGGCATTTGTGAGATATATATATATATATATATATATATATATATATATATATATATATATATATATATAGTGAATTTGATACTTGCATCTCCAATTATCAAATGTTGATAAGGTGAATATAAGGATCAATTTGATTTTGAATGGGAAATGCTTAGAATAGAGCCTGACACATTAAGAAAAGGGCTCAACAAGGGTTACTGTTCTTACACACATAAGTTTATTTTTCTATAAAATTCTTAGATGTTGGTGTTCACTGTGACTATCTATGACCCATTCCTCTTAATAGAAACCTTCTTTATGCTGTTGCGTGTATCAAGGCTCCAGCTAACACCTACGGCTCCCAATTCATATCTGCAGTTAGATATCTGGCAAATGTTTATTCCACTGCTGACAGCCTTCTTCCAAGAATTTTAAACTAACACTGCTCATTAGATAAGGTGGTGAACTGAGTATCCAGTTGAGCTGCTGCACAGTAACACCATTTCAGTGTTTCTTAAAAACATGATCCCTACCCCTGTTGCCCATGTAGGCACTGCACAAAGCAAATTAGAACAGGCATATCCTCTGTCATCAGGGATCTTAATGGCTAAATCTTGATTGGATTCACCCAGTGTTTTAATAAAATCACTCATGGTCCAATTCTCTTGTCCTCGTTTTGCTACTGATGAAATCCCAGGACAGTACCAACATGTTGGCTTTTCACTCTGTTGCACTAAAGCATGCTGTTTCTCCACTCTCTAATTCGTTAATATTACCTTTGGGATGCTGGAATGTAGTAAACCATTTGGGATTACCTAATACACAGGATAGCAAGTTATTCTCTGAAGCGTACAGAGGCTGCCAAGGTGGTTTACTTTCTCACTTTAACTCAAGATATCTTTGATACCGAGCCTCCAGGGGGCACTTGTGAGAAATTTCTAAACAGTCCTATCTGTTCTTAACTTTGAACTGAGAAGGGCAAATCAGCTTTAGGAAGATTCCATGGATTTGGGACCATGTTGGATCATGAGCTCATGGAATTGTAGGTCAGCTATGAAGAAAGGAAATGACCATAATTATGCTTTAAGTTTCATAAAAACTCATTCTTTCTAGGCATGATGGCACACACCTGTAATCTCAGCTGTGCTGAGGGCTAAGGCCCGGGGATAGGAGGATTGCAAGTTTGAGGCTGGCCTCAGAAATGTAACAATATGCTATCTCAAAAGAAAAAGATTCATAGTGGGGTAGGGAGGGGGAGCATGGGAGGAATAGACCAACTCTAGATAGGGCAGAGGGGTGTGAGGGTAAGGGAGGGGGCATGGGTTTAGAAATGATTGTGAAATGTGATGGTCATCATTATCCAAAGTACATGTATCAAGACACAAATTTGTGTGAATATAAGTTGTATACAACCAAAGATATAAATAAATTGTGTTCTATATGTGTAATATGAATTGTAAAGCATTCCACTGTCATAAATTTTTAAAAATTAATTATAAAAAACACTTAGGAATCCCATAAAAATAAATAAATAAAAAGGGCTGGTGATGTAGAGCACCTATAAGATCAGTACCCAAAGGTTAAAAAACAAGGAACTCATTCATCCTTATTGATGCAAACATAGTACCTATCTAGTTTCTGAGAAATCCATCTGTGAGGTTTGTATATAACTCCATTCCCTGGTAATACACATCTCTGCCTCTTTATTTATTGGTTGTGACTACACTTAACAAATTGTAAAATGTTAATGTTTTAAAAATGTTACACAATAATTTATACTTAATGAGGTGTAAATTTATATACTTAGAGTTCTTCACCCCCTGGCCTCAGTGGTCGACCTTAAAGGAAGAGATGTTACTTAAGCTGCTCATCAGGTTTTTTGCTTGGGTTTTCAAATTCAAAGAAATGTAGAGAATGATTTTGTTCTCTGGAATTTCTATTTATTCTCTGTAAAAATATGAGCCAAGCATGGCCATCCGCTGTGGTTCTAGACTCATGCTGAAATGAAGAGAGAAATGGTGTCTCCTGAGAAGGAGAAGTGTGAGGTGAAGGCACTGGGTCTGTCACTCTGGAGCAGGGCTGCATTTTTATCTGTACCCCCTGGCATGCTAGCATTCATGGTTATATGAGTAAAGAAATTTCCCTTTGTTTTTGATATTGGTTTCTATCATTTACAATGACAGTGTCCTGTTACTCTGTGGATGAACCAAGATAGGAAATATATCCATAAGGAAGTTAGAACAAGTTAGGCCACAAAACACAGAAAAGAAGAAATGCTTTAATAGGTAAGTTTTGGTACAGAAATTTTACATAGCTGGAGGGAAGGGAAAATGAATATGAACTACAATTGTGGTTACTATTAGTTTTTGAAATCATAGGACCATGTGGTGAGCAGTGGGGGAAAGAACTAAAATGTAGGGAGCTTTCAAACACAGGCAGTAAAAGCTAGTGACAAGGCAGGCAAAAAACAAACAAACAAACAAACAAAAAACAACAACAACAGTCGTTTCATTTCTCAAGCAAGTAAACTACAGAGTACAAATAGTACTTAATTTGAAAAATAGCATTCTAGGTCTGGGTATATAGCTTAGTGGTAGAGAACTTGCTAGCATGCACAAGGCCCTGGATTTGACTCCTAGCGCTACAAAAAGCAAGCAAACAAACACATAATCAAAAAGAAACTCTTTCTGGCAGATATTTGCAAGGAAGAATGGAAGAAAGAATGGAGAGAGAGATATCCTGTGAGAAGCTACTGAGAAAAATAATTTGTGAGATGACAAAAACTTTTTTTTCCCTTTCTTTCTTTTTGCAGTGTTAGGGATGTTGGACAATCACTTTATCACTGAGCTATACCCCTAGTAACCAAGATCTTTAAATAGGACACAGATGGCAGAAATACAGAAGAGTTTCTAAGAAGGAAACATGACATTCATCATCCTATGTTATCTAGGGTTAGGTAATATACCAAAAGAAAGAGGGAAGGATGATTCCATAGTTTCCAGTTTGACAGATCAACTAACAGATGGGATAGTTGGGCAATGGAACTGGTGTTATGGCAGGGAAGATGATGTGTTTCACTGTGGACACATGGTTTAGCAAAAGGAATCCATATAAAGATGTTTTCAATTCAAATGTAAATCTAATGTTGGAGTTTTCATGAGAGGTCTGGGCCAGAGGGAATGATATGGTTGTTACATGGAGATAAGAAGTAAATTCTTGAAACTGGAGAAAAAGAAGAGTAGAGAGCTTATGTCAGAGTTTTGCTCAGAGATAAACAAATGATTAAAGGGCATAAAGGTTTATTACAAATGATAAGTAATATAGAATAATATTTCCAGTAAATATATTGATAATATCTAACATTATTGAAAATTAGACACTAGTCATTTTTTATACACATAGTCTCAATGAATCCTAGAAACAACCTAGTGATGTAGCTATCAATTTTTCCCATTTCCCAGATAAGAAAACTGAAGCAGAAATTAAATACCCTTCTCAGTTCTACTACCAAAGCTTAAGTGGTTATCTATGAGCCTGTGATGCCTACTGAATGAGAAAGCATCATCACTAGATTTTAGAGATCCACAAATGGTCTTTGACATGAATCTATAAAAGAAAAAAAATTTAGGTTGAAGGGTGTGTCTGGCATTAAATACCTCATGAAAAGAAAGATGGCTCAGGACCAAGGTGGTAACTGACTTGAAGCAGAGTCTTCTCAAGGGAGCAGTGGCGCTTAGATCCGACTGCAGAGTGCCAAGGTAAGGGGAAGAATAGGTCAAGAGTATTCGTGAGTGTAAATTCCAATCCAAATCAAGCAAATCTACACTAGTAAGGGAGGTATTATCATACTGCAGCAGCTTTTATCTATGTGATATTTTCACCTTCCAAGGGTATACAAAATGCTGTTTACTAAAAACAAACTTATGGATGCTAAACTAATGGCTCTAATTTTGAATTAAATAACTTCAATGGCATTTTAATTAACTGTTAAATTATGTTGTGTTTAAGATAATAACTACAAAGGAACATGTTATAGAAGAATATACCCTACATAAAAATGAAGAAAATGAAGTTCAGAAGACTTTAGTAACTTGTTAATTATCATCAAAGCAATAAAAGTTAGGAAAAGAAACTGAAATGTTGTCAGTTCTCAAGCATTCATTCCATTATATCACACAGAAACATATAAATCCAACTATTATATTTCTACTAAGAAAATCTATATTTCTTTTAGAAGAAAAATAGAAATGCAGAAAAAAAGAGATTATTTAGGATTGTCAAGGTATTCCTGGAAATCTTTGTAAGACTAATGAGAGCTACATGTTCTAGAAGATACCATATTATCATATATGCAAAAAGTAATGAGAAATTAAATTAAGAGCCAAAGAAGAAAAGTGTTTCAAGATACCAGAAACATGCACTAACAGAAAGTGATGATGTAAATCCAATAATTAAAATAGAGGGAAGTAATGAAAATCATAGATGATTTAAAATTTATATTTTATTAGGTGAATCTTCTAATTATAAATGCATAATAATATGAGGCAAAATGGAAATTTTTTCTCCTTTAAGACTTTTACATTTTAAATGAGGGATCTTTAAGAATAGGTCAAAATAATTTCATATATTAATTACATTATAAATATTAATGAAGATAAAATGGATACTGTAAAATATTTTAAGCAAATCAATCCTATCTTTATAGGAAAAGAATGCTATTACACAGATTTAATACTAAAGACTTCCATTAAAGATGATCTCTTACTCTAATATGTAAAGGCTTAATGGAGAACAGATTCTTTAGAACATTAAAATAGGGAAGAAGAATGGAAGAATTCCCTTTACATTTCATAGGAGTTCTCAATCATTTTTGTCATGGATTCATTTGGCGGTTTGATAAAACTTAAAAAATTTGGAATAATTTTATTTTAAAGGTATGAAATCAAATACATGTAACTATATTTATGTATAATTATACTTATATATTTTATTTATATAATATATTGAGATATAATAATTAAAATAATTTTAAAACAAATTCTAGATATACTGCTGCATGCATTCTTCATTAAGTCCCTAATTATGAAAAGATAGTAACAGCCTTACTAAATGCTCATGTGTTAGATAATAATAAAAAAAACAATATTTCAAGATATCTGCAGTAGTTATAATATCATATGATAATATCTATGATTTCTTTTTGTTAAAAAGTCAAAATTTCTGTTATTACCTGTGATTTTTTGATTGTATTAATAATTGGAGGAACTGCTACATTTACTTCAGAATTCAGTGAATGTAAAAATGAAAGTCATAAATTCTATCCATAGGAATTTTAAAGCCATGAAGATTCAAAAAATCCTGTAAATAAAAATCTCTCTTCCTTCTAAATGATCACTATGAAAATAAATGGCAGGTGGCTCAGAGGGGAAAGGATCCTGAGATAATTAGTTTTAGGTCAATTACTCAACACATACTCAACCTGACCCTATAACTTGCCTTGGAGTTGTGTTTTCAGCCCAGTGTACTGTCATAGCATGTGATTATTTTACTCCAAATCAAGATAGATTAGACACCATTAACACACACACAAAAAACAATGACCTTATTCTCTTTCATCTCTGTCTTCTTCCATTCACTTGAAATACTTTTCAAGTATTTCAAGAATTTAGGAGATACATATTTCAGAATGACAATAAAATAAAAGTATCATCAGATAAATTAAAATTAGGAGAATTAATTGCAAATAGCCCTGTGGCCAGAAGAAATGCTAAAGAAAGTTCTCAGGTTGATGGGAAATCTTGTAAGGGAAAGTTGGAACTTCAGGAATGAATAAAGAGCAAGAAGAATGCTAACATTAGTTTGTCTTTTTTCTCTCTCCAAGGGCGAAGTAGGCAGATGTGTGGATGGATAGGTAAAATATATGTTATTATCTGGTGGAGTTTTCAATATAAGTAAATTTAGTATGCCTTAAAACTGAAACATGCAAGCAGGAGAGTAAGGAATTACATATGGCTATAAGGGTCTACATTTTACTTAAAATGATATATTGTTATTATGAATACACTACAAAAGATATACATGTATATTACATAGGATTAACTTCTAAAATAATATAAAATAACAATACAATTTAACACATATGTTGAAACTGAATACTAAAAAATCATAATGCAGAAAAACATCTAGAAAGGGGGAACATAGGGATAATGACAACAACAACAACATCTGGGAATGAAAAGAAAGACAATAACATAATGATATGTGTAAAATGATCACTTCATTAATTACATATTAATTACATTAAATGGGCAAATACACCATTTAAAAGACAAGGGATTTCAAGATTGCATTGAAAAAATAATCTCTACAATAAGGATCCCACTGTGAAATAACATAAATAGAACACAAGTAAAAAGAGGGAAAAGATGTAAATACTAATCAAAATAAAGCTATAGTGACTGCACTAATATCAAAGTATGTATATTCCAATTAAAGAAAATTATCAGGCTTCATCATAAGAGAATTCATTAAAAATACCAATTCTACCTGAGTTTATCCCTAAGACAGATTCAAAACACGAAGGGAAAGCTTATAGAACTGTATGAAAGAAAAGAAAAATTTGCCATCATAACAGGAGATTTTTAATAATCATCTCCCATCAATAGAATGATTAGACAGGGAATCAGCCAGGGGATACAGTACTTGAGAAAAACTTTCAACCAATTTGACCTCATTGACAATTTAGAACATGCCATTCAACTAGAGCAGAATATACCTGCTTTTCATCATCACTTAAATCATTCACATGATGGATAATAATACATAACACAAACTTTAGCATATTTGGAAGAATATAAATCATGTAAAATATGTTCTGTGAAATAATTGAGTTTAAGTATACATCAACCAAATGACATATGAAAAAATCTCCAAATATTTGGATATTAAAAAAAACACTTTTCTAAGTAAACTATGGAGATTGTTAGTGGAAATTAGAAAATAGTTTGTATAAAAGGAAAATTAAATGGAAAACATAAAATTATGGTATGCAGTAGCCATGGCTTGGAAATGAATTGATAATGTTGAAAGCTTAAATTTGAAAAGAGTGGTCTTTAATAAACAGTCTTAGCTTTAATCTTAAAAAAATAAGAAAGAAAAAAGAAAATGAAAAGCAGGCAGAAGGGAGAAAATAATATACACAACAGAAAACCAATTAAGAACAATATTTACATCAAAAGCTGGACCACTGGCCAGACTGACTAAGATATAAAGGCAGGTATTACAAATGTCATGAGGGAAAGAGGATCATCACTATACTACCTTAATACACCATGAAAAAACATTTTAAGGAAATATTGCAAATAATTATGACCACACCCTTGAAAGCAGATGAAATGGACACATTCACTAGGCACCATGTGAAAGATAGTGTATTCCTTCTAAGTTAGGCACAAAGAAAATTGTGTCCTCTCTTGTCACTCTGATTCAACATTACTTTGGAAAGTTCTAACCTGTGTAATCAATAGGAAAAAGAAGCAAGATAAAACCTGATTGAAAATTAAAAATAATATGGTCCCTTTCCACCGGCAATTTAATTAAGTAAAATATCCCAAGGAACCTACAAAAAAAGGTCATAGAATTAATAAGTGTGTTTACTGAGATTCCCCCTACCAGCATCATTATACAAAAGCATTCTTACACTTAAGAATTAGAATTGCATAAATAGATTTCAAAGATTAAATAACAGTAGCACTTATAATAACATCAAATAAATGATTGTATAAAATATAACCTAACAAAATAATGCTGGCTTTGCATACTAAAAATTATAGAACATGGTTGAAATAATTCAGTAAAATCTAAGTGAATGTATAGATTACATACTATTCATAGATAAGAAAATTCAATATGGTTAAGATTTAATTTTCCACAAATTTTAGATTCTTCACAATTTCCATCAAAATCCCAGGAAAAGTTTTGGGGATAGTGACAAATTGACTCTAAAATTTATATGGAAAGGCGGAGGAACCACAATAATCAAAACCATAAAAGAGGAAGAATAAGACTATGGAGAGCTCATGTGGCCTGATTTCGAGGTTTGTTAAACATTTACATTAATCAAAAGAGCACTGGTGAAAGCTCAGACACATAAGCCAAGAGAAGAGAAAATTTAGCCAAGAAGTAGATACACAGAGAAATAGTAAATTGATGTTTTACCTAGGTACAATGGCAATTTAAATAAGAGATGACTGAAATTTAACAAATTTTGCTGAAACAAGTGGGCATCCAATAGGTAAACAAATGGGCCTCTATCCAAAACTCATCAGTTAATAAGAATTGTCATAGATGTAAGTATAAAACCTAAAATTGTAAATCTTACAATTTTCTGACCATTGGCAGAAAAATAATTATTTGATGTCATATCAAGGCATGATTCATAAATGAAAACAACAATAATTTATAGGACTTCATCAAAGTTAACACTTTTGTGAAAGATATTTTCAGAATTTGAAGGCAAGTAGAAGATCAGAGTAAAGTTATTTTTTAGTTTTAAATTTGCCATAGGATTTGAACTGGAATATGGATTTTACACTCAAGATTCAACAATAAGAAAAATAATAAATTGATCTTTAAAAAATAGGCAAAACAATTTAATCAATGTTTTACCAAAGCAGATATAAGAATAGTAAACCATGACACAAAAAGATGTTCAACATCATTTCTAAAAATGTCATTTTTCTAATCTACTCCAAATCTATATCTATATCTATCTATAGATCTATATATTTATATCTATCTATCTATCTATCTATCTATCTATATCACCTTGGTTTCTTCAAGTATGGTTATCAACAAGAGATGTGTTTGTTTAATGAATGTAATATCTGAACGAAGTTACCTAGCAATCTATCAAAGAAGTTGGAAGTTTAAAGCCCAAAGTGAATTGGTTTGGGTTATATTGAATAGCAAGCCAGCAAGCATAGTGAATTCTCCCCCACTTGGAAAAGCAGAAATTCTCCAGAATTGTTGCTGGGAGACTTCAGTATCAAAGGATGGAAGCCTGTGTGATCCTGTCCTTTTGGATTTTTTTCCAATTCTCATGTAAATACTTTTAACTTGCTTTGTTCTCATAAGTTTTAGCTTTATAAGAGTTTCTAATAGAGCTTCCAGGATTTTTGAAATAGAAAAAAGAAAAAAAAATAAGAATACTTAACTGTTCTGTGAAAGCTACAAAGTATTTTTTTTATTTTAAATTCAAATCCTATCCTACTCAAGAATAAATCAAATGTCATAAAAATTATTAACATAAAACTTTGCTTAGAGCTATTTGGACTAGTTCTTAGAAATTCATCATAACTATTTAAAAAATCAGAATTGATGGAGTGAACTCTGCCTTTTATCTAACTTCTAATATCCATGTAAAATAAAAATGTAGTTTATTTATTATATTTTTAAATACCAGGAAATGTGGATTTCTAAGAATTAAAAAAATGCAGTTGCCATTGAATTTGTGATGAAATACTTGGCATTGTGTTTATTACACACATACTTCATTTTATCACACTTCATTGCACTTAGACTAAGATACTGTTTTTGGGGTTTTTTTCAAATTGAATGTTTATGGCAACATCATATTGAGCAAGTCTATGAGCCGCATTTTCCAATAGCATGTGCTTACTTTGTGTATCCACATTTTGGTGGTTCTCACAATGTTTCAAACTTTTTCATTTATTTTATGTTTATAGTGACTTGTGATCAGTGATCTTTGCTATTTTCATAATCATTTGCAGGTTCTATAAACCATGCCCATATAACACAGAAAACTCAATTGTTAAATGTTGTCTGTGCTCTAATTGCTCCACCACCCAGCTGTTCAATCCTGTTTTTCTCCCGCTTCTTGGATTTCCCTATTGCTTGAGAAACAGTAATATTGAAATTAGGCTAATTAACAACTATGTGGTGGCCTTGCAGTAGTCAACTGAAAGGAAAAGTTGTGTGTCTCTCATTTTAAATAAAAAACTGGACATGATTAATTTAGTGAAGAAGGTATTTTGAAAGCTGAAATAAGCTATAAGCTAGGCCTTAAAGAGCTAACCAAGATGTCAATACAAAGGAAAATCCTTTAAAGTATTAAAATTGCTATGCCAGTGAACACATAAATGGTTAGAAAGCAAAACAATCTTATTGCTGAGGTAGAAAAAATGTTAGTGTTGTGGATAGAAGATCAAACCAGCCACAACATTTCATTCAGCCAATACCTAATCTAGAGCAAAACTTTAGTATTTTAATTCTAAAGGACTAAAAGAGGTAAGGAAGCTGCTGAAGAAAATGTTGAAACTGACAGAGGTTGGTTCAAGAGATTTAAGGAAGACTCCATCTCCATTAGATAAAAGTGCAGGTGAAGCAATAAGTGTTGATGTGGAAGCTGCAGTAGTTATCCAGAAGATCTAACTAAGATGAGTTATGAAAGTGGCTACATTGAACAATAGATTTAATGTAGATGAAATGGCTTTATATTATAAGAAGAAGTAGGACATCTAGGACTTTCACAGCTAGAGAGAAGTGAATTTCTGGCTTCCAAGCTTCAAGGTATAGGCTTAGTCTCTTGTGAGGGACTACTGCAGTTGGTGACTTTGATATCAATGCTCACTTTACCATTCCAAAAGTCCTAAGTATCATACTAAATTGACTCTTCCTGTTCTTTATACATGAAATAGCATAACCTGGATGACAGTCCCTCTGTTCAACACATGGTTTGCTGACTAAAGTTCACTGTTGCAATATCCTGTTCAGAAAGTAAACTACTTTTCAAAGTACTCCTGCTTATTAACATTGTGCCTGATCCCTCAAGAGCTCTGATGAGGAGGTACAACAAGATTAATGTGTTTATACAAGTGCAACATCCAGTCTACTGCCCACAGATTAAGGAGCAATTTCAACCTTAAAATCTTACCTTTATCAAACAACATTCTGAAATTATACCTTCCATTCCTCTGATAGATCTAAGCAAAGTAAACTGAAAACTTCTGGAAATGATTCACCATCCTAGATGCTGTTAAAATCATTTTGATTCACAGGAACAGGTAAAAAACATCAACATTAACAGGATATGGAAGAAGCTGAGTTCAGCCCTCATGGACAATTTTGAGGGATTCACGATTTCAGTGGGAAATGTATATGGCAATAGCTAGAGGACTGGAAGTGGAGCCGAAAATGTGATGGAACTGCTGCAATCTCACGATAAAGCTAATGGATGAATGAGAAAGTGCTTCTTCCAGATGAGTAAAGAAACAGGTTTCTTGAGATGAAATCTATTCCAGGGGGAGATGCTGGCAATATTGGTAAACTTATAATATTACATAAACAAAATTGATAAAGCAACAACCATTTGAGAAGCTTTTCTTTAATTTTGAAGTTCTACTGGGTAAATAACATTGTTTCCTATAGAGAAATCTTTTGTAAGAGGGAGAGTCAATCTATGTTGCAAACTTCATTATTATTTTGTTTTGTTTTGAATTCCCACAGCCATATCAAGCTTCAGCAATCATCACCCTGATCAGTTAGGAGACATCAACATCAAGGCAAGATCCTCCATCAGCAAAATATTATGATTCACTGAAAGCTAAAATGGTCATTAGCATTTTTAGTGACAAAGCATTTTCTAATTAAACCATATGCATGGCCTTTTAATTATACTTGTTTTAGTCAGTTTTTTTTTTCTGCTGTGACTAAAAGATCTGACCAGAACAACTGTAGAGGGGGAAAAGTTTATTGGGGGGCTCATGGTTTCAGAGGTCTCAATCCACAGACAGGGATTCCTCAGAGCTCCATTCGTCATGGCTCAAGGTAAGTCAGGACATTATGGCAGAAGAGTGTGATCATATGATGATCAGAAAGCAGAGAGAGAACAACTCCACATACAAAATATATACCTCATGTCCCCACCCCCCAAAAACCTCTCCTGGAGCCACACCCCACCTGCCTCCAGTTACCACTCGCTAATCCCATCAGGGTTTAATTTGATGATTATGTTAAGGATATAACCCAATCGTTTCTCCTCCAAATCTTCTTTCATTATTTCACATGTGAGCTTTTGGGGAACACCACATCTAACCATAACAATATTCATATTACACACTTAGTAGGCTAGAGTGTAGAGTAAGTGTACCAAAAACTTTGCTTTTTGTGATATTCACTTAATTGCAGTGGTCTGGTACTGAACCATCTATATCTCCAACATATTCATGCATTACTATTAAGAATTCTCTAGTTTCATTTTGGTCTTTAAACTTTTAAATGTCCACATTTTAAAATTTCCGTAACTAATTCTTTATTTGACTTAAATCAGTTATTCCTATGTCATGCAAAGAATCTACCTTTAGAATATTATTTTATTTCTATAATTTTTTTATGTTTTGAGAATTCCTTTTTTTGTCCTGTGCCTGTGTATCTGTATCCAAATTTCTCCCATTTGTAAGAGCATCTGTCATATTGAATTAGGAACCAAACTAATAGTCTACTTTTAACATAATGCTTCTGTAAATATCTTATATCCAAATAAGATTACTTTCTGAGGAACTGGGAATGAAGGCTTCAGGGGACACAATTCAGCTCAAACACTGATTGAATTATTTTTCCTAAGTTTCAGTTTCCTCAACTGTAAAATGCAAATGATATTGTCTGCAATGTTATTGAGATTAAAAGAAACTATAAAAAATCAATTATCATAGCAGCTGGTATACCACAGGTGTTCAAAGTATATATATGATTTTCCTTTCACATTTATGTGTTTGAAGTATATTTATCTCTGTGTTCACATAAATCATGACCATTTTTCATTCTACTTATTACATTCTCTTTGAACTATATACCGGATTTGTCTCTCTGGCTTGCTAATGTTTTGAGATCAGAAACTGCTGCAGTGATTTTTAGATGCCCAATATATAACTTAGTTTATTCATTATGGATTATTGGTTAAATGGAATGATGAGTGGACAAATGAATGGATAGATGTAAATTGCCCAGCCTTTGCCAAAAATATGCCCATCAAATATCAATTTCTCTTAATGGTTAAGAGTTTAGATAGTATCCGAAACAATATACAGAATATATATATTTGTTTGTGTTTATTCTTATTCTTGTTACTTAACAGTTTCCTAGTTACTTTTGTGATCTTTAAATTTTTTCAACCACTTAGCCAACTTGGATTTTTCAAAATCCTAATGGTATCTACTACAGTCTCTCTCTTTTTGAAAATCTGCCCAAATAATTCACTGCTCTCTCAAGTTATTTCTTCTTCACAGACATCCAAATTTTTCCAGGGAGGGGAATGAGAGAAATCTTATCATTAAGGATGCTGGATATAATTCAGACAACCGTCAATCATAGTTAAATTTTATCTCACTCTTCTAGAAATGGCAAAGTTATAGAACAGATTTACATTTTGCAATAAAAATTTCTTCTTGCTCATTTACTGTCATTGGGAGAAAAAAATCGAGTGCATTCACTATTTATGAGGAAAAGAAGGAAGAGCAGTATTCTAATGAAATTTTAAAACACACCCATATTCTTAAATACTTCAACTCTCAATAGATTACAGAGGAAGTGAACTGATTTATAACCAAAGATTACTTTACAATGATGACCTGTGGTATGAAATCCATGCTCAATTTAGGAATCTGAGCTAATTATTCATTATGCTGAAATGACCTGAAATAATCTTTTATAATTTTGAATATGAATCTGAAGTTAAGGGAGAATAAGACCCTTCCTCTTTATGTGGATAAAACAATCTCAGCCTTATATTTTCCAGCACAATCTAAATAACTGCCTTTATTCTATCCTGTCTGCATAAATAAAGCAAAGGTTTTATCAGCTAATTAAATTTATATAAACTTTTAGCAATCTCATGTTTTCCTAATTTAAAATGTGGTTTGTATCAAGTTCACTGAACTTTGACTTAGATCCACTCATAGAGCTGATTTCTTCAAATACTATTTAATAAAAACAATTTTTTGAAACTTTATGTTAAAAAGAAAAGTGCTTTAGATATGGACACTATTTCTCCACATTAATTATTTGTTTATTTTATGGGTCTATTCTATATGCAAGTAACACAGTTGGTAAATATTTATGGGCACCTAGATGTTGTAAAGAATGAAGTAGAGTAGAAAAGATATAGCACCAATATTTATTATTTCAGTACTGAGTATTGAATCCTAGAACTCTTTACCACTGAGATACATTCCCAGACTTTTTTACTTTTTAAATTTTCAGACAATGTCTCTGTAAGTTACTGGGGGGGAGAGTCTTGTTAAGATTATAAGGTTGACATCAATGTTTATAGCATCACAATTCACAACAGCTAAATTGTGGAACCAACCCAGATGCCCTTCAGTAGATGAATGGATAGGGCAACTTTGGAATATTACTCAGCATTAAGAAAGAATAAAATCATGACATTTGCAGGTAAATGGATGGAGTTGGATAATATAATGCTAAGTGAAGTAAGACAATTCTCCAAATCCAAAGGCCAAATGTTTTCTTTGATATGAGGATGCTGACTTATAATGGCAATGGGGGGGCATGGAAGGAATGGAGGAACTTTAAATTGGACAAAGGGGAGGGAGGGGAAGGGAGGGGTCATAGGGGTAGGAAGGATGGTGGAATGAGTTAGACATCATTACCATAAGTACATGTATGAAGAAACAAATGGTGTGAAAATACTTTGTATACAACCAGTGACTTGAAAAATTGTACTCTATATGTATAATGAAATGAATTGCATTCTGCTGTCATATATAACAATTTAGTATAAATAAATAATTTAATAAAATGTGTATAATCTATGATTGTTAAGTAAGAATAAAATAATAAAAGCTAGACAATTAAATTAAAAAAAAAGATTATGAGCCTGGCCCCAAATTTGTGATCCTCCTGCTAGTCTCCAGAGTTGCTGGGATTACAGTGTCATGGTACCTGGCATAGTTTCTATCTTAGACTGATCAAGTCTTGAATGTAGAAATACACAGATTAGAGTCCATTTTATTAAGAACCTAGATATAGTGGTATGCTGGTAGATATACAAAGACTTGCTTTCTGCGGGGGGGGGGGGAGTTCTGACTTGCAGCATTAACTGATTTCCTTGATATAAATTAAATTTTCAGACAATGTGTGTGACCAATTTCAAACTACCTATGTAAAGTCACTAAACATAAAGTTGAAGAGGTAAGCACACAATTGGCTTTTTCAATTCAATGTGACAATTAGCAAAGCAACACTGTAAAGATAGATAGAAATATGTACAGTGATTACTTTTTTCAGGCACGATCCTGAAGAATATGTGAATGCTTACTAATATAATAAATCCTATACATTGTGAAAGAATATTGGCCAAAATTGCTATTTTGAATATCTAATTCTGCTCATTCATTCTAGTAATACAGATGCTACTGAAATATAATTGAAATATAATACATAAAAGATTATATTAAATTTTCTAGATCACCTCTTGTGGATATTAGAAACTGTTATGAACAAGAGATGCAAAGATGGATAGGGTGTAGCCTTAATCTGTACATTCTGGAGAAGGTCACTAAAAATATGATTCCAGTATACAATTCCAAGTAGTAAGATGGAGATAAGCATCTTTCTAACAGCACACGTGTGGACATTTATCCTACTCTGATACAGGATGGCTTCCTGGGAAATGGTGCTGTTAAAACCACTTTAGAAGGGCTGGGGATGTGGCTCAAGCAGTAGCGCACTTGCCTGGCATGTGTGCGGCCCGGGTTCGATCCTCGGCACCACATACAAAAAAACAAAGATGTTGTGTCCTCCAAGAACTAAAAAATAAATATTAAAAATTCTCTCTCTCTCTCTCTTTAAAAAAAAAACACTTTAGAAAATATGCTCTGCCACTTTAGAGCCATCCCTATATAGTCAACAACAACCTGGTCCCCATAGTTGAAATAGTCTTGGTATACTTCATTGAAGATGAAGTATGTCCTTGATTTTGTGGACATGGTAAATAGGGGCTAAACTCAGATAGAACTTTTAGGTGATAACATGAGAACTTTCAGGAACTTACAGGCATTTCTTCACAATGGTGACAAGTTGCGAAAGCCTTGATGGTAGGCTGATGGACCAGGGTATTCATTTATTTGTCATGGTACTGGGGGATGGAACCAAAACTTTGTGCATACTTTGCAAGCACTCTACCACTGAGTTACAGCCCTATAAAATAGGTAGTTCATAAATTCCAACTGTGAGCTTAGTCAAGTCATTTTCCTGGAAGACTTGTTTCCTTTATTTGTGAAATAAATGAGTTGAGGTGGATAATAAAGACAAAATGATTGCTACTGTTTATTGTGTGAATTCAGTATTATTACATCTTTCACACACATAATGAATTATCACAACAATCCTAGGAGTGAATATCTGTCTTTATCTATTTACATTTGAGAAATCTGAAATTCTTCAGTTAGGAAGGGCCAGAGGAAGAAATCCCACCCTGTTCTTTCTGACTCTGACATTTTAGACATCTCTTGAGATAGATCTCAGGATTAATGTTCTTGATCTCAGAAATATCTTTGGATCTTCCCTTAATTGCTATGAAAACAACACAGCAGAGCTGTACAGACTGGGGATTCAAGCTATGTCCATTCACTTATATTCAGCTTTGTAAATGAGCTCTGGAAATGCTACGAAAACTTGCCACCAAGTCTTCACATTAACTTTTCAGCAATATTCCCCAGTATACTAATTAGGAGGGAGGCCCATCTTCTCTTTGGCCTTTGAAAAGTGATCATTTGCTTGATTACTCTCAACAGAAATCTTCTCATAGCCTCTGATATTTTCTTTCATCTCTTCTGGGTTGTTTATTGTTAATTACTTAACATTTTTTAAAATGCCTCTTCTGAATGCATCTCTAACATAGAGCAGGAAAGTCAAGTGATTTAATTTTTTTTCACATCCCCTATGAAAATAACCAAATGGAATTTCAGAAGTTAACCATAGTTTTCCACAACTCTGGAATTTTATAAGCAATTCTCACTTCTGGGAGTGGTATCTACTCCTTATTTCTTTCTCTGGCTAAATTCTCCTTTTCCTTTGTCACTGAAGTAAACCTCTGACACAAAGTCCCAAATTGTCCTCCACATTGACTCTATTGTGTTTCATGCTGATTTTTTCCTTCTGTTATGTAGAAGTTGTTAATTGCATGAGGCTAGAGAATGGATTTTATAAACCAGTAAATCTACACTTAGTGCAATGATGGTATGGGTTAGAGTGGAAGATTTGGGGGGGTCTATACTTCAAATATTTATAGTTAAATTTATAGCCACTTTCCCAGGAGGCCTTTGGGAAAAATTATCTGACTTACAAATTTATGTGTATAAGTTAGACAATAAGGCAACTCATCTCAAAGGGTTTTGTGAAAATTAAATAGAAATGGTTTATGTAGAGTGCTTGGCACAGTGTCTAGCACAAACTAATCATTTAACAAATGTTATTATTAGGTTTGCAAATATTAGGTTAAGAATGAGTAAGTATATATATTTATTCCTTCAGAAAAAAATTGATGTTTGCATGATGGTATGCATATATCTAAGACTCTGGAATAAAGGAGTGAATGCATTGAGTTGCCCCCCAATTTCTATAGAGTTTTTATTCTATTAAAGACATACAGACATCAAATATATGAACTATCAAGTACACTATGATACATAAGAAAATAAAGTAGAGCAAGAGGATAGGTAGCAACAAGGAAAGTGACATTTTATATAAAAGAGAGACTCCAGATTATGATTAGATTTATTCATGTACCTGAATGAGAAAGGAACACATCTGCATCGCTATCTGGAGGAAAAGTAAATGCAAAGGCCCTGAGGCTAGAGTTACTTAGGCATCAAAGAAAAGCAAGCCAAATGGCTGGCTGGTGAAAAGCGAGAGATGTGAGGGAAATGTTAGGAGGTAAGATTTTTTTTTTAAATTTGTTTATGATTACACTACTCCATCATCAGTTCACTTTGAGGCATGAATGTGCCATTCATCTGCATATAATCAGAAGACACAGTCCACTAGTGTTCTATAATTTATTTGTTGATCTTTAAGAAACTTTGTGGGGAAAAGGAAAGGTCACTGTTTCAGATAAATGACTCTCTCTAAGGGGAAGATTAGAAGGTAGGAAAGAATGGGGTAATATTTATGTGGGCCTGAAAGCAGGAACCTGCCACAGAGCAGGAGATATGCCCACAAAACCTAAAAGGTTAATTTATTCTAGAGGGTGGATCTCCTGTTAAATCTGTTCTCCTGAAAGATTTAGTAATATCTTGCTTACTTTGAGTTTCCTTCCAATATCTTTCCAAAGCTCATTCTAAAAGGCATTTATAAATCACTTACTAAATTCCAGAGACTGAAATGAGCAAATGATCAGATTTCCTGTCTCCAGTCAGTAGCAACCCTGGAGTAGGGCAAGGCTGGAATGGTGGTGGGGCCTCATCAAAGAGACATATATATTGTCTACATTCAAATATTATAATAGTTTAGATTATTCAAATAATAAAAGAAAATAAGAACAGACAGAGTCAGGAATTTATTCTCTTTTATTGCTGAGTAAAATTTCATTGTGTATATATGCCACATTTCTTTTTATCCATTCATCCACTGAAGGGCATCTAGGTTGGCTCTACAGTTTAGCTATTGTGAATTGTGCTGCTATAAACATTGATGTGGCTGTGTCCCTGTAGTATGCTGTTTTTAAGTCTTTGGGGTATAAACCAAGGAGAGCAATAGCTGTGTCAAATGGTAGTTCCATTCCCAGATTTCCTAGGAATCTCCATACTGCTTTCCATATTGGCTGCACCAATTTCCAGTCCCACCAGCAATGTATGAGTGTGCCTTTTTCCCCCACATCCTCACCAACATTTATTGTTTGTCTTCATAATAGCTGCCATTCTGACTGGAGGGAGATGATATCTTAGAGAAGTTTTGATTTGCATTTCTCTAATTGCTAGAGATGATGAACATTTTTTTTCATATATTTGTTGATTGATTGTATATCCTCTTCTGAGAAGTGTCTGTTCAGGTACTTGGCCCATTTGTTGATTGGGTTATTTGTTTTTTTGGTGTTTAGCTTTTTGAGTTCTTTATATACCCTAGAGATTAGTGCTCTATCTGATGTGTGAGGAGTAAAAATTTGCTCCCAAGGATGTAGGCTCTCTGTTCACCTCACAGATTGCAGGTAAATGGATGGTGTTGGAGAAGATAATGCTAAGTTAGCCAATCCCCAAAAAAGAAATGCTGAATATTTTCTCTGATATAAGGAGGCTGACTCATTGTGGGGTAGGGAGAGGAAGCATGGGAGGAAGAAATAAATTCTATATAGGGAAGAGGGGAGGGAGGGAAAGGGAAGAAACAGGGGATTAGCAAGGATGGTGGAATGTGATGGATATCATTATACAAAGTACATATATGAAGACACAAATTGGTGTCAACATACTTTATATACAACCAAAGATATGAAAAATTTTGCTGTATATGTGTAATAAGAATCGTAATGCATTCCAATGTCATTTTTTTAAAAACAAAAAAATAGGAAAAAAAGAAAATTGTCAGGAACACTGCAAATGAACTAAAAAATGTGAAGCACCTTTAATTCTACTTAGTACATGCAAAGCAGATGGTTGAATTATATTGGTCATCATGATTTTTAAGAATTAATTAATTTTATAGAATCTCCTGAAGGCAGATAAAACTAACTGGTATGTATTGATAAGTAAATAAAGGTATTTGTGTTTATTGGCTTATTAATTTCAGTTACTCTTGCCTTTGTCATTGACGAGTTTCCAGCATTTACACTGATCTACTTTAAGGTAAGACTCACATTTGGCAGTTACAATAAGCGTGATTTTTAAGTGATTTTCTAGGTGGTAAGACATACATTATTACTTTATTATCTATCCCAATTTGAGGACATTTATACAGAAATCTGAGTCATTCTCAAGAGATTATCTCATGTGACAACTTACTTGGATATAAGTGTGATTATAGAAGTAATTCTTTTCACTTGAGAGAAAAAAAATTAAAAGCTCTGCATTATTTTGATCTGTTTTCATTTCTATTTCTTGTCTACATAGTAGCAAAATTATATTTAGACAGATAAAAAGATAACATCACCTTTGAAAATAGAAAAGAATCTGCATTTGATCAGTCTGACATGGATTATCAGTTCCAATTATTAATGAAATAAGAAGTTATTGAACACTTATTGCTGCTCATAACAACCTGTATTTTGTCTAGGTATTTTAGCAACTTAAGAGAGTTTCTCTTAAGAGTTTGAGGCAATTTAGATAATGGGTAAAAAATGCTGGCTTGGAGAGACTCTGTGCCTACTAGAAGAAAACATAAGCCCTACTCTCCATCATATTGGCTTAGGAACCAACTTTCTCAAAAAGACTCTTAAAGTGCAAGAAGTAAAATCAAGAATCAATAAAAGGGATGGTACCAAACTATAAAACTTCTTCCCAGCAAAAGAAATAATCAAGAATGTGGAGAGGGAGCCTATAGAGTAGGAGAAAATCTTTGCCACCTGTACCTCAGATAGAGTTTTAATCTCTAGGATATATAAAGAACTCAAAAAACTTAACACCAAAAAAAAAAATTAAAAACAAATAACTCAATAATAGGCAAAGGAACTGATTATGCACTTCACCGAAGAAGAAATACAAATGGTCAAAAAATATATGAAAAAAGTTCAACATCTCTAGCAGTTATACAAATGCAACTTAAAACTACACTGAAATTCCTTCTCACTCCAGTCAGAATGGCAATTATCAAGAATACAAGTAACAATAAATTCTGGTGAGTATCTGGGGAAAAGGTACACTAATACATTGCTGGTGGGACTGAAAATTGGTGCAACTACTCTGGAAAGCAGTATGGAATTTCTTCAGAAAAATTGGAAAAGAACCACAATTTGACCCAGTTATCTCACTCTCTGATATATACCCAAAGGACTTAAAATCAGTATACTACAGTGATGCAGTCACATCAATGTCCATAGCAGTCCAATTTACAATAGCGAAACTATGGAACCAACCTAGATTTCCTTCAGTAGATGAATGGATAAAGAAAATGTGGTATATAAACACAATGGAATATTACTCAGCCATAAAGAAAAATAAAAATGCGGCATTTGCAGGTAAATGGGTGGAACTGGAGACTATCATGCTAAGTAAAATAAGTCGATTCCAAAAAACCAAAGGTCAAACGTTCTCTCTGATATGTGGATGCTGACACACAATAATGGGGCAGGAGAGAATAAAAGTTCTTTGGATTAGATAAAGGGAATCAAGGGAAGAGAGGGAGGATGGGAACAGGCAAGACAGTAGAATGAATCAGACATAACTTCCCTATGTTCATGTATGGTACACAACTAGTGTAACTCCACATCATGTTCAATCACAGAATGGAATCCTAATTAAAATAAGTTATACTACATGTATCTTTATCAAAATATATTCTACTTATGTGTATCTAAAAATAACAAATTTTAAAAATATACTAGCTTGGAAGTAAATGCCAATGTTCAATTTCTGCTATTCTGTTTTTGGCTGTAAGACTTGGGATAGGCTATTGGGTTTCCTTGTGACACATGTCCTTATCAATAAAAGAACGTAATTATGAGAAATATGTTGCTACATATGTATGTGCCTATAGCATCACCTGACATATAGAGCCAGTCTGCTAGTTTTAGCTAGCTAGCAGTTGTCATTGCTGATTTATACTGGAAACTTCCTAACAGCCTGGGGACCACACCGGTCAGGCTCTCCCCACATCCCACAGGGCACCACAGGAGCCCCTTCCTCTGGCCTTCTGTATTCCACTCTATCCAGCCCTGCTACTAGTGCCATGTACGGCCAGAGACTTGAGAGCAAGACTGAGAATGAAAGACTAAGAATGAAAGAGAAAGGTGGAAACCTAAGAAAATGCTGTTTTATCATAACAGGAGGCTTCTGGTGCTCCATCAATGATATAGAAAGATAGATAGACAACTAAATATCAGTATGACATAAAATGTTACAAATTTCAGATGCATTTCTCATCTAGATATTTTAAATTATTATCATTTCATTGCATATTTGTATAGAGCTTTAATATACACAAGGTAGAAGGTAAATGCGATTAACTTGTGAAGATCTAGAGCTTTGGAATTAAGCATATATGAACTAAATCCCAGCTCTGTCACTAACTGTGCAATCTTGCGAAGATCACTTAACTTCTCTATGCCCTCAGTGTATTAATTTTAAGAGAAATATTACTGAGAAATATTAAGGATTTTAATAAAATTGTACAAGGACATATACACAGCTATAAATCCCATTGGAGAAAAATCAGTAAGATTTATAAATAGTACCTTGAAAAACACATTCTTTATCTGTTGTATGTAATTGTTGCCATCTATTCATTTTCTACCATCAATAGAAGCAATATTATTCAAGAGGACTAGAAACAAAGTAAGATACTACTGGTAAAAATGATTATAAAATAATCCCACAAAAGTAGAAAGAATATGTGTTAATATACTATGGCTATTAAAATGCAGTAAACAATGTGGCTATATATCTTATTGATATTTTCCATGTTTTAATATTTTTATAGAAATAACATACTTTCCAGCTTTGAGCAAATTACTCATGCAAAAAAAAAAAAAATTGTGACCATCGCCTGACTTGTGGTGCTATTCAGAGTAAACCTGCTGCTCCCTGCTGTCTCTCTGGTAGCTACAATAGGAAGCATTGCTCCTAAAAAGCCAATAATTGCTTAATAGGTTGTTAAAAATAATTGTCATGATTCATCATTTCTCCTTAAACTATGAAAGAGAAATCAAATTCTTAGGCTGTTTTCTAGATATAAGAGTAAAATTGTCATCTGGGTCTGTCATCCATCAGTCCTGGATGCTTAGGGCCATCCTTGCTCTTCTTTCCTCTGCAGCACATCTCACACACAGCCCTTGGAACTGACCTTCTGAAGCCCAGATCAGGTAACTATCTTCCTGTGAACTTGAAAACAAGAGCCTAAAGCATGAAAATAAAATGATAATTTTCCCTCTGTTTTTCAATTTTGCCAGTCAAAATTGCTTTTATATCTCAATGTAGCCTAACATCCCACCAGAGTAGGTTTTAAACTTTTTGGTTAGATTTCATAGGCTACATTTGGATGAGGTTAATTTATGCATGTGACTCTGTATTACCTCTAAGCTAAAAGAAAACCCATCAACTTTGCTTTCTTAGTTACCTTGCATTAATATTTTATTCCTCAGGAATTCTAATTACTTCAAACTTGGCAGTCAGCTAGTCATAAAATTTAGACTTTGAGGAGAGACCTTACTTGGAGATGTTGAGTCTAATGCATACACTCCAATCCAGCTTTTGCAAAATGTTTCATTGGCAGTTGAAGGTACTAGACCAACTAAAATGAAAGTGGCACTTTGATTCCTCATTTGTCTTATTCATTGAGTTTATAATTGCCTTGAAAACCTCATGGAAAATAGATGATTTATAAGGCAGGGTACTATTAATTCTGGGTTCCCCTAGCCAAACAAAATGTGTAATAGCAATCTAAAATCCATCTTACAGTTAATACACTTAATATATTAGCAAAATTGGCATCTTGCTCTTGCTCTTCCACTTTCTCCCTCACTGTGACGGGTATAAAAAGTGAAATGTGTCCCCAAAACTGCTCATATTGTTCTTTCTCCATTGTTTTCCACTGCCATGTAGCTGAGTAGCTAGATTGACCTTCCATCCCATCACTTCTGACTTTGTGTCTACTTTATTTATTCTTTAATTTGAATTACCTGCTTTTTTTTCTTGACTTTTTATGGCTCTTTCTTGTTTCTTCACAGATGCAACTTAAATTCTTCTCTTTTTGTAGGCTGGCTTGTTGCTTCCTAGTGTTCCTCACTGACACAAGCTCCTTGAGGGCAGGGGGTGTGCCTAGTTATCAATTCCTGTATACAGAGTCCTCATGCTTTGGATGACAAGCACAGTAATCATAAATGCATTTTAATTTAATATGAAGTGTCCAGGCTTGGTAG
Organism: Marmota monax; assembly: GCF_021218885.2. NCBI lineage: Eukaryota > Metazoa > Chordata > Mammalia > Rodentia > Sciuridae > Marmota > Marmota monax. Next base: position 1,731,998 of record NW_026695236.1, on the reverse strand, counting down.
TGAACAGTCCATAGTCATTTTGCACACAAATAAGGTCTTTCCTGGTGTTTTTTTCTTTATTTTACTCCTAAAGTTGGTGGATATACTTCATTTATTTAAAAATTATGGCAAACATATATAAAATTTTTCCATTGCAACCATTTTAGAGTGAAATTCAGTGATATTAAGTGCATTCACAATATCATGCAGTCATCACCACTATTTCCAAATCCTTTTACCTCCAAAGGAAACTCTTGACCAGTTAAGCAATATCTCCCCAAATACACCATTTTCTAGTCTGTAGTGTCTGCTTTCTCTCTCTATTGATAAACCTATGTCTTTTATATAATTGAAATCATATACTTGTATATTTTATCTTGTATACTTTTATTTAATAATATAATATAATATCACATAACTGTATAAATCACATAATACTTGCATTTTTGTTTATTTCATTAAGCACAATATTTTCAAGGTTTATCCAATTGCAGCAAATATCAGTTCATTCTTTCTTATTGCTAGATGGTATTTCACTGTATGAATATATTACATTTTTGTGCATTCATTTGTTGGTAGACAGCTAGACTATTTACACCAATAATATCTTTATGAACATTGATAAACAAGAGTCCCTGTTTTAAGTGCATTTGACTATATACTTAGGAGTGAAACTTTGTATGGTAACTCTTTTAACTCTTTGGGGAATCTCCAGATTTCTTCATTGTTTTATAGCAGAGAGCGTGGTTTCAATTGGCTTATCCTTGAGCTGAGATTGGGAGGAAGGAGTGAAAGATCAAAAGCCTAAAAACATTTTTTAATACACATGTCCAAAATTATCAAATGACTAGACAAAGAAATAGCACCATTCAAGTTAGTGGCAATTATAAGCAAACACACTGAAAAATATCAGCAAAACTTAAACCATATTTCAAGCAAGAAAAACTAGTTGAAATATCTATCCACATCAATAGAGAACCCTATAAAGTGACTCAACAATTTAAATAAATACAATGCAGATTATATTTTATTTTAGTTTTCAAATAAGTTCTAAAATCACATGCAACCTGAAATCTAAGAAATATTTTGGAATTCTTGCTCTTTATTCTTTTTTGATAGTTAGAGATTAGGGAGAGAAAAGGAAATATTTCTCCTTATTTTTAAAGATTAACTCTATTTTTTGAGTGTGTAAAATTATTTTTTTCCCACAGGCAAAAAAAGATTTTGCTTGGGGGGAAAAAAGTTTGCTTTAAAAATAAAAACCTGTCCTTATTCCCTGTAACTTCTTGATTTTTCAATGTGACTCCCCTGTTCCAAAGAGATGAAAAAGTTTTAAAATTCATCATAAAGATTATAAAAACAGCAAAACAAGACTAGTCCCTACTGTGTGCAAAGCTCCACTCCAGGCACAGGTATAACTGGCTGAATCTAGGGAGTAATAAGAAAACAGATTTCATTTTTTACAAGATGGTTTCCTACAAAAAGTTGTAATTATACTACTTCTGTAATATAACTTTGTGGTTTATGTGGTGTCTGTATCTATGTATTTTTCTATTTATTCATCTACCTTGTGTTCCTGTTCATTTTTTACTGAACAATATTAATAAAATATGTCAGATGAAATTAAATCAAGGCAATGAAAAAGCTTTACCTCACCATTGGAATACTTGAAACTGTTTTACCTAGAGGAGGCTCAATGTGAACAGGTGGTTGATTCCTGTACTACCAGGACTTTAGCCTACTCAAATATCATTAGGGTTCTTTCTGTTTTTATTCTGGACCATTTATAATAAAAATTTGGAGTTTGAATATTTCACTAAACCTCCCAAGACTGTTTTCTCTTTTGTAAATTGAGTGGTTTACTAGATTATTGGTTTATATATTGTGTTATTTTAAAAGTTATAAGTGAAGATATTGGATAAATGAGTAAGTGGGACTTGGGATTTGCTACCTTATTTTAAGCACAGTGTTTTTACTTTAATTTATCTATGCATTTAGAATCTGTTAACAATTCTGTTTGGGGAGAAGAAGAAAATTCCCATATTAGAACCTACAAATATGAACTATTCAGTAACAATAAATTATTGTTATGTCAGTATGAACTTCACTTATTTTCTTGACATAGAGCCAGTAAAATGACAGCATTCAATTAGTTTGCATGGTAATGATCAACAATAAATCAGTACTGTATCATACTTTAAGTATTGGTAAAGTTCAGAGCAACCTGTTTACAGTTCCCAAAATGAATAAAACAAAGAATAGTAAAACATTGTGGAGCATGAGTCACAGCTTACTATTCAATGGATATTGGCATAACAATTTTATATATATATATATATATATATATATATATATATATATATATATATATATATATATATATATATAAACACATCTGTATGTAGTCTTTCATTAAAATATCTTCATTTGAACCACATGGGATAAATTTTGTATGTATGCAGCCTTGACTCTAAATGAAGAGCTACTCAGCATGAAGATGTCATGTCTGTTGGTAGAATCAGTTCTTTCATGATTTTTGGAAATTTCTCTGGAAGGTTAAAGCCAACTTTCTTTGCTTCAATCTGTGACCAATTTGTCTCTTTCTATGTTTGCAAACACCATTCTACAGACTGCTATCTCTATCTTTGGGTCAACTTCCTTTTAGAATACCACTCATTCAAATGAATATGAATAAAAATCACTACACATCAAGCATTCTTTAAGAAGCTGAGAATTCAGTAGTTACCAATCATATAAAACCACCCATCCTATTGGAACTTATATTTTGTGAGGAGTCAGAGATAATAAACTAATGGACACATGACTGACATAATTTAGAAGGATCACTCTGGATTTTGTATTGAGAATAATCTGACAGAAGCCAGGGGCAGAATCAAGAAGAAGAGTTACAATGAGACAGGGGAAATGATATGACAGCTTGGACAAAGGTTTTGCAAGTGAGATTCTTAGGTTAGTTCTGTACACCCACATTCATCCTACTTCCCTATTTCCCTATAACACTAACCCCCAAAGTTTCAGACAACCTAATCTATACTTTACCAGTTTATTATGAAGAAGAAGTTGATAATCACACAGTAATAAAGGTCAATAATATCCGCCTGTGAGTCAAGAAAAATCATTTTTATTTTTCTTGGAAGTAGTTTAGTATATTTTATACCATGAAACATAAAGAAAATATAACAAGATGCCAAGGGACCATGATAAAACTAAAAATAAAAGTTAAATGAGAAGTTTTTATTGAATTGTTCAGATGAAATTGTTCTGAATGAAATAACAAAGTGATTACCATATTTAATTGGTTTCAGTATTCAGGTATGGGTGAGACAATTAAGGTTTCCATAATAAGATTAATAATAGCTTTGTTATCTATTCCTGAAAAATAGGAAGGTTAATTTTTTTCCCAAAGATAGATCAGTAATGATAATATTTGGAGCACTACACATGAATGCCACCATTTCATCTTGGTAGAATAAAAATAGTACGCTTTTACTGTGTTTAGCACTGGGGAATCCAATGGAAGGTTAGAAGGAGGAGTGGAAGGAGGAAATGGTAAGGAAAGGAAAACTTGACTATTCTTTGAAGTGTTTCTAAGATAATTTAAGGTTGTGAGTCCATAAAACAAAAGCAACCAACTCCTGTTCTTGAATTTTAAGATATGATTCTTTTTAGTTGCAATATGAATTTGATCCACAAACCGGTGATTTTGGATGGAAAAGAGTCTCTACTGGAGATCTGAAATGCAATTGATTGAAAAGCAAGGAGGAGAGGAGCAGTTCTTTATTCACTTATAGCGAGTAGCTCTTCCTATTATAGCTATGGCAGCTATCTCTGGCTAACTTCAAGGCTATTGCAAAAGTCTTAGATTCTCCTCATTATCTCATCAGAGATATATTGCTAATTTATAAAGCATTAATTAATATAAAATTCCACTCATTTAATATTTATGTATGAGGCTCTTGGTCCTGGATCTTGAACAAGTATTTGACAACCCGTTTTCTAGTTCTTAGGGAATACCTGATCATATATAAGGTTATGAGCAGAATTAATTAGAGGATCTTCAAGGAACTACTACCAAAATCTTCTAACTTCAGATTGACAGGAAAAAATGATGGGTTTGAAGACTGTGCAGAATCCATATCACTTAACATACAATAATTTTATCAACACAATTTTACATGAAATTAAAGGTGAAATAGTACTTTCTGTTTTGAAGACTATGAAGTGTTTACTGAAATAAAGAAGACAGAAACTGCTGCAGAATAGTCCAAAGATTCTGAAAGGTCATGGTCATAATGAATTAATGCGATGGATTGGGATGTTACCTAAGTAATGGCTGTGCCATTTATTTATATTAAAATTTCATTTTGGAGGTCATTGAAATTCCTACAGATGTTACTACCTCAGGGGAAAAAATCCTGGAGAGTTATAAGTATCATGTGGTTAAAATTATGTCATTGTGCGTAACTACAAAGGCTGTTGAGAGATATAAAAGCAAATAACTGATCAGATAGCCTGAGAATATTCAGGAAAAGTTAACTCAACAGTACCATATTTTAAGTAAGGATAGTGACAATAAGAATTCTGCTATCTATTGAATGGTCACTGTGTCTCACAGTGGCTTGGTGCCTCCAACTTCAAGGCAGCTCTAGTATTACTATTTCAAAATTGAGGAAATGAGCAGCAACACTAAGTACTTTTTACTGTTTCATTTTCTTTTTCTTTATCTTAAAACCATTTTCACTTCAGTAAAGTCCTACCTCATCCTACACATTCACTTTGTACTATTCTCAGCCCCACTAGCAACATAATTTCTGACCTACCAAGACTGTTTTTCTCTCTCAGTAGATTTGACATATCACACCCCTGCAACATAACCTTACACACCCTCATGTGTTCTGGATCCAAATTTCAAAGCATGGCAAGTAGCTAACAGAGTTAATTGCAATGCATTATAGGGGTTTAAATACTAATCCCCAAACCAGAAAATATTTGAAGAGTGTTAAGATGCAGTATCTTTCCTTCTTTCTGCCCACTAAATCCTTCCTGCTCACTTATGACCAATCTACATCTGGAGAAGAAGCATAAGACCAACAAACAATATGAATATGAACTCTGGTCTTATAAAAACAAATGACCAGCCACTGATTGAGCAGTGAATATAAACATCACTGTTAGGTGCTTTCTGCATCTTTTTGTCATTGAATTTTCCTGAATCCTTAACATATGCATTGTTTTTGCATCTTAATCTTACAGATTAGGTCACATGGAACTTAGCGGAGCAAGTATTCAAAAACAAATCCCTCTAATGTCAAAATCCAGACTAGTTTCCTTGGATGCTATTTTACTGTCAAATTTCAACACAATTATCCTCTCTCTTCCATGGAATGAACTGTGAAAAGTAGTACAAACCACCGTGTTTACTACAAACAAGTCAAAAGATGGCATTTCATGAATAAAATAAGGTTTATTATTGCTTTAATAAGCTAGTCACAGATATCCAGGCCTTGAGTTCATATCTATTGCTGATGTTAATAATATAAAACTAGACCTCTCAACCCTTTCATTATCACTGAGCATATAACACCTTTGTGTTCACTTACTGATTTCTGTTCATTTAGCAAGCTAATTTTGGTTTAGTTGGAGCTAGAATTTTTCACGTTTATCTGTACAAAACTGTTTTTTATCTGTTTCACATTGTACTGAATCAACCTTGTACTTCATTCTTGTCACCATTGATCTGATCCTCAAGTAAGTTCCCGGTGCACATATGATTCTCTACATCACAGAGCAACTCACTCTCTAAAGAACCTCAATCTAAGGAACACCATAAGGTAAACTCATAAGGGCAGCTCCATGATCTATTGTTCACAGTTGACCCCACGGTTAGGATAGCTCTTTACACAGGATGGCCAATCAGGAAATAACTCTTCAGTGAGCAAAGAATCTAGCCTCTCCCTTAGCAATTATGTCCAGCAATTATATTTATCTAGCAAAATATTTACCAATTATATTTCAATAATTTAATATTTACGAATAGTTAAATATTCATGTTTCAATTATCTACATATTCAAATTATTAAAATTTTCCATCTAGTCCTTCTTTTCCCTTTAAGTCTTTTTTCACTGAAGACTAAAATTTTAAGCATGCAATACTAATTTGTCATCCTCATGGCATCTTGAATAAAGAAAGTCCTGTTTATCCCACAGTGGTTGGATAAACTTAGCTGAACTGCTCCAGAACTAAAGGTGTACCCAAAACAGGGAAGGCAGTAGAGTTGTCCAGGAAGTGCCCTCCTTCTTTTGGCCCTCTCTCAGTTCTTCTAGTGCTATTTGGACATAGCCAAATGCCCTGAAATGAAAATTAAAGGCTTTGGAATATTTGGCAGAAAAAAAATATATTCTAGAAGTAAACCCTCAGTCTCAGTCTCAGATTGTCTGTCTGTGAGAAAGCATCATTATTTAGAATTTGCAATGTGAATGAGAAACCAAAGAAAAAATGAAGAAATCCCTCATTTTCAAAGGTACATAAATTTGTGATTATTTAAAAATAAGAGTACATTTTAAAAGGCCTATGCATTTTAAATAGAACTTTTTCCTACTACAAGAGTCGTAGCATTTTATCTTAACTTTGGCACTTGTCAAACCATGGAACTTAATTTAAATGGGCTAAACTTTGTCTCTTGGCAACCATAAGCCACAGGAATTGGTAGCACTCTCTCTGGAGGAAGAACATGCTTCTCAATATTTATGAGTTACATTATTAACTCTTCTGTCTTCTCTCCAGCTAAATGCTGGCCTTTCTATTGAAAAACCACAAAGTTAAGCACCCCACACAGGCAGAAAGGATTTTCACTGTTTTCTCCTGGTGTATGTGTGTTCAATTAATTCACATTGAAGAAAAGATTTATATTTTAATAAAACATTCAAAGATATTATTTATAGGTCAAATGAAGCCTTTAATAAATGCACACTATGTCAATCAAATGCTCCCTGATAAAATGGAGAGGAAAATACACTTTAAATATATGATCTACAAGATTTCCTTAATCACTGAATTTCAGAACAAGGTTCTGGAGGCCCATTTACCTTCCTCCCCAGAGCACTTGGTTCTTATCATAGACATAACGATGGCACTTTGGGAGCTATTGTAAGTATGTCTTTCTGGACTAACAGTCTCTCAGATTCTCAAAGTAGACATGAAAAATAATGAGAAATTTTGGTGTAGGGAAAAGCATATAAGTCCATAGTTTATAATACTTACTTATTCATAATACTTAATTCCTTACTATAATTACCAGGAATTATGAATTCTAATTCCAGTAAGGTATTCACAAGCACCTTAATAAATTACATAATTGTGGACAGATATCATGCATCTCACCTCTGATGGGACTTGGTTCTGGCTTAGTGCCAGTTTCTACTTCAATGGGTTTATGTATGCAACTAAGACTGAAGGAAGCTCTTGTGCTCACTTATCCCTTTAAAACAAAACTATTAAACTAGTTAATTTAGTCATATTCATAAAGCCAATAATGAAAAAAAATTCTTTGTAAAGCAAGATTTAAATTAAACAAGTAATTGCACATTTTTTCCATTTATGGTTAACTATTATTAAACATAAATTAAATGCATATAAATATTTAATTTAATAAGTTAAATTAGAAAATGCATTTCTTTAGATTAAATTTGTCCTACATATATTCAAAAACAAGACAAATGTATAGAGGTTATTCTAACTTATTATAATAAGTTTTGTTTAGAATAATGACACACTTAAAAATGATAGAGTCTGAAAATAAATTTGAGTTTATTAATGTTTCTTCTCATAATGTTAGGATTGTTTAATAATCCACAGGTGTTATGTAACACGGTAGTTAGTATCTATTTTCAGAGAGGCCTCACAGGTTTTTTAAAATAGGCTGCAACTTATATTATCAAATATATTTATCAAAAATACATTTATAATTTGTTGGTGAAGCTCTATAAATATCTTCTAATTATTAACTAATAATTTGGTAAAGGAAGTACCTAAAAATGAATAAAAAAGAGCAAATTTTACTAGTTCACCTGAATCAATCACTGTATACATACATGGCACATGCTTTATTCCAATCCACTATGTTATTGTAAAATACACTGAGAATCCTAGCTTGTTTTATTTCTAATTTTCCTTAAGCTAAGGTTATTGGGTCAAACTGTTATTTCGGAGAAATAAATAAAAAATATACCAGTTGATTAAAGTTGCAAGGTACAGAGTAGAAATTATCATTTTTATTTCTCTAAACTTTCTTTGTGTCTATGTCTCTCAAACCCAAAGAAAATAAGACATTCCAAAAACAAAAAAGCTTGTGCTAATTCAGGCAAACAGAAATGATGGATTAAATAATAATGTGATATATTATTCAAAGAAAAAATAAAAGGGATTTCCACCAGGTGGCCCTCAAGTATGACTTCACCTCATAATGCTAACTTATTAAAGATGGAGAAACAAAAGCAAGTAGATATAACAACCAATTTTTTCCTAGATGAAGAAAAATGCCAGTAGGTTTTTCTTTTTAAGAAGTGGGGCTGGGCAAGTCGGCACATGCCTGCAGTCCCAGCAGCTCAGGAGACAGATGAAGGAGGATCACAAATTCAAAGGCAGCCTCAGCAATTTAGTGAGGCCTTAAGCAACTTAGACTTAGAGACACCCTGCCTCAAAATAAAAAATAAAAAAATGCTGAGGATGTGGCTTAGTGGTTGAAAGGCTGGGTTCACTCCCCCATTCAAAAAACAAACAAACAAACAACAACAACAAAAAAAAACGTGGTGCTTGTGGTTTCTGATTTTATAATCTCTAGACCTGAACATTTAGACCATATATATTAAAATAGAGGATAATATTCTAATGAGAGGATGGAAAAAATGTTCATCTATATGCTACAGATACATAACTACTTTAAAAGGAAAAAATAAAATTTAATTAAAAATTTAAAAATTCTCCTAAAAAGAATTCAGTGTTAATTTTAAGAATCCCTCAAAGACTTTAGAATATTATAGACTATACAAATAAGCATAAAATAAAACACTTTATTTTATTCATTCAACAAGTAATGGAGTCTTTAAGAGTGTTGAGTACTGGTTACACCACCAAGGTGAATAAAATATATACTATCTCAAGAAATATATATCAAAATGAGAGAAACTATCTATTTGAAAATTAGCCATGCAAAATTAGAACAAAAACAAAATTAAAGAAAGGATATATTTAAAAAGCCAAAGGAAAAAAGGTCAATCTTAATTTGGGAGATCGAATAGGCTCCACAACAGACATTAAGAGTTCATCTGAGTACTAATGATAATCAGAATGCAAACAGGTAAAGAAGAAACATAGAACAGACTTGAAAACCAAGCTGAAGAAGTAACATAGCACAGCCATGCGAATTGTGAGATCGAACAAACTTGCTGTTACTGCATCCCCTTGAACTGGCTCTATTAACTTGATGTTTTTATTGTGAATGATTCCAAATCCCACTTGGGTAAAAAAAAAAAAATGACTTTTAATTTTATTTATACTGTCATTTGCTATTTTTGTATGTGTGGAAAATGAGCTAAAATATTTTAGAAACTTGAATTGCTTCACATTTGAACAAAAGCAATGATACTTTTTAAATTTTCTGTCTACAGATAGCAACATATTATATTCACCATGAGAACACATGACATTAATACAGTAATATGTCCTTATATCTGAACCCATCTTTTAAAAGAAAAAATAGTAATTATGTGACTCCACAGATAAACCCACCTTCAAAGCTGAGCAGTTTCATCAAAGATTGGAAAAATCTAAGTGTCAGCAAGGACGTAGGGAAAAACGTTTCATGAGATGTTAATGTATGCATAAACTGGCATGAGATTATTGAGTGACAATTCATCAAGTGACTTGTCAAAAACTTCCATGTCTTTTGTACTTTGTTATGCAACAGCAAAATTGTGATGTTTCAAAGGAATATGTAAATGTTCTGATTCAGCAATTATGTTTCTAATAATTTATTCCAAAATAATGACTATTTAAAAATCATCTTGTGTTTATATGTATAATATAGAATATTTGTAATAACACATATTCCTAACAATAAAATATCAGCTAAACATAATCATGATAACATACTATGCAGCTATGAAGGCTTACAATGTAGCATGTGTAGCACACATAGGTAGTTCATGGAAACTTTATCATATATTTTAAGTGATGTTTATCATAATTTCTTGCATATACTGAGTGCTCACTCAGCTTATCTATTGTTATTTTTGTTGTCTGTTAGTAATAAAATGTATATAAATACAAAGAATAAACAAGTTTTATATCTGTATATATAAAATAATCATAGATAAATAGTTGTACATGTGTAACACTATCTCAAGATTTGTCATATTTAGGACATTATAGTAATTTAAACATCATTATTTATTTTGTCAATAAGCTCTACAGATATTTCATGAGATTACCAATGTTTTAAAATCATATTGACTTCCTTCAAATTGACATAGACTCTGAATAAAAGAGTTACATTTTAGTTTTAGTGCCTTGTTTTATTAGAATAAAAGGTCTTTAAAACCTAAAGTTGCCAAAATGCCAGATAGGACTTCATTAGAGACCACCTGAATTATAACCATTTAATTAGTTATTACTTTTGTATTTGCCCTGACCCATATGTCTCTTGATCATGTGTATGACCTTTTCATAAATCAATTTCATTTGAAAAAACATACTTTCTGAGATTCCTTTAAATCATCTCAGGACAATCCTTTCCAAATGAATAATTCATAAAAGTCACTCATAAGTAATTAACATTTAAACTTTGTTACTTTCTTAGTTTTAATAAACTTGTAAAACTGGAAAGTTGTCAGAAAATACCTCAGTTCTACAATTCAAATATTTTTGGGTAAATGTTTTGTTCAGCACATATCTGATTTGCTGGTGTAAAAGTAAAAGAAAAGTGTTGTCATTTCCCTGGACTAACACTTAAGTACAGGGCTCAATGATAAATAAATAAATAACAGCAAAGAATATATAAACGGAAGTACATAAAATGAAGATCTACTAGTGAAATCTCTGCAGTGTTAACTGTGAGTCTCCTCACTATTACTAAACTTCAAATCCATGTATTGAGGCAAACTTTAAGTGAATAGCTGTGCAACTGTTTATATATTCTTTTTAAACTCAAAATTCAGGATTATGTTACTCTTTGGATAATTTCCTTCTTTTAAAATATTAAACAGTTTCAGTAATGTTATCATTTATCACTCCATGTCACATATCCCATTCAATCTCACTTGTAAGGTCTATTTATTCCAAGTCTTATATTAATCTAACACTATACAATTGTTTAAGCCAACTTTCCTTTTTTTCTAAATCTATCCATTACGTATCCATTAGATACAAATCATGAAAACTTGGAAATCACACATTTGAAAATATTGATTTATTCATTTGCTTATACATAGTTTAAAGTGCTCCAGGGAGATAAAAATAAAGCCTCTTTCAAATTATCCTTCAGATTCAAATCATTCCTTACTTCAGTAAATGGCCTGGAACTTCTATTATATATGCTAGGCATTAAAGGGGATATAAAATTGAAGCAGAGATATATGCATTAAAATAAAAATGTGCCCCTAATAAAAAGTAAAAGAGGAAAGGGTTATGGAGCCAGAATTGTAAGATCTGTATGTTGTTAAATGTATGTATATATATAGATTTTTAAAGAGAGATATTAACATTATATACTAGCCATGCATTGCTACCATGACTAAGAAACTAAACTGGAAAACAGTAAACAAACAACAACAAAAATTCTTCCTTGCACTTCCCTGTAGTTTGCTGCCTCTCTAATTTCCCTACTTTCATAGTGTCACAAATATCAATATAACTACTAAAGGCTTTATTCTTTGTTTTAGTCTTTGAATATGAAATATTTTCAAAATGCAATCTCCATTCTTAGACAATAGAGTTCACAATAAACTTTAGGAATTTGTCCAACTGTCAATCAATTTCAAAGATAATCCAACAACATTTACAGTGCTTATCAGCTTATCATCTGCATGATAATATAATAACAACATATTGATTCACATTTCAGTGTACAAAGCTGCATCTACTTTATTTGCCACGTATTGTTCATGGAAAACAGTGGCACATTTAATGTAGATGATACATTTATATCATGGCAAGCTTAAATTCTATGAGGACTTGACACCAAAATAAATAATCTGAATAAATGAACTAGACATGAGTGAAAGGGGACTCAGGTTATCACACAGCACAATGAAACAGAAGAATGATGAATGCAAAAGCAGATGCAGTACTAGATGCAGGATGCATAGCATGATTTAATGTTTAAAAGAGCATCATCAATCATATAAGATTATCTGAATGGTACTGCATTGTAACTTACTTTATCTCTAGTCTTATAATTGAATAGAAAATATAACCATTGGTGTCAAATTCATAATGTACAAGTATTTAATTTTAATATTATAATAAAATGTGTTTGCAGTAAGAGTCCAGGTAAATATTTTCATATAGGCAGTTAAAAGTTAAGACTGAAAAAATTGGACAACTATATCTCATGTATGGAAAGAATTCATATTGTTAAAATACTCAAACTACCTAAAGTAATCTACAGATTCAGCACAATCCTTACCAAAAATAACAATGGCATTCTTCACAGAAATGGAAAAGTATTCTAGAAATTGTATGGAACCACAAATCCTCCCAAACAGCCAAAGCACTGTGGACTACAAAGAATGAAGTGGGAGGTACTTAACTTTGAAACATATTTTGAAGCTATAGGTACCAAAACAGCATAGTCTTGGTGCAAAAATAGATACATAGATCAATGGAACAGAATCGAGAGTCCAGAAATAAATCTACACATTTATAGTTAACTGACCTTTGACAAAGGTGCCAAGAACATACATACTAGGAAAAGAGAGTCTCCTCAATAAAGAGCATTGGAAAAATGGTGATCCATATGGGGCAAAATGAAACTAGATCCCTTATCTCTCACCAGTTACAAAATATCAATCCAAAATGGATTAAATAATTAAATATAAGACCTGAAACTATGAAATGAGTATAAGATAACTTTGGCAAAATTCTTTAAGACACTTTAATGGGCAACGAATTTTTATTTTGTTTATGACCCTAAAAATATAGACAACAAAAACAAAAATAGGCATAATGATATCCAACTAGAAAGCTTTGCACAGCAAATAAAATCATAAACAAAGTAAAGAGACAAGTTGCAGAATGGAATAAAATGTTCTAAAACTATACATCTGGCAAGGAGTAAATATTCAGAATATATCAGGAACTTAAACAATTCAAAAGCAACCAAATAGATAATCCAATCAAAATGAACAAAAGATTTAAATAAACATTTCTGAAAAGAAGAAATACAATTGGACAACATAGGAAAAAATAACTTCACTAATCCTCAGGAAAATTCAAATCAAAACCACAGTGAAATATTACCTTACTCTTGTAAGCATGCCTATTATCAAAAAGACAAAAGACAAGTGTTGAAGTGTTGGCAAGGACTTGCAGAAAATGGAGTCCTTACAAAGGGTTGGTGGAAATGCAAATTAGTACAGCCTTTGTGGATAACAGTATGGAGGACCTTAAAAATTTCAGAAATAGAACAATGGTATGATCTAGCAATTCCACTACTGAATGTATATCCAAAGGAAATGAAATCAATATGTCAAAAAAAACCCAAACATCTGCATACCCATGCTTATTACAGCATTATTCACAATAACAACAACAACAAAAATGCAGTCAACCTAAATATCTATTAAGATGTGACTGGATTAAAAAATGGTATATTCCACAAACAATGGAATACTATTCATCCATAAAAGAATGAAGTCCTGGTATTTCTGATAACATGAATTAACTGGGAGAAACATGCTAAGTGATGCAAATTCAGTCCCAGAAAGACAAGTATTGTACTATCTTATATTTCTCATATTTGAGATCTAGAGAAGTTGTTCTCATAGAAATAGAAAATTAAATAGTAGTTACCAGAGATTATGGACTGTAGGGGGAATGGGGGAAAGTTGTTTAATGAGTACAGTGCTACAATTAGATAGCAGAAATAAGTTCTGATATTTTATTAGGTAGTGGAGTTACTATATTTAACAATCATGTATTTTATATTTTAATATATCTAGAAGAGAGAATCTTGAATTCTTGAATATTTTTTTCTTTGTACTGGAAATTGAATCCAGGGGTACTCAACCACTGAGCCACATTGTGGAATTTTTATTTTTTATTTGAGATAGGATCTACAGTTGCTGAGTGCCTTGCTAAATTACTGAGGCTGAACTTGCAATCCTCCTGACTCAGTCCCCCAAGCCACTAGGAGTACAGGTGTGTGCCACTGGTGCCCCATGGATCTTGAATATTCTCACCACAACAAAGTAATAAATGTTTAAGGTGATGGTTATGCTAATTGCCTTGACATGTTTATAAAACAACATATGCACGTATCAAAATAATATATTATGCCCCATTAATGTATACAGTTGTGATGTGTCAATTTGAAATAAAAGTAAAAAAAAGAGATAGGTTACCAATAGGCAGAATGGTTTGTCAAATTCTATGATTTAAAAGTCTGGTAAAGGACAGGGAAGGAACAAATTAAAACCTGTCAATTAACCTACTAAGCCTCTCATGTACTAATCACTGTGCTAGGTATTGTTGTGATTAGTAATTTTATGTAATATTCACATCAACAGTATGTATCTGCAAGAAAATATTAACACCCCTACATGGCAGAACAAAAATTGAAACTTTAAAATTAAGTTTAGATGCTGTTACCAAAGTTTCAAACTCATAAATGACAGAGCTTGGGTTTTTAAACTCCAAGTATCTTCTATTCTGCAACAATCACATGTTCTCCTTCAAAATGATTGTGTTGCTGTCAATTCTCAGGGCCAAGATACCAAAGAAAGAAAATAAAAGAAAACAAAGCAAAATGAACAAGATGAAAAGGATTAAATAAATAGTAAAGCGAAAAGATGTCATGGATGATGACAAAAACAATATATGTGAAATAAATATAACATACATTATTAAATATAATTATTAACATTATATATATTATTAACAGCATCCAATTCTTTCAATAGCCTCTCTTTTTGCAAATATGAAAAAAAAAACCAGGATGAGCTACTTACATTCTTAAAAAGACACAGAAGAGGAACTATCAATAATGCTTGACTAGCTCCAAAGGTGGCATTCTGGTTAATATCAGTAAATAAAGAGAGATTCTTGCCCTATAGCAACATGGTGTAGGTTTTTAAGCTTTCCCATTATGCAGGGTGTGAAGGTAAGAGCATCCTGGCACATGATGAATCTCATGGCCCAGCTTCAAACATTCATTTGGATCAATGAAAAGAAACACTCTTGTTAAAGACACATAAGGAAATAAAAACTCTACAAGCCGAGTAACCTCTCTATATAAACTACTCAATTATTTCCTATATAATTTTCTGTTGATTCTTTAATCTACTTTAAAGAAGTCTTTAAAATATACATTGTAAGACTTCTAAAAAGAGAGAGTTGACTAATTAACTATAGTAAGTACTTGGGATAGAGATAATAAGAAATGAAACTAAATACAAGCCCAATAAATCCTAGCTTTCCTTTTTGGACAACATTTAAATGATGAAAAAATTGCAACTAATTTAGTATTTTGTTAGATATTCTTCAATAAAGTAAATCCCACAGACCTCTTTCTATCCATTAATAGGCAATTAAAAGTGCTATTAATAATGGAGACAGATATTAAGACTAAGGCAGTTGTGTAAAAGTGTCATAAATTTCTCTGTTAGAATCCCATTTCAGTCACTCCAAGCTTCATGACTTGGTTAAATTACCTAAATTTCTTAAGATTTAGGGTGCCAATCTGAATAATAACTTTCCTTGCAGAGTGGTTCTGAAAGATTAAAAATATTTTGTAAAATGCTTAAATGGAATGAGCAAGAAGTCGGTGTATAGTGACTATTATTACTAGCTAGATGACCATTGTTTTAAGCAAAAGTCAAAACAAGGAAAACACCTGTGGAAAGAAACAGATGCTTGTCTATGAAGCCAGCAGTTGCATTACAATACATCTGAGTCTTTTGGCTCTTTCTCATTATCATCTCTCATGCTTTATTCTGTGTACTATCAAGTCAAATAAAGAAAGAAAATCAGGAAAACAATGTGAAATACAGTAGCATTTAACATGTAACTAAGGAAACCTGATATAAGCAAATGAGACATATGGTAAGAACAAAACTTTAATACCAAATATGTAAATATTGATGTTTAGTTTCTTTGGATGCAAAAGATGTAATAAATCCCCCTCCCCAACTTTCCTCCCCTCCCCCCACCTTGTACTGGGGAATAAATTCAGGAGCACTTTACTACTGAGCTACACCCCTAATTCTTTATTATTACTTTCTTTTTCTTTTCCTTTTTTTTTTCTAATTTTGAGACAGGTTCTTGCTAAATTGTTGAGGCTAGCTAGCCTCAGATTTGTAATCCTCTTACTTTAGCTTCCCAAGTCACTGAAGTTAGAGGCCTGCATCACTGCACCTGGCCCCATCTTTAATATTTTTAATATGCTAACTTTAACCCACCATTTTGACTATTAATAAAAATAGCATTATCCCATTTATTCATAATCAATTACCAAGATATATAGGGACTGAAGGAACCTAATCACTTTGTTCCGTCAATTAATTTTATTTGAATCAATTGACTGTTAATATTGAAACACAACAATGAGAGATGGGTATAGCCTGAGTACATCTTGTTAATTATTAAATATTTCAGTACTAATGATATATTAGCTGTTCTAAGTTTTGAGGTATAGAAGTGGAGGATAGAGAGATTAGAAGTTGAACAACTACTAAGAAAAGAAATTCTAATATTGACTATGCTATAATCTGCAATTTATTATAGAGGAAACTAAATAAATGTCATTGGTGAGAGTGGCAAAAAACACACAAACAAAAAACCAATCCTCCAATTGATTGATAAACAATTGTATTTAAAAGTTGTAGCAACCCAGTTGAAAAACAAGTCAAAGGGACATGTCAAACAATGGATAAAAGAAAAGAAGGTCTACTGTGGATATTGGATTTCTAAAAAAGAAGGTAAGTCTTGAGATTAACTTGAGCACAGAGGGACCCATTTCCCTTGATCTTCACATGGGGGGACAGTCTTATCATTTCTTGTGTAAAACATGCTTGCTTTCATGATGCTTCAATTAATAAATAATAAGAGGCAATACTAGAAACATTCTCAGAATAGAAAAAAATACATGAAAGCAATTAGAGAACTAATATTTTCTTTTGCTCTTCTTAAAATTCTCTCCTTTATTTATAATGACTTTGAAGTCTGCTTTCTCATTTCCAAGACAATGGCAACATAGCTTTCTTTCTTTCTGGTAAGAATCTGTATATCTCCATTTGCAGGTAGTAGTATAAGAAATGAATCAAATGAAAATAATTATAGTAATACTTTCTTATTTGGCATTCACATGCCTGGGTATTTGTAAAAAACATACCCTCAGTAACTAGAAGGGAAAAAAATATTTCCAAATGAACCCTGTGTCACAAAGACCTAGGACTTTGCAGTCTTTTTCAAAGCAATCACAGGCAGTATATGGCCTTTTGTTTCATAGAGTTTAAGGCAAATCCAATCATCTGGTTTCCTGGTTTACAGTAAAACAGAAGCAAAGGTTAGAAGAGATGATGATCAGAATGACACAGTGATGTCTATGAGCAAAGTCAGGGAATACATGGGCAAATGGTGATGTACTGAATTAAACTGTATATCACACAATCGGGATTAAAAGATAAAAAATTAATGATTCATAACTTTAAACCTAAAACGAAATGGTTACTAACAGTCATAATGAGGATGGTGACTATAGTAAAAACTATGAAGAAGCAGATCTTAAATATTCACATCACTAAAAGTGAGTATCTGAAGTAATGGATGTGAATGAGCTTGATATATTTTCATAAGATACACGTGAATGAAAACATCACATTGTATGTAAATATGCATAACTTTTATTTTTCAATTATATCTCATTAAAGCTGGTGAACAAATGTTCATAGTGAGGACACACTGCATCAAAAGATGTAAGCCTTTGTGCATTTTATCTCTTAGGAAATCAATAAATTATGCAATATGTTTTTGGGTTCTGTGTGGTTGATCATTTGTTATTTTAAGTGAGAAAATATTTTTATATTTGAAGGACAGAATATCTATTATTGAGAAAATATTCTTAGGATAAAAAGCATGGTTCCTAACAAAAAGGAAAGAAAAAGAAAATTATTTGGCAGGATTTATGGGCCAAACATTGTACTAGTATGTTTCACTTAATTTCCAATACAATTCATACAATAGTCTTATTCTTTTTAGAAGCTATGCTTCAGAGAAGTCAAGAAATTTGAAGTTACACATTCAATAAGCAGTAGAACCACAACCAACACTTATAATTCTCCAGGTTTCCTGTACAGAACATCCTATAATTATTCACTGTCTTCTCATCCTACCTGCACCATAACAGAGTTCAATAAATGCAGGTCAATCATCTAAATGTCTTCTGTTAATCACCATGGAAATTTATGTTTTTATATCTCTGTGTTGGCATAAAATGCATAATTTAAATTCATATTGAATTTCCTATGTTGTATTAGGTTTGCTTCTTGAAAACAAATCATTTCTAATATCATGTACAGGATGTATTGTAGTCCATAGACTCCTCTCTCCACAAATGTGAATTTGTGCTGTGTTTGCTACCCTACTGACATTTGCCTAAAGAGTTCTTGATTGCAGTATATTTAAAATTCACAGTTGCTCTATTTTTCATCTTCTGCAATAATTTCCTCCTTTTTTCCTTGCATATTCTGTATTTTTAGTTTATGACTAATTCATCTGTGGATGACTCAAGAATTCCTTTTCATTCTGGAACATCTGAAATAATCTCTCTTGAGATCACCATAGTATATATTCAAATTTCAGTTCCAAATGTCACTGTTGAAGACCTGAATTGTTTACTCAATTTTGTTTTATTTTTACCCACCAGATCTTTGGATATATTCAGGTGTATTCACTTGGAATATAACTGCATAATATTTATACAATGTAAACTAATGTGTAATCAAATAGCCAAGGTTGCACATATTTATTGTATTTTTGTGAAACCCAAACAAACAAGATGTACCAATATTATTCTATCATGACTCCCAAGGATAGCATTAGAGAAAAATAGGTCAAATAATAAAAAGAACAACGGAAACTAAGGATTTTTAAAGTTTTAATCTATGAATGTTTTTTTAAAAATTTCCAAATGCAAATTACAAAAGAAGAAATCATCATTTCTCTTTTAGTAATTCTTGAATGTTATTTATTGAAACTTCATGGAGTAGGTAGTATGCTAAGCCTTGGGGTCCTGCCCTCAAGTAGTTCACAGTTTAAAATAGACAAATAAACACAAACTCGGTTACAATAAGTATTTGATGTGTTGTCTGCATGTGTATTTAAATAATCTGAGCACACCTGGTGTTTAGCAAACCATGGGTAAATAAATGTTAAGAAATATAAAAGAAAAAGAAAGATGATATCTAAATAAACAATTGTATTCAAATGTAATAGCAACCCAGTTGAAAAACAAGTCAAAGGGACATGTCAAACAATGGATAAAAGTTCTGAGTGTGTCCAGACACTGGCACATAGGTTGGGGTGACCAGAGGAGAAAGACAGATTAAATAACATGAGAAGTAGAGAAAGCAGTAATAAAAGGAACCAGGATAGAGAATGTGTTATGGGTGCTGTCTTGGTCAAATGTCATCTTATGAAGTTTAAGATCTCTCAAACCTTAGTGCATGAGTTTTAAACTTCAAGCTTCTTAATGCAAAATTAAATAAGCCTGTCTGGATACACCAGAGCAGTTCCTATTAGTGGCCCAGACCTTAGTTGACACTTCCCAATTCTCCAAAATAAACCAATCACAATTTTCTTTTTGTGCTCTAGCTTCAATTTCCAACATTGTTTAAGTGGCCCATTTTTTTCCTGATCTGAAATCACCGCACATACTGTGATCTCATCCCAGGTTCATGGGTTTTTTTGGACGGATTTTTAAAAACATTTCAGCTTGCAGTGACAATCAAGAAATTTTTAAACTTAATTTGTTTGCAGGAAAGGAGACTTTTTGAGAGGAACAAGGATAGGAGAAAGAGTTCCCTGAGGTTATCATTATATATAGTTTTTACTTTTGAACAATAGAAATGGCTTGCTTATTCAACAATAAAATAAATAAAAATGAGAAAGTAGATCTCTGAAAGTAATAAAATAGAAAAATTCTAATTTTATGTAAAATTGATAAAGTATTCACAGAAAAAAATAATTCAAGAAATTTCTAGATACAGTATTTTGATTATAAATCTATGGGAAATATTGCATAGGAATAAAAAGAACTCAAAAAGGTCCTGAACTTTCATTTGTTGAATTTTAAATGGTCTTCTTGGTGCAATCCTGAGAGTATTTTGTTCTGAAACTTTCAGGTGCATGGTAGGATTGAGAAAATATGTAAACATAATATTTTGGAGAATAACAATATACACTCTCTATAGGAGAAGAGAAATACAAATATCAAGTGAAAGAAGATGGAAAACAATGTAGTGGTATTGAATTTCTATATGAGGTTATCACTATGAATTTACTTAAATTGCACTCATGTCTACCCAGGGTGCATACACAGGGGATTTTTTCCAAAGTTCATTTCCTAAAAGGCCAAGAAGCAACAACACATGAGACAATAAAATTCTAGATCCTAGACTGTTGTTTATAGATAATATTTGCTACTAATAAAAACCAAAGTTTTGGAGAAATGGCTGATTTGAGTCTGGGGGAAAAAAAGTACAAAGTGAGCCTGGAACACCTTGTCATGCCAGAAAATGTGGAAATGTTCAAAGTCCAATGGGGACATGAAAAAAGAACACAGGAATCAGTTTAAAGGACATCCCATTTCTGAAGCTGGAATACCCCAAACACTGAAAAGAATAATGAAAATAATGGCATATAACACACTTTAGGTTAGAAAAGAGAAAGAACATGTGTGTACATACTAATGAGAGAGAGAAAAAGAGTACAAAAAAATAGGAAAACAGGGGGTGGGGAAAGAGAAAGGAGAAGAAACAGGAGGATGAAAAGAAGTTCCTTTATTAAAAACAAAACAAAACACCAACTGTAAATGTAGAACCACTACAGCAATAATTGATTTAGATAAGATCATTAAACTGCTGGCTGAAATCTTGCTGGGAATACAACATCAATTTCATCTTTATGAAGCATGAAAACATCTTCTATAATAGAGATATCTGAAGATCTTTTTTTATTTGTTCTACTTAGTCGAATGCATTTTGACAGTAGAACGCATTTTGACCCATTATACATAAATGGAGTGTAACTTCTCATTCTTCTTTTTGCACATGAAGTTAACCAAATAATAATGTATCATGTGATCACTGATTCCAGGCTATGAGAGACATACATCACCCACAGGATGCTCTTATTTAAACCAATCACAATTACTGATTAACTCAAGAGGAGGCAGTATTCTCCAGACTATGAGATATTTGATGGGATAACTTATGTGGACTTTCCAAGTAACCCAACATTAAGAAAAGCAATGAATGCAAGAAATGAAGACTTGCTTTATGAGAGAGACTCAGGAAAAATAATGTGAATTTAAGCATCTTAATTAGATCTTCATTACAAAACACACTAACCAAAAAAACTAAGCAAATAAAACAAAGCCATGAAGTGAATTTCCTTAGATAATTGGAGATTTGGGGGAATTAGCGTGAGCTGTTCACTTGATGATGATCTTGCATTAATGTCTACTTTCCTAAGTGTAAACATAGGTGCTGCAGCTATGTTAGAGGTGGTATTCATTCTTGAAAGAAGTGTATTAATGTATTTATTGATAAAATGTCATGATAGCAGCAGTCTACTTTCAAGTGTTTTGGCAAAAAAAGAAGTATCTAGTAAGATGTTAGCAGATGATGCATTTGGTGAGTTATATATAAATATACGCTACATCATTCTTTAACTCCCTTTTTAGTATGACATTTAAAAAATTAAAACAAATAAGCAAGAAATGCTGAACCATCTCTGTCATTTATAAATCCTAGGCAAATGCTTTCAGTATCTATTTCCTTTTTCTTAATGAGAATTATCATAAGGATCAGCTTTCTTTTCTATTGCCAAATGCTAGTCTTGTGCCCCTCAAAGTCTCTCTCAGAAATATATTTTCTTAATTAAATCTAAGTCTGCAACTAAACTACCTTTTCTTTTCAAGGTTTATGTTATCCTTTTAAGCTTAGCACAACATATAAGATCCTCTATTTGATGATCTGATGACCTAGATTTCTCACTTTCTCTTTGAAATGACAGCACTAATATTCAGTAACATAATGTGACATTACTGATCTTTGAAATTACTTTGACGTTTTGAGCTTAATTGATTCTAATAATATTTCATTTGATATTATAGTACCTCAACAAATAGATTTCAACATCATTGTTAACCTAGATTTCCCTCTCTGTCTCTGCCCCACCCCATTCTAATAAACTATAGCATATAAAATAGAGACCCAAGATAAAAAAAAAAATTAGAGCAATACAACCATCAAGCAAGCTCTGTTAGTACATTACCATTTCATGAATCTTTATAACACCCTAGGAGGCCAAGGGCAAGTGGCCCCATATGAACATATTATTGCTGTTTTTATTAATAAGTGTTATTACTCCAAGGTTTAGAGAGATTAACTGATACACTCAAACAGGGCTTCTCATAGGTTTTATTAGTAAAGAACTCCTGAACTCTAAGACCAATATTGTCTCCTTTCATGTACCAGAGAGTACCTTTCAAAGTCTATGCAGTTTTTAAATTTATAGCACTCTATTTAATCAAACCTCACTTCCATTTGTAAAAGTTATATGCACTTTACATTTCTCTAGAAAACTAAAAATTGTCATAAAATGGATCTGAGTTTCTCCTGCACACATCAGCTGCGCAGTTACCAGAAGTAAGATAATCTCACCTATTTCTACCATTTCTTCTACCCCATAGATACTACTATTTTGGTAACTTGAAATCATTATTCTGACTGTACAAGACTAATCTTCAACTGTATATATCCATTGCAAAATTTAGTTGTTCACTGATAATATTTTAAAAATCAAAGTAGATTTTCCTGCTGTGGAGAGTTGCTTTCTCCTATGATTTCTATAGTTCATGATATATACCACTACACATCCCAGTGGAAACTGTTGGTACCCTGGAGTGCTTTCTCCTTCCTCCATCTTGTCCACCTCTGAAAGTAACTTAATAGAGGAGAAACAGAATCAGTAACTGATTTTAGTAATAATGCATTTGCTATCATAGTACCTCAAAAAAAAAAAAACAGTTTTCAAGACTATTTTCATCCTGTATCTCTCATTTTAAAATGTTTTTACTAGTGCATTATAGTAATACACAATAGTGAGATTCATTTTGACCTAACCATATGTACATGGAATGCAATTTGCTCCATTTTGGTCCCAAGTTCTTCCTTTCTCTCCCCTCCTCCTTCTCCCTGTTCCCCTTTCTCTACTCTACTGATCTTTCTTTTATTTATTTATTGCTTTTTTAAAAAAAGAAATGGTGCTTTATAGAGCCAAATAAAGGTGAAATTCATTGTGATATATTCATATATGTATGTAGCATAATTTGGTCAATTAAATAGCACATTTCCTGCCCTTTCCCATCCCTCCTCAATCCCCTTCCTCTACTGCACTGATCTCCCTTTTATTTTCATGGGATCCCCTGATCTTTTCACCTTATTCTGTTCTGTTCTAGCTTTTGTGTATGAGAGAAAACATTCAACCATTGAATGAGTCTGGTTTATTTCACATAGTATGAGAAATAAATCCTGTGTCTTATATGACACAGGATTCTGGATGCTGGGCAATCAAAGCAGCTCTCTCTCTCTCTCTCTCTCTCTCTCTCTCTCTCTCTCTCTCTCTCTCTCTCTCTCTCTCTCCCTAGTAAATGATAGGATGCAAAATAGAGGCCCAATAAACATGGGCCTTAGTATCAATAAAGGTAGATTTATATTCTGACTGCATCTTCAACCAACAGAACAAAGACCATCACTTGTTCAGAGACTAAAGTTTTTTTTTTTTTCTCATGTAAAATGGAGATGACAAACCTTACTTCAAGAAGTTGTAAATAATAAATAAGAATAATCAATGTAAATTGCTTGGCACTTAATTGTGTACATCAGAGAACAGATGATCCTAAAGTTGTGTTGCTTAAAGCAGGATACATTTGAGTTGCATTTTGAAGAACAAGTTGATTACTGTGGACTTATGAAAGAGCTTATTTGGGAGGGGATTGTTCCATCTCTACAGGCAGATCTTGTGAAGGGGATGAATGAGAAGTTTACTTTGATGGAAGCAAAGGATAATGGGATCAAGGGGCTGCATGTGAAGCTGGAAAGATAAGGAGAGGCCAGATAACAAAAGATCTTATATATATGACACAGGATTCTGGATGCTGGAGAATCAAAGAAGCTTTGTAAGCAAAAGAGAAACATGATAGTGTATGTGTTGTGTGTGCATGTGTTTGGGCTAAAGTAAGAGAAGAAAATAGTTAATCATTTCTGTAATTTTTATCACAAATACTAAAGTATAATATTATGTGTGTATGTGTTTGTGTATATATGTGTATACATATAATAGTTCACCATATAATCATCACAGATTTTATGCAAAGCAATTTTCCCCAAAATGAAATGTGAGCATTATGTGAAGCTTTTTCTAAAAAAATTGTTAGTACATTACATGCAGACATAATAGTGAGGTTTACTTTCACATGTTCCTACATGCATGTAATAATTTAATTTGCTCCATTTCAATGCCCAGTACTTCCACATTTCCTCCCCTCCTCCCTGCCATTGCTCTTATTCTTCAAGTCTACTGGCCTTCATTTTATCTATCTATCTATCTATCTATCTATCTATCTATCTATCTATCTATCTATCTAGTTGTGCTAGTATTACTCAAAAATCATTTATTATTAAACTGCCTATGGTGCAAGATTAGAATACATGAAACATTCACAGATATAAGTTACTATTGTGACAATGATCATGCAGTGAAATACAGTATATACTTTCAGTATGTAAGCAACTATATATGTATGTGTGTGTGTATATATATATATATATATATATATATATATATATATATATATAAGCAAATTAACATAATAATCTCACTACCTTTAGTTTTGTATAAAGTACTTGAAAATTACTCTCAGTAATCTCCAGTGTGTAATACAATATCACTTAGTATTGTCCTCATGCTATACATTATTTTAGGGATAAAATAGTGTGTTTTTGACATTTTCACAGTCTATAACCCCCCCCCCCTTTTGGTTAGTTATTCAGTTTGGCCTTCCTACAGGGCCCCAGGGAAAAATGAGAACAAGTAGCTTCATATCTTGATGAGAATCCAGCCAATAAAATATTACCACTTGGAACCTTTTTAATCAAACTGCTTCATTACTTATTGTGGTTTAACTGGACTGATAATGTTTACTTGCAGTGAAAGACTTTGCACAGTTAGACTCATTGAGGAATCTAGCAACTTTATCAGAAAAGAGTTCTTTAAAAATGGACTGGCCACTGGGTACAGTGGTGCATTCCTATAATCCTAGGGACCCAGGAAGCTGAGGTAGGAGGATTGCAAGTTCAAGGTCAGCCTCAGCAACTTAGCAAGGTCCTAAGAAACTTAGTGAGACCCTGTTTTCAAATTAAAAAAATAAAATTGGTTAGGGATGTAGCTCAGTGGTAAAAAGCACCTTAGGGTTTAATATCCAGTACTCTCCTCTAAAATAGATTGGCCATATTGAATTATTTAGATGAAGAAATAGAAACAAAAATAGAGCATATATTTGATAGGATGACCATATGAGAGACAGAAACTTGAATTATGAGAGAAGATTATTACATTTTAATATCACTTGTGAAGGCTCACATGACTTATAATAATTTTCTAATTTTATCATACCTCCTACATTAATTAACATTTTGCTTTGGATAACATAAGTTCCTCTCAACCAGAGATGTACCACTTCATCTGTTTTATATATTTGCCTCTAATAAGATTATTTTTCTAAAAAGAATTAAGAAAATGGCTGCTTTCAATATTTTTATAACTTTTTGAAAAGCACTAGTATAAACATTCTGACTGCCCATATTAGTAATTAAAAGCAGTAAGAATTTTATTCCCCAATTAATGAATCAGAAATTGGTATTGAAAGCAGTTTGAAAAAGCCAGGTGCAGGCTTCTTTAATTAAGCTCCCAGTGTGTTTCACAAAGGACAGGTGGCTACAGTGTCAGTGCTTCAGTTAAGGCTAGCACACTGCTTTCAGTTTACATAGCTTCCAAATAACTAGGGATAAAATTTTACAAATGAAATCTTAATAATTCTGTCTTTTATGACTTCAGAATAATCACCTAGGACAGCCTTTGTTCTTGGTAAACTTCAGTATAATCCAATTGGATGAAAGTATACAACTCTAGGTAATCTCAGAAAGTTCCTAGAGTGTAGTAGTCTCTAATGTATGGAGCATATGGAACAACTCATTTTCTACTATGCCCTCTCAAAATACATACATACATATTATATATAATCATTGTTAGTAATAGGATGATTCCCAAAAGAAAACACAAAATCAAGAAATTTCATACTTTTCCATGACGTGAAAATTATCTGATCCCCAAAAGAAAAAGAATGAAAATCATTTAAACCACAAAATTAAAGGGGAAATGAAATATGAACCTATGCAAAACAGTATCAAGAAAGTAGCAATAAAATCAAGTATAAATAAAGTGATTTGCTATAGTTCCATAACTTGGCTATTATAAAGTGTGCTGCAATAAACATTGGTGTTTTAGTCAGATTTTTCACTGTTGTGACCAAAAGATCTGACAAGAATAATTTTAAGGAAGAAACACTTATTTGGGGATTTCAGAAGGCTGAGTCCATCGACAGCTGACTCCATTCCTTGGGTCCTGACATTAGGCAGAACATCATGATGGAAGTGTTTCGCAGAGGAAAGTAGTTGGGGACATGGCACTATGACATGGCACTATGACACCATGATACAGAGAGAGAAGGAGGGAGGGAGGGATGAGGAAGGGAAGGAGAGAGAGAGAAGAGAAAGAGAAAGAGAGAGAGAGAGAGAGAGAGAGAGAGAGAGAGAGAGAGAGAGAGAGAGAGAGAGAAATTCTCCTTTCTTTAAGGACAAATATATACATACCCCAAAGACATACCCTCGGGTACCTACCTTCTCCAGTCACAACTTACCTGCCCAGAGTTACCATTCATTTAATCCCTATCAAGGATTAATGCACTGATTAGGCTAAAACTAAAGCCAATCATGTCACCTCTAAACTTTCTTGCATTACTTTATACAGGAGCTTTTGGGGAACAGATAATATCTAAATTATAAGAGCTGTTATGCATATATGATAAGAGTATGCTAATTTTACTTCTTTTGGTTAAATACTGAGTAGTTAGAAAATGGTTTCAAACAGTGGTTTCATTTCTTTTCAGGAATCTCCATACTGCTTTCCAAAATGGTTATGAAAATTTTCAGAATCAATAACAATGTATGAGTATAATTTTCCCTCCACATCCTTGCCAGTATTTATTATTCTTTGTATTCTTGATGATTTCCATTCTAATTGGAGTGAGCTAAAATCTCAATGTAGTTCTGATTTGCATTTCCCTGATTGCTAAAGATTTTAAACACATTTTCATATATGTGTTCAATATTAGTATTTCCTCTTTTGAGAAATATCTGTTTAATTATTTTACACATTAACTGATTGGATTCTCCTTCTCCTTCTCCTTCTCCTTCTCCTTCTCCTTCTTCTTCTTCTTTGGTATTAAGTTTTTTGTGTCCTATATACTTTGGAGGTAAAAACCCCTATCAGAAGAATAGCTGGCAAAGATTTTCTCCCATTCTGTAGGCTGTTTCTTCATGTTCTTATTTCCTTTGCTATGCAGAAGCTTTCAAAATTTAAGTCATTCAATTTGATTCATGGTTTCACTTCTTGAGCTTTGGGTATCTCATTAAAGAAATCAGTATCTGCACCAATATGTTAGAGTATTGACCATAGATTTTCTTCTAGAAGTTTTAGTGTTTCTGGTGTAATTCCTAGGACTTTTACCAAGTTTGAGTTTATTTTTATGCAGATTAGAGAGACAAGGATATAGTTTCTTTCTTCTATATATGGATATTCAGTTTTCCCAGCACCACTTGTTAAAAAGGCTGTCTTTTCTCCAATGTGTATTTTTGGCACATTTCAAGGATCAGATGACTGTATCTATGTGGGTTTGTCTCTGTGTCTTCTATCTCTTCCTTCTATCTATGTCTGCTTTTATGCCAATACCATGGTGTTTTTTTTGTTACTATAGCTCTGTGGTATAATTTGAGATTAGGAATTGTGATTCCTCTTATATCATTCTTCTTGCTCAGAACAGCTTTGGTTCGTCTGAGTCTTTTATTCTTACATAAGAATAACAGAACTGTTATTTGTTTTGTTTTGTTTTTACTAGTTGTGTGAAGAATGTAATTCGTATCTTAATGGGAATTGCATTGAAACTGTAGATCACTTTTGGTAATATAGCCCTTTAGATGCTAAGTAAAATAATCCAGACTTAGAAAATCAAACATACAGTGTTTTCTCTCATATGCAAAAGTTAAAGAGAAATAAGGAATTATTAGGAGGGGAAAGGTATTCCATAAAAACATAAGGGAAATAGTAAAGAGAGAGGTTAGAGAAGCAAAGAGGAAAGATGGGAAAAGGGAGAAACTGAAGAATAAAATTGACCGAACTATGCTATGTGCAAGTGCAAATATATCACAATAACACTCACTACAACTACAATGTGCAACTACAATGCACCAATTATAAATAAATAAATTAATAGAAGAAAGAGCAACAGAAAAGAGGATGAGGATTAGAGGGAGGGAGGAGTAAAATGGGAAATACTTGGGTGGACATAGAGCAAATTATATTCATGTATGAATATGTCAAAATGAAGCACTAATAAAATAATAATGCACCAAAAACAGATAAAAAGTGGGAAAAATTGATATGAGAGCAAAAAAAGGGAGAGTGATTGCTTTCAATTTAGATAACAGATGAGAAATAAAAAAAAAAACACTTCCTAATATTTCATTGAAATGACATTACTGTGTATCCAACTTAACACAAAGCCCAGAATTAAACTGTCTTTGCCTCCTCTTTACTATTAAGACTGATTATTGTAGATACCTTATTTCCTCACTGTCCCCTGAAATCACCCTTCTAGAAGCACAAAGCATTTTCTGATCACTAAAATTAAGGTTTTTAACAACAAAAATAAAATATGGTGGCTCAAGCATCACAGCTTAATTTATGTCTCAGTGTTTCCTAGAGGGAATTCACTTTGTTTCCACCAGGAGCTGGCATTCTTCCAATTCTCTCATCTTTAATGTTGTGCTTTTCTTCCTTCTCCCTCCTACATTTCTGAATTTCTTCCATCAATATACTAACCACATTGTATTGTAACTGTTGGTTTATGATGTCTCTTCCCTTACCATAAACTCTTATGAAGACGACACTTTGTTCTACCTGATTTCCATTACATCCCCAGTGTGTGTTCCAGTTTTTGAAATATAGTGGGTACACTAAATAAAAATTTGTTGAGTGAAGAAGTTTTAGCATAGAACTTACAACTCTAAATTATTGTTTCATTTGATGAAATACTTCACATAAATAAGCAGCTTTGTTCTTGTGTCAGAGGCACTGCAACATGGGCAATTTATGAAGTAAGAGTTGTTACAAGATATCAAATATAAAATAAGGCATAGACTTTCAGTTTAAAGAAAGTTAAAAAAATCTTAAGAAAAACTTTGAAATGTATTATTTTTAAGACTATAATAGAGATCTTAAGGAAATGATTTACAAACATATTCATGGTAATATTTCTCAAATTAAAATCCAATATAAGAAACCATATAATAAGTAAAAAATCATCAGAACCAATACTTTAGAAGCTGAAAATAATGTATGTTTCAGTATGATCAATATTTAATATGGCTGTTAGCTATTAGAATCCATAAGGAACTTATACACTTTCTCATTTACAATTCTACATCTATATTTAGTTAAATCCTGGCACATGACAATAACTCAGTTGAATCTATGCTGTAATGACAACTGACCAAATAGGTAACTGAAAGTATTATAAAAAATGCCCATTAAGAGATTTGTGTGAGCTTTGCTTGTGCATCTTTGTATGTGTGTATGTGATTATATATACATGCACATTAAATGGAAAAAAGTCAAAGAGAGTGAGAGAGACAGAATACCAATGGTGGGCTCTGGAGCAAGTTTGGGATTTTTTCCCTTTCTTTCCTTCCTCCCTCCCCACCCTCTCTCCCTCTCTCCCTCCCT
The DNA here is from genome assembly GCF_021218885.2 of Marmota monax. Taxonomy (NCBI): domain Eukaryota; kingdom Metazoa; phylum Chordata; class Mammalia; order Rodentia; family Sciuridae; genus Marmota; species Marmota monax. The sequence goes on along the minus strand of NW_026695236.1, from coordinate 1,701,379 downwards.
GTCCTTCTTTCTCTCTCTCCCCACAACCCTCTCTCGCTTTCCTTATAAATAACCTCTAATTTTTTGCAGTAAATACATTCATGGTAAGAAAAAAATCAGTGCTACAAAATAAGTTAACATTTATTGAAATAAATGTAAGTATTTGATCTTTTGACACTGAACATCCCATTGTTAGAGTGGGAAAGAGAAACAAGAAGACTAAGAAATAAGAAAAATCCTATGAAAAGCAATCCAGGTCTCCACCTAGACAAGCCAAAATGCTATGTCCTTCATATTTCAAGAAAATTCTACTTCTGACATTATTTTCTATGAAATTATCTAACTAAACAGCTATTCTGTAGCAAAACTAGCTCTTTTGTGATCTTTGAACAGAATGCTCACCTCTTAAGTCTGAACCAACTTCAATTGTGATTCTAATTCACAGGATTACTGTTAGTATCAAAGGATATGCTACTGGTAAGAGAACACAGAAATGTATAAATGAATGATATGTCTGGAATTTTGATACCATCAATTTTGGCAAAGATCCAGGACTAAAAGTTGGAAGATAATTTATTTAATAGAAAAAAATTAATCTAGGAATTTCTGCTTCACAATTTCTTTTCCTCAAACAGCAGGGTTTGTGTATGTATGTGTTTACTTTATTTTTTAAGTCAATGAGTAGAAAGTTATGTCTATTTTATTTCACCTGGTAGAGAAAACTGAGCTGCATCCAAACCAGAAAGAGAGTGGGTACCATTTCCAAAATCCATTTCATTTCCAGAAGAGTTTCAGCTTCTGCTATGTTTTATTGAAAAACTATGGGGAAAGAACTTTCCACCTTGGGGCATTCCACACCTTCCTGTAAGAGAATAGATTAGAAGGTAACTGTCTGTCACTTGGCTTGTTCTTACCTGACTCATGTTGTGTTTGCTTTCTGAACCTTTCAGACATCAGTAATGTTTCATTTTAGTTCTCTTGGGTTAATACTGAAATAGAGTGGTGCATAGTATGGTACATGCTGTATAGATTTTAGGTAAAATGAATCCTGTATTCTTTCACAGCATCCCTGGCAACTTACTCACATTATATGTGAGCAATTTCAATTTTTCTCTATTATAAATAATAGTAACTACAGCACAGGGATGATGTGAAACTAAAGATATTTTTATTATGTTTATTGGTACATATTAAATGCCTGATAAATAAGGCCATTATAATATTGATTACTGATTCTTGTAGACCTATGTGTAAATGTATATGCATATAAGCAGCATGCTTTTTTACATTGTTAAACTATGTATTATATCATTTCTCAAGTTAGGGTTCAAAAATCAGTTCATTTAGTTGTTACTTCCTTATATTAACAATTTCTGTCACTGTTAAAAAAAAACACAGGTGATACTTTAAACAGAGTGACCTTTCTAAAATGCAATTCTATTTCTACAAATTACTCTCCTTCTAACTCATTTCACTTTCTCAACTTCCTTTGGTTAACTCATTAACAGGGTAGTATAGGTTGCTTGTGGAGAAATTCATAGTCATGCCCTTACCAACTGTTAAAGTGCTAGTTCACAGCAAAATCTTCCTCTCTTCATCAAACACACAAAAGCACATCAACACACAGATATATATATATATATATATATATATATATATATATATATATATATATATATATATGTTTTTTTGTGTTTTCTTTGAAATAATTCATACTCCATCCCTTGTTCCTGGAACATTAATCTCTCCTACTTCCTAGAAAAATTCCTATTCTTCTTTTAGGTTATTTCACTAAATAATTTATTATTATTATTATTATTATTATTATTGTTATTGTTATTATTATTTTACTTCTCAGACTCTTTTAATATGCTCATATGGCTCTATATGCTCCTACTGACATTGCAGCAGCACTGGTTGCACTGGATTGTAATTGCCTGTTCATTTGTATGTCTCAGAAACTAGCCTGGAGGTAACCAAAGGGTAGAAGCCTTCTCCAACACTCACTGATTTATTGCCAATTAATTACACTGTAGATGGTACATGGTATAAATTCAATAGACACTGGCTTAGTGGATATGTTAAAGTTCTAATACAAAATTCTTACCCAAAATCTGGAGTAAAACTTTTCTCATAAACTTATCAATCAACTAATTCCTCTAAATTTCATAATAAGTAGGAAAGAAGCCATTGGGAAAAGAACTCTTTCATCACCAACAATTCTAATGTGGAAAGTCACAGGGGTTCAGATGCTATCATAACTTCTACTTGCCTGTCAATCTGTATGTCTAGGGGGACAGAAAAAGGGGATCTTAAATATATCAGAATAATTTATCTTTGGCCTTGGAAAATCATTTTCATTTCTTACATGAGAAAAAAAGAGAGAGAAAGATCTATTTCCATCTGTTATCTCATAACTATTTTACCTGAAAATATCTTCCAACATAAATACAGAGAAAACTAAAATATAAGAATGACTATATTTGAGTGTGTGAATTATAGATGACTTTTCCCTATATTTCCCAAACTTTCTGTAATGTTAAATTGTCTTTATAGGAGCAGACAAAATGAACATAGAGTGAAGAAAAAAAATCAGATTTTAAAATAACTTCATTTGTCCTACTGTAGAGATTAGAAAATAAAATCCCTGGATAATATTAATAAAATTTACTGTAGCCCAATGTAGGACCTTGCAGTTTGTATGACTCATGAGTTTAGTGTCTAGACTTGTGTGTGTGCATGCACGTGCAGGTGTCTCTACCAATAGATCAAAAGCTTGCAGCAGAAAATTTGGGAATAATTAACTTATCTCTTTAAGTTGCAAGCCCTTCTTTATAATATGTTTTTCATTATGATAGTACCTCCAGAGGTGAGTTTAGCTAAAGATACCCTGAATATATGACCTCTTACAGATGCATATACTGACCTCTTATTAGCCATAAAATCATAGGAGCCTATACCCTCATTACTCTTCCTTTATCTGGTTTGTGTCTCTCTCTGTGTATGTGGGTGTGGCCCCTGAATAAATATTTAACAGTCAGCATATTTATTCAGCTTCTATGATACCAAAATTGCAGAGTTTGGAAATTCGATCTCACTATCTATGCTGCTGAATCACATAGCTCATGGAATAAGAATTCAAATGGCATTTTATGAGGAAGGAAAAGGTATGAATTCACAGCTAGGCAGAAAATTATATAATTGAATGTTTTATGCTGCTAAAGATATTTTAGCAATCATTTGCATATGACCTTTGTAGTGTAACATCTGCCTTACAAAATTTTAAGGGAAGCTTTTTAGTTAAATGTGCATGTCCTCTGACCATATCACATATTAAAGGCTTCTGTACCCACCACTGTATGAACACATTATGCTTTATGTTACTTCAGTCTTTTGGATCATAAATGGTGTAGACAAAGTTACTATTCAAAGAATGATTATCAGCATGACTTTCACCTTTTGTTATGTAGTTAGGTGTATTCTATCCAGTTCTCAGTGGTTTTATTCAGTGTTATGTTTACATGCATAATTTAGCTAAAATGTCTCTTCCCAATTGAAGAGTTAAGAAAATAGAATGTGGATCATGTTCGTCCCCTCCATACTAACATTAAAAAATATATTCCATTTAAGATGGAGATAATGCAGACCTATGAGGGAGTTAGTGCACTTCCAACTTCATTAGCTTCCCAAAATTATATAGCAACTCTTGACATTTTAATATTCTTTAATGCAATGTTACAAGTGTTTTTTTTTCTTTTTGCTTAACATTTCCTTGTGTACTTCCTAAGATAGGTAAATTGAGGATCACTGATTTTATCACAATGTTTTTGAGGAACAATTAAATAATAATTTACTAATGGAATCAGTTCTACTAACATTTCAGTCCAATATTATTCAATAGAACTTTCTGCAGTGAAGGAAATGATATACAAATCTAGGCTATCTGATACCTGTGGATATTGAGCATTTGAAATGTATGGCTAATGCATCTAAGAAACTGAATTTTAAGTTCATATTAGATATTTATGTGGGTAATAACTGTTACACTGGCCAGCACATCTCTGGTCTGTCCCCTTTGCTGTGTCCTGTAATTCCAGGTTGGTTCTGTCACATTGTGGACAAACTCAGTCAGCTGGCTGTAATGGCTCTTCAGACCCCCAAGCCTAGTGTCAGACTGGTGGTGTATGGTGAAGAAGATGCTGGTGATGGGTGAATGCAGGAAGGATGCACTGGCAATGGTGGTATGATCAAAATTTAGCAAAAGGGACGTTTTAATTTGTTTTCATAAAAATACAAATTATTAAGTTCCTAAGAAATTATGTGGACAATTTATAGTGACTAATGGCTTCCCCAACTCTTTCACTTTTCATCTCATTGTATATTAACATCAATTGTAATAAGTCAACAATGAAGTAACTTTGTATGTTTTTTATAGAGATATACACAAAATCTAAGATAAGGTAAGTCATTTTCTGGTTGCACAACCAAAAGGTGTAAAGTATTATCATTCTTCAAAAACAAAAAGGATGGAGAAAACCCTTTTTAATATGCTATGCAAAATATTTTGAAAAGTGCAATTTACATTTTATATTTGTATGTTGATAACTACTAATGCATGACACTGAAAATTCGGTGCTAAATCCTAGGCTTTAACTATAATAAAGGTTAATGTTGATTATGTATGTTTTATTGTAATACCTTGAAAATCAGTAAAGTTGTAAGCCATTTGTATTACCTCTTGATAAATATGCATACATGATAAAATATATGTATAATTTAAAAATCAACAAAATTTTTTCATTTCCCCAATATGTTAAAATACTTTGTCATATTTTTTCTACCTTTAACTTCTTCATTTGCTTAAATATATAATTTTTTCTCATCAAATACCTTCATACTTCACTTATACTTGAATCATGGAAATTTCCCTTCCATGTTACAAATTTACCCTGAATTTTCTTCCCCTTTTGTCATAGTGTGTGGAGTTATCCCAGTTTAAAATGTTCTTCCCACCGGTCCACCTACTAAATCTTAAATTTTTTAGTACCTAGATCAGATACCTCCCACTACAGAAAATCTTTTCTCATATAAATTCATCACTTCATCTTCAGTATTTCTTAGCAATTCTGATCTTGATATCATGTTTTACTCAATAAACATTTACCTGAAAACATGAGGTACTAGTTAGTAGTATGAGAAAACATGAGGTGAGGACCATTTGAGTCTCTCCCATTCCTAGTTTTTTGAGGAATCTCCATACTGCTTTTCAGAGTGGTTGCACTAATTTGCAGTCCCACCAAGAATGTGTGAGTGTACCCTTTTTTCACATCTTCACCAATACTTATAATTATTTACATTCTTAAAAATTGCCATTCTGACTGGAGTGAGAGGAAATCTCAATGTAGTTTTGATTTACATTTCCCTAAGTGCTAGAGATGTTGAACACTTTTCCAATATTTGTCCATTGTGTGTTTCTCTTTAAAGAAGTGTCTGTTCTTTTGCTCATTTATTAATTGAAATAATAGCTTTTTGATATTGTTTGGGTTCTTTTTTTATTCTGGATATTAATGCCCTGAGTAGCAGGTGGACAAGGTCACTTGTCCGAAAAAAGTGAAAGGTTGAATGTTTCCTCTGATATGTGGAAACTAATCCAAAATAAGGGGGCAGGGGAATAAAATAATGGGGGCAGAAAAGGGAAAAAAAGAGAGGGAATTTCATCAAAATAGCAGAAAGTTCAGTAGAGTAAACTAATGGATTGAGGGGGAGGAAGGAGAAATGAGAAAAGAGAAAAATAGTGACATGAGTCTGACTTATCTCTGTAAGTACATACATGAATATAGCACAGTGAATTCCAATATCAAGTCTATCCACAAGACACCAATTAAAAAAAACATGAATAAATTACAGAAAGAGCAGTAGAGCAGAGGGAGAGGAGCAGAGGGAGGTACAGGCGGGTGGGGAAGTTCTGGGGACCAAGATGACTCCAGGCTTGTCCACTTCTTCTCCTGGAAGCATGAAGAGTCCAACCACAGTGTCTGTACATTAAGATGCACCCTATGGCATCCCTCCCAGGTGGTACATAGAAGCCTTGAACCAGGGCCTCCCAAGACACCCTCCTCCAAGGACTGATGCTTCAAGGGGCCAATCCTGTCTGCACAGGTAATAAAGGCTAATTTCTAAGTGGGGGGAAAAAAACTCTCCTAAATTTCTGCTTAAAAAGTAGATTTTTATATAGTGCTTATTGAAAAGCATTTTTAAAATCTCATTATGAAATACCACTTGTATTTTAATTAATTTTGTCTTGGTGACTCTAGATCATTGGTCTTACATAACAGAATCAGAAACTCAAACATCTATTCCAGGATTCCTGATACTACAGAAAAGTAAGAATATGACAGTATAAAACCTAGAGAGAGGTTGGCAGAGGATGCTCTCAGCTTGATAACTGTCAGCATAAATAATAACCTAACACTTTACCTTCACAGTCTTTGCAGTTGAAAATGAGTGTTTAAAATGCAACTCCCTTAAAAAATTTCTCAATTAAAACAGAATAAAATTAAAATTTTAGTGATAGGTGGTTTTTATCACAGTAAAGCTCTTCTAATTAGTGAATTATTTTGTAACCCAGAGTTATTATTCCAAACATATATTGAGTATGGCTAAATTTTTTTAAAATTTATTCCCTTATTTAAAACTCTTTATTAAGCATACATTATATCTAGACACTCTGTTACTATACAGGTTGATATAAATATCACATTGTCCCTAGACAGAATTACATGATATTTAGAAACAGAACCTTTGAGTGACAAACTTTCATTTCTTTCCCAGCTTGATCAACTAATTATTTGATTTTTCTTAATTAATTTAGCATTTCCTGAACCTATTTATTCATCTATAAGATGGGGATGTATTTTAAAAGTATATACCTTACTATGAGAATCAAATAATTTAATATATGAAAATATATAAAATACTGGCACCAATTTTTGTAGTTTAGTAAATATTCTCTAACTGTTGATAATAACTGCAAATATAATATGCAAATATGAAGGGACAGGGCCTTATTTCATTAAAGTGAGTTGGAGAAAGCTTCTCAGAAGGAAACAGTTAAAAGTGGGATTTGAAAGATGAATAGCAATTTTCAGGTGGTATTACTAAGAAAAAGACAGGTGTTTGAGATGAAGGAAACAATCTCAGAAAATATATTCAAGTGATCTGTATGTAATACATTATAGTTAGAGGAGACACATGGAGAAACAGCCATGGAATATGGCAGAGGAATCAAAGGAACATTCAGAACATGAGGGCTGTGGATGAATTCCCATTTTACAAAGATCAGTATGTCTACAGTTTACAAAATACACATCAAAGAGCTGAAATAATAAGTGAGAAAGTATATTGTGAAGTTACTTTAATAGTTCTAACCCATAGATGACAATACCTTGAATTTAGTTATAAATTATAGAAATTAAGAGAAAAGATTGATGAGAAAGAATTATATATATATATATATATATATATATATATATATATATATATATATATATATATATATAATGTGATATAAAATGATATAATGTTTGATCTTGGTGAATAGAACACCAACATAATGTCACAGAAGAACAAAATATGTGATTCAAATGAGCTATGTTTACCCAGTTGCCATAATAAAAATCTACGTTCAAATGCTTGCATCACCACTATTAATAGGGAAATCCAAGAATGAGCTACATCATATTAGAAAAAATGAAGATAATTTAATTCAAAAAGATGAAAGCTATCCTGATTAGGTTTTTGTATCTATTGCTCCATGAGAATTTTTTCAAACTATGTTTGAATACAAAAAATAAGATCTGTTCTTGGATGGCCAAGAATTTAACATTTAAAAAGAGTTAAATATTTACTAAGATTTCTCAAAGCAAAAAGTTAGAGTTATTTTTGTCCCCATGGGGTAAGATACTTTTTAAAGCATGAACTAATCCTATAATACTCTCCAGTTTTCTGTTAATCACTCAGGGCCAATTTGTTTGAGCAAATTTGATTTATTAGAAAAAGCTTGATTTGGATGATTGTGGCAGTAATGACAAAAAATGGAGGTGCATGTTTAATGAAAAGTTAAACACTAACCCTCTACTTATACATAAAATTGGTGAATAATACAAATTACACGATTTTCTTTTACATTTACCTTCTAATGTGGAGATCACAGTCATATCATTGACCATGTAAAAATGTAATGTCAAAATATGCAAAAGAAATTAATACCTATTTCAAGTTAGTCATTAGCCTAACACTATCCTGGAGGTAAAAACTTAAACCACACATAGATGCAGAAAGTTCACAACTTAATTTAGATTAAATAATTAAATTCTATGTTAATTTTTGTTCATTTTTACTTCAAGTTGTTTTATAGGAAGAAAAAATAAATGGATAGTGCTTAAATAGATTAAACTGCAATCAATAAGTAATAATAGAATTTATAGCAGAATCTTTAGTGCTTCCTATTGTTTTATCAACATAATAAAATAAACTTCCACTGAAAACTTTTCATTACACTGAAGGCGAAATATGTAACAATTCTGTAAATGTGCTTATAAATTGGTTAAAAAGATGAACTCTGAAAGTAAAATTGTTTTTATGAGGTTATTGAAAGCTCAAATTGTGGTGGAGTTTGTACCATAGAAAAACAATGTTTTTACTATGACAGGAAGTTTTGATACAGAAATATACTTGTAATTTCTTATGATATATATGTAATTCATGAGAAAATCAAAAAAAGCTGTTATATTCTACCAATTCAAGTAGAAGCTACAGTGATCAGAAGTACAAATATATTCAAAGGGCAATTGAATTTCAAAATACTCATGATGTAAGTGGTATTAAATTCAAAGAAAGAAGGAAAACTTAAGCTTGTGGCAATATGTCCTTGTCTCTTTGCCGTCAATAATTTAGAAATATCTCAGCTTTTGAAAAACTACTTTTACATATGTATGTTTGCTTGCTTGATATTAAATTAATTTTATAAATGAGTTCTAGAAATTCTGTTTGTGTTTTGTTCAAAGTCAGTTTAGAATTTGTAATGAAATTACTCAATGTTTGGAGTACCAAAAAAATGTCTTCTTTTAACAATTTTATAGAATTTCAAACAAATGATAAAAATGCTTTAAAAATAGTATTGAAATTCATCCTAGAAAAATAAAAAGTGCAAAACAAATATAAAGCACAAATAGCACATAATGTTCTTATTTTTAAATTTTGTAATTGTTTTGTACCATCTGAATTGGAAACTTTATATGGAATACTACATTTAATTTTGGAAATCTACATTTTATAACACAAATAACTTATTGAAATTATTTAGAATTTGCAACTGAAAATACTTTTTAGCTTTTTTTTTCGTGGAAAAAACAATCAATGTAAATTTATTTGTTTGCAATTGAGATTTGCACATGCTCAGTCACCTGTGCATCCAAAGCTTGGAATTTCAGAACATAGTAACTTCAACAAAATTTGTTAAACTTTTGACACTCAGTGCACAAACAAATTTATTTAGGAATAATTGGTAGTTGTGGAGTTATTACTATGGTTAACAGTGTTGGGGCAGAGCTCTTGAAGTGCTAAAATTTCACTCAGGCTATTGGTAATTTATGTATTTTACACTATTACATATACATTACAATACTTCCAGCAACAGCAGTTTAGAAAATATGCTGATAAATGTCTTGAGATTAACTTACACATTTGATATTTGACTATTTATCTGCATTGACCTCAGCTCATGTAATAGTTGGAAATACATTCATGATACCTAGAAAATCTCCACATTTTCTTTGCCTCAGATACATGTGTATCACTTGACCCATATTTCTTTTTACTGAAGGTAATTCTGGTCATTGGGGACTTGGTCCCACATGTGGTCTTTTGCTCAAGAAAGAACTAATGCCCAGTGTAACCCAGTTTTTCCTCTTTATTGAAGGTAGATATTTTCCAAATTTTTCAATATATCTTATCTTTCCACTCATTTATGTCTTTTAAAAGAGATACTCATAATATGAGTAGCTTTTTATTATGTGTACATATAGATGGAAGGAGGATCCATAATTTTAATATTCTGATTATTTTCAACATCATTTTCCCTTAACATCTGCCCTTTTTTGTGTTGCTAAGGTTGGAACTCCGTACCCTGCACATTATGCACACATGCTTTATCACTTAACTGTGCCTCCAGTCCCAAATTCTAACTTCAGATTGGTCAGTTTCATCCTTCATGTCTAAGATTAATTTTTATATGGTTGAATTTAGTTAGACCTATCTGTTGCTCTTAACAATATCAAAAGTGAAAATAAATATGGATTCAGATTTTGTTCATGTTATGATTCTTTAGTCTGTATTATTGTAATATAGCTTATAATATACATTAGTGTCATATAACAATCACTACTTTATTGGTTCTTCTAAATTAAAGGTTTGGGAGTATTTTTCATACTTTACTTCCCAGATAAATTTTAGTAAAAAAAAATTTGTTTTGTCTCTTATTAAAACAAAATCATCCTAAAAGTTTTATGGGAAAAATTATACTTTAAATTGAAGAAAAAAATGTTGACTTTGCAATGATGAGGTTTATTTACACACATGGTATTTATAATTGAGTATTTTATGTGTTTCTAAAAATTTCTAGTTTTTAATAAGTTCTACCTAATTCTATTGAAAGCCTCTATACATATGAAATGTTACAAAGATATCACTTTTATATAATATGTATGTGATATATTGTTTGGTTAAATAAAATATAATAAAACCAAATATGTTTCTGGGCCCTAAAATTCATTTTTTTTCAAAGTTTAGTATTTGTTTCTTCTTGAACATACCTCCTCTTTTATCCCAGCCCCCATATTTCAACTGTATGAAATAATATAGCAGTAGCCTTATGCTATCATGTAACTATATACTATAATGGCTCACTATGTTACTTATTGAAGAGCATTAGGAATAACAGTTGTTTAGAACTCCATCTTTAGTTCATGAGAATTTATTTCATGTCTTCATAAATACTATGCAATTGTTTTTTCTAATGTTATTTTTTACTTCACCAATTTGTTATTTTTTATTTTCGAAAATTTATCTTTAGTCATAATTCAAGTTCCTACTTGCTTTTCTCTTGTTGTGTCATTCACTTCCTTTTTTTTATCAAAGTGCTTAGTTATATATAAGGTCTAGTTCTCTCACTGTTACTTTTCTTTGTACCTTTCAATGGTATAATTTATGAATAAAATTTTTAACATAATGTTTCCCAGTTTATGAATATTTAATATTTTTGTAAGTTTTGGAGAAGAAATAACACCTTTTTCTGTGATTATTGAGATTAAAATCAAGTATGCCATTTCACTGAATTATATTCCTAGCATTTTTTTATTTAATGTTTAGATGAGATGTTAGTAAGTTGCCCAAGCTGGCCTTAAAATTTTAATAATTATGCCTTATCCTCCCAAATAGATGGTATTAGAGGCATGTATTATGATATTAACACTATACATACCCATTTTTATTTTGGTGAGACACATCTTCAGCCCATATACCAAGCTTTTAATACACTCTTTGAAGTAATCAATTATGACTTTTAAAATTTAAATTACATTTGTATCACTTTTTCTAATACAGTAATGTATTACTAACTAAAATTATTTCTAGTATTTTTAAAGCTAATTTAATGAATGACTGTGGGGTTTTTAATTGTTTTTTGTTTGTTTATTTGTTTGTTTGTTTTCCAGAGACTATTTTGTCACTTCTTTAGGGCTTGATGAAGGTTCTCCTTCTTTTTTTTTTCCCCCAGAATAATTATGTCTCCTATTATCGAATGCGTCCATATTAAATGTGTTGAAAATAATGATTCTAAAAAGTTCATTCAATCCTCACGTTTCCAAGGCTATTGGGGGCAGGAAAAGGACAATTTTAGTAACCAAGAAACCATTACCTGTGGAAGCACAGTACCATTGTCTCATGTGAAGTGTAATATAAGTGGTAAGATGGTGTAAGAACCAACACCTGGGTTTTGGGGATCCTATAAAGCACCATGAATGGCTTTAAATCTTACTCTTCTTCAAAATAAAATCTCTGCTACTTGCTTGAAAAATAAAGCACTATGTATGAGAAAGGTGAATAAGACTTAAGTTCTCTGGAGGTGCTGAGGTTGATCTTCAATTATAGTGTATAAATAGTCCAATCAGGAGGGTCTTACAATTGTCTTATCTTTTCCAAGTATATGAAATGGAACATTCAGATGTAATGACCATTTCCTTGATTTTAGGGTTTTCAGCATTCTCCCTTTGATTTGTTTTCAGCTTCTTCCTAGCACAGAAACTTGGGCTCCTGATCCAGGACAGAAAGGTTGTTCACATTTGGATTGATCTGCATTCATCTGCAATATTTTTGCTGCATGTGTTTAGCTGTTAAGATTACTGAATTTCAGAGGGTGATCTGGCTGCCGAAAAAAAAAAAGCACCCTGAATCTTCTTCACATGATATCTCAGAATCAAATAAATTAAGGTGGGCTTGTTCGCATTGAGGAGACAGTGTTCTTTCCGAGATTTTATTAGCAGGACCATAGTGGTCAGTCGCAGAAGAGAAGGGAGTTGAGAGAGAGAGAGAGAGAACACTTTTTAGCTTTTAAAATTATTATAAGAACTTTAGAAGAATCATTAAAACAATTTGATGAATTTTGTCTTAGAAAATTATTGTTTTGAACAGAGTTAAAGAGTACTGTAAGACTATTTTGGATTAAATATTTACCCATTTCAAAATAATTGAACACATTCTTCATTACATAGACTTTGTCCTGATATCTTAGTATATCAGTATTTGCAGTGAAGTATTTTCAGAGAAAGCTTATTATGTACAGTGTGATTCTCAAACTTGCTGTTCTCCCAATACCTTTGAGCTCTTAAAAATTACTGAATATCCTAAAGGTTCTTTCTAAATGAGTAATATGTACTAATATTTACTATATGATTCAAATGTATGAAATGCCAAGATCATTGTACTGTTACATGTAACTAATAAAAAAATAAATAAATTTTAAAAAATTAAAATTCAGAAAATGTTTAATATTTTATTATTTTAAGTTATGAAAGGTTTTCCATTTGCCAGTAGTCTTTTCACTACATGTTCATGGTTATTATTCTTCAGGAAAGTTAATGGAAGTTATCAACAATTTAAATTTTAGTAGCCCATAAAAGCAAATTTTAAGATGATTGTAGCAATTTTAAAATAGTGATATAATATTATAGTAAATTTTTTCCAGGAAAATACCAGTGAATCTTTTAGAGACAGATATGTATAAAAATTATGTAAATTTTTACCAATAATCATGAATATTCAGATTTCCAATTACAAAACACACACACACTCATATACAATATACATGAAAAAATACATGATTTTTTGTAAACATATGTATTTTCATAAATTATATTTTTCATGTGCATTTAAAAAATTTAACATTAAATAAAAAGTAAATACAGTTTCAGAGGTATGAATTGATAAACACATACTACTCGTCTAACAAATATAGATTTTTTAAAACAGATTTGACATATGTTATTTTGAAAATATGTCAGAATACTATAAACCATGTAAGTACATGCATGCACACACACACACACATACATAGACCCCTTCTAATTTCAGAGAAGGCAGAGGCCTTGACCTTGATTGATTCACCTAGAGACATAAGATTCTGTGTGACAAACACTCCTTAGCCTAGAAAACAGAAATGTGATAAGTCAGTGTTTCCTTATTAATCACATTGCTGTCTGCTGTGTTTAGATTAGATGGGATGGAATAAATCATAAAGTAAACAAAGTTGTCTTGAAAGGAAATATGTTTATACAGATAGAATTTGGAAAGTTTTTTCTTGTTTTATATAACATTTTCACCTCTATTTGAAATTTTAAATGTGTTTTCCAGTACAGGCTTCATACCTGAGACATCTGAAGAGCCCTATGGGTTGGGGGAGGCAGCAACCCATGCACACTCTTGGGGTGAAATGTGTTCTAGGTAGAGGCAATTGCATTGGCAAAGGATCTGAGGCGGACTTGTGTTTGGAGTATTTAAGGAAGAGCAAAGGGAATGTTGCTTACCGTACCATGAGCAAAGCAGAGACTAGAAGGAAGGCAATCAGAGAGGGTAAAGGAATAAGATGTAGGTCAAGTTATATTTGGTGTGAATAAGTTTGGAGATGACTGAGAGAAGAGATATTGTTCAATAAATAACACATTAAAATTAGCACATGCCAGGCACTATTCTAAGTACTTTCCATAGACTTATCTAACTCTCACAAAAATCCTATGAAGTAGGCAGGTTAAGAATATCACTAAACATTTTAGAAAGACTTTACAGAGTTGTTAAGGCTGAGTTTATAAATTTCGTTTAGACAATGACAAATATTTTTAAAGAAGGAAAATCTGCCACTAACTAAAGTTGATTTGTGGCTAATGTTTCATAAACACATTTAATTTCCAATCCAAAAGGATCACCCTGGACATAGTATTGAGAATAAGAGTAGCAGGGCAAGTGTTGGAGCAGGAAGATAATTGGGGAGACTTCCAAAATTACCCAGGAAGCAAATTTTGGGAAACTTGGGAAAATGTGAAAGATACACAGGTTTAGGTTGATTTATCCTGTTATAAATGATAATGCAGATCAAAAATTGAATGGATTAAAAAATTGCAGTAAGTATAAAAAGTAGCCAAAAGTGGAGTCAGGTAAAGTTGCCCACTATGAGTCTATTAGAAAAAAAAATATTCCAGATAAAGCAGAGTAACTAAGTCCACAGATAATAGCATCCCATGAAACTGATAAGGAAACAGGCTCAGATACCACAGAACCCGAACACTAAAGGCACATACACTAGAAAGAATACATAGCTAATAATGGTAGTTTGGATTTGAGACTAATTGTGTTAGATGTTGAGGCCTAAAGTATATGCAAAACTATATCTCTAGCGCTTTGATTTATAGTTGCTATGGGATCTCTGTACTTTGCATAAGAGATTCTTCAAAAATAGCCTAAATAAATAATACAAGTCAAGCCAACCTAATTTAGAACCAGGAAGAATAAAAGTAAAACATTGAAACAAGTAGCATATATAAACTCATTGTTTCAGTATATTGTTCTTAGCACCTAGACAAGTGGTAAATAAATGGGTCCAATGTACAAGCACCTCAGTTGTTCCAGTGATTAATTTTTTATTAAAATAATTCAGCCAAGCTGTGCTCAGATACAAGAGCATTTTATTTTTGCTTGTTTTAAAAGTACTGGCAAATCCAAAGAGATAGAGCAGCCAGGAACTGAGGCTGGCATTTGCAATTGTGCCAGGGTCAAAGTCACTCTTTGTCCTTGGGCCATTCATTCAAGTGTTTTGAGATCTCATTTGTCTCACAGATAAACAGAACTCTTGCTACTTATTCATTTTTCCTTTATGATCCTTCAGATAATTTGCAATTTAATGAGAAGTGTGGGCAAGATGTTATCACCTCCTTTCTGCTAATTTAATCCTCCTCCTTTTTGCTTCCCAAACTCAAACATAACATTCCAAGACTTATTTGACTATTCATGGTCTTTCCCTTTTTACAGTTCTTCATAAATTTGTCATCTGGCACTGAGCATACCCCTCATTTTAATGGTGATAATCCTTTTATACATAAGTCCTGTCTACCCAGATAACTGGGGGATCCTAGAAGGCCGAGCCAAGATTGCACATATATTTTCATGTATATCCAGGGATCAGTGAAATGCTGAGTGGGAAGAAATGATTGGCTAAGTATGTGATGAGGGTAATGATGATTCTAATAGCAACTGCTGTTTATGGAGTACATGTTTGTGCCAGTCACTTTATATAATGTCTATTTTATCCCCAGGAAAACACACAAGCTATTTATTATAATATGAATTTAGAAATGAGGAACCTGAGATGCACAGAGTTTGAGTAACCCATGAAATCCAGAGGCTTTGGCAGAGGTATGATAAAACTCCAGCCTTTTTTTTTTCACCTCCCAATTCCATGTATTATGGCAGAAGAGTCAATTCAAGTATTTATGTACATAGAAACCATTCACTGTGCACTGATCAATATATTCATGCATTTGTTTACCACCAGTTTAATGACTTGTCTATTTACGCATCTTCCCTCAATCCACCCACACTTCATGCTTACAGTCATCTACTCATGTACTTATGTATATGTAGATTCTTCATTATTTCATTCATTTGTTCTGTCTTCCATCCCTTCACCCATCCAACTCTTCAGCTAACTGTTCATAGACATACTAAACAACCAGTTCATTCAACAATGCACTCACACATCCAATTATTCTCTAATTCTTATATACATTTTTTCATCTATCCTCATATTCACACTCTTACCAATCTGTCCATTTATTCTTTAAATGTTCATTTATAAACAACATCATTCCTCATTTATATATTGAAACTTACTAATATGTCCATTTATTCATTTAGATATTCATTTATTCAAGTTTTAACTCAATTATTCTGAACATGTCTAAGAATTCATTCTCTCAACACTCATCTATTTTGAATACATTCATTCGTCACCATTATTATGTTCTTTGTTAAAGCAGATTCTTGCTAAACACATGGAATATTAAAAAAAAAAAAGTAAGACATACTCTCTACCCTAGAGTATCTCACCATCTGATTTAAAGAGTTTAGAATATACTAATGTGTTGGAAAGGAGAAAATAGCTTTGTGTTATGGGGAGAGTAACTAGTTCTATAAGAACTTCTCAAAAAAGTTTATATATGAATGCAAGGTCAAAAAATGGATGAGTTAACAAATTGGAAAACAAAGGACACAGTCATTTCAGACAAAGAGGTATAGCAAAGCTGATGTGAATATGCATTAAATAAGAGACTACAGATTACAAGTGGTAACATTTCTCAATATTCATTATGTCATTTTCATAGTGATGAAATTGTTGTTTAATAGCTAGTTACCAAAAATTAAGTTTATATTTTTCCAGCCTCGCTCACAAACTTACATAGTGAAGTATTGCTGTTTATACAATTCCCAGCAAGTGAATCTCAGCTGAAGTGATGCATGCAATACCTATACTGTGTTTTTAAAGAGAACCCTCATAACTTTCACTTCCCTTTAGTCTCCTGGCTGGAATACCATTATGTGATTGAACCCTTTTGGAATATACAGATAAAAGCAACTTGCTTGGAATCACAGAAGATTAGGATGAAAAGGTCATGGACCCCTGATAACTTTATGCTGGTGAACCTCTTGAAGCTTGGGTTGTAGCTTTATATTTTGTTTCAGCCACATTCAATTTATTAATATGGATTGTTTTATGGCATGTGAGCCTATATTCTAAACAATTTAAACTTTAGTACCATAAATTGGAATGTTTCACTAACAGAAATAAAATATGTAGCATTGCCTTTGAGACAGTGTGGGAGGCTGTGAAGACACAGATGCCACATTTTTTTGAAAACTTATAACTCAATATTTTGTGGCAAATATATGGTTGAGCTTGCCTCAGTCCTTTCAAAGCAAACACATAGTTAAGAGAGTCTCTAATCAGGAGAAAAACATTAGAAATATTCAGAATTTTGGTGTTTATTGGGTTCTTCTTTCCTCTTTCAGTAAAGGCCCAGAACAGATGGATGATGTTGGGCTACATCTAAACAGGTTATGCAGTCTAAAGTCTTTGCAGATCTACAAGTGATATACTCTCTATCTGTAGTTTGTGATCCCAGTTGGCTGAGAATCTGGTAACTAGGACCAAATGGATAAGAAAGGAGAATTGATTTTACACCTCAGATAATATTAGACAATCTTGAAAAGGTACTTCAGCTAGAGGGAAGAATATGGTACCAAGCATTTTTTGTCAGAAATTGTTATCCAGACACTGGAGCCACCACAGAAGCAAAATTCAATTCAAGGTGTTTCCTTTCCACCCAAACTTTTTAAACTGATGAATTCAAAATATCTTCCCTTTCTTTGAAAGGCAGTAGAATAGATAGGAATTGTAGAGTATTTTTTAAAGATTATATTTTACAGGCTTAAGTCTATTTCAAATTCTTTATTTTGTTCAGTAATTTGGGAAGGTAGGGCAATCTCTGTTCCCAGTCCAACAGAAAGAAGACAAATTAACATCAGGTTCACAATTTTTTTTCAGTCCTTGCAAGTACTGTGGTCACAGGAAAACCAATTGATTGAACACTTACAAAACAACAGACATTTGTAGGGAAAAATGAAAAGCAATACTTTTATTTTACAAAATAATAATTTTAATTATAAAATTAGTAGACAACAATTTATCGATCTATGTGTTAGTAAGCTTTTCTTTCCTGGAACAAAATATCTGAGACAAACAATTTAAAGAGGAAAAAAATAAGCTGAGAATTTCAGAGGTTTCATGGTTAGCTAGCTTCACTGCTCTGGAACTGAGTCAAGACAGAACATCAGGGCAGAAGATCATGGCAGAGGAAAGCTGCTCACCTCATGGCAGCCATGAAGCAAGAGCTACAAGAAAGAATCAGAGACACGATATATCCTTCCAGAGCATGTTCCCAAGGACCTACTTCATCCAGTTAGTTTCCACTACCTCCAAATAAGGCCATCAAATTATTAATACATTAATGGATTAATTCATTGATGAGGTCAGAGCCCTTATGATCTAATCACCTACCAAGACCACATCTCAGAATATTGCTGCACTGTGGATCAAGACTTCAACACATGGTCCTTTAGGGGAGACATTCCAGATCCAAACCATAACAATCCAAAAACTTGGAAACACCAAGCAGGATAAATATAAAAACACTGTATCTAGGACAGCTTGCTCCAACAGCTGAGAACAAAAGAAAACAAAATTCTTGAAGGTAACAAAAGAATAAAGTCAAATTAAGTACAGTAGGATAGGAATTATAAAAGATTTCTCCTCAAAAATCATACCAACTAGAAGAAAATAGAGTGACATCTTTAAAGTACTGAAAGGAAAAGAATGAAAATTACTTTAATCCATGAATAGCCAATGTATACATCGGGTTAGCTCTGTTAACCCATGTATAGCAAAAAGGCAACAACAAAGAAGTAGAAAAGTGAAACAAAAACATACTGAACAAATACAAAATACCTAGTAGATTTTAATATCAATATAACAAAATAATATTCAATGAGAATGTTCTAAACACATCAGTTAAAAGATTGACACATTGGATAAAAACTAAGGTATACAGTTATACGCTGTCTTAGCCCAGGCTGCTGTAACATAGTACCATAAACCAGGTGGCTTATAAACCATAGAAATTAATTTTGTGCAGTTCTGGAGTCTGGAAGTCTAAGATCTGGATGGCAGCATGGTAGGGTTCCTGTGAGGGCCCTCTTCCTTGCAGACTTCCCATCATTTTGTCACACTTTCTAAAGAGAGCTAGTTTGATATCCGGCCTCTTCTTATGACAGCATAAATCGAATACATGAAGGCTCCACCCTGCTTATCTAAGTATCTCCCCAGGTTTCAACATATTTACTTGTAGATTCAAAAGCCATTGGTCCACCCAGAATAGACAAATCTTTATAAGCAGAAGTAGATTCATGTTTTACAGTTAGTAGGGTTAGTATAAGTTAACAGTTTGTTTCTGTTAGAGGTGATAAAAACTGTTCTAAAGTTATATAATGATAATAATTACAAACTTGGTGACTACTCTAAAAACTACCGATTTACACATATAAAAATGAATAAAGAAAAGTAAATAGGCAGGGGGCAGATAATCAAGGGTTTATATATCATGTCAAGAATTTATTTATTTATTTATTTTTTAGGTTGTGAGTAGCCATCAGTATTCTAGATGTGTTAATAATACAATTATATTTAAAAAATAAAACTCCTGAGCTGGTGTGGAAAGCATATTGATGGGAGCAGAGAATAATCCTGGCCATAAGAAATCTGGTTAGGCTTGACAGGAGGCTGTGAGGCCTAACCTAGGGCAACAGCAATGAGAACAGAATGAAAGTCATGGACATTAAGTGAGAAGGAGATCCAGACCAAAACGCATTTTAGTCATTTGCCTCTTGTCCCCCTCAACTGTGGATTTTTAGAGACAACTGAAAGTCTTTATGCTTTTAACATTTTTATTATCTTTCTCCCACTGATTATACATTTTACTTTCTAGGAAGATAATACAATGAGTATATGAAATACTAACAATGTTTGCAGACACCTATGTTCATAGCCCAGAGTAAAACCTCTGTAGGTACTCTAGGTATCAAGTGAATTGCCTTGGTCATACATAGTCAATAAAGCCTGACCAACTTTTCCAATTACCTTTAATTAAGGTTTGAGTACTCTTTGTGGAATACAACCAGTTTTAATTTCCTCATTAAATGAATATTTTCATATCTGCAATTTCTTTATTGAAGCCAATCAACATTCTCCTAAAACTCCCATTAAGATAAGACTCCTGAGTACTAATACAATAAATGAGCCAAAATTAGTAACTCTTATTTATCAAAGATATGATGGAAATTGTTTCATTAAAGTTAGATATTTATAGCAGTGCTAATTTTGTGAGATAATTCATATTACATCTCTTTTTTCACACGAGACCATAATAAATATAGAAGAAATAAACTGTTGTCAAAAAAGGAAATGTATGAATACATTTTGCAAAGTTCTACGTGACTATTGAGTTAATTCCATGTGCAGAAGGAAATTCAGCATGTGAGATATACCTGCATCCATCTTTCCATTTACTGTCTTTGTACATTTTTATTGACAGCCATATAAAAAAATTGAAATTGGGTGTGGGGGCTCACTGCTAAAATCCTAGCTACTCAGAAAGGGTCACAAGGCAGGAGGTCACAAGTTCAAGAGCAGCCTTGGAAATTGTGAAACCCTACATCAAAATGAAATAAAAAATAAAAAGACTGGGAATGTAGCTCAGTAAGACAATACTTGCTAAGCATGCACAAGACCCTAAGTTTAATCCCATTACTGAAAGAGAGAGAGAGAGAGAGAGAGAGAGAGAGAGAGAGAGAGAGAGAGAGAGAGAGAGAGATTTTTTACTACCCATTTCATGAACATAATATCCAATCTCATTCCTCTTATTTTTACAAATGCTTTTATCTCCCATGGGAACAAAACTCATTCCTTTTTGTCTAATTAATACTTATTCTTAGAGGCTCAAGTAGGTATTGCCTACTCTAGAAAGCCTCTTCTGATTTTCTTCTACACCCAAAATGGGTTAGGTTACCCTATTCATAGGGCACATATTATACTATTGATAACTGTATTTAAAAGGTATAATATTGTAAGGAAAATGTTAGTTTAAAAAGATATATTAGTTTAAGCCTGGTTCAGTGGTGCATGCCTATAATCCCAGCAGCTCAGGAGGCTAAGGCAGGAGGACCCTGAGTTCAAAGCCAGCCTTAGCAAAAGTGAGGTGCTGAGCAAGTCAGTGAGACCCTACCTCTAAATAGAATAAAATAGGGCTGGGGATATGGCTCAGTGGTCAAGTGCCCATGAGTTCAATTCCCAGTATCAATCAATCAATCAATCAATCAAAATAAAAGCTATATTAGTTTGAGTAACTTGAATTAGATCTTATTACTAATAGACCATGGAAGTAGTTTTCTCCTATCTGTGATGTACTGGATCCAATCCCCTACAGATACTAAAATCCTCAGATTCTCATGTTTCTTATACAAATGGTATAGCATTTGCATATAAACTATGTGCAGACTCTCATACACTTTAAATAATCTCTAGGTTACTTACCATACTTAATACAATGAAATGCTTTGTAAATTGCTTTATACTGTATTCTTTAGTGAATAATGACAAGAAAAAATGTCTGCACATGTTCAGTACAGACACGGTTTTTTCTAATATTTGTGCTTCAGTGATTGATTGAATCCATGAGTGCAGAATGCATGGCTAACACTCCTTTGGGTATAGACCTAGGAGTGGGATAGCTGGGTCAAATCTAACAGGTAGCATTAAGTGATATAATGCTAGCATCATCATTCATGAGAGAAACCAACACTGTGCACTTTCAAATAAGTAACTTCAACATAATCCTTTCTCATGTCCAACAGTCCAGAGTAGATGGCTCTGCTTCACATATTACAATTCAGGAGTCCTATTTCTTTATTCCCGTGTCCCTGCTTCCTCTAAGTTTTGATTGACATTTTAGAAAAATAAATAAATATAATAAAAGGGAAGTAAAGGAAGCATAGCTTAAAAAATCTTGTTGCAAAAATGTCACATACAACTTCTATTTGCATTCCAATGGTTAAAAGTCCATCACTTAATCCCTTTTTGCTAATGAGAAAATTGGGAAATGAAGACCCAAGCCTTGAATAATCTGCTAGTCTAATTACTTTTAACTTAATGTCACTACTAGTTGATCAATAGAAATTATTATCTCTTCTTCCTATGCAAACAATAAGTCTCCATTTCCATCTATTCTGGACTGTTGGGCAGATAGCACACAGAAATTTTGTGCCATTTTGAGCAGGCACAATGGTATGAGTGCTATATATCTGGAATTCTATTTCTAATTGGTGCATCCTTCTTTCTCCTTCCCTTCTCCTTTTTGAATGCCCAGCTCTCAGATTGTACACACAACGTGAAGGCAGTGGGAAATGGCAGATAGGGTTCTAGCAATAAGCCAGTGTATTGGTACAGGTGGATAGGATTCTGGGGCTGAGCTTTCTAAATGACTGTTTCTTCTTCATCCTTCTTCTCATCTTCCTTCTACCTTCTTCCTTCTCCTATCTTCTCCTCTTTCTTTGTGTGAACTTTCAGCCAGTACACCCAGTAGGGAAGACAGTCAGCTTTCTGCTGTCATGGTGAAGATTTTGATAACATACAAGCAGAATTGAACAAATGTAAAAATTCACTAAGGAAAATGAAAGACACTGATTTCATTGTTGAAAATGTGGCTTATAAATATGGAAAGGAGATATGGTGCTTGAATAGGATTGTGAACATCTGTATGAACAATGTTCATTATGATATAGCACTAGTTATCATTAAGATGTATGAATACATAGGTTAATTCATATACATACATAGTACAGGGAGTATTTATTATCTAAGTCTCTTTATAGTGTAGTAACACCCTAGTCATGAAGGGTACAAACAGTGTTCAAATAATTATTTTTAAATACAAAGGATTTAGGTCTTCCTGGAGAGAAATGGCTGACTTGAGGCCTCCTAGGCAAAAATATTCTGCTGCTCTGAAAGTACTCAAAGGGCATGTCAAAATGGAACTCCCATTGAACAAATCTGGCAGAATTTCCAATAAGTAATAATGATGAATTGTTATTTAAGTAAAAAAAGAATTCATGAGACCATGCTAACACAAAAACATAAAGACTCATATATAAATTGGGGAAAAGAGATTGTTTCCATGCCGACTAACAAATTTAATATGAATGAGAGAATTAGAAGATGACCACTTGACAGTCATCATTGTGATATTGATTCACACAAAACTCATCAGTGGATGTGTGAAAAATCAATAAGAAAACTTCCAATAAGATGCACAGTGTTCAAGAGACACTGCATCTATTAGAAGAAAAAGTAGGCCCAAATCTCCATCATGTCGGATTAGGCCCCAACTTCCTTAATAAGCTCCTAAAAACAGATTAAGCTCCAACTTCCTTAATAAGCTCCTATAGCACAAGAATTAATATCAAGAATCAATAAATTGGATGGATTCAAACGAAAAATCTTCTTGTAGGCAAAAGAAACAATCAGTGAGGTGCATAGAGAGTCTACTAATTGGGAACAAATTCTTTTTTTTTTTTTTTTTTTTTTTTAATTTTTTATTGTGGGTTGTTCAAAACATTACAAATTTCTTGACATATCATATTCCACACTTTGATTCTAGTGGGTTATGAACTCCCACCTTCACCCCATACACAGATTGCAGATTCACATCAGTTACACATCCATTGATTTACAAATTGCCATACTAGTGTCAGTTGTGCTCCGCTGCCTTTCCCATCATCCACCCTCCCCCCTCCCCACCTCTCCCCTCCCCTCCCCTCCTCTCTCTCTACCCCCTCCACTGTATAACCCTGAGGGTCTCCTTCCATTACCGTGCAATTTACCTTCTCTCTCCCTTTCCCTCCCACCTCTCATCCCTGTTAAATGTTAATCTTCTTCTCCTGTTCTTCGTCCCTACTCTGTTCTTAGTTACTTTCCTTATATCAAAGACGACATTTGGCATTTGTTTTTTAGGGATTGGCTAGCTTCACTTAGCATAATCTGCTCTAATGCCATCCATTTCCCTGTAAATTCTATGATTTTGTCATTTTTTAATGCAGAGTAATACTCCATTTGTATAAATGCCACATTTTTTTTATCCATTCGTCTATTGAAGGGCATCTAGGTTGGTTCCACAGTCTTGCTATTGTGAACTGTGCTGCTATGAACATCGATGTAGCAGTGTCCCTGTAGCATGCTCTTTTTAGGTCTTTAGGGAATAGACCAAGAAGGGGAATAGCTGGGTCAAATGGTGGCTCCATTCCCAGCTTTCCAAGAAATCTCCATACTGCTTTCCAAATTGGCTGCACCAATCTGCAGTCCCACCAGCAATGTACAAGTGTACCCTTTTCCCCACATCCTCGCCAGCACTTGTTGTTGTTTGACTTCCTAATGGCTGCCAATCTTACTGGAGTGAGATGGTATCTTAGGGTGGTTTTGATTTGCATTTCTCTGACAGCTAGAGATGTTGAGCATTTTTTCATGTACTTGTTGATTGACTGTATGTCCTCCTCTGTGAAGTGTCTGTTCAGGTCCTTGGCCCATTTGTTGATTGGGTTGTTTGTTCTCTTATTGTCTAATTTTTTGAGTTCTTTGTATACTCTGGATATTAGGGCTCTATCTGAAGTGTGAGGAGTAAAGATTTGTTCCCAGGATGTAGGCTCCCTATTTACCTCTCTTATTGTTTCTTTTGCTGAGAAAAAACTTCTTAGTTTGAGTAAGTCCCA
Organism: Marmota monax; assembly: GCF_021218885.2. NCBI lineage: Eukaryota > Metazoa > Chordata > Mammalia > Rodentia > Sciuridae > Marmota > Marmota monax. Next base: position 1,676,368 of record NW_026695236.1, on the reverse strand, counting down.
TTTGTTGATTCTAGTTATTAACTTTTGTGCTATGGGTGTCCTATTGAGGAATTTGGAGCCCGACCCCACAGTATGTAGATCGTAGCCAACTTTTTCTTCTATCAGACGGCGCGTCTCTGATTTGATATCAAGTTCCTTGATCCATTTTGAATTCACTTTTGTGCATGGCGAGAGAAAGGGATTCAGTTTCATTTTGTTGCATATGGATTTCCAGTTTTCCCAGCACCATTTGTTGAAGATGCTATCCTTCCTCCATTGCATGCTTTTAGCCCCTTTATCAAATATAAGATAGTTGTAGTTTTGTGGATTGGTTTCTGTGTCCTCTATTCTGTACCATTGGTCCACACGCCTGTTTTGGTACCAGTACCATGCTGTTTTTGTTACTATTGCTCTGTAGTATAGTTTGAAGTCTGGTATCGCTATACCGCCTGATTCACACTTCTTGCTTAGCATTGTTTTTGCTATTCTGGGTCTTTTATTTTTCCATATGAATTTCATGATTGCTTTCTCTATTTCTACAAGAAATGCCATTGGGATTTTGATTGGCATTGCATTAAACCTATAGAGAACTTTTGGTAATATCGCCATTTTGATGATGTTAGTTCTGCCTATCCATGAACAGGGTATATTTTTCCATCTTCTAAGATCTTCTTCTATTTCTCTCTTTAGGGTTCTGTAGTTTTCATTGTATAAGTCTTTCACCTCTTTTGTTAGGTTGATTCCCAAGTATTTTATTTTTTTTGAAGATATTTTGAATGGAGTGGTTGTCCTCATTTCCATTTCAGAGGATTTGTCGCTGATATACAGGAATGCCTTTGATTTATGCGTGTTGATTTTAAATCCTGCCACTTTGCTGAATTCATTTATTAGCTCTAATAGTTTCTTTGTAGAGCCTTTTGGGTCTGCTAGATATAGAATCATATCATCTGCAAATAGTGATAATTTAATTTCTTCTTTTCCTATTTTTATGCCTTTAATTTCTTTCGTCTGTCTAATTGCTCTGGCCAGTGTTTCGAGAACTATGTTGAAGAGAAGTGGAGAGAGAGGGCATCCCTGTCTTGTTCCAGATTTTAGAGGGAATGCCTTCAGTTTTTCTCCATTCAGAATAATGCTAGCCTGAGGCTTAGCATAGATTGCTTTTACAATATTGAGGTATGTTCCTGTTATCCCTAGTTTTTCTAGAGTTTTGAACATAAAGGGATGCTGTACTTTGTCAAATGCTTTTTCCGCATCTATCGAGATGATCATATGGTTCTTATTTTTAAGTCTATTGATGTGGTGAATAACATTTATTGATTTCCGTATATTGAACCAGCCTTGCATCCCAGGGATGAATCCTACTTGATCATGGTGTACAATTTTTTTTATATGTTTTTGTATCCGATTCGCCAGAATTTTATTGAGGATTTTTGCATCTAGGTTCATTAGAGATATTGGTCTGTAGTTTTCTTTCTTTGAAGTGTCTTTGTCTGGTTTAGGTATCAGGGTGATGTTGGCCTCATAGAATGAATTTGGAAGTTCTCCCTCCTTTTCTATTTCCTGAAGTAGCTTGAAAAGTATTGGTATTAGTTCTTCTTTAAAGGTTTTGTAAAATTCTGCTGTATACCCATCGGGACCTGGGCTTTTCTTAGTTGGTAGTCTTTTGATGGTTTCTTCTATCTCCTCAAGGAACAAATTCTTACCATACACAAGTTGGATAGAGCACTAATCTCTATAGTATATAAAGAACTCAAAAATCTTAACACCAAAAAAACAAATAACTCAATCAATAAATGGGCCAAGGAACTGAACAGACACTTCTCAGAAGAAGATATACAATCAATCAACAAATACATGAAAAAATGTTCAACATTTCTAGCAATTAGAGAAATGAAAATCAAAACTACTCTAAGATTTTGTCTTACTCTAGTCAGAATGACAGCTATTAAGAATACAAACTACAATACGTGTTGGCAAGGATGTACGAAATAAGGCACACTCACACATTGCTGTTGGGACTGCAAAATGGTACATCCAATATGAAAAGTGGTATGGAGAATCCTTGGAAAACTGGGAATAGAACCACCATTTGACCCAGCTATCCCACTCCTAGGTCTATACACAAAGAACTTAAAAACAGCATACTACAGGGACACAGCCACATCATGTTTATAGCAACACAATTCACAATAGCTAAACTATGGAACCAACCTAGATGCCCTTCAGTAGATGAATGGATAATATAATAGAATATTATTCAGCATTAGAAGATAATAAAATCATGGCATTTGCAGGTAAATTGGATATTTGAGCTGGAGAATATAATACTAAGTGAAATTAGCCAGTCCCATAAAACCAAATGCCAAATGATTTCTCTGATTTAAGGACGCTGATTCATAATATGCTATGGGAGGAAGGGAATGGGAGGATTTAATGACCTCTAGATAAGGCAAAGGAGAAAAGGGGATGGAGGGGAATGGAGGGGGAATGGTGGTAGGAAAGATGGTGGAATGTGATGGTCATCATTAACTTAAGTACATGTATGAAGACATGAAGAATGTGACTCTACTTTGTGTACAACCAGAGATATGAAAAATTGTGCTCTATATGTGTAATATGAATTGTAATGCATTCTGTTGTCATATATAACAAATTAAAATTTTAAAAAAGATTCATAGTGTTTATTAATAAACAACACATACTCATAAATTCACTTTCCTGTGAAGAAATCTAACAGGTAGCATTAAATGATATAATGCTAGCATCATCATTCATGAGAGAAACCAACACTGTGCACCTTGTGATATGATGGATGCACTAAAAAGACCTCAGCATCATTTCTGCACTATTCTTGCTAAAATATGCAAATTTTAAAATGTTTAACAGTTTTTTCATAACTAGTATCAGACAAACTAAATGGGGGGGTGTCATTCTAAAAGCAACTGTAATGTGAATAAGAACCACTAAAGACAGGAAAGACCAAGGAGGTATTCCAGATTGAAAGATATTAAAAGAAGTGACAATGAATGAAACATATGAGGCTGGATTGGCTGCTACACCTAAAATGTGATAAAGATAACTATGAAAATCTGAATGAGATCTTGGGCTGGAAAATAAGTTGGATTATTTCTCCCTTTCTATTTTGATAGATTTATTGGTCATATGTGGGAAAATGTACATAGGAAACAGAAATTGGCGAATTAGAGGATGTGGTTAGGCAGAATGGCCTTACAAAGGAATCAGGTCCTGACACATAAGTTTTGAAGATAAATCTCAGCAGATAAGTCTTGAAATCAGCTTAATCTGTTGATCTTGAGACTGGAAGAGGATCTTGGATTATCCAAGTGTGTCCTAAAATGCCACCACAAGAGCTAAGGGAGATTGGAGGTACACAGAAGGAAAAACATGTGGAAGTGAAGTCAGATATGGAATAACATGAAAACATGTAAGGAATAATAAAGGGAGACACAGAGACAAGGTGCAGAGGCTCCTTGTCCAAGAAAGTGGCTCCTTGTCCAAGTGGCCACATTTATTTATACCAATAGGTTACATCAGGTCATTAGTACCATAACTACATTATTGTTTGGAGTATCAGTAAGGTTGCTTATTCTGCAGTTACATTTCACAGTTACAATATGCAATGTCAGGAGATTTGGGCAGCTCTTAATAAAGTCCATTGTCTAAAGTCACTGTTAAGCAGGCAGATCCAGGAGCATTGGAGCTTGGTGAAACACTGTAGTTATCAACCAAGTAAGTCCCTTTATTCCCAGGAGTTATGTGCCTAAGATCAAGGTCGAAACCCTCTTGAAGAACATTGCTACAGTGGCCAGGCATCCCATGTCTTTTACATGGTAGTTTCCCAGCAGCCAGGCATTCTGTACCTTTGCACAGAAACTCCCCAGCCACCAAGCATGCCACAATCATGAAGTTTATCAGAGATCCCCAGTCCCAAACACAGAACCCCTACAGAAACAAGGTAAAGAAGGATAGCAGACACCAGTAGCTGAAAGAAGCTGGAGTAAATCAGCCCTGTTTCAGTGAACTTTTTTGCAGCTGTGAACAAAAGACCTGACATGAACAATTAGAGGAGGACAAGATTATTTGGGGGCTCATGGCTTCAGAGGTCTCAATCTATAGAAGGCCAATTCCAATTCTTGGGGCTCCAGGTGAGGCAGAACATGGTGGTAGAAGAGTGTAGTAGACGAAAGCTGCTTAGGACATTTCCAGAAGGTAGAAACATAGAGAGTTCCCCTCAGGAAGGATAAAATATATACCCCAAAGACATGCCTCCAATGATCCACCTCCTCCAGCCATTCCTTACCAGCCCACAGTTACCATTCAGTTAATACATATCAGAAAATAGCTCTGTAGTATCATTTGAGATCAGGTATTGTAATGCCTCCAGCATCACTTTTCTTGCGCAGTATTCTTTTGACTATTATCCTTTTATTCTTCTAAATTAATTTTAACACTGTTTTTTTTTAGTTCTATGAAGAATATCATTGGTATTTTGATGGGATTTGGAAAAAATCTGTAGATCACTTTTGATAATTTGTCCTTATGTTGTTTCTGCCTCTCTAGCACCACAGAAGTTATTTCCCTCTTTTAAGATCTTCTTTAATTTCTCTTTTTTAATTATTTTCAGTTCAGAAAAACTAATATTAGTTCAAAAGAACTAGCTATGTATAACATCAGATGTATTTTGACATAATTATAAAATCATAGAATATTATTTGCACTAATTCAGTCCCCAATACTTCCCTTGCCCTCCCCTCCTTCCTTAACCAGTTTCCTTCCCTCGACTCTGCTGAGAGTTTTGCTTTCTTTAGTGTTCTATAATTTTCACTGGAGATGACATAACTTTCTTTTTTATCAAGAAAATAGACATTTTCTTTGTAGCCTTCTAAAATGGCTATTTATATCTCAATATCCAGGATTATACTAAGCTCTAAGTAAATCTATAAAGGTGAGTACTCACTTTCCTGGCTTCTTGAGTGGGCATAGAAATGGAACAAAAAGATTGAAAAAAAAAAGATTGAATTGGCCCAACTGTTGTATCATTCATGTAGTTGCATATCTATTCTTCTGATGTCTTATCTCCTTGACTGTCTATAAAATATAGTGAAAGTGCTCACTACAGTCTCTAAAATGCACACTTGATAAATTATTTTAAAGTTCATAAATCCTCTCACAACTTCATTGTATTTTTTCTTCTCTCAGGAAGTGATATAAGAAAGTAGAAACATACTGAAAAGAAAATATGGGAAAGTTGAAATTTGTTAAATAAAAATGTTTAAGGAGTGATTGATAAGAAGGACTTAACAAATATTTTGAAGACTCTATCCTTAGAAAGCAGTACATGGTAGTTCTCGAAACACTGGCCAGAGCAATTAGACAGACGAAAGAAATTAAAGGCATAAAAATAGGAAAAGAAGAACTTAAATTATCACTATTTGCAGATGATATGATTCTATACCTAGCAGACCCAAAAGGGTCTACAAAGAAACTATTAGAGCTAATAAATGAATTTAGCAAAGTGGCATGATATAAAATCAACACGCATAAATCAAAGGCATTCCTGTATATCAGCGACAAATCCTCTGAAATGGAAATGAGGACAACCACTCCATTCAAAATATCTTCAAAAAAAATAAAATACTTGGGAATCAACCTAACAAAAGAGGTGAAAGACTTATACAATGAAAACTACAGAACCCTAAAGAGAGAAATAGAAGAAGATCTTAGAAGATGGAAAAATATACCCTGTTCATGGATAGGCAGAACTAACATCATCAAAATGGCGATATTACCAAAAGTTCTCTATAGGTTTAATGCAATGCCAATCAAAATCCCAACGGCATTTCTTGTAGAAATAGAGAAAGCAATCATGAAATTCATATGGAAAAATAAAAGATCCAGAATAGCAAAAACAATGCTAAGCAGGAAGTGTGAATCAGGCGGTATAGCGATACCAGACTTCAAACTATACTACAGAGCAATAGTAACAAAAACAGCATGGTACTGGTACCAAAACAGGCGTGTGGACCAATGGTACAGAATAGAGGACACAGAAACCAATCCACAAAACTACAACTATCTTATATTTGATAAAGGGGCTAAAAGCATGCAATGGAGGAAGAACAGCATCTTCAACAAATGGTGCTGGGAAAACTGGAAATCCATATGCAACAAAATGAAACTGAATCCCTTTCTCTCGCCATGCACAAAAGTTAATTCAAAATGGGTCAAGGAGCTTGATATCAAATCAGAGACACGCTGTCTGATAGAAGAAAAAGTTGACTACGATCTACAGTCGGTGGGGTCGGGCTCCAAATTCCTCAATAGGACACCCATAGCACAAAAGTTAATAACTAGAATCAACAAATGGGACTTACTCAAACTAAAAAGTTTTTTCTCAGCAAAAGAAACAATAAGAGAGGTAAATAGGGAGCCTACACCCTGGGAACAAATCTTTACTCCTCACACTTCAGATAGAGCCCTAATATCCAGAGTATACAAAGAACTCAAAAAATTAGACAATAAGAGAACAAACAACCCAATCAACAAATGGGCCAAGGACCTGAACAGACACTTCTCAGAGGAGGACATACAGTCAATCAACAAGTACATGAAAAAATGCTCACCATCTCTAGCTGTCAGAGAAATGCAAATCAAAACCACCCTAAGATACCATCTCACTCCAGTAAGATTGGCAGCCATTATGAAGTCAAACAACAACAAGTGCTGGCGAGGGTGTGGGGAAAAGGGTACACTTGTACATTGCTGGTGGGACTGCAGATTGGTGCAGCCAATTTGGAAAGCAGTATGGAGATTTCTTGGAAAGCTGGGAATGGAGCCACCATTTGACCCAGCTATTCCCCTTCTTGGTCTATTCCCTAAAGACCTAAAAAGAGCATGCTACAGGGACACTGCTACATCGATGTTCATAGCAGCACAGTTCACAATAGCAAGACTGTGGAACCAACCTAGATGCCCTTCAATAGACGAATGGATAAAAAAAATGTGGCATTTATACAAATGGAGTATTACTCTGCATTAAAAAATGACAAAATCATAGAATTTACAGGGAAATGGATGGCATTAGAGCAGATTATGCTAAGTGAAGCTAGCCAATCCCTAAAAAACAAATGCCAAATGTCTTCTTTGATATAAGGAGAGTAACTAAGATCAGAGTAGGGATGAAGAGCAGGAGAAGAAGATTAACATTTAACAGGGATGAGAGGTGGGAGGGAAAGGGAGAGAGAAGGGAAATTGCATGGTAATGGAAGGAGACCCTCAGGGTTATACAGTGGAGGGGGTAGAGAGAGAGGAGGGGAGGGGAGGGGAGAGGTGGGGAGGGGGGAGGGTGGAGGATGGGAAAGGCAGCGGAGCACAACAGACACTAGTATGGCAATATGTAAATCAATGGATGTGTAACTGATGTGATTCTGCAATCTGTGTATGGGGTGAAGGTGGGAGTTCATAACCCACTTGAATCAAAGTGTGGAATATGATATGTCAAGAAATTTGTAATGTTTTGAACAACCCACAATAAAAAATTAAAAAAAAAAGAAAGCAATACATGGGAATATCAAACATAGTAAAAGCTACTTAAAAAAAATTTTGTGGTAAGGTAATGACTAACATTCTAGATATAAGGAATTTGATGGGCCTGGCAGATGTTCCTATGCATATAAATAGCTGAAAATCAGATATGCCAGCTTTAAATTAAAGGCAGATAGGATAGGAGATATAAATTGGGTGTTCTTTAGCATGTAGATACAATTGAAGCTTATGAAGTTAAGATATTGTAAAGCAACCACATAAAATGAGAAGAAACAGAATTACAGATAATCGTTGATGTTCACAAACCCTAATGGCAGGACATTTCAGCTCTGGGAGAAACAATGTGATACTCAGGAGAGACACAGCTCCAGGGAGTGAGGAGACATCATTTCTTCTGATATTAATTCAGTATGAAATCCAGTGAAGGCTTCTCAAACTCTAGTGCAAATATTAATTACCTTTGAGGTTTTCCAAAACAGATTTACAAGTCCCAGGCCCAGATGTACTCATTCAGTGGGTTTCAGTTGAGGCCACATAGCCTGAATTTTTTTTTTTTTTTTTTTTTTTTTTTTTTTTTTTTTTTTTTTTTTTTTTTTTTTCTGTTTGCAGCCATTTCAATTTATTTAATTGACAAGCTGTCTCATTCTCTTATTCGGAAGCTTGCTCTAACTCCATTTCATACCACTGTTTCAACCGCTGTTTATTTTTTCAAAAAGAATTGGAGACTGATTTTTTCCTTCCTCCCCTTCTTTTTCTGACCCTTGATTTCCTGACAACTGTATCTTGAGGTTTAGACTGGCCATTTATTTTCATGACTGTATTGAGTGTGCTCATTGCTTTCCTACCTCAGGACACATTCTGTGATGTTTTCTCTTGGCCAGAAGCACAGATGTGAATGTTTTCCTGGTCACTGAATAGATGGATTTCCATCCTGCTAAACAGAATCTCATCCGTGCTTTCTCTATTTCTTGAGTAAAATGGCAGTTTAGTCTATATCTGTTTTTAAGGAATCTTCTTTTCACGAAGGTCCACACCAGTTTCATATTTGAGTCTAGTGAGTGAAATGTTCTCCACAAAATATTTATGTGACTAGGTGTTTTAATTGGGCCCTTTCCCCTTAGGAGTGGACTCTATAATTTCCCACATGGATTTTCATCTCCAATGTATTTAAAACAAAACTTTTTTGTGGTTCACAGATATTCCCCAATTTTTGTGAAATCCATGTGAATCTTTTTTATCGAATGTTAATATTTTTTTAAAAATCTGTCATGCAATGCTGATTTAAAATGTGTCAATGAAAAAACAAGGGCTAGAGAAAAATGAGGATTCAGTTACTTTGTATCCAAAAACAGAGGGTGAAGCAGAGAAGGGCCCTGGGAATTCAATCTGGATGTGGCAAGGCTGGTTCTAGGGAGCCCAACTCCTGTCTCATCCAAGCAAATGTCAGTTAAAGGAGAGAAACCATGTATGTTTCAAAAAGCCTCCCAGAAGTCAACAACAAAACAATAAACAACTCTCCCCCAAACAAAACAACAACAGGTGTTGGCATAAATGTGCATAAAAACAATGGACGGAGCACATCACCACTAAGGGTGTCCACATTCACTCACCTGTCACAGAAGAGTTCTCAGGCCCAGTGTAAGACTTGTCCATGCACCTGACTGATGTCAAAGTATAGGAAAATTAACCATCAAACTCCTCCCAGTTGTAAATATCTGTTTGCCCTGAGATGGCAGATAAAGTCCTTGGTGGAGAACTTGGCACACTGGTAATGAGTGAGTACCAGGTGGTGCTCGTCTGCTGACCCAGTGCTGCAGCAGTACTACAGGGGCCATGCCAGGTGCTCATCCTGGCTTACACACAAGCTGCACTAACTCTTCAGGCCACTTTCATGTGCTTAAAAGAGGATGCTACCCCCTGCACCCCCACACCAGGTTTCAACAAATAAATCCTTATTAAATCACCCTCTGTTGCAGAACAAGCTCACGGCTCCATCTGTTTGAAAAACAGAAGGCACATCAGTGAATTAAAATATAACACAGTATTTCATGTCTGTGAGTCCCCCAGCCCCATGTCCTGGCAGACCCACTTGATGCTTTCATCACTGTCAAACAGGATGGAGTTGGTGTACAGGCCCCCATCCTCGGGGAGGATGGTGGTGTAGGAAGTAAACTTGACCCTCTTCCTCTTTGGGCCAGAAGAGTTTACAGGTTCGGTTTTCATCTCTTTCTCATAGACATAGTCAGAAGGTCTGAGCAGCTGACTGTGGAAGGGCTTCTGGGAGCCTCCACTCGGCAGGAAGTTCCTCTCCTCGAACTGCAGCCCCCTGTCTATCATGGGAGTGCGGGAGTGTGATGTCCACTGGGTTCTCCAAAAGCTCCACCTCGTTCCCAAGCCAGACCCAGTCATGGGAGTGGGGGATGTTGCCCTGCTCGCTCATTGCAAGCCTTTTGTCTGTACTTCCAGGCAAATGCCACGCAGTGATCAGGAAGACCAGGATGGCCAGGCAGAAGACGCAGAGCAGGGCGTGCATGCCGATCTCCAAGTCCCTCAAGCCCCTCGAGGCCACTGTAAGGTCACTAGGGTTACTGGATTCTGGAAACTTCCCCTGGGTGGGGAAGTTGGTGATGGCATCTGCACCACCACTCTTGAGCAGCTTCCTGTCCTTCCCCTCCCCAGGTAGTGACAGGGCTGTGCTCCTGTTGGTCCTGTTCTCTGGGCCAGCGGGGCTGCCATGCTGGAGCCACTCCTGGACCGCTGGCTCCTGGCTCCCTTCCCGCTCTATGGAGTTGCTCAGGTGATCTTTATATTCCTGGTTCATGCCCTTGATGTCATTGCTGCCTCCTCGGTGCTCCTCCTCGATGCCCTATGCAAACCTGACCTTGATGCTTCCTTTACCCACAGCAAGAACACTCTTCCTCTTGGTCTTCTGGCAAGGCTCGCTGATCATCATCTCCAACTTGATCAGGGGCCCTTGTGCTTCGCCCTCTGCAACCACAACCAGCCACTGGGACTGCAGGTTTGGCTGGACAGACACCACCATTTCATCCAATGATGAGACAGTTATGGAAAAATCCAAGTCCATGTGGCCATGGCTGTTCCTTTCCTCTTCTGGCGGCTGCCTGTCGGTCATCTGCACCCACGCCCGGCTTCCTTCTAAGGTAATGATTCCTCAGTGATCTGGGCCAACAAATAGACCTCAGCTCTCATTCCTTGTGAATGACCACTTAGGCTGGGTTCTACTGGAGATCTACATAGCCTGAATTTATAACAATGTCTCATACCATGCTCGTGTTGCTGGTCTAGGACCACCCTTTTTGATGTTGAAAGGTCTGAATTGTACCACAATGTTTGGCAGAACATTGGGTTTTGGCAAAACTTTGGGCCAGAACATCAGCATTACCTGGGAGCCTAATGGAAATGTGGAATCTTAGGCTCAACCCAGATCTATGGAATCAGAAATTGCCTTTTATCATTATCCCAGGTGATTCATAGCATTTGTGAAGCATTTCAATCTAGAATGTAGTGCTTAACATATGGCATAGTTTTCATATCTAATAAAATGACACTGTTGATCTCACTTTTATTCCAACCTACTATGGGTGAAAAAGTAGTATGTGAAGCCTGACATCTGCGAGTGAATTGTGCCTCACCTAGCCTTCATTTCTGTATGTAACATGGGACCATTCCAGTGTCCCCACCTTGGTTATGGTTAAGAGTGAAATAGTGTCACAAACGTAACATGCTCTGCTTTTACTTGAGCAGAGCTACAGTTGCTAAACACTGGAATTTCACTTCTACATGAATATTCAGGTTGCAGCTAGCACAGAGCTGTTTGTGAAATTGCTTATTTGTTATGTTAGTTCCACCTATTTGATTAGTTAATTTGGTAAATTTAATGAAGCTTTAAGTGAAATGATTCCAGTTAATGATTATTGATTTGAACCTAAAGAAGAGGGAAATAAAATTCATTCCTGGGTAATTAAAACTTAAAACACATACATTGAGTGGGTGCAGATGCTGACTGATTACAGATTATGACTATTTTAAAACTGGTGTAAAATTAAAACCAAGTTGGAAGGAGTCAGATTATGACTGTGAGAGTAATTAAAACAAAATTGAGATGACCAATCAAAAACTAAATGGATTGCCTGCCAGACAGTATGTCTTCACTACTGGAGATGCCCAAGCTGATGGTAGACACACTGAGCATGTACATCAGAAAGGTTTCTGCTCTGAGAGGAAGTCCAAAACTGAAATTCTAAATTTCAAATTTACGAATTTAGCACTTTTCTCTTCTCTTTACGTTCTTTTATCTCATAACCAGGGAAGTCCATTATATTTTATATGAAAGTATTTTCTAACAGTTTCAAAAATAAGATAATTAATGATGAGTACCCATCAAAGGGCTGTGCCTTGCAGGTTGTGTTGTTAAGTAGTTTAGAGTACATTATTAGGAGTCCATCAGATCAGAATTAGAATAATAACTCTGCCATTATGAACTATGAATCTTGGGTAGATTATACATAGGAATATATAATTATAACATAAATAATAGGAATTTATAATTATATATACATATATGTGTGTATATACAAATATGTGTGTAAATATACAGATATAGATATAGATATAGATATATATAGATATAGATATATAATATATATAAATTTATGTTCAGATTCCTCATCACTAAATGGAACCCAAACTGCTAACCACAGTACAATCTGTATATAGCTTCATAATGTATAAAATGTCAACTGTACTTAAGTCATAGGATCCTGTAAAGACTAAATGACCTTGGCATGGTGACATATATCTGTAATTCCAGCTACTAGGGAGACTATAGCTGGAGCATCACAAGTTCAATGCCAGTCTAGGCAACTTAGAGAGACCCTGTCTCAAAACAAAAAGTAAAATTAGCGCAACTCAGGGTCCCAGAATTCAATCCCCAGTGCTGAAAATAAATATATAAAAGTCTATATGAAATAAATAATATGAGATGTTTAAATAAATATTTCTTCCTGAAGATCTCCATGTGATGATTTAATAAATAAATATATGTCACTCAGCTATGCTGCTCACAGGTTATAGAAACTGTTATATAATAAATATTTGTTATTTTTTTTAAAGAGAGAGTGAGAGAGGAGAGAGAGAGAGAATTTTAATATTTATTTTTTAGTTATAGGCGGATACAACATCTTTGTTTGTATGTGGTGCTGAGGATTGAACCCGGGCCGCACGCATGCCAGGCGAGCACGCTACCACTTGAGCCACATCCCCAGCCCCAAATATTTGTTATTTAAAGTTGTTGAAACATGGGGTAATTTGTCATACAACAATAGAAAACTAATACAGTTCTTTGGCAACCAACTTTTTATGGAATGATCGGAGTAGAATAACTGTAACATTTTTCTGTATAAGAGTATTTCTTGAAGAAGAAATTTATAGGATTTCCCTCTCCTGCTTTTGTTTTTCACTCTTTACATCAATTGCCTCAAAAATCAACCATGTTTTGGATGATTCAATATCTGGAAATAATGCTCCTAAGCATAACATATAATAAGTATTTGACTTATCAAATCACACAACAAAATGAATAAATAACCATTGAGAAAAAAATAAAGTCATCTCAGCTTCAAATAGCATATTCATTCTTCAATAGATGTGTGAATCCTTCCAAGATTTAAGAAATGGGCATTCATGTGTAATAAAGGACCTCTTGAAATAGCAATACAAGTAGTCAGTTAATTCTAGAGGAGTACAGACTTAAATTCAGTACTTTAAATAACAAATCATTTCTACTTTGGAAGTATGACTGAGCTTCTCTGGGGGGAGTTTAATAAATCTAAATTCAAATACTGGGCTTTGATAAACTGCAAAGTCCTGCACAGCTCTCCCATGCTACTTGCTTCTAGCGAAATGGATCTTGCACATTGGAATACATACAGTGTAACATGATTGGAATACATCTTCCTGTTAGCCTTAGCTAATCTTCCAAAGTGTATTTTAACCTTTTATCCCTGAGGAATTAGCCAAATAAGATTGTAAGACTATTGTCTTGTACTATCATCAAATCAAAGCCACTCATTATGCAAAACACCCAATAAAATTAAACAATACTCTGATACATTAATTAACACATCAATGTGTTGAGAGCCATAGCCAAGTAGGAATGATGCATGGCATTTTTGGTTGAAAGGTGACGCCAGCAGGCCATTGAGATGATATAATTATGTTAAGATCCGCATTCAAATGGATATTAGACCCCTGCTGTCCGCATGGGCCTGCTACTTTGGAGCTCTAGCAGGACTCCCAGAGAGTTCCCATTGTTTGGGGAAGTGCAGTAGGAGGGATTTCCGGAGGAGGGATTTGTCTGTTGGTGTAGTGTGGCCCAGGAGAACACCATGTGTGTAGTTCGGCATATTTCCCAGGAGAGTGCGTGGCATTGGCGTGAGTTTCAGAAATAAAGTTTGTTCCTGCTTGAGTGGCTCATGATTTTGTGCCCAGCCAGACTGCAGCATCAATGGCAATGAACACATTACTAGGATAAATCTGCACATTACCAGAATATTGACTCAAGAACCATATCTTGACCTACAACTAACTACTTGGTTTCTCACAAGAATAGACATGGAGAAGCACAGTTACCTAAAAAAGGAAGAATGGGCATGCTCATCTGTAGACATGATGCTATTTTTGTACTTTTAACTTGAAAGGAAATTTTTAGATTGGATCATTTACTACTTATGCTTGTCAAATGATCATTCAGGTTATGCTTAAATATTTTGTGTTAAATAAACCCAAATCATCTTATTCTATATCTAATCATCCTCAGCTCTTCAAAATCCTTAAATATATATTATATATTATATTTCATATACATCATATAAAATTAAACTCAGAACTTAAATAACAAACTTGCATTCCAATTCTATTTTTGAAGTATGATTGTATATAAAATATTATATACAATATTATATATAGACATACATACACACACACACGCGAGCACGCACACACACATACACACGCACAGCTTCTCTGAAGAGTCCTACAACTTGGTAGAAACCACAAAAGAGGAGGTGTGTTCTGGACAGCAAAATGCTTTTGCTATAGAGGTCTGAGGGAACGTGCAAGGTGGAGGTAAGATAGGAGGGCATCTGAGGAAGACAGATACAGCAAAATTCTCAAGAATTGTCAAGCAGTCACATCAGACAACATACTCAAGACCCAAAGGGTCGTGTGCTGGAAGAGAGTACCCGGAAGGAAGGAAATTTGCTAAGGGCAAAGTTAACACAAGCCCATCCTGACTGGGTCAGGTCACTCTTTTTCCTCACTGACCTCCTCCCTGAGGACTCTCATATTACATAAAGGAAATATGGGATAAACATAATAAAGTCTAAAAGGTGAAGGCTATGATTACTTAAAGCAAAGACAGATTATAGATTCCTCTAATCTATAGCCTCAAAGAACCAATTACAAGTCAATGCTCTTGGACCCAAGGATATTAAAACAATTGTTTAAAATCTAGAATTCTAAAAGTATTTCTGTTTTATAATAGGCAGAGTCATATTTATTGCCTATAGTATGCCTATAGTATGCAATGGCTGTTTTGTTCCAATTAAAAATATTTTTGCCTTTTTAAATAATTCATATGTAAAATATTAGGTTATCATTCTGTCAGCTGAGATCTTGAAATAGGAGGTTTAATAGGAATGCAAAGAGAATAACTTTTCATTTTAAAGATATAGAAGATATTGCTATACACAATTTACATTTTGATAATTAATTGCTTTCCCCTGGAAGACTAAGCTGGTTTAATGATGAAAAATAACTTCATTATATGTAAGTATTTCTGTTATATGTGTATGTTCATGTGTGTATGTATATATATATATATATATATATATATATATATATATATATATGTGTGTGTGTGTGTGTGTTAATAATAAATACACAACCATATGTATGTTTGTACATAAATGTACATAAATTCACAAATGGGAAAGTAACAAGATGTGGAAACATTTCCCAATGGTTAGTATTCTCTTTTATTTTTGTCAAACATTCATCTGATGTCTGCTTGAATGTTTCCAGTAATGAAAAGTTCATCATCTAATAAGGTATTTTGTCCTAATTCCCTCAATTTTTTCTCTAATCTGAAGCTGGTCATCCTACTTATGTTTATAGATCACTTTGTCTGATAGCTCCATAAAAACTATAATGACACTCATTATTCAATTCTTACTTAACACAATATCTCTAATTACTTCAACTTCACCTTAAGTGTCATAATTTTGAAACTGTGCAGTCATTTTCTAGTTTGAGTCTTTCTTAAGTGAAAATCCATGAATTCATAATACCACACAAATCTACTGAGTTAGGCTGCTTAGAGTAAATGAGAATAAAAAATAAATACCACCATCTATCAACTCTTTTCCATCCACCTAGAACCTACAGTTGGTTATTTTAAAAATACCAAAATCTTCTTGATTCAGCTAAATTTTCAGGAAGTCTTCATATTTTTTAATGAGGGATTTAGAGAGCCACACCTACATTTTGCTATTCATATTGAGGCATGGTGTATTTTATCCTAACCTAAGATAACATTTATTGTTACTGTATAAAAATCAATATCCTCAGATGTTTAACACAAGGTAACAAATAATTTTAAGCTCTATTGTGAGATAAACCTGTCTTTGATCACTAAGACTGCTACAAACTGCTATGTGAATGACCTCTGCCTCTCTGTGACCAAAGATTTTAATATTTAAAGGGGAAACAATAATTCTTATATTCTGGATTATTGTGATAATTATGATAGCACATGAGAAGTATTTCATACATAACAGGGACTCAACAATTGGTATATTGTCCTGTCATTGTTACTACTGCTATGGCTTCTAATATTTTGAACTGACAAAATCTCAAAAATGTGAATCTTTAAGTATTTGACTGGTATCCTTTCTCTGCCAGTAGACAAGTCAGTATAGTGTCCAGGAGAACCTGTCTGAGAACAGCCACTAGACAACAATTTCCAGATAGTCCTAGATTAGCTAATCCATAATAATATCTCACATGTACTGGTTATTAGTAAAATCTAGGACAAAGACTTTACTGCTGCACATTAAGGGAGGTGCTAATACAGTTTACAAAGGAATAGAGGCAATTTTTACTCGGAAAATGGAACCCAAAGTGCTAACCACAGTATAATCTGTATACAGCTTTATCATGTATAAAATGTTGTACCTTCTACATATTTCTTACCATCAGCAGACAAATTTGGAATATACCTAAGTTTTCTACTTCATGTTTTGGCATCTTAGATGTGAGAATATTGTGAAATCTTATTAAATGCTTTGCCAAAATCTGGGACTACAATGCCCACAGACTTCCAGAACTTTGCATTTCTAACCTTCCTACTTAAAAAAAGGATATGAGCTTGACTTAATCTTTCCTTTTCAAAGTTCTGAAATGCTTTTTGAATAATGAGCTCTAAACTCTTATTGAAATGTAGTTCAGCCTTAGGAGCCTTGTAAATCTACTATTCCTCTTCAATTCTTCAACCTCAATTTTTCTTCTTAAATGGGATGATGGTAGCCTGTATCTTATCTCCCAAAGCCTTTGTTTCTTTATCTAATAAGTATAGATAATAATATCTAATAAATTGGACGTTTGTAACAAATAGATTTAAAAATTTTCAAGTGCTGGAAACAGGGTTTGGCACAAAACAAATCAATAATAGCTGTCATTATGTAAATTTTACCAACAATAAATTTGTGAGAAAGTTGATGATGCTGAATTTTTCAACACTGCATTCTTCATGAATAGTAGCATTCTCTTGTATACAGAAGCAACACTCAATAATTGTTTGCTGAACTGAAAATCCAGAGCAAGTTTTTATATTGCCCAAGTTGCAATTAAGCAGCAAATTCGACACATAAAACATTTTTTCAAAGATAAAAATGGAAGTTCTTTTAGATTGCTATTGGATAACCCCAAAAGGGTTCCTATAAATACAATAAAAATACTTAGGTATGCTGATTTTTCCTCCAGGCTTAGCATATTTTCCCAAAATAGTCCTGCTTGGAAAGACAGCAAATGAATAATTTCATCTCTAGTAAACTAATCAATATTGAAGCAGAAACTCTCAGTTTATTCTAATTTGCTAATAGAACAAATGCAATACTATTTCTAGCCTAGGAAAGATTAGATTCCAGCAAAATTTTCAAATAATAGATTCATTTGAAAAGACTTAAAAGGCCCTTTGTCTAAATGAAGGAACAGTTCTTTAAATGAATTTGAGAAACTCAACACAAGTCACATAAAATTCAAGTTCCATTCACAATGGACAATTTTAAATTTTCAAGGCATCATCTTCCTTCCATCAGATGAAGGTTTTGTGTATCTGAAGTACTGTCATGTGTCTGAGGTGAGACTCTGACCACAGTTACCACACATTTGCTGCAGTTGGATAGTTAAGATTCTAATTCAGGCTTTCACACTTTCTTGTCTTTAGTGTTCAAGGAGGAGCAACTGTGGAGGAAAATCTGATCCAGAAGACAGAGTCAATATGCACAGAATTTCCTCAAAATTCCAACAAAATTGAAGGAAGGGTACTGCTTTAATTCCACATAGCAATTGAAGGAATGCTACTTGGCTTCAAGATGCCCTGGTAAAGGTAGATAGCAAGAACTACTGTCTGCTGCATATGAACATACCTCCATTGCCAAGGCATGCAAACTCAGAAATTTTGTACAGGAATTTTTAACACTACCATTCAGTACTTGTGTTTATTAATCCTTAGCTACATCATCTATTTATTTGCCATCAGTTAGAAAAATTCTGTACATTTTCAATTGTATTAAATCAATTTCTCTTCCACTTATAGTGATTCATTCTTCTTCATTACTAGCAAGTTCTAAATTACAAGATAAATAAGGCCTGGAGATCAGTTGTCTAATACAGTGCCTATAGCTATTAATATTTGTATTGCATTATTAATAATTTAATAAGAGGACTGGTCTTATGACTTTTGCTCTTACCACATAATAATAATAATGATAATCATCATCATCATCATCGTCATAAATAAGGGAGAAAGATGTAACTTTTGGAGGTGATGGACAAGCTTATGGCGTAGATTGTTCTGATGGTTTCATAGTTATACACTTATCTCCAAGCTCATCAAATTGTATATATTAGTTATGCACAGATTTTGGTATGTCAATAATTTAAATCAAATATAATGTTGAAAAAATAAAATATTGCTGTTGGAAAGAAAAAAACAGCAGCTAATGCTTTGAGTGACTCATACGTGCTGTTTACTATATTAGGATTATTATACCTCAATTTTTCTCTATGGGTATGTATTTTCTCCATTTTACTGATAAGAAAATTGAGGTTCAGAAAGGATAAGTAATTTATAAAAGCACACATTCTTCACTGCAAGATCTGAGAAACAGTTCAGGTTTTGTAATTTCAATTTGTATTCCTTTATGATTAGATTCTTTCCTGTGTGAGAGAAAACATAAACACTACAAGTCTTTTACTTTTGTCCTAGATTCTGTAATATAGCCTCCATTTTAATAAAACTCTATTTTGCAAAGTCCCATAATTCTTCAACATCTGGTTCAATAATGCAGTTTCATAATGAAAACCTAATGAATCACTTTCAATGGTTGCAGGAGTGACAGGCAGGTGAAAAAAGAATTAGGTCCCTGGAGTCCTGCCCTAAGAACAGGCAGCCTGTTGAAGCCACATGCGTGGCCAAGGCAGGGAGGTTAGATACCATCTCATTATCACTTTCACAGCATCTGCAAGATTTACTTAACTTTTGATTCCAGAAAGTAAACAAAATGATTTTTATTTTTGAGAAACTGGGACCAATAATTTACTGAAATAGGAAACTACACATTTTTTTCTACAACTTAAATATAAATGTGTATAACAAGTAACAAATGTTCTGATTCTGACATAATTTTCAAACCATTCCCTTAAAAAATTATTAGCCCGGGCTGGGGATGTGGCTCAAGCGGTAGCGTGCTCGCCTGGCATGTGTGCGGCCCGGGTTCGATCCTCAGCACCACATACAAACAAAGATGTTGTGTCTGCCGAAAACCAAAAAATAAATATTAAAAAAAAAATTTCTCTCTCTCTCTCTCTCTCTCTCTCTCTCTCCACTCTCTCTTTAAAAAAAAAAAATTATTAGCCCTATGTAGAAAGATATTTCTGTTTTGGTCTAGACTCTTTTGTAGAGATTTCTGATTATTGCTGCTCATCTTTTTGAATGTCTGATGAAATTTAGTTTGGCTGAAGGCCTTTCTACTATTTACAGAAAGGCCTTCAGCTCCGTGCAGAATCATTTTTTGGCCTGTTTAATATTCTGGTTCTGTACTCTGATCTGATGCTTCTGTGTATTCCTTCTACACTTTTAAATTCCCTTTTAAGGGAAAAGTCACTTCAGCTTGGACTAAAGTTGATGAAGAGCTGAGTAGAAACATGGAGGCATGTTCTAATATTTCTACTATGGAATCCTAGGATTTTCTCATATTTGAGGTCTTCTTGTGGAGGCCACTTTGATCTAACCATGGCAAAAAGCATAGGCAACAAAGGCATTCTATCCCATGTTGACTTTACTTAATAAAGGACTATGAAATTTTAAATTCTGGATATGAAGATATTTGGGATATTCTGGAGACATAAACTTTGAGAAATAAGTAGAGCGACAGACTTTGTAGGCTGCTATTTGGATCCAAGGGACCTGTTCTTCCATCTACTGACTACATCTACAGTGCATAATTTGGAAAATACTCAGTTTTTAATGGCTAAAATATTTTTAAAATTTATTGACAAATATGGCATCTCAAATAACCACTCATAATTCAAATTTGTTAAAATAAGGATTCAAATTTAGATAAATATGTTCTGATTAGTAAATGAAAATAAATTATATCATATGACTTTTTTAAGCATTTAAGAGGATCCTTATTGAATTTTCTTTCTGAGCACAGAATAGGGCAGAAAACCTCTCAAAAACTAAAATTCACTGGCTACCTGTTGTTTCTGAAAAAAAACTTAAGAAATATTCCACCAAGAGTTATGTTGACAAATTAAAAGGGTTCTTGCCATTTCTAGTGGTTCTTCCACTATAAAAATAACATGACACACAGAAGTGGAGCTAATAGTATTGCACCAATTATCTTCATTTGCTTTAACAAATATGCTTTGATTATCTAAGATAATGTCATCAGGATAAACTGAGTGAGGTATATACAGGATTTATTGGCATTATCTTTACAATGTATTTTAAACTGCAAAGATTCCTAAATTCTATAAACGTATAATATATATTTATATCATGTATGTATATATATATATATATGGTTAAGAAATATTCCTTACCTACATTCTGTGCTCAAACATTAAGATTTTTATCTAGATATGCAAGGCACTCTACTACCAAAATATAAAGAGGAGGTATTAAAATGATCATTAAAATTAATTTCTCATGCCTATCATGTGAATTTTAATAAATAATCTAGAAGGAGTTCAAACAATTTAGTGTTATTGCAATAGAATTTCTTCTAGCCCATCTCTTTATTTATGTGAACAGTATTTCACAGACCTTACATTTATGAAAATGAAAAATAGAAAAAAACTAGTTCTCACTCTATTAAGGACAACATATCAATGATTTCCGATCTTTGACTTTACCAATACATGAAGATCTTTTTTCTGTTGCATATATTTTGTTAATATCTTAAATATAAAATTGTGTTTAAATATTGCTTGAAACTTATTTTAGAAGTGTTTTGAAATTAAGGAAATTGAAGCTCACAGAGATTATGAACTTGCCCAGTATTGTATATACTGAATAAGGCATCAACCTCAAAAGTCTATGTGACTTCAAACCATAGACTTCAACTGTTTCATCTGAAATATAAATGGACCAATATCCCTTAAAGTAGAATTTTAAACACAGAACTCAAATGAAATCTAATTCTAGTTAATAGATGTATTCTTATTGTTCATCAATATAACACTGGAATGAATTTTCAAAGAATTGATATATAAATTACGAGTCAAAAAAAGACAGCTACTTGTTCTGGCTGATTTAAACATTTACCATTTTGAAATGGTATTGAGGAAAAAATATCCTTTCTCAAGCCCTTGCCCCACTATAGACATTCTTGGTTCTTATTTTAAGACTATAGAATTGAATGCAGGATAGAGATTGATAACACATTTAAATGAAATGTGTTTAAGAATCAGGAGTCATTGACCCTGAGTTCAAATTTCAGCTCTGCCCTCAATTTATAATACAAAATTTCCTTTTGTAAGCCTCAATTTCTCCATCTACAGAATTAGGATAAATTCTTATATCACATATTGACTGAGGTTTCAATGAGATTAGGCAAGTGGATTGCCTAGGAGAGAAATTGGTTATTCAGAGGCTGAATTAAGTTTGAAGTGAACTACATCCTGATGTTGATTAGCTACAGTGGTTTCTTCTTCCACTTTGCATATCACCAATGCAAAATAACTTGGATTTTCTATCCTAAATATAAAATGATACATTGACCCTCTGTGTTAAAACCTTGAAAAAGCAATGCACTTTGAAATCTTGTGTTTAGTGCTTCATTGTGTGATCAATATTTTTGATTAAAATTCTTTGCTACTACCAAAATATAAAGAGGAGGCATCAGATGATCACTAAAATTAATATCTCATGCCCATCATGTGAATTTTTAAAAATAATCCAGAAGGAGTTCAAACAATTTAGTGTTATTGCAATAGAATTTCTTCTAGACCATCTCTTTATTTATGTGAACAGTATTTCATAGACCTGACATTTATGAAAATGAATAATAGGAAAAAAGTAATATATAAATCTTCTGCACACAGAAGTCTCAATTCTACTCAGAAGTGATATTTATGCATGAATTCATGAATAATTCATAAAGAGGACATTCATCTAATAGAAAATAATTTTTTTAACAAATTGTTATTTTATGTGTAATAATTATCTTTTATAATTGCAATATATCTATGATGTTTTGATCAACTTAGTACTGAAATTTTTATGACAATAACTTAACCCAGGAAATTTCTTTCATTACAGGGAAATACACCAACAAAAAATACATAGACATATGTACATATACAATTTGTCTGTATTTCTTGTTTCAAATTCATGTAATAATTTAAATAATACAAATCACATTAGCATAATTTAAATAATACAAATCACTGAAGACAGTAGAATGGAAATACGAATTTTAGAAGAACTGTAAACAATATTAATTTCTTGACCTTTAAAACTTCTAATTTTAACTGAATGCTAAGTGTCAGAGCACCACAGTTTGAATTTTTCCAGTTACATTTAAGTAAATGCCTTATGGGATTTTTTTATATGTATACGCAAAACAGAATAAGTCACATTCATTTTATCTATTCAAACTTACAGTAAACTATTCTAGATAATGTAGTGTTAGCTTGGTGCTATGGCATGTCTGTAGACCCAGCTACTTGTGGGCTGAAGCAGAAGGATCACTTGAGTCCAGAAGTTCCAAGCCACTGGATAACATAGACCTGGTTGTAAATAAATAAATAAGTAAATATAAATAAATAAAGTATATATGTGTGTGCCCTGGATACGTGTAAATGCATACATATGTGTATGTTTGTGTGTGTGTGTGTGTGTGTGTAATTTCCAAGCTCTTTAATGTATTTTTGAGCAGAAGTGCTTAAAAAAAATGAGATAAGGCCAGATTAGTGCATCAAGTAGTCAGAGTCTAGGGCAATCCAGAGAAGCCAAGATTCATAAGCCACTTAAGGGAAAGATTCTGAAACTAGAGACTGAATCCAAATCCTTTGTCATTCTTGTCCTTGACAAATGTCTAAGGGTATAACAGGCCCAAAGTAGAAAGCCAATCATAGACAGAAATCTCTAAAACAAAACCTAGATGAACATTTTCTCTTCAAAGATATTTATTACAGGGAAGAAAAGTTGTGGACCACGCACATTGATCATATTTTCTGCTCATGATAAAACTTTGAGATTTCAGGAACTAAAAGAATTTTGGAAAATATTTATTCACTGCAATGAACTTAGCAACTTCTCAGTATTTAAAGTCAGTTTTCATGAGACCCATGGTGACATTTACAAATGTGGGTTGTTTTAAGTATATAATAAAATGTGTTCAACATGTGGAAGATCTTCATAGCTCAGTGAACTAGTCATTTCCAAGTGACCAATGGATGAAGTTACAAAATCTTGAATGGTAAAGATTCATTTAAAGTACAAAATTGGACAATGGGTTTCAATGTAAAAATAATACAAAATTTTAATTTATATGCATATCAGATGTTATAATATAAATAACTTTTAAGATGCTACCACTTGTATGTGTTTACTGTACAACCAAGGATGAATGCCAACAAGTACCTGAAAAACTGATTGGCATTCTTCAAAAAAATGAATATTTACATTTATACAAAAATGTTGACTCAAATGTTTGTAGAAGATTTATTAATCATAACTGGAAACATATGTCTTGAAGTTGGAGCATGTTTAAACAAATTGTGATACACCCATCTCATAGAGTACTACTAGGCACGAAAAAGGGCAAATATAATTTATATATATTATAAAGCTTATATATATAATTTATATATAATATATATTACAAAATTTATACACATATTTATATACATGTAAGCATATATGTATATAAAATTTATGTGTATTTGTAAATCTATAAAATTTATGCACACACACACACACACACACACACACATATATATATATATATATATATATATATATCTCCAGAGAATGCATTATGCTTAGTGAAAAAGTCAGTCTCCAAAGGTCATATATTGATGGTAGAAGAGACGCAAAAGAGAATGAATGAAAGAAGTGGATATAGACATCAAAGGGAAATACAAGGGCTCCTGGTGATGAAGGAACACATCTGTCTTAACTGTAACACTATCAGTATCCTGACTTTGATATTGGTACTACAGTTTTGCAAAATATTATCATTTGAGGAAACTGGGTGAAAGATATAGGATTTTTTATATCTTGTATCATTTCTTCAACTGTGTGCAAATCTACATTTATTCAAAATGAATAGTCTAATTTTAAAAATCAATAGGTAATTATTACTTCTTAAAATTATGACATAGTGGATGTTGTATTCTCACCAACAAAATGATAATGATTGAAGCAGTGTCTACATCAGTTGGCAGGATTTGTTCCTCCACAATGGATATATAAATTTCAAAACATCACACTGCACAAATATACACAATTTTATCTATTAAAATAAGATAAAACTTAAATAATTAAATAAATAGCTTGAAAAGAGAATTTGGGATGAGAGGTTCAACAAACTCAGCCTGAAGAAGAGAAAAATGAAGGGCCAGTTTCATATTTAAGTACCTGAAGAAATAATTAAAGAAGTAAAATAATCAAATTCACAACAGATTATAGAGCTAGCCTTAGATTACAGCTTAGAGGAAAGTTAATAAAGAACTGCCTGGTTATATGCAGGTTCTCAGGCACAAAAGCAAGCTATGTTGAGGAAGCTGTCTTTTTTCCCCATCTACATAGAATCATTATATGAATAATTATTCTTATAGCATGTATTGAGAGTAGTGCTGTTCTATAATAAATTCATAGTAGACTAGAGGCTGGGAACTAGGAGTAAAGGAGGAGAGAAAAGAAAAGGGAAGAAGTGGGGTATGGAGTTGACCAAATTATTCCAGGTGAATGTATGAAGACATCGTAATGTATTCTGCTTTTTTATATAATTGTAATGCACCAATTAAAAATAAATAAATAATTAGAAAGACAAATAAAATAGAGAAACAGGATGAGGGGGAGTCAGAAAGGGAAGAATAGGGTCATACTGGGGACTTAAGTAGAGAAAACTATGTTATATGCGCTTACAAATATGTCAAAATTTACCCCACTATTATGTACTACTATAATTTACTAATAAAAATATTTTAAAAGAAAAAAATATTGAATATATTCAAGGGCTATTTGCTATACATTATGTAATGAATTCCACAACAGATTGCTTAATATACATATATAAATCACAAATCACATTATACATTAGATCCCAATCTTGTTCATCTTATTTCTGAAGGTTTTTAGCCCTTGCTCAACATCTCCACATTTTTCCCATCTTCCAATATCTGACAACTATTTTTCCATTCTGCTTCTATAACTTTGTTTTTTTCAGATTCTGTATAAAATTTAAATCATTCAGCATTTGTCTTCTTTTTTCTGGCTTATTTCCTTTAGCATACTGTTCTCCAAATTCATCCATGTTGTTGTAAATGGGAAGATATCCTTCCTTTCTGTCGCAGAATAATATTTCATAGTATATGGCTACAAAAATATCTTCACATACTCATTCTTTGATGGACACATAGGCCGTTTCCATTTCCTTATTATTTTCAACAATGCTGAAATTAAAATGGGAATGCAGATATCTTTTCAAGAATCTGATTTAATTTCCTCTGGATACAAACCAGAAGTGGGATTGATGGGTAATTAGGTAATTCTAATTTTACTTTCTTGAGGAGCCTTAATATCATTTTCAAACATGTCTGCACCAATCTGCAATTCACCAACAGTGTACAGGGTTCCCTTTCCCCACACCCTCACCAACACTAATCTCTGGTCTTTTTAATACTAGACACTCTTAACAGACGTAAGATCATGTCTCATTATGGTTTTGATTTGTGCATCTCTAATGATTAGAACAGCTATTCACATACCTATCAGCCATCTGCATGTCTCTGGAAACAATATCTGTTCTACTTCTTTGTCCATTTTAATTGGGCTACTTGTTCTTGTTTTTTGTTTGCTATTGAATATTTTAGTTCCTAATATGTATTTGGATATTAATTGCTTATCAGACAAATGGTTTTAAAATATTTTCCTCCTAATCCACAGATTATATTTTAATTTTATTGACTGCTTCCTTTTCTGTGCAGAAACTTTTAGTTTTGATACAGTCCCACTTCTTACTTTTGCTGCTTATGTTTTTGGTGTTGTATCAAAAAAAAAGATCATTGCAAAAAGTAATATAGATCAGTTTTCCTCCTATGTTTTCTCCTAGATGTTTTATGGCTTCAGAATTATACTCAAGTCTTGTATCTTTTTCTACCCAACTGCTATATTTTCTGGACTGCATATTTAAGAATGAATAAAATGTCTGCTGTCCAGATGAGGGGCTCCTAACCTGTGGGGGGTATGGGCATGAGGATGCTTAGAAAAATTCTCAGATAAGTGATGATTACAATTAATCTAATTTAACAATTAGAGATTTTTTAGAACTAGCTTGGTGAAAAAATTGAGAGCAAATAAGATTCATATGGTACACATCATTTGGCATTTTCTAAATAATCATTTCTTATTTCTAACAAATGATTGAAAATTAGTTCATATAGGTTGTATCAAATATAGAAAGGGTACCATGGAAGCTTAAAATCTTTAAATTCTAAGTGAAAATAGCTACAAATTAATAATGAGAATGAGAATGAATTGGTGTTCTAGGTATGAAAGGAAGAAGAGCCATATTACTGCTCCTCTCACCTCAATCTATCGCTGTTATTCAAAGTAAATACATGTCAGTCAAAGTAAATATATATGTTTGCAAGAGGTTATAGCCTCACTTTTTAAGGGAAGTTTTAATTATCAGTCAATCCATTAACTTTAAAGTTCAGGTTGCACATAAAATCCTGTGGGAGAATATTACTACCAAATGGCCTATTTTCTATACACAAAATTTGATTACAGCTATATCTTCTTTTCTGGAGTCCATGAGAAATGTGATCTTCCTTTCCAAAAGTGTAATGTTGATAAACTTCCAAAGAAAATTTCTGAGTGGCTCTGGAGAGAAGAAATGGTGTGATATTTAGTATACTTGTGCTTCATAAAACTGTGCAGCTTCAAAAAAAGGTTGAAATAATCTTTACACTCTGCATTGCTGGAATTAATTACCTACCAAATTTTAATGGTAATGCATTACAAATATCATGAACAGATGCAAATTTCTATTCCTTTTTGTGCTTATACACAAAAATTAACAAACAAAATAAAACTTCTATCTTGAATATCTATAATATTTCAAATCTGAATCCTCCCCGTTGTCTCCCTTCACCTGCTCTTCCTTTTCCATTGAAGACATCTAGGGAGTATCTGAGACACAATGGGAGCTATACCAGGACAGGACCTACATGAGACATGCGGAATGTCAAAAACTGAGAGAGTGAGCACGGGATGTATAAGAAAGCAATGATGCTAGAAGCCAGAAAGAACTCCATACATAGGCATCAACCAAAAACTTCTAGAGGCAGACATTAAAGTTGGTGTCTGAAACCAGGAGTCAGTTTAAAGTAGCAAATTCTATCAAGCTGGAAACAAATGGAAATGGGAAAGAGGGGGACTGCTGTGATCTAGAGAACTATCCAGCAGAGTTGCTATTGCTTAAATACTGCACACATGGATATGTTGGTGGTGTGGTATGTGCTGTAAAACAGTAACTTTCAAACTTTATTGAAATAAATTTTATTTATGATAAGAAATAAATTTTACAACACTGATGTCATGTGTATGTGAAGGAGTGAGTGTGTGTATGTGTTTGTAAATCAGGAAAAATATTATGAAACAAAGTTTATGTTTACTACACTTAATGTACTCTAATATTTTTACACTATGCATTGCTGGAATTAATTACCTACCAAATTTTAATGGTGATGCATTCCAAATATTATAAACAGATGTTATTCTGTTCTGTACTTTTTATTTCTTTAAGCATGATATTTTCAATTCGTTAAATTGTTTTCACAATTCCATAATACACCTCATTTTATCTATTTAAGGACTAATAGAAGGAAGAACAAATTGAATATTCAAAAATGGCAACAAAATTTGTTTTTTTAAAGGAAAGAAATAAATACAATAGGTGAAGGATATGTTTATTATTCTAATATTCTTATAGGATGGTAGATCTAAAACTAGACTTAGAGATTTTCTAGTCATCAATTTCCTTTAATTTGATAGATGAAAACAAGTTTGACCAAATGAAGTCACTAATCTAAGGTCTCATAGTAAATGGCAGAGTTAGATTTAAGACTCAAAACAATCATCTCCTAGTACTAATTTTATTATAAGTACAAATGTGTCTTCATCTAAGAGGTTTCACGAAAGAGCAAGGAAGCACATATTGAATTAGAAGACCCCATAATTCCAAGTTAAAGCATTTTAGACTTAATCTTGGGGTAATAATAAGTCATTAAAGAGATCATATCAGGAACATCAAATAACAAGAATGCTCATTGAGATACATGTGGTAGTTTTTATGAGTGGATTGGGAGGTAGAAAGCGAGGATAGAAAGACCAGTAGTTAGGCAATTAGAGTATTCCAGGAATAGAAGAATAGAGAGCCAGGTTACATTGATCAGCAGAGTAGAATGGTAAGGAAAAAGAACGATGACACAAAGCACCATGAAGGAGAAAGTTGAGAAACGTAGTTTAGTAAGGAGTTCCGAAGGATGAAGGAGAGAGCATTATGTACGACTAATGACTCAGCTTTCCTGGCAGGGATAAGAGTGAGATCTTTGACATTCAAATTGGAAATAGATGAAAAATACTGATTTTATTAAATAAATCATTTGTCTATCTATCCATTTTGGTGTAATGGTAAAAAGATTTATGGAAAAAATTCTAGAAATGAGAGAGAAGTTAGTACGAGTGAAGAGCAGACAGGAGGCATCAAATGGGCCCATATCTGATAGAAAATGTTTAAAAATATAGACACACGCTGGACCAGAGCTGATACCTTAACTTAAGGAGCTAGAAGTTGGAATTATTTAATGAGAGAAATAGAAATTCTGATTATATAATAGCCATTTCAAAGTAAATAGTGTATCAGAGACTTTATTAGATACTTGGTTAAACATAATGAAATAGGAAAAGAAGTCTTGGAAATGACAGGATAATATGTTTTGTAGAGTCCCATAAAAGAAAACTTCCAAGAATATCAGATTATTACATAATTTTTAAAGTTTCTAAATGGTGAATTCATATAGATCATATTGGATCCCCATTTATGAGAACACAACTATCAATTCTCATCATAACTACATTCAAATGAAATTCTCAACTTTACATCTGACTATAGTTTGAGGGTTAGAGAGATTTAATTTTTCCAACAGTTCAAACTATCAAATTCTTTAAAAAAAACAATTTTCATCTTTTGCTTCTGAAAAGATGGAAGAGATATATTTTTTTCTTATTGCTCTCAGTAGATACAGCTAAAATCCTGGGCATTATACACAAATCAAGTATAGAGAGCCTCTAAGGCAAAAAAAAAAAAAATAAGGGAGATTTTTTGATTTTTTATGGACATTGATTGCTAAGGGATAACATAATGGTGAATTTGTGGGCTTTCTTTTAGCCTCAGTATATCTCAGAGTTGGATCTGAATAAACTGGCAACCTGGAAATGCCAATGGACAAGAGACAAAGCAACCCTGGCAAAAGCATATGGTTTCTAGCCAAATGACCAGGAATGGAGTAGGTTAGCAATACATAAAAGTTTCGTATTATAATCCCTCTACACTAGACAAGACTTTAAAGCAAACTCTGTGTCCTCTATCTATGCTAGAAAAGGCCACGTGGAGAGCCTCGTCTTCCACACATGCCCAACATCCCTAACAAGGTGGTAATAGAGTAGGCTAAGGAAGGAGTAAGGCGCAGGCCCCTCATCACTGTCAGGCAGTACTTGGAAGGCAAGATCATACAATAAAACTTGCTCCAATTCAGACTCTGGCACTCCCCCACCCCATTTCCCTCCCTCCACTCCAGCGATGATGATCCTTCTCCCTTTTCAGTACATTTACAGTTTACATCTCTTCCATCTTTCCAGAAGCAAAAGATGAGAATTGTTTTCTTTTAAAAATTTGATAGGTCAGACTGTTGGAAAAAAAAGTGGAGATTTTGTGGGAACTCTGAACTTCCTCCCTAACTTGTCAACACTGAGACAACCTTCTCCTCTTCCTGAGTTGGTAACAGAGAAGGCCTAATGGAGAGACAGAATCTTTCCCATCATAAGGTGGTAATAAAGAGAGTATCTGCTCCCCACCTCCAGTGGTGTCAGTAGAGACCTTACAGGACTTTGCGACCCCTATACTTATAAGCCTTCATGAAGAAGTTCTCCCTGATTGTCAAGGGAGACCCGTAAGGAACCTGGACTTTTGCTCCACCTGACATTAACAAGGTAATAC
This sequence comes from Marmota monax, assembly GCF_021218885.2. Taxonomy (NCBI): domain Eukaryota; kingdom Metazoa; phylum Chordata; class Mammalia; order Rodentia; family Sciuridae; genus Marmota; species Marmota monax. The sequence goes on along the minus strand of NW_026695236.1, from coordinate 1,645,502 downwards.
CCCATCCTTCTTAAAATTGGAAAAAAAAAATGTGTACCTTTATAAATACTAAGAAAAGTATTTTAATATTCTGTGATCATGAAGTTTCTCATAACAAATGAAAAAAAAAAGTCTAACTAAAACAAAAATTAGAAAGTTTTACCAAAGAAATAGAAGATATAAGGAAGAACTAAATGAAAATTTTAGAACAAATACAGTAAGAAAAAGCAAAATCAGTTGAGAAAAATCCTTACATGGGCTCATGACAAAACAGAGGTATGGCAGATTTAATGCAATTCTTATTAAAATTCCAAGGATTTTCTTAGCCAAAGCAATCCTTAGTAAGTGAGTGAAGCAGGAGGCATCACAATACCATACATCATACTATGCTACAGAGTAATAATATCAAAAATGGCATGGTATTGACACCAAGATAGACATGTAGACCAATGGGACAGAATAGAAGACACAGAGACAAACCCTCATGAATACAATTATCTCATACTAGACAAAGGCACCAAAAATATACATTGGAGAAACGTAGCCTATTCAACAAATGGTGATGGAAAAACTGGAAATCCATAGGTAGCAAAATGAAATTAAACCCCTATCTCTCAACCTGCACAAAAAAATCAACTCAAAATGTATTAAAGACTTAGGAACTAGAATAGAGACCCTACATCTAATACAAGAAAAAGTAGGATCAAATCTCCACCAACTTGGCTTATGAACTGACTTCCTTAACCAGACTCCTAAAGTGCAAGAAGTAAAATCAAGAATCAATAAATGGGATGGACTCAAACTAAAATGTTTCTTGTCAATAAAGGAAATAAGCAATAGGTGAAGAGAGAGCCTACAGAATGGGAGAAATATTTACCACAAACACTTCAGATTCAGAACTAATCTCCAGAATATATAAAGAACTCAAAAAACTTAACAACAAAAAGCAAATAATCCAATCAATATATGGGCTAGGAAATGAACAGACACTTCACAGAAAAAGAAATATAATCTATCAAGAAACATGAAAAAGAATGTTCATCATCTCTACCGATTAGAGAAATGCAAATCAAAAGTAATCTAAGATTTCATCCCACTCCTGTCAGAATCACAATTATCAAGAATACAAGCAACAATGAGTGTTGGTAAGGATGTGGGGTAAAAGGTACACTCATACATTACTGGTAGAACTGCAAATTGGTAAACCACTATGAAAAGCAGTATGGAGATTCCTCAGAAAACTTGGAATAGAACCACCATTTGACTCAGTTATCCCACTCCTTGGCTTATACTCAAAAGATTTAAAATCAGCATACCACAATGACGCAGTCACATCAATGTTTACAGCAGCTCAATTCACAACACCTAAACTATGGAGCCAACCTAGATGCCCTTCAACAGATGAATGGATAAAGAAAATGTGTAACATATACACAGTGGGATATTACTCAGCCTGAAAGAAGAATGAAATTATAGCATTTGCAGCTAAATGGACAGAGCTGTTGAATATCATGCTAAGCATAATAAGCCAAACTCCCCAAATCAAAGGCTGAACGTTTTCTCTCATACATGGATGCTATAATGGTGGTGGATATGGGGGAAAATAAAAGAACTTTGGATTGTGCAGAGGGGAGTGTGGGAAGGGGGTGTGGGGGTGCGAAGGATGGTGGAATGAGCCAGGCATTATTCCTCTATGTACATGTATAATTACACTACCAGTGTGACTATGCAACATGTTCAGCCAGAGGAAGGAGAAGCTATTCTCTATTTGTATATAATGTGTCAAAATGCATTCTACTGTCATATATAACTAATTCGAACAAATTTTCAAAAAAGAAAATAGAGGTATGGAAATTACACAATCTGAACAATAAGAGAAAATGGATTAAAAATTAAAGAAATTGAGCTTCTAATTTCTCTGAAATTAAAATGAAAGAGGTAACATTCATGTTACTGGATTCCTGGAGTCCTGGGAATAAAAGAGAAAGGGGGTGAAGCAGAAAGAGTATTGAAAGAAATAATGGCTGAAAAATTCCTAAATTTGGCTAGAAACAAAGAGACATATGCCTACAGATTCAAAAACCTGAGCAAATGCCAAACACTATAAACATAATGAAATCACCAAAACATCTCAGTCAAACTTCTAAAAACATAATGGCAAAAACTCTAAAAAGCAATTTATTGGAAAAAATTGAAATGATGATAGATATCTTATAAAAAAAATGGAGTTCATATGGAAGTAACAAAATATTTGTCAAGTGCTGAAAGAAAAGCACCATGAACCCAAAACCTATATCAAGGGAAAAAATGCCCTTAAGGAATGAATGGGTAATTAAAACATCCTTAGATCAGGTAAAAACTAAAGCAAACAAATGAAAGACACCAAAGATGAAAAAACATCAACAAATGAAGGCATCTTACAACATCAATAAAGAAAAAGGAACAATAGAAAAATGTAAAATATGAGTATAGGCTGGGTGTGTGCCTTGGTGGTAAAGTGCTTGTTTAGCATACAGGAGGCCCTGGGTTCAGTCCCTGGTACTGCAAATATATATAATCTATTTTATATTTTGTAGATATATCAAATCTTTCTCTTCTTCAATTTCCTAAGTTCTGTATGACAGATAAAGTGAAAATTATAGCATGGATATGTGTGGTCAGAAAAATATTTAAAACAATTATAAACAAGGGACAACAATTAGATTTTAATGTAGGCAATTTTCTGTGTTTTACTTAGCTTGAAAAATCATGATACCATAGTACCATAGACTGCAATAAGCTTTGTATATCTAACACCTAGAACAACCACTTAAAAATTATATAAATAGATGCATTCAAAAACAGTACAGATAAATAAAAATGGCATTCCAAAAAGTGTTTAAGTAACTGAAAGAAAGGCAGAAAGAGAAAGCAGAGAAACCAAAATTAATAGAAAAATAACAGGAAAAAAAGAGAAAATTTAACAATAATTTATCAATAGCCCACAGAATAATCTAAACACACCAATTAAGAGACTGACAGACCTAATTTAAGAAAGAATCAAGTTTCTGATGTTTACAAAGAAACTCATTACAAGAATAATTGTATAGACATATCAAAGTACAAAGATGGGAGAATTATTTCATATAAACAATAATAAAAGTAAAATTATACCAAAAGATTTAACATATTAATATCAGGTAAAGTAGACCTTAAAGTAAAGAAAGTTATCACTAATAGATCAGAGCATTATATAATGATAAAAAGGGTAATTCAATTCTAAATGTGTACACAACAAACAATAAGTCCTATAATGTGAAACAAAAACTGGTAGAATTGAAAAGAGAAAATTACAAAGGCAAGACTTTAATGGAAGCCTTCAACATCCCTGTCAACAACTAATAGAACAAATAGAAAAACACCAAGAATTTGCAATGACTCCAAAGAAACATCAAACAATAGTACCTAACTGATATAACACTCTACTAATGAAAGAAGAATGAACTTTCCTTTTGCAAATGCCCTTGGAACATATACCAACACAGAACACACCACAAAAAACTGAGATGATCTGAAATCATACTCATAGTGGAGTCAAAATAGGATCACAACAGAAAGAGAGAAGGAAAATTCCAGGAACTAACCAACACATTACTGAATGATCCATAGTTTTAAAAGGAAGTATTTAGATAAATAGAAGGGAAAAAATCATCAAAGTGAGTTAAAAAAAAAAAAACAAACACAAAATCTGTGGGACACAGCTAACACAGTTCTGAGACATGTAAAGCACTATAGGATTACATGAGAAAAATAGAAAAGTCTCAAATAGATCATTTCAGCTCATATCTCAAGAAGAAAAGAAATAGAAAATAAATGGCAAGCAAGCAAAAGTAAGAGAATATTAAATATAATAATACATACAAATGAAATAGGAAATAGAGAAGGAAATCAATTCAATAAGGATCTAGTTTTTAAAAAATTCAATAAAATTTACAAGCCTCTAAGAAGAGTAAAAAAAAAAAAAAACAAAAAAAAAACCAGACATCAAAAATTACCAATATCATGAATGAAATTTGGGATATCAATGTGGACTGTTCAAACTTCAAAAGAATAAAATGAAAATACTATGAAGAGCTCTACAAACATGATCAACAACACAGCGGAAATGAACCAATTCCTTAAGAAGCACAATCACGACTTACACCAAAAGGAATATGAAAATACCATTTTGTTTTGTTTTGTTTTGATTAGAAACATTAAATTCATAATTTAAATCCCAAAATGTAACAACAGAAATCTCCAGGATGATATACTTCTATACCAATAAATCTAACACTGGTATAAAAAGAAAAAAATAAAAGAAAGAAACTACGGATTAATACTAATGAACATGGCCATGAATTTCTTTTAATATTAGTATGTAGAATTCAGCAAACATATGAAAAGAGTAACCCATCTACTCCTGAGCCTACCAGTTTGAATTTAAGGGATAAAAGGCTGAAATAATATTTGATAATCAATCTATGTAATATATCCTATTGCATAATCATGTTAACTAATGCAAAAATATTATTTGACAAAATTCAACATCAATTCATTAAAATAACAACAATAAAAACAACAGCTCTCAGGAATATATGAAGGGGGAACTTCCTCACCTTGTTTAAAAAAATGCACAAAAAATAGCTAATATTATACTTCATAGTAAAAGAACCAACTGTTTGCCTCTAAGGTTGTGAGCAAGGCAAGGATGTCCAATCCTCCCATTATTATTCAACAAAGCACTAGGTGTTCTAGCCAGTGCAGTAGGCAATAAAAGTAAATGAATGATATAAAGATTGAGACAAAGAAATAAAACTGTCCCTTTTGGAAATGGCATGATTGTCTCAAAAGAAAACCCCTAGGAGTCTACAAAAATACTCCTAAAACTAAATGCATTCAGCAGGAGTGCAGAGTCCACGTAAACATATGGAAATTAATTATATTTCTCCATATTAGCAGTGAGCACATGAATACCAAAATAGAAACTCTATAGTATTACAATCACACAAAAAATCAAAGGAATAAATCAAAAACAGACTTTTTTGTAGACATAGACTATATTATTCTATAATTTATGACAAAGATAAAGGAACTAGAATACCTAATGTGATTTTGAAAAGGAAGAATTAAATCAGTGTTTGGTATCAATATTAATATATTGTACAGAAATAGTGTTGGATTCTTGCAGAGGAATGGACATGTACATCAATGGCACAGGACAGAGAACTCAGAAATAAACCCACGTGTATATGTTCGTCTTATTTTTGATGAAGACACTAAAGCTATTCAATGAGGACACAGGTTTTTAAAAAATGATGCTGGAATAAGTCATTACCCAAAGACAAAGGGGGAAAAAAGAGGAAAAATAAAACCTCATGGCTCATAAGGAAATAATATAAATATATCATGAACTAAAGTTAAAACCTGAAATTATACAAATTTTTAGAAAAAAATAGAAGAAAGCTTTCATGCTCTAGAATGAGGCAAAGGTGTTTTTCAACTTGACACTAAAAGCAAAATTCATAAAAGGAAAAATTAATAAATGGGGCTTCATCAAAACTAGAATATATTCTGCACAAAACCCTGTTAAGAGGATTATAACAAACAAAAAGTGTGTTACAGACTGGAAGAAAATATTTGCACACCATATATTCAGTAAAAGAATACTAACTAGAATATATAACAATTCTTCAAATTCTAAACTTAAAAACCATTCCCATTAGATTATAGGCAATGTCCTGGTTAGATATTTCACAAAACAGAAGATACTGATAACAAGTACAAAAAAGTTCCAAAATAATTAGCTACCAGGGAAAAGCAAATTAAACCACAAAATGATTTTGCTACACACTTAACTGGACGGCTAAAATGAAAAACATATATTAAGACAGCACCAGACATTAATATAATCATACACTAGTGGTGGGAGTGTAAAATGGCACAGTCAGTCAGGAGAACAGTTTGAAAATTTCCCTGGGAAGACAAGTAAACAAACACCAAACTCATTTTTTCACTTGTACTCAATCTACTGATTGTCCTATTGTTTATCCTAGAAAAAGTAAACTTAGGCAGCCTCATGGTAAAACCTGCACTTGATGTTTACAACAGCTTTATTTCTCATAGTCAGACACAAATCTGATCAGATGTCCTTCAATGGTGAAGAGCTAAAGTGTAATGGGTGGTGAATTCATGCCAAGGAATACTGCCTATCTATAAAAAGAAACAAGTTATGCATTCAGCCAGCAGCCTGTATAAATCTCCAGAGAATCATACTAAGTGAAAAGGCCAGTCCCAAAACGTCATGGTTCCATTTATATAATATTCTTGATGTGTCAGAATTACAGAAATGGAGAACAGATCAGGGGTGTGGAAGTGCGGAAGGAAGTAGAAGCTGCTATAGAAAGCAAACACGAGGAAATCTTGTGGTGGATTCTCTGCATCTTGACAGGGTAATGTCACTGTTCTGATTTGTACTGCAGTTTGTAAAAGGTCACTGTTAGAGGAAACAGAAAAATGCAAAAGAGCATCTGAGGCCACTCGATGTATTTCTCACAGCTGTATGTGAATCTACAATCATCTCAAACAAAAAGTTGACTAAGCGTACTACAGGGATACTGCTACATCGATGTTCATAGCAGCACAATTCACAATTGCTAGACTGTGGAACCAACCCAGATGCCCTTCAATAGATGAATGGATAAAAAAAATGTGGCATTTATACACCATGGAGTATTACGCAGCACTAAAAAATGACAAAATCATAGAATTTGCAGGGAAATGGATGGCACTAGAGCAGATTATGCTTAGTGAAGCTAGCCAATCCCTAAAAACAAATACCAAATGTCTTCTTTGATATAATGAGAGCAACTAAGAACAGAGCAGGGAGGAAGAGCAGGAAGAAAAGATTAACATTAAACAGATACATGAGGTGGGATGGAAAGGGAGAGAAAAGGGAAATTGCATGGTAATGGAGGGAGACCCTCATTGTTATACAAAATTACATATAAGAGGTTGTGAGGGGAATGGGAAAATAAACAAGGAGAGATATGAATTACAGTGGATGGGGTAGAGAGAGAAGATGGGAGGGGAGGGAGGGGGGATGGTAGAGGATACGAAAGGTAGCAGAATACAACAGTTACTAATAGGGCATTATGTAAAAATGTGGATGTGTAACCGATGTGATTCTGCAATCTGTATTTGGGGTAAAATTGGGAGTTCATAACCAACTTGAATCTAATGTATGAAATATGATATGTCAAGAGCTTTATAATGTTTTGAACAACCAATAAAAAAAAAAGAATTTAATTCTAAAAAAAAAAAAGATTATACTTGAATCAAATATGTTTTGTCTGTGAAATCATGAAAAAAAATTGTACATCTTAAGCCCATTTTACCACTTGGACTGCTATATGTGTTTGTGATATGTTTGCACTAAATAAAAGAATTATTGTATCAAAAAAAAAAAAGTTGACTAAGAAAAGCAGCATACTGCTTCATTAAAAATAAACCAAAGAACTTAACTTAACATTAGTCATAATAAAGTCAATAAAATCAAAGCACATATACTTGTGACAGATTATCATTGTTAAAACAAAAATTCTAAATCCCGCTTGTTCTTAATACTCTCAATACAGGGTGATTTTTACTTATATATTTTTTAAAGCACCTATATTCTTTTGGAACTGCGAGCTATTTTCATTCCCTAAAGAGTTCTGGAAATATGGTGATAACATTTTAAAAGGCATGTGGGCATAGACTGAGTGCTTAGAGCTCATATAGTCTTCTAAACCTCTTGGCTTAAATGCATTTCTATTTCAAATTTAACTATTTTTGGCTTGTTTTCCTAACTGTATCTAGGTTGAGAGAAATGTATGGTTCCAAAGCCAGGGAACAATTAAGAATCCCAAAAGAGTACACATTACATAAAGTCATAACAAGGAACTGAAAGATTTTATTAAAATGTATAAGTGATTTGTATCAGGGAAAGGGCTAGTAGATATATTTAGCAAACCGGATGTGCATTTATCTTGCCATAAAAGAACATTAGGTAAAGTACACAGAAAAATCCTGATTAGGAAACCTTGCTTCCTAAAAAAAACTCTTCAAAAATGAGAAGCTGCTAGTGTTAATAAGTACATTTGTTGCCCCTGATTACCACAAAAAGGCAGGCCCATTTTGTAATGAACCCTGGTAGACAACCCCCTTAGCTACATGCCATTCAAGTTTATTGGCTCCTTTACTCATCTGGAAAATATATTATCTGGAACAAGGACAAACTTTTCTTTACCTGCATCTCATACTGCTAAGATGCACAAATCAAATAGAAATAACTATTGAATAAAATAATCCATTTCTTGTTTTATAATCAATATAATGTCTTACATTGTTACTTGTTTACACATTTTAGCATAAATCAGATAGGCTCACTCTTTTGTTCACAACTCTGCAAAGACTTGTATACCAAGAGCTCTACACTGTTCCCAACACTCAGCATGTTTTTCCCCTTAGATCATCACATATATCATTTCCTCACCTCCTTAGAATCATTCCTGGAAGCCCCCCTTTCAGTGAGACTTGCCCTGGAAAACTTATTTGACATTTGATCTAATTCCTCCTATGCTAGCATATGTCAGTATTCACTTATTTTTATTGTCCACCTTACTACTAGAATATAAGCTCCTAAAGTCAGGATTTTTGTTCTCTTTTTGTTCATGGTTATATCCTCAGCACTTTTCTCATTACTAAGAACAGAATGTTAAACAAAGACATGTTAAATAAATGAGAGAACTATGTTTGTCTTGTTTTGCCATGTGTCTTAGTCCACTTCATGTTGTTATAATAAAAGATGTGAGACTGGGTACTTCACAAGGAAAAGAGGCTCATTTTGGCTAATGATTTTGAAGGCTGAAATGTCCGAGCTCTGATGGCCACATCTGGCATAAGCCTCATTTTGCAACATGCCCTGGTGAATGGTATATCTCAGCAGGATAACTGCAGAAGGGGACAGAAACTCATGCAGAAGAGGCCAAACACATGGAGTGACCTCATTCCATACCTACTGTCTCAGGAGATGGCATTAATCCCTTCTGAAGGTTGAGTACCCATGACCCAGTTAACACTAGATCTCATCTCTGAAAGGTTCCAGCAACTTTCATTATCATAACATTGAGGTCCAGGTTATGAATCCTTGGGTAATGAACCAAATCCAAACCACAGTACCACACTTTCAACAAATACTTGTCTATTATTTACATGTTCTGGCATCATTCTAGCACTGGAAGCAACTACATGCTAGACACAGTCCTTGCCCTCACAGGTCTCACTGTGAAGAAATAACCTAAATTGGTGTTAGGGAAAGGTGTTTAAAGTAGACAGGAAACTACACTACTGTAGTACCTTATGGGCTACAGTGTCAGCCTTCTTTCACATCTCAGGGATGTAAAATCAAACAGAATGTAATGTAGTCCTTTTAATTGGCTTTAAAACAATCATTCTATGGATCTAACTGTCTAATGAGGGAGTGACATTTAGAATAGGGGGATTGGAGGAGTAATAAATTTATACAATATGGTATGCATTAAGATGACTGTAAAATATGGGGATGCAAAGAGGGAGGACTGTGTAGATGACATAGAAGGGTCTAAGAATATCACTTGAACAGGATGTTACAGGATTAATGACAATGTTTTTAATAGTGCTTTGCAGATTATAAAGCTTAGAATCAACTTCAAAGGGAAGGAGCTCAAGCACTGTCTTTGAACATTTAAACAACTTGTCATTCAAATGTATTAGTCAGGGCAGCCATAGAGCACAAGCTGAAGTGGTGCATCCACTTAAGAATCTGTGAAAGTCTTCATGCTCAAATTTCACCAAATTATTGCAGTGCCCAGCTCTGCAGCTGACCAAGTAGCTCCAATTCTGCCATAGTAATACTGCTTGTCATTTTTAAATGATTTATAGTTTACAAAGCACAATTACATTTGTTATCTCTTAAAAGTCTTTTGGTTTGTGTAGTAGGTACCCTAGCTTCTATTACCTTTGAAGCTTTTATGTTGCTGTAGTATCTTACTACCTCAATGTTTAAGATTTGAGAGGTTTATTTTCACCAGTTCCTAAAAGCTACATAGCTCATGAGTAATAGATGTGGACCCTCTGTCCAAATTCTCTGACCTCCAGTCATGCACAGTGATCTGTTTAATACCTACAGTCCCCATTAGCTGGTATACTGCATGAAGATCAGGAACATATCCCTAGCACTATAATCCCTAGGACCTTGCATACTGCTTGTCTATTATTAACAGGAGGGAAGGAAAAGCAGAAGTAGTCCTCCAGGGAATTGGATAGACCTCTGGATGAGAAAATTAAGATCTCTCCTAATTTTCCTCATTTTCTTAGAGACTTAATAATCTTAATTCTTAAGAGTCAGAGAAATATTTTAGATTTGCGGAGAAAAGGGGCTGGTGTGAAATAATAACCTAGTTCAATGAGACACTGAATGGACTAACCACAACTGGTTTTAGAAATGGCAGGCAGTGTCCTCATGAGAGCAAGGAATTATGGAGTTTAGGTTACTAGAAGATTATAATTAGAAACAGTGAAAGAAGCATAGGTGTTGGCAAATTAATAGCTGCTAAATGAAAATTTATAAATGAATATACCATAGCTTTCTCCTGAGAGAGGAAGTCATGCAATACAATGGAAGGTCACTGCAAGTCAACAAAACAGCAAGTACAAAGCTACCACAACGCAAGAATCACAGCAGAGTAAAAAGAAGGATAGTAGAAATAAATTTAGAATTCAAGAACCTGGTGTCCATCATCTAAATTTGCCACATTTTTCCATGGAATTAATTAAATTTATATAAATCCTCTAAATTTTAATTTACTAATCTGCAAATAGGTTTTTATATGCTCAATCTCAGTGTTGTTGTGAGGCTTAAGTAAGAGATTCTCTCTCTCTCTCTCTCTCTCTCTCTCTCTCTCTCTCTCTCTCTCTCTCTTTGAGATTTGAAATACATAACTTTTTTGAGACATATAACTTTATAAATATTTGAGATATTTTAAGATTTATAACTTTATAAATAGTCAGATATTTTTCTATATGATCAGCCCATTGTTGTGTCTTAAATAAGAACAGATTTTTTTTCCTAAAATAAACTGCATTTTACCCCCCACTTCCTCTCTTGGGTTCTCAACATCATCTCTAACTCTCCTCCTACATTCCCTTTGGACTTTGCCTCTAACCCTTTCTCCACCACATAGGAGCAAGACCTTTTCAAAAAGCACAACAGATCAAGTCACACCTCCTCTTAAAATCCCCAGTGCCTTCACATTTTTCCTAAAGCCAATTTATCAATAATGGCTGGAAGGTCTTGCGGGACTATTCCTCTGACTATAGGGACATTTTCATGGTTGCCTTCCCAATGCTCTGTGCTTCAGCAACTCTTTTGTTCTTTCAGTCCACATGTACCTATAATTCCTCCTAATCTTTACCACTCCTGCTTTTCACACTGTAATAGAAATAAATACTTGCAATGCTCAGGTGATTATTTTCATGCACCCAACCAGACTGCAATTTCTCCAGGAGGCTAAGAAATGTCTGATTTTTCTTCACCCATATCACCAGTATTCTTTGCAAGTCAGTGGATCTCTCTGCTAAGTTTAGTGACAAGTGCACAGTAAGTGTGAAGAGTATTTTCTGCCTAAATAAATAAATGAAAACTCTTAAATCCACTGAAAATCAACCAGTGGGAGTGTCATGTACGGCTATTGTTCTGTTGTTGTTTCTTGTTCAGAGTTTTTCTCAATAGAGCATAGATGCAAGATGAGAAGGGAGAGCATGGGCTGTAGAAAAGGACCATCTGTATAATGAAGGATTTTTAAATCTTGTCAAGTAATGTGGGGTTTGTCCAGGCATATTTATGAAGGAAGAATTAGGAGGGTTTAAGAGCAAGAACATGATGATCAGATCAGTGTTTAAGAAACTTCTGCTGCAAAATGCAAATTTGTAACTACAAAGGAAAGGCAGGCAAGAACACTTTAGAAAGCTTTTATGTAATTGATATGAGAAGCATAAAAAGGTACTGAACTCAGAAGATCTTGCATTTCTCTAATTCTCTAATCTTTCTTAATTCATTGCTTTGTCATTAATAACTGCTCTTAGATGGCAAAAGAGGCAATCTTTTATTCCTTTTTTGTTTCATCACTCACAATCTTAAAGCATTTTTTTAACTTTAAATAAAAAGAAACATCCCCAGAAAATACTTAGAAAAGAGAACTCCAGACTTCTATGAGACCATAATGGACAAAGATAGACCTGTCTTTGTTTTAGGAAGAGAAATATGGAATGAAATTAGATTTTTATTTTTGTTCAGCCTTGATTAAAAGGAAAACTGGTGTTGTGGGGGAGGGAATGCTATTAAGTAGAGAATAAGTAATCTTTTCAAACTCAAGTTTCTTCACTGAGCAACTATTATGCAAAATAGCCTTATTTAAGGCTGGTAGATAAACTGAAGGATATAGGATATTTACTAAATAAATCAATAATTTTACTAACAAAATAAGAATCATGATTAGTTGGATAATCAAGCAAATGTTATAAGTAAACTTAAATTTTTCTATGGTCAGATCACTATCATAAATAAATAACTGTATCTGTATTTCTTTTCATTATATGTAAATAGATAAAGATTATTTCCCTGGAAATTTGTTTTACTTCATGGTATTTGGAGGGGGGGTACTGGAGATTGAACTCAGGGGTACAGACCCACTGAACCACATCCCCAGCCCTATTTTGTATTTTATTTAGAGACAGGGTCTCAATGAGTTGCTAAGTGTTTCGCCATTGCTTAGGCTGGCTTTGAATTCATGGTCCTCTGGTTTTAGCCTCCAAAATAGCTGGGATTACAGGTGTGTGCTGTCACCCAGCACTACATGGTACATTTACTTTGCAAAATGTTATTCTTTGTGATTATGTTTATGTAGATATTAAGTTTGAAAAAAAATATTGTTTTTGATAAATCATTTACTCCAAACTCTGATTAGTATAAGTGATAACTATGATAAGTGATAACTCACTAACTGCCAGTCTTTTTAGTTATAACTTAATAGATTAGTTGTTGCTCTTTCCATCTTGAACTTACGTTCTTCAGTTTAACACACTATAAGATTTCATCTTATCTTTTGATTATGAAGAAAATATTCTCTTTCATTTCCTTTTTTAAATCAAAGACTTTTGTTTTTTTAGCTATTTTGTGTCCAAACTCAAAATATAAAACAAAACAAAAAAACTCTTCACATTATACAAATTATGATTTCCAGTTGTAATGTTGTATAGTAAGAGTAACCAAGAAAAAGCCTGGTCAGAATATAGTTGGAACGATAAATGTACATAAGTTTAAAAAATCTTTCTGCATTTTATTTACCTCTGCTACTTCTTTAGAGTTCATTTCTCAATTAAGGGAAATTTGTCATAATTTTTTAAAAATAATTGACAAGGGATACCTCTGGGCACACCATTAATGAAGAGCTTAAGTCATCTTTACTCCTTTTATTTTAAACATTACACAAAACACCACTGATGTCTAATTCCATTATACTTCTCTCCCCACCTGTCTCTCCTGCCCAGAAAACAAAACTAGGATTTAGAGGATAACCCTAGGGTTTATAAGTTAATTTTAAGTGCATAAATTGATTTAATTTGTTACCACAAAGGTAAGTTGACATGTTAGAAAACACAAATGAAATGTCGCTAAATTGGAATTCAAGTAATTATAGAGGTTTTATTCATACTTTCTTCCCTCTTTGGGTATTCCTTAGACTTTTCAAGTTTAATGAACTAATTTTAATTTTGAAAAAAACTGAAGTGTTGAGAATTAGATAATTACATTCAGCTTCATTTTAATCACTAATTGACCTAGGATTCCTTGACTGACAAACAGCAGCCCATTGAGAAAAACCAAAGCTCAGAGAATTAGAGGAATTAACCCAAGATCATGTAACTAATAGTTGACAAAACTAGGACTAAAGCCATGGCCAAATATTTCACCCAGCAAGTATTACAATGGAGTACATGTAAAATTATAAAGAATGCAAAAGGGTTTAAAATGTAAAGCAGCTATCCCTAAGCAATAAAATTGCAGCATCAAAATTTTTGATTTGGGGCTGGGGTTGTGGCTCAGTGGTAGAGCGCTTGCCTCACGTGTGAGGCATGGGATTTGATTCTCAGAGGGGTTGGATGGGAAGGGAGGGGGCATGGGGTAATGGGGTAATTAATGATGGTGGAATGTGATGATCATTACTATCCAAAGTACATGTGTGAAGACACAAATTGGTGTGAATATACTATGTTTACAACCAGAGATATGAAAAAATGTGCTCTATATATGTAATAAGAAGTGTAATGCATTCTGCTGTCATATATGAATAAAAATTTTTAAAAAATGAATAAAATAAAGATCCATCAAAAACTGAAAAAAAATTAAATTTCTGATTTACTAACTTTCTGAAAATTAAAATATACTTCAAGTAATTTGCTACAACCACATATATCTATAATACTCTCATGCACATTTATGCATACATGTGTTCATGTATATATATATATATATATGTGTGTGTGTGTGTGTGTGTGTGTGTGTGCATACCCACACATGTATATACACATATTAAGGCAAGAGGAAAACAAATTCTTAAAACCTAACATCAAATCTGTAAAAGTATTTTCATATTTTTATTAGCAAAACAGTTTATGTGAAATATGAATATATTTTAACATTAATGCTATTTTGAGAACCCCAGCTATAAATGCAAGGGTGCCTAGGACTTTCAAATATCTCAAGATGGTTTTGACTTGCATTACAACCCATTTTAACTCAGCTGCAGCATAACAGCATAACAGTCCACAACCTGACTCACAATGGAAAGTGATGACTGGAGAGGAACATACTCCTTGAAATGGGTTGAGAGAACACCAGAATTAGCAATGCAAAGGAAGAGAAGGAAGACCAGATGAAGGGGTAAGCATCATGAGAACCCTCTTAGATTTGTGGGAGGAGCATTAAATTGGAAAGGACTTAGGTTAAATAATGAGAAAATAGTCTTCAAATGTGAATTTTTTAAAGTCTAGGACCACAAACAATTACACAGGTTTCCATACAGTGCCAATATGCTCACCAAGTATGGTCTCAGAGAGTTACAGAGTGAATGTAAGCAGTAATCAGTATTTGAACTAATTTCTATTTTATTCCAAAATTTAAGTTTTTTTTCAGTACACTACCTGGTTAAGATTGTATAACTTGGCCAAATCTCACAGTAAATACAGATATATGGAAAGTACAAAATGGATATAACCTATGGTCTAGAAGTCTGGCCCAGAAACACTTCACATATATTTTCCCATGAGAGCTCATAAAGCTTAAGTGGTTTATTATTATTATTATTATTATTTCTATTATTGTTATTATTATTATTATTATTATTATTATCATCATCATCACTGAGTCACATCCCCAGACATTTTCATTTTTGATTTTGAGACAGGGTCTCACTAAGTTACTTAGGGTCTGGTTAAATAGCTGAGGCTGGCTTTGAACATGGGATCCTCCTGCATTATTCTCTCAAGCTGTCTCAAGCTCACCTGTGAGACCTGGAGTTTGAGGTCAGCCTGGGAGACACAATGATCCTGTGTCAATAATAATAATAAACAAAGAACGTGATATAAAACAGTGTTTTCATAGATGAGAAATGGAAATGTAGAGCGCTAACATGACCATTGGGACCGCACATCTGGGCAGTGAGGAAGGGTTTCTTGAACACTGGTTTCTTACATGCTACTGCACCCTTTCACTCCTTCACTGATATCATGGTGCTATAGGAGTTACCCAAGGTGTATGAGCTTGCAATAGAAAGATGGAATTGACAGAGTGATGTGCATCACTACGAGGAAATTGGAATTAGGCATCATGTACACTGCAAGCACCCCTCTCCTGCCCCATTTGCTTCTTAAGAGACTAATAAGAAAAGTTGTGTTTAATTTTACATAGTTCAATTTGTACAGAAAAAGAGTATTTGCTGCTCTATAAATTATGGTACAAGGCTAACTGAGGCCATTTTCTAAAAAAACTCAGTGACTTGGAACCTGCTAACCTCAGTAAACAAAACCTCAGGGAGCTGTAATTAATGTTCATAGTGAATCTGCTTAATTTTTCCAAATGTTTTGGTCACTTTTCCTCATTTCACAATGCCTATAATTTTCATTAGCTTTACATTAGAAATTTATAGTTAGGTTTCTTATTTTATAGTTATAGTGCAATGTAAATTTGAATGTTGATTTTTCTGAGGGTAGAGTGATTGAAAACTATTTTAAAACCAATGGATCTATTTATCAAGATATTTAGTCTAAAACAGTTGTATATATTGCTAGAATATTTTATAAGAAAGAGGGTGTCTTCATTATAGCTCAGTATTGTCCAGCTGAAAGTATCTGTATCGCAGAGAAATTGGCAGAAGCTACTGACTAATGCTTCAGGTTGTTCCCATGTAAGAATTACTCCTACCTGATGACTGGAGACCAGAGTTTTGCACAAAATGGTCCTTTCAGTCATGAGCATCCCAACACTGATGATTTGAGCTTTGCAATATATTTTCAAAGGGAACAGGGTATGGTAGACTTGGTAAAGTATAATGATCCATCTCTGCCATATACATAATGCATATATTATTTTATGTAATCTTCATAAAATTGCTATACTCTGGATGTTTTTACTCCTATTATACCTGAGATATAGCAATATTATTTCACAGATGTTTTTATAGGTAAGGAAATTTGTATTTGAGGAGGTTAAGTAATTTGCATACACTCAAAGTTCACCTCAAATTAACAAAATTAGAAGGTTGCGTATTGACCAAAAATTGACATTTTAAAAATCCCCAGCCTTCAAGTCAGCCCAGATGGTCAAAGAGCAAAAAAGTCATGCCCAAGAAAAGCACTAAGAAATCATTTGGCACTGTTTGAATAATTTCATTAAATCACTCAGTGCTCTATCTATTATTAGTAATAGCATGGAGAACTTGTTTCCCATTACAGATGGCAGACAATTTCTATTTTGCATAAAATCAACATCTTATGAGGTTCTGAAAAAAAAACATATGTTTGCAGATGATTATCCAAAGATAGCAGCAGAACATTCATTATTCATTAGATGCTTCATTACAAATTTAATATGATCCATTCTCCATATTTCACTGAATCTAGGTCCCTCTGGACAAAGTCAATACACACAGTCTTATTTTTCCTTTCCATTCAGTTTAGATAAGGCTATAGGATGACATGTTGGCTTTTTTTTTCCTGTAAGAGATTTATAAATATGACAAGATAAGTAACAAATTGGAAGTTGTTTTAAGTTTAGAAGACACACTATTTTTTGGTCAATAACTGTTGTAAAGAGAAAATATTTAGACTCGTATTCACATCCATACCTTGGGTCCACAGAGAACAACTGTCCACAGCACTCCTGTCTTCTATGAAATATTAGAAGAAAAATAATCACTCCTTTTTTACTTCATTTTATTTTTAATAGCACTAGGGGAGGGAGGATACTGCTTCATTCTTCACGTGACACTTGAATAAAGCTGTTATAATTTGGATCTTTAATGTTCCCTGAAAAGCTCATATATTAGGCAATGCAGGAATGATTAGAGGTGAAATGATTATATCATGAGAGTTGTAACCTCAATGGTAGATTGTCCCATTTGATGGATTAGCAATGTCAGGGAATGTCGGGCAGGTGGGATATAGAAGTAGAGGTTTGCCCTT
Organism: Marmota monax; assembly: GCF_021218885.2. Lineage (NCBI taxonomy): Eukaryota > Metazoa > Chordata > Mammalia > Rodentia > Sciuridae > Marmota > Marmota monax. Next base: position 1,627,688 of record NW_026695236.1, on the reverse strand, counting down.
GAGCATTGTATTTTGTCCCTGGTTCCTTGCATGAGTGCCCCCTCCCTCCCTGCCTCCCTCTCCTTCTCTCTCTCTCTCTCTTTCCCTCTCTCTCTCCATTTGGCAGCCCAGCCATGAGTGGAACAGCTTTCCTCTACCATAACCTTCTGTCATGATGTTCTGCCTCTTCTCAGGCCCAAAAACACACTTCAAAGTTATGGAATCAGCCAAACACTGATTGAGACCTCTGAAACTATGAACCCAAAATAAATTCTTCCTCCTCTAAATTGTTTTTGTCAGGTGTATTTGTCATGATGACAAAAAGATGACTAACACAAAAACTGAATTATGAATCTATACATTGCAAGTCATGGACATCATATAGGGATAAAATCTTTTTGAAGAAGAGAATGAATAATAATAAAAAAAAACATGCACAGAACCCCACATAACCCCTTGCTCTATATTCTGAATGACTCTGAAATCTTTGCTCCATGAGAATAGACTTGAGCCAAACTACTTTCAGGTAAGAAGGTTTTTGTTGTAACTGCAATCATTGCTATAAACTGAGAAAGTTGCTTATTATCCTATATTAACATCCTTTTCACCATTAGGATCTCGGAGAAATGTCATTTCTGATGAGAAATGTTTTTTATACCCTAATCCTAAATATAATGCCCCTCCTCTGTGACTTTTTAGCAATTTTAACATTTTGATAGTACTCATCCTTCCAGGTGATCATTAAAATCATTTATGTATGTGCCTTGCTTATTGATTAATCTATGAATCCCTAGTAATTAGAGTTTAGGTGAGAATTATTTCTGTGACCACCCAGTTCTCATAAAGCACATTATATATGAACCATATGGACAAAATTAATCTGTAAGGCTATGTGTTTTTACTCTAGTTCAGACAAGATACTATGGCGAACTTCAGTAAATAAGGTTTTCCAAAGATATTGATAGTATCACCACCTATGACATCCCTGAACTCATGCTCTCACATGCATATTGTATACATGTTTATGGCATGCATTACACAGAAGCTCACACAAACACATAAGCAAACACACAATACTCAAGGCATTTTCCCTTGTCTGTTCACAATTGTTGTAACTCCTATTACTTAATTAAAAAAAAATGTTTAGGCTGCTTAAGGAAAGAAAATTGCAAAGTTCATGGAGATATAGTAAAACAATTAGTATCATAGCACAGGGTACAGAAAACAGAATTTGTGTTACTGGTCAACAGTGCTGGCACATCATAAAAACACAAGGGAACTTTTCTAAGCTGACCTAAAGTTGGTGTAGGAGATGTTGTCTAAGCTCATTTTTCCTGTAAAAAGGACGACTTTCTCCTTTTGCTTTGCTTTTACACTCCTACCTCTGACCCTGATGACTTCTTGTGAGCAGAGTGCCCACTGCAGGTACTCAAGTGACCTTCATAAGTATAGACAGAATCATAAGAAAGGCAGCTTTCTGCTCACATCAATCCAGGATGTGAAATAATAATAATCAAACACTTGAAATACAATGTAACAGGTTTATTTGAAAGAGAAAAGTTCTGTGTTGACTTTGTATTTATTTGAACTTGGATTGGGTACTTAGCCTGGATAAACCTCAAATCCTTTATCAGTGAAGTAGACACATTTGTAATATTCCAAAAACACACTTCAGATGATTACATCATGTAATTTCTTGTACTCTGACTTACACAAAACACAGTGATATCATATCACACAACTTAAAATTATTTAACTAACTCTCCCATTATTTTTTGTATCTCTTCATTATGAGATAACTCATTGTATAACTTTGGTGCCAGCTCCCAGGGTATAGAGTGTCAGTTTATTTTATTGTGCTGTTTCCTGCCACTCAGTGTCCACAACTGAGGAGAAAGCAATGGGTGTTCTGAAAGATATTTACTCAGATAATTGAAGTAGTTATTCAAGGAGAACAGAATAATTTCTGGATATGAGTCTGCCCTCATGCGGATATCATAGGGCCTCTTTCTTCTTTCAGCAAATGCCAGTCCACTATTTTTCCATTGAAGCTACAAGCGGATACTTTATGTGTGCGTTTAAAAGCCCAGATAGTACTAATTGACATTTCCCAGGAAATATTTCAAGTACTTTGGAGGATTTATATTGAACTTTTCATTAGAAAACCTTCCCAAATGGATAAAGTTATTTGATTCATAATGGATATGTGATCTCTCATTAAAACTTTGAGAGTGACCACATAAACATATTTGGAAGAGTATCAGGAAGTACCTGGCTATTCTCACTTTGATCTGAACTATTAGCCAATATTGTAATTCAAAGGGACATGCTATTTAACCTCATCACTTTAATTTTCTTTCCTGAAATAGAAGGCATGATATCTTTGCAATAAAGGTCCTCCTATTTCTAGAAGTGATGTAATGTGGTTTGCAGAGAGGAAAAGTTTGCTGAAGGAAAAGAATCAAAATGTAGTTGGAGGTTTGGGGGCATACTCAAGTGGTAGAGTATTTGCCTAGTAGTATGCAAGGCCCTGGGTTGGATCCTCAGCACTGAAAAAAATCCAGTTAGAAGATGATGCCTTAAACATATCAATCAACTAAGGGAAAAATACGCTGTGTTTAAATTTTGTTTTGGACCTGAGTTTCCTGGTAATGAAGGTAAAAAGAAAAATGCATTTATATATCAATATATCTAAATATATCTATACAAAATCACTATTTACATATTATGTTACATATAATTATGTGTGTACTTATATATAGCATCTGACATATATAATACATGATGCATATTTCATATTTCATATATGTATGACATACATTAATGCTATATATTATATGCATGGAGAATATTTTCTTCACTGAAAAGTATTTCACAAAATTTGTTCCAAACATCATTAACCAGTTCATGTTACTTTGTATAAGACCTCTCAATAGTTACACAGCTTCTAATTATAGTCTTACAGAAAGAAGTTAATAATAAATTTTCAATATTTTAAAGAGGTGGCGTTTGCTGGCCAATTTATAATGCTTTTACATACTATCTATAAGCATTTAATTATCTATAGCAAGGAAATATTGTCATTTGCATTTTTAGAGAGGTAAAAATAGAATTTAAAGAAATCAACAGATTCCTTTTTGGCAAATGAGCAGGAGCAACACAAAGGTATTTTCATGTGGCTGCTTCTGCACATCTGGGTATGATGCAGTGGGCATAATTCTTTTTGGAGGCTGAGACAATGTAGAGCATTTTAGCTCCTGAGAGTTGGTACATGGATACCAAGTTCTACTTCCAGAGAATAGGTGTATAAAGTTGTCTTGAATATATATTCCTAAAGTAAATATTGTTTCTGCTCAGGTGTACACAGCAAAATGGATAGTATCCATCTGCAGAGAAAATTTCTGAGGGAAATACATAATAAAATTATTTTAAAATTTTGGTGGAAAGATAAGCTACAAATTTAGCTTATCTGTGTGGCTACACAGAGGCAGGTGAAAGATTGAACTTGGTGAGCATAACTAATTAAAACAAATAAAAATTAACAAAAAAAGAATTTGTGCAGCTTTTGTCCTTATTCTACTACTTACTGAGAATTTACCTATTTATCATATATCTTCTATGCCTGGGAGACACTGAAATTTGGTTTTAAAACACCAAATTCCTGCCCTTAGGTGCTTAGTTCAGTGAAACACTGGTAATGCAACATGATATGGACAAGATGGGAGAGGCCAATCCAAACCATGAAGGTAGAGCAGGGTAAAAAGACATAAGGTTATGGAAATAGACAAATGCTTAGGCCTCCTAAAGGTTTGCCTGCATTTGGAAGGATAAGTAAGAATGATTTTTAAATGAACTTTTCCTTTTAAAATAGCTTTTGATTCACTGAGTTACTATGAAGATTGTACAGAGTCCTATACAAGCTCATAGCTAATTTCTCTTATTGTTAACATCTTGTTTCAGTATGCTCATTTTTCACAAGTAAGAACTAATATTGACACATTATTAACTAAAACCCTTACTTTATTCAAATTTTCTCACCTATTTTTTTAACCTAGTTTCCCTTTTCTAATATCATAAGCAGATGCCACATTACATTTAATTGTAATGTTTTCCTTAAGCTCTTCAAGGTTGTGACTGATTCTCAAGATTGTTATTGTGTTTTTTATTACCTTGAGTTTTTAGATCTACTGAAGTATTTTATAGAATGCCCTTCCTTAGAATTTTCATGATGGTTTTCTCATGATTTTGCTAGGGTATGTATTTTGGGGAAGAAGAGTACAACAAAATTACTATTCCCATCATATCATAACAAGGGTAATGCTATTGAAATTGCCTGTCACTTTTCATGGTAAACTTCATCATTTGGTGATTATGTGTATTAGATCTCTTCATTGTATATTTACTCTCTTTAACCATTCCATACTGTTTAAATTTAGTATTAAGCAAAATGCCTCCATAAAAATCACTCTCTTTCATCTCAAATTCTTGCCAATTTCTGAGAGAAAGAATTGTTTCCAATATGAACCCTATAAAAATTCTTCTGCTATAAAAGATAAATGAATCAAGACTTTTGTATAAACATTCATAGAATTTAATGAAAGAAGAAGAACTACTTGAAAGAAGTGGCATGGCCATGGAGGACCCTCTCAGTAAAACTTTTCCCACACAGAGAGCTCTATTTTATGGGCCACACAGCTGCAGCAACCTTAGGATGTGACTCACAATTTTTTTCATCAGTGCAAAGTTTGGCAGAGCCAAGGATGATGGCAGCCATGCATTGTTCATGAAACGGAAAGGAGGGGGAAAATAGCATTAACAATTATTAATATCTGATTTTTCAAGGGTGAATATACATGACTTTATTTAATTCATAAAATAAATGTGAGATTGTCATTTCTGGCTCTATTTTATAGCAGAATATAGAAGTCCCAGATCATACCATATGGTAAGTGGCAGATAGGAAATTTAAACCCAGGTGCTTAGATTTCCGATCATGTATTTATAGTACCAAAAGACATTTTAAGCAAAGATCTAACATTAATAATATATTTCTTCCTTTTTAACTACTACAGAAATTGCAGAGCAGGCTTATTGGTAGAAAAAATTCTTTAGCTAAGTCATATTTCTTGAAAGTGAAAAAATAGTGGAAGTCTATACAGAGAGTGTAGAATCTCAGAATTTAGTGAAAACAATTATATGAAAGATTGGTGGAGGTTGATAGTGAACTCTATAACACCATCAGCTAGGAAAATAAAGTCAAGAGAGAGCATGGCCACGGATAATCCTCAGTTACACTATTAGGCAGGCACCATCAAGACCTCAATATAATTTGCTTTGCATGGTCTAGACAGAGAACAGCAAAGTGCATCAATCTAGCTCCAGGCCCCACCCTGTCCAGTTTTTGAAAGATTATTGATCTATTCTCCTGTTAGTTCACTCATTTTATATTATTGTGTGCTAAAATAGTGTTGCTATCTCTGGTCCTGGGTTAAAATAGTAATCCTAATGGCTTTGGAGGCTGAGAAAGAAAGAATGTGAGACCAAAGCCAGTCTCAGCAACTTAGCAAGGCCATAAGTGAGACCCTGTCTCTTAATAAAATACAAAAAGGGCTGAGGATGTGGCTCAGTGAGTATGTGCCCCTAGGTTCGATCTCCAGTACCAAATAAAAAGTAGTATGTCCAACATACATTTATGCACTGCCTACTATGTGCCAAGCACTCTCCTAAGGGACCTCACAATCATTATTTTATTTTTCTAGTATTGATGCTATCATAAGAAATTCCATTTCTCAGAAAAAAATTAACAAAGTCTTGGGGAGGATAAGTACTTTCTGATAGTGGTAGAATGGTTATTCAAATACAGGATATTCTGCCTACCAAGCCAACTCCCTTTACTATTCCTTGTGATAGTCTCCAGGAAAGGTGATATATAATCTGTTTGGCCAGAATCACCTCAGCTCATCATCTAGATTCCATGTCATAGTTATCACTGTACAAACTCATAGTCTATAATAAATCTTTATCACTGTACAACCTCATAGTCGACAATAAATAAAATTTTATTGAAAAATATGATACTCTGAATTTCAAAACTTATGAGGGAAGAACAGTTTTAAATGTCTATGCTGCAAAGGCACTAAAATAAATGAGATTTAGTGCATTTTTTGGAAACCTAGTAAAAAAAGAAAATTATCCCTAAATTTCTTCTTGAATCTTCTGCCTCCCTCAACCTTGTAAACAGAAACAAAATGTGGGAAAAGGAGGGAAAATTAAAACGTCACTAACAAGAAGGTCATTCCATCAACTGCACAGTCCTCTTTAAAGGCAGCCCTTGCCCAAGGTTCCTGCTGTCGGTTCACTGGACTGGCAATAAATTGGGTAACTGCTTCCTTAATCCTATCTTTCTGCTTCTTTGAATCTCAAGGAAGCTTCCACAAACAGAGATGTATAACATTTCATGGGAACAGTTATTTTGTCACTGCACCCCATTGCTCTATTAAGGGCACGAACAAAATACATGTAAAGTGTGTGTGTGTGTATGTTTGCGTGTGTGTGTTTGTGTTTTGTGTTTTCTGTATATATAAACTATACATTAGAAAAAATCAGATAATAAAAAATATAGAGAATGGTCCATATACAAATTCAGGAAATGTTATCCTTTCTTTTCTCTTTGCTTCTCTCGGCTTCCAACTTTACACAAGATGGCCTTGTTTGTTCTTCTGCTCACTCCCTCCTATTTCCCAGATTCATACTACTATGATAACATTAAAGCAATATGGCATGTTATTAAATTGGGAGTGGGCAGCCACTAGAGTCATAAGAATTTCCCTAGTCCCAAGGTAACATGGACTCATTTGTAACTGGTCCAGATATATCAGGGGCTTTCCTTCTCCAGCCATATGTACCATCAATTCTTTGATGCTATTGTACCTCAGGGTGTGTTTCTTAATCTTTTTAAACATTAGAAATTATACAAGTAAAGACTCAGACAACTTGACCCTTCACGCCAGAATAAGAATAATTATGCTGAATGGGCCTTCTACTGTGCCCTAGTGACATTAAGATATATGCAGCCTGTCTTTAATTTCAGATTCTTATGTCAGGATCTTCATATCATAAATCAGTATGACAGTACAACAATTAAAGATGCAGACTATTTTAGTATTTAATTAACATGTAATTTAATTGTTTCAAATAATATAATTCATTTTTGTTAATTTGACTTAGATCTAATAAAACATAAAGTATCAACAAAGATATTGACTCATCATCTTTTATTATGGTGATCTCAAGATCAAAATAACAGAAAATGCTTGTATTCTGTTTCAATATGTTATGACCAACAATATTGTAAAAACATCTTTTCCACTTTGTTCAATTTTTAATGACATATTTTCAATTACTGATTGTATAACTGCAAACAACAATAAAACCTTGACCAATAAGCTTTAAATGTATGGAGCAAGGTTTATAACCTAATATTGGGCCCTAACATCTTGCCTGTAAATTATGTTCTACACCTTGCTCAGTCTTGCCTCATAGAAGACTTACAAAATTACAAAATCAGCTATTCTACAGAGGAATGTCTAAAATGACAAGTAATCAAAAGAGATCTACACCATTAATAGGCAAGTTTTCCACCAGGAAAGGTTAATTTCTCTCTCTTGATGTCTTTTTTTTTTTTTTTTTTTTGACCAAAACTCTGTAAGATGTTGACAAGAGAAATTGAAAACTAAGAGAAATATAAATAGAACCTAGAATGTCTTATTTAAGTTTCAGAGACCTTATTTTTCTTCACATATATTGTGACACAAGGATGGTATGTGGATGTGGGGAAAAAAATTATTTTGCTGCTCTGAAGAGAAACCCTCTACCTGTGTCCCTAATCACCATTTCTGTTCATCTGGTAATGCTTGACTGGGTTTGCCCTGGTGGCTGAGGATGAATTGTGAGCTCAGTACTTGAGATGGACTTATGTGAAGAAGTTAGACAATGAAACAAAATGGAAAGGAAAACAATAGGCCATATGCAAACACTTCAAAGAGTGAAATTATGAGACAGATTAACACAGACAGAAGGAATGCAGAGCCAATAGAATTACGAGAAAGACATGCAATAATCAGATCCAAACAATGACCTGGAATTAGTCCAAAGAGGCATCATACTATCTTGAAAAGGTGTCCATGATATTGTTTTTGTTGCCTTTACTGCTCAGCTGCAAAGGGAAGCCCACAATGTTGAACATTTGATTAAAAAAATATGCTTTAAAAAATACTGGATAGGTAGAGAAAAAAATTGCTTTGAAGAATTCTAGAAAAATGGTAAAAAAAATCATACGTGAAACTACCAGTTTGAAATATTGACTATAACATGGTGCAATGGAATCCTTGGAGACAGAAATACCTCTAATGAGATTTTGTTGCAAATATACTATGGCCATATAGAATTCCTATTTACCTGTACTCTTATTAAAATGACAGTATCTATGTTACAAGTCAATACAAAGAGAAAATAATATCACATGCATGAAAATACTAACAGGTAATATTCATTCAGTGAGTGTAATCTGTTATTATTTCTCGCATCCTAGCTCCTTTTGGAAAGAAAAGAAATATAGTAGACTAACCACACTTTCTCTGTGTATTGAGTAAAATTTAATAAAAAAAGAAACCACAGCCAAAATTAATTTCATTACCATGTAATTTTTCTCAATGCATATTACATACTGTTGAAACCATACACTACAAGTAAGCCATGTGACAAGGTGTAGGTGTTAAAGTGACGAATGACCAAGTGAGTACATAGGACAGAAGGAATAGGGCTTCCTCTCATCTTCTGTGGATGCAGGGCCAAGCTGACTCCCACTTTTCATCTGCCACTGCCCCTGTCATTCTGACAGCTTACTCACTAGACAGGCCTAGTTATCCTTGACCATTCAACACTATACTCAATTGCTCACTTGACTATTTTGAAGCATGGGAGAAATTACTAACTATGCTATAGATATAAACAGGCTACAGAAATAAAGGCATACAATTTGGTTTATTAGATAGCATTAGTTTATGACAAAGCCTCAGATTTCAGACTTGTGCATCAAGGAATAAATTTTAAAGTCTGGAGTTGCCATGCAGATCATGCTCTCATGAATTAGTCAGCATGGTATAGGCTATAAAATAAGACAGACCTCTGTGTATGAAAAGAAAACATTTCCACATTATTCAGCATTTTTATGCTCTTATTAGGACATATGGCCATAATTTAATTCAACTTGAAATAGATTTAATTTAGTAACTATTTATTTGACACTTATCTACTCCAAAGTATGGCAAATGCTGTAAAGGACATCAAAGAAGTTCTAAATCCCCTACCATAAAAACAATTCACTCCCATTACTTATAACAATATTCACTAATGTGGAAAAAGGATATTATAAGGTCATGGGTAATTATGTTCACAAAGAATATGAATAACATAGGAAAATATATTTTTTTAAAAAAACTTGGTGAGTAAAAAGAAAAAAATGCAAGCAAAGATGAATTCCAAAAATATGTGCTACAGGTACTTCATAAAATTGTTCATAAGAAAGACAAAAAAAAAAACATTGAAAGTTTTATTTCTTTTGGAATACAGTTTTAGTCAGCTTTTTCACTGTTCTGCCTAGAAAACCTGACAGGAACAATTTTAGTGGAGGAAGTTTATTTGGGAGCTCAAAGTTTCAGAGGTCTCAGTCCATAGATGGCCAACTTCATTGCTCTGTGCTTGAGGTAAGGCAGAACATCATGGTGGAGGATGAGGAAAAGGAATGCAGTCTAAGACATGTCAATCAGGAAACAGAGAGAGTTGTGCTCACTAGGGACAAAATATAAACCTCCAAGTCATGCCCCCAGTGACCCACCTCCTCCAGTAATACCCTACTTATCTACCTACAGTTCCCATCTAGTTAGTCCATTCAAGTAGATTGATGCACTGATTGAGTTAAGGCTTTAATAATCCAATCATTTCACCTCTAAACTTTCTGTAATTGTCTTATACATGAGTTTTTGAAGGTTACCTCATATCTAAATGACAATAAATAATGGTAATATGAAGTAATGATTTTTAAAATTATTTTTTCTAAATATAAAATAATATCTAAAATTTCTTTTTATATTTAGAAATAATAGCAGCTAACATTTTGAATGTATATTATCTGATAGATTTTATATTAAACTCATGATCACAATTTCCCTATGATTCAAATATATTGTTAATCAAGACTTTTCTGAAATGTAGTAATGAGACTTGAAGAACTTGCCTCATCTCTACAAAGAATAATGATGGACATGGGATTTGAACTCAGGTCAATCTGAATTCTGTGTATCAGCTCTTCTTGATTACTATTCAGTGATCTTACTATTATAATTCTCAGGGCACTCCTAGATCTGATACTCTAAATATTTGCTAATTACAGATAGAACATGGATATAGTGTGGAAAAAAAAAGTTCAAGGCATTCCCCTAACCATGACTGCCAATCAACATCTCATTATATTTAATGTGAAGCAGACATCATTAGTGGACGTTTTGATTAGCCACTAATTTTCACAGAAATGTACTAAGTATTTCAAAATAAAAGTTTAAAGTATATAGACCTTGGAACATAGTGAATATTCATTATATTTAATCAATTAATATATCAGGCAGCTTTAGGTTTACAAAGTGCATTAACTGATTATTCAATAAAAATTGATCATAAAAATTAGTATAGAAAGTGTAGATATAGCCATCTGTCACCTTGCAAATGAGGGTATTTGTAAAGATCGTCCCAAAGTGGGAAATAAAATATAGTCCCAAGAGTAAACTCAAGATGAACTCATTTATTATTGACCTCAAAACCAAATACGTTGATTTGATAAATAGTTGAGAAAGGAAGTTCCCATATTCAAGTTCAAGCACTTCAGCATGAATTTCTTCTGCCCTTTCTCTGGAATGATTAAAATTATTCCAGTTGTCTATGATTAGGGATCATGGTCAATCTAGAAAACTCCATTCATGACCACTTTAATATTTCATAGATAAAAATTTTAAAACATATTTTTCTTTTTTCTATCTATATGGTATTCTTGTTTCTACTAATGGCATAGCCTTTTCAAGTATTCTAACCATACAGAGTAATTTTCCATCTACAGACAGAGTAAAGAAAAAACAGACAAGGAATGATCTTTGAGACTCTGAAGGGAACTACCTGTCAAACATACCCTAATTACTATTCTCTAAAATCACAAAATAATGCACTCTCCTTCAAAAAATGTGTGATTCCAATAAGTAAAACAAATTCAATAAAACCATCAATTCTAGGATTACGTAAAGGAGCTGAAAACATTTAAAATTTATAGCTACAAAAAAAAATCTTAGGAAGAGGGAGAAGATTAGGATTTCAAGATAGAGACAAGAGACCAGGAAGTGTCTGTGATTATAATATCACTCAAAGGATGTTAAATTTGTGCCAAGAAAAATTTAGTATGGTTAGATAGAATAAAAAGCATTCAGGTTTTCTTAGCTTTACATAGATAATTGTCAGAGTTCTAAAACTCCATAAAAATAATTTGTCTCAATTTTGTCAAACAATACAGAGTATCTTAATTAGTTGTGATTATATATTTTATGGTTTATTATTTAAAGTTGTTCAAAAATATTTGTTGGTGAGGATGAATAATTTTATAAAAGAATGCACATAACGACATCTAACTCAAACTTCTTATCTCAACTTTCTACTAGATCAGGGATGCTCAGTGGCATAAATAAAAGAGAAAGACAAGGCAATGCAGGGTGTTCCATATGTTTTCTTTAATCTCAGAATTAAATCACTAAGCAGTATGCAATGACATTGCATCAAATGAAATATGACACATTGATATTCTTAAGTTTTGACTAGGGATGCCAATCCCATTTTATTCTTATTAATTGTGTTATATCCCATTTCCAGGGTCACATATTATATTTGTATTATTTGTATAAGTTCCATAAGTAGAGATTCTTTTCTGATAAATTTTTAAAAACATCTTTAAAATGCATAATTTTCCAAATTATACTTGGCAATATCTTTTCTTGCATCTAGTTCTTGAATATAGTCATCCCTTGCCACACAGCTATCTTTGTTGGTCTTCATTTATGTGTACCTATGTTCTTCCTATGAGGGTGAATTTGACATTAATATGAAACCCTCGATTGGTGAACCTCTGAGGTAAGTCAGGTGCTAGTCAATGACTCCATCTCACATTTGTCATAATGTCTACCACAGATTCAACCATATGGTACATAGCCAATAAGTACCTGTAAATTACTGAATACACCAAAACACTTGTATTAGTATTACATGAATCTTGAACTCTATTTAATATGCTTTCATATATTATATGTATCTGCAATTAAATATATTGCATTTTATCAAAATTATTTTGATAAAATCAACATCTTTCAATTGTTACCACAACTTCAAAAACTTGGTAAATTGAAAGTACCATCAAATTCTCAAACGCTTTTTAAAAAATTTCATTAGGTATAAGAAGATCTGATTTTGTCAATTATTTGTAAATACAAAGTTGTACAATTAATTTATAGACAACTTAATGTTTTCAGTTGTCATTTTTCAGCATTTATTTCCTCTGAGAAAAAACTTAGAACCAATTATGCTTACATGGCAGGGATGAATGTAATAATTTGAGAATTGAAACAATTAAATTTGATTACAAATAAGATAGCTAAATAATGTGTCTACTTTTCTAGTGTCTTGATATAGGCTTTGCCTTTTCTTAAATTACTTTGATATAAATATTAATCACCAGCTTATTTTTGGTTTTGATTTTTCCAGTTCCAAGAAATTGAAATTAAACTTACATGACACTTCAATATGTCTCACTTGACTTTTGTTTTTCCACCTTCTCTAAAGGACAAGAATTCATAATATTATAATACAATATAGTTTTATTTAAAAAAATATTTTTCTAGTCCTAGTAGGGAAAGAAAAACTTAAAATCCTAACCCAAATACTGTAAAATAAAGATATATGAAACAAGGATATATAACCAAATAAGACTGAAGAATGTCTGTGAAGAAATTGACAAAAATAGAAATAGTTATACTTTTAGAGCCCTTGAGGAAAGGAATGAAGAAATACCTACTTTTCACTGTATCTATGATTTGGGTTATAAGATGACATTAATATTATATTAATAAGGACTCCAAAATCTATATCTTGATATCTCGTCATAGATTACAAAAAGCTTTTATAATTTCTGAGAACACAGTAAACACTTTTAAATAGTTATTATTATTGCAGCTACAACAATTTGCAAGAGAGCATCAAACTGGTATTTACACAAATGTAGCTATTTAATATAAGTATTTATTTTGTTTCCTCAGATTCATATTATTTCATTTTAGTTTTATACTCAGGGCTGTGGCATGCTTCTATGTGCTATACCATATCTCCTGTTAACAAATCTTCTAGTTACAAACTACTAAATGTCCATAAGCATTTCTAATTTGAAATTTATAAAGAAGTTATATTTCTGTTGCTTGAGCTTATTTTTTTCTACTACAAAATTGTTAATGCTTGTTGAAAATTAGAAATATTTCAGAAGTACTTAATATATAGAATTAACTTTCTATCTTGAATCCCCCCTAGTTCCATACCACATCCCCTATGTACACACAGCAAGAATAACTATGCTAACAGCATGGCTGTGGGATTTTTCAGACTTTGTCAATTTGCTACCCTTAAATGGCTCTCAGAATGCATCTGCAACTGGAAGAGTACAGAGTATCTCTTTCCTTACCAATTCTCTACTTCACCTGGTAGTCAATTTTATATAGGCAAAACCAAATTGAAATATCATTTATGGGCACTTTTCTCCATGGCCAATAAGGCAAGTTCTTGGCAAGCAAACCTAAGAAGGTTTTATTGAATACCTGCTATGTGCCAAGCTTGATGTTAAGTGCTTTATATTCAGTTTCGAAGCAATTGTATGGGATGGTATTATGTCAATTTTATAGCAAAAAAAAAAAAAAAATTAAATTAAATGACCTGACCAAAGTCTCTGTACTAGCAAGGTTAATCAGGATCTGCACTCAATCCTTTCTGTGTTTATAGTAATAGCTGAAAGTGTAAGGTAATCAGTTTCCAGAGATGGCTATGCAATAAGCTTTGTGAATTTAAGGTCATGACTCCACTGCAGTTTACCCATTTGATGGAATTGCTCTTACTTCTAACATTGCTATCTCATCTTCTTATCTCACTTTATTTTGCCTTTTTTTTTTTTTTTGGCCTGAGATTCACATCTTCAAAAGATGTTGAGAAAATAAAAAAAAATCTTCTTCATTCAGCAATTTTAGTTAAACTGAATGTGCCAAAATGAGATTTCATAACTCCTCGCACCAATGAATTCCAAAGAATAGTTTTTCATACATAAGGCTGCGTCATTTAACAATATGTCCTCCTACTCTTGAAAAATGTGTACCATATTGCTCCCTCTAATAACTCCCATCTGAAGGACAGTGTGGAGCCTGTAGGGGAGATGTGAACAGACCAGCGACAGTCTGTACTCATCATCAGACTCTCAGAAAGTTCTTCTGTGAGGTCAACTGGTTGCCACACTGCCTCCTCCTTAATTTCTTTTTACTGTAATTAATCCATTCTCTGGGAACAAGAAAAGGTGCTGCCATGGAAGCTGGATAAAAAGACATAGGTGACATGCTTAAAAGATTTTATCTGTGGGAAAACACATAGTATCCTTTGTTTCTTAAGAAAGGAAAACAAATCTTCAGATGTGCACTTCACTTTTCCTTAAAGCTACAACTTCTCCAATACAAAGTAAGAAGATTTAGATTTGTTTTAAAAGGGTGGACCTAGCATCTGAATCCTTACTCTGCCACTACCTAGCTGCAATATTATGGGACAATTATTTTCTCTTTCCATATTTATTTTCTAATCTGTAAAATGGCCACTTTTTAAGGAAAATTATTGAATAAAAGAGTGAACTAACAAATTTATGAAAAATATTTAATATTTAATCACATTTTAGCTAACAGAACAATAGAATCTCAAATGATATTGATGGCTGTATAAAAGGAAAAATAATTCAACCCCATTCTCCAACTGAGGTTTACATTCATTTTTCCATAGCCTCCCAATGATTGCCCATTCTAGGCTTTTGCATCGGAGTTATGGACAATTGATTGACTACATCCTTCCAAATGTAGAGGCAATTCCTTCCAAAAACTAGTTCTGTTCATGTTAAAGACTCTGTTCCTGTTAATGGTTCTAATCACTGAACTAAAATTTGTTACTGTGGTATTTCAATAAACTAGATCTTTGTAAAGTTCCTGGCCATTGAGAATGAATTTAGGTCCTCTCTACCTAAACTTTACAAAGACCTAAATATACCAATGCTTAAAGTTTAAATCAGGGTTCTACCATGTCCTGTCTTCTCTCTGCTAAATTTGTTCTCTGAATACCTAGTTTCAAGTCTCATAAACATTCCTGCCACGCTCATTTGAATATGTCATGCTTGGTTTCACTTATATTAAGTGTGATGCCCAGCATTTAATGTAGCCCATTTGTAGTCTGTAGACACTTGAGCAAAGCAAATCACAGAAGGTTAGTCTTGGAAGTGACCCATGAGAGTGGCCTTTCCACCTCCCACTTCATATGACAAATGCGGGAAGGGACTGAAGTGACTTTCTCAGAATCATAGAGTAAAAACATCTAGTCCCACCCAGATATCTTTCTTTTAGAACAACTAGTCCTTATAATTTTATCTTTTTCCATTTCAAAGTATTAATTATATAGGCTTTAGTAATACTTTTCATATTTCATTTATCTACCCTCAAATCAATGGAATAGTAAAAAAGATTACAATTCTTGACCAGACTTATGTGAACAGCCTAAATTTTTTTTAAATTTTCTGTTGATGAAAGTAGATGAAAAATTGTAAATAAGAAAGACAGAGAGAGTGTGATGATGTAAGTCTATAATCCCAGCAGCTCAGGAGGCTGAGGTAGGTGGACTGCAAGTTCAAATTCAGCCTCAGCAACTTAGTAAGACCCTGTCTCAAAATAAAAGTAAAAATAAAAATAAAAATGGCTGGGGATGTAGCTCAGTGGCTAAGCGCCCCTGGGTTCAATCCCTAGTAGAGAGAGAGAGAGAGAGAGAGAGAGAGAGAAACAGAATAAGGAGGAAGAAAGGGAGGGAGGGAGGAGGAAGGAAGGAAGGAAGGAAGGAAGGAAAGAAGGAAGGAAATGAAAGAATAAAGGTACAGGAAAATGTTCCACGAGATAAACTCTCTATATTTTTGAGAATCCCTATCTTTGCTTTCTCTTATGTGCTTTCCTTGTGTAGTTTACATCATGTGTACTATAATTTTTGTTCTGTGTTTTGTCTTTCAAAAAGAACTTTTGAACATTATACCTCACATCATACTCTATGCTTCCCCAGCTTTCCTTACTCAGAATCAACCTCTGTGGCTCATACCTGAACATTATGAACCTTAAGTTAATAAGATTACTATAACTAAGTGAGTCACAGGTTTCTCTTTAGTAAACAAAATGACTGAACTTTCCGAATATATAAACCCTAAAGCTCAGACAATAATATTACCTCTATGAGATCTTGGAATAATGGAGACCAAGGAAAAACATACACATGTGCAGCTCACATCCATACAATGGGTACATACAGAATAACTGATAGACATGGAAACTCAGAGGTGGTCTTTTTTTTTTTTCAAGGAAGCATCTGATTAATTGAAACTGTAGAAATATCTACAGTTGCATATCACCCAAGAAATTTGTTTCTGTTTCTTGGAGGAACAGTGCAGTGACATCTTCCCCAAACAAACTTCTTTCTAAATTAGTCCTCTGGGCCCTCATATATTTTGGGGAAATTTTCTAGTATTTTCAACAATGAATGGACAGAAATGGTACCTGTGAAAGAGGAAGCAAGGATGTCATCTCATGTGTGAGTCAGAATCCAAGCCAGAAATTATATAATTTAAATGAGTCCTGGAAATAGGAAAGCCAGGCTACTATTAGTTATGGTCACAAATTCAATGATTTTTTTTCCCCTGAGAAAATTTGAATAACAATTTCAACCATGATATGGAAACAAAGTGAAGTGTAGATTGGGATCCTGAGTTCCAAAACTCTTAACTAATTATGTGACAAAAAAAAAGGCCACATTATCTGACCTTTCTTTCTCTGATTTTTCAACTGAAAAATAATGAAGGTAGAATAAATGTTTGCCTATCATCTTTCCAGTGTCAATGTTCTATAAAACAAACCATAGCTTGTATATGTGAATTGTTACCATCATTATTTTAAAATTTATCTCAACTTCTCAGCCCCTGGAGAAACAAAATGAAACCCTATTGCAATGTACTTTTTTTTATCTTCCCAAACGTAACTATGGTCTTTATAGATTCAAAATTAGCAGAGAAGTTGAGATGGGGAAAGTGTGTCCCCACTTAAAGCTGCCTGCCTATATTTACTGTGCTAATGTTCCCAGAGCCAAAATATGGAATCAATCTTGTTAGCAATGGACAGAAGAATAGATAAAGAAAAAGGCAGTATATAGAGATAGTGGAATATTATTCAGTCATAAAGAAGAATGAAATCCTGTCATTTGAAGCAAAATGAATGGAACTAGAGGTCATTATGTAAGGTAAAACAAGCCAGACACATAAAGACAAATATTATGTGTTTTTCTCATACATAGAAATTTATAAAAAATTAATCTAAAAGTATAATGTAATTATTAAAGTTTAGGAAGGGTGTGGGTGATGGGGTGTGGTGATGTGGGTGATGTGGGTGATGGGATGTATCTATAATTGATCAGTATATGCTTTATTTATGTACAGAAGTAATGTCCTGAGCCCCCATTAACATGTACAATTAATTTGTGCTAATAAAAACACATTTTAAAAGTTGAACTTTAGCATATAGACTATAAAGCAAAATAAAGCACTTTCAGCCAAAGCTTGGTTGTGATCGTATATATAAGTAAATACTTGATGGAAAACCATATTATAATCAGAAACAAGTAGAATATTGCAATCTATAGGCTGACCTAAAGACAATATTCTTCATGATGTTATGTTACCAGAACAACTTACTAGTATATTCCCTCCACCAGAGTATCATTGACACATTTTTCCCTAGGGGAAAAAAAAATAGTGGTATTCTTGTTTCATTAAACAAAAATAAGAATTTCAAGAACCAGTGAAAACAAAAAAGGGAGTGAAGTGTGAACCGAATTTTACAATTAATCAAGGGAGGCATTTTGGCACCTCATTTCATAAAAAAGCAAAACTGTGAAAAATTACAAGTGCTTGCTATTTATCCACATACTATATAGTCATAAACAATGGGTTATATATTATTGTAATAGAAATTAATCCATTTAGCAAACCATCTTGAGCACCTCTAACATGCTGGATTCTCCAGTAGACCCTGGGGAATATACAGTAGAGTTCTAACTAAAGTCAGCAAAAACTATAAAGTGTGAAAATCCTGTGAATCATGCAGAGAGTACAGTAGGTTTGGTTTTGAATAGTAAACCAAGCCCAGTAATTACTTTTCTCAATGAAATTAAGATAGATCCGGCAGAATAATAGAATAATGAAATACAAAAAAAAAGAAAGAATAATGGAATACACAAAAGTGATTATAATATTTAGGTTTCAAGGAACAACTAAATATCCAATCACAAGACTATGTATGCATGTATTTGATCAGTATATGCTTTGTTCATGTATAGAAATGCTGCACTGATCCCCATGAATATGGGGTTGAAGCATTACTTACACAATGAAGCATTTCTTGCCTGCACATTTGTTCTCTTTAATTTAGATAAATTTAATTTAAATACATTTAATTTAAATAAACTTATTTTGTTTTGATTTCAAAGTTTAGGCATAACAATGGTACCCACTTGTATGGAGAGGAGCTGGAATCTAAAGTCACTGGGATGAGTATGGTTCTTTTGACCTCCATCCTGAAAGCATTTATCATTGCTCACAAATGGGTCTGCAGTCAACTGGGTAATGTTTATGGTTTCAGCTGGGTCATTTATGGGATTGCAATAGGCTGTAGGTCTGCAATGTAATTGTGTTGGTCTATTGTGAGATCTCACATGATTAATGTCAACAGGTTCACAATAATCTCCTATGGAAAACTTGAGTATACTCCTGCCTCACCTGGTGATGATCAAGTTTCAAGACAGACTAGCAAGGAAGTTCCCACTTCAACCAAATTACATTTACTAAAGCAATGAGTAACCAGACCAATGTGCATAAAAGTGGAAAAGAACTGTCCAATTACAAAGTGAATAATGTGGATTTAGGGACCAGTTAACTGAAGCCTCCAATTCAGTAGATCTGCTCCAGCCCTGAACAGATAAACATTATTGATCCTGTACTATAATGGACATATAGGTCTAGGTTTGGAAAAGTACTGAGGGAAGTGTCCCTTTAAATTGTCTTAGAGCAGAGAGGGTGCTGACTGGACTGACTCCCTTAAAAAGGTGAAATATTTCTCCTGAGTCACTACATCTTCCCTTTGTCTACAGGGTCAAAGTGCTAGTTTATTTTGCCCTGGAAAAAAACCTGTTTTCTTTGTTTTGTTTTGTACTATGAATCTCTTTGCCTGGAAGTTCTAAGCATAATTTCTGTTTCATACAATAAGCCACAATAAATAGTCATTCCCTCAGACTATAAAATTCATAAAACACGGGAGTCCAAGTTTAGTGGATTAATATTAAAGCTGAAACTCAGGTCTCCAGTGTTCTCCTCTGGATTTCTGGGCCAGCATACACTTTCTTGAAGAAATATCTGTGGTAGCTGTCATGATTGAGTGACATAGTACTGTCAGGTTGAAGTACAAAATAAATGGGCAATTTGGGGTAGATATTTTTGAAAATAGGACCGTATCTTTTCATACAACATGATGGCTTATGTGAAAGTGTTTGGAAATTTTTATACTTTTCAAAAAGGAAAAGCAAAAGAGCATAATTATAAGAACATAAAAATAAAGTACAAGGTACAGGACTGATTGTTCTGTGACTACGGAGAATTAACCTAAGCAAGCCAGAGAGAGAAGCTAAAGTAAGAACTGGCATTTTCAGTTTATATAAGATCACACCGAGGATTTTTGAAGGGCCAAGCAACAGAAAACCAGGCATATCCTTGGAGAGCTTCCACAGAATCCAACAGGGCTGTATCTCATTTGACTCAAGGACTTTTCAGATCCTGGAGGTGAATTTTGCCTTGTGAAAATTTCTACCATGCCATTCATATTGATAAACTACAAGTCCTAAACCATATAACTCCATTATCACACATTTGCTTGGAATCAAAACAAAACAAATATGTCTTAACATAGTCACATAAAGCAATAATCCAGAGTGTTTCTTCTTATTTTTGAATGCTCAGTTCTAAATTTTATTCTCTCCTGAATCCTGCTGGTATGGTGTCACCATAGTAATTTTCTTGAATTTTGGCAATGCAATTTCATTTGTCTTAATTTTACCCTCAGAGTATTTTCTTATAAGTGATATATTACAATAGGAAATTTATGCAAGTAACACACCACATCAAAAGATGGTCGGTAAAAATTATGCATGTAACACACAACTTTGAACACATGTATGTAAAAGTTACAGATGAAAAGTAAATCTCTCCCATTCTATCATATTCCCTAACTACTTATATTTCCTCTCAGAAAGACAAATAGTTGTTTTACTCATTTCTGTGAGCAATTCTATGAATATGCCATTGAATGCTTTGTGTAAAAACTTTTTTAAGCAAGTAGAAATATCATATGCACAGAACCACATCTAGTTGTTTTCACAAAATAATCTTGGAAATCACTAGTATTATTTAATTTTCTATGGAGCTCCCCATTCATTTTAATTGCTACATAATAATGTGTTAATGCATCATAATTTATTACTATTCAATTACAATTCAATTACTATTGTTGCACATTAAGATCAAGATACCAGTTTAAATAAGTAAAAGTCAATGACCCTGATTCTGAGTTTCACTGGGAGCTCTGAGTCTCACTTGGAGCACAATCTCAGATTGGCTTCTCCCATATGGTGACCAAACTTTCTCTTCTGAAGCTAGAAGGAAGTTCTCACCTTCTCATATTTCCTCATGTCCTTAGCTGAAATGCAATCTTTCTTAATTTTCAACAATTGTCAGTATTCTTCCAGTTAAGATTTAACTATCAAATTCCTCTAAGATAACCATGACCCCCATCACCACAGACAGAAGGTAATTTTTCCCTGTCAATTTACTTTAGAGACTTATTTGCAATTGTCACCTTGAATTATGCTCATATAATTATTCATGCGTGCTTCATACCCTTTGCCAGATTGCAAGCCCATTGAAGACTGTGATATATAAAACATGGAGCTGTCCTTCACAAAACTATCAGCAGGACTTGCATATATTTGTGTTTAACAAATTTGTGTTACACAAATGTATCCTTAGAGTATGACTCTATAGAATTCTATTAAATTATGATAATACACTGATTGAGAAGTCTGTAGCTATGACCTCTGTCCCTATCTCCAATATTACTATTAGTTATATATTGGATAAATTTTTAAACTCCTAGAATATTTATATTTGTAAAATATATTCTATGCGTGTATGAATATGTCAAAATATATTCTAATGTTATGTGCAACTAAGTAGATCAATAAAAATAAATAAAATGGTTATAAAATTTCTGGATTCTCTATATCACCAGATGGTTGTGAAAATCAAATAAAAGAATAGTTTATAAGAAAAATCTTAGTATTAGGAAAAAAAGGAGGGGCCAAGGAGTGACTAAAAGGTAGTGTACTTTCCTAGGGTCTGGGTTTGATTTTCTAAAGTAAAATGATCAGAATAAAATGAGAAAATTTTCCCAGCAAAGGAGAAATAATCTAAATTGTCCTAGTCCAAATATTTACTCGTTGCTCAAAATCTCTCTATATCAACCTCAAATTTATTCTCTATTTATATGAAAATTTCCAGAGGTAATGTTTCAATCTGTATAGAATTCCATTGTATATTTATGCAGTTCTATATCATGAATTAAATTAATTCATGATAATATGCCACTTGATAATGAAAATCTGCTATATCTGATTGATCATTTTCTGTAACCTCTAAAGTTAAACTGACTGAGATCATTTCACTAATTTGTTAATAATGTAACATCAAGTTTTATAGGATTGGATTGTTTGGGCCACAATAATATGTGATCACGGGAATTTTTAAAATCTTAACTAATCTTCACAATCATTTAACTATTTATAAAAATGTGCTGTACACTCTTCAAGATATTATATTGCTTAATATATGCCTCTTTTTGTCCAGGAAAGTGTGTGAAATAACAAGTGATTCTCACCATTTCAGTCACTTAACCCCAATAAGTTAAAGCAAACCTATCCAAAACAGCCTTACTGAAGGACTAATAGTATTCCAAAGCATTTTTAAATTACTATAAGCAACAACAAGCTACTTGTTATTATAAATGTAATAATACATTAATAATATATTAATATATTATAAATATTATTAGATATTTTCCTAACTCACACTTCTTTCAATATAAAGAAGTAATAATTTTCAAAGCAAACTTGTGTTGAATTGTTAAGAATCATACTTTCCAAGTATGTTCTATACAAGGATGAAATTAATTCATTCTTATCTTCATTTTAGTTTGACCATGAACTCTATTGAAAAAAACAGATGTAAGACTAAACTGTTTGGTAATTTCTATAATATGCTTGGACTGGAACTGGCTATGGTCATTCCTATATGCATTCATATCTACCTCTCTATATAAGATAAAATTGGCAGTAGGAGCAACTTTATATTAAATATGTGAGATGTTCAATGAAAATCTATAAAACTTAAAAACATCTAATAATATCAAATATTTTTTTATATTTTTACAGCAAATATTATTTATAGCAAAAGTAGAAATGATATAATGCAAATTAAAATAATTTATGGCCACATAACCATGTAATTTACTTAATTACATTAACTAATATGAATGTTTCTCTAGATATCTTCCATTCAGTCCCTTTGAATCATACTAGCATAATTGAAGCAATTCACAATGTCCAAAATAATAAGGAATAGTTAGCCTTCCAAAACCTGAAATTTTAAGAGGGAAGTTGGTGAATGCATCAGAAGACATATTTCATGCATGGAAAAGAACTTACCTTCTGTGTGTACCGCTGACACATATGTCCAGTTGTATCTCTTCACTATGTCCACCATGGCTCGTGCCTGCTGGGCATCAGAAGGCACAACCCTCATGAAGTACTTGAACAAAGTCTTATCACTCAGATCCATGCTTGTTGCTGAGTAAGCAATCTGAGGTATGTTGAAAAGCTGGAGCAAGTTCTGGACTTGAATGGCCACAGAACTGGAGCCAGGCCCAATGACCCCTACTATAGGCTTCTTGGAGCGGAAAGAAGAGGAAGAGCCATCCACACAGCGTACCAAGCCCTCCTCCTCTTCTGAAGAAATGAGGGAATCTCTTATAAACTCAATGCTCTGCTCTAGGGCCACAGCTGAATGCCAGCAGGAATCCCTTATTTCACAGCCAAGAGTGATGTTGGGCAAGAGTGTGGGGTCTGAATTGATTCTTTCCAAGGTATGTAGCATGGCCTCCACTCTCTGGATGCCATACTGTTCACGGACTGCCCCACACTTCCTCTCATGAACTTTGTCCACAGTAGGCTGGTGGTGGACAGAAAAAAGAGCTCCAATAATGATGTCACCTGGCATGTGAGCCACCACCCTCCTCTCACTGGACTGTGCGCTCCCACGGACATCTTCTTTCAAAAGCAGGACTGACAGGATCAACAGAAGGACCATTTTAGGGAAGGAGTTCAAGCTAATAAAGATAACATGGTGGAGAAAATCTGGTTCTGATAGTGAAAATCAAATGATGTCCTATGTTGAGTGGTACACCAAGGAATTAGTTAGCAATTTAGATGTGTTCTCTAAAAAACCACCATGTCCCCAGGTAGCATTTAGTTAGATGCATCCATGTGATCATGGTCTTCAAAACCTGAAAGAAAAGAACATGGGTTTTTAACAACATAAGCACAACTAGTTTTGGGAAGTTCTAATGATGCTAGTGGAGAGAGGGAATTTGATGATATGGGTAACAACAACAAAATAATTACAAACTATTTCTGACTTGTCTGTTTCCTTTGTGATTTCATGAAATAGATGACATAGCTTCTTGGTTCTTCCTTGCTTAGATTAAAATTTTTCTTTGTTCATCTTGCACAAAAATATGACATGTAGCAGGCAAAACTTTACTCTCATGCAGAGGTGAGAAAGGGAGAGCATCCTAGTAGAAAAACTGTTTTGAACAGAAAATTCTAGGAAGAATGCATCCCGAAGTATTAAACATTGTTGATCTCTGGATGATGGAATTATGGTTAATTTTTTTATTTTAATGCTCATTAGGCTTCATATTTCTTTAAAATTTTTCAGCACTGAGCGTAAATTAATTATTCTATACTATTGTAATTATATTATTAATAGTTATATTTAAAGAGCTGGGGATATAGCTCACTGGTAGAGCACTTCCCTACCATGTGAAGGCCCTGAGTTCCATTCCCAGAACCACTTAAATTGATAAATAAATGAAATAAACCAATTAAAATTAAAACCTGATTATTTCTTGTCTAAATTCAATGGAAAATAATGGACTGATCTTTCCAGGAAAAAAATGAGTTATTTGTCTAATTCACATGTAAGATATAACAAATATGAGTAAGGAGAGGCAGATAATTCAAGTTATATGAACTGTGGGGGAGAAAAAGAAGGTTGGTATATTACAAATCAAAATGCCCTCCAAATAGGCAGCAAATAATGGTTGCATGAGCACCAATTTTTGGAGAAAAGCATATATAGGTTCAAATCCCAGTTCTGCTATTTAAAAATTATAAGAAAATTGTTCAAATTCCCAGTACCAGAATTACCTTATCTGAAAAATGGGGATAATATGTGCTAGACTACCCTTATGGGGATTCACATGAGATATCAACTATGCAAATACTTTGTAAATTGAATAGGACTATAGATATTCAAAACATGATCTTTTTGCTATTAAATTTCCAAGGGCATTCTGTGGTTAGGTGTTAAGAACAGAAATTCTCTGGCAACCCAACTGGTCCTCTAGAGAATCTTCAAAGTAATTACAGAGTCTTGTAATAAAATTCACAGTAATCAGTCCTCCAGCTCTGATCCAGAAAAAAATTTCCACATTGCTAAGGCTCAAAAGGTTGGAAGTGTGCACATTTGTAACTATCCTTCAAAGGGATACAGTATATCTATGAACACAGCCATCTATTTCAGTTTGAATTCTTGAGAAGAAGGAGATTTTTGCCTCATGCTTCCTACAGCAAAGTCTAGTATAATTTGTAAAAGAGAACTGACAGATTAATGATTTTATTTAGTTAAAGGGTTTGGGTAAGAGACTTAGTTCGGTATGTTATCATCTATATTAGTCAATGATCTTAAGTTGTTTTAAAATGACTAACTCCCTAAGCAGTATCTCTTAAAACAGGTAATAATGATTTTTCAGGAATTTTTTTTTAATCTCCATGCCTATACAAGAATACTAATGGTTTCAAAATTCATCAAATCCTAAGAAATTTCAGCCAGACACAAGATGAATGTAACTTGAATCATGTTTCTAATTACTCCTACCCTCATTTTCACTGTTTCCTTCAACTGTATCCTATGGCAACAGAGAAGCGCTCCCTGAGTATAGTGCCAAATGCTAAAATAAAAAAAAATCATTAATAACTAGATGTTCCCGAATAATGAGGTGCTTGGCAATATATAGAAAAATTAATTTTTGGTATAAAAGTTGGCATTTTAGACAAGAGGAAAAGGAACAAAGAATGATGTTAATGTTCTCACTGGGAAGTTATCTGAATATTTTCAAATATCCCTTTCACTCTCCTTGGACCAAAAACCTGAAAAACAATGCTAATTCTTGTGGTCATGTGAACTATATTGAATGCAAAAAATAAAAAATAAAGAGAATGAAAGCACAGTCTCTCATTATATTAAGAATTAGTAGACAAAATAACAAAATAGCACGCATTTCTTATGCAAGAATATCACAATGATATGGGACCAGAAGCAACCCATTAAATTTATGAAGCTGAAATAAGAATCCCAAGCATTATATTAGGTACAGTTGTTTTAGGAAAACCCTACACATTGAGAAACTGTATGTGTGTACATGTGTATAATATATATATATATATATATATATATATATATATATACGTGTTTGTATGTCTTTCAGTGACTATATGTATGTGTGTGTGTATATATGTATGTATTTATATATATATATATATATATATATATAGAGAGAGAGAGAGAGAGAGAGAGAGAGTGTCACTGAAAGACTGCCTTGCTTATATATGCTAAATTATTTAACTCATTCAGCAAAGATCTATTGGGTATGGATAGTAATGATCATTGCCTGGATAGTGATGGTCATTGTCTTTCATGCTCCAGCCATTTATTTATTAACTCTTTTAACAAGTATTCATGGCACGCTTATGTTGTGAATCCCTACTGGGAATTGAATATCAAAAGTGAACAAGATATGCATGTTCTCTATAATTATGGGCCTTATGAAGGTATTCAAAGGGATAAATTCAGCCTAAAACTGATGAGAAAAAGGAGCTATCCCTATGAAAAATATAGTTAAAACACAAAGAATTGGAGGAATTGTGGTATAAAATGAAGTTGGAAAAACAAGAAAGAACTAGACTGCATAGGATCTTCTAGGCTCTTATAGAGAGTTTTAATGTCAGTTGCAATGAAAAGCTATTGAAGATATGTAAGCAAATGATAAACACAATTCAATTTTAGAGTTATTCTGGTTTTCTGTTATTCTGGATAATGAATTGAAGAAATCTGATTAGGAGACATTTATAATAATCTAGTAAGGAATGATAGTGAATTGACTATGATTGATGACAGTACAAACTGAGGAAACTGGACAGAGTTAAATATATTTTTCCAAGTAAAATTCACTGTACTTGCTGATGAACTAGATATGGGTAATAAGATTTAGAGAGGAACTAGGGTCACTCCTAGGCTTCTAGTCCAAGAAACTAGTGCATTTGAGTCCATTAAAAGAGTTGTGATAGACTGGCATATGAACTTGTAAGAAAGAAGAAAATTAACTGTTTCTTTTTAACATGTTAAACTTGGCATAATTTTGAGCTATACTGGTACAGAAATCAAATAGGAAAGTATTATTAAGGGGGAGACTCAGATGAGAGTGTTTGGTTTGAGATGTAAATCAAAGGCAACCAATACGTAAAATCTTAGGAATGCATACAATCATCTGGAGAAAAAGGATGGGGGTGGGGGGATAGTTTTGGAAAAACCGGCTCAGGAAAATGGCAACCCAAAAAGTAAGGTGTGAAAAAGCATATCATATCTGGGAAACCAGGAGAGAATGTTCTAAGCACTTCACATTCATAGACATACAGGGAGGCTTCTATATTGCACAAGAAATGCATCTGGATTACTTGTCAGATATATTCTACATGCACTGTACATCAGGACAACTGGACACAACAGCTATGTCCCTCTGTCCATTTGTGTCATACAGATGTCAAAGATCCCCCAAGATGTAGGTATCATTTTATTATGTCTATTTAGTAAATGGTGCAATAGGTTTTAATAAGTTAAAAACTTGCCAATTACTTAGCAAGAAATAAAGCTAGAAGTGTCTATGCCTGTTGAACAAAATGATACTATTTTCACTATCTTTTGTTTTCTCACCACCCCTTCCTATAATACAGATATTAACAAAAACTGATGCAAATAAGTTCAGCATTGTGAGACACACCTGTAACCCCAGAGACTCAGGAAGCTGAGGTGGAACAATTGCAAGTTCAAGGTAACCCTGGGCAACTTAGTAAGGCCCTCTCTCAAAAAAAAAAAAAAAAAAAAAAAAAAAGAGCTAAGATTGTACCTCAGTGGTAAAGCTTCCCTGGGTTCTATCCCCAATCTATAGTACCAAAAATAAATAAATATATAAATAAAAATGAAGAGCAGGGCCAACCAATTTGAACTCCATACAGAAATTACAGGTGTTGCCTTGGAATCTAGAGAGTAAAGAGTATCCCAAAAAAGAAGACAGAAGATAGAAATTTGCATAGGTATTTACTAAAAGCTTATTTATATTGTCCTCTCATCCACTACCACATTATGAAATCCAGACACCTAGAAAGGGATATTTTAGAATAAATTATAATATAAAAATATGACAGAAATATGCTACAACTCAGATTATTATAAGGCTATTAGCAAATCATTCCGTGTGCTATCAAAGTACTAAAAATTAATATAGGATAAATTTAAAATAAACTAGTAGAGGATACATGAGATCTATAAACATCACTCATTTGTTCAATAAATGCTTACTGAGTGACTATTTTTTAATTTTTGACTTAGGATTCACTTATGGACAAAGTAGACGTAAGTTCATACTCTCAAGGAGTGCACAAAAATCTAAGGGGTGTGACTGGAGAATAACAAGGTAAGCAAATAAACTATACTAAAGAATATTAATCATGAAAGAGGGAAAAGTTAGACTATGAAACAAGATAGAAAGTGGTAGAGATATAGAAAACCTTAAATAGTGTGGCCAAACTATAAACTGAAAAAGTAACATTTGAATAAAGACCTAAAGGGAAAAAAGAAGTGAATCATGCAAATATCTAGGAAAGAACATTCCAGGTAATAGTAAAAGCAAAGACAAAGTCTGCAAGATTTATGCCTAGTGTGTTAAAAGAATAGCAAAGAGGCTCGTATGCTGGCAGTGACTGTAATTGTGGGGAGAGGCAGCCGTGCAGTCTGTGACATAGAGTGATGATGCTGAGACTGCCTTGACTTTAAAAGACGTTGGCATTTAACATTGCATGAGAATGGTTTTTGTGAAGGGTTTTCAACAGAGGAGTGTTACACTCTGCCTAACATTTTAACAAGAACAAGAACACAAAAGCAGACACTGAGGGAGCAATTAGGAATCCAAGACATTGTCAGGTGAGAGAGATGACAATGGTTGGATTGGGGAGATGGTGGTACAAGTGAAGGGGTCACTAATAGGATTCTGACTGTATTTGGAAGGCAAAGTACAAAGGTTTGCTGTCAGATCTGACTTGTAATGTGAGAGCAAGAAAAGTGTCAATAAAAATGCTGACATTTTCAGCCATGGAGGCAGGATATGAAGAATTGTATCACTCTGAAGTGAACAGCACGGTGGAAAAGATTTGGATGGAGACAAAGACGTTCAGTTTTTATAAATTAAGCTTTAAATACTGAGTGGAAATTCAAGAAGAAATATGGAATAAGTGGTGAAATTCCGGAGAATTTGAAATTGGAGATGAAAAATGCAGGAGACATAAGTATATAGATAGATTTTTTTAAATTATAAAAGTTGATAAAATCACCTGGGAAGTGAAAAGAGAAAAGAGAAAAGAAACTAGTCTCATAGACTGCATTCCAAAGAATTTCAACTTCTAAATTGCCAGAGATAAGGAGAAACTATCAAAGGAGACTGAATAAGTTTTGAAACAGAAACTTTGTCTTGTGAAGTGTGTATGAGTGGAGTGGGCAATAAAATAAGAATTGTTCTCATTATATTAAACAGAAGTAAAAGAAGAATAGTTCAATGTTCACAAGAAATATGAATGAGTATATTGGCATACATAGACTTAAGTCTGTATACTAACATTTATTCTTATTGTTTCCTTTCACTTAATCTGTGTTTTCCAAATTTTATTTTTTTTTAAGTTTGAGACTTAAGGATCTGCCTTCCAAGTGTCTGCCCCAATCTTTCTGGTGATGCTACCTACCCTCCATCTGCTCCTGTTTAGGAGTCTACTAGTGAAGTTAAATTAGTCTCCTATACAAAGTATATACTGAATTATTCCAATGGCTTTGTTCTTGCTTGTCCTGACTCTTGATAAGCCCTTTTATCAATGTCATAGTTGTTGAGAGTGAAGGCTTAGAGTCTAGCTGATCTGAGTTTCAAGTTTGAATCCTGGCTTTGTGACATTGGGTACTCCACATCTCTGAGCCTCATGACTTCATTAGTAATTGGAATGAGATTGATAACAACCTCAAAGAGTTTTAATGAGAATTGAATGAGATAATATTTTAAAATAGTTCTATTCTGGAAATCTTCCCTGATTTCTTACCTTGAAGAATTTGCTACATTATCTGTGCTCATACAGCATTCTTGACACATACTTTCATATAGTAGTTATTACTAAGTTAATATTATGGTTACTTATACATTTAATTTCTCCTACAACTGATTTTAAGACTGTCAAATGTTAAATGTGTGCCATACGCAGCACTTGCTATGATCCTCTCACAAAATTAAATGTTCAATAAATCTTGCTGAATGCACAAAATAGTAAATTAATTGCCTCCAATTGGCTTTCTCTTGAACTATCTGCCTGAGGTTCCAGTATAGTACCCCTTCCCTACCTAGAAAGATGAAAAGTTTATGTAATGTAACTTCCTCTATCCAATGGGTTCAGATGACAGCAGACCTCTAAAAGAGAAGTAGGGACTGATAAAATCATAGAGAATAACTGCATATTCCCCACAGCTTTCTAAGATATTAGGAAAGTAACATCATTGAACTATAAAGGCCCTGGAGTTGATTCAAGTTAATTGAGACCCATAGAGATTAAATTATTTGTAGCAGAACTGATATTAGAATCTAAAAAATTCTCAAAATCCATTTGTAATCATATTGTACAACTTGATATCCTGTCTTATATAATATTCTAAGCTTACAATATTTTATATATTTTTATTTAAATGGAATTCTAATATCAAGGTTCTCTAACAATCAATTTTGATTATTCCCTATGTAATATAAAGATCTTTCCTATAAGTTCCTTTGACAATAGAGTTAATGATAACAATAATTAAACTATACAGATAGGTCTGAAGTGTATGTATCTCAGTGGTAGAGCACTTTCCCAGTAGATACTAGGTCCTAGGTTTGATCTATCTATCTATACACACACACACACACACACATACATATATACACAGAGAGAGATATTGCCATGTGATAGGCACTTTGCTTCACACAAAATGTTACCTAATTTTAATACAAACTACATAGTAAATATTTTATGCACATTTTACAGATGATGGATCTAAGGCTCAGAGAGAGACAGTGGTTTAGCCAAGATTCTCAAACAAGTAAGCAGCCGAATCAAGGTTCACATTTCTTTTTAAAAGTTGCATACTATTCAATTATATGAGTGTACCAAAATGCACTTAAATAATCATTATTGTTAGATATTAAGGTTGTTTGCAGATTTTCTTATTATCATAAACAATGTTGTACTTACTTTTTAAAGTGTTTCCATAGCCCAAATATCCACACATTTATTTTGGGGGGTATACAAATGCTTTTCCATTGTATAATTTGTCCATTTAGATTTTAAAAGATAGTGTCCACAACATTCAAAGACCTTTCTCTTTAACCCCACCATTTCTAGGCACTACCAAATGTTCTTTCCATGAGAACCTGCTTTTCCTTGCTTCTATACAAATTTATGTGTGTTATCATTTCTCCTTTCACCACAAGATTCACTTATTCTTTTAAAAGGGCTCAGGGAAAAGAAAAGAAAATGAAAAATAATACTTAATTTTCAGATACAGACCCTTTTTTCATTGTTGATCTCACTCTCAGTCCCTCCCTAACCCCTTTGGGAAAAAGAAGACACTGTGAGAAATTTTTTATACATCAGGAAATAAAATAAGTTTGAAAAATAATAAGTAGTTTCTTTAGGTTATAGCTCTTATTGGCAAGGTGATAGGTTGATAGAAAAAATTGTAGGTTTGTTCTATAGATAATGGGAAGCAATACCTCATATAATTACTCAAAGAAAGCCTTCAATTTTGTATTGGACTTACAGTCTAATAATATGGAGACTTTTAATTCACTTGAAATTAATATCTGTATGGAAAATTCAACTTATAGGGTATGTTAGTTCAAGGAGTATTTTCAGAAGCACAAGTATTCTTCATTCAATATTATAAATGGGTTCATATTATATTATCATTAATAACTATCTCAACAGAGAAATAAATAGGCATGTATTTAATATGCAATAAAAGTATTTTTCCTCAGGTAACCATGTGTATGAAAGTATATCCTAAATGAATATGAAAAAGGGATATTTGTGGGTAGACTTTTACTTACAATGCAAACTACATTGCATCAGAATCATAGCTCGCATTGTCTTTTATTTTCAACAATCTTCTGAAACACTAGCCATCTTTCTAGCACAGATGCCTCTTATATAACTTAATCCTCACACAAGCAAATCGCACAGCTCAGGACATCAACAGGAACATGATTCCTTCTGCCTGAGGAATAGCCTCATCCCTATGATATATTTTTCAGAAAACAAGTGCATACGACAGATAAGAGGCACTATGAGATGCAAAGATACTGCAACCCTTATAGTGTAAGGAAAGCTTCATTGTCATCACTATGTCAAGCACACATCTGTGATCTTGTAAACAAAGAATAGGTCACATGGTATTATACAAAGATGAAATCTATAATTTTATGCATTAGTTAAAAAGTGCTAGCAGTAGAATAAAGCTCACTAAATCACCGTAAATCATTTAAATAAGAGGTTTAGTAGTCCATGAAGACCCGAAACAGCCTTCTGTAGAAAAGCAATAAAAATAATACCATCCAATATTTTTAACTAGTCTCAATTTAATTATCAAGCAGGGATTTTAGAGTTCTATCCATTTTGCAGTTTCAGCTGCTCTTATTATTTATGGCATACCTCTAAAGACTGCAAAACATTATTGCTCCTATTAGATTACCAATTGCCAGGTGGTTTTACATTTCTATGACTTGATATCTATTTAATTATTACAGTTAATATTTATAAAGTACTGGCTTTGTGCTATTTAACATAAGCCTTGCAACCTTGTAAAGAAGCCATGATTTCTACCTATATTAGTAACTCTAGAAATTAGGGTTCAGAGGTGAAAATCTTATCAAAAGTCTCACACCTATAGTAAATGAAAGAATGTGGATATTACTCCAACTGTCTCTGACTCTCAGGCCCAAACTTTACACAGTTAGAGATAATGCCTTCCAAAGGACCAAATGGATTGGTTATTTGAACTTTATGTATTGTTTGCACAATATTCTGGAGATTTTGCTTTCCATTAAATTTTTATGTAATGCCAACAATTAAAGTCAAACCATGCAAACAAATCAAGTTAATACAGATAACTCTATTTTCTGGTATCACTGAATCAAGGTTTCTCAACCACAACACTAATGACATTTAGGACTAGATAAATAGCTTTTGTGTGTGTGTATGTGTGTGTGTGTGTGTGTGTGTGTGTGAAGGCCTGTTGTTCTGTCCCTTGTAGGATGTTTAGCCACATCCCTGGTCTCTGTCTACTGGACCAATGGACTAGTAGCACCACCTCTTATTTGTAATAAATGAAATATGCCCTGAGATATTGCCAAATATCCTGTGCAGTATCAAAATCACTCTCAGATGAAAGTCAGTGATTTACATGAAAATTATTCTAGAAAGGTCCACATAATCATCAAGGAGTTCAACTAAAAGCAAATTGTATCCTAATTAGAATAAGATGTACTCTGTTTGTATAAATGTGTCAAAATAGACTCTAATGTTATGTATAACTAAAAAGAACAAATAAAAATAAAAAATAAATACACAGAAGAAAAAAGAGAAAATCATTGGGATACATTCGTTCCATATAGATTTTACCTGAATCTTCAAAATAATACTAAAGAATATAAGTTGGAATAGGCTTGCCTTCTTTATTTTGTTATTTCTATATTATCTTGTTGCAGTTTCAGTTTGAGAAACACAAACTAAGCTAACAGTACAGGATGATATTGCCTTCCATTAAATAAACATAGTTCTAAGTATCCATAAGTTAAAATAAATGAATGTGATGAGAATATCCTATTATGTACTTCCCAATTTTAAAGGCTGCTTTTAATATGAAATGCAAAGCTTTGTTAACTTTTCACAAGATAATAATAACAAAATAACCTTATATACTAATTTGCACATTTGTTTATTATTGAATTTCATTTTTGGTTTAAATGAGTATTAATATTATGTTATTTACTTCTGTGTCTTTAAGGAATTCCACTACATTATGGTACATTTAAGGCAACATTGGAGTATTTTTAAAGCAAATTCATATCTTTAAAATATTTTCATTATTCCTGCAAAATAAATTTAAATGAATATTATTACTATAGTACCCACTGTGTCATTGGGATTATAAGCTTTTCTTTCCTCAGAACACTTTTGCTCAAAAGTTTAAAATCAGAGTTATTGTGACAATTAATTATCAGAGAATTCTTCTTAATTCTGATATCTTACAAGACCAACTGAATCACATATACATAAAATACATACTAAGAGATCAGATATATACCATTTTGATTTCTGGTTGTCTCCAAATATCTGCATGCTTATGTTTAAATATCCTTAGATTTATGAGAAAAATAAATGTTCACACATTCCCCTTATGGAAGAAGAAGGTGCTGCTGACCAGAAATTGATAGAATTTTTTAAAAATTAGATACATGTCCAAGTTTCAGGTCAATATTACAGTTATGGGTTTGAGTTTGGGAATCAGATGATCCTGGATTTAAATAACTGCCTTGTCATGTTACAAGCTGTGGGACATTGGACAAGCTATTTTATCTCTCTTATCCTCACCTTTTGGTGTGAAGTTCACACAATAAAAACAAAATGCAATTCCTAGGGTTGTTGTGAGGATTAAATTTGGTAATATAGTTACCCAGGAAACATTGTATCCATAGGACTGTATAGGTTTAAGAGTCATAATTAGTATTTATATACTGTCCACTTCAGGTCAGGCACTTTACTTAATTTGTGTAATTAATTCATCAATGGTACTAATATAATTATAATCTGTTCCTCATTTAAAAATAAGGAAACTGAGTTATAGCCATTAAAGCACCTTGCCAAGGTCACACAGATAGCCACAAGGCTGAGATTCACATTCAGGCATTCTGGTGTGAGAGTTTGCAGTCTGCCCCTGCATTTATACCACACTCACTGAAAACCACAGTGAAAGAATTCTGTAATGTTTAGCTATATCACAGATTACAATTTTCTGGTATTATGAAAACAGCATGAGTTCAAGTTCCAAACAAATGATATCTAACTATTTACTTATCTGTATAAAATTTATAATAAATATCCAGATTTATTATGCATAGTATATTTATTTATATTTGCATTTAATTATATTATTGTTTTTTCTCATTTTCTTGTTTCTGTGATGATGGAGAAAAGAAGTCAGTTTTCTCAACAGGAAAATAAAAATAAATAATGCCATGTATTGCCATACGTGGATTAAATAAAATAATATATCTAGTACTGAGCCTGGTGCCTAATGTGCTTAATAAATCATAGTTATTACAGAAAGTATGAATTTACACCAAGATTTTGCTCGGTACTCCTTCTGGCCAAAGGTACATATAATTCAAACAAAATTAGGACTGCTAAAATGTGGATTTTTTTCCTCCTCTCTGTGAAATGAAATAAGAATAAGCCTGAGACGTAATATTATATTAAAATACTTTTAAACAACTGAGATAATGAAACATGAAAAAATATATTATTTCATTTATATATAGTGGAAATTGCATAATAAAAACTCAAACTTTCTTTTATTGGGTTATAAAAATGTGAAATAAAAATATTTCTTTGGATGCTCATATCTTATTATGTCTCCTAAACTCCACTTGCTGACTGACATGGCAACTAAATGGTATTTGGGAACTAATTTCTGAATAGGAATAGTATCACGAATTTCTAAACTGGAATGTTTCTCCTTTATATCTTCAGAATACACAAACTTCAAGCTAAATTAATTTAGCATATGCCACATATATTCACATATATCAAAAGAAAGTTCCTGTTTTATAAATTTGTTTGACCTATCTACATGTGAATTTAAATAATACAGATAAATATGGTACTTTACATTATACTATATATTAATCCCACAGCAAAATATATGAGGGAGTATATTTAGGTATGTATATTTAGCCCATGAGGATACAAAGTCTGGGATAAAATAGGTATATTGTTTATTGTCATTTAATTAAGCTTTCTTATCTAAATTTTCTGACCATTCTTTTAGAGATGATATAGAATCAGTCCTATAAACTATTCAATATGTTTTGAAGAAAAGCAAAATAAGAATTATAAAAATCATTTAGTCACAAAAATAAACAAGAGATAAATTATTAGTGAGACCAATGACTGTATTAGAAAATGTCTTTAAAAATGTAAAACATTTCAATGTTTTCCAATCAGAGAAAAACAGAAAGTGGTATGAGGTTACACAAGTATTTTCAAAGTATGGACAGCCTGTGTGGACATGTTATCTACAAGTGAACTTCTCAGCTTCCCCATGGGTGTTTGCCATACTGTCCAGAATGTGTGTTACAAAATAATGGAAGAATTTTGTATCTACCTATGGAAGGAAGTGAGTTATTGGATTATTCAAATACTCTTCCTTCTCAAAACAATT
Organism: Marmota monax; assembly: GCF_021218885.2. NCBI lineage: Eukaryota > Metazoa > Chordata > Mammalia > Rodentia > Sciuridae > Marmota > Marmota monax. The sequence goes on along the minus strand of NW_026695236.1, from coordinate 1,590,973 downwards.
TCAGCATGTCTTTTCATAAATGAACATTTAAGAGTTTGGTTTCTTCTTAAGTATATAAGCCACAGGCAAAACATGGCCTTTTGACAACACAAAACTCTAGGGGATACAATTAAAACATCTAGATTGTATACATTCTCATGCAGAGTGTAAATAACCAAGGATTTTTTTTTTCCCCTTAAGAGAGGTGGTTATTTAGAAAGTGATTAAGGTGCATTCTTTGCCTAAGAAACTTTAAAAGCTCTGTCCAGAGTACTGAAAATGTTTCTGCCAGAGAAGGCTGCAGATTTGATGAAGTGTACCTTACTAACCTGATGAGTTCAGGAAGCAGTATTTAAAATGCCTAAACCAATGGCTCTTTAAAATGTATACAGACATCTGTAACATAAACACAAATGATCCTTAAATGTGTAATTACACAGAAATAACATAGAAATTAAAGGAGAAAGTTGCCTGCACTTAATGAAGAAAATAGCACAAGGCACACTTAACAGGAAGTATACCTGAACACTTCAAAATTCCCAATAAAATATCAGATAACTCAGAACTTCTGCAGAAAACATTTTTATACCTCACTAGAGAAAAGGGGATGCATTTAGACCAAAGCAATGCTCCCTAGGCTGTTATAATCCCACAGCAGCCCATTGTAGGAATATAGATCATCTCTATGTCAGTCCTGAGGAACTCCAAACCATAAAATCCAATGCAGAGAATATAGAAATAGGCAGAAATGAGAAGCTGCATTCCACTGGCCTGTGTCAATTTCTTTTCAAAAAGTAAAGTGACAGCAAATCTGCCTGGCTACTCAAGCTTACAGATCAGCTGAGGTGGTACCAAGATGTGTCTAAATAAGTCCAGCACTGGTTATACTCTTCTCAAATTCCCCTGAACCGGTAGCCACTCAGGATAGAATCCTGAACAACTGGAATTCCAGCAGCAGGTGGAAGAACCCTCCAGGGGAACCTATCACTTTCTTCTGAGAGGTCCCAAGAGTAGGTTAGGCTCAGGCCACCAGCTAGCCTTTGCACTCCTGGGCCTGCCCTGGGTACTCTTTACAGGTCTCTGTAGTCTAGGCTCTCTTCACCACATGCCGCTTATGATGCTGACGAATTAGTAAGCTTTGTGTCTAAAGGGAAGAGAAAGATGCATCCGTGGGAGTAGAAAAAGCGGGAGGGTTCAGAATGGTGTTCAGAGCAAGGCACTCTAGCCAGAGTGAAAGAGATGTGCTTTCAGCACCACCCGCTGTCCCCCTCTTTCTGCAGCAAGCGCCACAGAGCGGCTGTGACCGGATTTATAGAGAAAGGATTCTCCTTCCTTTCCCTCTCTACCTTTGCTTTTCTCAATTTCTAGCCCTTAGGTGGTTGGGGGAGTCCATCTGCATTGCCCCTTTCCTTGAGAGCTGGGATTCTAGTCCGAAGGCATGCAGAATCCCTGTCTCAACGTTTGCAGCTCTTCCCTCCTTTATCCCATTGCTTGCTCCCTTTCCACCAACAGGTTTACCAAGACTGTCCGCAAATGGAGCAGACATGAACCTTATGGGCTCTGGCCGTTCCCACTCCATCCATGTCCCCCTCCCCCAAACCAAACTGTGAGCTATTTAGCAAGCTAATAGCTCCTAAATCCTTCTCAGGCCAGGGGACACTTGGGCAAAAAGACACTTAGCAAGCTTACCCCCTGTCGGCCAGGCAGCGGACAGTGAGACGCGGTATATCTAGCCCCCTGTAAAGTTGGGCGGTGGGGGTCAGCGGGGTAGAGCCGGCCTTTCCAGTGCTGGGCTCCCCCCCTCCCCACCCCAAGATGATCTCAAGCTCATCCCTTGTGCTCAGCGCGCGCAGAACAGCCAAGCTGAGGGCGTTGTGTGCAGCAATCTTCCCGCTACCAAGAAAGGGGGGGGAAGGGGAGAGAGCGGAGGAGGGAGGGGTGGTAGTTTGTATTTATAGAGAACAGAGTTCTCTGCGTAACTTTTTGGTGCCACCAAGTGGCACAGTGAGTTCCTTTAGGAACACAGCCTCCTGGGCGAATCTGGATGGGTAGACTAGCTCTGCGCCAGATGCTCACTTGGTGGGGGAGCTGAAGGCAAACCCCCTCCCCACCAGGAGTTGAATTTTCACATGTTCCCCTTTTCAGAAACTGGCATGCAAATTCCTAAATTCTAAGAATAAGCCCTTATTGAAGGAATAAAGATACTTGTACCCTCTTCAGTCAAGTGCAAGAAGTGTCAAGGACACTGTAGGTGCCAGATATGTCCAAGGAGTATAGAAACCCATGTCCTAGGAGGACTTTCCATGGCCCTCTCCCTCCTTAAATCCTCTTCCCAGAACAAAATATACTCACATCCCACTTTGAACCCTTCTTCTTGCCACCCCAAATACCTAACCTTTAAACTGGGATGTCATTTTCCTTGTGTCAGAATTAATTTTAGATAATTTCCCAAGTATTCAAATTCAAAATTTCTCACAGCTTGTCATCAAAGTGTCTTCTTCAACTGCCACATTTAAAAAGCATGTGGCTAGGCTCTGTGGATCTGAATCTCCTCAAACAAATCTCAAAACTTCAGGTTCCTTTGGCAGCAAGCTAAGTGTCTGATTGTCCTCACTCATTTCCACAGATCTCTCAACATGCAACAATACAGCCAGTATCTTGCAAATGCCTTTACTAATTTGAATAATAACACCTTGAAGCTTTCCTTTATCCATGTTTTCTGGATAGTCTCCCTGTTTTGTATGCAGGTCTTCAAACCCATATAATCAAAGCCATTATTACATGAGACCTCAGTGTCCAGAAATGTGGAATAACCTCTACATTTTGTAGATGGAGAAACTGACTATACGAAGGTTAAAAGATTTGCTCAAGGTCACACATTTCCCTATAGAACATCCCTGGGACTGCTGGGGGACTGGGGTCTGAATGAACACCATGATGCCACATCTTACTGGCAGGCTTTTCTCCTTCTACCACCCCAGCAGCCCATTCAGTTATATTCAGCTTCCTTCTCTTCCCTCTTTCTTTCATGTCCCTCTCTGTCATTATCCTTTGCTAAAGTTCTATAAGGGAATTGAGAGTAAAGATGTCTTCCTAACCCCATAGAGGTGACATGAACTTGAGTTTAGAGGTCCAGAGTTGCAGGTGTATCCCTTAAAATGGCCCATAGTTCTAGAAAACCTCTCCTTCCTGCTATTGTAGTCATGGAAGTGTCATTTTAGAAATGTAACACTGGTATTCACATCCAACCATGTCCCTCCTTTGCTGCCTCTTTTCGGGGTGAAGCATCAGCAAGTCCTTCGACTAGCCTTCAAACATCTAATGGCTTCAAAGAGAGAGAAGCCCCCTCCCTTGGTAAATGCATGCCTTCTGTGCACATGTATCGGCATGAGAGAGAGAGAGAGAGAGAGAGAGAGAGAGAGAGAGAGACAGAGACAGAGACAGAGAGAGAGAGAGGGGAAAATGTGCAAACGCCTCCTTTGGCTCAGTTCCCCCCCCCCTTCTCTGATTTTTTTTAGTTCATTTTTCTATGGAAATGAGCCCACCTGAATCTCTCTTATGCAAATAAAAACAAAATTATTTTCATAAACCTCCCATTGGAGGGACACCGCGGTAGCCTGGGCTCTTGAGTCAAAATTCATTTCTGGTTCACAGGGCACATGTCCTTGTAGGGTGACTTTACTAAACTTACAGGACCTCACAGCGTCCCTAGCTCCGCCAGTCCTCCACCTGCCCACCACCTGCCCTTCTGGGTCCCTTTAGCCCAAGCTCCCGCCCCTTTCCTGATTGCTCTCGATCTCTGCACTGGGGGAGGGGCTCCGGCGGCATCCTACATCTCTGGTAACTCTACAGCTGAGAGAAAGAAAAATCGCGCTGTGCTTACCAGGTGCGCTCCCGGAGCCTTGCGCCCCCAGCCAACAGCTCCTTGCAAGCTTCCTGCGCTTTCGTAGCGGCCTTGGCTGCTGCTGGAGCGCTAGTGGCAGCGATGGAGGCAGTGGTGGCAGCCGGCAGAAGGGATGCGGGACCCGCGGTGGTGGCGCTCGCTCTCTCGCGCCAGCGCCGGGAGCACGTGCCGCGCTCGGGCAGACGCAGCTGGAAGCGCAGCGCAGGGCTGGCTCCTACTCCTGCAGCGCGCCGCGGGGGGCGGCAGACTCGCCTGGGCTCAATTTAGTGGGTGAACTAGGATCCTCTTCTTGGTCTCAGGGTACAGGCAAAGGTAGCTTTGGGTTCCCTTTCTAGGTCTTCAGATTCCCTCCGGAGCTGTGGAAGGAGGAGAGCTGTTCAGGGAGGCGTGGGTGGTGTGTCACTCAGAGAGAAGCTGGGGGAGCAGGTAGCTAATAAGCTTCTTTTTGAAGATGCCACTTAAACTCCTGACAATGATTGGGAGAAGGGGCGTCACTGCTGGAGGGCAGACATGGGAAGTCAGGGAACCCTAAGATGATTCAGAGGAGTCAGTAGTGAGAAAGAACGGTCTCTTTAATGATATTACTTAATAATGACATTTTGCATTTGTCTGCGCTTCTTAAAAACGATTCTGTACATCCATTAAAATTTCTTCCTCCGTAGCAGATAAATGCCTTTTACTTCCTCAAATGACTTTGCTTTCCTTCCCCTGCCATCCCCATAACTGTCCAGTATTGTCAAAAATGCTGAAGTTTTCTTTAGATTACAAAAACAAAACAACAATTTTTTTAAAAAAAGACTTTATTTCTATCTCTGTTAAAAAATTGTTATAAATTACTTTCCTGCAAATATTGCAGTAACGTTATTATTGCCTTTATATTTCCCTAGGTGACTTTTGGGAACCAGATCTTTGCAGCAGCTGGATTAAAGATTAAAAGATAACACCAAAGTCAAGGGTACTGGTTCACATACATACATTACTAACACCTGGTGTTAAATTTTCCACCAGACCCTTGACAATAAGGAAAGTCATTCTTTGAGATCTTCAGGTATTCAAAAGAAAAAAAAAAGTATCTACCACACCTTGTTGAGTTTTATAGTGGTGTGTTTATTTTTGCATTTCCATGTTTACCAATGGTGGTGGCATTTATAATTTTTGAGGTTTCTTATCCAAGCAAATTTTAATACTTTCTAGGAAGTCCAACAAAGATGTGATTGATCTTCCTGAAAATCAAAAATGAGAATGACATAGATGAGAAAATACAAAAATGAGAGTTCTGAAGAAAATAAAGGATAACTTATGACAAGATGATTCTGGTGAAGAAATGAAGCCTAATGAACAAAAAAGTGATTTACAACCCAATTGTCTGAGGCATTGGCAATGAGGACAAGGTCATAGATTTGGTCTTTGCATAGAACACTTTCTGATTTTGAGTGACTATAGGGCATTAAAAGTTCCCCATTCTTCTTCTTCTGTTGGTGCTGAATCTAAGCATACAAACTCCTTGCTGTACCTAGGCAAGGAGTTCTCCTGTTAACCACAGTCACTGAAATTCCAAATTCTTAAAATCTTTCCATCCCTACTGTCTCCCAGAGTTATACAGAGGATTGCTTGAAATAAGTCATTCCCAAGCATGTTAGAAATAATAAAATAAAACACAGCAGAAATGTACTGCATGGTTTACCAAGATATATTCACATGTTCTAAAAGCTAAAATGAAAAGGGCATTCCCCATGTTGAACAATTGTGATATTTTCAGATGAGAAGGAAAATATAATTATATAATTTTAAGTTTTTCTGACATTTTAAAATATAGCTTTGTCTCATAATTATAAAGTGGTGAATTATTCAAAATTAAAATTAAAAAGAGTATAGGAACAATGTCTTCACTCCCCAAAATAAGTTGTGATTGTAATATCTCAATGGTAATACTTTTGCCTTAGGATGAGTTATTAATAAAATAAAAATGTAATTCTAATGTAGAACAGTAAAAACATGAAAAAAATAATTTTACTTATAATTGATCATACTTAAAACTTGGAAGCTTCATTGATTCCTTTCTTTCTTTCACATATGACAATTGGTCAGGACATTCTATTAGCTCTGACTTTGACAATTATTCTGGAATCCTAGCACTTCTAACTACCTTCACAGATGCAATGTTGAATCAAACTACCATCATCTTTTACCTGACTTATAGCAAAACTTCCAAACTGCTATAATGGTCTTTCAAAGAAGTTATTTAAATCAAAACCTTCCAGTAATTTTTCTTTTCACTCAGAATACAATCCCAAGTACATATCATTGCCCTAAATAATATGTGTCTATTCCATTTATGACCTTTTTTGACTACTCTTTGTAGTATTCTTTCCTTTTGATTTTTCTGTTGTAACCACTAGGCTGACTTTGCATTTTTCAAAGGTACCTGACATCTTCTTATCTACTGTACTTTGCATTAGGTGTTTCTTTTAAATGAAAGGCTCTGTTTCAAAGTAATCAGCAGGCTAATTCTTTCCTTTTCTTCAAATCTTTGCAAAAATTTTAATTCTTAGATGAGGACTTACCAGCCTACCCTGTTTAATCCAGTAAACTATTTTCCCTTACATTCCCTGTGCTCCTGATACTCTTTGTCCAATGCCATTTTCCTCTTATAGTTCTCAATGCAGTTCAAAATACTGTATCCTTATTCACTTGGTATATTTGTTGTTTATTGCCTGTCCCCTCCTCTTATTAGAATGCAGTCTTCTAAAGGAAAGGAATCTTTGTTTCACTGATAAATTCAAACCAGAAAAATTATGGCACATAGAAGCTACTCAATAAAAATTCGAATAAAAATTTAAGTGAGTGCTTATGGAAATAGAAGTAACCAATTACATACTGCCTTTTATTGTCCAACTTGGCAAAGCTGATGATATTACTATTTAAATGAAGTCTAAAAAACTCTAAGTGACAGTACTTTTTTCTAGTCTGGACACATTTACCCCTGCTTCTTGAACTGTGCTTTTTGGAAATAGCTAATTCATTGTCTGGACTCCAAAAGGGCTACTGCAATGCTGAATGTTTTACAACTATATGTTTATTTGAATCCATTCAATGAGAGGTAATTGGCTTTTAAAATTTTCTGAGATTTTTTTCATTAATTTAAGAAGTAAATATCTTCAACAAGAATTTCACAGTAAAAGCATAAACCTTATCCTACTGTCTTATATGAAACTTCAATATAAAATCCAGGCATCACATGGAAATTTTACTCGAAGAAGTCATTACTTACAAGTCTAGGTTAACTCATGTCTCTATACTCCAGGAAGAACAAAACTAGCATATGTCCCTATAAATTTTTAATTTTCTCATGATACAGAGTAAAAACACACAATAATTCCGTGCTCAGGGAGTACAACTACTTGGGTAAGTGTTTTCCAGGATAGAACTCAACCTAAGCACACTTATAGGGCACACATATAGCAAAGATTGTCTTCTTTACTCTTTGACCCTCAGCCATGCTTACCACTCATCTTAAGAGGCAAAGCATTTGTCTGATAGCCCACGTAAATAACTATATCCAGTAATTCTTTGAGACTACCAAAGGGTATAGCAGAATACCTACTGCATTTTAGGATTAATAAACTACCATTAGAAACTGACTCTGATTCCTATTTGCCGAGGGAACTTGGATAAACTCATGAACATTGAAACCTCATTTCCTTATCTGGAAATGAGAAAATGATAAAGATAATTTTAAATATATCTTATTCTCTTGATTATATGTAAAGTGATTTTGTAAACTCAGAGTGTTACAGAAGTCTCAGCAAATCATAATAATTTTTTCTCATATTCCCTCAAAATCTGGCTCTTTTGTTCCAAAATAACACTAGGTGTAGGCAAGAATTTGGATAATGGTGTGAAATTATTAGGATCATAAATAACACAAGAAAATTCTTTTATGAATTCTGTTTTTATATTGACTAGAAACTTCTTGTTTTTGCTTCTTTTTAAAACATAGATAATGGCACCTCTCTAGTGAGGTTGCCACTGGGATAAGCAATAATGGTTGTGAAAAAATTGTACACTACCTGAAATGTGGCAGGTATGTGGCATTTGGTGACTAAAATGATGAAATATTACATTAGGATAGACAAGACACTAGGCATGAGGTCTTCTGTTTTAGACACTGGGATTTTGAGAACCACCTTTTAGTCTAGTAGAGCTTATCTCTTTGTAAATGTACTTAAGTTGTTACATGGTCAGGTCTTGTGTCAATTCTTAGTCCATACTTTTGGCAAAAGTAGTGATATTTTCATCTAATATGAAAAATAGATTAAATATAATGACAGAAGCATTGTATTTTACATTTGAATGACTGAGATTATACAGAGGATTTTATCTTTCTAATAAGTCTCAGAACCATTGTTTAATAAAATCCCTGGGAATTTTGCATTAGGTACATAAGAGACAATTATGCACTGAATGGTTTAGATAGAGCTGTTGCAGCATTCCATATTACATTCAGTCCTCAGGAGTATTAACTACCTGAAATCGAACATTATATCCAACATTTTGTAAATACAGATTTCAGGGATTTCTATTATTTTTCAGTGTTATTTTTTCTAAGAAACAATTTATTGAGTTAAAGTCAATGATTATTCAAAGTTAAATATATTAAGAAGTGAAAGCCAGACTTTTGAAAATTGTAAAGTAATATCATCTGTTATGTTACTAAATATTTGTTTATAATCTTTTGAAGATTTAGTAGGGATTTGAACGAGGCTAATCACATGGATCTATCAAAAACATTGACTAGTAGAATAAAAGCCATGTGCCACAGTGGAAGTAGCAAAGCATGCAACTTTGTCTCTCAGCTTCTTTCTCTCCAAAATGGAGGAATCGCATGTTTCATAGTTAATGGTAAAAATTAAGTGAGTTACATTTGCAAAGCACATAGCATGGTACGTTGTAAGCATTGAACACATTATTAATTATAATTACTATGGAGGAGAAAGTCTTCAGCATATCAATAAAAGCATTATCTCTGAGGCCAGTCTACATGTGTTTGCTTACTAGCTGTATATGGACACATTTGTTAATCTTTCTGTGCCTTAATTTCTTTAAATTATTAAAGAGAGATAAATGACAACTACTTCATAAAGTCATTTTTAGCAATCTTATGATGTCATTACAACAATGTATAGCCAATAATAATCAAACAATGTTAGTTATTGTTAGCATATAATAATTTAATAATAAATTTAGACCCATTAATCATTCAACATAAATGCTTCCTGTATTCAAACTGAACCTGACAATCCAAGGAACTATGAAATATTTGACTTTCTAAATGTTATATATGAATTCATATCTTCAGGATACTCAGAAAAAGTTGAAGGTCTCACCAATCTCATATTGGTATCTGTTGCTGCTGTGCTCATTGAACTGAGTTCTAACCCTATTACCTGGGTTAGATACCTGGGTTCCTTGATTGTCTGGTTCTACCTTTTTTTTTCTAATCTTTTCATAACTAGCTTACCTTTACCTAACACAGTATGTATGTATCTCATGACTCTTAGCTTTGTCTTTTTGAAAGGCACCTAACATTACATATGTCTTTTCATAAAGAATATGTATTTATATTTTAAGATCAGCATCACTGCTCTACCCCTTTAAGAGATTTTACTCACCATGATTTTAATCACCATTTCTTTCTGTTTCTATAGAATATTGCTAAAAGCCCTAGCATAAGATGTACAATCTTAAATAAAATCACACATTTAGGTTCCTGCCATCCCTGATACAATACACATGTATCTGTATATGTATATACATTTTATCAAATTCATGATGCTTATCTTTCTTGAGTAGGTATGATATTTTATGCATTCTCCATACCTATTATTGTGCCTAGCAAGTGATGGTTACCAAGCACATAGTCAATGAATAAATTAATGAATGCTTTATATATAGCAATCAATCAAAATTCTCATAAGCTAGATTCTAAAGGAGCCTAAAGTAGTTCATATAGATAGACTTTTTAGTTTCATAATTACGAATGCTGAGTAATTAGAATCATTCAGGGAAGCATTGAATGCCAAATTATTTGATATCAGGCAGATTAATTTTTTCTTGATGGATTCACAGGTGGTTCTAATTTACCTTCAACACACAAGTGAATTTCTAGTCTTTTCACCCCCTTTGTGTTTAAGTTAAAATGACATGAAAGATATACTAAATTCGAATATAGGTGCAATTTTATTAAACAATGCACAATTTGACAACAGGAGAATAAAGAACCTCCTATAAGATTTTGCCCTATAAGCCCCCTCTGCATGTGGTAACCCTTTTAAAAAGTGAACACCCATATTTTACATCTGTAAATATATAAAAGCATTCATTTCTCAGAAACTCACATATCTTTTGAAGTATTCTCCATATCAATCATGGGAAATAAGTGATATCTATAGAGGTGAAATTGTTAGTCTTTATCAAACCATTTTAAAGTACTACCATATTAGGTGTAGATATGGATCAGAGGTAGAACACTTGCTTATGCAAGCACAAGGCACTGGGCTCACTGAATCAGTACTGGGGGGGTGGGTGAGGGGAAGAAAGAAAGAAACAGCACCATTCTAAAGTCCAAAACTTATGCTATTTCCAGTTGTCTTATACTTAATCTTAACCCTAAAAATACTTTTAAACTTCAACTCAAAAATTATGTATATATTGAATATTGACATGCTTGAATTTTATAGTCTAGTGTTCTAGAATACAATATTTTATCATAAAATCTCATGTAGATATCACTACATTTTGAAAAAAGCAAAATAAAGTCAAATTAACCAGTAAATACATAAAATACAGTGAAAATTATAGTGCTCAAAATATTATAAGAATATTAATTTTATATTCGATGAAAAACCAACATGACAAACATTTACTTTTACCATATGTCAATTTCAAAATTAAGTGGCTTTACATTTTTGTATTTTATCTTTACTCCTTAAAATAATATGTATATTCTTATGCATCTATATACTTATTAAGCAAATGTTAATTGAGAAGTTGTTACATGTCAAATCCTATACTGGTACAAGTTTCTAAAAGTTTAGTTGCATTGATATTGTACACAGAATTTTGCATTTTAATTTTATTATTTGAAATTGTTTTATAAATAATTTGCTGGGTTTGTACATACCCTAGCTAATGATTATTTTTAACTATATATCTTTCTACCTTATTCATACATAATTACCTAAGAATATCCTCAAGCAAGGGTCAAAATTAAAGATATATGTTATATATAAAAGATATCTTGTACCAATGGAATATTATTCAGCAACAAAAGAGAACCAAATCATGGCATTTTCAGGTAAATAGATGGGAGTTGGAGGAGATAATGCTAAGTGAAGTTAGCCACTTCCCAAAAAACAAATGCCTGATGTTTTCTCTGATATCAGGAGTCCGATTCATAGTGTGGTAGGGAGGGGGAGCATGGGAGGAATAGATGAACTCTATATAGGGCTGAGGGGTGGGAGGGGAAGGGAGTAGGCATGGGGTAAGAAATGATGGTGGAATGTGATGGTCATCATTATCCAAAGTACAGGTATGAAGACACGAATTGGTGTGAATATACTTTTTACACAACCAGAGATATAAAAAATTGTGCTCTACATGTGTAATATGAATTGTAATGCATTATCCTATCATATATAAATTTTTAAAAATAATAAAATAAAAAAGATATCTTGTAAGATATATTTATACATATATGTGAACTAGCTATATTATTTAGTCAGAATATTTAAATGATCTATTTTCTAATTATTCTCATCTTAGATATTATTATTTTGTATTATTTCCCCCTCATTGTTTAGTAATAGTCTAAGTATAGGAAATCCAAGCAAATTCTCATTTCTTTCCTTTTTTTCCTCACAAATGCCATCATAGACTCTCACATCCCCAAGTGAAGAAAATCAAGATCAACAGGAAAATGGAGAATGATGAGGAAGAGAAATAAAGTTAATTTTAAAAATTGCATGGATGGTAGAAGGAGACCCTTCTCATACAAAATACATGTATGAAGATGTGAATTTGGTGTCAACCTATCTTGTATACAGAGATATGATAAATTGTGGTATAAAGATGTATTAAGAATTGTAATGCAAAAAAGAATAATAATAATAAGAGATCATGTAAAAATAAATAAATAAATGAAAAATTATATCCCGTTTGATTCAAATGTATGATATGTCAAGATCATTGTATTATCATGAGCAACTAATAAAAAAAGAAAAATAATTAAATAAATAATGAAAAATAAACACGAAAAAAATTTAAAAAATAAAAAGGGAGGGAGGAAGAGAAAAAAAGAGAGGGAAAATGGGAATGAGAGTGTGAAGAAAAGAAGAAAGGTAGAAAAAAGAAGGAGAGAAAAGCCAGCACAGAATATAGAATGTTGCAAAATCCTCACATCCCACGACTGTGTAATAAAATAAATATCATAATTTATGAAGAATCTATCCTCAAGTGAGTGTTAAAAATCAATGTCAGCATTCCTAATTTAAGACTCATATTCTCAGCTCAAGACCTCTCTTCTGATCTCTTGATGTTTCATGGACTCATGTCTGGTTTCCATAGTGACTGTTTTCATGAGTCTTTTAAATAATAAGAAAAATTGATTTCTGTCTCATGACTTATTTTCAGAATCTTGGAATTAGAATCTTTACTTCTTTCCTGCAGCATCTCAGGGAAGATTACCTTTAACTTAAGTGACTTTAAATTAGATAGCAATAAATTACCACCCAATAGAATAGTGGGAGTAGCAGAAACACACAAGAGGTATTGAGCAAATGAATATATAGATACAGGTAGATATAGAGATAGGTAGATTGTTAGATAGAATAAAAAAACAGCCTTGTGCTCGTTCCTCTGATGAAATGGATATTAACAGATTCTCTTCGTCCATGGAGTCATGCGATCTGTACACCAATAGAGAATTATAAAAAAATCAAATGTATTGGGAGCATAAGAGGTGATATATGAGGAATTAGTTAATAACCTTTAGCTGATTCTGATTTTTCTATTCAAAATATTCAATTATCCTGCATCAACTATACAACTAAGAAAATTCTTTATAAACATTGGTATTTTCAGTTAGAAACATGGTTCTGTGTAAATTTGAATTCTAAATTTTGTCAGATCCTTAATTACCAGTTCAAAATTTTAATCCAATTAATTTTATTTGATCATTCAATGACTTAACAATAAATCATCAATTTTAATTAGAAACAAGTAAATAATATTCTGCATGCATATATACATAATAGAAACACTAGAAGTTTCCTTACACTACCTCAATATCTCCATCTCACGCACGTATCTGTATTCCTGAAGTCTGTATAAGACCTGTTTTGTTGCAGAGTTCCACAAATTTTAATAATTGTGGAATTTTACACTATATTTATTATTTATTATTTTAATGATTTAATGTTATTTCTATGAAGCTTTGGTAAATTTTGCAATATGAATACAAATAGGCCTTTATAATGCCATTTTTTCATCATTATCATGTCACCATTGCTGCTTAGAACATGTATGTCACATTTTTGCAGCATAATAAATCTTTAGAGAATGGATACATGATTCGATTACCCTAAAATTGCCTTTTATTTACTTTGACAAGTATAAATTCATGAGAAACAGAGACTAAAATTAAGACATATAAGTAAAAACAACTGAATAACAACTTATATAGCTATATTCAAATATATAAACTATATAGTTTATAAATATAGATGTAAAATATAAAATATAATACAGACTACTATAGGCTTTGATAATATAATTCTTAAAATTCTCATTTCCAGTGAGTATATCTTATTCTTTATTTTTAAATATTACTAAAATATAGAATTATAGACTCTTCAGGCTATAAGATATATTGAAGATGGGGTTTCAAGATAAAATATAGGAAGCTCAGTTAAATTAGACTTTCAATTCAGTTAATTGTTTGTTAAAGTACATAACAAAGATTTCATGAGATATACTTATAACTTTAAAAAAAAGTTGTTTCTTCTTCTGAAATTCAAATTTAACTGAATATTCTATATTTTTATTTGTTGAATCTGGCAACCCTATATTTAAGCAATCTACTCAAACTTCCCCATTTTCTGCGAAGTTCATAGTGGAGAAAACAATGACAGTATTTTCTGTTGAGTGTTCCAGGATGAAGCATGGCTTCCTATGTGAGGACAAGTTAAAAGTATTTTGAAAGCACCCATAAAAACCAAATTAAGGGGCTGGGATTGAGGCTCAGTGGTAGAATGCTTGCCTAGCGTATGATGCACTGGGTTCAATCCCCAGCTCCACATAATAAACAAACAAACAAATAAATAAAAAACAAACAAACTCAATATACAAAATAAACATATCATGTCCATCTACAACTAAAATATATTTTAAAAAATTAAGATTCTGAGATCAAATATTAGAAAATGACAGTAGACAGTTACATACTAAAGCTCAAAAATGTATAACCAGAACCAAGAACAGGATCACAATGGAAGATACCCCTTCAGGTATTTTGCAAAAACCTTTGTCTCCTTTAAGCTGCCTTATGGGTCCATAGTTGATGATATAAAAGGGCCTCCAACCTGCAGTACTTACTTATAATAATCATTAAAAAGAGATCTTCACAATGCAACACATAGTCTAATACAATATAGACATTAATACATTTTTAAATGCATGAAACCATCAGTAGATGAAGCCTCTGGCAATTTCAAAGAAAGTTTGAAAATATTTTTTATTTAATTACCTCAAATAATATTGGAGTATCTGAGAACAGAATCTCAATGTTACTTATCTCAATATTTCTAACAATTACCCCATACATAGCACTGAGCACACAAAAAATATTTTTAGAATAAATGAATGCTTCCTTGATCCCCTAGTTATTCTGCTTGTCCTCTCCACTTTAATTTCACTTTGTCTGTTTACTGGCCCACTTTCTTCTTTATCATAACTGGGAGTCTCTCAGCCAACAGGGAAACTTACAAGGACAATGCAAAATGATTAAGTTGTAGAGCTTGTGTCAAGGATAAAATCCAATTGGAATCTCTGGGTATAGAATACAAAAAGACATAGCAAATTTTATGTTGGGTTTTCGAGGATCTGATCATCCAGGGAAAGCAGTCTGCTGGATACTTGACAATGACTCTGACATGGCTGGTGACTCTCGATGTCAGTTACATAGAGACAGTATCACCATGCATGCTCTACTGCAGCCCTGAAGAAGACCAAACTTTTTGTGTCCTCCCAGTGTAAATCATTATGCCAGTTAAGCGATTTTTGTTATGAGACAGGTGTGTAGAGGTTCATAAGATTCAATGCTAGCAAGAAACTGCATTGCATATATTACGTGGCTAATGCGACATAAAGTTGTGACATAAAGGTTGAAAAGAAAGAATATCATGAAGTGAATGAGATCTACCAAATATGAGGTTGAATTAAGATCCTAAATCTCCAGAAAGGAAAAAAAAAAAGGTTAAGATGCACTTGCATAGATATTGAAAAGAAAATTAATGACTATTTTTAAAACACACACACACCACACACACAAAATTCGTCCAGTGCTTTTATTGATTACCATATATGCTACCTTAATATTTATTTTCAAATAGCACATATAAAATAGGAAATCATGTTTTAAATGTTGTTTTTTTCCGTGCTCGTGCTCCTACAACACTTGTAATTAGTTTGCCAATTTAGTGGCTTAAGTGGGTCTAGAATATCAAAACTAATTGTAGTCCATTTCTTCCTACTGATGAAACCCGGGTTGATCTATCTAAAAACATAAGATATGGTTGTGAAACAGGTAACTCCACTGAAGGAACAAACAGATGCATCAGAAAATAAATAAATATATATCTCCAGAGAGCTGACTCTGGATGCTTTCACTCACTACACCTTTATTGCATTGTAAAATTGTATTTACTTATTTTAAATACCTTATGTGTAAAAGGTATAATAAGCTGATGAGTGAAAGTAGCCCTTCTATTATGCTCTTTCACACACAAATGAAATGTCTAGGTGTTTATCTTATATGAATGAAAACATGATAACCAGTGTTCTGCTCTTAATATTTGCTTTATGATTACAGCGAGGATTTCATTTATTCATTGCTGAATAGTATTTTTTTGTATAAATGTACTATAACTTTTAAACAGTGACTATAAATTAATAAGTTGATTCTTAAATTCTTTGTTTTATCAATAGCATAAGCAATACAAATACTTTATTGACACATTACTTTATACTGTGAATGTGTATCGAGAATACCTCAAGAGTATTTTCAGTTGTTATTTTGACAGATATGCCCCAAATTCCTTCTACAGTAGATTGATACTTCACCAGGAATACCTATCTTTTTAAAGACTCATATATTTCTTATTTTTTTATTTTTATTGGTTATTTTTAGTTATACATGAGAATAGGATCATTTTAACATAATTTTAAAAGCATGGAATGTAATTTTTCTAATTCAATCCCAAGTACTTCCACTTCCTCTACTTCCCCCTTCCCCTATTCCTTTCCTCTACTCTATCGATCTTTCCGCTATGTATTTACAGTTTTTTTTTTTTAATTAGTGTCTGTGTATGTACATTATGGTGAGATTCACTGTGTATGTTTATATATGTACATAGGAAAGTCAGGTCAGATTCATTCCACTGTCTTTCCCTATCCCATTCCTCCCCCTTAATTTCATCCTTTTTTTCTCTAATGAATGAGTCCTCATTCTTCAAGATAAGCTTGTTTCTCCTCACATTCACTAGCACACCATGTCATCACACCTGTGATCTTGGCAAATATGATAGGAGTAAAATGTTATATCAGTATGGTTTTAACTTGCATGTCTCTTATTATGAATAATTTAAAATATCTCATGTGCTTGAGACTCAGCTGTAATTTTTCCTGTCACCCATCATTATCCTTTGCTACTTTTGAGGGATTTTTTTTTTGTTTTCTTGATTGATTTGTAAGAATCATCTTTGTAACAGGGAAAGTAGTTATTCATAATATGAGTTATACTTATTTTTCCAAGTTTTCACTTACTTCTTGAATTTGTTTATAATGTTCATTAAATAAGAACTTTTAAAAATTTTTACAAAATCAAAATTATCAACATTTTCTTATGTGTCTTCTGAGTTTTTTTTTCTTTTTTTTTTTTAAGAGAGAGGGAGGGGGAGAGAGAGAAAGAGAGAGAGAGAGAGAGAGAGAGAGAGAGAGAGAGAGAGAATTTTTTTTTAATATTTATTTTTTAGTTTTCGGTGGACACAACATCTTTGTTTGTATGTGGTGCTGAGGATCCAACCCAGGCCGAATGCATGCCAGGTGAGCGTGCTACTGCTTGAGCCACATCCCCAGCCCCAAGAGTTTTTTTTTTTTTTTCTTAAATTTAGAAGGATTATATTTAAATATCCAAATTTCTAGATCTTAAACAGAAAATGTTATAATGTCATTTCAGAGTTCATTTGGCTTGTCTGATTCTGTTTCTGTAGAAGCTTCTTTACAACTCTGAAAATTGTGGATCACTGATAGCAATGATAAATAATTCTTGTCCATAGACATGCAAATAAGTTCTGTCCCATGGAGAAACAAGGAAAAAAACTAAAAAAATGTTTTGGCACTATTTTTACATTTCTTTCAGAAATCCTGATTGTTCTTAGAATTCTTCTTTGACCTGATTGCAATACTTCATTAATTTCCTCATGAATGAGTTAAATAAATATTTTGCATGTGTTTATTCCTAAACATATTTAAATGACATTTTTCATTTTCTTCTTTTGCTTTCATGGTTTCTAATCTGTTTTCATTTTAATTTTAGTTTTTGATTTATCAGAATTTTTTTCTTTATTTTGTTCCAGAAAACCACATGCAGTTGTACTACCCATAAAATTAATCTTTCTTTCTCTACTTATTCAAAGGCTACCTTCATTTATAAACTAAATAGCCAATTATATTTCAATCTTTTTTATATCAATAGTTCTTAGCTAAGCGAGGTTTTCCCCCAAGGGAACAATTGAAATGTGTGGAGATATTTTTGATTGTCATAACCTGGGGAAGTACTGGTATTTCTGATTAAGGGACATAAATTTGGTCAAACATCCCACCATGTACTGTACAGCTCCTGAGGGGGAAAAAAAAGAATTATCTATCCTAAAAAAGATCACTAGTACTGAAATTTACTAGAGTTCATTAGTGTTCCTGACTTTATATTCTAGTCCATTAATATATTTGTTCATGTCATGCAGATAACTATTCATATTAGCTATTATAATTTTCTGATAAAATAGCTCAAAAGATTAATCTGTCTTTAGGATATACTTTTTTTACAGAATTTTTATGCTCATACCTGATTATTCACTTTATATACAAAAAATAAATTGTAAAAAATGTACCTAATTCCCCACCTCCTCACCACTAATTAAATCCTAAGGCATTTTTATTACTACTATGTTAGATTTTAAGCAACTTGGGCAGAATTGGAGTCTGTATATATTAAGATTTCCTATTTCAAAGCATTGTGTGCATTTCTCAAAACTTCTTTTGGTCTCTCAGTTGACTTCTAAAGATTTCCTTATTGAGTCTTTCTGCATTTCTCTTTAAGTGTACTGCTTTTTTTTTCTCTTTTTCACATGAGGGTTTTAGTATCAATATATTTCCATAGTGTTCTTTGGCTGTTTAAAATGAACTTGTTTCTGTAAATGAATTACCAGCTTAAAAATTTTCTTATCCTTTGTAAATATTTTGACTCTAAGAAGATTTGAAAGAATCAATTTTGTTTTATAGGACATAATTATATATAATAATTACAATATATAATATTGAACTACAATTACTATTTGATCAGTGAATGATAATTCATATCTTTTCGAGTTTTTATAAATTCTGTTCTTTCCTTTGTCAATTGCATAGTCTGATAACCAACAAACAATATTTCAAATAATGTGAATAGGGCTCGGGTGTCGCTCAGTGGCAGAGTACTTGCACTGAGCATATCTGAGTTTTGTGCCATATAGTCACTTCAGTTTCCAGTCTTTAATAGAATCCTTGAAGTAATCCATTGCATGTTGCGTGTTGAGGTATCAATCTCTACATTAAAATAATGAGAATTGGAAAGAAATGCTACAAACATAACAAGTTATTTGTATAGTACTTTTTCTTTTTCATCACTCTTTTATATTCATTTTCTTACATGAACCTCAGTAGACTTGTAGGATAGCTATTATACACAGTTGTCCATATTAGGACATAGGATGAGACTGACTGCGACTGCTCTTCCTGTTCTATTATTGGGTAACCTGTTATCAAATATCACAAAGACTAGCAAACTGCAATAATTTCTACACATATTGTAAAAATTATCAGAATTTAATATTTTTAATGAAATACCAATATTTAGATGGGCTGGGATTGTGGCTCAGCTGTAGAGCACTCGCCTAGCATGGGCGGGACCCAGGTTCGATCCTCAGCACCACATAAAAATAAAAGGCATTGTGTTGTGTCCATCTACAAAAAAGGTTGCCACAGTCCGGCTGCAGCAAAATAACCGGGGCGGGGGGGGGTGTGTGATGCGCAACTTGTGTACATTGATACAGCAGGAGTGGGAGCCGTTTATTGTAGGACAGGAGGGGTATATATACATTCCACACAGCTTATCTTAATTAACATAAACTGGATACAGCAGTCAACCAATAAGGAATCTCCACACTTAATGGCTCCCTGGCATTACTTCACAAACCACTCCCTCTGGCAAAATGCCAGGCGCCATCCTGACTTGTTTACAGACCCTAACAAAAGGTTCTCTCTCTCTCTTTCTCTCTCTGTCTCTCCAAAAAAAAAAAAAAATTAGAGATGAGCATACTGGCAAACAACATTCTCACTAAAACTAGAAACGAAACATAGACACTTTCTATTACCACTTTATTTTTTTCAGTGTGGAAATCAAACCAGGACCTCACCATATTAGGCAAGCACTCTATCAATAATTTACACACCATACCTATTTTTATATTTGAACAATGTACAATTAAATAAACCATTTCTCAATTATTTGCTTAAAAAACAGGTGTGAATTTATATACTTAACAACTCCAGGACTAGCAAATCACAAACTTCAATTCAGCACTAATATGGATATTGCTAGTTTTTTTAATTTATTTTTTTGCTATAAAACAAGGTAAATGTATAATTATGTGTAAATTTTGGTTGAAAAATCTTTGGAAATAATTAGAAAGTTAGAATTTTTATATTGTGCTCCTGCATGGAATTCTAGTTTTCATCTTAGAAAAACTTTTTAATTAAAAATCATCTCATTGGGCATGGTGGTGCACATCTCTAATCCCAGTAACTCAGGAGGTCTAGGGAGGAGGATCAGAAGTTTGAGGTCAGCCTGAGAAACTTAGCAAGATACTGTCTCAAAATGAAAAATAAAAAGGACTGTGGATATAGCTCAGTAGTAAAGCATGCCTAGGTTTAATCCTTAGTACCACATATAAATAAATAAATAAAGTCATCTGATGCCCTATGTATGTTTATTAATAAATAATAATGTGAATGTCAACAGGTAAATGAAGTGACATTTAGGAATTTCATTACTAATATTGAAGTTAAGGAAAAAACTAAACAACTTATTCCTAGTCATCCTTCAGGTCTCAACTTAATCTATCATTTTACCAGGAAAACCATTCATAACAATTCAGACCAGGTGAGGTTTCCCTGTTAATATACACTAATTAACTTTAGTCATTACTTTTGAAACTCCTCTTACACTTGAAATAAAATTTAGCATTTATCTTATGTATTTATGTTTGTTTCTACTGCTAATCTCAAACTCACTGAGGCATGTGATAAACTACACTGGTACAATTTTTATTTTCAAAATAATTGTGATCAAAAGCATAAGACATTTTTGTGATGTAGATTTGAAATCATTTCACAAACATTCATTACACACTTATTCTGAACAAAATTTCATTATGAGAATTGTAAAACATATAGAGATATCAAAATTATATAAAGGAATAAATTCCAGACCAAATTAATATATCAAAGTGACATGAAGTGTTTCAGAAAAATTCTTTCTTATCCTCTAAAAGAGCAGCAAAATGTGTGTGAAGGGCAGAGAGAGCTAATGATATGTACACAGAGAAGAAAATAACAAATTATTTCTGGGGGATTACAACAATATTGGGTTAGCTGTCCAGTATATGTAGAAGAAAATAATGAAGAATGGGGTTTGTCATTTTTCCCTTTAATAGTAAAGTATGATTTATTTTTCAATAGAATGGAGACAGAGCCCCAGACTTACATACAAGCAAATTGATATGTACAGGAATATGTTCCCTTTCCCTCCTCCAAATATATGAATATACATTATCTGACATTCATTCTGGTATTTTCCTGAGTGTTCCTTGATGGTATGATGTGTTCTCACAGGGAAATGTGAGTAAAAAAATTCTGTTAAATTATTTCAGCTTATATTGGTCTATGTCTGGCCTCACCATAACTTGCACATGGTGCAAGGTATTGTTCAAAGGATGTATAAATGTTCAATCTATTTTCAGGAAATACATATTCAGTTTCAGAACCTAATCAACTGTAACCTCATCTTATTTGTAAATATAAACCTAATAATCTGGGTCCAAACCAAAGTATTTACTTCTGTTATCTATGGGAGAAAGCTAGAAACGTTGAGCCAGTTGAACGTCCCTGCTCCAACCATCCTTTAGATGAAAACACCTGCAAAGTCACTGTCCTAAAGGAGAATTTCACATAAGACTAGAAAACATAAAGGAAAATATACTTTCAATTAACAAGAACAGTTCAGTTTTGATGGTTCAAAAAAAATCAAGAAGATAAAATCAAGGTGTATTGTAAAGCTATTGCATATAAAACATGCAAATATATCAAAATAAGAAAACCAAATTAATTTAAAAATAATTTTACAACTATGTAGAACTAGATAAATATTGAAAATCAGTTTAAGGGCTTTTTAAAATGTGTTCTTTCAGTCTTATCTTTTTGAGGTTTTTTTTTTTCCCCAAAGATATTTATAATGGAAAAAAATAAAGAAACAGGATATGATTTTTCCAGGAGTCATCAAAGAACTTACTCTGGTTGCAGCTGTATTTTTGAGGCATGTAAATGAATCTAGAATGTTTTCAGTTTTGAAATAATAACACTATGAATCACTGTGAAATGTACTTATCAAATTGAGTTATTAACCTAGCTGTAAAATTCTCTGGTTGAAAGCAGTCCCAAAATAATTTAGAATTTTGATTTGTGTCTTTATTGCTTGGGGTATCATGTATTATTGATTCCTTTCTGTACTGATAAGCCATAGCTTAATTCGTCTAAAACCTTAAAACATTTTCACTCAAATTTTATTTAACTACTTTTTGTATTTATGGAAATGCTAAATCAAGTTCCTTTTAAAAAAGAGAGAGAAACAAAAACAAATACAAACCTCTCTATTATTGTTCAGTTGAACACCGAGAACTGACCTGAGCTGGATTTCTAGATCCTAGACTTATAAAGTCTGCTAATTTGAACTGATCATAAGAAGTGCTAGATAGTTGGCAGAAGCAGGTGGAATATACCAGATCGTGTATCTCTAAGTACATGTGTCAATTTAAGTCAATAAAGGAAAACTTTGTCTTTTCTTGGTCTATCAATGTCCTACTTTCATTGATGCCTTAGGCCAAAATATAACATACACTGCAGCCTATATTTTAAGACATTTTTAACACTTGGGAGCTTGTCTAAGTATTTTACACAAAAATAAAATGTTTTTAGGGAGCCAGGAAAGAACCTATCACTCTCAGCCTCACCTAGAGCCAGGCACCAGCATGACCATGCAGAGAGCAACACCCATTGGGGTTCCTTATCCACCAGTGTGTGACTGCACCCAAACCACCTCCATCTTGGGACACTATGGCCACCTCCAAGGCCCATCCTACATGGTAATCTCCACTGTGGTTTAACGGACAGGGTCAAGAGGCAGCGTCCTTTGCAGCACAGCATGCCACAGTTGTACCATCACCAAACAAGGCACCCATCTTTCCAGCTACATTTCTGAAAGTGGTTGCCTTTATCTTCTCTACTGCCATCTGGGCTTACCTCCACTGCCACCTCTGCTACCTACATTTGAAGCAGATTCCATCTTGGGACACGGACTGAGGCCTGGAAGCCTAATAGCAAGGTACTTATAGGCTTGACACTACTGCCGCCCCCAACTAGGGACATTGCCATTGCCATCTTTGGACAATAACCAGGACCTGGAAGACCACCACCAAGGTCCCCATAGACCCGGTTGCCCCATGGGTAACCTAATAGGTGTGTTAATAGTCACCATCCTGTTACAGAGGCAACAGGGAGCATCAAATAGGGTCACCTCTCTCTCTTTTTTCTCCTAAGAGCCAATTTCTGTCGATTCCCCATTCACTCATCCTATAATCTAATGCTTCTATATTCTCACATCCTACCTCATAAATATCACATCCTACACCCCCTTCTCTCTCTGTCTACCACTAGAAAATGTAAACCCTCATGCAAACCTACTGGACATATGGTAGGAAATAGCCATACTTGTCATTTCTGTATATAGCAGTAAAACTGTGTCAAAATAGAAGCTAATTGATTTATGGCTGCATATTAGTTGCATTGGGTGCTGTAAACATTGATCCCCCCCCCCCCCAAAGGTGAGGTATTCCTTTTTTTTTTTTTTTAGGAGAGGAAGAGGGCATCAGATAGAAAGAGAGGAAGACAGCAGAAAGCAGAGGAAAGAGAGCAGGAGATGAAGTATAGACAGGAAAAAACAAGGGAGAAAAATGCCTCAAACAACCAAGATACTGTAACAACAGAATCCATTAACAATGCAGTAGATAAAATGACAGAGAAGGAGTTTAGAATATACATAATTAAAATGATCTGCAAATTTAAAAAATGACCTAAGTGAGCAAATATAGGCAAAAATTGATCACTCCAACAAAGAGATATGAGAGCAAATACAGGTTACAAAAGATTTTTTCAAGAAAGAGATAGAAATTTTGAAATAAAAATCCTTGAAATGAAGGAAACAATAAACCAAATAAAAATCTCAATAGAAATCATCACCAACAGACTAGATCACATGGAATACAGAACCTTAGACAATGAAGACAAAATATACAATCCGGAAAATAAAGTTGACCACACAATGAAGATGGTAAGAAACCATGAACAGAGCATCCAAGAACTATGTAATAACATCAAAGACCAAATCTAAGATTTATCAGGATAAAGGAAGGCACAGAGTTTCAAACCAAAGGAATGCACAATTTCTTCAATGAAATAATATCAGAAGATTCCCCAAATTTATATGAAGAATGAATTGGAAAATCAAATACAAGACGCTTACAGGATACCAAATGTACAAAATTACAACTGATCTACAACAAGGCACATTATAATGAAAATGCCTAGCATACAGAATAAGGATAGAATCTTAAAGGCTGAAAGAGAGAGGAATCAGATAACATATAGGGGAGACAAATTTGTATCTCAGCTGGCTTTTCAGCCCAGACCCTCAAGGCCAGGAGATCCTGAAAGAACATATACCAAGCTCTGAAAGAAAATGGATGCCAACCAAATATCTTATATCAAGCAAAATAAAGCTTCAGATTTGATGAAAAAATAAAAACCTTCTGAATAAACAAAAGTTAAAAGAATTTAAAGTGAGAAAGCCTGCACTACAGAACATTATTTGCAAAATATTTCATGAGAAGGAAATAAAAAAGAATAATAAAAATTAGCAAAGGGAGGAACTACACTAAAAGAAAGTCCAATTAAAGAGAAACCAAGTCAAGTTAAAAACCAAAATTAAACAAAAATTACTGGGAATACAAAATATATTTTAATAAGAACCTTGAATGTGAATGGCTTAAACTCATCAATTGAAAGACAGAAACTGGCATATTGGATTTAAAAAAAAGAGCCAACAATATGTTGCCTTCAAGCCACTCATCTCACAGGAAAAGACATTCACAGACTGAAGGATGGGGAAAAAATGTGTATCACTCACATGGACCAAGTAAACAAGCAGGGGTTTCCATCCACACATCAGATAAAGTGGACTTCAAACCAAAGTTAGTGAAAAGGGATAAAGAAGGACATTTAATACTACTTAAGGGAATTATACACCAACATGACATAGCAGTCATAAATATCTATTCCCCAAACAATGGGGCATCTGTGTATGTCAAACAAACCCTTCTCAATTTCAAGAATTATAGACCACAAAACAATAATACTGGGTGACTTTAACATTCCTCTCTCACCACTGGGTAGACGTTTGAAACAAAAACTAAACAAAGAAACTACAGAACTCAATAAAATAATTAATAATTTAGACTTAATATATAGACTTGATATATATAATATTCCATCCATCAACAAGTGAATACACTTTCTTCTTAGCAGTACATGGATCCTTCTCCAAAATAGACCATATGTTATGCCACAAAGCAAGTATTAGCAAATGCAAATGCAAAAAAAAAAAAAAAAATAGAGATACTACCCTGCACTCTATCTGACCATAACAGAATAAAATTAGGTATCAATGATAAAAGAAAAAAATAGAAGCTACTCCAACACCTAGAGACTAAATAATACACTACTGAATGATGCATGGATAACAGAAGACATCAGGGAGGAGATAAAAAAATTATTAGACATAAATGAGATCTCTACACAACATATCAAAATCTTTGGGATACTATGAAGTCAGTGCTAAGAGGAAAGTTCATTGCATTGAGCTCATTCATTAAAAAGAAGAAAAAGTCAACAAATAAATGACCTAGAAATCAATGCCCTAGAAAAAGAAGAATAAACCAACACCAAAAGTAGAAGGAGATAGAAAATCATAACCCTGGATTTTAATCATTTTAATTAAAATAATTAATTTAATTATTAAATAATTTAATTATTTTAATTAAAATCAAGGCTAAAATCAATGAAATTGAAACAAAAGAAAAAATTCAAAACACTGACAAAACAAACAGCTGGTTCTTTGAAAAAATAAATAAAATTGGCAAACCCTTTGCCACCTTAATGAAAAGATGGGGAGAGAAAACTCAAATTATTAAATTTGTGAACAGTTGAGGAACTTTGGATGAGGCAAAGGGAGAGAGTGTGGGGGCAAGGAATAGGAAAGACCATGTGTATACAATGAATCAAAGAGCATTCTGTTGTCATATATGGCTGATTAGAACAAATAAATAAATTTAAAAAAATAAAAACCAAAAGTTTTTAGTATAATAAAAATTTAAAATGTCACTGTTTAATTAATCTATAATAAGAATCATGCTAAGGATTTTTCTTTAATTTGCATAATGATCCTATGGGTTAGATACTCATTAGTTGATTCTTCTTCTCTCCCTCCTCTTCCCTCTCTTTCTTCCTCTCTCCCTGCCTGCCTAACTGCCTTCCTTCCTTCCTTCCCTCCTTCTTGTCTTCTCTTCATTTTCTGTCCTTACACACTATCCCCTTTTCTATCTACCATGTAGAGTTCTCAAAGAAAAGAACATCTAACCATTCTTATGTACAAGTTAGAACTCATTCAGTTTAGTTGTCTAACTTAATCTATGCATGCAAAAGCATATTTTAGATTGTTTCCAAAACGTGCATGTGTTAAATAGTAAATATATCAATTTTAATTTTATAAAACCTTTGAAAGAAAACTATATGTGTTCATAAAATTGTTCTTCAGAAAACAAATTATTTCATCTTACACTGGCATAGTAGTGTATGAAAGCTCTGAATCAGCCCACACCTAGCATGATATCAATATTTATGAAACTAACAAGATAGCAAGGATCTTCTATCTTGTGGTCTACAGTGATGAAGTGTGGTCTTTTCTCTGAATTATCTGGTAGATCATAGATACATGTATACCCTTCCAAATAACTGGAGAAAATAAAAAGCTGGGTCATGGAACTAGATGAGCAGAATTTGGAAGCCAAACATATTTCTTTAAATATTCTCTTCTTCTTCTAGATAATATGTATGAATGCAAGGAGTGAAAAAAGAGACCCAGTCTATTCAAGTAAGCTACCAAAATTTCTAAGTAAGAATTCCACTCTTGAAGTGACATATTCAGATTTTGCTGAAAAATCAGCTCTATGAAGTAAAAAGGATAATCTGGGTTTATCAACTGAGGTGACTTAATAATGTATATACTTTCATAACAAATAAGATGCAGATATAATTCGCTGAAGCAATACTGAAAGTTGAGAAGTAAATTAAAATTCTATGTCTTCATTTATGACTTAAAGGTTTAAATGAACTATGGTTAGTGAATTTTTTTATGTTTAAACTACTTAGTCCAGTTCATATAGATTGATTCTCTCCCAAGTTCTCAGTGCCAATTGTCCAAAAGTGTAGTTTTAAGTCCATTTTTTTCAGAGTGCAGTACCATAATTGCAACTAGTGTTCTGTGAAGCCTCTAATATTTGAAATATAAATAAACTTTTTAAAGTATATCAATTTCCAATGTATTATGGTTAACCTTTCTTCATGGTAAGATCATGGAATCCTTCAGGGAGACTTATGCTAAGTTAACAATTATTTTTCACTTATTAAAAGGAAATTAAATTCACTTCTTAAATAATTGTTTTGTTTAAAACATAGTTATGTCTGAATCAGCACACTATTCAGTTCAGAAAAGACATTAAATCTAAGGATAGGAAGGGATCTATTCTTTGGACATTTTTTTCCACACTCAACCTCCTTGCCTACTGGTGTACTTTTTCTTTAAATATCATTCATGGCATCTGTTCCATCTTAGCTTCCAGTTCCTACACCATTAATTTAGGGAAGAAGAATTTAAGAGGCATTAATCTTCTTTTGCTGGTGCTGAGGAGGTAACTGTGACTTTTTTCCATATAATGCTCAGATCCTCTAGAGATGTGTTGAAGTCCAGTTTTTTCGTGGTGGAATCAGCCTCATTCAGTGCCCACTGTTTCTATGGATCTACCACGGGATGAGTAGCTATTAATTCCTCCAACGGTATATACAGTCAATCACTTCTTTGTTGGACATTCCGTTGCCTGGCCAGTCAACTGGCAGTGTTGCCTCCTAATTTATGCTTCTCTGTTAACTTTTGTGGTCTTGTATGTGAAATCATTGAGATGCTGTCTATTTCTAAGATTGTTAAGAGAATTGAAAGGCTTGGGTGTTACAGCCATCATGTTTCCTGGTATGACTTCCTCTTCAAGTCATGTTAGCTCAAGCCACTTCAGAGGGTTTTACTTTTCAGAAATTTCTACACCAAAAAAAGGCAACAAATATATATATTTCAATGTGTATATCTCAACTTCAGCTCAAGATTATTCAAGAACAATGTCATATATATCAGTCTCAAAAGTATGATGCTTACTTCTCAACTATCCAGTCGAATGGAAAAGGATACAGGTATGCTCTTCTCAAAAGCAAATACATTCTTATTATAGACTCTCTTTGGATACTCTATGTGGGACTTGATGGAGGATTTCTATCCATGGCAAGGGAATAGGTTATTAGCGAAAACAAAAATTATGAGCCCTAAAAATTGTTCTATCTTCTTACTCATTGTATATAACATAGTGATTGGCTTGTTTTATGAATGGAAAGGAGATGTGCTTTTGTGTAAAAGTCTATTTCTGGGATTTCTATTCAATTCAATTGATTTATATGTCTATACTTTCACCAGATTCTCTAGATTACTACAGCTTCAAAATAACTCCTGAAATTTGGTATTGTGAATTCTTCCAATTTGTTTCTCCTTTAAAAATATTTAGGGAGAATGATGTCAGCAAGATAGAGGAGTAGGAAGACCCAGACCTCTTTTCTGCATAGAGAGGCTGTGAACAACATGATCCAAAAAGTCTTTAGAAGAACTCCAAAATCCAGTCATGAAACTGCAGTAATGCAAGCAGGTGCAAAGTCAAAATAGCCACTTTGAATTAGCTAAGAAAAGTTATTAAAAGCCCTTCCCCATGTCCAGCAAAATTTACTACAATTGGGGAAGAAAAATGCCCAATTTGTCACTTCTCTCTTGAAAGAAAAGAGGAACTGTTTTGTTTGTTTGTATCACTTGACTCAGAGTGCTGATGGCATATCTGGGAGCCACTAAGACCATAATACCTTGTTAAAGCACCAAAAAACCTGTGTTACCACAGAAAGACATTGTAGGAAAGTCATTACTTTCTCCTAAAAATAAACTAGCAAATGCTTCCAGTTAGGAAACAACAGGCAAAAGACTAGAAAAAGTGCATTCTTCTCCAAATGTTTGGGAGGCTTCTAGAATCACTATTCATCCTGATTGTTTAAATTCTTCCCTATAAAGTCACTTCTCAAAGATAAGGAGAGAGGCTATTTTATCAAATGCCCAAATCCCAGCAAGAAATAACAAGATTTGAGAAAAGAAAAGAAAACAAAATACAACTCCAGAAACCAACTTTCAAAAAATGGAAATCTAACAAAAATTTTCAATATTTTTCTTAGAGAAACTCACTGAGGTAAAAGAGAGTTTAGGAAAGAAATCCACAAGGAACATGAGAATGTCGCATAGGAGAGAAACACTTGGTTAATAATTGTCAGAGTTTTTGAACTTTTGGAATATAGATATCTATTTACTTCTACAGACTTGGGAAGTTCTCAGGTATTATTGATTCAAACAGGCTCT
This sequence comes from Marmota monax, assembly GCF_021218885.2. Lineage (NCBI taxonomy): Eukaryota > Metazoa > Chordata > Mammalia > Rodentia > Sciuridae > Marmota > Marmota monax. The sequence goes on along the minus strand of NW_026695236.1, from coordinate 1,561,337 downwards.
CTGACCCCTTCTGTGTCTCCTCTGGGATTCACATAATGAATATATTATTAAACACTACAGCATTCTACAATTACCCTAGGCTCTTTCTATTTCCATCATTGTTTTTTTGTTGTTGTTGTTTGTTTCTCTGACACAATAATTTCAAATGACTTTATTTTTGAACTCACTGATTCTTCTGCTTGACAAAAAACTTCTGTGAAATATCTCTACATAATTTTAATATGGTTATTGTATTTTGATCTCCAGAATTTTTGTTATATTGTTGTTGTTTTTAATATACATGACATTAGGGTGTGTTTTGACATATTTTATGTACATGGGGTGAAACCCATTAGAGGTTTGATACCATTCTTGTGGTTGAACACAATGTGGGATTACACTGGTCATGTATTCATATGTGAGCATAGAAAAATTATGTCTGGTTTATTCTACTAACTTTCCTATTCCCATCCTTTTTTCCTTCCCTTCCTTCCCCTTTGTCTAATCCAATGAGTTTGTATACTTCTTTTTCCTACCCTCCTTTTGCATGGGCTCTCTCTCCTCCAGCAAGGAGGTCCATGGAACAAGGTAGAGGAGAGTGTGGCTGCAGAGTCGCTAATCAAGATCTCCAAAGACCAAGCAGGAAGCTGGTCTGACTTTATTACACAGTTACCATGTATTATACTCAAGCAGTATCTAAGCAAATTACAGGCAGCCAGCAATGCAATTTCTGCTAACTGCCCTTGCAGCAACCAATGGAGGAGTGGCTGTGGAGCAGGCGCAGGGACTGCAACACATGGCCTCACACCCAGGGCTGTGCCTATGGGGTATGCGAACTGCTGTTCACATTCCTAGCATGAGGGGAGTGGCCTGCTACTCAGATACCCTTAATGTATGCCATGTATGCTGTACTCCATGCACTTGTCCCCACAACCCTTGTTATAGGTTAGCATTCACATATCAGAGAGATCATGCAACCTTTGGTTTTGGGGCACTGGCTTATTTTATTTTGTATGACATTCTCCATTTCCATCCATTTACTGGCAAGTACCATGATTCTATTATTATTAATGGCTGAGTAATATTCCATTGAGTAATATACCACATTTCTTCATCCATTCATCTGTTGAAGGGAAGCTAGGTTGGTTCCGTAGCTCAGCTACTGTGAATTGTGCTTCAATAAACATTGGTGTGGCTTTGTCACTGAATATGCTAATTTTAAGTCCTTTACATGTAAACAAAGGAGTGGGATAGGTGGGTCAAATGGTGGTTCCATTCCAAGTTTTCTGAGAGATCTCTATACTGCTTTCCAGATTGGTTGCACCAATTTGCTGTCCGACCAGCAATGTATGAGTGAACCTTTTTATCCACATCCAACATATATTGTTTCTTGTGTTCTTGATGATTGCCATTCTGACTGAAATGAGGTAGAATCTCAGTGTAGTTTTAATTTGCATTGCTTTTTAATTGCTAGAGATGTTGAACACTTTTTCATATTTTTTGACCATTTAAATTTATTCTTCTGTGAAGTGCCTGGTCAGTTCCTTTGCCCATTTATTGATTGAGTTATATGTTATTTTGATGTTTTTTGAATTCTTTTTATACCCTAGAGATTAATGCTGTGTTTGAGGTGCAGGTGGTAAAAATTTTCTCCCATTTTATAAGCTTCTGTTCATGTTCTTGATTGTTTCCTCTGCTGTGAAGAAGCTTTTTAGTTTGATGCAATCCCATTTATTGATTCTTGATTTTACTTCTTGTACTTTAGCAGTCCTATTGAAGACATCTTTTCCTGAGCCAATAGAATGAAGAGTTGGGCCTAGTTAGTTTTACCTCTTTGTTAATATTCCCATGCTGCTCATCATCCATTTTCTGATTTTTTTTCTAGTGTCTATTTATGTTCTCTTATACCCCACTGAGATTCTTTAAGAAAAATGTTGAAAATTATTTTTCAGGTAATTCATAGATTTCCATTTATTTAAAGTTGGTTTCTAGAGATGGAATTTATTTTTCCTTTAACTGGGTTATGTTTTCTTTTCTCATCTTAAGCTTGTTATGAGAAACAAAAGACACAAGATCAGACTGTCAAAAATTAAAGACATAGTAAGAAAACTGAAAGGAGCAAGAAAAAAAAAGGTACTCATATACAGAGGAGTTTCCATGTAATTATCCATGGATTTCTAGACAAAACCTTCACAGATGAGAAGGAAAATGAATTGTATATTTAAATTTAAAGTGTTAAATATAAGAAAGCTGCTAAGCAAAATGCTATATCTAGAAAACTGTGTCTTAAAAGTGAAGAAAAAACAAAGTCCTTCCTATATAATCAAATTTGAGAAGGTTCATTATCACTAGGCTTCCCTTACAGGAAGTGATAAAGGGTATGCTTCAGTTTGAATTGAAGGCAGTCAGAAAACAACATGAAAATACCTATGCACAAATACAGAATACTGAAATACCATAATTATGTTGCATAAATCACTTTTACTTCTGCTCTAAAATATAAAAAAAACAATAGCATAAAATAACTATCAAAATACTAATTTATAAATTCATTATATTGATATCACAATGTGAGGAAGGGCAATGTAAAGGGGTAGAGTTTTGCATGAAACTGAAGCTAAGAGCTTCTTGCTTTAAAATGGCACAACCAAATTCATCAATACATTAAGAAGGGCCAAGTGGGATTTAATCCTGGAATACAAGAATTGTTCATCATATAAAAATTGACTGATGTAATATGCAATATTACTAGGATGAGAAACAAAAAACAAAAGATCATCTCAATTGATGTAAAAAAAGCTTTTGAAAAAATTTAACATTTTCTCAATATAAACATTTAAAAATTAGTAATAGATGAAAATTGTTTTCAATATTATACTCATTGGTGAAAAAATTGAAAGTTATTTCTTTAAGACCAGAAAAAAAGCACAAACAACTTATCTTTTGATTTCTATTCAACATACTACTGGAAATTCTAGCCAAAACAATTATATGAGAGAAAGAAAAAAAGAGTCATCCAAATTGGAAAGCAGTAAAATAGATTATCTCTGTTCACAAATTATTTTTAAAAGAATTATGAAAACTACTAAATGAATTCAGAATAGTTGAAGGATACCAAATCAACCCAAATATTCATTTTTTTCCTATAGATTCACAATGAGCAATTCACAGAAAAGTGAGAAAACAATCTCACTTATAATAGCATTAGAAAGAACAAAGTAGAAATAAATCTTACCAAGAAATTAGAACTTATACCACAAACTACAAAACACTGCTCAAAGAAATCACAAGTAAATGGAAAGGTCTGCCACTTTATAGATTGGGAAAAAAGTATTACTGTTAAAATATCCACACTACCCAAAGTGATACACAATTTCAATGCAATCCCTATCAAAATTTCTATGGCACTCTTCCTTAGAAATAGAAAAAGTCTTAAAATTTATATAAAATTTCAAGGGCCCCAAATAGCCAAAATAATCTTGAGAAAGAATAAACAAAGAATTTTCACACTCCCTGACTCCAAACTATATTATAACATAGTAATTAAAACATTAAGGTACTTCAATGAAGAGAGATATATGGAACGATGAAACATAAAGGAGAGTCCAGAAATAAAACACCATAAATAAAGTCAACTAACTGGTCTTTGACAAGAGTGCAAAAGTTATGCAATGGTAAAGGAATAGTTTCTTGCACAAATTGTATCAGGAAAACTGGATATCCACATATAAAAGTAAAGTTGAACAAATTATAAAAATTTACTTGAAATTTGTTAGATAATAACACATGACCTGAAAGTATAAAACCTCCGGGGGGCAGGGGGGGGAACTTAGGGGAAAACGATTACATCAGAGTTTGTGATGTTATCTTAGATATGACAGCAAAAATGCAAAACAAGGGGGGGGGAATAGAAAAGTGTGATCACATTAAATTTAAAGACTTCTACAAAAATTAGACAATTCACAGCCTGAAAAAGTAACTTTTGAAATATTGAAAAGTACTTGAGAAATATCTATTTGATAAAGGTTTGATGTCTAGAATATAATACACCTACAACTCAATGTCAGCAACGTTAAATAATTTGATTAAAAATGGGAAAATGACTAAAATAGACATTTCTGCAAACAATAAATACAAATAGCCAATAAGTATAAAAAGACGATTTGCATTGCTAATCATTACAGAAAATGAAACCAGAAACCACAATGAGATATCACCTCATAACAATTAGAATGGACACTATCAAATAAATATGTAAATAAGGCACACAAAATAATATGAATTGACAAAGATGTGGAGAAATGAACCCTTGTGAATTACTGTTAAAAATTTTAAATGGCTGAGGCTGTAGTTCAGTGACAGAGCATTTGCCCAGCATGCTTAAGGCACTGGGTTTGATCCTCAGCACCACATAAAAATAAATGAATACAATAAAGGCATACTGTCACAACTACAAAAAAGAAATTTAAATAAAAATGTAAAATGATGCAGCACTTTGAAAAACAATACAGAATTTCTCCCACTCCAACAGACCCCCTAAAAAGTAACATAGAATTACCATACAATTCAGCAATCTCAGTTCTGACCATGTATCTAAAGGAAATGAAACTTGGCTCCAAAGATATATTCCCTCTGCATGTTCTTTGCAGCTATATTCACATTAGCTAACAGGGGGAAGTCCTTCAAATGTTTATCAATGGATAAATAGGTTTTTAAAAAGTGGTATATACACAAAATGGAATATTATTCATCCTTTTGAAGGGGAAATCCTGTGATATACTGAAAATATTGATATATTTTACTTTCCTTTTAACTAGTTTAAAAGTATTTTCTAATTTATTTTGATATAACTTTTCTATTTTTGTGCTATTTACATGTGTGTTACTTAATTTCCAAAAATTTAGGAGCTTTCCATATATTTTGTTATTTATTTCAGTTTAAATTTTTGTGGTTGATATACAAACTTTGTGTGATTTTAATCATTTTATGTTTGTTGATACTTATAGGTGTAGAACCCGATCCACCTTGATGTGTTCTGTGCACAGTTAAAGTAATGCAAAGGAAGAATGTTTCCAGACTTTAGCACCTACCTTGTACAAGGTACTTGGTGCTATGGGGATAAAGAAGTGAAACTGGGTTTACCATGAAGGAGCTTGACTGGCTTTGAAGAGAAAGGATCCCAACATAAGGAATTCTACACCAAAATTGCAAATTCACCAATGGACCTGGTTGGTTTTGGTTATGTAGCCCTTGTGATATTTGGATGCATTTTAGGATATAAGAAGAGAAGTAGTGTTCCCTCTTTGATTGTTGGTCATTGTTGAATTTTTGGCAGGCTATGGAGCTTACCATGTCTCCACAGACAAATGAGATGTTAAACTATTGCTACTTACAGCTTTCCTCATGGCTACCATAATGGGTGTGAGATTTAAACTTTCAAAAAAATATGCCTGTGGGGCTGTTTGCAGGTTTAAGCCTCAGGATGATCCTGAGATTTGCTTGTCTCACTGTTGCTGTGAACTTCCAGAAGGGCTGAAAACTCATTTCCTGTCATTCCACTGTAACAGGCAGAGTATATTCTTTGTATTTAAAAGATAAATTTCCGTATAGAATGTCAGTTCCCTTATTTTATGTCAGAAACAAAAGTAATACTCTCTCCTCTAGTATGAACAATAATTTGAGGTAGTTTTTTTTATTTAACTGCAAAAACTTGAACTGTTTTTAATTGTCAAGTACTGTTTTCATTAAAGGTGTTTAATGAATCCCAACATACTCTTTTATTTGCTTTGTCTATCTTTACCTCTGTAGCATTGTTTTTGACATTTTCAAATACTTATGACTCAAGTAAGTTTAAATTAAACTACAAATTATCCAATAAAGGAATTCCCTAAGTGGACATCACAGAAATACAAAAGTATTCATTTATCACTTGTGTTATGTAAGAATTTTTTTAATTTTAATTTTATTGCTGCCAATATTATTTTTCCTTTAAATTAATTCCATTCTCAACATACTCTAACAGAATGGATAAGTATTCAAATAAAAAAAAAAGTTTTTTTTTTTTTTTAAAATAAACTAATTTAAAGTTTTTTGCTGTTTTTATAGTTTGCTAGAAATAACAACTAGGTCAAGTTACTTAATACTTAATGTGTATCTGTTGTATCCTTATATATATTTTAACCACATGTTAATTTAATTATTTTGACAAGAATATATAACCCTACAAATACAATTTTTGTCTATTTTTTCTCTTTATAAGCTTTTGTGTCATGTGATTTAAATATGTTATTTTTTGGTATTAAGTTTTCAAGTTCTTTATATATCCTGGAGATTAATGCTCTATCTGAGGTGCAGGTTGTTAGAGTCTGTAAACAAGTCAGGATGGCACCTGGCATTTTGCCAGAGGGAGTGGTTTGTGAAGTAACCCAGCGAGCCATTAAGTGTGGAGATTCCTTATTGGTTGACTGCTGTATCTAGTTTATGTTAATTAAGATAAGCTGTGTGGAATGTATAAACACCCCTCCAGTCCTACAATAAAGGGCTCCCACTCCAGCTGTATCAATCTACACAAGTTGCTCGTCACTCCCACCCCACCCCCCCCCACCCCCACCCCCGCCCCTGGGTTATTTTGCTGCAGCCGGACTGCAGCACAGGTGGTAAAGATTTTCTCCCTTTCTGTAGGCTCCCTATTAATGTTCTTGATTTTCTTCACAGTGAAGAAGCATTTTAGTTTGATACCATCTCATTTATGATTTTTGCTGATAATGGATGGATCTGGAGACTATCATGATAAGTGAAATGAACCAATCCCCAAAATCTAAAGGTAGAATGTTCTCTCTGATATTCAGATACTAAAACACAATAAGGGTGGGAGGGAAGAGTAGAAATTCATTGGGTTAGACAAGGGGGAATGAAGAGAAGGGAGTGATGATGGGAAGAGGAAAGACAGTCAAATTAATTGGACGTAGCTTTCCTATGTTTGTCTATGAGTATACCACCAGTGAAACTCTACCTCATGTACAACCTCAAGAATAGATTCCTAATTAGAATGAGTTATACTCCATGTATGTATAATATGTCAAAATATGTTCTACTGTCATGTATACCTAAAAAAACAAAACAAATTTAAAACTTTTACAAAAATATTGTTACATGCATTTTCATTTTTGATCATTATATATTCTTTTTTTAAGAGAGAGAGAGAATTTTTTAATATTTATTTTTTAGTTTTCGGTGGACACAACATCTTTATTTTATTTTTATGTGGTGCTGAGGATCGAACCCAGCACCCTGTGCATGCCAGGCAAGCATGCTACCACTTGAGCCACATCCCCAGCCACACATTATATATTCTTATTGAATTGACTGCTTTAAAATATATATAAGGCCCATCTTCCCCATATGTCATATAACATTGATCCAGCAATATATTTAAAAAGTACAGCAAGCAGAGGCAAGAGAATCATGAGTTCCAATCCAGTTTCAGAACTTAGCAAGGCCCTGTCTTAAAAAAAAAAAAAATTAAAAAGGGCTGGGATGTGGCTTTGCCACTGAGTTCAATTCTCAGTACCAATAATAATAATCTATAAATATATATGTATATATAGCATATAATTATGTAGTTTTATGTTGTATATGTAGCATTATATTTGTATTAGAGTATAGTATGATAATATAATTTAGCATATGAGCAAAATATTAGCATAGATATTTTATAATAATAAATAAATGCATAAAAATATTTGACAAAAATTCAACATTTACTCATAATAAAAACTCTAAGCACAATTTGAAGGAAATAGTCTCAACCTGATAAGCAGTATCTATGAGAAAATTGTCCCCTGAATGAAAGATTAAATTCTTTCTCCTTTAAAATTAAGGAAGAGTTTAAAATTCCTTTCTATTAAATATTTTACTGGAGGTAGATCCTAGTTAGAGCAATATGACAAGATAAACCATGCAAATGAAATGGAAAGAAAGCCATGAGTCCTCATTTATAGATGGAAGACAACCTATGCAGAAATTCCCCCAAAGTAAGTCCCCCAAAACCTGTTAGAATTAATAATCGAGCTTAACAAAATTATGGATCATAAAATCAATATGCAAAATGTAGTTGCATTTCTATATACTGTTCGTAGTGACATTAAAGTAAGGTAATAGAGGCTCCTAGGGTGCAAAATTTAAGAAAACACTCATTTCAAAAGTGTGAAATTAAAGTAGAAAATGTTTACAATAGCATTAAAAAATCCTAAAATCCTTAGTGACAAATCTAATAAAATGTGTTTAAGATCTTTATGCTGTTTCTTGTAGAAATAGAGAAAGCAATCATGAAATTCATATGGAAAAATAAATGACCCAGAATAGCAAAAACAATGCTAAGCAGGAAGTGTGAATCAGGCGGTATAGCGATACCAGACTTCAAACTATACTACAGAGCAATAGTAACAAAAACAGCATGGTACTGGTACCAAAACAGGGGCTTGGACCAATGGTACAGAATAGAGGACACAGAAACCAATCCACAAAACTACAACTACCTTATATTTGATAAAGGGGCTAAAAGCATGCAATGGAGGAAGGATAGCATCTTCAACAAATGGTGCTGGGAAAACTGGAAATCCATATGCAACAAAATGAAACTGAATCCCTTTCTCTCGCCATGCACAAAAGTGAATTCAAAATGGATCAAGGAGCTTGATATCAAATCAGAGACACGCCGTCTGATAGAAGAAAAAGTTGGCTACGAACTACATACTGTGGGGTCGGGCTCCAAATTCCTCAATAGGACACGCATGGCACAAAAGTTAATAACTAGAATCAACAAATGGGACTTACTCAAACTAAAAAGTTTTTTCTCAGCAAAAGAAACAATAAGAGAGGTAAATAGGGAGCCTACATCCTGGGAACAAATCTTTACTCCTCACACTTCAGATAGAGCCCTAATATCCAGAGTATACAAAGAACTCCAAAAATTAGACAATAAGAGAACAAACAACCCAATCAACAAATGGGCCAAGGACCTGAACAGACACTTCTCAGAGGAGGACATACAATCAATCAACAAGTACATGAAAAAATGCTCACCATCTCTAGCAGTCAGAGAAATGCAAATCAAAACCACCCTAAGATACCATCTCACTCCAGTTAGATTGGCAGCCATTATGAAGTCAAACAACAACAAGTGCTGGCGAGGATGTGGGGAAAAGGGTACACTTGTACATTGCTGGTGGGACTGCAAATTGGTGCAGCTAGTTTGGAAAGCTGTATGGAGATTTCTTGGAAAGCTGGGAATGGAGCCACCACTTGACCCAGCTATTCCCCTTCTCGGTCTATTCCCTAAAGACCTAAAAAGAGCATGCTACAGGGACACTGCTACATCGATGTTCATAGCAGCACAATTCACAATAGCAAGACTGTGGAACCAACCTAGATGCCCTTCAATAGATGAATGGATAAAAAAAATGTGGCATTTATACACAATGGAGTATTACTCTGCATTAAAAAATGACAAAATCATAGAATTTTCAGGGAAATGGATGGCATTAGAGCAGATTATGCTAAGTGAAGCTAGCCATTCCCTAAAAAACAAATGCCAAATGTCTTCTTTGATATAAGGAGAGTAACTAAGATCAGAGTAGGGACGAAGAGCAGGAGAAGAAGATTAACATTAAACAGGAATGAGAGGTGGGAGGGAAAGGGAGAGAGAAGGGAAATTGCATGGAAATGGAAGGAGACCCTCAGAGTTATACAAAAGTACATACAAGAGGAAGTGAGGGGAAAGGGAAAAATAATACAAGGGGGACAAATGAATGTCAGTAGAGGGGGCAGAGAGAGAAGAGGGGAGTGGAGGGGAGGGGAGGGGGGATAGTAGAGGATAGGAAAGGCAGCAGAACACAACAGACACTAGTATGGCAATATGTAAATCAATGGATGTGTAACTGATGTGATTCTGCAATCTGTATATGGGGTAAAAATGGGAGCTCATAATCCACTTGAATCAAAGTGTGAAATATGATATATCAAGAACTATGTAATGTTTTGAACAGCCAACAATAAAAAATTTAAAAAAAAACAAAAAACAAAAAACTATAACTTATACCACCATGTAAGAAATGTCCACTAATAGTTATATATATTTTAATAAACTACTTCACCTATATTAACCCTGCCCTTTCCATTGTCTCTGTGATATGTTCCATGCAGCAAAGGAACGGGTTTTCTCAAGCTTCTGCCTGTGGCTGCTTCCCTAAAAAAAAAAAAAGATCTTTATGCTGAATTCATCAAAAATTGCTAATAGAAATTAATGACAATTTAAGTTCATGAACAGATATACTTTTCATTAATTAAAAGACCTAAATTCTCTCAAATTGATATAAAGATTACATTCGACTACATTAATTTCTCAAGTGCACTTTTTTATGATAGAAATTTACAAATTTACTTCTGAAAGTAAAAAACTAGAAGAAGCAAAACACTTTTAAAATAAAACAATAAAAATGGACCATATTATTTGATTTCAATATTCATTCTAAAGCTTCAATAATGAAGACACAGAATACAACATATACTGATTGAATTTATGAAAATCTGGAAAGAGAAAAGCTTAGAAGAATAGAATTGGATTTTAGTTTAGGCAAGAGCTAGTTTTGAGGGAAAGAATATTTGCAAAATGGAACTAGGGAACATTTTTGGATGTTGATGATATTCTTTATCTAGTTCGGCATCCAAGTTATACAATTTGTATACTTGGCCAATGTGTAAACTATTTCTTTAAAAGAGTACACATTGTGAACATTGAGCATTAGTAATTCTGACTTCTTAAAAAAAATGTGTCATGGGAGGAATGTGAATTCCATTAAACCTGGGATTGCCTGGTTATAATGGATGTCTCTATTAGTGATTCTCATTAACACTATAGTTCAGAACTAGCAGTTTACTCACCTTCAACTATTTTCACACTCACTCACATTGCTGTCATTTATTTATTTATCACTCACTTGACTAATAACTCACTCACCTGTTTATCCATCCAACAAATCTCCCTTATGCTTCTACTAGTGGGCAACCATTGTGCATGATAAAAAAAAACCTCAAGGGTGGATTCAGGACACCTTTTATCCAAGTAACAACTGACCTTTTTCCTATCAGTGTGACCTCAAATAATTGTATGTTGTGCGATTCTAATTTTCCTCACCTATAAAATAATGGTAACAATACTTACCTCTGGGTAAAGCTCTCTTGACACAGTATCAGGCATATGCCATTAAAAAAAATCCTTTTTCCTTCCATTTATGCCAGTTATTTCCAGAGCAAGACTTAGAGTTTCTGGCATCAGAATCACCTGCTACATATTAAAATACAATCCTTAAGAGGAAATTGCAGAAAGTACATTTTAACAAGTACTGAACTGGGCATGCCCTGATGCTCTGATGCCTACCAGCTCCACCTGTTTCCAATGTCTACCCCACTTCTTCACAGGTGAAATCTCCTCCTGAATTATCTCACTGAATGTATAAGAACAATTTTATTCTTTTACTATGAAGGATCCTTTTTTTTCTCAAAGTGTCATCAGATGACTTTTGTATCAGAATATTTTGGATATGCTTATTCAAAAATCCAAGTTTCTTAGCCTTATGCCTTTATTGGGGATGAACATCTATAAATCTTCTTTACTATTATTATTTTTTACAAGTCTAAATTTAAGCAAGCTACCTATACACAATTCATAAAAACTGTAACATTTGAGACCTCTAGGCAAAACCCATAAATCTCATTTTCCTAAAGTCTGATAATTTTTTTTATCTCAGTTCATATTCACTCTCCTGTTTCACATCCTCACTCTTTAAGCAGCAGGAATGGAAAATGGCATATATTTTTAATGGTCTGATTCTATCTCCGACTTGCAGTCCAGTGAATATAAACTAATTTTCACTGGTATTTCTTTATTCTAAAAGTGTCCATTTGTAGCTAATAGGTATCAAGCCCTAATCTAAGTGTTCAGGATATAGAAGCAACAACAACAAAACCAAACTAACAACAAATAAAAACGATTTCTCTGAAGCTCATTTTCTAATGACATATTCAAACTTAATCAAAGTTAACAAAATTAATGAAATGCAGCAAGTTAGACAACAAAATAAATGTATTATGGTAACAATGAAATAAGGAAGGGAATAGAAGTATAAAATTTATCATTCTAAAATAGTATAATTAGGGGGAAAGGGAGTTTATCTACCTTATAATTCCTGTGATTCCTAATATAGCATAATTAAATGTAACTTTCTCATTGTTAACTGCTATGTCCACCCTCTTGTTGGGAGCCCGACAATTGTGTATCACCAGCCTGATAGGAACGGTCTGGGCCATCATCTGAAACCTCCATAACATTTGGATGAAAAATTATGTGACAGGACCTGATTTTCCCAGAGTCCAGAGCTGAATTTGGCTATTAGGTATGCCCCATATAACTTTTCCTAACTTGGCCATTATCAACCACAGCTAGAGATGATATTTTCGCCTAATCTGAAGGGTTAACTGCAGTGATAGATTACTACCAGAAGAGGGTAGCAGAGGGTTGCAGAGTAAGAGCTAATGCTATCATAGGTCTCCCTCTGCCAAGGTTATGTTCAAACAAAGCATTATTATAGTCAGTCAAGAGGCAAACTCACTGGGCAAAACATTGTCCTGAGAAGAACATAGTTTATAAGAGCTGAAAATAATCTGTAACTTCACATTCCCTGGAAGAAATCGGTTCATAGAGTATCAGAGACAATTCTAGAGCCCTGGTCTGATCATTTCTCTTAGTTAATAACAGACCTTTGATTTCTTGCTAGATAAAATAGATAAAATATTCATGCATGAATATATCCCATGACATGAATGTCTACTGCCACTGTGACCCCTGTGTATGTCTTTGACTTCCTCTGTTGCCACTCCTACCCACCCTACGCCTATTAAGTCCTACTGTCTTAAGAACCAATGGCCCCTAAACATGGTGGAAAATCTCAAGATTCAAGTTGTCTTTCTTTTCTCCATGGTAAGTATTTATTCATCATGAGTTCTTGGTTTAAGCTTAAGCATATGAAGTATTAAAACTGAAGTCTTCTAGCATTCCCTTATTTGATAAAAAAGAAGATGAGATCCAAGACTACCTGAGGGTTTCATCTCTGCATTCCCAGCAACTACCATGTACCTGGTGCTTTATAGATACTCGATTCATTGTTACTGCAAGAATTCACCAGGTGATCATACAAAGCATTTAGCCCAGATGGTAAATTTTACAGTCTTTAAAAGGACAGAGTATGGCAAATTTCATTTTTATCTTATATCCTGCAGAAACCAGCTGTAATGCATCCCTTCCCAGGAGTACCTTGCAGGAATCCTCCCACCTACTGAGCTCTGGACAGTGCCCTGACAGTGATATCAAACAGATGAAGTTGAAAATTCAGTAGAGGATGTAACATGTCCTTAAAATCATCACCACCACGACCCTTGATACAAACCAAAGCAAAGGTCAGTACTGCCCCTGTGCTCCTCATGGCCAGGACTCTGCCACCTGTCAACTGCAACAGACTTGCCAGCAACCCTCTCTGGACAAGAACTAACAGAAATTCTGGGAAAGAAGCCAGACAATATTCTTGACTCTTAGAGCCAAATTTATGACAAGGGAAAAGGAATTAGAACCCAGTTTTTTTTTTTCTTTTCAACAAAGCTGTAAAAACAAACAAGCAAATTTAAAAGTTTTTTTCTCTTTTAACCTATCTAACAGATCGGTGAAAAGGTATTATTATTTTAATTATTATTATTTTCCTCATTCTGGAAGGATGTAAAGGGAGGTAAAAAGTCTCATTCAGGACTCCAACTGAGGTCTTTTGATTTCAAAACCCATGTTAATTTTTGTATGCTGCCATGCTACCCTGATTCAATTTGATGTAACTCATATGTCATGTTTTATGATTTATAATACATGTTAATTTTTATTTTTTTAATTTATATATAAGTAGAACCATATTGTAAAGATAAAATATTAATTTCTCTTGGATACATAAGGATCCCAGGTCATATGAATTTTGACTCTAAATCCACTCCTCCATGAACAAATGACTTGCCTGTGCAAATTGGTTCAGTCTGCTTAAAGTATAATCTAAGAAAAGACTTAAAACGGTCTTTTCAGGGTAATATTTGTCCCTTTAATATCACTTGAGTGGTTGGTTGCAACTCAAACTTCTGCATACATAAAGTGATAAAAACTTACACAAAATTGCTTTTCTTTTGTTCAAAATGCTGAAACGAAAGCAAAAGTAAACCTTCTCACTTTAATGAACCATAGGACAAAATCACAGACCTGGATGCTTTCTAAGCTGTATGTGTTGAGGAGGAATGTACATAGCAATGGCACAATTGTTATCCTGATAAGGAGCAAAGGAACAGAGACCACGTGGAGTTACCTAGATGTTTCCAGAGGGAATTAATAAGCTTTTGATTATTTGGTTTTAAAAGAGTAAAACCTAGGACTGGATTTGAAAGTGGAGTATAATTTTAAAAATAAGGTTTTTTACATAAGCCAATCAGGAGAATATATTTTACTTTGCTTAAATCAATACAAGGTAACAATTAAAGGAAAACCCTGAAATTAATAGCAAAGAGCAATAATTCAACAGACCTCAACTCCATATTGAACTATGAATATAAAAAAAAATTAACTTAAGAATTTCAGCAATATTGGAGAAAAAATAAAGATGAATAGAAAGACTCAACCTAGTGCAAATAGAAAATTAAGAAGCAAGAAAAGAGTAGCTGATGTTTGGATTGTACTTGTTAATCACAATTTTACTAGACAATGTTTATTGTGTAATTACTATATTTCAACTTTGCTTAATGAATTTTGAAGATTTTATTTAACTCACATAATTCTATTAAGTGAATTTAAAGGATCATCAGCGTTTACTAATGTGCAATGAGGCTTAGAGATGTTATGTAATTTTGTCAAAATCCCACAGGAAATAGAACCAGGATAGGATTTGATTGGTCCGATTCAAGTGCCTGTGACCTTACAGTTATTTTTCTTTATAACTATAATAACCTGAAAATATAATTTATATATAGCAGAAACTTACCCCTAAGTTATTCATTAATTTAGATTCAGCTCTATCACAAAGTTAACAGACTTCCAAGGAATATGCTAATAAAGCCATGAATTAGGATGTTTCTTTATTAACATCACTTAAAATACAATCAAGGCAAGCTATTCCTATGAAACCCTCTCCCAATTTGCAAGCTTCTCTTCATTACACCCAGGAAATAAATATAGATGTCAAGCAAACCCCTTGGTGAGGTTTCCCATTTAACTTCTAGGTATTTGAACTTCTAAGTGTAAGAATAGAATAATCTAACACAAAGTGTGCTTTTCGCAAGTATGAAGAAGGCTCAATTTGAGAAGGGATAATTATGATTGTGTACCTAATGCTAGTTTGGAAATGTTCCCTTCAGTAGGTACCTGAGTGGGCTGATTGGATGAGAGGCAGTACTAGGATAAGGGAGAAGAGTCAAAAACAGGAAATATGGGACGGAGTTGTGGCTCAGTGGTAGAGCGCTTCCCTAGCATGCGTGAGACACTGGGTTCAATCCCATATACCACATAAAAATAAAAAAATAAAGTAAAGGTATTATGTCCATCTACAACTAAAAACAACAACAACAAAAACACAGAAAATATGGGTCTCAACTGGAATGAATTTATACTTTAAAAGACTAGTTGATTGTATATTAAATAACTGGAAATTTCCAAGAAAATTCACTAGAAAATGATAACATGGTTATGATAACATAGTTTTCAGTGAATGAGTGATTTCTACAGTTCAGGCACTGCAAAAGAAAATTTTCTTACACTATTGTGTTTAATCCTCACAACAATTCTATAAAGTATTTATTCTTCATTTGCATTTTACCAATGAGAAAAGAGGCTCCCATATACGAAAGGAGATACTGAGAATGGAAGGGATTGCTTGCCTGTGGACTGGGTCCATGAAGCTATTCACTTCCTCTGTAACACCAATCTGGAATCCAGAGAGCCTTTGGTCTAAATTCATTTAGACCAAATGTAGAATTACTTCCTTTGGTCAAAAGCAGCATGCCTCACTCTCCTCTCATTTTCTATGCATTTGTGACATCTCTTAGGGCATCATATACTTGAATCTATTAATCGTCTGCCAAATGTCATTATTTCTTAGGTTCAACTGTAATAACCTAGTAGACAAGATCTATGTGCATTATGAAGCTCACACATGTCAAGCAAACCCCTAGGTGAGGTGTTTGGTAAATGTGTGCTGGGAAGTCAGCTGACCCGATTCTCCCTTGGACATGCTCATTGCCACCTCATGATGCCATTCTATAAAAACATGATGGAAGCTGGGATTCATTTTAGTTAAGTCCAATTGCTTAGCTTCTCTTTTATCTTTTTCATTTTTTTGCCTATATATATAAGTCATAGAAAATAATTTATGATTTCTGGAAACATAAATAGGAACAAAGCAGCTTAATGACTCTAATACTCTACTATTTTACTCAACTTGTCCCACTAATAATCTCCAGATAGAAAATAGCTCCCTGCTGCTGAAATAAAAGCTCAATTCTGTAAAGCATCAAGTGATCTGTTCGTGTGATATATTAAATATTTACATATTTCAAAGTATGTGAATCTCACTATCATGTACATGCATGAGACACTAATTTAATAAAACAACTATAAGTAAATGTTAGTAAAGGGAAAGGAACAGGGAGGGAATGGAGGAGGGAAGGGAAAAGGGGAAGTGCTGGGGACTGAATTAGAACAAACCATGCTTTTATAATTTTGTTGAAATGAACCCTATTATCATGTATATCTAAAAAGAACCAATAAAAAATGAAATAAAAATTTAAGATATGGCCAGGCATGGTGGTGTACGGTGTATCCCTACAACATCAGTGACTGCAGATGCTGAGATAGGAAGATTGTAAGTTCAAGGTCATTCTTAGAAAATTAGCAAAACTCTGTCTCAAAGTAAAAAAAAATAAAAAAAGACTGAGGATGTGGGAATATGGCTCAGTGGTAATGCACCCCTGGGTTCAAAAACATCTCTTTTAAGGTATTGGAATTTTCAGAAGTATAATGATATTTATCACTATCCAGTTACAGTATCTTTTTATTCCAGATAGTCAGATTACTAAGGTTTTAGTGTATATTTTCTACTCATCAAATATCTTCAGTGTGTTTTTTCATTTGTTCATTATTTTCTTAACATGGAAAATACTTTACTAATAATACCTAGTCTGTCATGTCACTACAAAAGACACTGTCAATAGAGAGTTATTTCTGTGTAACTACTAAGATAAAGTTTTTCAAGGCACAATAATAGTGAAAGTAAGGAGTCAAAATCAGACCACTATATAGAAGGCATTACAGAAGAGGAAATATTTGAACAACATCTTGAAGAATGAGGAGTCTATTCACTGGGAAAATATAATAGGAGAAAGGAAGAATCAAAGATAAAGATGTCAAAAAAATATGGCACTTTGAGAAAATATAAGTAATTGCATTTGGTGAAATGCAGGTTGCCATACAGAAGTGAGGAAAGCAAGTTGACACGTTAGGTGGTGTTACAGTTTGGATGTAGGGTATCCCCTCAAAGCTAATAATACCTAGTCTGCAGTTCAAAGCTATTCTTTTAATGCAGGAATATCCAGGTAAAGTGATTGTACTGTGGAAGCTGCAACCTATTCAGTCCATCCCAGTTTGAATGGACAGACTTGGTTTTAACTGTAGGCAGACAAGAGTATGGCAGGAAGAGGTGAGTCACTAGGGGTGTGCCTTGGAAGGGTGCATTTTCACTGTGGTCTTTCCCTCTTGTTTCCTGACCCTGCCATGAACTGAATAACTTTCCTCCACTGAGTCCTTCTCCCATGACATACTGGCTTATCTTAGACCCACAGAAACAGAGTTGATTGTCTATGGACTGAGACCTCTGAAGCAGTGAGCCCCAAATGAATTTCTGCCCTTGTTGGGTATTTTGACCACCGTGATGCAAAAGCCATCTAAAACAGGTAAATAATATATAATATATATTGAAACAGATATAAATCATAATATATATATTTCAAGCAACTAAAGTGTCTTTATTCTTGTAAAAACTACAGATTTTCAAAGCTTATCAGCTTAAATCAATACAGTACTGAATTAATCCAAAGTAAGGCAGATGGTAAGGAAAATGATGATACAGTACAAATGGGACAAATAGAAACAAATAGCAAGATGGGAAATTTAATCCAAACCACATCAATCATACTGAATGTAAATGTTGTAAATAGCAATCAAAATACATAAAGATCAGGTCAAATGTTATGAAGAGACCCTTCTCTATGCATGTAAAACAAACATTTTAATAACAGAGAGAAATTAAATGAAAGAATAGGAAATAACATGCTATGTTAACACCATCAGAAGGAAGGTAGAATAATAAATTCAGTATCAAGGTACTTTTCAGCATAAAGATATTACCAAGAATAAAAGGACTATTTCATATTGATAAATGAGTTTATTCATTAATAAATTTTAAAATTTTTAAAAAAATGTTAATGCACCCAATAAAAGAGCTTCAAAATACATAAGCACAATCTTACAAAAATAAAAGGATAAATAAATCCACAGATATGAAATGGTATGCCTTTCATTATTTACAAACCAAGAAGACCATTAAAGATATGGAAGTCTTTGGCTCCTACCAACTAAGGTGACCTATTAAACATTTATATAATACTTCATCCAATATCATAATTTACATATTTTTCAATTGCCCAAGAAACACTACAAATTCAGACAAATTCTGGTTCACAAAGCAAGTTTTATGTTAGTATGTATTCTGATTATGATGAAATTAAATAGTAATCAATAATGGAAAAATGGAAAATCACTAAATGTCTAGGAACTGAATTGCACACTTGTACATAGTTCAAAAAAGAATAAAAATAGAAGATAGAAATTATTTTGAACTGAATGAGAATGAAATTAAGGCAAATTAAAATTTGAGGATGCAGATAAAACAGTGAAATTAGAGCCTTGAAAGCCTGTAAGGCAAGAAAAATGGTCTAAAATAATTACTCAAATTTTCCTCTTAGACACTTGGAAAGGTCAAGAAAACTAAATCCATAAGTGAAGAAAAGGAAATAATAAAAAGCAAATTATTTAAATTTAAGAATACAAAATTTCAAAGCAAAAATTTTCTTAAAAAACATTTTCAGTTTTTAATCTTCTACACATTAAAAATTCTATTAAACATTACAAGTAATAATATTAATTATATACCAAATGTAGAAAATCAAACAGAAAGAAACTTTCTATTTTATGTGTTCAGTATATTCCCAATGCCAATATTCAGCAGATACTACAAGGAAAGACAGTTTTGGAGCAACAAGTTTCATAAATATGCACAAAAAAATCTTCATATTCTAATTCATCAAAATATAAAAAGGAAAATACATCTTGTTCAAGGGGATTTGATCTAGAGTGCAATAGCTTATTTAATATTTAAAAGCTAATGCAAACCACCATGCAAACAGAATTTTAAAATTTAATGATCATCTCAAAAAAATGAAGAAAAATCATGACAAGATACAATATCCAATAACAAAACTCTCAGAAAACTAGGTATAGAAGAGATTTCCCCAAACTTTTAAAGGGATTTGTAAAAACACTTTAATCACATATTTCACAGTAAAAGACTAGATGTTGTTCTATAAAACCAAGAATAAGAAAAGAATATCCACTGTCACCTGTCCATTCATTATTGCCCTGGAAGTCTAGCTAGGCAAGTGTCATCCAAACTGCAAGAAAAGAGCAAAACCACTTCTAATGGTAGATAGCAGCATTATTGCCTTGTGAAACATTTTTTTTTTCAAATCTGGAAATAATCTGATAAACTAATAAGTGAATTAAGCTATGAATAACTTTGCAAAATACAAGTCAATATGTAAAAATTAATTCAATTTAATAACACCAGAAAGAAAAATAAAAAATTGAAAGTAAAAAAAAAAACTAAGTCATTTATAACAACATCAAAATATAAAATAACTGGGGGAAATTTTGATACAAGAGATGCTTAACATCTATATGAAAATTACAAAACATTTCTGAAAAAAATTTAAGACTTAAGTGTGTGTATACACACACACACATACACACACACACAGTTGCACTTGCCTGTAATCCCAGCTACTCAGGAGGCTGAGGCAAGAGAATTGTGATTTCAAACCAGCTTTAACAACTTAGTCAAGCCCTGTCAATATATAAAAAATGTAAAAAGGGGCTGGGGATGTGGCTCATTGAATGGTTAAGCATCTCTGGCTTCAATTCTCAGTAACAACAACAACAACAAAAAACACCACATACACAATACATACATACACATATTTATATATACATGCACATATATAGGAAATCAATAAAATATACATACATATTTATAAGAAATCAATAAAAATCAATTAAATTTGTACTTATATAATTGTATATATGTGTTTAAGCATACATATTTATATACACACACACACACACATATATATATATATATGTTTGTGACTATGATTCAGAAGATAGAATTATTAAGATGTCAGTTCTTCCCAAATTGATCTATAAATTTGACCCAATCAACTGAATTTAAATCTTATCAGTCTTCTGTGTAGAATTTTTTATTGATTCTTCTTATACATGACAGTAGAATCCATTTTGATATAACTATAAAAACATGGAATATATTTATTCTAATTAGAACCCCAGTCTTGTAGATGTAGACAATGGTGAGATTTGCTGTGGTGTATTTATATATTTGCATAGGAAAGTTATGTCAGATTCTTTCCACTGTCTTTTCTTTTACTATCGTCACACCTTCCTTTCATTCCCCTTTATATAATCACCTGAACTTCTCCCCCTCCTCCACATTTATTGTGAATTAGCTTTCACATATCAGAGAAAGATATTCAACCTTTGCATTTTGTGGGGACTGGCTTATTTCACTTAGCATGCTAGTCTCCATTCCATCCATTTTCTTGTAACTTCCATAAATTATTCTTCTTTATGGATGAATAATACTCCATCATGTATATATACCACATTTTCTTTATCCATTTATCTGTTGAAAGGCACCTAGATATGCTCCATAGCTTAGCTATTCTGAATTGTGCTTCTATAAACATTGATGTGGCTGTGTCATTAAACATAACTGGGTCAAATGGTTTTTCTATTCCTAGTTTGTTGAGGACTCTCCATAGTGCTTTCCATTATGGTTGCAGTAATTTGCAGTCCCACCAAAAATGCACGAGTATATTCTTTCCCCACATCCTCACCAATGTTTGTTGTTACTTATATGCTTGATAATTGCCATTTTTGCAGAAGTTAAATCAAATCGCAGGGTAGTTTTAATTGGCATTTCTCTGATTGCTAGTGATGTTGAAACATTTTTTCATTTATTTCATATATTTTTTTCTTCTTTTGAGAAGTGTCTGTTTAATTCTTTTTCCCATTCATTATGAGTTTTCTGTTGTCAGCAAACAGAGAAAATTTGAGTTTTTCGTTTCCTTTTTGTATCTCTTGATTTTTTTTTTCTTTAGCTTAATTATTCTGACTAGAGTTTCAAGGACTATATTTGAACGGAAATGATGAAAGTGGTCATACCGTTCCTGTTTTTAGAGGAAATGCTTTCAGTATTTCTATATTTTGAATGATCATGGCCTTGCATTTATCTTACATAGCTTTTCAAATGTTGAGGTATGTTTCTTCTATCCCTAGATTTTCTGTTTTTTAAACATGATGATGTATTTTGTCAAACTATTTTTTTTGCATCTGTTGGGATGATCATGTGGTTCTTGTTTTTAAGTCTATTTATGTGGTGAATTACATTTATTGATTTCTGTATGCTGAAACCAACATTGCATCCCTGGGTGAAACTCATTTGCTCATGGGGCACTATCTTTTTAATGTGTTTTTCTGTGTGATTTTCCAGTATTTTACTGAGAATTTTTGCATCTAGCTATATAAAAGGAATTTGAATGAGTTTCCTTTTTATTTCATGAATTGCATTTATTCTTCTTTAAAGTTCTTGTAAAACTCTACTGACAATCCATCTGGTCCTGTGTTTTTCTTTGTTTGGATTTATTTGATAGTATGTAAATTACTTGATATTGATCTGTTTACATTTTCTATATCCTCCTGGATATCCTCAATTTTTGTAGGTCACATATCTCTAGAAATTTGTTACTGTCTTCAGAGTTTTCTAGTGTATTAGAGTGTAAATTTTCAAAATAGTTTGTGATAATCCTCTGTATTTCAGTGGTGTCTGTGTTAATATTTCCTTTTTCATCATGAATTTTAACAACTTGATTTTTTCCCTTTTCTTTTGGTTAGCTTCACTAACATTTATCAATTTTCTTTATTCTTTCAAAGAATCACCTTTTTGTTTTGTTGATTTTGAATCATTTTTTAACCTTGATTGTAGCTCTGGTTTTAATTATTTTCTATATTCTCTTGATTTTGGTGTTGATTTTTTATTCTTTTTATAGGGATTGATATGTAATATTAGATTATTTATTTGGTATATTTCTATTTTTTTAATGTAGAAGTTTAATGTTATGAACTTTCCTCTTATAACCACCTTTATAGTGTCACAGAGATTTTGATATGTTGTAACACTATTCTTATTTACCTCTACATAACTTTTGGTTTCACCCCTGATTTGTTCTGCTATACATTCATGATTTAATAGTGTATTTAGTCTCCAGATATCAGACTAGTATGTATTTTTTTTATCTTATCATCAATTTCTAATTCCATTCCATTATGATCTGACAGAATGCATGGTATCATTTCTCTATTTTCTTGTATTTGCTAAAAGTAGTTTTGTGGCATAAAATATGGTCTACTTTAGAAAACATTCCATCTGCTTCTGAGAAGAATGTGAATTTGGTTGTCGATGGATGAAATATTCTATATATATCTGTTAAGTCTAAATTATTAATTGCATTTTTAATCTCTGTAGCTTCTTTATTTAATTTTTATTTGGAATGTCTATCCTGTGTTGAGTGAGGCATATAAATGTCACCCAGTATTATTGTGTTGTAGTCTATTTGATTCTTGATATTGAGAAGGGCTTGTTTGATGTACATAGATGCTCCATTGTTTGGGGCACAAATATTTGTGATTGTAATTGCTTATTGTTATATGATTCCGTTAAGCAGAATCAAATGAACTTTTTTGTCTCATCTGATTAACTCTGGCTTGAAGTCCGCTCTGGCTGATATGAGAATAGAAACTCTTCTTGTTTATGAGATCTAAATAAATTATATGTTTTTTCTCATCCTTTCACATTTAGGCTGTGGATATCTTTGCCTATGAGGTGAGTCTCTTGAAGACAGCATATTGTTGGGTGTTGTTTTTTAATACAATCTGCCACTATATGTCTTTTTTTTTTTTTTTTTAATTTTTTATTGTGGGTTGTTCAAAACATTACAAATTTCTTGACATATCATATTCCACACTTTGATTCTAGTGGGTTATGAACTCCCACCTTCACCCCATACACAGATTGCAGATTCACATCAGTTACACATCCATTGATTTACAAATTGCCATACTAGTGTCTGTTGTGCTCTGCTGCCTTTCCCATCATCCACCCTCCCCCCTCCCCACCTCTCCCCTCCCCTCCCCTCCCCTCCTCTCTCTCTACCCCCTCCACTGTATAACCCTGAGGGTCTCCTTCCATTACCATGCAATTTACCTTCTCTCTCCCTTTCCCTCCCACCTCTCATCCCTGTTAAATGTTAATCTTCTTCTCCTGTTCTTCGTCCCTACTCTGTTCTTAGTTACTTTCCTTATATCAAAGAAGACATTTGGCATTTGTTTTTTAGGGATTGGCTAGCTTCACTTAGCATAATCTGCTCTAATGCCATCCATTTCCCTGTAAATTCTATGATTTTGTCATTTTTTAATGCAGAGTAATACTCCATTGTGTATAAATGCCACATTTTTTTTATCCATTCGTCTATTGAAGGGCATCTAGGTTGGTTCCACAGTCTTGCTATTGTGAACTGTGCTGCTATGAACATCGATGTAGCAGTGTCCCTGTAGCATGCTCTTTTTAGGTCTTTAGGGAATAGACCAAGAAGGGGAATAGCTGGGTCAAATGGTGGCTCCATTCCCAGCTTTCCAAGAAATCTCCATACTGCTTTCCAAATTGGCTGCACCAATCTGCAGTCCCACCAGCAATGTACAAGTGTACCCTTTTCCCCACATCCTCGCCAGCACTTGTTGTTGTTTGACTTCCTAATGGCTGCCAATCTTACTGGAGTGAGATGGTATCTTAGGGTGGTTTTGATTTGCATTTCTCTGACAGCTAGAGATGTTGAGCATTTTTTCATGTACTTGTTGATTGACTGTATGTCCTCCTCTGTGAAGTGTCTGTTCAGGTCCTTGGCCCATTTGTTGATTGGGTTGTTTGTTCTCTTATTGTCTAATTTTTTGAGTTCTTTTGATTGATGAGGTTAGGCCATTTACAGTCAATGTTATTATTGAGAGATGATTTTATTTTGTCATTTTGATTTATTTCTAGTTTTTAAGTTGAAAAAGATTCTCCTTTGATTGACTATTCTTCTAGTGTAGTTTCCCCTCTCCTGGTTTTCATTTTTATTTTTCATTTCTTCTTTATGAGACATTTTATTGAGATATTTTGTAGTGTAGGCCTTCTAGTTGTGAATTCTTTTAATTTTTGTTTATCATGGAAGATTTTTATTTCAACTTCAATTCTGAAGTTTAATATTTCTGGGTATAGTATCCTTGTATCTATTTTTTTACAGAGCTTGATATATATTATTCTGAAATCTCCTAGCTTTTTGGGTTTGGGTTGAGAAATCAGCTGAGATCGAGACCAGTTTACCTCTAAATGTGATCAGTTGTTTTTATCTAGCAGCTTTCACAATTATATTCTTATTATTTATATTAGGCATTCTCACAATACTGTGTCTTGGTGTGGGGCTGTTGTAATTTTGTATATTTGATTGCCTGTGTTCCTCTGTATTTGATTTTCCATTTCATTCTTAAGTTTTGAAATTTTTTCTTATATTACTTTATTGAAAAGATTGTGCATTCCTTTAGTTTGTATTTCAGAGCCTTCATCTATCCTGATGAATCTTAAATATTGCCTTTTAATGTTATCTCATATTTCTTGAAAATTCTTTTCATGGTCTCTTAACATATTTTCTCCACAAACAACTTTATTTTCAAAATTTTATACTTTGACTTCATTTCCTAAAACTCTGTCTTTTGAGTAGTCTAGTCTATTGGTGATGTTTTCCATTGAATTTTTAATTTGATTTGATACCTTCATTTTGAGGATTTCTGATTGATTCTTTTTCAGAATACCTATCTCATTGTTAAAGTGATCTTTCACTTCTTATATTTGCTCTTTGATTTCACTTCTTTTATTATCTTTTACCTTGTAGATCAGTTTTACTAGGAACTTTTAAATTCCTTCTCTGACATTTGCTCCACTCTGGTAGCAATGGAGACTTTTTTTTTTTTTTTTTTTTTTTTTTTTTAATGTTTTATTGTTGGCTGTTCAAAACATTACATAGTTCTTGATATATCATATTTCACAATTTGATTCAAGTGGGTTATGAGCTCCCATTTTTACCCCATATACAGATTGCAGAATCACATCAGTTACACATCCATTGATTTACATATTGCCATACTAGTGTCTGTTGTATTCTGCTGCCTTTCCTATCCTCTACTATCCCCCCTCCCCTCCCCTCCCCTCCCCTCCCCTCTTCTCTCTCTGCTCCCTCTACTGACATTCGTTTGTCCCCCTTATATTATTTTTCCCCTTCCCCTCACTTCCTCTTGTATGTACTTTTGTATAACTCTGAGGGTCTCCTTCCCTTTCCATGCATTTTCCCTTCTCTCTCCCTTTCCCTCCCACCTCTCATCCCTGTTTAATGTTAATCTTCTTCTCATGCTCTTCGACCCTACTCTGTTCTTAGTTACTCTCCTTATATCAAAGAAGACATTTGGCATTTGTTTTTTAGGGATTGGCTAGCTTCACTTAGCATAATCTGCTCTAATGCCATCCATTTCCCTGTAACTACAACTACCTTATATTTGATAAAGGGGCTAAAAGCATGCAATGGAGGAAGGATAGCATCTTCAACAAATGGTGCTGGGAAAACTGGAAATCCATATGCAACAAAATGAAACTGAATCCCTTTCTCTCACCATGCACAAAAGTTAATTCAAAATGGATCAAGGAGCTTGATATCAAATCAGAGACACGCCGTCTGATAGAAGAAAAAGTTGGCTACGATCTACATACTGTGGGGTCGGGCTCCAAATTCCTCAATAGGACACCCATAGCACAAAAGTTAATAACTAGAATCAACAAATGGGACTTACTCAAACTGAAAAGTTTTTTCTCAGCAAATGGAGACTGTTATTGAGGCATTTGGGTTGTTTGGGATAATTTGTTCCTTAATTTTTTCATATTGTTTCAGTGTCTATCCATCTTTTACTATGGATCTGAATCAGCAGAGTTTTTACCCTTTGACCATGTAGTGTCCCTATAGGTATAAAATACCTCACAGATTAGGTGGAAAAATAATACCAACAACCAATACAAACAATATACAGCATTAAACTAAATACTTAGTTTCTACTGAAACATCCACAATAAACAGAAATGGTAGGATCATCAATTGCCAACAGTAAAAACAGTAAGTAATCATGTATTCTGTCTGGCATAAATTCAAACAATAGATATCATCTTTAACTTCCACAACAATAATAATTACTATAACATTAGTGGTGGGGGCCACTTAGTGTTAAAAGATGTTAAGAATAGAGTTTATTGAAAAGTAGCATGAGATAGGTAGAAAGAGTTTGCTATTTTAAAAGGAGAATAGGGAGAATGCAGAAAAAAATAAGGTGTGAAGTTTATGAGAGAGGAGGAGAAAAATAGATGTAAAAAATTAAAGGAAGAGTGAAATAGAGGGTAATAAAATTTAGCTATTAAGAAAAGAAAGGAGAGACACAGAAATAATAGAAACAGACAACTAAAAACAATACCAAACAAATCCAAATACACTAATCAAAAACCCTAACCCTGAAATGACAGAGCAAGGCAAAATAACTACCTTCAAAAAATGCTAGAAATGAGGAAAAATATGTATAAATGTCCATGAAACATTCAGCACACATAATTAATTAATTCACTTTAAAAAGGGGGAAAAAGAAAGAAAGAGAGATTCTTGATGAAAAAGTTAGGAATTGTTTCCACTGGAGTAGTCAAAACAGTCAGTGAGGATATATATTCAGCATCTAGGCCCACCTGTCTTTCTTTCTGTTGTTCTTGAGTTATGCACCTAGCACAAATGTAGGGGCTACAGGCTATCAAACTCATAGCCTTTTCATGTTGCTCGCCAAGTTGCCAGTTGAAGCTCAACAATTCTCAGCTTCCCTTCTGGAGGTATGAGATAGGGTGGGATGGGAAGTACTTTCAGCTTCACTCCCAGGGTGTAATGCTCCAGAGTTCTATGGGAAGAGTTCTCAGAAGGTGAAATTCCCAAAGGCCAAGCTTAGGTCTGGTCCTGTCCCAGGTGCTTTGTTGAGTGGTGCCTAGTATGGAGGTATTAAATCAGTGCACGTCTAAACCCCAGCAGTTGCCAATCTATGCTGGGAGACTATATTCCAGGAGTCTCTCCAGGTTTACTTGTGGGGACAGGGAGCCAATCCTTCACCACTTCTATTGTTTGTGGATACCAACTTGCCAGTCTTCCCAGGCTTAGTCCCTGAGCATAGCTGCTAGTTAAAATTTCCAGCCTGCTTTATCTGGTCCTACAAGCTGCCACATTCAAAGCAGGGGAAGAGCTAGGCTTTCCTTGGCCTTTTTGACTTGTATTCTCCCAGGTAAAATACTTTCTGGTGCTTGTTTTCCTGTTGGTTAGGGACAGTCTAGATCACGCTGTAGATGTCTGCCAGGTCCATGTTTTGCACCCAGCTTGGATCTCTCAGAACCTGGTTCCTGATTCCCAGTTCCTGCAACCACTACTGCTGTGTAACCTCAAAATGGCTCCTGCCTCAGCTCTATGGAGACAATTGGGAAACATAAGGTGTCTTCCATGCACTAGTACATTGTGCAGTTCAGCCTCTGGATCAGCCTAGGGCAGGCTGCCCCTCCAATCTCAGGATTTTCTATAGGAAGATTGTCCACTGTATTAGCATTTCCACTCCTTCTGTGTTAATGCCACTGCGGCTGCTAGCATGTTGTCCCTCTTCCTAATTTACTGTACCCCAAATTTCTAAGTCTCTAAGGCATTCTGGATGTCCAATATTGAGTAATCTCTCTTTTACCCACCTCACAAAGAAGCATTATTTCAGCTGATTGAGTCCCAGGTCACCGAGCTACAAAAAATACAGCTTCCTTCTAGTCCACCATCTTGTGATTCCTCTCTATATAGAAATGAATTCACTGATCTAAATTTTCTTTTTCTTATTTTTGCAGTAATGGGGATTGAGCATATAGGGCAAAAGGGTGCACCTAGGGGTGTTTTACCACTAAGTTTGAACCACTTCCTGAGATGGCTTTTCTTTTTTCCTTTTATTCCTCCTTCCTTCTCTCTCTCCCTCTCTCCCTCTTCTCTTTCTTTCTTTCCTTCCTTCCTTCCTTTTTTTCTCTCATTCTTTCTTTCTAATTTGAGACAGGAGCTATCTAAATTGCTGAGAGTCTGGCTAAATTGCCCAGGCTGACCTTGCATTTACCATAAAGTTACTATGGTTACAGTTGTACACCATTGCACTTCACTGATTCTCAATTTTCAGTGATAATTCAAAGGATCTGAAATAGATAATACTCGAATGAATTTTACTACTACTTAATTTCAGAGTTTAATTTCACCAATCAAGACTGTGTGGCAGTATTTTAAATATAGATATATAGATTAATGGAAAGGAAAATACACTCCAGAAATAAATAAATATTTGTTTATTTGATATATAATATTATATATATATATATATATATTAATTTCACTAATTTTGGTTCAAAGGTACTAGGATGATTCAATATAGAAAGAATAAGGTTTTTAATAAAATGTCCTTAAACAAAAAGAGTAATTCTCAAGCCTGTCCTCATACTATGCACACAATTACATAAATTAGAGATCTCATTTAAAAAAGTAAAAACTATCAAACATGTAGAAGAAAACAGAAAATATTGATATTTCAGTAAGACTTTTAATAGGATTTTTAAAACCATGAGATACAAAGGGTAAAATTTATAAAATTTAAAAGTGTTTCTCTTTAAAATGATATTAGTCAGAAGGAAAGAGCAAGTCATGGACCAGAAGAAAACAGTGGTAAAACATGCATTTAATAAAGAAGCTGGGGCTGGGGCATAGCTCAGTGGTAGAGCACTTGCCTAGCATGCACCAGGTCCCGAATTCTATTCCTATCATTGCTAAAAAATAAAAGTAAATAAATAAGCTATATTTTAAATATATATAATACACTTCATCACACTAATATATAAACAAATAAGGGCATTTAACAAGTAGGAAAACTATTTGAATAGATACTTCATGAAAGAAGAATTACAGATGGCAAATAAGTATGTAAAAAGGTACTCAAAATATCTCTAGAAAATACAAATTAAAACCATAAATTAGCAATTAGAACAAAAAAAAAAAATAAAAAGGAGGGTAAACAGTGTGTCTTCCTAGTTGATTTATGAAGAATCTTGTCTTCCTCTATAATAGAAATTAAAACCAACTAAGAAAACAAACCAAACTTATAACTAGATCATACAATGATTATATCCCAAAGTCTCACCAAGATTTAAAACAAAGATGCATAATTAATTGTATTGATTCCAAAAGGAATAAAAATGTGTAAAAGATTTTAATGATAATAAAAATTTATCATTAATAAGCAAATAAATCAAAAACCCATGAGTTAGTATTTCATAGTTACTATGGTGCCTACAGTTGAATAGTGCTAAGTGTTGGCAAGCAACTAATAACATTGCTAACAGGAATGTAAAATGGTATAACCACTTAGAAAAAATAGTTTACAATTTCCAAAAAGTTAAATTATACACATTACACACACACACACACACACATATCATCCCAGCCACTAGGATTCAGTAAAGAAAATAAAAAGCATATGCCTAAAGATTTGTGCATTAATGTTCATAGCAAATTTATTCACAGTATCCCAAAACTTGAAAAAATCAAAATTCACCAGACTCTCTGTTTCCCATTCCCGTGTTTCATTTTTGCAAATAAAGACACAGTTTGTTTTCTAGTGTCCTTTAACAAATGCCAGAGAAGAAATCCAAGTTGTTTAGATTAAGGTCTTAGGTATTTTCTATTTTGTTGTTCAGTGCTAAGAACTCATGCATTAAATTCCTTTTGAAATTTAATTCCAGGAAAAAAAAAAAAAGCATTTACTGTTTCCAAGACCAAGTACACTGTATCTACATAAATGATCACTTAAACTACACCAAACAGCTTGGGATGGAGTGTATATCACAACAGGACAGATATATAATCTTGTATTCTTAAGGTAACCAGAAATAGGCACATATTCTCTCACATGACAGAACCATTGCAAGGAATGGAAGCTTGAGAAGAAAAAAAAGTCTTCTAAGAGTAAATTAAATGGATCTTGAAAGATAACATCGAGTAAACTGATTATGCTAACACAAAAAGTCAAAAATATGTAAAATCATGTATCCCTGTTTGGGAAAAAATTCTAAAAAATTAAAAATATTTTCTTTCAGATTTAAATTCGCTGGAAAAGACTTAATCAAATTGTTAAACAATAAAAGTATATCAAAGTTCTTATATTGCTCTCTGCAATGGCAGAGGACAAATTCTAAAGTTGTCAAGCACAGCGTCAAGATTAGTGACAACAGGTAAAGTGTAAAAGGTGATTTCTGCACACTTGCTGCTTTAGGACTACACCTGTCACTTGATAATTAAAGTGTCAGTGAAGTCAGGAAGATTCATAGGCATGAGTCATGAAATTATTGCTCTGAGAACTGTGGATTTTCCATGTACAGAGAGTCTTAAAATGACATGTGTGTTTGCCATAGAGATTTCGTTTAATGATGTGTAAATATTTACACACTACTAACATTTTAAACATGAGCTTATGGGTCAAACCTTTAGAACAAAGAGGTAAAACATTGAAAGAAATTTTTTGTTCAGTTGTCAAGAACTGGAAACAAAGCTCCAAGATTCTGGAATTACTTCCAAATCTTTTCTGTATGCCCTATTTAGGAGGAAAGCTCACCCACTTAATAATTACCTTCATTCTATGTTTAGCTTGCAACTACTTCCTGAACTATCAGCACCAACTTCTTGTAGTTTATAATATATAGGCAGAAAACCTCTCAAAATCCAACAAGCCAAAAGGGAATTTATCATTTCCCCCTCTTCCATTTTTCTTGATTTAGTTAATGGCATCCTCATCCATTCAGTCCTGCAGCCTCTACAACTTAAAATGATAAGTTATCATCTACTTTTAAGCATGCTTTTTCATAAAATTTTCCTGTGAAATAGGTCCAAGTTTTCTTACCTGTGTCAGTCTGTTTTCCATTATTTAAATTCTATTTTGTTCCATTCCTCTGGTAATTTTCCTAAAGTTCAACTCTGATGGGATAATTTCCTTTCCTTCAAGCAATGTCCTTAATAGTTCATACCACACATAACTTTCCATTTGTTGGTGCCAATCTGTTTTCCTAAATTATAACCCTCCATTTTTCATTATATGTCTACTTTTCATACCAAACCAACGATCCTGAGTCTCTATACTCAATCTTGACATTTGTACTAAATAAAAATTTGTCTACCCTATTTTCAATTCCTGGAAAAGCATCACTTTAAAACAACAACAATAAAACAAACAAACAAACAAACACAATTGGTGGTTGAAATGCTACAGAACTTTGAAATATCTTCTTTTGTAATTCCATCTCCTCCTTGATGTTTTCTTTGCCTCACATGAAACTCATCTCTCCACCATGAGAGATTTCCAAGATGCATGTTTCCCTCTTGTTAGATATTTTATTTTACTCAGGCTCATGATAGCATTATTTTTAAAAATTCAGAATACAGTTTGTCCTCTCTCATTTACTCCTTAAAGGATTCAGAAGCTCAAATGGACCTTAGAAACCACTTAGTTCAACCACTTTCATTTACACAATAAAGAGCAGGAGTACAGAGAGACATATTAACATGCCCAGGCATACAGACCTATGGTATAGTATGATTAGAATATAAGACTCCAGACTTATTCTGTGTTTTTATATTGACTTCTTCCATTATCAGTCTCTTTTTGGCTTTTCTATTATTTTGAGAACATCAATTCACATGTCAATGACTTCAATCCTGACCTTCATGACATTTCCTTTTTTCTTTTATTTTTCACATTCATTATATCTGATGTGCAATTTAAGACAAAAATAAAAAGACATTGGCTTTCTGTTACAGGGGATTAGAATAGTTAACATATTTTCATGCTTATTTAGTCATTTCAAACAGACTTACTTTCATCCTATTAGACCTTTTTAAACTAAACTTTCGATAATTACCTTATTAAAGTTTAGTCTCTTAACAAGTTTCACTACAAATCATTGAGAAGGTATTTCTGAGGTGACATAGGGAAAGATAGTGGAATTAGGAGCCAAAATAGCAGAGAGCTTATTATCCAGCTCCATCATTTATAGGCCAGGTGATCTGGGACCAGTTACTTAACACATTGGTGAATCAGTGGCCTTAATACCAAACTTGGCAAGTTGTTTTGAGTAGTAAACTTCTACCATGATAAATAGTTATATTTTTGATGTTCAAAAAAATGTCTGAGTCTATTTTTTTGTAGTACACTGACCTATTCGTAGGGGAGATGGTTGTATAGGTAGATAATAAGTTTTCAAAGCTGTTTATAATAATTAGCATATAGCTATAAGTTTAGTAATGAAATTTTTTTAAAAATTGTTTTTATATGAGAAAGCTTGACATTTTAAAGATTTCTTTACCAACTAAACCTATGGATCTGCATTATTTTAAGAGTAATTATAAATATTTACCCAAAATATGGAAATAGCACAAAGCTACCATTTCATGTTTATCTATGTCACATGCAGGCACTAATAGACCTATCAAAGATTTCAAAGATATATGTGTGTACATAAAGAGAGTGGGGGGAGAAAATGTTTGCTAAATTTGACATAAAACCAAGGGTTTTCTTACTTAATAGATGATGAATATTTGACTTGCTCCACAGTATTGATTAGGGCCCTGTTCATTGATTCTGTAAAATAAAGCTGTAAATTTATTATACATTTACAAGTTTGTTAAATTTCAAATATTTTGGGTTTAAAAATAAAAATTATTTTTATTCAGGAGAAAAGATAACTCCACCATTTATATTATAAATGACATGTAGGATAATGTTTTGAATTTAACTCAGCAAATGTATTTACATATTTTTCTTTTGGTTGACTGCATAAATCTGCAGCAATGTTCTTTGAACAAACTATACCATCTTTCTGACTTCCTCAAAATACTAGAATTTTGAAATGTCCTTAATAACTGTTGGCATGAAATCCATCTTTTTAATACTTTAAAATTTTGACAGAGTAGGACTTTATGTTGTTATTTCTATTCTAAGAAGAATCCTTTGAATATTCTCCTCTGTATAAGATTGCATGTAGTAGGAAAGAGGACCCAAACATTCTAGCAAAACAGTAAAATTGACTGCTTTTAGTGAGTTATAGGGGTTAACTGGCAATGTCTGTCCACTTCATGTCACTGGTGAGGGAGACACAATATCTACATAGAGACAAGGGAGTCTTAAAAAGTAAATTGTAAGTTCTAGATTTCAATTTCTCTCTGAGCTAGTATTTTAATAAAGTCTCTGATCCCATGGCTTAAAGTCTACCAGGTTTCAAAATGCTGGCAGAAAGGAGATCAAGGTCATCCAAGTGATACCAAGGTCATCCAAGTGGAATAGTCTGGGCAGATGAATCAGGCTCACTTCCAGGGCTGAATAATTATAGAGAAAGGAAGGG
Source organism: Marmota monax (assembly GCF_021218885.2). Lineage (NCBI taxonomy): Eukaryota > Metazoa > Chordata > Mammalia > Rodentia > Sciuridae > Marmota > Marmota monax. Next base: position 1,527,213 of record NW_026695236.1, on the reverse strand, counting down.
TCAACAACAACATAATATTGGATAAGGCTAAAGCTATCTGTTCTCCCAACTAATCTGGTCTGGAGGGAGTTCTCTGGGAATAGTCACTGTGTACACAAAATCAAATAAAAGCAGCAACCTGGGAAACCAGAGGGAGAGAGTTCTGGATGTCTTCCAACTTAGCACTGCTTCAGATTGTGAGGAGACGGAGAACCATGTGGTCACCTTCCTTCCAAAACCTGAGAGTCTCCTCTGTGACTCTAGAGGAGCTCCTAGAGTAGGGGAAAATGAGGATCTTCAGACTATGGGGAGTCTCTTTAGGACTGTGAGATTGTTACCAGTCATAGAAACAGCAGCAGCAAGAAAGAAAGACTACCACTAGACAGCTCAAATTCCCCAAATCTCATGCCCTGGGTTGTTCTCAGGCAGACTGGCCTCTATGGACTGAATAAGTTGTAGGATTTATATTTGGAGAAAGGAAACCATGCCCAAAGAGAATATTTTCTGCCAACCTGAGGTATGTGAAGGAATGGGTACATTATCAGAAAAAAAGTGTGAAATTTATGTATCTATAACTGAAGTTTAAAACTGTAATTCTTCATTATAGTTGTTATAGATAGAATTTTGTCCACCAGATTAATTAGAATTCTCCTCCAAATTAATCTATTTAAGTCCTAGGGCCTGAGAATGTCAAAATCCTGCCCCTGTTACCTTATTTAGAGTTAAGGTCTTCACAGAAGTCAACAAATTAAAGTGAGGTTTGGGTGAATTTCATTTTAAAGATTTTGTAAAATCTGTTCCCAGACACATACACAGAAATAATATGTAAGTATGAAGGTAGCAATCATAAGCCACGGATAGAGATATGAAACAAATTCACTCACAGAATTCATAAGACAAGAACCTTGCCAACACTTCCATTTCTGACCTCTAGCATCCAGAACCACATGATAAATATCTGTGGTTTAAATCATTCACTTTCTGTGCTTTGTTACAACAGCCCTAGTAAACTAATACATGAATTTTTATTTAAGCAAGTTAGTTATCTAGACCTCTAAGGAGACATAAATTCATAAGTACTGTGAGAAATATGGATTTTATAATACCATAAATATATTAAATCATATATGTACAAATGTTCACTTAAATTCCTCTTCTAAGAGGACAGAACTCATTCAAACCAATAATGTATTCACAATCAAACCATTTTAGAATCTAATTTTAGTTATTATTGGCATCAACTTTCTGCTTCTCTGGTTATACACCAGTACTTATACTGCAAGCAGCAGGGTGAACAAATGCCCAAGGTTGGCCAATTATCTTGTTCCCTGCTCTTAGCACCATGATTCATTTGTTCAAGAAATATTCAAAGATGTATGTTTCTATTGCCTTCCAAGAAGCTTCTCCCCCACAAATTTTATTAATTTTGTTTATTTATTTGAGATGGTCTCTCATTCTGTTTCCCAGCCTGGCTGTAGATACTGGGCTCAAGTGATTCTCTGCCTCAACCTTAGTAGCTGGTACTACAGATGCATGCCACCACACCCAGTTTTATTAATTTATTTTAAATCGTGTTTCTGTAACTTGTCACTAAAATGATAAAGTCTTGATCAATACACACTTTGAAAAACTGACTTCAGATTAATACCTCTAATTAATAATCTTAGGTTTTTATAGCCAGAATATCTAATCTTTTCAAATTTGGAATCAGGATGACACATTCAGGATCTTACAGGATAGGAAACAGAATTAGAGTCCAGGCCTTGTCACTGATAACAGATAAATCAGCTACTGAAGCTAAAAAGAGCACTCTAACACTTGGATTCTCCTGATGATATCTCTGAGAAATATCAATCTATATGTCAGGTCTACTTCACATTATTTCTTCCCATCATCATTAACAATAAACATTGCTTAATTCTAAGAATTTCAAATTATAGAAATAGTATTACTATTTGACAACAGACATGTGATGTGTCTATAAAGTAATGAATCTGTTTTTGTATGAAGATTATAAATAGATTTTATTAAGTTCAAGACCTTCAACAATGTCCCATCTTCTTAGTTGGATGGTTGAAAAATTACTAAAGGAATAATAATTAATATAAGTAATTATAATGATAAAAATACTTACATAATAACATTATTTCCTTAGAACTGATTAACAATATTGACATATAATATTCCAGACCTGTGTCTTCAGGTGTACCAAGATATATAACTTTTGGTCTGAGAATTTTTTTTAAATGTTCAGAAACCTACCTCTTGTATTAAATAGAACAGTGTGGGTGTCACCAGATAATCACCATAGAACAATTGTTCTTTTAGTCTAAATCTAGAATATCTATTCCTGTGTAGAAAAAATAATGTCTAAGACTGAAGTCTCACACCAGACGGGTGGTTGGTTCAATGAACACAAACCAAAGTTAGCTTTCAGGAACCAGGTAAACTAACAAGTCCTTTATCATACACCCAGCAATGTGAAAAAGCAGGTACGAATACCACCTTATTAGATTAGATCATTTTAATCAGATAAAATTAAAATAAATTATATATTAAAAAGAAGTCAATGCTACTTGGGATAATTAATAATTCATAATACCTTGATTTCTCAGCTACAGCCACCATTGACCTTTACCCCCAGCTATTTTATGATAGAGCTCTCTAAAATACATCCCTGGTTAAAGTAGCTATTATGAACCAGGCATATGTCAAAGTACTTTACCTGTATGTTTGTGCCAGAGACTGTTGGTTGTCCCTAAAACCTATATTTTGTTTCCTATACAGTAATGGAATTCCCAGGTTTTTGTGTGACTCATACCTGGCCATGCAGAATGAATATTTTACTTCTAAATTCTAATTAATAAGGTGATCATTGATACCATGGTATAATTCTCAAGCTTGTCTTTAAAGGAGAGGCATCTTTGTGTTGGCTCAAATGCTGTTGGATTTATGTACCAGTTAGCAATAAATGTGGAAGTTGGAACAAGAGATCAAAACAACCAGGACATATGGCCATTATTGAAAATGAGGACATCATAGTAGCTTGAAATTTCATGTTAGGAATAAATTGCTATCCATGTTGAGATGTCAGAATTTTGAGCTTCTCTTAGGTGTAGATATACTTATCTTCTCTGACCCAGTATGGTTCTGTGGATTTACAGCCCTTCTCTCCTCAAAATGCATACCTATGTGAATTTTCCTTAAATCTTAAAGCTTTCCCCTACATATCTAATTCTACCATTCACACTTTGATCTGAGGTTATCCTTGCTATAATGAACTTGTAGATTACTTCTTCCAAACTATGAACATGTTGATATCTTCCCACTCATTGTGTTTTTGTCAATTTTTTATCAGTATTTTGTAGTTTTCAGTGTATACATCCATCATCTCCTTAATTAAATTTACTCCCAAGTCTTTTTTTATTTTTAAATGTTACCTTTTTTGTTGTTGTTCTGGTTTTAAACTCAGAGCATAAGCTAAGCAAGTGACCTACCATTGAGCAACACCCCTAGCCTCTTGATTGTGTTCTTAATTTTATTTTCAGTCAGTTTGTTATTAGTATATGCAAAAGTTACTAACTCATTATGTGGATTACGTAACCTGTAACTTCAGTAAATTTGTTTGTCAGTTCTAAAAGTTTTCTGGTGATATTTTTAAGAATTTCTACATATAAGATCATGTTAATCAGCAAACAGAGACAATTTCATCTCCTTCTATTTCATAGGTGTCCTTTATTTCTTTTTCTTCCATAAGTCGTATGACTAGAATTTCAGTAATTCATTGATTAACACTGGTGAGAGTGTTAAAATATCTGTACTACACCCAACAACCTGCCAATTGGCGCAATTCTTATCAAAATACCAATGGTATTTTTTCCATAACTAGAAAAAACAATCCTAAAATTTGCATAAAAATACAACACACACACACACACACACACACACACGAATAGCCAAAGTAATCTTGAGAAGAAAAAAACAAAAACAAAAAACAGGACTACTTAATTTCAAAATATACCACAAAGCTATAGTAAGGATATTGTAGTTAGAACAACATAATATTTCCATAAAAACAGATACACAGACAAATGGAACCGAACAGGGAACCTAGAATTAAGCCCATACATCTAGAGCCAAATAATATTTCAGAAAGTTCATAAGAATGCTCTTTGAAAAAAAAAGGCAGTCTTTTCTATAAGTGGTGCTGCTAAAATGGGTCATCCACATGCAGAAGAATGAACATCTATATCATACCAGTTACAAAAATCAACTAAAAACAGATTAAAGACTTAAGTTTAAGACATCAAATTACTGGGAAAAAAATGTGAGGGAAGTGCTTCAGGACATTAGAATGGGCAAGGATATTTTTAATAAAACCCTGCAAGCATAGCAAATTAAAACAAAAATAGACAAATGGGATTATATCAAACTAAAAAGCTTCAAAACCGCAAAAGAAATAATCAACTGATTGAGAATATAATCTGTAGAAAGAAGAAATATTTGCAAACTATCTATCTGACAGGAATTAAATATCCAGAACATATAAGAAACTCAAGCAACTCAATAACAAAATTAACAAGTAAATGAATATAATTTTAAAATGGACGATAGATCTAAATAGATATTTTTCAAAGGAATACATACAAATGCCCAATTGGTATATGAAAAAAATGTTCAACATCATTAATCATCCAAAAATGCAAATGAAAACTACAATGACATATGACCACTTTTTTATTGTCAAAAAGACAAATAATAACAAGTGTTGGGGAGGATGTGGAGAAAAGGAAACACCTGCAAATAGTTGATTAAAGTGTAAATTAGTATAGAACTATGGAAACTAGTATGGAGATTCATCAAATAATTAAAAATAAACTACTAAATGGTCCAGCAATTTTACTATTAGTATATATCCAAAGGAAATCAAAGAAGTGTTTAGAAGAGACATCTGTACTCCCAAGGTTATAGCAACATTATTCACAATAATCAGAAAATTAAAACAAACTAATTGCCCATTAACCAATGAATAGACTAAAAATGTAGAACACAAACAAAATGAAAACTATTCATCTATAAAAAATGAAGAAATCCTGTCATTTGTGAGAGCATTCGTAGAATTTCATGTATTATCTTAAGCCAGGCAGAGAAAACCAAGTACCACATAATCTTCTTCTTATGTGGAAGCTTAAAAGATTGATTTCAACAAGTTGAACATAGAATAGTGGTTACCAGAGACTGAGGAGAGTATTGTGGAGAGATAGATTAGATGGGAGAGAGAAAGAAAGGGAGAGAGAGACAAGAGAAAGAAATTATGGTGTATTCTTGTATAGTAGAGTGATTATAAATAACAATAATGTTCTGTATATTTTTAAAAGGCTAGCAAAAGTATTTTGAAAATGTTTTCAACATAAATAATAAATTTTTGAATTGACATATATGTTTAACCTGATTTGAACATTGAACATGTATACATATATTAAAACATCACATAGAACTTCAAAACATATATAAAATATTTTATGTATCAGTTAAAAATAAAGAGAAACTATCAAGAGGAAAAGGATTCCACTGTCATTTTTCAAGAAAACATAAAAAATTTCCTAAAATGTATGTAGAACCACAAAAGATCTTGGATAGCCAAAGCACTCATAAGTAGAAAGAACAAAATTAGAGGCATCATATTCCCTGATTTCAAAATGCATTTAAAATTCATTGTAATCAAAACAGCAAGACACTGACATAAAGAGAGACACATCAAGCAATGAAACAGAATAGAAATCTCAGAAAGAATATTTATGATGGTTTGACTTTAAAAAAAATGACAAGAACAAATAGTGGTGAAAGGACAGTATTTTCAAACAATGTTAGTGGAAATCTGACTCTCCACATGCAGAAGACTGAAATCGAATCTTTATCTCACATCATATATAAAAATCAGGTGAATATAAGGAAAAAAAGATTTAGCATAAAACTTGGAACTGTAAGCTACCTAGAAGAGAACCTACGGGAAAATCTGTATGACCTTGATCTGGGCAATAATTTCTCGAATTTGACAATGAAAGGGTAGGAAGCAGAAGTAAAAAACATGGGTTCAATCACACTGAACAAATTCGGCACAGCCCAAGGAACCAATTTACTGAGTAAAGATGTAAGCCATGGGTTGAGAAAATGTATTTTTAAACTATATATATAATAGGGGCTAACATCCAACATTTATATGAAATTCAAACAACTCAGTAGCATTAAAAACACTCAATTTCTAATCATTAGGAAAAAGTAAAATTAAAGCCACAATGCAATATTAGCTAACATCTCCTAGATTGATTATTATCAAAAATACAAACATGATAACAATGTTTGCAACATTGTGGAAAAAAGGGGAAGTTTTGTGTTTGTTTTTCTTTCTTTTTTTCTTTTTTGGTACCATTTATAAAACCCAAGGCATTTTACTACTGAGCCACATCCCTAGCCCTTTTTATTTTTTATTTGGAGACAGGGTCTCACTAGATTGCTTATAGCCTTGCTAAGTTGCTAAGTCTGGTTTTGAATTCATGTTTTTTTCTGCCTCAGCTTCCCAAGCTGCTGGGACTACAGGCATGTGCCACCATGCTTGGTGAAAATGGAACTCTCACTGTTATTGGCAACATAAGTTTGTATAATCATTTTAGAAAATAGCATGGAGGTTTCTCTAAATGCTAAATTTATAATTACAATATGATCTGGTATTTCCACTTTTGGGTATATATCCAAAAGAAATGAAATCATATGTCATGATATTTATGTACTCCCATATTCATTGCATTATTCACAATAGCTAAGTTGTAGAATCCACTATGTGTACATCAACAGATGAATGGGTAAACAAAAAATATCGTGTGTGTATACACACATTAATACACACACACATATATACATATACACATATAATGGAGTACGAGACATTTTGGTAAAATAAGAAAATTCTATAATTCGTGCCAATATGGATGAAACTGGCACTATTTCACTTAGTGAAATAATTCATTACAGGCACAGAAAGACAAATGTGAGGTGATCTCACTGAGATGTAGAATTAAAAAGTCCATCTTATAGAAAGAGGAAATATAATGATGATTATGAGGATGGAGGGAAAGGAGGAAATGATGAAAGAGGACATTCTGATCAATGAGTACAAGTTTCAGGTAGATTTAGGAATAAGTTTTAGTGGTCTACTGTACTGCATGAGGACCACAGTTAGTAATAATGTATTAAATATTTCTAAGTTAGAATATACGTTTAATTTTTTCACCAGTGTCCCTGATGTTTGGTCATTTCCAAGGCCAGTAACTACAATGGTTCTCCCACACCTGGAAGATAATGAGTAATGAGCACTATTAAGGCTTATTTCAAATGTAAAAAACCTTGAGATAATGTACTAAATTGTTCAGAAGGTTGTTTTCTTAGTGCCTGCCGGAATACTACAGGATTTTCTTTAGCCATCTGGAGTTCCTGCCTTCGTCCCAGTGCCAGTGAAGAGGAAGGTGGAAGAATTTCCAGTGTTGCTGAGAACCAGACAAAACTTCGGCTGAGAAACAGACGAGACTTCGGAGCTGTTGCTGTTTCTGCTGCTACAGCTTAGGCTAGCTGCCTGCAGAACTTACCTGGACTGTGATTTAAGCTAGCTGCCTGCAGAACTTACCTGGACTGTGATTTACCTAGACTGTGAGTTAATCTATTGAGACACTGCTTTACCTGGACTGAGACAACAAACTGTAATCTACAACAAATTGTAACTCGGTATCTTTGCAAATGGTGTCATTGCTGGTATAATTTTTCCAAGGGCTTCTTGCATGGAGCCATCAATTGGCTTGGTATTGTGAAATTTTGTATCCTCCCCTTCTGCTCCTAGCAGATTATTTGTGGTGTTTATGTAAAAACCACTATGATCGTTATTTAAATTAAACAAGAGGGGGAATTGTTAGAGTCTGTAAACAAGTCAGGATGGCGCCTGGCATTTTGCCAGAGAAATATTAGAGTCTGTAAACAAGTCTGGATGGCGCCTGGCAAAATGCCAGAGGGAGTGGTTTGTGAAGTAACACCAGGGAGCCATTAAGTGTGGAGATTTCTTATTGGTTGACTGATGTATCTAGTTTATGCTAATTAAGATAAGCTGTGTGGAATGTATAAATACCTCTGTTGTCCTACAATAAACGGCTCCCACTCCTGCTATATCAAGGTACACAAGTTGTTCGTCACCCCCTGGTTATTTTGCTGCAGCCAGACTGCGGCATGACATATAGATGGCTTTTTCACTAATACAATTTTTATTTCAAAAATTAATCCTGACCACCCTTAATTTTCAATCCTTGAGAGTGGATACCACATAAAACAACTCACAGAAAAATAGTATTTATTTATATACTTACTAAAAATTAAAAATTCTAAAAATATTATATATTAAAATGTATTTATTTGTAAAGAGAATATATGTATCCTTAAATATACATGTTTCTTTTATGTAAAGCAGATTTTCGTCAGTTTCATATAAAGGTATTTTTTTCAGTAAATGAAAAAAATAAACCAAATTGCTCAGTTAATTCTAATGTCAAGAAATAGTGCTATAGTTTGAATCTTAAGTGTTCCTCAAAGGTACATGTGTTAAGGACATGATCTCCAAGATGATGCTGTTGTGAAGTGGTGAAATCCTTAAGGGGGTCTTTATGTCTTTGGATGCTTATCCTTGAAGGGGCAGTGGAACCTTGCCTCTTCCTCCTTCTTAGCTGCTTCCCAGTTGTGATGTGAGCAATTTTTTCTCCCCCCATAATGTGCTGACTCACCACAGGCTCAGCAATGGGTCACTTGGTCATAGGCTGGAACCTCTGAAACCCATAAGCAAAGTAATTTATGATTTAATTATCTCAAGTATTTTCGTGATGGAAAGCTGCTTAGAAATAAAATATTCTGTGGAGAGTTTTAGCACTCATGCCACATAATCTAAAACATCCAAGCTACCACACTAAATACAATTTTGTAAATTATTACTATTCTATTTTATAGATAAACGTTTCGACTTTACATAAAACTGAAAAACAATATTTAAAAATAATTCCTTGCATTTCTTGTTCATTTATATTATGTAACTTAAATAAGATCACTGTGTCTTCTATGCACATGCAGATTTAAGATTGACTTGACACAAGCTTCCACCAGATTGCTATTCCAAAGGCCAAGCTGTACAGGATTTCTGAGCTATGCCTGAGAAAGATCTGCTAAAAATCATCAGAGAAAAGGCATGTTGGTTGAGAAAATACAAGTCCTTGGCATCACAGCTTAGACATATGGCATGTGCATTGTATTTATCTTTATTTTCTGTTTTCTGTCTTCAGAACATAACAGAAAGTGACAGTATTCTGATGGCAGTGGGGGCAGAAAAGTGAATTAAAACCTTCCCTATGAGTAAGTTAGGCAATGCAGGCTGGGTGAACAGAGAGAGCCTGTGGCCATACACAAGAATATCTGAATGCTTCAAAGATAAGTAGCTCTGGTCTTTTGATGGTCAGTAAGGACTTTCAGTTCTGAAATTCTACAATGCTTTTATAAAACCAAAGGTTTAAGTCAAACCAATTGGAAGAACTCTGAACTAAGACTCAAAGTAAAGATGATAAATAAGAAGTGAAAATTGATAGGAATAATAAAAACCTTTAAAATAGTTAACATTATTTCTTTTAAAAGCTTTCTTATGATGGTGATATTGAATTCTATAAGGTGTATGTTACATATACTATAAATACATAATATATTACATTATGTATTACATAATATCTTAAGAAATTACAACACACCTATGTGCACACATATTAATAAAAATACAGACACACAATTAAGCTTGAGTTAAGAATCATGAACAAAAACGCTAAGCAAATCATTAAAAGGGCATGAATTGTTATAAATTATTTCCTAAATTATAAGCTGATGATCTGATTAACACTAATTTACATATTATATACGTGAAACATGTAAATATGTGTCTCTGTATATGTGCTAGAGGTTATATACACACACACACACATACATACACACACATATTATGGTTTTTAATGAGCTACATGTGCAACAAAAATTAAGGAAAATTTCACAATAGGAATATACAAAATCAATCAATTAATGCTAGAAACATTCAAATGTTAAAATGAATTATTATATTATAACTAATGTTGCCATGAAAAATTATCATACTTATAAGTGAATTATTTCATCCAGCATAATCTTAATAGCAATTACCATAGATAATCTTTTCACTGAGCACAAACAGACAGCAAGCCCTCAACAATTGTCATAAAATACTGTGCAATCCATTTCACAGACAACATCAGCCTGAAGTGACACTTATGAGGCCATGCAGTGACTGTCAGGACAACCGGGATTATGAAAAATACAGGATTAAAATCCTGAGGGGGTTGTTTATCCTGAGAGGGTGAAAAGAATCATGATCTTAGCAGCTCACAACATATTTTCCTCCTAAAGAATTTGCTATGCTTGTTTTCAGGAAAACATTTTGAAAAATCAGTGGGCCCAGAAAGTGAAACACTGAAGGCCATGAGTAGATAGAAAATGGCAAAGTGATAAAAGAAGACAGATAAAGTGGCCTACATTGGAATTGAACAGAAATAAGGGACAAGAGGAAAAGAGAGAGGAGGGAAAGACAAGAAAAATGCTGCAACTGACAAATGCTTTTGAGAACAAACACATTTAATATCCTATTTGGACTGTTCACATTTGGTGTTAATCATGTGGGCTTGGAGGATTATGAGCAGCTCTTATTGTCAGGCTATTATCTATCCTTCCCCTTGTCCAAACACGTAGCTTATCAGATTGTCTCTCTGTTCTTGGACTGAGTTCTTTTCCATAAGACGCTATAGTATATCTTACAAATGAATCATTGGTGGGCCAGCTATATACATACATCTATCCAAAAAGATCAGTTATTCTGAATTTCCCTACTAAGCAGCATGACTATTCACATTTGGTTAGTTTATATCCAGTTCAAAACATTTCCTATTCTAATTCCTAGAGATAAGTGTGAGGGAAGTTGAAGAAGTTGTTTTCTATCTTGATCATGAGTCCCCTTGAGGCAATCATTGGCAGATGAGAACTCAATTTGATATCTTTACAAAATAATTGCAATGTTATTTTTGATCATTTTCACTTTTCACCTTCACACTGGACATTTGAAAGACTTACACACACCATGAAAGCAATGATACATTCTGAATTAGAGTATAAATTTATAGTGATTTTTACTTTCATTTGTTTTCATGATACTATTTTTCTTCTGATTCCAATTGATCTGTTCAGTTAAACATTTCTTGTTAGCCTGGTCAGTAGTGATGAATTTCTTTATTTTTTTCCTGTCTGCTAAAGACTTTTAATATTTCTTCTTTATTTCTCAAGGATAGTTTTGCTTGGTATATTCTTGTCTAATTTCCTCCCTGGAAACCAAGCTTGGGAGGGATGGGAGTTGTCTGCTAACCACGAGGAACATCAAAATAAAGGGAAAAAAGAAAGATAATTGAGGAGTCAGGAAAGGTTGTTAAAGCAGAGGGGGAACATAAAAAAGATGATGAACAGATTCAGGACCAGAAGCAAAATTCAAAAGTGGCAGTTGGGAATTTTGAGGGGGGGGGGGGAGTAAAACAGATATAAAACTGACTATTGGTGATAGCTTTATCTTGGATAAAACTTTGAAGACTCTGCTAGTTGCTAGTTGTTGTGTCTTGAAGGGATGGCCATTTTTAAAAGATCATATAGTGGGGCTGGGGATGTGGCTCAAGCAGTAGCGCGCTCGCCTGGCATGCATGCGGCCCGGGTTTGATCCTTAGCACCACATACAAACAAAGATGTTGTGTTCGCCAAAAACTAGAAAATAAATATTAAAAAATTCTCTCTCTCAAAAAAAAGAAAAAGATCATATAGTAAAGTTAACAACACAGGAAATAATAGAACAAGATTTAAATGTTTCACAGGGCCCCAAACACAAGCCAACTGCACTATGTACTATTCATTAAAGAAATAGACATCTTCTAATATTTGATAGGGTCTGGTCTTGTTGGATTTATTGAGAGAGAGGGTAATCATCGTTTCTATGTTTGTTAAGGACTTTGAAAGTTTAACTGTGCTATATTTACCATTAAAGCCTAAACATCATGTGTGAGACTCAACATGTAGGAGGAGAGACAGAGTAATAACAGAAATCACTCCAGTGCCCTTCCTGTTAAGATGCCCATGATCAGTTAGTAACTATGAAGGAAAAAAGAAAAGAGAGAGGAGAGAGAAGGAGAAAAAGAAAGGAGAGAGAGATTGAGGATATTTGGCCTGCTTTCAGAAGGCAATTTTAACATCTTTACCAAAGTGTTCTCACCACTAGAAGCAGGAACCAGAGGAGAATTCTTCCTCTGACATTCTTACTCATCTATGAAGTGTGAAGTGCAAGGAAAAAACATACAGTACATTTCCAAATATTAAGGCAGACTAACCCAAACAGCTACCAAAACAATGTTACTCATTGCATCTTTCAGTCTCACAAACTATATTAACGACTCTTTTTGTTAGAAGAAGCATCCAGGAAAAGATTCACAGAAGACAAAAGTTGCCTTCTCACCATGATTCCAGATGACACAAGGTCTGTGGAGACCTTTTCTCCAGGATCCCATATATGAAGGTGGAAAAGGAAAACGACTCCTTCCCACCATGCACATCACTCATAATTTAAGGCAAACTCTTACCACATAAGAGTCTGAAGCCACAAGCACAGGGAAGTTATTAATAGGCACCAATGTTGGATAATGTTTTGTAGAGGAAATGACATTTGTAAGAAATTGTAAAAATCAAGTAAGATTTTCATCAGTCAGTTAAGGCTGAAAAGACCATTTTAGGAAATAAAAAGCAAAACTCTACAGATATAAAATATACAACTTGTTTAACAAACAATGAAATTCAGTCAGAAAATGTTACTAGAATTGACAGAAATGGAGAAATGAAGAGAGAGTGTACCTGTGTAAATATGGTTGGCTGGATATAAAACACTATCAGTTATCATGATTCTTTTTGAATGTCACATTGAGGATCTATGTTTTAATCCTTAACAATGGAAAATCAATAAAGAAGTTTTCAATTGAGGAATGACATAATTTGACTAGTATTTAGGAAAACACATCACTAGTAACCATGTGTGGAAAGTAAGGAAGGAGGGCTAAGTCAATGTACTTTCAAGGTCTTTCTGGCCCAGCAATTGCAATCACATCCACATCACTAGCACAGTGGTCCTCACTGGGTATGGGTTTGTGTTTATTGCATAAGACAGAACTCTTTTAACAACTTTGGGCCTCAATAGCTCCTTTCATACTCTGAATGAGGACTTGGAAAATATAGATATGGTTTGCATGAGTTGCACAGCAGGCCAAATGGAGAAATGGGCAAGATCTAGACTCCAATTTACTGTGAATATCATTACCAACAGATGAACTTAATACCACCATGTTTTGTGCCCAATGACCAGCGAAAAAATAGTTCTCAGCCTTAAATAGCACCCCACGAAGATGCTTAGCAATTTACAGAGTCATTTTTTGTTACCAAAATCACTCCAAAGTGCTGCTGAATTTCAATGAACAGGACTCAGGAATACTATATGTCTTGAAATTTGTAGGCCAAGGCCTTAATAATAGCTACCATTGTAACTGTGCCATTCAAAATGCCAATAGTGCTCCTGCAAGAAAAAAAAAATCACATCAACATTTACTAAAGTATTTTCTGCAGAACATTTTAGTCCCAGGAAATACTAAGCAAAACAAACACCCTGAAATAAACCTACACATATACACATACATGGTCAACTAATTTTAGACAAATAAAACAAGAACACATAATGGGTAAAAGACTATTCAATAAATGATATTCGTAAAACTAGATATCTGCCTGAAAAATAATGAAATTGGACCTATCAGACACAAAAAATCTTAACATTAGTGTTGGTAATGATACTTTGGATTTCTCACCAATGACATTGATTACAAAAGCAAAAATGAAAAAAGTAGATTATAACAAACTAAATAGTTTCTGCACAGAAAGGAATAAATCAATAAAATTTAAAAAGCAACATATAGAATGGAAGAAAATACTCAGAATTTATCTTTTTTGATAATAGAGAAATTTACAAAGTATATAAAGAACATATACAATACAGTAGAAAAAAATAAAATAAAATAAATTGATTTTAAAATGTGTGAAGGACCTAAACAAGAATTTTTCCAAAGAAGATATACAAATGACCAAAAAGAACATGAAAATATGTTCATCACTAATCATCAGGAAAATCCAAATAAAAACCACACAAAAAATATCACCTCAAACCTATTAGGATAACTGTTACTAAAAGATGAAAGATAAATATTGGCAAAAACATGAATGAAAGGGAACCCTTGTACTCTGTTTGTGGAATAAAATTAGTTAGAGTCATTAAGAAATATAATATGGAGTTTCCTAAAAAATCAAAACTTGTACAGGAATCACACTTCTGGGCATACAGCCAATGAAAATAAAATTGGTATTTCAAAGAGATATTTGCACACCCATGTTCACTGCAGCATTCTTCACAATAGCCAAGATATAGAAACAAACTCTTTGTCTATATGCAGATGAATGGATAAAGAAAATATGCATAAATAATCTGATGGAATAGTATTAGCCTTAAAAATAAAGAAAATCCTACAATTTGTGACAATGTGGATAAAACTGGAGTGTATTATGTTCACTTAAATAATCCAGACACCAAAAGAAAAATCCTACATATTCCAATCTATATGTGGAATCTAAGAAGTTAAATCCATAGCAAGACAGAGTAGAATGATGTTTACCAGAGGGGAATTATGCTGTGACAAAATGGGAGATCCAACTCCAGGGTACAAAGTTTCATTTACAAGTTAAATAACTTCTGGGGAACTACTGCACAGCATGATGACTATTGTTAATAATACTGTACTTCATACTTGAACTTTGCTACAGAATAGACATCAAGTGTTTTTACCACACTCAAATCAAATGGTAAATATAGGAGGTGATGTATATGTTCACTGGCTTGATAGTGGTCACCATTTCATAGTGTATATGTTAATCAGGACATTAGGCTATACACCTTAAACACATGGAATTACATATTCTCTAGGTCAATTCAAAAAACCTATGATATGTAAGTTTTCTAATTCTAAATGCTATATCTTTTCTTTAAAAAAGTCATTTCATACATTTGCATATTAAAATACTGAACAATTCTGTTTAACTTTGTATAATCCAATGTTTTAAAAATGTATTTATCTACAACAGTTCATGGACCACTTTTAAATATGTATGCTTTGAGCACAAGGGATACTGCTGGTTCTCAGTACTACCTATAATTGAGGTCAGAGTCCCATCTCTAGAGATTCTGGTGAAGCCTATACATCAATATATTTTTAGCTATCTAGATGATTTTAATATCCAGAATGCTGATAACACTTGCTCTGAATGTTTACGGCCTTTTATTCAATGAGCACTCATTTACCGTGACAGATGCCAAAAGCATGTGTTTATTAGTTTGTTTGTCTAGAAGCTTCTAGTTTCAATGAGTATAAATAACTAGCATAATAAGAAAAAACTTGAAATCTGGACTATAATAATATTTTCAGATTTCAGAGCAACTGCAACTTATATTTCTCAAGTTTCATTTCCTCATTTGAGAAATAATAAAATAGGCAGGAATGGATTTATAACATGATAATAATAATTTGAAAGAGAAATAGATCTTATGTTGAATGGAGCACATTTTGAAGAGGCTTTGCAAAAATCTCTACAACCAAACGAGACATGTTCAGGCATGTGTTCAAAGAATACTCCTATAAATTAAGGGACTCAATGCAGGAAAGAGAAACTGGAAGCAGGGAGAACACTTGGGAACTCTTTCAAATGCACAGACAAGTGATTGTAAAGCTGCAAATTATTCAGGACACTAAGGATGAAGAAAACAAATGAAGTAGAAGTATTTCTGAGTTAGAATCTTGCTGGCCTGTGCATTGGTCTAAAAGAGGAAAATAAGACCATGGGAAATTCTAGTAATATTTCCCAAAGTTTTAGCTTGGGAAGTTAGAACACAGAAGGAGAAACAAGTTAGTGGATAAAGATTCAGAAACACAATTTTTTAAAGAGTAGATAATTGAAACTATAAATGTTTAAATATTCCTTTAGGTAGAGAAAATAAATAGACTGAAGGAAAGGGCTGAGAATAGAACACTTTTATATAAGCGATGACAAGAGAAAGAAAAGCAAATGAAAGATAAGCCGAATGATCAGAGACAAGGAAACCACAGAAAACCAAAATGGGGAAAATTTAAATATTGAGGAAGAAAAATAACAAATCCATGTATAGAGAGATACTGAAGAATGAGAATTAAGGAGAGCTCATTGTTAGAGCATGAGGAACCTACTGCTGGACTGTGAGATGAGTTTCCATGGTGAAGAGGACTAAACTCTGGTCAGATTAGAGAATGGAAAATGGGGTAATTTGTGAAATGCAGGCCAAGAACAGCACTCTGAAATGTCAACAGAACATTTTTCCAAGGCTTTCCATGGCTAAGTTTAGCATAGACAGCAGGGATTGCTATAGGCTGTGATCTGAAGGTAGAAGCAGGTTTTGGGAAGAGAGATAAAGAAGCAAGTTGCAAGAGAAATCCAAGAACAAGGGTAAGGGCAGAGAGACCATTATCTTTGGAAGGGTAGAAAGGCCCCTTTCTTTGAAAAAGGAGAAAAGTTATAGCTAAATGAAGAAACTACCTGTTATGGCTAATTTCATGTGACTCTGCCACTGTGCCCAGGTATTTGGTCAAATATTATTCTGAATGTTATTGTGCAGGTGTTTAGGGGAAGAGATTAACATATAAATTGTTATATTTAAAGTAAGCAGCTTACTCTCCCAAACCTCATCTACTCAACAGAAGTCCTCATTGAAAATCAGTCAGATCTTCCCAGGAGCAAGGAGTTGCACCAGCAGATGGATTAGAACTGTAATTCTTTCCTCAGTCTTCAGCCTGTGGGTCTAATCCCATCATTCATATACATATACATATGTGTTTATATATGTAGATAGATATATATATATGCCGCAGCCCGGCTGGCTGGGCAAAATAGCTGGGGGGGGGTGACGAAGAACTTATGTAGATTGATACAGCAGGAGTAGGAGCCGTTTATTGTAGGACAACAGAGGTATTTATACATTTTACACAGCTATCTTAATTAGCATAAACTAGATACATCAGTCAACCAATAAGAAATCTCCACACTTAATGGCTCGCTGGAGTTACTTCACAAACCACTCCCTCTGGCAAAATGCCAGGTGCCATCCAGACTTGTTTACAGACTAACATTTGCCAGGCACCATCCTGACTTGTTTACAGACTCTAACATATATATACATATATGTATGTATGTATACACACACACATATATATGTACACATATATATGTATTTTATACCAACCAAGCCTCTGCAATCCCATGAGTCATACAATATTTTTTAAGTCAATCTCTCTTTCTATTTGGTTCTGTTTCTCTGGAGAAACTGAACAAATATACTAGGTCACATGCCAATAGGAAGCAGGTATGTAAAAGATAGGTATAGAATAGTTTCTTTGGTTATATATTAAAAGGCATGAAAAATTATTTCAGTATCTTTAAGAATTCATCCTCTTCATGTTCAAAAAACAGCTGACAAGACATAAGCATTTTATTAGAACTATGTCATTAGTTCAGTAACCATCAGAAATTGGTGAGACTGTTAAAACTTGCCAACTGAAGGGAAAAAATTCACTTCTGTCATTAACTTGTTGTAGGAGTGATTTTGACGCCTCCTCAAATATAAAAAGAAGTTTCAGGTGATTTATTACTTGTCATAACAGATTCAGGCTCAAACTCTGGATATACCTTACTCAGAATGAATCTGTTCTTTAGAAAAATGAGAGGCACTCCTGAAGTTTCGTGGACAGGGAAGAAGAAAATCAAGATAGGGTCATTTGAACTGCAAATATTTCACAATCTGTTTCTCATTGCTCCACTATCTACTGTTATAGTATGCTTGAACAGAAGTTTTTAAGGTAGTGAGGCTCAAGGAGGGAGCATGTTGGTGGACAAAATCATTACCATGCACAGGATAATTACAAAGACCTCAATGACAAATTTGGAGCATGTCAATCTTTAAACTCTTAGAGATTTCATTTTGATGTCTAAAAAAGCCTCTATTTCAATATACAATTATTTCACCTTATAAAGTTTTACTAAAAATATGGTTAAGAATTTTAAAAATTGTTCACCTATACATAAAAAACAAAAAGTATACATATTAATGGTATACCTTGTGATGTTTCAATCTATGTATAGATTGTGCAGTGTTTGAATCTAGTTAAGCACATTTATTTTCTCATCTATCATTTCTTTATCTTGAAATCACTCAAAAATTTTCTTATAACTTTGCAAGATATATAGTACATAATTGTTAATCTATGATCACCCTATTGTGCAATATCACACTAGCTATCTGCAACTTAGTATCCATTTGTCTAAAGATTTCCCACAGAATAATCATCACTGTTTTCTACTATCTAGGATTCATTTGTATTTACGTGCTACTGACCATGCCATCACTTCTCTTTTTAGTTGATGTATCCTTTTTGAAGGGAAGAAGAGATTCTTAAATGAAAAAATAGTATAGAAAGTAGTGGAAGTCATTTACTTGGCTGATCTAAGGAACCTTGATTTATGGTCTTAACCTGGACCAAGTCTACCTAAAAAGAAGATTTCATTGCTTTAAGAATTTATGATGTTGAAGTAATACATAATGTTATATGCTAATATAGGACAATAATAAAGTTCTTCCTTTCCCCAACATCTCATGTCAGGCTAAGCATTTAGGAAAGGTCTCTAATCCTAACCTGCCCAATGATCTTCCCATATTTTTCTAAAATGTATTCTTTTTACCAAAAATTTGGGTACTGTACCTTAAAGGATTAATCTCCAATTGGTAACATTGTTTCAAATGGAATAGTGAAGGATAAAAATTTAGTAGTATAATTCTTAAAAATAAATTTAGACAAAAGAAAGCACTGATGAATATGCAGATAAAATCTAGCTCTACTAGTAATTATTCCCTTCTATTATTCTTTGGGGAGTCTTGGGAAAATTAGGGGAGAATATTAGTCAACACTAATTTAGACCATGCTTCTTTAAAGCACTTTAAAATTAGTTTTTAAAATGGAGAGAAATGCACAAAAATTAAATATTTGTTATAATTGCAACATTTGAATTTGAGTCCCCCAAAGAATTTGAGTCCCCCAAAGAATTTGAGTCCCCCAAAGCTCTTTTAAATGTCTGTACCCAGCTATACATACCATTAACAAAACGGTGTGGGTACTCAAACATTTCTTGAATTGGCAGATATATATTTCTATTAATAATATATTTGGTTAACCACATCATCATCAAAATGGAGAGTCTATTTCTCAGTTCACTTGAATCAGGAAGATGCTGTGACTTCTTTGATCTGTAGATAAATAAAGGATGCAATATTGTTCCTGTTGCAGGTCTAGTCCTTAATTACCCTGAGAGCTTCTTTTTGCTTTTCTTAACTTTTTTTTTGGACACACTTTGAAAGCTTCCTGTTTAAATTCAGTTTTCATGTTGTAAGAATCATATGCCACAAGGAGAGCTCATATGTAGGAAGTCTATTCTACAGCTCCAGATAAGCTCTCATGCAACAGCCAGCCTAAGCTGTCATTCATGTGAAGGGGCCATTTTCACATTCCAGCATGGCCTTTGAACTCCTATAGTCACAACTACCATGTGAATGAAATTGCTTGAAATTACTTGAGGGAAAAAAAAAAAAAAAACGGAAAGGATACCTCCATCAAGAATAATCAACCCACAAAACTATGAAAAATACTATTCAATTTCTAAAGTAAGCCACTAAATTTTGGGCTGTGTTGTTACATAGCAATGTCTAACTAACCAGTCTTCATATTTTAGCATTTCTACTAGTAGAATTATAATAAACGTAATAGGAAGGCATCATTCTTTGCTCTTCAATTCAATTGTCTCTCTTAAAAGTACATAAATTAATAATTCAACTTATAATTAGTGCATTTGAAAGCCAATGGTATCTTAGCTTTCATAAAAGTTTTTGATGATGCTGCAAATAAAATAAATAAAATGTCTAATTGTTATCATGGTTGAGATATGCTCAGGTAAATTTAGATGTCTTTTAAAATAATTTATGCAGAACCTAAATATTTACAGTTTCAGGACTGGAGATGGATAGGACTCCAAAGCCACTGGGATTATGGGTGTGGATCACCATGCCCAACAAAAAAGGAGCATGAAAAAAAACACACAAAAAACCACATACACCAGTATGCACAATGGAGTCTGAAAGTCAAAGTGTTTGTAAGAAGTTAGCAAGAGAGTTGAGAAAATTGATTTGGACCTAGAAATTTTAGATTCCTATATTAAAGCTGTAATCCTATATTTACAAATTAATATATTGTCTAACTTGGGCAAAGCATTTTATCTTTCTTAATTTCAATTGTTTTATTGAAAAATAAAGAAAAGAATATTCCTACTTAGTGTTATCTTGATAATTGTATGAAATAAATAATGCTTGCAAACAAGATTTTGAAGTGTAAATTGATAATAAATGTAAGAGATATTTATAAATATTGTTAATGTGAAGTAATGGCTGTATAATGAATCATATCTCAGTTTCTAGGTTAGAACTTAGCTCAGAATTCTGCTTTTCTTTTTTTTTTCTTTTATTTATTTTATTTTTGTACCAGGGGTTGAACCTAGGGGTGCTTAACCATAGGTGCCTTAACCACTGAGCATATTCCCAGTCTGTTTTTTGTTTGTTTGTCTGAGATAGGAACTAATTAAGTTGCTTAGAGCCTCACTAAGTTGCTGAGGCTGTCTCTGAATTCACAATTCTCCTGTCTCAGCCTCTCAAGCCACTGGGATTACAGGTATGCACCACCATGCCCAACAAATTCTGGTTTTGTTATTCTAAAATGTTTAACCCTGTGGACTCTATAATCATGTTTTGAGCACAGACATGCAAACATTACAAAATATAAGAATATCAAATACTGTGACATACAAACAATATGACACATCACAATCAAATGAGATTTACCCCAAGAGTATAAGGTGAGATGAAAGTTAAAAAATCACATTTTACAAGTTACCATGATGTCTTATTAAAAAGTACAAATCATATGATCATCTCATTGAGGAAATAAATATTTGACAAAAATTAATATGCACTTAGGATGAAATGAAGAAACAGAAAAAAAACTTTAATAAAACCAGGAATAGAGGAAAAATCAGGGACAAGGCAATGATGTCTACTCTTAACACAGGTATTCAAACTTGTGCTTGATAATATACTCAGTACTGTACAGAAAGTAAGAGACATATAAACACATTTTTTAAAAGGAGGACATACAATCTCTCTGTTTTCACAGATGACACAATATGCCAAAAATTCCAAGAAATCACAAAAAAATTATTAATAATAGTAAAACAACTTAGCATGGTCATAAGATATAAGGTTACTATACAGAAATTAATTGCATAATTGCATAATAACAACAGGTAATTGAAAATAAAATTGAATAAACTACCATTTATAATAGTACTGAAATGCATAAAATCTTCATGACTAAATCTAACGTATTTATGCAAGAAACGTACAAAATTTATATGCTGAGAACAATAAGATATTGATGAGAGAAATAAAAAATCAAATAAATTAATGGAGATTGACATCATGTTTATAAATAGAAAATATCGATACAGGCGATATGTAAATTCACATAAAATTTATTTATTTATTTTTTTAATTTATTTTTTTTATTGGTTGTTCAAAACATTATAAAGCTCTTGACATATCATATTTCATACATTAGATTCGAGTTGGTTATGAACTCCCAATTTTACCCCAAATACAGATTAAAATTTATTTGTAAATATAATACAACTTCAATGAAAACATCAGACTGTTTGAAGTTTGAAGTTAAACTTAAAAGTTATGCTAAGCACCATCATTCTAAATGGAGAAAAATTGAAGACATTCCCTGTAAAAACTGGAATAAGACAGGGATGCCCTCTTTTACCATTTCTATTTAACATAGTTCTTGAAACTGGCCAGAGCAATTAGACAGATGAAAGAAATTAAAGGGATACACATAGGAAAAGAAGAACTCAAATTGACACTATTTGCTGATGATATGTTTCTAGGAAACCCTAAAAGTTCCACCAGAAAACTTCTAAACCTACTAAGTGAAATCAACAATGTAGCAGGATATAAAATCAACACCCATAAATCAAAGGCATTTCTGTATATCAGTGACAAATCTTCAGAAAGGGAAACGAGGAAAACTACCCCATTTTCAATAGCCTCAAAAAAAAAAATACTTGGGAATAAAAGTAACGAAAGAGGTGAAAGAAATAAATAATGAAGATTATAGAGATTACAGAATCCTAAAGAAAGGAATCAAAGAAGACCTTAGAAGATGAAAAGATCTATCTTGCTCTTGGATAGACAGAATTAATATTATCAAAGTGACCATACTTCCAAAAGCACTATGCAGATTTAATGCAATTCTGATCAAAATTCCAATGACATTCCTCATAGAAAAAGCAATCATTAAATTTATCTGGAAAAATAAGAGACTCAGAATAGCTAAAGCAATCCTTAGCAGGAAGAGTGAAGCAGGTGGTATCACTATACCAGACTGTAAACTATACTACAGAGAAACAGTAACAAAAACAGTATGGTATTGGCATGAAAACAGACTGGTAGACCAATGATACAGAATAGAGGACACAGAGACTAACCCACAAAACTACAATTATCTTATATTAGACAAAGGTGCCAAGAATATGCATTGGAGAAAAAAACAGCCTCTTCAACAGATGGTGCCTGGAAAACTGGAAATCCATACGCAACATAATGAAATTAAACCCCTATCTCTCACTATGCACAAAACTCAACTCAAAATGGATCAAGGACTTAGGAATAAAACCAAAGACCCTGCATCTAATAGAAGAAAAAGTAGGCCCTAATCTCCATCATGTGGGATTAGGTCCAACTTCCTTAATAAGACTCCTGTGGCACAAGAATTAAAATCAAGAATCCATAAATTGCATGGACTCAAACTAAAAAGTTTCTTCTCGGCAAAATAAACAATCTGTGAAGTGAATAGAGAGCCTACATCTTGGAAGCAAATCTTTACCTCTCATATATCAGATAGAGCACTAATCTCTAGGGTATATAAAAAAACTCAAAAAGATGAACACCAAAAAAAAAAAAAAAAAAAAACAATCAATAAATAGGCCAAGAACATGAAGAGCCACTTCTCAGAAGATGATGTATAATCAATCAACAAATACATGAAAAAATGTTCATCATCACTAGCAATTAGAGAAATGCAAATCTAAACCACTCTAAGATTTCATCTCACTCCAGTCAGAATGGCAGCTATTATGCGTACAAGCAACAATAAGTGTTGGTGAGGATGTGGGGAAAAAGGTACATTCATATACTGCTGGTAGGACAGCAAATTGGTGCATCCAATATGGAAAGCAGTATGAAGATTGCTTGGAAAATCAGGAATGAAACCACCATTTGACCCAGCTTATTTCTCTCCTTGGTCTATACCCAAAGGACTTAAAATCAGCATACTACAGGGACACAGAAACACAATATTTATAGCAGCACAATTCACAATAGCTAAACTGTGGAACCAACCTAGATGCCCTTCAATAGATTGATGGATAAAAAAATGTGTCATATATATACAATGGAATAGTGCTCCCCAATAAAAGAGAATAAAATCATGCCATTTGCAGGTAAATGGATGGAGTTAGAGAAGATAATGCTAAGTGAATTTAGCCAATCCCAAAAACTGGAATGACAAATGTTTTCTGTGATATTAGGAGGCTGATTCATAGTGGGATAGGGAGAGGGAGCATGGGAGGAATAGACGAACTCTAGAGAGGGCAGAGGGGTTGGAGGGGAAGGGATGGGGCATGGGGTTATTAATGATGATGGAATGTGATGATCATTATTATCCAAAGTACAGGTATGAAGACATGAACTGGTGTGAATACATTATGTATACAACAAGATATATGAAAAATTGTGCTCTATATGTGTAATAAGAATTGTAATGCATTACGCTGTCATATATAAATTTAAAAAAAGTTATGTGGAATACCAGGCATGATGGTGCATGCCTGTAATCCCAGCAGCTCAGGAGGCTGAGACAGGAGGATCTAAAGTTCAAAGCCAGTCTCAGCAACTTAGCAAAGCCCTAAGAAATAAGTGAACTAACTCTTCATTACATTAATTTTGTGTGTTGTTTTCTTATTCTCAATTTCATTGATTTCAGCTCTGATCTTAACTATTTCTCGTCTTCTACTGATTTGGGAATTCATTATTATTCTTTTCTAGGACCTTTAGATGTAACATTGCATTGTTTATTTGGGATCTTTCTGTTTTGTTTTTATGTAGACACTTAGTTCTATAAACTTTCCTCTTAGAGCTTCCTTCAGATTGTCCCAGAAATTTTGATAAATTGTATTTGTAGTCTCATTTGTTTCTAATCATTTTTATTTCTTACCCAATTTCTTCTATAATCCATTCCTTATGTGAGTGCATTATTTAATCAGGTGTAAAAATGATAAATACCTAACCCAATTAACCAAAAGAAAGAGTGAGAAGAACCAGACCAACAAGAACAAAGATGAAAAAGGAAATATTATCACAGACTTTCTGGAATCTAGAGGATTATCAGAATCTATTTTGAAAATTTATACACCAATAAGTGAGAAATCTGAAAGAAATTAACAAATTTCTAGATACCTATGACCTGCTCAAAATGAATCATTAAGACAGAAAATTAAACAGACCACTGTCAACTAATGAAACTGAAATAGCAATTAAAGGCCTTCCACAAAAGAAAAGCCCAGGATGAGATGAATTCTCACATGAGTTCTCCTTCACAGAAGAAACTAACTCTAGTCTTTCTCAAATTATTCAATGAAATTGAAAATGAGGAAACACTTCCTGATACCAAAACCAGACAAAGGTGCATCAAGAAAAGAAAACTCTAAACCAATGTACCTGATGAACAAAGATCCAAAAATACTTAATAAAATATTGGCTATTTGCAATTAAAAATACATCAAGAAGATAATATTCCATAATCAAGTGGGTTTCATTCTAGGGATGTAAGGTTGGTTCAACATATGCAAATCAACAGAATTATCCTTAACAGAAGTAAGGATAACAATCATGGTTATCTTAATAGATGCAGAAAGGCTTTTGATGAAATCCAGCACCCACTTATGTTAAAACTGCTGGAGAAGCTAGGGATGAAGAAATTTACCTCGATATTATAAAGGCCATTTATGACAAATTCAAAGCAAACATCATACTGAATGGAGGAAAACTTAAAGCATTTCCTCTAAAATCAGAAACAAGACAAGTCTGTCCACTTTCACAACACCTATTCAATATAGTCCTCAAAACCTTAGCCAAAGACATCAGGCAAGAAAAGGAAATCAAAAGGACACAAATAGGAAAGGAAGAAGTCAGACTACCCCTATTTCCAAATGATACATCCTATATCTAAAATATACAAATAAACTCCCCCAGATATTGAGAGCTTATAAAAGAGTTCAGCAAAGTACCAGAATACAAGATCAGAATACAAGATAACCCATAAGTTAATAGCTTTCCTGTACTCCAACAGTGATTCAGATGAAAAAGAAATTAGGAAAACCATCCCATTCAAAATAACCTCAAAAAATGATTGAGAATTAATCTAACCAAGGATGTAAGAATTCTACAATGAAATTTATAGTACACTGAAGAAAAAAAACTAAAAAAGACCTTTGAAGATGGAAAAACATCCCATGTTCTTTGATATGAAAAATTAATGTTGTCAAAATGGACAAACTACCAAAAGTAATATGAGATTCAATGTAATGACCATCAAAACACCAATGCCAGTATTCACAGAATTAGAAACAAAAATTATTAAATTCATTTGGAAGAATAAGAGACCCAGATAGCCAAAAGAATATTAAGCAAGATAAGCAGATCAGTAAGCATCACAATATCTGATCTGAAATTATATAGAGCTGTAGTAACAAAAACAGCATGGTATTGACATTAAAATAGACATGAATACCAATGGAACAGGAGAGAAGACAGACAAATCAACATACCTACAGCCATCTGATATTTGACAAAGGTGCCAAATATATATTTTAGAGAAAATATAACCTTTTTAACAAATGATGGGGAAACTAGATAGCCATATGTAGAAAAATAGATTCCTATATCTCACCCTGTGCAAAACTCAAATCAAAACGGATCAAAGAGTTAGATATTACACCAGAAACCTTACAACTGCTAGAAGAAAACAAAGGGTCAACACTCCATAATATAGGTGCTGGAACTGATTTCCTTAATTGATTTCTTCAAAGTGTCAGAAATAAAACTAGAATTAATAAGTGGGAGTTCATAAAAATAAAAAGCTTCTACACAGCAAAGCAAACAAGAGCATGAATAGAAGAAAATCTTTTGTTAGGGGATTAATATCCAGAATGTACAAAAAAACTCAAAGGACTTAACACCAAATAAACAAGTAAACTCAATCAATAAATGGGTAAAAGAACAAAATAGAAAATTCTCAAAATAAGAAACACAAATGGTTAACAAATATATGAAAAACTATTCAACATCTCTTGTAATCAGGGAAATACAAATCAAAACAATACTAAAATTTTATCTTATTCCAGCCAGAATGGTAATGACCAAGAATACATACAACAATAAAGTCTTGTAAGGTTGTAGGAATAAAGGAACATTTGTATATTTTTTAGTAGGAGTATCTAGTAGTACATCCACTCTAGAAGGTAATATAGAGATTCCTCAGAAATTAGAGATGGAACCATCATATATATAATCCAGCTTTCCCCTCCTGAAGTGTTTTCCCAAAAGATCTAAAATCAACATACTACAGTGCTACAGCCACATCAATGTTTATAGCAGCACAATTCACAATATCTAAATTATGGAATCAACCCAGTTGCCATCAATAAATAAATGGATTGAGAAATTGTGGTGTGTGTGTATGTGTGTGTGTACAAAATGGAGATATACTCGCTGTTAAAAAGAATGAAATAATGGCATATGTTGCTAAATGGTTGGAAATGGAGAATATTATGCTAAGTGAAATAAGCCAAACTCAGAAACTCAAAGTTTGAACATTTATCTCATATGCGGAAATGAGAATAAAATAAAGGAAAGAGGGAAGGAAGGACTGGATAACATAAAGACAAAGGGAAGATCAGAAAAAGGAGATTGAGAGACAGAGTGCAGGGGTGTATAAGAGGTGGCAATGCAGAATCAATTCTTAAATAAATCATGTTATATGCATATATAAATATACCACAGGGAACTTCATCTTTATACATAGATAGAAAGAATCAATCAAATATATAAGCAAAAGAAATTTTTATAGAGTAGAGGAAGAAATATTTGGAGGGGAAAGAGGATGTGAAGGAATAAAGAAGGGATAAAGAGTGGGATCATGAACTGAAGTCAATTTCCACGCATGTATGAGTTTGTCAGGAAGAACCCAACTATTATGGATATCTATAAAGTTCTAATAAAAACAAAGATTAGTAATTTCAGTGTTGGCTAAAATGTTAAGCTGTTGCAATTCTGATATGCTCCTGCTGAGAGTGTTAAATGGAACTGTAATCTAAGTGTAGGATCCAGGAATTCCATTCTAATGCATATTTACAATTGAAATGTGCCCATACTGTCCATCAAAATCATGTCCATAACAGCACAATTCAGATGATTAAAAACTGGAGAAAGTATTTCTTCTCAAAAGAATACTGAACATCAAGACACTGAGAGGAGAGAAAAGAAATTGTGGTGTATGTTTGTGTGTATTTAATTACTACACGTCATGAAAATGAGTTAACTAGAACTACATACATCAAATATGGGCCAGATTCATTAATGGTGGTTGTATAATGTTGACCTATGTGTATCAGTGACTGATACAGAATGGGATTCAGGGTGTTGGCTCCCTCCATCTCTCTCTCTCTTTCTCTTTTTCCCTATAGTGGTTACAATAACATGTTTCCTTTTTGAAAATCCACCTACCATAATCTTTGGCTTTGTACACTTCTATATATGCATTATATAAATTTCATTTGTATCTAACAGTAATTATTATTTTTTTCACAGTCATCAGAAATTTATTACTATAGTTGTGACTAAAAAAAATCAACTCATTTTTCGTATTTACCATTCTTTCTCATTCCAATGCAGCATCAAACTCTGACACTTGCTTGTGGAGTCTATAGGTCTTAAATCCATTCTACTTTATTATACAATTTATTCAATTTTTTAAAATTCATGTTTCCCCATTCAGAAAAGAAGAACGTGCTGTTTTGTTCACTAATATATATAAGCATTTAGAAATTTTACTGTTACTACAGTAAGATTAATTATTTGAATATATATTGTCTGCTAAACATGCTGGGGGAAAACTGACTGGCTTCATAATCAAACCATATTCATAGAACTCATATTCTATGTAATCTTTAAGAAAAGATGTTGCATATCTTTTTCCATGTGCCTTGTAGAGCAAACTTGACATCTTTGTTCCTCAAGCTGTAGATCAAGGGATTCAACATGGGGATAACCAGTGTGTAAAATATGGAAGCCACTTTATCAGTGTCCAAAGAGTGACTGGACTTGGGCTGGACATACATAAATATCAAAGTCCCATAGAACACTATGAGCACTGTCAGGTGGGATCCACAGGTGGAGAAAGCCTTGCGCCTGCCCTCAGCACACTTCATCCTGAGAATGGCTAGGAGGATGAGCAAGTAGGACACTAGGACGATCAGAAGAGAGGAAATCAAATCAAAAGCTGCAAAGATCATAATTGTCAATTCAACATCATGAGTGTCTGAACACAGCAAAGATATTAAAGGCATACAGTCACAGTAGAAATTATTTTTTACATCTGCACATATGTATCTGTGAATGACATGCAATATTTTACATATTTATGTTGTATAATATTATAGTACATGGTATACATCCTTCTGAATATTAGTTTTAATTCCACAGAGACCTTTCAAGATCCCTTTTTATTGATATATAGACCTTATTCATTTTTATTAAAAGCCAAGTAATATTTTATGATTATACCTTTTCTATGTAATTATCCTTTATTTATCAATCTTTTGTTTTAACTTCAATTTTTACTTCTACAGCATATTTTATTGTAGGGAAGAAATTTGTTTGTGGCTTGGGTGCAGATGCAAAGACTTCCTCGAAAGCATGAATTCTGAATCATGAACTGTGGTGGGACCCAGCATCTTCCTGTAACAAGGCTTCAGGGTGATGCTGATGCATTTCCAGCTGAGAATTGATGAGTATGCTGAGTCATCTATGCCACATTTTTTAAATTGTGCCTGTCTTTCCTCATTTTTACATTTAACCTTTACTGTATTTCCTTAAACCATTAAATATTCTTTGACAACTTAATTATTAATTTTAGTATTATTTATTTAAATAATGTATTCATTATTAACATTCAGTAATTTCTATTTTTCTTTATTATAAGGCACTCATATCAACTACTCTTGTAAAGCAATTTTAGATTCATCTTTTACTTTCCTAGAACATTTTCTAAAAATGCTTCATACTATTAAAGATTCATATGACATATTAAAGAATTATTTTCCAGAAAAGTTCATGCCAATTATATATTTTCTCAGGCAGAATTTAGGACTGCCTGTTTCAGAACATTCTCACATATATTATCATCGTTTAAGATTCTTTTAGGACATATAAAAAAATTAGAAGTGATGATACATGCTAATTTTCCATGCTTGATTATTAATAAAGTTGAAAATATATTTTTGTTTTTTAGTAAGTCAACTATTCATATACATCTTTTCTTGCTCATGGATATATTTAGTCATATTCTTCTATCATGCTGCTTTTTAGAAATTATGTTTTCATGCTAATTAAATTCATTTATTCAATTTTAAAGATTTGTTGAAAATAATTTGATTAATTTTAAAATTTTTCATTTGTAGTGCAGTGCTATGCTAACTATGTTGAACTTGTGCATATGCATATCTGTTGATTTTTTATGATTGCTTTTTATGTATTGCTTATGTGAGCACAGTTATTGCCTAAATTAGGACCAATAAAATTCATCTTTACTTGCTTTAAGCTTTTTGTAAAGTCATTTTTATGTCAAACTCTTCATGCCATTTAAATTTCTGGTTTGTATGTCACAACTACCCCAATTTTAATGGAATTTGTTTGATTTAAGTTTCAGTGTAGGTTGTTTTCTGTCAAATAAGAACTACAAATCTAACTTTAAGTTCTAGCTCCTTTATTCTCCTAGTTAAGGGGAGCTCTCTCCACACCACAATTTGCTTATTCCTTCATCCAGAATATTTTTATATGCTGTTAATAAACTAAATCAACTTTCATTTTCTCTATTAAACCATTTTTTATATTTCCATAATTGTTAATATAATTTAATGTGCATTCATGTGAGTGTGTGTATATTCAGAACAATATTGTTGCATTAATAATAGCTATTATGATTGTATATTATTATAGTTTGTTTATATGTCTGTCTACATTTGCCATAAGTCCCTTTGGGACAGGTTTCCCTCCTTATTCATTTCTGAGATCCATTAGGATAAGCATAATGTAACCCATGTATGCATTTACATATTTTGGAAGTGCTATGTGAACCCTTTTTCAGCAGCCC
The DNA here is from genome assembly GCF_021218885.2 of Marmota monax. Taxonomy (NCBI): domain Eukaryota; kingdom Metazoa; phylum Chordata; class Mammalia; order Rodentia; family Sciuridae; genus Marmota; species Marmota monax. Next base: position 1,496,290 of record NW_026695236.1, on the reverse strand, counting down.
ATATTCCTGAGCCCTAGTGTTGTGCCAAGAGGCACTGCTTTTGAAATCTGTTTTCGTATCATCATTGCTTGAGAGCAATTTCTAAAACAAAGTTCCCTGACTTTACCTTGAATCTCCTTTACCTTGGAATCTCTGAAAATAAGGCCTGAGAAATTGCATTTTACTATGGATTGCAGATGATTCTTATGCAGTCATCTCTGTATCCAAGTATATGTGTAAGGTCAGGGAGCAGTGACCAAAAGGAGGCAGATTTTAAAAGGCTGCTGAATGAGGCTTTATTGAGATTTTGCTCCCAGGCAAGACTCTCAGCCCAACAGGATGGGTCTGAGGAGAAATGTTCTGGGGCTGGAACAGACTAGAATTTTTATTGGGCTTAGGGCAGGGAGAGCAGGCTTGGGACAGGAAAAGGGGTTTTTACCGTCCCTTGGCCTACTTGGGTTGGTGGGGTGGGTGGGAGGGGAGCTAGCTAAGATCCAGGATGGACCAGGAGACCCAGCTGATTGACAGGCGGTTCTGTCAGCACCTGATTGGTGTTTCTCTAGCCCATGAGAGTTGGTTGGTGCTTTGTTCCTCAGCCACCTCCATTGACCCGACAATATGTATTACTCATCACTGAAGTAGGGTTATATTTTTCTGTTATTTCCTGTTTCCTATTTCAGGCTTTCATGCATGCTTTCTCCCCATCAAGCACCTCTTGAGCATGTTTCTTATTTCTCCAAGCTCTTAGCAGATACCTTTATCAAATAAATAAATGTTGACTTGAATGAAGTGTTTTCACAGTAAGCACCAGTGAAAGGGTAAGGAATAAGGAGGAAGAGGCTAATTGGAGGGCCCTGGTACTCAATGATTTCATCCCTTTAAAGTATACTCAGATTTTCAGTCTAGAGTCACAAACTTGTTGAGTGTGGCAATAAAATAGCCACTGCACGTATCAAAACGCTGCCAGGATAAGCACCTAGCAGTGAACAGGAATCTCTATAAAAAGGTAAACAGTACCATAGGGATGACAGTCATCCTGAATTAATCAACATTAGCAGTTTAGAAGCAGAAACTCCTACATTGGGATGGCCTCTTTTACATGCATAAGAAAAATGAAAAATTGCACTTGGCTTATAGATAAGAGAGACTGACAATTTCTCAAGCATTTGTATCTGAAGTTCTTTGAAGTTTCTCATAACAGGTGGGTGATAAAGAGTTTAAAGAGCATTAAATAAGAGAACTGGCTTTGATTCTTATTCTGCTCCTATCTGACTGTGGGCTTCGCTATTTCATTATACGATTTTGGCCATATTTCCCTGATCTAAAATATGAGTGATGGAAATCAATTATTTTTAAGTTTCTTTACTGTTAAAAAAAATCTCTGCAACTAAATGTTGGTGATAACATTGGAGTGACAAAAAGCTTAAATTTGGGTGAAAAATGAATATGATACTAAATTCTTAAGAATGGGAAACAAAATCTTAATGACCTATTTTTTTAAACTTCAATAGACATAAACATTTCTCCATGAAAGGGAGAAAGAGATACAGAGATAGATGGGTGGATAATGAACCATTGGATAGATAGATAGGTAGATATGATGTTTGATGCTACATCTATGACAAAAATCATATCATGGTAAACATTGTGTCATAGTGGTGATAATCTGGACTGTGGCACTAATAAAGATATAATATAATCTAAGTAAAAGTTAGAAATGCTGGCAACAGACAACTGAACAAGGAGGAGGACTGCTTCCTTTCTCTTCTACCCGCCCACTGCACCCCTCACAATGTGGCAACAGGGAGGACTGGTGATCTGTAGTTCTAAATGCAGTGACTTCATTTCCTCTGTTGATCTGTAGGACATTCTCTCCAGATGTTTATTCTATTTTTTCCCATTACTTTCTTCTTGCATCTCTTCAGTCTGGTAAGGTTTCTTATGACAGCCTTGTGATTTAAAATACCCAGGGGAAGGTTTTAGAAAGAGAATGAGTTAGAATGTTTCCCTAAATAATGCAAGTTCAGGATGACAGGAGTAGAGGCTGGCTACAATCTTAATCTGTTTCAGCTCCTTCATCCACACTGCCACAGAACAAGGGGAAAGAAGCATGTGGCATTGAGGCACATGCCATTCATTTTCATGGTTGAATAATATTTTATTATATTATTTGGATATACTACATTTTGTTTGTTCATTGGCCTGTAGATGGGCACTGGGATTGTTTCAACCATTTGATATTATGAATACCAATGCTATAAGCATTCACATAAAAGTTTCCATTTGGACACGTTTTCCTTTCTATTGGATACTTACTTAGGAGTCAAATTGCTGGGCTTTATGGCAACTCTGTGCATAATAATTTATTTTGTTAAGTGAAAGAAACCAGTCAGAGAATACTATATACTCTATGATTTCACTCATATGAAAACTTATTGTAGGGAAATCTGTAGAAAAAGTAAAGATATTAGTGGTTTCATAGAGCTGGGAGTGGGTGATAACCAAAGACTAGTTATTGAAATGATAAAATGTTCTAAAGTTGGGGCTGGGGTTGTGGCTCAGGGGTAGAACACTTGCCTAGCATGTGTGAGGCTCTGGGTTCCAACCTCGGCACCACATATAAATAAATAAAATAAAGGTCCATCAACAGCTAAAAAAAAATATTTAAAAAAAAATTTCTAAAGTTGACTATGGTGATACCTCTCTCTATATTTAAATATATACTGAAAACAATCAAATCATATACTTTGTGCAAATTGTATGTGTATTCATCTTTATAAGGTTGTTAAAAATTAATAAGAAAACACATTGTCATTAAATTAAAAAAAAAAAAAAACACCTGGGAGCATGTTGTCCATGTTTACATGCTTGGTCTAGTTTTTTACTCCAGGAATTATCCTGATTCTTTAGGCTGGCATAAAGAGGCTCCTCTGTGCATATAACTTTTTTTCACTGATAGTGAATTTATTTATTACATAGCTGTCTTCACATCAGATTGTTATCCCTTGGGAAATGAAATAATATCATATTAATAACGATTTCCCTAGGGTCAAGCACAGAGTCTGGAAAATGATGATTAAAAAATAAATATATTATATGGGCTAATACTCTAAATCACTTTTTCCCCTGGAGAGTTACAGAGTTTTAGTAAGGAAGTACACAAGAATACTTAATTCAGAATTGCCAATTCTATTACCTGCAAATTAGGCTTCTTGTTTAAAGTAGCCCGGTTTTTAAAATTTTTGTTTAGAGAAGTCTAAGTTTCCCAGGCTGGCCTTGAACTTATAAGCCTTCTTCCTCAGCTTCCCCAGTCACTGGGTTTACAGTCATGTTTCACTGCACTTAGCTTTACTGTTTTACATTTATTGTTAACTATAATCTTTATATTATAAGCAGATTTCTAAATCTTTCTCACTCTGTATCACTGAAACTTTAGAGATATAAAATGGTGTATGTAGTCATAATGGAAAACAATGTGGAGTTTCCTTGAAATACTGAAAATGAAACTGTCAGTTGATCCAGCAATCCCACTACTGGTATACATACATATAAATGAAATCAGTAACTTGAAGAGGTATCTGCATTTCCATATTTATTGCATCATTATTGCAATACTCACTTGGGATGATTTAGATATGTGTTGTCCCCCCAAGTTTACAATGCAAGAGAGTTTAGAGGTGATCTCAATCTGTGAATTAATCCCCTGATAGGAATTAACTGAGTAGTAACTGTAGGCAGGTAGGGTGTGGCTGAAAGAGGTAGGTCCTTGGGGGCATGCCTTTGGGGTTTATATTATTTGTTTGTTGAGCAGAGATCTCTCTCTCTGCTTCCTAATCATGTCCTGAGTATTTTTCCCTTCACCACACTCTTCCACCAGGATGTTCTGTCTCATTTAGAGCCCCAAAGAATGGAGCCAAAGCTGTCTATGGACTGAGACCTCCAAAATCATGAGCCCCAAATAAACCTTTTGTCCCCTAAAATTGTTCTTCCCAGGTCTTTTGGTCATGTCATTGACAGCTGACTAAAATACCACCACATGTAAATAGAACAATGTCCATCAACAAATGAATAGATAAAGAAAATGTCATATATACAGTCAGTGAAATATTAGTAAACCTTTAAAAAGAAAGGAATCACATTATGCTATGTACATATACAATATGGCATAATTAATCCTACTATAATGTATAATTATAAGGTACAAATAAGAAAAAAAAATCCTGGAGGCCAGTCACAGAAGGACCAATGCTGCCTGATTCCACTTATGTGAGGTATCTAAAACTGTCAAAGTAACAGAAGTAAAGGACGTAGTGATGTTTTCCAAGAGTTGGTAGAAGGGGAAATGTGTGTATGTGTGTTTTCTACCAGTTACTTTTACTCACCACACCATCTTTCTGATTTTTCCCTTTACAAAATGTCACACATGGCTTAGTCATTCTTTATTAAATATACCATGATGGTAAATACTCTCACCTTTCCCCCAAAGTTTTTGTTTAATTTCATTGTTAAATCATAATGCACTAAACTATGAAATTCTATGTTTTGACACTACTCTTTGTTCATATTTTGGATACATCCTTCCTTGTCTAATTATCTAATTATTTTGTGTTGGCGGGGATCAGTCTGTCTTTTCTGTGCTGTCCTTTTCTAAGATTAATGCTTTGCTTTGGTTTTCTTTCATTTTCCTTTAATATTTATTTTTTTATATTTTTTATTTCATATTTTCCTGGCGGGGGTGATGGGGATTGAATTCAGGGGCACTTTACCACTGAGCCACATCCCCAGCTTTATTTTGTTTTTTATTTAGAGATAGAATCTCATTGAGTTGCTAAGTGCCTCACTTTTGCTAAAGCTGGCTTTGGACTTGCAAAATCCTCCTGCCTCAGCCTCCCGAACTATTGGGATTACAGGCATGCACCACCATGACTCCCTAATATTTTTTTAGAAGTCTATTTTATTTACTCTGCTAGCAGGTCATTGTGCTTAAATTGAGAACTCACAAAGGCTCTTTAATTCTGTATAAGTTGTTCAGAGCTGTAGCCACATAACTTTCTGTGCTTGTGGGTATATGTTGGTGCCATCCATGATTTCCCAGAGGAGCAGCCTCTCACATTGTCAACTCCATACCAATCTTTTCACTTTAGCTTTTATTCTTTCACAGGCTCCAGGCCAAATTTCCTGTCCTACATTGGTGCTAAAACCCAATATCTGAGAATTCAGGGTATATATCTAGATTATTATATTCATGGGCAATGAATCAAATCTGATTGCAGGATTAGTGCACTGTTTTTAAATTTTTTTATTCATTTCTGTAATCAAGAGCACATTTCCTTCCTTCCTTCCTTCCTTCCTTCCTTCCTTCCTTCCTTCCTTCCCTCTCTCTTTTCTAATTTCTGTTAATTAACTTATTTTAAAATATTTTTTCAGAATCTAATTTTATATTACAGCATGGTGAGAGTCTGAATTAGATTCATACTTCTATAAATATAGACTCTACCTTAGGTCTATTTTTAACTTTGGGAGAAATGTTTGTACAAATTTATACTCCTACCAACAATGTGCCAATAGAAGTATTTGCTTTTGTCTGCATCTTCACCAACACCTGTTATCTTTTGTCTTTTGACAATAGCCAGTCTAACAGGAGTGAAATAATATCTCATTGTGCTTTTCATTTTTTATTTTCCTGATGATGATTGCTATTGAGAATTTTTTCATACACCAATTGGCCATTCACATGACTTCTTTTGAGAAATATAGAATGAGGTCCCTTGCTCATTTTTTCTTGTTTGTGCATTGTTGAGTTTCTTAAACACCTTATATATTTTGGATATTAACTCTTTATAGATATATAAATATTTTCTTCCATTCTGTATATTGACTCTTGACTCTGTTGATAATTTCCTTTGCTATGCAGAAGCCTTTTAGTTTGATATAATTTCAATACCACCACTGGCATATGTTCAAGGAAATTAAATCAGTTTGTTGAAGAGGTATCTGTACTTTCATTCTGTGGGAGCATTGATCACAATACATAATACCCAAAATATGAAGTCAATCCAAATGTCCATAAAACATAAAACACACATATCTATACACACACACACACACACACATACAATTAACTCCTATTCATCCATTAAAATAAGGGAGGAAATCCTGTCATTTGCAACAATATGAATGAACCTGGAAAGCATGATGTTAACTGAAATAAGTGAGGCACAGAAAAATAAGTACTGTAAAAACCTCACTCATTTGGAACTTAAAACAGATCTTTTAGATAGTAGAATGGTGTCAACTAGAGGCTAGGGGTGAACAGCTGTTAAGGAAATGTTAGTCAAAGATGACAAAATAATGATGCAATAGGAAGAATAAATTCAAAAAATATATTGTAGGATATGGTGACACTAATTAATCATATGCTGTATTCTTGAAAAAATGCTGAAATAGTGTATGTGAAGGTTTTTTTTTTTCAAACCACAAATATGTAACTATTTGAGGTAAAGCATAAGCTAATTAGCTAGGTTTTGTCATTCCCTAAGTATATATATTTCAAAACATCATGTTTTACACAGTAAATAAATAGGATTTCTTCTTTTAATTTTAAAAGTAAATAAAAACAACCAGTCATGGTGGTGCATGTCTGTTGGTCCCAGCTCCTGGTGGGAGCTAAGTCAAGATGTGTATGATTTAGATTTGTAGTATCCCCCAAATACTCATATGCAAGAAACTTTACAGGTGAAATGATTGGTTTATGAGATCCTTAACCCAACAAGTGCATTAATCCATTTGAATGGTTTAACTGGAAGATAACTGTAGGCAGGCAGGGTATGGCTGGGAGAAGTGGGTCATCCGGCTCATGGGGCGTATGCCTTTATATTTGGTGATCCAGAGTGGAGAGTGCCTTCTGCTTCCTGGTGCCATGTAGTGAAATATTTTTCTCTACCACACCTTTCTACCATGGTGTTCTGCCTTACCTTCATCCCAGAGCTAAGAAATTGGCTTTCTATAAAATGAGACTTCTGAAACAAGGAGTACCAAATAAACTTGTCTTCTGATAAAATTGTTCTTGTTAATTCTTTCAGTCACAGCAGTGAAAAAGCTGACTGAAACAGGAAGATTGCTTAAGTAGAGGAATTCAAGGCCAGCCTGGGCAACACAGCAAGATGTTGTCATTAATTAATTAATTAAGTCTGAAGGGGGGGGGATGGAAAATAATCACATTGTTTTTTGTTTTTTTAGTTGTGGGTGGACACAATATCTTTGTTCTATTCATTTATCTTATGTGGTGCTGAGGATCGAACCCAGTGCCTCATACATGAGAGGCAAGTGCTCAACCACTAAGCTACAACTCCAGTCCCTACTCACATTAATTTCTAGAAGCCTAATAGTTATGCAGTTGATGTATTTTCTTATGTTTTCTCAGTTTAGTTACTAATGGAAGATAGTGTAGCTTTTATCAATCAATAAATTGCCAGACCAGCTATTAGATGAAAAAAATCCTAAACCATGAAATAGCAGTGCAGACAATTTAACCTAACTCTGAAGTAGGGCCCAGGCTGTCAAATCAAAGAAAAGCTTATTTTTCTTCTACCATCCTGACAGAGCCTGTTGTCCTTAGCTCACTCTATGCAGATTATGGCCTTCTTTTAGCTTCTCATTTAAACATTCTACCTCACTAAAATGAAACGGAGTCATATGGTTAGCAGAAAGTATATCTGAAAGCTGTCAGTGTTCTGTATATCTCCTATTTTATTATAAAGTATCATGTCTTGACAGGGTGAAGGAGAGAAGCAGGTGGTTTTATAATCAAGTTATAAGAAGGAATAGATGATATGTATAACATGGTGTGGGTGGAAGTTTCAGCTTCTATGGAGGGGTGGACAGTGAATGTGGCAGTCGAAGACTACATTTTTTCAGTCTCTTCTGCCAGAACTACATTATATAGTAAATTGGATGTGGTGGCATTTGCTTCATCTCCAGCTTCTTCTATGCTGACACAAGGTCAAAAGTTAACACTGCATTAGGGTTCCTTTCTTGTGGCATGAAACATGTATCTTCTCATTGCCTCAGTGCCTTTGATCATATGCTATAAATATGCTTTTCTGTACAGTAACAATTATCACTTGTTTATATCAAAAGGCTTCAAAAATATCAAATCCTTCAGGGTAAAATGATCAGAAGGAATGGGGAATTGTAGGCCTGAGAATTTAGGTGTAGCTATGAAATACTCATATGATCAATGAAAAGTTTCTCAATCCCTTAGCTCATCTGACTTTCCATTTTATGAAATGGAAACAGTGCAGAGAACCTTAGCAGGACAATGATATTTATTTCTAACCTCAATTATTAATAGATTAATAGAATGTAATATTGGATAGAATTTAATAATCCAAAATTTCTTATAATTTTTTTGTGTCCATTATCTAACATTTTTTTTAGAATTGCCAATATAAAAATAAAACTGGATGTAGCTGGATTCCATATCTTTTTATTCTAGCTGTTCTTCCTAATTCAAGTAAAGGCATATCCTCCAGAAAGCAAAAGTGTTAAATAAAATGAAAGAGTATGAAATATTTGGGGGGTTGAGGGTTTGAAGCTTTCTGTTTAAAAGACATCATCTAATTTAATTCTTAGAGTAATTCTGTGAGCTTATTATTACTGTTTTACTAAAAAGGAAATTGATGTCACAACAAAGTTTATGGCTTGTTATCAGACAAACCTTTGTTTTTTAAGACAGTACTTCATTTCAAAGCCCATTTAGTACGTGCATGTGTGTTTATGTTTTCTGCATATCATGACTGCCTCTACATAAAAACTATGTTATTGGCTACTGAATAAAATGAAGATCTTTGACAAAAACAAACTTTATATTTAAACAGATTTGGGAACAATCTGCAACAAACACACTATTAACAGAATTTCTTTGCCAGAAGTCTTACTAATATCCTTATAGATTTAATGGTCTTGACGTTTTATACATGCAGGATTTATAATGAATTTAGGATCATGAGTCACATCAATAGCAAAAAAAAAATATTATATTGTGGGCAATAATAAGACTCATAAATTTTATGATGATAAAACTAGAAAATGTTGGCCTTGTCCTTAGAAGTAATTAATACTAGGCCAATAGTGAGAGTCAGTTTTCAGTCATGAACAACCATACTGTCTGTTTATGATTTTTTCTACATTTTTGTCTTTTTTCACCTAAGATAATCATATTAATCTGTTTGTATGAACTGTAATTCCTATACACTATGAGACCTACCTCATATAATCTTCAACCTACCTAAATGCCCTTAATTTGTGTTAGCTTTCACAATGCTACTAGAGAAGTCATATTTTCTCATCACTCTCATCCTCTCCATTTCAACACAACCAATTACTGGAAGTTCTTACAGTTTCTTCCCATCTCTGCACATACTTCACTGCTCCCTGCACTTGGACAACACTTTCATTCCTTCTTTCCCCCTCATCAGTTTATTTTATACCATTCTTCTTTCAAGGCTCAGCTAAGGCATCATCTTTCCTAGCAACCTTGTCTCCCAGGCCATTCAGTGATGGTGTGAGTTCTGTCTCCACTATGGTCCCACATTGCACATAAATCCCAGCACATATACCTGGTGAGAAGAAAAGAGATGTCTTGTCACACTACTGAATTCAAACTCTAAATCCATCAGTTATTAGTTTTGTGTCTTTGATTCAGTCATTTAATGTCTCTGAACCTTATTTATTTGGAAGATTACAATAACCATTTAAGTGAAGGTTATTTACAAAGATTAATAATATCATGTGTCAAATTGTGTCAAATATCATTCTTTGGGTCCCCAGACCCAGCTCTGCCCTTCACCTTTTTCTGGGCCCCATAAGAATGATTCGCAAGAACCACGTCAATAGGCTACTTGATCCTGTAACTTGAGCATAGCCTCATCCACTGAGGTGCACAGCTAGAAGGTTAGAGGGCAGGGGGGAAGTGAAGTCAGACGTCAGTATATGCAGCCCCACAATTCTCCTCTGTCTTGTAGCTGTGGTTGCCTGACTCCTTTTCTAAGGCTGTGAAATGCCAGCTGGCTCCATCCTACAGTGATCTTTGTTCCTGTAGTTGTTCTCTGGCTTTGCCCTTCATGCCCAGGCCACTTTATAATCTCTTGTTCATTCCCTTAAACCCTACTTTCCAAATTGTAAATGATTTCTTTGTTAAACCCTCCAAAAAAAAAAAAAACAGCTTGAGTGTGTCAGCTGTTTCCTGCCAGAGCCCTGACTGATATCACAGTCAATATTATTAATAATATGCACTTAATAAATCATCCTGAAGTTGTCTCTTTATTTTCCCAACTCCCTGGCCAGACTGTGAACCAATCTACAATAGAGCAATGGCTTGCTTGTCACTCTTACCCTCTGCTGTCATGCACTCAGCTTGGCAAAACATGAGCACTAAGTAAATGTGTCTCTGGTTTAACGAAGGAAAGAAGGAATGCATATCATGTTGAATCCTTAAAAGCAGGATCAACTTCTTATTCTTCCTGAACTATGAATACAGTGTTTCATACTAGGTAATCTAAATAAATGGTTTCTCTAATGAATGTGAATTTTTCCAGAAAGAGGAGATAAAAGGCACTGAAAGAAATGTGTCAGGACAAATTAAGCTTAGGAACAAGCCATCAGGTTCAGTGTCAAATAAAACCGGCTCAGAACAGGCCTGGCAGATGGAAGTCTAGGAAGGCCACACAAGTTCCAATTTAGTGAATGTGTTCAGAACTTCATACTTAGAAAAGAGAATTGAGGAGAGGACATTCTATAGATAATTTAGTTAAGTATTTTTTCCCACTCACCTTTTTTTTTTTTTTTTTTTTGCTATAAGACATTATTCTGGTTCATCCATTGGAAAAGATCTTACTTGAAGCCTGATCAATGAAGTTAAATTTTTATTTCCCTAAAATATTTTTCTTACTGTGATTTGATGGGTGAGTTGAATGTTTGGTATTATTCTTTACTCTATCACAGAGGTCACTGGGGATCCAGGGATAATAGAGGTTATTTGGGAAAAACAATTTATTTCAAGTGGCAATCAGAAATTATATACTGTGATGAGGACTTGGATTTGTAAAGAAATAGTTTAAACTTCAGACATGGAGAATGAAGTGTTTGAAAATACTTCATTTTCATAATCTATGAAAATTTTTAACATTGTTTTTTAACAACATAAGACCCAGACCAGGAAGGATTATTATTTCCTTTCTGTAGTTGTGGAAGGTGAAAACCAGAGAAATTAAAGGTTTTGCCCAAAGTCATATGGAACATGGCTGCACCAGAATTAATTTGAACTAATTTGTGACCTAGTGTTACTAAGATAAAAATTATAACCCAGAGTGGCCAATTTTTTACTTGATTTTATTTTAAGCCCATTTTCTTTGCTTTTTTAAAAAATATTTTTATTAAGTTTTGATTAGTTACATATAACAGTAGAATACATTTATGAACTTTGATATATCATTCATAGATGGGGTATAATTTCTCATTTTTATGATTACTCATGTTGTAGAATCACATTGGTCGTGCAGTCATATATATACATAGAGTAATAATGCCTGTTTCATTCTACTATCTTTTCTATATGCATATCCCCTCCCCTCCCTTCATTCCCCTCTACCTAATCTAAGGTAACTCTATTCTTTCTTAGTGCCCCCCACACACTGTGAATTAGCATCCACACATTAGAGAAAACATTTGTCCTTTGGTTTTGGGGGATTGGTTTATTTCACTTAGCATGATAGTCTACAATTCCCTCCATTTACCTGCAAATGCCATATTTTATTCTTCTTTAAAGCTGAGTAATATTCCATTGAAAATACACACACACACACACACACACACCACATTTTCTTTATCCATTCATCTATTGAAGGACACCTAGGTTGGTTTCATAGTTTAGCTATTGTGAATTGAGCTGCTAATAAACATTGACGTGGCTGCATCATTGTAGTATGCTGATTTTAAGTCCTTTGGGCATAAACCAAAGAGTGGGATAGGTGAGTCAAATGGTGGCTCCATTCCAAGGAATCTCCATACTGCTTCCTACAGTGGTTGCACCAATTTGCAGTCCCACCACCAATGTATGAGTATACCTCTTCTCCTACATCCTTGCCAACATTTATTGTTGTCTGTATTCTTGATGAGTGCCATTCTGACTGGAGTGAGATGAAAATCTAAGATTAGTTTTGATTTGTATTTCTTTAATTTTAATTTTTTCATATATTGTTGATCAAGTGTATTTCTTCTGTGAAGTGCCTAATCAGTTCCTTTGCCTATTATTGATTGAATTATTTGTCTTTTTAATTATTAATTGTCTATTTAATTATTAATTGTTTCCTTTACTGAGAAGAAGCTTTTTAGTTTGAATACATCCCACTTATTGTTTCCTGATTTTATTTCTTGTGCTTTAGTGGTCTTGTTAAGGAAGTCAGATCCTACTCCAATATGGTGAAGATTTGGGCCTGCTTTGTCTTCTATTAGGTGCAGGATCTATGTTCTAGTCTTGAAGTCTTTGATCTACTTTGAGTTGATTTTTGTGCAGGGTGAGAGACAGAGGTTAATTTAATTTTGCTACATAGGATTTCCAATTTTGTTAGGCCCATTTTCTAAAGTCTTTCTTACTTCCTAGAATAATATGTGATTTTTTGTCAATATGATGAATTTATTTATGTTGATTTGAATACTTTTATGAAGACAGTGATAATAAGAGATTGTCCTTAATGATGAAACATTTGAGAATTCCTCACGTAAATTTCATTTTGGTTTCAGTCTTGAAGTCTTTGTTCCCTTAGAGCCAGCTGTGGTCTGATAGTCACATCCAACTGTTGGCTGGTGGTGACTATAGCAGTGTTCCTAATCCATTATCTTCAAAGCCTTTAGGGAATATGGAGTTATTATATAGAATCCTGAACACTCTCAAATAAGCAGTGCTATGTGTAGACAGTAACTTCTATGATTTAAACATATTCACTTAATAACTTACAAATGTATATATATACACTGCTCTAAAAATGTATATAAATTTATGTAAAGTAGGGGAGAAAAAAATTATTTCATCACCTGTTGCAAAGTTTATGGCTGACACCTCTATAACAAAGGATATATTACAAGAGAAAAGTATAGCAAATTTATTTGGTATGAGTTTTATTTGACACAAACAAAGATTCCCAAATTCTGGAAAAATAATATTATTTTTCTGAATGGGTAACCAAAGCTGGAGACAGTCATGTAAAATTATCTTTAGATAAAAAGGGGTTCTGACCTGATTTTTATAAACTGAGGGGAGGAACCAAGACTTCTTAGAAGACTTTATTCATATTCTTCTACGCCTGTGAGTAAGTGGCACACAGGTTTCTGTGGGGAAGAAGGGAGAAGGCTAGAGAATGACCTTTAGGTTTTATGACTTTTTCTGCAGAAGATGAATTTTAGTTTCCATAACACTGCTTTGTGAGAAAAATGGGGTACAAAAAGTCAAAGATAACTTCCTGTTTCTGCAGCCACCCCCCAACTCTATCAACTGAAAACACCTGCATTCATAGTACCATAGAGTATCCTGATATGGTGCCCACATTCCAGAATTTCTAGACCAATCATTTGTATCATTATTTATGTTCAATAAATGCTGAAAATTGTGTGTTTTTACTAGGGGATCTTTACAATTTATGAACATTGCAAAGGTTGCATATTTTAGCTCTATATTTTGATTCAATATCTAGGTTTGCTCTAATGTCCACAGAGGTTGTGCCATATCTCAGAAGCCACTCCACAATTCTACAGTTATATTTTTGTCCTGAAAGCCTACATGTTGTATAATGTGTCTTAAATAATACCTTTGTTTCTGCAATGCAGATTTTGTTTTTTGTTACTATCATTTAACCAACTTCTAATAAAGATTTAATTATAATAGTGTTTGCATTAAGCAATAGCAGAAATTAGTTCTGCATGTTGTAGAATTATATACATGGAAGTTGAATCCAAGAAAATTAATACTCTGCCTCCAATATCATTTATAGACAGTTCAAGTGAAAGAAAATGAAAATATATGAGTCATTCAGGATAGTTGGTGGCCTCAAATTTCATAATACTTCAATAGCCTATGATGATCGAATTTGAGGGAGTGTCAGTGAATAATTGAGGCATATTATCCAACAACCACCTTTAAACTGAAGTAAGGTGTGTCTAAGATTTTCTTTTCTTTTTTTTTTAAATCTGATTCAGTACATAGCCAAGTGCCCAAACTTGACCTTCAGAACAGTTAAAAAAAAATATTTGTCACAGGCAATGTATAAAGTCAAGTAAAAGAAGGGTTAATAGAGTAAAATGCAACAAACAGGTCAAACTTGTAACAGAACACAATAAAAATTATACATCTATGAGGTTTAGAATTATGCACAAATAAAGATATGACCTCCACAATTTACTAGTAGCTTGATATTAAGAACCAACTTTAGTTTCCATAACTATAGTTGGATATAATATGTACCATACAGGTTCCTTTTGAGGATTGAATTTTTAAAAAATGTATGTTAAATGCCTAGTCTTAAGTAAACATCCATGTAATAAATAATACTGTATGGAAATTATTGTCAAATAAATATCTAGGTAAATATTAATCTACTCCCTTTCCCAGCTAGGCCTCTAGAAGAGCATTAACAGAATATGTCCCTCATTCTCTCATGTCCATCTGGTTTCACAGTGTGACTTCATGCCATCCCCACTCTATGCTGCGTTTATTGTTAGGTTCCTTCCTCCTGACTTATTGCCTGACATTACATTCAAATAACACCTAGTCCCATTCATATTTCTTGCCTTACTCCTCCACCTTTCCCTTTCCTGTGTCCACAATGATACTTAAGATCATAAAAGTTTACCCACATTTTAAAACACAAAGATATATTAAATGAGTGTGGTGGAACATGGGTCCTCTTTTTATTATTTATGTTTTTCTGTATGCTTAAATATTTTAAAACTTCACAATCTATATCAAAAAACAAAGAAAATAAAAGAAATTGGTCTATGTGGTCATCCATCCATCTATTCCCTATATAATACAGATATTCTTCAAGTGCTGAACAGTATGCAAGGTACTCAGGGTGAAACCACATTTTTATCCTCAGAGAATGAATGGTCTGGAAGGACCTCAAAACACATCAACAGATTATTGCAGAGCATTCTCATGAGTTGAACTATGGTGAAATAAGGTGATAGCAGAACCTACCCCAAGGAAGGTCTGCAGATCAGCAAGGTTTTCCTGAAGATACAATATTAAACTAAATATTTCAGGGTGAATAGAAATTGTGCAAGTGAATAAAGGAGAAAGCACTCTTAGTAAGGGAAAGAATTAGTACTCATCTCTTGAGTCCTAAGGAAGCAAGACATTTCAGTGTAATTGTAGAAGTTCAATAGCCAAGGAACAAGGCTTTAATTGGAAGAAAGGGAAAATGAGAATGTTAGGTAGAGAACAAAAGGGCCAATTTTTAATAATGATATGTAATTATATCTAATAAAATAGTTATTTTCTAGCTCTTTCTACTGAAAAAGGACTAAAAGTAATGAAAACTCTATAATGATTAATATCACTAGTACCAAATTTGTAGTCTTAAAAGTGAACATATCTTGAGTAGTTTAATGAGTGTCAGACCTCTTTCTGTGTTTAACATATATTATAACATATATTATATCTCTTAAACTTTTAAACTCAAAAAGCCCTGCATGGTAGAGCTGAACACACTGAGGTCATGATAAGGAATGTAATTTTTAAAAATACTGAATACATGTAAATTCTCTTTCACTTATATCTTTCCATAGGACCTAAGAACTAATAACTGGCTGGATTTGAATATAAATTCAGGGACATCAAATTCTTTGACTTCAAGTTCAGGGTAAGTGACTTGTTCAACTCTGTGACTCCTAGTTATTTATTAAATTGTCTTAGGAATTGAAGGTATTCAACATTAATTGGATAAATAAATGAATCCAAAGTTCAACTATGGAGGATTGATGACTACATATTCTTCCCTTCAATGCTATATATGCAAACACATAAATACAATCCTAATTATCATTGTCATACACATCTTATTCAATGCAGAATGAATTTAAGTGTAAATAAAACAGTGATAACAAAAATTTATTCTTTACAAAATAATCGTACTTAACAAATGCGACAGAGTGATAGAATTAAAAGAACACTCATTCACATAATCTTTAATAAAATAATGTATGTTATTATCAGTTGTCCACCAAAAGCTTGTGTGTTAATGCAAGGGTGAAGTGGTCAGATTATAAGTGCTACAAATTAATCAGTGGATTAATGAATTTGATGGATTAATAATTTAAATTGATTACTGCGTGGAAACTGTAAGCAGGTAGGGTGTGACTAGGAAAGTGGGTCACTGGGAACTTGCCTTGAGGATTATATATTTTGTCCCTAGCTCCTCCCAATCTCTCTCTCTGCTTGTCAGTTACCATGAGGTGAGCAGGCTTTCTCTGACAGGCCCTTTTGCATGATGTTGTCTCACACTGGGCCCAGAGCAATGGAGTCACCCCCTGAATCTGAAACTGAGAGCTCTGAATAAACTTTTTTTCCTCTAAGTTGTTTAGTTCAGGTATTTTAGTCACAGTGCTAAAAACATAACAAATATAAATAGAAAATATTATTAGTAAATGAAAACATAAAATTTTGTTAGAGAATTATGTAATCAGATAGTCTGATATGATATCAAGACTCAGAACAATTTTAAGAACATAAAGTGGGAAAACCAAACAATATATTAGTGTGGTGTGTTGGAATAATAATACACAGCCACAAGTATGATGTAATTATTGTTAACAAAAGCAATAAGAAAATTTATCAAAATCTCTAGATTTAACTCCCTAATTATAGACAATTCAAGTAATTATTATTCAAAATGTATATGATGTAGAAAATTTCAGATAAACAACATATTAAACCCACAAAGAAAAATTAGTCAAACCTGAAATGTGAGAAATTCTATAGGATTTAAAAAAAAGTTCTTCCACAATTTTTTTTTCTTTTTAATTAAAAGAAAATATGGAAAAAATTATAAGCAAAGAATGTTCTGTATGATTCGTTGTAACATTCTCCGGAATTTCAAAGTTGGTGGGAACAGAAGAAATAATACCTACCCCAAAATGCTGGTTGTTGAAGTTTGTTCACAAGTACATGCTAGTTTATTGCAGTAATTTTTTTTTCTAACTTGAGCATATTTAACTGTTCCTGTAGTGAAATTTATTTTTAAATGATAGCCATTGATACTGATATTATTATCTTACTTGTACTCAACAAATGTCAGCTATTATTACAATTGAAAGAGGAATTCTGATAAGCAAAGCTGGAGCAATGTATTCACACTAGCATCAAATATAGGAGGAAAAATAATCAAGATTTACCAGGTCAACACCAAGGCATGTGTGAATGATGTTTGTAAACATCAGAAATAGAGAATGAATCATACTCTCAAACTCAACAAATTTAAAATTGAACCCATATTCAATTTCCACCGACATTGTATCTTCTATTATTCTTTATTTCAGTTAATGACACATCTATCTTAGCAACTAACTCCCTGGTCCAAGCAAGGTCATTTCTTGCTTGGTTTACTCCAATACTCCCCTAACAGGCATGTCTACATTTACTCTAATTTCCATCTTGATCTTTGTTCTCATATCAGCAGCTTAAGCAAATTGTTTTAAATCCACATGTGATTGCTTCAAAACTTTGCTTCTGATCATTTATAGACTAAGATCTGGTCCATGTGTATACCTCCACAGTTCTAAACATGGAGCTACACCCACCTTAACTGTCCTCAGGACCTTGAAGGTGCAATGCTGCTTTCACCGTGAGCCTTTGTGTATAGTAGTCCCTCAGATGTCCCTTGAAATGTCATTGAAATAACATTTCTTCCAGAAACCTTCATTGACTATCCCTCATGAGATTAGATGGGCCCCTCTGCCATCTTCTCTAATAGTCTTCTATAATTTTCATATTTTTTTTCTTTTGGTACCTGGGATTGAACCCAGGGGCACCTAACCACTAAACCACAACCCCAACCTTTTTCTTTTCTTTTCTCTTCTTTCTCCTTCCTTCTTTTCTTTCTTCCTTTCTTTATTTTTTTTCTTTTCTTTTCTTTTTCTTTTTTTCATTTAGAGACAGGGCTTTCCTGAGTTGCTTAGGGCTTCACTAAGTTGCTGATGCTGGCTTTGAATTTACTATCCTCCCTCCTAAGCCTCCCAAGTCATTGAGATTACAGACCTGTTCCAACCACGCCCAGCTTCTCTATAATTTTCTTTTATAAAAATATTAAAAAGTCATTTAATCTAGAAAAATTTCATTTAAAATATGCATGTATAAATATTATTAAAATTACTAATATTAAAATACTATTTTAAAAGACTAGATCCATCATGTTGGTAGAGACTTTACTATTTTACTATTGTGCTTACCCTAGCATTCATATCTCTCAGTTGGCGCCTGAGAGTTGGTACTCCTAGTTCTAGTTAATGGAGTTCATTAATTCTGTGTTAGGTAATATAAAAATTGTTCAGGATAGGATCTGACACTTTCCAATTGTGTAATCTAAAGAGACCAAAAGAATGTATATCCAGAGTGGAGGAGAAACCAATCTAAACAGGTTGTTTTTTTCTTTATTTTTTAATTTATGTTTTGTTCTTTTTATATATACATTATAGTAAAGTGTATTTTGACATATTGTACAAAACTGAAGTATAACTTATCCTAATTAGAATTCCATTCTTGTGGTTGTACATGATGTGGAGTTATGATAGTCACGTATTCATACATAAGCATAGGAAAATTAAGTCCCCATGCATTCTACTGTCTTTCCAATTCCCCATCCCCTCTCACTTCCATTCATTCCCCTTTGTGCAATATAATGAACTTCTAATTTTCCCCTCCCATCCCTCCCTTCTAATGGGTTAGCATCCACATATCAGACAGAACATTCAGACTTTGTTTTTTTTGGAATTGACTTATTATACTTAGCATGATAGTCCCTAGTTTCATTCAATTACCCACAAATGCCACAACTTAATTCTTATTTATGCCTGTGTAATATTCTGTTATGTATATATACAGTATTTTCTTTACCCATTCATATGTGGTAGGGCACCCAGGTTGATTCCATAGTAGGATTATTGTGAATTTAGCTGATGTAAACATTGTTGTGACTGTATCACTGTAAAGTATGCTGATTTAAAGTCCTTTGTGTATAAACCAAGAAGTGGGATCATTGAGTCAAATGGTGGCTCTATTCCAAACTTTCCAAGGAATTGTCTTACTGCTTTTCATAGTGGTAGCACCAGTTTACAGTCCCACCAGCAACATATGAAAGTACCTTTCTACCCAGAACCTTGCCAACATTTATTATTGCTTGTATTCTTGATAATTGTCATTCTGACTGAAGTGAGATGGAATCTCAGTGTCTTTTTGATTTGCATTTCTCTAAATGCTAGAGATGTTGAACACTTTTTCATATATTTTGACCATTTGTATTTCTTTTGTGAAGTGCCTGTTCAACTCCTTTCTCCATTTATTGATAGTGTTATTTTTTTTGTGTGTGTGTGTGTGTTAAGTTTTTTTTTTTTTTTTTTTTTTTTAGTTCTTTACGTATCCTAGAGATTAATGCTCTATGTGACATCCAGGTGGTAAAGATTTTCTCCTATTCTGTAGGCTCTCTGTTCATGTTCTTGATTGATTCCTTTGCTTGGAAGAAGTAGTTTGATACCACCCCACTAACTGATTCTTGATTTTATTTCTTGCACTTTAGAAGTCTTATTGAGCAAGTTGGTTCCTTAGCCAACGTGGTAGAGAGTTAGGCCTACTTTTTCTTCTTGTAGTTGCAGGATCTCTGGTCTAAGGCCTAGGTCCTTGATCCACTTACAGTTAAGTTTTGTGCAGCGTAGGAGATAGGAGTTCAATTTTATTCTACAATATATGAATTTTTCAGTTTCTCTAGCACCATCCATTGAAGAGGCTATCTTTTCTCCAATGTATCTTTATGGTGCCTTTGTCTAGTATGAGATAACTGTATATGTGTGTATGTCTCTGTGTCTTCTATTCTGTTCCATTGGCCTTCATCTCTGTTTTGGTGCCAATATCATGCCAATTTTTTTACTATAGTTCTATAGTATAATTTAGGTCTAGTATTGTGATGCTTTCTGCATCAGTCTACTTGCTAAGGGTTGCTTTGTCTATTCTTGGTAACTTATTTTCCCAAATAAATCTCATGACTGCTTTTGCTATTTCTATGAAGAATGTTATTGGAATTTTAGTGGGAAATAATACGTATTAAGTCTATATAGCACTTTTGGTAGTGTGGCCATTTTGACAATATTAATTGTGCATACCCAAGACCATCTTCTAAGATCTTCTTCAACTTATTTTTTTAGTGTACTCTATTTTTCATTGTAGAGGCCTTTCACCT
Organism: Marmota monax; assembly: GCF_021218885.2. Taxonomy (NCBI): domain Eukaryota; kingdom Metazoa; phylum Chordata; class Mammalia; order Rodentia; family Sciuridae; genus Marmota; species Marmota monax. The sequence goes on along the minus strand of NW_026695236.1, from coordinate 1,475,813 downwards.
AATTTGTCCCATTTTTCCCCCCGAGGCTATTGTGAATAGGATAGTTTTTCTGATTTCTCTTTTAGGTTATTCATTAGTGGTGGGTAGGAATGCAATTGATTTATGGGTATTAATTTTATATCCTATTACTATGCTGAATTCTTTTATGAGCTCTAGAAGCTGTCTGGTGGAGTTTTTTGCGGTCTTCCAAACAGAATTATGTCATCAGCAAATAGGAATAATTTGAGATCTTTCTTCCTATTTGTATCTCTTTCATTTCTTTCTTTTGTCTAATCACTCTTGCTAGTGTTTCAAGAACTATTTTGAATAGGAGTGGTCAAAGACACATCCTTGTCTTGTTCCAGTTTTTTTTTAATACTTTTATTTTATTTATTTATTTTATGTGGGGCTGAGGATCAAACATGAGCACATATTAGGTGAGTGTTCTACTGCTGAGCCATAACCCCAGCCCTTTGTTCCTGTTTTCAGAGAGAATGCTTTCAATTTTTCTCCATTTAGAATGATGTTGGCCTTGGGTTTAACATATATAGCTTTCTCAATGTTGAGTTATGTTCCTGCTATTCCTAAGTTTTTCTAGTGTTTTGAGCATGAAGGGATGCTGAATTCTGTCAAATGCTTTTTCTGCATAGATTAAGATAATCTCATGATTCTTGTCTTCAAGTCTATTGATATGATAAATTACATTTTTTTTTTACTTCTGTATGTTGAACCAGCCTCACATCCCTGGAATGAACCACATTTGGTCACAGGCACTATCTTCTTAATTTGTTTTTGTATGCGATTTGCCAGTAGTCTATTAAGAATTTTTTATCTATGTTCATTAGGCATATTGGTCTAAAGTTTTCTTTCTTTTATGTGTCTTTTTCTGGTTTTGGTATCATGGTGACACTAGCTCCATAGAATGAGTTTGGAAAGGCTCACTCCTTTTCCAATTTATGGAAAATTTTGAGATGTATTGGTGTCAATTCTTCTTTGAAGGTCCAGTAGAAATTGACTGAGAATCTGTATGGGCTTTTCTTTGTTGGTAGGCTTTTATGGTGTCTTTAATTTTATTGCTTGAAAATGATTTGTTTAAATTTTCTATGTCCTCCTGATTCAATTTGGGTAGACCATATGTCTCTAGAAATTTGTTGATGTCTTCATCATCTTCTATCTTTTGGAGTCTAGATTTTCAAAATAATTTCTGATTATCATCTGTATTTCAATGGTATCTTTAATTGATATTTCCTTTTTTCATTACAAATTTTAGTAATTTGAGTTTTTTTTCTTTCTCTTTATTAGCATGGCTAAAGGTTTGTCAATTTTATTTATTTTTTTCAAGGAACCAACTTTTTGTCATCTATTTTTTGAATTTTTCTTTTTTATTGTTTCAATTTCATTATTTTCAGCTCTAATTCTAATTACCTCCTGTCTTCTACTGCTTTTGGTGGTGATTTGTTCTTTTTATTTTTTCCTGAGGCTTAGAGATGTAAAGTTAGCTATTTATTTGGTGACTTTCTATTCTTTTAGTGAATGAGTTAATTGCAATGACCTTTCTTCTTAGTACTCCATTCAGTGTCCCAGAGAATTGATATGTTGTGTTCTATTCTGATTTACCTCCAAACATTTTTATTTTATTTCATCCTGATTTCTTAACCTATCAATTGGGCAAAAAATAGTGTATTATAGTGTCTCCAGATAATACAGTAGCTTCTATTTTTAATTTTATCATTAATTTCTAATTTTATTCCATTATGATCTGATAAAATTCAAGATATTATCTCCATTTTTTTGTATTTGTTAAGAGTTGCTTTTTGGCCTATTATATGTCCTATTTTAGAGAAAGATCTGTATGCTTCTGAGAAGAAAGTTTATTCAGTCATTGATGGATGAAATGGTCTATGTACATCTGTTAAGTCTAAATTATTAATTGTATTTTTTAGTCCCATATTTTTTTTATTTAGTTTTTGTTTGGAAGATCTATCAAGTGGTGAGAGAGCCATGTTAAAGTCAGCCAGTATTATTGTGTTATTACCTATCTAATTCTTGAAATTGTGGAGGGTTGTTTAATATATGTCGCTGCTTTATTTTTTAGAGCATAAATATTTAAGATTGTTATGTCTTGTTGCTATATACTTCCCTTAAGCAGTATAAAATGGCCTTCTTTTTCCCTTTTAATTTATTTAACAATAAGTCCACTTTATCTGTCATGAGGATAGAAGAACCCCTGCTTGTTTATGAGATCCAAGTGAATGATAAGCTTCCCCCCATCCTTTTACCTTCAATCTGAGGATGTCTTTGCATATAAGGTGAATCTTTGTATTTAAGGTGAGTCTCTTGGAAACAGCATATAGTTGGCTCTTGTTTTTTTAATCCAATTTGCCAGTCTATGTCTTTTGATTCATGAGTTTAAGCCATTTACATTCAATGTTATTATTGAGAAATGATTCTTATTTCCTGTTATTTGGAATTGTTTCTGGTTTTTAATTTGAAATAGCATCTTTTTTAATTATTTAATTTTTATTGTTGGCTGTTCAAAACATTACATAGTTCTTGATATATCATATTTCACACTTTGATTCAAGTGGGTTATGAGCTCCCATTTTTACCCCATATACAGATTGCAGAATCACATCAGTTACACATCCATTGATTTACATATTGCCATACTAGTGTCTGTTGTGTTCTGCTGCCTTTCCTATCCTCTACTATCCCCCCTCCCCTCCCCTCCCCTCCCCTCTTCTCTCTCTGCCCCCTCTACTGACATTCATTTGTCCCCCTTGTATTATTTTTCCCTTTCCCCTCACTTCCTCTTGTATGTACTTTTGTATAACTCTGAGGGTCTCCTTCCATTTCCATGCAATTTCCCTTCTCTCTCCCTTTCCCTCCCACCTCTCATCCCTGTTTAATGTTAATCTTCTTCTCCTGCTCTTCGTCCCTACTCTGATCTTAGTTACTCTCCTTATATCAAAGAAGACATTTGGCATTTGTTTTTTAGGGATTGGCTAGCTTCACTTAGCATAATCTGCTCTAATGCCATCCATTTCCCTGTAAATTCTATGATTTTGTCATTTTTTAATGCAGAGTAATACTCCATTGTGTATAAATGCCACATTTTTTTTTATCCATTCATCTATTGAAGGGCATCTAGGTTGGTTCCACAGTCTTGCTATTGTGAATTGTGCTGCTATGAACATCGATGTAGCAGTGTCCCTGTAGCATGCTCTTTTTAGGTCTTTAGGGAATAGACCGAGAAGGGGAATAGCTGGGTCAAGTGGTGGCTCCATTCCCAGCTTTCCAAGAAATCTCCATACAGCTTTCCAAACTGGCTGCACCAATTTGCAGTCCCACCAGCAATGTACAAGTGTACCCTTTTCCCCACATCCTCGCCAGCACTTGTTGTTGTTTGACTTCATAATGGCTGCCAATCTAACTGGAGTGAGATGGTATCTTAGGGTGGTTTTGATTTGCATTTCGCTGACTGCTAGAGATGGTGAGCATGAAATAGCATCTTTTTTGATTGAATATTTTTCTCGTGTAGTTCCTCCATTTGCTGGTTTTCATTTTTATTTTTCATAAAATATTTTGTTGAGAATGTTTTGTTGTAAAATATTTTTAGTTGTGAATCTTTTAAGTTTTGTTTATCATGAGAGGCTTCATTTCATCATCAAGTCTGATGCTTAATTTTGCAAGGTATGGTATCAGTTGGCATCCATTTTCTTTCAGAGCTTGGTATATATTATTTCAAGTCCTCCTAGCTTTAAGGGTCTGAGAAATTAGCTGTGATATGGATTGGTTTCCCTCTAAATGTAATCATTGAATATTTTCATAATAATGTGCCTTGGTGTAGGTCTGTTGCAATTTTGTATATTTGGGATCCTATATTACCTCCAATATTTGATTTTCCATTTCATTCTTAAGGTTTGGGAAATGGTCTGATATTATTTCATTGAAAAGATTGTGCGTTTCTTTGGTTTGTAAACTCTGAGCCTTTGTGTCTCCTGATAAATCTTAAGTTTCGTTTTTCATGTTATCCCACATTTCTTAGAAGTTTTGTTCATGCTTTTCTATCATTTTTTGTCCATCATCAACTTTACTTTCTAGATTATATATTTTATCTTCATTGCCTGAAACTCGTCTTCCAAGTGGTCTAGTCTGCTGGTGATGCCTTCCAATGAATCTTTAATTCAGTTTTTTGATTCCTTCATTTCATGGATTTCTGCTATTGTTTTTTTTTTCCCAAAATCTCTATCGCTTTATTAATGTATCTTTTGCTTCATGTATTTTCTCCCTTCCATCATCTTTACTTCACAGATCAATTTAATATGAACATTTTAAAACTCCTTCTCTATCATTTCATCTACTGTGGTATCAATGAATTCTGTTATTGACTTTTATTGGTTTCTTTTTCCCTTGATTATTCATGTTGTTTGTGTGTTTACTCATTTTACAGTGTGTTTTGAGGCAGTAGAGTTTCTACCCTGTGGAAATACAGTGTCTGAAGTTTTCTAGTGTCTCACAGTTTAGAGGGGAGACAGGTTAAAAACAACAACCAATGCAATTTATTTACAGCATCAAACCAGGTAGTTCCTGCTTTGATATCTACTTGTTGATTGTCACAATAAACAGAGATCATATGATCAATGATTGTGCACAGGAAAAACAATAAGTTTATGTATGGATTTACAATGTTAAGTTGTGATTGTGGATAGAAAAAAAAAGTGACGTAGAATGTGATGTTTATGAGGGAAGAAGAGAGAAAATATAAGTAAAAAATAAAGGAAGAGTCAATAAAATGTTGGCTATTAGAACAGAAGAGAGAAAAAGAATCAAGGGAAAAAGACATGTGAGAGAAAAAAGTATATAGAGTAAAAAATAATAAATTAAGAATAAAAATGAAAATAAAAGTAAAAGAGTACAAGAACAAAACTGATATACTGTAATCAAATATCTTAGTTCTCAAAATGCGGACTTATGAGAAATAACTTATTTAATAAAATGCTAGGAAGAGAAAACACAGGTTTGTATATGTATAAGTGTTCATGAACATTCAAATCATAATTGAACAGAATAGAAAAATAAAAAATAAGAACATAAAATACAAAATTTAAAAAAATAATAATCAATTAAATTAAAAAGAGGATCTTAATGAAATGTTAGAGAATTATTTCCATTAGAGTTCCAAAGATTCTTGTTTTCCTTTCTAAGATGCATTAGGTGGGGTTAATGGAGTGTGATGGGAGATCCCATAAGCAAGACTCCTGGAGGTGTGATTTAGGCTTGGGTAAACCTGAAGATTTTAAATCAGTGCACCTCCCAGTCCAGGCAGATGTTGAACCCCACTGGGAGGCTGTCCCTCAGGAAAAACTCCTGGATCTCACTCCTGTGGTAGAGGGGCCAATTCTTGTTCCCCTCAGATATTCATGAACTTCATGTTTTTAGGAATCTCAAATTCAGACTTAACTATCAATTATTCCCCTGTTCTTTCAAATTCTGTGTCTGGTATGAGTCACCCATGAGGGGAGACTTTCCCAGTTGAATTTTCAACCAGCCAATCTTGAAGTGGCCATTCTGTAGGGGCAGAAAAGAAGCAGGTGTGTTTCCTAGACAGGTTGTCTTCTATGTAAATCCCTCTCCACTTTTGATTTTCTCCTGGACTCTTAGACACACACTATACTGTGCGTTGTGAGTTTGCCAAACCTGGCTTTTGGGGTAGGCACAGTTTTCAGGATTCGGATCCCAGGAGCTATTCCTCTGTACTGGAGCTGTAAATTGGTTTCTTCCTCTGATTTACGTGGTAGCTGGGAGAGATTTGGTTTCTTTTTGTTTCCCATAAAATATTGTTGTGCAAGACACATTTCAGGTTAGTTGGGGAATGTCTTGATCTCTGATCTCTCCATATCCATAGGTACCTCAGGTCTCCTAAAACTGGGGGTTCCTTTAATTGATGTATTGCTCTACTAGTTTAGTGCAGGGGTGATTGCACCTGCCAGTGCCACCACCAGTAGGAGCAGTGATGGGGATTTCTTCTTTATTTTGTTATATCCAACCTCCCGAGTTCCTGATCTGCTTTGAATGTCCTGAGTTAATTCCCAGAAAAGTTTCTCTCTCTCACCTTGCTGAGAAATGGTGTGTCTGAATTCTTGCTTTTACTCCACAGAGGTAGTAAGAAAATGACCTTCTCTAACACATCATTTAAATCAGTGCACCTCCCAGGTCAGGCAGATGTTGAACCCCACTGGGAGGCTGTCCCTCAGGAAAAACTCCTCTAAACAGAGTTAAGAGTCTCCTCTATACCGGTTTGGTATCTAGGAACCCATTACTGGTAATGACACTTTTATCTATGTGGACTAGAGGAGATAGTAGACTACATTGTGTAGAAATATGAAAGAACTGTCAATCTAAAGAAATCAAACTCAAGGAAATTATGAGGACAAAGTGTATATTAATCATTTTTTTTCTAAGCAGCTTCTGAAGATACTAAAAAATAGACTTGGGAGAACAGATGCAAAAAAGCCCTTAGAAAGCTCTGTGGAGAGGTTCTAAGTTATTTTTCAAGGGAGCCTTGGAACTAGAGCAGTTGAACTGTGTGTGCAACTAGATGGAAAGAGTTACAAAAGGTCACATGTGGTAACAAGTAATACAGAACAAGACTCCCAGGGACAAGAAGCCCTGTGTTAATCTCTTTTTGGCTCTGAAAGGACTAAGCCTCCTGGAGGAGATCATGTGATAACTTCCTGATCCCAGCCAGAGGCAGCATTTCCATGGAAACTTTTCTTCTCTTTTTCTGCTCCCACACACTGCTCCATCCACCTGCAAAGGCAGCCTTGAGACTCAGGAGAGTCATATGGAGGAGCCTTGACATTTTTTCTGAATAATGAGACAAACTCCAGCAAGAGAAGAATGCAGAATAAACTGACATTCCAATGGTGCTAGAAAAGCATGGCTTTTCCTAGAAACCTCAGCCAAGGTCCAGATACAGAAGATTTCTTCAAATGTTCACTTTCACTTGTTTTTTTGTGTTTAGCGGACTACCCAGCTTCACTGTGAAGCTAGATAAAGAAGGAAGACTCAGAGAGGGAATGTGATTGGACAACTCTCATCTTGTCAATCAACTTGAAGAAGTTCTCACCTGATTTCAAACCACTTAGTCAGTCTTCAAGACTTCCATGATCTCATTCCAGGTTTAATTATCTATCATATAAGGCACCTGTCTGAATCTAATGCTCCAACTCAGCAGATGAAATGCAGCTCCTACCTCTAAGTCTCCCTTGGTCAGGTATTGTCTCTATTCTCCTTCATCACTCCAACTTATACCCACCCTTTGAGGTTGTACTCATGGGTGCTCCCTTAATAACACTTGAATACCATGTAACATTGTCCAGTATCCTCAGTGCCCAAAAGTATCCCTTTTATTAAAAATTTGATGGACTTATTTTCTATACTGCTTAACTTAAAACTAATAAATGTAGCTAAAATGTTATTTTTGACATACATTTCAATTTCTAAATTCACTGTACAGAGAAGTAACTCCAAGAAAAATTGAGATGATCAAAACAATGTGGAATGAATATATTATTCCTTATTCATTCACTCACTGAATTGAGAATTTCTTTGCAAGAATCACACTACAATAAAAATTTCAAATAAATTCCTGACATCCAGAATTTATGGTTAAGACAAAGTGGCTACAGTATTACACACACACACACACACACACACACAGAGGTGGGAGCAATTTATAAAAGTTTTATTAGAAATGTTCACACAATGAACTATCAGACTGAACTATCCTTAATAATTGTTAGAAAATGCATCAATAATCAGGGAAAAGTATTAAACAGGCTTTTTCTTTCTGATACTTGGTACAAAATAAATAAGCTAAAATACATCATATGTAAGAAATAATCTGCGGTCCCTGAAGAAAGTCTCTCTCTGGTAGTCCATTTATGGTCTCTAAGGAGATCAGGCTTGTGCCTGACATCCAGAACACTGACTGACTTTTCTTAATAGGAAAAACTCTATTCTTGACAGAGCTCCTCACTTGCCAATACAAATCACCATTAATTTCATAACCAATGAACTGGGTTTGCTTAGATAAGGCATTATTACTATTAACCATTATTATCATAGTAACCACCAGCATTAAACTATTACGGAAAAAATAGTATTTCTTGCTTTAACATAGGCCAATCCCACTGTGGGATATGTGCCAACTCAAAAAAAAAAAAAAGTCAATCATGTGCTTTTCAGAAGATGAAAGCTTAAGATAAAAGCTGACAGTACGCAATTTGGAGGTGGGAGGGGAGTTATATAGGTCTTAGCCAAAACATGTGATAGTCACTATAAGGGTAGTTGGAAAAAGAAGTCTGTGGCTCCAGTTAACCTGCTTAAGCAGATCTGTAAGCACTAGACAATGCTACTGGCTATTTTGTGCTGTCTGCTGTGGGGTTTCCAGATCTCTGCAGGCCATTTCCCTCGAGCCTGTGCCTCCTCTGAGAGCCTGATGAAGAAGGAATGTTGCCCACCATGGAGTGGTGATGGAAGTCCCTGTGGCCAACTTTCAGGCAGAGGCTCCTGTCAGGACATTCTTCTGTCTAATGCACCACGGGGGCCTCAATTCCCCTTCACGGGTGTGGATGACCGGGAATCTTGGCCTTCTGTCTTTTACAATAGGACTTGCCAATGCTCTGGCAATTTCATGGGATTCAACTGTGGAAATTGCAGGTTTGGATTCGGGGGACCAAATTGCACAGAAAAGCGACTCTTGGTGAGAAGAAACATCTTTGATTTGAGTATCCCGGAGAAGGATAGATTTCTTGCCTACCTCACATTAGCAAAGAATACTATTAGCAAAGACTATGTCATCCCCACAGGCACCTATGGTCAAATGAATAATGGATCAACACCCATGTTTAATGATGTCAACATTTATGACCTCTTTGTCTGGATGCATTACTATGTGTCAAGGGACACACTGCTTGGAGGATCTGAAATCTGGAGAGACATTGATTTTGCCCATGAAGCACCAGGTTTTCTGCCTTGGCATAGACTTTTCTTGTTATTGTGGGAACAAGATATCCGGGAGCTGACAGGGGATGAGAACTTCACTGTTCCATACTGGGACTGGCGAGATGCAGAAAACTGTGATATTTGCACTGATGAGTACATGGGCGGGCGTCACCCTGCAAACCCTAACCTACTCAGCCCAGGATCCTTCTTCTCCTCTTGGCAGGTAAAATGTGCTAGACGTACAATATAAGAGAAGAAATGAACTTTAGCCATAAATTCTTCAGGGGATCTTCATCCTATCTTCCCAAACTAATGTAGAAAATGTCCCCTGTTAGGAGCTATCAATGTGCCTTGTATTTTCCCATTAGAGAATAATCACAGTCATAATTAAGTAGATATTTATGTGATTTTTTAATTCAATATTTATATCCTCTACTACATTTCTAAACTACAATGAACAAAAAGTACTTAATTCATCATTTTATTTCCCAGGACCTAGGATGTACCTGACATACCACAATGACTAAAAAAATACTTAGGAAGGAAGGAAGGAGACAAAATTACTTAGGCTAGTGATTCTGAATAACAGCATTATTAATCATAATAAATTCATATGGTGAGCAAATTAAAAATACCTTGCCTTGATCCAGACTCATTGATCAGAATCTTCATGGAAGGGTCCTGGGATGGCATGGTTTGCTAAATGTGTAGGTGATTATTATTGTAAGAAAGTTTGACAAATACTGATTGGATTTTTTTTATTCATAGGGAAGCTCAACTAGGTAAATTAGGGAAACTATTAATATTCATTGAGCATTTAGCATGTATAAAGTTCTGTTGACACTGTTTTTATGTATTGGCTCATTTGATACTTAATATCACAATGTCCCCCTTTCAAAGGTATAAAGTTATAATGTAATTTGTTTTAAAACACACAGCTGGTAAATAGCGAGGATAATATTTGTTCTTGGATAGTCTGGATATGTGATCTCTCTATATATGATTTACAAGGGATGACTACTATTTTGTCTTGAGGCAAAGGATTGTTCTACTCTCACATTTTCATAAAACAGCAAAATAAATTAATTTTTTTCCTAAGAATTTGCAGACTTCAGTTGCAGCATAAGATTGCAATTTTAAAATTAAATTCCATTTCTCTGTTTGATTTTCTTTTCTTTTTTTTTTCATTCTGGATTAGAGACAAAGGTAAGCAAAGAAATAACTGCTTAATTATCATTTAAAATATGTATAGGTGGAAGTAATGATTTTCTGCCTGACTTTCAAAAATTCCTAATGCAGCACTTCTGGCCAGCAATATTTTATGGAATTAATGTTTGAGTTAGATAAGAAGAATCTTGCATTCACTGTTCTGATATGTGGATAGGTTTTTCCCATGATGCACTTGAAATGGAATCTATTGGAGGCCCCTGAAAAATGGCCACTAATTTCTAGCTATTTACTAAAATTAATGAGTATATTTGTATAGGAAGGACTGGAGAAATATGCATAAGAACAATTTCAATAAATCTTCAGACCTTTTAACTTAACCCACTAAGTCCCAAGTTTTCAATTCTGAGACTATTTCAAGAAATTCATACAAATGCAATAAAATAGATTGGAAATCATAATCTAGAGCTAATGTGTTATTAGTATTATATTCTTATTACTAATTATATTATATATTATTTTATTAAAATATATGTAAGTTTTTATACCTGACCTTTTATTTTGACCTTTTATTTGCAATAGAAGAAAACATCAGGTGCAGTCTCACATCTGGGACCATGGGATAAAATGGGTTTATCTATAGGATACAACACTTTTATCTCACCTTCTATTTTACTGCTTAAATTGCTGTCAAGCTTGAATGTGGCATTTTCTGTCATTTTTGCTTTCCTTAACTGTGTAGCTTCATTTGACTTAGAAAGGCTGAAAGATTGTCTAAATATCAGAAAAGAAAGAAAGAAAAAAACCTACAACATACACACTGAAGCTTGGTGGAGAGATATAAACTGATATTTAGATGCATGAGGTGAACACCACCGGAAAGTACCCAGAATTATATTTGAGTTTGCTTTCCTAAATCATTTACTGATTATTAATTGAATTATTTCTCTTTTCTCTTTAGGATTATGGTCAATTTTATTACTTTCTAGAGAAAACTGGTCAGAGAGAAATGGTTACAATATTGATTTCAGTCTTGTTCTATGAATAAAGTGCTGTATAGAAATAGGCTTTTCAGATAAAATGAGGAAGCAGAGTGAACCATGTCCATTGAAGAAAAACAAGCACATAGCAGTTTAAATAAGAGAGGCTAAACCAATGAACATTTGCTGTTCAGTCACTGTGTGTGGTGTCAGGGATAATGTTGCAGAAGTGACAAACACAACTTGTGATGTCTGTGTCCATTTAATCACAAAACCTCTCTGGTTAAAGAGTCCTTCAACAATTAGGATCAGGTTTTTTTTTTTTTTTTATGTTGATTTATTTCTGTAGTTCTCAGTATCAAAATCACCTAGGAAACTTAAATTTTTAAGAATAGTTGCATGAACTTCACTCATCTAACTTCTTGCCAGAAATTCAGATTGCTGTGAAATTGGAATCTTTGCTTTTAAAACCTCTTCATGTGATTCTAATGTGCAGCCAACACTAAGAACCAGTGATTTAATTAATATGGAGATTGTCTGGGTATCTCTTTGTTTTCACTTTATAAAAACACAGTTCTGTAATAAACACACCATTAATTTGAATGCTTCTTCTTAAATTAAACACTCAAATTAAGAACTAAACTATTTTGTGTAAGATGAGATCAAGCTAAATGAGTTCCTGAATACCTTCTGAATTAACTAGGCTGACAGATACTCTGATACAAAGCCTCTGGTTTGGGGTTGGGTTTTAGATATCTTCTTACTTGACACACAAATAGAGCATTCAGAGATGTGATTGCATTTATTAACTCTGAGCTGAGGACTTCTCAGTGGTCTCTAATATAGTGCCCATATTTTATAAAAGATAGAAAGGCCTAAAATGGTGGGATGATTTGTCCAAGGTCACACATCTAGGAACAACAACAACAACAACAAAGAGACTGACTCCTTTGTTATTTGAGTCAGCTATAATTTTGTTCTTTAGGCTCAGAGAGGATTGAATCAACCACGATTATGTTAATGTATAATTTGACATATTGTCCCCTTGGGCTCCTTTAAAATTCTTGTGCATCCCACAACATGGGAAAGCAGTTCTTTTTGTTTATATTGTAATGAAAATCTGCTATTATACCTTTACTGATGGACCTCCTTTACTCAGATAGCATTGTACCCTACCCTTTATGCCATAATTACACTTTGTAGAGATTTATGCCATTGCACTTATATCTCTTCAGTATATGTAATGTTTTTCAAGCCTGTCTGTGCCTACCAGACTGTCAGACCTTCTGGAGTAGAGACCATTTACAAATGAATAGTTTTGTATCCAGAGAGCTTGGGATAGTAAATTGTACATGTAATGGACTCTATAAATGCATACTGAATTGAATATAATTTAAAGACAAAGAAATGTTAGCGCCAACGCCAACAAATTTAAAAAAAATAAATTCTGCATGGATAGATTTTGTAGGACTTTAAACTGTTCTTTTTAATGCAGTATCCTCAATGCTGAGAAAATATCAATGCCAATAAGCAGCCACACAGTCAGGAGTAAGACATTTTGTGTAGTTCTCTCTAGTCTTTTATGTAAGTATATATGTGTACTTGCAACAAAAGGGAAAACACAATAAGGAAGATCACATCTGAGTGTCATTTAAATAAAATTGGTAGTATTTATCTGGCAGAGCTACTATGAAATAATACCATAAATTGAAACATCAGGTAACAAATGTTACTTTTCTTAGATAGTTTATATTAATAATTCTTGTAAATGTTGTTTAATATCAGAAGCTTTTTGTGTAGAAGCATGTTTGTCATCAGTTAGAATAATACATTATTTTTGGAAAAAGAGGGCTTCTCAGTAACATTTAACTACTAAATATCTATATTCACACAATTGGATCCAATATTATGGAACCAATAAATAAACTAGCAATAAAAAGAAAATTTATATCAGCAATAATCAGTATGAGAATTAAAATAAAGAAAAACAACATTTCCTGGATGATAGACATGAGTGAATAGTGGTCAGGGAATTCACTCATCAGGTGAAAGGCGCATCACATGGAAGCAAACAGTGGGGAGAAAAAAAAAGTCACATTTCAGCAGAGAGTCATGGGTTTTAGGTAACCATGACAACAGCACAGTGAAATAACAGCTTCTCTTTTTTCTTTATGAAAAAGATTCTGTGGAATGTCATATGGTTTACATTTTTTTTCAGATAAATCTTTAATGCCATAACAGAATCTTTGCTCCTGAAAATCTTTTAATAGCTGAGAGTTTATTGCTATTTCTTGAAATTTAAAACATTATCTAGATCTACCTTCCTCATAAAATGTTTTTTTCTGCCCCTCTTTTTTTATTTTGAATTGGTAGACTTGATCCCCCGCCCCAGCATATGCTATAAATCACTTGTATTAAAGGGAACAGAGAAAATAACAAAATCCTTGTCAGAAAATCTGGGATTCAATTCAAACTCTGCCATTTGCCAGATAATATTAGACAAGGTATTTACAAAATGTGACCTTTTATTTGCAATAGAAGAAAACATAAGGTGCAGTTATCACATATGTTTTCTGTATTGTTAAGAGGACTAAATGGAAGGGAAAGCAATAGTACAGAGAGTAGACTTTTGAGCTAGATAAACATGAGCTCACATAGTTATTTGTAACTTACTTAGCTGCTTATAAAACAATTTGCTTATTATTCTGAAATATTTTTTCTCTAAAATTAGAAAAATATAGCTTAATATAACATTACTATAAGGTAAGTCATGAAATCTATGTAAAATAGTTTTAGTAAATGATATATTGTGTTCCATGTCTGCAAAACATTGTGATATATTTTTAAATGGTATATCCAAGTTAGTTATTTAATAATGGGTATTCAAACAATGTTAAAAACCCAGAGGTAAAAATGATTTGGTGACCTTATCAATGGTCTTATATTAAATAAAAATTTTAATAGTTATAATTATTAAAAGTATGCAATTTTCACTACACTATGTGCTTTACATATGTTATAGATTATTTAGATCTTCTATCAAGTTTTTTTAATCTTTAAATAGGGATCATGACAACTTTTTATTAAAGATCAAATAATTTGTTTAAGCTTATGCATTTAATAGAGTCAATACTGGAAACCATTACTTTCTGACTATAGTTGCACGATCCTAATCATGATGCTGACAATTTCATCTCCTCTGTCTCTTCTTATGTATCAAATATAAAGACAATGATTTGAAATTAAATTTGAAAATTATTTCTGGAACCAGGGTAGATTTCCTCCTTGCTACTAATACCTCCACTCCTCAGAAAGCTTAGTCACTTAACAATTGGCATTTTAGCAAAAATAGTTCCATTCAACCTCTCCAATTTAACTGAGTTTGCTGTATGAATCTTTTAGGCAGAATAATCTTTTGGAAAATATCCTGACGTTTATTGTTCAAAGAGAAATGATAATGATGTGCTTGCTGTGGTATCTAGTTAATCAACATCATGAAGACATCGAACACCTTACATTCAGTGCAAAGTTATATTAGTTGTATTCAACTATTCCTAAATTATTAGCAGCAGAAATAAATGTAGTGGATATGGTGCTCTGGCTCTGACCCTAAATCTATGACAGTTGACAAGTCAGTCAACCATTCTAGTTTCTATTTATATATCAGTAAGAAGAATTCTGAATGATAAAAAGCATGAGGAAAACTGGAAACTGACATTTAATGAAGCAGGAACTATTGGCTGAATATTTCCTTTTCATATATCTTATCAAAGTATGATTGAGGAAATTAAGACAGCTAAAAACCATGTTCATTGCCACAATACTGTAAATAACTGAGCCGTACTAAATCCTGCATCTACCTAAATCTGGAGCCCAATTATTTTACTAAACACAGTGCTTCAATTCATAAATTACATCTTTGTGGCCAAAATTAAAAGTAGATTCTCTAAAATCTCTCATCTGACAGACTAGCAGTCATCCCTGGACTATTCATTGAATTCCTCATGTTGATGTTTTAATTTGCTTTTACAGTCTCATAGATTGCAAATTCACTGGGGCAAGAGACCTTCAGGATTGTCTTCATTATTTTCAAGTATGATGCAGTTGACCAGGAAGACTTTAAATTTTAATTTAAAAATATTATTCCATGCATGTTGCCTGTTGTGCATAAGATTATTAATCATGACACAGAGCTGTAAATCCTATTAACCTATTGTAGTCTTTCATACTCAGGCTGTTTCCTTAACAATAAATAGGAACAAAATCATAGAAATACATAGTGGTGTATTTATGTGAATGTAAGCTTTAAAGTGTATTGAGAGATGGTCCTCATGGCCTGGGATGGGTTGGTTTGGAAGTATTTTCTAAGGCAAAGGTAAGTGCCAAAATGGGACCAGGAAAAATAGGTGTTCCATACATGCTAGTTGTTGGGGATTCACTGGCTCATTCATTGATTTTGTTCATTCATCCAACAAATATTTATTTATCCTCTATAGAATGCTGTACACAATTCTACATTCTATAAAGAAAGGAGTGAACGGCAACACAAAAATTTTAAAACCTGTCCTTAGAAAGATTACCTTTATGCAAAGGAGGTGATAATTATTGTTTATCAAGCGAAACTAAAATGAATAAATCTTCAGTATCATCTGCCTACGGACCATGTGCTTCCTATGGATGTATGCCTCTGTTGTGAGCCACCAAGGATGGCAGGGTAGATTTTACAAACTTCATCTTTCACTTAGAATTTTTATTTCACTATTGGTTAATCATTCTATTTCACTGAATCCAAGACACTGATGATTTTAAGGTGAAGCATTACTTGATGTGATACTAAGAAAAATATAAATCTGACAAATTTTGCTATGATGTTTTAATTACTTAGAATTTTTATTTTGTGCTTGTTGAATGAGCTCTTTTGTTTTATTTAGTGGTGCATTTTTATTATAGTATATCTTTTGCCTACATATAAAGGAAACTATAGATTGAGTATCCCTTATCTAAAATGCTTGAGACCAGTGCTTCAAACTCAAGATTTTTCATTTTGAATTATTTTCACGTACATAATGAAATGTCTTGAAAATGAGGCCTGAATCTAAGCACTAAATCAATTTGTTTCACACACCTTCTACAATAGGCTGAATGTAATTTTATACAATATGCTCATCACATTTCTTGTTTGACTCATTCTATAATGTAAATAAGTTGGTAAATTCCTAAAACTCCTTTACATTCTGAGCCAGATCTTTTTGAATTACTTTTTTAGTCAAAGTTTGTTTTTACAAATTCTTTCCCTCGATCCTAAAGAACAGGTAAGATATGAGACACATGGCAAGGAACAGGCATCCTTATCCACAAGCAGAGTCTGGAACAGAGAAATACAAGCACTATCCAGGGAAGAGTGGGCAGTCTGGCTTTAGTAGCAGAAGCACACAGGATGTAAACAAATGGAAAGTGATTTCCAGATTCAAGATGTGTTTTGGAGGAAAAATTGATAATATTGGCTGATGGATTAATGTGAAAGACAAAGGAGAAAAACATACAAAATACAATTCGCTGGTTTCCGGCTGGCCTGTGATGATTCAGAGGTTTCAGGCTCAAACTACAGGATGGCTGGTGTGAAAGGAAGCACAGAAAGAACAGGTTGTTTTATTTTAAGTGTTATATTTGATATGCATGTAATATAACATTAAAATATTAATATTTCAGAAAAGAATATATACATTTAGAACTCAAAGGAGTTGTCAATCACTAGAGATGGGAATTGAAGAATCCTTATCAATGTAGTTATCATTGTAAACAAGGAAACTGGTTGATACAGCTGAAAGAGCAGAAGCACAAAAACAGAAAAGAACATGGTACTGGCCTAAGCTCTGGACCAGGGATAGCTTTACGGGATAAAACTGGTGCACTTGCACAATGACCTAGGCTCAGAAGTGAAGTCCACATTTGAAGCTTAATCTGTGACCGGAATCCTGAAGTTCTTAATAATTTCATCCTTGAGTTTGTGTTTTAAGTGAAATCAAAAGGACAAGGAGCCACCATGATCTGGGATGTCAGCCACCTATAATTCTACTCTGTATCTTTTCAATCTTCTTGTCACAGCTTCTTTGCCTTCTTAGAATGAGCCTTGGCCACTACTGCATCCCCTGGAAACAGCCCCAGCTGGTCTCCCCATCCCCAACATCTGCTTAGGGCCATGGGTGGGTAGAGAAAGGGTCATATTCCACTGTCACTCTCCTTTCCTGGCAAGCTCTTGTGCAATCAAAAGGAGGGCTGGGGTTGGGTGTGAGGCCCATAGTGTGTTGGTACAGGGTAAAGTGGAGATTTACCCTGCCCACAGTGGCAGTACCATAGTGTGTCATACAGGCAACTTGTTAACAAAGGGGCCTCCCACTCAGTGCTATCCACCATATTGTGTACCCTTCCAATTCTCATGTTAACTCCCTAGCCCCCATGTACTTGTATTTTGAGATAAGGCTTTAGTGGGAATAATTTGTCAAATGTAGGAAAGACTTGACATGATTTTAGGACTTTGACTGTAATTCTGGTTGGAATTCATTATTTTAATTCATGCCCAGAAAGCACCTAATTTTACTTTTAGTTGTCACAGTCATAATTCAAAGATTAGACCAATATTTTCATGTTAGAACCTCAGGAATTATTGTCAGTGTGGAGTCTGCTTCCCATGGGTACTCTTGTCATTATTTGGTTTAGTTTTCCTTCCTTTTCTTTCTTTTCTCCCAACAAATGTGAAAGTTAATCTTGCAAAACGCTTCCTATAATCAATTCCACAAGTTTCATTTTATACTTTTAAACCTTGACTACTAAGTTCACATGCAGATTTCTGGGACCCATCTGTTCCAAAAATTCTTGCACTCTTTGCCATGGAGTGTCTAAGACACAGACAAAATCATATCTGACTAACATGGCTTTCTTCATACAGTCACATTTATGTACATTAGGTTAGAAAATCCATCCATACTAAGGAAGGACCCAATTCATATAGAAAGCAGACAACCCTGTTCTGCCACAAATTAAATCATTTATTCCAGGGTTTGCTATTTAATACGTGCTGATTTAATATCAGTTACTATTATTTTGAACAAATACTTCCTACACAAGAATAGCTGAAGAATATGGTTTATATTTGAAAAGGCAATGTATAAAACTAATTCTCCCTTCCTTTGCTAGTTTGACCAGAGTATAAAATACTTGTGTTACATAATAGGTATCTCAAATCTTAGTCAACCACAAACTAGGTAGAAGAGTAAAAGTACACTAAAGATGGAGTTGAAAAACTTGGGTTACAGTGGTAATTCTGCCATTTAACTTAGAAAATGTCACTTAGCTGACCCTCAGATTCCTTATTTGTTATGGTGAAAAGTATTTCCATGTGATTTAAATAAAATAATTCTTGTTCTATAGTTTCTTTACATTTTTCATATAAAAAATGTGAAGAATTATCAATTTTAAGATGATAATTTTCCAAAAAATGTTACATTAGTTCTGGCTAAATTAAAGAATCAGGGAAATTGCTATACATAAAAAAGCTACCCAAAATTGTTATTCTGTACATCAAAAACTAGACATTAACAATTCAAAAAATTATGACAAAAAAGCATAAAGTAGAATTATGCCCAGTTCTTGACATTCTGAATGTAATATGCATTGATACTAACAAAGCACTTTTTAGTTGTTTACTAGTGTCCATACCATGCACTGTGGCCTTCTAGACAGAAAGGTAACTGCCTTTATTGTTATCAGCCCATCTCAGGACCTCATACACTACTTAGCTCATGATAAATATTTAACAAATATTCATTGAATTAGCTTTCTTTTCAAATACTTATATGATGTGGTTATTTCACCAAAATTTTATAGATGAACCCTAGGAAATGTAAAATATTAAATTTAAGATATTTTTACAGTGGTAGATGCAAGACTAGAGACCTACTCTGAATTTTAAAGTCCATGGTCCTTTCTGAAAACTTCAGTAAACTGCTTCCTTTAACAACTTATTTTAAAATATTGATCTGATGGTTAGAAATCCGAAAATGGTAATCAGGATTTTGAAGCTTCTTCCCTTTTCCCCTTGACTCAGAGGTGATGGTAATTCCTTCAATATAAAATGTTTTGTACAGATTATCTGTAGCCGCTTAGAGGAGTACAACAGCCGACAGACTTTATGCAGCGGAACCCCTGAGGGACCTTTACTTCGTAATCCCGGGAACCACGACAAAACCAGGACCCCGCGGCTCCCCTCCTCAGATGATGTGGAATTTTGCCTGAGACTGACCCAGTATGAATCTGACTCCATGGATAAAGCTGCTAATTTCAGCTTTAGAAATACACTGGAAGGTAAGAACTTTATTTTCTCTCACTTTTATCGTTTTTCCTCACTCTTATCCAAAACCCTGCACTCAGAGGTGCTTGAGAATTCCGAATTTGCCACACCTGTATTGACAATGAAGCTAGCTCACCATATCCAGCACACTAATGATGCCTCAGCAAAGTGTATGAATATACATACCCTGGGAACAGACAGAGACAATAGGCAGCCTAATGGTGAAGAAAATCAGGGTACTTCAACAACAGAGTACTGGTGCAAAACAAAATAGTTCCACTTTAGAACTTTTTATATTATAGAAATATAGATATAAGAGTGTCGACATATTTTCTTAAGTTTTAATGCTTTCTTCCTCTGGTTTGAAATATTCTAGACAATGGGTTATTTGAGGTAAGTTCATTCTCATAACTATAATAAAGACATGATCTTTATTTCATGGAAAGCCCAAATCCACTGTCCCTTAAACTTTCTGTGCCTCCTCAGAGATTCCTTCTTATTGCATTTTATAATTCCTACTTACTTCTGCATATTTCTCAAAGTTGATTACACCTTCCCTCCAATATCAGTTTATTCTTTTATAAGCAGAGGTGGATCAGTCACAAACCTGACCCATTCACCTTAACTTGCATTAGGGAAATGAACCCAACAACAATAACAACAAACAAACAACAAAACACTCCAGTTATGGATTTAACAGAAGGAAACATATGGGGCTAACATGGCAGAACATACAAGTCAAAATATGATATTAGAGGCTACCTCTTATAAGTTCTTTGTCATCTTCCCTGGTAGACAAATCTTCCTCTCTTACATGTTTCTTTTTTATTTTGTTGTTATCATTCCATGCCTTAGGCAAGTTCTGCAGAGCAGTTTACTATCTCCTTCTTTTTCCTGTTTCTGAAATAACTCAAACAAGGAGAGCCCCATTCTAAAGAGAAATTCTGGTTCTGGCAGTTAAAAGTTACTCCTACAGTACTTTAAGTGATTGCTATGTGCAAGGAACTGTGCCACGTACTTTGTATAATATTTTCTCACCTAATTCTTACAATTTTCCTCTGACAAAGATCACTATTATTTTTATTCTCAGTTGATAGAGCAAACAGGATCAGAGATATTAACTCCTTTTGCTAACACTGGTCACTGATTGAATAGCAGAGTTAAATATTAAATTAAATTGGTCAAATGCCAAAATTCAAGTTCTTTCGATTGCATTCTGATGACCCAGACTAAATTGAAAGAGAGCAATGTCAATTTGGTTTTTCAGTATAGCTTAAGAAGACACTTCTTAGTGCCAGGGAATCTCAGAATCTATAAGCTGAGACAAAGAACACAATTTGGCAGTCACTATATGGGAGGATTGCCTGTCCCATTGTACTTTGCAGAGATCAATGATAGTTCTCCAATTTGCTGGCATTAATGTTTTTACAAAACAAAAATCTACCTTTAAGAAAGTTGAAGTAACTTTGTTAAGTTTTTCACACAGATTTTCCAACATAAGTGACAAAGCCTGCACTTTTTATTAAGGAACATGGATTCATCACAGAATAAGGCAGAGAATCTCACTTCTTGAAGACCCTAAGTCAAAAGTAGTTTAGGGTGTACCAGCTCAGCCAGTGTTTTCCAAATGAGATTCTAACATATTCCAGTGAGCAGGGAACAAAGATTTATAGCAAATAATTTAAAATTATTAATAAAGTATGTTGTAAATTATTTTTACTTTTTTTCCAATAGTTTATTCTTGTTCACATACACTCTATAGTGCTTACTTGAAAACTAGAGAAAAGGTACACCACAAAACATCATCTGCACATAGCAGATATTTATAAATATATGATGACTGAATACATAAATTACAAAAATAATAGCTAGAGCCCTTCAAATCACATCTATCCAACCATATATCTTATTGATAACTATTGTATGAAGTGTGCGTAATGGTGGGAAAACGTTGAAAACCATTGATCTGAGCTATGCACCAGCACTTTTCCAGGCCAGGAACTAATATTTTTTCTTTAAAAATGCATTCACAAATACCATTAAACTTACAGAAAATTTGCAAATATAAAAGAGGTGTAAAAAATGCACATACACCCTTTACCCAGATTTATTTACTGTTTACATTTGATCCTATTTGCTCCTCTCTTTCTCCCAGTCTGAACTATTTGAGGATACAACTATAGATCATATGTTTTCAACTGATAAAAATTTCAGCTTGTTTTTCCTGAAAATAAAAATATTCTATTATACACCACAGAGACAAAAATATTCTATTATACACCACAAGATAATTTTCATCTTCTGTACATTTTACATTGATATAACATTCTAATTTAATCTACTATTTATATTCAAGTTTTTAATACACCTAGTAATACCCTCTATAGCATTTTTTCCTTTACATAATTGGGTTCAGTGTTGTGTCAGGTAGCATTTAGGTAGTCTTCTTTAATCTGAAATAATTATATAGGCTTTTTGGTGTGTATCTTTATTAAATTGATATTTTTCATTTTAATATTTCTGGTAGTTTCTCATGACTGGATTCAGGGAAAGCATTATTAGCCAGAATTCTATATGGGAAATTTTGTGTCTTACTCAGAGGGCATCACATCTGGAAGCAAAAGGTAGCCATCTTTATCACATTAGTGATACTAATTTTGATCACCTGTTCTGGTTTGTGACATGGTCCAATTTTCCCATTATGTAATTGCTTTTTCTTTCAAACTAATCAACTATCCAATGGATAAAATTTTTAAGACTTTGTAAATATCCTACCTCTCATCACACTTTTCTCTTACAGCTGGTATTTATCAATGATTTAAATGCATAACTTTCCAACTTCAGCACTCCTTTGACAGTTATTAACCAAAATTCAAGATTCTGCTGTTATTAAGAGTCATTCATTCATTCATTCATTTACTCTGTTATGGAGTGAAAGCTTATGTTTAACAAAGAGTTGAGAATTTTTCTGAAGCACCAGCCATTGGCTTCTGATCATTGGTCCTTGTTTTGTTTTTTTAAGCTATATGCCACTCAAAATTGAATTTATCTCCATATAACACCCCCTCTAATAAACTGCCATTTTGATTGTCCAGGAGTCTTCTTCCAGCTGTCTTTCATGCTTTCCATGTCAGTGTGGCTGCTAAACACTTCACTGAGAAGTACTTTACCAACTCATGCACTGGGATTTCCCAAAAAGCAATCTCAACAGTAATATGGAAGTTTTGATATTTTGAATAAATTTTAAGATGAACAGGATGTATATTTTCCAAGAAAGTCCAGCTGGATAGTCACAAAGAGATCTCAAAAAAACGGCATAATTTTCAGACTCCCTGCCTGAGAAATGAAGTTTTATAATTGATACAAAAATGGTCACACAGATTTAAAAATAAGTTCATTTGAAACTAGCTATGAGCCAAACTGCCAAGGAAGCTGTTTAAGTGGAGTAATGCATTCTAGTAACTGGAAGGCTCCCTTCTTCTTCACTAATCCTGAGGGAATCAGAAAGCTGAGTATTTGGAGTCAGACTGGCACAGAAAAGAAGCAGGCGGTTTTGAGAAGGATTTCATCCACACCAGGAAAATCTTTTTGAGCACTATTACCTTGGCAGGTGAATCAGTATTCTGATTAGGCAACAATCCTGATCATAACAATAACACTGTTCCAGTACTTTCTCAATTCTCACTATTATCTTATTTAATCCTTAATGATTAATTAATTCTATGATATTTTAGTGTTAAGTGGTTAAGTAAAGAACCACTCTCAGCAAAGTGATTATTCCAGTGAGCTCAGGAGACAGTCTGTGTCCTTCCTTTATGAGCTGACTCTATTTACTTTACTTGAAAGGTAACTTTTCCTTCTTTCTCAAGTTCTCTGAGTAAATAGGATCCTTCCTATCACATATAGAGAATTCAAACAAGAATCAAGTGTATCACTTAACAACTACGTTTCCTTTGAATATAGTTCTTTCTTCAAAAGGGAACATTAGCTTTTTTAAAATCCTGAAACAAAACTCATCTGCTACAGTATGGATAAAGATTGGATATGTATGTGTATTTTAAGCTATCCGTGGCAAAAACTGCTCTTAGGGAAGACTTAATATTTATGTAAGAGGATCACCTGAACCAAAAGGTAGTAACAATCTGCTAGAAATGGATGGCTTTAATACTAGGGAATCTTCTAAAATTTTTGAAGACAAATTTCTTTAGAAGTAGTGACATTGTTGAGACATTTGCATGGAAACTCAATGGTGTATTTCCTTCAGAAAGAACTTGAAGTAGTTTGTTATGGTTTAAATGTGGTGTCCCCCAAAAGAACATATGTATGATAATGCAAAAAGATTCAGAGGAGTAATGATTGGATTGTGAGAGTCTTAACCCAATAATTGAATAAATCCTCTGGTATGGATTAACTGAGTGGTAACTGAAGTGGTAGGGTGTGGCTGGAGGAGGTAGGGAGTTAGAGTGTGGCTTGGGGGTGTATATTTGTATCTGGCCAGTGGAGTCTCTCTCTGGGCTGTCTGATTATGATGTGAGCTGCTTCCCTCTATCACACTCTCCTGCCATGATGTCCTGACTCACCTGGAGCCCCCAAGGAATAGAGTTAGCCTTTTTTGGACTAAGACCTTGAAAACCAATTGTGAGCCTTCAAGTAAACTTTTCCTCCTTTAAAATTGTTCTGGTCAGATCCTTTAGTCACAGGAGCAAAAACACTTACTAAAACAGTTTGTGAATATTATTGTTTGACACTCAGCTCCTGCCTGCTAGGGATGTGGAAATAGTGTTCACCTGGATGGAATGGGGTGGTTGAGCCAAGAAAAATAGAAAGGTGAAAAAAAAAAAATAACAGAACACAGAAAGTAGTTGCAAAAGGAAGGAAAGGATGGGCAAACTGACCAGATGGAGCTTCTGACAAAATGGAGCCCACGCCTGCTTCCTGGGAGACATCAAAGAGATTCTATAGAATGTTCTTTTCCAAAAAAGGTTAAAGGTGGGCTATTCAGGTCCTAATGGCTATGTCCATCTCTGGTGCTACTATGAGGAACTTTCCCAGCAGAGCAGAGGGGAAGGTCATGTGCACTGGGTGGTCTGTCCCTGCTGAAGAGCCATGGGAAGTTCCCAGCTCCAAGCCTATCCCTTCCTGGCTTCCATGCGGAGAAAAGGTCCTCATGGACCATCTCTTATCCTATTTCAAGGATGGCATCCTGCACTCAGTAAATTTTTAGTAGTAAACTCATAAACAATAATGGAAAAACCTTGGATCCCTCTGTAAAAATATGGATTATTAGTCCATATATATTTGGACACTTTCAAATGACCCTTCAGTCTTATATAAATAACAATTTTAAAAATATTTTCAAAAAGTAGTAAGTAGAATGGCAGCACCTTATAACTTTGCAAATAAAAGACATTTTAATTTTTACCTCTGCTTCTACACTTAATATATTATGATGTATTGTTAGGCTGGAAAACTTAGAGAAAAAGAAGACTCAACTATATAATTGTCATAGGGAGAAATTTTTAAAAATATATTTTCAGATAATTGTGCATCTTCTTTTTTTCGACACTAAAACTTCACAAGTGGGGATTTCTTAAAAGTTTAACTGCACTGTCAAATGTGAAATCATATCTGAAATTTTGATACTTGATACATGAATTCCATGGATCTGTTTTGCATCTTGAGTGGATATTTTATTCATGAATGATCTTATAACATTATGCATGGTTAATTTGCAAAATATTGAATTATGCAGGTACATCAAATGTTGAAATATTACATACATCAATATCAGAAACATTGTTAGTACTAAGACTGTCACACAGTGATGGAATCAAATTTTAATAAATTCTAATGTTTGCTTGAAAGGTAAAAAATTATCATTGGCAAAAATAGCATCATTTTTAAATGAAAAACTTATTTTGTTTAATTTCAAGAAACTCTCTATTAAATGTCCATGTCTGAGTAACTCACATATATTTCAATTGAACATATTTTTTAAAGTTAAAATTAGAGAAAATTAAATAAAAGGTACATGGGATCACTTTCTATAATTTCTTATAAGCACATATGAGTCTGAAATTATCTCAAAATAAAAAGTTTAATTGAAAAACAAGTTACAATCAAACCTTTTTATGGTGGTGTTTGAAATTTACATTTAAATATACAGATATGATGAAAAATCACAATATGAAGAATCTTATTTTTGCTAAGTTAAAGAGAATGAAAAATTACCATGCCAGACAATAAACTAATTGCTCAACAACTAGCATATTATTTACTTGAACATATAGATTGTTTATAGAGAACTGCTTTAAAATATACATCATAGTTCTAGTAACAACAGACTTTCCAAATCCCTAATTTAAAAAATACCTCCAAAGCACATTTATTTATCTTTATAACCATTCTTCTTCAATCTTCTAGTTTTGTGTTTACTTATACACCAGTCTTAGCAATTGCTTCTTATTTTTGTGTGTTGTTTTAATGAAGGAATGAGATTCCATATCAATTCATAAAGCTTATTTATATTATGGTAAGTAAGAACCACAATTTTATATTATGATAATGGCCAAGTAGATGGCTAGTTTTGCTTAGTAGTTAAAAATGATCCTTGCTCCTGTTTTTAGGTTCTCATGTTGAGCTTAAACCTTTGGTATGGAGAAAAAATAATGCAAATAGCTACATGTCATGGGCTTTGGAAATCCCTTGTAAATAGTCTCAATGGTCAATTGAAATACAAACTGTACTATCCTTCAAAGAAATCAGTATAAATGTAATGAAAAGTTGATCCTTGGACTGATCTATCTGACAAATGGATGTACCTGTTTAGATCTTAAAAACTCACCAAAACATAAGGTCTGAGATGTCATCCAATATAGAAAGCTATTTCAGTTTAATTAACTCAAAGTACTTAGTTATTTTTTTAAATATTTATTTTTTGTAGTTGTAGTTGGACACAATAATTTTATTTTATTTATTTATATGTGGTGCTGGGATCAAACCCAGGGCCTTGCACGTACGAGGCAAGCACTCTACTGCTGAGCCATAAACCCAGCCTTCCAGTTAATTTGACCAGAGACCCTATTCCTGCCATCACTTTGTGTCTTTAATTTCTCAACTACTCTTTGAAAATCTCATAGTTTATAAATTTCAAGAAACTTACTTGGAAAAATCTGGACAAAATAAAATTGTCAAATCTAACAAATGTAAAGGTTAATTATAGTTTCCACACTTTGGGATCAATTTCATGCCAATTACTATTATTTTTTCTTTTCTTCTTTACACTAAAGTTTAAAAGAATCAAGATGAATATTTATTTTAGGCAGAATTTTCAGTAGATGTTTGTGTTAAAATTTTAGCTGAATCTAAAGGAAAATACATGAAATGGACACAACACATCAGCACCAATATGTGTTAAGATACCATCTTCTGATGATAAAAGTCACCCAGCTCTTAAAATTATCACCATCATCAAGGTCACTGCATTGTAGAACTCCAGGAACACCATTCAAGGTTTATTTCATTAATACTCTAGAGAATTAAATTGTTGCCAGGTTCAGCTTTATGGTCAGATATACCTGAAGAGTAGTAGGTAAGCAGAATAAGAAGACTTGCTTGTGTATATGCCAAAGTCAACTGTGGCTCATATTTTTTTCTAAGATTCATGGGTCACTTTCCAGTTTCATGGAATTTTAGTGTATTAGCCTATTATCTACTAATCAGGGCTTACTTGAAAATGTTATAAGAAAGAAAATTCAAACAGTGTGTATTTTTTAAAGAATAGAAGTTGACCTTACACTTATGAAACAATGAGAAGGAAGATCATCCAGGGCTAGTGGTACAATTCTTGCATCTTCAACTCACAGCTTCCAGATCTCTGTCTTCATCCTAATATTTTCAACAGAATCAGCAGAAAGACTGCCAAGTAGAAAAAGGAGTGCATTCCCATTCTTTCATAAAGACATGATTTAGAAGTATGTCTCATCATTTCTGTTCTACCAAGTGGTCAAGCAGATATGGTACATTTAGCCTTAAGGAAACCAAAAAAATGCAATCTCTATAGAGTGGCCATGCACTCAGAAACATTTAGGATACATATTAGGAAAAAGAGAAGAAATCATATTGATGAAAATCATATTAATGAAAAAAGTAGCAGTCTCTGCTGAAATTCCTTTCCCAGTTTTTATAAAATATATAAAATAAAATCACACTTTTACTGCATCTGTCTACTAAACTTTATTTTTTAAAAATGAACTCTGTATTAGTAAATGAAGTGTCAAAATCCTTTATTCCAAATCTTTCAAATTATTACACTTACAAGCATTTGTTGTCTCATTTAGGAAAGTAGAAAGCATTAAACTAAGTAGTGCTGCAAGCTGTAACAAACTCTAAAACCTTAGTAGCCTAACCCAATAAAAATTGATTTCTTGTTCAGTCAAAATCCAAAGGCCAATTTAGATGTTCTGTTGGTGAATGACCTTCCACATGGCCATGCTATAATTCTTCAATTCCCTGATGGATCTTCTGCAGCTTCCTGTGAGACAGGAGATTGGAATGTATGAAGAATTGCACAGGAGAAATACATGGACCAAACCTGGAAGTACCTTCTTAACCTTCTGCCCATACTCCTTTGACCACAATTCATTCACAGCCCACCTCTAAATGCAAGGTTGTTCTTCCTAGAGATAGGGGAAACAGGTTTTGTGAAGTATTTTATTGATGTTTTCTGGGTCTTTCTCTTTGAGCCTCTTCATCATTTTTGATTGTTTGCTTTGTTTCCATTATACAGGAATTGCTAGGGCCATTTAGTTTTGGCCTGGGCTGGACTACCTCATTTACATTGAAATCTCAATTCTTGACTCTGAAAAAAAATAATTTATTTCCCTCTCTCATAATTTCTTTCTTTCTGCAGTATTCTTCCATGTTACCCTATTTTCCATCAAGTGGGAAAAGGCCATGCAGTTCTAATTTCCCTAGTCATTTTATAATACTCTTTTTTTAAAGATAGCTCCCCAAAAATGTATTCCATGTTTTAACAATAAATAATTGTTTTTGTTGTTGAAAAAATCATGTATCTCTCCCCCCCATGACATATGCTCTCATCTCCTCCATGCTGAATAACACCATACTTGGGTTTATTAATTATCCCATCAGGAGACTGTTGAGAGAATAACCTATAGCATAGAAATGTGAGGGCCAGACTCAGAGCTATGGTTCATACTACTTAGTTAAAAGCATAACATTTAGAACATTATGGGGATATTTTAAAAACTATTAGCTTAACTGATTTGACAGTTTTGTTAGCAACAGGGATTGCATGTTTTAGAAAAAGAAATATATATTTCATATTTATGAATTCAAAAATATTTATAGAGCATGCACTGTGTATAGGCACTTTGGAACACAGTAAGAGTACATTCAATATGATACAGATCCTGACCTCTTGGAATTTTCAGTCTAGTTAAGAACCAGATCATGAATAAGAAATTATAATCCAAAGGGAATTCATATTAAAAAGAGGCACATATAATTTTTTTTTAGATAAAGGGACCTAACCAAGTATTTATTGTCAGAGAACATCTCACTAAGGATATGACATCCTCAGGATGAGTTTGAGTAGCTCAGATAAAATTCAAAGAAGAGAAAGAGGATAATTTATAAATTATTTTCATCATCTTCTCTATATTAAAATATGTTAATGTATAAAACAGCATTACAAATTTCAAAAGAGCCCCTGTATTTAATAACAAAGGCTAGCATCAATATAACCTTGCTTTTTCAGTTTCTAAAAACCTTTCACATCCATTATTTTAATTACTCCTCTCAAAAGCCCTATACCATATTTGTTATTATGCATATTAAATAGATGAGGGAACTGATATTTAAGAATTTAAATAACTGTACAAGGTCACACAGCCAGCAAGTAACAAAACTGGATCATTAACAAGATCATGTCCTCAAGATTCCAAATAAAAAGGCCAAGTTTTAGAGGTATCAGAGAATAGTTTTTAAGAGTCTGACTACCTGGGTTTAAATCCTTCTAGTATAATTCACTACTCAGATGACTTTTGGTAAATGTAACATTTATCTACTGAAGGTCCTTTATGTACAAAGAGAAGGAAATCATAGTGTCTACCTCATGTGTTATAAAGATTACATGAGTTAATATTTTGTTGTTGTTGTTATTTTGTGGTTCTGGACATCAAATCCAGAGCCTCACACATGCTAGGCAAGCATTCTACCACTGAGCCATGTTCCAAGCCCATGTGATAATATTTGTAAATTACTTAGGACAGTCCTTTTTATATAATGTCAAACTTCACGAAATAAGATTATTGTCTTACATGTTAATACACACACTATAATTTTCTTGCTCTACTAAGAAATCAAATTTTAAACAATGTAGTAGACTGGTACTTGAGGCATCAAATGAATAAGAATCATTTAATAGTGTATTATTCCTAAATCAAATTTATAACCAAGGACAAAGTATAACAAAATGATAGTACATTCTATTAGAATGACTTTTAAAAGCTGTATGAATTGAAATTAGATCTTTCTACAAACTCTTGAAATCAGGTAAAAGAATTACACTTGACAAGAAAAACTGGCCATCAGGAGGTGGGCATCTAGCACATATCTTGGTAACACTATCCAAAATTCCAGCCTTCTCTGTGTCTTATGACAGAAATCCTACTGATCAGTCGGATTATATGCTACTTGCAGTCCTGCGATAGGAAGTTTGAGAAGTTCTTTTCCAAAACGGGAAATACCAGGACTTGGCCTCCTTTACCCTGAGAGAGTACATTTTGAAAAAGCAAAGTCTCAGCTTCTTCTCCCAATGAACATGACAAGAATTAAAGGAAACATAACTGGAACACAACATTTACTGTTAATTTTAGTTCTTAGTCACAACTAATAGCTTGTACCAGTTAAGATAAAGCAATGGAATAAGTAAGACCCAATCTCTGAGGTCTGGCAGAAAACTTGCACAAACTCTGTGACTGCCACCTAGTAGCTGTATGATCTTGGACAAGCCTTCTAGATCACAATGAGCTCGATCCCACTTTCTGACTTAGTCCTTTTCTGTGACAGAGTAGTTGAATTTCCAAGAAGTTTATAAGTGGTTCTCCTGCCTCTGGGACTACACTTTTGAAAACCACATCAATTGTGGAGCATTTGGTGACCTTAGCTATCATATAATAAATATATGTTAAGACACCTCCACCACTACATTTGCTTAATTGCTTTGATTTCCACAAGTGAAGAACTCTCCTGGGTCAAATTAGAAGTGTTTTCTAATTTTAAAAAAAATGCTAATAAATTACATTTTTGGCTGTAGAACATTATTTGAGAAACCTGGAAGCTGGTTGAATCTTAATCCTTCCAGTATACCTAGGGATTTGCTTAGAATCCAAATATTTTTGACTTCACTTTTACATATCTGCTGTAAGTAGTTTAAATCATGAGACATTATAAAGTACTTTGCAATTAAATACATCTTCTGAAATCATTGTGTGATTTTGAAACTGTGCACTTTGTAGTTCCTCAACTAAGTTGCATATTAGTTAATTAGTAAATTAGAAGGAATGTAAGTCACTATTTAAGAATCTCTTCAATCTTCAGATGTTTTAATATGTATCTTTCAACTTTCTTTATGGTTTCTATTCTCCAATTCTCTTTCTGAATCACTATAAAATATTTAAAAATAGGTTTAAAAGGTTGATTTCAAATCAAATAAATTAAATGTGCTTCATTCTCCTAAAGATTTAACCATGGGCCTTTTCACACTTTATAACAAGCATGATAAAGTGTGATATCTATCATCCAGCTTCCTAGAAAGAAGTATAACTAATAATATAAGATAAAGTATATGAAAATGCCAAGCCATTGCCTGCCACTTGGTAGTTGATCAGTTTTTTAACATCATTCTCAGGATAACACATCATACCACTTATTCATAAGAGAATATTTCACAGCATAAGTTTGTGATGTGAACGTCTTTGAAGGCAGAAATGTTTTTGGATTGTCAAATTATAGAAAATAAAAATTTCAAAACATTAAGTGCTTGAATTCCATTCTAGACAAATTATATCCAAATTCCAGGTATCAGATCAATATTAAAAACAAAAAAACCTCCACAGAAATATCGGGGGAATAATGAAAGAGAGAGATGGGTTGACAAATTAAAGTTTCCTGTTATCATTCATATGAAACTATGTTTATAAATTTCCCACAGGAATGTAGTATGCAAACTTTAAGGCATAACATTAGAGAATTTGGGGTACTGTCACTGCCTTTTGTAAAGATCTTTGAGCCATTTTGGCATCTGTGATTATTAACAAGTTTTCCAACAGACTTCCTAGGCGTTTTGTGGATACGAGTAAGACAATAATATAATTTGCCCCTTTATTGCTGGGTGGCTAGCATCCCACCAGCTCAGGGACCTGCTTAGAAGGTGTGAACTGCCGGGGAAAATAGAAAGTCTGAAATACTTAGAAAGAAATAGAGACAGAGCCGGATATTAGATAAAAAGGTGCATGTCTGATAGGTCTTCTAGTCCTGAAAGGAGCTGGAATTGAACAACTGAAGGGTGGTCCCGATTCTTTATTTAAGGGGCAGTACATAAAAGGCAGGGATAAAGTTTCAGTGGGAGGAGTATTGCTTCTAGCTGTGACAGAAGTCTTGCAGTAAACAGGTTGATTGGCATTTTGGCAAGCCACACCCACCTCCCAGAGGCTGTGTGGCTCCAGCAGGTCACCCTATCTTGGATGCTGTGCTGAACTTTGATGGAGCTAGGTAGGAAGCCACATGAACCAGGCAAGGTTGCTACTGGCCATGCTGATACCAGGTTTTTCTGCTTAATGGCTTCAACATCGTTTTACTTCATGCATAGTTCACATATGGGTCATGGATGGCTCCGGGCACACCTTTCTATATTTCAATGCATTTTGAAAATGGCAAGTCCACAAATTCATTTCAGGAGCATAGTAAGATGAGTTTTCCAAGATGTATCAGTAACATAGAGCAGACACTGCTCAACTCTGGTAAATAGAAAAGAGCAAAGATTTTGGAATCTATCAAAGCTATGTTCAATTCATTGATTCCAAATACTAGCTTGAATTTCAATATGCTACTTAAATTTTATAAACTGCAGTTTTCTCATCTGTAAATTTGGAATAGTGATAAAAATTTTTATCATACATAACACTAAGATGCAAATGAGATTATGTACATGAAAGATTTTGAAAAGCTGGATGTATGTAATTATTAATATTCAGTGCTTGAAATTTCTTTTGGATTCATTCTTCCAGCAAATAATAAAATCTCAGCAAGAGAAGCTACTGATGCGGCATAAGCATTTCTATTTTTTAAAGGTAATTTCACCAGTCAAAAAAAAAGAGAGAAAAAGAGAGAATTTTAAGCAAAATAGAAAATATTTATTCATATTTTAATATTATTTGTTTCTATCATATTTTATCTATTATATCACTTGACAAGTACCAGATAGAGCTCTCTGATGATCCCTTATAGGTTTTATGGTGAAAAATGTATCTTTCCTATTCCAAACCTCTGTTGGATGTATAAAGGAAGAATTGATAAATATTTTATGGTTGTTTTTCTTTTAAATACAGAGACATGCAAGACTCTGATTTTGACTATGGAAAAATCAAAGCAGAGTATTTGATCCCTACTTCTGAGGCATATCCAGTCTATTTGAAGAGACAAGTACATATTTCAAATTTGTTAATATAATCAGATAGAGCCCAGGAAGGAGGGGATGTCTCGTGTGAGAATGGGACCTGATGGCCTGGAGTAACAAGAAAAGACTTTTCTGTAGTGGGAGTGCCCGTGTTCTTGGCTTGCAGCTCCCATCACCAACACACACTTAAAAACACAGCCATGTTATAGAAAAAAATAAGTCCTACTCAGAAATTACCCCTTTGTGCCAGATCTGTACTAGATGTTCTCATATATGCTGTAAAAATTAATCTTCACTACAACCAAAAAGATGAGTATTAGTTGCTCTTTCTTTTGCCATTGAAGAAACTAAAGCTCAAAAAAGAGAAGCAAGTTGACAAGAGTCTGATAAGAGTCCTACTTTTCAATAAGGAACAGGTCTGCAGAGCTCTAAAAATACTTTCTCAATAGCAGTACCTTCAAACAGGAATAGATACAATACTGTAGGTTCACAAAGACTCTAAAGGATCCACAGCACAGAGAATTTTAAGGAAATTTATTTTCACGTCCTCTTCAAAGTTTAGGACCAAGAGCGTTCCTGAGGCTTCTCCTTTACCATTTCCCCTCACCTTGTCCTTTTCCTGAACATTAGGAGAAAAGCTTATTTCTTATATGTATGCATGCATTACAAGATAGTGTTTGCCCAGAAAGGGAAAAAATTTCCAGGGTACCAAAAATTGGAGAATACAAAATATTGACAACAATATTGTCAAATGAATGACTTTAATGGTCAGAGAATACCGATTATATGAATGGTTTATAATAAATTCATAGTTTATAATATTGCTTTTATCAAAATATTACTGATTGAATTGTTAGATGATGGGTTAGATTATGAAAACTTATCTTTATCCTGAGTTACGTAATTTTGGCACAGAAAATTCAAAATGAGTACAAATACTCAAGTGAAATTCTTATACATTTTTTACATTTCCAGTTTATTATTCATTAAAACATTTTCACAGATTTTTAAAAAAATTCAGAACAGAATTCTGATACTGAACTCTGTCCTTACTAAGATATTATTCATCCCTGAATATTTAAATTAACTTTTATACAATCTTTTATCAATCTTGTAGGTAATACATAGTCAATAAAATTCTACTTTAACATTTAAAAACTGTTTTGTAAAATATTTATGTATGTGATTTTGATCAATTTAATGCAAGCTCTATCCAGAAAATTAGACTAGCATTAACACAAAATTTTCAAAATTATTTTAATTAATATAGCTCTTTATTACAAAAAAAGCATAATGGGCTAGTTATTATTTTTATTTTTAGTGGACATAAAATTGTTTATGGTATGTAAAGTATGTTTTGATACATGTATACATAAGAACTAAATGGAGGCAATTAACATAGGTATTACATATTTATCATTTCTTGGTTTAGAGAACTTTTTAAATCTACTTTATTACCACTTTTCTTTTTAATTAATATTTTTTATTGGTGCTTCATATTTCTATATTATGATGGGACTTGTTAGATTTATATACATGCACATATGCACATAATATGACAATATAATTTGGCCAATATCATTCCCTAGTATGTCCCTTTTCCTTCCCCTTCTTATTTCCTTGGTCCCTTTCTTCTAACTGATCTCCCTTCAATTTTCATGAGTTCTGCCACTTCACCAGCTTTTCTTCCCCCTCCCTCTTTTCCTTCTACATATAAGAGAAAACATAAGATCCTCAACTATTTGCATTTGACTTATTTTGCTTAACATATGTTTTCAAGTTCCATCCATTTATCTGACAATATTATTTCATTCTCCTTTATGTCTGAATAAAAGTCCACTGTGTATTTATAGCACATTTTCTTCATCCATTTATCTATTGATGAACACCTAGGTTGGCTCCACAGCTTGGTTATTGTGAACTTTGCTGCTGTAAATATGGGTATGAATGTATTGCTAGAACATGCTTGACTTTAATTCTTTAGAGTAAATACTGAAGGGTGGTATTTCTGGGTCATAACATAGTTCCATACCTAGTCTTTTGAGGAACCTCCATACAGATTTCCGTAGTGGTTGTACTAATTTACAGTTCCACCATCAATGTAAAAGTGTTTATTTTTGCCACATCATATAGCATTTATTAATATTGTTTGTATTCTTGATGGCTGCCATTCTAACTGGAGTCAGATGAAATCTCGGTGTAATTTTGATTTGTGTATTCCTAAGAACTACTAATCTTGAAATATTTTTCATATATTGTTGAACATTTGTATTTCTTACTTTTATACTGTGAATTAAACCCAGGAGTGTTTAACCCCTACATCACTCACCACCCTTTTTTATTTTATTTTTTATTGAGAGACAGGGTATTGTTAAATCACTTAGGGACTTGCTAAGTTGCGGAGGTTGGCTTTGAATTTGAGATCCTCTGCCTCAGCCTCCTAAGCTCCTGGGATTACAGATGTGTGCCACCACACCCAGCTATAGACATCTATTTCTATAGCAAAAGCAGAGAATTTTTTAAAAAGTTTATGAATATCACCTATGAGGATGTTTCAAACTAGATCACTCTAGAATACATTGAAAAAGAAGGCTGGGCCCTAAAAAGTCCCACACATAAAAGTGAAAGAGGAGTCTATCCCAATAGATGCATAAAACCCAAGACAGGATTACAAGAAATATTAAGAAAAAAAGGTAACTGAAACTTCCTAAAGTGCATAATTCACCAGCAACCAACTCCAAAGTTGTTGAAGTGGATGAAATATCAAACAAAATATTTAAAAGAATGTTCATCAAGATGATCAATGAAATCCAAGATAACACAGAAAACAACTGAATAAAGACACAGCAAATCAAACAAAATACTTGGTTGAAAATCTCTCTGTTAGAGTAGACCATGTTGGAGACAGAATGCCAGAGCAGGAAGACAATGTGGCCAACCTTGAACATTTTGACAGTATTAAAAGAAAAGTAATTATGACCATAATATACAAGAATTCTAGGATAACATTAAGATTTAAGAATGAGGGCCTGGGATTGTGGCTCAGTGGTAGAGTGTTCGCCTAGCATGCACAAGGCACTGGGTTCAATCCTCAGCACCACATAAATGTAAAATAAAGATGTTATATCCACCTAAAATTTAATAAAAAATATTTAAAAAATATTTAAGAATGAAGGGAATTAAAGAGGAGTGTGAGATGCAGGCTAATGGCATCAATAATCTCTATAGAGAAATAATAACAGAAAAATTTCCAAACCTTGAGAAGGATATACAGGATGCATTCAGAACTCCAAATAGACAAGATCAAACAAGAAATCTCTTCATGACACATTATAATTAAAATGTCTAACATAGAGCACAAACACAGAATTTTAAAACTTCAGGAGAAAAACATCAGGTCACATTTAGAAGCAAGCCAATCAAAATTACTTCAGATTTCTGAGCACAAACTCTAAAATCCAGGCGGGCTTGGATTAATGTTTTCTAAGTCCTGAAGGAAAATAACTGTCAACTTAGAGTGCTATATTCAGCAAGTTATCCTTCAGAATTGAAGAAATAAAAACCTTCCACGATAAGCAGAAACTAAAAGAATTTATAACTAAGCTGGCACAACACAAAATACTTAAATACATTACACAGAAGAAATAAAAAAAAATAAACCTCCAGCTCGCAAATGGACAAAACTCATTTGAAGACTAGCTAAGCAAACAAGTACAAGACCAAATTAAATATTAGAAATAAAAGATATCAACTCTACAATGAATAGACATAGGTTGGCGGAATGAATTGAAAACCAAGAAACAACCATATATTAAACATTTTTATGAATTTTTTGTGCTTTTACTCATACTAACAGTAGAATATATTTTGATATATGATTCATACAAAGAGTATAACTTCCCATTCTTGTGGTTATACATGATATGAATTTACACTGGTTGTGTATTTATGTATGAACATAGGAAACTTATGTCTGATTTATTCTACTGTCTTTCATATTCTCACCCTTCTACCCGCTTTCTTTCATTCTCTTTTCTCTAATCCAATGAACTTCTATTCTTCCCTACCCACCTCATTGTGTGTTAGCATCTGAATATCAGGGAGAATATCTAGCCTTTGTTTTTTGGGGATTGGTTTATTTCACTTAGCATGATAGTCTCTAGTTTCATCCATTTACTAGCAAATGCCATAATTTCATTATTCTTTATGGCTGAGTAATATTCCATTGTGTGTGTGTGCGTGTGCATGTGCGTGTGTGTGAGACATTTTCTTTATCCACTCATATGTTCAAGGGCATCTACTTTGTTTCCATAGCTCTGCTATTGTGAATTAAGCTTTTACAAGCATTGATGTGGCTGTTTCACTATAGAATGCTGTTTTTAAGTCCTTTGAAGACCCAGCTACATTTTATTTGTCTACTATAACATCTGCAATACTAATTAAAAAAATAGAAATGGTGAAGTAAAAAATTGCCAACAGCAATAACAATAATAGCCAGGAACTAGATCTGACATTAAAGTAAACAGCAAGTGTCAACTATGCCATCTATAGTACTAATAACTGCAGCAATATGAATAGGGAGGACCAGAGTTAAAAGATGGTAAAAATACAGTTGATTAATAGAAAATAAAATGTAATAGGTAGTTTTTTAACAACGTATGATATAATGGAAAATTGGTATCAACTATTACCACCATGTGACACACTAGATCTCCTAAACCTACTCCTCTTATATAATTGAAATTTTGTATACTTTGACCATCATTTTCCCAATCCAATTTTTAAAAATTGTTTTCATCATAAAATATGTCACATTTAGGAATAATTCTATGAGAAATTAAATTATAAAGGCTAAGCTGAACATAAAAAGGAAACTCTATAATGTTCCAACTATGAGCTCATTTAGATATTTTTGATATGAATGATGTTATCAAATCATTAAGGTAAAAGCACTTTTAGAATATTTTATAAAAATACATACTATTGGTCATGGCCCTGAATTATATTCTCTGAAACTATTTATAATTATGCATAAAACAATTTGAAGCTTACTTAAGAATGTGAAAGAAAGTGTGTAAAATTCCATGAATAAAACTTGAATTTAGAGTTATTCAAAGACAGAAATGTTGTCCTCAATGACAAGATTTATTGCCATATAAGAAATGCAGTAAACCCGTGCATTTAAGAACTCAAGCACCACAGTGAAATAGGGTTCTGTTCCAAACCCTACGCCTTCTATTCTTTAATCTTACACACAAATTTCTTTACCTCTGTAAGCCTTTTTCTTCCATATCCATAATAATGTAAGTGCCTAATTTGTATGATCATTCTCAACCTAATATGAAATCATTATATGAAAATCATGATAAACTCTTGGAAAAATGTTTACACATAGTAAATGCCATGTATATTGTTTTAGTCAGATTTTG
This sequence comes from Marmota monax, assembly GCF_021218885.2. Lineage (NCBI taxonomy): Eukaryota > Metazoa > Chordata > Mammalia > Rodentia > Sciuridae > Marmota > Marmota monax. The sequence continues at coordinate 1,437,197 of NW_026695236.1, read as the reverse complement.
TTTTGTTTTGTTTTTTAACTGCTGTGACTAAAAGGACCCAACCAGAACAATTGCAGGGGAGGAAACATTTATTAGAGGGCTCAGGGTTTCAGAGGTCTTAGTTCATAGAACCCAGCTCCATTCCTCAGGGCTCAAGGTGGAGGCAGAACATTATGACTGAAGAGTGTGACAGACAGAAACAGCTCACATGATGATCACAAAGCAGAGAGACAGATTTTCACTTGCTAGTTACAAATATATACCCCAAAGAGACACCCCAATTCCCACCTCCTCCAGCCACACCCTACCACTTCAGTTACTACTCAGTTAATCCCTATCAGGGGATTAATTCACTGATTGGGTTAAGACTCTCCCAACTCAATCATTTTTCCTCTGAACCTGCTTACATTGTCTCACAAGTGAGCTTCTGGGGGACACCTTACATCTAAATTATTATATATGTGCATATATATATTTCCACAATAGTTATTTTAGACAACGAAATCCCATCAAGAGAGAACTGTATGTTATGAGGGTAATTTTACAGAGATCAGTGATTGGTATGGTCTTTGAGAGTGAGTTCTAATTAACTTTGAAATAAATGTTTTTACAAAAATCACATTATGACCTGGTATCCATAAGACTGTCAAGGATGAATTATAATATAGGAGGTCACAAATTTTGTGCTTTCTCTTCTTCCAGATACCCACATTAAAGTGTTCTCTAAATCTGGAAAGCAAGGGGACATGTAATGGACTAAAAAGAACTCTAAGTGCTATTGCAAATTGAAGTAAAAAATGACTATGCTGATTATTATAAAATGCTCTTATCACTTTGAAGTATTGAAAGGAGGAATAATAGAAGTAACCAGGGGAGCACAAATTGGTTCAGCCTATTCCATCTGCTTAATCCATCAATTATACTCAATTTAACACCATTCAGTTGCACAAGATTTATTGAATACTCACCAGGTATCCTGAATGTAAGGAATCCCAATACAGAATGAATTTTCTTATTGATTTGATTTTTGAATTAGGCCTTCCATTGAAGTTGTAAAGCAAATGAGATAATTGCTTATATTTTTAATCATTTAGGTAAACTAATTTTTTTTTTTTTTGCAATTTTCTTTTGACCAACAGGATTTGCTAGTCCACTTACTGGGATAGCAGATACCACTCAAAGCAGCATGCACAATGCTTTGCACATCTATATGAATGGAACGATGTCACAGGTGCAGGGATCAGCCAATGATCCCATTTTTCTTCTTCATCATGCCTTTGTTGACAGGTTAGTTGAGACTTTTTCATAAATTACGTGTTTGTTAGATTTAAATATAGTAAATATCTATCAAATGTGACTTTAGTTATCACATAAAAGCAAATAAATTTTTGTCATTTTTTTTTTCAGAAGGATATCCTAAGCCAGTGATTTGTATTCAATGTTTTATAAAAGAAGTGTTTAGTAAAGAGAAAGCTTTACGGGAGGGAAGAGTAAGGCTGGATATGAATGAGAAGAAGCCATTTAAGGGTACAGTTTTATTTGAAGTCCTACACTCAGCCAGGTCTTGATAGTTTATAGAGTATATTTCAGTTTGTAAACCCTTCCTAAATAGCCATTAAGTGCAGATTGCCCTGAGGTAGGAGATATAGAACTCCCAAGGACAGGCTAGCTGTCTGCTAGGCTATATGATTCTAGTTCCCAGACCTTCTTAAGGCATGTAGTTAAGAGTAAAATCATTAACACACAAGATTAATGAGGTAATCGTTGTAGCGTACTAAAGAATATTGAAAGAACAATGTGTGGTTGCATTCATGAAGAGGATAAAGTGATTATTTCAGGATATTGAGTGTTCAGACTATGATTTCCAAAAAAAAAAACTTACATTTGCTTCAAACGCAATAAATAACTACTGGTGGTGGAGGATTTGTTTGAAGGTGGTCATTTGGACTTTAGAGAACCAACTAGAGTTTCTAACTTCTAGCTCTTCAGGACTTTCTCAGACAGAGCAATATGTTGGAGTGGTTAATGACAGTGTGGACCAGTGTTGGGGGAGCACTCTCTCAGGGCTTTCTGGCTGCCATGAGCTGAGCAGCTTTCCCCCTCCATGCCCTTCTGCCATGATGTTCCTGCAATAAATTCAGCCATCCATCAACTCAGACCTGTGAAACTGTAAGCCAAAATAAGGCTTTCATTCTCTAAGTTGTTCTTGTTAGTTACATTAGTCACAGTGATGAAAAGCTGACTAACCAGGTTTCCACTATATTTATAAGTGAAGAGGTAGTTCAAACATAACTTTTTCATAGCTTCTTCCACTACCCCAAGGCACTTGCACCATTCTTTTGGGTCTTTAAAAATTTTTGTGTGAGCCAGACGCTGTGGTGCATGCCCATAATTCCAGCAGCTCAAGAGGCTGAAGCAGGAGGATCATGAGTTCAAAGCCAGACTCAGCAGTTTAGTGAGGCCTTAAGTAACTCAGTGAGATCCTGTCTCTAAATGAAATATAAAAGAGTGCTGGGGATGTGGCTGGGTTCAATTCCCAGCGCCAAAAACAAACAACACAACAACAAACTTGTGTGCTTCCCTTTCCATAGATTAAAACATATTATAATTGTCCAATTACTAGTTTACCTAACAAAATCTTGAATTGTTACTTCACTTTTCATTTTATCTGACACATCTTTTTTTTAAATTTATATTCTTTGTACTCAGCATAATGCCAAACACAACATCATTTAAATGAATAAATGAAGGATTACAATGTCTAATTACGGTGTTCTAACTAGAAACCTAGCTAGGAGAAGTGATTTAAGTATATTATCTACTGCCCTTTCACAAAGTACACTGCAAATACATTTAGTGAACTCTTGTATATAATGAAAAATTCAGTATTCATTAAAATTATGATGTATATTTAAATTGTTGTGTTTTAAATGTTTAGTATATATTTAAGTAAGGAATGAATGTTTTAGAACAGAATACTTAATAATATCCTATTTCACAAGCATATGCATTTGTATTCATATGTGCATATGTTTATGAATAGAGCCAAGAAAGGATATTAATTCATATTGATAATTTATTTCTGGTTGGTAGACTTAGGCATGAACTTTATGTTCTCTGCACTTATTTGTTATTTTTTGAAGTGGGCATAGACACCTTTGCAATAATACTAATAGTGCCAATTCCCCCAAATGAGACAAACAAGCAAACACAGAAATAGGGTGAAATGTGTAATCATTTACCTAGAGCTCTGAAAGCTGCTTCACATTCTGTCCACATGCTTTTAATCTATTTTTATTAAAGCAATTGCTGGTGATTCTTTTTCTGAATCCTATCCTCCATAGATTGATTGAATGAAGAATTGTACTAGGCAGTTGAGCTCAGGATGCTATGTCACTGTCTGTCCGGCAGCAGCTTCTAAAGTGCTTGCAGTTTAGCACAACCTGCTCATGGTGAGGGTGCTACATTCAATGACTCCAGACACCTTCTTATTTCTGCAGGCTTTCAAATTCCCTATATGGAAATAGTCTGAATTGAACTAACTCTTGCTTATCTATGTCTCGATTTCAGATGATCTGTTTGGACTTATGTTACACATTGGGCAGCAATGTTTCCATTTTCAAGTTTTACCAATAGTACCAGTTTTTGTGTTGATAGCAAACTCAGGAAGGAATAAAAAGTGTTAGTACTGGATGGTGTGTAAGATAAATGCCAGAGCAGCAGAAAGCAGCTTTCTAAACATGTTCCTTTGCTTTGCATTTCACTAAGAAAGCCTTCCATGGAGAAAAGCAAGCACTCCTCCATACACCTGCATCCATTCATCTGTTCCTTCAACAAGCATTAAATACCTCTAGGTGTCATATGCTATATTAAAACATGAAGATCAAACCATTGTTAAATATTTTATTCTCCACCTAATATTCCCTAGACTAGATATGTAAAGAAACAAGCAACAAAAAGCAAAATGCAACTTCCTTAGTAATAGTTACCGATAGGCCAGAATATTTGGGAGTGAAGAAAAGGACACCAAGGAAGTAGAGAAACCAGAGCTGTTCTTTTCAGCCCCTGTATCTATAGCACCTAACCCCTTGCCTCACACACAGTGAATATTCAATGAGCAATTCGATTCTATTGTTTAGAATACAGTTTTGATCTGAAACCTTTTAAAGAATGAATAGGACTTTGATTCGTAACTTTTGAAAGTAAAACAATCAATGGGGAAACAACATAAGAAAGATACAGACAATAGCCAACAGTTACAACATTTTTAAAATCCTAAAACCACAAATAATATTTATTTGAAAACCTATTAGGTACCAAATTCTATGTGTGAATTGATTCATTTAATACCTATGGGAATCCCGCCATCCTATCTGGTAAGTGCCATTTTCATTACATTATGGATGAATACAATGAACTACAGAGGTTAAGTAACATGTACTATGTGCTGCTTCATAAAGAATTGAAAAACTCGATTGAAGGAATGTAGAGCTATGTATATGACAGAAAGAGGATCTTCTTCCTCCAAAGGGGAAGCAGGAGCAGTCAACACAAGTGGTTATTTTGAACACTTGTAAAGCAGCATGGGTACTGCAGTAAGAAGTGGGCCAAACAGAACAAATTGATTAAAAAAAAAAAAACTCAAAAGAATTCACATTAGAGAATCTGGATTCTAAGTGTGAAGATAAATTCTGTAGTGAAAGAACCATGAGCTCTAGAGTCAGAGGGCCGCTGAGCATGACCTGGTACTGTGTCATGGTTCTGTAATATCTTGGGGAAACTGCTGAACCATTCTGAGTCTCACTTTCTTTATTTACTAAATTGGGGCTGTGATACTACCTTCCTCAGGGGGATGTGAGTTTATACTTTACAAACTACAAAGCATTTGCAAAAACTAGCTCTCATAAAGAAAGTTTTAGAAAAGCATATACAATATATATTTTTCTTTAGTCATTATTTTCTAAGCACTGTCTACAATTGGTAAGATCTCAGCAATTCTGCGTAGCTTATCTTTTGAGTGCATGGGAATTCTGGCTGGGTGCAAACCTAAAGTAACACATTCCAGGAATGGCTAACCTGCCTTGCCCCTCAGCTACAGATTAATTACATCTCCTGGAGTGAATTCTTGGCTGTATTTGTCAGTGAGGCTTCCCTTCCATTCTGCTCCCCTGTCCAAGTCTCCCATGAGCTATCCTACTAAGAAGGCTACCCTGACCCACATGCCCTCAAAACAGATGCCTTGCCAATTTGGCAGCATAGAAATAGTCCAAGCAGAAGGGTGGTTCTCTGGGGCTTCAGGAATGAACAGCAGATTGCTTCCCTCCTGGTGACTGCAAGGCTAAAGCTTGCTCAGAAAGACAGCAATTCTAGGGTTATGGAAGGAGGTAAGCTCAGAAACCATAGAAATATCTTAAAGTCTGCTCTTGCAATCAAATGGTATAGCAGAGGAAGATCTGTCTGTGGGTTTCTTTTTACACTGTTGGACTGTCACCAGATTTTAAAAGGCTCCCTGATTTTTTTTCTGAAACAGAATTAACTCCCTAGAATAAATGGCAGTTATAGCATTATGTTCATATTTGACCACATTTCTACAGTTGTTTTTGTATTGTTGTTAGATTTAGCTCTTGGACCAGTCTACATTTGTTAGATTGATTCATTGGTTTATCTATGTCTCCCAGTAAATTATGAGCTCCTTTTAGACCGGGTTTATATATCAGTCATCTCTGGCACCTAACACAGAACCCTGGCACATAGAAGTGATTCATTAAATACTAAACTGTTGTGGAATTGATAACTCTGAATTAGGCAGGCATCTGGTGGGTTATCAATAACATTTTGTTGTGGAGTCAAATGTTGATCAAAGGAAATTGAATTATATTCTATCAACGGATAAAAAAATTGTGCTATAACTAATAACCTAAAGAATGTTCCAAGTACATCCAATTCTTAGTAGGATTAATGTGTTTTGGTACTAGTGAAATTAAATTGTTTAAATTAAAATATTGGTAACCTGAAAATCTCATAGGCAGAAGGGGAAAGAAGCATGAATTTTCAATATTTTTTGCTGAACTTTAAAATCTGAAAGAACATTTCAAGAGCATGACGAAAACTCCTATTTTACAAATAAGAAAACTGGGGTACAGAGGGCATGATCTGCCTAAAGACACAGTTTGTTGCAAAGTGGAAAGAAGTCCCAGAATATGAGGTCCCAGGAGGTAGAATGGAATATTTAACATGATAGTGTGATGTTCAGCCAAGGCAGGCAGAAGCAGTTATGATCATAGGAAAGGTCCTCATCATAATTGTTTAGAGAACCAAAGGTCAGAACTGCTAAAATAGCACTAAGCATCAGATCCAAGAGGGCTAGAAAATACATCAAAAGACCAGAAATTAGGAGGCTAGGAGGCAATAAATCATGTGATTAAGATCACAGATTTCAGAATCAGACATGCCTCATTTTGAATTCCAAAGCTGCCACATCTTATTTTATTATCTCAACCAAGTTATTTATTCTCCTCTAAGCATTCCTTTTCTCAGCCAGAAAAATGCTGCTTATGTTAATAGCTACCTCAAGTTTTATCTTTGATTATTATATGATATTTTTATAAATGTATACCAATGTTCTTAGCACACTATTATAAGACAGACAAGATTTTCAACATTTAGATGCTTGCATTCAATGGTGGGGTTAGGAAATTCAAGGAAACCAGGAAAGAAAGAAAGAAGCACAGAATTCAATTTAGCACTATGGTGTGGTAGAAAATATATACTTATAAATAATTACTTGAGAAGGTTTCAATAGAGATAGACTTGCAATAGCTGCTATCTCTGAGGAAATGAACTATAATTTAACACTGAGATCCAAAAGGAGACAGCCTGTGGGGCAAGTGTTTCAGGAAGTGGGAAGAACAATTCCAAGAGGCCTATGGCAGAAATGAACTTGTCTTATCACAAGGTTAGAAAGGAGACAGAAAAGCAAAAGATGATAAACAAAGGAAATCTATTACAAAATGAGGGTGAGGAGACCAGCAGAACTCTAAGTGCAGTGGAAAGATTTTAAATGATCTTAATCAAGTGTGTTGGCTAGCTTTCTACTTCCAAGGCTAATTTTGGACCACAGATTCAGAGGTTCCAGTCCATGATCAGTTGCCTGTTGCCTTTAGGTCTATGGTAAGGTAGTGCATCATGGTGAGAGCACATGGTAGAGGAAAAGCATTCACCTACTGACTGAGAAGCAAAAGAGAGAGAGAGAAAGGGACCAGGGTCTCATTGTTCTCTTCAAGAGCATGTGCTCAATGACCTAAATAAGTGCCTTAGCTGGGGATCAAGCCTTTAGCAAACCTTTAGGCCTTTGGGAGACACCGATCCAAACAATAGAATCTGGATACTGAAATAATTTTAATATTGACATATTTTAAAATTACCCCAATTGCTCTGGCAAATTAATTGTTGGAACAAGAACTTCAATGGGGGAAGTGACTTACTCTATTGCATTAATTTAGGTGAGAGATAATAGTGATATCAACCAGACAAGTGACAAGGGAGTTGTTGGAAGACAGAGAAACTGAACCCATGATCTTTGAGTGGTAAAAGAAAAAGGATTTATCAACAGACTTGATGATGATATACATATAGCTAATATTAATACTTCTTATAAATGGTGAAAACAATGATGATTTCTAGAGTGTGACACATTAGGGAGAATGGAAGGTCTATTTATAGAAGCAAAAAAGATAAGACAACTAATAATAAATTTTGTGAAGAAAGTGAATTAAAGTTTTCTTCTGGAATATTGAAGTTCTTTAGGATATTACAATTAGGTACTAAGAATTCTGTTGGATCTTGGAGTGTTGAAGTTAAAGAAAGAATAGGTTTGGAGTCATGTATTTGGTCATCTTTACTGCAAAGGCACAATGCATTATTAAAAAGATGAGCAGATATTGATGAGTTAGCAAAGAAGAGTTAGAATCTCTGACTAATGAGTATGGACAGAAACAAGGATATGATAACTCACAAAAGCCATGTAGGAGAAAAGCTCAAGAAGCAGGAAGTGGACAAAGAAATTTTTCTTAAGAAGCCAATAAAATGGAGATAGAAAATTACTTGTGGTCTCTGAAAACCTGAGGTTGGTTGTGACCTCAATGACAGCAGATTCAGCAGAGTGGAAGCTACCAGAAGGAATCAGACTGGAGCAGGTTCTGAACAACCCTTTCAAAAGATTTTGACAAGAAGGGAAGCAGGAAAGGGATATGATATAAAAAGAGGAATGTGGTCTCAATTTTTTTTTTAAACATGGAGATATTAGAAAATGTTTGTATGTTATTGGAAATAAAACATACACTCAGAGGGACACAGTGAAGAATCAAAAGATGGCCTCATGGAGTTCTTGAGATTTGAATTCCAAAGCCCAGTAGAGTGGTAGGACCTTTTCTATCAGAAGGGATGAATCTTCCTTTTTTTCCTGATTTAAAGAGGGAAAGGATAGATTATTTATATATAACATATATATATATTTTATAATTCCACATAACTTCCAAACTCAGTATTTAAAAAAGTCATATTCTGATGTAAATATTTTTATTTCCTCATCCGAATAGAGTGGAGATCATCACTTCTAAACAGGTGAATGTTGATTGGAAGGATATGAATAGGGCAAGAGTTTATGAAAGGTTTGAGGGGAAAAAAAAATGAGATAAAGCTTTTATTTCATTCAATATAGCAGTGGTCTGCTGAATTTGAGAAACATTATGGCCTGGATAACAGGAAAATAATATAACTTCATGTATTTCAATGCAACCTGCTTGATACTATGCAAGGCCATTTCCATATGCACTACTTTCTTCATCCTTAAAATAAGTTTTAATCATCGCCTTTTTAAAAGTCTAAAGACTGAGGATGAGAAAGATTAAAGAATATATCCAGTGTTTCAGAACAATTAATTGACGGACATAGGATCTAATTTATTTCTGTCTTACCCAGAGGTCATTGTTTTTTGCATCTGTCACTGTATCAATTCAGGAGCTCATGGACAACCACAGAATAAACATCTGTATGATGGTATATTCATTTCCTACAGTTAGTATAATATAGTACAAGAGACTGATTGATTTAAACAGCAGAAAAATATTTTTGCATGATTGTGAAAACAGACATTCAATATCATATTTCATTCCATAACAAGTGGTGAGGATGAAACTCACACTGAGAATGAAGACAGAATAAGAATTTGAAATGTTAAATTACACCCATTATTTTAGAATGATGATGATGATAAAATACAAAACAATTAGATCATTTGGGAGGAATAAAAAAATCTTTAAAGATAGCATTTTCATGAATGACTTTTTTACCCTTTACTAATAAGTAATAAACTGCATCACCTATCACTTAAGAAAAATTTTCTCCCCTCAAAAATGATAGGAAAAAAAAAACATTAAAAAGAAGCGTTTGAAATGCTTTAAAAAGTAAACTATGAAAAAAAATGTGGCTTCAATTCTAACAGATATCATTTTCTAGGGGGAAATTAATCCATTATTTCTTTAATGAAAAAATTAAAGAATGCTAGCAAGTATAGAAAATCTCCACAGGAAATGCTATATTGTGAATCTCATTTGTTGAATTATTCATAATTTGTATGACTTTACTAATCTAATTTAGATGACATGAGCATTTCTGGAAGCATCAAAATAAAATTTCTTTATATATTGTTGGCAAATCAGGAAACAGAAGATGCATAACCAAGGATGCATCACACAAATGTTATTTCTATCCTACAAGAAAGCAGCCCCGAGATGAGATAAATCTTGTCAAGTACAAACTGTCACAATAATGTAATAACAATGAGGATAAGAATCTGTTGGATACTCAGAAAGACATATAAATAAATTCAGGAAGCCAAGGGGTAAGAGGCAGTAAGAAAAGAAGCTTTCTACAGCTGTGTCCTTATACAGAGTAATCCATCAGGAGAAAAATACATGTATTTATCAAAACTAACAATGTTCTTCTATTAAAAAGTGCTTTTCCCACAGAAGAAAGAAGCAGGAAAGTTCCTTTAATCTCAGGAAGAAAACAGCATCAGAACAAACTTCAAGGTTCTTGTTACCAAGTTTCCTTTTACAAAACCAGGAAGACAATGCTTTGGAAAATGGGAATAACACCTACAAAATCCCTTACCACAATGATCCCTGTTCTGTGAGGTCTTTGATACAAGAATACCAGACATTTGCCCATACAAGTGAAACCACAGAAATGTAAATGTAAGCACAAATAACAGTTGGGAACAGACCTCAACAGATTTAATGATCCTATTTATTAAGCCAGGGAGTCAATCAATCAGGCATTGAAGGGTGCATTTTCTGGGCAGAAAATGGCGACAGGGGTCTGCATTTTTTAGGTTACAAAGAGGGTGAATTAATCATTGCAGACTTAAGCAGAACTGTTGGTTTGGAAAGTCAGGGAAAAAGTTGTAAAATTCTGAAATTCATTGTGACTGGGAAGGGATGAAAATACAGAGACCAGCTGGAGCCTCTTGTACCCATTGTTACCCAGAACTGTTTATTTTTTTCCTCCTTCCAGGACTCACTGGAAGGGTGAAAGTCCAGAGCCCAGCGTGCAGTATTTGTTTTTTCCCTTTAGGGCCCATTGTCACTGGGATGGGATGAATCTCCTCCTCCCCCTCCTCCACCCCTCCCCCTCCTCCACCCCCTCCTCCACCCCCCCTCCCCCTCCTCCTTTCTTCCTAGGGGTTGTCCTTTTCCTTTCCTTCAGTAGGATAACTCAGCACCAGTTTTAAAGCTCAGGATGAGGGAGGCAGGCACAGAGGAAAGCTGTCACTGGGTTGTAGTCACTTTGTGCCCTCAGTTAGGCCATCCTCAGCATCCTCTCTTTCTGTCATGAGCTCTGAGGAAGACATTTGATTTATGTGTAAGAAAATCTTCCCCATTATTTTAAAATGGACTTTTATTTTGTTTGGGCAGTGATAATGTTGATGCACGGTTTTCTGTTCTAGCAAGATACTAAACTAGGAGAATCTGAAATTTCCCTTGAGACAAACAGATGAAAATGCAGATAAATAGTCAATTTTATTTTATATGCATAGTTATCTCTCAAAACATCAAGACCAATCAGATTCCAGAAAGAAAAAGAAATGGAAAACAGAAGCATCAAACTCAGAAACTGGTTTATCCCTAACCTTGGCTGTTAGGATTTTAGACTTAGTAACCTAACATATAGAATTTCTGTCCTTGACATAGCAGAAATGAATTACTTGGGCCCACACAAGGCTAGGATCAACTTGCTTACATAAATTCAAGGCTCTGAAAGTCTGCATGATTGATGAATGAATGTAGTAGAAAAACAAAATCCAGGATGAATTAATTACAAAACTTTCAGTTTCCAAGATGTGGATAGAAAAATAATTTCCTGAAGAATTTGAAACCTGGGATTTGTACTTCACAAAATTTTGTGGTTTGAAATTAAACCAAATACTGATGCAGAAAAAGCAAGTACAAAACCTCTGAAATTGAAACAACTAAGTTCAAGGAGGGATGGATAGGTTTCTGTAAATGGACCATGGTAAGCTAGGGGGATTGTGCAGGAAGATACAGTGGTAAGAACTTTCAAACTTCAAATTGAGAAGAAAAGCTGCATTTAAGAAATACCTTGTTTTCCTAGTTAATATTAGATAATCTTATACAATAATTTGTTTTTACAATGCAGAAATTAAGCCAAGGGAAGATGTGAACATATATGATAACAAAGCTGAGACAGGATTGCCAATTCAAGGGGAACCTGAAAATCTTACACTCTGTTTCAAAATAAAATATAAAGGCATTGGGAACATAGCTCCATGGTAGATCATTTGCCTCACATAAACAAGACCCTGGAATTGATCCTCAGTAATGGAAAAAAAAAAAAAAAAAAAAACTTAGAGGAAAAGTGACTGTGAGCTGTGAGTTTCAAAGCCAGTACAAGGTTAAATGGGGAATTTAACTGGACTTTCTTGACCTCAATCAGAGGGGAGATATTTCTGTATAATATGGCTTTATTTCTCCTCATGAGACAAGCAGATTGTTCATTCTTTTGCCTGTAAACTTCACAATTTTACCTCAAGTCATCAGGACCAGAATTTCCCTGAATTCTTATAGTTTATTTATCTACATACTAATGAAATATCCTTTCTCTTTCTTTGTTGTAACATCAGTACATGTCACCCATTGTCAAATGAACCTAGCCTATAATGATCATATGTGGGTAGCAAGAATTTTCTACTTTCAAATGCAATTTCTTAAGGAGATCATTTATTAAATTTCCATTTTTATTAAGGTATTTATTTGATTTACTTAAGTTCTGCTCTTGCAATGTTTATTTTCCTTTTCACACAAAGACCTGCCAAGTATTGGTTTCAAGGTAATTCTGAGCACATAAAATGACAATTCCTTCCTCTATTATTTGGAGGGAGAGTTTCTGTTGAATCGACAATATTTCTTTTGTAAATGTTTTATAGAATTCATTAATCAAGTAATATTTTACTTGATTAAGGAGTTTTCCTTACGGAAAGATTTCGAATGTAAAACTTAATTGTTTTAATATATTCAGGTTTTTGAAGTATCTATTTCTTCTTGAATTAACTTTAGTAGTTTGTGATTTTCATGGAATTATTCTGACTTTGTATAAATTGTCAAGTTATTAGCAGAAGATATTATATGTTATTGACATCTTATCCCTAATCTCAATAGGTTCTGAGGCAACTTTTTCTTTTCTTTCATGATATTGGTAACATCTGTGTTCTCTGACTTTCTATAACCAATCTAATCAGAACTTTATCAATATTATTGGTCTTTTTCTAATGGAAAGCTTTAGATCTAATTGATTTTATTTTTTGTTGTTTGCTTGTTTGGCTTATTGTTTCTTCTTTTTCTTTTGTTACAGCGACTTTATTATTTTGCATCTTCTACTTACCATACAATTATCTCTTTTACTAGTTCCTTAAGTAGAAGATTATATCATGGATTTTATATCTTTTTTCCTAATAAGATTGTTCAATATTATAAATGCATTTCATACACTGTTCTGTTTATATACCAAAAACTTGACTGTTTACAAAAATATTATTCAGTTCACAATATTTAAAATATCTCTATTTCTTTTCCATCCAAGGCTCCTTTAGAAGTGTGTTAATTTCTAAATATCTAGGAATATTATAGTGATATTTCTGCTATTAATTTTCAGTTTGATTCTGTTGTAGACAAATAACATTTCTATTATTTTAATACCTTTAAATTTATTTTGTAATTCTTAAAAATGACCTATCTTATTGAATATTCCCTGTGTACATAAAAATATACACATATTCTACGACCCTAGGTGGAGTTTTTTACGAATGTCAATTATATCAAATTGCTTGATAGTGTTAATCTAATCTTACATGTAATTATGAATTTTTGGTCTACTAATTTTATTAGTAAAGAGAAAGAGTATTGGCATGAAACCTCAAGTGATAATTATAAATATGTCTATTTTGTCATATCAGTTGCCCCAGTTTTTCCTTATATATTTTAGGTTTCCGTTATTATATCTATATACCTTTAGAAAGTTTCACCTTCTTCAGCCGGTGTCCACAGAGAATTGAAGAATTCTTTGGTGTGGAAGTAAAGTCTGTGTTAATAAATACAAATAAAACAGTTGGGTTTTTCTACAAAAAAAAAAAAATGTTTCACCTTCTTAATGAATAGACCTGTTTCTATCCATTTTTTTCCTGGTTCTAAAGTCTATATAAATATTAATTTAGCAACACCAGTTATCTTTAGGCATGGTATATCTTTCTATTTTTCTTTTCATGTGGATCCATGCAGTTGGATCTTTGAATTAAAAAAAAAAAAAACAATCAAATCATCTCTGCTTTTTAGTTGGAGTGTTAAGAACATTTTATAATTAGCAACACTATTGGGACTACATAGAACACATTGTTATTTATTTACTAATTGTTTTATTTCTTCTTGGTTAATCCCTGCCCGGATTTTGCCCATTTCTTTTTTATTAGATATTATGTTGTGACTCGAGCTCATTTCCACAATAGACCTATTTGCTATTCTGCTATTGCTTAAGCTTTTCTTTCTTCTACTTCTCATTCTTCTCTTCTTCCTTGTCTCTGAAATTTTGATATCTATAGTTTGTTCTCTTTTATTAATTTTTGAGGGACAAAAAATCTTTATTAAGTGTTACTGGGGTTAAAATCAGGGGTGCTTTACCAACACCACTAGCTCTTTTTATAACTTTTGATTTTGAGACAGGGTTTTGCCAAATTGCCATAGCTGTCCTCAAACTTGAGATCTTCCTACCTCAGCTTCCAGAGTAGCTGGGACTATAGTCATGCACCACCACAACCAACTGATTTGGCAATTTTACCAGCCACTATTTTTTCATAGAATTCCCATCTCTATCCTTTCCTTCCTTTAGTCCCTTTCTTTTCTCCTTCTTTTTGCTGCTTCTCCTTCTCCTTTTTTTCTCTTTCTGCCTCTCTTCCTCCTCTTCTGTTGTTTTCCTCCTTCCCACTTATAGTTCTGTTAGAGTGTCTGACTTTTCCCCAAGCCCAAAGGATGCTTTGTTCTTATGTCTTCCTTCTGCCTCCCAGGAAAGCATCCAGGAGAGGCCAGAGGAAAAGAGCTGGTAAATAAGTGTGAGCTTCCCCTCTGTGTTGGATTCTCCAGAGTTCTAAACTATTCCATAAGCCCCTACAGCTTAATTAATTCATTCTTTCATATTCCAGTTTTATGGTTTTTACTTTTTCCTTCCATGCTCTACCAAAGTTAGAACCAGTTAAAATGTCCTATGTCACCTCATCTTGCCTTGTCTCCTATTGGAATAGAGTTTGCCTGGTTGTGACTTTAGTTCTCTGATGAAGCAAAATTTTTTAAAATTATCATATTTCTTATTGAATTAGGAATGATATTCTCTTACATTTTTATCTCCCAAGCAGAAGCAAATTTGAACCCTAAAAAATATTAATTTTCCCTTTCTTAGTTACAATGAATGATGCTAGAATTGCCTTGATTTTGTGGCAAGGTGGAAGTAGTCAAGCAAGTCATATATATATATATATTTTTCTTCAAGGGATTATATATATATATATATATATATATTACATATATAAAATATTATATATAGTATACTCTAAGGAGAAATGTGGTTTGCAGGGTCCTAGATCAGCATCAGGATAAGGAAAGCACTTGGATGTTGGAGGACTGGGAGATTATATATATATATCTTCAAGGTACAATGTAAGTAAGAAAGACAATAACTTATGCCTGCACAAGTGGCTATGGAATACTTGAAATGCTGACACTCAGAAATGCTTTTTTATTTTAATTTAAAATGTGATATGTGATTCTATTATTGGAAAACTTACAGATATGTTTAAGTAACTTGGATATGTGACTATATAATTTCATCTGGAAAATATATGAAATCAAATGTGCATCAATTATTTCTGATACTGAAATATGTCTTGAAAGTATACTCTAATTACTCAGTAATTTTTTTAATTCTAAAGAAAAGTTACATTTTCTCATATTTTATAAGTCAAGAAATTCTTTATTTTCATTGGTTTTACCAAAAATGAAACATGTGTATGTGTGTGCTCATGTATATTCTGTAATGGGATTCAATGAGAGAAACTACACCATTTATTTCAATGGAAACAATATAATATAAACAATAGGTTAAATCGATGTTATAAATTTAAGGGGAATGTGAAAGAAGAGAGGGATAGGAAATAGAGGAAGAAGCACTTCCCCTAGAGCTAGGGATAGAAAGAAAATAATAAGAGATATTAGAATCCAGTAGCTTAGGGAATGGCTTCACACACCTGGACTCAAGTTTTTGAGAAAAGGACACTATTTAGTTAGTAGTGATACCTCATGCTACCAATTGGTATTAGAGAAGGACAGGGACCTTTACAGGGCAGGGACCTCTGAGTCAATGGCTCTAATCAACCAGTACTGATGCTCTCAAACATTTAACAATGCTCCACACACCTAGATCACAGATTTCTAAGGGGGACATAGATCCTAAGGCCTGTTGAAACTGAGAGGGACGAATAATGCTGATTCTGGGAGTTCTGATAAAAAGCTAGAGGCTGGATTCTACTGCCCTTAGGGTAAAGAGTTTCTTATTCTCTTTTAGACTATGGGCAGTGTCTGTCAGGGATCAAGTAATGAAGGAGAAATGTGGTTTACAGAGTCCCAGATCAGCATCAGGATGAGGAATGCACTGGGATGTTGGAGGGCTGGGAGATAACCTGCTCAGTTCCCACTTTGCTGTACAGCATCGATACACATGGCTCCTTCTATATATGGTTAAGTTTGACATAGCAGCTATAAATAGCCTTGTTTTTTTTATTTCACAAAGATCTCTCATTTTCTTCCCAATATAGAAATAAGAAAATTACCTAAACCAATGGTATTCACTTCTGATAAACAGCTACACTATCCCTGTCCAGGAAATGTTAAATAAACTCTCAGGTTCTATCATAATCCATACTGAATATTCTTCATGCTAAAAAGCAAATTGTAAGAATAAATATCACTACTCATTCCTACATAAAAATGTATGAAAAATATTTTATTTAATGTATAAAATTCATGTATACTAAATATAATATATACACTAATTATATATATAATTATATATATACGATAATTATGTAATAGTACAAATATACAAATAAAGGATAGGGGAATAAATATGTATGGCTGATGCAGACCTTCTTTCTTATCAAATTATAAGCCATAATCATGGTTTATAATTCTTCCCATAGAATTCTACCCATAGGATATTCTTTTTGCCCTCACTGAGCATGTCTGCTGGCTAAAACTCTTTACCTAGTCAATGACCCAGACTTTCTTAGAAACTTTAAATTTAAAGAGATTTTGTCTTTCTTTGGTTACTGTGGTCTTCGATTAAATTGAAAATACAAATGCTAAGAAATCCCCAAAGGGTACTTTAAATTTCATGCATAGTCCTTCTTGCACTACTATGAATTAGTATATATTCCCAGATATATATTCAGAATCTATCAATTACATCAGTGCAGCACCCTGCTTCCATGTGTATGTGTGTGTGTTTATATATATGCACATACGTATATATAAGTGATATATATATATATATATATATATATATATATATATATGACACATATATGGGTATATGTATATGTATACACATACATTTTATACACACACACACACACACACACACACACACACTCAGTGGCATAAAATACCTGGAATGTCCTTCAATTTAACTTCCAATTCATTACAATATTTTAAGCATCATGATGGAAACAATTATTCTACTTTGGAAAAATACTACTCAGAAACTAGATTTCAAAATTATGTGAAAGGAAACAAATTATGAAATTATGTTATAAGAAATAATTGTGAAAGAATCTATTCCCACATTCACCTTGCTTCTAGCATATGGGATATTTTGGCTAGTAATTCAAAGCTTATATTGCCTCTGTAAGAAGAGACTTCCAACTCTCCACAAGGTTTTCTCCCCCTCAGTGTAACAATGAGACTGCAGTAGTCACCCCACTATTTTATTAGACCAATTGCTCTATTTATTTATTTATTTATTTATTTATATTTTTTTTTTAAATTTTTTTTTATTGGTTGTTCAAAACATTATAAAGCTCTTGACATATCATATTTCATACATTAGATTCAAGTTGGTTATGAACTCCCAATTTTACCCCAAATACAGATTGCAGAATCACATCGGTTACACATCCACATTTTTACATAATGCCCTATTAGTAACTGTTGTATTCTGCTACCTTTCCTATCCTCTACCATCCCCCCTCCCTCCCCTCCCATCTTCTCTCTCTACCCCATCCACTGTAATTCATATCTCTCCTTGTTTATTTTCCCATTCCCCTCACAACCTCTTATATGTAATTTTGTATAACAATGAGGGTCTCCCTCCATTACCATGCAATTTCCCTTTTCTCTCCCTTTCCATCCCACCTCATGTATCTGTTTAATGTTAGTCTTTTCTTCCTGCTCTTCCTCCCTGCTCTGTTCTTAGTTGCTCTCATTATATCAAAGAAGACATTTGGTATTTGTTTTTTAGGGATTGGCTAGCTTCACTAAGCATAATCTGCTCTAGTGCCATCCATTTCCCTGCAAATTCTATGATTTTGTCATTTTTTAGTGCTGCGTAATACTCCATGGTGTATAAATGCCACATTTTTTTTTATCCATTCATCTATTGAAGGGCATCTGGGTTGGTTCCACAGTCTAGCAATTGTGAATTGTGCTGCTATGAACATCGATGTAGCAGTATCCCTGTAGTACGCTCTTTTAAGGTCTTCAGGGAAAAGTCCAAGAAGGGCAATAGCTGGGTCAAATGGTGGTTCCATTCCCAGCTTTCCCAGGAGTCTCCATACTGTTTTCCAGATTGGCCGCACCAGTTTGCAGTCCCACCAGCAATGTACAAGAGTACCCTTTTCCCCACATCCTCTCCAGCACTTGTTGTTGTTTGACTTCATAATGGCTGCCAATCTTACTGGAGTGAGATGGTATCTTAGGGTGGTTTTGATTTGCATTTCTCTGACTGCTAGAGATGGTGAGCATTTTTTCATGTACCAATTGCTCTTAAAGGATGTAGTGTATAATAAGACCAGTGAATTTCATACTAAATAGAATATTTGTAAATTGTTTTTTGCTAGGAAATCAGTCTTGCTATCAGAAGCGACATTGAAAGAAATGATATAACAATAAATGAAGCATTCCATTGGCCCATGGGTGATAGGTGATGATGTCAGAGAGCATTACTGTCAAACAAATATATAAGTATAAAGACAATGCATCTATTTTGGTGAAAATAATTGTTGTAATTTTTTAAAGTGATTTTAATCCAGCATAATTAATGTACCAGATGGGTGACTGGTCCCTGATCTCCTCCCAGAGAACAATGTATTGTAAGAAACTGATGGTTATTTATAGTATTAAATTTGGCACTCCATAGTGGTGGTAGCTAGGTCAGCTTTTGTTAAGAGAAAAACTATATCATTAAAATCTATTCAGACACTAAAAAAAAAAACAGATCAGTGCTAATTTACTGTTTATATTTAAGTGTATGATATAAATATTTTAAAATTCACAATATCCATGCATTTTTAATAATTTTCTTTTATTTATTTCTTAATTTGTTTGCTATTTTAATAACAATTTCATGAAATGCTCCTCCCATATATTCTATGATACACATCATTAAAGGTGACACTTAAATTACTCTTTTTTTCATTTATTCACACTTAATAAATATTCACAATTTATGTTATTGTTTTTGTTTCGCACATTTATCTTTGACAAGATATTAACATATAGCTGATGGGAAATTTTCCTTATTATCAATCAAACTTTTAGCAAAGAAATTAATTTTCCTTTTTGCTTGCTTGAATATGAAAGCATTATTTTCTCTCTTCAGTGCTTTTAAGTTTCATGGGTCACAACTGCTCAAATTGTAAGTAGTTTAGGGAAAGATTTTTTTCATCTTTGTTCAGATGGATCTCATGTGAGAAGGTTCTTCACTTTTTACAATAGTGATCAGTATGCACCTGATTGCCACAATGATACACCTTCAAAATAATGAAAAGGCAAATAAATACATATTGTGGTATCAATTAGAGTAATTTCTATGGAATTTATTTGCACAATAGTACAATTTTACATTATTGAATTTTATGAGAAACAAATGTTTTACATCAATTTCCTAGTGCTTTGCCAGTCTTACTTAGTTCGAGATATTTAATTCATTGTGCTCAATATCTATCTCATTTTTAAATCATACCTAACAGAATAGGTTCTATATTGCTAAAGCATATGTCAGTACTTCTAGCATAAACCAATAGATTTTTAAAAATAACTATATGTAAGCCCCAGACACAGAGATGTTAAATTAACATATATGAAAGTATGGGCATTGGTATATTTTGAGGGGCATTGACTTTTGAACCCAGGACTTCACACATTCTAAACCAGCTCTCTACCACTCAGCTACATAGACATCCATATTTTAATGTATTTGAGAACCATTATATTTGTGCTTACAATGAGTAGGTCAAGAATTAATAACATTTATAACTATAGATGTGCTCAAAGTGGATTGTAAGAATAGGTACTCATTGACTTAGACCCTACTTCTAACCTGTTCTTTATGCAGCCAGATTTCTTACAAGCCTATCTGTCATTCTTATTCTCAAATTCTGCCATTTTGTGAGAAATATTTTAATATGCTATATATATATATTAATATATAGCATATTATATATATATATATATATATATATATATATTAATATGTTGCTAGTATTTTGCCCATATCAATATATCCCAAGAGGATTAACACTAAACTTGTGATGGAGAAGAGAATATCAAGTAAGTAGATTAAGTTAAACTATAATGATAGCCACCTGGTTGTCCCTGAATAATAGATCTCACGGTAAATTAGTACCTCCTTGGTACCATTTGGAAATAACAGCAAATGTGACTACACTGAAGTATGTAATAGAGTTAGATACTCAAAAGGAAATTTAGAAGAACCAAGGAATGAATATCCAAAGCCTGTGAGTTGAGCAAAACAAAGTTAAACATCTGACCCAATTGTTCCACTCCTAAGTTTATACCCAAAGGAGTTAAAATCAGCATATTACAGTGATACAGCTACATCAAACTTTATAGCAGCTCCACTCACAATAGCTAAACTATGGAAGCAACTTAGGTGCCCTTCAACAGGTTAATGGATGAAAAACAAAAAGTTATATATATGCACAATGGAATATTACTCAGCCTTAAAGAAGAAATTCATTGCCAGTAAATGGATGGAGCTGGAGACTATCATATTATTTCACTATAAGTGAAATAAGCCAATCCCAAAGAACCAAAGGCCAAATGTTTTCTCTGTTATGCAGATGCTAATTCACAATAAGTCAGAGGGGTTCTAGGGAAGAATAGAGGTACTTTGGATTAGACAGAGGGGAATAAAGGTAGGGAAGAGGGCTTGAGGTTAGGAAAGATATCAGAATTAATTGGACATTATTAGCCTATATGAATATACAACTACATGACCAGTGTGATTCTATATCATGAATAACCAGAAAAATGAGATCTTATACTCTATTTATATATGATGTGTCAAGATGCATTTTACTGTCATGCATAATGAATTAGAACAAATTTTAAAAATTAAAATTAAACCAGAGTTCATCACCTCCTTGAATGTCCATGTTTAGATCCCTGACTCCCTTGTCCAGGGCCTTACTTTACCTGAAACCAGGACAATGTTCTAGACTTACTCTGGGACACCATTCTTTCTTCTAAAACTGATATTCTACCAATTTCTTAGCACACCTGCTGCACAAGCCTCAACAAAAATTTTAGAAACACTTGAAACTTCTTTAAAAATATTTCCCTATATTGGACAAATTATATTATGTACTTGTACTATTATTATATTATGTACTTGTACTAATATGTAACAACAAATCCCACCATATGTACAACTATAATGCACCAATAAAAAATGTGGAAAAATATTTCCTTACTAGTACACTGAAACTCTCCTAATATTAATTCAAAATATTTCTCTATTATTTATTTATTTATGGAAACTGTGGGGTAATGATCACAATGGACTTTTGTTTAACTCCTGGCCTTGCCATTGACTGTTGATGTTAATTTTCACACATTACTTTCCACAACCTGTTTTCTCTATATCACAGAAAACTAATTATATCTATTTGTAGAGGTCTTTAAGGATTAAGAAAGGTCTTGCACAACATATGGCACATCATATGTTGCTAGTAGTTATTTTGATAGTAATTTTTGAGTAGTTTTTTGACTACTTTTACCTGTACATTCATAATCCTTTAAAAAAAAAAAAAAGGTTGAGGAAAAACAACAAATATAAACACTAAGGGAGCTCAGCTGTTAGACTTTCTAGACAGTTGTTAACAGCTCTTTTAAATATATGCAGTGAACTCAAATAAACACTATCCAAAGAACAAAAGAAAAGTATGAGAATGAGTCTCACTAAATAGAAATTACCAATAGATAAAGATTATTAGGAGGAAACAAAAAATTCAGAGTTAACAAAAACAATTAAAATCTTAGCATAGTGGTACATAGCTTTAAACCCAGCGACTCAAGAGGCTGAGGCAGTAGGATTGCAGTTTGAGGCCAGACTCAGTAACTTAGTGAGATCATGTCTTAAAATAAAAATAAAAATGGGCTGGGGTTGGAGCTCAGTGGCAAAGTGCCCTGGGTTCAATCTCCAGTACCAAAACAAAGCAAAAAACAAACAAACAAAACAAAACAAAAAGAACAAAGAACCTAAACTCAAATATTAATTAAAAGAATTCAACAGCAGATCTGAATCAGCCAAAGAAAGAATCATTAACTTTAAAATCATTCTATTGTAATCAACCAGTTCAAGGAACCAAAAAACTAATGAAAAAATTATCTGAACCTAAGAGGTTGGGGGACACCCTCAAGTACATCAATAGATACATAATAGTAATCCTAGAAAGACAGGATAAAGAGAAAGAAACAACGTAATATTGAGAAAGATGTAACCAAAGACTCTCCAAATTTGAAGAAAAACACTAATGTGCACATGTAAGAAGTTTAACAATTTCAAATTAGGATGTCAGTAGGTCTACAGACATTCATTTTAGTAAAAGTGCTGATGCTAAAGAAGAATGTCTTGAAAGAAACTAGAGAAAAGTAGACCATGCTGAACAGGGGAATTCTCAAAACCTTTGAGAGCTGGCTTGTTATCAGAAACTATGAAAGTCAGGGAAAAAAGAAAGAAAGTCAGAAAACAAAGGACTCTCATATTTAAAGTGCTGTAAGAAATTACTGTGAAACAAGAATTATATTTTTGGCAAAATTATCTATCAGAAATGAAAGAAAAATAAACGTTTCAGAATAATTGGGAAGCTAAGATATTGTAGTGCTAGTACACTTGTCTTCAACAATGTCAAGGGAGTGGTTCAGTCGGAAAAGAAAGGACACCAGTGACTCACATCCATGTGAAAACATAAAGAGCACTTGGAAAGACAACAACCAGTTCAATAAAACACAGTTCAGATGCACTTTCAACTTCAAACTTTTTTCTGTATGATTTGAAAGAAAAATTGCAAAATTAATAATTATGAATCTAGGTTGGTGGCCACACAGAAGTATACAAGTGCAACATGTGACAATAATGGCAAAAAGATGGGAGAGTGTTCTACAGGGGCAAATATTTTGAATAACATTAAAAGTAAGTTGGTATTGTTTTGAACTAGATTGCTATAAAATAGATATTATTTGTATTTTCCAGGGCAGCTACTGAGAAAACAACTCAAAATAATTTAGAAAAAAAATAAATGACAAGCTGTGTATTGGGGTGCACATCTGTAATCTCAGCAAGTGGGTGTGCTGAGACAGGAGGATTGCCTAGTCTGTGGCCAGCCATGGCAATTTTGCAAGACCATGTCTCAAAATAAAAATTTTGAAGATAACTATGGGTCAAGGAAAGAAAATTTCAGAACAATATCCCTGATGAACAGAGATGCAAACATTCTTAATAAAAATATTGGCAAATCACATATAAAAACATATTTAAAAGATGATGCATCATGATCAAGGAGGGTTCATCCCAGGGATACAAGGTTGGTTCAACATACATAACTCAAAAAACATAATACATCATATCAATAGACTTAAAGAAAAGAATCACATGATTATCTCAATAGAAGCAGAAAAAGTATTTCATAAAATACAGCATTCATTCGTGTTTGAAAAATTAGGGATAACAGGAAAATACCTCAATATTGTAAGAGTTATATATGTTAAACTGAAGGCCAACATTATTCTAAATGGAGAAAAACTGAAAGCATTCCTTCTAACAATTGGAATAAGATAAGGATGCTTTCTTTCACCACTTCTGTTGAACATTTTCCTTGAAACTCTAGCCAGAACAATTAAACAGAAGAAAGAAATTAAAGGGATAAGAATAAGAAAAGAAGAACTCAAACTATCTGTATTTTTTGATGACACAATTCTATAGTTAGAAGACCCAAAAAACTCCACCAGAAAACTTTCAGAACTCATACAAGAATTCAGCAAAGCAGGATATAAAATTAGCACCCATAAAACAATTGTGTTCCTACACATCAGTGATGTATCCTAAAAGAGAAATTAGAGAAGCTACCCCATTCACAATGGTCTTGAAAAAAAAGAAAATATGTGGGAATAAAGCTAACAAAAGAGGTGAAATCCTCTACAATGAAAACTACAGAACACTAAAGCAATAAATTGAAGAAGACCTTAGAAGATGTAAAGATCCCCCATGTTCTTGGATAGGCAAAATTAAATTATTAAAATGGCCATACTACCAAAAGCACTATACAGATTTACTGAAATTCCTATTAAAATTCCATTGATGATCTTCACAGAAATAGAAAAAGCAATCATGAAATTCATTTGGAAAAATAAGAGTTCTACAATTGCCAAAGCAATCCTCAGTGAGAAAATTGAAGCAAAAGACTTCACAATACCAGATCTTAAATTATACTACAGACAGAGCTATAGTAAGAAAAACAGCATGGTATTAGCACCAAAACAGACATGAAGACCAATGGTACAGAATAAAGACACAGAGCCAAACACATATAAATACAGTCATCTCATGCTAGACAAAGGTGCCATAAAAATACATTGGAGAAAAAATAATCTCTTCAACAAATGGTGCCAGGACAACTAGAAATTCATACATAGCAGAATTAAATTGAAATCCTATATCTCACTCTGCACAAAACTCAACTCAAAGTGAATCATGGACCTAGGCATTAGACCAGAGAACCTGCAACTACTAGCAGAAAATGTAGGTCAAACTTTCCATCATTTTGGTTTAGGAACTGACTTCCATAACAAGATTGGTAAAGTGCAAGAAGTAAAATCAAGAATCAATAAATGAGATGGACTCAAACTAAAAAGCTTCTTCTCAGCAAAGGAAACAATCAATAATGTCAAGAGAGAGCCTACAGAATGGGAGCAAAATTTTTCCACATGCTCAGATAGAGCACTAATCTCTAGGATATATAAAGAACTCAAAAAACTTAACACTCAAAAAACAAATAACCCAATCAATAAACGGGCAAAAAACTAAACAGACATTTCACAGAAGAAATATAATTGATCAACAATTATATGTAAAAATATTTAACACCTCTAGTAATTAGAGAAATGCAAATCAAAAATACAGGGAGTGAGATTTCATCTTACTCCAGTCAGAATGGCAAGTATCAAGAATACAAACAACAATAAATGTTGGCAAGGATGGGGGGGTATACTCATACATTGATGGTGAAACTTCAAATTGGTGAAATCATTATGGAAAGCAGTATGGCCATTCCTCAGAAAACTTGAAATGGAACCACCGTTTGACCCAGTTATCCTACTCCTTGGTTTATACGCAAAGAACTTAAAATCAGCATACTACATTTACAAAGCCACATCAATCTTTTTAGCAGCTCCACTCACAGTAGCTAAACTATAGAACCAACCTAGATGCTCTTCAACAAGTGAATGAGTAAAGAAAATGTCATATGTATATGTATAATATGTATATGTATATATATATATATATATATATATATATATATATATATATGTATATATATGTGCATGTATATAATAATTATATATTATAATATTACTCAGCCTTAAAGAATAATGAAATTTTGGCATTTGCCAGTAATGGATAGACCTGGAGACTGTCATGTAAGTGAAATAAGCCAATCACAAAAAAACAAAGGCCAAATGTTTTCTCTAATATGTGGTTGCTAACATACAATAAAGGGTTTGGGGAGAATAGAAGTACTTTTCATTATACAAAAGAGAAGGGAAAGGAGAGGGGAAGGGAATAGAAAATAGAGTAGAATGAATTGGACATAACTTTACTATGTTCATATATGAATACACAAACAGTGTAACTCCACATCATATAAAACCACAATAAAGGGAAGTTATACTCCATATGTTTGATATGTCAAAATACGTTCTATTTTCATGTATAATAAAAAGCACAAACACAATTTTTTTTAAAATGACACAAAGAGAATTAACTTGTGTACTCAGTAATAGCAAACAGACTAATTTACAAACTTATTTGAAATACATTTTTAATATCCTATTGAGATAACTATAGAGAATTATTTATAACCTAAATTATTACATAAATGTGTGATGGTAATTCTTATACTCAAAATTAGAATTTATATTGTAAATATTGATGTTGATATGAAATCTTAACACAAAATAAAGGTAGCAATCTACTCAGTTTAAAAAATGAGGGCCTGTGGGCCTGTGACTCAGTGGCAGAGGGACTCTGGATTCAATTCTAGTACCACAAAAAAAAAAAAAAAGAATGAAAGAAGGAAGGAAAGAAGGAGGTAACTAAAAAATCTGTACTTAGGACAAAAGCAAGCAGTAATGGAAAAATTGAGAAAACAAACAAAAAAAATAAATAAATAGAAAATAAAAAGCACACTGGCAGGAATAGTAATAGTGCTCCCTTATTAGCAATTATAGCTCATGTAAGTAGATTAATTTCTACAATACAAGGACATAAATCAGCTAAATGGAATATATGATGTGTACCACATATGTTAGACACAGAGATGTAGTAGGTTGAAATATAAGAAACGAAAAATTATTTAATGTATTCAAGGAGTTGAAAAGCTATGCTAAAATCAGACAAAATAGACTTCATGACAAAAATTCTTAATAAAGACAAAGAAAGACAACATATGGGAAATTAGAATATACTTTGAGGTGAAATTAAAATATACATATAGCTATAAGGAAGATAACTTATGGTTGTAAATGGTTGCATTTGAAAAGAAGGAATATCTCAAATTTGTAACCTAACCACCAACCTTAGAAATATGAAGAGAATATCAAACCCAAACAAGAAGGAAGAAATCATAAAAGTTAGAGGGAACGGAAACACAATAGAGAATAGAAAAAAACAACAGAGAAAATTAATGACATCAAAAGTTGACTATTTGTAAAGATGAATAAAAGTGACAACACTTTAAATGGGCAAGAAAAAAAGAAAGACTCAAATTACTAAAAATCAAAAATGAAAAGGGACATTACTACTTCCTATAGAGGAAAAATTATCCTTCAGTAATACTATGAACAATTTGGGGTCAATAAACTAAATAACCAGATAAAATGGATACATTCCCCCAAACTCACAAGTCATCAAAACAAACTCAAGAAGGAATAGGCAATCCAAACAGCATTATTACTAATAAAGATGTGGAGCTAGTTGTTTAAAAAAAAAACATAGAAATGAATTCCCAAGAGCAGATGACTTATATAACATTTTAAAAATAATAAAACCAAATCCTTTCAAGAAACAAAATAGGAGCGAATATTTACTAACTCACTCTGTGAGGCCAGTACTATCCTGGTAAGCAGTGCTAGCAATCACCTAAAGAGAAAACCACAGAATGATATCTCTTACAAACACAGATGAAAAACATTACCAATAAAATAAAGTCATCATCTATTATCTGTGGGGAATTGGTTGTAGAAATTTCTACAGATGCCAAAATTTGTGGCTGCCAAGTACCTTGTATAAAATGGCATAGTAATTGCATGTACCCTATGCACATCCTCCCATACCTTTTAAATCATCTCTAGATTACTTACGATATCTCATACAATGTAAATGTTTTAATAGTTATTAATGTATTGTTTAGGGAATAAGAATGTACATGTTCAGAAAATTTTACTTTTAATATTTTAATCCATATTTAGTTGAATTTATGAATGAAGAACCTCACATAAGGGGGCCAATGTAGTGGATAATAGAGCACAGCAGCATAAAAGGAAAAAAAAAAACAGTTTATGCCATGGTCAAGAGATGAAAGATAGATTCAACAGAGTAAGACAAATCAATGCAGTATGACATATTGATACAATAAATGGGGAAACACAACTGTTTATCTCCATAGAAGTAATAAAAAACAATACTTTTTCATGATTTAAAAAAAACACTCAAACTAGGAACATAAGAATTCTTTCTCAAATGGATAAAGACTACATAATAGCCACAATCACCATATACTTAATGGTTAAGATGCAAATTATCCCTTTAATATTAGAAAGAACACAAATATATGCTTGTTCTTTCACAGATTTTTTTATGGGGATGGGTATTAGGTATTGAACCTGGAACACTTTACCACTGTGCCACATCCCCAGCCCTTTATGTGTGTGTATGTGTGTGTGTGTGTGTGTATTTTGACACAGGGTCTTGCTATGTTGCTTATGGCCCCACAAAGTTGCTGAAACTGGCTTTGAATTTGTGATCCTCCTGCCTCAGCTTCTGGAGTTGCTGGGATTACAGGCATGAGCAACTGCACCTGACTTTCACCTTATTTAGCAATGTATTTAAAGTTCTATCCAGGGCCATTAGGCAATAAAGTAAAATAAAACCAAAAAAAAAAAAATTGTTCACACTGAAAAGAAAGAACTAAAACTATGTTTCTAAATGGCATTATTTTATATATTTAAGAATTTTTAAAGAAACTACAGAAGAAAGTCAAACTAATGAATGAGCTTGGCAAACTAGCAGAATAAAAAAAAATCAGTGCATAATGATCAGTTGTATTTCAATACACTGGCAATAGATAATCAGAAAACAATACTAAGAAAATAATTTACACTAGCATCAGAAAAAATAATATACTTAGGAATGATTTTAACCCAATAAATTTGCAAGCCTCAAACACTAAAAACCACAAAATAATACTGGAATATTTTTAGTTAAGCTCTAAAGAAATGGAAAGAAATCCCTTTGTTTTAGTCAGCTTTTTCATTGCTCTGATTAAAGAACATGACCAGAACAACTGTAGAGGAGAAAAAGTTAGAGGACTTACGGTCTCAGAGGTCTTAGTCCATAGAAGGCCAGCTCTACTCATCAGGGCTTGAGGTGAGGAAGAACATCATGGCAGAGAGTGTGGCAGAGGGAAGCAGCTCACATAATGATCAGAAGACAGAGAGATTCCACTAGCCAGATTTAAATGCTTACCTCAGCCACACCCCCCAATGAACCCTTCCTCCAGCCATATACCACCTGCCTCCAGTTATCACTCAGTTAATCCCTATCAGAGGATTAATTCACTGATTAGGTAAGGCTATAACCCAATGATTTCTCCTCCAAACCTCTTGCATTGTCTCACACTTAAAAGTTTGGGGGACACCTCACATCTGAACCATAGCATTTCACGTCTACCCCCAAAGCTCACACCCATCTAACAATGCACCATACATTTAGTCCATTCCCAAGAGTCCCCATATTCTCAACAGTTCCAAGGTTGCTCAAAGTTCAAGTCTGAAGTCTTCTCTGAGGCTCAAGGCTATCTCTCATTGTGAGCTCCTGAAAAATTAAAAGCAATTTATGAGTATTAAATATATAATGGTACAGAGTAAATATTTCCATATACAAAAAAGGGACACCGAGAGAAAGGATCAAAACAAAGCAAGAATGAAATTCAGCTGCGCAAAAAAGTCCTGTAGTTTCCTGTCAGTATCTTGAGCAAATGGTGTCGGGATATTCTCTCCAAAGAGCTTGTGCAGATCTGACCCTGTGAACTTGTTTGTTGCAGCCAAAGTGGCCTTTCTTTTAGTTTGTCTCTGCTCTATTCCTGTAGCTTTCCTAGGACAAGTCCCATGTTACTGCTATTTCTTAATCTCAGGGTTCTCCACTGCACCTTTGGCTTCCTCTTCACATCTCCACACCTTGCCCTCTCAGGGGCTGCCCACAGGAACTCTGACCCTAAGGCACTTTGCCTAGCCTCTTGTGCCTTTGTTTGAAATCTCAAAGTCTTCATGACTCCCTAACTCCAGCATCCTGCATTCCTGTACAACCAGAACACATGGTTGATGCCAATGTCTGCTGACATCTTCATCAGCAACAATGGCTGCATGAGCCTCTGAGTGCCTGTGTGGTTGAGTATGTTGAAAAAACTTCCTAGGCTCCCTTGTGCAAGAAGGGTACCCCACGTATCTCTTTTCAAGAGAATTTTCACTTTTACTCTCTTGAATCTGAGATGGGTGTGGTTTTCCCAGCTTCTGAGATGTCCTCAAGCCATCTTTCTCATTGTATCTGGCCAGAGTCTTTGTCTTTTCTTTAGTAGCCTTAATGTCTTTAACAATTGCAACTTCCATAGCCCCAGTTTTCCCAATTTTCCAGTCCAAGTTTTTCAAATCTTTCTGCTCTGCTTTCTGCTCCTGATTACAATAATAAATTTGGCTAAAAGCTGCCAGCAAAATCCATGCCACCACCTGAATGCTAAGCCTGAATGCTATGCTGCCTAGATATTTCTTATGCCAGATTAAAAAATCTATCACATTTAAAATCAGCTTCACAGAAAGTCTCAGGACAGGGCACAATGCGGACAAATTTTCATCCAGAACATAAGAGGAATGGCCCCTTGTCCAAATTCCAAGAGTCCTCCTCTGAAGCCTCATGACCCCTTTTTTCACTGTACATGGTCCTATTGGCATTCTGGTCTTCTAAGTAAAGCATCTCCAGCTTGTGCTTCTAAACGTTTCAAAAGTCTTCCAACCAAAGGTTAATCACAGCAACAGCCCATCCCCTGGTACCAATTTCTGTTTTAGTCAGATTTTTTCACTGCTATGACTAAAGGATCAGACCAGAACTACTATAGAGGAGGAAAAGTTTATTTGAGGACTCACGGTTTTAGAGGTGTCATAGAGGCTGGCTCCATTCCTCCTCCGGGCTTGAGGTGAGGCAGAACATCATGGTGGAATAGTGTGGCAGAGGGAAGTGGCTCACATGATGATCAGAAAATAGAGATACTCCACTCTCCAGCTACAAATATATATATATATATATATATATATATATATATATATATATATATATATATAATTGTATGTCATAAATATTCTTAGGCATGCATATATATATATATATATGTGAAAAAAAAATATATATATATATGTTTTTTTCCATAGGTAATAGTTGATAAAAATTTGGGACAAAACTCCTGACTCTTCTTGAAATGATGTAGATCAACTCTCTCTGTATTCTACCCTCTCTTATTCTTTATTTTCAGGAGTGGATCAGTAATCTTTCACCATTCTACAGATATTTTCTTAGCACAAGAAATATTTCTTTCATCTGTGTTATCTTCTCTCCCATAGTGAAGTTCAATCCAAAGAGAATGGTAGAGTTTTTTTTCTTTGCCCCAAAGTGGGAATTTACACTTTCCATCCAAAGTGACACCCAGATTACAAATTTTGAAAGGAATAATTTGTCAACTTTTTCCAATTAAAATGGAAGATTACAGGGATTAGGAAAAAAAGAACTTAGATATATAAATGGAGAGGTTAGCTACTAGAAATAAAATGATGAGTAGTTGGATGGGTATCTAACTGCTATTTTGGGCAAAACATGTAGAAACTAATCTTTTTTTAGGGCTCCATCTTTTCCTGTGCTCTTTCCTTATAGTAATCAGAATCATTTGTTGTGATTAAAATGTGAGGTTGTCAGGTCCAGTGGGATCTGCTTTCTGAAAGATATTTTGCTTCATCTTCTTTATTCATTGGACTGCACTTGAACACTTCATATTTTTCTCGTCTAAATTTTTAGTGATTTTAGTCTTATTACTGCATGAATTATTTGTATATTTGTGCTCCTATGCATCCATTATTGTATGTCATAAATATTCTTAGGCATGCATGAACAGTTGTTGTTCATTGGAAAGAAACCTTTTAGCTCAGGGTAAATTTTTCCTCCTCCAGATCATACTCCTAGTGTTGAAATATTTGTGACCTTATTTGCTTTCTTATCATATCTACAGAGATTAACTCTAACTTATTTTTACATTTAGAGTAAACTCTAGGTAGTTAGCCATACCATTTGCATTGGGACACTACTTCTAATCTCTCCAAAAACAATTTTATGCGGCACAACACTTCCATATAAATCTTTCTGTGCTCTGTTTTTGCACATCATCCCCCTTACCAAATGGCAACAGTGTCTCCCAATGTATACAGAACAAATTCAAACTCCTTTGGCTGACATTCATGGATTTTGCTGTTTTGTTCTTATCTGCCCACTTTTCACTTTTCCCTCTACTTCAAAAAAATCCATGTGCACCAAAATAAACTTTTTTTCTTATTATGTTCTGGAGTAGATGCAGAAACAGAGGATGTTCAGATCAGATATGTGTATGAATGAGTTGGCAAATGTCATATTAGTGATCTAGGATGATGAATGAATCTTATGACTTTTATCAACAGGAACTTTTAGAGCTACAAAGGAAGTAAAGAATATTCTAACTCCGGAAGTGGTGTACATTGACTAATGGAATTGTAACCTTTATGCAATTGTGAATGCAGGGAATGCAGGAATGTAGGTTATTGTGTGAAGAAATAATTCCATAATTCCTCTAAATACCCATAAAATATGCAAACTTCTTGCAAGACTGGGAGTATTAGAGTGTGTCTAAAGACCCATATACACAAATGAGAACAATATTCTTTTGTCAGGAGTAGAGATTTTATTACAAATAAAAGAATCCACCATCTGCATAGATATTAGATGAGCCTCTCACCATAATTCTCAGAAACAGGTGAAATCTACCACAATGGGTGAGAGAACCAAAGAGGATATCAATGTCATATTAAACACAGAAACTCAATATCCTAGGGATGTTCAGTGAATATGTTGGAAACCAGATAGCAGTGTTTGTTGTTTTTGATAGAAAGGTTGGTACATGAGTGTATCTATACTTCATGTGTCCACCTGGAACTTAATTTAATTCTTATTACCACTAATCGTGACCTTGATGCTTTAGCACTTGAAGATAATTTTCCATATCACATTCAGGCTCTATACCTTTTAATAAAAATATGAAATAATACAAATAATGAAAGATATGAAACTACATAAATTATCCAAGTGGTTTTTCTTTTTAAAAGTTTCTAAAGGGCAGAACTCTGCCTTTTGAAGCTTTTTATTTCGTACTTTGCCATACACGCTGCCTGTGCTTGCCTTGTGGGTAGATGCTCAATAACAACTTGCTGAACATATGTTTCCAAAAAGATACCTATTAAAGTCTCCTCTTGCTGTCAGAAAGATTCAGGAATGCCTTTGGGATAGCTAATTATCAAATATTTGTTGAATGTCAACTGTGTACATACTTTATTCTAGGTTCTACTATCATGGCAGCAAACAGATAAAGTTTTCATTTCTAATGCAAAAGATCACAGGATTTTTTGTTTGATTACTCAGAATCTCTTTTACAACATTTTTTTTTATTAAATTAAAAAATGTCCAAAGCACACAAGCAGTGTTTGTGTGTTTGTGTGCATGTATGTATTTAAAAATTACATAATTGGAAGCACTTGGTGTCTGTTTACTAATCTAAAAATTGAGAAAGTCAACTAAACTAGTACTTTTTTGTTTGCTTGATTATTTTTCTATGTATATTTTAATAGGAATAATTTTGTGAGCTAGTAATACTTGGAACTTCCTAGCCATTTAAACGTGGGTAAGCTTCTTAATCTACTCACCATTCAGTTTTCTAATCTATAAAATATGGATAAATAAAACACACGTTACACACACCTTATACAGACAAATAAAACACACCTTATTTTGAAGAGTAAGTGAGTACCTGGCATAGAGTGTTATATAAATCAGCTCTTATTTCTTCTACTATTACCACCATCTTACTTGTGGTTTTGTTGGAGAAATAAAAAAATTTGGTGATATATATCAAAATCCTTAGTTTAATACTAGATACATGACATTTACAAATAATTGGAAATTATTAATGAATCATCTAGTCATTTATCATTATTCTAGGGGTCTCAAAATGATCACTCTCATGAAGAATTGTAGAAAGAACATTATGAAAAGAACATTTTTTTCAATACATGGTGCTAGAAAAATGGGACATCACCATTCAGAAGAATCCTTGCTCTTGGAATGGGCAAGTACTTTTTGGATAAGACCAAAAAGCACATGAAACAAAAACAGTCAAATGGGATTACATCAAATTTTAAAACTTCTACACAGCAAAGGAAGCAACAGCATAAAGAAAACACTGATAATGAGAGAAAATTTTTACAAACTGTACATCTGACAAGGGATTAATATCCTGAATATGTTAAAAGCATAACTCAATAACTGAAAAGTTCAAATTTAAGATAGGCTAATGAACAGAATAGATAAGTCTCAAAAGAAAATATGCATGTGAATATCCCACAGATACATGAAAAAAATGTTCAACATCATTAAACATCAGAGATATGTAAATCAAAACTGTGGTATACCACCTCATATGTAATATGCAATATGCATGGCTATAAAAATTACTAAAGATAACAAGTGCTAGCCGGGACACGGAGGAAAAAAAAACCTTGCACACTGTTGGTGGGAATATAAGTTAATACAGTCATTATGGGAGACTATAGAGATTATTCAAAAATTATGGAACTACCACATGATCCAGAAATCCCACAACTGATATACATCCAAAGGAAATAAAAATCAGTATGTGAATGAACATATTCATTACAGTACTATTTTTTTTTACTTTATTCTAAATAGTTATATATGACAGCAGAATACAATTCAGTTCATATTACACAAATAGAGTACAATTTTTCATGTTGCTGGTTGAACACAAAGTAGAGTCACACCATTTGTGTTTTCATACATGTAGCTAGGGTAATGATGTCTGTCTCATTCCACCATGTTTTCTACCCCCATTCCTCTCCTCCCTCCCCTTTGACCTATCTAAATCTTGTCTATTCTTCTCATGCTCCCTTGGCCAGCCCATTCCCATTATGAATAAGCATCCTAATATCAGAGAAGACATTCGCCATTTGGTTTTTTGGGATTGGCTTACTTCACTTAGCATTCTCCAACTCCATAAATTTACCTGCAAATGCCATGATTTTATTATCTTGTTATGCTGAGAAATATTCCATTGTGTACATATACAACATTTTTTGTATCCATTCATCTACTGAAGGGTATCTAGGTTGGATCCACAATTTACCTATTGTGAATTGTGCTGCTAAAAACACTGATGTGGCTGTGTACCTATAGTATGCTGTTTTTACTGCTTTCCTGATTGGTTGCTGGAAACAACCTAAGTGTCCCATCAGTTGATGAATGGATAAAGGAACTGTGGCACATATAAATAATGGAATACTATTTATCCATAAAAACAATGAAATCATGTCATTTGTAGTAACTTGAATGAAACTAGAAATCCACATTGTTAATCCATAATGTTAAGTGAAATAAGTCAGGTACAGAAATACAGGTACCATAGAATCTCACTCATGTGTGGAATATAAAAGTTGATCTTATAGATAGAACAGGATTGCAATTGCCAGGAGCTGGTAAAAACAGGATGGGAAGGGCTGGGATATAGTGTACTGGTAGAGTGCTTCCCTAGCATTCCTGATGGCCTACATTTATTCCCTAATACTGAAAAAAATATAATATGAGAAAAGTACATGGAAAGGGTGATCAATGGTTATTAACTTAAAGTTATATAGGATCAAGAAGTGTTGGAATACAATTGTACAATATGGTGACTAGATAACAATTATGTACTGGATATTTGAAAAACTAGAAAAAAAGGAATGTGAAACTGTCATCACAAAGAAATGACAAATGTGTAAGGAGATGAATATGAATATGTTTAATTACATAATGTATACATGCATGAGACATTTCATGACCCCTCATTAATATGTACAACTTTTATGCATTTTAAAATTTAAAAATTAAAATAGATTAAAAAAAGACTAAATATAACAAGTACTGGCAAAGATGCAGAGAAATGGAAACACTTGCATACTGTTGGTAGAATTGTGAATTGGTATCGTCATGATGGAACATAGAGGTTCCTCAAAAAAATTAAAAATAGATGGACAGTATGATTCAGAGATCTTACTACTGGGTATATGCCCAAATAAAATAAAAGCAGTTTATTACAGAGACATCTGTACTGCCTTACCCATTGCAACATTGTTCACATTAACCAAAAAACAGAGCATCTAAAGGATCCATCAACTGAAGAATGGATAGAGAAAACATGGTACAAATATACCATGAAACATTGTTCAGCTATAAAAAGAATGAAATCCTGCAATTTGCAAGGACATGAATGAAACTGAAATTATTTAGTGAAATAAACCACCCTGAGAAAAACAAGTAATGCATGATCTCACTAATACGTGGAATATAAAAAAGCTAATCTCATATGAGCAGGGGTTGGTAGAAATCAGAAGTGGGAGAGGGAGGGGGAAATGTTGATTAATGAATAGGAAATTATAGTTAGACATAAATAAGAAGTTATGTGTGCTGTGGCATAGAAGAATAACTATTGATGACAATAATAAGTATTTCAAAAAGCTTAAAGAAAGGAGTTTGAATATTTCACCAAGAAGAAATTTTAAATGTTTGAAATGATAGAAATGTTTACCCTGATTTAAACATTATAGAATGTATACATGTATTGACACATCACATGGCATCCAATCAATATGTCAGTTTTTATGTATCACTTTAAAATATATTTAAATAAAATACATTTAAAACTTAAAAATATATTAGGAAGTACTAGAATTTTTTTATGTTAAATGAGAATTTTTGGAAGGAAGAGGGATAGCATAGCTATCTGTAGAAAGGTAATAATTGTTCCTTGTTATCCATTCAAACCTTGGTTCAGAACGCCTGTGGACACCAAAAGCCATAGAATCTGAAGTCCCTAATATAAAATGGCATTCTGTTTTCACATAATCTACACAATCCTCCTGTACACTTTAAATAATCTGTAATTACTTATAGTATTAATACAATGCAAATGCTATTTAAATACATTGGCTATACTGCATTGTTTAGAAAATAACAAGGAAAAAGTTCTGTACGTGTTTGGTACACATGTAATTTCTTCTTATTATTATTTCAATCTACATGTGATTGAATCCACAGATTCAAGAGAACTGGCAGACATGCAGGGCTCTAGTTATTTATCATATGTATAAGTTGCTTTATTGATTACTGGCCCCATAATCTTCAATAATTGGAAATAATACATCTTGATTTGTTATAAAATAAAATATATACATCCTTTTTAATTGTAGTTTTAAAAATCAAATCCAAATATTGTTACTCCTTATCTAAGTACTTAGCTAGGAATTTGACCCTCAGTCCAAACTCTTCTTCTTGAAACATAAAGGTTCTTCACAGTGTGACTCATCACACCTTTCTGGTCTCACTTCCCATTGATCCTGTACTACTCTACATTCCATTCCACACAAAACCATTTTTTATTTTTCCATTACAGAAGTGCCCAGGATACCAGGCCTTCTCCACAATTTACTCATCCCTCCCTATTTCTGCTGTGCAGCCTTCCTTGTCTTCCTCAGTTAGTTGTTCCTGCTATAGGCTTTATATACAGATCTTATATGCATCTCATAAACTTCCTGTACATGCCTCCAAAAACATCATTTACATAGCCTTAATATTTTATGCACATATTTATCACAACATGGAATGAGATCCATGAGGACAGGATCAGTTCTTATCCATTCTTGGAACTTGACATATACTGGGTGCATGACAGAATACTTATTGACTAAATAAATGGGCATCTTAGGCAAAGTTAAGCTTTCTCTCATGACTTCACTGGTAAGAGCACTAATGTTTTGAATGCCAAATAAAAATTTCCATTTATAGATAAATAAATAGCCAGCTTTCCACTTATACCCACCCTTGTCTGGATAGGCTGACCTTTTAAGAAACCCATAGATTCACTCTGACTAGGCTCCTAAGTGTGGCCTGACCCACTTGATTTGAGCACAATGTCTGCTTAGCGTGATGCATCTTGTTCCTGGGTACACATTATAATCAGAATCCCTTCAAAATGCTTGCTAGCTGGGTGTCTGCCACTTTATGATATGCTTAAATGTTTATGTGAAAGGACAAATAGAATTCAAACCACTTTTATTCAGTTAACTTTTAATTCACTAATTATTTTTTTTCATTCTTATGCTAAGTTCCTTCCAGTTTAATCATTAGTTTAAGAGATTATAATCTGATTTTAACTCCTAACCATGCCTCTAAGATTTGGTTTCCTGATCCTCAGCCATGTTAAGAAGTTGTAGAGTATATACTTGAAATTATAGTCAGTGGAAGTTGGCTTCAGTTGAATCTCTTAGTCGCTTAACAGGCTTTTCATTTGAGGCTACTCATCCTTGACAATAAGGCTCTTCAAGTCTGCATTTCTTTTAAAAGTGTTGTTATTCAGTAAAAATTTTCAAATAATCCCCAAATGTGTTCCAAGATTAGCCAGGAGCATTGGGAAATAGAGCTACTGGGATGCTATTATTTCAAACTCAGATAAAGTCTCCACATTTTCCCCAGTGGTCTTGGTACAAGTTGACCCTCCATTTATTATGTGTTTGCTACTTTAAGCCCCCAAACATAGCTGTTGATTCATCCAATTATGCATTAATTAGACATGTTATGTAGACATAACTCTCTCACTCCATTGCTTAAAATCCTTCAGAAGCTTCTCATAGTTTTCAGAGTAATATTTGGACTTAGTTTTTCCATACAAAGCCCTACATTTTCTGATTTAAAACACATTCTCTGACAGATACTCACAGATGCCCTTCCTCTCAGTTCTTCTGAACTTCTTTCAAGGCCCCCCAAATATGCCTGAATTCCTTTTATTTTTATTTTTTTAATTTGTTCTAATTAGTTATACATGACAGTAGAATGCATTAATGCACTTTGATATATCATACATAGATGAGATATAATTTCTCATTTTACTGAGTGTACATATTGCAGAATCATATTGGTCATGTAGTCACATATATACATACAGTGATAATATCTGTTTTGTTCTACTATCTTTCCTATCCCCAAATCCCCTTCCCTCTCCTGCCTTCATTTCCCTCCACCTAATCTATGGTAACACTATTTTTCCCTAATGCCTGCCACCTTATAGTGAGTTAGCATACTCATATTAGAGAAAACATTCAGCCTTTAGTTTTGTTGGATTGGCTTATTTTGCTTACCATGATATGCTCCAACTCCAACCATTTACTGGCAAATGCCATAATTTCACTCTTCTTTAAAGCTGAGTAAAATTCCATTGAGTATATATACCACATATTCTTTCTCCATTCATCTATTAAGGGACACCTAGGTTGGTTCCATAGTCTAGCTATTGTGAATTGACCTGCAATAAACATTGATGTGGCTGTGTTTAAGTTCTGTGTTTAAGTTCTATATGCTGAGTTTAAGTTCTTTGGAAATAAACCAAGGAGTGGGATAGCTGGGTTAAATGGTGGTTTCATTCCAAATTTTCTGAGGAATCTCCATACTGCTTTCCATAGTGGTTGCACCAATTTGCAGTCTCATCAGCAATGTATGAGTATACCTTTTGCAATACATTCTTGCCAACATTTATTGTTGCCTGTATTCTTGATTATTGCTATTCTAACAGGAGTGAGATGAAATCTTAGAGTAGTTTTGATTTGCATTTCTCTAATTGCTAGAGATCGACTTATTTTTTCCATACACTTTTTCATATATTTGTTGATCAACTGTATTTCTTTTCTCTCTCTCTTTCCTTCTCTTTCTTTCTTTCTTTCTTTCCCTCCCTCCCTCCCTCCCCTCCTCCTTCCTTCCTTCCTTCCTTCTCTCTCTCTCTCTCTCTCTCTCTCTCTCTCTCTCTCTCTCTCTCTCTCTCTCTCTCTTTCTTTCTTTCTTCTTGTACCAGGAATTGAACTCAGGGGCTGTTGACCACTGAGCCACATCCCCAGCCCTATTTTGTATTTTTTTAAATTTTTTTTCTTTATTGATTTAAAAAATGGCAGCATTACAATTCTTATTACATGTATACAGCACAATTTTTCATATCTCTGGTTGTATATAAAGTATGCTGACATCAGTTCGTGTCTTCATACATGTATTTTGGATGATGATATCACATTCCACCATCCTTGCTGATCCTCTGCCCTCTTCCTTCCCCTCCTACCCCTCTGTCCTATCTAGAATTCATCTAATCCCCTCATGTTCCCCCTCCCTACCCCCATATGAGTCAGCCTCCTTATATCAGAGAAAACATTTGGTATTTGTTTTTTGGGGATTGGCTAACTTCATTTAGCAATATCTTCTTCAACACCATCCATTTACCTGCAAGTGCCATGATTTTATTCTCTTTTAATGCTGAGTAAAATTCCATTGTGTATATATTCAACATTTTTTAATCCATTCATCCACTGAAGAGCATCTAGGTTGGCTCCCACAGTTTAGCTATTGTGAATTGTGTATTTCTTCTTCTGTGAAGTGTCTGTTCATTTCCTTAGCCCATTTATTGGTTGGGTTATTTGGGTTTTTTGGTGTTAAGTTTTTTGAGTCCTAGCACTAAAGAAAGAAACAGAAGAAAACAACAGAAGATGTAAATATTTACCAAGCTCCTGGATAGGCAGAATTAATATTGTCAAAATGGCCATACTACCAAACGCATTAACAGATTTAATGCAATTCCAATTAAAATCCCAATGACATTCTTCATAGAATTAGAAAAAGCAATCATGAAATTTATTTGGAAGATAAGAGACCAAGAATAGCTAAAGCAGTCCTTAGCAAGAAAAGTAAAGCAGGAGGCATCACAACACCAGACTTTAAACAATACTACAGAGCTATAGTAATAAAAATGGCATGATATTGGCACCAAAATAGACTTGTAGACCAATGGTACAGAATAGAGGACTCAGAGACAAACCCACATAAATATGGTTATGTCAGACGAGACAAAGGTGGCAAAAACATTTACTAGAGAAAAGATGGTCTATTCAATAAATGGTGCTGGCAAAACTGGAAATCCATATGTAGCAAAATGAAATTAAACTTCTATCTCTCACCCTGTACAAAAATCAACTCACAGTGGATCAAAGACTTGGGCACTAGAAAAGAGACCCTACTCCTAAGAGAAGAAAATATAGGCCCAATTTTTCACTATGTTGGCCTAGGATCTGACTTCCTTAACATGACTCCTAAAGCATAAGGAGTAAAATCAAGAATTAATAAATGGGATGGATTCAAATTAAAAAGCTTCTTCTCAGCAAAGGAAACAATTAATAAAATTAATTAATTAAGAGGAGAGAACCTCTTTCCTACATGTACCTCCTTTTATTCTTGAGCTTTACTCTTCCTAGAGAGTCCTTTCCTTTTTTAAAACTTTGCCCAGATTTCTGCTATTCATTTTTCAAAACATAATTTTAAACATCACTGCAAGGGATGCCTTACCTAACATCCCCATCTACATCCAAGCAGATGCTGTCACTCTTGTCTGTTCTCTGAAGGTGTCAAAGTCCCCAGCATTCCTAATTCTCTCATGGCATTCATGCTCTTTTGTTCTGATTTACTGACCAAACTTCAACTTCTTGGAAATCAGGGACAATCTTTCATTTCACTTTGTATTTCCAGCATCTGACACAGTGCTATTACGTGGCATGTACTGTGCAAAATGCTGTTGATCTGTAAATGGCACAATCCACAGAAGACAAGTCAAAATCACCAGCATCTCTTAGATTCTTCCATTCCCCAGTTCTGATGTCTACTAAGTAAATAACAGATAAAATGTTTGATTCATATTCTCTTGAAGAATTGATGAAAATTTGAACTTTCTGAAAATGATCTGAATGCAGACCCTGTTGTGAATGTAGGGTGCATAAGGATCATTAAGGCAATAGCACTGCTCTCTATAAAGTTGGAAAGTAACATATAATGAAATAATTGCAATGCAATATCACAAATATAATATTCTGAGGAGGAAAAGATTAATTGTTATTGTAGTTTTCATGGAGGTAGCATTTGACATAAGCCTTGAAGGAACAGAAGATATAGTAGATAACATTTTTTAATAATTATGAAAAAGAAAAACTCACAAATGGTAATTATAAATTTAATGTCAACATTAATAATAGGAATATTTATGCTATGCTACACATTACTCTAAGTGATTTTATATGTATTAATTCAGTTAATAGTTACAACAGTCCTTTGAGGTAAGTGCTATTACCTATCAGTTTGTTGAAGCTGCCATAAACTAGTCCCACAGATTAGATAGCTTTAAAGAATGGAAATTTATTTTCTTATAATTCTGAAGACTAGAAGTCTGCAATCCAGTTGTCAGCAGGGTTAGTTTCTTGTAAGGCCATTCTTCTTGACTTTATAGGTGGCAATCTTCTCCCTGTACCTTCACAGACTTACCTCTGTCTGTGTTCAAATTCTCTTCTAAGAACACCAGTCAGGTTGGATTAGGTCAACCCAAATGACCTCACTTTAACTTGATTTCTTCCTTAGAAATATTATCTCCAAACTCTGACTTTGTTAGGTACCAGGAGTTAGGACTTCAATTGGTGGGGGCATAATTCTTCTCATAACATTACAATCCCTGTTTTACTGAAAATGAAATGAGCATGAAGAGGTTAAATAGAGCTCCAAAATCTGTTGGGCTAGATGCAAGACTTTATTCATTCTGTTTAGTTTTTAAAAATAAGAAATAAAATTCACTGACATACTTCATTTTTAGGACATTCTCTATCCTGCTCATGGTACACTCAAATTTCCAAAGAACAGAGTCGTAAAACTTCCAATGTAAGAAAATTAACATTGGCTATTGTGTTAACCTGTAGAACTGATGATTTCTGTTGTGTGCAAAAAAAGAAAATATTCACAGCTAGTTATTGTTGGGTGCTTACTGCATGTAAGGCACTGTCCTAAGGGTACTGCACACCTAATCTCAATTATATCTCACAGTTCTTTGAAGTTTATTATAATCCACATGTTAAATATAAATAAACTGAGATTTTCAGGTTATCCCTCATTCCTAACAAAATCAATGCCAGAAATTTCAAACAAGATTTCTTAAAAAGAGGTCTTCTTTCTTAAAAAAGAGAGGCTTCTTGGCTTGCTCATCAATCCCAGAGCCAAAGTGACAACTCCTGCTTTAACTTCACCTTTGCACATGATAAAGCTGTACTTCACCCTGTTTTGACCTTTAGTTTCTTCATCCCATAGGAACTTCCTCTGTTCACAACAGTATATATCATATCTCTTCCTTTGGCACCTTTACTCCCCACCACTTCCTGTGAGTGTAACACTACATAACACTCAGCATGTTCAGAGTCACTTCATAGGCACAAAGAAAGAAGCCCCCCTCAGAGAATGTCCCAAGCTAGTCAACAGCTAGCTTAAGGTCCATGTCTACATCAATACCATTCT
Source organism: Marmota monax (assembly GCF_021218885.2). Classification (NCBI taxonomy): domain Eukaryota; kingdom Metazoa; phylum Chordata; class Mammalia; order Rodentia; family Sciuridae; genus Marmota; species Marmota monax. The sequence goes on along the minus strand of NW_026695236.1, from coordinate 1,393,781 downwards.
CTTTGCCCCAAATCTCTGTTGCCACCTTGCAAATACGGGTTGTCTATGGGTCCTTGTGGCCTGTGAAGAAAAATAGAAATTTTAATCCCATACAGAAAAACTGCACATCCTTAGACTATCATTGTCAGTGTTTGGCAACTGTGCAGTCACTTCTTCTTTGCACTTTTATAATCAAGTGTCTATTTTTTTAGGTATGGAGAAATGACAGAAGATGCCCAGTTTGCACTTGTATACAATGCTGAAAGCTTGCTACCATTTGGAGCAAAACATAAAAGCTTTGTTTCCACTTTTCTGCTTTATTTTCTAATTACTGACTAATTTCTGGCTTGTTAGTGCAAAGGTATTAAACTTGGAATAGAACACCTGAGCTCTGAACCTACTCTGCCAGCTGGGTATGGTTGTAAAAGCCATAGAAATCTGAAATGGAATCCCAGACCTTCTATTGCTTTCCAGTTGAGTGAATATTAGGAAAGACTAACCACTTGAACTCAATTTTCTCCTTTGTGAAATTAAATCAATAAAATATTTACACTTTGATTTACTATGGCTTAAATAAGCAAGACATATTAGGAGTTTGTTTTACAGAAACTGCTTGATTGTTAATTTAGTCCTCTAGGTTAGATTATAAACTAGAGAGAGAGAGAGAGAGAGAGAGAGAGAGAGAGAGAGAGAGAGAGAGAGAGAGAGAGAGACTGTTTATCTAGTAAATATTGAACACCTACTCTGTACTAGGCACTGAGAAAACAAGATAAATGAACAGCTGTGGCTCTTACTTGGTCACACTGATGTTCCTGGATGTCCTTGTGTCTGCTTTGAAAACAATAAATATCTCTGCTTCAGGTTGAATTCGTAAAAGAAACAGTGGTTGTGGACCTGAATTTCTGAAGTAAGCAGTGTTTCATTGATATTCTCATCTAATTCGGCCTCTTATCAATGTTGTCCATTATTTCCTCTTTTTCTGTCTTTTCTAGATCTAGCATAATACTATGCGATGTCCTTTGTTGTGGCTATCAATTGTTGTGCCGCCACTTGTCCTTTCCTGATCTTGTGTGGTCTTCCTTGCTCTTCCTTAAGTATAAATGTTGTGAGTCCTGTGAATCATTTGAGCAAAGGGATACTTGGGTATTTAATGTGAATTAATGCAGGAAGTTGCTGAATGAACAGCTTACATTTCTAAGTGAAGGTCAAGCACCACCACTTCCACATGGCCCCCGAGAGACTGTACCTACCATCAGACCTTACTGAAGCACACACATACTCCCATCAGCAGAGATGCTCCTGTGCCACATAGACACACAGAACAGGGTCTTTACTAGGGTCTGCTGCAAAGTGGCAGTCAAGACTTGTTGGTGCCAGTCCTATTATGATATTAACTAGCAGTGATTCTTGGATTAGCATTCTTTTTTTCTCTGTAAAATAAGAGGTCTGGGAGGGAAGAAAGTAAACTATTATTTTTCCAAGAGTCTCTCAGTTATTTTATGAATAGTATCTCATTTTGCCCTTGAATATTATTGCTCAAGTTTTCAGATCCTTATTTCATTTTTGTTCTCATAAGCATGTTAAATTTGTTGATACCACCCCTACAGTATAAATGAGGATATAAAGGCCTAGAGGGATTTCTATAAATTCAGAAGTTTGTTATCATATAAAAATTAGGATTTGATTCAATAAATAACCATTTCAAAATAAGGTTTAACATGAAAAAACAAATAAAACACAGGAATTTAAAAAAAATAGGAAAGCAGAGGCCTGGTTATTATCCCACTTCTAGTCAGGAAATTTTAAGTGACTGGAATTTGATTGGCTAGAAGCATCTGAAGCTGTGGTCCTCAAGGACAATATGATAATAATTTCATCTGTGCTTCTGGTCTTTCAGAAAGATGACAGCTAAGAAAAGTCATCTCAGTTTTCTGGTATTTTCATTTTCTCACTACTCTCACAGCTTAAATTATTATACAGAGGTTGATGGCTTCTCGTTCTATATTTCCAGAGTAAAGTTTGTTCTAAAATTTAAACTAAAAAACCCAGGCTGCCTACTTGACATCCCCACTGGAATGTCTCAGAGCATCTCTAAACACCTCACATCTAGAATCATATTCACATCCCCACATCATGCTCCACTCCTCCACCAGTGATCTGCATCTGTGGGAGTAAAAGCCTCTTGCCCAGTACCATAAGCAGAAAACAGACTCTTCAATGACATCTCTGCTTGTTTCCACACATCATTATTTGGCTGGACAGTTTTCTCCCTGCTTTCTTTATCTTTTTCCCTTGTTCCTTGCACATCCATCAACTTTGACTTTCTGCCTCAGATACCTGAAACTGGATAATTGATGAGAAAGAGATTAATTTTTTACAGTTCTGGAGGCTAGAAGTCCACGGATGAAGAGCTGCCATCTGTCAAGGGCCTTTTTGCTGTGGCATCCTTGGTGAAAGGCAGAAGCATAACAGAGCACAAGAAAGCAAGAGGGAGCCAAACTCGCTTTACGACAAGCTTATTCTTGGAATAATTAACTGACTCCAGGGATAACCAAATTTATCTATCTTGAGAGCAGAGCCTTTGAGATTTCATTCTCTCTTTAGGGCCCATCTCCTAACACTGGTGCACTGGGGATTGATTTTACCACATGATCTTTGGGGAATTCATTGAGGCCATAGATTAACCTTCAATGCTTTCTCAACAGTGTAGTCTTTGTAATCTTTTAGAATGTTAATTCTTCATGTGATCACCCACTTACCCAGATACAAACAGTGACTTTTTACTGCTCTAAGGAAAATATACAAAAATTTCTCACATGTCCTCTACTGCCCTTCAAAACTGAGTCTGAGGCAGGAGTTTCTTTCACCACTAGTCTAGACCCAGACTCCAGCTATTCTTCAAGAGTGAAAGTGTCCATATCATTTTGTGGATCTGGCTGCTTTTGCTCCTGATAAGCAGATCTCGGTCTTGTTCCTTTCCTCTATAATTTTAGAGTTGGCAGTTTGCCATGTAACCTCAGTTTCTCATGAGTCCAACAGAAGTTCCTGATTTTCAGTTTGTCTAGCTTTTCCTTACTGTAGAGATGGAAGTCACTATAGTCTTCACATTGTCAGATCTGCATCCTGAGGTCCCATGTTGTTTCATCCATAAGACACATCCCTCCATGTTTCCATCTGTGATCTCTTAGTTTTTCCTGATTCCTCTGTTATGAATTTCAAGCTTGTTCAGATTTCCAAAGACTCATTTAAACTGTCTATATACAGTTTAAATGAGTCTTTGATAAGAAGACCTTTTCTTTCCAAAATGTCAGTGTGCTTTTCTAAGTAACATAGTGGTGCTCCAGTGGGAGCCATTCTAGACAGTGTGACAAAATTAACTGAAAATGAGAACCACTGATGAAGAGTTTAATCAAGATTAAACCTTCATTTTAAAAGGTTGATGGGGTGGGTGAGCACTTTAATGGTCTCATCCATTAACTCTCTTAGTGCTAAGAATTGATGTTCCTGTCCTACTTAAGTAAAGAATTCTCATTTCTTGGCAGAAACAAGAGTATAAATTAAACTATAGTAGTCATTTCTCTCAATTGACAAAAGGTTTTATTTTATTTATTTTTTTTTTTGCTTCAAGCACTTATCTAGTGACTCACTGTATATTGGGATGTTCTTAAATCAGTTCAATTTTAACACTCTTTATCATTAAAAAGTAAATTTCACCAGTTGAAAACACATGGATTTATATAAATAAAGTGTCTTATGAATTATTATCTGTCATATAATTTTCCCTTTTTTGGCAAAAGACATATGTCATTATACATGCATATTTTTAAAACCATAACAAAATAGAAAAATGTCTGCAATTTTTTCTCCTCTTTGCTTATTTTGTAGTCTCAAAATTACTTATAATGAGAAGATAATGCTTTCATAAATAAAATTAAAATAAGAATGAAAATACTAATTCATAAAATTATAGGATTTGCATAAATTTAGGAGTTTGTTAATCCAGTTTCTAATTTCAATTGAGACAACTGAGACCCAGATAAAACAAACGTTTAAAATCCGCTTTCCCATTTATGCTTATTAGAATCATCACCATCACCAAAGACCTTGCTCAAATATACACGGCTTTGGCATTTATTACAGCACATCTCATGTCCTTCACAAGTCATAAATTTCATAGAGCATAACAATAATAATGAGGAGAAAGTAGAGGAAGAAAAAGGACTGCAGGGAGAAGGGCAACTTCTGTTCATCACCTGTCAAACTCCTAACTATGCATCTTGTGTCCTTGTAATTAAGCCTCCCAATATCCTCATGACAATGGTATTATTTTCATTACTCAGATAAAGAAAATGAATTTCTAACAGGTTAAGATATTTTACAAATCTCCCATGTCACAACCAACATGTGTCAGATTTTTATGTGAGTGTGAGAGCCTACACTAGGTACTCAAGAAACACAAATTTAACACTGGAGCCAACTAGAAAATATTTTGTATTCATAAGCTGGATTTGCAGGGCTGATTCATTAATTAATCCACAATTAAATAACAACTCAGATCAGAAAAGTCCAGATTCTCTAAATAAATAAAATTATTTTCCATTGTGGAAAAAAAAATGATCACTATTTCCTTGTTCTCTTCAAAATGTTTGAAAATGTTTTTTCAAATTTTATTTTTGTGTTTAAAGCATTATCCTTTTCTTTTTTAGAGAATACTCTCCCTACCACATACTAGTCTTCTAGCCAAAATTTTAAGCTAAGTAAAAATAATTTGCTTATTTAGCACCTTCATAAAAAATAATATATTAATTATTGCTTTGAACACAGGTAGGGAGAGTATTCTCTAGTAGGGAAGATATTACTACTCTCATTTTAAGTATGTGGAGTCTAATTTCCCAAGAAGTTCAGTGATTTTAAGCATATAGCTATTAAAATATGGAGGTAGGCCTCAGGAGAGTTCTTTAACTCCAGATCTAGTATTCTTTCATTCAACCAATAATTACATTTTTTCCACATTCTGAAAGTTCTAAACTAGTTGTGTCAGTTTCATTCTTCTAGGACTCTTAAAAAAGCTACCCTCAAATTTCTTTCAAACTAATGAACTTCCTCAGGGCCTGCTAACATGAACTTGTACTTCATGAACTATTTTCAAGTTAGAAGCTATTAATCATATTAGCATGGGATTTTCATATAGACCTTGTTATTTTATTTTGAGAATGTAGTTTGCATGAATTCCTTGGTACAATCCACAGAACTGCAAATATGTATATATACATATGTACATACATAGAGAAACTATATATATATATATATATATATATATATATACACACATACTCATGTATATATATTTGTATATATATTGCATATATATAATATATGTATGTATATTTTTATAAACATTTTTTTCTCTTTTTTGGTGCATTATAATTATACATAATAGCAGGATTCATTGTGGCATACTTGTACATGCATGTAGCATAATTTGGTCATAAAAATTACATTTATAAATCCAAATAATCCTTCCCTCTGCAGTATTTTTGAACAGTGGCTCAGAAGGCATCACCCTCTTCAAGAAGTTTATCCAGAAGCCAATGCACCCATTGGACATAACCGTGGATCCTACATGGTTCCTTTCATTCCTCTCTACAGAAATGGTGACTTTTTTATTTCATCCAAAGAGCTGGGCTATGAATACAGCTACCTCCAAGATTCAGGTAAAGGGCAAATTCTTTTTTGATAAATTACTGAATGTAGTGTGATCTATTTCTTTTATGGTAGTACAGAAGCTTCTTTTTCTGCAATGTTATCTTCACACACTTTGAATTGGGCATGTATATTATGCTTCTTAGCTTATCATCAATTTATCATCACATGACCTTTGAATTTATATCCATTTTGCTTAATATAGGACACTTTGCACCTGGCAACCATGAAGGAACACTAAAGTTAGAATGGGGACATTTTTCAGCTATGACTCTGCCATTTAACTGTGGTGTTAGTTTGGGAAGTTTGCTTAAACTTCCTGAATCTCAGTTCATTAATAATCTGAAATATCATGATCAAAATACACCAAAGAATTATTGTGAGATTAAAGAGACTAGTGCTGGATGGCATAAGATAAGCACTGGCAGTTTTGTAATTTTCTTTGGGAGCTTCATACTAGTAGAAAATTTGTGAAAATCTTGATTTTAATTCTAATCAATAATAATGACTATAATGATGATTACAATGTTTATTGCTATGTCTCTGATTAAGATAGTTGCATAAAACCCTAGGTTTGGTGTCAGATCTGTGTTTTAAATAATCTTCCTAAGTAGGACTATACCAGTGTCTCTTGGGCAAATCAGGGGTAGATGGAAATGTTTCTCCCTACAGGAAACCTGCTACATGCATATTCTTCACATGCATTACTAATAAACCTTTTATTATTTTTGAATTTTTCATTTGTTCTATGTAGTTTTACATGACAGCAGAATGCATTTCAACTCATCATACATAAATGGAGTACAACATTTCAATTCTCTTATTGTACACAGTGTAGATATTCACCATTTGTGCAATGATACATGTACCTAGGGTAATGATGTCCATCTCATTCCACCATTTTTCATATCCTCATAACCCCTCCTCACCCTCCCTTTTGCCCAATCCAAAGTTTCTCCATTCTTCCCATGCCCCACCATCATCATCATCATCCATTAATCAGAGAAAACATTCAGCCTTTAGTTTTTTTGGATTGGCTTACTTCCCTTAGCATAATATTCTTCAACTACATCCATGTATCAGCAAATGCTATCATTTTATTCTTTTTTATTGCTGAATAATATTATATATATACACACACACACACACACACACACACACACACACATTTTCCAGTTTCTTTGTCCATTCATCTATTGATTGGCACCTAGGAAATCTTCATCATGTCGAAGTAGACCCTAACTTCCTTAACAAGAGTCCTAAAGCACAAGAAATAAAATCAAGAATCAATAAATGTGATGGATTCAAACTAAAAAGCTTGTCAAAAAAGACAATCTGTAATTGAGGTTACAGAGAGAACCTATAGTATGGGAGCAAATTTTTACCACATATACATCAGATAGAGCACTAGTCTCCAGGATATATAAAGAACTCAAAAAACTTAATACAAAAAAAAACCCAATCAATAAATGGGCTAAGGTACACTTAGCCCATTAACAGACCCTTCTCAGAAGAAAATATACTAGTAATCAACAAATATATGAGAAAGTGTTCAACATCTTTAGTAATTAGAGAAATGCAAATCAAAACTACTCTAAGTTTTCATCTCACCCCAGCCAGAATGGCAGTTATCAAGAATACAAGCAACAATAAGTGTTGGAGAGGATGTGGGGGAAAAGGTACACTCATACATTGCTGGTGAAACTGCAAATTGGTGGGACCTCTTTGGAAAGCAGTGTGGACATTCCTCAGAAAACTTGGCATGAAACCACCATTTGAACCAGCTATCCCACTCCTTGGTCTATACCCAAAGGACTTAAAAACAGCATAGTACAGAGACATAGCCACACCAATGTTTACAGCAGCTGAATTCACAATAGCTAAACTGTGGAGCCAACCTACATGTCCACCATAAGTGAATGGATAAAGGAACTGTGGTATATATACACAATGGAATATTGCTAATCAACCTGCTATTAGGGAAGTATTTATTTATCTAGAAAGAGGTGAGGACACTTAAATTCTAAGAGAATTTAAGTGCCCAATATAAACACCAATACAGGGGGTAAAGGAAGTCCTCCTCTCACTACACTGTGCTTTCACTCCAAATGAGTGCCAGCAATGAGAAGCAGCAAAACCAGTGGGAAAGGGACATTCAAGAGACATTAATGTTTAATTATATTCATGGATAATTTATGAAACAATGTGACATAAGGAAAATAAAATGAGCAAATGAGTGAAATTTACCAACTTCATAGCTCTTATGATCATCTCTAGTGACACAAAAATGACTGACTTCCTTTCAGATCTCAAGAAACCCCAAATCTAAAACGGAAGTAAGGTAACTGTGCAAAAAAGTATAAAGCATTGGGTAATAAGACGAGTAGGTAAAATCCTAGAATAGCAGAGAGAAGAAAAGCAATGATTTGTGAATAGTTTAATCAAAACCACAAGGCAATACTTGAAGGATGAGTAGGCAGGTAGCAGATAGAAATGGGCAGGGAATATTCTAAGATGAGAGAATAACAAGAAAATATACCACAGTTTCTTTATCCATTCATCTATTGATGGGCATCTAGGAAATCTTCATCATGCTGGATTAGACCCTGTGTACAGTGTACAGTGTATTTTTTAGAATTCTGAGTTCTCTTGAGTGGTATAAACCACAGAAAATGATGTTGAGAAGGTAAATTGAGTCATTTGATAGCATCAAACAGATATTGACTACTTTTCTGTATGCCGGGAACTTTTCCAGTTACTCTGTGTGGCGTATTTCCTTTAGTCTTCACATCTACTCTAAAGAGTAGATAAGATTCTTTCTCCATTTCATCCGTGAGTAAACAGGGGATTAAAGAATAAATTTCCCCTGTTCTATTTACATACCATGTGACTGTTTTAGTCAGCTTTTTTTTTTTTTTGTCTCTGTGAACAAAAGACCTGACAAGAACAATTAGAGGAGGAAAAGCATTTGGGGGGCTCACAATTTCAGAGGTCATTTGCCATAGACTGCTGACTTGGGAGCTGTGGATCCAAGATAAGGCAAATATCATGGCAGAAGGGTATAGCAGAGGACAGCAGCTTAGGACTTGGCAATCAAGAATGACAAAATATAAACCCCAAAGTCATGCCCTCAGTGACCCACCTCCTCTAGTCACTACCTACCTGTCTCCAGTTACTTCACATTTAAAACTACAGTGGATTAATGCACTGCTTGGGCTAAAGCTCTCATAACCCAATCATTTCATCTTTCAACTTTCTTTTTTTCACTTACACATCAAATTTTGGGGGTAATTTTATATTTAAACTATAACAGTGGCATAGCAGAAACTGTTAGGAGAATTAGCAAAAAGCATATTTTCCCCACAGTTTTTATTGGTGCATTATAATTGTACATACTAATGGGATTTGTTATTACACATGTTATCAGTCTTATCCTGCCCTTTTGGACCATTATTTGAATAGATATGGATTTGATTGAACATTTTTACTTGATTGTGTAGATCATAGATAGACAAAAGAAAGGATACAAAAATAGCTGACAGTGAGTTTTTTTAAAACCTTGAGATTATTGAGAACAAAAAATTTTCCAAAGGGTGATAGTGAGCTAAAAGGAGGAGCCTCCTATAAGTCAAAAAAAAAAAAAAAATGGCAGCCTTAAGCCACATGTTTTCCTTTCATTCTAAAACAACCAAAACAGTACATTAAACAAAGGACTATATTGTAACTATTCTTCAAAGTTTCACTACCATTTAATATTTTACAATTTCATCCCTATTTCTATTTCCAGAACATGGCAGACCTTTTCATGGATTCATCCTTTTGAACATTCTGTCCTCTCTGTCTAAATTCTGATTCTATTTCTCCACTTGTCAAACCTGCAGATATGAAATCATTTTATACACAGTCCTGTGTAGCTTCTCTGTGAATCTGTTCCCTTTCCACCTCGGGTACAAGCCCTGCAAGATTAAAATTACCTTGCAATACTCTCTCTTCTAAGTAAAAAAAAAATGTGGAGTAAAATCAATGAATCAATTAGAGTGTAAGTGACGGTTACCGTGAATGATTTTACTCCTTAATTATAAGTGAAGTTTGTTATAAAAATGTCACTCCTCTAAATGTCCAGGTCTAGAAATGTATTCAAAAACATCTTTCAAGTATTCTATCATGCCAGTTTTTTTAAGGTAACCTTAAAAGTTTCTTTATTTTTTATATACATTTATTGAATTGCTACTTTGAACAAGACATTGTCTTATGTTTTATGTATACAGTGGTAGATAATATCGTATCAGTCTTCACACAGCTTATAATGGAAGAAAAAGATCTGAAACAATTATTGCCTAAATGACTCATTTATTTAGAAGTGTTCCTATCTTCAGGTGTCAATGAAGTGATATTTCAGAAAACATTAATATTATAGGTAAAATTAACTCATTCAAAAAAGGATCTTAATTATTGATTTTTGCTTTGATGTTAGGATAATAGAAGCCATTGAAGAATTAGAGCACATCATGGTCGAATTTGAGTTTTAAAAAAGAGTTTTATTGTTACAGTACATACAAAGTTTTATAACGATTGGAAAATCATGAGAAGAGTTACTGATGAAAATGCTATCATAAAAGTCCACGGGGGGGGGGGACAGTAGTTTGGATTGTGGCAGTGGAATAAAGAAAGGATAAATATATCTCAAGGTATAGGGGATATATTGCCCTGACACTCAAAAGAGATGCCTGGTCCTCAGATCCTAATGAGAGACATGTCAGGACATAATTTGTAATCTCAGCTAATCTTAATCCCCTCCCACCACTGGATAATGGAAACCAGGGGTGTTCTACCACTGAACAATATTCCCCCACATCTTTTTACTTTTGTTCTAATTTTTATTTTTAGGCAGAGTCTCAGTAAATTGCTGAGCTGGCAATCCTATTCTTCTGTCTCTCCAGTTGCTGGAATTATAGCCCTGGGGTACTACTGTGTGCACTCCAGCTAATCTTTAAGAGCCTATGTAGTACTTATTTTAAATCTATTTTATAGAAAAGCAATTTGAGAATCAGAAATCTGAAATAACTATTTCTGAATTATAAAAATAATAAGTGGCAAATGAAAAATCTAAAAATTATGTTCTATTGTCCTGTGGAGGAGACTGTTCCCTTTAACTCCTATAATTGTCTTCTATGTCTTTCTATAATGGACCTCAGTCATTTCTCCCTACTGTCTAAATGGTTACTTTGTATTGCAAAGGCAATAAATCATTGGATCAGAGAGGAGGGAAGAAGCTCTAAGACTCATGTTAGAGGCTGAAAGGTATTATTCTAATTAAATTAAAAGAAAAAATTAATTTCAGATGCTTTCTTTGCTTTCCATTCAGATATGAATTTACAGTTCTTCCTTTCAAAAAACTTGACTTTAAAATAAGCAAAAGCAATTGTTTATTTCTAGTTTATGAATCATTCTATATTATTGTTTCTGTTGTACTTTCAAAGACTTTAAAATGTATCTCTATTCTTTCCTAAAGTTTAAGCTTATTAAAAAACTCCTTTAAAAGTCTTGATATAATTGAGTTCTGGGTCATTATTCATCATTCAGGTCTTCATGTTTATAATTATGTAAGTATTTTCTCTAAAAAGGCAGCTAATATCTGGCATTTGTCAAACATTTTCTTTTATAATTAGATTTGGTGATGCTTTTAAAATTTGTTAGCAGGTCATTTTCTTGCATATATAATTGATTAAAAATGAGACCAAAAAGCTTTAGCAATGAAAGGTTATGTCCTCAATTTAGTACCATTTGTTAAGAGCTTCCTTCTTCCACTGTATCGCAAAAGACATGGAAATTTGATTTCAAAAACAAGAGGAGTAGACCTTGTTCACAATCACAGCAATGTCTCACTCTATAAAAGGAATTTGAATCTCTATTATTTGTGGATTAGTCCAACATGGCTATGTTCCCACCTACTGTCTGCTATTCATTTTGCCATCAGCACCACACACTCAATTCCAATTCCTGCTTCTATTCAGAGGGACAGTCTTCTCGGATGAGTTGACTTGGTAGATGTAGGAGATCTCTGCCCCATGATCCCACTCTATCTTGTACATAATTTGCTTACAACTTCATTATTCCTGAAATAATTTGCTTTTCCACTGATCATTCTCTTCAGGCTACGTGCTCTGTCTTATTTCTTTGGCACTCTAAATGCCTGGATCACCACCTGGCATCTAGTGTGTCTCACTGAATGTTTGCATTTTGAATAAATGAAGGAATGGATAGGAGAATGAAAAATGAAGCAAGACATAATTCTTGTTCTCTAAAGCCTGTGACAAGCCTGAAAAGTAAGACGTACATATAAATAATTATAATGCATGGGTAAATGTGCCAAGTGTCACAGGAAGAAAAGTCTGAGAATCTAGAAGAGAGATCTGAGCTAAGTTAGAAATTGAAGCAGGTTGGAGAGAGAAAAACATGTTGGAAGCTGGTGCAGCTAAACTATGGTTGAAATAGTTTTGGAATAACAAGAAAAAAAATAACAGCTACATATTGCTTTTTATGTGGTAGGCCTTGTACCAAAGGCTGCATACACATTGCTTATTTTAATCATTGAAGCTGCAGACTCCTGATTTGTTAGAGTAATGGGTCTTCAACTCCCTTGGGTCTTTGTTGAGTGAAAAAAGGGGCATTAAAATGCACTTTTGAAATAGAGAAAGAAACGAAACAGGACTATACAATTATTCCAAAGAGTATGTGTGACAGGAATAATGGAACTTTAAATAGGTAAAAATCAAAGAAAAATATGACCTTAAGAAAGAATAAAATTGGCCAAATCATATTGTTATATTGTGTACATGTACAAATATGTAACAACAAATGCCTTATTATATGTAACTATAATATACCAACTAAAAATGTGGAAATAAAAAGAAAAGAAAGAACAAAATGTTCACTGTTGATGTTCAAAAGCAGGTAGCCAAGAGCCAAAAGTCAGAATTTAGTTTGAAGGCATTGAGAAATAAAGAGATTGTTTTGAAGTCACTCCTTTTGTGAGTAAAAACTGAGACCACTTAGAATGAATTGGCATAGAGAAAAAATAAGAGAAGCTGAAGAACAGAAGGACAGACATAAAAATATTATTTATAAATACCAAAAGTACTGGAACTGCACTGTTCAAATTTGCACAATTATTTCCTGATTAGAGAACAATCCTGCCTTAATAGTTCTGAATATTACCATCTTTATGACAAACAATGAGACTCTCACTTTAAATCTTATTGTTGATACCCATTCTTTCCATGATAACTTATAAATATTTCTTTTTCCTAATTTAATGGATATAATTTTATTATATATTAAATTTACATGTATGTGTAATTCTATAATACTCTAAGTTACTTATGTCTTATTTTAGTAGGCAGATAATTAATTTTTCAAAATAGTTAGAACTTTTGAACTGCAAATGATAGACTCTCCATAGGAACAAAATTAAATAAAATAGAATTTATTGTTTTATAAAATCCAAAGAAGGGAGAGCTCTTAAAGTTATGGAACAGGTAGAAATACAATAAATACTGAAAAACAACAGAAACATAGAAGCTGAGAGCCCTGAAACCTGGGTATTTTTTTTTCCCAGTTTGTGTTGGCTCTTGTGTGTTGGCTTTATCTTGTCCTCTACTCAGGGAAGTGTGGTAGTCCTCAGTTCTTCACTTGACTCTCAGTTCCAGCAGAGTACATTCTGAGTAATTATCCAGAGTGGCTGCCCTTGAATCCCTAGTCTACCAAATACTAATTAACTAAAGCGAAAGCAAGGGGTTATGAAAGAATGTTACAGTTCCTACTTCCTCAGCAGAGGAAGGATGGGGAGCAGATATACTAAGATGAAGGCTCAAATTCCCTGGGTTAAATATTTCAGTTTATTGATCAGCTTCAATGGTAGTGTTGGTATGTTGAACATCAACTTCATCATTTTAGAGACCAGAGATACTTCTTAAAATTCTACAAAACCTGGAGTTTACCCTGGACCAGTTTACCCATGGTCTGTAATGTCTCATCAACATTCTATCTACATTCCAACTAAGAAAAAAGGAAAAGGAAAAAGAGCAAAGACATATCTTCTCTTTTTAAAGGAACAGTCCAAAAGTTACATGTATTACTTTTACTTGAGACTTGAATTATAAAGCTATAACTCTCTGCAAGAAGAATTCAGGATGCAATTTCTTCTTACATTATCACTAAATGGATATTGACTATCTTCAGTGTACATTCTATATATCTTCTACAGACATTATAGAACATGTTCTATAAAGAATTTGCTGTTTCATATACTGTGTACTCTTATTGAGCAGATATTGAGTAAAGACTTCTTCATTTACTTAAATCTTAGTTTACTAAATAAATTCTATAACTATACTTACATAAATTTTAAATATCTCTCTAAACTACTATGTGTTTATATTTATAATTGAGAGCAAAAACAAGATATATTTTCCATTATACTTATTTAGTCTAAGTTTTATGTTCAAGGACTTTTAATTTATGTAGTCTGTATCCAGCAGTACCATATTTATTTTAACATACCTTACAGGATCATAAATGTTCTGAACATATAATCATATCATCTATTAGTTACTTTAGGTACTATTATTTTTGAAAATGTACATTCTAGTAATATGTTTCCAAATTGTCTAAGCAGAATATGTCATTTAGATTTTGGGAAATTTAAAAGGAAAACAAACACAAAATAAAAATCTCCCATAAGCCTACTACTGATCAGATTAATAAAGTGTTGTACTTATTTTAGTCTCATTTGCTCTCTTTTGTACTTTTCCCACATGTTTATGTACATAAAGTAAGCATATGCTTTACTTAATTTCATTTTGCAAATAATATATCCATGTTTTTTCAGAAGCCAAAGAGTTCTTCAAATCTTACAACAAAATGGCCTACTTCCTATGCACAGTCCCCTCCCCAATCAACTACTGTAGTATTTTAACTATTTATTCTACAATTTACATCGATATTGCAAAGTAATGGGCAAATATTACTAACTCATTTCATGAAGAGTATCTCTGAATTGTTTTAGCTCTCTTTTTGTTTTTGGTTGTTTGTTTGTTTTAATTAGTTATATATGAAAGTAGAATGCATTTATGTACTTTGATATACCATACATAGATGGAATATGATTTCTCATTTTTCTGAATGTACATGTTGCATAATCATATTGGTTATGCAGTCACATATATGCATACAGTAATAATGTCTGTTTCATTCTACTATCTTTCCTATCCCCATATCCCCCCTCCTTCCCTCTCATCATTTCCCTCTACCTAATATAAGGTAACACTATTCTTCCCTAATGCCCCCTGCCTTATTGTGAATTATAATATGCATATTAGAGAAAACATTTGGCCTTTGGTTTTGTTGGATTGGCTTATTTCACTTGGCATGATATTCTCCAACTCCAACTATTTACTAGCAAATGCCATAATTTCATTCTTCTTTAAAACTGAGTAATATTTCATTGAGTATATATAAAATATTTTCTTTGTCCATTCATCTATTGAGGGACACCTAGGTTAGTTCCATAGTCTAGGTATTGTGAATTGACCTGCTATAAACATTGACGTGGCTGCATCAATATAGTATGCTGATTTTAAGTCCTTTGGGTATAAACCAAGGAGTGGGATAGCTGGGTCAAATGGTGGTTTCATTCCCAATTTTCTGAGGAATCTCCATACTGCTTTCCAAAGTGGTTGCACCAGTTCTATCAGCAATGTATGAGTATACCTTTTTCACCACATCCTCATCAACATTTATTGTTGCCTGTATTCTTGATGATTGCCATTCTGACCAGAGTGAGATAAAATCTTAGAGTAGTTTTTGATGTGCATTTCTCTAATTGCTACAGATGTTGAACACTTTTTCATATATTTGTTGATCAATTGTATTTCTTCTTCTGTGAAGTATCTGTTCAGTTTCTTGGCCTATTTATTGGTTGGGTTATTTGTTTTTTGGTGTTAAGTTTTTTGAGTTCTTTATATATCATAGAGTTTAATGCTTTATTGGAGGTGGATTTGGTAAAGATTTTCTTCCAATCTGTAGACAATCTACTCATTTTATTAATCGTTTACTTTGCTGAGAAAGAGCTTCTTTAATTTGAATCCATCTCATTTATTAATTCTTGATTTTACTTCTTGCACTTTAGAAGTCTTGTTAAGGAAGCCAGATCCTAGGCCAACATCATGAAGATTTGGGCCTATTTTTTCTTCTATTAGGTGCAGGCTCTCTGTTCTAGTGCCTTAAGTCTTTGATGTACTTTGAGTTGATTTTTGTGCAGAGCGAGAGATAGAGGTTTAATTTCATTTCACTACAAATGGATTTCCAGTTTTGCCAGCACCATTTATTGAATAGACTATCTTTTCTCCAGTGAATGTTTTTGGCCATTTGTCTTGTATAACATAACCATATTTATGTGGGTTTGTCTCTGAGTCCTCTATTCTGTACCATTGGTCTACAAGTCTATTTTGTTGCCAATACCATGCTGTTTTTATTAGTGTAGTTCTGTAGTATAGTTTAAGGTCTACTATTGTGATGCCTCCTGCTTCACTTTTCTTGCTAAGGATTGCTTTAAGCTATTCTGGGTATCTTATTTCACAAATAAATTTCATTATTGCTCTTTCTAATTCTATGAAGAATATCATTGAAATTTTAATAGGAATTGCATTAAATCTGTAGAATGCTTTTGGTAGTATGGCCATTTTGACAACATTAATTCTACCTATTCAGGAGTTTGGGAGATTTTTCCATCTTCTGAGGTTTTTTCAATTTCTTTCTTTAGTGTTGTATAGTTTTCATTGTAGAGGTCTTTCACCTCTTTTGTTAGATTGATTTCCAGGTTTTTTTTAAGGCCATTGTGAATGGAGTAGTTTTTTCTAATTTCTCTTTCAGTGGATTCTTTGCTGATGTATAAGAATGCATTTGATTTTATGGGTGTTGATTTTATATACTGCTACTTTGCTGCATTCACTTATTAGTTCTAGAAGTTTTCTTTTGGAATTTTTGGATCTTCTAGATATATAATCATGTCATCAGTAAATAGTAATAGTTTGAGCTCTTCTTTACCTATTTGAATGCTTTAATTTCTTTCTTTTGTCTAATTGCTCTGGCTAGAGTTTCAAGGATGATGTTGAATAGAAGTGATGAAAGAGGACATCCTTGTCTTTCCAGTTTTTAGTGAAAATGCTTTCATTTTTTCTCCATTTAGAATGATGCTGACTTTGGGTTTAGCATATATAGCTTTTGTTGAAGGATGTTCCTACTATCCCTAGTTTTTCTAGTGTTTTGAACATGATGGTGTGCTGTATTTTGTCAAATGCTTTTTCTGCATCTACTGAGATGATCATAGAATTCTTGTTTTTAAGTCTATTAATAATATGTATTACATTTATTGATTTCCGTATGTTGAACCAACACTGCTTCTCTGGGATGAATCCCACTTGATCACGGTGCACTATCTTTTTAATGTTTTTGTATGTGATTTGCCATTTTATTGAGAAGTTTTGCATCTATGTTTATCAGAGATATTAGTCTGAAGTTTTCTTTCCTTTATGGGTCTTTGTCTGGTTTTGGTATCAGGATGATATTAGCCTCATAGAATGCATTTGGAAGAGTTCCCTCCTTTACTATTTCATAGAATACTTTGAGGAGTATTGGTGTTAATTCTTCTTTGAAAGTCTTTTAGAACTTGGATGAGAATTCATCTGGTCCTGGGTTTTTCTTGGTTGGTAGGCTTTTGATGGCATTTTCTATTTTATTACTTGAAATTGATCTATTTATATCATGTATGACCTCCTCATTTAGTTTGGGTAGGTTATATGTCTCTAGAAATTTGTTAATGTTTTGATATTTTCTATTTTATTAGAGTATTCATTTTCAAAATAGTTTCTAATTATCTTTTGTATTTCAGATGTGTCTACTGTGATGTTTCCTTCTTCACCTTATATTTTAGTAATTTGAATTTTATCTCTTTTTATCTTTGTTAGCATGGCCAGAGGTTTATCAATTTTATGTATTTTTTCAAAGAACCAACTTTTTGTTTTGTCAATTTTTCAATTGTCTCTTTTGTTTCAATTTCATTAATTTCAGTTTGATTTTTAATTATTTCCTGTCTTCTACTGCTTTTGGTATTGATTTGTTCCTCTTTTCCTAGGGCTTTGAGATATAATGGTAGGTCATTTATTTTTTGATTTTTTAGTCTTTTAATGAGTGCACTCAATGCAATAAACTTTCCTGTTAGTACTGCCTTCATAGTGTACCACAGATTTTGATATGTGGTATCAGTGTTCTCATTTACTGCTAAGAATTTTTTTATTTCATCCTTGATTTCTTCTACTATCCATTTATCATTCAATTGTGTATTAGTCTCCATTTGTTACAGTAGCTTCTATTTTTTATTTTATCATTGATTTCTGATTTCATTTCATTGTGGTCTGGTAGAAGGCAGAGTACTATCTCTGCTTTTTTGCATTTACTAAGAGTTGCTTTGTGATATAAGATATGGTCTATTTTAGAGAAAAAGCCATGTGCTGCTGAGAAGACAGTATATTTGCTCATTGATGGATGAATAGCTCTTTTTCTTAAAAAATTAGTTGTAGATGGACACAATAACTTTATTTATTTATTTTTATGTGGTGCTGAGGATCAAACCAGTGCTTCACACATGTGAAGCAAGTGCTGTACCACTGAGCCACAACCCCATGCCTATTTTAGCTGTCTTATAAACTACTTTTTAATTTTTTGTGGTTTCATTAGTGCATTATGGTTATAGTTAATATGACTACACAAAATTCACACATAAGCCTATGCCATTTTAAGTGGATTGAGATGAAATTTCAATGAGATTTTGATTTGCCTTTCCCTGATTGGTGGGGATGTTGAACATTTTTTCATATAATTGTTAGCTATTTGCTTTTCTTGTTTTGAGAAATATCTGTTTAGTTCTTTTAACTGTTTATTGGATGAATTATTTGGGTGCTTTGGTCAGCTTTTTTGCTGCTCTGACTAAAAGATCTAACCAGAACAATGGTAGAGGAGGAAAAGTTTATTTGGAGGCTTATGGTTTCAGAGCTCTCAATCCATAGACAGCCAGGTCCATGCCTAAGGTCTCAAGGTGAGGCTGAACATTATAGTGGAAAAGTGTAGCAGAGGGAAGTGGCTCACATGGTGATCAGGAAGCAGAGAGAGAGAATCCACTCTCTAAATATATACCCCAAAGCCACACCCTCAATAAATTACTTCCTCCAGCCACACCCCACCTGCTTCCAGTTACCACTCAGTTAATCCCATTAGGGATTAATTCATTGTTTGGGTAAAGGCTATCATAACTCAATAATTTCTCCTCCAAAACTTCTTGCATTGTCTCACACATAAGCTTTTGGGGAACATATCACCTCCAAACCATAACATTGGGGGTTTGTTGTTGTTTTGTTTTGTTTTGTTTTTTGAGTTCTTTATATTTTGTTGATGGTAATCACCTATCAGAGGAGGAACTGGCAAAGATCTTCTCTCATCCTGTAGGCTCTCTCTTCACACTCTTAATTGTGTTCTTTGCTGTACAGAAGCTATTAATTTGATGTCATCACTCTTATTGATTTTTGGGTTAATTTCTTCAGCTTTTATTGGCACAGGCACTAACTCCACTATGTTGGAGTGTTGCACCTATATTATCTTCTAGCAGTTGCAGAATTTCTGGACTAATTCCTAGGTCTTTGGTCACCTTTGAACTGTCTTTTGCACAGGGTGGGAGATAGGGAATCTAGATTCATATACTACATATAAATATCCCATTTTCCAATACCATTCATCCAAAATGCTATCTTTTCTCCAACATATGCTTTGGAACTTTTTTCTTTCAATATCATATGGATATATCTGTGGATTTGTCTCTGTCTTCTATCCTGTTCCTTTGAACTTTATATCTGCTTTGATGCAAATACCATGCTGTTTTTGTTTTTATAACTGTAGTGTAATTTGAGATAAGATATTGTGATGCTTCCAGCATCACTCTTCTTACTCAGAACAGCTTTGAATATTCTTGGTCTTTTATATCCTTCCAAATGATTTGGCAGACTGTGGATTTTTTCTAGTGTTGTGTAAAATGTCATTGATATTTTGATAGAGATTGCACTGAATCTGTATGGTGCTTTTGGTAATATGACCACTTTAACAATATTAATATTTCCTATCAAAGACCATGAGTGGTACTTCCATCTTCTAAGGTCTTCTTTAATTTATTTTTTTTCAGTTTTCTGTAGTTTTTGTTTGTATAGGCCTTTCATTTTTTTTGTTGTTGTTGTTGGATTCATTCCCATTAATGTATTGTAAATGACACAGTTTTTCTGATTTCTTTCTCAGCAGAAGCATTATTACAGTATAGGAAAGAGATTGATTTATTTATGTAGTTCTTGTACCTGCTATTTTGTTGAATTTGTTTATCAGCTGTAGAAGTCTTCTGATAGAGATTTAGGGGTCTTCTCATAAAAAAATACTAGTTTAACTTATTCTTTTTCTATTTGTAACCCTCTAATTTCTTTTCCTTGCCTAATTACCCTGGCTACAGTTTTGAGAACTGTATTAAATAGGAGTGGTAAGAGTAGACATCCTTGTCTTGTTCCTGATTTTAAAGGAAATGCTTTCAGTTTTTCTCTATTCTGTATGATGTTGGCTTTGGGGTTTTTATATGCAGCCTGTATAATACTAAGTAAGTTCCTTCTATCCCTAGTTTCTCCAGTTCTTTTTAAAAATGAATGGATGCTAGATTTTATTGAAAGCTTTTCTGTATCTATTGAGATGATTTTATGATCCTTTTACTTAATTTCATTTAAATAGTGAATTACATTTACTGATTTGTATAAGTTGAACCATCCTTACATCCCTGGGATGAAACCCACTTGATCTTTTTGATGTGTTTTTGACAATTTTCCAATATTTTATCAAGGAGTTTTGCATCTATGTTTATCAGGTATTTTGGCATGAAGTTTTCTTTCCTTGATGTATCTTTGTCTTTTTATGGTATTGGCTTCATTGAATAAATTTGGCAGTGTTCCCTCTACTTCTATTTCATGAAATAATTTGAGGAAAGTTCACATTAGTTCTTCTTTTTAGGCCTGATAGAACTTAACTGAGAATACATCTAGTTCTGAGCTTTTCTTTGTTGGAAGTCTTTAAATTGCTTTTTCAATCTCATTGCTTGATATTTGTCTGTTTTATTTTTTTGTGTCCTCATGGTTCAATTTGGGTAGGTCATATGTGCCTAGAAATTTGCCAATATCATATAGATTTTCTAGTTTATTAGAGTATACATTTTCAAAATAGTTTCTAATGATCCCAGATTTCAAAAGTGTTTGTCATGACACTTCTAATTTATCATCTCTTATTTTGTTGATTTGGGTTTCTCTCTTTCTCTCTCTCTCTCTCTCTCTCTCTCTCTCTCTCTCTCTCTCTCTCTGTCTCTCTCTCTCTCAATTAGTTTGGGTAAGGGTTTATTAATCTTCTTTCTTTTTTCCAAGAACAAACTCTTTGTTGCATTGATACTTTGTATTGTGTTTTAACTTTCAATTTCATTAATTTTGGCTTTGATCATACTTATTTCCTGTCTCCTATTGATTTGTTCTTCTTTTTCTAGGGCTTTGAGGAGTAACATTATATTACTTATTTATGATCTTTCTGGTTTGGGGGTGTTGTTGTTTATAAACATTCCTTTTTCAGCTGCCTTCAGATTGTCCCAGAGATTTTGATATGTTGTATTTCTACTCTCATTTGTTTCTAGTTTTTTAAATTTATCCACTGATTTTTTTTCTGATCCATTCCCCTGTAAACACATTATTTAATCTTCAGATATTAAAATTATTTTTGTTTTTTAACTCATTGATTTCATTCCATTATGACATGATAGAATGCAAGGAATTATCTCTACCTTTTTGTATTTGCCAATACTTGCTTTGTATCCTAAAATATGATCGATTTTAGAGAAAGTTCATGTCTCACTGAGAAGAAAGTGAACTTGGTTGTTGATGCATAAAATATTAGCTAGATATTTTTTAGGTCTATTTGATTAATAATTTTAGTTCTGTAGAGTCCTTACTTTACCTGAATGACCTATTGAATAGCGAGAAAGGTATGTTAAAATCACCCAGTATTATTGTTTTGGGGTCTATTTCATCCTTTATGAGGAATTGGATTTGTTTTACATGTGCAGGTACATTAATGTTAGGGGATTAGAGACATAAATATTGCATATCATTTTGTTGTTGGATGATTTGCTTAACCAGTAAGAAGTGACTTTCTTCATGTCTTCTGGTTAACTTTGGCTTGACTTCTACTTTGTCTTATGTGAGGGTAGGTACACTTGCTTGCTTTAACTCTCAATTTGCATGGTCTATCATTCTCCCTACTTTCACCTTCAGTCTGCGAATATTGTTACACGTAAAACAAATCTCTCTTTCTTGTAAACAACAAATAATTGGATCTTGTTTTAACCCTCTCTGCCAAGCAGTGTCTTTTTACTGTTAATGGAGAGAGATAATTTTTATTTCCTGCTATTTTGGTTTAATTCTTATGCTTAATTCAAACTTGGTCCTCCTTTAATTAACTGTTCTTCTGGCGAGATTCATTCATATGCTGACTCTGATATTTACTTATTTATTTATTCATTACTAGTGATTGAACTCAGGGGTACTTTACCACTGAGCTACATCCCAGACTTTTTTAATATATATATATATATATATATATATATATATATATATATATATGTATATAGAGAGATATAGATAGATAGATAGATAGATAGATAGATAGATAGATAGATAGATAGATATTTGATCCAGGATTTTGGTAAGTTGCTAAGGGTCTCATATGATGCTAATGCTGGCCTTGAACTTGCAATCCTCCTGCCTCAGCCTCCTGAGCTCCTTAAATTACAGGTGTCTGCTGACATGCTTAGTTTCTGATATTTAGTTTTCATTTCTTCTGCATATTTACTTAACTGAGTATCATGCTAGATTGGTGTCATGAATTCTTCAATTTCTCATGGAAGGTTTTTTTCTTACATTTAATTTTAAGGAAGAGTTTGCTGGACCCAGTAGCCTTGATTGACACCTGAGTTTTTTTTTTTTTGTTGTTGTTGTTTTGTTTTGTTTTTAAGGGCTTGGTATATGTTATCTCAAGCCTTTCTGTCTTTTTAAGGTCTGGGCTGAGAAATTAGTTGAAATTCTAATTGACTTACATCTAAATATGACCTACCATTTTTCTCTATTGGTTAATAAATCTTAGAGGGGGAAAATTGTTGAAAATGTTCTCTATAGTTCCTCTAATCTGGGAATAAAATTGTAATGTTCTCAAATAGGTTGATAAAATAATCATTAAAGATAGCAAAATTACATTATACAGGGAATAAATGAAACAGGGAGAAGAAAAAAAATAAGGGAAAAAATAAAGAGTAAAGAAAAAATAGAACCAAGGTTAAAAAGAAGAAAGCCATGGGTAGAAAGGATTTGAGGCAGAAGCAGGTAATGCTGTTGCCCTCTCTGGGGTGCCCAGGTAACAGGTCAGTAGGCATGTATCTGAGCAGACTTGATGACTGGTGTTTGTAGGATGCTCCTCTAAAAGCTCTTTTGTGGTGTATACTGTCATTGTGTGTTCATGAGTTTCCATGCTGGTGGCTTGGGGTTATAATCAAAAATTGCTTTCTCTGGGTCCATGCATTTGAATGAGAATTGGGTTACCTGACAACTCACAGCTGTGGATCCTCCTAAAGGCTCTAAAGCAGAGTAGCTCCTTTTCTGGTTGCTAAGGATTTCTTGCCATTTGGTTCTTATTCTTCAACCCAGGGGCTTGAGCCTGTGTGTTTGGAGGATGCTGTGCTACATCTGCTGTTTCTGTTGGGTATGAGGACACAGGATGCAGGACTCAGAGCTCCAACCCCCCTTTTATTTCCTCCATATCCTTAGTACAGTACTGTCATGATTTTGGTTCAAATCTGTATGTAGGATTATCATTATTTTTACTACTTAAATATTGTTCAGAGTTTAACCAAATAATATGCTGTAATTACTTCCTTTCTTAGGTTACTTTTCACTTAGAGTTAAAACTTCATCTTTTGGCTTTGTGGATATATATCATCATTAGTACCAAATTATTTTAAAACAACTATAAATATAACATTCTAACATAATAAACCATGGGTAATTTATACTTTTTTCCTTGGACAATATTCTTTCTGTAGCTCATCTCTTCTCATTCCCCAGCTTCCATCCTGGGACACCCCTTCAAGTTCTCATCTGGGTCCAACACAGTCAATCATTCAGTAATTTTTTTTAGTCTTTCATGCATCATACCAGATATCAGGATTATATCAGTTAGTTAAAGCCTACTATTGGTCCCCAAGGAGTTGGTTTAATAGAGAAAATAGAGATGTACATAGTAATTGGAATAGATTGTAGTAGGTACAATAATAAAGGAAATGCTAATCCCATAACATTTTAGATACTTAAGGCTTGTTAAACTAAATATAAAAACGCTTTTAAGAAATTCATTGCAGTTGAGAAGCTAGACTTTGACTTTATGAAACAATTCAAGAAAACTGGAAGGGATCCCAGGGAGTACATTATTTCTGAAGTTTGTGTTTTAGATTATTAAACTACATAATTTTAGATATAGGAAGCTGTTTTGAGCAATAGTTACTAGGGCCTTTGTCCCTCCCCTGTGACCTTTCCTTATGTGGTTTGAAGCAATACAAATGATCAGACTAGTAGAGGATTTGTCTTGCTCAGAATCATTGAAAAATACATTTGATTACAATCTGTTGTTTTAAGATTTAAAATTGTGATCTCTATGTATACAAATATTATACAAATATCCTAGAATTCTTGGGAGTGTTCTGAAATTAATGAGCATTTGCCAACATTACAATAAATGTTTGTAAAATAATTTTAATTTACTAACTTAATGTATTATTAAGTGGTTAATGATACAGCACTGTTTCATTGATTATCAGAATTCTTGAAAGATCAGCAGAAAGCTGAAAAAATAATAACTAACACTGAGTACACAGTCTGTAGAAGGCACTGAATATTTTACAGATTACCTATAAACTTTAAATAAGAGAGTTTCCTTTTCCTTTTTTGCTGTTGAAGAAATTGAGGTTTAGGAGTATTAGGTGAAACTTTTCTAAGTTCTTCCAGCTAATTAGTAACAGAGCTGGCACTCAAACCCAAGCGTCTGACTCTAAAGTATTATCTAAAGATAATGATGATGATAATGATAGCAATAACAAATACCTTATACATTAAGATGTGTTTCTATTTCAGATCCAGGCTTTTTTCAAAACTACATTGCGCCCTATTTGGAACAAGCCAGGCAGATCTGGCCATGGCTCCTTGGAGCAGCTCTGGTAGGAGCTGTCCTTACTGCCATGCTAGCAGGACTCACCTGCCTTCTGTGCCGTCACAAGAGAAAGCAGCTTCCTGAGGAAAGGCAGCCGCTTCTCATGGAAAAGGAGGATTACCACAGCTTGTTGTATCAGAGCCACTTATAAAAGGCTTGGGCAGCACAATGAGACCTATAGGTCTAACCTTACTCTAACTGAGTGTGGCACAGGTTCCCTGGGATACAGAAAACCCTGACATTTGTCTGTGAAGACCATTCTTGGAGCTGTAATCTAACACAAAGTGTGTCCCCCACACCCAGGTAGAACACAACTGTGCTTGTCTTGCTGTTTTCACTTGGCCCTTTTTATAGTTTTCCCCAAGTCTGTATCTTCAAGGAAAGAAAATTTGGTAATAAGTAACTGTTCTTTGTATCTGAATAAAACTACTCTTATAAAAAAATTGCAACAATTTTGACTTTTGCCTCCTGATTATTTAAAGATGTGCTTCTTTTTTGTCTTCTTTCTTTGAATTTAATAAATTTGTAACAAATTTACACTAATTGACTCATTTGAATTTGAGAAATACGTTTTTATTCCCACAGGCAGCATGGTATTTCCCTATATTTTACATTCCTGTGTAGACTTCAAACAGTAAACAACCTTCAGCTAGCTCTTTCCTGTCACAGCCTGACTGTATGTACTTTTGAAGGTCACTGAGAACAAAGGCTCAGCCATTAGAACAAATGTGGCTTAGTGCCTGTCTCTATTAAAAGTCTTGAATTGATAATAATAAGCATACTAACAGCTATTTTATCTTCTAAAAATAGTTTTATTTTATTAGAGAAAATTGAAAATGCTACAAAACATTTGAAAACTCAGAATAGTTATCTGTCTACACTTCTAGCAAAAAAAAAAAAAAAAAAAAAAAAAATCCATTTTCCTTGGTTATTAACATTTTAAATTAGGAGGTCCAAAAAAATCCCAGGATTTAAGTTTTGATCCCTGCTGAATTACTAAAAATATCTTAATTAATATTACATTTGTTTTATAGTTATATGAACCTTAAAAGAATAGGATCAATGGGTGGCAGTTATGGGGGTCTCATTTTGGCTCATTAAAAGGAAAAACTATTCAATACCCATGGTTTTCCAAAACCAAAATGGATATCCTTGGAGGAAAAAAAAAAAGTAGCTGAGCTGCTCCTGGAAATCTTCACATGTAGGGTTGGGAGGCTAATTCAACCTGAAATCCATGGAGAAAAATTAAATATGTCTAGAGTAATAGTTATTGAAATTGGCTCAGGGCTCTACTCAAAAATAAGGTCAAACTGTTGTATCAAAAGTCCCTGATACTCTGCCACAGCATTTCAGGTGTCACCAGAATGCTCCCCACTCTTCCTAACAAACTCATGTCATTTTTCCTCCTTTGGTTTCTTCAGTGCTTTGGGGCCACTTTTGTGCTTGTCTGTCTAGAATTTTCAAATGTGTACCTTTGGTTTCTTCAGTGCTTTGGGGCCACTTTTGTGCTTGTCTGTCTAGAATTTTCAAATGTGTACCTCAGTATGACTACTTACGTTACATGTCCAGCCTCATCTCTGATCACCTCTTGCTCTATCTATCCCTTGATGTCATATTTTAAAAAGAATTAACCTCATCCAGGCTCCCAGAAACATTACTGGGTCTGACACTGACCTCTCCATATCTGAAAGGGTCTCATCTTTATGGCCTTTGTGGTAATTCTCAACCACAGTATCAGTATTCACACAAGGTTGGATTCATACAAGTATAAATCTATACAAGGTCTGAAGCACAGCATTTTGATAGTTTATGAATGCATTTGAAAATGAAATGGCCAGACCTTCAGAACTCTTGGAAATATCATTATATATATAAAATTGACCTAAAGTTAAGACCATATAATTTTTAAATTATTACATTTTATTACTCCTAGTTTAAGTTACAATATCTATCATACTAGTGCACATATTGGTGAGGTGATTTTGGCTATTTTAAATCAGAAATAAATAGAAATTTACAATTATTTTGGAACTTACCTCATAAAATACTATTTGTTATAGAACTCACTGATAGAACAGTAGTCATTCTCTAACTCTCATTCGTTGTCATATTCTGATATTTAGTGGAGAAAAATCAAGCAAGGAATAGGCAGCAGCACACTCATCGACACAGTTGAGGTCTGTAGGAGAAGTCTAATGCTAGGGACTATCTTATCAGTTTGGTGCTGAAAAAAGATTTAAAACATAGCTTTAGAAATGGCATCTTAAGACTGGAGTCAATTTGGTTGAGAATTGGGACTATTAAATCAAAGAGAAAATAGGATTACGGAAAGAATGTTATATGATTGATGGTCTGTAGAAGTTTCTGAAAAAGGATAAGTTTGGCTCAAGGGAGGCCAAAGTCATTTGGACACTGCAAAACAGTTTTGTGTGGGTTTATTATCTATGTTTAATTTAAAGGTAAAATTTTAGTCCAGGATTAAATTTTAAAAATCATTTCTGCAAAGCATTTTAAATAAAATTTTACCCAATAAATTTTCACTGTTACTGACAGAAATCTGCATAAGCTAATTTTTTTTCTTTATCACAAGACAATTCCCTCCATTGCCACTGCACCTCAATGTAGGATATTGTTTTGTATCTCTAGAGGTTCAAGGCATCTATTTGTGCAACACTAACATCTATGATAAACCACTACCATTTTGATTCCATAGTTTATTCAATGAGATACCAAAATTACCTAACTGTCAAGGTATCTGACAGTTTCATTAAATTCTAGTTAACATTATAATCTATGATTTTGTTTTTATAGTGTAGTTTTTATAAATTGCTTCATTTTCTGCACTGACTTTTTTTTATTGCTACATTATAAGTCACATTTTGTTACAGAGAGAGAAATAAGCAGCTGCCACTCTTTTTTTTTTTTTTTCTCTCTTCCTGGGGTTTTGTTTTAAAAGTATATTTTTAGTATCCAACCTTTTCAACAAGTCAAATATATAATTCTCCATTGGAGAAATAAATGTGATGGGTACAAATCATTTCAAACAGTGTCTCCAGCAGCCTGACAACTGGCATTGATGGTGGAAGTTCTTAAATAGCTTTTCCCTTGTTTGTATGAGCTTTCATTTATGGCAATAGTTTTGTCACCATAAAAAGGACCTCATTGGGGCCACCTATTGTGAGCCTGTGCTATTTTGGAGGGCATGTCAGTAGAACAAAGTTCCACTCCCACTCTGATTAGACTCCTTCTGAAAGCAGCTAAAATGCAAATATAAAAAGGGATATTTTTTATAAGCTTCGTATTGCTTATTTTCTAAAGCATTTGCCATTTTCCACAATGAAATGAAAATAAAAATTGGCTATGGAAACCACTGAGACCCTAAGGGCTTTCAAATTGTTAAGCTATTTAAAACTGTGTAGGAACAATTTAAGTATTTCTCTTTTTAAAAATCCTTACTAATACTCCAAATCATTCATTTTTATCTTATAATTTATGAGTTCTTGGTAGAAATGTAAGAAGTTATTCTTATGGCTTCATGTTCATCTACCAGTTCTTATATCTATCATAATCATGACTATAATTCATATGCTTAAAAATAAATAACAAAGATGTTACAATTTATTAAGTAGTTGTATTCTAAGTGTGCCAAACACTTTATATAGAAAGAACCTTGCTTACATTTACAAATTTGTTCATTATTTCATGTACCCTAACTGGGATTTGAGTTCAGTTCTCCTGGGATGATTTTTTATTATAAATTTAATTATTGAATTTTATTCAATTATGAAAAAATATTATGACACATAAATTTCTTTCTACTGAATACTCAGGTTTTATCTGGTTATTGTTGTTATGTTTAGTGCTATAATTAAGATCTCAATGAATATAGCACCTGAGGGCTCTTAGTTTTCAGGAGTAAGTTCTATGGTCAAAGAGAACAAAATATAAGGAAATGCTATAGTTATTTTGAAAGGGTTGAACAAGTTTAAAAATAAAAGAGAAAGAATATAAAAATAAGAACTCATAAAAAAATGAAGAAATAAATGAAAAGGGGAAGAACATATGAGAAGAAAGGAGACCTATAATTCTTTGAGAAGAACTGTACTGTAAGTGCCACCTGAATTACTGCTTCCCTCCCGAACTCATCTTCTAAATCATAATGTCTATTTAGTTACCTTTTTCTTTTACTGAAATTTGAAGAAAATTTAGACCAAAATCATGTTACATAGATAAGAAATAATATGCATGTGATTTAGTACCTGTTATGGTTTGAAAATGAGGAGTTCCCCAAAAGCTTATATGTGAGATAATGAAAGAAGGTTTAGAGGGGAAATGAGTGGGAGAGTTGTAACCATACCAGTGAATTAATCCACTCAAATGGGTTAGCTGGGTGGTAACTTTAGGCAGTTAGATTGTGGCTGTGTTAGACCAGGATGCAAGAAAAGACCACTGACTCCAATTAAAATCAAATTAAAGCAAGCTTATTATTTCGACCGGCCGGGCTGCCTCTCCCACCCAAAACCACGGGAACAAGACAGCCACTGCAGCTTTCCTGCAGCCCAGCTTCATAGCCCAGAAAGTTACACAAAGTGGGGTTACAGATAACAGAACTCTGACGAGCTTAGCACTAATGGTAGTTTACATTTTTGTTGGCCCCGACATCAGAATTTTTGAAGGTCATTAGAGCCTCAGAAAGAGTTGTTATCAGGCCAGGGAAGGCCAAGATTTGTGAGGCGCCACTAAAGTTTCAGAGAGGGCTGCTGTCTGGTCAGAGAGCCAGGCATGGGTGAGTTCAAGGTACAGGCAGGCATTCCAAGCAGGTTCAGAATTTGCAGTAATTTATAGTAAAGCCGAAATTATCTTTTCATGGCTTTGTGGCAAGATGGCTGCCAATTTTAAGAAAAGATCAGGTTGAGTCTATCAGCTGGAGGAAGTAGTTCGCAAGGGATGTGTCTTGTGGGTTTATGTTTTGCCCTGGTGAGTGAAGCCTCCACTCTGTTTCCTGATTGTTGTGAACCAAGCATTTTCCCTCTGCCATATCTTGATGGCCTTGATGTTCTGCCTCACCTCAGGCCCAGAGCTATGGAGTCAGCCAACCATGGAATAACCTCTGAAACCATGAGCCAAAATAGACTTTCCTCCTCTAAGTTTTTTTTTTTTTTTTTTTTTTTGGTTAGGTCTTTTGGTCACAACAATGAAAAGCTCACTGACACAGTACCCAAAATTTATTTTCAGTAATTTATACATCTTGGCTAGGGAGAATGGTATGAGTGCTTCAAACCATCAGAATCACACAGGAATAAAAGCAACAAAGCTAGTCATTCCCAGGAGGAGTATAAGAACAAAGAATCAAACTATCTATGAATCAAAGCAGAGTCACGATCAGCAATTCAGAGAAAGCAGAAACCATGTAACAGAAGTAGAGAGGCAGGAAAGCCCAGAATACCAAGCCCCAAGGCAATTTGAACATTGTCCTGCTTTTTGCACAAGTGCTACAAACTATGTGGGATTTAAGCCATCTTCTTCAAATCATGTCATTATAAAACACTCTTGAAAAAGCTCACTGACACAGTACCAAAAGCATGTTAGATAGATAAGACCAAAGAATAATCATAAAGAATCAATGTGTTTGTGCACAGGTGTATATGTGTCTGGAGAAAGAAATAGAAATGACAGAAAAAATAAGACTGAAATATTTCTTTCTCTGATGTCAAATAGCATTATATTAGTGGCTGTACTTGTTTGCCATTTTTGCTGCAGCACATTACCATGAAGACAGAGACTTGAAAAAATACTAATTTATTATCTTATAGTTTGGGAGACCAGAAATCATATATAGCACTCATTGCCTACTATCAAGGGAACAATAGGGCTGTTCCCTATGGAAGCCCTGAGGAAGTATTCATTGCCTCTCTTGGTCATACTATTCTGGTCTTTATTCTGTAGTAACATCTCCCTCTGACTGCAAATTAAGAAGAATATCTCTGCTTTTAAGTTTTCATGTGATGAGTTTGGGACTAATTAATCATACAGAAGATTCCACCTCAAAGTCCTTGACTTAAGTCATATATGAAAAGCACCTTCTGTCATGTAAGTTAACATACTCACAGGTATCATGGATTAAGGCCATAGTGGAGGGCATATTATTCTGCCTAACTTACTGACCCAAAAATCAAAAAGGTAAATAGGTCAGGTCATAAGTGCTTATCATGTGAAGGTAACATGACACAGCTGTGATATCAAGTGCATTAAATATTTAAGAACTTCAACAGATATAGCAAATACTAAAAATTTGATATATTCCTAGAATGTAACTTAGATTCTAAGAATTTGATTTCTGATTCCATTTACCATTGGTTATGTGATGTTATATAAGTTATTTTACCTCTCCGTGCCTCTTTTTATCATCATTGTTTTTTTGTTTTGTTTTGTTTTGGTTTTTTTCCCAGTACTGGTAATTGAACCCAGTAGGGGCTCAGGGACACTTAATCACTGAGTAATATGCATGTGATTTAGTACTTGTTATGGTGTGAAAATGAGGCGATCCCCAAAAGCTTATATGTAAGATAGTGAAAGCAGGTTTAGAAGAGAAATGAATGTGAGAGTTATAACTTTGTCAGTAGATTAATCCACTCAAATGGGTTAGTTGAGTGGTAACTGTAGGCAGTTAGAGTGTGGCTGGAGGAAGTAGTTCACAAAGGATGTGTCTTTGTGGGTTTATGTTTTGCCCTGGTGAGTGAAGCCTCTACTCTGTTTTCTGGTTGTCGTGAACCAAGCATTTTCCCTCTGCCATATCCTGATGGCCTTGATGTTCTGCCTCACCTCAGCCTTTAAAAAAAATATTTTTTTAGAATCCCCAGCCTTTTAAAAAATATTTTATTTAGAACAGGGTCTCACTGAGTTGCTTAGGGCCTTGCTAATTTGATGAAGTTCGCTTTGAACTTGTGATCCTCCTGGCTCAGCCTCCTTGAGCCACTGGGATTTCAAGTGTGCACCACCATGCTGGGCCTCTTTTATCTTCTTTAAGATATAAATAATAGCCATTTATTCAACATGTTCTAAAGAATAAAATCAAAGCCTTCAGAATAATGCATAAGTGCTCATTGTTATTTTACAAGCTCTCATACAGCACATTAACTAAACATGTTTACTGTCTTAAAAAGGTGAGAGTTAAAACTACCCATATCATTTTTTCAAAATCATTTTGCATAACCCTTAATAGTTTCGTACCTATTTAATAAAATGATATAATAATAAATATAGCATATTCCTTTAAGATACAGAAATATTTGGAACATAGAAATATTAATCATGCCAGTAAAAACTCTCAGTTTATAAACACACAAGTGGCTATTTAGCCACCTGTGCATGTGACACTACCCTTGACTAATGCATGTTTTAGGCAAACTTCCCTAAGCAAGAAAAATTCTCTTTAAGTAGGAAAATGATAGTTCTCATTTAATTGTTCAGTTATTCAAGAAATTGGTATTTTTAGGGCATATACTTTGTATTGGCACTGTTCAAGAGATACAAAAATTGATAAAATTGTCCTTCTCAGTGAAGGCAGATTATTCTGTCAAAGACTAATCCTTAAGGAAACTATTGCTATTCTAAAAGTATTATCATGGAGGAGATCCAAAATAGCAGAATAGAGGAGGTCCGGTTTCTGGCTGCTCTGTGGCATGAAACTAAGAAATCAGACAGGCAGCTTCTCCACAAGGTTTCACCTAGATGGAATACAACATCTCAGAGAGTGTGAGAGGACCCCTATATAGTGGATTTTCGCAGAAATCACCAGCGCTGTGACCACCCTCACAGAAATCAGTGCCTCTGGGCTTGAGTAAGTCTCCGGACTCTGGACCCAAAGCTCGCAGGTCTAACTCACCCATGGCTCACAATTGGCTTAGCAGAACCACCTATTTGCACCTCTGCAGAACTCCAGACTGTGCTCTGCTCCCTCGCAGATCACTCGGCCGCTATATATCCACAGCACAAGGCCATTGCTCAGGTCCTCCCAACTCACAAGACACCCTAGAAGCAGATTAACTCCATCTTGGAAAACCTTCCTCGCCATTTTTGGTGGGCGTGGCTATCAGATCGGATCACCATTTGAGCAGGTACTTGATTTCCAATCCCTCCCCAAGCAGTGGTAACTTGGCACCATGACCATCCAACACAAAAACAGCTCTCGGTTGCACAGGAGTGCAGAGTGAACAGAGCGCTGCCCACCTAGTGTGAGCCTGGGGATGAGAGGTCCTGCAGTTGGGACCTGATAAGTAAAGGAGGGGAGGGGACTAAAGTCTGGAGCATAACAGAGAGACAAGGATCTGGTAAATCTCCAGGCAAGAGAGGGAGACAATACTGGGGTCTCAAGTCAGATGAGTGGCCCCCAAAAAACACCCGTGAGGTGCAATTTTCTGGCTGGGACTGGTGGGCGGCACTCCTCGCTTCCAGACACCAGGTTAAAACAGACAACCCCACTTACTGGATGAGAAGAGAAAGAAACAGATCTCTAAGAGTATTTCTTCTTCTTCTTCTTCTTCTTCCTTTTCTATCCCTCCATCCTCCTGTGCTCAACATATGTAAAACCAAGAACTTTGCATGAAATAGGACATTGAGGACTGAGTCACCTAAGTAATATAATATAGAGGAGTTGCATAAGCCCCATTTTTTCTCTTTTTCTCTTTTTTCTTTCTTTCTTTCCCCTTTTTTCTCTTTCTTTTTCCTTCACCCTCCAAATTTTACTATTTTTACATCCTGTATTTTTCTAAATACATATCTGTGTTTTATATACTCTACTGTCTTCCCACATCATTGTCTGCCCTAAATTACTTCCTGTATATTGCCCTGCTACTAACCCTCTTCATTAGATTTCTCCTTCACATTTCCTAAGATATATTAACTCTATGCCCTCCCATCTTTTCCCACCATTATATATTTTAAATAATAATTGAATCCAACATTTCCGGACATTGAGACTAAACTGTAAATGTCTTCATAATAACAATTTGTTCATAGGTGATGTGTTGTTGATATTGGGATCTGTTAACATTATCTTTCCCCACAAAGGAGAGATTTTGGAACCTTAAAGAGCACTACAAATCTATAGGATAAAAACAATAACACACTAGATCCACAGAGCTGGAAAGGAAGACACTTGAGCAACATGAAAAGACAAGGGAAGAAAATACCACAAACAAATCAAGACAACACATCATTAGAAGCATTGGCAGCTACAGCAGAAAAAAAATTGCAGAGAAAGATTTCAAGATATACACAGTTAATATATTTGGGGATCTCAAAGAAGACATAATATTACAGAGGCAGAGAAAGATCACTTCGACAATGAGCTACATAAACAAATCCAAGAAGCAAAAGATCACTTCAACAGGGAGGTAGAGGTTCCAAAACAACAACAACAACAACAACAAACCCTAGCAATCCTTGAAATAATAAACCAAATTAAAAACACAAAAGAAAGCATCACCAACAGAGTAGACCACTTAGAAGACAGGATGTCATACAATGAAGATAAAATAAATAATCTTGAAAAGGATATAGACCACACAGCGAAAATGATAAGAAATCATGAGCAGAACACTCAGAGGGATAGCATAAAAAGACCAAATTTAAGAGTTATTGGGATAGAGGAAGGCATAGAGGTCCAAACCAAAGGAATGAGCAATTTATACAATGAAATAATATCAGAAAACTTTTCAAACATGAAGAATGAATTGGAAATCCAAATCCAAGAAGCCTACAGGATGCTGAATGTGCAACATCACAACAGATCCACAACAAGGCACATTATAATGAAAATGCTCAACATACATAATAAGGAAAAAACTTTAAAAGCCACAAGAGAAAGAATCAGGTTACATATAGGGGCAATCAAATTAGGAAAATGGCAGATTTTTCAACACAGACCTGAAAACTAGAAGATCCTGGAATAACATATATCAAGCTCTGAAAGATAATAGGTGCCAACCAAGAATCTTGTATCCAGAAAAACTAAGCTGTAGATTTGAAGATGAAATAAAAACCTTCCACAATAAACAAAAGTTAAAAGAATTTATAGATAGAAAACCAGCACTACGAAACATCATTGCCAAAATATTTCATGAAGAGGAAATGAAAAACAACAATGAAAATCAGCAGAGGGAGGTAATACACTAAAGGAAAAACTAATCAAAGAGGAAAACCACTTCAAGTTAAATAACAAAAATAAACAAATTTGGCTGGAAATATAAACCATGTCTCTATAGTAACCCTAAATGTTAATGGCTTAAATTCACCAATCAAAAGACATAGCAGATTGGATGAAAAAAAAGACTCAACAATATGCTGCCTCCAGGAGACTCATGTGATAGGAAAAGACATACACAGACAGAACGCGAAAGGTTGAGAAAAATCATACCACTCACATTGACTGCAGAAGCAAGCAGTGGTTTCCATACTCACATAAAGACTTCAAGCCAAAGTTAATCAAAAGAGATAAACATTGACATTACATACTGCTCAAGGGAACCATACACCAACAAGTCATAACAATCATAAATATATATGCCCCAAACGATGGTATAGCTATGTTCATCAAACAAACTCTTCTCAAGTTCAAGAGTAAAATTCATCACAACACAATAATCTTGGGTGACTTTAACACACCTCTCTCACCACTAGATAGCACTTCCA
The DNA here is from genome assembly GCF_021218885.2 of Marmota monax. NCBI lineage: Eukaryota > Metazoa > Chordata > Mammalia > Rodentia > Sciuridae > Marmota > Marmota monax. The sequence goes on along the minus strand of NW_026695236.1, from coordinate 1,357,979 downwards.
AACAAAAGTTGAATAAATAAACTATAGAACTCAATAACACAATCAATAATTTAAACTTAACTGACATATATAGAATATTTCAACCTGCATCAAATGGATATACTTTCTTCTCAGCAGCACATGGATCATTCTCTAAAATATATCATATATTATGCCACAAAGCAACTCTTAGCAAATACAAAAAAGTAGAGATACTACCATGCATTTTATTAGATCATAATGGATTGAAATTGGAAATCAATGACAAAATAAAAAATAAAAATTGCTCTTTCACCTGGAGACTAAACAATATGTTACTGAATGAACAGTGGGTCACAGAAGACATCAAGGAGGAGATTAAAAACATTCTTGGAGGTAAATGAGGACACAGACACAACTTATCAAAATCTCTGAGACAATATGAAAGCAGTACTAAGAGGAAAATTCATTGCATGGAGTTCATTCCTTAAAAGAAGAAAAAGTCAACAAACAAATGACCTCACATTACATCTCAAAGCCCTAGAAAAAGAAGAACAAATCAGCAGCAAAATCAGTAGAAGGCAAAAAGTAAAAAAATTGAAAAAATTGACAAAACAGAAAGTTGGTTCTTTGAAAAAATAAATAAAATACACAGACCCTTAGCTACACTAAAGAAGAGAAGGACAGAGAAAACTCAAATTACAAGCATGCATGCATGATGAAAAAGGTAATATCACAACAGACACTACAGAAATACAGAGGATAATTAGAAATTATTTTGAAATCTTATATTCCAATAAAATAGAAGACATTGAAGGCATTGACAAATTTCTTAAGTCATATGATTTGCTCAGATTGAGTCAAGAAGATATACACAATTTAAACAAACCAATATCAAGTGACTAAATAGAAAAATGCTGCAGTCTGGCTGGGCACAAATAACTGAGCTGCCACGAAGCACTTGTAAGTTCAAAACAGCAACTCTTTATTGCCGAACTCCACCAGCACTCCACATACGTTCCCCAAGAACACTCTCACCCTCCACCGGGGTCTGCGCGCACTCTCCCTCCAAACCCCTCGGAGAACTCCACAGGAACTCCAAAGTAGCGGGCATGCGAGGCAGCAAGAGCCCCAAAGTAGCGGGCACCTGAGGCAGCAAGAGCCACCCTATTGCCGGACAGTAAGGTCAAATATACAATTTAATACACAGCTTAACATAACCATCATCATCTCAATGGCTCCCTGGAGTCACCTCTCAACCACTGGCAATATGCCATGCTTCATCCTGACTCAGCTGTGGCCCTCAACTGAAGAAGCCATCAAAAGCTTACCAACCAAGAAAAGCCCAGGACTGGATGGATACACAGCTGAGTTCTACAAGACCTTTCAATAGGAACTAATACCAATACCTTTCAATTTATTTCAGGAAATAGAAAAAGAGGCAGTAATTCCAAACTCATTTTATTAGGCCAATATCACCCTGATTCCAAAACCAGGCAAAGACACATCAAAGAAAGAAAACTTGAAACCAATATCTCTAATGAACATAGATGCAAAAATTCTCAATAAAATTCTGGCAAATCAAATACAAAAACATATCCAAAAGATTGTGCACCATGATCTAGTGGGATTAATCCCAGGGATGCAAGGTTGGTTCGACATATAGAAATCAATAAATGTAATTCATCATATCAATAGACTTAAAGATAAGAATCATATGATCATCTCAATAGATGCAGAAAAAGCATTTGACAAAATACAGCACCCCTTTATGTTCAAAACACTAGGAAAACTAGGAATAACAGGAACATATCTCAACATTGTAAAGGCTATCTACACTAAGCTTCAGGACATCATTCTAAATGGAGAAAAAGTGAAGGCATTCCCTCTATAAACTGGAACAAGACAGGGATGCCCACTTCTAGTCAACATAGTTCTTGAAACACTGGCCAGAGCAATTAGACAGATGAAAGAAACTAAAGGGATATGTATAGGAAAATAAGAACTTAAATTAGCACTATTTGCTGACGATATGATTCTATATCTAAAAGACCCAAAAAATTCCACGAGAAAACTTCTAGAACTAGTAAATGAATTGAGCAAAGTAGCAGGATATAAAATCAACAGCCATAAATCAAAGGCATTTCTGTATATCAGTGACAAAGCCTCTGAGAAGGAAATGAGGAATACTACCCCATTCACAGTAACCTTAAAAAAATAAGATTCTTGGGAATCAACTTAATAAGAGGTGAAAGATCTACACAATGAAAACTACAGAACCCTAAAGAGAGAAATCAAAGAAGACCTTAGAAGATGGAAAGACCTACCTTGCTATTTGATAAGAAGAATTAATATTATCAAAATGACCATACTACCAAAAGCACTATACAAATTTAATGCAATTCAAATCAAAATCCCAATGATAATCCTCACAGAAATAGAAAAACCAATCAAGAAATTCATCTGGAAAAATAAGAGACCCAGAATAGCTAAAGCAATCCTTAGCAGGAAGAGTGAAGCAGGTGGCATTGCTATACCAAACCTTAAACTATATTACAGAGCAATAGTAACAAAAACAGCATGGTATTGGCACCAAAACAGACTGGTAGACCAATAGTACAGAATAGAGGACACAGAGACTAACCCACAAAATTAAAATTATCTTGTCTTAAACAAAGGTGCCAAAAAGATGCACTGGAGAAAAGATAGCATCTTCAACAAATGGTGCTGGGAAAACTGGAAATTCCATGTGCAACAAAATGAAATTAAATCCCTCTCACCATGCACAAAACTTAACTCAAAATGGATCAAGGACCTAGGAATTAAACTAGAGACTCTGTGCCTAATAGAAGAAAATTGGCCCTAATCTTCATCATGTGGGATTAGGCCTCAAATCTTTAATAAAAATCCTATAGTGCAAGAATTAAAACCAAGAATTAATAAATGGGATGGAATCAAACTAAAAAAAAAATCTCAGCAAAAGAAACAATCTGTGAGGTGAAGAGAGGGGCAACATCTTGGGAGCAAATTTTTACCCCTCACACATCAGATAGAGCACTAATCTCTAGGATATATAAAGAACTCAAATAGCTAAGCACACACACACACACACAAAAAAAAAAAAACCTAAATAACTCAGTCAACAAATGGGCCAAGGACCTGATCAGACACTTCTCAGAAGAGGATATACAATCAATCAACAAATACATGAAAAGATGCTCATCATCTGTAGCAACCAAAGAAATGCAAATGAAAACTACTCTAAGATTTCATCTCACTCCAGTCAGCATGGTAGCTATGATGAAGACAAACAACAATAAGTGTTGGCGAGGATTTGGGGAAAAAAGTACACTCATATATTACTGGTGGGACTGCAAATTGATACAAAAATATGGAAAGCAGTATGGAGATTCCATGGAAATCTGTGAATGAAACCACCATTTGGCCCAACTATCCCTCTCCTCAGACTATACCCGGAGGACTTAAAAACAGCATACTACAATGACATAGCCACATCAATGTTTATAGCAGCACAATTCACAATAGCTAAACTGTGGAGCCAACCTAGATGCCCTTCAGTGGATGAATGGATAAAAAAAATGTGGCATAAATACACAATGGAATTTTGCTTAGCATTAAAAGAGAATAAAATAATGGCATTTGCAGGTAAATGGATGGCATTGGAGAAGATAATGCTAAATGAAGTTAGCCAATCCCCAAAAAACGAATGCCAAATATTTTCTCTGATATAAGGAGACTGACTCATAGTAGGGCAGGGAAGGGGAGCATGGGAGGATTAGATGAATTCTAGATAGGGAAGAGGGGTGTGAGGGAATAGAAGGGGGCAGGTGATTAGCAAGGGCAGTGGAATGTGATGGACATCATTATCCAAAGTACATGTAAGAAGACTTGAATTGGATGTCAACATACTTTATATATAAACAGATATGAAAAATTGTGGTATTATGTGTGTAATAAGAATTGTAATGCAAAAAACAAAAACAAAAACAAAGTACATGTATAAAGGCATGAATTGGCATGAACCTACTCTATATAAAAGATATGAAAAAATGTACTCTATATGTGTAATAAGAACTGTAATGCACTCTGCTGTCATGTATTTAAAAATAAAATCAATGAACTAAAAAACAAAAAATAAAAATAAAAGTACTATTATGAAGGAAGGAATAATATTCCAGATTTCATAGTAGTACCCAACTTTTACTATCAGAAAAGATATAAAAATTTTTTTTAAAAAGCTGATGACTGAACAAAACTCATACAAGTTCATAAGGTAGATGAGGTGATAAATGATCTAGACAGAATGATGGCATAAGCAAAAACAAATGTCAATGGCCTATGACAAATGGGCTGTCTGTCAGTTCAGCCTGTGACCTGTTTTTGTAAATAACAACTTTTTAGAACACACATTCATTACATTTCATGTAGTGTATGGCTGTTTGCACACTGTGTGGTAGAGTAGCTGCAACAGAAACCATATGGTTCACAAGCCTACAGTATTTATTATATAACTCTTTTTTAAGAGAGAGAGAGAGAGAGAGAGAGAGAGAGAGAGAGAGAGAATTTTTAATATTTATTTTTTAGTTTTCGGCGGACATTGATTGTATGTGGTGCTGAGGATCGAACCCGGGCCACACGCATGCCAGGCGAGCACGCTACTGCTTGAGCCACATCCCCAGCCCCTATTATATAACTCTTGATTGAAAAATTTAATAAACCTGGTGCAAACCAAATTCTAGAAATCCAGATTAGTTGGTTGGAGAGATCAATGTAATGATAAAATCATTAAGAGAGTTTCTTAATAGTTCATGAGTATTCTTGACATTTGACAATTTTGCTTATTTACTTTAAAGATGTAAAGATCTTTGATATAGGTAAATATATAGGGAGAGATAAATACAGATAGTTATATATTATGTATGTAAACACATGGGTTTGGAATTATTGATAAGTTTACAATATTGAACTATGTGCATAAGGTAAAAAAGCATTATAGATAGAACATCTTTACATTTTTCTGCCAGCAAATCTGCAAACTTCCTATATTCTTATTTTTCTTATTTTCCCTACAATTTCATTAAGCACACTTCTTACCATCAAGGATGCATATCTTCATAAACTTGAGGATTCCAATGCTTCTAACATCCAGGCCCTTTACTTCATTAGTTTTCCTCATTCTTTCCTAGGTCTTCAACTCTTCTCATTTTTCAGAATACTTTACACTTCCTTATTTAAACATACGCAACTTAAAAAGAAAATCAATCTCCATCAATACCACATTTGCAATTAGCTTTGCTCTATTTTTTTTTAATAGCCAAACTTCCTGACAGAGCTGTTTACATTTGTGATCTATATTCCCTTGTTTCCTACTTACCCTACACTAGTGTATTTTCTGTTCTACCTTCCCACTGGAATACTTCTTACCCAGGTCACCACTGGAGTCTGTGTTGATAAATCAGGTGACACTTCTGGTAGTCATTTTACTTGCTCCTTGGGCACCATTGTGCATTCCTGATTTCTCTTAATCACTTAATCACTCTTAATCTGGGAGATAACACACTCATGCTTTTTCTTCTTCTTCGGCTTTATCTTCTCAGTATTACTTAAGGTTAAACTCTTCTACCCCTGGATATTGAAAAATTTCTTAATTAGGGTTTCCTTAGAAACAGACTAAGGAATTGGTATAGATGAACAATGTTTGTTAGGGAGTGTTTGCAAGAATATCATCTCCAATGTAGTAAGGAAGCAGAGTATGGAAACTAGAGAGAATACAAATGCAATGCAGTCAAGGCTTCAACCAACCCTATAAGCTCAGCAGCTGGGATGGATTTGAATGCACACACATACAAACATTTACACACACATATGAATTTATCACATGGAGTCATCTTATACAAATATGAGAGATTGACTAAAAATGTTTGTTAGTCCTTTCTAACTAGTACGATAACAGACTGAGGCTAGGAAACCAAGGACCTTGTTCACAGATGGGGGTTTCCTTACCCAGAGATAGTCAAAGCCCTCTTTAAATTGCTTCACAACTGATTAAATCAGGCCCACCCAGCCCTAGCATGAACACTTTTTCAGAGACTCCTTCACATGCTTCTTAAGACTGCTGGCACTAGCTGTCTTCACTTGCGTTCTCAGAAGTCTTAGCTCATCCTAAAGCAAGCAAAAGCTGGGCTATACTTTCAGAATCCACCCACATGAAGGCAAGGGTCTTCAGAATTTATTCTATTTCCGTGTCTAATCATTTTATGTGAGCTGCCCCAAGTGAAGATGCATAAACTTCGATAAGGGACCATAAAGAACTTAGGTAAGGAGATGGACCCTGCTGTAAACCAACAACAGCCAACACCAACATTTGGAAGAATAGTGCTTTGCTTCTGAAGGAGCAATCTGTACTGAGTAGCACTACTGCACACAGACACTTCCATTCTCTGGAATTGTTGTGATATATAGTTTACATATATAGTTCAAGTTTATTTTCAGAACTTTTGACTAATTTATCTTAATAATTTGCATTACTTAAATAGCCTACGGGAATTAAAACTCAGCATTTCTAAAAGTTAACTCTTAGGGTCTCTAAAGATCAGTTCCTCCTTCAGCCTTCCACCTGCACCCAAGCCATTTCTTCTGCAAAAACTTGGAAGCTTCCTCTGATACATTATGTTCTGCTGTCTTTCATATGTAATTTCTCAGTGGTCCTTTTCTTCCACTCTCAATAGACAATAAGTTTGGCATGTCTCCACTTCATTCTCACCTGCTGTCAGTGTCACAGTAATCTATTTTAATTCTAGTCAAAGCCATTATCATCCATTGTTGAAAGTACTGCAATAACCTCTTGACTGGATTATAGCTTCCCCTCCTTCCTTCTTCTAATCCATATAGCCATAGAAGCAACAAAAGCACACTTAAGACCCTTCAGAATTTTGACATTTCTCTCCACATTTCTCTCTGGTTAAATTACACATCCTAAACAAAGGCCTCCCTATTTCAGACCCTGTCTGCCTCTCCAGTGCTTTCTCATGCCCTTCTGCACCTCACACTGAATTTATTTCAGCCTGTTAAATGTATGATTCTTCCTCCCATCTGATGATCTCACCCTGACTTCCACCCTTGCTCCCAATTCAGTTTGGATCTCTCCTTAAATGCCATTTTCTCAAAACAACTTTCCTAATCTGAGATCTTTCCCTCATAATCTCTTTTCACACACTTTACTTTTCCTTTACAGTATTTACCACAACTTATCATTCTTATCTATTTTACTTGTATAATTGAATGCATTCTCTCCTACAAAACTATAATCTCCATAATGACAAGGTCTGTGTCATTATGTGCCTAATGTCTGGTACCTAGAGAGAATGTGATACTTATTAAATACAAGAATGAAAGTGAAAATCAACAACAACAAAAAATAGCTTTCAGCAAACAGAGAAAAAATGTAAACAGAATAAACACACTTAACCCTTAAAAGACAATATGCCCCCTACCTCACTTTATCATGTCAAGGACCTCCATAAAAGTAAGGATTACTTAAAATTCTGGAGAAGACACAAGTTATATTTAACAAGGTGACACTCTTTTTTTTTTTTTAGAGATTCTTTTTTTTTTATAATTTTTTATTGTGGGTTGTTCAAAATATTACAAATTTCTTGACATATCATATTCCACACTTTGATTCAAGTGGGTTATGAACTCCCACCTTCACCCCATACACAGATTGCAGAATCACATCAGTTACACATCCATTGATTTACATATTGCCATACTAGTGTCTGTTGTGCTTGGCTGCCTTTCCCATCCTCCCCCCTCCCCCCTCCCCACCTCTCCCCTCCCCTCCCCTCCTCTCTCTCTACCCCCTCCACTGTATAACCCTGAGGGTCTCCTTCCATTACCATGCAATTTCCCTTCTCTCTCCCTTTCCCTCCCACCTCTCATCCCCGTTAAATGTTAATCTTCTTCTCCTGCTCTTCGTCCCTACTCTGATCTTAGTTACTCTCCTTATATCAAAGAAGACATTTGGCATTTGTTTTTTAGGGATTGGCTAGCTTCACTTAGCATAATCTGCTCTAATGCCATCCATTTCCCTGCAAATTCTATGATTTTGTCATTTTTTAATGCAGAGTAATACTCCATTGTGTATAAATGCCACATTTTTTTTTATCCATTCGTCTATTGAAGGGCATCTAGGTTGGTTCCACAGTCTTGCTATTGTGAACTGTGCTGCTATGAACATCGATGTAGCAGTGTCCCTGTAGCATGCTCTTTTTAGGTCTTTAGGGAATAGACCAAGAAGGGGAATAGCTGGGTCAAATGGTGGCTCCATTCCCAGCTTTCCAAGAAATCTCCATACTGCTTTCCAAATTGGCTGCACCAATCTGCAGTCCCACCAGCAATGTACAAGTCAAGGTGACACTCTTATTAAAGGAAAATCACGAACCTAAGCTGGTGAAATCATGACTCTAATAAAAGGGAACTGCTCAGAGGAAACTCCCCAGCAGGAAGTGAAGGTATGCTGATGAGATAAAACTTCCAGTGACTCTAGGAATCAATTTTCTAAGATGAAGATGGCAAAGATCTCCATTAGAGTTTCCACAGCATGATACACTGTGAAGACCATTCATGATAAACAATAGTGAAATAATTTATAAAAATATCTTAGTTCAGAACCATTCTTTGTAAAAGTCAATAGATGATTCCTAAATTAGAATAAGAACACCGAGGATCTGTGGGACTAAACAAGTGACTAGACAGAAGATGCTTAGATTCCAGGAAAAAAATATAGCAGATATTTATACTCTCAAAATATAAAAATATGCACATCCCCCAAAACATTTTTCCTCCTTTATCTTTTGTGTCCTTCTCTCACTGGCCACTGCTTATTAGTAATTTTATGACATAAATGCTATTAAATCATGCACTCATGACCTAAATGTGACACAAAGCAAATAATGCCCTTAAGGAATGCAATACATAACCTATCATCTTGTTTTCTAAATGCATTTGAACTTGACTTATTAAAATGTCCATTTCAGAATGTATGACAGCTTTGGGAAAACAAGGGGCAAGCACCATCTCAGAAAAGCAGATTCTTTACAAATAAATTGCTTGAAAGACTGCAGTGTGGTAGGAATTGACTGAAAAATTCAGTATCACTTGATGAAATAAGCTGGTTAAACCCTACGAAGAAGTTATCACTACTAAAAGCTCTAAGTTTCTGGTGTGGGGGTGTCAGGAGCCACCATGGGCTGTGTGTGTGTGAGCTATGCACATTTGAATGTATGAGGGAACTTAGCTGATCACTAAATTACTCACAGCCTTGCTAAGTTGCTGTGGCTGGCCTAGAACTTGTGATCCTCTTGTCTCAAACTTCTATATCTCTGGGATTACAGGCATGTTCTGCTCTGACTGGGCTGTGCAACTTATGTGTGCCTTTTCGCTTGCTCTGCCTTTGATCCCACACAGCACCTGAGACAGGTATGGTTTTCCAAGATGTCAGTCAATCTGCTGACCACAAGACATCACCAAGCAAGACTCTACCCTCCGAAATCCAATCCCTTGCCTTATTTGTTGGAATATTCTATGAATGGCTTCTTCCCAATAAATAGGGAGGTTTCAGGTTTGCTCGCTCTCTTGCCTGCCTCTTGCCTCTTGCCTCTTGCCTCCCTTGCTCTCCATGCCCTCCAGCATTGATTCTTGAGGCTGCAGAGCCATCCTGACCCCCCTTTTGCATTTTCTGTGTGTGTGTGTGTGTTTTATTGCCAGCCCAATATACCTGGAGTGACCCTGATTCCATCACATATTGTGACAGAGTGGCACATGCCTGTAATCCCAGAGATATAGGAGTCTGAGACAGGAGGATCACAAGTTCGGGGTCAGCTACAACAACTTAGCAAGGCTGTAATTAATTTAGTGAGAACTTATCTCAAAATTAAAAAAATAATAATAATAATAAAAAGGTCTGGGGATGTAGCTCAGTGTTGATGCACCTGAGTTCAATCCTTAGTACCCCAAAACAAAACAAAACTCTAAGTTGGAGCACCACAGCTTCTGGTTGGACTCATGAATGACATATAGACTATAGAAAATAATGAATAAAAATTTAATGCAAGAAGCATACATTTAGAAACAGATAAAATAATACCTTTGATTCTGTAGAAATCTTTTCACTTTCCTGATTCAGGAATCATTCCAATTTTGTGTACTGTATTAGGCATAACTTAGGACCTAAGGGTGAGCACAATTTTATATACAAAGCAGTTTTACTCATCTAGTCCACCACTAAAGCACACATTCTCCTGAAATTCACACCTAACACAGAAAAACAAAATAGAATGTTTCTTAGAGAAAATAATGGTCTATACATTACTGACGGGAAAGTCAATTTTCAGATGGCATCAGAACGCTAGTCTCCAAGATTCGCTTATTACAAGCATTTCAAACCCCACCAATTTAAATGTCAGACAAATGTGTGAGTTACCCTATTGTTATTAATCATTTGTATAGTTTACAGATATTCAAAACAGGCAGATGGTAATGCATTGGAAAAAACAGATACCTCTAAGCAGGAATTATAACATGGGTGTAAATATGTATAGTATACTCAATGTTTAGTAAAACTGGAATCTTCAGTAACTGAATATAAAAACTAATTTGGATCTCATAATAAGCATGTTTTATGTTTTATTAATTTCCTGTTCAGAATAACATAACTTCAGTGTTTTAAAATTGTATAAATAGGTAGTTTGAATTTTAGTAGGCACAGTTATAAGATTTTAGAATAATACTAAAACACAAACAAAAAATAAAGCCCAAATCCCTAACTCAGCATGTTAAATTTAGTGATCAGGTATCTATAATTATCAGTTATCCGACTGAAAGGAAAATTACAAAAGTATTTATAACTTCGAAATTAAACCATCCTCAAAGTGTTTCAAAGGAGCATTTCTTAAACGTTACTTGATTATTATATTATTGGCCTGATCATTTGGACTTTCACTTGATTAAAAACAATACTATGCTGTTCTGAAAATACTAGGGAAAATTCTTCATTGTTACTATCCAAAGTGGACAATTAGTTTATGACAGGAGAGTGTTTGGTATAATTGTTCAAATTTTATTTGCTTAGTTTTTAAGCAAATAAAGGTCATTTCCCAAAGCAATAAAGATTTTCTATAATGTACTATGATTTTAGAGCAATAAAAAATATATATACATAAATATATTTTTTATTCTTTACAATTTGATTGCAAATAATTTGATTTAGCATTTCCTTTCCAGTACTGCATAACATCACACTTCCATTTAACTAGACAAGATTCAAATGCCACACTGCCTTGTGGAATACCTCACATTTTGATAGGTGGACTGCACTTCCTCCAATTGCAAACCTGCCACAGTGGAACACTGTCACAGCTTGAAAGTAGTCTACACTCTATTGTCAAATTCCATTTTCACTCAAGCAATTATTCTTATAATCCACCATAAAGATGAACACATGCTATTTAAATAATGTGAGGTTTGATGAAAACACAGATGTAACATCTCTTTGGTAAGAGGAAGAGAACAATAAATTTATTCCCACCTGAAAAGAGTAGTTATGATGCTGTAGTTTTTTTTTTTCTTTTATAGAATTTTTTCTAGTTCTAAAACACAGGTTTTAATTCACTGGATGTCTTGAAAATACCTACATTTTTCTCAATCAAATCTTAAATAAGCAGGATAACTCATATTACCCTCCAACAATTCCAAACTCAAGTTTCGTAAATCAATACAACTATCTCCAGAAACATTGTACCTGGCCAAAATTAGCCAAGAGGAATTCAGAAAGCATATCCTATGCTAGATGTAACAGGTAACTTTGTTTATAGGGATCTCAGAAGAACAAAGAGAGATAGTGGTGTGGGTTAGTTTGTGGCTACTGCTCAACTTGCCCAGAAAATCAAATCAAGTACTAAAGCTTTCAGTTACAATGGAAAAGCTTCTGTTTATATTTTCTTAGAATAGTGCTTTATTTTTATTGTTATCAAAAACCTATTAAGGAAGATTTGCAAGGAAACTTCTCTCTTTCCTATCCTTTTTGTTCCTTCCCCCACATTCTTTCATATGGCATCCCTATAAATTAGACATTATTCTTGTTTTTAAATATGTAGTCTAATACATTCCAGGGATGGAGGCTCCAAATCCTCTGAATCCTAACCCCAAATCCCATTCATTCCACACACTTTGGGGGTGATAAAATAAATGCTAACACTACTTGTCAGTCTCAAGATAGAACAGCCTCAGTCTATTATTCCCACCTCTTAAAATTATGTCTGCTATTCTTACCTTTCATTTTAAAACAAAGTCTAACAAAAAGACAAGAAAATAAAGATAATTTCCTTCTAATGGCATTTGGTATGCAGATAATCATAATCTTTAAATAAAGGTTATTAACCCATGGAGAGCACCTAGATTTGTCCTTAAAGATGCCAGGCTGACTCAAAAGCTGACACTTTCTTAAACCACAGTCCCTGGGTACCTGTGGAATGTGTGCAGCAATTCTAATAGCACCATAGAGTACCACCCAGGTCCCATTCTGACATACATGCAGTAATTTGCATTCCTTTGGGTCTCTCCCAAGAAGAAAGGGGGGAAAAAAGATTTAATAGTATCTCCCTAGCTAATGTGTAGGCCACAATATACTTATGACCAGATAAGCAAAGACCCCATTTTATGCATTGTGTAGACTTCTCACTCCTAAAATCAATTTATACTGAATTGATAAGGAGGTTCAAATGAATGTGCTGATAGAGGTGAACTGATACACTGTAATGATACAACAGAGATACTGTGGTTTTCTGTTTCTACATGTATTAAGAACGTTTTCATTCCCTGGGTGGAAGAATAAGATCTGTGAAATATCACCATTCAATGACAGAATATTATGGTGTGTGTCACTCAGCAATGCATGGCACCCTCCCCTTCTTTATTGTCATGTACATGAGCATATTTATGTAATGCTGATTTTCATCAGGAATGCTAGGGTCTTCTCTAGGTCAAATAGCAGCTCACAGAACTCTGTTTTTAAAAGAAGTGAGATATAATTTTGATAAAAGACAAAATTTCTTTTAAATTATAGTGCCAATGAAAATGTGAAAAGCTCCCTAAAAAGAGACACTGGGTTCTTTAAAATTTTTTCCCAAACCAAATTAATAACCACTTTTAACACTCAACCTGAGCATCTTATAAGATAGGAGGATTACATCCTGATGTTTTAAATAATTTTTATTTCTATAATTTGTTTTTTCTTTCTACTTTTGCTTCTATGAGAATGTTCGTATCCTCACCAAGCAATTCTTAAATATATAGGGTAACATAGTACATTTACAATATTGGTATTTGCTCTAAAGCAACATTATTTAGTTTCTGTTTATTTTAAAAAATTTACATAACCTTTAGTCTCTTTTATTGGACTCTTCTTTGTTAGGTATTGGAAATCTTCTGAGTTTTTTCTTAGAAAAATTTAGTCTAGCTAACTTTTGTAACTCTGTCCTTTAAAAAAATGCAAAATGGAATAAAGAAGTTGGGGCAACAGAGCCAGTATTTAGACAGAGGGAAACAGTGGGCTCTCATTGTTTTTTGGTGGCTGAAATAAATGCCAATTTCATTAAGCTTGATTCCATGTATTTCCTGTTTACTGACTTACAAAAGGCTGGTTCTTTCCTCCTAGACAAGAAGAAGTTATGGTTCTGTAAATAGAGAACAACAGTCACTTGTTTTAATATTAATATTTTTCTGGGTAGTTAAAAAGCTGGTAAAGTTGTGACTTTCATTTATGAACCTTAATTTAAAACTACAGTATTAGCATTTCCTAGAAATTTTACAACTATGTATCCTTCCAATGCAAAGTTCTGGAGAATCTAGTATCTTTAACGTAATTATCAGTTTTGAAAACTGATATCTGAAAATATGTTCTATTAGGCAAAACATATAAGGCTAACAAATTTAGAATCAGAACACAAATTGGAAAAAAATATGACTGTATGTATTTGCATCTGGAATTACTGCTGAGTACCTTATTTTTCACCCAACACTGACTAGGAATTTTATAAGGAGACTCAAACTAAAGAGACTAGATATTGTATTAGATATATATTTCGGCAGGGGAGTGTGAAAAGAGTCTTTTAGTAGCAATAACTAGAAAAATTGAGCACAGCTCTGTTACAATGTCAATGATTTAAGACAAGTTATAATCTCTCTCCTAGGGCATCAGTTTCCTTAACTGCCTAATAAGCAAAATAAGGATCCCATCAGTGTTTTGTATTTCTGTAATATATTGAATATAAAAAAATCCAAGCTATGACAAAAATAATAAACCGTTTAGTTGAAACAAAGATTTGCCCCATTGACTGACTTGAAAAAATCTCTGGTCAGCGTGGCAACCATCCTTAAGGAGAAAAGCAAAAACTTTCCCTGAAAAGTTTAATATAATGCAGATTCTTCAGCATCAGCATTATCTATTGATGACAATAGCCTTTTTGTCTCTAACAAGATTTTTTGACAATATTTTATAATTTCAATCCATTACCTTCTGTAGGTAATCCAAGTAAAAACTGATTAGGGAAGGGATGGTTGGAAATAATATGGCTATGTAGATTAAATCAATTCAATTCAACCTATGCCTGATCTAAATTGTGTGTTTTTTTTTTCAGATGTCTGTACTATCATAGTCACTCAACTGAAATTTTTAAGTCCCTAAATGAATAACTATCAAGCATTTCATTTTCACCTGAAGTCACTAGTTAAAAGTAAAACAAGCCCCAAATATATGTACATATGAATGTATGTATTCAAATCTGAGGTTTTTATGATTATTATTTACATGTAAAACTAAAGAATTCCCTTACACATATAAGGGGAGTCAGGAAGTTTAAGAAATGATAGAAAGTACCATCAGTCTATTTTTTTAGGAAAATACAAAGGGAATTTGTTTGCCCATAAATTCCTTAGTATGATCCTATACAAAATTGGATAGTTTCTTCCAAAAGACCAAAGGAAAAAAAATGTATAGGAAGAAAGGCCTATAATAATAATCTTTTTTTTTTTATCAGAAGTTCTTAAATATCTGTTCTTGCTACTAAACATTGTTTTGGTAGTCCCGAATGTTATATGCAATGTATTGTGTGGCCCAATATTTATTTTGAATTAAGTTCTCAAAAATTAAGAATTACCAATCTTAACTTTAACTTCAGAAACTTTAGCCCCAGTGTGAGAAGTCATTTGTCCTAGTCACACCACTAGCCTGTGACACTGAGAATCCCAACTCCTGAGGCTAACAGGCTAATGTGCACTCAAATGCTAATTCCTGAGGAACAGATTGCTTCTGAAACATGGAAAACTTGTGAACAAATGTTACAGCTTTATTGTTGCAAAGGCAAGGTGAGCTTATAGAAATTCCAAGGACACCATTTCAATTTTATTGTGTGTTGCCATTAAAATTAGTGATAGAATACTTGTACCACAACAATCCCCTATAGAAAGAGTTCTTCAAAGCAAAATGAAGATATCATATGTGCTTTAAATTCATTCTTATAAACAGAAACAAAATTTAACTGTTGAATATTAATATTTAAACATCTACTAGAATTTAGAAGAGGCAAGGAGTTTCATTTAGCATAGCAAACCTGGTCTGAAATACCATGTTTCGTTTAAAAAATATTACTGTATTACCAAAATTAAATGCCCTAATGAAAGCACAAAAATACATTATGATCAGTAAAGTCAGTATTGCACATAAAGATTGCATAAACTCAATTCTTTTTACTAATTCTTTCCATTACATGTTTTCATGAAAATTCTTTTTAATCTAGAAAGTTTTGCTAAGATGTACTAGTTATTAATTATGCTTTCAGATGTAAATTTGCAGGAGCATTGCACATTTTTTAATCACTTTCTGACTCACCTTCTTTCTGCAGAAGGGAGAAGAAAAAAATCCAGGCAAATGAAGAACGGCATTGAATGGTTTAGCATGCTCGATTGCTATTGGTGAATCATAGCAAAAAAAAAAAAAAAAGACAACAGCATCTATTATATTGTGTTATTTGCAAGATTTTAATAAAGACCAGACAAGTGAATTGCTGATTTCAGAAATTTGTTCTATTTGATGATAATTCATAGATGTCTACTGAACAAAAATCACTAAATTGTATGAATGCCTGAATTCTTAGGATAGTAAAGAGGATTTTTCCTCTAAGGCAAGAATATAACTGCCAGGCATTACAAACTGATGGAATCATACAGCATAGCCCAACAGTAATTTTAATCCTAAGAATTTATGACATCATCCAGTGCAACAATACCACTCTTAATTCTAAACTGAAATTTCAATAGCTAGTGAGGTACATCTACTTTTGTAGAAAGTAAAACAGCAGGTCCCTGTTTAGGAATGTGACTACACTTTAACTGTCTCCAACATAAAACAACATGTATACACACCTGCAATCCAGATACTCTAGAGACTGAGGCAGGGGGATGGCAAGTTCAAGGCCAGCCTGGGCAATTTAGTGAGACCCTGTCTCAAAATAAAAATTAAAAAAGATCTGAGGATGTAGCTTAATGCCCCTGGGTTCAATCCTAGTACTGGGAGTGGATGTTGGGCTTAGCAATGTGTGACAAAAGAGATGAAACTTATATTTCAGTGCCTGCTACCAAATATAGTACTCTTTGATCTCGGAGTACAAATCAGACAAAGTACTTTGAGCTAAAACCTTAGACAAACTATATCTGGGGGAGAGGGGAGTGAAAAAAAAACAGCAGGGGCTAAAACAGTGAAAAAGGAAAAAAGCATATATGTCCCATTAAAATTATAGTAATGATATTTTCATTACTATGTAGTAGTAATAGATTAAGTAAATAGGAGATGAAAAGAACTTATTGAATCATTGTGTCTAATGATAGTAAAGAAGGACAGATTTCACTAGACAGAGGACAAGGAAGAGAGAAAAACATAAAAATAGATGATATATCAACATCTGCAGAAGGTTCAGTTAGCATGCTGTGTACAGATACAAAGAGAGGTATTAGCATCAATGGTGAAGAAGATTGGATACTGACACAAAGTACCTGAATCAACCAGAATCATGTGCTGCATTTTCAAACATCAAATATATTTGCCTGGAGCCTCTCCAAATTAAAGCTACTCTGTTATATGCAATGTAGGAAATGTAATCTGAGTTTCAATGAATTTTTATTTTTTTTTCAATCTTGTATTTGTTCAACCAAAAACAATTTAAAGAGGACCACAGCTAACAGCTTCAGAGTGAGTGAGTTCAGCTCCTCACCAGGGAGTTCCCAAATTTGCCATAAAGATTAACAGTGTGTATCTAATAGTATTCTTGTAATTTGAACATTGAAAAGTGAATCACCACTTCAGATATTCCTCAGGTCTTTGGTTTCCAGATTAAACATGTAATGTGACCTGTCATGCTGCCACATTCTCTGCATTTTCATTTTAAATAATCATAAATAAGAAAAGCTTGTTACTCTTTGGCATAACACAACTGTTCGATTCAGTTGAGCTTCCAAGTCTTGGAAATTGCACTCATTCCTTCTTTAGAGTCCTGGTTCACCACATAGGGTTTCAGCTAAAAGATTCTTTATTGTATTCAAATCTTGTTCCATAGGCATTGTTCTGGTTACTTAATTTATGAAGAGTCTTGGAAATTGAACTGGGTCCACAACAGAAAACACCAACCGTTTTCCTGGGAAGAAAGTGAAATAAAGGAAAAATCAGGTGCAAAATCAGGCCAAACAGGACAAGAAGTATGCTTTATAAGTATGGATTTAAGGTATTAATAAAGTTAACTTGTTATTTTGCGTGGGGGAAAGAAGTTTCCAATGACTTTCAAATGTAAATATGTACCAGAAAAATATTTTATTCACCTCATTTTTTTTTTTTCATACCAGGATTCAGGAAAATTTTTTAAATGTAACTATGAGCACCAATTTCCACTTGATCAGACATAGATGGAATAGTGTGCTTCAATTTGTTTATCACCTGCCACTAGTAAGGCCAAAACAATATTAAGAGAAAAAATTTATAGGTGTGAATCACTAAACACATTTGACCATGACAATTCTTCTTTCATTAGACACTTGATATGCGTTTATGAAAATTTCTACGTGGATTTGAATGAGTAGTAATGAATAAGGTAAGAGTGAGAAAAGGCATTAAAAATTTGAAAGGATAATTTTAAGTGACAAATTCATATCCACATGGAAATAAAATACATTAATCTGAACACATTTTCCTTTTTTATTTATGCAATGTAAGAACTGTAACAAATATCAAGCAGGTTTTTTTACTCTGTAACATAAACTTTAATTAGTTAAATAACACATATGACTAACAAATAGACTAAATAGATCCCAAGAAATGAATAGTATTGTAAATTGTTCTTCTTCCAAAGCTTATTAATTTGCATTGGCTTATTCCTAGGATATTAAAATAATGAACATCTTATATAATATCATGGACAAATATAGTTATTCTAATTATCTTGGAATAATTAGTGCTAGGAAAAAAAGGGAAATTATTTAAATAAATACTAAAACTTTATACTGAACACTGAAGAAAATATTATATAAAAACTTTTTACCTTAAAACAATCAAATAATTATGAAAATAGAATTTTTACTTTCAGTCACAATGGGTAAAAGAAGACTACATTTATCCTTTTGCATGAAGAAATTAGAAAAAGGATGGGATATGCTCTATGGTACAGCACTTGGTTAGCACATAGGAGGCCCTAGGTTCAATCCCTAGTACTGCAACAAAAATAAATAAATAAATAGATTGATAGATAGATAGATACATAGAAAACAAACAAAATACACCTAGAAAATGAACAAACAGAATATGTAAAGCAAGTATTTTCAGGCATCAGACAATAGGCAGCACAGAACTGTGTTTCCTGAGGGCCTAGAGGAGGAAAAATAGCTAGCTAAGTTTAGCAATCCCCTCTTCTTATTGCCTAGGGACAATCTAAAGGCTGCAGCACAGACAGGGGAAACTCAAGCAGTCTCACTGAGCCAAACAAAGAATGAAGTTCATGGAGGTCAAAACAGCTAGAAACTCACTACATTAGACAAAGGGAATGAAGGGAAGGGAGAGGAGCTAGGACAAGGAACATAGTGGAATGAATCTAACATAATTTTCCTATGTACATATATGAATACATATATATGAATACACCACCATTGTGTATATCCAGAAGAGTGGTGTCCTATTGAGAATAAGATATATTCCTTGCTTGTATAATTATATCAAAATGGATTCTACCTTATGTATAACTAAAAAGAACCAATAGAATTTAAAACAAACAAACAACAACAACAACAACAAACCAACAGCCAGAATCTGTGCAGCTGCATGTGGAAGGAAAGAAAGATCCATAGAAAGAAGGTCCAGAGTGCTGTGGAAGACTATATTCGAGTCTTAGGCTGAATAATATCTACTCATATTTGAAAGGAGACTATGTAAATTCAGTTACAGAACTACCAAGAATCAATAGGCAAAACAATTCTCAGAGTTTACACAGGATTGTGAATAATTTGTTTCACCACAAGCCGGAATGCAAAGACCTATAATGCATGGACAATGGCCAGTATTCTCATAAAGGTGTCACCTTATTTGCAAGGGGCACTAGGAATGCTGGTAAAATTAGGATTAAAGGTTTAAAGGTTTAAAGATTAAAGGATTAAAGGTTACTCCAGACTTGTGCTAATGAATCTTAAAAGCAAGTCTCAAACTGAACCCAAGTAACATAACTTCATGCTAGAATAAATCCAATACAACTGAAAGAACTAAATCAAAATCAGTCATCTGATATTTAAACCTCAAAATTGAGTTCAACTCCTTGTGAAACGAGCAACCCAGGAATTCTAAAACAAACAAACAAAAAATATGAACTAGAGTTAGAAGGGTTACAGACTTATTTTTTTTTCTCTCTCACTCTCAAACCCAGTTTTTGAAGACTAATGGCAGTACCTCAGAATATCACTATATTTGCTGATAGGACCTTTAAGAAATTAAGTTAAAATAAGACTGTAGGGCTGTAGCTCAGTAGTTGAATACTTGCCTGACATGTACAAAGCCCACGGTTTAATCCCAAGGACCACCAGGAAAAAAGAGAGAGAGAGAGGTCTAACCTATCTTGTATCCTTATAAACAGAAAAAATTTAAACACATACCATGGTTATGCATGCATAGAGAAAAAGTCATATGAAGAGGCAGCTAAAGGACAGTCATCTGTAAGGCAAGGAGGGAGTCCTTGGAGGACGCCAACTATGTTGACACCTTGACCTTGAACTTCCAGCCCTCAGAACTCTAAAGAAAATGTCTGTTGTTAATCCAACCAATTAATGGTATCTTCTTATGGTAATGCTAGAAAACTATTGCAAGGAAGAAGATCATTCACTAGGAACAGGCACAGAAAAACAGAAATTACAGGATTATCAGACTTGGTCTTTGAAACCATGATGATATGAGCATTTCACATGTTCAGAGAAAAATGTCAACATGATTAGAAGAAAAATGAAACATATTTTTGGAGATCTAAATAGAAAATCTAGAAATAATATGTAATTTACAATAAATAAAGTGGATGGGTTAACAGAATAATAGGAATTACAGAAGATGAGTAAATTTTGAAATACAGCATTAGAATCTATCCAAATTGAATTGTACAGAGAACAAAGACAAAACAAAACAAACAAACAAAAAAACCTGTTTTAACATAATGTATAGGGCACCTCAACAGGCGAGAAGACAAGGGAGAAGATAAAAAAGTATTTAAAGAAATAATTACAAATTATATTCTCAAATTTGATGAGAACAAGCCTATAAATCCAAGGATCTCATGAATCTTTAAGGAGAATAAGGGCAAAGAAAAGCATAATAAGTCAACTTTAATAAAATGCTGAAAATCAGTGGCAAAGAGAAACGCTTCAGAGTACCAAAAAGGAAGAAAAAGACATACTATAAATTATAAACAGAAGATGAAAAATGAGAATGATTGTGGGTTTCTTGTCACAAACTGTGCACATCAAAAGGCAATGAAGTGACAACTTCAAAGTTCTGAAAGACAAAGCAAAATGCCAACCATTTTATATCAGGCAAATTATGTACTAAAAAAAAAATGTCTTTCAATTACAGCAATATCAAAATGTGTGATGAAATAATGGTAGTACACAAAGGGGCAAAATATTATTTCAAGAGGATTGAGATAGCTAATGATGTATACTATACACCTAGGTCAATGTTTCTCTAATTCTACTTCATTAGAATCCCCTTTAGGCCTTCACAGAACATAGCTTCTCTTCCCAAAAGCTTCCCATGCAGATCTTGTCAGGGGGCTCAAGAATTTGTTTTTCTCAGTTGATGGTGGATCAAGGAATGTAGTTTGGGGACCAATGGCCTAAAGAAGTTAAAAAGGAATAAATATAGAGGTGTTGCTAATATGTCAATACTGGACAGAACAGTGAAATCATAAAAAAAAATATTAAATTCACCTAAAGGAAGATAGAAAAAGACAAGAAATAAAAAAACAAACAAATGAGACAGTATAAAGTAATGGGAAACTGCTAGATTTAAACCCAACCATAGTTTATTAAATTAAATGCAAATAATCTAAGTCCTACTTATTAAAATATACCAATATAGACAAATCCAAAACTGATAGATCTGCAAAGATAGATAGATCCAAAATCATATATAATTATTTCCATGGTCCTCTCACAGTAATGTATAGAAGAAGTAGACAGAAAATTTTTAACTATATTAAAAATATCAGTACCACCATTTCAATCAACAATTGAAACTACCTGATATTTTACAATGTTCCAACCAACAAGATGAAATACAAATTCTTTTCAAGGGCACATGAAATGTCCACCAAAATGGACCACATTCCAGGAAATAAAATGGGTCTCAATAAATATTAAGGGACTAAAATCATAATTATTATATATTTAGATGAACTCCCAATTGAACTAGAAATCAAAAATTAAATGATATATGGCAAATCTCTACACATTCGGAAATTAAAGAAAATCTTTTTAAATAACCTATGGACAAAATATAAAAGTCACAATAAAAATGACAAATATTTAGAACTGGATGAAAATAAAAAAACAATTTATGAGAAGTATCCAAAGTGGTGTTTAGAGGAAAATTTGAAGTAGTACAGGAAAATTTATAGTTGTAAATACTTATATTAGAAAGGAAAAGCCTGAAACCAATTATACAAATTTCTACCTTTCCCACTCTTTGGCATATATACAAAATATTTAAAATTAGTATACTACAGTGACATAGCCACATCAATGTTTATAGCAGTACAATTCACAATGGCCAGCTACGGAACAAACCTAGATGCCCTTCCACAGATGAGTGGACAAAGACAATGTGATATATATTCACAACAGAGTACTATTTAGCCATAAAGAAAGATGACATTTGTTTGTAAAGGAATGAAACTGGAGATTATCCTAAGTGAAAAAAGGCGACCCCAAAAGTCAAAGATTGAATGTTTTCTCTGTTGTGTAGAAGCTAATCCAAATAAGTTGGGTGAAGTTTAAAAAAAATAGAAGAGCTCTTGCCTCTTGCTTGCCTTACTTGCTCCCCTTGTCCTCTTTCTAGCGTGGGAGCTGACCTTTGAGGTCTCAGAGCCGTCCTGACCCCCACAATTGAGAAACAGCCCCCTTCCCCCGCGCCTGCAAGGTAGGCGGAACTGTGACCACCAACAGAACAGGCCCAGCAGGTGGCGGAGGGGCAGAGCCGACCCCCGTGCCTGCAAGGTAGGAGGACCTGTGACCCACCGGCAGACCAGGCCCAGCATCCCGCGGAGGGGGAGAGCTGCCCCACACGCCTGCAAGTTAGGCAGACCTGTGACCACCAACAGAACAGGCCAGACCTGCAACCGACAGGCAGAACAGGCCTAGCAGCCTGTGGAAGGGTAGAGCCACCCCCCCCCCACGCCTGCAAGGTAGGCAGACCTGCGACCCACCGGCAGAACAGCCCCAGCAGCCTGCAGAGGGGCAGTGCCCCTGCCCGCGCCTGCAAAGTAGGCAGAACTGCAACCACCGACAGAACAAGCCCAGCGGCCCGCAGAGGGGCAGAAGCGCCGCCCGTGCCTGCAAGGTAGGCGGACCTGTTACCGACCAGCAGCACAGGCCCAGCGGCCTGCCGGCATGGTAGGCACATTGCCCCAATTGAAGGAGGGGCAGAGCCGCCGCCCGTGCCTGCAAGGGAGACTTTGCAACTATACAAGAGCAATATAAATATATAGGGGGAAATTCAATAGCACAACAGTTTCACCAAGCAGAAAGAAACGCGAACAGTATGAAGAGACAAGGAAAGAAAGGACCACAAGCAATGCAGGTCAACTCAATGTTAGAAGAGGTAATATCTGCAGCAGATGGAATGTCAGATAAAGGATTCAGGATATACATGCTTCAGATGATCTGGAGTCTCAAGGAAGACATCAGACAGCAAAATCAGACAATGAAAGATCACTTCAACAATGAATTACATAAACAAATCCAAGAAGCAAAAGATCAACTATACAGGGAGATAGAGGTTATAAAAAACAAACAAACAGAAATCCTAGAAATGCAGGAAGCAATAAACCAACTTAAAAACTCAATTGAGAATACTACCAGCAGAGTAGAACACTTAAAGATAGAACATCAGACAACGAAGACAAAGTATTTCAACTTGAAAAGAACATAGACAGCTCAGCAAGACTGTTAAGAAACCATGAGCAGAACATCCAAGAAATATGGGATAACATTAAGAGACCAAACTTAAGAGTCATTGGGATACAGGAAGGGATAGAGGTTCAAACCAAAGGAATGAGCAATCTACTCAATAAAATAATATGAGAAAACTTCCCAGACTTGAAGAATGAGACAGAATCCCAAATCCTAGAAGCCTACAGGACGCCGAATGTGCAAAATCATAAGAGATCCACACCTAGACACATTATAATGAAGATGCCCAACATACAGAATAAGGAGAGAATTTTAAAAGCTACATGAGAAAGGATGCAGATTACATTTAGGGGTAACCCAATCAGGATAACAGCTGATCTTTCAACACAGACTCTGAAAGCTAGAAGATCCTGGAATAACATATTTCAAACACTGAAAGAAAATGGGTTCCAACCAAGAATTGTGTATCCAGCGAAATTAAGCTTCAGGATGGAAGATGAAATTAAAACCTTCCACGATAAACAAAAGTTAAAAGAATTTGCAGCTAGAAAACCATCTCTTCAAAACATCCTTGGCAAAACATTACAGGAAGAGGAAATGGAAAATAACAATGAAAACCAACAGTGGGAGGTAGGACACTAAAGGGGGGAAAAATAATCAAAGAGGAAAACAAACCTTGTTTAGTAACATAAATAAACAAATATGGCTGGAAGAACAACCCATATCTCAATAATAACACTAAATGTTAATGGCTTAAACTCACCAATTAAGAGACACAGGCTAGAAGAATGGATCACAAAACAAGACCCAACAATATGCTGCCTACAGGAGATGCATTTGATAGGAAAAGACATACAAGGGCTGAAGGTGAAAGGTTGGGAAAAATCATATCACTCATATGGACTTTGGAAACAAGCAGGAGTGTCCATACTCATATCAAATAAAATAGATTTCAAGCCCAAGTTAATCAAAAAAGATAAAGAGGGACACTACATACTGCTCAAGGGAACCGTACACCAACAAGACATAACAATCATAAATATATATGCCCCCAAAATGGTGCAGATATGTTCATCAAACAAACTCTTCTCAAGTTCAAGAGTCTAATAGACCACCATACAATAATCATGGGAGACTTCAACACACCTCTCTCACCACTGGACAGATCTTCCAAACAAAAGTTGAATAAGGAAACTATATAACTCAATAACACAATTAATAACCTAGACTTAATTGACATATATAGAATATAACACCCAACATCAAGCAGTTACACTTTTTTCTCAGCAGCACACGGATCCTTCTCAAAAATAGATCATATATTATGTCACAGGGCAACTCTTAGACAATATAAAGGAGTAGAGATAATACCGTGCATCTTATCTGATCATAATGGAATGAAACTGAAAATCAATGATAAAAGAAGGAAGGAAAAATCATGCATCACTTGGAGAATGAACAATAGGTTACTGAATGATCAGTGGGTTATAGAAGACATCAAGGAGGAAATTAAAAAATTCTTAGAGATAAATGAAAACACAGACACAACATATCGGAATCTATGGGACACATTGAAAGCAGTTCTAAGAGGAAAATTCATTGCTTGGAGTTCATTCCTTAAAAAAAGAAAAAACCAACAAATAAATGATCTCATACTTCATCTAAAAATCCTAGAAAAAGAAGAGCAAAACAACAGCAAAAGAAGTAGAAGGCAAGAAATAATTAAAATCAGAGCTGAAATTAATGAAATCGAAACAAAAGAAACAATTGAAAAAATTGACAAAACTAAAAGTTGGTTCTTTGAAAAAATAAATAAAATCAACAGACACTTAGCCATGCTAATGAAGAGAAGAAGAGAGAGAACTCAAATTACTAGCATATGGGATGAAAAAGGCAATATCACAACAGACACTTCAGAAATACAGAAGATAATTAGAAATTATTTTGACTCCTTATACTCCAATAAATTAGAAGATAGTGAAGGCATTGATAAATTTCTTAAGTCATATGATCTGCCCAGATTGAGTCAGGAGGATATAGACACCCTAAACAGACCAATATCAATTGAGGAAATAGAAGAAACCATCAAAAGACTACCAACTAAGAAAAGCCCAGGACCAGATGGGTATACAGCAGAGTTTTACAAAACCTTTAAAGAGGAACTAATACCAATACTTTTCAAGCTACTTCAGGAAATAGAAAAGGAGGGAGAACTTCCAAATTCATTCTACGAGGCCAACATCACCCTGATACCTAAACCAGACAAAGACACTTCAAAGAAAGAAAACTACAGACCAATATCTCTAATGAACATAGATGCAAAAATCCTCAATAAAATTCTGGCGAATCGGACACAAAAACATATCAAAAAAATTGTGCACCATGATCAAGTAGGATTCATCCCTGGGATGCAAGGCTGGTTCAATATACAGAAATCAATAAATGTTATTCACCACATCAATAGACTTAAAAATAAGAACCATATGATCATCTCGATAGATGCGGAAAAAGCATTCGACAAAGTACAGCATCCCTTTATGTTCAAAACTCTAGAAAAACTAGGGATAACAGGAACATACCTCAATATTGTAAAAGCAATCTATGCTAAGCCTCAGGCTAGCATCATTCTGAATGGAGAAAAACTGAAGGAATTCCCTCTAAAATCTGGACCAAGACAGGGATGCCCTCTCTCACCACTTCTGTTCAACATAGTTCTCAAAACACTGGCCAGAGCAATTCGACAGATGAAAGAAATTAAAGGCACAAAAATAGGAAAAGAAGAACTTAAATTATCACTATTTGCAGGTGACATGATTCTATACCTAGCAGACCCAAAAGGGTCAACAAAGAAACTATTAGAGCTAATAAATGAATTCAGCAAAGTGGCAGGCTATAAAATCAACACGCATAAATCAAAGGCATTCCTGTATATCCGAGACAAATCCTCTGAAATGGAAATGAGGACAACCACTCCATTCACAATATCTTCAAAAAAAATAAAATACTTGGGAATCAACCTAACAAAAGAGGTGAAAGACTTATACAATGAAAACTACAGAACCCTAAAGAGAGAAATAGAAGAAGATCTTAGAAGATGGAAAAATATACCCTGTTCATGGATAGGCAGAACTAACATCGAAATGGTGATATTACCAAAAGTTCTCTATAGGTTTAATGCAATGCCAATCAAAATCCCAATGGCATTTCTTGTAGAAATAGAGAAAGCAATCATGAAATTCATATGGAAAAATAAAAGACCCAGAATAGCAAAAACAATGCTAAGCAGGAAGTGTGAATCAGGCGGTATAGCGATACCAGACTTCAAACTATACTATAGAGCAATAGTAATAAAAACAGCATGGTACTGGTACCAAAACAGGCAGGTTGACCAATGGTACAGAATAGAGGACACAGAAACCAATCCACAAAACTACAACTATCTTATATTTGATAAAGGGGCTAAAAGCATGCAATGGAGGAAGGATAGCATCTTCAACAAATGCTGCTGGGAAAACTGGAAATCCATATGCAACAAAATGAAACTGAATCCCTTTCTCTCGCCATGCACAAAAGTGAATTCAAAATGGATCAAGGAGCTTGATATCAAATCAGAGACACGCCATCTGATAGAAGAAAAAGTTGGCTACGATCTACATACTGTGGGGTCGGGCTCCAAATTCCTCAATAGGACACCCATAGCACAAAATTTAATAACTAGAATCAACAGATGGGACTTACTCAAACTAAAAAGTTTTTTCTCAGCAAAATTAACAATAAGAGAGGTAAATGGGGCGCCTACATCCTGGGAACAAATCTTTACTCCTCACACTTCAGATAGAGCCCTAATATCCAGAGTATACAAAGAACTCCAAAAATTAGACAATAAGATAATAAATAACCCAATCAACAAATGGGCCAAGGACCTGAACAGACACTTCTCAGAGGAGGACATACAATCAATCAACAAGTACATGAAAAAATGCTCACCATCTCTAGCAGTCAGAGAAATGCAAATCAAAACCACCCTAAGATACCATCTCACTCCAGTAAGATTGGCAGCCATTATGAAGTCAAACAACAACAAGTGCTGGCAAGGATGTGGGGAAAAGGGTACACTTGTACATTGCTGGTAGGACTGCAAATTGGTGCAGACAATTTGGAAAGCAGTATGGAGATTTCTTGGAAACCTGGGAATGGAACCATCATTTGACCCAGCTATTCCCCTTCTCGGTCTATTCCCTAAAGACCTAAAAAGAGCATGCTACATGGACACTGCTACATGGATGTTCATAGCAGCCCAATTCACAATAGCAAGACTGTGGAACCAACCTAGATGCCCTTCAATAGACGAATGGATAAAAAAAAATGTGGCATTTATACACAATGGAGTATTACTCTGCATTAAAAAATGACAAAATCATAGAATTTGCAGGGAAATGGATGGCATTAGAGCAGATTATGCTAAGTGAAGCTAGCCAATCCCTAAAAAACAAATGCCAAATGTCTTCTTTGATATAAGGAGAGTAACTAAGAACAAAGTAGTGTCAAAGAGCATGAGAAGAAGATTAACATTAAACTGGGATGAGAGGTGGGAAGGAAAGGGAGAGAGAAGGGAAATTGCATGGAAATGGAAGGAGACCCTCAGGGTTATACAAAATTTCATACAAGGGGAAGTGAGGGGAAAGGGGAAAATAATACAAGGGGGAGAAATGAATGACAGTAGAGGGGGTAGAGAGAGAAGAGGGGAGGGGAGGGGAGGGGGGATAGTAGAGGATAGGAAAGGCAGCAGAATACAACAGACACTAGTATGGCAATATGTAAATCAATGGATGTGTAACTGATGTGATTCTGCAATTTGTATATGGGGTAAAAATGGGAGTTCATAACCCACTTGAATCAAATTGTGAAATATGATATATCAAGAACTATGTAATGTTTTGAACAACCAACAATAAAAAAATAAAAAAAAAATAGAAGAAAGATCAGTGGACTAGATTAAGGGGATTCAAGGAGAGAGAGGAAGGATGGGATAAGAAAAGAATATCGGAATGAATCTGACCTAACTTTCCTATATGAATATACCACAATGAATCTAACCATTGTGGATATCTTACCATATTCGGATCTAATTTTTAAAAAAAAACTATAAAAAGAAACAATTAAAGTGTTAATAACTAATTTAATTCAAAGTGATCAGAAGGAAAATGAGTATGAAAATCAATGATTTATGCTTAATAAAACCTAGTGTGGTTTTCATTAAAATGAGAGGACAATAATTTGGGTTTTTTTGTACATTCTCTGTTATGCTGCATGATGACAATAAAGTCCACTTTGTTTTGGTTTGGTTTGTTTGACATTAGGGATTGAACTCAGAGACTGTTTATCACTGTGCTGTATCCCCAGCCCTTTTATAGTTTTTAATCTTGAGACAAGGTCTCCCTAAATTGCTTCAGCTGGCTTTGAACTTGTGATCATCCTGCC
This sequence comes from Marmota monax, assembly GCF_021218885.2. Lineage (NCBI taxonomy): Eukaryota > Metazoa > Chordata > Mammalia > Rodentia > Sciuridae > Marmota > Marmota monax. Next base: position 1,328,762 of record NW_026695236.1, on the reverse strand, counting down.
TTAGCCTCCCAAGTAAGATTACAGGTGTACACCACCACTCTGGCCCATTATTTCCTTTGATAGGGCAATTACAAGGTTATATTCACAAGTTTTCATTTTTCTTTATGTCTCCTTTTAAATACTTGATAATAAAGTCATTATTTTTAAAGCACCCTGGATATCATGGATTCATTGTTTCTTACATTTTCTTATTCAATTATCTATATCCAATTTTTTTCCCATGAGTTGAGGAGTTTTTTAATGTTACTTTCACTAATTTAAGGAAATCCTACAATTTTTTCAATATCTACAATTAATATTTACAATCCATTTGCATTAAATTGCTGTAATCCAACAATTATCTAGAAAAATATCTACAAAACTTTGATAAGATGGGTGAGGAGAGACTCAAATTCTAAATCAAGAACAGTATTTGAGCATGGATATTGAGTTATTAGCCTTGTAAATGTTCAGTATATTTGTGTATATTTTCCTTTTATATCAATATTTGCTTTTACATACAGATGTGTAAATTTGCAATCTCTTACAATGAGAGCTAATTCACTCTATAGAGCTTATTGACTCCTCATATTACAGATACAAAAGTTTTGAGTGAGTTGATCCAAGGACACAGGAGCAAATGTGAGAGAACCTCTAGGTATCCTTAATTTATATTGTTTTGAAGAAACCATGAGGCCACAAAAGAAGACATAGTTTTAAACATTTTGCCCAAAGTTAATCCTTTCTCCCTTTGCTTAATCCAACAGCTTAAAATATGATATACTTTTTATTATAAATAATAGAAGATCAACTTGGAGTTAGATACATAATATTTTCACAGGTTATTCAATACTAAGGAGTTTACAAAGTAATACTCAGAATATCTCTTTATGCTTTCAAAAATTAGTTATTAATACTTTACCACATTAAGTATCTTACTGTAACATACGAACATATGTAACATAAATGGGAGTTTCTTTCAACATGGCACCTGCTATCCCACATTCCAAAACAGACATGGTAAAATAAGACTGCCAAGATTATTTGGGGTAAGCCAAAGTCTGAACTCTGACTCATTTAACCATAACTTCTGATAAATCATTACATTTTTGTGTCCCAGGTGCATTTGTAAACTAATGATGAAATCAATACGATTTTAAAAGCTCCTTCACTTTCCATGATCATCTAATGCCATCACACAATTCATTTTTCTGAATTAAAAAAAAGAAGCCCAAACAGAAAGGAACCCCTCTCTTATACACATGGAAGGTAAATTGATCAAGCATTTTGTTTTGGATAGTGCAATATCTAAAATGAGCAGACTTTTGAACCAGAAATCCTATCTCAAATATTGTAACCAACCTACTATAATACTCTCATGAGAAAGTCTGTACAAAGATAATCACTTTAGCACTATTTGTAACAATGAAGAACTAGAGGTAACATAAATTTCCATCATTAGGAGAGTAATGTTATATTGTCCATATCCTAAACGACTGTGAGGTAATGTTACATGGAAGTTATCCATGATCAATATGTGTGTGCCACTAAAAAGTAAGTTGAAGAATTATATGCTGTATATTTATTCAATTTTTATTAAAAATAAGGTTTACATTTTAAAGTATATGCACATATATACATTTAAAAAATATATATATATACATTTAAATAAATATGTATATATGTATATAAATGTATATAAACACGCATATATGTGTACTATGTATTTCTACACTCGTATACTTTTTAAAGCTCTTGTAAGAATACATTGCAAAGAATTACTCTTTATTACCTCTGGGTCCTTAGTGTTTAATTTAAATCTGTATTCTACATAGTACACTGGACAAATGCTTACTGGTTTAATAATCACTTCCTACAAATTAAAAATAATTGCCCAACATACAGTATTTTTAAAATTTAATTTTTATGCCTCTTATCCCTGTTAGTATGTTCTTTCAGCAATTTACATGTATGAGATATATGAAATATAATCTTCTATTTATACAGAGCCTTTTGTCCAATTAATGAACTCTTAAGAGATTGATCCATTCTTTTCTAAGTATGCTATGCAAAAATCCTTGAAAAAATAACCACTTTCAGGTGCCTGCCCCAGAGCCCAAACACAAAGCGAAGAGCTGTACAAAATGTCAACAGTAGATGGTGCACAATTACTCTTAAACAAGCCCTGCTGTTTCAAGAAAAATAATAAACCACCAAATAAAAATACAGATTGCTTCAAAACATGAAAGGCATAACAAATAAGAATTCTTACAAATTAACGAAAGAAACCAATAATCCCAACCTAATTTCCTGTAAATTATCCTCTCCTGTCTTGGGCTTCAGCTGTAGAAATGAATAAAAGAAAATGTTGAAGTTTTCAACAATATACTATGAAAACTATAAAAGAATGTTTGTCAGAGGTTCATTAAAGAGGAGCATGTTTGTGGTTCACAGTAAGTGTTAGATGAGTACAAGATTATCACACCTTAGGGGGGAGATCCCAGGAAAGGAACATAGCAAAAATGAGGCCAACATATATTTTTCTGTATTCACCTTTACAAGGAGCATGAATACTGCAAAGCATCTCTGGTTTGTAAATAATGCTTTTTGCTTCATCCCCAAAATTACTTCATCAAGGAAAGAGAAGTGCTACAGAAATGATGTCAAACATAGATACAACCTGAACCACATGGTTGACTTTAATTCTTTTAAAATTATTCTTCTTAGGCTGTATTTCATAATTTCTAAAACAAAATCTCTGAGGGTGGAATCGGATCATCTTGAGTCAGTGGTCCTTTCAATAAATAATATTCATCCACGAATTCATAAATTAAGGGGGCCTCTTTAAAACTTTCCAGTGAATTGGTCCATGCATTTATATCCAACTATCCTTTTGATGTTTGTTAAAATATATTTTAAAATTATGAGTTGTGCCTGGTCTTATGGTACATGCCTATAATCTCAGCTACTAGGGAGGCTGAGGAAGTAAGACCACAAGTCCCAGATCAGCCTGGGCAATTTTGCAAGACTCCATTTCAAATAAAACTTCTAAAAGGGACAGGGATGTAGCTCAAGGGTAGAATGGTTGCCAAGCATAAGTGAAGCCCTAAGTTCAATTCCTAGCAGCAGTAAAGGAAAAGAGGAGAAGAAAAGAGATTATTATGAACTATTTGGCTACATTTACACATTGGATAATGAAATTTTAATGACATTTTAGTCTACTATGTATTATGTATGATGGTTTCATAAGATTATAATAGAAATATAATAATCCCTATCACCTAGTGATGTCAGAGCTGTCATGTCATAGCACAATGAGTTACTTATGTGTTTGTGGTGATGCTGGTATAAACTTGATGTATATTGCCAGTTGTATTAAAGTGTGGTATATACAATTATGCACAATATATAATACTTGATAATAACAACTATGTTATTGGCTTATGGATTTACTGTACTATACTTTTTATTATTATTTTGGAGTGTACTACTAAGAAAAAAGTACAATAAAACAGTATGCTGGGGGGCTGGGGATGTGGCTCAAGCAGTAGCGCACTCGCTTGGCATGCGTAGGGCACTGGGTTCGATCCCCAGCACCACATAAAAATAAAGATGTTGTGTCCACCGAAAACTAAAAAATAAATATTAAAAAAATTCTCTCTCTCTCTCTCTCTCTCTCTCTCTCTCTCTCTCTCTCTCTCTCTCTCTCTTTCTCTCTCTCTCTCTTAAAAAAACCAGTATGCTGTATTACAACAGTGGCAGCCTCATAAATCTGTTTTTTGTGATTCTTGATCATATCATTTTGTGTGTGATTTAATCTAACATTGTTCTGTTCATCATGGCTCTGGGGCAAATAGATTTATTGTAAATAGATAGATAGACAGATAGATAGATAGATAGAAATACAAAGAGAAGTATACTATATGAATATATACCAATAGGCCAGGTATGAATTAGACTATACAATCTTGATTTATTTACACACACTCTGATGTGATGTGTGTGATGTTTGCACAATAATGAAATTGCCTAATGATACACTTCTCAGAAAATGTCTATGTTAAACAACATAACATACTAATAATTATAATAGTTACTCAAAGTCAGAAGAAACAATTAACACTGGATGGATCTTATTTTCACATGAGATTTTAAAAGTGAAACTTTCAATATCCATGCATTATTGTTGCAGGAGTAGTTCAGCAGTAAATATGTGATTAATCCAAATGTAAAAATATGTTGAATTTCAGTACATTTCTGTGAGTTAATAGAATAGAAATACAAGTTCAAAGGGGAAAATTATATAAAAATTTCCAATTGCTAATAAAGAACTTGATTGCATATCACTATAATAAATGAGGTTGTTATCAGGTATTTATTATATTTATATTCTAGTGGATATGTTTAAAGGGATTAATTTAATTGAAAAATATCAATATCTGCATTTTGTTAGAAACTATATTATTTGAAACTATTTAAATTTATAATGCAACTGTTTAAATGTAAGCCTCAAAAGGTGTGAGTTGGCATATAATTTTCAAAATCCTTTCCCTTAATGCTAAGATGCTTGATAGAATTATAGTTTCCAAGAAGAAAAATTAGGCATAGAAATACTTCTAGTTTAGAGTCTTCATATTACTCAGAAAGCTGTTATTTTTAATCATTCACTCTTATTATAAAGTACAAACATTTAATTTTTAAGAGCATTCATTGTGAGATTTATTGGTGAAATTCCCTTGTTAGCCAACATGATTTTTACAAACTTTCCCCATGCTTATCAGATATATGCTGTGGGTATAAACCTTCATTTTAATATGAGTCTACACATATTTAAAAGTATGTAGAAGAGTCTAGTTCAAAAAATTCCTTTATTGACTGTTTCTAAGTCAAAATGTAATTATTTGACATTACTGATATAGTGTTATTCCTGCCTTGCTTCCTCCTCTGATTCTAACAGAGTATTTAAATTGTTATAACTTGTAAACTTATTGCTGAGTCATTTTTAAATACTTCATGTAATGGTTTTGGAATATTTTGATGTAATCACTAGCCACATGTCAAATTTTTTTGAGATATAGCACTTACCCCCTGTTACATTTTGCTATTTCATCAAATATAAGTTTCCACCGAGGACGTCCAATAAAAAGTCTTGAATTCAGTGCTTGATATTTGTCTCCAATTATCTTCTGCCAAAAAAGAAGTACTATATTTTAAATGATCTTCAGATGTGAGTAAATAACTCTGTTTTCTTACATCAGCTCTGCTGGTGCTCTCTATCTTCCTACAAAATTGCTGTGATATGAAGAATATAAGTATCATATGGAAACCTATTAAGCACAATCATTTCATAGTATCATTTCCTTCAAAATCCATTATCTCCATGAATGCCATTTTTACATGTGATTTATTTTCCTAGACTTCAGTTAGTTGCTTCATTTAAAAAAAAAAAAAAACACACACAGATAAAATAAAGAATGCATTTTAATTGCTCACTCACTCTCAAAAAGGCTCAGCATCTATACTTCACTGAATATCTGCACATAAATACACTACTCACATTCGATTCATTATGAGTAAATTACTACCAATTGTCATCATGTATTTGGGGAAATATTCCTAGCCAAAATAGCCTAAGATAGCAGAGCTACAAATCTTGGCTCTATCAACAAATGATAGTAATGGGCTAGTTTCTGTAATTGAAGAAATATTGGATTTGAATAGATAGTGAAGAGTCAGAGTGAAGTGAGAAGCCAGGAGAAAGTGTCTGAGTTCCAGGCAGACAAACTAAGCACAAAGTATAAATTTGCTTTGTATCTTAAATAATTATGCCATGAGGAAAAAAATATGCTGACTTGCTTCATATGTATGATAAAATGAAATACTTTTACATATCAAGTACAGTAGAAATCTAATTAGAATAGTTTTGAGGTAACTGACAAGCCTTCATATGTTTATTCAAAATATTGTAAAAATGTATGATAGAAAATACTGTAATAAAAATCTGGGAAAGCATTTCCAAGACTTATCACCACATGTAGCTGTTCAATGTCATCTCTAAATAATAGTTTCTTTATCTGAAAAACAGGGAAATATCTACTTCTCAAACCTCTTAGGATTACAGAAGATAATATATGGAAAATTCTTAGCATGGTGTCCACATTGTAAATAAGCAATGTATGATAGCTATTTTATTCTATTTTTTAGTTTTTCTTGGAATGAACTATGTCTAATTTGTATGAGCTCATAATAAATCTCCACATACACCTCCCTTCTATGAACACAAAAACAAAAACAAAACCTCAAGCCTATTCATTTTTTGCCCAGTCTCCAGAGATAGTGAATATGAAGCAATTTTAAAGTGGGGAGAGATGGAATCAACAGGTCTGCTCTAGCCTACTGTGAGTAGGGTGAGTGAAAGGCAAAAGGGCTGATTTCAAGGACAGGCCATGAGTTTCCTGGATGTATTTCAAATGAGGCCTTTCTCTAGGAAACTTCTGCTCAAGCCACCTGCAGAAGTTTTCATCCAGCACGGTTCCTATGGTAAATCTTCAACTATCAAGAGGCTTGTTTAATTAACAATAACATCCAACCACATACCTGTATCCCATCTGTTTGACTGAGGTACAGCTGGATGTTGACATAGTCAGGTCTGTTCTCTTGCCAAAACTGAGACATAAAAATGAATAGACTTATTAAACTTCCTCCCATACACCCAGATTTTCTTCTATTATAATATATGTGAGTCTATGACTTAACATATAACTTGGTTATCACTGCAAATATTTATAAGGAAATGATAGGTAGATATGTACATAGAAGGATAGGAGACAGATTCTTACATTCACAAACCCTCCTGCCCTACTGGTAATAATTAGGTTTGATGAAGGTAGTGGAAAAAAAATAATTCTTTAGCTTTTCAGATACAGAAACTACTATGTTAAATATAATATTCATAATCCCCTAAATACTTTTCAATTATTTCTTATTTTATCCATGAATTTACTCCTTAAGAATATAATTTTCATTGAAGAAAAGACAATAGTGATATGGGATATACATGTTAGGAAAAGCAAAACAAAAATTTTTTAAAAGACATTTTTTTCTTCTTCTTATTTTTTTAACTATTTAGCACTGGATTTCCATTTATAAAATATATATGAAGCAAAAAAATATACCTGCAAAAAGAAGTAGTCTGGAAAAAATGAGAACCAGCAATTCCCCATTTCCCTCTTCCCACAGACTCTGGACCACCATTCTACTTTAAGTCACTATGAATTAAACTACTGTATGTACCTCCTTGTAAAAACTGAATTGAAAAATATTTTCCCTTTTGTGTCTGGCTAACTTCACTTAGTCTTCAAGGTCCATCCATTCTGTAGCATTGTGGCAGGGTTTCCTTCCTTTTTAATGTTAAATAATACTCCATTGTATGTATTCCCCATTCTCTTTGTCCATTAATTAGTCAATGGACACTTGGGTTGTTTTCATCTTTCAGCTATTGTGAATAATGTTTTATGAACATTCATGTACAAGTATCAGCTGAATTCCCTGCTTTCTACTCTTCTCAGTATATTTACAGAATCCATCCATATCTATCTCTCTCTTTCTCTCTCTCTCTTTACACAAAGTTCAAAAGCCTCCTATTATCTATCTTTCCCCAGAAAAGCACATACACCATCTTTTCAATCGCCTCTCCTACATTCTTGTTCTTGCTTCATGCACACAGACCTCTTTTCTTCCTCCATCACATCAAGCATGCTATTGCATCAGTGCTCTTACCTATGCAGTTACATTCCTCTGCCTCAAATTTGCTCCTCCTCCTGCTACACAACATACATGACTAGCGTGCTTGTTCCCTCCACTCAGGTCTCTATGCAAGAGCATTTTGTTTTGTTAGGTGGGCATTCTCATTCTTGAACGCACAATATAAATGAAGATGAAAAAACATGCCCTCTAATGATTATATATATATACGTATATATATATATATATATATATATATATATATATATATATATATGTATATATATATATATATATATATATATACACACACACACACATACATACACACTGGTTTAGGGAATAGTTTTTTTAGTTAAGACTATAAACCCCACAATATCAGAAACTTGGTTTTATTTTCTTATCTGACATATCTCCAGCTCCTAAAATAGTTCCTGACTCATGGTAAGTGATTAATAAATATTTTTTGAATGATAGCATGACTGACTAAATGAATGACTACATGCACAGAGGCATGAGCAATAAAGTCCACTGCTATACTCATTATAAAACAGAAGTAAATACACAACATTAGGAAATTGTTAAATAAACGAGATAATTCCACGCCATGAAATTTTCTACTGCAGTAAAAGAATGAGGTGGTTCTGTGTTTTATTAATATTAAAAAAATTCAAGACATACCAAGAACCAATAAAAAATAAAAAAAAACCAATTTGAATAAAAATATAAAGAATATGAGAGAACACTCATAAAATAACTGATTATATACATTGGGTAAGGAAAGTTTAGTGAAAGATTTTACTTTATCTGAATTGCTTGAAATATTTGCAGCAAAGACGCATATGTATATAACTTGTATAATTTGAATAAACATAGAAGAAACAATAGGTAATTAAAAATGTTATAAGTAGAATAGTGAAGAATTCTTACTTTTACCTCTTTTAAAAAGTTAGTATTTGAAATTTTTGAGGTTCTGGATAGCATATCAATAAGTTTTCTAATGGTCTTTGTACTCACGATGAAGATGAGGAATAAAAGCTTTTGGAAACAACAACTGAATATGCAAGAGCATGCAAGAGCCTGCTGATGTTCCTCCCCATCAGTCTCCCCAGTCTCTCTCACCACCCCCAGCCATATGCAAACACATCTGTTAAACATCTTATGTTAATAATGGAAATGAATGTTTCTAAGTTAAAGTATGTCACAGTTACCTACACATACTCACAAACACACATATCTAAAATGAAGTGTACCTAATTGTTAACAGATTTTATCTCTGATTTTGTTTAGGTTTAAGAGAATTTTTGCTTATCCTATAGCAAGTATTTCTTGCTTTTGTAATATGAAACAAAAGAACTATTTTTAATGAAAAATTGAAAAACCAAAAAAAATGCTATTGTTACCTTGTTATACAACATACAGAGTAAATCTGCAAACCAACAGAAGGACTGGATATCCCTGCACACCCAAATAAAATACAGTCTTCTAAGCTTGTATGGTTTCCAGTCATCCCTTTAAAATAATACAACATGGTAGTTATTAGGATTACAAAACAAATTACAGAATCTTTGCATTCTTGAAAATCTGCTTTTCACTATAGCAAGCAACCAATAGAAAAATCAGTCATTTAAATTCCATTATCTGACACATCACCATTACTCTCAAATGAATGCAATTCACAATGTACTGACTCAAAGTCATGGCATATATCATTAATCTGAGTGTTTATGCCATTGAAAATCATATGCATATCACCTGTTTCCATTTGAGGTCATACACTGAACTCTTGGATCAAAATAATATTTTCCCCCAACTCTCAGAAAAACAACTCCTCTATTTTCAGAGAATACTATCACTGAACAGGAGTCCAAAGTTCACTTGGTCTTGCCCTGGATTCCTGGCAAAATGAGCCTAAAGCATTCCAGAAATTTGGTTGTTTATCCCACTCTTAATAATCATTAAAGAAAGAGATTTCACAACCACGTACTATGTAATGTGTTCCAGCAACTCTTTATTCCAAGTCTGGTTTCCTATTTATAACTATGAAGTAGACTGGAGGTTAAGAAAATGTTCTTCCTTTTTCATAACATGAAGTATCCAAATAACTTGCAATGTGTTGTCAGAAACTAATGGTTTCTGGCTTGGAATATGGTTATTTTTGTATGATCCTCCAAAAAAAATACTGAAATTACATCTAGAAATAAAATACCATTCAAACACATCACTCTGGCTTATTATTTTTCATTGCTTCATAAAACATACTTTTAATGCAAATTGTATTTACTTGAAAAGTGAATAGGATAGATTTGAGCGTGACTTCCTGCTGTCACATTGTGTTTTCAGGTTAATTAGTTAACTTTTGCTTATAATCCTAGAAGTAAAATACTGGAAGTTTATTTCCTAGTTAGGCAGTCTCACCTTTGAAATTTCTTTTCTTCAGTCTGTTGTCAATTTGCTAAGTAACAAACCAATGAATGATGTGTTTATGTGTCATCTTCTCATAAAAGTTTTTCCTGACCATAATTCTACACTAAGTTCTGTCCTTCATTTCTATATTCTATTAAACTTTTTTCATAATTCTAACATTTTCTGAAATAGTTCTCTTTATGGTTTTCTCATTGGTTTATTTTTCACTTGTTCAACTTAAATGTAAGCTTTTTAAGTGCAGAGACTCCACTCCCATTCATTGCTGTGTGCCCAGTACCTGGTAAGATCAATTGGGCACATGGGTATTCAAAAATATTTGTTGATTGAATGAATGAGTAGTGCCACTTACCAGTGATGAAGAATGTAGTGAATAACTTTTAAAAGTAAAAGGACAGAGGAATGAATACCTGTGATATTGACTTATTTTTACAAGGAATATGCTGGGGGCTACAGACCACATGTTGAAAACCACTGAATTATCCTTTCCTTAATTAGTAGAATTCCTTTAAATATGAGTGGAAAAAATCTGTATGGAAGTATTTTATACTAAAAAAAGAAAATGTCTAAAATATTGGAAATTCTCTATTTAAATTGATAAAATGGATCAAAATGACATACAGCAAGGTGTTGAGTATTGATGCAAATGGAGTTACTCCAATGCCTCCAGCCACACAGAGGCTAACTTCATAGTTCAGAGATTCCTCAAATGGACTTCCAAATGGACCATCAATGTACAGCCTGTGGAAAAGGCAGACAAAGTTTGGAAAAATGAAAATAATTTTCCACGACATGTATCAAACAAGCATGCTGAGTCCAATATCTAGGCATTTCAATGACTCAGTGTTTATTTCATTATTTCTAATAGATTCTCATAGCCTAAAGGAGTAAAAAAGGTTGTGTATGAGCTGTTGATATTAAAACATATTTGTTTTTAAGCATACTTTTTCTGAGGTAAAATTAGTTTTAAGTGTAAAGAAATGTAAATTTGATCATGCAGCATCAGATAAGTTAAAGTTCTGGTAATATTATATTATTATATTTGACTAAATTAAAATACCAATTTACAATGTCTAAGTTCAATAGTATTTCCATTAATGGAGGCCCACAGGAGACCCTAAAACATTTACTATACAAATAGAAAAATCACATGAGGAAGGTAAAGAATCTAACACTGCTTCTGAACAATCACAAAGGAACTATACTTAGTCTTCTTGTGTTTCTGTATTCAAATGTGTGTATATGTATGTTCATGTGTATGTCTGCAACAGAAAACCTCATCTTGTCTGCAAAAGAAATTGCTAATTATTCATTTAATACTCATATTCCATTTCTTAGTAACAGAACATTAATTTTATTCAGGGAAGTAAAATCCCCAGCCATAACACTACATTTCTCAGATTCCATTCATCTATTTTGGCTGTGTGACTGTGTTTGGGCTAATGTGGTACACAATGGAGGTACATGTGCAACAAATGGGAAATCCTCTTTTAAGAAGCTGTCTTAGCCAGAGCTTTCATCTCTTTATTCCTCCATCTGTCTTCCTCCCTGGTGTCTGGGATGTTGACTTTATCATCTAAATAGTAATCTTTGATGAATGCAGAATCACCATGTTTTCTGTGGACTACCCAGTTCCAGACATCTTCATATAAAATTAAGATAAACACTTATTTGTACAAGACATTGCTATTTTATATCCTTGTTTCCTTTATCAAAACAGCTTTCCAGAAATTAGTAACTTTTCAAAAAAGTAAATTTATATGCATTATGATCCACAGGTCATTTATGATTAGGAGTCACTGCAATAGCAGATCCATTGAGATTATGCATCTTTGGGTTCAACAGTTAAGTGCTTGGAAATATTTATTAAATAAATAAATTGATGGACATTTCTTTGAACTCAGAGCTCTATGACATGTTTCTATCAGTTTTGCTGCTGATTTTCTCTCTTCCACTTAGGAGACAACACTCCCCGGACTTCTGTGGTAAGATTGGGTCGTGTGTCTAGTTCTGATCAGGGTGATTGGAAGCACTACTTGTTATTTCCAGAATGAGGCAGGAAAACATTATTTTCCTTCCATGGGAACTAACAGTAATGAGTTGAACCAGAAGAGAGAAACAGACTGAATCTCTGAGCCATCACTCAAAGGGTGCTATTCTAGAGAGCCACTAGACTGACAGAAGACAGTGCATGAGCCAGAAATAAATCTGTTTAACAGTGTTTCTCCACATTTTCAGGGATACTTCAAGTTTAACTAACTACTGTAGCAGGACTTAGACCATCATGAGTAATGCATGTCTTAAAGGGAAACCTTGAAGAGAACCACTTTAAAACATATATATATATATATATATGTTGTGGTACTGCATACCTGTAATCCCAGAAGCTTGGGAGGTTCAAGCAGGAGGATAGAGGCTCACAAGTTCAAAGCCAGCCTCAGCAACTTAGCAAGGTCCTAAACAACTTAGTTATCCATTCTCAAAAATAAAATAAAATAAAATAAAATAAAAAAGAGTGGGAATATGGCTCAGTGGGTTTAATCCTGGGTACCAAATATTTTATTTATCTCTTTTATCTCAAGAAATAATAATCAAAGTTGATAAACTTAATGTAGTACTCTAAATATAGCAGAACATTAGTAAATGTTGATAGGTCACGTAATTACAATATGTACAGTACTTATTATATCCATTTAACCCACATTTTATAGTTTACCAGTAAACATGTACTTTGTAACCAATTATTTGTATGACACTATTTTTTCCACATTTTGATTGGTGCATTACAGTTGTACATATGATGGGATTTGTTGCTACATATTTGTACACAATATACAATAGAAGGATATAATTTGGCCATTATCACTCCCTAGCACTTCTTCTCTCACTCCCTTTCTCCTACCCCGGCTCCCTTTCTTCTACTGATCTCCCTTTCATATTTTAGGAGAGCCACCTCCACCTTTCTTATCCTTTTTCCTCTCTAGCTTCTTCATATGAGAGAAAATAAATGACCCTTGACCTTCTGAATTTGACTTATTTGGCTAATATGATGGTAACATGAGAACACTATTTTTGATTCAGAAATAAAAATGACATCATATCTGCCCTGCAGAAGTTTTGCATCTTCATCTGAAAACCACATTAAGTAGGATGAAGGACAAAAAAAAAATTGCTTTAATGTGTTGATCTTCTAAGAGATGAAAACTTTCTTTTTTTTCTCTTTACTACCTAACCAACAAAAAATGAGAGGAATCATAAGAAAGGAAGGAAGGAAGGAAGGAAATCTGTATTCTACTTGTCTACTTTCCAACCAAAACACCTTCCCCAGTCCCCACATAGCTATTCTCTGATTCTCTGATATTTTGAAATAACTTTGGACAAGGAGATGAGAACTTGGAGTTCTGTCCATTTAATAGGAGTGGGATCACAAACAAATTACTTGTCCTTGTATAATGATTTCCTTCATCATAAAAGGGTCAAGGAGAAATAATCACACACACACACACACACACACACACAAACAAAAAAACCTGCTAAGAAACACAAGGGTCACACAAATATCAAATGTTTTTCGTTAATGATACTAATGAGTGTCTACTGTATACCATTGAACCATCTGAGAGACCCCATATGAATACAAGAAATAGACTAAGTTCAGAGTGAGACAAGAACTATAGTGTGGAATTTGGTTTCAGTGATCTTAGAGAATCAGCTGTTCTTTATTTCAAATGCTTTTTAAATTCTTTTTAACCAATACCTTAAAACAAAAATTGTTAAGCACTAGTCAGGTACCATGAGATGTTTTGAACATGTATATATTATACAACGTTTAAATCAGGATAAACATATCCATATCCTCAAACACTTATAATTTCTTTATAATGTTTTTACTATAATAACTATAGCCACCCTACAATGATAACTATAGTCACCCTACAATGCAATAGTACATCAAAAGTTCTATCTACCTGTAACTTAGTACTCATTGATCAACATTTCCTCATTCTTTTCTCTTTGTTACCCTCTCCAACCACTGGTAACCACCATTCTACATTTTTGCACAAGGTAAGAACATTTTTATTTTCTTGGAGGAAGGATGAGCATGAAATTACTAGTAGTTGACTACTTGGCAACACCTACTTTTTTAAGGAAGTCAGAAAGAGAAACAAAAATAACTTAAAAACCATTTTTACATATTTATCTTGACTAATATGCAAAGTACATTACTTTTAATTTATGAGCAGTGAATTTATCCTAGTCTTTAAAAGAACTTATTACTATTCTCATGTATGTAACAAGATTATAGAAATTAAAGGCAGCTATTCAGTTTTGCAGCAATATGAGATGAGACCAACTTGAGATTTTAAATTTTTATTTTAAAGCCAATTAAGGAGTACGGTTGTGGCTCAGAAGTAGAGAGCTTGCCTGGCACATGTGAGGCCCTTGGTTTAATCCTCAGAACCACATAAAAATAAATAAATAAAATAAAGGTATTGTGTCCAACTACAACTAAAAATAAATATTAAAGCAAAACCAATTAAAATATTCCTTAAAGGATTATGGGTCTATGAAAATTCTAAGGAGATATTCTCTTCCCAAGTACACCAAAACATAAACATTTTACAATTTTTCATAATGTTTTGTCCTTGAAAGTAGAATTCATTAATATTTTCTAAATTGGTTCAACTGTATCATTGACCAAGACTGAATTGATTGACCATTTATATCAGAACTTCTCTCAAGTCAGAAATTCATCAGCTATGATAAATATAGTTAATTGAACTATATTAAAAAGATAAAAGTCTAATCAATAGTTCTTAAAATCCTGTATTTCAATGCTTGTTACAGACTCCTCCCAAACACCCTAATAACATAATAAATTAAAATAGAATTTATTTAGATATCTGAGGAGTAAGGTAGTCATAATTTTAAGGGAATACCCTTATTTTAAAATTAGATAATAATTATCCCAGTATTTCCCAAAAGGAATTCCAAAGAACAGCAATGCGAGGAAAAGCATGTCATTGTCAAATCAATTTGGAAAATGTGTTAAACAGATATTTTTAAAATTGTTTACTTTAAAACATATGTTATATAAAACTCCCAATTTGGGAGTTTATAGTAATATATCCACTTAAAAAAAAGGCGGGGTGGGGGGGTAGGTGTTTCCTGCCCTTTCTTGCAAATGGTGGTGTCTATGGTTAGATTGGAAAGAAATCTGGGGTCAAGTTTCTGGGAAACTTCTTCAGGGCAAGGCCAACTCTTCTGTGTACCTTTTATGCCACTGTTCCTCCTGCTTCTCCTGCTTGGAAGGAGGACATACTGACAGAAGCTGAAGGAGTTATCTTGCAGTCATTAACTGTAGACACCTCAGATTTAATCTGCTGACACTGTACCAACACCAGCCACCACTTATCTTCATACTTTTTGTTACATGAAAAAAATTAAACCCCAACATTTTCAAGCTATGTTTCTATTTTATGTAAACAAATGCAAATATACCTAATAAGCCTTTACCATGGAGACTAGCTCTATCAAACATTTAAAAATATTAGATACTCTTTCTAATAATAAACTGTTCTAATTTATCTACATCAACTTAACATAAATATATAATTGTTAGGAAAATATTTGCTTCTCTTGTATTTTTTTCTGATAAGCTTTTATTTCAGAGTTCTTTAATTAAAAAAAACTGAGACTTACCTCAGAAACAAAAAATAAGGTATAAACATTACAGATATTCTTCATTGAACATTTAATTTATTTTATCCAGACCTGTACTGATTATTCTGCATACTTCCTCTCTCCTAATCCACAGAATAATTTTACAGGAAAGTAAAATATTTCCAAGTGAGTATGTCTAAAGTCTGAGGTTTATATATCTAATGCCATCCCAGATGAGATTGCTGGTAGAGGTGAGGTGGTACAAAGGGTGATATATATATTTGTTTCTGAAATTATGGTTTAACTCTGATAATTTTCCACTTGTCCAGAGCTTAAAATGGTTTTGAAGTTATAAATCACTTTTGATTAAATGGACACTATTTCTATCCAGGGACATTAAAATGGGAATTTTGAAATTCTTCTTTTACTATTATTATTTTTAAGTGCTGGAGATCGAACCCCAGGCTTCACACATGCTAGGAAGGTCCTCTACCACTAAGCTATATCCTCAGCTCAAGAATTAATACTTTTGACAAAGGAAGAACTTCAGGACACTTTCTCTCTCATCTGACAATCTGTGGCTCAAAAACACAACAAAACTTCCAAACAAACTAAAAATTCCCTAAAACTAAAATCAACTGAGTCTGAGAGATGTATAATAGCTGATTATTCAGATAGGGGCAGAACCAGAAAAGTAAATGACTCTCACAGAACTCATGGAGAATTGCACATGCTGAACTTATTCACTAGAAAGTTCACCTCTCCAGCTTGCTCATACTTTTCCACCACCAAATCCAGCTATGGCCTCAGTATGGCCCATCTAGAACCAACTTATCTGAGTCAGTAAAGAGTTACTCTGTCACTCAGCAATAATGTATCCTTGTTGCTTGCCATTAACCTCACACTAAGCTCTGAAGCAGAATCTTGACAACCTCATCAGTGCTTCAGATTTTGTAGAATTGTTCAACTGAAGTGATCTTCCTTGCTTTCCAGTTCTGATTTGTGAGCAGCAGCACAAGGGCTGTAACTCACTAGCTTCTGAGACTAGCTTCTTTCTGACATCTTACTTCCCTAGTCTCGCAAGTATCAATTGCATTGGGAAACCACCTATTTACATTCCACACACTGAGTAAGAATACTACCATTTTTAGTTCTCTCTCAAGCTAGTTATTGGAATATCACCTAGTACAAAAAAAAAAAAAAAAAACTAAACTAAATTTAAGGATAAGAAGAGACAGTAATCTTTTAATGAAGGATGAAACTTAAAAAAAAAAAAAAAAAAAAAACAACTCTATTTTGCAGACCTTTATGAGTAACTGTGCTTGTGGATACTAGCCAAATAACCCCACCTCACAAGGGCAGGTACACACTAAAAAGGGCTCCTTTCTGACATTCTGTTAATTGTGCCTCCTGACATCCTAAAACACCAATCTGATTGTCCATTTTAGTATTATGAGAGCATGCATCTTTTATTGCTTTCTATCCGAATAAAATTGCCAGCTAGTGAATATACTGGCCCCCTGTGGTGCCTTGGGTTCCTCTGTGGCTCTGTGATAAATCTATGAAAATGTAGATCTAATTATATTTCCCCTTTGCTTAAAATCCTTTCAAGGTTCTCCCTAATCTTTGCAACAAAATCTAAATTTACTTTAAATTGCAGCCTAGGACCTTCATGAACTGGCCTCTGTCTACATTTCTCTTTATGATTTCACCCCTTGAGTGCATGTTCATATATGTATATGTACATATGTGTATAAACACACATATGCTATCATCAGGCAGTTAGAGGCAATCCCTCAATGGCCCATGCACTTCCATGATCTCACATGCTCTTAGTTTTGTCTTTTAAAAATACCCTCATGATTTGGTCAATTTAACTCAAGGAGAAAATAAAACTTAATATAAATTAGGAGGAGAATTTCTGTTCTCTTCCAATAGAATATAGTGCATTTCTCTACCTGTAGGTCTAAATTATAGTAATAATTTACCAACTGAACTTCTCTGTTTTTCCCCACTGAACTCTAAGTGCTTCAAAGCCACATATTATGCCCTAATCACTTTTGTGTCCTGAATAACTGTGACTAATTATGGAACATGGTAACTTATCAACAAATATTTGATGAGTGAATGAATGGAAGGATGGGTGCATGAATGAATGGGGTAGCACACAGAAGTAAATATGATCTAGGGGCAAACAGATCTGGGTTTAAGAACCAGCTGTACTTTGGGTAAGGTATTTACTTACTTGAATCTCAGCCCTCTAATCTGTAAAACTGGGAAAATAATTCCACCTAACTCATAGTAGGATAACAATTAAGTGAAATAATGCACATATCACAATTCCTGGCATGTACTATATTCAGTATGTATCATTATTATTTCTTTATTATTATAAATGAGAGTAACTTAGCTAAGTAAAAGTGCATTAAAGTTATGTATACTGGGAATGGAATGATAATAAATTATATTTCATGCTTTTATGTCAAAATGAATCTTATTGTCATATATAAATTTTAAAAGCCATTTAAAAAATTAAGTAAAAAAGATGATTATTTAACAAAAATTACTGAAGAGACCATGAGGGTTTATAGAAGTGGGATTTAAAACTTTGTTAGGTAAGGAAAAGGAAGATAATTTGGAGAACAAATGAAATCTGGAAAGGTCATCAGCATCTGTCCAGTTTAAGGATATTACCCAACATTACCAGTTGAAGGCATTTTGAAGCAGCCAATTGAAAATGAGATTGGGCTGGGGCACTATTTTTATTGTCCAAACAATCAAAGCTGTTTTTTGGCAACAAACTGAATCAAAGAACAGCTCTGAATTTTATAATAAATAATATTCTTCTCAAAACAGTTCTGATATTAGGCAGTTCAGAGAACGTGATTATTATAAGAACAAAGTAGGAATATTTTATTCCTGTATTTTCACAGTGGTACTTTTTTACATTCTTTGATTAAACCTTCCAGAACTATTGGGTCATGTTTTAATGGCTTAATTGCCAAAAGTGTTGCATGTCATTTTTACAGCCAATATCCTCAACCACTTTACAGATCCATGCTGCATTTATAAGGATATTTTATAACCATCCTCTATTCTAAATAGATTATAAATCTAAATCCACTAAGAATAAGCAGTAAAACTTGTTACTTTCTCATTTCTTTCTCCCAATCTATAAATCATCAACATGCGTTTTGTATTAAGTACACATTCTTTTTTTTTTTCTTCTATACATCCGTCTCCTTCTGACATTCATGCTCTTGAGAATTTTCACAGAGCAATTTCTATCTACCATTACATCCTGATGAGGGAGAGATGTCCCAGGCTTTGGAAATAGGTCATTGAGAGCTCATGAAAATAAAAACATGATAAATGCACACTATTATATTTTAGTACAATGTTTCTCATAACCACTTCAGGTAGTACTTTTTAAATGGTCTTTCCTTAAACTTTCTTTCCCTCACTGTCTGTCTGTCTCTCTCTCTCTCTCTCTCTCTCTCTCTCACACACACACACACACACACACACACACACACACACATTTCAGGAACTTCACTTTTGCTTTTCTTTAGCATTTTTCAACTAATAAAAGGTACACTTTTCAATATTTCATTATTTGTTATATTTCTCTTGATAACAAGATTCTAAAGATTATAGAGGTACTATGTTGACTACTTAGAAATCCTACCCCAAATCCAAATTACCACAGCCTACATTCACTAGTGAGCTGTGAGTCTATATTGAGGTTTTACCCTAAAAAATTAACTCTCTGACATTACATAGCTTGTGGCAAACAACTGCCTAAACTATATATTAGTTGATTCTATTCTTTATAATAGAATCTTTATCTAATGAATCAGTAAAACAACCAGAAAAGTGAGGGGGAAATCTCAATGTAAATAGGGATATTATGTCATGAATGAAAGAAACAAATTCTAATTGTCTGACTAAATTTTTTATTTTCCAGAAAGTTTTTGTCACATTTTAAAAATTCATTGACTTTCAGTTATCTGCAATAATGAAAAAAATCATAGTATATGTTAGAGAGAACATAATTGAAAAAATAAGAGCATTTAAACCCACAGATAATCACTAATCAGGTCTAGATATACACAAATCTCTGCCCATGCATTCTTATCCCTTTGGCCCTTACCACAACTCTCTCCTCTTTTACTCAACATCCCTTACATGCCTGGACTCTCTGCTCCCTCACTCTTCCCTGGACAATTCAATACACCCTTGCCAAAGCACAGAGAGACAGAATTCTAATATCTTTTGTCTTACTTATACCTCCTAAAATTCTACTGTCAAACTAGACACTGAGTGGAAAGATGAAAACACTTAATGTTCTATAATTTAAGTAAACTGTATTTAATCCAGAATCATTCATATAAATATCATGCAGATTCAGAAACTTTTAATTGACATGCTTTCAGAAAAAAATTAAGTTCATAAAAATGGTAAGTGGTTAGCAAAACAGTGCCTCATGTTAACCTCTAGGGATAATTTAAAAATATCCAATACTAGTTCCTCCCCACATATTAACCAGATAAGTCTGACAAAATTATCCTGAGATAGAACTTCCTTCAAATCAATGGATAACCTATTTTCCCAAGGTGTATAGAAACATGCAAATCTAGTTTATTCAATGTATAAAATTTTTAGTGAATAATAAATGGCACAAGCAACTAAAATGGAGAATTTGCTACATGCCAAGCTTGGTTCTAAGTATTTTATATATTTTCATGGATTCTTCATAACACCCCTGAGTGTTAGATATTTTCTTCAACACCGTTCCATATAGGTATAACTGAAACACAAAGGCAGTAGGTTGCCCTGGGACCAGCCAGATGCTACTGCAATCTATCACACAGTCTATACACTTCCTTGCCATGAGATAGTGTGTATGATATCAGTTGATGACTTTTGTTCTTTTAATTTACATGTGCCCAAACAAATATCTGTCCCCAAAAGATATGCACTGAAGAAGCATTGCTACACAGTATCTGATAATAATTAAAGCATAATTATTTGCTATGGACTGAAAATATGTGTCTCCTTAAAATTCATACTCTGAAGCCCTAATGTGATGGTATATGAAAATGAAACATTTGGAAGATAAATAGGACATTAGAATGGAATTAATGTGTAAGGATACCCTGAAGACAGCCATCTGCAAACCAAGAAGATCACCTCCTCTAGCCACCTGATTTGTCAACACTTTGAGCTTACACTTCTAGCCTCCAGAACTGTAAGAAATAAATTCCTGTTGTTTAAGATACTCAATCTATGGTGACTTGTTATAGAAGCCCACATGACTAAGACTTTATCCCCAAAGTAATCTAAGACAAGAAGGATACATGCAGGGCAGTACAGTTAAGGAAATGAAGACAAACAGCACCAAATAGATTATCATCAGAGAAACCATTGTGACTTCCTCTTCAAGCAAAGATGACAGGCAGTGAGCCTAGGAGGGAGAAGAATAGGCATTACCACATCATCAGCTTCTGCAAACAGGAGCTATGTGTAAAAATACTGATAGTCACACATGATCACTTCAGGCACATTCATGCTTCCATCAACCTATACCTGAAGAACAATATATGCAAGGATATTCATGCATGTGCACGTCCCTGTGTACTATAGGGGGATTTGAGGTTTGCAGCCAAAGATTAAGCTTGGATTAGTGTTTGAAAAGATGCATAAGCAAGACAATTAAGATCCTATATTTATTTTTGTTACTAGAATTGTGTTATCAAAGCTAAATATTTGAGGAAAATTTCCCTCAGAAAATAAAGTTGAGTCAAGGAATGAATCATGCACTATAGTGATGAGTTTGAGAGTGAATTTATATCACAAACTGATTCTTTAACTTGGTGCCCTCCTTTAATATTTCATGTATAAGTGTCATCATTCTTTAGTTTGTTTCTTACTAGCTAGTAAAGAGAAGCAGAAACTCACAGAAGGTGTTCCAAGATTCCACAGGAAGGATCAAGATTCCAGCATCCATCAGCCTCTAGGAAAGAGGATGTGTAATAAAAGGCCTGGCACTTCCTTATCTTTCAGGAGGATGAAGTCATATTCCTTCAACCAATAAGTACACTTGTAGCATATGAGAGAAGAAAAGATCTGTCCCAGATAAGAAGGGTCAGAAGATTTCATTTGCCCCAGTAATAAAGATGGTCAAGAGAAATATGTAGAAATCATTAAAATCACATCTAATGTAATTATTTTGAAAAACAATTGTTACAATATGAATGAATTCTCACATTTAAAGGACAGAAAATAGGAAAACAGATGTGGGATCACCCCCCAAATGTCTGTCCCATTGACACAGTAACAAGCAAAAAAGAAGCAAGACCAGATACTAATGCAGAGAGCTTAATGCCTACACTTGGCAGAAATTTCCCTGTCACAGCTGGGCTGCCCTTGGAAGCAGCTGTTTCTTCTCTAAACCATCTATGAGGGTCTCAAGACACTGTAGTACAGAAGATGCCCTTGTATGTTAAGTGAGATTACCCAGGATTTTTCAAAATACTGAAAAAATTTACATTTTATCTTTGCCTGCCCAAATGTCTCCCAGTGGCCCTTCCCTTCTCCATACCCAGCAAATTTCTGGTTCTTACTTGGGATAATTTCTAGACTGAATGAAGGGCACAATCTCAGAGTCTTGACTTGATGGAGGCAGTAGTAAATCTCGAAATCTTTCTGTCAAAAGAAAAATAAATATCAAGCTATGAAGAAATAAAAGTATCAAAAATAATTTCAAAATAAGATTACTTTCTATTGTTTTATTAAGATATTTTGATTGCATGTATTTTATTTGAATTTTACCCATCATTTTATATACTAAATGGTATGTTAATTTCTCTTCAATAACTATATATACATAGTGATTAGATTAGTGCAGTCTATAGTGCACTATATATGTATATACACATACAGTGATTAGAATAATGCAGTCCCTGCAAATACAAAAATAGAAAGTATTCATTATTATAGACTAATAAAGGCTTATAATTGAAAGGTTAGAGAAAACACATATAGTCAATAAACACACCAAGAGATGCACAATCTCATTACTAACCTTGGCAATGTGAATTAAAATCACACACCATTAGGTAGCTTTCACATTACATGGCATTCCATTGTCAGAAATTAGTCTCATAAGACCAAGGGTTAGAATGGGGATTAAATAAGTTTTCAAACATTAATAGTAGGAGTGCAAATTGTAAATGTTTGCAAAACAATTCAGCATTATCTTTTAAGTTTAACTTTTCCATACATTATGGCCCAATAGTTACATTCCAAGGTATATATACTGTACAAACTTTCACATGTGTCTTTGGCAACAAGTAAGAAGACATTTATAACAGTACTATTCAAGACAACAAAAATGGAAATGACTCAACTGCCCATTGAAACAGGAATGGACAATTTGTGCTGTACTCATACAAATGAATACAACTTGAAGTGAAACTGAATATTTACAAATAAAAACATAGTGAATCATACTAATATAATAGCAAGTGCGAAAAATATCAAATATCATTTTTAGTTTTTTTTTTTTCTTTTGCTTAAAACCTCATTATTGGATTGACATTGGGGACAAGGACTGAGCTTTCAGTAACAAATTGGCAACCCAGAGGACACAGGAGCAGTTATACTCTAGTTCTTTTGGACACTAGTGATTCTCCAAGGAACCCCATTTCCATGCTGAGAATGCAAGGTGGCTGGAGAACTTGTTGAGAGCCAACTGCTAGAGATTTAGGTGGATAAGTTTCTTTGGAGCAAATGGGGGCGGGGGAGCCCCAAGGCTCCTGTGAGTAAACAAATGGATTGAGGAATGTCCCAGCAACTGCCAAAGCTCCTTTTGCATCAAGGAACTCCCCTCTTCTCTTCCTGAATGATTCAGGCTGATGCATTGAGGTCCACTTTGAGAAAAAGGAAACAAAACAGTAAAGTCATGACCCCCTTGGCCACTTGATAATTCCCTTGGTATGTATGCTGAGACTCTTAATTCCATACACTGGTGCCTCTTCATGGGAACATTGGATCCCTCTTTGTGGAGACACCTGTGATGTGCCAGTGTAGGAATCATGGTTAAGAGGGAATCAAGAACCTAGGAATTTTTATTCCCTTCTGCTATGTTTTTGGTTGTTATCTGTTTGTTGGCCTTAGGTTTAGTAACTACTCTCATTGTTTATTTATTTATTTCTTCATTCATATATATGTATATATATATATATATATATATATATATATATATATATATATATATATATCTGTTACTAGTACTTTAAGATATAGGCAATGCTGTGTTTGATCCTATAGGTGGTCTCTTGGGAAAATAATCTTGATTGGCCAAGATTTATAGGCCACTTATAGATGTAAGCCTATCTAAAAAACAAACAAAGATGTTTTACTGTAAGGATCTGGTCTTTGAATGGTTTTCTGGATTATTATAAAATCTCATATTTGGAGTTGGTGTGTCAGAAGTTAAGTAAATGGAAGAGATTCTGTCTGTATAGGTGTCTATGCAATTGCACAATAAGGAGTCTGAATGGTCAGAAACTAAGTTGAGGGTGCAAAAGGCACTGCCTCTGGTATGCAAAGATAGTAGTATACTAGAAGAAAGGGTTAAGAAAAAATTTAAATCCTTTCAACCCTGTACAGGCACTCCCAGCACTGTTTCTCAGACTGGCCCCAGGAAACTATAAATCATCTCTCTGTGGCTAAGGGACACCTACCCTGGGCTGCAAAAAAAAAAAAAAAAGCTTCCTAGGTATAGAAAAATGGGCAAGGAGGAGCTGGCCACTGTCCTGCCTTATAGCCCCTTTTGCCCATGGGGTGGGGTGGAGTTGTGGAGGCTGCTGGCCACAAAGAATGTTGCAGTAGGCTTCAGCTCTATTAGTTTACAACCTGGGGATAAGAATGGTTACCTCTTTTAAGATCTGACAGGACACCCCATTTGGACAGAATATGTTCAACACCGTAACACAGAGCAATTCCTGCTGTGACAGTATCCCATAAAACTAAACACATGAGGAGAATGGCAGGATAAGCAACTGTACCCAGAAGAGAAAAATTAAAAAAATAAAAATACTCCAAGCAGAAACTAAAACCAACCCATATTTTACAGGCAGCCTCTGCAAAGGGATCTTCAAGGAAGCCTTAAAAAAAAAAAAAAAAAAAAAAAGGATGGAAAGGGCCTCCTCCATTGACGATCAATATGCCTACTGTAAGAAAAAGATCTGAAAGGAGCCTCTAGGTATAATTGACAGTGGGGATCTCACTGAAACTTGATAGCATTGTGATAATAATAAGAAAGACAGACGATGCTCAAAAATATCCAACCTTTTGAATGCAAACCTGGAGAAAAAGGATTATTCAATCTCTCCTGTGATGAAATTTGTTGTGTGAATTAAATGCACAGATAACTTTCATATGGATTGTTTCAGAATATGAATTTAAGAAATGGTCTGAAACTACAAAAGAGATAGAAGAAAGTTTTATGTATGATAATATATTTTAGTGTAGAAAATTAGAAGATTAAAGAATCATGGTAAAGTTTTAAGTCCAAGATTAAAAAAAGGACAAAACTAAGGATGGAAAAAGTTTTAGAATGTCAAAGTAAGTTGTAGAAGGTTTGTGGAAGGTAAATCTCAAAAAGTTTGTGTATGTGATTAAATTGGGTATAATTAGCACAGTCAGTTATTTGAGTTTTAATTTACTGATATGAAGCTAAGTCTGAAACACTGATTTGTTCTTATCAAGACAATTTTCTTTCATCAGGTTTTATTACTTAGGAAAAGCAAATCTTAAAGGAATTATGGTTTGTATTTGTTCTAAAGCCTTCTTAAAAATATTTTTAGATGTAGATGAACACAATAACTTTATTTATTTTTTTATGTGGTGCCAGGGATTGAACCCAGTGCCTCATGCATACTAGGCAAGCACTCTATCACTGAGCCACAACCCCGGCTGCTGTTTTAAAATCTTTTAAATTATTACTTTGTAAGTGGTTAAATAAACAGCTGTTATTTTAGGTTATTACAATATAGTTTACACCCTAAATATATGTGGCTAGAGATATGTATATATTTGAGAACACTTGTCTAAGTGTTATGTAAAAGTTTATAAATGAAAGTTAATGTAGGTTTATCAGCAAGGTAATCAATAAGTGTTCACTTTTATCTGACATACAAGGGCCACACTGCCATTTGAAGATCTGTCTTATATTTGCTTGCTTTGACTAAGTCTATTTCTGACCATTAACACTGTTTCCTAAATGTATAAGAGATATAAGTAGATTCTTTTGATTTTTGCTAGTATTGCTAACCCATGCAGACTTGTGATTATTGTTACTATACACTATGAATTCTAAATATTACTTTAAAAGTTAAACTTAGTTAATATAAGGACAACTGTATAATAGTGCTTCTAACTGTTACTGGCTTCTTTATATATTAGATATATTCATGTTCTTCAAGTAAACAAGCCTTTTAAAATGTAAAGCTTAGGAGAGTGCATTGCCAAGTTGGTGTCCTCCAAATTAAACTGTCTGTAGCAATAGTGTCCTTCAGATTTATACAGAAATAACAGGTTTGGTTGGTATTTATGTCTCTTAATGTTTTGTAACTAGATAAATGTAACCTGTTGTCAAGAAGTTATATATAAATTTTTTTTGTGCTACTCTTTACACTGAGATGGGAATTTAAATGTTTGGGGGAAGGAATTAAGGAGAGACTGATTTGTAAATGTTGACAATGTAGAACATGCAAACGGTTTGCCACCTTTTTCCACCAAAAGGAAAAACTCAACCTTTGATTCATGTTTCACATATAATGTATTAAGTTAATTGATATTCAGATATACTCAGGAAAATACAACAGAATGTTGTAGAATGATATTTTTTTTAAAAAAATGGGCAAAGGTCAGCTTTAGAAATAAAACACTTTAAGCTTTGTCAAGAGGCCAGCCTCACTTGATCTAAGGCTCTGCCTCTCACCCTTCTCCATGTTAGAATGACTCCGAAGCATCAAGCTTATTTAAAGTTGTTATATTTTGTTGTTTTAAAGATCACTATGATCTCAAAATAATCAGGGGATATAACTCAAAACATAAGTAAGGATTTGGGCAAATTGTAAAAATTTTTAATAATTTAAACCTTAATTTATTTATTTGTTTTTATTTGATGCTAAAGACAGAACCCAGTGTCTCACCTGTAGCAAGCAAGTCCTCTACCACTGAGCTACAACCCCAACCCTGCAAAAGAGTTTTATAAGAAAGTAAAATGTATGTACTGATCCCCCGAAAAAATGGAAGGAGTAACTCTAAAATTATAGATATTGAAGGTATAACCTATTACTCCACTTTATGACTGGGGAAACTGGTCTGCTGGATGTTTAAAACCAAAAACTTTGGAGACCAAAGTTAGGGAAGTAAAAGGGCCAAGAAAAACATAGCCAATATTTTGGCCCTTGCCCTTCAAGGTCAGCCAGCACCTAGAGGATGACAGAACCCCTCTAAGGGCCTTGCAACTCTGGTACAGATCAGGGGAATGGAGAGGAAGAGAGAACAGGAAGCCAAAAAGTACACATTCTGCAAAGAGGAGGGTCTCTGGAAAGAGTATCATCCTGATGCTTCAAAAGGAGACCACATCTAATGAGCAAAATCCTGACCCATCCTGGCAGATGGCAGGCTAAAGGAGGCAAGAAGATTCTCACAGGTTCCCAAGAATGATCTCTGAGAAATCTCACTCAGATTACCCTAAGAGTAGATAAGAACAAAGTCAGTTTTGACCAACTTGATCTTAAACACCTGGCAGGAGAATATGACCAAAACACAGTCCATGACCATATTTATGGACCTATGAACTGTCCTGATGCTAAAACTCCTTAACTTTCCATGTCCCATCTGAAAACAAGGACTTCAGGTCACTTACTCCATTTCACTCTCTTTCAGCAGGAAAGAGCTTGGAGATGTCTTCACTCATTTTTCCATAGAATGGGACTGTAGAAATTGATAGTGGGGAAACATAACAGTGGTCCACTTTATGCCTTTGCTGACCTGTCACTACAATTTACTTTTTAAGTGGACATGTTTCTTCTCTGTTCTTCCTCTTCACTGATATCGGGGAAAATAGGATTATATTTTTCTCCCACTCTAAGCATTTATCTGTCCTTGAGCACACACCCACAAGAGGAATGAAGTAATTCAGATTTGGGGATGGCACCAGAAATTCAAAGAAATGACTATCTCCCAAATTAACAAGTGAATTACAACTACAGAATGAGAACACCTGGACTGTAGCCTTTGACTCACCTCTTTAAAAGCCCCCTATTTCCCCTGATGGGCAGGATCACAGCCTCTGGAGTAGGTGTCCCCTGTGTTTCTCCTTTACTAACAAAGCAATAAAGGTTACTTCTTTTTCCTTTTTCTCAAAAGAAATCTGTTTTATTGAGTTAAAACTGACTAAGAAATGTATTATTTAGGTATGCTATATATGAAACAAAGCAAATGATTAAAAACAGAAATGATGCACACAATTCAGGATAGTGTTTACCTTTTATAAGGGGTAGAGCAATAAAATAGAAGAGAAGCAAAAAGGTAGGTATAAATAATTGTTAATGTTTCATAGGTATTAATTTTATATGAATGAATGAATGAGGGCTAAAGGAGTCAAATAATGACAGTAGACATGAATCAAGTTTGAACTAAGAAAATTAAGTGCATATGAAGCTCATAATGAAGGAAGTAAGGGGGAATGAAGAGAGGAAAGGAAAAACAAAGGGGTAAGGAGGGGGAAGAATCCTCAGTGCTACCCTGGAAACACATTGCATACTTATCTTCATTGCATAGATTAGTCTCTATTCTAACACTGATCCCATATTTTAGGACCAGGTATTCATTACCTCTAGAGTCATCTTTATGGGAAGGTTTCCTGAATGCTTCCATTACTCTTTCTTTCTGTCTGTCAAATTTGGAATCAGTGCTCCTGTTCTGCACCCCTGGTCTATGCTTAGTCTTATAATTTCATCATTGTATAAATTTGTCTACATACTGCTCTCTTCTACTAGATGAGCATCATACCAGAAAAGTATTTGATGTATTCAAATTTTTCTTGTTGAATATTTGTTGAATAAATATTTGTTGAAGGAAAATTTCCAACTTCCATTAACAGAGAAAAATGTCAAGATAAATCGTCATGACTCTTAGAAGAGACCAACTGGTTGTGTGTCAAACAGAAAAAATCAAGGAAACCTGTACTTTAGCCTTTACAGTCAAACCAAGGTGGACTGCAAAGCCAAAGCTCCTACTTGCAATAAATTCATCCCTATCTAAAAGTGAGCAACTTCCACCAAATACTAAAAATGTACACATAATGTCAATTGCTATTTTCCAGTTACTGAGTAGTTGTATGTTAACTATTTGTCAGCATAGTGGTTACAAGGTATTATTGAGAAAAAGAGCGTACATTCTATCTTCATATTTGTTCAAACATTAAATCAGAGTATTTAACTGGCTTCCACTCTGATTTTTGTTTATGCCACTTTGATAGTTGTACAATACATCTGGAGAAGAAATAACAATATCCAAGAAACAGAGATGGTTTTACTCTGAAGTCTAGACATTCAGAACAGAATCATTTCTCCTTTACTTATACTTACTTCTTAATTTGGGTTCATATTTTTTAAATCAATTGTTATGGACTGACATGCTGATACTTTAATCTATAAACTAATATTCATTTCAATGAGATGACTCATAAATTCTGATGATATATGGCCCTTGCTTTTTTCAGTCCATTTCTCAATTTTTGAGGTACTCACTAAATGAATTACTTACATTTACATTTTTTCCTTATTTAGTCCTTTTCTAAAATAGTTTTTGAAGAGTGAAGTTAAACCCCAAGAGCAAATAAGAACTTCACATATCAAATAAGAAACTATTCAGTGAAATGGGTATATTGAATATGATATTCTTGGGAGCTAAAAGTATAAATTAAGATTTAATGAATAGATTCCCAAACTTATTAAAAAGCAAACAAATATCAGAATTATTGATTCATATAATCATACCACAAAAAAATCATTTCCCAAGCAATACTAATAGAGTGACTTTTTCCCGTTTAATGATTATTTTTTTTTCCATTTAAAAATATTTATTTTGTTTCAAGCTAAGTTTTAATTTTGTTCTCACAGCAAGAATATGTTTGCATACACTTTGTTGTTGTTATGTAAATCATTATTTCATTTGGTTTATTCTTTATATTGGTAATAATTAGAGATTGGTATTCTTCCATAAAAGGAGAGATGAAACTGGGTCATGGTGTGTGTTTGTGTGTGTGTGTATCAAAAAGTTTGGATTAGAAGAGTATTTTATATTTCTCATCTTTGTTTTTAAACAGTTAAGTATATTATCTCACAACTAATTGTCCAGAGAATGCAAATTAATGTAACTGTGTAGTGTGGTCTGGCAGCCTTAAAATCTTTTTGTTACTTGAATGAAAGGAGGAGTGGGTAAAGGTCTACAAAAGCTTGAGTTAATTAAGATATATCCTCTACTGGTAAAAAAAAAATCATGTTCAGATATCATCACATCATTAGTCAGCCCATCACAATATCACATTGCAGAAAAGCCTCTGGTTCTTTTCAGTAGATTTAATAAAATTGTTCCAAGAAGCCCTGTGAAAGGACTGAACTCTAGCACTGGATACTTAAGAAGTAATTCAGGCCTTCTGAAGAAACAGATCATCTAGTTTGACATGTAACTGCAAGAGAAGAAGTACCATTTTACAATTTTTGTTTTTTAACAAAGAAAAAGTCAAATTTTTTGTGGTCTTTTCCCTGGAATCAGATGAAGAATGAAATGTAATTAAATATTTGATAGACAGAAATCTGAGAGACCAAAGGAGAACTAATATATGAACCATAAAAAATTATCAAAGAGTAATTTTTATCATTAATATTTATTCTCTCAACGTAAAAAAATGAACAATCAATATGACTTCCTGAGATAAAACTAAATTTTCACATAGTAATCCCAGTGACTCTGGAGGTTGAGACAAGAAGATCACAAGTTTGAGGCCAGCTTTGGCAATTTAGGAAGACACTGTCTCAAAATGAAAAATAAAAGGGCTGGGGGTGAAATTCAGTGGTAGTGCAAACCTGAGTTCAATAGCCAGAACACTAAATAATTCAATAAATACATATTTTTGTATCTAAGGACTTGATCATAGCCACCTTGTTATATTCATCTGTAACAAACGAAAGCTTTTTGCTGGAGGGACGCCTTCAGACAGGTTATAGCAACCCCTGCCATCAGACAGGTAACCGGTTATGCCTCCCTGCAGATGATTCTCCTTCCCTAACTGCTTCTGAATTTTCTATAATATAAAAATAAATATTTCAACTTTTAAATATTACACTATCATGGATGAGGAAAGAAACTCAAATATCTTAAAGACTGACCGTATCCCTCAAACAACTGAAAAAAAGTTCCTTACATTTTACTTAATAGGTAAAAGTTTTCTCCCCTTCCTCTTAATACATCACTCTTGATTTGTCCATTTTAATTTTTTCAAAATGCACTGAAATGAAGTTCACAAGCAAGTCCATTAAACAGGCCCATTAAAGACTTAACATTAGCTTTAAAAAAATGGCTAGTGTAATGTAGTATGTAGTAACAAAAGTTATGTTGCAAGGAAAGAAACATTACCCCCTCCTAGAAAACTAAATTTTAAAATCATTCTATCATAATATTTATATTATTTAACTTTCATTTTGCAAAAAAAGCTGAGGATTACTTTATAAAGCAGGGCATATTATAAGTGAGTGTAGATGATAAAGGGACAAATTTTTACTTATAGTTTGCAGTACTAAAAAGCAACTATTATAGAAAAGATGCTTGAGAAGAGATCTTAAGTATTATCTCACATGTACACACACACACACACACACACACACAGACAGCCAGGCTTTTATTTCCACAAAGTGTTGTATATGTTCATTAGTTTGATTTTGGCAATCATTTACAATGCATATGTAAGCCAAACATTATGTTGTATACCATAAGTATATACAGCTTCTATTTGCCAATTCTCCTTAAAGAGGAAAACAGGAATTTTGGGGGGAAAAGAAAACAGAATAGTCTGAACTTGTCAGAAATCCTGAGTTGTTGGCCTCTGACCTCTATTTCTAATTCCTTTTCTCCAGTGATACTACGTCAGATGAGTTCAGGGATATTTTGACCTTGAGTTCCTTAAAGAACATATGTTTGGGGAAATGAGGAGAATGTGGCCAACATCTCTGAAAAGGAGAGAGGCCACGAGTCTTTTCCTAGGACAGTATTCATCTCAGACTTTTATTTTCTAAAATTAAATAATGAGAAAAAATAAGTTAGGGGTATTGTGTTTGAAATAGAAATGTACTCCCCAAAGTCCCCAAAGAGAAGGACTAGTTGCTGAGCTGTGGAAAGTACAGGCAGCCTGCAGCCTACAGCCCTGTCTTGGTCTGCCTCAGGTGCAAACGTAATCACTTTCAGCAAACAGCTCAGAGCCAGTGACTGATCAAGCCAGGGATAATTTAGCTTCTACACAGGCAACTTGATGAATAATAGTCACTCTACAGCCACCACCAGTTTAGCTGGGCTTCACCAAGCCTTTATGGTGGTTCAACTTCTTCTTCATTAACATATAGATGTTGATTCATTAAAAAAAAAAAAAAAATTTCACATTCATACACTTCTCAGTGTCAGTTTCGATCTGGGGAACATAATATACAAAAGATGGAATTATTAGACTTTCCTTTTGTCCTGAAAGCTTCTACCATGTTCTTGGATATAATTGCGTGAGACATATGTATGTGATTAAGTGGAACAAAGGTCAGCAGTAAAACATTTCCCTTTTACCAGTCTTTCCCAGATGTTTCAGAAATGGCACCTCTGTTGCATGTGCAGGTAGGTGCTCATTATTAAAATAAAATATTCTCAGACACAGGTAACCCAGGATAAGTAACACTATCTGATTATGGTCTGATGGTAGGCAAAACAGAAAACTGTGCTGCAGGCCACATGGTTGACTAGCTAGTTGTGGCATGTCCAGGGCTGCAAACCATAGGATGTACAAAGCCATCAAGTTATGTTGATGTGTAAAATGCATAGAAAATAGAAGTTAAACAGCCTTCCCTAGAATATAAAGAATAGCTGGAACACTCATGTACATTTATTATAAGGTGACATAAATAATTTCAATACCAATATGCTAAAAACAAAGTTTAATAAACCTCAACATTGTTTCTTTCTCTTGTTTCAAGAGAGCAAATGATGAAGGTATAACCCCAAAAAATTGTATGTCAATAATTGCCTTCCTAAAAGATTCCGCACTCTTGGTTTCATTAACATGATTTCACTGAACATAAAAAAAAAACACACACACAAACATGTTGATGATGAGTCAACATGTACCTCAAAAGTGATACATATTTTATGTAAACTGTCCAAAAATGGCAGTTAAATACACAGAGAGAGATGTGATAGGTTGCAAATGGCATGAACAAAACCAGTAGCTAGGATGTAATGAATACATGAAGATCCAAATGGCCTCACCCCTGTTTTAATGTCCAGATGATTAGCCATTTATCCAAAATGATAAAACAATTCTGATTCTAGAGTATTTAAAAAAAAAACCACACAATTAATACATTGGAAAATGAGTGTCCATAAACATTAACATGCCCCATATTTCTCTTCCCACTGATTGTCTATCTCAGCATTCTTAATTAGAAGGCAGTCTCCCCACTCTTTTTTCTCCTGTATTTCTGAGGAACATCCTTACTCTCAAATATTTGTTCTTTTAAAAATAATAAAACTTCCTTCTAATGAAAACTTCTTTCACTTTTCTATTTTGTCATTTTTCTACCCGCCCCCTTAAGTACAAAATCAGTATCCCCCCTCACAGACAATAAAGACATTCTTCACTTGGGAAGATGAGTTAGGCAGAAGAAACTAAGCTTCCCATGTTCTGGTGAGTGAAACAGGAGCTAAAGGTCACATTTAACAACATTTATACAAATATAAAAGAATGAATGTTGACTGTGGCAGTTAAAGAAAAATGACAAAGATAAAAGGTAAAGTTAAGAATATCAGTAAAATGAAAAAGAGTGTGGGATTCTTTTTTATCTAAGAGTACAAAATGTCGACAGTGAATAAAGAGAAAAAATTATATAATAAGAGGGAGAAAAAGGAGATTAAATAAATAAGAGGGTTATGACTGTGGTTGAATATGCTTATTCCAATAGTGCATTCTGGAATTGACCAAATAATGGTGGAGTAGATTCTTAATGACTCTTGAGTTCAGCCACATTTCTATTAGTTTTCTTTAAGCCCCTATTTTT
Source organism: Marmota monax (assembly GCF_021218885.2). Classification (NCBI taxonomy): domain Eukaryota; kingdom Metazoa; phylum Chordata; class Mammalia; order Rodentia; family Sciuridae; genus Marmota; species Marmota monax. The sequence goes on along the minus strand of NW_026695236.1, from coordinate 1,294,554 downwards.
AACAGCCAACTATAGCAACATTTTGTTTTCTAAGGAAATAATGTAGCCTTAGAGACAATGTTCAGTTTTCATAAGACTGGGTACTTCTCTAATACGCAGCTGACCTGCTAAGTGGCTTGGGTGGTTTTGGGAAAGGCTAAGAGAAGAGTCTACACTTTAATTTTTTACATATATAAGGGTTTTTATCAAGAAGAATTTTAGTAGAGGGACTCAGAATCTATGAACTGGTTCAAGTTTGGGAATTGGACAAAGTACTACAATTCTGGAGGTGATTCAGGCCATGAGTCTTCAGGACACCATGACCAGTTACTCAACACCAAACACATCCACATATCAAACCATTCTGATTACTCTTCCAGTAACGCTACCTGTTATGCTTACCATGCCCACCTTGATTCTGTAAATTGATATTATGTCTAGGACCCCATCTCTTGGTGACCTCATTACCTCTACTGATATCAAGGAACCCGCTTCAGTGACAACCTCTTTCACAATCATTCTCAGGATGAAAAGAGTTACCATCCTCTTTCAAAGATTCTGGAGTATATATCACCAATGTATTTTCCAAAGCCTTTGTAAAAGACTTCTTTGTAGGAATTTTGGTAAATTGATGAACAGTCACACATAGTAAGTTTTCTCCAACATTCCCTTCTCTCTAAGGTGTTGAATAACTTCATCTTCTTCCTTCCTTCCTTCCTTCCTTCCTTCCTTCCTTCCTTCTTTCTTTCTTTCTTTCTTTCTTTCTTTCTTTCTTTCTTTCTTTCTTTCTATCATCTATCTATCAGAAGTCCAAAATCTGTAGCATGTATATCAGTCAACAATGAATATAATAGGGATTAGAGGATAAAGGGGAAAAAAGTCATTAGCCTATTTTATTTTACCAATATCTTGAATTTGTAATTTTATATCTTTCTTGAAATTTTAATTTTTAGTACTTATCTAAATGTAGTAATTTTTAAAAAGTGGATATAGCATATAGATGTGCCCAGTACATGTAATTAACGTTCAGGGTGGTCATTCACACTCTCACACTATAGCTTTTAGAGCATTGTGAACTCCTCTATATCACACCAATGTAGGCACACACACATGTATACATGCACATACATATGTGCACATGTAACTTGAAAGAAATGGTACAAATTAAATTTTCAGCAACAGTTTGGAAGTATTATTTAAGTATATATGCTTAAATGTGCACATCTAAAATAATTTTTTCAGAAATGTTTATTGATTATGTACTAAAAGTCAGACAATAACTTAGGTACTCAGTGAGTGAGGCCAAGTGAAGGAGAAATATTTTATCAAAAATTACAGATACTATAAATAAATAAGAGCTAAATTAATACTCTGATAGTCTAAAAGACGAGAACAGCCAACTTTGCTTAACATGCAAATAATAAAAAGCAAAAGACGTATCCAGGTATAGCTGTAATTCTAACAATTTAGGAGGCTGAGGCAGGAGGACTGCAAGTTATAGGCAGGAGGACTACAAGTGAGCAACTTGGTGAAACTGCCTCAAAATATCAAATAAAAAGGACAGGAGATTTGATTCAGTATTAAAGCATTCCTGGTTCAATCTCCAGTTTCCCATCCCACAAAAAGCAAAAGAAGAACAAACAGGAAGCCCTTCTGATCCAAGATGCTGGATGATGTGAATATTTTTGCCTTTTATCCTATATCATTAAAGATCAATAATCTCTATTGGAAGATAATTTAGAATTAAGAGTAAAATTGATAATTTGGAAAGTAAAAACTTTATCAATTATATTTTCTTATTTTCATTTTTCATTTGTCCACTCATTTAACAAACTTTTATAGAATAGCCATCCTTTGTCACATACTATAAATAAAACAAATTATCAAGGCAGCTTTGCTTTTCAAAAAGAAATGCCAAAACAACTAAAGAATTGCAATGCCATTACAGCTACTTGAAAACAGATTTAAAAATGCAATTACAAAATTACTTAAAGGGAGAAACAAGAGCATTACTCCTAGGAATTCAAAAATTAGTGGTTTGTCAAAATTTGATGTTTCATTTTCTTTAGAAAAAGAAATATGTGCATTAATCTTAGAAAAACAAATTGCCACAAACAATGAGAATAAAGAGTAGACAGAGTGCATCCATACCAACTGGAAAGATATAGAGCATAAATTTCCATTTTCAGAAAAGTTTGTTTAAATCAAATGAATGTCCCTTATTACCATGGTAACCAAGTATTGGATAACAATAGTTGCTGTTTAAAATATTGCTTTCAAAGCAACAAAGGCATTCGAATTAATACTACTTTAGATAAAATAAGAAATCTAGTTACAGAGCAAAAATGTTTTCTTATTAAAGATATGGTCATGATTCTGTGACTGAATTCAGACAGAAGCAATTTAAGAAGAAAAAACAATCAGTGGAATTTTTTTTATAAAACTTTCCCAAATATTAAGGATAATATAAAAGTATAAAAAAAATTAAATCTTATTCTGTCTTGTTCTTTCCTTAAAGAAAAAATAAATAAGTCCATGTATGCAATTTTTAGAAGACAAGAACATTGAGCATAATATATGTACAATAATTGAATTGGTAATAAATGAATAGGAACACTAACAGGATTTAGAAAAATAAGTAACAAAACTCCTGTATTTGGCATATATCCTCTATGATATTCCTGTGAGATTTCCTAACCTGTACCAAATGTCTATTATCACTACCATTTTTGTGGCATTAAATTAGCCACAACCTAGAAAATACTTCTCTGTAAAGCAATAAAGAGTTGAGAAACGGGGAAACAAATCCCTCCATTAAGTATGTTATAGGTAAGAAAACTTAAAACCAGACAACTACCTGCTAGTCCCGAGCTCATATGGATAGCAAGAAGCAAAGTGATTAAGTAACAAAAACAACAACAACAAAAAAAAACAAAACTCACAGTTCAGTGTTTATTCCACTGCCTCATTCTCTGGAAAGAAAACACTCCCTTTTCTCTGCCCACTCCCTTTACTTTCTTCTTGCCTAAGGATTACATAATAAGAAAAAAGCACAGCAGGGTCAAATGCAATATGCATGCCTCAACACCTGGTATTTTAAAAAACTGTAAGGTCTTAAGGTAGAAAATGCAATATTACACAAAGGAAAATTATTTAATGGATCCTTATATTTTCAAAGGAAGCAGAGTGATAAAAGTCTACTTATCTGGCACTCATTATTCTGCTCTCCACTTGTTAAACATACTATTTTAAAAATCAAAAGCAACTTTTGAAAAGAAGTACAAACAGACTTCTTGGCCTTTAAACTACATCAATGAATCAATGTCTATAACCTGCTTTCTTATAAAATATAAATTCTGTTTTATTACCATGAAGGCTAAGCCATAACAAAAATTGACAGGGGCTGAAAAACAGAGGTTCAGGTAAAGTGAAAGGAAACAGGCATTTTTGGATAAACACATTATTGCTACTAAGCTTTCCACAACACAATACGCCTTTTAAGGAAAATGCTGTATTTTCATTTGTCACAGCAAATGCATTTCTTTAACAATGTTGGCATTCAACCAAAGAAACACCTCAAAGTGATCAAGGCTCAGCTTGATACTAATTCAGTTCCCATTTTCTGCACAAACTCTGAATACCATATTCAACAAGAAATACACAATTTTATCCAAGACCCCAAAAATGCAGGTTTTCTTTGCTGGTTTTATGAAGTTCTAACCTAAAACTCTGGACAAACACAATTAATAGTATGCATATATATTAATGGTATATATGTGTGTGTGTATGTGTGTGTGTGTGTGTGTGTGTGTGTGTGTATATATATATATATATATATATATATATATATATATATATATATATTAATATATTATGCTTTGAAACTTATTGAACCCAACCATGCTGTTAGTTTTCTCTGTTCTTAAATAGAACACATCCTGGACAAAAATCGGGCCTATGAAATGTGTGAATCAAGAAAACTCAACAAGCAAATACATGAATCCTCTTCCATTGTTAGGTTGTTTTATTGGACAAAATTGGATTTTCCTTGACCCCTCTGACTTCCTTTTGCATATGCTTTCCCACTGCCAGGATCTCTTGTTCTTAACCAATCCCTGCCCAAGATTTCAACAGTCAAACCCAAATCCCCATTCCTTGAAAAAAACTTCACAAAACTATTTCAAACAGTAATGATCTTTATTTTCATTGAATACTTACTGAGTTCTACATTAATAGGGAGACATTACAGGATAATAAGGTTAAGCACTGAAGCAGAGATTCGTTATCTGCTATAGAATATAAAACAAAGTCCAATGTCTTTGGCTTAGTGTACAAAGATCTTTCCATTTTTTTAAGAAAAAGAAAAGTAGTATTGTTTCCTTACCAATATCATGCCTATATCATTTCTTTGCCTACAGTATCTATCGGTTCCTGCATGTTGTCTACTTTTTCCTTTAAAAAAATTTTTAGTGTGATAATTCTAACATCTCTGCTATATCTAGCACTTTGTTTTCTTTCTTCAAACTGTGCTGTTACCATTTATAAGCCTTGTAATTTTTGCTGAAAGTCATTCACTGAGTGGATTATTAGGATAGTAAATATGCTGTGTTGAGTTTCATTAAATTAATCACTTTCAATGATTTCCATAAAGACTCATGCAAGGCTATAATCAGTGTTTCATGATTCAAATCATAGATGCTTTAAGGTATGACAGGTTAATCCTCTTCTTGACCCAGATTCATCTACATAAATACAGAGGTAATTGCATCTGTACTTACTACCCTTCTCCCACTGCTAATCACAGGCCAGATCACTATAAATTTAGTCTTTGCAAAGTTATGGAGCAATTTAGAAACAGGAAGAATTTAGAAACAGGTCCTTTACTGTAGGACCTATTTACTTTTTTTTTTTTTTTGGTACACTTTTTCTGCTTATTTTAATAATTGACTCAGGAGTTCTCAGCAATCTATCCATTCTCCACTCTTTCTCTTTCATTGTCCCATTAACATTTTTATCAATCTAGCAGTAATTCCTTCCCATTGCAATCATTGTGTCCTATTCATTGGCTACCATAGATGACCCCTTCTCAGAATTCAGGAAATAAACTCTTCTGCTTCCTTAACATTAAGAGAAATATTTACTTTGCTTTCCATTCTGTAGCCCACTGATAGAGTGACAAATATAAACTACAAATTTGATCTAAGTTCCAATTTAAAATGCTTTGGTGTTTCACCAACTTCATTAGGAGAAAGATTAAACTTAATAGCAATTCCTACAAGCTGCTCATGCCCTCCCGTCTGGATGCTCCCTCAGACTGGTCTCACAACAGCATAACATTATCCTGACATTCTATAATGGTTCACTTGTCTGAACAATTTAAGTTATTTCTCTCCCTGGAATAATAAAGTGTACCACCACATTGTTCAAGTCATTGAGTTTGGCACAGAAAGTCTCCTAAGTCTCCCTCTCCAAACTTCTGCATCCTCTCTTTGGGTAATTACATATCATGCATTTCTGTGTACCTGACCCCACTTCCACTAGCTTGTGAGTTTTTTTGTTTGTTTGCTTGTACCAGGGATTGAACTCAGGGGCACTCAACCACTGAGCCACATCTCCAGCCCTATTTTTTGTATTTTATTTAGAAACAGGAACTCACTGAGTTGCTAAGTACCTCACTATTGCTGAGGCTGGCTTTGAACTCATGATCCTCCTGACTCAGCCTCCAGAGTTGCTGGAATTATAGGCATATGCCACTGTGCCCAGCTAGTTTATGAGTTTTCATGAAGCAGAGAATTTATTTGTCTCCTTCACTCCCTTCTCACTCTCCTTCCCTTTCCCCTACCTTCCTTCCCCTCCTTTACCTTAACAAATATTTGCATTTACTATGAACAACTTGTAAATTGAGTACAATAATGAGCAAAAAGAGATACAGGTCCCTAACATGATAGTGCTTAGAGTCTACAATGGTTCACTCACTACACAAATGATCACATTTTGACTATATGATTACCAGTGGCGAGAACAGTTCTGAAAGAAACATGATGGTAGCTTATACAAAACAACCACCACCTCATTTGAGGTATACAGAAGCTTTCTCAGAGCAATTGCCTCCTGAACTGAGATGCAAAGACTAAGTGTACATGTAGGTGGCAGTGTGCAATGATGATGGTGGGTAAATATTTGAATCAGGACATATACAGCAGGGGAAGAAAGAAAAAGAAATTAGAAAGAATCAAAGGCTAGTGTTGTGAGCATAAAATAAGTTAATTGGATAGGAATGAAAAGTAGACAGGGTCAGAGCATGGAGTCCCTTCTAGGTCATAGTAAAGATTTTTGTCTTTCTCCTAGAAGCATAGGAAGCTATTAAAGGATTTTAAGCAAGAGAAGTGATTTAATTTGATTCATGCTCTGAGGTTTCTATGGCTACAGTGCAGAGAATGGATTGGAGGTGACAACTACAGTGAATTTAATCAGGAGTGGACCAGTGCTGATTAAACTCCAACTCTCCACCTGCTCAACTGCTAAACTAGAGCAGTGAATGTTACTAGGGAAAAAAATACAATTATTCTGATTGGCCTCACTTTGAATTTAGGAACACATACCACAGAAAACCACTTTACACAATTCAGAGAGACCATCATGCTTCACTCATCAATATACTAGTTCAAATGATGCACTGCCTCTTTTTTTTTTTACTGAAAATTCTACCACACTTTGCCCCTGTCCTTTTTCTCAGTGATAACCCTATTATTTCAGTAAGAAGCAGAAGGAAACAAAATAGAAGTTTCATTTATCTCCGTCCAAATCCACCTGCCAATACCCATCCTCTGTAACCATATTCTCTGCTTCCCTTGTGTTATAAAGAATGGGTGCTCATGCCACCATAGCTTAAGTCAATTCTTCCTCTTATACATTGGGATCTAACTGTATGGAATCTCTTAGCAGGCTCTTGTGGAATTGCTCCTATAACTGTACTTTCTCCAGCAAGGTAAACTTTTCTTTTTTTTTTCTTTTCATTCTCATTACTCATATCATTACCAGGGAAATATAAATAGGTTATAATTATTACAATGTAAATATCATTATATGATGAAATACCCATATCATATCTGCCTTGTCCTGAATCTCCCTTCAGCTATTGACCTATTTTTTCATTTCATTTGTATTATAAACTTCTTAGAATTTGTCCACTGATGTTCAGGCTCATGTTCCATAGCCAGGTTTAAGAATAGATAAGTAATGGATACATTATTTTTTTTTAAAGTACTATTTTATGATTGTCTTAGTCCGTTAGTATTGCCATAACCAGAAACTAAGACTGGGAAATTTATTAACAATGAAAATCTATTTTTCACAGTTCTGGAACCTGGGAAGCCAAAGAGTAAGATACTTGGTATCTGGTAGGACTGCCTTCTGCTTCTGACATGAAGCCTGTTGCTGCATTGTCATATGGCAGGAGGTAGGAGGACCAAGAGGGGATGAATTCTATGATGTCACGTGATGTAAGAGCAGAAAGGAGCAAACCTGCTCCCTCAACCACTTATATAAAGACCTCAATATCCTTGATGATAGGTCTGCCCTCATGTCTTAACCACATTCTAAACACCCCCAGTCTTAACACTATCTCATTGGTGATGAAGTTCCAAAATGTGAATTTTAGGGGACAAAGCATTAGTGGTTGTTAATTTCTGTAGAATAAATACTTTCACTGTGAATAATGGGAAGCTACCAAACATAATTTCACTGAATATGCTATTAGGAAGTCACTTGTCAAGGTCATCTGAGCTGTCCCTAGCACACCCCTGGATTTATCTACACTTTTCATCTCCACTTGCCCTTTTATTATTATTATCTCTTGAAAACCTATTTCAGTGAGGTTTTTGTTCCCAACATTTCAGTAAAGCCAGCGCCCATAGTCCCAAATTCAGTCTTCATTTTAGTCTACTTCTCAGCAGCATTTGACATAATTAATCTTTGGTTTGTTTGTTTGCTCGTTTTTTAAGTATTGCCTATGGTGTCTAGGACTCAAACATTACTTACTCTTCTTGCCTGGTGGCCAGTCCTTCTTAATAACCTACACTGAACTTGATGTATTGAATTAAAATGTTTCAGGGCTTAGTGTTCTATGATATCTTTTCGCTAACTGTGCACATTTCTTAAGTTAGTTATTTTTGAAGGCACAGTGCCACCTCTCATGAGACATTTTGAGAGCTGGGGAACCAATTTTCTCCTCACAATGATGTTGAAAAGTTACTCATATTAAGAGGGTGAGGGTCAGAGACACTAGATATCCAGTAGTGTTATAGAGAATACCACTTCCTGCATACTTTCCAAGTAACTTCCTGGATACGCATGCAAATGAAAACCTCATTTATAATTATAAAAAATGCAAAGATTTGCATGATTTTAATATACAAATTAAATCTCTAGGATTACAATTACCCTGTAAACTGAAGAAGTATAGGTTTACCCTCTAAACCAAAAGTTGGAAAATCCCTTTGTATATGCTGTGAATTGAATTCTATGCCCCCAAAATTCTTATGGTGAAGCTCTAACCTACAATGTCACTATGCTTGAAGACAGGGCCTTCACAAAAGTGATTAAGGTTAAATAAAGTTACAAATGCAGGGCCCTGATAAAATAAAATTTGTGTTCCTATACAAGCAGACAGGAGAAAGCTAGCTCATTCTTCTCTAATATCTTACAGCATGCTTCATGTCTCTCATGAGAACACAGTGACAAGTGGCTGTGTGTAAACCAGGAAGACAGGCCTCACCAGAAATAGATCATAGTAGTATCCTATTCCTGGATTTCCAGTCTCCCAACTGTGAGAAAATAAATTTGTGTAGCTTAAGCCACCTAATCTATGGTATTTGATCATGGAAGTATCAGCAAGACATTAAAGGAACCAGTTCCTTGGTATTTGAATTGTATTTGAAGCTTGTAGTAAGATTGTCTCATTCATGATCTTTCTTTGCATATAGGTTTACATCTACTTCATTATGACTCCTGGTGTAGTCATCCCTAAATTTTAAATATTTTTTAAAATTATATTATGTTTCTTATACTAAATTATTATATTAAATTGTTCTTTAAATTACATACATATTGCCTATAAATGTCATTTTAAGAATGCAAAATGGACATATGTAATATTATAAAAGAAGGTGTTAGGTACGACAAAATTGAAAATTGCTGTTGTAGGTGATCCCACACAGCTTCAAAACTGTTAATATACCAATGATCCCCAAATTGAGACCTCTAGCCAAGATCTCTCTCTAACTTCCATAAGCATATATATTTCACTTTATTTCATATTGCAGATATTGCAGATATTGAACATTTGAAACAACCCTGCATTGAACAAGTCTATTGACACCATTTCTCTAATAGCATGTGCTCATTTCACATCTCTGTCACAACTGGTAATTCTTAAATATTTATAAAGTCCTTCAGTATATTCTGTTATCAGTGATCTTTCGTGTTACTATTATAAGTGTTTAGGGGCACCACAAACTGAACCCTACGACACAAAACTTAATAAATGTATGTATACTATCTGCTCCATTGACCAGGCACACTCGTGTCTCCTTTCCTCTTCTTGGGCCTCCCATTTCCTGAGACATGACAATATTCAAATTCAGGTCAATTAAAAACATTATAATTACTGGGTGCTGTGCAGCACACCTGTAATCCCAGTGGCTTGGGAAGCTAAGGCAGGAGAATCACAAATTCAAAGCCTATCTCAGAAATTTAGTGACACTGGGTCTCAAAAATAACAAACAAACAAATAAATACATATAATAATAATAAAATTTAAAGAGCTGGGGATGTGGCTCAGTGGTTAAGCACCCCTGGATTCAATCTTTGGTACCAAAAAAGTAAAATAAAAATCTTATAATTGCCTCTAAGTAATCAAGTGATATGAAGAGTCGCACATCTTATTTTAAATCCAAAAGCTAGAAATAATTAAGCTTAGTAAGGAAGGCATGTCAAAGCAAAGACAAACCAAAAGCTAGGCCTCTCGTACCAAATAGTAGCTAAGTTTTGAACAAAAATAAAAAGTTCTTGAAAAAAAAATAAAAGTGCTACTTCAGTGAATATTTGTATAATAAAAAAAATTTACTGCTGAAAAGTTTTAGGGATGTGGATTAAAGATCAAACCAGCCACAACATTCCCTAAATCAAAGCCTAATTCAGAGCAATGTCCTAACTCTCTTCCATTCTATGATGACTCTGAGAGGTGAGTAAGCCACAGAAGAAGTTTAAAGGAAGGAGAGATTGGCTCATGAATTTAAGGGAAGGCTCCATCTCCATACAAGTTCTGATACAGAAGGTGCAGCAAGAAGGTAGAATAGGGCTGGGGTTGTGGCTCAGTGGTGGAGCACTTGCCTAGCATGTGTGAGGCACTGGGTTCGATTCTCAGCAGCACATAAAAATACATAAAGGTCCACCAACAACTAACAAAATCTAAAAAAAGAAAAAAAAAGAAGAAGAAGAAGCTAGAATATAGCTAATGTAATTGATGAGGATGGCAACACTAAACCACAAACTTCCAATGTAGATGATGAAACAGCCTTATACTGGAAGAAGATGCCATCTATGAGTTTCCTAGCTAGAGAGGGGAAGTCAATGACTGGTTTCAAAGCTTCAAAGGACAGACTCACAGTCTTGTGAGGAGCTGATGCAGCTGATGACTTAAAGTTAAAACCAATGTTCATTTACCATTCCAAAAATTCCTAGGTCCTTTCAGAGTTATAGTGTCTACTCAACCTATGCCCAGTAAATTGAACAACAAAGCCTGAATGACAGCACATTTGTTTACAACATGGTTTATTGAATATTTTAGGCACTCTGTTGGGACCAAATGCTCAGAAAAATAGGATTCCTTTCAAAATATTACAGCTCATTGACAATGCACCAAATTACACAAAATTTCTAATGGAGATACACGAGATCAAAGTTATTTGCGTACTTGCTAATACAACATCCATTCTGAAATCCACATATCACTGACTTTCAACCCGAAAAACTGACTTCAAATTTCAAGTCTTAATATTTAAAAATACATTTTTTAAGGCTATAGCTGCCAAGACAGTGATTTTTCTGATGGATCTGAGCAAAGCCAATTCAAAACCTCCTGGGAAGGATTCATCATTCTAGATGTCACTAAAACACTTGTGATTCATGGTAAAGGGTAAAAATATCAACATTATCAGAAGTTTGGAAGAAATTGATTCCAAGTTCCATAGATGACTTCAAGGGCTCAAGACTTCAATAGCGGAAGTAACTACAGATGTGGTAGAAACAGCAACTAAATCAGTTATAAGTGTAGCCTAAAGACATGACTAAATTGCTGCAATCTCAAGGTAAAACTTCCACAGTTGAGGAGTTGTTTCTTATGGATGATCAAAGAAAATGATTTTGTGAGATGGAAACTACTCGTGGTGAAAATTCTAGGAATATTGTTGAAATGTGAACAAAGGATTTAGAATATTACATAAGGTTTTGAGAGAATGGACTCCAGTTTTGAAAGAAGTTCTACTATGGGGGAAAAATCCCATCAGATAGCATCAAATAATACAGAGAATTATTTTGAGAAAGAATCAATGGATGTTGCAGCCTTGTCTCACTTTAAGAAATTCCCACAGCCATCCTTTAGAAGCATCCTTCTGACAATTCAGCACAAAACAACATTAAAGCAAGACCCTCCACTATTACTTGCTGAACGCTCAGATGATTACTATTATTCTTAGGAATAAAGAATATTTAATTAAGGTATGTACATATTTAGACACAATATCACTGTACACATAATACACTAAGTATATTGTAAACATAAATTTGTGTGCACTAGGAAACAAAAAAAAATTCACAAGACCTATCTTATTTGCTTTATTGCAATGGTCTGGAACCAAACATGCAATATCTTCAAGGTATGCTTGTATATGCAAATTCCTAAAACCTTCCCTTCTTGGAAATCCAAATATAATATGTCCAAAATTAAACTTTCAGTGTCCACTTGTGATCCCCAACATGCAATAGTACTCTCTATATCAACAAGTGGCAGCACTATCCATCTAATCAAGCTGAAAATCTTGGAGTCTTCCTTGATTCCTAACCTCTCTTACATTTAAACTCCAATGCATCAACAAAATCTGTCATCAACAATACTTGTAAAATCCAACCATATCTCACTTCCCTTACCTCTAATCACTATTACCTTAAGCGAATTTAGGATTTTTCTTACTTGTACTTCAGCAAAAGCTTCCCTTATCTCATCTTCCTATTTCTACTTTTGCCTACTTGTACCCTCTCTACACAGCATTCAGAGTTACCCGTTCAAAACATGAGTCAGATCCTGGCCCAAGTCCTCAAATAGGTTGCCATTACATTAGAATAAATAAATAAATAAATAAATAAATAAATAAATAAAGGGAAGTCCTGAAAAAGTCCAATAATATACTAAGTGCTTTGTTGATCACTAGAAGTCTTCATTGACCAGAATACATGTCTACGCAAGAAGGAACCTTGTCTGCTTTGGTCAGTGCTATATTCCTAGAGACTAAACAGAGTCTAGGATATAATAGGTATTAAATGTATATTTCATTTTAGTCAAAATAGCAAATAGCTTAAATATTATCTTTCACAAGTGACTAACTAGTGCAATTCTCTAGGCATATCAAAAACAACAACATGAAGTACATTTCCAGTTACTCCTTTGTGGCTATAGCCATTGATAGTATATATTTATTATTGTCTTAGACTAACATTTACATAAAGCATGTAAAAGCTTGAAATTTCATATACACAAATATGATTTATATAATTCAAAGAAGTTAGTCTGCTCCAATTTATTTTATATATTCTTTTTAGCATGGCTTTCAAATGGGTACAACATTCAATAGAAACACTGTTATATTTTTGCTTTTTTGCATCAACCCAAAGCTCTTCACTATTATATTTAGCACAAGGTAGATGATACAATTGACCTAAAATATGTTGTAACCATAAGGTAATAGCATTTGTAATTGTCATGGTCACATTTTTACTTATAAGGAATATATCAAAAGTCTTTTAAATTATTTTAAACACATAATACATATTATGCTTTAATCTCTTTATGAAAAAACAGCTGAATGATGTCTGAAATATGCCTGGTTTACATAATTGTATAGAAATAAGTAAAAAGAAACAGCTATTGCCTCTTTTTTCTACCTGTTCTTTAACTAAGGCTGCATCAAAGATTATCTGCACTGTTGAGTAATTAATATGATGAGATCAAGTCAAATCCATATGCTCTGTACCCCATCAAAAATAAACAATATGAAAAATTTTATCCCAGATTCCAAGAAGATCTGTCATACAACAAGTCCTCTATTGCATGTTTATGTACAATTCTTTTCTATCAATTAATTATTGAATATGTCAATGGCAAAATTTTAAATTACTGTGAAGGTATAATACCTTTGCAGTTGAATTCAATGATCTATGGAATAAGCTGCAATTTAGACCATTAAAATAACTAAGGTTATAGCATACCTCAGAAAATTCCACAGTAATCATATATAACAAAACTAAGACATTTTTTCAACAGTAAAAATGATGACCAAGTCAATAGGCAATCTAGGACCATATGTTTGCAAATGGAGAACATGATTGATTCTAGAATACCAACAAAAGTATTATTTTAATCAAAAGAGAAAACTATTTGGGTAATCTACTCCACTCTCAATGTGCTTATGTGATTCTAACCAGTGCTTGTGGGATTCTAACCAGTGCAATTCTCTAGGCATATCAACAACAACAACAACATAAAGTACATTTCCAGTTACTCCTTTGTGGCTATAGCCATTGATAGTATATATTTTTATATATATACTAAAATATATATATTTCTAAACTTAATGGGTATCTTGCACTTTTAGGAGGCCTCACACTAGAGGCCTAATGAAAATAAAAATCTAGACAACAAATGTGAAACTTACATGCCACCTTGCTCTGTGTTATGCAGCTCTTCATGATTTTTTGGGAACACTGCAGTATATGTAGTAAATTTATTTTGGAATAAACATTTATGGGACACTCATAAATCTGCTCTTTATATCCTGTACACTGCACATGCAGAAGGTATATCACCATAGAAAAGTTATAATTAAATATTTCTAAGTAAAACAAACCCATTGATGTTCAAACACCTTAGCACCTCTGATATTTCCTATAACTACTGCTCTTAATACTGAGTTCTAATCAATTTTATAATAAAAACCAGTGATCCTGATCTCAGGAGTAGTGTTCTCAATTTTCCCTCAATAATTGCAATCTCATTTTTTTTTAAGGCAGCCAAGTCTTTTTTTGAACGAAAATGTCAGTGGTAGAATTATTTAGGTGTTCTCTGCATGAATGCTTGACATTTTTTTCTAAGCCAACAAGTATTTCAAGTCAACAGTAAAGAAGGTCTACTAATTGAAAAGCATCTGAATACAACTTTACTCTTTGAATAGAACGATCTTGTTTTCCTTTCAATGGTACAGTACATTAAAATAAAGGATAAAATTAACATCATTATGTGTTCCTAATAGAGATAATTAAAATAAGTGGTTATGTAATCATTTATTTTAATAAGCTACTGATAAAAAATAACTTTGAGAAGAAACTTAGAAACAATAGCTAGTAATAAACCATCATGAAGCTTACACTTACCCTTAAATTAAATTAGGTCTTCATTGTTCTTACAGATGTAGAATTCTATCAATTAGCATTTATCACTGAACTTTATTTCTACTGTACTATAATTCTTACCAGTAAAAAAATTCCCTCATTCTTTATTTCCCAAGCAGGACCAAAACAATTGTGATTTTACCAACTGATTCTGGTTATACATAAGAATGAATACTTCATACTCCAGCATGTTGTTGTACCTATGGACTACCTTGGTCTCTTTTGAATACTACTATATGAACGTTAGCTATTTTAAGCCTGATTTTATGATGTCTAATGTCTTACTTGGGTAAGACATTAGAGCTCAAAGATCTTGTTAACTTATTTAGGTTTTTATCGATTGAATTTTATGGTCCATATTTTCCAATCCTTTAAACTGTTGAATTTCAAGTCATTTAAAGTGCTTTAAAGATAGAGGATTTTATACACACTGCTATTATTTTTTAACTATATTATATAATCTGCTTATATCAACTACACTTTTTCTTGTGCCAAAATATTTCTTAATACCCAACATATTATCTTTCCCTGATATTCAAAAGAAACTAGTTCTTTTTTTTTTCCAATGCTTACTTCTTAACTTGTGCTCACAAATCTACTTCTTCTATTTTCCATCTTTACCTTTCTAGGACTTCCTTCTACTCTGCCTTCAGAAGCGACATTTGTTTCTAATTCATCCAAATAGAAGCTTATTAATACCATTTTCATCAGTGTGTTAAAGTCCTCAAAGGCTCCCTAGAATATCAAGGTTATTTTAATATCTGATGGAGGGAGGCATTCATACTTTTCACCAGGGTGACCCAAAATGGCTTTTCCATAATTTTTGCCAAAAGAAAATCTTTGATTTTATTAGGTTGACTATTTTTTGTTGTTGTTGTTTCATGTGAGAGACTTTGCCATTTGTTTGACTGATTGAAGACTGATGGACTCATTATTTCCAATTGTGGTTTAGTCCATACCTTCACTGACTTTTGACAATGCTGTAAATTTCACTTTATTACCTACATATTTCTTCATGTACCTGATTTCCAAGATTCAATTCAAATTCTGTCTTCTCTATGAAGTTTCTATTGTACCCTATATAACACCAAATCTATATTTTTCTGATTACAAATATTTTATAGGGTAATTCCTTGCCTAGTGCTTAGCTATAGAACTACTCTAATTTATATTGATATTCATGTTTACACTTTCATTCTTTCCTTCAAAAAACAACTTAAAGCTGCTTTGTCAGTCACTCTAGTGGGTCAAAGGAATATATATAATTTAATCAAAACTCTTAATACAAAGTGACCACTGTTTCAAAGATGTTATGATGTTAATATATGTATAGATTCACTACACAAAAGGTCATGTTAAGGATCAAAACAGCATACTACAGGGACACAGCCACATCAATGTTTATAGTAGTACAATTCACAATAGCTAAACTGTGGAACCAACCTAGATGTCCTTCAATAGATGAATGGATTGTTAAAAAAGTGGCATATATACACAATGGAATATTACCCAGCAATAAAAGAGAATAAAATCATGGCATTTGCAGATAAATAGATGGAGTTAGAGAATATAATGCTAAGTGAAGTTAGCCATTCGAAAAAATCCAAATGCCAAGTGTTTTCTTTGATATAAGGAGGCTGATTCTTAGTGGGATAGGGAGCGGAATCATGGGAGGAATAGAAGAACTGTAGAAAGGCAGAGGGGTGGGAGGGGAAGGGAGGGGACAGGGGGTTATTAATGATGGTGGAATGTGATGGTCATTATTATCCAAAGTACAGGTATGAAGACACAAATTGGTGTGAATATACTATGTATACAACCAGAGATATGAAAAACTATGCTCTATATGAGTAATAAGAATTGTAATGCATTCCACTGTCATATATATATATATATATATATATATATATATATATATATATATATATATATATATATAAATCAGAAGACTTGTGTTATCTCAGATCAAATGTTGACTATTTTGAGAGTCAATCCTAGCATGAATTCTAAAATTATGTTTTCTAAAACACATTTCAGCATTCTCACTATTTCCAGTATATCTGACTAGTAGGCAGAAAACTATGATTTGCTGATAGTTACTGATATCCAAGGTATTCTAATTTAAAAAATGCATCTTACAAAAACAAAACTTACATGTCAAAACTGTAGAAGCAAAGAAAGAAATCAGAACAATAGATTGAAACACATACACTTCTCCTTGCGTATTAGTAATTATACAACTTAAACACATGCAAATTATTGCTATGACCCATTATTATCAAAGCACATATATTAACCCTCTATGTTTTACATACCTGTCCAGTCTCCTACTATTTTAAGATGAACCCCAAATGTTGCTTTGGTTTCAGTAGGACACTGAAAAAAATAAATTCTGGAATTAATTCTGATTAATAATTATATATTACCTGACTATGATTTAATCACAACATTCATTTTCATAAATCAGTAGATAATGAGAGAACAGACTTAAATCTATACTGACCCTCATTTCATAAAGAAAAAGCAATTCTAACTCATCAATAAGATACTCTATATTTCTCAAAAACTTATAAATACTTACATAAAACAATAAAATACATACAATCTGAAATTGCTAGTACATTGTATTTAACTACAAATTCTGCTAAATCATCTTCCAATTAAAATATATAATAGGAGCCAGGCTTCCTCATAAACCAAGAAATGAATACTAATGATTTCTGTGTATTCTCCTCCAAATATTATTATATACTTCACATTGTGACAAATTAGAGAGAAAAAAAATTCTAAATGTGACATGACCTTGCCATGTCCATTTAAGTATGTTCACATTTAAAATAGTTCTATTTCCTTCCTTCCTTTCATTCTCAAAAGTACTCTCGAGGATACCTGTGGAAGAAAATTAGTTGTGGAACCAGAGGAAAGAAAAAGTGTCTGTGATCCCATACTTAAAAAAATCTAGAAAGCATGCAGATATTCAAAATAAGGAAAAAAAATCAGACCACAATAAATAAGGCAGTAAAGAACCCCCTTTTTTCTAGATTCTTAGCCTTTTATCCATAATTTCGAACCTTAAAAGTTTGAATAATGAATGTTTTCATAATCCATTTGGTGGTACTATCACACCTCTGACCTCAACTGATGGAAGACTGAAGATAGGAGATTCATATTTCTTTTTTTTAAATTTATATATGACAGTGGAATGCATTACAATTCTTATTACACACATAGAGCACACTTTTTCATATCTCTGTATACAAAATATATTCATACCAATTTTTGTCTTCATACCTGTACTTTGGATAATAATAACCATCACATTCCACCATCATTAATAACCCCATGCCTCCTCCTTTCCTCTCCAACCCCTCTGCCCTATCAAGCGTTCGTGTATTCCTCCCATGATTCCAATCCCTAACCCACTAAGAATCAGCCTCCTTATATCAAAGAAAACACTTGGCATTTTGATTTTTGCGATTGGCTAACTTCACTTAACATTATCTTCTCTAACTCCATCTATTTACCTGCAAATGCCATGATTTTATTCTCTTTTATTGCTGAGTAATATTCCATTGTGTATATAAGCCACATTTTTTAATCCATTCATCTATTGAAGGGTATCTAGGTTGGTTCCACAGTTTAGCTATTGTGAATTGTGTTAGTATAAACATTGATGTGGCTATGTCCCTGTAGTATGCTGTTTTTAAGTACTTTGGGTGTAGACTGATTATCAAAATGGCCATACTTCCAAAAACACTGTACAGATTTAATGCACTTCTAATCAAAATCCCAATGACATTCCTCATAGAAATAGAAAAAGCAATCATGAAATTCATCTGGAAAAATTAGAGACCCAGAATAGCTAAAGCAATCCTTAGCAGAAAGAGTGAAGCAGGTGGCATCACTATACCAGAGCTTAAATTACACTACAGAGCAATAGTAACTAAAACAGCAATGATATTGACACCAAAACAGACTGGTAGACCAATGGTACAGAATACAGAGACTAACCCACAAAATTACAATTATCTTATATTAGACAAAGGTGGCAAAAACATACATTGGAGAAAAGATAGCATCTTCAACACACGGTGCTGGGAAAACTGAATCCATATGCAACAAAATGAAATTGAACCCCTATCTCTCACCATGCACAAAACTTAATTCAACATGGATCAAGAACCTAGGAATTAAACCAGAGACCCTGCATCTAACAGAAGAAAAAGTAGGCCCTAATCTCCATCATGTTGGAGGAGGCTCATATTTCTATATAATTCACACAGAATTATTGTCCTAAAGAATTACCAATTTGTTTACAAATGTTGACTCACTTATTGGAAGTTTTAAGTAACATATAGAATATGTATACCATTTAAAGACCATGAATAATTATGGATTCTGAAAAAAAACATTTAACCTAAGGGTTTTGTATTAAGAGCTCATCTGCCTGTGGTGACTCAGTGTTGTTTACGTGGCATTTACCAGAGCTGGTGCTATTTTACTTCCAAAATCTCACAATAACCTTGCAGAGCTGCCTTATATTAAAGAAGTAATTGAGACTGAAAAGGAATTAAATTACAAGATCATACAACTAGACAAGATGGAATTTAGACTAGATCTATTAGACTGCATGGTTTTTAACTGTGGCAAGCCATTGTCTTCATTAAAGTAAAGATAGGGAATAGAAGTGAGGATTACATAAAAAATCAAAAGAGTCAGAAGAAAAAAGATACTTGTTAAATAATAGTAGAATGTATGTAAAATAATATAAATCAAGGATAAATGGGAGGTCTTAAAACAAAGATGAAAGAAAATGGCAGTGTTCTGACAGGCCCCACGATTACATAAAGAAAATTCAAGACCTCAGAGCCAACTGGATTGACCAATTGATGTGGATCATTTAAGACTGCTCTATGAAAAGGAGATTAGAAGAAAATAATACTTTGTAGATAGGTCAACAACTCATTAAAGAGTGAAAGAATTTTGTAAATCAATGAAAACATTAAATAAAAATGTAG
The DNA here is from genome assembly GCF_021218885.2 of Marmota monax. Classification (NCBI taxonomy): domain Eukaryota; kingdom Metazoa; phylum Chordata; class Mammalia; order Rodentia; family Sciuridae; genus Marmota; species Marmota monax. The sequence goes on along the minus strand of NW_026695236.1, from coordinate 1,274,836 downwards.
ATATTAACCATCTGCTCAGAATAAATTATAAATTAACTAAAAGCATATGACCTATATTGAAGGAGGGGAATTAATGTAGCATGGAATTTCCAAACTACTACTTTAAAAATCAGGTTTTCTGATAGGATTATTACTAGTAACAGTAGTAAGAGACACAAGACAAATTAAAATGTCTTAAATGATATTTGAAACATCATTAATACTAATTTAATTATAATTTGCACTTATAATTATGATTCTGTATTTATTTAATTTACATTCTCTATATTAATATCTCTGATAGTAACTAGTGTGGTCATTAGTAAATTTCCAAATAAAATTATATCTATAAATACTATCTACCATTTTTATTCCATACTATTTAAAGCTGACCAAAACCTTCCAGTAGCTTGCAGAAAGCAAGAATCTCAATAGAGTTCTGAACTATCAATCTGATTACCCAAATGTCATTTGATGTTTCCTTCATTGGAAACTAGATCTTAAGTTATATCATGTGCCAGGTGCAGTGGCATACAACTATAATCCCAGCAGCTCAGGAGGCTGAAGTAGGAGGTTTGCAAGTTCAAAGCCAGCCTCAGCAACTTAGTGAAGCCCTAAATAACTTAGCAAGACCTTGTCTCTACATAAAACATAAATTAGGGCGGGAGATGTGGCTTAGTGGTTAACCTGAGTTCAATTTCTGGTACCAAAAAAAAAAAAAAAGAAAAGAAAAAAAGAAAGAAAGAAAAGAATGTAATGTAAGCCAAGAAATCAGAATGGAGTACAAAAAAGATTTATCATTGTATGTGCCTTGGTGTACAGCTGGCTTTAACTTAATCTCATAGTGAATTCTAAAAGAAAGTACACATATTTCACCAAATAGTCACATCTGTTCCATGCCTTCACTGCAGAAATTGCAAAAGGTAATTGCATATAATGTTTAACATCCCCTCAGGTCTCATAGAAGACTGCAAACCTTCCTCTATAATGTGTTGGATGAATCTATACACATAGCTTCAGAGGCTGGTCTAATTTTTAATGCATAAAAATGGTAGACTAGCCTCTGAAGCTAGTCTAATTTTTAATGCACAGAACAAAATGCTTTTCTCTCAACTTCTTAGGAATTATGTCTCTGTATGTCACTGATTCATCTCTCAACTAGCTAGAATTTAAGAGACAGATCTTAATACATTTTTACTTAGGGATATCAACACATATTTGAAAGGGCCCTTCACAGAAAAACATACAGGATGAATTTAGCATATATGGTATGAAAATAATGAATGAAAATCTTCCTTAAAATTTCATTTTATTACCTGTGCACAAACAATATTCAGATTCACTAATGTCTAAACCATAGTGTCCTGATTCTTAAAATCTTTCTCACTGATATTGTAATAGTATGGAAAACTTCTCCAAGAGAAAAAATAATAGAAATGTTGATATATTGTTTCTCCTAGAAATATATGCTCAGGACAATTTTCAGTTAAGAATTATGGAAAAACGTGTGGTTAAGTTCACATTAAGATAAAATGGATGATATTTACAAGTTTCTCTTTATTAAAAAATATTTGAAGAGAATACATAATAAGCTACTAAGAATATTAACTGCTGGGAAGTAAAATTGAAGACAGAGAAAATGAGAGCTCACATAATTATTTCATATACATCTATTTTTAATTATAGACCATTGTTGTCTATAATTTTAAAATATTTTAAAATTTTAATTTACATGTAGACATTAATACATTACTGAGTCTTACTTCAGTTTCCTAAATGCAGAATATGGGGTGTATAGGCCCCAGATAGATAGATAGACTCCTAACTGGAGTCACTGGCAAACAGAACTTACCTTAGTGTGCCTGTGTTTCTAAAGAAATTTATCTTCTAAAATACACTGAGAAGCCTATATTCATAAAACCTAACTTTACCATGACCCCAACAGATCCTATCAGGAATTAATCCCACAGACCTTTCTTTCTTGACATATTTTTTTAATGTTTTGGTTGTAGATGGACACAATATCAAATACATATCACCTAAGCTTAAAGATAGAAGAAATGAAGAATGCCAAAATCGATCTGTAATGATAAACCTATAGGAATATATATTTTTATACCTTAGTTAAAATAATCTTTCCTATCCAATTATTTGTTCAATATGGCATTGAGTTTTTAATATGCAGAAATGAGTAGTGACTTCATAATAGTCTCACAAAAATATTAAAAGATATTGTGTAACTCATATTTGGGAATTAATGTAAAAATGATTTGCTGCACAAATATTCCTTCAACATGGAAAAGTAATTTAACAGCTGCAGTGCTTTCATTTGTAAATCAAGAGCCTTGAAAAAATAACTAAAAATTATTCAAAATAACAACATCTAAATTTTCATGTAAGCAAATTTGTTAAATCAGATAAAATAATAACATGATATGGCATTCTTTAATCATTTTTGTCAGGCCTTCAATTTAACTTTCTTTCCAAGCTCTAGTTTCATATTCTGCTATCTCCTAGACATATCTACCTGAAATTCACTTTAAATTTAATAAAATTGCTGTTAGCTCTCAAATTATCTTCTTGTTGTTGTTCTCCTATACCTGGAAATGGAACCTACATCCCTTTCAGAACAGAGGCTCAAATATCATAAAAATTATTACTTATTTATCTTGCTACCAGCATTCAATCAATTTTCAATTCCTTTCATATAATATCCCCCAAAGAAAATGTCCACAGCAATCTTCTATTGATCAATCCTTTTTGCCCTCTTTGGAAAAACACACATGTTCTTTTCTTTCTTCTGGCCAATAGCCAAACACATCTTGTCACAGAAAGTGGGAAGCTGAAGCACCAAACCTTGATTCTTGTGGCCTAACAAAAGGAATTTCATGTGAGATATGAAAAGCTAAGCAAGAGAACCTTATTATAAATGAAAGTCAAGTAAGGTTCAAGCAAAAAGCACTCTTGAGAAAGAGTGGGTCATCTCTGGGCAGAGAATGACAATGAAAAAATGCTGTTTTCAAATTTATTGCTGTTGTATGATTGCCTTGAGAAATGGGATCTACCTTCTGCACTCTGAAAATCAGGTGTTCAACTAACTCCTTCTTCACAACTGGCAGTAGAGTTTTTGACCCTAATAAGTCCTCTCAGGAATTGTCATGGTGACCATTCTATTCAGGGGAGTTTCATCTACAAGTCAATCCTATGTTAATGTGGGTACTGGAGTCACTGGCAAACAGAACTTACCTTAGTGTGCCTGTGTTTCTAAAGAAATTTATCTTCTGAAATACACTGAGAAGCCTATATTCATAAAACCTAACTTTACCATGACCCCAACAGATCCTATCAGGAATTAATCCCACAGACCTTTCTTTCTTGACATATTTTTTTTAATGTTTTGGTTGTAGATGGACACAATATCTTTATTTTGTTTATTTATTTTTATGTGGTGCTAAGGATTGAACCCAGTGCCTCATGCTTGCAAGGTAAGCACTCTTACACTGAGCCAGAACCTCAGCCCCTCTTGACATATTTCTTACTTGTTTATTTCTACCTGTTTATTCTCAAGGTTTATGCACATGCTATTTTCTATAAGTTATTCAGTTATTCATTTACTTCTAAAGTAATTTTTAAAAAATCTGTGATCCTGGCATAGTATTGGTTTGCATTCCACTGCTCATTACTACCACCTAACAATTTGTTCCAGATTTTTTTACCTTTATATTCCATCCTTAACCTTCATCCATTTTAATCCTGATGAACCATCTCTTACTGTTGAATACATTTTCCTGTCCTTTTCATCTCCCTACTTAGGGCTTACTCATTTAGAATGACTTCATTTATATTTTTCATGTTGACCTTTGGCAACTCTTTCAGACTTATCTCAAATGTCACTATTTTATGAAAATTTACTGAATTTCCCTACTAGTAAAATTCTTCACTTTCTAGGCCCTCAGATTACTTATTTGATTTTTATAACAAATATTGTAGTCAATCTTTATTTTACGTAATTTTTTCATATTTATAAATTATTATCATATGTTCCATAGCACCCTATACATAAAGGATGTCAAGAGAATAAATAAATATCAGTTGAATAAAATAAGTGTCAGTTGAATAAAATAGATATCTTTGAAAAAAATTAAAGAGTTAACCTGAGAATAAATAAGTACTTCACAGGTAGACAATTCCATAATATATTCATACACTCAAGAAATATTTATTGAATGTCCAAAATGTTCATGAGACTATGTTAGGAGCTCACATAATTTCACAAATGAGAAGTGTTCTAAAAGCATGAGAGGATATGTGTATAATTTGTTTATTTATCTTCAAGTCCCTCAAGAAAACAACACTAAAATAACCACTTGGAAGATATAAAAATACAAACAACAACAACAAAGATAACACAGGGAGTGATAAGAGAGATGCAAGAAATTTTTGAAAGGTGCAGTGGGGGAAGATTGTGGTTTTGCTGAACAAAACATATGAAGCTGAAATCCCAATGCCTTCAAAAGGCAATCACTGTGAAGCAAGCCCATCTTTCCATCATAGCATTGGAAAAGCTCAGGCTCAACAGCAGTTAAGAGGAAGCTAGGGTTGGAACAGATAATTAAGAAAATAATTTATGCTTATAGTTGTATATGGGTTGATTTGTCCCCAGATTCAACTCACTGGGAATACAAACCAAACAACTACTGCTCCACAAGCCCAAAGGCAAGCAGAGGCAAAAGACAAAGGGCTCTAGATGTGGGAATTATGGGTACACTAGAAGGCAGGGCTAGGTTACCAGTAAGTCACAGAATAAATATTTAATGCAAACACACTGAATGCTACCTTGGAACAACATGGTCCAAACCATGTTCTATAAATTTCCATTAGAACTTGCTCCCTATTTCCTTATTTTAGTTAATGAAACTCCAGTTGTTCAAGCCCAAAACTTTAAAGACAACCTTAACTTCTCTTTCTTACATTTCATATCCAATCAGTGGAAGAAATCCTATAAAATCTAACTTTAAAATATATTCATAGTCTGATCCCTCTTAGCACCTCCACTGTCCCCATTCTGTTCAAAGCCATCATCATACCTTGGCTGGATGACCACATCAGCCTCCTAACTGACCCCCCAGCTTCTGCTCTTGCTACTTTCATCTAACCTTACCACAATAGCCAAAATTATCCAGTTAAAAGTAAGCTGTATGGAGTCACTTCTCTACTCAGAATTTCCAGTGGCTCCTTTTTAAGTCAGAGTAAAAGCCAGTGACCTAAATGTCTGGTAGACACTTGCACATATGAACCTAAACTTCAGAGATGAAATCTGAGCAGGGAATAAAAATTTGAGAGATTATATATAGATGCATCAATATGACTAAAAGGATTATCAGGAAAATGTTTATAGCTAGAAAAGAAGAGGGGTTCATGGAAGAGGTGATAGAGTTTTCTGATATTTGGAATTTGTGGGAATGACAAGGAAAAACAATGAAAAGAAAAGTTTAATGAAAGTAATCAGAAAGTCAGAAAATCCAGATGGGTAGATGCCTTGGAAACAAAATGAGAAAAGTAGTTCAATAAAGTGAATGATCAGCTGCACAGAAGGCTGCTAATCAATCTAGCCCATTGAGCACTGGGAAATAATCAAAGGATTTAGCACTAATATGGTCATTACTCATCTTGGAATGTTGCTGAAGACAAAATGGTCGTAGATTTAAGAGAGAATGAGAAGAAAAGAAATGAAGAGTTGAGAAATGGGGCAATAGCTATAAGATGTGAGTTAAGAAAGGAGCTTTTCTTTATTTTTTCCAGGTGAAAAGAGGGACCCAAAATTTCAACTGAATAAACTTGAGTTTAATATTGTGATAGTAGGAGCAAATGTGACTCCATTTTGTTTTATGACTTCATCCTGTAAAACAACCATGCCAAGTAGAAGAGTCATGACTGGAGCAAGATGTTCTTTTCTTTTTGCTATAGAAACCTTTAAGAACACGGAACTACCTAATGGGGTATTGTTTCTGTAACTAGGGTAACAGGGCTCTGTTTCTGTAACTGGGGTGACTGGGCTAACTGTGATTGGTTAGGCTTCCCTCCACTTGACTGCACTCTCCCACTTCTGTAACCTGGCTTGCTTGCATTGGCTAGACCCCACCCCCCAACATCCCTTTTGCGGTTTTCAGGCTTATAAGGAGTGCCCTTGCAATTGTTCGGGGCTGATCAGGGGAACAGCTTTATGTTCTGGTCAGCCGCCACCGGTGTGCTTCAATAAAGGTTTGATTCGATTATACGTGAGTGGTCTGGAAGTCAGTTTATGAAACCCTGGGACGAAGCTTTAACTATAACAATATCAAACCATAGATTTACTCTTGACTACACTGACCTGTCTGAATTCACATATACGGAGACTATCATTAGGAACTGAGAGAACAGTTTCTTTTCCTCTGGAAAACATCCAAACTAGAGCAGTTAGATGATATTTTATTTTCAAAGAACTCAAGACATACTGTAATGTTCCCACTAATGACCACCACTGTGCCTAGTATCTCCTGGTGAGACAGTGTTGTTATGCTAATCAACCATAATCCAGCTGAGTTCCTAAATTTTCCCAGCAAAAGAGCTGTGAAATAAGTAAAGTAAAACAATTTTAAGTAATAAGTAGTTGGTAGTAAGACCAGACATCAAGACGGCTGATGTGGAGTTTTTAGTTGTAGTTACTTCCACAAAACAAAATAAATAACAACACTATGATTTTGCAGATCCTTGAAAGATCCATAGCTATTCTTTTCTGGTTTTCATTAAAAATTGGAAAAATTATTCTAAAAGTGACCATTTGAAAGATTAAAAACACAAAGTAGAAAAATTAAGGCAAATGTAGGCATTCTATGTAAAAATACAACAAACTAGCAGCAAGATGGAAAAACATGTAAAATACATGTGAAAACAACTTATCAAAGCTTAAAAACAATGAATCATTTGGCTTTGAATGCACGTCAGAAATGCACTTTCTTTCTTAATAAAAATAACAATGGAAGGATATAGAGATATACATATATGCTTCAATCAATTACCATAATTAAAAAGACAGAGTCTATATTATTTCTATAATTGAGAACCAATTAAAAATACTAAGGAGCATAATTTCTACATCAGATAAATATGAAGAGATGTTACATTTTGGAGCAAGCCCTAGTCTTCATGATTTCTCAAGTTTGATTTTCTTAAAAATATTCTCTGATTTATACCTCTAAATCAGCTGAGATCATACTTTAATAAAATATGTGTTTTCATAGGAAATCTAAACCATCATAATTACAGAGCATAGCTAAAAAACACTTATAGAGATTCATTGCATAGTTGAAGAACAAAAATGTAAAATTCTATACAGATTTTATGTCAGTAAAAATCTAAAGACAGAGAAGAATCAGGAAACCTGCTTCTAGTTCTGACTTCATCATCAATTTGGTGATTTGGATCACTTAAACAATATATGCTTTAGATTTCTCCAGTGCAAATAAATTTGGACTGAAGATTTTTTAATTTCAAATAAATACCATTTTTAATTTCAATTAAATACCATTTACATAAAATGGTATTTATGTGTCTCAATTTTAAGTAAAAATAAAGTAGAATTATCACGCAAAATGAATATTTTTAATACCACATATGTAATGTTACACTGTGGTGCACAGCTTGAATTCCCTCCCCATGTCCTTCTGACTGGATCAAAATACCCATTCATCATTCTCTCAGCTGCTGGAAGTGCTGCCTGCTGAATGTTCACTTCTGGGACTCTACCCAGGAATTTCTATTCACAGGATAAAGCTACCTCACTCTATGTGTCTAAGTGCTTTGCACTGGAACCATCCCAAATTCAAGCATTAGGTAGTAGTTAGTAATGAGCAGTGAAATATTTGGCAAGGTCACAGGTTTTAACTTACTTTTAGAGTGTTCTTTAAACAACTTCCAACACAGATTAGTAAATAACTTGTTGAAAAAAAATACCAGAACCACAGAACTTAAGAATAGGCAAATAGAAATAAAGGGATCTAATTGGGGAAATGTCTCCAAAAAGAAGAATCAATGAGACTAACTCTTGATAGGGTCCTCCAAGGTCAGGATAAACCTACAAGTTATGGCCATAGATGTATTTGTGTATTTGAGAAGGGAGGTTTCTTTAGAAAAGCAGTCATACTACTGTAAATTCTGAATGGACACTGACCTCTGTCCCCACATTAACAAGGGATTGACTTATAGATGAAGCCCCCCTGAATAGGATGGCCACCATAGCAGTTCCAGAGAGGACCAATTAGAGTAAAAACCTCCACCTCACCTGACGAAGGATTGACAAAGAATGCAGAGGTGTTCCCCAGTTCTTAAGGCAAACATGAAACAGCAATAAATTTGAAAGTGGCATTGTCTCCTTTATCCTTCTCTGCTTAGAGACCATCCACTCTCTCTTGAGAGTGCTCTTTGCTTGAGTCTCACTTTCACTTACAAAAGTTCTGCTGCATGGCTTTTTGTATCCCACTTTAAATTTTCTTCCATTGGAATAGAAGTACTGAGATTTGGAGCTTCAGCTCCCCACTTTCCTGTGACTCAAGAACTGGTCAATTAGAAGGAAAAACCATTTGGTCCCCTGATTTCTAGAGAGGACAACTCTGAACTATCATTTTCTCTGTAGAGCGCCTGTCAGACCTTTGGAGGTCTCTGCCCTTACCATACCAGATAGTTCAAGTTCTGCCTGTCTTCTTCATCCCTCAATCAAATTGGGTTGTCCACAGCACACTCCCAAACAAACCTCTGATGTACTAATATCTGCCTCACGATCTGTTTCCCAGGAAACTCAACCTAAGACATTGTTCATCCTTAAGGCAAGAAACCACAGAGGAAAATCATCTGTCCCCCAAATGACTGATTCTAAATGAACCTGTAGCCAGAGCTTTGTCAACTATAATATACTGCATGATGAGCCAACAAAATCAGTTCAATTCATGTCTTGATCCTTTATTCAAAATCTGAAACTACAACTGTAACAACATCCATTTATGAGATTTTATTACACACCAAGCGTCATACTTAGTACTCAGTTATACATTTTTAATTAATATCTATAGTAATTCCAAAGAAAAGTTGCTATTTTTAACCTCATTTTTTGAAGCAGTAAATCAAATGTTAAGTAGGTTAATTATCACATCAGAGGTCATAATACTAGTAATAGGAGATCCAAATCTCCATCCAAGTTGTAGGATTCCAGAAATCCATGGTCTAACACTGCTCACTGCCTTCTGATTATCTTTCATCAATCTTGTCAGCAAACATGTTCAGGGTTCAACCTTTAGAGATCACTGGTACACTAGAGGAGAACAGTTGCGACTTCCTGAGAAAATCCACTAAATTATCAATTCTCCCTTATCTAGAAAAGTGGATGTCATGAACAAGCATTCCTAATAAGACAGTGTCTAAGCTTACTTTGACTGAAACAGTATATCTGTACCTTAATTTCTGTACTTCGAAGTTGTACTATTTTCAGTTTTAAAAGCTTAATCTCCATTTAAAAAAAAATGAGATGAAACTCAAGACTACTGAAATTGTGACAGTTGTATATTTTATAGACTTGACTTTTCCTAATACTGGCACAGCATATGAAAATAATTACTACTTGCTTTTGAGCAGGAGAGTTTATTATTTAAATTTCACTTCTCCACATACTAGAAGAGCTTAGTAGTATGGGAAATCTAAAACTACAATATATTTCTGGGGAAAATGCCCTTTAATATTTGTAATAAACGTCTCTCCTAAATGGTAAGTTTTGGGGGATTTTGTTGTTGTTGTTTTTAACTCCAAAAGCATGAATCTCCAAAAGTAATAGAAATATTTGAAATATGAATGTCCGGATAATTGAGAATTGGAGAGTGGCAGAAGACAGAAAGTATGAATAATTAAAGGCAAATCTGTTTGCATCTCACCTCTACCACTCATCTAGCTGTGTGACTTTGTGCAGATAAGTGAATTTCACTGCATCACATTGTTTCCTGTATCATATACAGTTAACAATACATGTCTTGGAAATGTACCATGAATTAAAATAATATTTGCAAAGGCTATGAAAAAACTTTTTAGTCACCTAATTTGTAGGGATTATTATCCTTGACAAACAAGGAAATACACCCACTTTGTAGTGGCAATCACCTATGAGAAGCTGCTTTGTTTTACTTTAATGAAACCCTTCAGGGAATCATGCAATGAAAATGTTGAAAGCATGTAGTTTATATGTAAGTGCCAAGTAGACATAATTGAACAATTAGAAGAAAATGATAGGAGAAGTCATTAAATTAACATAATAGATAAGGTAAATTTAGCTTAAAGAATGTTCACTCTATTCAAATTCATTTCTAGGCTGCAAAGAAAATGCCTATTTTCCCATTTAGGAAAACAAAATTTCCCTTGGGGGATATATAATAAGATTGATCTAGCTAGCAGCTGCCTCATCCCCCAAATCTGGGAAAGCTATCTACCATTTCCTATACCTAATGTACACTACATAGTATACACATGTTCTGATAATAATTTCCTTTGTCTGAACACTTTCTTCGGAAGCCAATTAATCTAACAATTTAAATTTTAATAATTTAAAAACAATATATTTTTAAAAAACAGTTACAAATTAGACTGAGTGATAATAAAACATAAGCAATGAATGTCTTATGTGACTACAAAATCCAAACTTTTAGAATCAAGATCCACTTCAACCTACATATTGTTAAACAAATCTAAGAAATATTGAAAGCATTTATCAGATTAGAAGTTAGGAGGAAATAATTCTCCATTGTTGTTAGCCCTGAGAAAGTAAGAGGGGAGATGAAAAATGACTTCCATCTCAGACCAGATGTACCCAGAAATTGTGTGGTTTTGTCTTTGATGGTTCTTGCTCAACCACCTTCACCACAGTCATAGGCACATTTCTCTCTCCTGTTCTCCATTAAAAAGAAATATGCATCATGACCTCAATGATTAGACTTAAAGCTTGACTTGCAAGTTTTCCCTGACTGACAGCAAGTTTGGCAATGAGTATTTCTCCTTTCTCCTTAACCCTCTAACTTTTCCTTTTCTCTGGCTTCATTTTCCAATTAAGAGAGTAAATAAAAAGAGGTAGAGAAGAGATAATATCTATAGAGGATTTCTCAAGTAAGATTCCAGACACTAATTAGATATCAGGTGTTTTTCACTTCAACAGATAGTTTTGGATTACTATGTGCCAGACAATGAGATACAAATTAATCTTTGAAAGGGCTCATTGATCTAATGCTCTAGGAAGAACTCAGGAAATAGCCAATAATTTAATGACACTGGTGTTCAAGAAAGTTCATAGGATACTCACAAGAGGAAGAGGTTAAAGGAAAAATAAAAACAATATAATAGGGAAGGTGAGAGCTTCTCAGTGGAAGTGATATTAAGACAAGATACAAAGTACAAATAAGAATTCCCAGGCTTTGGAGTGTGAATAGGGGAAAGTAAAAGAGGGTAGTTCCCAGGATAAAGATATTAGTTTACACAGATACTCAAAAATAGGCAAGTGAGAAAATGTTAGCTAAATGATTGAATAAAATTTAGTGAGATTATATTAAAGAATTTCTCAAAATTATTAACATATTAATAGGCACTCTGGGTTTCTAAAAGTAATAGATATTAAATAGCATTTTCTAAACTATTTAAGGCCTTAAAAATGCCTTTTCTTTCCTTCCTTCCTTTCTTTTTCCCCTCCTTACCTTTCTCTTTCCTCATCCTACTCCACTTCCTCCTCCTTCTTCTTCTCTCCATGTCTATCTCTATCACTTTCTTTTTTGGAGAATTTTCAGAGAACAGCATTCTTTAAGAGATCTAAAGATGCAGACACCAACAACTATTGTTCTTTCTCCTCTTAATGACTACTCTGCTGAGAAATTCTGGTACAGTAGAAATAGAAGAAATAATGAAAACATTTTCTTAATTGAAAAAAAAAATAAGAATAAAAATCATAAAGATTATTGATTCCAAGCATCCAACATCTTTGATTCTATCCAACATCCTTTTGACTCTGCATCTTCTAAACAAGCCTGTTTGGACACAGAATCTCAGTGCCCAGGTACCACAAGACTATCTTAAGAAACATCCAGGGTCACTGTCCCTTGTAGTTGAAGGCTCCCCACAGGGAGGGAGATTCAGGAGCCCTTTGCATCTAATGGAACTTCATTGAAGGAAGGAAAATTTCTACTGTCTCTTTCTACCAATCCAATCACTTATTTCCCAAGGTCGTCAGTAAACCAATGTTTGTTCTCCAAGAACAATGTATGTTCCTATTTCCACAACTTGGGATTTCATAGAAAAAAAAATGATAATTTTCCTTGTTAGACTGTTACCCTAATTTGCTTTAGGTTCATATCCAAACATTTTTATGGTTAATTCATGACAGTAACTATGAAAAAATAATTTTAAATTTGAAAAGTAATCAATCCTCTCATAAATTTCTGTATCACATGACAGTATTCAGAAACTCATGGTAACCAAAATAATTTTCATGGAATTATAAAAAGCATTCTAGTTGAGAAAGCAAAACATATTTTTAGATAATGATGTTCAGAATCATTATATGCAGGCAAGCTGAAAGCAGGATGCTGACCCAAGATTGAATTTCCAGAACAGAGATTAAAAATTCCCAATTTCTCCACTGCGTCCTAGACTTTTCCCACAGTGGCTTTGAAACAAGCACCTTGGGGATCCTGAGCATTTTAAGCTGCCTTAGATACCTATTACTCTAGTATAGTGGTTCTCAACAGAGTAGCTTCATTCCTCAGGGACATCTGGCTATATCTGAAGACATCATTCGTAGTCAAAATTAGGGGGTACTATTGGCATATAATGGGCAGAAGTCAAGAATGTTACTAAATATGCTATACTGCACGGTATAACACCATCAAAAAAGTATCTGACTTAAAATGTCTGCAATGCAAACGTTAAAAAATTTTAATCTAGTACAATATCCTTGCTATCTCTTGTGAGATAGCTTTTTATAATTTCCATATTGTTCTTATGGTAAATATATATGTTATATGAATCAAAATTAATGTTCCTAATTTTTTTACCTATTAATCTTAGTTCCAGAGCTCAGGACCCAAAAGGAGGAAAAATGAACTATGAATCCTTCATCTACACTATAAATTTGCATATTTCTGACTTCTTTCATATACCCAGAGTTTCTCATTTTCAGGTTGAAAAACCATATGCTCATCTTATATCTGTTTCTCAACAAAAGTATAATTTCACCTGCCCATCTTTAGCAAGCCAGGTTATGACTTGAACTTAGACTACTAAAGATAGTGGAGGAGATCTAGGCAGCAACCCTCCACTCCTCCACAGTGGTAAAAGAACAACTAGCTGACTTAAGAGGTGGGAGACAAAGTAAGCACTCTGAAACTCAGCTTTAGACAGCTTGAGACTTATGGGTACTAGGAATTTGGTTAACAGAGCAGAAAATAATGAAAGAATTCCTTGATCCTGAACTGTGACCCTGGCATGGTTGGAGGACAGGAAGATAACAGAGAGAAAGAGAGACAGGAAAAGCCTATAAATTTACTTTCCTAACAATGGTTGGGAAAGAAAATAGACCAAGTTAAAATGTGAAAGAAGCTGTATTTATGTGGGTGTGTCTCTATGTCTTCTGTTCTGTTGGTCTCCATGTCTCTTTTGGTGCCAATTCCATGCTGTTTTTGTTATAGCTCTGTAGTGCAATGTAAGGTCTGGTATTATGATGCCTCCTGAATCACTTTTCAAATGCTAAGGATTGCTTTGGCTATTTTAGGCCTCTTATTTTCCAAATGAATTTCATGATTGCTTTTTCTGTGAAAAACATCACTGGGATCTTTATAGGAATTGCATTAAATCTACATAGCACTTTTGGTAATATAGCCATTTTGATAATATTGATCTGCCTATCCAGAAACATGGGAGATCTTTCCATTTTCTGAGGTCTTCTTCAATTTCTTTCTTTACTATTTTGTAATTTTCATTATAAAGGTCTTTCACCCCTTTTGTTAGATTGATTCCAAAATTATTTTTTGAGGCTATTGTAAAGGGGACAATTTTCTTGATTTCTCTTTCAGCTGATATATCATTGGTGTATAAAACTGCAATTGATTTATTGGTGTTCAATAAACCCTGCTACTTTGCTGAATTCATTTATGAGTTCTAGAAGCTTTTTAGTAGAGTTTTTAGGTCTTCTAAATATAGAATCATGTCATTAGCAAACAGGGATAGTTTGAGTTCTTCTTTTCCTATTTGCATTCCTTTAATTTCTTACTTTTGTCTGATTGCTCTGGCTAGGGTTTCGGGGACTATGTCGAATAGGAGTGGTGAAAGTGGGCCTCTCTGTCTTCTTCCAGTTTTTAGAAAGAATGCTTTCTGGTTTTCTCCATTTAGAATAATCTTGGCCTTGGGTTTAGCATATATAGTTTTTATCATGTTGATGTAATATTCCTTGATTTTCTAGTGTTTTGAGCATGAACGGATGCTGAATTTTGTCAAATGCTTTTTCTGCATCTATTGATATAATCATGTGATTCCTGTCTTTAAGTCTATTGATTTGGTAAATTACATTTTGGATTTCCATATGTTGGACCAACCTTGCATCCCTGGAATGAACCCCACTTGATCACGGTGCACTATCTTTCTAATATGTTTTTTGTATGTGATTTGCCAGTATTTTGAGAATATTTGAGTCAATGTTCATCAGGGATATTGGTCTGAAATCTTCTTTCCTTGATGTGTCTTTGCCTGGTTTTGGTTTCAGGGTGATACTACCTTCACAGAATGAGTTGAAAGGGTTCCTTCCTTTTCTATTTCAAGGAATAATTTGAGAATTATTGGTGTCAATTCTTTTTTGAAGGTCTTGTAGAAGTTGGCTGGGAATGCATCTGGTCCTGGGCTTTTCTTAGTTGGTAGGCTTCTGATGGCATCTTCAATTTCATTGCTTGAAATTGATCTGTTTAAATTTTCTATGTCCCCTTGGTTCAATCTGGATAAGTCATATGGCTCTAGAAATTTGTCAATGTCTTGAAGACATTTTATTTTATTGGAGTATAGATTTTCAAAGTGGTTTCTGATTATTGCCTGTATTTTAGTAATGTCCATGGTGATATTTCCTTTTTCATTACTAATTTTAGTAATTTGGGGTTTCTCTTTTTTTAATTAGCTTAGCTAAGTGTTTATCAATTTTGTTTATTTTTTCATAGAACCATCTTTTTGTTGATTTTTAAATTTTTTTGTTTCAATTTTATTAATTTTGGCTCTGATTTTTATTGTTTCCTGTATTCTATGACTTTTGGTGCTGGTTTGCTCTTCTTTTATCTTATCCTAGACAAGGCATCATAAACATACATTGAAGAAAAGATAGCCTCTTAACAAATGGTGGTGGGAAAACTGGAAATCCATACTTAATAGAATGAAATTGAACTCCTATATCTCACTCTGCACAAAATTCAACTCAAAGCGGGTCAAGGACCTAGGTGTTAGACATCAAAGTCCCTGAACTTAACTAGAAGAAAAAGTAGGCCCAACTCTCCAATATGTGGCCCTAAGAACCAGCTGCCTCAATATGACTCCTAAAGTGCAAGAAGTAAAATCAAGAATCAATAAATGGAATGGTATCAAACTAAAAATCTTCTTCACAGCAAAGAAAACAATCAAGAAACTGAACAGAGATCCTACAAAATGTGAGAATTTTTTTTTTTTTTTTTACCACCAGTACCTCAGATAAGGAATTAATTTCCAGGATATACAAATGTAAGGAAAACAAAAGGAGACACAGAGACAAGATGCAGAGACAGGAAAAGAATGGCAGAATGGCAGAGAGGGCCAGCTGCCAGCTTTATTTATATCAATAGGTTACTTTAGGTAATTAGTACCATTACTACATTATTATTTACTATTACTTTAATACCAGGTGCTGAATATCTGAGATCAAAGTCCAGGCTGATAAGACACAGAGCATCTTCTCAAAAGACATTACCATAGCAACTAGATACCGCACCTATACTAGTTCTCTTTCTAGCTTCAAGGAGAAACTGATGAGCATTACAAGCATGAAAAACAGAGTGCCAGTTACCCCCTGGGAGTTTGCTCACCAGAGGAATGCTTCCCTGTACATTTCCACAGTCTAGATAGGGCAAAGGGGAAAAGAGAAGGGAGGGAGCATAGAGGTAGAAAAGATGGTGGAATGCAATGATCATCATCACCCTAAGGACATGTAAGAAGACACAAAGGATGTGACTCTACTTTGTGTACAACCAGAGATATGAAAAATTGTGCCCTATATGTGTGATATAAATTATAGTGCATTCTGTTGTCATATATAATAAGTCAAAATTTTTAAAAAAGAAAAAAAAAGACATTGAAGATAACACAAATAAATGAAAAGTTAACCCCCCCCCCAAAAAAAAAGAATACCTACGTACAAAGAACTCAAAAAACTTAACACCAGACAAATAAATAACCCAATCAATAAATGGGCAAAGAAACTGAGCCAGCTCTTCGAAGAAGAAGAAATATGAATGATCAACACATATATAAAAAAATGTCCAACATTTTTATCAGAGAAATGCAAACTAAAACTATAGTGAGATTCCATCTCACTCCTGTCAGAATGGCAATTATCAAGAATACAAGTAACAATAAATGTTGGCGATGATGTGGGGAGAAGGGTACTCTCACATATTGTTGGTGGGACTGCAAATTGGTGCAACCACTCTGGAAAGCAGTGTGGAGATAACTTAGAAAACTTGAAATAAAAGCACCATTTGACTGAGATATCCCACTCCTTGGTCTATACCCAAAGGACTTAAAATCAGCATATTACATTGATGCAGCTATATCAATGTTTATAGCAGCTCAACTCACATTAGCCAAATTATGGAAACAACCTAGGTGCCCTTCAATGGATGAATGGATAAAGAAAATGTGGTATATATACACAATGAAATATTACTCAGCCATAGAAAAGAATGAAATTATGGTAGTTGCCAACAAATGAATGAAACTGGAGAATATCAGACTAAGTGAAATAAGCCAATCCCAAAACCCCAAAGACCAAATGTTCTAATTTGTGGATAAAAATAACCCAAAACAAGGGAGGTTCGGGAGGGGAATAATAGAAATCCATTGGATTAGACAAAGGGAAATGAAGGGAATGGATGGGAGTAGGGAAAGATGAAAAGACAGTAGAAATTAACTGGACATAACTTTCCTAGCCTTGTATTTGAATACATGACCAGGGTGACTCTGCATCATGTACAACCACAAGAATGTAATCCTAAATAGAATAAGTTATATTCTATGTATGTATAATCTGCCAAAATATAACTAAATGTAATATAACTAAAACAAATAAAAGTCTTTAAAAAACTTGAAAAAAATCATGTTATTAAAAAATACATACCATTTCATCTGTTAATTTAAATAAAATTTTAAAATGCAAATTAAATGTAAAATAAATAAAATCTTTATAAATTAACTAGAAAATTAATATATGTCATGAACTAATATAGTTAGTAAAATGTACTAATAGTCTATGCTCAAGACACATTAAAGTAAGAATTCTTATTTTTCTCTCTCATTATATATCTGAGGACAAATAGAAAGTTCATTAAAAAAAAATGGGTAGTGATTTTAAATCCTCCTGTCCCTAGGAGGATTTAAAATCACTACAGCTTCTACTCACCTAGAGTAGTAAAAATGCTGGTTCTTGAGATGTTCTCTGAAATGGGCTGTCTCAGTAATTCATCTAGAAGGAAGCTTTGGAATCCCTGCTAGCTGGAGGTTACCAAAATCCCTACTCCCTCACCTTAGATGAAAGGACTAGATAGAGCTGACCCAAAACCAAATCATTCCTGGGGGATGCTAACCCAAACCCAGGGCTCTGCATAACCTCCTCAGTAGGTCAGGCCAAGATGACTCATCTGATACCCTAGCACAGTCACACTGACTGGTAAAAGCCAGGTGAGCTGCACCTAGTTGTGGAAGCTTCTATGCCTCCGACGCCCACAGAAAGCCTTCACCCACAGTTCCCACAGCTACAGAAAGTCACCATGTGCTTAGACACCACCACTATAAAAAAGCCCCAGCAGAGAGAAATGAGTGCACAGTGGTCCACAATCACTGGCTGCAGGAGCTCAGATGTGTCAAGTGTCACTCTACCCCAGTCACTAGAATGGTACCTCAGTGATCTACATCAGCCAGGGTGGAGTCCTTTGTGCCACAAACCACCCAGAGAGAGCCTATATTCACAGGACCCATGATGCAAACAATGATGATGCTGTATGGTGCTATAAAGAAGCCCTGCACAGGGAACAGGCATTCAGTGTCCCACAACAGCAACAGTCCTGAGCCCTGTACCACGTGCCCCCACACTCAATAAAAAGAGCAAGCAGATGCAGAAACCTCAAAGTATGCAGATTCAGGCCTCTGGACTGATAAATAAGCACCTACTACAGATAAAACCATAGCGACCGGGGAAGTAGTGTGTGTGCCCCAAGAGCCCAGATGGGAGTCCCAGAGTTGCCAGTTAACTCAGTTCTCATTCAGATGAAATTCAGACCAACAGAAGGCAATTCATGTGGATGATTCCCAAGGTACTAGTGGAAAAAAATTGCAGTATACCCCCAAAAGAGGTTTTCATAAAAGCATCACACAGACACCACTACTGCCCACCACCCATAGTGCCCAGATACAAGTCCACCAACCTGTTACCTGTGCACTCCAGAAGGGCAGTGGCCCTACAGTCCCACACCCTACACACTCCGAAATATACACACGGGAGCCCACACTGGATTTGACAGTGCTGAATACATGAAACTTTTCTTTAGGAGGGCACATAACACTGCATCCCTGAACAGAGAGTAACTTGACTGATAAGGCACAAACAATTAGGAACTATCTCCTCTGACCCAGCAAAAAACTCATATATACCTAAACATACCAAAAATCAGAGGGTGCCTCCTAGAATTATATCAGAGTATAATCACTACCTTCATTTTCAGGGAAACTGAGAGTAAAGCTAAGGCATCTTCTAAACATCCTAAATCCTTTTTTTTTTTTTGTCCACTATCATCACAGTAAGCCTTAAATACTATCTGCCAGAGAATTCCAGGCCACCATCCCAGTCTTCTTTCCCTCTAAACATCCCATAGCAGCAGAACATAGACATTTCTGGAAGAAATGTGCCCAGTGGAGCTGCCTACAGAGCAGTCCTGATATGCTTCTCCCCTCCAAATCTTTATGTTGATCCAATCAACTTCTTAGCCTGCCAGCTGAGGGTTTATACAATCAGGTTCCAAATTACTGACAAAAATAATTGAAATAATCCTTTCAATTACTATTTCTTAAATTTTAGAATCCAATGACAGCTATAGACATGCCCCCCACCTTAATTCACCCAGCCACAATCTTTCAGAGAGCCTACTGTTCCCCACGAACAGTTCTCAACACTGTTGGAGAGATTGACAACAGAGGATAGACTAGGCCCTTCACTCGTGTACTTTGCTTTCTCAAGGAGCAAAGGCAAATAGAAAATACATGAACAAATTATAAATCTAATCATTATAATTAAGAATGAGCTTTAGAAAATAAATTTAAAGAGGATAACAGGTTAAAGAGTGACATTAGATAAGGAGATGGAGAATAAAGATAGCATGTGAGCTGAAATCTGAATGATAAAGAACCAGCTACAGAGGAAAATTTAAACTCTCTTCTAGCCATTTTAAAAAATAAATAGTTGAGATAATCAATATGCTAATTAGCCTAATTTGATCATAACATATTGTATACCCATATCAAAACATCATCCTAAAACCCACAAAATAGATGTTTTTTGTGCTGAGAATGGAAGCCAGGATATTCTCTACAACACAACTACATCCCCAACCCAATTATTATGTCAACTAAAATAAACTAAAAATAAAGTAAAATAGCCACATCAACTATAAAATCTCTAAAGAAAAAAAGAAAGAACAAACCAGCACTGTGACTATCAGAGTATATAGTGCCCTGCATGTAAATGAAAACTCATGGCAACAAAACTGATACTGTGTATACACTTACATGGCTATACTCAAATCCTTATAACATTCAAATTAGGAAAATTCAGTAAGAAATCTCCCCACCTAGACATTAAATATCATAAATAGTTGGAACATCAATTTTGATCTTAAAATATTACTTTTGTATTGAATCAATACATGTTCCCTCAATATTTGATATTATAGTCCTCAACCCAATAAATTGTATTTATTGTGTTTTAGAGCATTAACTGGAATAATTCTTTTCCTCATCTTTGCTTTCCTAATACTGCTTTATACTTGCTCCTCTTATCTCTTTTTTTCCCTCTTGCCTTATCCTTAATGTTAGTTGTTTCTCTAAAAATTAAAGGTAAAATATAATGGAAATTATTTCATTTTGAGAATAAGGTGATAATTCCAAATTGCTTACATAATTTTTATAACAAAATTTAAATGTTAATCTCCTGCCTTAAATCTCATTTCATTTTTGTACCTTGGTTTATATTACTTGTCTATTATATCTCTTTTTTTCTTCCTTTTCTCATTTTTTAATCTTCTCTTTTCAACATCTATATAGTGTAAGAGTAATTTTACTATATTCAATAATCCATTTCTAAATCTATTTAAGAACATTATTATGATTTTATACTTGGAATAGAGGAACAATGGAAAATATTTTCAATAAGTTTATTTTTATTTTTCCTGAGGTTTATTAATGCATGGCTTTGATCTGAAGTGCTTGCAGTTAATAGGGTTTAGTATCTTCTCTCAAAGTGGTGCTGAGATTTGGCATTGCAGAGGATACATTGAGCGGCAGTATCAATATTTGGATATTTACTTTGCCTGTAGGCTTTAATAGCAAAAAGCTCACAAAATAGTCTCTTGCATAAAAGTAGGAGATAATCATCTCAGCAGATGGGAATAACATTAAGAGAAAGCCTTTAAATCACTGGTACAGACAAGGCATGAATATACAAACTAAAGAAATGCACAACCTTGTCAGTGAAATAATATCAGAAAAATTTCCAAACCCTAGAAATAAGATGGCAACCCAAATACAAGACCCACTTAGAGCCTAAATAGACAATATTTAATAAGATCTTCTCCAAGATACATTGTAATTAAGACGTATAATACCCAGAATAAGGATAAAATTTTAAAAGTTGGAAGAGAAAACGTATAGAGGTAATATTTAGAGGTAAGCCAGTTAGATTTTCTAATGATTTCTATGCCAAGACCCTAACAGCCAAGAGGTTTGTTGTTCTTTTTTTTAATTGAAAGGTCAAATATTATATAAATGATCTTATTATGAGAATAAGGTCATAATTCTAAATTGCTTACATCAATTTTATAATAAAATTTAAATGCTAAGCACTATAAAATTTATTCTACATATTAGCTTTTAATATTATACAAACTATTCTCTTAGAAAATTATATATATATATTATATATATGTGTGTATATATAATATATATATATAGATAGATAGATAGATATAGATATAGATATAGATATTTGAAGCCAAAACATCTTTTCAAAGCTGAAAGAACACTACTTAATTTTTATTGCAACAAGACACTAAAATGTGCCTAAAATTTTTCAAAAAAAATTCTAAAGTATTTCACCATGATAGTAATAGAACTAAATAGAACTTATACAGACCCCCAAAGTCAGCCATAGATAGACATAATAACAAATTAGCCAAAAATAGAAAATAATAGTTCACAAAGTTAAAGTAAGCTTTTAAAACAATGTGAGGTTAAGTCATATGAAATTGCCAATATTAGATAATTTTAACTTACAAAAAAGAGATTCACATTGGTAAACTCAATATATTTTATATTGCTTTCTGAATTCCAACCACAGTAAATGCACTGAAATAAACCCTCCTTCTCAAAACAATTAAACAAAAACAAAACAATCCCACATTACCAAAGCATAGAATAGTGCACAATGTTATCAGTGTTCAGGTTCTTTATTATTGTTGTTGTTACTATTATTATTATTATTGCAGCTTTATGATTATATAGTAGTTAAACTCATACTGGTTAGGGGAATCATCCAACAACAAAATAAAATGATTTTAAATATTCATGCCCCAAATGTCAGTGCATTTAAATACATGGAAACTGATTTGGGTTCATGATCCTTCCTTTTTTCTTCCTCTTTATATTCCTGTCTTCCCACTACTCTCACCTTCTCCTTGAAATAATATATACCACGCCATGAAAAACGGGTACCAACAAAGTTTGCTCTATCCAGCAAACCTAAACTTCAGAATTAAATATGAATTAAAACATTTCCATGATACAAAAAAATTACTACAATTTATAATACTAAGCTAGCACTACAAAACATACTCTAAAATACTCCATACAGAAGAAATGAAAAACAAATACCAGAAGCTGGGTATGGTGGCACACACCTGTAATACCAGAGGCCGAGGCTGAGGCAAGAGACTTTCAATTTCAAGGTCAGTCTCAGCAACCTAGTGGGAACCTCAGCAACTCAGCAAGACCCTTGCTCATTTTTTTTTTTAAATGAAAAGGACTGGGGATGTAGCTCTGTGGTAAAACACTCATGCATTCAATAACTAGTACCAAATAAATAAATAAACATCAAAGCCAACATAAGAATGAATTTCACTAGAAGAATAGTCAAAGAATAATCAAGTCTGAATTAAACAAATAAATCAAAATGTCAGGAAAAAAAATCATCTTTCTATAATAAAACGAAATGTAAAAGGTTTAAACTCCCCAACTAAAGCAGATTGGCAGAACAGATTAAAACACAGACCAACCATAGGCTGTTTTATAAGAGAGTCATCTTATAGGGAAAGACATCTATAGGCTATTGGGAAAGGATGAAAAGCTATACTGTGTAAAGGGAGACTGAAAGTAAGCAAGGGTGTCTATTTTCATAACTGACAAAGATGCCTTCAACACAACATAAATCAGAAGAGACACAGAAGGCCATGCCACACTGTTTAAGGGAATCATCCAACAAGATAAAATGATTTTAAATATTCATGCCCCAAATGTCAGTACACTTAGACAGTATAAAACAAATCTGTATAAAACAAATCTTACTCAAAAGAAGAATCAAATAACCCCCAATACAATGATACTGAGTGATTTTAACACACCTCCTTGACCAATAGATAGGTCACTCAAGTATAAACAAGGTAAGATTTCAGAAATAAAATGTATATTTTATTTTTCCCCTTCCCCTCACTTCCTCTTGTATGTACTTTTGTATAACTCTGAGGGTCTCCTTCCATTTCCATGCAATTTCCCTTCTCTCTCCCTTTCCCTCCCACCTCTCATCCCTGTTAAATGTTAATCTTCTTCTCCTGCTCTTCATCCCTACTCTGATCTTAGTTACTCTCCTTATATCAAAGAAGACATTTGGCATTTGTTTTTTTAGGGATTGGCTAGCTTCACTTAGCATAATCTGCTCTAATGCCATCCATTTCCCTGCAAATTCTATGATTTTGTCATTTTTTAATGCAGAGTAATACTCCATTGTGTATAAATGCCACATTTTTTTTATCCATTCATCTATTGAAGGGCATCTAGGTTGGTTCCACAGTCTTGCTATTGTGAATTGTGCTGCTATGAACATCGATGTAGCAGTGTCCCTGTAGCATGCTCTTTTTAGGTCTTTAGGGAATAGACCAAGAAGGGGAATAGCTGGGTCAAATGGTGGCTCCATTTCCAGCTTTCCAAGAAATCTCCATACTGCTTTCCAAATTGGCTGCACCAATCTGCAGTCCCACCAGCAATGTACAAGTGTACCCTTTTCCCCACATCCTTGCCAGCACTTGTTGTTGTTTGACTTCATAATGGCTGCCAATCTTACTGGAGTGAGATGGTATCTTAGGGTGGTTTTGATTTGCATTTCTCTGACAGATAGACATGGTGAGCATTTTTTCATGTACTTGTTGATTGATTGTATGTCCTCCTCTGAGAAGTGTCTGTTCAGGTCCTTGGCCCATTTGTTGATTGGGTTGTTTGTTCTCTTATTGTCTAAGTTTTTGAGTTCTTTGTATACTCTGGATATTAGGGCTCTATCTGAAGTGTGAGGAGTAAAGATTTGTTCCCAGAGTGTAGGCTCCCTATTTACCTCTCTTATTGTTTCTTTTGCTGAGAAAAAACTTTTTAGTTTGAGTAAGTCCCATTTGTTGATTCTAGTTATTAACTTTTGTGCTATGGGTGTCCTATTGAGGAATTTGGAGCCCGACCCCACAGTATGTAGATCGTAGCCAACTTTTTCTTCTATCAGACGGCGTGTCTCTGATTTGATATCAAGCTCCTTGATCCATTTTGAATTAACTTTTGTGCATGGCGAGAGAAAGGGATTCAGTTTCATTTTGTTGCATATGGATTTCCAGTTTTCCCAGCACCATTTGTTGAAGATGCTATCCTTCCTCCATTGCATGCTTTTAGCCCCTTTATCAAATATAAGATAGTTGTAGTTTTGTGGATTGGTTTCTGTGTCCTCTATTCTGTACCATTGGTCCACCCGCCTGTTTTGGTACCAGTACCATGCTGTTTTTGTTACTATTGCTCTGTAGTATAGTTTGAAGTCTGGTATCGCTATACCGCCTGATTCACACTTCCTGCTTAGCATTGTTTTTGCTATTCTGGGTCTTTGAAGAAGACCTTAGAAGATGAAAGGAATTCCCATGTTCTTGGATAACCAGATTTAATACTGTCCAAATGCCTATACTACCAAAAGTAATATACAAATTTGATGCAATTCCCATCAAAATATCAATAGCATTCTTCATAAAACTAGAAAAATAGTCCTATAATTAATTTGAAAGAATAAGAGACCCAGAATAGCTAAAGCAATCCTCAGTAAGAATAATGATGCAAGATTATACAACAGACCTGTAGTAAAAAAAAAAAAAAAAAAAAAAAAAAAAAAACAATAACAACAACAGAAAAAACCACCTAATATTGGCATCAAAATAGTCATAAAGACCAATGGAATAGAATAGAAGAGCAGGTAGAAAAAGCCTACAGAATGGCAGAAAATCTTTGCCAGTTACTCTTCTGTTGGGGGATTAATATTCAGAATATATAAAGACTTCCCTCCCTTCCAAAAAAAAAAAAAAAAAAAAAACATCAAAAAGCAAACAAACCAATACCCTAGTCAATAAATGGGCAATAAAACAAACTGGACATTTCTCAAGATAAGAAATACAAATGGCTAACAATATGTGAAAAAATATTCAACATCCCAAGCAATCAGGAAAATACAACTCAAAACAATATTGAGATTCCTTCTCACTCCAGCTAGAATGTCAAATATCAAGAATACAAATAATAATAAATGCTGGTAAAGATGTGGAAGAAAAGGCACAATCATACACTGTTAATGGATCTGCAAATTGTCAGATACTTTGGAAAGCAGCATGGAGATTCCTCAAGAAACTAGGAATGGAACACAGTATAACCCAGCTGTACCACCCCTTAGTATTTTCCAAAAGAATGAAAATCATCATACAATTCACAATATCCATGCTTGGAAAGTTAAGGTCAATTGTTTTCTCTCATGTATGGAAGTTAGAGTAAAATAAGGCAAAAAGGTATGAGGGAGGATCCCATGAAATGGAAGGAACATTAGTGATTGTGAGAAAGAGAATTGAAGATTCCCTATGAGGAAGGGTATAGGAAAAGGGAGGAACTGCAGAATGAAATAGACCAAATTATGTTTGTATATATGAATATGTGTATAAAGGTAATTAAGGTTATACATATATATTAATATATGTATAAAGGTGAAGTCCACTTTTATGTATATCTATAAAGCACAACTTTAAAAATAAATAAATACAAAGAAGATAAGTAGAATAGAGGAAGTGAAATGGGGGAAGGTATAAAGAGGAAGTATTGGGTCCTGAAATGGAGCAAATTATATTCCATGCAAGTATGGTTATGTCAGAATGAACCCACTATTTTGTATAAGTATTATGTGATAATGAAAACACTTTTAAAAAGTATAATTTCAGAAGTGAATAAAATGATTCAAATTGAAAGAAGATATTTTATATTATCAAAGTTAATAGTAATATAATTACAAAGTACTGGGCAGCAGTCATGTAACTAAGGTTGTATACCTGTTATTTTATAGGATAAGTACCACTAGCACTATTTTGCAGACCAAGAAATTGAAACTTAGGGAAGTCAGGAGATACACTCACAACATACAGAACTAATAAATAACAGCTGAATTCTAAAGTTCTGTGCCCTTTATACAAACACACAATTTCATTTTATATGACATATAATTTGGTCTCCCTTCTTCAGTTCTCTCTTCAGTTTCATTTCTTCTATCTGTTCCTTACATTCCCTTCAACCCCTCTATTTTCCCTCCCATTTTGTTTCAAGCCAGTGACAAGGCTGTCATAGATCTTACGACAATTTCATTTTAAAAAGCTAGGCAGCCCACATTAGGAACCTGCATAAAGTCCTTCAGGTTGTACTCTCCACTCCTTTTGTGTTTCTCATTTTGCCTCATGAAAGAGGCTGGGCTAACAGAAGAAGGGTGGACCTAGAGGTCTCTACTCAATGTGTACTGTAGGTAAGAAATTCTTTGATTTTCTGTGTTGAGAGAGCATAAAAGTTTCCAGTGGTAGTGTATACCAAAAAAACAACAACAAAAAAAAAACATATATTCTATGTGTTTGTTGATGGGTACATCGTACCTTCCTGTATATACTATTCTACTTTTGAGCATGTTGGAAATTATTTTATAAAATAAATTAAAGTCTCCCTTGTCTGTACTTGCCATTCAGCAACTGTATTCTTTGCTTATCCAATGTTTACTATTTCATGCTCTGGTAAGGAAACAATTTCAAAATAAATCTCAACACAAGGAAAGGTCAATTTCTGAAAAAAAAATTATCATTATAAAATTATGTCAACTTAAATAAAGACAAATTTACTTAGACATTTTCTTCTTTTTTCATTCTTATCTTCTTTGTATGATACCAATTTCATGTTTATGGGACACATGAATGCAGAGAAAGGGAAATGTCTTATATCTGTCAGAAATAACACATGATTCATATGAAACTCCAGATGGAGGTTCTGTTAGTGAGATGTATTCAACAAGCCCCTTGCAGTCAGTATGTAAAAGAATAACCCTCTGTCACAGGCACATCCTAGAGGAGCAATGGACATGGCCCTGCTCCTTGGCTTCCAATGTTGCATCCTAAAGTCTCCAAAATCCCAATTTTATAATCCATGTGGGCAATGTTGCCTTGATTTTCTGATTCTCATATCCTTAATCTTATTTTCTAATTCCTCTGCTTCAATTCAGAGTATCCTCTTTTTCCACCTATCTAAAGAAAACTGTATTTTATTTTCAAAAATACTTCATAAACGGGAAAGTGAAAATATTTCAGAAATTTTCTGTTTTGAATGAACAATATTTAATATATTTGAAGTACGTTACGTATCAAATTGTAAACTGTCAGAAAGTAATAAACAACCACATAGGTTCTGAATGGGTGCATTTCTTTGTAAAAATATAGTTTACTGAAACATTAAGAATATTACAAAAGCCTTGAATAATATTTTGAATGAAGTTAGAAACGTACATAAAAATCCATTGCACTCTAAAATTTTTAAAAACAAGAAACAAGTGTCTTACCATTGTGAGAGTAAATGGATGGTTTTCCAATGCAGATACACTGGGACAGTGAAGAATAACATACTGAAAAAGCAACAAACAGATTAATTTTAAATTACTAAAAAAGAAACTCAACTATCCCAATGAAGCTATGTGTACTAATTTTTTATATTTTTTGTAATTACTTAAGAAATTAAGGGTGTTTTTAAAGTTGTTGACCATTGACTCACCTGACCAGGTCTTGCTTTAAAATTTTCTTTGACCATCTGGATTTCCATGACATCTGATGGATGACTAATGACTGAGATGATGGTAACTGGCTTATTGCTCCGGATACACCTATAAAGTCTTTCTGCACAGTATAGGCACAAAGGTCCAGAAATCCAAAGCCAAGTCTAAAGGAGAATTTTCAAAAATATATTTCAAAACACTTAAATTGTAAGTATGTATATTCTGCCTGAATGCTTATTTTATACATTATGATAATAACATTTCAGCTTGTATTTTTAATAATAAAATGCAAATTAAAATGAGTCAAAATAATAGATGCTCATTCATTCAAACAAAAAGAGAGTGCAAAATACAATACTGTTGAGACCCAACCTCAAGCCCACACCCCAGGCATAACCACCATTCATTCTTTCTTACATCCATATGTGTACACAAAAATATAATGTATATACACAATTTGTCTCTGTAAAAGAAAATAAAAGCAAACTGAAACCTCAGATTTATCTAAGGATGGTTTTAGGGCAAAAAAAAAAAAAAAGCACCAGTCCAATGTGTAGTAAAAAGATAATGCGGGGCTGTGGTTATGGCTCAGCAGTAGAAGGCTCGCTCGCATAGCTCATGCAAAGCACTGGGTTCCGTCCTCAGCACCACATTTAAATAAATAAATAAAATAAAGGTATTGTATCCAAATAAAACTAAAAAACAAAATATTAAAAAAAGATAATGCCCTAGATATTTTAATGCATATTGTGTATATGTATAAAATGCACATATACACAATGCATACACATTTATATGCACATACATCTTTTAAAAATGAAACATTCCAGGCATGTTGTTTACAACTTACTTTTAAATAATATGAGCAGATAATAATACTTATATAAAAACCGTGACAATTTACAACTGGGAATTACCGCCCATGGGGCCAATGTTTCGTTTACAACAGCACACTATATCTCTCTCACCACTTTGAAGCCTCTAACTAAATCTTACTTTAATGGTCATTTCTTAAATCTTATTTACATAGTTGATCCAGGACTCCCCCGTTCCATGAAGTTAGAGTGGGTCTCTTTTTTATAAGTTTAGCCTCACACTGTGTGAAGAATAGACATGGAAGGGCAAGTTCTGCAAAGTAGCTACCTTGAAACTTTGAAACAATTACCCTTTAAGCACCAGGTTCCGCATAAGCAAAGTGGCAGTAGTCCTCATACCTGCCCTGTCCAATACACAGCATTTTGTGAAGCTCAGAAAACTTTGGAAATAATAAAGTCTGATAGATATCTAGAGGATTATTACTAATAAAACCACAAAACTAGCACATTTATTCAAAAATCTTCTACAAATTCTAGTTTTTGACTTCTAATTCTTCTTTTTGTAAAGTAAAATTTGACATCAGTATTCCCTACCTTCATTCAGAACAGATAGAGCCAGGGTGGAATTTATATGTGGATAGTTCCCACAGCTACAAGGAAAGATTAGGGCCCTCACTAAACTCTTAGCTAAGTACTTGGAGAAGTTTTCCAAGACCAAGCATTTGGTCAAAGAACTAAGTTTGCATACTACCTGTACCATTTACTGTCTTAGAGGCTTTGATAAAGATATTTTATGCATTTTAAATACAATTTCTTCATTAGAAAATTGAGGATAACAGTAATTGCTTCTAATAGTCATTTTAAATATTAAAAAAATATATTAATACAGAACATTTCAGCACAGTGCCTAGAATATAAAGCATTCAATAAATCAATTATACCATTTGTCATTGATGATATTGTGTATAAATATTACAATATAATAACATACAATGAAATAATAATTAGTAGTATATAGTTGTCTTAATACTGTTTTTATTATTCAGCCAGCACTTCTCAGTATACAAAGATCATAAAATTAATAAGCAGAAATTCTGTATAATTTGAAATATCATGTCTTTTGCCTTGGATTACCAGGCCCTGTGTTGTAATAATAGGTATTCTGAAACATCTTATGCATAAAGGCACAGTGTCAAAATATGTCTAAATGTGATGTTGATCAATTGAATGGAGACATAGACTTTGCAGAGATCAAACATACAATTAATCTAACCTGGGGAAAATTAGCTTGGAACTTGGGTTCTTCCACACAAATCTTCACAAATGTTTTCCCGTTAAGCTCTTCTGGTTTTGAAAATCCTCCAGGAAATGGTTCATGAAAATGTTCTGAGACATATTCCAGTGAGGAAATATCCTGATAGTGTGTTTTGTTAAGATTGATGCATCCAGGAGGATGGGTATCCAAATTAATTTGATACTTCAACAGTCCTCTAAAATTAAATTAGAAACACATAGGGAGATTTAAAAAAAGAGAGAGAGAGAGAAAGAGAAAAATTGAAATCAAGGGCTGTAATAAAGGAAAATAATCACTTTTTCTTGCTAAATTTACATTGCATTATCTGAAAAGTGTTCCCTTGTGTCATATTTAGGATAAATCAAAAAGTGTTTAAAATTTTAATAACTTAATTGCTAAGGGACTAAACAAAATCTTTATTACTTCCAAACAAATGCAATAAATACATTGTAGGGAAGAACACTTGCAATCTTTCAAAGTATTTTTAAATTTGACAGTCTTTATTTCAAATCTGTTATGCATTTGTGAAATTATATACAAGTTTTCACTTCAATGAACACTACAGTGATGACTACTTTGCAATCTCCAAACATAAAGAAAAAATACAGGGATCATATTTGATTTGGCTAAGACTGAACAAAACATGCCTTACTGAAGTACAGGAAATGTTAAACAAAAATAACAGGAACGGTAAGCTTGTGTGTTCTATGTTCAGAAAACAATTTATACTCAGCAACCAACTCCTAAATCTGTTTTTTTTTTTTTTCAATCTCTTCACAAACACAGCCACATAAAAAGCTCAAAAGAATAAATCTGGTAGGAGAGATCACATCTTAAAATCCTATTCTTTTTGTTTCATATTTTAGGACATTCTAAATTCTGTGTTCTACATTTCTTATCACTGTTGCCTAAGAAAACAATAAAGAAAAAAGTCAGATTTATAAAAACATTAAAATTTTTGTATTATATTTTATTTTTTAAAGGGTACCAAAAGTAAATTTATTTTCAAAGTTATTCTTTCCTAATTGGCTAAAAATGTGTTAATTTCAGGTTACCTTTCATGCTCCAAATAATCAATTTTGATAGGTTAAGAAAAATTGAAGTGTCACAGAACTGTACTAACTTTACAAAGACAATATTTTATGCTGGAGAGGATGTGAGGAAAAAGAAACTTTTATACTTTTTGGTATAACCACAATGAAAATCAGTATAGGGGTTTCTCTAAAGACTAGGAATGGAATAACCATATGACCCAGGTATACCTCCCCTCAGCACTTTGTCCTGAAGAATTAAGGTCATAATAATACAAATTATTTATAGCAGCACAATTGCCAAATTACAGAACCAGCCTATGTAACAGATGAATGAATAAAGAAAATGTATATATAAACAATGGGTTTTACTCAGCCTAAAGAAGAATGAAATTATGTCATTTGCAGGAAAACAGATGGAACTTGAGAACATTGTGTTAAATGCAATAGGCTAAATTCAGAAAGACAAGGGTCATATATTTTCTTCATACGTGTAATGGAGGAAAAGGGTAAGGTAGGGGTCTCATGAAAATAGATGAGAGACCAGAAGAATAGAGAAAGAGTACCAGAGGGAGGAATAAGTGAAAAAGGAGAGGTACTTGCAAATGAAATTGACTAAATTATATTAGTATATTGCATGCATGTATAAATATGTAACAATGAATCTCAGTAGTATGTATCATTATAATGAACCAATAACTTTTTAAAAAACTGATACTTTTTTTTAAATCAAAAGTTAAGAGCATAAACAGTAAAACCATTAGATTGAATATGTGATGGTGGGAAGGCAAAGGCCAAGGCGTGCTGGCATCTGCCATCTGTCCAGTCTGATCACTCCCCTTTTTCCCTTTTGATCACAGTAAGTTCCCTTTCTCTAGTTATTTTTATTTCACTCTGTTCCTTAAAACTAGTCATCATAAAATCATAAGAAAGCATTCAGTGCATGTTAAAGGCATCTAATTACTGGGCTGGATTATATGGCATTCATAGGGACCACACATACAGATAACAACTTTTAAAGGAATACAGCAGACACAGCCTATGTATTGAATGAGTTAATAGAAATTAAATCCGAGCCAATATTTTTGTCATTAGTCATTCACAGCATTATTTTTATAGAATAAAATTATGTACTATACTTGGACAACCCATTCATTTGATTCAGTTTCCATTACAACTAATGATTTATCCAAACATGTTGTTCCCACTGGTCATCCCCATGGTAAGTGGCTGACAAGTAACTCTGTCAAAAATTTGATTCATGCTACTGCTCATAAGTTGAACAAACACTGATGTGATATACATAGCACTGTTCTAGGTGCTAGAGTTCAACGAGGACTGAATTCTGCTCCCTAACCCTCCAGAAACTTAAAATCTACTTTGTAAGATATCTTGGAAGAAGATAAACTTAAGTCAAACCACAGATAATAATTATTATAGACTCTTAATAATAGTTTCATAACGTATGGTAGACTCCAGGTCCAGGACAAAAAGAAATTTTATTCATATTTCATATAATTCTTGAAAAATATATGAACTTGAAATATTATTCTAATTTTACAAATTAAAAAATTATTTTAATTATTACCCTACTGTTACATAGCTGTGTGTGTGTTTGTGATAAATAACAGAGCTAAGATTTGAACCAAGCTCACTCAAATTCTATATTCTTTTCCTCTCATAATACAGCACTTTAGGTCACTGGATCTTCACAACCTACTACTGAAAAAGGTAGGAAGAAGGAAGATTAATACTTATTAACAAAGGAGCACATTTATAATTTTTTTAATTAACAAAGAAGCATGTTGATGATTTTTTAAACATCTCTTTTCATTAAATAAACCTCAAAACAAAATAATCATACTAGGCGAGTATTTTTCCCCCATTAAAAACATGAAAAAACCCAAGGCTTTTATTCAGATAAATTAACTAGGTGGTAGTAAAAGTATGGGTTTTAGAAATCAAGTTGCTCTCACTACATGAAAAGCATGTCAGTAGCTTAAGAAATGGATGTCAAAGATGTTCAAAATGAAAAAAATCCTTTGAAATAAGGCTAGCTCTGTCTCTGTTCCCCCACCCCGTGTGTGTGTTTGTGTGTGTGTGTGTGTGTGTGTGAGAGAGAGAGAGAGAGAGAGAGAGAGAGAGAGAGAGAGAGAGAGATTGCACACATGCATGCACATGCATGCTGGAAAGGAGTAGCTTATACTTCAGGGTCTTAATTTCAGGCACAGGAATGCTGTCAATCTCTCCTCCCGAGTCCTAACAATATTCAAGTGACATAACCATACCATGTTCGAGGTCCTCGGAATGGTGGTATTGCTGCTATAAATTATACCTCTTAAGTCAATAAAATAAATACTGCTGCTGTTGTTGGCATATAATATCCTAAAATTCCCTTTAATTTTGAGAGTTTTATGTTATTTTAAGCTATGTTCAAGAAAAATAACACAGGCTATCTCTAAAAAAAATTATTAAATTTTTTCTTATTTTATCTTAATTGGTATTTCTGTCATCACAAAAGTGTGAAAAATAAAGACGAATAATGAAAAATAGCATTCATAAAAAAAAAAATCCAGTAGAGAATCTCAAGTTTATTGTGCTATAATTTGCTGGTGAAGATACTGAAAGTTTCACTGGGGAGGGCCCTGGCAGGTTCTAAACTCAGCACTCAAAGGACAGATGCTGAGCATGCCAGACAGGTGTTGGTTGCTTCCAGGAGCATTTACACAAACTTATATCAAGTGTCTGTGGTAAAGAACGGTGTCTCCATCCTACTACGAGTGAACAGGTCTAGAGCGGTTAGTAATCTGCCCAAAACAACGCTGCTAGTGGCAGAGCTGAAACAGAAAACCCAGGCAGTCTGCTTCCAAAGTCTAAATCATGCTCCTTCTGCTATACCAAGCCTCCTCCCCTTGCAGAACATCCACTGTATTTTATGAAAAAAACCTGAAACTGAAGACTAATAAATGCATTGATCAAAATTTTACAGCTCTACATGCTTCCAAGTTTTAAAAAAGGAGGCAACATATTTGTACCAAACCAATAATTTTACGTGTCATTTTTCAAGTTCAACTGAATGCCATAACTTCATTTATTACTAGTTAAAAACAAAAAGTGTCCATTTCTTTGTCACCAGTATAAAATTTCTTAGAATTCTTATAATATTTATTCTTAAAATAAAAATTCCATTAAAACCATATTATAATAGAAATTAAAACAATCTTTCTGAAGAATTTTAAATAGGAATGTAAACCCAATATTACGAATATTCAAATTGATGGATAAAATTAGATACTGTTTCTAAGGGGCCGCTCAAACTTTAGGGTCTTCACCCTGACAAAATTTGTGAAAATTTGAGGTATTTATGTAGTTTTTACTATTGTTTTGAATCTCCAATACATTTATCTAATTCAGCAGATATAACATGCATGTCTTCTCAAATACAACAGAGCCCACTTAAGTAGCTTAAAGCTTATCTGTCACTCAATACTGACCCTACATTTTGCCCTATATTACCACCAAGATATAAAACTGCGTAATCTAGTGACAGACTCTCCCATAGAACTTTCTGTGATGGTGAAAAGGAAAAATTCTGAACTGTCAGTAGTTACATGTGGCTATTAAGTGATCAAAATGTTGCTTGTACAGGTGAAAAACTGAAATTTTTAATAGTTCAATTAATTTAATGGAATATCTATAACAAGGATCTAATGAATATAATCAAACATGAAAGCAACAAGAATACAAAAGCAAACTATTAATGATATATGGACATATGTAGACATCCTAAGAATAGTAAAGATGAGTGATGAACTTGGATTATGAAATCCTGGAAAGAACTTACAGAGGAAGGTAATTGAAGGATGTACAGAGTCCAACAATTATAGGATAATGACATTCTAGTGTGAGGAAGCAGGCGGCACAAAGTCACATGTTTTTTTTTCCTCATTATTAAGAGAAGAGACCATGTCTTTTGCATTTATGCCTCAAATATTCATATTCTACCAAACCCCACCATCCCTTCAGCAAGTTTCTTGTATTTAATATATTTCTTATGCCTTTCTTATGCATTGAAATTACAGAACTACTTTATGGCAAAAGTTAAATATTAGAAAATACCATGCTGCCAAAATGACAATCATGAAAATCATTCCTACCTTAACTTCATGGGAAGAATTTATAATGAATGCAGCATCATTTAGGTGACCTTTATGTGTTTGGTGATTTGCACCCTTTTTAAAATAGAGAGCAAAATTACTGTCCCTTAGGAACATACTTTTTTCTTAGTATTCTATAACAAAAAAAAATATAGTAAAAATATAACTTCCTGAGAATTATTTTTGCTAAGTTTAAACTACAAAACAACAATAACAAAAATATCAAAAAATTACATCATAAAATAAAACCAAATTCTCTACTTTAAAATGTATCACAACTCTCCAGTTTATCTGGAAACCACCTGAATGTTTTCTTGTGAAAGTGAAGGGTTTGTCCTGTTTCACTGCTATTTATCTGGTACTTAACACAGTGCCTATAACCTACAGCAACTAAATAGTCATTGAACAAACAGGTGACTAGGAATCTATAAACAACTTCTTGGTGTTATTGTTGTTGAAACACATGATTGAGTAGTCATCTGGTTTTAACAAAAATTCATTTTAAACTCATTTTCTACCTTCAAAAAATGTCTAGATTTTAGTAAATGGTATTTAGTAAAATAAACCATGTAAGTTCAGGAAGATTGCACAGTCAGTCTGCAACTTACATTATTCCTCTTCACTAGTTAATATTGCTAAATCCAACCTGAAAGAAATCTCTGCCATGCCCCAAGCCAAACCTACCCTAAGCAAACAGTTGTTGTGATATTCAGATATTCAAAGCTTATTGTTAGGAGCATCCTAAGTTAGGGATGCAGTCTCAGCAGTCCTGAACATCTGGGTAATCTTTACTCCTTTCCCCACTTTGGCTCTGCAGGGTCCTTGCCTGTGACACCTGAGAGTCATGTAGCTCAACCACAGCAGGAACTTTGTCTGTCTCTTATTGGTAAGACTGTCCAAGCTTAAAAGAGAGGGCTGGCTCATGAATTTGTGATCTGTGCAACTGCACAAAACCTTGCTCTTAGAAAAACCAGGTCATTGCTTCAGTGCTCCAGTTATTTCCATTCCAAGTGAGTAATAATTTTTGATCAAGAAGCCCTGCATTTTTATTGTGCCATAGACTCTGCAAATTAAACAGCTGGTGCTGTCACGATCTCTATGCAGCTGACAATCTAAATCCCAGAGTGTAAGAAATTAGAATCAAAAATTCTAATGCTGGGTACATCATTTTACTGTTTCCTCAGTGAAAGAGAGAGATAATCTCATCCTCCCAAGTTCACAGATATGTTAAGAAAAGGGCTTTGACCTCTCATGAAGAAAAATATTAGTAAGCAACCATTATGTCTTAGTATTCCTTTACTGGCTTGCTTTACTAAAATGGCAATGGGGTATAAAAGAATTATTTCACATTTCACAAAAATACTAATGTGGGCTGGGGTTGTGGCTCAGTGGTAGGACGCTTGTGTCACATACATGAGGCACTGGGTTCAATTCTCAGCACCACATATAAATATGAACAAAATAAAGGTCCATCAACAACTAAAAAGATTTTTTAAAATGCTAATGTAGTGACAGTATTTCTTAAATTACACGAACTTTTGTTGTTTCTCCTTCCTTCTCACCATTATCACCCTGTAAGTCCAGCCAGAAAGATATATATACAGATATATAGATATATATATATCACTTCCAGGAGAAAAATTGAGATGAAAATCCTGTAAAAAAAATTACTTGATCTGAAGCTTGACACTTCCAACCCCCAAAGGGTGAAAAAAAAAACTCATAGCTGGTAAGATTAAAAATTCATTAATACATGTAGTTTACAGTATAAATGACTTCATGTATATGAAAATGCTCTAAATATACTATTTCTATCTATCCACCTACACACACACACACACACACACATAAACCATGAAACTATAAAGCCTTATTATGGAAGAAGATAGCACATGCCCTCAATCCTCAAAACCATCTGGTTTATAGGATAAAATATCAACAAATGTAAATAAACCATAAATCTTTACTCTGTAATTATTACACAAAAAATCAACTTTTTAATAAAGTAAAAATCTTATGAATAGGAAATGAGAACAGCCTACAGAATGGGAAAAAAATCTTTGCTAGCTACTCTTCTGGATTATGTCTAGAATACACAAAGAACTCAAAAACTTTATCATTACAAAACCAAATCATCTAATCAACAAATGGGCAAATGAAGTAACAAACACTTCTCAAAAGAAAAATTGCAAATGATCAGCTAACACATGAAAAAATTTTCAACACTTTCAGTAATTAGGAAATGTAAAATGCTTGATGCCCTAAATTACAGATTTCACGTCATTCCAGTCAAAATGGCAGTCACCAATAATATTAAATACTGGAGAGGATGTGGAGAGAAAAGAATACTTTTACACTGTTGTGGAGATTGTAAATTAGTACAATCACTATGGGAATCACTATGAGTTTTCTCAAAAGACTAAGCATGGAAGAACCATATTACATAGTTGTCTAACTCCTCAGTGTTTAACCTAAAGAATTAAAGTCAGCATACTACAGTGATCCATGAATCCTATTTCTTTTCTTTTAGAATTTAGGGAGTTAGGCAGTTTTGTTCACTATATTTAAGGTCAAGACAGCAACATGTATGGAAGGGGAAGATCAAGGTAATCGACAAATTTGCAAGTTTACTTGGACTCTATATTTACTGTGGAATTCCACTATCAAATTCATCCCTCATATTGGGATACTAACTTCCTGGGTCACCTAACATTATAGGCAATTCATTAATAGGTATGCGTGGTCCAAAAAGGCTAAAATACTTCTGAGCTGAACACTTCCAAAGCTAGATTTCAACCAGAGATCTATATCATCTTTACACATTTCATATCTCTTGCTTAAATGTATTCAAGGTTTAAAACATTGGATTGTAGTGGGGAATAAAAAACAAGGGGGTGGTTAAAGACTTTTTTTTTAATCCATATATTTAGTGTGCTTTTCCTATTTTGTGAATAATGTCTTTTCCCTTTGCCTTTCTTGTTTTTGTGTGTGTGTGTATGTATAAATTTTTTATTTTAGTTGTAGATGGACATAATACATTTGTTTATTTACTTTGCTATGTGGTACTGGGGATGGGACCCAATTCCTCATGTGTGCTAGGCAAGCACCCTACCACTAAGTCACAACCCAGCCCTCTTTTTTTGTTTTGATTTAATCTCTTTACAAAGACATTCTGTAGAAGTACAAATCCTCACAAAAGTTCTCTTCTACAGCATTTTATCAACTTTGGTCTATAGCCTAACTTCTTTCTCTGTTATTTTGAAAGAAATTTAAAAATTAAGGTATTTCATAAACATAATTTTATTCTTAATTTAATACAAAGTTATTACACTTATTATTATATGCCATGTCATTTTGTAAAATATTTTTAAAGAAGTACCAAAAAAAAAAAAGGCATTTTATTCTAACTGTGCTTTCAGGGAGCACCAGATTTTTTTGCCTTTTCAAAAACCTTTGAATCTATCTAACTTGAAGCAAAATTAAATTTATTACTTAAAATATTCAAAGATGCACATGTATACTCATTTACTTAAAGAGACAAATCAAAAAGATGCCCTAGATTTTCACATTACATTAAAATATTTCATTCACAAGTGAGTACACTTTCCAAGTAAATAAATAAATAAATAAATAAATAAACAAATAAATAAATTATGAAAAGGGTAAAGATGAATGCATAGATTCTGGGGCCAGATCTCCTATGCTCACTACTAGCATTCTTTAAACACTAGCTGATTGACCTGGGACAGTCATTTAATTTACCTTGTACATCTCATTTCTCCATCTGTAAAATGGAAATAACACCACTTACTATCCAGTGCTATGCATATTTAAAAAAAAAACAACAAAACTAGTCTGTGCTCATACAGTATATGCATAAAATGTTAAGTCCCTAATACATATTAAATGCTATCTAAACCATGGGAATGATTATGAAGAGTTTCATTACTGTCCTTTAAATGAGAGCACAATTGTTAAGTTGGTCACTGCATATGTCATATTAATTTCTTCCAGTAGCATGTGTGTGAGAAGAAAACCACCCCTGTGTTTTTTATTCCTCCCTACAATCCGTGTTTTTAACCTTGAATAAATTTAAGCAAGAGATATGAAATGTGTAAAGATATATAGGTCTCTGGTTAATATCTAGCATTGGAAGTATTAAGCTCAGAAATATTTTAGCCTTTTAGGACCATGCACACCTATGAGGTTTCAATGAAAACTGAGGAACCCTTCCTCATACAAAATGCATGTATTTGCCTCAAAACTAAATATACATATAAAGACATGTATATTCATAGTTTGTATGTATGATTCAGGAATTCAAGGATCCTCTGAATCCATTCAATAATTCCTAGGAATTATGAATCCAAGTTAAGAATCCTTTCTGAATAATAATAATAATAATAATAATAGAAGAAGAAAACTTTCTATATGGAAAAAGTCGGATTTTTAATACAATTTTTAATACAATCTATTCCTTTGAGGAGGAACTTCCCCTTTATCTTAACCAGAATTATCATACTATTAACTGTCTCTCATTTAAATACAAAATACAATCAGTGTCCACCCAACATTCACAAGTTAAAACCAGTAGGAGGGCTGACTCTGGCAAGATTGCAGAGGCTCAGGTGCCAAATCCCATTTACAATGCATCCTCCTCATGTCTTTCAAAAGGAGCAGGGTTAGGCTCTTAAACTCAGACTCTGTGACATTCTAATTTATTTTCCATATCCCTTCTATCAGTAAGTGAGAATAGAAGTATGTATCTCCTTTTGATAAGTTTTTCAAATGAAAAAGGGAAAACAAAACAACAACAACAACAACAATAACAAACACAACCACCTTCCAGTGCCCTCCACATCTGGAAAGAGAGAATAGTTTTGACTAGTTATTTTTTCCCCAAAATATCTTTTGAATTAAAATATCTTTAATAAAACACAACAATAACAACTTCTTAGAAAATGTATTAAGATTAGAAAAAAAAATTTTCCTGGAGAAGGCTTCTTTTACAAGTTCCAGAATAAATATTTGTTGCTAAAAATGAATTTTAGAGTCTTTGCAATGTTATAAATATCATGGCCCTTTTAAGGAATATTCTTTTGATATGTTAAGCAGTTTTCACTGTAATATAGTTACCAAATTACTTAGCCTATAAGAAATTCGAAGCTCTTCAAAAATGCTGTGACTCTGTGTAACTTTCCAGAATGCTCAGTGAGAGGTGGAGGAGCAGTAGCTGCCCAAGTTTCACACTAATTACATGCTCCTTCCCACTTCAGCACACTGGCTTCAGCCCCCTCATTGGCTGTAGAAAAGGGTGAAAGAAACCACTTACTATGATATTTTGGGGGCAAATCCAATGCCACTCAGGCATAATTGAAAAAGGCTTAGAGGAAACTGGCTTTGAAGTATCATCATGACAAGAATACAAATGAAGGAGAGAAATTTAAACAGATTTCGCAAGATTAAAGTCCTCTCTGATGTCAAGGAAAGGGCATTATATGACACAGAAGAACAGGCAATTAAGAAGGGTAGAGCAGGTAGCAGTACTGGCTCTCCTACGGACATCTTTGATGTTTTTGGAGGAAGAAGAAGGATGCAGAGAGAAAGAAGAAAAAATATTGTGCATAAGCTCTTGGTAATGTGAGAAGATGTACATAATGGTGAAAAAAGAAAACTGGCTCTGCAAAAGAATGTACTTTGTGACAAATGTTAAGGCTGAAATGATAAAGAAAGGAGCAGGAGATTGCTTCCCCACTTCCCAGGTACTGGAATGCAAATAAGAGTTCATTAGATAGGACCTGGAATGGTTCAGCAAATTCAGTCTGTATATATAGAGTGCTGGGGCCAAGGGAAAGGGATCAGTCTTAAAGATAGAGGTAAACACTGTAATAGAAGGTAGTTGGAGAGAAGAAGATTCTAGAAGTTCATGTTGACAAAGGCATGAAAGATGGACAGAAGATAACATTCTATAGTGAAGGAGACTAAGAGCCAAGACTGGAGCCAGGAGATATTATCATTATGTCAGATCAGAAGGACTGTGCTGTTTTTACTTAAGAGAAGACTTTTTTTCTTTTTCATCTATGTGGATATACAGCTGGTTGAAGAAGCATTATGTGGTTTCCAAAAGCCAAATTTATACTCTTGATAATGGAACCATGGTAAACACCTTTCACCAGGCCAGAATGGCAAGCAAATCTCTTAATGGGGCCAGTGGAAAAAACTTACTACAGGCATTTTATATGCAGTAGTGAATGAGTGAAATATTATAATCATAATATGCTCACTATTTGCTACTGTTTGTTTTAATATTTAATTACAGTAGTGTTTCAAAAGTTAAATGAAGAATAAATGCAAATATAAAAATCACTGGCTTTGCCCTGTATGTATGATGACTTCAATACAAGAAGTTGTAAGAAGTTTTTTTTTTTTTTTTTAAATACCTGTAAAAACTACTTTTAAAAAAGTTTCCCTAGCATCTGATGGGCTATAACTTGTAATTGATTTCAGCTGTGTACATGGACAAACTTAGACTGATTGTGGTGTTGATTTCAGTGCATGAACCTTCCTTGTTAAGGTGTTGAAATTAAAACTCTTTTAACTGGTGAGAGAAAGAGTGTGAGTGAGAAACAGAGTTGTAACCTTAAAATAGTTGAAAAATAAAATTATTCATTCCTAAACAACAAAAAAAGAAAAGACATTTTGGGCAGTTAATTGTGACATTTCTTCCCTGTATATTTATCAGTACTGGTAGTAGTATGATTTTTCTAAAATTTATTTCAGATGTCTATATTTTCCCTTTCATACTACCTTTCTTTGTTCAAACTTAAAAAAAAGATGATTTTGTCTCACTTAATAGATAAGAAAAAGAAAAGTAAAATTATCTGCCAAATATTTTCAGTTATTAAGTGATGCAGTTTGTCACCATCATGTTATTCTGATATCTTGCAAAGGAAAATTATTTTGAAATTCATTTGAGCACTGAAAAAAAATCTGAATTTAGTGTATATGAAGTGTAGCTTTTTAGAGTGGCACACAATAGGCTTGCTTATAAATGATGAAAATAATCTAAAATAAAGGTATAAGAATGAAAACTAGATTAAAATAAGGACACAGATGATCGTGAAAAATAGCCGGGTCCTGAATAACACTGATGGAGCATTTTCAGTGAGGAAAGTGAGGCTTCCCTCAGCCAATATCATCTCACACACACTAAGATTCTTGTCAGTGCTTAATTTGGTTTCCATTTGAAAAAAAAAAAAAAAGATATAGAGAAGCTATGCAAAATGAAGGCCAGCATAATTTAATGTTAGGATTTGGGGTTTTGAAATTGGATGTCTGAGTTAAAATCCAAGATTTTCAACTTACTAGCTGTGTCCTTCAGATAACGCTCTCTCACACTGGCCTTGTTCTCTCATTGGGATAATGATAACAATAAATACAGGGTTGCTGGGAAAGTTTAATAAGATAAAGCATTAATAAGGTAAAAGATAAGCATTCCACAAATATTTACTGTTAATATATCCAAAGGAGAAATTTCAGAATAACAATGTGATTTATTTTGCTTTTTTTTTGTGTGTGTGTGTGTGTGTGTCCCTGTGTGTGGTTCTAAGGATTGAACACAAGGGTACTTTACCACTGAGGTATATCCTCAGCCCTCTTTATTTATTTTTAGTCTTGAGACAGGTGTTGAGTCTGACCTTAAACTTGTAATCCTCCTGCCCCAGCCTCCTGAGAAGCTGGTATCACAAGTGTATACCACTAGGCCCAGTCAGTATAATGATAAGATTTAAAATGCCATCATACAAGAAACAAAAGAACAGAATTTATACAAGGTGAGAGATTTGATTTTCATTGCCTCTGGAGTCATAGACTTTTAAGTCACTGGATAGAAATTATAGTAAAATAAATTCTGGTTAGAAAAACAAAAAACTTTGTGAGAATTAGAGCTTTGTAAAGTCAGAATGGATATCTTCAGAATTAAATGTTTACTTTGTGGGCAGATCAGAGGGAAGATAAAAAGAAGCAATGTGTTTGAGGTAACTAATACACCAAATAGCCTGATTTGATCCTTTCACAGGTAAACATATATCAAAACATCATACATACTTCATACATATAAACATTGTTTGTCACTTAAAAATAACATAAATAGAAGAAAATTCCTTGACATTAGGAAAACAAGCTTGTTCAAGATATCGTTTAACATTCTGTGATTTAAAAAAAAAAACTTATAAAATCATTTTTTGTTATTTTTTATATACAGACACTTTCTGCCTATGACCCTTGCTCTACAAAAGTGAAATCTAAATATAAATATGCCTTTTACTTACAAAAAAAAAAAATAGAAAAGTAACTCTTAATATAATCCTCTTTAAACTTAAAAAGTCATTTTGAACTCCTGAACCTTTAAAAATTGACTATTTGAATTGCAAAGGAATACCTTTTTTCAGAGTTTTAATTCAGCAGAACATAAAGGCAAAAGAATGCATAATTAATTATACTGAAAATGATTATTTTTCTCATATCTGATAGAACTAAAGAGACAGAAAAAGAAAGAAGGAGAAAAGAGAAAGAGAAAGGAAGAGAGGAAGGAACGAAAGAAGAAGAAGGAGAGAAGGAAGGAGGGAGGAAAGGAAGGAAAGAAATAGCTTACAATCCCAGATAACCTCATATCACAACTTTGAGAAAGAAAATCTTAAAACTAAATTCTCAGACATATGAGCTCTCAAAAATAAGTGTCCATACACACACACACACACACACACACACACACGGCCTTGTAGTAGAACTTATAAGAGTTTTCAAGTGAGTTTAAGTGAGAGTACTTGTGTTTTAATCCATAATTTATCGGTTAAGTGAACTTCAGCAAGTTATTGAATTTTTCTCAGTCTCAGTTTTCATACATGTAAAAGTGTTTTAATAATATTATTCATTCTCATAAAATCTGGAACACTTAAATAGAAAGTCTATAATGCATTTGGAAATTATATTTAACATATAATAAGCATTACATAATTATATTTTAAATAATTATAGTCCTGAGTAGTATCTGCTTATCCATAATAAACTTTGTGTCCACAATCCTGGATGGGCAAACTAGTCACTTAAAGAATAAAACGGAAGGCAAATCCTCTCTACCAAGGGTTTTCTTGGTATCCCAAGGCTCCATAGAATATGTTATCCCCACAAAGAGAAATTAATGGAAAAATCAAATCCACTAGCCCTCTCCCCCATGAGACAGGGATAGCTAGCTGGAAGTCACAATTAAATTAGTCAGCCACGTTTCCAGAAGAACTCTACATTCCAGAATCATGATACCAAACAAAGTTAACCAGGGCACATGAGATAAATCTATTTAATACTACTGTCTTAACCAGTGGTCTCCACAATCAGGTGGGAAATGGCAATATTTTGAATATGCACCCTGAAGTAAAACATATAATGTACCTAAAATTACCAATACATCTGACAG
Source organism: Marmota monax (assembly GCF_021218885.2). Classification (NCBI taxonomy): domain Eukaryota; kingdom Metazoa; phylum Chordata; class Mammalia; order Rodentia; family Sciuridae; genus Marmota; species Marmota monax. The sequence goes on along the minus strand of NW_026695236.1, from coordinate 1,230,139 downwards.
ATTACATTATAAAATGTTCTGAAAAAAGAACAACCAACAGGTTTGAACCTATCTCAAAACACTGTTTACCTGGAAATGTTTTAGGCAAGAAAAATGGGAAATGCTATAGCTGTGTTTCTAGGTAACACTGTTTATTACTGGTAAAATACAAACGGAGTAGAAGGACACTGGATAAATCGTGAAAATCATTTGGGGACTGACAGACTTTAGCTCCTTGCCAGTAGTGCTTTTCTTGTGACTAAAGGTATCCATTGAGGGAACTTGGGCTGGTTCCTGTACAGTCTCAGCCTTATCCAAGGAAGGTAGTCCCTGACTTCCCATGCAGTCTCTTCATCTTAGAACTGAATTGCTACAGGGGGATTGAGGAGAAGGATGTGGAAAATTATTCCTGGGCAACTATAGGGATTGCCATTGAAGAAGCACCTGACATCACCATGTAGATAGACTATCCTTCCTGTCCTATATCTTTATGCAAACCCAAGTACACTTGATGTCATTTAACAACTTATTATCTGATATGACTCTGAATGTCAAATCGAAACACACACGTATAATAATCACACACATATATGTATAAAAAAGTAGAGACAGGCCATGCTGTGGCCCCCCCCATCTACCCACTGTCCCATCCCACTTCCATCTAGAGATAATAGCCAGGGCCAGAAAGACCATGACTCAGGGGCCTTCAGGCCTGATTTTATGATAGGTGAGGTATTGATAACCTGCAGGGATACTATAAGATTATAGGATAGAAACTGTAATACCTCAGATCCGCATTGCTAGAGAGGAAGACACATGAACAACATGAAAAAAAAGGGGGGGGAATAAAATGTCCCAAAGAAACCAAGATGCTACAATAATAGAATCCATTGACAGCACAGTAGATGAAATGTTAAGAGAAGGAGTTCAGAACATACATAATTAAAATGATCTGTGAAGTACAGAATAGTATAAGAAAGCAATTACAGGCAACAATTGATCACTCCTACAAAGAGATTAGAGAGCAAATACAGGCAACAATTGATCACTCCAACAAAGAGATAAGAGAGGGCCAGCATTGTAGCTCTGTTGTAGAGCACTTGCCTAGCATGTGTGAGACACTGTGTTCAATTCTTAGCACCACATATAAATAAATAAATAAACAAATAAATAATAAAGATTCATCAACAACTTTAAAAAATAAATTTAGAAAAAAAAAAAGAGATAAGAGATCAAATAGAGGTTACAAAAGGTTACTTCAAGAAAGTGATCAAGACTCTGGAACAAAGAAAACAGCAATCCTTGAAATGAAGGAAACAATAAACCAAATAGAACATTCAATAGAAAGTATCACCAACAGACTAGATCACTTGGAAGACAGAGCCTCAGACAATTAAGACAAAATATATAATCTTGCAATAAAGTTGACCACACAATGAAGATGGTAATGAATAGAATGTCCAAGAATGATGGGATAAGATGAAAATACCAAATATAAGAATTATTGAGATAAAGGAAGGCACAAATCAAAGGAATACACAACCTATTCAATGAAATAATATCAGAAAGTTTCACAAACATGAAGAATGAGTTGGAAAATCAAATACAAGAGGCTTACAGGACACCAAATGTATAAAACTACAACAAATCTATACCAAGGCACATTATAATGAAAATGCCTAGCATACAGATTAAGGATAGAATTTTAAAAGCTGCAAGAGAAAAGTTTTATATTACATGCATGAAAAAATTAGTTCAGATCTCAGCAAATTTCTCAACCCAGACACTAAAAGCTAGTAGATCCTATAACAACATTTTCTGAAAGAACATGGATTCCAACCAAGAATCTAGCAAAATTAAGCTTCAAATTTGATGATAAAGTAAAAAACTTCCATGATAAACAAAAGTTAAAAGAATTTATACTGAGAAAGGCTGCACTACAGAATAGTCTAAGCAAAATATTCTATGAGGAGGAAATGTAAAACAACAATGAAAATCTGCAAAGTGAGGAACTACACTGAAGGAAAAACCAATTAAAGGAGAAACCAAGTTAATAACCAAAAATAAACCAAAATGACCAGGAATACAAACCATATTTCAATAATAACCCTGAATGTTAATGACCTAACCTCATCAATTAAAAGACACAGACTGGCAGATTGGGTTAAAAAAAAAAAAAAGACCCAACAATGTTCTGTCTTTAAGAGACTCATCTCATGGGAAAAGATATCCACAGATTGAGGATGAAAGGATGGGAAAAAACATACCACTCACATGGACCACATAAACAAGCAGAGGTTTTCATCTCCATATCAGATAAAGTTGACTTCAAACCAAAGATAGTCAGAAGGGATAAAGATGGTCATATCTTATGTATTCAAACTATACTATTTTCTCCCTCTATTTCCATGGATTATTTTAAACAACAACTAACTTTGAGAATACATCTTGGGTACATAATTTATAAAATACTTGGGACATATTTTTTGTGTAAAGCTTAGAATATGTGTTTAACCCTTTCATGATGTTTTTCATTTGCATTTTGGACAGATTCTTGTCTTTGGCCATTTTAATTCTTTGGTTTTCATTGCAACTAATCTAGACCTTTTAAAACTAAAACCTAGTAACTCCAGTGTTATAAATTCTGCAATGGCAAGACGGTTTCTAAAAATGTAAGCACTAAAATATCTTCTTAAAGTACTTCACTTCTTATTTTCTTTTTTTTTTAAGAGAGAGAGAGAGAGAATGAATTGTAATATTTATTTATTTTTTTTTAGTTTTCGGCAGACACAACATCTTTGTTTGTATGTGGTGCTGAGGATTGAACCCGGGCTGCACCCATGCCAGGAGAGCGCGCTACTGCTTGAGCCACATCCCCAGCACACTTCTTATTTTCTTTTAGAAGATATTAGGAAGTATCTATAGGGAGCTTTGAAAACTATTCATTGTGGGAGAAGCAACTCTGGTGTTCAATTTTGATACACTTTTATAATGATTTCAATAAAACATGCCATGATAAAAACAGAAGTATGTCTCCCACACTTGATGGCTATCCTTAATTCCAAATCAAATATTTTAGCCAATTCCCATGATAATTTCTATAGCAGTGACTTTCATTACCCCATTTTTAGGAACACATTATTTTGTTTTTTTAAAAAAAATATGTATTTAGACTTACCCTGAAACATGCAACATCAGCAGCATGTAGAAGACAAAGAAGAGGTTATGAGTATACCAGAAGATGTCATAGTTAGAAACCCTGAAAAAAATAAATTAGTTTCATTCTTACTTTATAGCCCATCCCATTAAAAAGAGAATTCATTGTTTCAAACATATATCCCACTTTAAAAAAAGCTAAAATTTGAGTTTCTGAGATGTATCTATTCATATAAAAATATTAATATATCATACAAAGAGCAATGACAAAAATTATAAGTAATAGTTTTATCATTTTGAATGTTCTTTGTATTTCAAAGACACATGGAAAGGATTAAAATAAGGTGTGTATTTTAAAGTTATGACATAAGGCTAAGAAGTAAGTAGACTGCTAATTTGTGCTTATTTTGTCCCTTTTAGTATTATTTTCAATTTCCAAGTGATTCCTAAAACAACAAATGTCCCTATCCTAATATGTATTTTGACAATTGTTCCAAGATAATTAAATTGGAGAAAAACTTAAGTGATGAAAATTTTGAATTCTTTTCTTGGACTGTGTAACTTAAGAAAGATACCTTAGTGTTCTTGCTCTGGGGGAAGACAAATAGTCTGAAAAGAAAGGCAAGGTAAGCAAAATCTTTTAAATGTTTGAGTGAAGTACAAAAACTAACAGTCATTGTAGTCACATATCTAGGCTGAATATTCATATATTAAAATGTTGGAGGCAGAGTGCAGGTATTTGCAAAAGCTTCCTATATGACTCTGATCTCCTCTAGAACCTTTCAGAATTATTCCTCACTTAAATAATAGCCAATTTTTGAAATTTAATCCATCTATACTATTTGTTATCATAAACAATATCATTAACAATGTTGCAACATATGTTTTTTTATACATATTTTTTTTAAAATCAAAATTGCTGAAAGTCCAATTACTAGATCAAAGGCCACATACTTGTTTTGATATACACTTCCCAATGCTCTTGAAAAATGTATTTATAAATTTATATGTTGCAACATATGTTTTTTATACATATTTCTTTTAAAATCAAAATTGCTGAAAGTCCAATTACTAGATCAAAGGCCACATACTTGTTTTGATATACACTTCCCAATGCTCTTGAAAAATATATTTATAAATGTATAAATAGATTTATAAATTCCAAGTCCTACCACAAAGTAGAAGTGCTTATTTCCACAAACCCAGGCCCAACTTCATAAGGTTTTATTACTTTTATAAATGGTATTGAGTATTTTTTCATATATATGTTACTTTTAACTCTTTGTGACTAATATGAGAAAACTATTTACTTTTTAAAAATGTACTGGTCCCTTGTGATATTAATAATTTTTCTAGTATCATACTTAATTTTAAATTTTGAAACACCATATTGGCAAGCAGAAATTTCAATTTCCATGTTTGTAAACAAATACTTCCTGCATGATTCCTTGTCTACGTTGAGGACTGATAAATATCTACTTAAAGTTTCTTTAAGTTTTTAATGGTATCATTTTTACAGTTAACTGTAATTTATCTAGAATTTCATCTACTTATACCTTACTTTCTTCATAAGCTTGCAATGGCATCTTTATTATTTAGTAGGTCTTATACATAAAAAGGTCCTACATCCGGTTATCTATTGACTCTGCCCCTTCATTCATTTCTGCAAGACCTCTTTTCCTGTAAGTTACTGAAGCTTAATTATTTTAATGTTTACTAAGGCATATCTCTCTTTATTCTTATTTTGCAAAATGCATTTGAATGTTCCCTCAGATGGATTATAGAATCACTTTATTAAATTCAAAAAACAAAGAAAATAACATGTCTGGTATTTTCACTGGAATTGTAACAAATCTAAATTATAGTTGAGGAAGAAGTATACCTGTATATAATACAGCCTTTATTCAAATCTCTACTTATTTCTCTCAGTGAACTTATTTATGTGGGGTTTTTTCCACTTATAGTTTCTTAAGATATTAGTCAATTTTGATGCTGTGACCAAAAGACCAGATAGAACTAGTCAGGAGAGGAAAAGTATATTTTGGCTCGTGGTTTCAGAGGTTCAGTCCATGGTTGGCCCACTCTATAGCTTTGGGCCTAAAGTCAGGCAGAATATCATGGCACAAGGGCATAAAATAAGGAGAAAAGTAATCAGGATATGATAACCAAGAAGCACTGAGAGCTCCACTCACCAGAGAGAAAATATAAACCCCAGAGTTATACCTGCAGTGAACTCCTTCCTCCAGCCACACCCTACCTACATAAGAATATTACCCAGTTAATACAGTCAAGTGGTTTAATCCACCAATTCGGTCACAGCTCTATAATCTAATCATTTTACTTCTGAAAGTTCCTACCTTGTCTCACATATGAATTTTGGGGGGTTACCACATATCCAACCATAACAATCACTAAGTTTATCCCTACATATTTTGTGTTTGTTTCAATTGTGAATGTTAGAGTTTTATTTTATTCAATTTTCAAACCGGTTGGAGCTAGGATAGAAAAAAATTTTAATATTTTTTGTATTTGATTACATATTTCAATTCATTTATTCAATATTAATTCTTAAACTTTTCATAATTCTTTCAAATTTTCTGACTAGGCAATTATATCTACTTTTCTGGAAATAGTGACAATATGTTGTTGCATTTTTTTTTTCTTGTGATTTGGAATGTTTCATTTCTTACCATATGTAAACAATGATAAATTTTTAAAAATAAATCCAAAAAAAGATAAAATTAAAAATGTAACCTTGACTTTTTCCTGATTTTTCTTAAAAATTTAGGTACTTTTCACTGATAATTATGCTCTAAATTCTGACTTTTATGTTTTTTTAATTACAAAGAAATCAGTTAATTCCTAATTTACTATGATTATCTTAATCCATAACTAAAGTTTTTAATGACTTTTTAATGGATTTTAAAATCCATTGAAATGAGAAAAAAATGTTAATATTCCTTTTATTTGTGAATGGTATGTATTAGTATCCATATATCTGTACTGTTGTGCATAGCTACGTCAATTACCCTAATTTTCCTTCAAGTGTTCCAAAACTGAGCTGGGATTGTGGCTCAGTTGTAGAGCACTTGCCTAGAATGTGTGAGACATTGAGTTTGATTCTCAGCACTACATAAATAAATAAAGGTCCATTTACCTACTAATAAAATATATATTGAAAAAAAAGAAGTCCAAAACTAAAAATGTTTTTAAAAATTTTTACTTTTCCTTCATAGAACAGTGTTTCTCCCACAAAACTGGCACCCTCATGTACTAATGATGTTAAGATTCTATTTTCCTGTGAGGAAAATTTTAATTATTATGAAAAGTTTTAGAAGTTTACCATGTGACACAGTATTCTACATGTAGAAATTTTCCCTCAGGATATCATTGAAAAAGAATGTAAAGACATGGATGGCAGTGTTTGTTTCAGAATTTAATAGTGGAAAAATGAAATCAGCCCAAAATATCCATAAGTATAGAACTAGGAAAATAATATCTAATAGTGACATATTATGCCATTGTTAACAAATAACGTTAAAAAATATTAGTGTGAAAGATATTCGGTTCACAAATTTAAATAAAGAGCAGATTGAACTTAATACTATGATATGATCTTATTTAGGGGAAGTACACAGATATACGCCAAAAGAGAAAAGTTAGGATTTTGAAGGAAATATAATGATTTTGGTGGAGACAGGAAGAGGAAAGAAATAAGTATTGACTTTACTTCTGAGTTTTGGGGGAGTGTGTATGAATATAAGTAGGTGTCTTTGGAAATATAAGCATTGGCTCATTTGAGTATATTATTGGGCAATTATTTTCAAAGTATATACATATATATATATATATATGTGTGTGTGTATATATATATATATATATATATATATATATATATATATATTTGTGTATGTTTTTCTATCTCAGCAAATAGAAAGATTGAAGACTTTTGAAAATTTTGTTTTTGCTTTCTTTAAACAAAGTTTAACCAGAAACATAAGACACTATAAATATTCTTAAACATAGAACATATCCATCTGAAATAATATAAAAGTGCTCCTCATAATGTATCTCTAAAATTGCTCAAAATCTTTTAATATGAAAACCAGTATGAATGCATGTATCTTCAATTATTTTAGCAGATATCAACCAACCATATTTCCACATCACTATTTGGAACACTATGTTATTTTACAGCAAAACAAACTGATATCAGGAAATTAGCTATAAAATAATTTTAAGTCATATATTCTTAGGAATACCCATCGTCCATATGTATGCAATTGAATTCAAGCCTGTGTGCCACAGAAATAAACTGTCCTTCAGAAAGATGTTTCTGAAGAACTCAAATTTCCTTGATCATTAAAGAGGTTTTGCAGAACAGGAAATGATATTTACAATCACCTTTATTTCAGTCTTTGTTACCTATAGTAGTCCATTAACTAGGACACTGCATTGGCTAAATGCTTTGGTTTATCAAGATATTTCCAATATATGAAAATGAAAATAACCAAAAGAAAGTATCAATACTATAAACTAGTAGATAACAAAACTGACTCTGACACTTACCTTATTGCATATGTAGATGCTGTAATCATGAGGAACAGCACTACCACCATGCAGACCCCTGTTAGGCCAGGAACTGTAAAAATGTACATAAGTAGGTTTTAACTTAAATCACATTGAGTAAAAAAGCACAAAAGATATTTCCTTAAAATCCAAAGTACTATGCTGTTCTGCAGGAAGCCAAACTGAAATTGTATATGTGCATGTATGTTCCTCTCTAACAAGCCTTTTCAAAATCAGCACAGTTCCAGAGTACTTAAGACAAGGCAGAATCTTTCCTTCCTCTATTAGAGTTCTTTTTTTATTTCCCCAAATATTCAACTCAGAATTGTGAATATAAACCTATTTGTTCAGGCACATAAGACACCAAATGTCAATAATTAATGCAAGGGGACAGAGTTAACATTTAATACCCTGCTGTTTTTGGTTTTCTCCACCATAACACTCAATATCTTGACTCTCTCCTCCCTCCAATATGGAGTTAGAAACTCCTCTGGCTTCAATTTCAAGTAACTATGTTTGGACTCCACTTCCTGGAATAATTTTAAATAAAAAATGTTTTTTATAAAACCTAAAGCTTTTTAAAAATAAAAAATATAGAACAAAAATTGTAGATTTCAAGAAAAAAAAGATACTGTGCTGGGCTGAGGTTATGGCTCAGTGGTACAGTGCTTGCCAAGCACTTGCCTAGCACATGTGAAGCACTGGGTTTGATTATCAGAACCACATAAAAGCTAAAATAAATAAATAAATAAAGATATGTGTCTATCTACAACTATAAACAAAATTTTAAAAAAACGTTGTGCGGATACTCTGAGAATACTTTCAGAGGTAGTTCCTCTAAGTATGGAAAACATTAAAATCAGATGGCACACTTTTCACATGACATGATGTTGGTTTAAAAAAAAAGAATGAAATGTACAAACATGTCAAAATTAATAACAGGTAAATTGCTACAAACTTAGGATTAGTTATATAGTTTGTCCAAATGAACAGTTGATATATCATTCCTAAAACAGCTGAAATCTTAGTATGTCCCTTTCTTACATTTTGTTATCAAATTAAATACCCTATATGTCTATGCTACATTTTTTAGTCTGAAAAATCATATAAGTAACAGTTAAGTCTTAAACATCTCCTCTGAGAGACTCTTAAATCGTGCCAAAAAGAAAGCTACAGGAAGACTGTTGTCTGGGGAAGAATATACAATTCTCCGACTTCTCCCCTTGACTAGCACCACCTATAGAACAGAAGGTGATCATGGACCATATGCCATTAAAACAGCAGTCAAGAGGATACAGTGGAAGGTCAACACAAGTATTCATCTTTATGACTGCAGCAGACTTAGAATTATTGGCAAATAACATTAATACTCTCAGTGCAGTGGAAACAATTGTCACTTGTAAAGGGGCACACGAAAAATAAGGGTAGTAATCTTTGGATTTTAACAGTTGCATGCTTTCTTCTAATTTTTCCCATGATACAAATTTAGAAAACTAATGGGACATGACCTTCCCTGCTATACCTAATGACCTAATAATCACATCTTTTCTACATTTTCTAAGGTCTTCCCTTTTCCAGTCTTTCCCTGTCCTCCAGGTGAGTGCTTCCATTAGAGGGGTAAGAAAAAAAACAAGATATCTAATTTAGTTCATGTTAAAGAACTAATGGTTCAGGAAATATGCCATTTAAAAAAAAATGATGCCTACAAAATGGTCCATCTATTGTACTCCCAAGTATTTACTCAAAATAAAACACAAACATAGCCACATAAGAATGTATTCAACAATGCTCATAGCTATTTTATTTTTTAATAGGACACATAAATGACTCTGATCTCCATAAACACATGAATGGATAAGCAATTTAGATATTATCTATATCTGGAAAGTTAATCAGCAATAAAAAGCTATGAAGTGTCAATACAGAAAAAGGAGAGAACTGGATGTAGTGATGCACAACTGTCATACCAGTTGTTGGGGAGGCTGAGGGAGGAGGATCACAAGTTCACAGCCAGCCTCAGCAACTTTGTGAAGCCCTAAGAAACTTAGTGAAACCCTGAAAATTAAAAAAAAAAATTGAAAAAGGGATGAAGATGTGGCTCTGTGGTTAAGCACCCTTGAGTTTAATTCTTGATATTTTTTTTTAAAAAAAAAGCAAGGACAAAGGTGAATCATAGCATTATTAGAGTGGGTGAAAAAAGCAGAATTGTTTGACCCCCCAAAAGTGCAAGCCTTATAATTGCTTTTATAGAAAAATCACACTTGGGGCTGGGATTGTGGCTCAGCGGTAGAACGCTCGCTTAGCACGGACGAGACCCGGGTTCGATTCTCAGCACCACATAAAAATTTTAAAAAAGGCATTGTGTTGTGTCTGTCTAAAAAAAAAAAAAAAAAAAGATTCTCTCCCTCTAAAAAAAAAAAAAATCACACTATTCTTTAGGGATAAAAAGTAGAACAGCGGCTAAAAGTGGTAGAATACAAAACACATTGTTAAGGGGCACAAAAATCTTTTGGATAATAAAAATATTTATTATGATGATTTTGGTGATGATTTGATATAACATATTTTGAAACCAATGAAATTACATACTTTATGTATATATATATTCAATAAATTGAAGGTGATGAAAGAGCTAATTTCTCCCATTTCAAGTAATTTTAAAAAGACCTTATTTGATTAAATGAATAACTAAAGGTTAGAATCTTAAATGCATATACAGTATGAAAATCACGGTAGTAGGCGCCTCTACAACAATTTTATTGAGACTTTATTAATGTTCTACTATATCCACACATAGGGTCTCCTCTGTGGTTTTGCATATGCTGATATTTGCATATGCTGATATAGATAGTATAAGCATGCTATCTGTTATGGAATATCTGCAATTGCTTCATTGGAAAGACACTTGAAAACACTGTCTATGTTTAGAATATAGCCACAATTTCTAAAATATGCTACTCAAACATTAATTTTCTGAGATACTAGTTTCTATTACTCAAAAATCTTATAATCCTGCCTTAAAAAGACATAAGGCACACCAGTATATTAAAACTCTCTAAGAAGTACTATAGTCAAGAAACACATGTAAACTTAAATATTTCCTCAAATTTGTTTGAACACAGAAATGAATTCCCTTTAGAGCAGAACATTCAGAAAACCAAAAGACTTATATAAAATTGTTGGCTTTCATCATTTGAAGATAAAGGAGAAGCTTAGACCACCTGGACAGTGGTATAAAGCTCTGATAGGCAAAACTCTAATCTCACTGAATCTCATTTGTAAACTAACAAGAATAAATTCAATAATTGTAATGTTCCTTATGAAGTTGTCTATTTTATCTGAAGAATTTATTTTTCCTATCTCCCAAATGTATTAAAAGACTAGAGTTTTTTAATTTTTATAGCTGCAGATTTCAGACCAATGAAGAAGAAAATTTTACAAGGAAAAAAGAAACTCTTTCTATAATTACAGTGGGAAAGAAAGAAAGAAAGAAAGAGAAAAAACAGAAGAGGGAGATACTAACTTAAGAAGCCCCAAGTGTAACCATTGGAAGTAAATAAGCAGAGGCTTGCCAACCCACTATCTGTAACAGAGATCTGTGCATCACAGAAAATAGTTAAATAAATATCTTATTTGTTCAGTAATGTTTGTAGACATAGTGTACTGTTAAGTGCTAGAGATAAATGAATCCTGCTCTAAAAGAAAACTCAGCTCGGTGGGGGAGACAGGAAGGTTAAGTAGGCAATTGCAACATGGGCATTAAGTGCTGAGAGAGGCAAGCATGGAGTGCTTTCCAGTTCCATCGAAGGGCACTCTAACTCAGACTTGCCTAGCAACTCAGCCAAGTCCCTTATATTAGCTCCTTATTGCTATACATTCCAAGAGTCAAGAAAAACAGGCTGAAAATCATTATATTAGTGTAACTGCACTGGGCAAAGTTACTTGTCTAAATGAATTACACTTCTTTTATTTTTTTTTTCACTGATCCATGCATATCCCACTTTGTTTTGTTTTTGTTTTTGTTTTTTTAATTTTTATTGTTGGTTGTTCAAAACATTACATAGTTCTTGATATATCATATTTCACACTTTGATTCAAGTGGGTTATGAACTCCCATTTTTACCCCGTATACAGATTGCAGAATCACGTCAGTTACACATCCATTGATTTACATATTGCCATACTAGTGTCTGTTGTATTCTGCCCTCAGGGTTATACAAAATTACATACAAGAGGAAGTGAGGGGAAAGGGGAAAAATAATATAAGGGGGAGAAATGAATTACAGTAGAGGGGGTAGAGAGAGAAGAGGGGAGGGGAGGGGAGGGGGGATAGCAGAGGATAGGAAAGGCAGCAGAATACAACTTATTTTCTTTTGAACCCTTTGAATTCTTTGAATTATGAAGCCAAACACTCACTTGTATTCAGGAAAATATAAGTTTCTATGTTTATTCCTATTGTTTGTTATCTATGCATGTTAATTTCATTAACCAGTAACCTTTAAATGAATAATTGCACTTTACTGTCATTTCTGGATGAATTTGAGAGATAATTTATACCCATATCTAATGTGATCAGAAACATACTATCTTTTATCAATTATTCTACTTCTTCTAACTTAATTGGAAACATGATTGTGCTTATCTGTGCAGTTTTTTCCTAATTAAATTAGATGTTGTGCATTTTACTCTCACCATATAAGGTACTCCCAAATTTAGAAATATGTAGTATATAAGCATTTTTAATGAATTTTTGGATAATAATTTAACCTAATTTTATTTTACAAATTTTTAATTGAAATACTTTTACTATTTCACATGTATCAAGTCAAAGTACTATACTTTGTCTCTTACACTTCCCAGGCTTTATTTTTCCTTTTTACAAAACCATCTTAATTTCTTAGTTGTCAATTACACTGAAAAAATTTTAGACACGAAGATATATGACTGCAACATTGACCACACTATAATCCAAAACAATCTATCAGTGAATAAAAATGTATTCCTTACCACTACAAAAATCTAAAACATTAGACAGTAACTTAATTTTTCCTACACACTGCATCTGAGAACATTCAAAGACAGCTATGGAATATTTTTGGTCATTAGTAAAACTACAAAATTGATTTAAGGCTGTTGCAGAAGAGGCATTTCTCATCCCCTTACCATCCTTAGGCTCCCATGTGCTCTGATGTGCCACTATTCAGTGGGCTCAGCCACATCTCCTAAAAAGCTTCAGACTCATGCTTTGGAAGCTCTCTGTTTATAGCTCCAGTTCCCAGTTCATTGCTGGGAAGCACCCAGCTACCATAAAGTATTTCTCTCATGAAATTATGTGAACTGGGCCACCAAAATGGTGCCCACTTGTTAATTTGGGGTGACTCAAATTATTTAAATTAACAGAAGTTCTACCAAAAACAGAAGGGGAAAAAAAAATTTTCCTTGAGTCTTACATACCACAGAGGGAGCCCTGCCACACACCTGAAGAGGCTCACTTTCAAGAGGAAAAGACAAATTTTTAAGGCAATAAACTATTCTACATATTGGTAGAATCACAATCTGTCAACTGTGATTTTAAGAATGAGCAGATATTGACCAGGCAAAGAAAAAGAGTTGACTATCTCAGGCAAAAGATAGATAATCGTAAAAAGGTGTGCTCAAGAGAATGACAAAATGTTTCATGAGGACAGAACACTAGCTTCCCAGGTACCAGGGAAGGCAAGTAAAATCATAACACTATGTCCCTCCCAAAGGCGCCCTAAGATAGAGCCAGAGAATTTGTTTTTAAGTATCTTATTTTATTCCAACACCATTTCTGGATACTTCTAGCATTTTATGCAAAGTAGGGTGGGTCACAGAGTTACACAGCAGTAAAAATTATATTAAGTTTATCAATGTAATATCTTAGTCTTATAAGAAAATTTTTATCTTTGTAAACTAGACTTTGGAGCATTATAAATGTCCCAAGGTTTCAATCAAACATTGCGCTGTAGAAAACAGTATTAACACAAAGATCTTTTTCATTTCCTTTAAATTAATTTATATGAACCAAGAAATAGTTGACTCATGCATAAAGTTTTGTTTTTCTGCTTTTTTCCTCTCCTATTTCTCATCCAAACCTTGAGGCTTATATAAAATATGTTTTTGATGACCAAAATTGTAAGCAAAACTATTGTTACTAAAGAGAAAAATATGAAATATTTTACAAGCAGTAAATATAAATCCACAGGCAGAGATAAAATACATTTTAAGAATTTAAACATATAATCATGACATGGGGAATAAAGCACCTGAATTTTTGTTATTTTTCATCATGAAATTGGTTCAAAGGGAAACAATACATTTGATAGGTAATGTGCCTCAGTCCCCTATTCAAGTCTGATTCTTAATGAGTTATCAAAGACAATCATTTATGATGAATCCTCTCAACTACTCAATCATCCTTGTCTCTGAAGTAAATGCTGACAGTCCCCATGATACAGTTTACTCTTTTCATGTTCATAAATAAATATAAGGTTAAGAAATAGAAGAATTTTTGTAACATTTAACATTAACATCAGGAGAAAAATTTTGAGGTTTCATGTTCTTTAACAAATTGACAGTCTCCACTGAGATTTCATGGACAATATGCTTGAGATAGAAAAATAAATTACAAATGAAAAAGAACCAGAAACTTCTAGAACTAATAAATTAATTCAGCAAAGTAGCAGGATATAAAATCAAAACCCATAAATCAAAGGCAATTCTGTATATAGGTAACAAATCCTCTGAAAGAGAAAGAAGGAAAACTACCCCATTTACAAGAGCCTCAATAAAATAAAATAAAATAAAATACTGAGGAATCACCTTAACAAAAGAGGTGAAAGATGTTTACAATGAAAACTACAGAAACTAAAGAAAGAATAAAGAAGACCTTAGAAGATAGAAAGATCTCACTTATTCTGGATAGGCAGAATTAATATTGCCAAATTGACTATATTACCAACAACATTATTCAAATTTAATGCAATTCCAACCAAAATCCCAATGACATTCCTCATAGAAATAGAAGAAACAGTTATGAAATTCATCTGGAAAAATAAGAGACCCAGAATAGCTAAAGCAACACTTAGAAAAAGAGTGAAGCAGGTGGTATCACTATACCAGAACTTAAACTATACTACAGAGCAATAGTAACAAAAACAGCGTGGTATTGGCATCAAGATAGACAAGTAGACCAATGGTACAGAATAGAGGATACAGAGACTAACTCGCATAATTACAGTTATCTTATATTAAACAAAGGCATTAAAAACATACATTAGAGAAAAGATAGCCTCTTCAACAAATGGTGCTGGGAAAACTGGAAATCCATAAGCAACATTATAAAATTAAACCCCTATCTTTCACCATGCTCAAAACTCAATTCAATGTGGTTCAAAGACCTAGGAATTAAACCAAAGACACTATGTCTATTAGAAGAAAAAGTAGGCCCCAATCTTCATCATGTTGGATTATGCATCTACTTACTTAATAAGACTCCTATAGCACAAGAATTAAAATCAAGAATCAATAAATGGAATGGATTTAAACTAAAAAGCTTCTTCTCAGCAAAAGAAACAATCAGTGAAGTGAATAGAGAGCCTACATCTTGGGAGCAAATTTTTACCACTTGCACATCAGATAGAGCACTAATCTCTAGGGTATATAAGCTAAGCACCAAAAAAACAAATAACCCAATCAATAAATGGGAAAAGGAACTGAACAGATACTTCTCAGAGGATGATATACAATCAGTCAACAAATATATGAAAAAATGTTCAACATCTCTAGCAATTGTAGAAATGCAAATCTAAACTACTCTAAGATTTCATCTCACTTCAGTCAGAATGGCAGCTATGAAGAATATAAACAACAATAAGTGTTGGAGAGTATGTGGGGAAAAAGGTACACTCACACATTGATGATGGGACTGCAAATTGATGCAGCCAGTCTGGAAAGCAATTTGGAGATTCCTTGGAAAACTGGGAATTGAACCACCTTTGACCCAGCTATCCCACTCCTTAGTCTATACCCAAAGAAATTTAAAACAGCATACTACAGAGATACAGCTACATCAATATTTATTGCAGCACAATTCACAATAGCTAAACTGTGGAACCAACCTAGATGCCCTTCAGTAGATGAATGGATAAAGAAAATGTGGTATATATACAGAATGGAATATTACTCAGCATTAAGAGAGCATAAAATCATGGCATTTGCTGAGAAGTGGATGGAGTTGGAGAATATAATGCTAAGTAAAATAAGCCAATCCCAGAAAACCAAATGCCAAATGTTTTCTCTGATATGAGGAGGCTGATTCATAATAGGGATTGGGAAGGCTGTGAGAAGATTAGACATACTCTAGATAGGGCAAAGTAGAAGAAGGCGGCATGGGTGTAGAAAAATTGGTGGCATGAGATGGTCATCATTACTCTAAGTACATGTATGAAGGCACATATGGTGTGATTCTACATTATATATAACTAGAAATATGAAAAATTGTGTTCTGTTTATGTAATATGAATTGAAATGCATATTGCTGCATATATAACAAATTGGAATTTAAAAAAAAAGAAAATGGATACACACTTCAAAACCATGACTGATGTTAATGATGGCTTGCTTCTGCTCTCAGTTATAGGTTTAATTTCACAATATACATCCTGCTAAATTACAGGATTATATGAACTATACTGATACTGGAATACTCTGTTTCTTTCCAATAACTTATATGTGTGCCATCTTTCACAGCACTTGTCACAACAGCCACACAAAGCAGACCCTAAACAAGCATATGGGGTTGTAGTTTTCACTGGAAAAACATGACTTGTGTTTGCTTGCTTTTACTCCTTGTTCATTCATACTCAACTGTGTCTTGTCCCTCTGTCCTCATTTATGCCTGACCTCTTAACATTTGTTCCAATATGCAAATTTTCCATATGTTGTACTTTAACATCTTTCTAATTGCTGCACACTTTGACTGGGCTTATTTTCAGACATTTCTAAATCTAAGGATAGGCAACAAATAACAACTTACCAGTTGTGAAGAGTAGTTTTCTAGGATCCTAAGAAAAATAAAAAAGAAAATATTTGACTGAAAAATAAACATTGATATGAAATTCTATCAGAAATTTGAAGGGTATAAGAACCATGTAGTGGGCATGTCAGATAGCAGTCTTCCAGTTTAAGTGAAAGAGAATCAACTAAGTTTTCTAACATTTTCATAATGCTAGAGGAGATTAGCGCAAGGGAAATAATCCAATACAGAGAAGGGTTTTTTGGTTTTTTATCTGAGAAAGGCTGAGTACTGGATAAGTCAGAAGGCCTAGGATCTAATCTTAATGACTGCTTATAAGCTAGTGGTATTGGTCCTAAGCCCACCTTTTGACAATTTGGGGACTCAACATCTTCAACTATAATGTGGGAATATTAATATACACTCTACTGCAATTGCCAGAATGCACCTCAAGATGGTGGGAATCAACACCAACAAAATGTCAGAGGTTTACATACTTTAAATTCAGTGTAAAGATGAATAATTGAAAACTCACCATATTTCAAATACTGTGAAAACTGTGAGAACACTGAAAGAATTGGGATATGTTTCTAATACTTGAAAATATTGTTATTGTAGTATTTATTTTAAAATATATCTCTCATACAGTAATGGAGTACAGTTAACTCTTTTTCTACCTTCTGCAAAACTTAGGTCAATCTCCAGTAAATGTGTGGATTTGATTTTTCACCCTCATGATGCTTAATACTGCACAAGTTGTGTTTTGGTTTTTGTTTGTTTTGTTGCAATGTGAGGGATCAAGTCTAGAGCCTCATACATGCTAGGCAAGCAGTTGGCCAATGAGTTACTTACCAAGTGCCCTAAACAAGATTTTGAATTACTTTATTTATGTTCCACCTTGAATCTGGCTATATAGTAAATAGGAAACCATTTATGTGGTGTAATTAAAGGGGCTTGGAATAAGCATCACTTGCCTTGGAGTAGCTCCTCACCTCGTAATGTAGGACAAATGACTTATCTTTCTGGTTTTAGAAACATGACAAAGTGTGATCTAGAGAAACCCAAAATACGAATAGCTAGAAAAAAAGTGAGCTGAGCAAAGTGACACTGAAATATAAATATATAAATATGGAAAGCCAAAAGATCGAAAAATTACTATTGCCAGAGAAAGAAGACAGAACTGGAGAGTGAGCAACAGCTTCACAGATAATAAGATGAGGCAGAGTATCAGGGTCACCAACAGCTTCACAGATAACAAGATGAGGCAGAGTATCAGGGTCATTGATATATTTTTTTTAATTTTTATTATTTATTTTTTTAGTTTTCGGCGGACACAACATCTTTGTTTGTATGTGGTG
Organism: Marmota monax; assembly: GCF_021218885.2. NCBI lineage: Eukaryota > Metazoa > Chordata > Mammalia > Rodentia > Sciuridae > Marmota > Marmota monax. The sequence continues at coordinate 1,212,040 of NW_026695236.1, read as the reverse complement.
CTGAGGATCGAACCCGGGCCGCACACAAGCCAGGCGAGCGTGCTACCGCTTGAGCCACATCCCCAGCCCGTCATTGATATTTTTTGAAAATATCAATGCCAATGCTTAATCCAGACCAAATAAATAGTATTAATGTTTTTAAAAATACTTGAAACAAGTATTAGTAAAGTATGTTTTATAACAAAAACTTGAAATCAACCTAAATGCCCATGAATAAGAAAAAAGCTAAAAAATATAACACATTCTTATAAGAGAATGAGACAGATATATTCTGAAACAGTAGCCTTAATATGGATACTTATAGAAACAAGTAAATTGCAGAGGAATGGGTATCATCAAATATTACTCAAACGTTTTAAAAGAAACACAAAATGATTAACTGTGACTAGCTTTGAAGGATAAACTTTCAGTTTTAATTTCATCTACTCAGATTTTTAGTATTTTATACCAAATATATTGCTCAACATAAATTAATTTTAATTACTAAAAACCTGAAAATTACTAAAATATGTAGGAAATGTTAAGAAAAATTATATTCATATGATAAAATGATTATAAGTACTAAAGATATTTGAATTCTAAAAGAGAGAAAGCAAAGGCATGGGGGAAATAGCTGGGGAAGTAACTCAGCATTAAATGGTTTTCCTAAGCATCTACAAATACCTAGGTTCAAATCCCAGCCCCAGCATTAGAAAGAAAAAGAAAACGATAAAATAATAAAAGTATATAGCAAGAGCAGTAAATGTAAACACAAGTGTAATGGAAAGAGGGCAAGATAGATGCAGAAAGGGAAAAGGAAGCTAGAAATTTAGGCTAAGTTTGAAATCATTACACGTGAAGGATAGTTATGGGCATTTTAAGGAGCTAGATTTTTTTCTGTGATTCTCAGTACTAGGTATACTCTATAACCACTTGGTGAGCTTTTTGAAAATATCAATGCCAATGCTTAATCCAGACCAAATAAATAGTCTTAATGTTTTTAAAAATACTAGAAACAAGAGATTTACTGAAAGTTACTTGCTGTTTAGATTTAGTGACTCTTTTTCTCTATTTATTGTTACTTTCTCTTCTGTTTTGTTCTGGGAGAGAGGTCAAGCATATGATTATAGCAATATTGACCCTAAAAATTCAGGTGATATGTAGAAAAGAAAACAGAGAAGATGGAGAACAAGTGTGTTGTCACTACCAGTCAATACTAAAGGACAATGAGGCAGAACAGTTTTGGTGCAGTCTTGTCATTGGGAAGCAAAGGAAGCTTAAAGACAATGTGGAAGTACTGAGCAGCAGAGACCTAACCAGAGCTGTGCATACACTGTACATCAGGCTCTGGCCTACCACTTGTACATACAATTTTATTTCATGGGTGGTTTCACATTTTTTAAAAAGGAGCTAAATCAGATACTGCCTGCTATAGAGTTTGGCTCAAGTTCATCTATTTCAAGGAGTAAAATTAAAAAGGAAAAAGCCTAGCAGTGGTACATGCCTATAATACCAATTACTAAGGAGGCTAAGGCAGAAGGACCTCATGTTCAAGGTCAGCCTCGAGATATAGCAAGAGTACCTCAAAATTTTAAAAATAAATAAATAAATATAAAGAACTGAGGATGTAGTTCAGTGGTAGAGTCCCCCTGGGTTCAATCCCCAATACCACAGGGGGAGGGGTGGGAGCGGGGAAGGAATCATGAAACCTCACCGATATTTTTTAGGTTAAATTATTGATTACCCATGATCCACAAATAGCCTTCTTTTCTGCCCTTTTCCCAAAAACATAGTATGCGAGTTATTAAAGTATTTTCACCCTATAATGGTACTGTCGAAACTCTCAAATAAATGATAGGAATTAGACAAAAGCTGCTGAGAGTCAGAAGGTAGACCTGAGTGGCAACCATCCGAACATTACAGAATTTAAAAAGTAGACACTCTGCAAACTCCCATTTTCAGCAGGAGAGACTATGAAATAGTAATTACCTATATTTTCTATTGAAAGGGAATAAAACTCAACTTGACAACTGCGTTTTAAAGCACTCAAAAGGAGAAGCAAGGTACAAATTTTCTGTGAAAATCACAGACCCTCATTAGTCATTTAATGACAAGTGAAAGGAAAATGGGAAGACAGAGACCACCCACCTCATCTTGGTATCTTGCTGCATTCAGTTCAATAAAATCTTCACTGTAGTTCACTGAGAAGTTGAGGGCATTCACCAGATGGGCAGCCACATGCACACCTACAGAACACACCAGGTGCATGTCAACGAGATTTTCAGACACACCCTGTGTGGCAAGAAGTCAGTTCCTCCCACAATGTAATATAGGGGCAAAGTTTAAGAGCTATATGGGCAATGGACTATTACATTGAAAAGTAAAGCTTTTAAAATATTTCAAAACTCTTGAATATTGAGACTTTATCTAATTTTCAAAAGTTAGAATGAAATAGCCATGGTAATTCAGATTTGAAAAAAAAGATACATACTCAACCGTTGACCCCACCACACACACATACATATTTAAAAAAATGCAAGTCTAATAACATTGACATTTACTGTTTTTCTTAAGGGGCTCCTGGGTATTTTAGGTATTCTACATCCTTCATCTCTCCCATGGTTCCAAACCTCTCTATATCTTATACACCTCATTGTCATACAACGTAAAATAGAGGCCAACTGAAAGGCTTTTGGCCAACTGAAAATTTTCACAATCCATAGATAATGTCCTAATCCCAAAAACAGAATGTTGGGAACCACTTCGGAAACAAAAACTCTGGAAAATAATGATCACCATTTGATAAATGACCTACCTATAATTGCACAGTAAAGAGTGTGTAGCTGACTCAGAGCTCATACAAAAGATAAAGCATTAGGAAATTACTACAGATTTCAAGACAAACTCATTTTAACATAACCAGGGGAGAAAAAAAAAATATCTTAAGGAGATAGATCAAGGAAGGAGCAAATCACCCATATTCTCCTCCATTCCCAACCTTTTCCTGTGGGTGAAATAAGTTATGAAATGGGTAAACAATATTATAATGTATTGGAAGGAACAACAGTTAACTAAAAATCCTGTGATCTTGACCACATTGCTTGTCTACCAGCTCCTCAGTTTACATTTCTCTATAAAATGATAGTGACAGAAGTGAAAGACTTGAGATAAGTGCTCTACAACTGCTTAATAAGCCATTATAGTTTCCAACAATGTATGGAATGTAGTCATTCAAAAGAAGACATAGTGGGGAAAGCAGAGAACTCTATGATCCCCGGCAAGCCAGAATAAAAATACAGAGAGACTAGGAGCAATAGATTACAAAAACTAATGAAAGTGAGAGGGGACTGAATGCTAAATAAACTCAAAGTTGACTTAAAGGACTTATAAGATAGGTAATCAAATTAGAAGTGGGGAAAAGGTCACATTAAAAGTCGACAAATGAATACTTATTAGAAAGTTAATCAGGAGAGTGTGGTTTCAGTAAAAGAACAGACAGAACAATTGAACAGAATAAAAAGGCCAGAAATAGACTGTGAATAAAGTCAACTGTTCTTTGACAAAGAAGCAAAGGCAATGGAATGGAGGGGGAAAAATAGAATTTTCAACAAATGGTTCTGGAACAGTTGAAAATTGACATTTAAAAAAAAATGAGTCTAGACATATACCTCACATATTTCATTAAAATTAACTCAAAATGGATCACAGAACTAAATGTAAAATTTCAAACTATAATACCCCAAAAGCCAACATGAGGAAATATGTAAATTACCTCGGGTTTGATGATGACTTTTTATTTATTATAATCAATCATTATCATTTTATAATCAATCATTATCATTTTAATTGTACTTGTTTATGCGGTACAGTGTGATAATTCATTACACGTATACAATGGGTGATGTTTTAATCAAGGTAATTATCATGTCCATGTCCTTGAACATTTTTAAAAATTTTTGGTTAACACATAATATTTGTGCACATATAAGAAGAAGTACAGTGTGACATTTCAAAAGGGTATACAATATTTATTTCCATTAGCTAATAATGTTGAGGATTTTTTCAAACTTATTAATCATTCTTCTTTTGAGGAGTATCTATTCATATAATTTACCCATTTTGAATTAGATTATTTGTATTGGGTTGTTGAGTTTTAAAATTTTTTATATATTCTGAATATTAATCTTTCATTGGATGAATAGTTTCTAAAACTCTTTCTCATTCTGTAGATTGTTTCTTCACTCTGTTGACTATTTCCTTTGCTCCTCAGAAACTTCTTAATTTAACATAATCCTGCTTGTCTGGTTTTTGCTTTGAATGCCTATAATTTGGGTGTCTTATAAAACAGAGGTATGCCTATTCCAATGTCTTGAAATGTTTCCTTGTTTTCTCTAGTGATTGCATAGTTTCAGGTCTTATATTTAGATCTTTGAACTATTTTGAGTTAATTTTGTATGTGTGTGAAAGATAGGGGTCAACTTTCAGTATTATACAGGTGAATATTTAGTTTTCCCAGCACCATTAATTGAAGAGTCTTTCTTTTTCTCCAACATATGCTTTTAACACTTTTGTTGGAAATTTGTTGCCTGTATACTCATGGGGTTATTCCTGGGCTCTGTTCCATTAGTCTGTGTGTCTGCCTTTTGCCAATACTATGCTGTTTTGGTTACCATAGCTTTGTAGTGTATTTTGAAGATGGATAGTGTGATGTCCTCTGCTTTGTTCTTTTTGCTCAAGATTGTTTTAGCTATTCTGAATTCTTTTGTGCTTCCATGTACTTTTTTAGGATCGTATTTTCTATTTATATAAAGAAAGACTCGAGATATAAAGAATGTCATTGGTATTTTAGCGGGAATTGTATTGAAACTATAATTTGGTGATGACCTTTGCATATAGCACCAAAGGCATGATTCATGAAAAAAAAAAAAAAAGGATTGATAAGCTGGACTTCATTAAGTACAAGTCACGAGACTGGGAGAAAATATTTGCAAAAGTCATATCTGATGAAGGATTTTTATCCAAAATAAACAAAAAACACTTAAAACTCAACAATAATAAAATATAAAATGTGATTACAAAAGAGTCAATAAAGAGGACATATAGATGACAAATAAGCATACCTGCCATGTACGATGCTCCACATCATATATCTTCAGGGAAACATAATTAAAACAACAAAATACCACTTTATAACTGTTAGCATGGCCAAAAACCATAACACTGACAACTCCAAATCCTGGTGCAGATGTGGATAAATAGGAATTATCAAGGTAATTATCATGCCTCACACTCACTGATAGTGAAAATTCAAAATGGTATAGTCATTTTTGAAGACAGTTTGTAATCCTGCCATACATACTCTTTCCATACATTAGAACATTTTCATGTTTTCCCAAGCAAGTTTAAAACTATGTTCACATGAAAACCCAAACACAGATGTTTGCAGTAGATTTATTCATAATTGCTATAAGTTGAAAGCAACTGAAGATATCCTTAAAGGTGAAGGGATAAATTAATTGAGGTATATCCAGACCAGGGAATATTATTCAAAGCTAAAAAGACATGAGCAGCCAAGTCATAAAAACATGTGGAAGGAACTTAAATTCATATTACTAAATGAACAAAGCCAATCTGAAAAGGCTCTATTCTATATGATTCCAACTGTATGACCTTCTGAAGAGGTAAATCTATAAAAACTACAAAAAGATCAGTGGATGCCAGGGATTAGACAAAAGTGAATGATGAACTGTAGAGCTCAGCGGAAACACAGGACAGTGATAAATACTCTGCATGATACTAGCAGTGGATATGTGTTAATATACACTTGTCCAGACCCACAGATTGCACAATACTAAGAGTGAACCCTTGACAGTAGAATGAATCAGACATAACTTTCCTATGTTCATATATGAATACATGATCAGTGTAACTCCACATCATGTACAACCACAAAAATGGGAAGGTATACTCCATGTATGTATGATATGTCAAAATACATTCTACTGCCATGTATAACTAAAAGAACAAATTAAAATTTGTTTTAAAAAGAGTGAGCCCTAACATTAGCTATGGACTTTGAGTAATAAATACGTGCACATGTAGACTCAATTGTAACAAACTGATTATACCATTCTGTTGGCAGATGTTGATAATGAGGGAGGCTATGTATGAAAAGGTGGTAGGCAAAGAGAGTATATGGAAAAATCTCTTCTCAGTTTTGTTATGAACTTACTATATTTGCTCTAAAAAATGATTTTTAATTTTTTTTAATAAAAGAAATAAGCAAACTGTAACAAGCAAGTTTAAAAGAATAAAACAAAGATTGTAGTATAATTTGACTATGACAGGCATAAAACTTTATAAACAACTCAGTATTCTATAGCCTCATAAGTACTGAAATCTAGTTAAAAAAACAACTCTCATTTTAAATTAACTACATATTAATTTATATGTTAAATACATACTTATGTCGCAAAAATACAATAGCGCCCTTGAAGAATTGTCATTCTGAATTCCCCTGGGGAGAAAACTGTCCTACATAACAAACATGTAAGAGACAATTGATATACACTTTCCTTAAAAGGCTTTTAAGTCAAAAGAAACCTCTGCTTCTCATTTTAGGCAGCTGGGAAGAAGTTGTGCTAAGAACTTTATGTGAATATTTTCATTTAACTCTCACGGCAAAATAGTGACGTAGGCAGAATCATTCTTATTTTACAGATAAGAAAACTCAGGTTAGCCAGGTGTGGTGGCACATGCCTATAATTCCAGCAGCTGGGGAAGTTGAGGCAGGAGGATCACAAGCTCAAAGCCAACCTCAGCAATTTAGCAAGGTCCTAAGAAATTCATCAAGACCCTGTCTCTAAATAAAATATTTAAAGTGGACTGGAATAGACCGAGAAGGGGAATAGCTGGGTCAAATGGTGGCTCCATTCCCAGCTTTCCAAGAAATCTCCATACTTCTTTCCAAATTGGCTGCACCAATTTGCAGTCCCACCAGCAATGTACAAGTGTACCCTTTTCCCCACATCCTCGCCAGCACTTGTTGTTGTTTGACTTCATGATGGCTGCCAATCTAACTGGAGTGAGATGGTATCTTAGGGTGGTTTTGATTTGCATTTCTCTGACTGCTAGAGATGGTAAGCATTTTTTCATGTACTTGTTGATTGATTGTATGTCCTCCTCTGAGAAGTGTCTGTTCAGGTCCTTGGCCCATTTGTTGATTGGGTTGTTTGTTCTCTTATTGTCTAATTTTTTGAGTTCTTTGTATACTCTGGATATTAGGGCTCTATCTGAAGTGTGAGGAGTAAAGATTTGTTCCCAGGATGTAGGCTCTCTATTTACCTCTCTTATTGTATCTTTTGCTGAGAAAAAACTTTTTAGTTTGAGTAAGTCCCATTTGTTGATTCTAGTTATTAACTTTTGTGCTATGGGTGTCCTATTGAGGAATTTGGAGCCCGACCCCACAGTATGTAGATCGTAGCCAACTTTTTCTTCTATCAGACGGCGTGTCTCTGATTTGATATCAAGCTCCTTGATCCATTTTGAATTAACTTTTGTGCATGGCGAGAGAAAGGGATTCAGTTTCATTTTGTTGCATATGGATTTCCAGTTTTCCCAGCACCATTTGTTGAAGATGCTAATCCTTCCTCCATTGCATGCTTTTAGCCCCTTTATCAAATATAAGGTAGTTGTAGTTTTGTGGATTGGTTTCTGTGTCCTCTATTCTGTACCATTGGTCCACCCGCCTGTTTTGGTACCAGTACCATGCTGTTTTTGTTACTATTGCTCGGTCTATTCCCTAAAGACCTAAAAAGAGCATGCTACAGGGACACTGCTACATCGATGTTCATAGCAGCACAATTCACAATAGCTAGACTGTGGAACCAACCTAGATGCCCTTCAATGGATGAATGGATAAAAAAAATGTGGCATTTATACACAATGGAGTATTACTCTGCATTAAAAAATGACAAAATCATAGAATTTACAGGGAAATGGATGGCATTAGAGCAGATTATGCTAAGTGAAGCTAGCCAATCCCTAAAAAACAAATCCCAAATGTTTTATTTGATATAAGGAGAGTAACTAAGAACACAGTAGGGTCGAAGAGCATGAGAAGAAGATTAACATTAAACAGGGATGAGAGGTGGGAGGGAAAGGGAGAGAGAAGGGAAAATGCATGGAAATGGAAGGAGACCCTCAGAGTTATACAAAAGTACATACAAGAGGAAGTGAGGGGAAGGGGAAAAATAATATAAGGGGGACAAACGAATGTCAGTAGAGGGAGCAGAGAGAGAAGAGGGGAGGGGAGGGGAGGGGAGGGGGGATAGTAGAGGATAGGAAAGGCAGCAGAATACAACAGACACTAGTATGGCAATATGTAAATCAATGGATGTGTAACTGATGTGATTCTGCAATCTGTATATGGGGTAAAAATGGGAGCTCATAACCCACTTGAATCAAATTGTGAAATATGATATATCAAGTACTATGTAATGTTTTGAACAGCCAACAATAAAAAATTAAAAAAATAATAAATAAATAAAGTGGACTGGAGATGTAGCTCAGTGGTAAAGTGCCCCTGGGTTCAATCCCTAGTACCAAAAAATAAAAAGTAACATCCAAAGTAGACCACTAAGGAGTGGAAAAATGTGAACCCTCTAGGACACAAGGTCATCCAGTAGTCCTCTACAATATCTTGATCTCCAGGTTGTTCTCCAATCCACCCAGGATATTTGGACATAATTATAGTTTAGAACAAATCAAGTAATAAATATGCCACAGGTTTCTAATCCTCCTCCATTCCTAATCTTTCATGCTCCTGCCTCTGACCCATCCCACTCTTATCACAGCCTACATCCTCACCTCATCCTAGACTCCCCGTCTCCCTCTAGTCTAAGCTGCACCAGAGTTCTAAATCCATCCCTGAAATGCTTTCCCCATCTCTCACCTCCAGAAGTGGGGACTAATGATGGGAGGATGTCCTGGGATAAAACAGTGAATATGCCTGTTTCAAAAATGCTTGGTAATTTTTTAAAAGCTTGAAGTTTTAATAACTTCTTGGTAATAGCCATTGCAAAACATTCCTGAGTAAAAGTGGCCATACATTAATGTCCAGTTAAATGACTTTAGTATCAACACAGCTATGTCACATCAAATAATAGTCAGATAAAAATGTCAAGTATTATATGACACTGGGATAATCTCTGAAATTGTAAATTGAAATAACCCATCATGCTCTAAGAACTCCACATGTATGGTCTCATTTTACACTTAAAATTGTACAGTCAGTAGTGCAGTTGGTGCTATATTCACAATTTTACTTTTTTTTTCTTTTAGTACTGTGATTGAACCCAGGGTTGCTTAACCACTGAGCCATACACCCATTTCTTTTTTTCTTTCTTTCTTTTTTTTTTTATTTTGAGACAGGGTCTCATTAAGTTGCTCAGGGCCTTATAAAATTGCTGAGGCTAGCCTCCAACTTGCAATTCTCCTGCCCCAGCCTTCTAATCCACTGGGATGATAGGCATGTGCCATCATGCCTAGCCATTTTACTTCTTTAAAAAGCCACAAATTGAGTATAAGAGAGGTGATCTAACACAGTAAGGCAGATGGCAGCTAGGGGTAGAACCTACAGAACATCTCTTCAGGGCACATCACTACATCACTATGTTTATTTCTTTCTGTTTCAAAGATTTGAAATATACCACATGAATCCTCAATAAAAATTTATTTTACAATGACTTTTAAAAATGAAAGGATTCTAATTTTACATATTTAACTTCAAATAGATCAAGATAAAATTCCATAAATTCTGACATCAGTTATTATACCCAAATACTAATATCAAGGACATATTTACAAAATATAGTTTTGGGGGGAATCATTTTCTGTAAATGAATATTTCACATTTTATTTTTCAAGCATTTAAACTCATATCATATCATTCCTTTTAGAGCCTGAAAACTTTTGGTCTGTTTCTTCCAATATTTATAAATGAAATTATCTACTTTCGGGAAACAGTCCCCATCAGCCTGGGATGGGAGGTGGGGACTTTGGGTATCATAATGAAAAAGTCATAAGACACACCCATTTTCTGTAGTTCCCCTGGACAACTCTTTTTAAACTCATGGAAGAGTATAAACTAACATATGTAAGAAAAGCTCATGTTGGTGACAGCAAATAATGTATAGAACAATAAAATGATACATTTAAACACTAGTAAAATGTATATTTCTAAAAAAAAAGTTTAATATCATCTGACTTTCTCACCTGAGAAAATGCAGATAGTAATACCACAGGTTATATGAAATGTTCTGCTTTTATCCAACAATCTTCTTGTTCTCCTGCTTGGTACCTAAATAAAATTTAATATGGTAAATAAGGTACAACAAATAAGATGTACAACCTTTTTCACTTTAACACTACTCATAATATAAAAATTTTGGAAATATAGCAGAAGCCTATGAATAAAAATTAGTGAGATGAATTATGATACACTTAATGAAACATTCAAACAATTAAAAATAATGTGAAAAGATTATGTTATTGATTTCTTAAGAATGAAAGATACTTTTAGGGAATAAAATTATAAAATAGAAACTACATTTTGATTCTATGTTGTTCAAAGTTAAGGGCACTGGATGTTAATGTCTCTAAACTGTCATCAGTAGTTGCTCATGCAGAGTAGGATCAGGAGGAAAGTTCTCTGACTATTTTACATATTTCTGTGATGTTTGAATTTCACAGTATATATGATTTCCTTTGCTAGCCAAAAAATAAGATTATTTTTAAATGAGGCAATCTCATCTAGGGTTTTAAATGCCTGCTTGATCTCATAGAAAAATAAATGTCAAGCATCTTTGAATATCTGTATTTCACACTGTGAAACAATTTTTAAAGACTTATTAAATACTGGGAGACTTCAGTAGGCACTTTTATTTCCTGCCACTTATCTTTTCTTTTTTCATGCCAAGCCAATAGCCAGCCATAGGGATCAAAACCTAGCATTTTACAATGGAAGGCAATCTAGGGAAGGAATTATTTCCACAAAAATTACTGCCTTAAAAATAAAGTTTCCAAATGTAATTACAAGATTGAGAAGTTTTACCGGATTAAGTTGCACATATGAACTTCACAGATCAAAGCTACCTCAAGTTAAAAATTCATTTGAAATTACTATCTGTCTAGTAGTACCTTACTGTTTTAGTGATGAGTGGATTCACACATATCCACACACACACATACATATGAACATGCACATATACACAATAATAATCAAAGACAAAGAATTTCACTTATATCCTTCATTTTAAAACAGTAAATATTGTAACATAATCTTTTCACATTATTTGATCACACTAATTTGATCTAGATATGTTTTTTAAGCTCCAAATGGGTATGTGTATGTGTGTGTGTGTGTGTGTGTATGTGTGTGTTAAGTAGAGATAAGGTGCCAACACTATCATGTGTTGCTAAAAGGCCACAGGATTCCTACTTGTTCACCTGGATGTAGCTAAGTGAAAATGCAGGACTGTGATGAGGCAAGGTGTGGTACAGAGAGCTCAGAAGTGGGGTGGATTTTAGCTCCTCCTTCACTAGTCATGATCTTGGTCAAGTCACTTCTGCTTTCCAAGCCTCAGGTTCCTCACGTACAAATGGAACTGATTAATCCTGATTGCAGATTCATTGTAAGGATTCACAATGTTGTGTATGAAGTGCTCAGCACAGTGCCTGAAAACACTATTTATAATTTTTCTCTGATCCTCTGCTCTGCCTAGTGTTGTAGGAGAACTCATGGATGATCTTGAGAGTTAACATGGCCCTTACCATCATTTCTGAAGAAATCAATCTAAACAAAAGTCAGACCATGAAAATTAAACAGAATTAAGACGTGACCATAACATTTGATTTTATGTTGAAATCCATAATGAGGATGTTCTTTTTTTCTTACCTTCTGGGATCCTCGAAGATAAGCCAGGAGTGTTCGGCACATAGGTAAAAGGATAAGGCTGCAGTTGAAGTTAAGAACAGATGCTGAAGCTCTGCTGAAACACAATCCTAGCTGAACAAACAAAGCAAGGGTCAAAACATAGTTAAGTACATAAGCAAAAGAACCCTGACCTAGACCCACAAGCTGCAGGTATCTCCCTATTTCCCCTTTGAGGATCACAGTAAATACCTGCTCCTTCTAGAGTCTTCAACAGCCCTCCTTTCACCAGAAAGCCTGTTAGCAAAATTGGTTTCTTTATGTGCGGAATGGCTGTAAAACTTAGTTCTCCTCTCATGTCAGCTAGTGTTGTTATCAAATGAGTACATTCTTCCAGTTTGATTTCTTGTTTTGTCCTCACTGTCTAGGTGTTGAGAGCTCTAGAGAGAGAGAATCTCAGCACCGTTTTCTGCAACTCCACATTCATGTGGCATTGGATCTTTTATTCACTGATAGACCCTCAAGACTTTAAAGAGCTTTCATTTGTATCCTCCCTCTGAAATTCTCTCAGCATAACCCACTTCTTTACACTACATTACCTGCCTGCAAGCTCTTCACCTCACTAACTCTTCATCCCCAGGTTTCTAAGTAAGCTCTACTTACTCCAGACCTGAAAGCAGGAGAGTTGCCTCTATTATATACACTCTCACTGCTTTCTGTCCTTACTTTATTATAATGTCTGTTTAATACTCTTTCAATCTTCTCTTTTTAAGATTCATTTTATTTTTATTTACTGTATATATATATATATATATATATATATATATATATATATATATATATATATATATATGGTAGGATGTGATCTTTTAACATGTAGATACATTGTAGAATGATCAAATCAGGCCAATAAATATGTATCACCTCAAATAAATACTTATCATACCCTTGTAGTAAGACCATTTAAAATCCACTTTTTGCTATTTTGAAACTTGCTACAAATTATTATTAGTCACCATTGTGCAATACATCATCAGAACCTATTCCTCCTGTCTGAAACTTTGCACCCTTCTATCAACATCTCCTCTTTCTGCACCTGCCACCACCCTGCCCGAAGTCTCTGGTAATCATTCTACTCTCTATCTCCAAGAATTCTACTTTTTTAGGCAAGTGCTCTACCACTGAGCACAACCTCAGCCCTCTACTTTTTTAGATTCTAACAATAAGCAATATCATACAGCAGTTCTCTTTCTGTGTCTGGCTTCATTCACTATGCACAATGTCCTCTAGGTTCATTCATGTTGTTTGAGATGTTCAATCTTAAATGAGATGGTACCTTAGAAAACTGCAATTCATATATTTGGGTATGTCTTGGAAGCAGGACATAAGTGTTTTTTGTGCACTATTTCCATTTGGTCAGTTAATTTCTGATTACAAAATAATTTCTAATTACAAAAATAAATGAATATTATAGAATATAATACAGTGGTGTTAGCAAATACACAGTTATATACTATTACTGGCCATGCACAGTTACAGTTTGAACATATTTCATTTATTAACATATCAAACCTTCTCCTATAACTCTGAGAAATAATTAATAGCTTTTTAGGATTACTCTTATATAAAGGGGAATGTGACATTATGATTATAATGTTATAATAGTAATAAGAGTAACATTAAGACCTAACATAAAACAAACAAAAAAAAGATGTTGTGGAGCCAAAATTGAAACCCAGAGGTTCTAGCTAGAGTGTCTATGCCATGAATAACCACTTTAGACTTCCTCTTCAAGTTGGCTTTTTAAAAGACAATGCCCAGAAGGCACATAGTAGGCAATAGATATTTTGTTAAACAACTTGAATTTACATTTGAAGAAAGGAAATGTAGACAACCAGTCTAGATAACATTTCTCTCCTTATATGCTTCTCCATCAACAAGATGATTATTATTCTTGTTTTTTTATCATTAGAAAAATTAGAGATACAAATATTTGAGATTATTAGAGAAGGCCACAGCAATATGTCCATTAGGATTGCCTACACACTGAGGTTTGGAGGGGATTCCTAGCACTCTTATTCTTCTTTACTTCCGTTTAGTATGTGGCATGTTACTTTAAACATTTTATGTTTTGTCCTATTTCTCTAATAAAAGGGTAAGCCCTTCAAGGACAGGAAAAATAGTTCTAAAATGCTTAAGATCACTTTACATTTTATTTCAGTTCTCATGTAATTAATTGATTTTGAATAGATTTTTAATGTAATCCTCAGATCAGCTCTGTAACATAGGCTGAGTACACAGTATTATTGCCATTTCAGAGATAAAGAGCTTTTACTAAATAAAAATAATTATACCCACAAACAAAAAATTCTGAATTTAATGCTTTGGGGTAGTGCCTGGATACCAATATTTCTGAAAGCTTTCCAGATAATTCTAATATGAAACATGGATTAAAAATTATAGTCATAAACTAGTTAGCTAAATTGTATTGCTCATAAATTATAAAACAAAAACAATCATTAAATTATAATGAGTAAACAGAATTTTATATCTACAAATTTACTGACCAAACTGGATTTAAAATTAATTTTCATATTTAGAAACAAAATTATTCTAAATATGCTTAAATTAAAAAGTGACAACAACAAGATCTCATGTGCAGAAAGCTGACACAGTGAGGAAGAACTAACAAGAGGCTTTTCATTTCCTACCCTCTAACACAAAAACAGGCGCTGCACAGGTGCCTTTAATGGACCACAGGACATCTTTTCAAATGTTACAAGATACAAACGATTATACTCATTTCACAACTGAGTTACATAAGGATCTTAGAGGTTGAAACCTTCCCCAAGGTCATACAACTAGTAGAAGATAAACTCTGTACCTTAGACTGGGGGATTATCTTCATCTTGGGTTAAAATCAAGACCAAAAAGACAACAAGAAAAAAAAAAAAAAACAGGCCCAGAAGGTTATGCAAGGAAAACTACTATTAAAGATAGGGAAAGCCTGTTCCTATAGCCCCCTTGGGCCATATACATTATGACTTTGTTGCCAGAGGAGTTCCTTAGTCAAGACAAGGTCTTGAATTTTAACTCCCATCAAGTGCAATTGCTTCACTTCATTCCTTTGGTTTGAAATACTCCTGTAACCCTAGCTAGCACCACTTACTCTTCAGTTGGTATATTCATAAAAATGTTTGTATCTGATTAGACTCAAACTTCTTTGAGCTCCACTGTATGGCCTTGATTCTTACATACTCTCTCACAAGGTCAGTCCTAGAGAGGCAGATGTCCCAAAGGTACCTGAATCCTCTTTATAACTACCTCTCAACTCTAGGATCTAGGAAGGCAGAAATTGGTTTATACTTTTCTACTCCTTATTCATACCATGTTGCAAGTTCCTCAAATGCAACATTCTGGTGTTTACAGCTTTGAATCCTTAACCCTAACACAATGGCTATACCCAATAATATGGATGTGCACTGAATTTTTCAACACATGTATCATGCTTTGATAATCATCTCATTTGGTTACAACACTACACTTGGTTCATATATTTATAATCTTCAGATGATTTTATTCAGGAATCCTCTATGTCTAACAATTACTTTAAAATAGCTCACAGTATCATGGGAAAACATTAGGAAGTGGTCAAAGAAAGTCCCTACTATCATCAGGAAGATGAAGTTTCTCTACTTACATGAATGCAATGCCATAAATGTGTATAAAGGAGAAAATCTCTTTCACAAAAACTAGACACCTCAAAAAATTATTAGTTCCATTATTATTCCCCTCAGAATTTTTATAAAAATTTATCCATCAAAATGGGTACTAAGGCAGACATGGTGGCACGCACTTGTAATCCCAACGGTTGAGGATTTCAAGCTCAAAGCCAGCCTCAGCTACTTAGGGAGACCCTAAGCAACTTAGCAAGACCCTGTCTCAAAATTTTAAAAAATTAAAAATTAAAAAAACTTGTGAATAGTTGTTTTATTTATCAAAAGGGACTTTATAGATGTGATTAAGGTTATGGTTCTTAACCATAAAGAGAGTACTTTAAATTACCCAGGTGGATTCAATCTAATCATGTGAGCATTTAAGAGCTGAGAAATTTTTGCACTGGAGGCAACAGAGAGTGAGCAGTAAGGGATGTCAGAGAAATTCTATAAATAGGACTCACTGGTTGATATGTAGGGGCCCCTGTGTAAGGATAATGAGAAGCCTTGACTGGCAACCAGCAAGAAAAAGAAGACTTCAGTCCTCTGTCTGCAAGGGACTGTATTTTGGTAACACACCAAATAATCTTAGAGGCAGGTATTACCCAGAACCTCACCAAGAACCCAGTTGACATATTCATTTCAGCCTGTGAACTTTGGAGTAGAGAAATCAACTGCTAAGTTTCTGACCTACAGAACTACAAAATAATAAATTTGTATTGTTTTAAACTACCATGTGTATGATAATTTGTAAGAACAGCAAAACAAAACTAAGACACCAAAATGGAGGTCAGCTTTCATCAAATACTTATCAGATATTTCAGGCTGCAAAACCAAAGACGTATTTCAAAAGACAGTATAGAATATATTCTTTAATTTCATAGTAAATTGTTAGAAGTACAAATTTTAGATTCAAACAAGTTTTCTTTTTACTTTTGAGATGTCTAACCATGTCATTTGTTAGATGACTGGCTATAAACAAATTATAAACTTCTCTGAAGAATGGGAGATAAAACTGATATCAATACACAATTCAAAATATAGGTACCATACAGATCACTTTCTCTAAAGATGTAATTAACTTAAATATTAGGAACAAACAATGATTTAAAATCCATTATTTCAGCCTTTTTTTAAAAACTAGCAGTTTTGAAGCCGATAAGCTCATACTCAAAACGAATTATTGAACTAAGATTCTAACTTAAAAGTTACAAAAATAACACTATTCACCTCCCCAAAATGAAAACAAAACAAAGATTAAACAGAAAATTTAAAACCCTTATAAACAAATTAAGATAAATCATAGGAGTCGGCAGTGGCAGGATATACAGTTAATACTAAAAAGCTAAGAGCATTGCTATATGATACCAACAAATATTTTTACAAATTTATTTTTAATATTTCATTTTATATGAACAATAAAATGATAATTTTTCTTTAAATAAGTTTAACAGGGCTGGGGTTGCGGTTCGGCAGTAGAGCACTCACCTAGCACATGCGAGGCCATGGGTTTGATCCTCAGCACCACATATAAATAAATAAGTCAAATAAAGGTAAAAAATTTTTAAAAAAATAAGTTTAACAAAAGAAGTATAAATTCTGTATGTAAAAAATAAACAATGGGCTGGGGATGTGGCTCAAGCGGTATTGCGCTCACCTGGCATGCGTGGGGCGCTGGGTTCGATCCTCAGCACCACATACAAATAAAAAAATAAAGATGTTGTGTCCACCAAAAACTAAAATAAATAAATAAATATTAAAAAAATTCTCTCTCTCTCAAAAAATAAAAATAAAATAAAATAAATAAAGATGTTGTATCTACTGATAACTAAAAGATAAATATTAAAAAAAATTCTCTCTCTTTCTTTAAAAAAATAAATAAAAACTAAAAAAAAAAAAAAAAGAAAAGAAAAGAAGGCCTAAGAATTTGTTGTGATATGCCATGGTTTTGATAGGACAATTTAACATTGTTAAGGAGCCAGTCTCTCAAAAATCAATTTATAAACTTAATACAGCTCCAATCAAAACTGCATCAGGGTATTTTTTTTGTGAAACTTCACAAGCTTATTTTAAAATGTATATGGAAAAGCAAAATTATTAAAACACTAAAAAGAAGGAGGAAAAATTCAGTCTATAAAATGGGAGTTATAAAATCATAGTAGTTTAGTAGTTTAAGATTTTTTTTTGTTGATAGACAAATGACTAGTAGAACAAAACAAAGACCCATAAAAAGAAAAAATATATTGAACTATGGTAGCTAATATAGACATAGGGCAGACACCATCTATAATACTGGAAAAAGAAATGTCTATTCAATTAAGGGGAAAATTGGTTTTGCATATGTAAAAAAAGAGATGACTTTTCTATTTCAAACCACTCCAAAACATTAGTTCCTGAATTGATTAAGGACTTAAATATCAAAAACAAAATTGAAACTTTTAATAAACATATATATAAATCTTTAGCACATTATCATAGATGAGAATTTCTCAATACACAAAATGCTTAAAATCAAGCAAAAAAAAAAGCTAACACATTAAATACACATGTATTTAATTTATGTATGCACATAAATTAAAACTACTTTTTCAAATGACAGAGAAATGAAGAACCCAAACTTCAGAATAATAGTGAATTCTAGTAGAAAACGAGGAAGACAAGACAGTTAGATGATAAAGAAGGATCAAATGCATAGTTGTATAGTACTCATAATGTTTTAATTCTAGGTGCAACCATGTGTTTTCATTATATCATATACAGTGAAGATGATAAGCCTATTTAAATAAAAATCAGACTGGGTTGTGGTGCACACCTGTAATCTTAGCTACTCAGGAGGTCAGTGCAGGAGTATCAGAAATTCAAGGCCAGCTTCAGAAACTTAGTGACATTCTGTCTCAAAATTTAAAATTAGAAAGGACTGGGATGTAGTTCATTGGCAAAGCACCACTGAGTTCAATCCCCAGTGCTAACAAAAAGAGAAAGAACACTAAAACCAAGATTATAACTGGAAAGATGCAAAACTGACACAGCCTCATCCAAATAAAATAAAAATATAACAAATATAACATCATAGAAAATCCAAACACTCTATAAACAAATTAAATCATAGGAGAGTATACTAGAGTAGTAGTCAATATTTTTAAGTGATGTATAGAAACATCAATGAGGTTCATGCCTAAATTAATAAACTATTTTAGGAACTGAGGACTAATAGTAATTAGATTCTGTCATTTAAAATAAGCCAATAAAAGAAATACATATATCACTTAATATCACTTAAAGTGATATGTGTGTGTGTGTGTGTGTGTAAAATCACTTAATTCAATGTCTGTTACATTGCAAGAACTCAAAGAACACTGGGTATTAATAATAGGAACAGTGTATTCTGGGCTATCACTGAATTCTACATTTCAGATCAGCTGTACCTCATAGACATTAAATATATCCATATTGCACCACATATTTTCAAAGAAACATAAGCATTAGGTATTGATACAACTCTTTGGGGGAAATCATTTTAAATCATACTCTTGCTAGATGGTCACTGCTGTTGTCTAGTACTATCTACATTCTTTATACAAATAGTATATCACAGGAAACAAGATGGGATACTATGTGTATATGTATCTTGAAGTAGGCACAAGATGACTCTACAGATACTAAGAATATGAATAAGGCATATACTTTTATTATCTTTCATTTATTTGTGCTCCTTAGAGTCCCAACTGAACACTTGGCAAAATATCAAGTCTTTTACACAGTGTTTATTGTCAACGAATGAAGTATTGTTCCTGAAGAAGAGACAGGATAATAATTAGTGTTTGTCAAGAAAGCAATAATTTTTCATTGAAAGATCCAAAAAACAATAAATTTAGGCTGTTCCTACATTATGAGTTAGAACAACTTAGAATACCATACAGTTTAATATTAGAGAGTCAATGAATAAAAATAATCCTCTCTGGACTATCTAATAAAGATGTTAAATATAACTTTCTCACCTCAATCAGCAAAGTTATAATCATTTAAGAATGATGGGATTCTTTGTTGTTTATCCATGCCTCCAAAGAAATAAAATAATTGATATTTCTTTTAATATAATATATGCAAATGATAAGAAAATTTTGGCTTAAGTAATTTTCAGATAATGATTTTACCTGCAATTTTAATATATCATGACAATAAGTTTATTTAAAATAAATCAGCAAAAAAATCTATCAAAAAGTTGAAAACTTAAGAGGTCCAAATAAATTACAATTCACTTGAGGGTCAATGCTTCAAAGGAAATCTGTACACTTTTATTTTTCTAACTATTTGCTGAATGTGTAGAAGTGTTTAATTGTTGTGTTTGCATTAAATCAAAGAGTAATGTAATTCAAAGTGGCTTTAAGTGCCCCCTTGGAGTTTATTTTGGCATTCTATCTTTTCCTTATGAAGCCAAAAAATTCAAATGGAAATTTTACCAAAGATCAATTTCTTCACATGTTTGTTCCTGAATATTCTTATTACTTTAAACTAGGAATAAAAGTTATGTTTTACCAGATTCTCAGAGTACAAATGTTCTTTCAGATGCGAAGGACAGAGAGAGAAAAAAGGAGATGGAGCCATGTTCAATGACACAATTGTAAGAAAATATTTTATCTGATTTCTACATGGGCAATATTCTAGTAGCTAAGTACACTTTCTCCACTTAGTCACTATGAATCCATAAGCTCCATAAGCACCAACTACCTCAAATTTTCACTAAAACGAAACCACTGCCCCCTGTTATCCACCCCACCCTAGCTGAACCATTTCTTTTACCCTCACCTGCTACTTGTTTTCAGATCTCATCAGTTAGCTGACACTAGATGGCAGTGTTATTTTCACATTTCAAGTCCTGCAGGAAGCCATCTGTGAATTATGTGAGGGTCTTCTCTCAGTATGGTAGCCAGGGTTATGTTTAGGTTAGGCATTGTGAACTATCTGTGGCTCTGCATGGCAAGAGATTGACCAATGCATCTGTTCTTTATATCCACTCTGCTAAGAAGATCCCTCATAGTAACTCTGGACCCTTTGGGAACTGGACAGCCCACTTTTAATCTCTCTTGGAGAACATCCTATGGATGGCCTTTGATGTTTCCCAATATATATAAAGCAGACTCAGGCTCCATTTTGCCATAGTCTAGCAGTTCGATCTGTCTGATAGGCTTGCCTGTTCTGCCTCTACTTTTGAAACTACTTTCTGTGTTCTGTGGTTTTTTTACCTTTCTATTTTTCCTAGCTGTTATTTCTCAACCAGTCCACTCCACCGAGGGGAACTCCATTTCCATCACCTGTATGAGACATGGTCGAGAATGTCCCATTTGTCAATCCTTTATATGGAGTGCATGTTTTATCCCCAAAATTTATTTGTTGAGCCCCCAATCCTCAGTGTAAAAGACTTTGGGGATAGAGCCTCTGGGATATAATTAGCTTTAGATTAGGTGACAGGGATAGTACCCCCATGCTAGGATTAGTGCCCTTTTGAGAAGAGGAACTAACTAGAGCTTGTTCTCTCTCCATCTCTCTCTCTTCCTATCATCATCTTGATGTTAAGGTACAGCAGGAAGGTAGCCATCAACAAACTAGGAAGGGGGCCTTCTCCAAATGTGGACCGATTGGCAGCTTGATCTTGGATTTCCTAGCCTCAAGAACTGTAAGAAACAAATGTTTGTTGATTAAGCCAACAACTCTCTGACATTTTGTTGCAGAAGCTCAAATTAAAACAGTGCTATAAAATTTATAAGAAGTCACACCATTTGAAGGAAATTATAAAAGAATATAACATTTAGAGATTACAAATATATGGTTATTGTCCTAAAATCTCAAACATGTATCTTCTTATCTTAAATGCTATTCGTAAGATCCTTCTTAACAGCTATGAATCATGAGCTAATTAACTGATACTTTAACAGTCTAAAATATAAGTAGTATAAAAAGTAACTTAGAGTCTTAGGGCCACTCTATCATATCCTTTCTCTAACCTCTTTTCTGTAGTTCTACAGTAAAAGTTATCTCTTTTCTTCCACTTACATTATTTATTCAACATGTATTTATTGTGATGTGCACAGATTGCAGGATACCTGGAGTGAACTAAAAATAGAAAATGCCCTTTCCCTTAGTATTCCGATATTTTAGTAGGAAAAATAGATATTAATCAAATGGCTACATATGCGAATGTGAATTGTAGCAGTGATAAATGCAGTGATAGATTTCTTGTACCAGGAAATGAGGTCCGAATGGGAAATCAGTAAGTCTTCCCTAATGAAGTGAAAAAAATAAACTGAGTCTTGGAGAGGGAGAGTCAAAGCAACCTAAGAATGAGAAGACAATGCACATAGGAGAAAACACTATGATAAATGAAATGTAGCAAATGGGAATGTGTCCATAAAAAATTTAAAGTAGGCCAATATGGTGGGGGTATAGTGGAGGGGGAGGCTACAGGAAGCTGGAGAAGCAGGTGGGAGCACTTGCTGGATTTTGCAGGCTGTGGTAAGAATGTGTCTTTAGGCTTAAATCAAAGCACAGTACCTTACTATGCTTGAGATACTGTAGCAACCATACATTGGGTGGCTTATAACAACTAACATTTATTTCCTACAATTTTGAAGGCTTGAAATTACAGATTCAAGGCAGATTCAGTCTAGTGAGGACCACCTCCTCATAGGTAATACTTTCTCACTCCTCGTATGATGGCTAGCTAGCTCTCTGAAGCCTCCTTAACAAGAGTGCTAGTCCTAACCATGGAAGGCTCTAACCTAGTTAGTTCCCTAATCACCAGCTCACCACAAAGGCCCACCTCCTAATACTAT
Organism: Marmota monax; assembly: GCF_021218885.2. Lineage (NCBI taxonomy): Eukaryota > Metazoa > Chordata > Mammalia > Rodentia > Sciuridae > Marmota > Marmota monax. Next base: position 1,189,583 of record NW_026695236.1, on the reverse strand, counting down.
CACCTTGGGGTTAGGTCTTCAATATATGAATTTGGAGAGCACAAACTTTCAGAGCAGAGCACAGTCACTATATTTAAACAGAAAATGGTACTTAAGAGATTATTATTTAATAATGATTACTCTCAATGAAGTGTGGAGAACAGATTGGAAGGGAGCAATTTTTGGCAATTATGTTACTTTATGCAGTTAATAATCACAGAAATAAAACTTTGTTAAATACAAGAATAACTTTTAAAGCTAATTATATTTGAATCTTACATACAGAAGATATTCAGTTTTGACCAAATATTTCACTTACTAGTACATTTATTTTATCAAATACTTTATTAAAAACATATTATTTTTAATTTGGAAAAGGGCCTCACCCACTCTATCTCCTACCCAGCATCTAAATCTCTTCTCTGATAGCCTCCAACCATAGGTAACCTCTGATTGAATTCTTCCAGAGACAGCTGGCTGTCCCACTTAAAAACTTCCATTGTATTTTCTGACACTGAGATAGAATTTCTGTCTCTGTAATTTCACCACAGAACTCCTTTGAATAGTATTTTTTCTAAAACAGACATTTAAAAAATGAACATAAAAGGGGTATGGTTTCCTAGCCCAGTCTTGTTTTCTTCGTGAATATAATTAGTTGCCACTACAGCTATTGTTGTAATTTTAAGAAGCTCTCATCATCTTGATGACACTTCCCAATGCACAGTCTTGACACAGATTGATCATACATAGTGGTACTGAAGAGCATTATCTCTCTAGGATGCCATTTGGCAATACTAAGATTGTTATGTTACATAGCAATTATGTAACACAATGGCTCTTCCTGAGTTTACAATGTATTTATTTCCTTTATTTGACTTGCTATCAATAAATGATCCTTCTTTCCTATACTAGAAAGAAAAGTTGTGGTGGGAGACAGCAAGTATATAATTTATTGGCTTCAGTCCATTAAATTATATTGGATGTGAATCCTATTCCAACTTTTTCCCCTCTCAACTTTGTCTCAGCTAAATAAAAATTTTACATTCATGTTTTCCACATCTTCAAACAAGTTCTTGACAAAGCTATTAAAATGTAACAACTCCCATGAAATAGCTGACTGTAGTGAGGACTTGCAAACTAACTTTCTGGTAAATTAATTTTCAAGAAAACATTTTGCTGTCACCTGGGAATTTGCTTAACAATTTAAGGGAATATAATATGACATGTGACATGCAAATACCTATAGAAACTATTCTATAGAGGGATTTGAAAACACCAGAAAGGTATTAATAGTAGACTTAAATAATTGGTCATTTTTCTAGGTTCCTCTTGGGGAATCATCAATAAGCCATTTCCAGAAAAAAACAGAAAAGTAAAAATAACCCAACAGGTTTATAAAATATTTTTGTATTGTGATTTGGTATTTGTGTTTGTCCAAAAATAAGCAAATTTGAGCTCTTTAAGGTCAATTTTACTGACTTCTCTCCCAAAGAGGTATTTTTGATCAAATAAAGTGCAGCCTATACAATACCTAATTCTTACACATTTTAGAGCCATAGAACTCTCTCACACAGTCTAACAAGCTATCAGACCATACTCCTGTGTGCCTTTACTTACACCAGCAGTTTATAAAGAAGCAAGGATAGGAACCCAGGTCCACTCGCCACAGTGTCATTTCCCTACCCACACATCAATCCAAGAAAGAAAGGTGAGTCAAGCGCCTCTTCTTTGCAAAACACAATACTTTTATTATTTTTTTTCTTTTTTAGTATTAGATGAACACAATATCTTTATTTTGTTTGTTTATTTTTATGTGGTGCTGAGGATCGAACCCAGTGCCTCACAAGTGTGAGGCAAGTGCTCTGCCACTGAGCTACAACCCCAACCCCATAATACTTTCTTACTCTTACAGTTGCTTATATTTTCCCCCCAGAAAATATATTTTCCTGTAATTTTATGCATATCTTCACAAGGGCTTCCCAAATCTGACTACAGATAGAAAATTTAAAACAAGCATATCTTTGCCACACTTTCTGAAATTCTGACTTCTTAGGTCTGAGGTACGGGTCAGGCTTCGTAGTCACTGTTTTAGAATAATTTGATGGCAGACAAAAGTAAGTGTGAACTAAGCCCCTCCACTAGCTGTGTGGCCTTAGGTAATTCTCTTTCCCTATCTCAGTCTCATTTTCCTTACCTGAAAAATATAACAACAACAATAACAAATTCATACCAAAGTGTTGTATAAACATCAAGTGAGCAAATATAGAATTCAGTGCAGTGCCTAAATGTAGTTAGAAGTCAACAGATGTTATTATCATCATTCTATTTCCCAACCCTCTAAAAACCTGATCTAGTTTCAGAATGTAAATGCTGTTATGACATAGTTTGTTGCAGATCACTCTTGCCATGCTGTCTTTCCATCTTTAGCTCTGAAAGGTGGCATTGAAATTAAAGGTGTGAAAGCTGAACTTTCATTTCATTCATCTGCCTCTAAAGAATTAAAAAAAAAAAAGTTCTAGACTTTTAGTAATTATAATATGGATGAACAAATAAGCCTAAGAGATGATCCTTCAGTATCCTTAGTTCAAAAAAAGAGAATATTTAACATGACTACCCAAGAAATCTGGCTCAGATCTAGGATCAGCACTCAAGACCTACTCTTTCCATCTTATTGCTCAAAGATAGCAAACATTCCCCTACTCTCCTCCACTCCTGCTGTCATTCTGGCAATCAAGATTTGCTCAGGAAATGAGCAGTGCTCAGTTTGAAGAAAAATCCCATAGGCACCCTAGCTCATTGATGAGACTACATATATCATCTAGTCCAGTAATTTTTTTTTTCTGTCCCATCTCATATTCCATGGGTTTAAACAAATCAAATTGATTTTATCATACTGTCAGGCCACTTGGCTATACTTTTATGTCATGTGGCTCAGTTCAGTTTGAGATTAACTGAACCCCATTTCCTGCCCTCACTTACACCTCAAATTTTCCCTCTTCTTCACATATGCTAACAGATGTGAGCATCTCTCTCAGTAATTTGTTTTCACCTTTTACCATATCTCTCGTAGGACACCTAACTCTTTATATTGTAATTGTTTACCTGTTTACCTCCTGTCTCCCCTAAAAAATTACCAAGTGGCAATACAGACAAATGGCAAAGCCCAAACTGCCTATTTTTGAGGACTTTAAAGTGCATGATCACTAATAAGGAAATTTATATCCAAAAGTACTCTTGATAAAATATGTTCTGAGTAAAAAAAGTCAAAGAAAATTAGTCATGAGACAAATATATGAACAGAAATAGACAACCACAAAAAGAAGATTATACAATTTTCCAAGGCAATGGTAGGAATTTTTAATATGTTTAACATAATCAAAATTATATATGGCAGAAAATCAGAACAATTTTTTCATATATCTATAAAGCCTGTCATTCTAATTTGAATGTTTGCTTTTCATCATTAATAAATTATAATAGGGCTATGAATTTGACTATTCCATGGGAACAATTATATTTAAGAATAAAACATGAGTACTTGGGATGTAATTTAGTGGTATGGCATGTGCTTAACATTTGTTATGCCATAGTTCAATCCCCAGCATCACAACAATAAATAAATAAATAAATAAAAATACAAAATTACATTTTGGCAAAGAACTTACTTTAAAAGCCAATAATGTATTTTGATAAAGCTTCATATAGAAGCAATAGTGATAATCATGCCATAAGCAAGCAGAAAATAATTAATGACAAAAGTAATCATTTCCTAGTGAAAAAAAAAAATTAACTACTCTTGTAGTGCTCTTGGAGTAAAACCTAAAGTTGGTGACTTTCTGTTCTTTCCATAATAAAGTGTAATTCATTACAAATGATTCTAACTGATGTCTGTCCAATGGCTGCCCTAGAGACTTTTAACTATGATATAATTTTTGACTTGAGTTGACCTGTCTTCTCATCTATGAATTACTTCTTTAAAACAAACAAACAAAACCTCTCTATATCCAGATGAATTTAACAGTTGTAAATAAAAAGCTAGTGGAATTTTTCCCCCATAAAACTAAGTGAACAACAAAAGTAGAGAGTCCATCCTGAATACATATCCAGATTTCCTAATACTTAGCTCAAAATTTCCTGTTTTATGCCTCCATTCTGCTATACTTTCTAAAAATGGCATTCCTTCCATTTTCAACAGGAATGTGGCTTTTACTTACAAAAGTCTACTGGAAGTCAGAAAGATATATAGTTATTACAGACAGAAAAGAAAACCATATCGTAACACAATATTTCTGTCCCAGTATTGTCTGTGTTGTCTTTCCTATGCCAAATGCTCAGATGGCAAGATATTCACTTCTAGACTATGTGTTTCTCTGGCAAAGTTAAAGTTCAACATCAACAGAATTAAGAATTGCATGTGAACATGTCCATGACCTTCTAAAGGCAATACTGTCTGGCAAACAGGTCATTAGATGAAAAGCTATGAAATTTCTATCACAGCTAACACCTGTGGCTTCTACCAAGGTCCTTGGATTCCAATAATAAATATTACCTTTGCTTTCCCTCACAGAATTGTGGTAAAGGATAAAGATTTATCAAATGCAAATGGTCTGACCTCTTTGGTTGACAAATATTATTGAAATGGATTTTTTTTTAATTCAGCACTTAAATGCTGTTTCATTTTGTTGTTGTTGTTTGAAGAAAAATAAAACTGTATTTTATTAAAAATGGCAATCTAAGAAGAATCTGCAAACTGAGTAACCAAATACAAAAGTTTGCTGGATATAAGATTGATATTTAAAAACCAATAGCAGGGCTGTGGCTATAGCTCAGTGGTAGATCACTTGCCTCACATGTGTGAGGAACTAGGTTCAATCCTCAGCACCACATAAAAATAAGTGAATAAATAAAGATATTATATCCATCTACAACTAAAAAAAGTCTTTTAAAATTAGCATTTTATTCACCAGTCAAAAAATATAATTTTAAAAGAAGACAACCTTTATACGAGCATCAAAAACTATATTGGACTGAGAGATGAAGCTATTAAAATCATAAAATATTTTAAGGAAACATTATTATTGAATATGACATAAAGTAACACCCTTTATACATGTTGGTATTTATGACCACACCTTAGCTTTTCCCCCTTTTTAAGACACAACAAAGCTCAAGGCACGGTGGCACAGGCCTATAATCCCAGCATCTCAAGAGGCTGAGGGAAGAGGATCTCAAGTCCAAAGCCAACTTGGTGAGGCCCTAAACAATTTAGCAAGATCCTGTGTCAAAATGAAAACTAAAAAAGGGCTAAGGATGTGGCTCAGTGGGAACCCATGGTTCAGCGTCCCTGAGTTCATTCCCTGGTACCAAAAGGATTACACACACACACACACACACACACACACACAAACACCCACAACAAAGCCTCAAGAGTTAAAAAGCATTTGATTTTAATCACTTTTATACTTTCCTCCTTCAACAGAAATTATCTGTGCAGTGGAAAAGTCAGGGAGGAGTAAATTTATTTTACAGAGCATGGTTGACTTGAAATCGAACACAGGCCTCATTTCTCCCACATCATGGGTCCAGCACATCTGATCACAATTACTGAGTATTTAGTCACCTCTCAGCTATTCTTCATCAGAAACAGTCATTCCAAAACCTTGCTTCATTCTTCATCTTTAAACCATTTTTAATTTAACGTTAATTTAACATTTATCCTAAAACTGGAAGCCCAAACAGATACACATACTGGTAGCCTAAGCATACAGAAAATTTTCAGAGTAAACAATGCACCTAGTAATGATATCCCATAATCTGGTCAGAATTTTTATCAAACTATTCATAGTGACACATAGTGACACTTGTACTGAATGTTGTCTTAGCTTTTTAGCTGCTGTGACTAAAATATCTAACCAGAACAATTTTAGAGAAGGAAAAGTTTATTTGAGGGCTCAAAAGTTTATTTCAGACGTCCATAAAAGGCCAGCTCCATTCCTCAGGACTCAAGGTAATGCAGAACAGCATGGCAGAAGAGTGTGGCAGAGAGAAGTGGCTCACAAGATAATCACAAAGCAGAGAGTGTTCTCCACTTGCCAGATACAAATATATACCTCAAAGCCACGCCCAATGCCCCCCACCTCCTCCAGTCATGCCCCACCTGCCTCCAATTAGCACTCATTAATTCCATAAGGGGGTTAGTTCACCAATTGGGTTAAGACTCTCACAACCTGATCATTTCTGCTCTCAACCTTTTTGCATTGTCTCACACATGAGATTTTGGGGGAAATCTCACATTCAGATTATAACAAATATGAAGATTCTTCTTTTATATGTGCTAATTGTATTCTTCTGAAACATATTGTCTATTTACTCTTCTAAACTTGATCCTGTTTTTTATTAAGTCTTCCTAGTTGAATCTATAAAATTGCTTTTAAATTCAATCTCTGTTCTCAAAATACTTGCAATTTAGTTAATTTACCATGTCTGTATGTTTTTTTTTTTTTCATATGATTCACCATGTCTTTTAATCAAGATTTTCAACTTTGAATCAGAAAATTCTCAGTCTTTTTGCAGGGGAAAATAAATTTAAGAGGAAGAACTCAGCGCCACAAAATGGCCTAAGAGTAGGTACTTGGTGAGGAAGGACTAAATGAGTAAATAGTTTGGTACAGATTATTTATTTAAACTTCTGATGCATATATGTTAAAGCATTAGAAAATACAGACCAACTCTTCATGAGTTTAATTGGTCAAACTAAATATGTAGACAGAGACAGAGACAGAGACAGAGTCATAGATGAAACAGATGTAGTTGTTACCTATCAGACATAGAAGGGACTTTCTAGTTTTTTCTATTATGTCATCAATATTTCATATACAAAAGCAAGTAGTTTTATTTTTGAAATTTAGTGTATTTTAGCAAAGAAATATCAAGAACTCAATGGATAAACAATAAAAAGTCATAATGAATTTTAATGAATTAATATACTTTGGAAATCTAATTAAATATCCAAAGGCTATCATTTCAAAAACAGAGGTTGTTCTGTATAATAATATCTTTCACTGTATTGTCTTTGTCTGTGAAATACTGAAAGCCAAAAGCATGTTTTTAATTTATTCAGTGAAATATTAAAAATAACATGTTTAGCAATGAGTTTTTGATGATATGGATAAATCTATTATAACAATTAAAGCTATATTTTTAAAAGGAGAATACAAAACTGTTTATTCTGGATGATTATACTGCTACATCAAAAAAAGAAAAAACACACACCTGTAATTCCAGTGGCTCAGGAGGCTGAGGTAGAAGGATAGAGAGTCCAAAGCCAGCCTCAGCAACAGTGAGGCAGTATGTAACTCAATGAGACCCTGTCTGTAAATATAATACAAAATTGGGCTGGGGATGTGGCTCAGTGGTCAAGTGCCACTGAGTTCAATCCCTGGTGCCAAAAAGAAAAAGAAAAAATATTTACTTAGGAAATACATCAAAATATCAGCAATGATTATGTTTAAGTGTTGATATAAATGACTTTTGGGTTTGTTTATTTTTGCATATCTCCATTTTACATAATAAATATGAAAAAATTTTACATAATAAATATGATAAAGCCATAATAAAATTATTTTCTTAAAAAAATAAAATGGAAATTCTTAACAGTAAACATGGGAAATAAAAATTTTATCTTTAAATATTGATAAAATAAAGCAAATTTCCATTTCTGTTTCTATGCATTTTTTCATTTTTTTTTCCATAATGGCATAGTTTATTTTCATAGTGGAAAATGCATGAATAGCTTTTTTAAATTATCTTGAAAATTTTTAATGGCTTAGGGTGGAATCTTTCAGATGACAAGCATTAAGCTGCCGAACTTTCCCTTTAGATTTTTGATAAATGAAAAGATACTAATTTAAAACACAGGGTTCAACAGAATGGGACAGGGTAAAGGGAAAGCAGAAATTAGAATGAGTGATGTTATGACCATTTAGGAAATAAAAAGGGTTCTAAGTATTGTAAGGAATAACTCTTAGGTAATGGGAATGGAGATGCATGAGAACAAATGTTACCTACTTTTGAACACTATTATTAATCAAGTGGGGGCTAAACATAGGAGATCATCTAGCCTGTTTCCCTTGTGATAGGTGTCATACCATATAACTTGTTGTTTGGTTGTCATATGTGTTGTTATGACATTTAGCAAATAATTTCTGAAAACAAAGTATTCAGCATATATTAAAATATCAGTAAGGAAAATCCTAACATTCTGCATACCCAAATCGAAACACTCTATTCACTAACTTCTTAATATTTAGATGATCTTTGATGTTGATACCACTTATTTACTAACCTTCACAGTTTAGAAAGTTAGGGAAAGTTATTGCTCTGATTCTTATTTACATTTTTTTAAAATCTGTTTCACTTTCTGCACCTATGCTTTAATGTTGTCTATTTTTTTTCTTTCCTTCCTTCCTTCCTTCCTTCTTTTCTTCAATATGGGGACTGAACTCATATTCTTATGCATGCTAGATGAGTGCTCCACCACTGAGTTACATCCCCAGACCTTTATGTAACTTCATGAGTCTTATTAAATTGCCCAGGTTAAAATCAAACTTCAGATTTCTTGTTTTACATTAAATTAGAAGATGGCCTCTTTTTTTAATTTTTGGAAATTTTTAGACTTTAGCAAATCCATTTACAACTGGATTCAACATCAAAACCTTCGTAGCTCTAAATTTTTCTTGAAAGTAATGAATCTTTGTATTGTCATTAACTTATCTACTATAATTTGTTATTAGAATAGAATAGAATAATGCTTTTTGAGGACCTCATATTCATGTCTTCCTTATTTTAATCCTTCTCTCACCTCTCCCAGAAAAAGAACCCTATAATAAAGATCTTAGAATAAACTTTTCATAACTACTTGTGAGTTAAACTAAATTACCATTTGGGAAGTCAGAATGTTTCAATATTTAAATGTTCATGTAGTTAAACTTAATAACATAATCCTCAATTTAAAATTGAGAAAATAGACTGAAATTTTTAATAAATTATTTAAAGACACATGTGTTAAGAGGCAAAATAAACATGTCCGCTTAGATCAATTCATGTTCTTTCACAATATCACATCAAAATCACATCATTCCACTGATACTCCTGATTTTCATAGGTATTACTATATTTGGAATTTGAAGAGTCAGTCCATGCTCAGGAAAATATGATATAAAAAAACTCTTGGTTTCAGCAAAAATCAGAACGTATGTCATAAAGAACTTTAGCAAATTAAATTTAATGTCTAAAATTCATGAGTTAAAATGTATTTCCGTCTTTAAGAATGACACTCATGATTTAAAACCCATATAAGATATTTTTCTTTAAGCAAACTAAAATTAAGAAAACCTTGTTTATCTATTCTGAACCTGCAGACTAAACTCTAGAAAACTTTCACTTGAGTCTATTCCCAAACTCTCAGATTATTTTAAAAAAGCACAGGATCAAACTAACTGAACAGCAAGTTTAGTGATAGTTTCTATACAATCCAAGCCAATCCCCACCCTATAGAAAAATACCATAGGAGGTTAACAAATAGAACACAGACAATTCTCAGCAGCAAATGGGATTTCTAAAGTAGGGGAAGAAAATTCACCTTGAGCTCTACATTTTTGTGGTTTACTATGAGACATTTTTTTTTCCAGTTGGAACCCATTAATATAGACCACTGATGATAAGTGTTTGATTTTTCTTGTAGATATTCTGAGCTATCAGAGGGGAGTCCTTTGGCCTTTTGTTTTTATAGTTTAACAGACTTCACAAATGTGATTTGGGGGTTCATATGGCTAAACTCCAAGAGAATTGGCAAAACTCAATGGTCCAAAGTTACTTGTAAAGTAATTTGATTGAGAAAAATCAGTGAGGTGTAAAAGTACCCATCACCCTATCCCATCAGTTTTCTCCACTGGCACATCTTACTTTCCATTCCACAACTTTCTCCTGGGGGTATTTTGACTCACTTTGAAGTCATGACATGGAACAACAAGGAGTTAACTCAGGATAAGATGCTGACTGGAAGACATGTAAAAAAAAGCATACTGGGGAAAAGGAAGTTTACAGATTATTATTATTATTATATAAGATTGTTAAGGATCAGAGTAAAATAAAGGAAAGAAGAAAGATGACATTTTAAAGCTGCTTTTATGAAATAGGCTTCATGCTAAGTACTTTCATCAATTGGAAAATTACTTGCAAATTCTGTTCTTTAGCTTACGTATGAATAGGACCTAACTTGTTGAATAGTGAAGATTTTGACATAGAATATATGATGTCAGACTCATGAGATGTTAATGATGTTGCTCTATCATTTATTTTAATTTACTTATAAGACTCACAACAATATCATAAGGTAGACATTACTTCCTTGTTTGACTTTTGAAAACTCTAAGCTTCAGTGAAGATTAATAAAATATATTAATACTTTTTTGAATGAAATATGTTCCATCTCAAACTGAAATTCCAACCAACAATTGTGGCCAAGCCACCAAAACTTTGTGCCAATGACCAACAATAACACACAGCTTTATTCCCTCAGGAAGGATCTGAAAGGCAGCCAGAGGTCAACCAAAGAACTGAACCCAAAGCTTCAGCTGACCAGCAAGTATACAACATCATCATCAAACATATTTGTTAAGCACCCTTGTGAGCACCATGATAATGGAGTAAAGAATACATCTCCCTGTTCCACCAGCCATTTACTATATGATCAGTAAATCCCTTCCATCTTCAAGTGTCTCTGAATTTCTTTTAATATGTTCACTTATAAACATAAACAATTTATGATATTGCTATTTAGAACTACTCATAGTAAAATACCATTAGTACCAAATACTACTATTGAATATTTATAGCAATGGCTATCATATTCTGAGTGCCTATATTCCAGGCATTTCACTTGAATTTTCTTAGGTAATCTTTAATAACCTAAGAGTAAGCTTTAATATCTATTTCATCAAGTAGATCAGTTAAACTTAGGCTCAGATAATTAATTTGTTAGTTTTATAAAGGGAAAACCATCTTAAACCATGATTCAAACACATATCCATATAGCTCCAAAACCTATGATCTTTTCAATAAGAAATTCCAGCTGATTTTCCTCTCCAGAATTACCTAGGCAATTTGAAAACAATTTATGTGACTAACATAATGTTTAGGACAATGGACATGAAGAAACGCTGGCCAGAAGTTAGGATACCTATCATCTCCATTCAGCTTTGCACTGAGTATATAAAGAAGGCATTTAATTACACTAAATCCATCTGTCAGATAAGGTAAATGGACTAAAACAATTCCTAAGGTCTCTGTAGCATATCACAGTTCTACAGACTCCTCTCCCTCCATGCTGAGTGCTCCCCAGGGAAGAGCAAACATGACTACTATGATTATAATTCCAATTACTATTGTTGGCCTCAGCAATGTGCAAAATAAAATAACTCCTCAATATTTACCATGTTCCTACTCTAAGAGTCATTTCCCTAAGTCATACGTTTGATGCCAAGAGTTAAGCAATCCAAATGAAATATTGATGTTGTTCCTCAGGGGGTGTTAATTTATTTGATTTCCTTCTTTGAGGACATGGCAGGGGTAAAACAGGTGTGTAAAACAATGTTCAAAAAAAAATTGAGGGTAAGATTAAGACTTAAATGCTACAAATGACTGATCTGGAATGTCACAATACCTTCATAAGGAGGCCTGAGAAGGGATTTTATGCAATGTCATTCTGGAATGTTACTGCTCAGCTGGGATTCTACAACTGAGGAAAAAAGAACTACATTAATCTCAAATTAATTCATCAAAACTCATGCTTAACTTCCAGAGGAAAACTAAGAAACATGTTAATGTGTCAAAATGCATTCTACTGTCATGTATAATTAGAACAAATTAAAACATAAAAAACAAAAGTCATATATCGAAGTCTTGATGTACAATACTTCAGAATGTGACTGTATTTGGAGATAGTCTTTAAAGTGGCAATTAAGATTAAATGATATACTTGGAATGGGTCCTAATCCAACTTTAATTGTCCTTAGAAGAAGAGATTAGGAAACAGATGCACACAGAATGAAGGTCATTTGAAGACAAAGGAAGAAGAGAGCCATGTATAAGCCAAAGAAAGAGGTCTATGAAAGGAACAAACTCCACTGACAACTTGAGCCTTAACTTCTAGCCTCCAAAACTGTGCAGAAATAAATTTCTTTTGTTTAAGCCATCTAGTCTGTAGTACTTTGCTATGGCAGTCCTGGCAAACTAATATAGTAGAAAGAAATTGAGATACATGTTCTGACTTGGATTTAAAAACAATCCATGTATTATATTCTTACCTTTACGTCTAATCAAGTACTTAGTAAGATATACTAAAGCAACCTCACAAACATACAGACTACACACAGTCACATGCCAGACCATTGTGTTACGACACATAATAACTTGACAAAAGTAGAGAATTCCAGGTTTTAACACTGTTGAAGAACCTCACATGGAACAGCAGGATGATTGAGGGCGTGCGTTCAGTGTCAAGCAGAGGTGGGCTCAAACTGGACTCTTCCATTTAGCTGTACATGCTGGGGAAAGTTATCTACTGCTGAGAATCACTTTCTCAATTCTATAAAAAGTGATAATTTCTATCCTCAGAGTGGTTATAAGGATTTAATTAAATATAAGGATTAATTGAGCTTATAAAAATAAAGAGCCATGAAGTGCACCAGGTACATAGTGTGTGATCAATAAATAGTAAAAGTTGTTATTTGATTGAATTGTATGAAACTGCTAATATTTGATTGTTCTGTTCTATCAAAAGGCATTCTATATGATTCAACTCAATATTTATGTTGCATAGAGGCAGAAGAACACAATGATTCAGAATAAAAATTCTGTCAATGATGCATGGATGAAGAAAATATGGTTTATATGCACACAATGAAATACTTTTCTATCTTTAAAAAGGAGGAAATCCTGCCACTTACACTGACATGGATGAAACTGGAAGGCATCATGATGTTAAGAAAAATAAGCCAGGCACAGAAAGACAAATACAACATCATCTCACCTAATATGTGGAACCTAACAAAGTTGAATTCTTAGAAGTAGAGAGCACAATGGTGGTTACCAGTGGTTGCAGAGGTAGGGTAAAGTCGGGAGATAATAGTCAAAGAATGCAAAATTTGAATTAGGAGAAATAAATTCAAGAGATCTATTGTACATTATGATGACTATAAAGTAAAAATGTCACATTCTTGAAAATTGAAGATTTTAAGTGTCTTACTACCAAAAAAAAAAAAAATTAAAAAGTATGTGAAGTAATTAATGTATATGTTGATTAGCTCCATTCAGTCATTTTATAATACTTATATATTTCAAAACATCATGTTGAATACAATAAATTTATACAATTTTTGTAAAATTAAAAAATAAAAGAATATAAACTCTAGATCCAGGACCTTAGGCTAGATTCCTGCCTCTGTCACTCACTAGCAAGTTATAGAACCTCCCTCTCAAATTCAGTTTCTCAGTTGCAAAGTAAAAAATCAAAATCATCTATTCCATACATTAGATAAAAAGATTAAGGATTATCTTGCATGCACAAGGCCCTGGGTTCAATCCCCAGCACCACACACACACACACACACACACACACACACACAATTAAGTAAATTAATCAATGCAAAGCTCTTAGAATAATGTCTAATACTTAATCCTCACTGATGAAGTCTGCTATTAGCATTAATGTTATTCATATCAAAATGAAGGAAGTGATTTTAAAATGCCTGAAATTCATTTCAACTGACAATCTATGCTGTTTGGAATGGTATTGATAAAAGAGAATTACACACTAGGCGGAAAACAAAGAGATCAAATATTGAGCCCCCAAATGCTGATAAATATAGTGAAATCAAAATTATCTAAATAGGCTGGGTGTGTTAGCACACACCTGTAATCCCAGCAGCTCAGTGTAATCCCAGCAGCTCAGTGTAATCCCAGCAGCTAAGGAGGCTGAGCCAGGAGGTTCAAAGACAGACTCTGCAATTTAGAGAGGCCCTAAGCAATTCAGCAAGACCCTGTCTGTAAATAAAAATATAAAAAAGGACCAGGGACATGACTAAGTGGTTAAGTATCTCTTCAATCCCCAGTATCAAAAATAAATAAACAAATGAATAGCTCAAAAACTAAGTAAAAATGTCTTGCAATTCCTTCACAATTTATCTAAGGGAAATGAAAACTTCAAAAAAAAAAAAACCTTTATTATGTTGAAAATATATTTTTATTGAGGGAAAATTAATAATTTTCCTTAAATTCTTAACTTGCTGATCATTTTAAAATATCATTTCACATAAAAAAAAAAAGCTAGTAGTCCACTTTTCATGGGGTTTAGACAGAATCAATAGACCAAATAGTAAAGAAACCACTAATTCAGTGTGTGATAGTGAGAAAATAACTTCGATCTTATTTTTCTATTTTGAAAAATAAAAACAAACTCTAAAGATACCAAAACTCCCAAGTCTAAAACTCTGTGGATTGCTATCAACTGTAAATTGATAAATATACTGTGATTTCATCAAAGTATTAAAACCCACCTCACCTGTCAATAAACAGAAAAACACCTGGCTCAATTAGCAAAGACTAAGAAGAAAAAATGAACAAAAATAACAGTTTAAAATATCCCCTGAATAGAAACCACAATGTGTGCCTGGCTAATTCTGGCTAGTGACTTTTATATTCTGTGCAATAAAAGGAAAGAGTTAATGATCAAGCCTTCTTCAGAAATTCACAGGAGGCATGTATTCCTTCCTTCTCAGCAGAATTAAAGCTGCCCAGACCAGCTGTGAAACCAACAGTGACTTAAAATCCTAGGTTCATTCGCCTAGAAATTCTAATCTTCAACCTTAAGCAGTTCACATGACATCAGACTTCTGTCTCTGTACAATGTTATGATACACTTCTAGGACTCATAAGAGGGTAAATTAGTTAATGTTTCTAAAGAATAATGATTGACCAAAGAAACATCATCCTGGTGTTTCACTAGAAAGTTAGAAAAAAACCTAAATGCTCATAACTTTCTCTCAAATAACATAGATATCTCAAAAAGGATTTCCAAAGGAAAAAAGTTTCATGTCCATACAGCAGGTAGAAAAAAAAAAAAAAACATGTGAGGAAAAAGCAAAGAATTTTTAATTCTCATCTTAAAACTATGAGAATAGGTTAAAATTGAATAGTCCATATACAAATGTTAGTTTGGAGAGAAAAAAAAAAATGTAAAACCAAGAAACTAAGGCACACATACCTTGTACCACAAAATTCATTCTTTTCCAAAGTTAAAATGTTTATATCAATTACATAATACTCTAGTTATAAAAATGTCAAAATATATTTCAAAAATGGGTAACATGAATATGAGTGCTTGATTTTTGAGTTAGAATGCCACCATATTTTTTAATGGAAAAATTAAATTTCTTAGGTTTGCTAACAGCACATTAGCATTTTCTATTAGAGTAAAAAGTAACTGTATCTCCATTTCTTAAAATAAATAAATCAAAACTTATTTATCTTAAGCAATCCAAGGCGTCCTTTATTTAAAGAGCTGCAATGGAAGAGTGCATGAGGTCGGTTCAATTTTTTTGTTTGCTTGGGTATTTGTTTTGTTTTGGTTTCCCCTCAAGACTTTTCTTCTTATCCAATTTTAAGATTCCAAACTCACAGCATGTCATAATTAAACATCTCCTAGGAAGTACACAATCAGATTAGCATATTAACTCAGGCATAAACCAGCCATGACCATGCTGCTCTCAGTCTGTAAAAGGCCAGTCTGGGAAAGATCATTAAAAAAGAAGAAAAAAAACTACTAAAACATATTTATCTCTCCTTTATTTTATCTTCTAGCACTATAGGTCTTATTTTCCCTTTCAATTCTAAAGTAATTTTTAATCTTTAATTGTGGTATAAGAACAGTCATATAGAAATAGTAATGAACACTCTTGTTCTGAGAATTAAATATTTCCCCTTCATTCTTAAAAATTGCCAACACCAGAAAGTTCAGAAGACAAGGCAGAAGACAGAGATTTTTACAGTTCATGCCAATAATTAAAGTCCACAACCACCCTTCCAATATCAACTCTTATTTATAGAGGAGGAGAAAAAAAAAAAAAAAACTAGTCATAACATAATGTATTTTTTATTGGGCTACTTAGCTGGCTAGTTGTTTGCTTTGAAGCAAAATAGTAAGCATTGTGGCCAAGAGTAAGAATAAATCTCCCCACAGTTTGTACTTGAACTGCCAAAAATGGAAGCCACTGACCATACATGGCCATTCAGTATGTGAAATGTGTCTATCATTATAAAGGAACTAAATGTTTAGTTTAATTTTATTAATTAAAAAAAAATTGCGGGGGGAGGGTGGTTAAGGAGGATAGTTTCTCACTCTGTTTCCCATTCTGATCTTGGACTCCTGGGCTCAAGTGATTCTCCTGTCTCAGCTGGGACTACAGGCACATGCCACTGCATCTGATTCCAAAAAACTTAAATTTTAAAGTTGATACACATTTGTATTATTAGATAAAATTCTGACTGTAAACTTTATGAAGCCTAAATGTAGGTAAGGTGTTCCTGTTAAAAATTTAGTGGTTGAATTGTAACTTTCCTGAATATAAATTTCAAGTATTTAATAAGAAGGAATCATGTAAAGTATCTCATTAATTTCTTTAGTAATGACTACCTGTTAAAGTGATAATGTTTTAGATATATTGGGTTTAATTTATTTTTAGAATTAATGACTCTGTCTTCTTCTTATTTTGTCTTGCATTGTATTTCTACTGGGCAGTATGGATAAAGAATAGTATTAACCAGTGGTTTACATTCTTGAGATAGGCAAGAGAAATAGTTTAGAAAAATATGTATTATGAGGGAAAAGCAAAGAGGTAAGAAAGGACTCCATTCAAATTCTACTTCTGACAGTAACCATCAGACCTTAGAACAAGTCACACAGCTTCCTAGGTCTGTATATCCTCAAATGTAAAGTGCAGAGCATAGCTTCCAAGCTAAAACAAAATATTTGTAAAGTGTCTGGCATATCATATGTATAAATAAATAGTTGAATAATAATTGTTTTCAATACAAATCAGAGATCTTTGCCAACACTTCTCAATATCTGTATCTTCCTACAAACAAGATATGTTCTGTGGATCCTTGTAGCCCATAATACCATAGTAATGTTACTATTATAGGTACATTTTACAGGTGAATGGCAACAAGCGTTATATTTAATGCTATTATCAAATTTCTCAGCGAATGAATATACTGTTTCCATCTGTGTTTTAAAGTGGTAGAATCAAATTGATTTCCATAAATAGTATCATGAGAACCTAAAATTCACCTAAAAGTGATTAATAAAATCAGAATACTTATGTCCCCTTTAGTATTTCTACAATTCTATCATTTTAAGTCTGACTACTTGATAAGATCTAATATGCTCTGCTGTAAGATATTAATAATATTTAGTCATTAAAGCTGTAAAACACAGACATCAGCAATATTTACTTAAAAAATAATTGTAACTCATTATTTTTATGTATTATTATACTGTATATATATATATATATATATATATATATATGTGTGTGTGTGTGTGTGTGTGTGTGTGTGTGTTGCATTTTGAAAAGCATCTGCAAATTCTTATTCTATGAAACTATCACAGCCATCACAATATTAGAAAAGTTATGCCTAGGACAAATAAAATTATTCCTCCATGAAGTTAAGACCAAAACTATAGGGGTTACTTTTTCACTAAAAAGAACCATTTAGTTTTAAAACACCTACTTCAAAAAGTTTAGATACATTAATGAAAAAAATTATAATTTCTGGGGAGACATTTAGAAGTCATAGATTATTTTTCCTTTCCACAAGAACTCTTGGTAAAATGTTAAATTCTTACTAAATGGTTTAAAAATCAGCTCAGTTTTATGAAAACTAACTCACAATGACCTATCAGTCTGCCCATTGCCCTCCTTGCTCCTAGTCTTCCATTTGTTCATTTTATCACTCTCTTCCTTCATTCACTTGATCAGTGTTTATTGAACCCCTACTATATGCCAGCAGTTCTTGAACCTTCCTAACTTGTTGGTATCATTTAAACAAAAGCACCAAGTGGAATGGAAGTACAGAGATGCAGCATATTTTGAAATGTTTTAAAATTTTATTGGCCTGTCATAAAGAAAAATAAAATTACGGCACTTGCAGACCACCACGTTAAGCAAAATAAGTCAAACTCACAAGGTCAAGTGTCATGTTTTCTCTCATATGCAGAAACTAGAGAGGATAAAGAAAAAAAAAAAAAAGCTAGGAGTGGATCTCCTAAAAGTCAAAAGGAGATCAGTCAAGAAAAGGGACCAAGGGGTGGAAGGTGGGGAGGGAGGAAGGAAGTGCTAAGGAATGATATTGGCAAATTATATTGTTATATAGGGTGCATATATGAATAGATAACAACAAATCCCATCAATATATACAACTATAATACACCAATAAAAATGTGGGAAACTTTTTAAAAAAATAAAATAGACATAATTTGAAATTAAATATTAAAATTTATTTGGCTGTGAGGGTGCACACATGCACACACATGCATGTATATATGTTGAATTTTATCAGACCTATCACTAACATATATTTAAAGTTACACAGGATCCATGTTGACAAAAATTGGTTTACAAAAATTTTTGGTTTCCAACATAATTAGTTTCCTTTTAAATTATTGTTTTGGCTTATGCTGGGTCACAAAGTTCAAATCCAAAGTGCAGTTATGTCTTTTCAAGTTATTGCAATAACTCTCCAATTCTTAAGATTTTATATTGCCACAAATACCCTCTTAATCCAGAACAAATTTTACTCTCAAGAGTTTTCTCCATGTTGCTCAACAAGTTATATAATAAATTTCCCACTGGAAAACCTCCTGCTCATTAATTCACATCAAATAACAAATTTCCAGGAAACAAAATAAGGAAAGGCTAGCAGATCTTATGTTTTAGTACAGAAGATTTCTTGTTTATTGAATTATAATTATTTACTTGTTGGTTTTCCATTAGATTGCAAGCAATTTGAGGGATGGGGCTTTACTCTTCATGCATGCATTTGAAAAGCATAGGTTTGAGGATAGTTTCTACATTGTTGAATAAAAGAAAGAAAGAATTGTTCAGATTTTAGAATTTCTAATAAAATGAGTTTGTTTTTGAGACTCTCTTAACCCATTAGCTAAAAACCTAGGCATTAAGCTTTAAAAAGATAGTGTGGCAATAGATTATGAAAAATAGTACTTTGGTTACACAATAAAAATATCAATCATTAATTCAGCTGCAACTTATTGCAGGCTTAACACTTGCCAATCATTGAGATGCTAGGATTAAAAAGTAAAGTCTATACATGTAAAACATGAAAGGGAGAGCTGGTTCTACAGAATTCATTGAACTAATATTAAAATTGCAATGAAATTATGAAAAACAAAGTGATACATTTCCTCTTTTGAATGTGTTTTCTTCCTCAATGAGAAGGAATGACAAAATCTGCTTGTTCAGGTGACCTAAGACCTTGCAATATATTTTATAATTTTTGCTTGTTGCTTAGAAAATATAGTCTCCTTATACAAAGTAAGATGCCATCAGTGACACTGTCTTTTGTTAAGAGGTTAGGTAGGAAGAGGATAAGAAGGAATAATGAGATCAGAAACAGAAAAGGGAAAGGAAAGAATTTCAAAGTGAATAAATCAGAGCAAAGTTTTTCACAATATTATCCTCATATTAGACCAGTATTCTAGAGCCATGATCAGCCACTAACTTAAAGCCAGCAGCTGAGAACTACACAGAAAGAATACCCTCATTAGACACATACTTTGTGAAAACTGTCAGTAAAAGAAACAGTGCAGAAATCCTCTGGATAAGCTTATGGGAAGGATGAAAGCCTTGATAAGTGCAAACTAAAAGCCTGTCATCAGTTGGTTCTCCTAGTATAGCAAATCCTTCAGGGCATTTTGCAGCTTGCAAAAAGTAGCAACCCTTCTCAGGCTCTAATAGCCTCTGGCAGATTCATTCATTTCACTTTAGCAGATAATACCTTTGGTTCTTAAAAAGAGTTAATCGTTCTATTCTAGACAAGTGTAAAGATAAATCAAGAAATTTGACCACTTTAGAGATCAACAACTTTTTCAAAGTGTACAACAAAGGTTTCTTTGATAAATGGAAGAACTGACCAAGTTCTGCTGAATTAAAGCCACTGCACCAGGTTACCCAAGTCCCACTTACACCCAGCATCTGGTGGAGGTAGTGATACTCTGGTCCTTGGTTGTACAGCAGGAAGGTTTTCCAGAAAAGCAGGACATTCAGAGACAGCCAAATGAGCTAAACCAATCAGACAAAGGGAGAGAAAAAACAAAATTTTTAAAAAGGCATCACTTGATGAATGAAACCACAAGTCCATTGTTCGGACACAGAGTTTTCAATGCAATCTCAATGAAAAAATGCAGAAGACTTTCTTAATTGGTCAGAAAGTTGAAAAGCGCTCATAAATAAATCTGGATCCAGGCCCTTCACCTGAGATAAGCTTTGGGTGGCAAACGGGTCAGCTAAATGATCTTTGAAATACAAAATAAGATTAAGAAATTAGTGACATCACCATATCACCATGTCCTAAGTAAAACGCAAGCAACCCCAGAAAAAACCAATGGGGGCAAACATGTTTAAAGGGTTAAGAGAAAGCTGTGTTCACTTAAAGTAATTGCTTCTCCCCTCCTTCACATCCGCTCATCAGTGTGTAGGAAAGTTCCCATGCATGGGGGTTGGGGGAGGGGGTCGTTATCATCTCCAGGTTTTAACATTGTAAAGTTTTGTTAGTTGAAACTGTTCGAATCTAACTTCCACTTCCAACTTCCCACCCGCCCACGCTCAGGGAATGAATCAAACTAGCTGCGGGAGAGACCGAACGCGAGCGCCCGGCCCGCCATCCTACCAGGCAGAGGTGTTTAACCCCTTCGTTGGCCAGCCAGCTCCTCCAGGACACAGCCATGCCGCAGGCCCCACGGTGCTGCGCTCTTTGCCTGCGGCCCCGAAAAGGAGCAAGCGACTGCCTGGACAACGGTTACAGCGGTGCGGCCCGCGGGGGGCGGGAGAACCGAGGGTCAAAGACTGAGTGAAGTCGGGGCCCGGCGCCGAGCCAGCCCGGGCGGGGTGTGCGCCCGCTCCCACCCGCCCGGCCCGCTGCCCCGGCGGCCGCACCGTCTGCGCTCGCGCCAGCCCCTTTGTCTGCGCTCAGTCTGCTGTTGTGGCTGCTGCTGTTCAGGATGTCCCGGGTGGAACTTGGAGGCGTCCCCCGCAGTTGCAGGCTCAGTCTGCCCAGTGCCGAAACACCAACCAAGAAGTGGAGCCTGATAGTCATGCTAAAAGTGGGGGCACTCGCTACACCCTGGAGCCCGCGTGCACGCACACACACACACACACTCAGCCCCCACACACATACACAATCAGAATCACACATACACAGTACACACACTCATACACACCCAGCACCACAGTCACACCACACACACACACACACACACACACACACACATACCACGCACACCACATGCACACTCAAATATTCACACAATACCCCCCACACACACCACACACGCCATACACTCCCCACACCTGCCCCATACACATCACAAATGCGGCACACTCACCACAGGAACAAAACACACACACCTAGTTTTGGACTGGTTGTTTGCCCTCTCCAAAAAAAGTTTAACTCAAAGAGGCTCAGTAAAGAAGTTTGAACTTGAAATCATTTTCTGAGTTTCAACCTCCCCCTTCTCAGGCTACTTATCCTGCCTCAGAACAAAGGGCCCCTCCAACAAAGAAGCCTCCCACTACCTGTTCCTTCATTACACAGCCTACCCTATCTTACCAGAAAACTTTCAAAACATTGCTGAATAAAAAGAATGGGGCCTGAGGGTAAATAGGTAAAACTGCCTTAATTCTCAGGGGCTTTATGGAAGCTCAGATTCACTCTACTTAGGAATTAGGTGTTTTACTACCTAGTTTGGGGGTCTATTTAGTAGTAGGATCCTCTCAAACTTGTACCAGAGGCCCAGTGAAGAGTGAGAAAAATGTGAAGCCAACATAGGGTACCCATCCTATACTGCAGTGCATCCATATTAGAGAAGAGGGGGAAAAATTATTCATATAAAAGAATGTCTGATGATGCACAATAAGTTCATTAAAACATAAACTTTCTCAAATTTAACTAACAAATGACAGAAAAAGTTCTCTACTAGTAACCTAATCTTGTGGCTTTCAGGTTCTTGTTTTTTTTTTTTTTTTTTTTTGTTGTTTGTTTGTTTGTTTTATTATAAAATTAATTTTATCACACTAGCCATGGGATATAATTGAAACTAAATTTCATGAAATCATACTGACCTTACTCCATGTAATATGCTTAATTTAATGAGTAGATTAATGTTTACAACCTTCAGTTTGAAAAATTGGAGTAAATTCATATCAAGTTCAAGTTAAATTTCAGTTTCCTTTCTAATAATCTGATTATTTGAAACCTTCCTATTTCATACATGATCTAATCCTAAAAACTACCCCAAATATTAGCATTAGAGAGTATATTATTTATCAACAATTTAATAATAATTTATAAGTAATTTAATAATATTTATAATTAAGACTGTGATCTTATGGACCATGATTTTCTTAAAGGAAAAACAAAAGGAGCAAATTAGAAACTCAAGCCTGTCACTACTGGATAAAGTTCAAAATTTAACACATACTAAAAGTTTAATTTTAATAAATGGGGACAGGGCTATTGGTTGGCAAAATAGTTTCCTGCAATGCGTTGAGAAGATCAAGACAATTGAATAGTAGAAATTTCTAAAAGCTCAGCTATTTCCAGAAAAATAATGACAAAAAAAAAAAAGACAAAAATGATGGAAGCAACTCTAAATATGTACCTGCAAAGTATCAGGCACTGACCTTGGTAAGTAGTAATCAGAAATCTCCCTTACTTGTCATGATAGTTCTCTAGCTGTATGTTAGTCCCCCACATTAAAGCTGAAGAAACTGAAGGTAAGAGATTAAGAAACTTTTGTTACATAGTGAAACAGGGCTGCTTAAGGCTTAAACAACCCACTACCATTCTATTGTGAAATCTAGAAAAATAACAGAAAGCTATATATAAATGTTGATTATTTTATTTGTTTTTTTATTGGTTGTTCAAAACATTACAAAGCTCTTGACATATCATATTTCATACATTAGATTCAAGTTGGTTATGAACTCCCAATTTTACCCCAAATACAGATTGCAGCATCACATAGGTTACACATCCACATTTTTACATAATGCCTTTTAGTAACTGTTGTATTCTGCTACCTTTCCTATCCTCTACTATCTCCCCTCCCCTCCCATCTTCTCTCTCTACCCCATCTACTGTAATTCATTTATCTCCTTGTTTATTTTCCCATTCCCCTCATAACCTCTTATATGTAATTTTGTATAACCATGCGGGTCTCCCTCCATTACCATGCAATTTCCCTTTTCTCTCCCTTTCCCTCCCACCTCATGTATCTGTTTAATGTTAATCTTTTCTTCCTGCTCTTCCTCAATGCTTTGTTCTTAGTTGCTCTCATTATATCAAAGAAGACATTTGGTATTTGTTTTTTAGGGATTGGCTAGCTTCACTAAGCATAATCTGCTCTAGTGCCATCCATTTCCCTGCAAATTCCATGATTTTGTCATTTTTTAGTGCTGCATAATACTCCATGGTGTATAAATGCCACATTTTTTTAATCCATTCATCTATTGAAGGGCATCTGGGTTGGTTCCACAGTCTAGCAATTGTGAATTGTGCTGCTATGAACATCGATGTAGCAGTATCCCTGTAGTACGCTCTTTTAAGGTCTTCAGGGAATAGTCCGAGAAGGGCAATAGCTGGGTCAAATGGTGGTTCCATTCCCAGCTTTCCCAGGAATCTCCATACTGCTTTCCAAATTGGCCGCACCAGTTTTCAGTCCCACCAGCAATGTACAAGAGAACCCTTTTCCCCACATCCTCTCCAGCACTTGTTGTTGTTTGACTTCATAATGGCTGCCGATCTTACTGGAGTGAGGTGGTATCTTAGGGTGGTTTTGATTTGCATTTCTCTGACTGCTAGAGATGGTGAGCAATTTTTCATGTACTTGTTGATTGATTGTATGTCCTCCTCTGAGAAGTGTCTGTTCAGGTCTTTGGCCCATTTGTTGATTGGGTTGTTTGTTTTCTTATTGTTTAATTTTTTGAGTTCTTTGTATACTCTGGATATTAGGGCTCTATCTGAAGTGTGAGGAGTAAAAATTTGTTCCCATGATGTAGGCTCCCTATTTACCTCTCTTATTGTTTCTCTTGCTGAGAAAAAAACTTTTCAGTTTAAGTAAGTCCCATTTGTTGATTCTTGTTATTAACTTTTGTGCTATGGGTGTCCTATTAAGGAATTTGGAACCCGACCCCACAATATGTAGATCGGAGCCAAATTTTTCTTCTATCAAATGCAGAGTCTCTGATTTGATATCTAGCTCCTTGATCCACTTTGAGTTAACTTTTGTGCATGGCGAAAGGAGGGGATTCAGTTTCATTTTATTGCATATGGATTTCCAGTTTTCCTAACACCATTTGTTGAAGATGCTATCCTTCCTCCATTGCATGCTTTTAGCCCCTTTATCAAATATAAGATAGTTGTAGCTTTGTGGATTAGTCTCTGTGTACTCTATTCTGTACCATTGGTCCACCCGCCTGTTTTGGTACCAGTACCAAGCTGTTTTTGTTACTATTGCTCTGTAATATAGTTTGAAATCTGGTATCGCTATACCGCCTGATTCACACTTCCTGCTTAGAATTGCTTTTGCTATTCTGGGTCTTTTATTTTTCCATATGAATTTCATGATTGCTTTCTCTATTTCTACAAGAAATGCCATTGGGATTTTGATTGGCATTGCATTAAACCTATAGAGAACTTTTGGTAATATCGCCATTTTGATGATGTTAGTTCTGCCTATCCATGAACAGGGTATATTTTTCCATATTCTAAGATCTTCTTCTACTTCTCTTTTTAGGGTTTTGTAGTTTTCATTGTATAAATCTTTCACCTCTTTTGTTAGGTTGATTCACAAGTATTTTATTTTTTTTGAGGATATTGTGAATGGAGTGTTTTTCCTCATTTCTGTTTCAGAAGTTTTGTCGCTGATATACAGAAATACCTTTGATTTATGCGTGTTGATTTTATATCCTGCCACTTTGCTGAATTCATTTATTAGTTCTAGTAGTTTTTTTGTAGACCCTTTTGGGTCTTCTAGGTATAGAATTATGTCAACTGCAAATAGTGATAATTTAAGTTCTTCCTTTCCTATTTTTATGCCTTTAATTTCTTTCGTCTAATTGCTCTGGCCAGTGTTTCGAGAACTATATTGAATAGAAGTGGTGATAGAGGGCATCCCTGTCTTGTTCCAGATTTTAGGGGGAATGCCTTCAATTTTTCTCCATTGAGAATGATGCTTGCCTGAGGCTTAGCATAGATAGCTTTTACAATGTCGAGGTAAGTTCCTGTTATCCCTAGTTTTTCTAAAGTTTTGAACATAAAGGGATGCTGTACTTTGTCGAATGCTTTTTCTGCATCTATTGAGATGATCATATGGTTCTTATCTTTAAGTCTATTGATGTGGTGAATAACATTTATTGTGAAGACATCGATAAATTCCTTAAGTCATATGATTTGCCCAGACTGAGTCAGGAGGATACTCACAACTTAAACAGACCAATATCAATAGATGAAATAGAAGAAGCAATCAAAAGACTTCCAACCAAGAAAAGCCCAGGACCGGATGGGTATACAGCGGAGTTTTACAAAACCTTTAAGGAAGAATTAATACCAATACTTTTCAAGTTATTTCAGGAAATTGAAAAAGAGGGAGCTCTGCCAAATTCATTCTATGAGGCCGACATCACCCTGATTCCGAAACCAGACAAAGACACCTCAAAGAAAGAAAACTACAGACCAATATCTCTGATGAACCTAGATGCAAAAATCCTCAATAAAATTCTGGCGAATCCGATACAAGGGCACATCAAAAAAATTGTGCACCATGATCAAGTAGGATTATTTTATTTGTGACTATTATTCTGCTACTTTGTAAAAGGAGTCCAGGATCAAACTGTGTATGTTGACAAGCAAGCTATCCCTGAGGGACAGAGCTTTTCTGTGTTATGCCGGAACACCCATTAGTGATGTTCTTTGCAATGTTAATTTTCTCTAAGCCAGATTGTTGAATGCAAGTTACTATTTTATTCCTAACTAGGAAAGACTGCTCTCAAAAATAATAGGGAGAGAGTTCTGTAGTTTTATCAGAATCTTTCAGATACCATAATGAAACTGATATTTGCCATGAAGACTTCACAAGAAAAATATAAATGACAGAAACTTTTGCTCTTGGCTGAAATAATGTTAAGCTTGCAGCACAACACTGATTATTCTATGCTGACTATAAACTCTAGTAGTTGAAGACATTCTTGACCTATCATTTATTACTTAATAAAGAATTTCTATAAATAGTGTCCTTCAGAATATGAAATGCTTGGGGGAACTTTGATAAAAGTTCAACCCTTGAGCTCTCTTAGTGCATTTCGTTCTGTCTTCACTTGGAAGCATAACTTTTTTTTCCCCAACCCATTTCTCCTCCATACACACACACAGACTTATCCTTGAAGTGTGCATGTTTTGGTATATTATTCACTCACATGATCATTAATACATTTTCCAAATATTAATTTAATTATGTGTGTACATTTCTAATTTGCCTGATAAACTAGACTTCTTAAGGACAAGCATCCTGTTTTATTCAGGTTTTATCCCAGGACTTAACACAAAGTTTAACATATAGAAGGAATTTACATAATATTTACTGATTCATAGTTAAGTATATCATCCTTCTTTATGCACTTTTCTCAAACTTCAGTTTCTCGAATGTAATTTTCCAATAAAACACACACACAAATAAATAAATAAATAAATAGTCTCTTCTGCTTATAATCAACTACCATAAAAGGATAACTGTGGAAAGAACCCCTTGACATGGGTAGCATTTATCCCACAAGTCATTTGATACTCACTTGAGACAACTGGGCATTTGCATTAGTTTCCTGAAACTTTGATGAAAAATTACTATAGACTTCATGGTTTAAAACAACAGAAACTATCAGACAGAGTTACATGCCTACAATCCCAGCTACTTGGGAGGCTGAGGCAGGAGAATTCCAAGTTTGAAACCAACTTGGGAATGTAGCTCAGTGAAAGAGTACCCATTGGTTCAGTCCCTAGTATAAATCAATCAGTCAACCAATTAATAAGAAGTTTATTCTCTCACAGTGCTTATGGCCAGAAGTCTGAAATCAATATTGAGTTGAAATCAGGATGTTGACAGTCCTCTTCCTGAAATGGCAAGGGAAATTTTGTTTCTGGACTTTTTCAGCTTCTGGTGGCTAATGGCATTCCTTGATTTGTGGCACATAAGTCATGTCTGCACCCTTGATCATATCACCTTCTACCTGTATATATGTCAAAATACCCTTTGTCTCTCTCCTCTGAAGGTACACCTGTGATTGTTTATAGGCTCACCTAGATAATTTCCTCATGTCAAGATCTTTAATTTAATTACATCTCCAAAAAATTCCTTTTTCCTTACAAAGTAACATTTATGGGTTCCTGGGATTAAGACCTGACATCTTGGAGTGGCTTTTATTCAGCTTACTGATGTACCTAAATTAAATCAATTTATGTCATTTTTATTTTTATGACTGGATATGCCAGCCTTAGAGTAGGACTTTTGAAGAAATTCTCCTTAAGGAATGAAAAATTGGGATTTCTAAATTGCATCTGTCAGAGAGCATGGAATTATATACCAGGAAGTATGCCTGGCAGAACTCAGTTAGATTTTTTTCTCCTTTGTAATTTGATTGAGCTTATCATTTCTGTTATCCCATATCTATCAGGAGAAACTAGCATTAAAGTGCAAGATGAAAAAATGCCTGTTTGTCTTTCTTAGGAACAGAAAGGGGAAAGAAAACTGGAAATTCCAATCCCCGTGTACTGCATGATGGATAGAGAATCCTGGAGATGGGAGTGACAAGGATACGAAAGAAATAAAGGAAATGCACCATGTCCCTGAGGACCTTGGCAAAGAAAAAAGGCCCACCAGAGACTGGTAAGAATTGGTCCAAGGCCTTACCATTTACGAGTCTGAGGACAAAGTCCAGACAGTGACTCATTGTCATTTCTATAAAAAAACAAGTGTAGACCATCATCTGATTCAGTCACTCAGGAATGTCCACTGTGCCCTCTCATGTCTAGGTCAGCTCCTTGAGAAATACTGAAGAAGTTGTAGAGGTTCTAACGTCCTCAAGGACCAGATATTTGTTGAAAAATAAGGCTTATAAAAATGAAGGTAGTTTAAGAACTACAGAATGAAGATGTTAAGTACGTTTCTTAATTAAATATGAGTAAAAATGAACTTTTTTTCAGAGTTTCTTACATAAAACAAATTTCTGGATTTCATAAAACAATAAAATTTCAATACTAAAAAAGATTACTTCCCAACCTACATATATGTCAAAATATGGCTATGTATTTCAAATATATACAATATTTTATGTCTATGATGTCTCAAAAGAGCTGTTACAAAGAAATAAATAAATAGAAATCCACATGGACTAGGCGAAATTTTGCTTCAATTGGGGCAACTTTAAAATGTTACAACAACAACAAAAGTACTATCCACAAAAAATAATTATATGAAATATTACGTACCTTCAGCTTCTGTAGAAACTCACTATATTCTTTCTCTCATTTCACAGCAAACCTCTCACTATTTTTTATTACTTGAATCTCAAATTTCTTCTATTCAGTGGGTAGGGCCATTCTTTCCTTCATTCTAATTTTATAAATAAGTGAAGTGAGGCACATGAAGAGTAACTAACTTACCCAAGGTAACCATGGTAAGAATAATAGATTCCATGGAGACAGTATCTCTACTCCTTCCTCTCCACCATGTAGTTATGGTTGAATCAGGACTTCCAGATATTCTGGATTTTAATGATGTAGACCACAAATCATTGGTGATTGGTAACAACAAGTGTGGTTGGCAATTCTCCCCAACCATCCCAAGGGTGTAGAGATTTCCATATTATCAAGACTCTCTTGTCTTTTGTTATGATATCATTTGTCCTTTTGTTTGTATAGCATTTCCTGAACACAACCATTAACAGAAGAATTCCTGGATGTTTGTGGAATTTAATTGTTCTAAAAAATGTAAACAGAAGTGTACCAGGAAGCCAAGAAATATCTTTAA
This sequence comes from Marmota monax, assembly GCF_021218885.2. Classification (NCBI taxonomy): domain Eukaryota; kingdom Metazoa; phylum Chordata; class Mammalia; order Rodentia; family Sciuridae; genus Marmota; species Marmota monax. The sequence goes on along the minus strand of NW_026695236.1, from coordinate 1,160,170 downwards.
CACCTGATTCCATGGTTCTGGTTGCATCCTCAAACAGCTGTGAAATATTAAAAATAAAACAACTTCATCTCCAGTGTCACTTCACTTTTTGAACATACCAAAAAAACCCTTAAGCCCAAACTGTTAGAATACATGTTAAATGGAAAAATTTCTAGAGTCACAAAATCATCAAAATTTGAAGTGGTCTAGGAGAGCATTAAAACTTTCACTTAATAAGTTGTGAATGCCCGAAAGGCAAGTATCATGTCTATTTTTGTTCATTCTTACTTTCCCAGAGCCAAGCATGTGACTTTGAACATGAGTGGGTCTTTGGTGATTGTTTTGAGTTAGAGAAACAATCAGGAAAAGAATCAAAATTAGATAAATTCTCTCCCAATCATTGTTTCACATTGATATCTCCCCACCTGCATTGCTTCTTTAATTCTTTCTACTCTCCAAACATATCCTGTTTCCTCACGTCTCCATCCATGTATGCATGCTATTCTTGCTTCATGACACATTCAGTCTGATGATGTTTACTTAGTCTCTAAACCCAGAATAAGTATTCCTTCCTCTTAGAGGCCCACAGGAACCCTCCCAGCTCAATCAGGAGCCTCTCCTTTGTGAGGGTGCATCTACTGTATGAGGCTCCATCTCTGGGATTATGCTGCATTTGTTGGTGAATTTTCTAGGTTGCTTCTTTGTCTAGCCTGAGATATGAGAGTTCTTTGAGGACAAGAAAATTTTCTTTTTTTTTTTTTTTCTACAGCTCAGAACATAGTGAATTCTCAAAAATATACTTCAAGAACAAATAAGTGAGTAAATGTCTGGTTAAATAACAGTTTAGTTTATTTTCAAAACAAAAACTCAGCACTCATCAAATGTAATTCTAATTGCCTAGAGTGTGGCAAAGGTTTTAGGTTAGAACTCATTGGAGAAACAGCCTCAGGAACAAGAAAGGATGAAAAAAAATAAAAGTAAATAACTTGAATTATATAATGTTGAACTGAATCATCTTCTTTCTCATCAAATTCCTAGGGACATTAACCCTCAGCCAAACTTATTTTCTACTGTCCAACAATTTGAGGTTGGAGATATCAAAATCTTTTTAATTTTTATTTCTTCAAAATCGACTCCTCTGAATCATCTTCTTTCTCAACAAAGATGATTTCCCTTTTTCTCCTTTCTCACAAGCTGGAAATATGCTTGAAGCATGAATGTAAAGACAGTACTCTGAAAGAGTAAAGAAACAAAATGTTAGAAGATATGTATGAATTTGTGAATGCATCATAGTCACTCAACTAGATAACTCACTTATTTGCTGTTATGGGAGAAGGAAATAAGATTCTGCTTTATTCAAAATACTATATTTTAGGTTTCAGTGGTTTAACATATATTCTATTATTACATAAATTGATTCCTTGAAGTGAGATACTTCCAGAATGAAACAAACAAACAAACAAACAACAACAACAAAAAAAAAAAAAACAGAAATGCATGACATTAGTTGAACACATTAGGTGATTGGTAGATAGGACAACACTAAAAGCTAGAAACCAGTCCAAAACATAAGCCCACTTGGAAATATATCACATTTTATTAACAAGAACAAGATTTTTTTTAATGTAAGATTTTTGGTGTATGTTGGCTGCTACTTGGAACTTCCAACAAAATAATACAGAATTCATGAAATAAAGTTAGGCAAGAAGCAGCTCATTTGCAAATATAAATGAAAGAAATAAAGTTCTACTAATGGAAAGTCTATCTACCTGTCACCTTCAATTTAATGAATTAAAGTTACATTAACTGGGAAACTTATAAGGAGAGAAAACTAATTGTTTCCATATCTCAAAAAGCCTGATATCAGATTATCTCTCATAGTTAGCCCAAGGATAACAATCAGTAATTTGAGATGGCATTAAGTTAACAGATATTAAGAGGCAATGAACTAAAAATAAAATACAATAAAGAGAAAGGGAGAGTCTATGGGTTCTATGAAGGATTTTTCTGAAAGATGGCTTTGAGCATGATTACTCCACATGGAACTAATTATAAACAAATAGGCAAGAATTCTGCAAGATTTTGAAAGAATTTTATTAATATAGAAACCACAAGCCTGACATACAAGGACCTGTAAAGTTGGACTTATGACAAAAAATATTTCATCCTCTAGAGTTTTAACAAAGAAAGAACACTCTCTCTTTCCTCTTCTGATGTTCACAGTTGAAAAGAACTTCTCAGATATAAGGTCAAGATGCAAGGGATAAGGGATAAAGGAAAATTTCCCTGAAAGCAGAACCAGAATTTGGTTAACCAAAAGAATTAACCCTGCCAATGAGATAAAGTGTATTCACAATTCCTGCCTCCGAGAATTTAACACTTCCTATGGACCAAAAACTTCTATATGGTTAACATTTCTGATACAAGATAATGTATAATGATACAAGATAATTCTACAAGATAATGTAGTTGTCTTGTTTCTACTCTGGCTTTACTTATTGGAGCAAGGGTAGGAGTGTAACTTGTGTTTAGTTGTTGCCAAATCAACAGGAACCACTTCCATATTTGATAGTAAAGACTACATTTAATCTCTGTGCTCAATTTTCAGCTGCAGCTGAATGGGATTTTAGGTGGGTTTTATTGAAGATATGAGTGTCAAAGAGGGCAAAAAAAAGAGGATGCATAGATACCTGCATGGTTAGAAGAGAAAGCTGACACACTGAGAGTTGTTTTTGATAATTTATTCTCTCCTAGTCCACCTATTGATAGACTACTCAGTGGTTCATCTGAGCATAGAACTCTCAGCTAAATATCAAATTTCCCAGCCAATCTTGCAGATATGAGTGGGCATGTGGTCAAGTGTTGACCATCAAATATTAGTGGAAGTAATATACTAAACTTTCCAGTGGTATTTCTCAAAAAGAAAATTGCCTATATTTCATTTCTCTTCCCCCCTTCATAGGACTGGAACAAAACTGTGCTGTCTTTTACCAGGAGAAAAAGGATTATAAGAGATATTAAGCAAATAGATAGAAGAAAGCAGCTTCTGGGATGACATCCTCAACAAAGGTCCCTGCTAGCCAAGAGTAAATGGGCTCCTCAATGAAGGAGAGAAAACTACCACCTCTATGAATCCACTATTTTTTTTTAAGTTTTTAATGTTACAGTAAATGTTGTAGTCAGCTCTTTCACTGCCATAACCAAAAGACCTAATGAGAATAATTTTAGAGGAAGGAAAATTTTTATTTGGGGCTCACAATTTTAGAGGTCTCAGTCCACAGATGGCCAACTCCCTTCCTCCAGGCCCAAGGTGAGACGGAACATCATGGCAGAAGAGTGTGGTGGACGAAAGTGGCTCAGAACATGGTACCAGGAAGCAGAGAGAGACTAAGCTCAGCTCACAAAACATTTACCCTGAAGGCATACCCCTCATGACCTGCCTCCTCCAGCCACATCCTGTCTTCCCATAGTAAATCCCCACCCGGGGATTAATACACTGATCATATTAAAGCTCTCATAACTCAAGCATTTTGCCTATAAACTTCCTTATATTGTCTCACACAAGAGCTTTTTGGGGGACACCTCACATCAAAATCATAACAATAACTTAGACTATATTCTAAATTTATAAATAGATTTTGAAAATCTTAATTGATAATAGAAGGAAAACAAACAAATATATTAGCTTTCTAAATGTTTCTATCACATCTTAAGGTATTGGTGTGTCAGGGGCTATATCTGAATCTTTATATTTCGAACACTTATCCAATTGCCTAACAAGGTAACCTGTCTGTATTAATTAGTCATATAATTCATGAAATGACAATAACAAAATAATAATGGTTGTAGAATTCAAATATTTGAAAATGAACATTAATTCTGCTTTTTCTACCTGTTAGTTGTAGTTGTATCCCTAGTGTCTCTGAGCCTTCTTATCAAGTTTTGCAATGGATTATTACTCAACATATCTATTCTATCTGAAAGAGAAATGCATCTAGTCATTATTTCTTTATTCTAGAAAATTATAATGATTTATGCTAATAGCAAATTTACAATAACAGAAACAGCAGACTACTTTTAAAATGTGGAGATGTAATTTTGTCAGATAATTTTTAAAATTATTCATATTTTTTTAGAGTTCCATATCCAAGTTTCCAATAGCAAATTCCATATTACAGAGAAGTTGCTGAGAGCCACAGCTGAGTCAGAATGGCCCCTGGCATTTTGCCAATAGTATTGATTGACAGGCAAGGCATTAGTATCTGCCTAGGCTGTTACTTTGCAGTTCTCACGCTACTTTGGAGTTCTCATGGGGATTCCCCGGGATTCCCGGAGAGTTCCCATTGGTTGGGGAAGTGCAGGAGGAGGGATTTCCGGGAGATATTTCCGGCTGCTGGTTCCTGGGAGCTGCATGGCGTGCGGGAGGAGTTCCCGGGAGCATGTGTGGAGCGTGCTGGTGGAGTTCAGAAATAAAGTTTGTTCCTGCTTCAGTGGCTCGTGATTTGTGCCCAGCCAGACTGCGGCAAGAAGTACCCCAAAATATTATAAGATCACACAGCAATAAGTCCTCAAGTAAACTCTCCCAGTCAGACTTAATTAAAAAAAAAAATAAATCCAATTCTATTTGTGATAATTGTCTGAATGTCAATATTCATTAATAAGGTTCTTAACAGAATATAAACAAAAGAGATTCATGGAGAGCATTGGAGTATTATAACTATACCACAAAATTCAACATAATGAAAAGAAAAAACTGCCATTAATTTTCCTGTTGATTATCAAATTACACTTCTTTCCTCCAGCTCATTAGTACAGGATATTGTATTGTTTTTCTTAATAATTGAAAAATCAGATTATGAAATTAAAAATGCCGTATAAGGAAGGCAATCTCATATATTAGACAAAGCAGTGAACTGGGAGTGAGAAGACCTAGGTTTCAGTGAATTTTTGTTCTGCCAGAAAACTGTTTATTAACTTTGAAGAAACGATTTCATCTTTGTTTGTTTGTTAACTATTTATTTAGATACCAGGGACTGAATCCAGGGGCACTTAACCACTGAGCAACATCCCCAGACTGTTTGTTTGTTTGTTTGTTTGTTTTATTTTGTTTTGTTTTAAATATTTACTTTTTAGTTGTATTTGGACACAATATCTTTTATTTATTTTTGTGTGGTGTTGGGGATTGAACCCAGGGCTTTGCCCATGATAGGCGAGCACTCTACTGCTGAACCACAGCCTTAGCCCCCCCACAGACTATTTTTTATATTTTATTTTTTTTATTTGTATTTTTATTTTATTTGTTTTTGTTTTAATTAGTTACATATGACAGTACAATGACCTTGACGTATCATACATTTGAATCACATGGGATACAATATCTCATTTTTCTGAGTATACAGGTTGCAAAATCACATTGGTCATATATTCACATATATACGCACAGTAATACTAATGTCTGTTTCATTCTACTATCCTTCCTATCTCCCCACCCTCTCTCTTCCCCTCCCATCACTTCTCCATCACTCCTCTCTACCTAATCTAAGGTAGAGCTATTCTTTTTTTTTTCTCACATCTTCATACATGTATTTTGTATAACAGTGAGGGTCTCCTTCCACCATTTTAAAAGGATCTCCTTTAGTTACTTGGGGCATCATTAAATTGCCAAGGCTGGCTTTGAACTCACAATCCTCTTGCCTCTGCTTCCTGAGAGGCTGGGATTACAGACATGCACCATTGTGCCCTGTGTGATTTCATCTTTCTAAGCCTTGAGTTATGAATACTTTAGATTAGCAGGATGGGCTTGAAAATCATTAAGGTATTTTCTGGCTCTAGATTTTTGTGATTGTATGAATTGCCTAATCCAACACGCATCATTATCTAAAGTACATGTTATGAAAACATGAATTCATGTGAACATACTTTATATACAACCAGATATGAAAAATTGTGCTATATATGTATAATAAGAATTGTAATGCATTCTTCTGTCATTTATTTTTTAAAAATCAACTTAAATTTTAAAAAATTAAAAATTTAAAAATATATGGAAATGTTTTAACATCTTTAGAATTAAATACAAGGCTTGCTTAGTTGATATCCAATAAATAAATATGACAAAAAAGATCTCATCCAACATATTTTAATTTAGGAATATACTTTGTGTTAGCTATCATGTTAGATGAAACCTGACATTAATTGTTACTCTAGAGATGACCCCTAGCCTTCTAGAACTTACCGTGAAGTGGAAAGGCAGACACTACATTAATAGCTATAACCCTAAATAATCCTAATTATGAGAAATACTGCCATGGAGGTGGGCAATACTGTTAGTTATAAAGTAAACAAACCTATCTTGATCTAAGGTGCTAAGACATCATCTCTGATTAAACTGAGACCATGAAGGTCAATTGCCTGGCAAAGACTGATAACAGAAGGGACACCCAAGTAAAGGAAACACCATGAGCAAATTTCCTGTTGTAGAAGAAAGATCTTGGCCCAATGTGTTGGCTGAAAACAAGCCAGCATTTAAATAACACAGAGACTAAGTGAGAAAGTGGTTCAAAAGGAAACTAGAGAGGTAGACAAGTTCAGTTCATTTGGAACCTTGGATCCAGATATATTATGACTTTGGACTCTGCACAAAGATGTATGGGAAGAGATAGAAGCATTTAAATAGGGACATAATGTTACCAGTTTTGCCTTTAAAACTTGATGCTATTCTTGATGAATATGTTGGAGATCACAATTGTGGATAAGGAGATCAGATCAGAGGCTTCTGCAGCAAAGAGGTGAGATATGGTGGTAATTGCAACAGGGTTGTTTTAGTTAACATGAAATAAGATAGTATTTTTCAAATATATTTGGAAGCTAGAATCTGCCAAAATTGTTAGGGGATTACTCTATTTACCTCCAAGGACAGCAGTCTTGAGGCTTTAAAGACAATGAAATTTTAGAAGAATCATAGTTTAATTCAAAGGTCAAAGCATCAAAACAAATAGAAAGTCAAATTCAAATAGTTAAATGTTCTTTCTCTGAAGAAGTATGAGGTTTCCAGGATGATTTCAATTCATATGTCAGTATATTTATAAAGAGAATATTGCATTTTGAACTAATGCAGATGTTTATTTCACAATATTTTTAAGGAATGGTCATACAGTCTTTGAGCCCCTCTGATTTCTGACAATTTGTTACATTTTGAAGTGGACCATTGGTTTGGGACAATTCTAGATGTTCTGAAGATATTCCTGTTAATTGTGTCCAAATCCCTGGACTTTAATTGCTTCCTTGATTCTTCATCTTACCTCTGAACCCCAAAGGTATAGAGAATATGATTAATCCCTCTGACACGACAACAGTTCAAAAAAGTCATAAACATAGATTAACAGACCAGTAGAACTGGATAGACAGCAGAAATATATTCCCACATACATGGAAACTGGTGACAAAGTTCCAAAATCAATTTAGTGAAGAAAATCAGTCATTTTAAAAAACAGTTTTTAAACATTTAGATAATCATATGCAGAAAGAAAGGAAGGAGGAAAGGAAGAAAGAAAGGGATTAATTTCTATTCATATCTTATATCACCCACAAATATGAACTCATAATGAAACAAAGACCTAAATATAAAATAACGAAAAACGTTAAGAACTAAACATAGGGAAAGCTTTTAACTTTGTGCTAGGAAAAAAGTTCTTAAATATGATACCCAAAACATGATGTATAAAAGAAAAATATGATAAATTGGAATTCATTAAAATATAAAACATCAGTTCTTCAATAGATAATAAGAGAATTAAAATAGAAATCAAACTTGTAGAAATATTTTAACCCTTATAACTAATAAGGACTTGAATCCAAAGAATAGAGAACCTTCAAAACTTAATGATAAGGAAACAAATAGATTAGTAAAAATTCACCAATCCATCACCAAAAAAGACATATGAGTGGTAAATAATCATAGGGAAACAGCATTAGGACCATTAGTTATGACATTAAATTAAAACTTCGATGAGATATCACTCTTTATGCATAAGAATGGATAAAATTTTTAAAAAATTAAAATAGTATTGGATAAACTAGTCTATCTACACTATGAAATGCTATTCACCAATAAAAAAGAATGTACTCATGATACTACCACATGCATGAATCTCAAAATAATGATTCTCAGTAAAACAAAAGCTATACCAAAAGTATGTAGCATATTACTCAGTTTTTACAAGTGTCTAGAAAATATATATATAGATAGATAGATAGAGATAGATAGATCCTATATATTGAAAGAAAGTAAATCAATTTTTTTGTGGATTGAGTAGGATGGAATAACAAAGGGTCAAGGAGGTATTACAAAGGATATATAGGAATTTTTATTTTATATAATAATAAGCATATATCATATAATAATATATCATAATGTAATATATATATATATACATAAACATGTAATATATTGCCATATATACACACGAAGATTAAAGCTATGTGTTTGTATATAACATATAAGTGACTTTGCTAAAAGCTATCCTCAAATCAACCCCATTCTGCAATTCAGTATCCAAAATGGATATGATCATGTCACTTTAGAATGTCTCATGTGGAATATTCTGCATTATCACAGCTATTTTCATTCAGTCCTATTTTCTGAAGTGCCAGCTTAGTATTTTACACGTGGTAATATTAGCTAATTCAAAGTTGAATTCAGGAGAGGTAAGCTTCTTGAGGAAATTATTCTCTTTACCTCCAAGGACAGCAGTGATAGGGCTTTGAAGACAAAAAGAATTTTTAGAAAAATCACAGTTTAATTCAAAGATCAAAGCATCAAAACAAATAGGAAGTAAAATTCAAATAAATGTTCTTTCTCTGATAAACAAATTCAAATTGTATCTGCTTTCATGGTTTATATAAAGATTATTTTTATACTAAGCACTAATTCCTTTAGACTATGTATAAGCAGGGCATAAAATAGTCATGCTTTTAAAAATAATATAATGTGCAAACCATTGGTATGCAAATTGACCTTCCCCTGGCCTCCAAGATACTATTAGATATAAAAACCTTAGAATCATGCTGTTTACAAACCACCTAATCTAAATCTATATTATATAAAAGAAAAAAACACTTCCAGAAGTCACTGTCTACAAATTGGAATGTCTAGAATTGGAAATTTTACACTTGGAACGTCTGTACTATAGATGGCTTAGGTATCATAAATGAGCCCTAGCTCTCTGACAAATGATGCCTCTGGCTGATCTGTGGGCAACCTGCCCAGGTCAGAAGGGTACGTGCGTGCGCGCGCACATGCGCACGCACATGGGTACTGAGGATTGAACCCAGAGCCTTCCATATGCTAGGCAGGCACTCTATCTTTGAGCTTAGCCCCAGTCCTTCAAGGGTACTTTTTGTTCAGTGCAGCTTTTGCCAGTAACCTTAATGGGAATTTTAATCATCAACTCCTTGGAACTATTTTTCTTTCCTTAACTTCTCTAAGATCATTCATACTGAGAAAATAAAGACAGTTAAAACCTAAACAACAAAAATTATAATGTTTATCATATGCCCAGGACAGTATCAGATTCTAACTACTTAGAAATGTAAAATCATGTCAAAGATGACAATAATAGATTATCATACTCTCTGGGGCATTTGTTTGGAAAATAATGTGAGGAGGAAGTAAAGGAGATAGGGAGGGAGTGAAACAAGTAATAATATTACTTCAACCCCTTCCATCATGCAATGCCTGTTAGAGATGCTGAACTATGTAGTGTTCACAGCAACCTCTAAGTTAGCAACTATTATCCTCATTTTGAGGAGTGAAAAACTGAGGCTCTGAAAGTGTAAGCCCCTTACCAAATTCACAAAGCAGCAAAGCGACAAAGTTGTTACTCAGGCTCAGAACTGTAAGGGGCTGTATAGCTGTACTGTACTAAATTACTAAACAGCCTCCTGGAGAGAAAGACCCACCAGAGATTTAGGGAAAAAAAAAAGTTGGTGTTTTTTTATTACTCAGGAAACTCAACTAAGATTCCAATTCAGATCATGATGTCATTGAGATCTTTATGAAGATACAACTCCTATACTTTTTTAAAGTGATGAATGCCATTTTTTAATTCCTAAAAAAAAAATAGAATCAGAAACAATATGCAGAATGTATTTGTAAAGAATCAATCATTCTCAGCAAACCTAATTACTTTATTTCTTCCAACAGAATTGCATGCTAGAAGATAATGGAAGCACAAAAGAAACAATATGTCTTGTTTATTAATGTAACAAATAGTGTCTCTTAGGCATTAGGACAATTAATTGAAAATAGTCTCCATCTGGAATAAAATTGACTTCATAGGAACAAAAGGGCAATGACATACACTGTCAGGGGTCAGTCTGGGCTGCTTGTCTTACCCAGCTCTGAGGGCCATTTATAATGGTATTTGTAGGGGCAGCAATTACAAAGCAGACAAATCCTTCTCTCTAGTGTGGCTCTGCCTAAGAGACCCAACTCGCATTACAGGGAGATAAAATTGGGGGAGCCACCAAGATGTTACATGCTAGGGAAATCAGTTTCTTTTGCAAAGCACACCATGATTCAGAAAGTTGTGCACAGAACTTTAGAAGTCATAATGACTTCTAGAATTTGAATTCTGAATTTAAGCTGAATTTTGCAACACAGCTAAAGGCAGAATATCTAATACAGGAGATAAGTCATTCTTGAAAGCATAGGAAAAAGAGTTACTGTCAGAAAGTGAACCATTTTAGATTTAGCAAAGTTCAGTAACCTGTGGAAGGACACACAGCCATGGCACAGGTGTGAATGGTGCAGACAGAGAATTAAAACACAATGTGAATCTGTCCCTGATTTTAACCCACTAAACTGTACTACTGCCATTCCACATAAAGATGAACTTTTCAACTCAAACTTCTTTGTCTTGGGGTGATTGGGAGTAGAAATAGACATAACCTCCCATAATGGAGACAGTATGAACCTACAGACAAGTAAGTAGACAGCTTCCTGCTTTCTTCCTTGGAACCTGTGGAGTATGAAAGAAATCAGGTCTTGGTATAATGAGGAAGCATGAAACGCTAAGTGTACCCTGTAGCTGTTGGGTGTCCAGATCAGAAAGAGGTGGTCAAGTCTCCCAAAGTGATTAATCCTCAGGCTTTCCCTGGGAGCTGCCCTCCTCACTCAGATTTTTACATGGATGTGAAAACTATTTATTAAGCTATTCATTAAAAATAAAATCTATTATTAAGAAGGAAGCAAATTGAGCTATTTATTAAGATCAAAGCAAAGAAAATTCCTCATAAATGAGGCAGAGCAAAGAGCTTATGTTTGCTGACAAGACATGACTTCTATTTGCCTAAACTGAAAACAGACACTATAGGCAAAAATATGATGTTTATAAAATGTTCTTCCCTATCCCTGGAATCTTTCTTTACTTTCCAAGAGGAGTCTGAGACTGAGACTACTGCAATCACAGATCAATGGTTCTCCCAGTTGCTGAGATGAGAGAGTGCCCCCAAATCATAGAACTTTTTGAAAAAGAAATTATGTTTTTATTCATTAGCAAACACTTTTAAGAAAAGTTCAAGAAAATGAAAAATAGCTTTTTTCTCTCCAAGAATTTAGAACTTTGGGTAATTTTTTTTTTTGATAAAAGGTAATTTTCCCATTTTAGCAGCAACATGCTTCTAGCTTGCATGCCTCACATGTATATTAGTTGAGAAATGTTGGCTTGGATCCAGAAGTTGGCAATTTGTAAAAACTTTATTCCAGGATTTAGACTTTGTTCTTTCCCAAAACTAACCTACAAGAAACTGCCTTCCTTTAGACTTCTAAGTTTATTCTATTCAATATCTAAGGACAGATGAAGTCTGTCCTTCTAGTTTAACAAATCTCTTTTGATTCTGCTTCAGAAGCCTACATAAACATTTTCTGACATATTTCATGTTGCATCATTGTTTCTAAATATAATTCTTTGTGTCATGTTATATGCATCTATGCTGCTATTGTTCCTTTGGAGTTCTCCGATCTTTTTAAAAATTGAATTAATTTTTAGTTAACAAATAGTATTTGTGTATATTTATGGTGTACAATGTTATGTTTTGCTCTATCCCCACACTGTAGAAAGATTCAAACAATCTAAAAAGAACCAATAAAATTAAAAAATTTTAAAAAGATTCAAACAAGTTAATTAACATATTTTATTAACGACACTGTTTTGGTTTTGATATGAGGCATCCTCTAAAAGCTCATATGTGAGACAATGCAAAAAAAAAAAATGAGATGGAATGATTGGTTTGAGACCTTTAACCTAATCAGTACATTAATCCCCTGAGAGGAATTAATTGGGTTACAGTGTAGGTGGAAGAGACAGGTTATGGGGGGGTGTGCCCTTGGAGTATGTGTTTTGTCCCTGGTGATCTGAATTTAATCTCTTTCTGCTTCCTGATTGTAATGTACTGAGTTGCTTTACTCAACCCTTCTGCCCAGATCCTCTGCCTCACTTTTGGCCCAGAGCAATGGAGTCAAGGGTCTATGGATTAAGACTTCAGAAACTGTGAGCCCCAAATAAACTTTTCATCTTCTAAAATTGTTCTTGTGAGGTCTTTTGGTCACAGTGACAACAAAGCTGACTAAATCATTCACCAACTTACCATTTGTGTGTGTGTGTGTGTGTGTGTGTGTGTGTAATGAGATCACTTAAAATTCTTTTTGGGGGCTGAGGTTATAGCTCAGTGGTACAATACTTGCCTAGCCTATGTGAGCCTCCCACCAACATACACACCAAAATCCATTCTTTTAGCTATCTTGGAATATACAATACATTATTACTAACTGTGTTCACCACGTGGGGCAATAGATCACTATTTTTCCAGTCTAACTGAAACTTTGTACCCTTTGATCAACATCTCCTATTTCCTCTTCCTTAGAATCACCTAGCTCTGATACCTCCAGCCTCTGGTACCACCTTTCTTCCTTTGTTTGGGATCCATTTTTGTAGATTACACATGATAATGCATAGTATGAAAAAGGGTTTTCTGGCAGAAATTTCATAAGTCAGGGTTATTTATTAAAATCTGTATTTTCCCAGCTAATTGCAAAGACAGGATCCCTGTAACAAGTGCCTGTGCATCAGAAGGCAGTCCTTGCCCTCTCAAATAATACTAGATTTGGACATTGTCTAAAGCTGGAGTAGGAACCTACATGAAATTGCTTCTTTAAAACATATTTAAGGGTTTAAAATTATTTAAATTATTTTTCCAAGATTTATGTTCTCAGAGGCAAAGTAAGTTATCTAGGCAAAGTAAAGATTTTTAAAGGTGACAACCACTCTTCAGATTTTCCATGTAGCACACAAATAACTCATCTTTGTTTTCAAATAGTTCCTATTCCTCTTAGGACCAGAACAATTTACTGAGCTCATAAACATACTAAAGACCCACATTTCTCACCACAACTATCAATCTTCTTTGATTGGAGGTTATAAATGCAATTAGTAATTTGAATTGTTTTTATGTTACTCAGCTTGGCCTTGAGCACAACATAGCACTTTTTAAAAACATTTTACCATGATTAATTGTCTTTGTGTTTTATATATTATGCTAACTTTCCTCTGATTAAGCCAATATATTAATCTTTTTAACAGTTTTATTGCAGTATAACTGATATACAAAATGTTGTGCATGTTCAAAATGTATAATTTGATGAGCTTGGACATATGCAAACTTCACAATCAAAGTAACAGACATATCCATCACCTCCATATATTTTCCTCTGTACATTTTTTCATTTTCTTTTTCTTAAAAGAATAGTAAGAACACTTAATGTTAACTCTGCCCTCATAGTATATTTTAAATGTATATTATTATTAATTATTGACAATGTGTTGTATAGCACATCTATTCAACTCGTTAATCTTGCATAACTGAAACTTTATACCAATTGATCAACCACTGCTCATTTTCCCTCCTTAACCCCAACCCCTAGAAATTGCAATTCTATTTTCTATACATCTATGAATTACACTATTTTAATTACCTTACCTAAGCAGAATCATGCAATATTTGCCATTCTGTTACTAGCTTATTCATTCAGCATAATGTTCCTCCAAGTCCTTCTAAGTTGTCACAAAGGGCAGAATTTTCTTCTTTTTTTAGGTTTGATAATATTCTGTGACTATATCACCATTCAATTGTCAATGGACAGTGGGTTATTTCCATATGTTGACTGTTGTGAGTAATGGTACAATGGATCTTAATCTTGGGCTAAACATTGCTTAACCAGCAATTTCATCCCTCACCTTTGCCATGCACTTCTAAATCATCCTGAGAGCTCTTTGCACTTAACATACTAGCAGTTACCAGTCCGTACATAGCACCACAGGTATGTAAGCACAGTAGAGCTCTATCTTAACTTCCACATCACCATATGACCAACATCTAGCAAAATACTGAAAATATACTCAGTACCAAACATACATTGAATAAGTCGCTGCAGTCTGGCTGGGCACAAATCACGAACCACTCAAGCAGGAACAAACTTTATTTCCTAACTCCCCCGAATGCCACCCATGCGGCCCTCTCAGGGACACCACACACCCACCGGAACTTCACCAACCAACTTGAACTCCCCAGGAATCATGGCGAGAACTCCAAAGTAGTGGGCGCCCAAGGCAGATAGCAGGGGTCTATATACAATTGAATACACAGCCTGTTTCAATCCAGGATCATCCTGGTCACAGCAATTATACACAGATTAACTTAATTATCATCATCTTAATGGCTCGCCTCTCAACCATTACTTCTGGCAAAATGCCAGGGGCCATTCCTACTGGCTGTGGCTCTCCCTTCTGTTTAATTAAACAACAAGCATGTGGCTTAGGGACTGTGCCTGTCTTAGGTTGTCCAATACTACATATGGTCCTTACCTGTTATCAGATGAGTTGACCTCAAGGCGTCAGACTCCTGTCTTAGGTTGGTACCATTGCAATTGGATCTTACTCGTCATTGACTACCGGTCCAGCATACAGCCATACTTGTGGATAGGCCTTTGCACCAGTCGGGGGGGGGGGGGTGAGGTTCTTTGCCTCACCTCTGTTGGCCCCCAAATTTGGCCTTTGCACCAGTGTGGGGGGTGAGGTTCTTTGCTTCACCTCTGTTGGCCCCCAAATTTGGCCTTTGCACCAGTGGGGGGGGTAAGGTTCTTTGCCTCACCTCTGTTGGCCCCCAAATTTGGCCTTTGCAACAGTGGGGGGGGTGAGGTTCTTTGCCTCACCTCTGTTGGCCTCCAAATTTTAGCTGAACGACCATCACAAACAGGAGGAGGAAACAAAAATGCCACGACACCAAGGCAATTGACGGCTCCTTTGGGAAAAATTGTACCATCGATGACACCATCAGCAAAGATACTCCAGCACTACCACAATTCGCTGTACCAACAGATAGTTCACAATGCATACAAGTGATACATAGTCCAGGCAAGTTCTGCAAGCAGTTCAAAGCAGAGGAATCTATTAATATGTCCATTTCCTCCCAAAGTAAATCAACTCCTTGATTGAGCATCACTTGTTGAGTTATATTATTCATTGATGCATCAGTTTATACAGTTTATTGTGATAGCTATTGCAGAAGCTATAGTTTGGTTTTATCTTTGTCTTCACTGGCACTGGGATGAAGATAGGAATTCTGGCAATGATGGCTAAAAACAATTATGTAACATTCCAGCAGGTACTAAGAAAACAATTTTCTGAATAATTTACATTATCCTGAACAGAATTATTAAATATAATGAAAAGGAAAGCTGAAAGTAAACAAACAGATCTGTTAACCTCCTTTTTTGTTCACATTTTAAAACAATCCTCAACAGCTGTTTACCCAATTTAAATTAAATCATTTAAATCACGTGAATAATAAAAAAATATTTGGATCCATTTTTTCATGAGCGCTCCTCATATATGATATATGGACATATGCACATACAGACATACAACACAAAACACAAGTGTGCGCACATAACATACAACACATAAGACAATAGTAAAGGCCTTGTAGCTTTTGACAGGTGAAATCTCCATTGCAATGTTTAAAAACTCCACAGTCAAAAAATAGAACTGATCAGAAAAACATTAACCTAGGTCTGTATGAGCTCAAAAAATAAAATAGAACTTCATGATGTGGGAAAGGGCAATAATAAAATAGATATTGAAAAAAAAAGCATCCTGGTTACCACCTAGGTTTGACTCTTCTTTTGATATTCCATCCTTCTTCCTGTAACTTGCATAATGGGTCTGAAGGTATTCCCACAAGCAAGCCCCAAGGGTTTTTTTTTCTTGTTGTTGTTGTTTTTGTTTTTGTTTTTTTTTTTTTTACATTTGAAATAGGCTTTAATGGTGTTCATTATTCATTAGCCTCCAGGTGTGGGAGAACCACTATAGCAGATGTAAGGATATCAGCTGTTATGGATTTGAGCCAAGTCATCTTCTTTTTGGTCTGTAGAAATCGCTTTAGTTAATCTCTCTGGAATCCAAATCGGCTGCTGTTCTCCTTGTGGAAACACACAAACAGACCCCGGACTCCAGACAATCACTGGGTCAGGACCTTTCCATTGTCCTGTTAGAATATCCTTCCAAAGTACTTTGGGCTTATGTACATTTTTTGGACACATATGCCTTTCCACAACACTAAGCCCTGATGAATCCAAATTTAAAAATTTAGAGTAAAAAGGGTTATTTTAAGTTTATCTTTGGGGGGTATATACCCCTTCCCAATTCCCTCTTTTTGCTTTAATAAGTACATTTTAATAGTTTGATGAGCTCTTTTAACTATGCCTTGTCTCTGTGGATTGTATGGGATTGTATTCCTACATCTTTTCTATCTTCCTAGCATCTTCCATTATTCCATACAGCGTGTACAGATAATTGTTACAAGGTGTAGGTTATCTTGGTGATGCACAAGGCAGAGGTGGTACCACATATTAACCTACTACATATAAAGTTACTGATCAGGGTATTTTTCATTAGTTTCCTTACCCAAGAGATCAAGACCTTTACAGATCTCTCAGTATAACAACTTGTATTAGTGCTATTCAAACTTGACTATGATATTTTGTGGGCTTTTTAAAAAATTAATAAATCCATTAGTCAACATATATGGAAAATAGAAAAACTTCTTGGTAAGAATATCACTGTGAAGTCATGGTAAAGGTACTGATAATAGTTACAATAACTCAATTACATATTTTCTGAAGAATATGGGATTTATGATAGTAATCAGAAAAATTCCATGCATTCCCAGTTATTAAAATGTTAAAGCATTTCATTTTAAATCAGAACCTCAGATTAAAGATCTTAATTTTAATTATTTGGATGCTGGTTAAAACTCAATTGCCCTGAAATAAAAATGACTTCTTAGAAAAAAATACAATATATATTTTCTTCCTATCTGACATAAAATAAGTAAGGCACTTTATGACAAAACTATAATGCATATAATATCCCTATTTTTATGAAGGTGAAAATAAGTTCAGATTGGATAGGTAATACACTCAACAAGATCACTTAATGAAGATGCCAGGAAACCATGATAAAAACCCATGTCTCTCTCAACAGATTCAGTTTTTTTCCCCCTGCTACTAATATCACTTAAAAATCATACTTATGGTAGTGTAATTTATATTCAATAAACTGTATCCATTTTAATAATAAAACTAAATAAATTTTGATGAATGTATCTACCCAAGAAACTGCTACCACAATTAAAATATTCCCAGGATATTTATAATATATACTGTTTCCTTCTGTCTCTTTCTAATAAACACTTCATCTACCTTAACTCCAAGAAATCATTAGGGATTTTCTTTCATTTCTTAAATTTTTAAATTTTTATTGAAAATAATTCACATACCGTAAAATTCAATGGCTTAAAATATAATTCAGTGGTTCAATATGTTCATAGAGATGTGCAATAATTACCATATTCTAATTTCAATTTTTATCACTAATCCAAAAAGAAACCCCTTATACATTAGTAGTCACTCCCCATCTCTGAACATCATTTTACCCAGGCAAACACTTTTCTACTTTTTACCTATTCTGCACATTTCATATAAAAGGAACCATCCAATATCTGTTCTTTGTGACTGGTGTCTTTTATTTAGAGAAGTGAAATTTTATCCAATCACAGCATGGGTCAGCACCTCCTTCTTCTCACCACCAATTGTTGCACTGCATAGATAGCCCACTTACTTACCCATCATCATTTGGTGGATATTTGGGTTTCTTCCCACTTTGGGATTATTATACATATACTCCTATATACATTCATGTATACATTTTTGTGCAGAATGTATTTTGTTGTTTTTGTTCTGTTCAGAATAAACCTGAAGTGATATTTTCAGTTTCCAATCCAGCATGTAAGGAACATAGAAGTTATCATTTCCACCCACATAGCCAGAAAAAAAAAAAAACCTGAACAACCTGAAAATCAACATTTCTTCTTAGATCCATCAGAGAACTAAGAGAACAAGGCAAACCATGGTCCCCAAAATTGGAGAGATAGGCAGATATAGAGAATTCCAACTTGGAGGAGTAGAAACTCCTGAAGTCTATAAGACGTCTACTGAAGTCTATAAGAACCAGATCCACTTGTAATGTTTTGAGCAACTAATAAAAAATAAATAAATAAAAGATAAAATAAAAAAAGAGAGAGAAATGAGTTACAGTAGATGGGGTAGAGAGAGGTGATGAGAGGGGAGTGGAGGGGAGGGAGGAATAGGAAGGGCAGCAGAATACAACAGACACTAGTATGGCAATATATATAAACGTGGCTGTATAACCAATGTGATCCTGCAATTTGTACAAGTGGGAAAAATAAGAATTCATACCCCATTTGAATCAAATGTATGATATATGATATGTCAAGATCATTGTAATGTTTTGAGCAACTAATAAAAAAATAAAAAATAAAGAAAAGAACCAGATCCAGGGTAGAACAAAAGCAACAGTTTTGAAGTACACTCAGAGCATTCTGTTCTTAACAAGATCCAAGCTCAAATGAAATTACTTCTCCAAAGCTTAACCAGATGTGATTTTACCAGTGGTTCACCCTGGTTGGGGAGGGATATGTGGAAGAACAGCCTGCACAGTGTGGGCCCCCCAGAGCTATTTTCTAAGCAGAGTAGAGAAAGTAAAGAGACAGAAGGTTTATAGAGGCTACAGCACAAGGGCACAGGTGCAATAAAAACAAACCCAATCACAGGGCTCTGAATGCTTACACTCTTCTGGTCACTTACCACCCCCATCAACAGGGCTCCTGTATAATAATAGTGAATACAACCAAAAAACCTGTATGCCTCAGAGTTCATTTAAGAAGTATCTAGGGAACCCCAAAGCCAACAGAGAGACAAGAGCTGGAAAGTGTTAGCCTCCAAACCCTACAGATAAAGCACACTCTAAACACAGCCCAACTCTATTTAACTCAGTTTCTTTAACCCAATGCATTATGATGTCAGGCTTTCAACAAAAATTATCAAACATTTCAAAAAATAGAAAACACAGTTTGAAAAAAACAGAGTAAATATTAGAACCAGACTCAGGTATGGCAGATATGTCGGAATTATCAGACCTGGATTAGTGTACTAACTACGATTAGTGTACTAACGGCTCGAATGGAAAAAGTGGACAACATATGAGAATTATAGGGAAACATAACCAGGAGACAAAAGCTCTGAAAAAAAAAATTAAAAAGAAATGCTAGAAACCAAAAACACCATAGACTATACACAGCCAGGGAGAGAATCAGTGACAATTACAAGAGGTTTAAAAATAAAAAATAAGAATGACAGATGGAGACTTAAAGAAAGAAGTGGAATAAATCTTTGAAATATTCATGACTCTGAAGGTCCCAAAATTAATGAAAAATCCTAGCGAGAACTTTCTGAGTCATGTACTGTGTTTAACATTCCAAGGAACTGCAAACTATTTTCAAACTACTTCTAAAGCACCTGTACCATCTTACCTTTCCATCAGGGATACATGAAGCTTCTAATTTCTCCACATCCTCTCTGACTCTAATTAATTAACTTTTTTATTATAACCATGCTAATGAAAAAGAAGTGGTATCTCATTTGATTTATCTAATGTATATCATGGTAGTCACCATGTGGTTTTCATGTGGTTATTAGCCATTTGTATGAAACTCTTCTTGAAATCTTAATCCCAAATTCATATGCTATTGGTATTCAGAGGTAGGATCTTCTGCAGGTAACTAGAAGTAGATAAGGCCTGAGGATAGAGCCCCATGGTGATATTAGTGGCTTTATAAAACAAGAAGAGATATCTGAGCTAGCTCACTTGCTCTGTCTCGCCTTGTGGTGCTCTCTGCAATTTTATGATGTAGCAGAAAAGTACTCACCAGTGCTGGCACAATGTTAATGGACTTCCCAGATGCAACAAAACTACCTATGGCTTCCAGGTTATTATAGTTTTGATAGAAAGGAAAAATAAATGAGGTACTGGATAGTAAGTAAAAAGTGACACAAGAAGTGATGACATCATGAATATGAAATTGCTTTGAGATTTCAATAATTATTTTATCATTTTAAAAGAACTTGAAATTTTCTCCAACCAAAACAATCAAGACATCCTCCAGAAAACTATGACATATTAGCTGGAATTCCTAAGAGAAAGAGAAGCATTCCAGAAAGATCAGTGTCACTCATTGAATCCTGCAGTGAGGAGCAAGACCACCTTAGCTTACACATGTGGGGAGTTTAAGGGTGTGTCTTTCAGTATCTAACATCTGTTGTCAAAGGCTTCAGTGGTATATCAGGTTCTCTTGCTGTCTCTCACATCTGCTTCTCTCTTAGTGTTGACCTAATTATTTTCTGTTACCCACAGACCAAGTGTCACCTCTTTAACAATGCAAATAGATGAAAAAGCATCATATTCTCTCTCTCTCTCTCTCTCTCTCTCTCTCTCTCTCTCTCTCTCTCTCTCTCTCTCTCTCTCCCTCTCTGTCTCCAACATGGATACAGCAGAGATACAAAAAGAGTTCTATGCTAACCTTTTATTGTTCATTACTTGGACCAAGCATTGTGAAGGATAAGGTGGATTGTGATGATTGGCCAGGCCTGGGTCTGTATCTTTGTGGTCAGGAAGCAAGAGAGATAGCTTCTCCAACATAAAATAATGATTCTGTTTATATAATGTGATATGTACTGTAGTTATTGTGCTCAATGTGTTGAGTTAAAATTTGCAAAAATCCTTAAAGTGTTTCTACCTGTAGGTATTGTATTTCTACATAATATATGTAGAAAATATATAATATCATGTCAGTGTTTGATAAACATTTACTGAATTTAAAAAAAACAAACTAATAATTACCCTAAACATCTAACATTCAATACCATTTCAACATATAATCTTACCAAAACAAAAGATATAGAAACTATATTCAAAGATATATATCACTCATCCCATCAAAAAATACAAACAAGAATTCAAGAAGTAAAAGAACAGTTTAAATTCTATAAGTAAAATGTGATATGAAGATGCTGAAAATTTCCAAACACTAATAAGAAAATCATTGGAGTTTCAAATGAGGACTTTTGAAAATGCTTGGGAAATTGATTCAAAGAGTTTTAAAATGGTTTTCCACCAAGTGGAATTCAACTTTTATTTTTTAAAAAAATATAATAATATCTTCTATGGAGATTAGAATTAGTCCATAATATTTTATCTGAAATTCATTGCAGAGTGCTTGTCAGGCAACTACAGTTATCTTATAGTTAGGAAAAAGCAGTCGTCCAAAGAATAAAATGAGTTAGCCCTTTCAGTTGTGTTCTTGGTTCACTCCAAATTTCATGTCTTTATGTTAATTTCACTTCCAACAAACTGAACTAAGCTACATGTTTCCCAGAATAGATGGAAAAATATAGAAATCCTAAGTGGCAAATATATTGATAACTACAAGGAAGACTATAAGGCAAAACCAAAGAGCCCAACAATGAGAAAAAAGACAATAATGAGATGGTATAAAACAAGGTTCTCTGAGGAGAAAGTGTCATGCAGATGAGTTAAAGATGACTTCTAAGTCTCAATTCTTTGCTTGAATAGAAGATCATAAGCAGGCTTTGTCATTTAACTACTTATTGTTTGAGTGTTTGTCTCTATTTTTCCCCCTCCATGGAGGTTAAGTTTAAAGAATTTCTCATCCCACATTCCATGCTAGTTATATAACATAAATGAAAACATATGTGCACACTAAAAAACTGCATATGAATGTTTCCAGCAGCTTCACTGACAATATCATTGCATTGGAAAACAGGAAGTAGATCCAAATTAGAGTGTGATCTCCTTTACATAAATATGCAGAAAATTCAAGGTCATCTACAGTGATAAAAAACAAATTAGTAGTTCTCTGTGGCCAGAGATCAAGGGAGAATGGATTGTCCCCAGGCCAAGGAAGCTTTGGGGTTTGGGTGAGGAGGTAGGGTAGGGATTCTCATTTTCTGTTTTGTTTTGTTTTTTTAATATGAATATACACTTTTCACATTTTTTTTGTAATTGCATATTTTCAGTAGACTCCATTATTCTTCATAAATTCTAAACTTGATAATATCAATTAAAGTGTTTTAAATGTCTATTGACTTTAAAAATATAATGAAGCACTATTTACTGTATAGTTATGAAAATTATCAAGTTGATCCAAGTTAGTAATAGGAATGTCTGTTTTTTTTGTTTGTTTGTTTAATCTTTGGTACAGAGGTTGAACATAGGGGCACTTAAACATTGAGTCATCACATACCCAATCCTTTTTATTTTTTTATTCTGAGACAACAATTGCTAATCACCAGGGAAATGCAAGTCAAAACTCCAAAAAAGTATTACCCCACTCTGGTAAGAATGGCTATTGTCAAGAAAATAAGAAATTAACAAATGCTGCTGAGGATGCAAGGAAAAATGAACCCTTGTATACTATTGATGAGAATAAAAATTAACATAGCCACTACTGAATATAGTTCCACAAAAAATTAAAAATAGAACTACCATACACTAGTAACTCCATTCCCGGGTATATATCCAAAGAAATTTGAAGAAACATACCAAAGAGATACCAGAACTCCCACATTCACTGCAGCACTGTTCACAATAACCAAGAAATTGAAATAAACTTAAGTAATCATAAAATGTTGGATGGATAAAGAAAATGTAGTACTTACATACTTGGGAATACTATGCAGCCATTAAAAAGAAAGAACCCCTATCATTCATAACAGATGGAACTGGAGACTAGTGGAATAAGCCAGTCAGGAATACCAGTAACTGAATGGCCTTGCTCATATGTGGAATCTAAAAAAGTTGTTCTGGCGATCCAAGATGGCAGGCTAGAGGGAGGCAGCATTCTGTGTCACTCCATGACCTGACTCAAGTCGTGAGAATACTGCTTCTCTGCGAGCCATATTCCTGCTCCTGCATAGGAATCACAGTCACTGTGTCCATCCAGGCCTTTAGGCCTTAGCGTCAGAGTAGGTGTCCCAAATACTCACCTACGCAAGACTACTGGGTACTCGAGTAGGACCATCAGCACCCAGGCAGACCTTTCGGCCACTCACCTGAGCAGAAATCACTGACACCACTCCCACACAGGACATCTGGCAGTGTTCCACTTGCCAGAATTCTGGCTGCCACTCCCAAGTGGACCCCCATCTACCAACATGGAGAACCATTGATTGCTGCCATCTTGGGATTCTGCAGCAGCACAGATAGTCCCCTACGCACAGTAGCCTGCTTGCACCTGAGAACTTCACACAGGTTCTGAAGTCAGCTGACAGCCACACACTGCAAGCCACAGAGCTTGTCTCTGGACTCATTGCCCAAGCCCATAGCTTGGCTCTCTCACTCGACCCAATACTCCATAGCACCTCCATCTTGGGTCATCTTCATTACACTCTTCAGTAGGGGGAAACTCCCAGTTTTGGGACTCTGCCTGGCCAGGTACACATTTTTTAACTCCCCCCTCTCCGCAGCAGCCACTACCCTGGCACAGTGACACCCTGGTCACCTTCAGCATCCTGAAGGCAGAGATAACAGCTAACAAATGACCCACCTACTGAATGAGAAGGGAAGCAGGAATGATACTGATCTCTAATCAATACAATCCCTGCTTCTTCCTTCAAGATTTTTTTTTCCATCTCCCTCTCTATTCTCCTGCCCTCACATCCCCAATATATGTGAAATCATGTACTTTGTATGAATTAGGATTTTGAGGATTGGGACGTCTAAATAGTGTATTACAGTTGTGTTGTATATTCTTTTCCCCCCCCAATTTCTACTATTTCAACATTTTTTAAATGTTTCTTAATATATATGTGTGTTTGTTTTATGTACTTTACTGTCTTCCCACTTCTCTACCCAAAATTACTTCCTCTCCCTTCTCCTGCTACTAATTTTCTTTAGATTTCTCTTTCTCACTTCATAAGATATAACAACTCTATATCCTCACCTCCTACCTCCTCAGCATATATCATCCTTCTCCTCACCCCCAGTTCTTTGTCCACATCAGAAACTGTAAACCCTTTTACAAACCTACTGAATATATAATAGATAATAATTAAATTCACCATTTCTGCACATTGTGACCAAACTATAAATGACTTAATAGCAAACATTTGTTTTTAGGGTGTATATTGTTTGTATTGGATCTGATAACATTGTCCTTCACCTCAAAGGAGATGTATTGGATCCCTACAGGGGCACTATAAGCCTATCAGGTAAAAATGGTAACACCTCTGATCCACAGAGCTAGAAGGGAAGACACACACGCAATATGAAAAGGCAAGGAAAGAAAGTGCCCCCAAACAAATCAAGATGCCACATTATTAGAATCTATGATCAGCACAGCATAAGAAATTACAGAGAAAGAGTTCAGGATGTACTCAATTAAAATATCTGGTGAATTAAAGGATGATATAAGAGAGCAAATATAGGCAGCAAAAGATCATTTTGACAAAGAGCTGCATAAACAAATACAGGAAGCAAAAGATTACCTCAATAGGGAGATAGAGTTTCTAAAAAAAAAAAAAAAAAAAAAAACAGATATCCTTGAAATGAAAGAAACAATAAACCAAATTAAAAGACAGGTCTTCATACAATTAAGACAAAATATATAATCTTGAAAAGAACATAGACCACACAGTGAAAATGGCAAGAAACTATGAGCAGAACATTCAAGAAATATGGGATAGCAAAAAAAGACCAATTTAAGAGTTATTGTGATAGAGAAAGGAATAGGGTTCCAAACCAAAGTAATGAGCAATCTATTCAATGAAATAATATCAGAAAATTTTCCAGACATGAAGAATAAATTGGAAAACCAAATTCAAGAGGCTTATAGGACGCAAATATTAAAAAAATCACAACAGATCCACATCAAGGAACATTATAATGAAAATGCGTAACATACAGAATAAAGAGAGAATATTAAAAGCCACAAGAGAAAGGAATCAGATTACATATAGGGGAAAACCAAATAGATTATGTGCAGATTTTTCAACTCAGACCCTGATTGTTAGAAGATCCTAGAAAAACATATATCAAGATCTAAAAGAAAATGGATGCCAACCAATAATATTATATCCAGAAAAATTAAGCTTTAGGTTTGATGATGAAATAAAAGACCTTCCACGATAAACAAAAGTTAAAAGAATTTACACCATGAAAACCTGCACTACAGAACATCCTCAGTAAAATATTCTATACAGAGGAATTAAAAAACAACAATGAAAATCAGCAAAGGGAGATATTACTCAAAGGAAAAACTAATTGAAAGAGAAACCAAGTCAAGTTAAATACCAAAAATAAACAAAAATGACTGGAAATACAAACCACGTCTCAATAATAACCCTAAATGTTAATGCCCTATACTCCCCAATCAAAAGACATGACTGGCAGATTGAATTTTAAAAAGACCCATCAATATGCTGTCTCCAAGTGATTCATCCCATGGGAAAAGACATCCACAGACCAAAGATGAAAGGTTGGGAAAATTATACCACTCACATGGACTGTGGAAGAGAGCAGGGGTTTCCATCTTCATATCAAATAAAGTAGACTTAAATCCAAAGTTAATCAAAAGGGATAAAGAAGGATATTTCAAACTGCTTAAGGGAAACATTCATCAATAAGACATAACAATAATAAATTTATATGCCCCCAAAATGAAGCATCTATGTTCATCAAACAAACTCTTTTCAAGTTCAAGAGTCAAATAGACCACAACACAATAATTGTGTGTGATTATAATATACCTCTTTTACCACTAGATAGATCATCCAAACAAAAGCTGAAAAAAGAAATTATACAATTCAATAATACAATCAATAACTTAGACTTAACTGACATACATAGAATATTTCATCCTTCAATGAATAAATACAATTCCTTCTCAGCAGCACATGGGTCCTTCTCTAAAATAGACCATATATTATGCTGCAAAGCAACTCTTAGCAAATGTGAAAAAGTAGAGATACTACCCTGCATTCTATCAGATTATAATGTAATGAAATTATAAATCAATGATAAAATAAGAAATAAAATCCACTTCAACACCTGGAGACTAAATATCATGCTACTGAATGAACAAGGGGTTGCAAAAGACTTCAAGGACGGGGCTGGGGATATGGCTCAAGGGTAGCGCGCTCCCCTGGCAGGCGTGCAGCCCGGGTTCGATCCTCAGCACCACATACAAACAAATATGTTGTGTCTGCCGAGAACTAAAAAATGTAAATAAAATATATTTAAAAAAAAAAAAAAAGACTTCAAGGAGGAGATTAAAAAATTCTTAGAGGGGAAATGTATCAAAATCTCTGGAACACTATAAAGGCAGTACTAAGAGGAGAGTTCCTTGCATGGAATTCACACCTTAAAAGAAGAAAAAGTCAATAAATAAATGACTGAACATTATATCTCAAAGCTCTAGAAAAAGGAAGAACAAATCAACACCAAAAGCAGTAGAAGACAGGAAATAATTAAAATCAGAGCTGAAATCAGTGAAATTGAAACAAAAGAAACAATTGGAAAAATTGGCGGAACAAAATGTTGGTTCTTTGAAAAAATAAATAAAATTGACAGACCATTTTTGTTTATTTAGCCATGCTAATGAAAAGAAGGAGAGAGAAAACTCAAATTACTAACATACATGATGAGAAAGGAAATACCACAACAGACACTTCAGAAATACAGAAGATAATTAGAAATTATTTTGAAAACTTATACTCCAATAAAATAGAAAATATTGAAAACATTGACAAATTTCTAGAGTCGTATGATTTGCCCAAATTGGATCAGGAAGATATACACAATTTAAACAGAACAATTTCAAGCGATGAAATAGAAGACACCATCAGAAGCCTACCAACAAAGAAATGCCCAGAACCAGATGGATACACAACTGAGTTCTACAAAACCTTTAAAGAAGAACTAATACCAATACTTTTCAATTTATTTCAAAAAATAGAAAAAGTGGGAGCATTTCCAAACTCATTCTATGAGGCCAATATCACCCTGATTCCAAAACCAGGCAAAGATACATCAAGGAAAGAAAACTTCAGACCAATATCTCTAATGAATACAGATGCAAAAATTCTCAATAAAATTCTGGCAAATCGAATACAACAACATATCAAAAAGATCATGCACCATGATCAAGTGGGGTTCATCCCAGGGAGGAAAGGTTGATTCAACACACAGAAAACAACAAATGTAATTCATCACTACAATAGACTTAATGATAAAAACCATATGATCATCTCAATAGATGCAGTAAAAGCACTTGACAAAATATAGCACCACTTCATGTTCAAAACACTAGAAAAACTAGAAATAACAGGAACATATCTCAGCATTGTGAAAGCTATCTATGCTAAGCCCCAGGCCAACATCATTCTAAATAGAGGAAAACTGAAAGCATTCCCTCTAAAACCTACAACAAGACAGGGATGCCCTCTTTGACCACTTCTATTTAACATAGTTCTTGAAACACTGACCAGAGAAATTAGACAGATGAAAGTAATTAAAGGGATATAGATAGGAAAAGAAGAACTCAAATTAGCACTATTTGCTGAGGATATGATTCTATACCTAGAAGACCCAAAAAATTTCACCGGAAAAATTCTAGAACTAGTAAATAGATTCATCAAAGTAGCAGGATACAAAATCAACACCCATAAATCAAAGGTATTTTTATATATCAGTGACAAATCCTCTGGAAGGGAAATGAGGAAAATTACCCAAATTACAATAGCCTCAAAAATAAAATAAAATATTTGGGAATCAATCTAACAAAAGATGTGAAAGACCTCTACAACAAAAACTACAGATCCCTAAAGAAAGAAATTAAAGAAGACCTTAAAAAAGAAAGGTTTCCCTTGTTCTTGGATAGGCAGAAATAATATTGTCAAAATGAGCATATTACCAAAAGCATTATACTGATTTACTACAATTCCAATCAAAATCCCAATGACATTCTTCATAGAAATAGCAAAAAAAAAAAAAAGGAAAAATAAGATACACAGAATAGCTAAACTAATCCTTAGCAAGAAGAGTAAAGCAGATGGCATCACAATACAAGACCTCAAACTATACTACAGAGCAATAGTAACAAAGACGGCATGGTATTGGCACCAAAACAGACTGGTAGATCAATGGTACAGAATAGAGGACACAGAGACTAACCCTCATAATCACAGTTATCTTATATTAAACAAAGGTGCCAAAAACACGGATTAGAGAAAAGATAGCCTCTTCAAATCATGCTGGGAAAACTGGAAATCCATATGCAACAAAATGAAATTAAACCCCTTTCTCTCACCATGCACAAAACTAAACTGAAAGTGGATCAAGAACCTAGGAATTAAACCAGAGACCCTACATCTAACAGAATAAAAAGTAGGCCCAAATCTCCATCATATTGGATTAGGCCCCAACTTTCTTAATATCCTATAGCACAAGAATTAAAATCAAGAATTAATAAATGGGATGAATACATATTAAAAAGCTTCTTCTCAGCAAAAGAAACAATCAGTGAGGTAAACTAGAGAGGCTATAGCTTGGGAGAAAATTTTTACCAATTGCACTTCAGATAGAGCGCTAATCTCTAGGGTATATAAAGAACTTAAAAAGCTAAACACACACACACACACAAAATAAAAAAAATAACCCAATCAATAAATGAGCCAAGGAACTGAACAGACATTTCTCAGAAGGTGTTAAACAATCAATCAACAAATATATATATATATATATATATATATATATATATATATATATATATATATATATATAAAAGTTCATCATCTCTAGCAATTAGAAAAATGCAAATCAAAACTACTCTAAGATTTCATTTCACTCCAGTCAGAATGACAGCTAGTAAGAACACAAACAACAGAAAGTTTTGGAGAGGATGTGGGGAAAGAGGTATACTCATACACTGCTGGTGGAACTACAAATTGATGCAGCCAATCTGGAAAGCAGAATGGATATTCCTTGGAAAACTGAGAATGGAACCATTTTTTGACCCAGTTATCCCACTCCTTGGTCTATACTCAAAGGACTTAAAAACAGCATACTACAGGGACACGGCCACATCAATGTTTATAGCATCACAATTCACAATGGCTAGAATGTGGAATCAACCTAGATGCCCTTCAGTAGATGAATGGATAAAGAAAATGTGGTATATATACACAGTGGAATTTTACTCAGCAATAAAGGAGAGTAAAAAATAACATATAAATAGATGGAGTTGAAGAATATAATGCTAAGTGAAGTTAGTCAATCCCAAAAAAACAAATGTTGAATGTTTTCTCTGATATAAGGAGGCTGATTCATAGTGGGGTTGGGAGGGGGAGCATGGGAAGATTAAACGAACTCTAGATATGGCAAAGTGTAGGGAGGGGAAGGGAGGGGAAGGAGGACATCATTACCCCAAATACATGTATAAAGACATGAATGGTGTGAATATACTTTGTGTACAACCAGAGATGTGAAAAATTGTTCTGTATGTGTAATGTGAATTATAATGCATTCTGCTGTCATATATAACAAATTAGAATAAAATTTAAAATAAATAATTAACAAAGTTATTCTTAATGTGGTGGCCACCACAGGCTGGGGAAAGTGGAGGGGAGTAAGGAATGGGAAAAGGCTAATTAATGTGTTCGTTGGCTTTCTGTTACTGTTACAAATACCTGAAATAATAAACTTATAAAGAGAGATGTTTATTTGAGCTCATGGTTTCAGAGGTTTCAGTCCACATTCAGTTAGTCCTGCTTGCGTTGGTGCCTGTGGTGAAACAGCACATCCTGTTGAAGAGCACATAGTAGAGTAGGGCTGCTCATTACCGGGAATACTGGAAGTAAAGAGACAGACAGGATGGGGCTGGGGTCCTAATGTCCTGGTAAAGGCATACCTCCAGCACCAGAAAAACTCCCACTGAGCTCCACCTTTTAAAGGCTACATCTCCAAATGGTGCCAAGGACAAGAACTATGCCTTTAACACAGGAGCCTTTGGGTGACTCTTCCAAATCATAGCAAATGGCACTAAGCCACAGTTAGGAATAGGATGTTCTGGTGTGCTACTGCACAGAGAGGGGACTGAAGATAGCAACTACACACTGTAGATCTCAAAAAACTAGAAGGAAGGATTTCCAATGTTCTCTCCTTATAATAAATAAACATTTGAGGAGAAATATATGCTTAAACTGATTGCATAATGTATACAAGTAACAAAACATCATATGGTACTCCATTAATATGCACAATATTTTAATCTCTATTGAAAAAAATGAACTTAATTTAAAAAGAAAAGTGTGTTCTATAAGTTATTTTTATTTTGTAGAAATATTATTGATTTTGTAGATAAGCACATCAGATGCAAATTAAAGTATTTTTCTTTTCATTTACTATACTTCACATTTCTATTTCCTTTCTTAATCCACTAAGATAGCCAATAAATTGTTGAACTATCTTTAACACAGGAGCCTTTGGGTGAAGGTTTGAGAAGGGGCATCCCACCTTGTCCTTGGTCTTAGGAAGAACACGTTCAATAGTGTTTTACCATTATGTAGGATGAAAGTGCTGGGATTTTTCTAGACACCCTTTATCTTGGTAAAAATGTTCTTTGTTGATCATAATTGTGTAAAGAGATTTTTAAACATGAATAGAGATTGAATTTTTGTCAACTATTCTTTCTTCATCTGTTGAAATGATCATATTTTGGGGGTGGGAGTGGGGGTGAGAAGCCATTTTATTTTCCAATCCAGCAAGTCCTGTTTCTAACTTTCAATTTTCTATGTGGAAATTATTTTGCCATAATTCATCAGTACACAAAGTATAAATCCTATATACAATTCTCTGAGTACAGGAATTTTGACAATTTTTACATGCCAACATAGCAGTGTTGAATATAGCAGTGTCCAACATAGCAGTAATAATGTATGTACTTCCAGTACACTGTATCAGTTTCTTCCTGAACTTTTCATCCTCTGCTAATGGTGTACTAGCCTTTTTTTTTTCAAACTTTGATAATACTTTTTTCAGTGCTTTTATAGCAACAAGCATGCTGACCACTCACAATTTAGCTGATGATTCTATATGTTCTTTACATAGCTTATGATTTTATATGTTAACTTATTAGATCTTTGAATCTATCTTAAGTCAGCTAGTGGCTCCATATATTTTCTAACTTGCAATAACAAAAACTCTAATTGACTGGAAATGATCATATTTTTCTTTGTTATTTTGTTGATTTGGTGAATTATGTTAACAGATTTTAAGTGTTAAATCAACCTTGAATTTCTAAGATAACATTTGAGCATGATATATTGGAATTTTATAAATTGTTTGATTTCATTTGATAATATTTTATTAAAGGTTCACATGTTTTAACAACTCACATGTACCAGTAATGTCTACTAAGAATCATTTGAGTCCTCTATTATCCTCAAGTGTAGATGTAGTGTCATGTTTCTTTTTTTACTTCTAAAACAACACAGTGTTGAAGATTCACTTGTTCTGGATTTAGTGGCAAAAACTTCTGATACTTTCGTAGTTTATTTCATTTACAGTTACATTATTATTATCTTTCATGATGTGGAAGCATTCCTCTATTCAGTGTATCCATGTACCCAACTTCATGACCTAAAGACAGGGCCAAAGGGCCCATTGTGATGTGCTTAAAGTATGAATGACAATATCGTGACTGAAAATGTAAGTTTTGAATGATAGAGACCTGAGTTGGACTGCATTTTGTTATATTCTATTTATGATATTAAACATGTTTAACATCTCTCAAATCTGACATAATAAATATCTAGTATGATCTTTTTCAGTATAAATTCAATTGTGCTGGCTATTTTTATGATAGGAGAAATATCATTATTATTAAATTATTACCACAATTTCCTGTTTTTTTCCTTTGTATGAAATGTGGCATCTGACAAACATTTTCTGTGAACAGATGGGAAATAAGGGTACATACAGAGGAAATCAATTTTCAGAAAGTGTATAAATTCTAAGAGTAGGAGTTTAGTTTTTGTTTTGTTTTAAAGAAAGCCATGCATATGGCTGTCAGCAGTGTGAACTTAAGGAGCAATAATGACACACAACTGGCTTATAGGTTTCACGTTGCTGCTATCTAATCCTCAGTGCCTGCAGGAGAACCTCAGCAAAGACTTACATTCATTCCTCTTTAGGGGGTTTTGGAGAAAAATCCATGGTTATTTTTAATGTCTTTGTGAGGGGACTTTTTTAAGGCAGTAAGAGGACAGTACAAATGTTTTTAATTTGTAACCATTATCTCATTAACCTAATCTGTGGGTACAAGAGTGTGTGAAAATGGAAATGCCTTGCAAGAAGCAGCCGCCCAAATGAGCAGTTACCCTGGGAGACACAGAAGCAGCTGACACACTTGGGAATATACCCTCCACTGCCCGTATGCCCAAGACTGTTAAAAAGCCACAATTAGGTTTATATACATTATTTCACTTTAATTCTAAGGTGTAGCCTGATACATTTATAAATTCAAGATTCTTGAAAAAAAAAAACTTTCAAAAGAGCAGAATAACAACCATTAATCAGATTTTAAAAAGATAAACTGTGGTTAGGTGGAAGATACAAATTCAAAAAAATTGTGTCAAGACAGTTGAATGCTTTTGTTTTTTTCAGTAACACACCACAAAGTTTTTACTAATAAATATATCCAATACTGGAAAATAAATCAGTTGCTTATCAAATGA
Source organism: Marmota monax (assembly GCF_021218885.2). Classification (NCBI taxonomy): domain Eukaryota; kingdom Metazoa; phylum Chordata; class Mammalia; order Rodentia; family Sciuridae; genus Marmota; species Marmota monax. The sequence continues at coordinate 1,126,905 of NW_026695236.1, read as the reverse complement.
ACACAATGTACAAAGATTGGACTTAAGAAGATAATAATATTTGTGGATAATGGCATAATTTCTTTTATTTTGTTGAACTTTCAAGGTATTTTGACTATATACAGTAGTTTTGAAAATGGAGTTTGTTTTGCACATAGAGTACACAAAATAAATTAAGATGTAAGAGAACTAATAATGGCAAATATCAATTTTAGCACCATCTATGTGTAGCTGTATTATATATTCTATTTTCTAGCATCATAGACATTATTAAGACTAAGGTTTATAATATTAAGACAGTTTTTCAAATAAAAATTATAAATCTGAGTTTCTTTTAAATCAACATTAAATGTTCTGTGCAAGTTTATGTGGCTTGATGGGACAATATACAAATCTAAATCTGTTGTTCCAAATCTCATATCTATTTCAGCTGCACACTGTAGATATTTTTCATGCAGTGGACATCTTTTAGAGTGTCTGCCTAGTTCATAAAGATCCCTTAATTACCTTTGCCTCACTGCCTCCTCCATAATCATTCCATTGTGAGTTGATCTTCACTGGTTCTTCCAGAAGCCTTTTTATTTCCAAGAAAAAAATTATATATATATATATATATATATATTTTCTGGTTTTTTAACCAGAAGTAGACTGCTGTTTTTTTACTTGATCATTGTAGTCTCTAATCTGAATTAAATAACAAATACATAAAGTCAGGAGTATTGTGTATGGCTTTATAGATTGGGAAACAGAGAAAGCAAAAGTGTGGAGGAAGAAAAGAAGCATGTGCACAGAAAAATGAAGGCATTTGAAACAGACTTCTGTCTAAGTTCTCGGTAGTTCCTATTTTCAGAACACACTTCCAGTCCTGCCTATAGTCCAACTCTTCCCAAGGGACTCCATAACATTCCCTTATTCCAGTATAATTTTCTGTCCTGTTATGCAGAAGTTAGCTCCATCTGGCTTCTTTACTTGCAATCCAAGAGTACTAACACCAGATATTCCAGACTTGATTTTCATCAAGAGGATAAACAGGAAAAATTTCACTGATCTCAAAGACCAAGTTGATCTCATGGGCTTATGTTTTTTATTACAAAGATTAGATAGATCTTAAACTCTGAATTACTTTGTATGAGACATTTATTTGAATTAGGGCTGGCCCTCACGCACACTGAGGACTGAAGTTCTTTCTAGGTTACACTGATTTAAAGTCACCTGTACTATCAGTTCAAGTAAATCAACCTCAAAACACACAGAAGTTTTGTGTCAAAGAGACCTGAATTTGAATCCTAGATATCAGTTGCCTAGGCATCCTTGATAAAGTCACTTAGTGTTACTAAGTATTTTTTTTTCCTAAATGGAGATACTATTAGGTATCTCAAATAATGATTGTATGGATTAGAGACAAATAGTACCTAATACAATATCTGACACAAACACTCGATAAATGGCATTTTTAATTAGACATAATTCAGACCTTATTATCTTGTTGCTAATGACTGGCTTTTTCATGTAATTGAATTCCTTAAATTAGTTTTCTATATTATAGCCTTCCATCTTTATTTTATGCTTCTCATCCTTTCTTCCTCTTTCCTTCCTTACTTCTTCCTGCCTAAAAAACTTCTGACCCCCTTGAAAATAAGCTGATATAGTTGCTGCCTTTAAGATTTCAAAACATTTTAACCCTTTGCCATGCAAGACACAGGAAAAAGTCATCTGTCTGCAAGCTAGGAAGAGGGTGCTCATGAGAAATCAAATTGGCCAGCATCTTGATCTAGGACTTACCAGCCTTCAAAACTTTATTAAAGTTCCAGAATGAAAGATCAAAATTGCAAGATCAGACATGTGATTATTAAGATAAAATTAACATTATGACTTCTCACCTTAAAATTGTTAGCAAGGTATCCCTTTCATTGGACCCCTCCCCCTTTGGGAGTTCTTTTTTCTTTCTATTTCTCTAATAAGTTCTCTTACTTTGCTCTCAAAAAATTTTTAAGCCAGAATTCTCATTTACAGTCTTTTTACAAAATGACGAAACATAAAATTGAAAGTAAAGAACATTTTAAGGCTGTTACTCAAAGAGAATTGGTACAAGTGAAGGATGAAATCCAACAACTAGAAAATGAGATGGCTTCAATCCAGAAAAAGGAAAATGGCATATTTAAAGCTACTCCAGAATTGGATGGTTTGAAATGTCAAATAAACTGGGACTAGCAAATATTGGAAGCCTAGATAGAAGAACCAGTTCCTAAAGATAGTGATGCCCTCACTCTTTAGAAACATTCACAGCAAGATGATAATAAAGTTAGTGCACTGACCCTGCAATTAGAAAGACTGACTTTGAAATGTAATCAGGGAACAAAGATTCTTTAAAATGAACTTATAGAAACTCTTAAGTGCACAGTTACAACAGGATAAACAGCACAAGATTTTTGTAAGCTTCACAGTGTAAGATAAGAACTTGTTCAGCAATTGGAGAACCCAATATAACAGATGCAAATGATGGATCAAGAGATAAGTAACTGCCTTGACATTAACAGAGGTAAACCATAAAATGAGAGAAAAGAAATTTTGGTTAAGAAAAGATGAAGTTACTAGAAAGTGAGATTGGGAATAACACAGATTATGAGAAGAGAATTTCTGCTGCTGGGTATAAAGTTTAAAATGTAGAATGGAATATTAGCACCATGAAGCTAGTAGAAGTCTGCTACAGAATGAGGTAGATTCAAGCCACTGTGAGTAGAACTTTCAGTGATTTAGATAGTCACCTAAGGATGACTATTTCCAAAGAAAAGACAGACATTCGTGAGAAACAACAGAAGCTCAGTTGAACAAACTGAAAATGTGCTATATAAAAAAGTTCAAGAGCTACAGACTGAGACAGTGAAAGAAAAGTTCTCATTTCAGAAACTGAAGAAATTTACTCCTCTCTAAAACTTCTCAACCATCAGATAGATAGACAGGATTTTGAAATCTTGAAAGAGCAAGAAATTATGTAGGGTCAGAATTTTTACATTCAGCAAGTATAATGGAGAATGTCATAGTTAAAGGAAGAGATTAATTCAGAAGAAAAACAAGTCCTTGAAACCAAAAGTGTTGAGCTTAAGAAGTTGATAGAAGAGAAAAAGTCTACACTTGGTCTTTGGAAGACAGAAATCAAGAAGCTTCACAACCAGCACCGTGTGGACATGCCAAGTTCTGCTGCCAGTTCACACAAAACCTGAGCCTTCTGGATAATGCAGCACAGGCTGAAGTGGCCTCTGAGTGTCTGCGCAGTTCAGCATGGTGAAACAACTTTTTAGGTCCCCTGTAAGATCAAGGTGCCCCCATGATCTCATCTCAAAGAAATTTTCTCTTCTCCACTCTAGAGGTAGTGGGTATGGTCTTGAGAATCCCTGAGATGCCCTCAAGGAATCTTTTTTGTTGTGTCTGTGCCAAGGACTTAGAATCTCGTTAGAGGCGATAATATCTTCAACAAGCATAACCTCTTTAGCATCAGCTTTACAGGCAGGTTTCTGGCCAAATTACAGGTTTTAAACCTTTAAGTTCTACTTTCTGCTCCTGGTTCTCACAGTAAATCTGGCTAAAAGTTATCACAATATCAATGCCACTGACTTAATGCTATACTGTCTTGAAATTTCCTCCACCAGATTAATTAGTCCATCACTTTTAAAATCAGCTTCACACAAAGTCTCAAGACATGGGCAAAATGTAATCAAGTTCTTTGCCAGATGATAGCATGAGTGACCTTTAGTTCAATTCTGAATAAAGTCCTCATTTCTCTCTGGAACCTTCATGAGCATGGTCGGCATTCTTATCAACATAGCAACATTCTTATCACATTCTGTAAGACTGGAAGATGCCTCACCACACGACACAGATCACCAAAGAGGTGTCCGCTTTATTACAAAAGGCTGTGTGTTTATATAGGTCTAAGAGAGGTAGCAGGGGCTGAGGTAGATAACAGGTCGCCTGTTTATTGGCAAGCTCTTCCATATGTCAGTTCCGGAGCCCAAGAAGTTAATTCTAATTGGGGCTAAGGCTTCCCACCAGCAGGGTTTGAACATTGGCGCAGGCAGAACGTTTCCTGCCAGTGAAAGAAACAAAGAAGAGAAAGAGGGTTGTTAGACGCCATGCTGGGGTTTTTCTCTGGGGTGCTGCTGCCTGTTATATGTTTACCCAACACATTCTTGTCAACATAAGGATCTTCTGAGTTCCCACCAGAATTGCCATTAAACTTTGCTAAAAACTTTTTGAAGTTTTTTTCCAGCTTGCATCTCTAAACTTCTAAAAATTCCTCCTGAAAATCATTTCCATAGGCTTAAGAACTGCCCAGTCAGGTTAGGCTTCTCCATACTAATTCCTGTTTTAGTTAACTCTATTTTTGTCACTGTGGCCAAAACACCTGTTATGGTTTAGGTATGTGGTGCCCTCTAAAAGCTCATGTGTGAGACAATGCAAGAAAATTTATAGGTTAATTGATTGGCCTTAACCTAATTAGTAAATTAATCCACTTGAATGAATTAACTGTGTGGTAACTAAAGAAGGTGGCATGTAGCTGGAGGAGGTGGGTTGCTAGAGGCATGTCTTTTATGTATTTTGTCCCTGGTGAATGGAGCTGTCTCTGTCTTCTTCCTAATTAGCATGTCCTGAGTTGCTTTTCTCTGACACACCCTTCCATCATTATGTTCCGCCTCACCTCCATCCCAGAGCTATGAAGTCAGCCATCCATAAACTGTGACCTTTGAAACCACGAGCCCCAAATAAATTTCTCCTCCTCTATGTTGTTCTTGTTGGGTCTTTGGTTACAGTAATATAAAGGCTGACTAAAGCAACAATGGATGAGAACAACTTAGAGGAAGAAAACTTTATTTGGAGCTCCTGATTTCAGAAGTTTCAGCCCATAGATAGCCAATTCCATTAATCTGGTCCAAGGTGAGGCAGCACATCATGGGGGAAGAACCTCAAAGAGGAAAGGAAGGAAAATGATTGCAAGGAAGCAGAGGAGGTGGTAAGGGGCTGCAGGGAAGAAACACACTTCTAGGGCATGGTCTCAGTGACACACCTTCTCTATGCATGCCCTAGCTGCCTACAGGTACCACCCAGTCCATTCAAACTCAGATGCACTAATTACATTACAGCTTTCACAATCCCTTGTTTTGCCTCTGAATATTTCTGCATTAACATAAGAGGTTTTGGGAGACACTTCATATCCAAACCATAACAGGCTAAAATCCTATCTACTCAGGACACTGAAAAAGGAGGATCATATGTTCAAGCCCAGACTGAGCAACTTAATGAGGCACTGTCTCAAAATAATAAAGGCTTAGGATGGTCCTCAGCGAGGGACATACATGAGGTCATGGGTTCAATCATCAGTACATAAAAAGAAAAGAAGGAAGAAAGAAAAAGAAAGAAGCTTGAGGGAATGAGTTCAATCCTTCTGCCCCTTCCATCCTTGGAGGACACAGCAAAATGTGTAGTCTCCAGAACATCAAGAAGTCAATTTCTGTTGTTAATAAATTACCCAGTGTAAGGTACTTTGTAACAGCTATATGAAGGGACTTAGATATCTGAAAATGCCTCCATTTCTGCCCCTTATGGGAAGGACACTTTTGCTGATTATAGGACTTTTAGCTTACACATTTTGTCCTATATCACCCTGAGTATACTGCCTTTTGTGTTCCAGGTTTCTAATGAAAAGTCTGATGAGGACCTTATGGGGAAATTATGATGAAGTTTTCCTCTTTCAACCACACAGGTGTTAATACCACACTTTACAGTGTCTTAAGGAAAAGAGTACTTTGTTATAGTATCACAATGTGAGTGAAGGGCCACCATCCTCTTCACACCAATTATTCTTAGTTTAAAAAGAGAGACAGGATTAAATACTTTGGATATAGATTTGATGGTGTCTTTAAAAGCCAAAAGTTATAATAGATTTTTAGACTTCAAATGAAAAGACTTTTGATATAGCCTACGTATTTTAATTTCTAGACAAGTGAGTATCAGTCTATGTAACTCACTGAAGCAAAAAAAAAAAAAATTGAGTCCTTTCTTAATTCTTACTATGGAAGTGGAAAAAGTCTTGGAGGCCAAATTCCTTCAAAATGGCTCCTTGTGTGATCAGAGCAAGAAATAGTCCAGTCACTTCTTTGCATAAACTGCAGTGATCACTGGACTATTTCTTGCTCTGATCACACAAGGAGCCATTTTGAAGGAATTTCAAACACAAGCTATACAAAAGCCTGGTTGCAGCTGGATTTTTATTCATAAATTCAGAGAGCTCTTGATGGTGGGCTTATAGTTAGCTTATTTGATGGTTTGGTAGTTGTAGTTTTGATCTTTTAATATTTCTTTGGGGTTGTATTATTTTTGTGTGTTTGTTTTGTTTTGCTAGCATTGCTGCTGCTTAGGATATATAGTGAAAATAGTCAGCAAGTGAAGTGTAGCAGATGGGTGGCTCCTATATGAGACCACCCTCATGGACCATTATAAGGTCCTAAGGGTCATCAGGCAGGATGGGGTCTTCCTCAGATGAATGTAGCCCACCATCTCCTCACCAAGATAGAGGTGACTGTGAACATCCTGCCAAAAATAGAGTAGAACTACCTATCATATCTGAATTGGATATGATGAAGACCATGGGCCCAAATGTGATCCATCTCTTTTAAGTTATTGAAACCACTGAAATGTCTACCTCATGATGGAGCATACAGGTGGACAATATCTAGGTAGGAGCCAGAAGAAGTATCAAACACATTTACTTTGGCCTGAGTACCAAGTTCATGGCTGAGTAGATACTGGATAGGTTCTGGGATACTCTCCCATTCAATGCCCCAGAAATCTTCCAGTGGAAGGAGTATGAAGGCTCCTCACCCCAGTGGACATCTGGAACCTGGGTAGTATTCTATATTTTATGGTCACAGATTGCCTTGTATTTAAGGGGGCAGTTGAAGGAGAGAGTCATGCATGCAAGATGCCAATTTCCCTCTCATGTTCTCACCAAAATATAAAGCCTTATCAATCAAATATTGACTGTGGACCCCACACAAAGACCCACAGTAGATCAAATCTTGGGGAACCTATGGCTGAGCCATGGTGAGGAATATTCATCAAGTCATTCTAGTGAGCCACTCCCCAAACACCTAGACCCTGCAATAATAACAATCATGTTTGACATAGGTTATGACCCATATAATACTTGGCCTCACTGATAGAAAGAACCTTCAACAAGGTAATGGCTATGTACCTGTTACTCCAGCACCACATAACCCAGGGGGCTGGCTGCATGTTCCTGGTGAAGCACATACATCCAGAGGCTGGGCCTTGCCCATGCCCCACAGATTCTTTTAATTTTCCTCTCCACCCAAAGAGGAATGCAAGCAAGCCTGACCTTTGCATTTTCACCTTCTTGCCTTGTGAGCATCATCTTCTTGAGGAAGCCAAGCAGTCAGGGCAGAAGTGTGGCAGAATAGCAAGCCTACATGCCATTCCTCTTTGCTGCCTGCATGTGAAGACCCGCATGACCAGTATAGCCTCCCAGCATGGCCCTGTGTCCCACACACTCAGATCCTTGACAGCAAGTCCTCCCAAGGTATATAGTCAGAACAAGCCACATGGTGGGCCCACAATCTGTTCCCATGACAGCAGTAAGTGCTGGAAGCCAGTGACTAGAAGGATTGCCACTGGTATTCAAAAATTATATTGTTACATGCCATGTTTCTGCAGACTGGCCCAAAAGATAAGCCCTGTATTCAGAAACAAAGTAGCTCTGGTAAAAGGAAGGCAGGCATCCTGGATTCAGAAGCAAAATGGCTCCAAGAGAAATGGAAAGCCAAAACAGAGACAAAACCAATGGATAGTCAAAGGACCCAGAGCTCTGTGGATCCTGACATCATGGCATAAGCATTAGTCAGGCAACAACTCAAACAGTAAGGTGTGCAAACTGGCTTGGTCTGAGAAACTGATGTGACTCAATTTTTGAGAAACCAGCATCTACCTCAGAGCAAAGCCTATCCAAGGAAGAGGGCGTGACCCTTGTTCTTTGAAAAACCCACAGAGCACTCCTAGGCAGATAGTTACCCTGATGAGTTGTTTGTCTGCAAATAATAGGAGAGATCTGCAGCATCAAGTGTCCCTGACTCAGTTAGGCTAGGTGAGGACCCATAGCATCCCCCTAACAACCACCAATCAGCATGAGACAGGGAAAATACCTGGGATGCCAGATGACCCCCCAGTAGTTTATGGTGGTTGATAACATGTTGGGAAACCATGTAGTTTAGCACGTACACCCCTCACAGATTAAACCAATCAGTTCAAACAAATCCCCCTCTTGTACTAACTAGTCACCCCTACCCAACTTGTTCCTGCCAGTGAATGTACTAATCAATGGAAAAAGTTGTTGTTTGACATTCTTGCGGTGTGAAATGATTTGCTATGTGATGTTGTGACACATAGAGTATCCCCAAAAACCTATAAAATCTCACTGAACAAAGGACCGGGACTCACTCCCTGGGACCGCTGCATTGGAAATGGTTGTGAGTCCAGGCTCAAGCTTGCAATAAAGATTCCTGTGTGATTGCATCAGATTCAGCTCCTGGAGGTCCATTAGGGTCCCACGAATCTGACATTACAGGTCTTCTCCATGCAGATTCCAGCCAGAAGTGCATCTAGAAACATCTGGAGACCAAGGTACCTCTACCTCTACCTGCAAAAGACATCAGAGATTATTTCCCTGGGACACTTCTCCCTGGCCTGCTTTTCTCTGTCCTTTCTCCCATGCTTCTGGGATAGCAGAGATGGATATTAATAAATTTATACACACACACACACACACACACAGAATTTAAGATTTAAAAAAAAAGGATTCAGAGTGCTTTGAGAGAAATCTTGTAACACTATGGTAGTACCAGCCAGGTAGGTACAACAACTGAAGGAAGCCCCTGTGCTAAAACAATACTAGGCAAGATCATCTTACTTGAACTATAAGCTCAAAAGGAATTTCCTGGGGCCATAGTTCCCTGGGCCACTGCTTGAAGATACAGTGGTCAGAAGATCTGCTTCAACCCCATTGTGAGTGACAAAGTACTTAATCTATTAAAATTTGAGTGTTCTTTATTATAAATAATAACTAGTATGAATTCTCTTTCCTAATTTGTCTCTCAGGAACTAGAGCTCCTTCTCTGAACACAAGGCACCAGTTATGGCTATCTGCAGGTAAATTAATGAACCACTTTGCTGCACAGGCCCCTGCCTACTGTTTCCTCTAAAGGCTATTGATTTTGTGTTTATTATCCTGGCTCCTTCCTTTTGGATCTATCTTAGGCTGCCTCTCCTCACCACCATCCACATTCAGTCTAACATAGTCACCATCAGACTTTACCATGGTAATATTGCCCCGGGTTATGTCTTGTCTTTAAATGCCTGTCTATGTTGGAAGGTGGAATAGAACAGTATCTTTCTTGCAAAGAAGGAAAAATTTGACTCTGTTTATGTCTCAGTTTTCTGCTTGTATCTTTTACCTCATTCTCCAGCAAGGCATTGGCCATGCTCAATCACCATGACACTACTCTGTGATTAAAGTAGACAGGAAGACTCCTTTCTTAGCTATTCTTTAGATTGGCTTTGATGTAGGCATAGCATAGGCCTTGTTTTTCTGTCTTAGTGTTTCCTACTGCTTTGATGTTGGATTTAATGGGTCATAACTGACGTTTGTGATCTAACTTTTATTAATATCTGAAGCAAGTGGTTTACACAGATTCCTAGCTTGACTCTTAGTGCTATTTAAATAAGGACCTGTTGGATCTGGACTTAATATCTGGTATGCCAGTGATGAACCTTAAACGCCTTGGCAGACTTTGCTGAGTCACGATATTTTTCTTTCCTACCTGGATTGGCACACTCTAGTCTTGACCTTTCTTTTAAATTCCTATCCTCCACCTCCCCTCCTCTTTAACAGTTACCCATCAGGTCACCACCACACACATGATAATCAATGTAGCTCATTCTTATAACAGTCAAATTTCCCCCACAGGATCTTGGATTTTCCTAGATTCCATCCCACTCATCTGGATTCAGGATTTTCTGTAGAGCCCTTGCCAGAGTCTTATCTCTGTGGCTGGATGCAATACTTTGGAATCCTGCTAGAAAAGGAATCATCTTAGAATAGTCTGAACTCTACCAGAATCAGCTCTTTTGAGTATTCTCATTCATTGGATTGGGCTAACTTGGAGTATTCTCTGGAGCCAACCTGAGAGCTGGGTGAACTTTGCAAACTGGTTCTTTGACAAGTCTGATTCTCCCACTGGATTTCTTCACACCGTGGCTTTTACACTTTTGGATTTACTGTTCAGTTCCTATGGTTTGCACATAAGGCTATCTTCACTATGACCACATTCAGGATGGCTATTGATTCTGAGAATTCTTTAAGATCCCAATTTTAATGTTTCCACTTTAGAATTCAATATCATACAGCTGAACAGTAACTTAAAATAGAGCTTATTTGCAAAAGTTTCAACTATCCTCACAGTCTTAGAACATTTAAAAAATCCCATTGCTATACTTTTTCCTTTATGAAAGTAATATAATCGTATTGTAAGGATAAAGAAGTCATTCAATCTCAGCCTACCTAAGCTAAGAAATGTTAATGTTTTCAGGCTAGGAATAGAGCCCAGTTGGTAGAGTGCTTGCTTTGCATGCACAAGGCCCTGGGTTCTAATCTCCAGCACCACACACACACACACAAAAAAAAAAAAAAAAAAAAAAGAAAGAAAGAAATGATAGAGTCTTCTACTCTTTCAGCTATTCTTCTTTTTTTAGAACAAAACTGTTACAGAGAAAATTATGATCACACTTAGTATTCTTAAATTGAATTATATCTAATTATCTTACTCCATTTGGGGTTTTAATTATTTCACTATTTGCTCTTCAGATGTCTTTCACATTAATATTCCAGTCAAGAGACACATCATAGAGTCCCCAGAGCACCCTCACTAATTTTTCAGTGAAAATAAAGGCCAAATAATTGTCCAAGAAACAACTTTAGCTGACTCTTTAAAGGCACGTAAGAGAGTTTTCTCTGCCTCCGTCAGAAAGGATCAGAACCACCAGATGCTTAATCAGAGATCTTAATCAGGTTGATAATAAAATTTATCATCATCATCAGCCCCTTGTCTCCTTTCCTTTCTGCTTTTGGCTTTGTCTCTCTACCCCACACTTTCTTTCTCTGTCTCTCATCCTTTAAGAGTAGTCACTGTGCTAATAGGTACAGACCCTCAAGAGATAAATAAGATGGACTTTAAGTAAACTCTGAACTAAATAGTATAATATTTAAGCAGATTAAAAGTTAATTATAGACAAAATTTTTAGAAGCCAGATAGCAATATAAAAAAATAATTATAGCCTCACAAAGTTATAACATAATACAGATTATTATTTTTTCTCCTAACACGCTTTTGAAAGTCAGTAGAAAACATAGAAAACAAGGGAATATTTATTTCAGCAATGGAAGAAGATAAATTTCCAAAGATGCAAGCACTGATTGAAAAGGAAAGCTCCACAGTATCTGCTGAATTCAGGTCTGCACTTTCTTTCATCAGGGAGACTTTACTAAATCCTGCTGTTAAGCCATCAGCAGGTAATCTTTCCTATCATATAATGCTCCTGCTTAGTCAATGTCAGCAGATCCCTATCACTCATTCAGTGAAGTCCAATGCCTGCAGAAGTCCTTCTTTATCTCTACAGTTCCATAATAATATGTGATCCCTTTGCTTCTTTTTCCCAGTCCCATTTCAGTTACCTAAAGACCTGGTCTTATAGGGTTACTGCAAGGATTAAATGAATTTAGACATTCTAATTCTTCAAATAGTATCTTGAGCATCAGGAGTGACTCAATAAATGTCCTGGTAAATACTCTTAGCATTACTTCCAGTGCCACTAGAACTGTTATGACTACTGCTGCTCTTTCTACAATTGCTACTCTTTCTTTTATTCTTACTCTTTGTTATGATGATTATGATTATAGTAATGTTTATAATTAGCAAGGTACTATAGCTAGTGTAGAGTGCATATTATAATCCCCATTTTTTTACTCAAAGATTGGAAGAGGTTGAGTCAATTGCTCATAATCAAAAGGTTATTTGGGGAAAAAAAAGGTTATGAAGCCAAAATTCAAATCCAGATTTACTGATCTAAATGTTCATTCTTCCTTCCATACCATAATCTTTTTCATTTTGTTTTTGAGGGAGGGGAAGTCCAACCCAGAGCCTTGAATCTAGGGCCTCAAGCATGCTAGGCAAGCACTCTACCACTGAGCTATATCCCCAATCCCAATCATTTTCAATGAGAAGTATATGTTCCATGACTCTTTATTTTAAAAACAATGACATAGTACTTGTAGAACCTAGAGTTGTACATCTGAATTGCAGAAATGGGATTATGCACACTTCTGAAATTAACAAACTATACTGGCATCAAATATTTGACTAAAACCCCCAAAAAGCAAGGCATTTCCAGAGCCAACAAGAGCAGCTTGGCTCTTCATATTTTGAATTTTTGCCATTGTTTAAAACTATAAAGACAGAATGTAACATGTTAGAAGTAAAATGTCAGCCAATGTCCATAGTCAAAACTGGAAATTGCTTTATTTTTATAATGCTCAAAAATGATGATATGCAAACACTATGACCTATTAAATATATTGTTTGACTTTTTTCATATCAGTCATAAAATATGTAACAAGGTGTTTTAATTTTAAAATCACATTGATATCCTACAGGAGAAAATATCTCTTCTATAGTTATTTTCCAATGCTTGTAAATACCCTTAAGTATATTCTGTGCAAAGAATTGTACTGAAAATTAACACATTTTGTTTGTTCTTCTCCAGTTCATCATAAAATAATTTAATTTTGAATTGCAAGTTTTCAGAAAGAACAATGCATAGACACTCTGCCCCTCCAAAGCCAAACTTCTCATTGTTAGATCCAATCATGTTATCTGATATTTATCTGCACTGTCAAAATTTTAAAAACCTGTCACTCATACTGATTCTTAGGTTCTAAGGTCAGTTGTTCAGTTCTGGAGTTGAGTTTGTACAACACTGTGATGTTCTCTGCTAAACTCACACTTTGACTTTGTCCAGAATCCTGACACTACTTTGGGCAACCAAGCACACATCACATAGGAAAGCCAGTGGCATGCCAGTTTTCAATCCCCAGATCTCTACTTGATCTTCTTCTTCTGTAAGGTTCTATTTGAGAATATCTGTTGGTTTGTTTGTTTTCCTTATTCAATTCTACACCAGAACATGGTTGGAGCAACTTCTGACATGCTTTTGTTCTGTTCCTCCAGACCCTCTGATGGTTTTATTTACAAATCTACTATGTCACTTGGCATAGACTGGAGCCTGCCCTCAGCTAAAAACCATAAACATGGAGAAACTCATCATTTGCAGTTCCTTTCATCTGTGTGCTGAACACGTTCCAAAAGCTGCCTGCATTTGTTTGCTCTCCATTGCCTTCATGTAATTGAAGTTTCTTTTAGTGGGTTATTTTTTGTCCAGAGTTTATAACTTTCATCTGTAAGCCAATTAATCTGATAAGAGCTATTTTCCATGTCCTGAAAAAAAATCGCAACATAATGGTTTTAATTTTCACTCATTTTTTCATTAAATTTCTGACAATCTTTGTCAAATTTTTAAATCATTGATTGCATTACCTTAATGATTATCCATTTGAAGCATTTGATGACACTAACATAAAACTGTGAATTCTGCTTCTGAAATTGGAGCCCATGTTCAAACAGCTAGAGCTTCACTTTTCATACACACTCAGGAAAATTTGGAATTGAAATTTAATTAAGCTAATCTGGAATACTCATTTGATCTAAATGGAAAAGGATGCTTCACAGAGTGATATGCAAATGCCCTTCTACATCTTTTATTTTGGGTTTAATTATACATTACTGAGTAATAAATAACGCCCAAACTCAGTGCCTAGTGGCTTAAAACAACCAACTTGGTTTTGTTTGCTTTAGTTTTCATTTCCTAATTTCCTGGATCAGAAGTTAAATGCAAAACACAGCAGGGACAGCTTGAGTGTGCTCCATGCTATCTGGGAGCCAGGTGCTATGGATTGATCCTGTCTTCTCCTAATTCATTTTTTTTTTAAAGAAAGAGAGTGTGAGAGAGAGAGAGAGAATTTTTAATATTTATTTTTTAGTTATCGGCGGACACAACATCTTCGTTTGTATGTGGTGCTGAGGATGGAACCCAGGCTGCACGCATGCCAGGAGAGCGCGCTACCGCCTGAGCCATATCCCCAGCCCTCCTAATTCATTTTTTAAAGACCTAATCCCTAATGTGATATTGTTGTGAGATTGGGCCTCTGAGTCACAATTAGTTTTAAATGGGATCATGTTGGGAATAGTATCATCTTGATAGAGTTAATGCTCTTATAAGAGGAAACCAGGAAGTTTCCCTCCCCACCCCCCCTTGCCACTCTTCTCACCCCCAACTCTTTCTTTGTGAGGGCACAGAAGACAACCACTTGCCAGCCAGGAAGGAAGAGAGCATTAGAAATTGAAGGCTAGCCCACAATCTTGGTTTTCCCACCTTCACACCTATGAGAAATGAAGTTCTGTTGTTTAAACCACCATTCTGTGGTATGTTGTTATGACAGACCAAATAGATCAAGACACCAGATGTTGGTCTGTCTGTCTACAACTTTTCCTGTCTTTCTCATTTTCTTCCCTCCTTTTCTTAGTCTTTTCCTCCCTTCCTCCTTGCCTTCCCCTCTCTCTCCCTCTTTCTGTAGCTTTAAGTTTGATGATTTACGAGGTGGACTCTGGGCTTCAACTCAGGGCTTCCTGATTCAAAGAGACAGAAAGTACCTAACAGGTTTGTAAAGCATGAAGCCAGAAAATAATGTAGCATTATTTCCACTGTACTCTGTTGGTCTCAAATTCTGCTAGGACAAGGGAAGAAGTCACTCATATTCCCAAGGGAAGAGTATGAAAGAACTAGCAGCCATTCTAATCTACCTCAATCCACTTTTGAATCCAAATTATTTATGTCTTCCCCTGAAAACATACCTTCTCCCTCCTCAATCCCCCTAGATTCAAAAGAGATTATGGGACCTACTCATACTTTAGGCTCAGGGTCTCTTCAACTAAATCTAGTCCAAGTGCTGGAGATGAGGCAGATCAGGTGTCAGTTTTCTCATTATGAGAACTTCAGCTAAAAGAGAGACATCTGTTCCCCTATGCATTCAACACAAAATGGGTAGACAGCCAAAGGACTGTCAGAAGACACATTCCATTCAGTAAGAGAAAAGGAAGTCATATAGAAAAATGTAGTCTGTAACAATTCTGAAATCTAGCTTGTAAGTGCTGTCCATTGTTATGGAAAAGTGTGATTGCATTCCCTGGAAAAGATTCTTCAAGCCTCTTAGCTTTGCCATCTGGTTGTTTCCTTCTTGAGTCTTTCTTCTATCCCTATCAGAAATGGTCTGTAGTTGCAATTAAGCAGTTTTCCCAGCCTATTTCTTCAGGAAATTGGGTGTATAGAACCCACTTCTCATTTTGAACAGTTAATGATCTTCCTGCACCAGGATCATAATTTCTTTAAAATTTTAAAGATCTTGTGTATCAAATTTTAACATATTCCATTAGACAATAGGCCATACATAGCTCCTGAGCTCAACCTACCTGGGATCCATTCTCATGAGTTCTATGGTTTAACAATCAAGATCAAAAAGGCAAATTCTTGAGACACTAATAAAGGCCTTTATTGACTTGAAGAGTCAATAAAGTAATGTTTTATATTTTTTTGAGAACTTAATACATTGTTTTACAATGGCTGACTTTATTTTTAGCCTGACTCAATAATGTTTTACTTAGAGAAACTTTTGTTGACTAGAGGAAATCTTGCCCTAGACCATTTATGTATCTATTTATTTATTCATTCATTCATTTTTTTTTCGGTGCTGGAAATTGAACTCAGGGCATTGCACATACTAGACAAGCACTTGAAGTTCTTTTAATTTGTCTTAAATTTTGTTTGTAAACTAATAGCTTATTCTTTAGTTTATTTCCTGGATTATACTTATACTTTTTTTATAAGCAAGTTAGAGATGGGTGCTGGGATGTAGCTCACTGATACAGCACTTCCCTAGCATAAATGTGAATTTTGCCTGAAATCACCATAGCAAGATCCTTCACTTTAATGGGCATATTTCCTGTCTTTTAACCTACAACAGATGACAGTGTTGTAAAAATATAGACCATTGCATAACAAGAGGTTTCTCCTTAGTATCATATATTTTTCTTACTTTCCTTCAAGTTTTCCCTACTATTTCTTCAGTGTCTTCTCACCACCAGGTACCAAAGCCATGCTGTTAATTTTTGACATACCAGCAGCCCACCCCTAGGTTTATGATGCTGGTCTAATTAACTACTAACTTAAAGTATGTACTGATACTCTTTCAGGAGGTGTGCATCTTTCAATTTTCAATGATATCACTACTGTCCCATATTGGATGCTAAATGTTGACATATATTTCATATTAGTTAAAAACTCATCATTGGGCTGGGGTTGTGGCTCAGTGGTAGAGCACTTGCTTAGCATGTGTGAGGCCCTGGGTTAGATCATCAGCACTATATAAAAATAAATAAAATAAAGATATTGTGTGTGTTCATCTACAACTATTTTTTTTTAATTTAAAATCCTCATCACTAATTTTCTTGAGATATGAAATTTAATATTTATTTTCTTATTAAATATACATAAATACATAGTTTTATTCCCTGGATGCTAAAAGTATTTACTGCAAAATAAAAGAAACAAACCAAAAAAGAAAAGAAATAGATATTTGCACCATTTGACAAATGACAAAATCACTTATCAAGAGGTCTCAAACTACTCTTTATGTACTTACTCTTCTTATCTACTAAGAAAAATATGAATATTTTTCTTCATGTTAAAGACATAATGCCTTTGTTAGACATTAACTTTGTGCACCCCACTAAATTGATTCTGCTTCCTAATTATTGCCCAAGAATGACTCAAAGCAAATAACTCTAAAATGAAAACAATTACTTCTGAGAAATGTCATCTAATATTCATCTGGCCTCTAGCCAACAGTTCTATACAACTAACTGGTCAATCATTCAGATACCTTAGGGTCTTCTTCTCAACTTATTTATTTAGAAGAATTATTTAGAACTTACCATACTGAAATGGAAGTTATGTGGGTATTTTATTGTTGATTCATTAATTAAGGCTATAGTGGAGATTGTTGATTGTGGGCCAAGATGCATTCTTCTTTTCTTTCAAAGTAATAGAATACTAAACCAGGCAGATACTGTGCAGAAAAAAAAAAAATCTCTATTTCCTGCATATCTTGAAGCTGAGTGCAGCAAACAAAGTAAGTTCTAGTCAGTGAAATGTAACAGGAAGCATCTCAGAGTAGCTTTGGAGTGCTCTTTGCTCTCGCTTTTTCACCCCTTCCTGTACTGCCTGGAATAAGGATGCTGCCATGTTGCCCTATGCAATCAATGAGCATCATATGTGAAGGAAGGAACTTGGTCTCTACTAAAATTTTAAAGTGTTAGGAAAAATAAAAATAAAAGCAGTTTAATGTAAAGATAACAGCAATTTCACTTCCTTCACACTCTTTAGAAAAATTGCAAAAGATGTACTGTAAAATCATAGGGCGGAAACCTCAAAGAACATATGGGATCCAAGAATACTGCTAAGCTTGCAGTAGAGAAGACCAGGCCTCACTGGAGTAGAAAGACAGTGCACTGTAGAAAACACTGTCGTGTATAAGAGAGATTCCATATCTTTAGTAATATTAAGAAGATTGAAAGCTAAGTGATAGGGTGAAGCATTCACTAAAAATAAGTAAACAAATGAATCAATCTATGATTATCAAGAATTGAAAAGATGTAAGGGATTCCATGTGATTCTAGCAGCTACAACATTATTATTCTACTGGCAGAAGCTTAATGACATAGAATTTCATATATTACATTGCTTTCTCTATTGTGCTGCATATTACTTAGTTCTACAACAAACAACATTTGATTATATTTATTGGCTTTCAATTTTCACAACTAACATGGAGACAAATAATAGAAAATGAATTTTAGTTAAGGAAAAGTATAACTCTTTTCTTTACTCAGAATAGACAATCAATATACATTTCTGACAAAATTCTGGAGAGGGGAGTTAAGAAGAAAAAAAAATGACAGGATTATAGATGTGCTAATACAGCAGTCCCTTTTGTGTACAGGGCATGTTCCAAGAATCCTAGTGGATGCCTGAAATAACAAAGTACCAAACCCTATATGAACTTTTTCCTATATATACATAGTTATGATAAAGTTTAATTTATAAATAAGGCACAGTAATAAGAGTTTAATAATTATTAATAATAAAACTGAAAGACCATAATAACATGTTATAATAATGTTATTTATAACAGAGTCTTTTTATTTTTCATATTTTCCATCCAATATTTTTAGAACTTGGTGGACCACAAGTAACTAAAACTGTGGGCAGTAAAACTTTGGTAGCTAAAGAAATAGTTATAAACATTTTGTTAATCAAGATGACCTGCATGAGAGATAAAATTAATAATGCTTATAATTGTTTCTGGGGAGTGAGATTGGAGAGAAAAGGGAGAGTCTGTATGTTTTCATTATGTAATACTGAGCTTCCTTATACTATGTACCTTTATAATTTTCAAAAAGTAGAAAAATAAGGGCCAATTTTCTAATACTATTAGAATTATTAGTATTAAAGGCTGGCTATGTTCCTAAAATTTCAAACTCAGGCACAGGCAATGACTTTGTGGAATTTATCTCAATGAATTTCAACAAATATTGATTGAATTTCTCCTGTGCTATACCTATTCCATTTTCTCTTTAGATCTCTGCTAAATGTTCTTTTCTCCAATATCTTATTCCTAGATCCCTGGCTTAGATTCTATCTTCCTAATCTCTGTTCCCATGTTGTGTTTATTGTTTTTCCTTCTCTTCTAGACCACAAACTCTGTGAACGTAGGGACTAACACATTGCAGAACAGAACTGTATCTTCTTAAATAAGTATCAGATAAATCCAGAACTAAACTAGAGGGGTGGTTCAGAGGGTCAAAGGATTTTAGGGAAATAATCAAATGATATCATAAAGCTAAAAAAAAAAACATTTAAAAGTGTAGAAGTGTAATAGACATGCTGACAATCGTTACATGTGGTCTAAATGGCCATCTGTTTAGGATTCCCACACTGGGGAAATGTAAAAGGAAAACCAAAGAAGTTTTAGAAGATTTGAATCTTTATTTACAGTCTCTCTTCATGTTCACAATAATGCTGTTAGAAATGTAGAACAACTTTGATTTTGTAATAAAGACAACTTGGGTTTGAGAGCAGCTCAATAATTTGCCTTAGGTTATACAGAAAGAATGAGTCTGAATTTGAATTCATAACTACCTTCAAAGCCATATTACGGTGTCTCGGTCCGGGTCCTGCTGAGGGCAGGTCAGGACTCACCCATTGCTTGGGTTGCCTGGCAAGGGGAACGAAATGCTGCCATTAGCATAGGATACCAACATGGCAGAGATCTGATGTCAGCAGAAAGCGGTGGAGGAGAGATCTTCATCAATACCAGCGGTGACATAAGCAGTTGGTCTCCTGGTAAGGGGGGTGAGGCTCAGTCACCCGAGTCTCCTCAATTTGTCCTCGAGCCAGAGGGAAGGAGCCGGGCCGCCGCCAGCCCCCGGAGCAGGCCCAGCGGCTCGCCAGCGTGGTGACCGCGTGACCCCAATTGGAGAGGGGGCGGAGCGGAGCCGCCACCCAAACCCGCCAGGTGGGCAGACCCACGACCCAGTAGTACATGGGCGTGGTAGGAGGGGCAGGGCAGAGCCGCCCTTCGCGCTTGCAAGGTAAACAGACCTGTGACAGCCTGGCGGGTCAGGCCCAGTGGCCTGCCAGTGTGGTACACACGTCACCCCAACTCGAGTAGGGGCAGAGCAGATCCTTATCCCACGCCCGGATCAGGCCCTGCCAGTGTGGTGGTCACGTGACCCCAATTGGAGTGGGGGTGGAGCGGAACCGCCACCCGTGCCCGCAGGGTGAGCAGACCAGTGATCAACCTGCAGATCAGGCCCAGGGGTCCGCAGGCGTGGTAGGAGGGGCAGGGCAGATCCGCCGCCCGCGCCTTCAAGGTAGGCAGACCTACAACAGACCTGCGGATCAGGCCCAGGAGCCTGCCGGCGGGGTACAAATACCACCCTAATTGGAGTAGTGACAGAGCAGAGTCGCCTCCCTTGCCAGGAACAGACCCAGCATCCTGCAGGCGGGGTAGTCACGACACCCCAATTGGAGTAGGGGCAAAGCAGAGCCTCCACTCGTGCCCGAAAGGTGGGCAGATCTGCGACCGACCAGCAGGACAGGCCCAGTGGCCTGCTGGTACGACAGACACGTCACCCCAATTGGAGTAGGGGCAGAACAGAGCCGCCACCAGCTCCCAGAACAGGCCCAGTGACCTGCCGGCGTGGTAGCCACGACACCCCAATTGGAATAAGGAGAGAGCAGAGCCGCCGCCCGCACCTGCAGGAAAGATACGCAAGCAGTATGAAAAGACAAGGAAAGAAAGGACCACAAGCAATGCAGGTCAACGCAACTTTAGAAGAGGTAACAGCTGCAGCAGATGGAATGTCAGATAAAGAATTCAGGATATACATGCTTCAGATGATCTGGAGTATCAAGGAAGACATTAAACAGCAAAATCAGACAATGAAAGATCACTTCGACAACGAATTACGCAAACAAATCCAGGAAGCAAAGGATCAACTATACAGGGAGATAGAGGTTATAAAAAACAAGCAATCAGAAATCCTAGAAATGCAGGAAGCAATAAACCAACTTAAAAACTCAATGGAGAATACTACCAACAGAGTAGAACACTTAGAAGATAGAACATCAGACAATGAAGACAAAGTATTTCAACTGGAAAAGAACATAGACAGCTCAGCAAGACTGTTAAGAAACCATGAGCAGAACATCCAAGAAATATGGGATAACATTAAGAGACCAAACTTAAGAGTCATTGGGATACAGGAAGGTACAGAGCTCCAAACCAAAGGAATGAGCAGTCTATTCCATGAAATAATACAAGAAAACTTCCCAGACTTGAAGAATGAGACAGAATCCCAAATCCTAGAAGCCTACAGGACGCCGAATGTGCAAAATCATAAGAGATCCACACCTAGACACATTATAATGAAGATGCCCAACATACAGAATAAGGAGAGAATTTTAAAAGCTACAAGAGAAAGGAAGCAGATTACATTTAGGGGCAAGCCAATCAGGATAACAGCTGATCTTTCAACACAGACTCTGAAAGCTAGAAGATCCTGGAATAACATATTTCAAACACTGAAAGATAATGGGTTCCAACCAAGAATTGTGTATCCAGCGAAATTAAGCTTCAGGATGGAGAATGAAATTAAAACCTTCCACGATAAACAAAAGTTTAAAGAATTCGCAGCTAGAAAACCATCTCTTCAAAACATCCTAGCCAAAGTATTACAGGAAGAGGAAATGGAAAATAACAATGAAAACCAACAGTGGGAGGTAGGACAGTAAAGGGGGGGGGGAAACAATCAAAGAGGAAAACAAACAATGTTTAGTAACAGAAATAAACAAATATGGCTGGAAGAACAACCCATATCTCAATAATAACCCTAAATGTTAATGGCTTAAACTCACCAATTAAGAGACACAGGCTAGTAGAATGGATCACAAAACAAGACCCAACAATATGCTGCCTACAGGAGACGCATTTGATAGGAAAAGACATACATAGGCTGAAGGTGAAAGGTTGGGAAAAATCATATCACTCATATGGACTTCGGAAACAAGCAGGCGTGTCCATACTCATATCAAATAAAATAGATTTCAAGCCAAAGTTAATCAAAAGAGATAAAGAGGGACACTACATACTGCTTAAGGGAACCATACACCAACAAGACATAACAATCATAAATATTTATGCCCCAAACAATGGTGCAGCTATGTTCGTCAAACAAACTCTTCTCAAGTTCAAGAGTCTAATAGACCACCACACCATAATCATGGGAGACTTCAACACACCTCTCTCGCCACTGGACAGATCTTCCAAACAAAAGTTGAATAAGGAAACTATAGAACTCAATAACACTATTAATAACCTAGACCTAATTGACATATATAGAGTATACCACCCAACATCAAGCAGTTACACTTTTTTCTCAGCAGCACATGGATCCTTCTCAAAAATAGATCATATATTATGTCACAGGGCAACTCTTAGACAATATAAAGGAGTAGAGATATTACCATGCATCTTATCTGATCATAATGGAATGAAACTGAAAATCAACGATAAAAGAAGGAAGGAAAAAGCATACATCAATTGGAGAATGAACAATAGGTTACTGAATGATCAATGGGTTATAGAAGACATCAAGGAGGAAATTAAAAAATTCTTAGAGATAAATGAAAACACAGACACAACATATCGGAATCTATGGGACACATTAAAAGCAGTTCTAAGAGGAAAATTCATTGCTTGGAGTTCATTCCTTAAAAAAAGAAAAAACCAACAAATAAATGATCTCATACTTCATCTCAAAATCCTTGAAAAAGAAGAGCAAAACAACAGCAAAAGAAGTAGAAGGCAAGAAATAATTAAAATCAGAGCTGAAATTAATGAAATCGAAACAAAAGAAACAATTGAAAAAATTGACAAAACTAAAAGTTGGTTCTTTGAAAAAATAAACAAAATCGACAGACCCTTAGCGATTCTAGTGAAGAGAAGAAGAGAGAGAACTCAAATTACTAGCATACGGGATGAAAAAGGCAATATCACAAGAGACACTTCAGAAATACAGAAGATAATCAAAAACTATTTTGAATCCTTATACTCCAATAAATTAGAAGATAGTGAAGGCATAGATAAATTTCTTAAGTCATATGATCTGCCCAGATTGAGTCAGGAGGATATAGAAAACCTAAACAGACCAATATCAATTGAGGAGATAGAAGAAACCATCAAAAGACTACCAACTAAGAAAAGCCCAGGTCCCGATGGGTATACAGCAGAATTTTACAAAACCTTTAAAGAAGAACTAATACCAATACTTTTCAAGCTACTTCAGGAAATAGAAAAGGAGGGAGAACTTCCAAATTCATTCTATGAGGCCAACATCACCCTGATACCTAAACCAGACAAAGACACTTCAAAGAAAGAAAACTACAGACCAATATCTCTAATGAACCTAGATGCAAAAATCCTCAATAAAATTCTGGCGAATCGGATACAAAAACATATAAAAAAAATTGTACACCATGATCAAGTAGGATTCATCCCTGGGATGCAAGGCTGGTTCAATATACGGAAATCAATAAATGTTATTCACCACATCAATAGACTTAAAAATAAGAACCATATGATCATCTCGGTAGATGCGGAAAAAGCATTTGACAAAGTACAGCATCCCTTTATGTTCAAAACTCTAGAAAAACTAGGGATAACAGGAACATACCTCAATATTGTAAAAGCAATCTATGCTAAGCCTCAGGCTAGCATTATTCTGAATGGAGAAAAACTGAAGGCATTCCCTCTAAAATCTGGAACAAGACAGGGATGCCCTCTCTCTCCACTTCTCTTCAACATAGTTCTCGAAACACTGGCCAGAGCAATTAGACAGATGAAAGAAATTAAAGGCATAAAAATAGGAAAAGAAGAAATTAAATTATCACTATTTGCAGATGATATGATTCTATATCTAGCAGACCCAAAAGGCTCTACAAAGAAACTATTAGAGCTAATAAATGAATTCAGCAAAGTGGCAGGATTTAAAATCAACACGCATAAATCAAAGGCATTCCTGTATATCAGCGACAAATCCTCTGAAATGGAAATGAGGACAACCACTCCATTCAAAATATCTTCAAAAAAAATAAAGTACTTGGGAATCAACCTAACAAAAGAGGTGAAAGACTTATACAATGAAAACTACAGAACCCTAAAGAGAGAAATAGAAGAAGATCTTAGAAGATGGAAAAATATACCCTGTTCATGGATAGGCAGAACTAACATCATCAAAATGGCGATATTACCAAAAGTTCTCTATAGGTTTAATGCAATGCCAATCAAAATCCCAATGGCATTTCTTGTAGAAATAGAGAAAGCAATCATGAAATTCATATGGAAAAATAAAAGACCCAGAATAGCAAAAACAATGCTAAGCAAGAAGTGTGAATCAGGCGGTATAGCGATACCAGACTTCAAACTATACTACAGAGCAATAGTAACAAAAACAGCATGGTACTGGTACCAAAACAGGCGTGTGGACCAATGGTACAGAATAGAGGACACAGAAACCAATACACAAAACTACAACTATCTTATATTTGATAAAGGGGCTAAAAGCATGCAATGGAGGAAGGATAGCATCTTCAACAAATGGTGCTGGGAAAACTGGAAATCCATATGCAACAAAATGAAACTGAATCCCTTTCTCTCGCCATGCACAAAAGTGAATTCAAAATGGATCAAGGAACTTGATATCAAATCAGAGACGCGCCGTCTGATAGAAGAAAAAGTTGGCTACGATCTACAGTCAGTGGGGTCGGGCTCCAAATTCCTCAATAGGACACCCATAGCACAAAAGTTAATAACTAGAATCAACAAATGGGACTTACTCAAACTAAGAAGTTTTTTCTCAGCAAAAGAAACAATAAGAGAGGTAAATAGGGAGCCTACATCCTGGGAACAAATCTTTACTCCTCACACTTCAGATAGTGCCCTAATATCCAGAGTATACAAAGAACTCAAAAAATTAGACAATAAGAGAACAAACAACCCAATCAACAAATGGGCCAAGGACCTGAACAGACACTTCACAGAGGAGGACATACAGTCAATCAACAAGTACATGAAAAAATGCTCAACATCTCTAGCTGTCAGAGAAATGCAAATCAAAACCACCCTAAGATACCATCTCACTCCAGTAAGATTGGCAGCCATTAGGAAGTCAAACAACAACAAGTGCTGGCGAGGATGTGGGGAAAAGGGTACACTTGTACATTGCTGGTGGGACTGCAGATTGGTGCAGCCAATTTGGAAAGCAGTATGGAGATTTCTTGGAAAGCTGGGAATGGAGCCACCATTTGACCCAGCTATTCCCCTTCTTGGTCTATTCCCTAAAGACCTAAAAAGAGCATGCTACAGGGACACTGCTGCATCGATGTTCATAGCAGCACAGTTCACAATAGCAAGACTGTGGAACCAACCTAGATGCCCTTCAATAGACGAATGGATAAAAAAAATGTGGCATTTATACACAATGGAGTATTACTCTGCATTAAAAAATGACAAAATCATAGAATTTACAGGGAAATGGATGGCATTAGAGCAGATTATGCTAAGTGAAGCTAGCCAGTCCCTAAAAAACAAATGCCAAATGTCTTCTTTGATATAAGGAAAGTAACTAAGAACAGAGTAGGGACGAAGAACAGGAGAAGAAGATTAACATTTAACAGGGATGAGAGGTGGGAGGGAAAGGGAGAGAGAAGGTAAATTGCACGGTAATGGAAGGAGACCCTCAGGGTTATACAGTGGAGGGGGTAGAGAGAGAGGAGGGGAGGGGAGGGGAGAGGTGGGGAGGGGGGAGGGTGGATGATGGGAAAGGCAGCGGAGCACAACAGACACTAGTATGGCAATTTGTAAATCAATGGATGTGTAACTGATGTGAATCTGCAATCTGTGTATGGGGTGAAGGTGGGAGTTCATAACCCACTAGAATCAAAGTGTGGAATATGATATGTCAAGAAATTTGTAATGTTTTGAACAACCCACAATAAAAAATTAAAAAAAAAAAAAAAAAAAAAAAAAAAAAAAAAGCCATATTACCCTTAAGCTCTTTCATATAATTTATGACATTTTGAAATTTTCCAAAAAAGAAAATACGTATCCTAGGATCTTATCCAATTACTGAATGAACCTAAATAAATAAATAAATAAAAGAAGAAGAAAAAAAAAAAAAACAAGCCTCATCCATCCAGACTATTTAAATGGTCAGTCTCTTTGAGTAATGGGATATTTACTTAGCAAAGTCTCATGAATTTTTACACTTAAGTAGCTGGAAATTTTTACTCTTGCTGTTGTGATCTATAAATTGAATGGAAGGAAAATAAAATAACCTTCATTTTGCCCCATTTCTTTCTACATGAAATGGAAGTTATTGTATAAAAAGTGCTATTCCAAAAGAGTTTTCAGCACAAGTTCATCTTTTTTGGGTGCAAGGCATTCTGTGTGTCTTCTTGCTTGGACCATTATTATGGGAAGGAGGCTCTTGTTCCAGTAGGAACCATTGGAAGATTGTGTATCTAGGTGCAATTCCTAGACCAACACTATCCACATCTTTCAGGTGCCTGTTAGAGGTGAACAATCTCAGGTCTCATTGAAGACCTGATAAATCAGAATCTGCCTTTTCATATTATCTTCAGATGACTTATGTACAAATTAAAAGATAGAGAAAGTACTGTTTAAGACTCTGCAAAATGCCAGGCGCCATCTTGGCTTGTTTACAGACTCTAACATTGCTCCACACTGGAATCAGTTAAACACCTTAAAATAAAGTGACCAGACAAACAAATGTTGTTTAGAACTCATGATCAGAGACTCTAATGTAATTGAGATGGGTATTTAGATATGGATAATGTGGAAAAACCCCCAGGTAATTCCAATGTATAGTTGTGCTTTATGGTTAAAGAGTCATGACTACTTTACTGCAGGGCCAAAGTAGCTATATAAAAGGAAACAGCCTTGGGAATTTAACCTCTAACGATGATAATTTTGCAAAACACTAAATAGGATGGAGGAAAGGGTGACTGATTCTTAGAGAAAATTAGGAAAAAGGAAAGTGATAATATGAAGAATGTAATGTTTGTGTTCCACAAAATTTATATGTTGAAATATTTCCTTTTTTTCTCTCTCTAGTGGTAGATGGACAGTATGCCTTTATTTTATTTATTTTTATGTGGTGCTAAGGATCGAACCCAGTGCCTCCACATGCTAGGCAAGTACTCTTGCCACTGAGCTACAGCCCCAGACCCTCATATGTTGAAATCTTAACGCCAATGTGATGATATTTGAAAGTAGAGATGCAGAAAGTTACTTAAATCATAAGACTAATGCTTTCATCGAGGGGATAAGGATCCCTATCAGAAGAAACTAAAAAGCTAGCTATCACTTTTGACCATGTGAGGAGATAAAGAGAAGTCAGCTATTTGCAACCCAGAAGAGGGCCCACATCAGAATATGACCATGCTGGCAATCTGACTTCAGACTTTAGCCTCCAGAACTGTGAGGGGGAAAAATAATAATCTGTTGTTTATAAGCCACAGCCTGGACTGAGATATGAGGGTGAGTGGTAGTAAAAAAGAGCTAAAGATTGAAAGGTACAGAGAAGAGATCTGAGAACTTGGAGAACAAGGAAAGTGTTCTGGGACCCTTGTAGTGAGGCCCAGGAAGTAAGGACTTCCCTCTAAGGGGGTAAAAAGTAGTGAGGTATTTGATTCCCTCTCTGTCAACCTGCCCCAGTCTCCCAGCTTTCACTCCAGGCACTTGTGAACAGTTATTTGAACACTCCTCAGAATTTCACTAAAGTCTGGTGTTCTATGAAAAAGTGGGTGGAATGCAATCTACACTAGAGAAGAGTATTTTTCTTTTTGCACCACAGACTGGAAGACACTACTGTTTGCAATCTGTAGACACCAGCTGGAGAAGCCATAAATCTTATCTCTATGTTCACAGGCCCTGCTGGGAATTCCACCAAAGGATTCTTTCATGACAGTAAAAAAAAAAAAAAATTCATAAAGATTTCATGTGTTTCAAGTAGTATATATAATAAATCCTAAAGCTGCTTTTCTTAAAATTGGAAAAAAATTTTCAAGAACAATCAAATTTAAATATAAATAGTTTACCTTCTATAAAGCAAATTCAAAGGACTAGAATTATTTAACATTGTTTATTGTAATTTCTGTTTAGAAATTACCCTGTGTATTTCTTTCCATGACTAGTTTTTTAATATGCATTACTATAACTTGGCATTATAAAGCAATATTACTGTATATGTTTTAACAGAAATATTTGCACACTAAGTCCCTACTTTATAGATCGATCACCTTTGATTTTTCCACAGGTTGATTATTCATAATATCAATAATCATCCCTCAGATTTTATCTTCTTTGGTCTCTGCTATCTTTCACACCATTAATCAGCTCATCCTTGAAATTCTCCTCCCTAGATTTTTGTGACAAATCTGTTCTCTTTCTATGGTGAAGTATTATGTGAAACACTAAGCAGGTATTATACATTTTTTCATCCTAAGACTTTTTTTTAAATACAATCCTTAAAAAGCACATTTTAGTTTGCGCCTCAGTGTTTCCTTACACAAATGCACATACACACAATCACTAAAATGATGTATTATAAAAATACCCTTCTTTCTCTCTGTGGTATAATCTATTATTTTTGTTCCAAAGCATTCTTGTAGGAATTAATTTCACAATGAACAAGTCATAACCTGGAGTTTGTAAAACACAAACTTATAATAAATTTTTGAAGTGCAATTAGTTGAATTTTACACGTAAGAAAACTAAAACTGAAATGAATCATGGAACTTTTGAATCTAGGAAACAGTAGATCTGGGACTTGAATTCGGGTCTCATATTCTTGATTATCTCAAGAGATGGATTCTAACTATTTTGTCCAGCCTGTGCTGAAATTACTGGGCCACAAGAATCCTTGTGCTTTCAGACTTCTGAGTAGCTGAGACTACAGACATTCAGTTTTATGTACTTTACTGTCTTGTCTCATCATTGATCATTAACATCACATTTCAATTTATTCTTTACAGAAACTATAACCACATTCTTGAGAGTCATTCTTCAGTTTAATTTTGTCTCTCCATCTCTTTCTGTGTTCATTATCATTGACTCCCTTACAATTCATCTCACATTAGGACTATCACATCAGTTTTCTTAACTATTCTTTCTTCTTTCAGATCTGCCCCCTCCCACTCACCCTCTAGGTGAATTACTAACTAGATCAAAGAGAAAAAAAAACAATGACTCCCTTACAGTTATTTGTGTTCTTTCAGTTCCAATCTCAGGTCTGGATTCAGATTGGTATTTAATAACGACTCACAGGTTGTTCCCTTGGGTTCAAACCATTCAGTTCAGTCTTTGGATCAAAGTCTGCAGAATCCAGACATTTCATCAGAATTGCTAGGCATAAGGTTAGAGGAATCCAATCTTTGACCACACAGTCTGAATTCTGCTGAGAGGAGAGGAAGTGAACTGGTAGGACAAACTGTCTCAAGTGCTCACTGCTGAATCCAGATCTCTGGGGAGGTGGAATTCTCAACCTGTAAGTATTTTTCTTACAGATTTCACTACCAATCCAAGGCATGAGACCATACCCCAAAATCACCATTAGTGACACCATTTTAATTCAATTTAAAATGCCTTCAAGAAATTCTAGAATCAACCTGCTTAGTGTTAATTCCAGCTGAGAGATGTTCCCTACCTATTGACCCCAAAGCAAATCAGCCTGCCCCACTTCCATCCTCCCAGTGGATCGCACACATGAGGACTCAGTCAGAATTCCATCCCAAGCAAAAGAACCAATATAAAAACAGGGCTACTTTCTGCATGATTAATATTAGCAATATTGGGTAAATATAATTAAAAGCAAAGCCATCTCTCAATCTGGACTCCCCCTCCCCATAAAAAAAGAGAGAAGAAAAGAAAACAAAGCTTTATTTTCAAATATTAATTTATCCAGAAAGTTGTAGGAAGCATAAACAATCCACCAAAAAATTACAAAGAAAAGAAACCATATTTTTATATAATCAGTCAGATCAAACTTAGGATAAACAGGTTTTCGAAATAAAAAAGCACTTGTCCTTGAGTAAAAGGACTTGACAGCTCCATCCTAAATTCAACTGGTAATTGTTGGAGTGTGCATTCATGTTAGATAATTGGCTTTATTCAGAGAAGAAACAAACTGCTTATATTTTTATGACAAAAAGTAGTTTTGCAACTTGGAGCAAGTACCTGGGTGAAGCTCCTACCCACTCACAGAAAGGGGACCTAGGAGCTTTTTTTCTTAGTGTTTACACTTCAAAGGTTCTTGGAAAAGACAAGCTAACAAAAGACCTATGTAGATTTCAAAAGAATGCACACCCCGCCCCCCATACTGGGGATTGAACCCAGAGGTGCTGTTACCAGTGAGCTACCTACCCCTTTTTACCTTTTGTTTTGAGACTGTGTCTGGCTAAATTGCCCAGGCTAGTCTCAAATTTGTGATCCTGTGCCTCAGCCAGTCACTGGAATTACAAGAATGCACCACTGCACCAAGCTTGCATGTGTTTTTTAAAAGAGAAGAGAAAGTACAAGCTTTCTTTCTTTTTTTTTTATTAGTTGCTCAAAACATTACAATGATCTTGACATTTAATTCAAATGGGGTATGAAGCATTCTATAATAAATGCTCTGAGAAAAAGGAGGTGAAAAGAACCTCTTTTTTTTCTTTTTTTCAACAAAAATTGTCTCTCATTTTTAGTTGTCAATTGTCCTTTAAAAATAAATAAATAAAAGAACAACCTTCATTGAGATATTTGAGAATAAACAGCAGCAAGGAGTAATAACAACTTATTTTTATATGTCCTGAAGTATATAGATTCAGTCTTTTAAATTGTTTGTTTTTATTTATTTTAACAAAGTTTACACAAATGTGCTCACAACACTATTGGATTTGTTTTATTAACCATGATTTGGAACTTTATGTTTATCATAAACTACCTTGTCATATGTATGTGTAAATTTTCTCTTCTATGCCAGTGCTGTTTGTCTGTCATTCATTGATAAACCAAGAACATTTTTAACATTCTTCCAGCTGTAGGATAAGATCTAAGATTTAATGGCTCTATTCCTTCTCAGTACCCTCCTTTCCCTGAAGATTCCTGGATAGTCTTAGTTTTGTTTGTTTTAGAAAGTTCATTTAAAATCAGCTTGTCCAAATTAAAAAAAAAAAAGTACACATTTTTAAGATACAGATAACTTAGAGGAAGGAATTTAAGAGAGTTATAGGTGTTACTTAATTCCATACCTATCTTTAGAATAGATTAAATATCTTTACAAATCTATAACCCTATCAAATAATTCTATTTATTTATTTATTGCAGTGCTGGGGGTTGAACCCAAAGCCTCCCAAATGCTAGGCAAGTGCTTTACCACTAAGCTACACCCCTAAGCCATTTCTTTTGTTTTCTTAATGATTCCAAAAGTATATGGTAGATGTTGACATTTAGATACCACTGGATAGAAAGGATTTCACAGGATTTAAAAAAAAAAAACAAATCTGAAGCCTTTTAAAATGTTGCAATTGAAAATGGATAGACAATGGCAGTTAGAGTGGTGGTGCCCACCTGTAATCCCAGCTACTGAGGAGGATGAAGCAGCCCAGCCTGGACAACTAGATGAAACCCTGTCTCATAAAAGGGCCAAAGATGTAGTTCAGAGACAGAACATTCCTGGGTTCAATCCCTAGAACTACAATCAATCAATCAACCAAATGCATATATATATATATATATATATATATATATATATATATATATATGAAATAATTTATCAAGAGATTGTTCAGAATACTGAAATCAAACCCTATGTTTGATTATTATTCATCTGGGTTCTGTTATATATTTTAATTTAGTGGAAAAACAATCCAAATAAGAAGAAACTAATATGATGAGAAACACTTCAGAACAGCTTACATGATTTCTATGCAAGCATATAACTTTTTAAAATTTATCATTTTTCAATATTTATTTTTTTTAATTTTAGGTGGACACAATATCTTTATTTTAATTTTATGTGGTACTGAAGATCAAACCCAGTGCCTCATGCGTGCTAGGTGAACACTCTACCACTAAGCCAAAATCCCAGCCCTAAATGAAAATATCTCCCACATTATTTTAACAGCCTTATAGTGCTACACGGTCTATAGTGGAAAATAATGATCTCCAGTCCAACTCCTCCTTATACTAAGGATCTTCCCCTAGAGGTATTTGTTTTTTCTTTGCCATTTCTGTTAGAATTTGCCTCCAGAGTTGCATAAACAATACTTTTATTGTTATTTCTTATCCTTTTATTTTCAGTGTTATACAACAATGCTTCAAAGAAGAAGTAATCTTTTTCTTTCTTTCTTTTTTTTTTTTTTTTTAATGAGGTATCCTCTAGGATTTCAGTGGAAATTTGGGAAGGGAAGACATGACAATAATAAGGAACATATAAGAGTCTCTAAATGCAACTCTTAAATTGCTGATCATTCAGGAGTCTTGTTTCTTACCACATATGTGTATGTGTATGTATAAGCAGAGAGAAAGATAATTGATATTTATCATATTAAAAGATATGATACTTAATAGTTGTTGGTTAAGTGTTTAGTTCAACAAAAGAATGTTTAAGCAATGATGGGAGAACAAAAGTATACTCATGATATTTACAAGACCCAACAATTCTTCATTTCAAATCTTTGTGAAGTTAGCTGCTGTCCTGGAAATAGAAAACAAATTAAGAACAGGGTGGTAGCAGGGTAGCAGGAATTTACATTCATCTAATGGTTGTCCTTAAATAGCCAAGACCCAGCATATATCCTACCATGTAGTATACAATCAACTTTATCAACTGAATATACACATGATCATATGGATAAAATAAGTTTAATCACAGCCCTTAGACAAAGCATTCATAAATAGAGACCTCATGAAGATGCGAGGTGGGGTGGGTACTGAAAATACCTGTACCTTCCAGAGTAATAGTGACATTTCAAATTAGGGGGAAATAGTAAGTGGAGGTAAGATAAAGGCAAATAATTAAAACCATTTACTAAAAGAAATGCAAGGGTTACCTCAGTTCAGGGGAAGAGTAATTGGCAGGATTGACTGTACAGATGTACATATATGTTGAGCTTTGAATACAGATCAACTTTCATATTGAGACAGATCAATACTAAATGCAGTGAACTCTAACAAACTCAGCTCTGAAATATGAAAACCCTTGGCACTGTTATGGGATGGTGAGGGGAACAAACACAGCAACAATGGTCTGGGCAGAAGTTCATGCAAATGTGTGCGGTATTTTAATAGAAATGTGATGTCCCCAGTGCTAACTTCACATGTGCTGTCACATTGCCATGACAACCAGTGGCTCTCTAGAGTTCAGATATAGAATAATGACTTGCTTATGTCTGAACGTTTAACTTAACAGTTTTTTCATGCTGCTAACGAAGATTAAATTGCAAAAGAACCCCAAGCCAAATTTGACAGATATGGAAAAATTCATTTCTAAAAACAAATATCTAAAATAATTACTGGCTGCATTTGCTTCCTAATTCTGAGACAAAATCCCAAGGTGTGTGGCAATGCAAAACCTTGCCTATGAATTTTTGGGTGGGTGAATGCTAGAATTCTTAAATAAAGATGACTTTGCAGCATGAACTTGAATGCTAATTATAATCAGGGCAGTACTGGAAGCACTTCACTGACAACTACTTCTCTGGGAAAGGAGAGACCCAAGCCAGGTCAATTAATTATATCTCTAAAGAAATCTTTTCTTCTGGAAGACTTCTTGTTTTTAATTCATGCCACATCACTGGCACATTGCTGAATAGTAAATCACATCCTTTAAATACTTATCATGTTCCCTGGCCCTTTGCCTGCCTTCTGTTGACTCTTTCAACATAAACAATTACCAGGTACTGACATAATTTAAAAGACAAGAAAAAACAGGTTTAACTCATTTGTTTTGTTTTCAGCTGAGACTGATCAAGTTGATTGGCACATGAAGGAAGACAGGTGTATTTCAAGTTCCCTGCACTCAGTCTTCCTTGGCATCCATGCAGGATGCTGAAAGGAAAATTTATTTCAGGAGTAATTCCATGCGGTGGGAATAAGGATCCCAACCTGAGACTGTGGACGATGGGCTATAAGACTCTCAATTATCCAATCCAGGTTCAAAGCAAGGAGAGTGCAGTGGCAAGGACTGACCCCACTGTCTCCATGCACAAAAGAATCCTACTTGATAATGCCATGGAGAAGGTGGGAGAGGGATGAAAGGGAGGAGAACTTTATGGAAAGAAACCGACATTAGTGACAGCTTCTGTGTTTCAGGAAGAGCTCCATGTTTTAATGTGAGGTCTTGTTTAATCTTCACCTTGGCCCCAGAATCCAGAATAGTTGTGCAGTTTCTTTGCTGTATTTGGAGGCAAGTAGTCTTGTACCCTGAGTGTGGTCACCAGAAGAAAGAGACGATTTTTTCTTTATACAAAATGTTCACTTCTTTACCTAGTCACTAGTTAAAAGGACTGCATTGACTCAGAATAGGTTCCCTTTACTAGTACACACACACACACACACACACACATCCTTAAAGTTTAGTGGAACCTCTGTCATTAAACAATACATTAAGTTTACATTGTTACTCACACTGAGGAGATAGGAAGAAACAACTGTGGAGAGATTAAGTATGTTGTTGGCCACTTAATAAACAGAGAGTAATTTTCATGTGTTACTGTGTCTAATTTTGAGAACTCTGCTCTTCCATTCCACCATTTCACTATGTTTTCTAAGTCTAACCCTTTGGTAATTGAGCCTGGGGTTGAAATAAATTGTCTCTTAAATACAGTGATGTTGCCTACGTGCAGATAATCAGGTGTGGCCTGGAAGTGAGCA
Organism: Marmota monax; assembly: GCF_021218885.2. Classification (NCBI taxonomy): domain Eukaryota; kingdom Metazoa; phylum Chordata; class Mammalia; order Rodentia; family Sciuridae; genus Marmota; species Marmota monax. The sequence goes on along the minus strand of NW_026695236.1, from coordinate 1,092,077 downwards.
ATAAAGCCTACCTCCTCTTAAGTTTCTACAATATAACCTATCTTCAGCATTACCCTAGAACAACACAGGTATATTGACCTCTGGCATTGTTTAGAAGACGTTTATTGTTGTGATCTGTAAAAAGTCCATCTTCATCTCAAAGCAACTCCTTACATTAAAGCCACCCAAGGATTCCCTGTAATACTTGGTAAGTAGGCATTGCTATCACAGGCCACTTTGCATTCTTTCCTTCTGATTAGAATAAATTTACTACATTCTAGGAACCTCTCACTAGGTATATATTAGACATCTTGACTTCTATTGTTCCATGCATCTGTTACCATCATAGAGCATAAGCAGTACAAGGTTATGGGAAACACAAATACAAAGGGATTAACTCTTTGTTTTCACCTAAACTTAACATATTAGCTGATAATAAGAAACTCAGTTCCTGTGGCCATGCCTTAACCTTCTCCTGTCACCAAATCCAATACTATTGGCTCTTCATTTCCAAGGGTCTCACATACACAAATTCAACCACTGTGGACAGAAAATATTTGGAATAAAGTTTCTGTATTGAATGTGTACAGAAGTTTTATTTCTTCTTCTTATTCCCTAATAAATAATACAGTAGAACAACTATTTATATAGCATTTATGTTATATTAAGTATTATAACTGATTTAGAATGATTTAAAGTTTATGTAAAGGAGAGTATTATAAGTTATATGCAAATGCTATGCCATTTTATTAAAGGTACTGGAATATATGCAAATTTTAATATCTGAGGAATGGTCCTAGAACCAATTCCCTATGGATAGAGAGGGACAATTGTATTTCATCTCATTTTGATCTTCCATCCATTCATAAATATTTTAAAAATATTTATTGTCTATTAAATGCTAAATGCTGTATTCTATAACGGAGAAAAAATAGTAACAAAAATCATCATTCTTTCTGTTAAGAAACTTAATTTAGTGTGAGAAATAGGCATTAAATTAAAAAGTATATATATGAGTGCACAGTTCCCAATTACCAGCCATGAGAAGAATATAAAAAGGAACTAAGAAAAATCACCTTATTTTCCATTGGAAAAAAACACTCTGATATATAGATGCAGCTGACTTCTGCATTATATATACTTCCACTATTATGAACTTCAAACTGTTAGGGTGATGTCAGTAATATAGAACTAGGTAATTAAGAGTACCATTATTTTTTATTTCTACCATATAGATATAAGAGAGGAAAATAACCTCAAGAGTATAGTCAAATATAGCAAAATAACTAGGAAATTGTAAGGTTTGAGAATTTATTAGCTCTATTTTAAATTTAATTAATTATAAGTTTATAAAATTTAATTTTTAATAGTTTTAATATTTAGCAACTGGCTTCAGAATATTTAACAATTCATTCTCATGAATCAGTGTGAGCTGGATGTAGCACACTACTGGGACTCGAGTAAGAGTGGGCAGAAAAGTAAGGCAGACCAGGGAGACAATGCATGGAAGGTCAAAATTTAGAAATTTGTTAGCAATCCTGCAATGATGATGCCCCCCGTCTGTTACAGGTTTCTGTCAGCTTCATCTATACAGGTCCCCCAAAAGATATGTTGAAATATCAAGCCCTAGAATCTATGGAAGTGACCTTATTTAGAAATTGAGACTTTGCAGATGTAATCAAGATGCAGTCAATTAGGTTGGGTTGAAATTTAGCAAACCTGGTGTCCTCTTAGTAAAAGGGAAGTTTGGACACACAGAGGAGATGGATATGTGAGTCAGTGGGCTGAATGGGGAACACCTGCCCTCTCTGTGAGTGGGCACCATTCCTACTGGGGCCCTGAAAGAACAAAAAGTCCTAGGGAATTAATGCACTCTCTCTCTCTCTCTCTCTCTCTCTCTCTCTCTCTCTCTCTCTCTCTCTCCCTCTCTCTCCCCCCCCACCCCTCCTCTCTCCTCCTTTTCCCTCCCTTCCTTCCCCTTCTGTCTCCTCCCAACCTTCTCCTCCTCTCTCTGTTCCCCCCTTTGCCTCTACCCTTCTCCCTTTCTCTCCTGGAGCTGGGATACAGCTCTTTTCCTGTTCTGGGATCCACTACTGCAGCCTCTCCAGCTTTTGAATTTCAGGACTCATATCAGTGGTCCCTGGGTTCTCGGACCTCAAGTCACAAGGTATCCCTCCCTGGTTCTGAGGTTGTCAGACGTGGACCGAGCATCCAAGGTCTACAGATGGCTTACTAGGAGTTCACGTCCTCCATAATTTCATGATCAAATTCTCCTAATAAATCCTAGTCTCTCTCTTTATCTGTTTTCTCTCTCTGATGAACTTGACTAATACAGCAGCTCTAAGAGACTCATATACCACTATAAAGTTTGTTGTAGCCTGCACATTATACCTCTTATGGTAATTTCATAAAATAGATTTAATCAATAGACAATAAATAATAATCATCTGCAGAAGGTAGAGGAAAGCAAATGGGATGCAAGCTGATAGAGTATGACCCAAAGAGTAAATTGCAAGGAAACATGAATTCTATCCAAATATAAAAAACCACTATTTTGTTAGAAAGTTATTCCTCTACACATTAGTTAGCTACCCTTGAGCATTATCCCAGCAATTTGGGAGGTTGAGGTAAAAGGATCACAAGTTTGAGGCCAGCCTCAGCAATGTATCATGCAGATATTTGAAGGAGGAATATCTCGGAGAGAACAGCCAGTACAAATGCTCTGAGCTGAGGAAGCACCATTTGAAAGACAAGGAGCAATGGGGTGGGTGTGACTGAGATAAAGGAGTTACTTCCAAAACCCTCCCAGTATTAGGGTACCTTCATCCACAAAATTAATTAAGGAAACCTATATACCATGCAAATATTCTTTCTATTGGGTTGGAGTATGGGGAGAATGGAGGAAATTTGATTGGCCAAAGGGGAGGAAGGGGAGGGGAGGGATAGTGGAGATAAGAAAGATGGTGGAATGAGATGAACATCATTACCCTAGGTACATGTATGACTGCACATATGGTGCGATTCTACTTCAAGTACAACCAGAGAAATGAAAAGTTGTGCTGCAACTAGAAATACGTTCTGCTGTCATATATAACTAATTAGAACAAATTTTTAAAAATCTTGTAAACAACAACAACAACAAAAGAAATGACCACCTATAGGATTTTGATTCTTCTAAAAAGATCTTCAATGGAGGTCAGTTTTCTTCTAGAAGAACAGGGGTGGAAATCCTGGAGCTCTTGCATCCAATCCTGAGCATTATAAGTCACAAGTGATGGTTGCTATGGTGTTTAGATGAAAGAACCCCCTCATGGGACTGAGTATTATTTCTTTCTCTTCTATATATATTTTCTTTCATGTGCCATCTCTCAGTGAATTTCTTTTACCTGAAAAAAAATAATCAAGCTAGGAATCTTCAATTTGTTTTTGTCCTTTTGTGCTAATAATGGTATCTCAGGACAGCAGATAAGACAGAACAGGATTTCAAAGCCGAGAAGTATGCTGGCTTTGGAAGACTGTTTCTCAATATTTAGCAAAGACTCTTTTAAAGTTGCAGATTATCTCAGCTGTTGTAAAGAAGCTAAAGGAAAGAACTTTTGCTGTGTCTGGGCCAGTGAATTAAAAACAGAAAAGCTCGTGTGCTAGTAGAAGCTATAAATGAAGTAAGACAACTTCAAGTGGAAGATTACTCTCAGGCTAACTGAGAAAAAGCTGATTTTTCTATCCAGCTCCAAATAGCAGAGTTTATGAATTATTTCCATGCTAACTTATTTCCTTCTTTAAAGTCTGGGCCTCCTTCAATCTGTCCCATCCACTGATGCCTGCCCATATCTGTTTCCCAGTTTAGAATTTTATTCCTAGTACTTTCAGCCTATTTATTAATATTTAATATGGTTTAAAGATTTATCAAAATGTGGTCTCCAATTCTGATCCTTCTTCCTATCCTCCTGAGTCCCAAGAACTAACTGTATGCAATGTGTCCTTGTTATTCTCAAGAACCAGCTCAAAGATCCTTTTTTGGAATCTTTCCTGATACCCCTTGAAGAATAGTGCAACTCCCACACTCATAATCTTAAAGTACTCATTTTATAAAACCTTTTCACCTACATTTTATTTATTGATTTGTGATTCTATCTCCACAACTAGATCATAATCTTCTCAAAAGAGGCCCCTGTACTTCATTTATTTTCAACTCTCTAATGTCAACTTGCATGGTTCCTGGCACAAGGTTGGGCTTTAATGTCTACATTTTATATAAATTAGTGGACAAAGAAGTTAGTCTTTGGCAACCTAAGTCATAACTTAAGTAAAAATAATTGACCCTGAATCAAAAAAGCACAGATCAGGAGTCACTAATGAACAGATGAATGAGTAGCAAAGACACAGCTACCAGTAACTTTGAGAAAAGTCCCCAAAAGGGACTGAGAAGTAGAGAAGGAGCACATGCCTGTAATCCCAGCAATTTGAGAGGCTGAGGCTAAAGGCTCACAAGTTTGAGGTCAGCCTCAGCAATTTAGTGAGACCTTGTCTCAAAATACATTTTTTAAAGAGGGAACTGGGAATTTAACTAAATGGTAAAACACCCCTGGATTCAATTTTCAGTACTGAAGAGAGCAAGCACTATTAAAAGAGCTAGAGATTGAAAAATAATTATGATAATCAGACAATTAGTTAGACCTCTGTGTATAACAAAGATCACTTGAGAAACAAAAATAGATCATTTTAAAACTTAGATACTTTTACCCTATCAACCTGAGACATGAGATAAGCTCAGCTAACTTTAAAGCATACTTAAATGATAAAGGCAAAACTCTAGAAATTAGTTCCTAGAAAGAATGATCTAACAGATTGCAAAAATGTTGCATTTAGTCGAGTATTCTTTCTTACTCTGATATGAAATAACATTGTAATAAGTTGACCTCCCATCTACTGTCTATTTTATGTCTTTATTTTTAATATATTTGTGCACGCAGGAAGTTCTGCAAATTGAATCAAGACCTCAACATGGCAGTCTCTAATTTTGCAGGCTTTGGTTTACTTCCCATTTATGTAGTCCATAGACATTATCATAGGAAGGACTGCTGAGCTAGAAGCTAGTGTGTCTTCAGGGAATAGTCCGAGAAGGGCAATATCTGGGTCAAATGGTGGTTCCATTCCCAGCTTTCCCAGGAATCTCCATACCGCTTTCCAAATTAGCCGCACCAATTTGCAGTCCCACCAGCAATGTAAAAAGCGTACTACGGGGATACTGCCACATCGATGTTCATGATGTTCATAGCAGCACAATTCACAATAGCTAGACTGTGGAACCAACCCAGATGCCCTTCAATAGATTAATGGATAAAAAAAAAATGTGGCATTTATACACAATGGAGTATTACTCTGTACTAAAAAATGACAAAATCATGGAATTTGCAGGGAAATGGATGGCATTAGAGCAGATTATGCTAAGTGAAACTAGCCAATCCCTAAAAAAAAAAAATGCCAAATGTCTTCTTTGATATAATGAGAGCAACTAAGAACAGAGCAGGGAGGAAGAGCAGAAGGAAAAGATTAACATTAAATAGAGACATGAGGTGGGAGGGAAAGGGAGAGAAAAGGGAAATTGCATGGAAATGGAAGGAGACCCTCATTGTTATACAAAATTACATATAAGAGGTTGTGAGGGGAATGGGAAAAAAACAACGAGAGAAATGAATTTCAGTAAATGGGGTAGAGAAAGAAGATGGGAGGGGAGGGGAGGGGGGATAGTAGAGGATAGGAAAGGTAGCAGAATACAACAATTACTAATATGGCATTATGTAAAAATGTGGATGTGTAACCGATATGATTCTGCAATCTGTATTTGGGGTAAAAATGGGAGTTCATAATCCACTTGAATCAAATGTATGAAATATGATATGTCAAGAGCTTTGTAATGTTTTGAACAACCAATAAAAAAAAGAATATTACTCAGCATTAAAAGAGAATAAAATCATGGCATTTTCAGGTAAATGGATGGAGCTGGAGAATATAATGCTAAGTAAAATTAGCCAATCCCCAAAAACCAAATGCAGGATGATTTCTCTGATTTAAGGATGCTGATCCATAATATGCTGGGGAGGGGAGGCGGGTATGGGAGGATTAAATGAACTCTGGATAAGGAAAAGGGGAAAAGGGGAAGGGGGGGAAGGGAGGGGTCATGGGGTAGGAAAGACGGTGGAATGCAATGGTCATCATTACCCTAAGTACATGTATGAAGACAGGAAGGATATAACTCTACTTTGTGTACAGAGATATGAAAAATTGTGCTCTATATGTGTAATATGAAAAAAAAAAAATAGAAGCTAGTGTGTCTTCCTGGACAGAAGAAGGAAATGCTCCCGTACTGTTTTCCCATCAATACTCTACAATAACCAACACAGATTTCCATATCAATACACTGTTATCTTTCAGTCCATTGGTTTTCATGATAGGAAACAGGAAAATATGGGAAATCCCTGTATTAAACCGATTTGTGAATAAACCCAATTGAATACTAACAGTGGACTAATTGAAGGAATTAGGGAGTAGGACTCAAAATCTGGGTTCCAATGTTGTTTGGACCACCGGTGACTGTGGGAATATTATTTGAATTCAAAGATTCCTGTTCTCTCTCTGCAAATATTAGGATACATGGATTATTAATTCACTCTAATTGGAATTTCTATTTTTAGGGGAAATGAAGACATACAGTCAATGACTTGAAAATGAGTAGTAAAAATTTTCATTGACAAAGATCATTGTGGAAAGACAATTAGGTTCTGTTGATAATCTGGGAGGATAGCAAGTAATTCAGAATTTAGGGTTCTGGAGGAGATTAAAGGCAAGGTTTTCAGAAAATGAAGAACTAAAAAAGTATTAGCACAAAGTAGTATTGTATGTAAAGTTAAATTATTTTCCTTGATATTGTTTAGCTTTTGGTATCTTTGCTAACAAAAAACACCTTCTTGCAGAAGTACTAGAAATGTCTGCTATTTATGTGGGTAGAGAGGATGTGGGCTGCTGGTGAGAAAGTTTTGTGCAACTTTGACTTCTGGCTTGGTTTCTAGCTTGGGAACCCAGGCTGTGGCTCCTAAGGAGACTGATACACACCCAACCTATGACTTACCCAACCCTATTTATCTCTCTAGAGCAGACATTTGACTTTCCAAATGTTTCTGACAGAAACTTTTGTGAAACTGAATAGAAACATGTCTTTTTCCCGAACTCATTAAACAAAACCAAATCTTCCAGAATCTTTAAATTATTGATGCCAAATTCACTGACTTTGATAGACAACTTAATCCCTCTTTGATTCTAATATTTGAACATATAATTTATATATATATTATATATATTTTATAATTTTTATTTTTCAATGTTAAGTGATTATTATATGAACTGTCTTTTTAAATATTATTAGTTTTTTTTTTTTGTGTGTGTGTGTTTGGAGATTTTGGTTTGCTGGCTAATTTTCAATTCGAGATTTCTTTTTTCTAGTTTCCAATCCCAACTTATCCAACTTACATAGAGGGCTTATTTCTCCCATAGAGCAATTTTACAAAACCTATAGCCTAACTTTCTGGCTGCCCATTCAGAGTTATATATTCCATTTTCAGTTCAAAATATTTAGTTTGCTAAGGGCAGAAGTCTATAATTTTCTTTTAAGGGATTTTTCTCCATTAGACTAGTTCTCTAGGAATTATTTTATTTTCCTTGTGTTCCTAAGTACATGCCTGTCACTTAAGAGTCAATGTTGTTAAATAAATCATTCATCATACTCAAATTCTTCCCAGGAAAATATCATAATATATCAATAGTGTCACTTCAAAAGTCTATGCATTTAGAGGTGAATCTTGGTAAAAACAGACACATATTTCTATGTGTTTTAATGAGCCAAGTAATCACGTAAGATCCAAGAGCCATGAAAGATATTGGTAGCAAAAGCTAGAATTTATCTTTCTAGTAAAGCTGGAATTTACATTTCTAATAAAGCTTTCTAATATTGCTAGGGAGAGCTAGAATTTACATCTCCCAATAAGGAATGGAGGTACTTGGTAATAACTGTTATATTTTATACTGGTATTACAAATTAGGCCAAATCAAATATTTTTTTTTTTCCTTTGTATGATGGCACAAAAATTTGGTCATATCTAAAAAACAGTTTTATAAAGAGCAGCTTGCAGATGTGTACTTTGATAAAGTGAAAGATGAGTGAAAATGGAGAAGTGCACCAATCACAAATTTGAGTAAAATGATCTGACAATTTAAGACAATATAAACCTTGCTATGTACACCACAGAAGCCACTGTAGTACCAACAGGAGAAGGAGGGTGTGCTGAGCATTTGTGTTACTGGTTCCTGACACCCAGGTACTGGTGACTCTGTCCCACTCATTCCTTCAGCCTTATTGCAGTGGGAGCACCCTTTACTTTCCATCTCTTTTCTTTCATTCATTCCCTTTTCTTTTCATTTTCTTTCTCCCTTTGAACCTTCCTTCTTTTCTTCTCACTTTTAATTAATTAATTTATTTATTCTAATTACGTATATATTATGGCAGAATGTATTTGGATTCATTGTACACAACTGCAGCACAAATTTTCATTTCTCTGGTTACACATGATGTAGCGTCGCACCATATATGCAGTCACACGTGTACCTAGGATAATGATATCCATCTCATTCCACCATCTTTCCTGCCCCCATGCTCCCTCTTCTCTCTCGCCCCTTTGCCCAATCACAGTTCCTTAACACCCCAGCCATTATGGATCAGCATCTACTTATCAGAGAGAAAATTAGGCCTTTGCTTTTTGGGGATTGGCTTATTTCACTTAGCATGTTATTCTCCAACTCCAACCATTTACCTACAAATGCCATTATTTTATTATCTTTTGAGTAATATTCCATTGTGTATATATACCACAGTTTCTTTATCCATTCATCTATTGAAGGACATCTAAGTTGGTTCCACAGTTTAGTATTGTGAATTGAGCTGCTATAAACATTATATGGCTGTGTTACCATAGTATTCTGTTTTTAAGTCCTTTGGGTATAGACTGAGGAGGGGATAGCTGAGTCAAATGGTATGAACCTTCATTGCTTCCTTCAATTTCTCCTCCTCTTCCTCTTTTTCCTTCCCTTAACCTTAACCTTTCTCTCTTCTTCCTCCTTCTTTCTCCCTCTCCATCCTCTTCATCTATTGTTATTGTCCCTTTAACACTATTAAGTATTACCAAAACACTGGATATATAAAATCATTAAAGAATAATATGCCTTCTTGTTTTAACAGCCTCTAAGTCTATAAATTCTCCATGTTCTTACAGGATCCTATCTCTTTCTTCTAAAGTTGTTGGTCTAGTTTGGGGATGACCCAAGCTGAACAAGTAATTCCCTTCTCTGAAATGTGTAGACTTATAACCAGAGATAGCAACAGTTAGTAACTCACTCTCTAGGGATTAATTGTAGGATATAAAGCTTGGGAACTGCTTATAGTCAACATTGCTGCTAAAGAGAAAAGGTCTGATAGGAAAAAAAAAAAAAAAGGAAAGGGAACATCCAGGAGAAGATAGGAACACAGCTCCTTGACAACACTGAATGACTGGGGGGGGGGGGGGGCGGGCAGCCCGGGTTCGATCCTCAGCACCACATACAAACAAAGATGTTGTGTCCACCGAAAACTAAAAAATAAATATTAAAAAAAAAGATGTATATATATATATATATATATATATATATATTTTTTTTTTTTTTTGGTTTAGTTTTCCATAACAGGACCCAATATATTTCCAATATTTTACATTTTTTTTCTTTATGCCATTGAAATAGGGTTTCTATTTCTTTGAATTTAGAAGGTCTTAAAAATCATAAGATAACTAATGGTATATTTTAATCATGGTAGTTACATTTTTCTTCTGAACTTTTATTTAAATTCAACATTCTCTTATATTTTATATCGCATTTTGATGACTGTTGGATTATATTTTCATTACATCTGCTATTAAATTCATACTGCTAATGTCAAGGAAATAAACTTCAGCTTTGTCTTCAATGTTACATCATTCAATTTGGGGGCAAATGGAGAATTTTTTGAAGGAGCTTTTGGTTTATTGACTATTCCTTCAATTATTAACATGTTGCCCTCAAACGCTTTCATACTTAACTCTACATATGTACAGAATAAGAATTATTTGTTTGGTTTTACATATATTTCCTGAGAATATTTTTAAGTAATGGAAAAGCATACTACCAAAATATAGCAAGTGCAATCACCATAATACCAGTCATTTGTTTCTAAACAAATCCTTTAATTACATATATATGAAATTATGCCATTGATAAATTCATAAGTTAGAGGCCCAACAGCATTCCATTTACATAAAATCTGATATAGCATGGTGTAGTGAATATCAAAGGAGTGGACATCTTGTCATAACACTTCCAATCTAACTGTGTGTCTTAGATTAAATCAACTAACCTTTTAAGGTTCTCAGATATTTTATTCTGCAATATGATTAATAGTATTTCTTTGCCTCAAAATCTTTGTGCAAAGAGATCAGTCAATAGTAGAATATGAAAAAAGATTCATATTATTCATTTTTACCAGCTAGAGAATAAACAAATATTTAAAATTTCAATAATATAAAAATAATTCTGTAGCTTTGACAATCTATTCTTATTTCATTCTCAGTAATGATGTATAAATTTAGAAGATTAAGTCACAGGATATACAGAAAAATTTGATTTAAATAAATCTAACATGAGCCAATTTTCTTAAGCCACTTACACATCTTGCTGAAAAATTGGATGCTGGGAGGGGCTCAGATAAAGAATGTAGATAAAAGAATCCTAGGAAGAGTTATTATTTGAAGACATATTATTATGAATCAGGAACTATAGAAATATTACTTGTAATTCATAAAATAACTCTGAAAGATAAGAATTATTATCTCAATTTTGCATGAGGAAAAAATTGAGACTTAAAGAGATTAAATTAATTGCCAAATTTATATGGCTAGTAAATCACTGAACTAGGACTTGGCTCCAGCTTAGTATGGTTACAGAGACCAAAATGTTATCATTCTGCTACACAACCTATCCCCAAGATGTTCCTATGTATATTTTATCCTCTGCAATTGTTGCCTCTTTGGGAGTACAGGCATGGATTCACTAATGAAAAAAATCAAATACACATAAATTTAAACTTAAGAATGCATGCAGAAAAAAATTTACTTTCCCAAGGTTTTATGAGAATTGAGGTGAATGCATGATTTTGCCATCCATAAATTGCACATTTAGGATGTGAACTGTTTAAAATTATATATTCATGACCATCGGCCAATTTTGTGGGAATTTGCCTGATGAGGTTTTGGTACTTTATTTATATATACCAATATATTCTTGGAGCTCTGGAAGGTGAATTTTTATGGTTCATGTGGATTTTTAGTTGGATGTCCCAAGCCTGGCTCTTTTGAATATACTTGGATTTTTTTACATGGGCCTGATTTTCCAACTTATTATTGAAATGATTACTAATAGATATAGCTGTGGTTTACTACCAATAGTACTCTCTACAGTCTTGAAATATACTACTTTATATATGGTTAAACTAAAATATAGGAAAGTTCTCTTCCATGAGATCATACAGCTTGCAAATTATACAATCAGATAACAAACCAAAGATCATCTGACCCTAAGGTCATAACCTCAGACAAATTCAGTCAATGTTGGACCCATAGATTTGTTGTGATCAACAACCAAAAATAAAAATAAAAAAGAAGGTGTAAGCACATTAAATCAGATTCAAAAATTTATCAAAAACTCATGGAACTGACAATACCACAAGAAAATTTAGTTGATAACTATGGACTTTGGGGGATAACGACGCATCAATGTTGGTTCATCAATTGGAATTAATGTACCATTCTGGAGGAGGGTGTTGACAATAGGGGAGGCTGTGTACATGTGGAGTAAGGGTATATGGGAAATCTCTATCTTTTGCTCAATGTAGCTCTGAGCCTAAAATCACACTACAAAAGAAAGCCTATTTAAAAACAAAAACCAGAACACATAACACAAAAAGTGAACCCAAATGTAAAGTATATATTTTAATGATACCATATAAGTATTGTGTCATCAACTCTAACAACCATATCACACGTTTTAGTCAGCTGTGACCTGACAAGAACAATTAGAGGAGAAAAGTTTATTTGTGGCTCATGATTTCAGAGTTTCAGTTGATGACTGGCTGACCCCATAGCTTTGGTCCTGAGGTGCAGCAGGACATCAAGGCAGAAGGTTGTGGGGGACAAAAGCAGTTCAGGACAAGGCAAATGGAAGCAGAGAAAGAACTGTTCACCAGGGACAATATATACTCCTAAGGTATGCCCCAGTGACCTACCTCCTTCAGCCACACCCCGCCTGCCTACAGTTACCACTCCGTTAATCCATATCAGTGAATCCATATTAGTTTGACTAAATCCATATTAATCCATATTAGATCACACCTTTCATCATTTCTCCTCTGAATATCTTCGACTGTCTCACACATGAGCTTTTGGGGAACACCAAATATCCAAACTGTAACACCGTACTAATGAAAGATATCAAAAGAGGAGAAAAGACAGGAGGGAGTGAAAGGATAAATGGGAAGTCTGTATTTCTGCTTTCTTCTTCTTCCTTTTCTTTGTTCTCTCTCTTTTGTAAATCTAAAGCACTTAAAAAAATAAGTTTGTTAATGAAAAATATATTAGATGCTTTGTCATTGATATTACAAGTGCACCTTCACTGATCAAATGTTTTAAAATTACTGCTTGAGCCGAGCTCAGTGACCCTGTAATCCCAGTGGTTTAGGAGGTGGAAGCAGTAGGATCACAAAAGCTAGCCTCAGCAATTTCTTTGAGGCCGTAAGCAACTTAGCAAGACCCTGTCTCAAAATAAAAATAAAAAGTCTGAGGATGTGACTAGTGGTAAAGCATTCCTGGGTCAAATCCTCAGTACCAATAAATAAATAAATAAACAAAATCAGTGCTTGTAAGATATGCAAACAGATTGTGGTGTTTGAAATAAAATTTCCAAAGAATATAAGAATCATATATTAAAAATGATCAGATTGGGCTGGAGATATAGCTCAGTTGGTGGAGTACTTGCCTCGCATGCACATGGGTTCAATCCCCAGCACCACAAAAAAAAAAAAAAAAGAGAGAGAAAGAGAGAGAGAGAGATCAGATTGTAGTAAAGTTTGTAAATCCTGGAAAATAATAATCATTGTAAATGTAGCTCTGGCACAGATGTAGATCTTGATGGTGGAGTGTCATGTAGTAGTTTGACTAAATTTTTCATGCAGTATGAGAGAAGAAAATGTAATATTTTTTTAATTACTTAATTAATTAATTGTTTGAAGAAATATGTGATTTAAATATGAAACAATAGAGCTATCAGTATTCTTATAAAAATAAATATGTAAGTGTAATTTAATAAATTAAGCACAACTAATTATTATACTATCTCATATATATTTAGTTAATAAGTACACAATATTATTCTTGGGCAAATAATTTTATTTGTAAAATTCTCAATAGAAATATAGAGGTTCACTTTCTTTGGGAAATTAAATTATATCGAGGCATTTACATTATTTTTTGACCACCTACCATACATTGGACTCTGGGTTAGGCACAGGAAAATAGATACAAAGTAATACAGGACTGCTCTGAATCCCTAATGGTCCAGTGGCAAGGGCTGAATGGAGATAATTCAAGAAAAACTTTAATATGTGCTCAGTATTTATAAGCAGCAGATGTGAAACAGGACATTTATTATGCCAATCTAAATGAAAGAGAAATTGGCTTTGAAGAATTCAGTTAAGAGCTCCATGGAGAAGATAGTATTTTAATGGTCTTAAACAGATTTGAAAGATGGAGAGGGACAAATGGAAATTTTAGATTGAAAGGAATTCCATTTGCACAGATGAAAGTGCAGTAAAAAGTGAACCATTTCTTAGGGTTGACAGTTAATTCAGTCGTGTTAGGTTACAAGAATCTAAGTACAAACAGAGGGCAAATTCTTATGGAAAATGATGGAGGAGGGCTGGGAATGTGACTCAGTGCTAGTGCACTTGCCTGACATGCATGAGGCCCTGGGTTTGATCCCCTGTATCACACATACAGACATAAAGATAGAGGAGAGTTAGTTATGTGGTGGTTTGAAATAAAAAGGAAGAGTACAGTCCTTCACTCAGTTGGCAGACATCTTGAGTTGATAGGGAAGGGACTAGGGATTAAATGGTCATGGTCCAAAGAGAAACTCCGCTCCTAATAAATGTATTACTGCTTTACTTATATCTTAGAAAACACTTTAATGTGGCCTTATTTAACATATAAAAGCGTCACATATTTAATATAAATGGCTTTATGAATTTTGAGTTGATGAAATATAAGTTTGAAGATAAATACACCTCAATGAAATCATCCCCACAATTGAGGCCATAAACTTATCCATCACCTCCATAAATTTCTTTCAGTACTTTTTATTTATTTTTTTTTGTTTTATATCATTTTTCTTGTGTTGTTTAAGCACTTAATATAAGACTTATCCTTATAGGCACATTTTTAACTATGTACTATTATGGTATTTTTAACTACAGACCCTCTGTTGTGCAGTTGATCTCCACAACTTATTCATTCTGCAAATCTGAAATTTTGTGCCCTTCAAATGAGAACTCCCTATTTCCACATTCATCCAGCTCCTGGGTTCTATTTTTTACTATTTTAGAGTCCTAATAAAAGTGGGATCATGTAGTGTTTGTTCTTTTGTGCCTGTCCTATTTCATTTAGCATAATGTCCTCTAGATTCAGCCATGTTGTCACAAACAGGAAATGTCCCTTTTATGGCTGAGTAATAACCCGTTATATATATGTACACATTCTCTATCAGTGATGGACATTAAAGGTAAAGTGAGATTTCAAAATCAAATAGTAATTCTATACTTAATTTTAATATTTTGGCAAACTCTCCATGGCATTTTCCACAGTGGCTGCATCAACTTACATTCCCACCAATAGTGTAAAAGGGTTCCTTTGGCTTCACATCCTTGCCAACATTTGTTACCTTTGAACTGCTGTTTTTCTTTAAATTAGATTTCCTCCCAATATATCAGACCTTGTATCTAGATCTCTGGGTTGTTTCTTGTGCCTAAAAATATCTATGGTGTATGTATCACTTCCCAGATCCTCTGAGGCCATGGCCTTTTGCTTCTCCAGGTTTTTCATTAGATTTCCCAAATTTACCCTTGAAACTCTGCAAGTGTCTGGACTCTGGCAAGCTACTTGCTGCTGGTGTCCCTGAGGGGGTCCTTATGAACTTCTAAATGCTGCTAGTCCTTGAATCTGTCTCCATGCCCTCCTCACACACACTTCAGGACACTTCCTTGAGTACCACACTCTGTCCCATAGACTGACCTTCCTCTCAGTACTTTCTCCTCCTATACAAAAGGACATTCTTTTAGGTCCGGTCCCAGCCTGCTATAAATAACTGGACGTTATACAAGCTACTCCAAACACATTACTAAATCTAACATTAAAATAGTCTACATTTTAAAATTTTAAAATTATATAAGCAGAAAAAAAAAGGATTCTTTTTTTCTGCCTTATTGATCTACTATAGCCACACGATTTATCTTTTTACTTTATGGATAAGTAAATTGGTGAAAGTTATCGGAAAATGTGTACTTAAATCTAATTACTTTTGACATATCATAAACTATCTTGCAGAAGGATTTGTGATAAAACACATTTTGATGTCTGAGAAAAAAACTTTACCCTTAACACCGCATAAACTCAGGTGAAGCTTAATGTTGTTTATTTTTAACATTTCCAATGGTTATTAACTAACAGACTGTCAGCATTGAAAGAGACTTTAGAGGTCAGCAATAATTTCCTTTTTAAAGAGGATAAGGGCAGTAGTCTTGTAACCTTTTAAAAATAAAAGTGATTATCCTAGCTAATTCCTTTTCCACACTGAAGTGTTATGCAATGTATTGGAAACTCTTCACTGCTCCTATTTCTATTTCAGCAAACAGAAAGCACTCTTGCCTTAATTTCTTGTCAGCCTTGTTAAAACCAAATATTTACCCTAAAAGGGGCATGTAATATTTCCTAACAAAAATAATACATTTATGATTTTCCTATAAAAACATGCCTTCTTAATGAAGACTTCCCCACCAAGCAGTACTGGTCAATTCCATGTCACCCTGTGCTCTCATGCTTCATTCCTGGGATTGCTTTGATCTCTTTATCATCTGTACATTCAATAAACATTCTCAGGGGTACATCTTTGTTATCAGAACCTATCACTGTGATCTCCATATAGCAATGGTTTAATAAATATTTTTAAAGGAAAAGATAAAAGAATGAATGAATAAATAAATAAGAACTGATAACTATTTGTATCAATACACAACTGAATATTTATCTCAAATTGAGTAACAGCCAAAAACCAATGATGCCTTTGAAATACCCTGACTTTCCCCTTTTTAATTTCCTTCTAGATTATGGTAACAGTAAGGCAAGCCAAATATCGGCTCTCTTCTTCTTTGGTAGCAAGTATCTTTTCTTTCTTCTTAAAATGAAAATCTAATGTTGTATATCTTTCCTACTCCCTCACATAGCATTTCATTTCTATTCCTTTTATTATGTATCAATCAAATTGTATCACTTTCTCCTCTAGAAATTATCTAGGCCCTAACTGAAAACCAAATATGAATCTTTATGCATCATTAGAAGGTATTCACTGTTTTTCTTCACCTTTGGATTTGAATTTGCTTTCTTGACATTCTTTGTGTTCATAGATGTATTTGAAGGGGATTTCCATATTTTTAATATTATCAGTTTCACACCACATATGTAATTGTCTCTTTTTTGCATTTTACTTTGTCACATCCATAACTATCACTACAATGTAATAACAGAGATCTGAAATGTGGTAAATAAATGAATTTATGTGTGTGACATAGACAGTAAATATAGTGCTGGATTTTGACAGTTTAATTCACAAGAGGTCTGAATCATTTGAATGTTATTAACAATAGATGACCTTAAGCCCACTGTGGAAACCATTCATAGTGAAGCATTGGCTATTTTGTATTTTAAGTAATACAGCCTTATTTGTTGTTGTTGTTGTTCTGAGTAACAATGTGTAATTTAAGATATAACATTTGAAGTGCCCCCAGTAAAATTCTCTACTCCACAAAATGACAAAAGATAGTACATATAGATATAGATATAAAATATTATAAACTTGTATGGTGATAATTCTACCCTCCATCTATCTATCTGTATAAAATACTACATTGTGAAATAATATGGGAGCTTGTTCATATGTTATGAGATTTTCATTTTTTTTTAATTCATTTGTGATGTACCCTTGAGACATGACAAGGCCTTGTAGCCTAGGAATTTTTAAATTCCTTCTGGTTAACAACATCTCTCCACTCCCTAATACCCCAGGCTTGTAATCCCAATTAGAGACTGGTCAGATGTAGCACAGTCAAATTTCTGGCAACACCTGAGACTTTATATTACACTGGCTCTGATGGAACCAGACAACAAAATACTTCTTTGAAAACTGGAGACCATAAAGTCCTATTAGGCTTAAGAATTCTCACAAATTCTTTCTTCAAGATAAGCCTCTCAGTCTAAATACCTCTTCTGTTTTGCCACATTGCTCAAGGCTTCTCTTGCACCCATACATTTCTCTTGCTTCCTATTTTACTCCCTCAGTGTTCACCATGCCTTTTGAAACCCAGTATTCCTGGTAAGTATTCTCCACTCTGTTTTCTCAACTAAACTCCAAACTGTTCCCTAATTCCTGACATTAACTGAATCCTAGAGAATACTGGTTCCTGCAAACTTCTAGAGCTTGGGTCAGTAAGCTTTCTCTCTAAAGGCCCACAGAATTTACATTTTACGGCTGTACAGTTTCTGTTGCAATTAATTACCCCTGCCATTAGAATCCCCAAACAGCCCCAAACAATATATAAATGGATTAATGTAGTGTGTTTCAATAAAGCTTCATTTACAAAAATGGAGTCAGGCAGACCTGGGAGCTATAGTTTGCCACCCCTTTTCTAAAGTAGAGGATGTTTATCCTCCCATGGCCCATTTTATGCAAAAGCAGATGGTTGAATCAGCTTTAACTCTTCAATTCATTGTTTCTCATCCTTCTGTAAGTTGTCCTCTAACCCACTGTTAGCAGTGTCCTTTATCAATTTCCTGGTCACTCTTCAACATATAGTGAAGAATCCAAAGATTGATTTACATTTAACCCAAGGCCTATCTGATGTCTAAAATTTCCATGGCAACTATTTAATATCCAAATGCAACAATTCAATATCAGAGCAGTTAAGAATTCTTTTTTCACCTCAACTATCTGATTATCATTACTTGTAATCCATTTTCTATACCTGTTTATGGTCATATCTTGAATCTTTCCATCAAATTGAAGCACTCTCCAGCAGAATATTAAACTACTGACAAAATATGACATTCTACTTCCATACTACAACCTCCTATTCTTCCAGCTCTCTCATTCCTTAATTTCTAATGAAACTTCCATTGAATCTAGTTAAGCTTTTATTCCTTGGGCTCTTTAATTTCTCCAAATCACTGTATTTTATTTTTCTCTATTTCTTTTCTATTTAACTTAAACCGTATAATGTACTTGGTACCATTATTGGATATCTGTTGTCAGACATTGTGCTAAGAATTTCAGATGCATTATATAATGCCAATCCTCCAAACAATAAGAATGGTCCCTTCACCTTCTGAATATAGCCCTCATTGCTCTAAGGCTTATTTTTTAAAAGAACATTTTTTTTTATTTCTCTCTTTTCCCTCCTTCCCCTCCCTAACAAGATTAGGGAGACATTGTTAACTTTTCTTGCCATAGTTAATTGCCCTTGAACACATTCACTACAGGGAGGAGATGCCTGCTGAGGATCTTGGAAGTGAATATCTCCCAAATTAACAAATGAATTCTAACATACCATCAGGGTACCCTGGGACCCCCTACCAGAGCACACCTGGAATGTAACCCTTGAAGAGTTCCTTTAAAACCCTCCCGATGGGGATAGTCATGGCCTTTGGGGCAGGAGTCCCCAGTATTTCTACTTTGCTAGTAAAGCATTAAACCATTTTTTTCCTTTTGCTCAAAACTGTGTCCTCATTATTAAATTGGCATTAGGATCAGGGACTGAGCTTTCAAAACAGCTCTATGAGGTAGGTACCATTACCTTCCGATGAGAAACTGACATCCAGATGATATGTCAATATAGATTTAACAAACCCCAGAATGTGTTATACATGTTATACAAAAAAAAAAAAAAAAATGCAATGAACACCTATAAGATCAATGTAGTTGAGGCATATTTTTGGCACTGAGAATGTGATTAAGAAGAAACAGACCATTTCCTCAAGAAACTGAAGTTTAGCAGTAGAAACCATTATGAAATCAAATAAATGCAAAACAACAAAATACTGTGGTAAAGAAATGTGCAAAGTAATACAGTAGTGGGAGAGAATGATTACATTTCTTAAGAGAAATTTTTACAAATAAGGACTTAGAACACTTCATTTGTATCTTAAAGAACAATTTGAAATTTACCTGGTAGGAAAAAAAATTATTTAAGGAGTATGCCAGGAAGAAGAAATATCATATGCCTAGGCATGAAGACATGTTTCAGCCCACAGGGTTCTCTAACATGGAACCAAAGGCCAAAGGCCCAGGAACATTAGAAGATGAAACAAGTAATTAAGTGGAGGGCAGATTTTCAAGAATATCCTATGACTTCTATGGAATGTGCATATTGTTCATAAGAAATAGAGAGTTTTTATAGAGATTTATGACCTCATGTAGATTTTGGAAAGATGAAGCTCTCAGAATACTGGAAATGATGATGTTTGGGAGCAAGGGAAAAAAAGGGAAGAATGAAGGTCTGACATCGTATGGAGTCAGAGAAAAAGAATGAATTCAAGAAAACTACCAGAATTTGAATTGTGAAAATGTAGAAGAAATATGTTGTATGCAGGAGTAATGGAAAGGAGAAGAATAGTGGCATCTTGATGACTCAGGTTTTTGGCTGAGTAGGCAAGCTGAGATGATACCACCACAGAGGTGAATGGGTTGAGGATCAGGGAAACATGTTCATGAGGAGACAGTGTGCTCTACTTTGAAATGATAAATTCCAGACAGTACTGAGAGGATTTCCAGATAGGCATATCCTGAGATTCAAGAGCTAAAATACATTTACCAGTTACAATGAGTGACTTAAACATAGTCATCTGGAACCCAGAATGCAAGAGAAAGGATCCCACAGGGAAGAAGGCAAAGATCTGAAAGGAGGAAAACAATCAGGGCTCAAAGGTGTCCCCTAAGCCAAGGAAAAAGCAGTCTATGAGGGAGCAAAAGAGAAAAAGCCAGTACTCATTGCATTAGTGTCTTAGGAACAATTTCACTCAAATTTCATTAGTGTTTTTATAAGAGGAAGGGAGACCCAAGTTAGCACTGTTTTTGTTGAAAGTCAGGTACTGTTTTTGTTGAATAGTTAAAACTAGTTTTATGTGTTTATAAAATGCTATACCTAAAACTGGATTCTATTAAAATATGTTTATCACTACTAATAATTTTCATCTCTTTTTTTTGCATGTTTTTACATTTTTACTGCTTTTAGCTTTTGATGGCAGAAAGAGCAGATGGTCACATTTTCAATATGTTCTATGGTGACATTTGACAATAAAATACAGTCATGGTAGCTTTATTTTCTCATTGCAACACTTGCCTTCAGAGTTATTAAAGTTCTTTCTTTCCTTACTATTTCTTATAATTTATCTCATGTTCCTATTTCTGTTAGGATTTCACATGATTATAATTAGGTACTTTCTCAGTAGTGATAAAATACTCATTTAATTTTACTTCATTCTTCTAAACATCTACCATGTTTAACAGAAATTACCTCATTTTAATACTCTTATTAAAGTTAAAAAATAAGTTTAAACTTTTGTTGCTTGACATTTCTGTTTCAAATAAATGCATATTCTTACCAAGGAAGAAATGTAAATTATCTAGTAAGCGCTACTTAACTGCCAATAGCAGAGAAAAGTAGTCATTTAAGGTACAAAGTAATTATTGTTTTTAACTGGGCTTTCAAAAAGTATTGTAAAAGAACAGAAGCATCTTGAAATACATTCCAGAAGTCATGCACTGTAGACTGAAAGTTTTTCCTATCCTGAAAAGATACAAACATTGATGATTATGCCCATTTTAAGTCACTACAGGTCAAAAGGTTCCTTTGCAACCATGCAATAATGAATTACTAATTAATAATAAGAACTTGCTTCTTCAGCAAGCACTTGTCTGTCCAGAGGCAGGTCAATGCAGGATAAAGATTTTACCTGTTGTAGGCTGCAGTTTTCCACTGTTAACTAAAAAGTTGTTTCTCAAAATTACTAGACTGTGATCTAAGTGAAATAGAAATGATCTTTGTTGGCTAATTTTATTCTTGTTTTTTTTTTTTTTTGTTTGTTTGTTTTTTGTTTTGTTTTGTTTAGAAGTAACCTAGGCAGTTGTAGAGAAAATTTTTTTGGAGGGGGCATATTTGGGTTTAAACTCAGGGGCGCTTGATCACTGAATCACATCCTCAACCCTATTTTGTATTTTATTTAAGGACAGGAGTCTCACTGAGTTTCTTAGCACCTCGCCATTGCTGAGGCTGGATTTGGGCTCTCGATCCTCCTGTCTCAGCCTCCTGAGCTGCTGGGATTACAGGCATGCGCTACTGCACTTGGCTGTAGAAGAACTTTTTATAAGTAGCACCTACTGTACAACTCTCTGAATCAAACTTCTGGGCATATTAACAAAGAAGTCATTTAAGGTACATTGATCAAGTAGAATAATTCCAGTGCCATGAAAACAGGAGCAGATATCCTTCCCACATAAAGATTATAGTGTCAATGGAATAATATATACGCATGAAGTTAACCAAATGGCATTTATTTTCAGAGGAGTTCTGCTATGATTTAAATCTGTCTCCCACAAGTTCTTATGTTAGAAATTTAATTGCCAAATACATATTTCAGTGGTATTTGAACATGGGGTCATTGGAAGGAAGGTAATTAGGATTATATGAGGTCCCTATGATATCATTAGTGTTTTTATAAGAGGAAAGGAGACTCAATTTAGCACACATGTGATGCCCTTCACCATGTTATATTGCAGCAAGAAGGGCCTCACCAGATGCTGAGAAAATTCTGGTAACCTACTGTTAGGTTTCCAGACTCCAGAAAAATTAGTTAAATAAATTCTATTCTTTTTTCAATGTTTTTTTATATGTTGATGGACCTTTATTTTATTTATGTATAAGAAAGGGATAAGCACTTAACTAATACATGATTAAGAAATCAATTTAATTAGCCATCAACCTATTAAACTATATTTTTAGCTACAGCATGAGTGTGGATATGGTCTTTAAATGTTCATTTTTTTAAAGAGAGAGAATTTTTAAATATTTATTTTTTTTTAGTTTAGTTTTTGGTGGACACAACATCTTTATTTTATTTTTATGTGGTGCTGAGGATTGAACCCAGTGCCCTGTGCATGGCAGGCGAGCATGCTACCACTTGAGCCACATCCCCAGCCCCATCTATCTTGTTTTTAATCACTAAGAAATCTTTCTGTTCTCTCCATATGAAGTCTTTGTGTTGGAATCCAATCTTATGCTGTCAGCATTCTAAAGACTCTGTCAAGAGTTTTGTTTATGATCCTCTCTTTCTTCTCTTTCCATCCCCTACCTTCATTTTCATCATAGGCAGATTATTTGTATGTTTAAACTCTACCCCTTTATCTTGGGCTGGCCCAATGAGTTATTTTCACTTACAGAATATGGCTGTAGAAATACTGAGTATGTTATGCTTGAATTCGAGACCCCCAAAAGACCACCAGAGACCAAGATCCATGTAAGCAGCAAAGAGGTGTTTGTTGCGAGCTAGGTAGTTCCTCCACGCAATCACAGCAACTGGTGACACTGAGAGGCCCTGAGTCCAGGGTTTGCAGCAGTTTTATACACTCTTTGGGGAAGGCAGGGACTTCACATACATCATAGCATCTCTTAGCAAATCATCACACACCACGGGAAAATCATAAAACAACTCTAAAACATGATTAGCACATTCACAAGTTGGGTCGGGGTGATTGGTTACTACAAGAGGGGGATTCGTTTGAACTGATTGGTTTAAGCCATGAAGGGTGTATGTGCTGAACTACATGGTTTCCCAACATGTTATCAACCACCATAAACTACTCTGGGAGGGTCATCTGACATCCCAGGTATTTCCCTGTCTCATGCTGATTTGCTGGCTGCTAGGGGGTTGCCATGAGTCCCCACCTAGCCTGACTGAGTCAGGGACTGCCTGAGCCCAGCTGGCTGGGCAAAATAACCGGGGGGTGGGGGGGGTGGGGGGGTGTGGAGGGGTGACAAACAACTTGTGTATGTTGATACAGCAGGAGAGGGAGCCCTTTATTGTAGGACAGGAGCAGTATTTATACACTCCACACAGCTTATCTTAATTAGCATAAACTAGATACATCAGTCAACCAATAAGAAATCTCCACACTTACTGGCTCCCTGGAGTTACTTCACAAACCACACCCTCTGGCAAAATGCCAGGCACCATCCAGACTTGTTTACAGACTCTAACATTTCTCTGGCAAAATGCCAGGCGCCATCCTGACTTGTTTACAGACTCTAACATTTCCCCCTTTTGTTTAATTTAAATAAAGACCATAGTGGTTTTTCAAAAACACCATAAATAATCTGCTACAAGCAGAAAGGGAGGATACAAAATGCCACAATACCAAGCCAATTGATGGCTCCATGCAAGAAGCCCTTGGAAAAATTATACCAGCAATGACACCGTTAGCAAAGATACCGAGTTACAATTTGTTGTAGATTACAGTTTGTTGTCTCAGTCCAGGTAAAGCAGTGTCTCAATAGATTAGCTCACAGTCCAGGTAAATCACAGTCCAGGTAAGTTCTACAGGCAGCTAGCTTGATCCGAAGTCTCGTCCGGTTCTCAGCAACACTGGAAAATCTTCCACCTTCGTCTTCACTGGCGCTGGGACGAAGGCAGGAACTCCGGATGGCTAAAGAAAATCCTGTAGTATTCCAGCAGGCGCTAATAAAACAACCTTCTGAACAATTTAGTACATTATCTCAAGGTTTTTTACATTTGAAATAAGCCTTAATAGTACTCATTACTCATTAGCCTCCAGGTGTGGGAGAACCATTGTAGTTACTGGCCTTGGAAATGATCAAACTTTAGCTTCCGCCTGTATCATCCCGGGCAGCCCCAGATGGCCCCAGGGAGAGTCCCAGACTCAAAACTGCCACCTGGCACAGGGAGCAAGAGCCTGCAAGACTGTGCCTCCAGGTCAGGCTTGGATTTGGGCTCTTGCAGTGGCATCCCGCTCCCCGGGCAGGGGGCGGGGAAGAGCTGGTTGCCCCAAGCCCTTGTTGCGCCATGACCAGCTTGAGCACTTGGCAGCCACCACTGGGCCAATTGATGCACCCTCCTGTAATGAAAAGTATTCAGTAATAGCCTTTTGCTGCAACTTTTTTCCTGATAATCCTTCCTCCTCTGATAATCTTTCTTCTTCTGAACTTTCTGTTTCTTTCTGACTAGAGTTCCTGGGCTTCTATCAACACATGCCCTAACTATTCTTGGTTCCACTGGGGTGCCTTCTTCCCTTAGTAATTTACTTTTCACCCCTTCCATATTTTCATCACAAAGACAATACAATACACTGAGACAACACAAGACACAAACATACTGTATCAATCTTCTCCATTTTCTCGAAATGGCCATTTTTCCTCTCACCCTATCTGTCTAGGGAGGAGCAGATTTGCTCAGGTCCTATCTATGGACGGGCAGCTTTTTTTTTCATCACTTACCCCCGAGTGTCCCGGGGCTCCCGTTAAGGTCCACCATCTGCCGCAGTCTGGTTGCAGCAAACTAACCGGGGGGTGACAAACAATTTGTGTAGATTGATACAGTAGGAGTGGGAGCCATTTATTGTAGGACAGGAGCAGTATTTATACACTCCACACAGCTTATCTTAATTAGCATAAACTAGATACATCAGTCAACCAATAAGAAATCTCCACACTTACTGGCTCCCTGGAGTTACTTCACAAACCACTCCCTCTGGCATTTTGCCAGGCGCCATCCTGACTTGTTTACAGACTCTAACAAGGGATACCTGATGTAGCAGCAGATCTCTCCTGTTATTTGTAGATAAACAACTCAGCAGGGTGGGTATGTGCCTAGGAGGGCTCTGTGGGTCTTTCCAAGGACAAAGGTCATGCCCCCTTCCCTGGACAGGCTTTGCTTTGAGATAGAGGCTGGTTTTTCAAGTAAACAATAAGGCTGAATTTTAAGAAATCTGCATTTTGCACTTTTGAGCACTTCAGTACCCTCTCTTGGAATCAGCTGCCATGCTATAAGAAACCCAGTTTACCAACATTTTTTGCTGCCACCTGGAAGAGAACTAAGGCACTCTTGTTCAGCAACTCCATTTAGATGCCAGACAATAGATAGCACCAGCAGCAGCCCTGCAAGTAAACTGTCCTGGGTGTTCCAGCCCAAGAAAGACTCCAGAGGACTTCAGAGCCAGTTGACATTTGATACACTGTCACAGAAGAACCACCCAAAGGAGCCCAATTAATGCAGAATCATGATCGAGATAATTCAAAGTTGTTTTAAGCCATCAAATGTCAGGTTGGTATGTTACACAGAAATGCATATTGCCACAGTCCGGCTGCAGCAAAATAACCAGGGGGTGAGGAACAACTTGTGTACATTGATACAGCAGGAGTGGGAGCCATTTATTGTAGGACAGGAGGGGTATATATACATTCCACACACCTTATCTTAATTAACTAGATACAGCAGCCAACCAATAAGAAATCTCTACACTTAATGGCTCGCTGGCATTACTTCACAAACCACACCCTCTGGCAAAATGCCAGGCGCCATCTTGACTTGTTTACAGACCCTAACATTTCCCCCTTTTGTTTAATTTAAATAAAGACCATAGTGGTTTTTACACAAACACCATGAATAAACTGCTACAAGCAGAAGGGGAGAATACAAAATGCCACAATACCAAGCCAATTGATGGCTCCATGCAAGAAGCCCTTGGAAAAATTATACCAGCAATGACACCGTTAGCAAAGATACCAGTTACAATTTGTTGTAGATTACAGTTTGTTGTCTCAGTCCAGGTAAAGCAGTGTCTCAATAGATTAACTCACAGTCCAGGTAAATCACAGTCCAGGTAAGTTCTGCAGGCAGCTAGCTTTAATCACAGTCCAGGTAAGTTCTGCAGGCAGCTAGCTTGATCCGAAGTCTTGTCTGGTTCTCAGCAACACTGGAAATTCTTTCATCCTTGTCCTCATTGGCAATGGAATGAAGGCAGGAACTCCGGATGGCTAAAGAAAATCCTGTAGTATTCCAACAGGCACTAAGAAAACAACCTTCTGAACAATTTAGTACATTATCTCAAGGTTTTTTTACATTTGAAATAAGCCTTAATAGTGCTCATTACTCATTAGCTTCCAGGTGTGGGAGAACCATTGTAGCTTAGTTATTGGCATTAAAAATGACCAAACATCAGGGATACTGGTAGCGTCTTCTGCTGGCTGTAGCGTCCCAGGAAGCCCCAGATGGCCCTAGGGAGTGTTCTGTACTCAAACTGCTACTGGGCACAGGGAGCAAGAGCCTGTGAGACTGTGCCTCTGGGTCAGGTCTGGATAGTGGCGTCCCGCTCCCCAGGCGGGGGGGCGAGGAAGAGCCCGCTGCTGCCACTTGGAAAGTCCTTGCTGTGCCATGACCGGCTCGCACACATGGCAGCCACTGTAGCGCCGATTCATGCACCCTCCGATAACAAAAAGTATTTAGTAGTAGCCTTTTGCAATTTCTTTATTGATAATCCTTCCTCCTCTGAACTTTCTTCTTTCTGACTAGAGTTCCTGGGCTTCCATCAACACATGCCCTAACTATTCTTGGTTCCATTGGGGTGTCTTCTTCCCTTAGTAATTTACTTAACACCCCTTCCATATTTTCATCACAAAGACAATACAACATTTCAAGACAAAACAAGACACAAACATACTGTATCAATCTTCTCCATTTTCTCAAAATGGCCATTTTTCCTCTCGCCCTATCTGCCTAGGGACAAGCAGATTTGCTCCCATCCTATCTATGGACAGGCAACTTTACCCCTGAGTGTCCCGGGGCTCCCCGTAACGGGCCACCATCTGCTGCAGTCCGGCTGCAGCAAAATAACGGGGGGGGGGGGGGGGGGGGGGGGGGGGGTTGGTGCCGAACAACTTGTGTACATTGATGCAGCAGGAGTGGGAGCCATTTATTGTAGGACAGGAGGGGTATATATACATTCCACACAACTTATCTTAATTAACATAAACTAGATACAGCAGTCAACCAATAAGAAATCTCCACACTTAATGGCTCGCTGGCATTACTTCACAAACCACTCCCTCTGGCAAAATGCCAGGCGCCATCTTGACTTGTTTACAGACCAGACCCTAACAGCATATTTGTTATTACCTGCACATTTTGTTTATTAAATTTTCTTATGAATATTTACTCACAGTAAATTGATTTTGTTTATTTGTTTTATTAAATTTATTTGATGAGAACTGAAATCTATTTGCATGAATGTATGAACTTGTCAGGACAAACCTGCCGCAGTCTGGCTGGGCACAAATCACGAGCCACTGAAGTAGGAACAAACTTTATTTCCAAAACTCCTGCGAATGCCACTCCACACATGCTCCCCGGGAATAATCCCGCGAACCATGCATGCAGCGTTCTCTCTGGACACTCTACACCAACAGGAAATCCCTCCTCCCGAATTCCCTCCTACAGCACTTCCCCAACCAATGGGAACTTTCTGGGGAGTCCCAGGAGAGCTCCAAAATAGCAGGCCTAGGCAGACAGCAGGGGTCTAATCTCCAATTGAATGTGCATCTTAACATAATCATTATCATCTCAATGGCTTGCTGGGGTCACCTTTCAACCAAAAATGCCATGCCTCATTCCTACTTGGCTATGGCTATCAGCACAAACCCATCTACTACAAACAAGTATAAATCTCTAAAAAAAAATACACAAAAAAAAGAAATTTATTTGATGATAAAATATGAACTTAGAATCAATGAAACCATATTAAAATAAACACTTTATTCTATATGACTTTGGTTCTGATAGTAAGCTTCCCTAATTTAAGCTTCTCTCCTCTGTAAATGTACCCATTTACAACAAATTCTTAGCATTATCTCTAACCTACCTTAGTTACTTAAAAATACTAGTTTCCTTCTCATTTACCACATACCCATTGTACCAAATTTTACTTTTTCTCTTTTTCTTGCTTTATACATATTCCTATTGTGTTACCTCTCAAAAAAACTGAAAAAGTCAACTTCAACAAAAAGTCAACTTTAAACAAACTGACTAGCAAACTAATAAAAGATTTTCCTAGATATTGCATGTTGTCAGGACATTTTTCCAAATTTTATTTCAACAAGTGGATCTTACAATTTTCAGTGGGGTACCAATGAATTCCACTAGAATAATCTGAGTTGTAGATTTTTTTTTCTTTTTTTAATAATACCTTATGAAGGGAAAGGTTATTGTGGCTACCAACTACCTTTCTTACCTCCCTCAACACTAATAGCTATTCTTTAGCTATTTCTCCCTTCACCCCTATCCTCAGTTCCTGGCCTCACTAGTCATTGAAAATTGCTTTGGTAGTTTGATAATCCAAAGCATTGCTCCTGATAGTTTCTCCTTCCATGAAGGTATTGTTTTTCTGCTCTACAAAATTACTTGCCCTAAAAAACACTCTTCCACCTTACATATTTCAAAATACAATGTAATTATCCACTTCTTATAGGAAGGTTGCTCAATACAGTTCATCTCATGTTAATCCTTTCTTTCTTTGAATTCTAAAAACATAGATTCTACAAGCTGGGTGGGGGCAATTAATAAGGTACCATTTTGTAATATGTATTTTGTTTTTATGCTATTATATAACTGTTCCGTGAATATTGTTACTTAGGCAGATTGAAAGCTTCTTGAGAGCAAAGTCTAACATTTACCAAATGTGTGACATTGAGCAATTTCTTAACCTCTTAAAACCTGAAAAATGATGTTCTAAGATTCTTCTTCATATTTTAATTTACCGAGATAAACATGTAAAAATGCATCACTTATCACATAATTATGTTTAACATAAGCCAGTTAATTTCTTTTTTATGTGCACAGATCTTTAATGTAGTGTCCAAAAAGTGCCTGTTGGGCAGTGGATTGAAAGGCATAATTTTCGCCCGAGCTCCTAATGTATTCATATGTAAATGAGAAAGCACTGTTGCAGAGGTTGAACTGATGTATGGAAAGCGGGCAACTACTATTTGGATGATACATGGAATGTGAATGAATATGTATTTCTTGTTCTAGTGATTGTTTCTTTCAGGAAGATCCTGATAAGATCAAATATCCTTTGGAGTTGTATCCTTCAGCTATTAAAAACTTCATTCTGATTGTTTTAGTTCCAACACAGGAAATAAAATCACACATGTGAAAATGATGTTTGGCTTTTGAATACAGGCCTAAAATAATGTCCTGAGCAAATGAGGAAAACATGAATGAACTAAAACATTAATGAACAGTGGTGAAGGAGAGCAAAATAGAAGTAAGGGGGGGGGGCGGGGGGGTGAGGGGGGGTGGTGGACTGAAAAATCATTAATGTCTAAGTTTAGCTACTGTATAATTTTTATGACAGAAGTAGTCTTAGGTTTGAAGGAAACTAATTATCATATAGTCTAATGACACATTGTAGTCCAGGAGGTGTATTTCTTACATTAGAAAGGAAATTGTCTACAACAAGTCAAAACAAGTTGCCAGATGCTTGGCTATCTCTCCAGAGTCCCCTGAACACTTGTCCTTGGTTCAGTTTCTAACCTTGATGTAAGAAAAAGAAAGCCAGAGTCTCTTTCTTGCTTAGTACAGGCATGTGAGCATGACATTTTGCAGCTCAGTTTTATTGATTATAAGAACAAGAGCCATTGCTTAGAAATAAAATAGTTGGCTGCCACCTCGTTTTGATCAGCCCTAGAACAAACACCAAGTCTGCCAATGGATATTGAGTTTAAGCAAGAATAAGTCAATGGCCTTTATATCTTCTCATATACTTCTCTGTTATCTCATAGGAACAAACAAATATTATATACAAATATTATATTCCTAGTCACAAGTATTTACGTTTTTAGAGGACAAAGCACAGTATGAGAGCTATAATGGAGGATCAGGAAAGCAATGCCATCCTGTGTTGTCAGTACTCTGCTTATCTCATAAAGCTTAGTTTATTAAGTGAGTTGAGCAAGAAAAAACACAACACTGACCAGTGTATCATAGTTATGGAAGGGAAAATGCAGACAGGAACCTACAGGGTTTGGGGGTGGAGTGGGGCACGGGAAGTAAACTAAAGTAGTTTTAGAGTGAAGTTGGTAAGCATGCTCTGGGAAGGGGTTGGCCAGAAGTGATCAATATGACAATAGTCCACCAGTCAGTGGTCTTTTCTCTGAAACACACAACTTCAAAGTTAAGTCCAATCAAACCATTTTTTTGTCTTATCTTGGAACATATAAGGCCAAATAAGGTGATATTCAAAGAATTTGGGGTTTGCATGCCATGATTTAGTATAGCTAATATGTCATGCACATCACAGTACAGTTTTCTTTGTAAATTATCTTTTGTGTTTTTACCTCTCAGACTGTACATAACAAACCCTTAAAAGAGACTTTCTTTCTCACTGCTGTGGTGGATTTCTAACGGCAGAGAATGAGAAGAAAAATACCTTTCCGTTGAAGGGAACATTCCAAATTTCTGTTTGAAACCAATAATGTTATTACTTTACTCACTTTTTCCAGGTAGCCTGCTGAGGAAATACCTGGGGGGAAGGCGAGGGGGGGTGGAGTGGGGGTGGGGGCATCAAATGTCAACAGACTGAAGGAAGTTTCCATTTCTGGAATATATCAGATGACTTTTCATGTTAGAATTATTGCCAGCAACATCCGGCATTGTGAATGATTCAGCCTTAATTTATCAGCCTGTTTCCTAATGATGTCATCAGAGTGGCCTGGAAGTGCTGGGATTTTTTTCTTTGAAGCTAAAGAAGGTATCATGAACATCCTAGAGTAGGACAGAAGTAATGGTATACATTTTGAGAAACAAAATAAGTGAGTGTTTTTATTCCTGATGCACTGTTAAGAAGAATT
Organism: Marmota monax; assembly: GCF_021218885.2. Lineage (NCBI taxonomy): Eukaryota > Metazoa > Chordata > Mammalia > Rodentia > Sciuridae > Marmota > Marmota monax. The sequence goes on along the minus strand of NW_026695236.1, from coordinate 1,060,693 downwards.
GAAGTGTTTTGGAAAAGAGGTAAGAGAGCAAATAAATGTAGCAAATATTGTGCAATACCAGAGAATCCCATAATTTCCAAACAAAGGAAAAAAAAAACACGAAGCACAGAGATTCATTTTTCAGTCAATCTATTTAAAAATATCTGAGGAAGCTTGATGTGCAAACATCTCTCCAGCTTTATTATCACAAGCATAGTGAGGAAAAAATAATTTTAATGTCTCTGTTAAGAAACTACTGTTCAGATAAGAAACAATTTTTATTTATTTTTTCCTTAAGTAATTAGGTACATTTGGCCATAAGCATTCATATAAATAGAAAGCTTGTAAAAACAAAGCTAGTAAAAAAAAAAAAAGTCCAACCATAGTAGCTGGTTCAGAAGCAAGAATTTGATCCGAGTGGGGCCACTCAGAGACTTACCATGGATTTGTTATGTGCATGTCAATGAATGGGAGTTTTCAACCTTTGAAGGAAAGCTAAAATACAGGCTAAGGATAGCTATAGAAACCATATTTCCTCCTGAAGAAAGGATGAGCATGAAGCCATAACACAAAGGAATGTACTGGAAAGGGAAGGAAAGAGAAGCAAATTTCAATATAGTTCTGGATCAATCTATCCATGCCTGAAGCAACTGCCACCCATGGACCTTCTATAAACCAATTTTTTTTTGTTAAAGTAGTTTGAGTTTCCTGAAATTAAAATATTCCTAATTAACACAGAGGTGATTTTGTCTGCTCACAAATTTATTGTGAAGATCAAAATTTTAAGAATGCATATAGTAATGCATTGTAAGCTCTAAAGAGCACCTGAGTCATTAAACTCTTAACAAGTTCATTTGTCAATAAAGAACAAAATAAAACAATTATTCTCACTAAACAGTGGTAGTTATTCTCTTACTGAAATAAACAACAACAGTGGATTTTTACACATGTTATAATTTTAAGTCATAACCAATTCTCTGTCCATTGTGCTGTTTAATGCATGCCTATATTTGGAAGAGAGTTGACAATTAAGGGTCACACAATCACACATGAAAAAGGAAAGGACTGAATATTTTTTGGGGGGGTGGGGAAGGAGTGGTGGGATTTACCGGGGATTGAACTCAGAGGCACTCAAACCACTGAGCCACATCCTCAGTCCTATTATATTTCATTTAGAGACAGGGTCTCAATGAGTTATTTAGTGCCTCACTTTTCCTGAGGCTGGCTTTGAAATTGAGATCCCCCTAACTCAGCCTCCCAAACTGCTGGGATTACTGGTGTGTGGCACAGCCCCTGGCAGGACTTATCTTAAACTAAGAAATACTGAACAAAGTGAATCTAATACAATCACCCTTGTACAAATGAGAACATTTAACCCAGAGAAATTAAGAAAACCAGTGAGGACTGAACAGAAAGTTCAACCTCCTTTAGTTGAATTACATGAGCTGATTCAGATATTCTCCTTGTAAGTTTACTTATGCTACCCTCCTAGCCTTTGAATGACAGGTGTCTTTCATTTTGTTAAGGCCCCTAGGTTCCACTCACCCTTGGGTTTTCTATCACGTTCTCACTGGAGCCTTGTGGCAGGTACTTTTCATGTTGTCTGCCCAGCATCTCTGCTGTCTTGAAAATACTTGGCACCCCATTCACTTTTTTTTTTTCTTTTTTAAAAATAGTTTTTATTGGAATGCATTTTACATTTAAAAAATTATCAATTTTAAGAGTAAAATTCTAAGAGTTTGGATAAATGTATAAAATTGTGGATTTGCCACCCAAATCCTAATATCAAGCATTCCATCCTCTCAAAAATTTCATCAAAGCCCCTCACAATCAGTCTCTTCCCATCTCTGGCTATCACTTGCCATCTTGTTTTCATGATAGTTTTGCCTTTGTCATAATTTCATATGAAATAATTCATACATTATATAAGATTGGTTTGTTGATTGATGGAAAGATTGTCCTGGCTTCTTTCACTTACCATAACTCTTTTGAGATTCACCTCTGTGTATGAAAACTTCCTTTCACATGGTTTTAATGGTTTTGATTTTACCTGGCTTTGTGACCCAAATCCTGATTGATTAATGCAAGGATGGGCCTCTGAACCAAGATAAACTGAATCAAAAAGTGTTTTCAGTACAGTGTCTGTGATGTCTAAAGTCCTGAGGTGAAAAAATTCACAAACTGAAGACAACAGTGTGTCTTCACAGGGAGAAAGCAATCCTGAAATGAAAGAACAGACACAAGGGATGGAAAGAATCCTGGAAGCATTTGAATCCTTAATGCCAAGTCTTTCCAAAGATCAGCTGCTTTCCTGCCTTCCTGTAGCTTTGTTTTTGAACATTTATTTGAATTCCTTTAGTCAAGAAAGTAATTCCTCCCCTCTGCACCCCGCCAGAGGCCAGTGAAGTTGGATTTTTTTTTTTCCACTTAGAATCCAACTATGGCAGATGACTACTGAATGACACCACAGCTTCTAGTAGATAAACTGCAAGATGGACAATGAAGGTAAAACTTTAGCTTATCCTCGTTTGTAATCCTATCATTTGGCCAGAGTCATTCAATATGTCTTTTAAATAGTTTAGCTAACCTCTATTTAGTCATGGTCATAATTGTTCGATGAGCATATACAAACTCTCTGTTGTAAAAAATTTTTAGGGAGACTCCTTGTCTGTCTCCATTTATTTCGCCAATCTCTATGTTCTCTAGCCACATGGGCTAATTCTTCCCGTGGATTTTGCGGAGTCTGGACCATTCTCCCAACCTTTCTTCCTCTTTAAAATAACCTCTCCTCTTTATGTCATTTGCAGAAAAATGTATAGAACTAGAGACTATTATGTTAAGCAAAATAAGCCAAACTCACAAGGTCAAGAGTCATGTTTTTCCTCATATGTAGAAACTAGAAAGGAAAAAGGAAAAAAAAAAGGTGGGGGGGTGGAGGCAGTGATCTCATGAAGATCAAAGGGACCTCAGTAAGGAAAGGAACCAGGGGGTAGAAGAGCTGGAGGGAGAAGGGATGTGCTGGGGGGTGATGTTGGCCAAATTTTATTGTTATATTATGTGCATGTATGAATAAGTAAAAACAAATCCCATCATTATGTGCAACTATAATGCACCAATAAAAAAATATGGAAGAGAAAAAAAATCAGCTTTCTTCTTCAGGAAAGCCTTTTTTTACTCTCTTTAGTTAGTCAAATCTCCCGTATATCAATTCTCAAAAGACAATGCACCCTATGTTGAAGGCTCCCAGTTCAATTCACTGTAAAAGCAGCTGCTGCACTGGTGGCAGACTCCAGGTCTCCTTGCTGCCCAAGGGAGGCCCCGACATCCTGTAGTTCCCAGAGGCATACTACATGTCAATCATCCGCCTCAATGTCCCCTTCCCTTGACTCATAGATGGAGAAACCGAGGTCTTACGGTTGAGCAAATGAACCCAGGAACTTCCTCAACTAACCCCAAGTAGACCAACCACGGGACTTTATCTAATAAGCATTGTTTTAAAATGCTCTATTTACTTTTCTATTAAAATCAAATTGAAACTTATTTTATGAAGCTTCATTTCATCTACTTCCTGACTGGGGTGGCTTCTGCCCCTTTAGATCATGGGCCACAGACATCATTGGGCTTGTTGACCTCAGTTCTCTCTGCCTGTATGAGACAGGAAAATTATAAGTGGTCATTGTCTTGAAAAATATTTATTCTTCAGAAATGAGAAATAGGTTAGATTCCTGATTGAAAATGACACAAAAATATTGATTATTTTTTCTATTTGTATTATTATAAGATTTCAACTTTTTAGTTGAGCATGTAAAGAGGCTCAAAGTTTTTATTCTTGTCCTGACAACAACAAAATTTTGAAAAAAAAAAAAAATATAATCAGCAAGCCCTCCTAGAGCCCTCAGAGAAGTGAGGTCACAGGGCAAACTTTCATCCAATACACTGGGGAAGGGGAGGGAAAGGAAAAGGGGAGGGGAAGCAGAGAATATGAATGAAATTGTCCAGATTATGTGACACACATGCATGAATACAGCACAATGAATTTCACTTTTATGTATAAGTAGAATTCATCAATCAGAAAAAGAAAAACAAAATAAAGACAAACAGAAGGAAGATCAACAGAGTAAAGGGAGAAGACATGCATGTGATAGTCTTCCTCCCCTGGTAGGAAGGAGAGGAGGACAAAGGGAAGTACTGGGGATGGAGAATAAGCAAGTTGTGCTATATGCATTTATGATTATGTCAAAATGAACCCCTGTGTACAACCATAATCAATAATTAAAAACATAAAAAGAAAAAAAAGACAATGCACCCAGTATTTTTATACAGCACTGATTAAAGCTATAGTTCCATATTTATTATTTTCATTATTTGTTTAATCTGGCTCCTCCAGTGGTATAGAAGTTGGAAGAGTATAGGATTCCTGTTTATCTTCACACTCCATTACATGTATCTCCAAAGGTCAATGAAATAAATGCCTGAACAGTAGAAGCAAAACCTTTTTTGCTGAATGTATGCAAAAGGCTGAGTCTCACTTTAAGGCGCTTGTAAGCAACTTAGGCAATATGCATATTTAAATGTCAGCATTGAGTCTTCTATTTTTATTTGCTAAATATGAAAACTATAGATGAATCATGGGAACATTTAGGGAAGTTTTAATAAAAGAGATACTACAAGAACTAAATCATATTTAAATATCAGCAAGTATGTTAATCCTCTTTTGCTACAGTAACAAATGTCCCTTTAAACTCACTGGTTCATAACAGCAAGTGTTTATTTATTACTTACATTACATTACAGTAGTTTGAGTAATATAGCTATAGCTCTACTGAGCTCAGTACACCTTTGGCTTGTTTCAGCACCATTCAGCTCCACCTGTTTTCTCATCCTGAAATATAGGTAAAAGGAGAATCCACTGGGCAGAACAGACACATACATACTTAAATGATGACTGTGATCAAGCAAATCAATATGTCCATCACCCTTTATACTTATGTTTTTATATTTGTCTTGTTTTGTAGTAAGAAATACTAAAAATCTCCTGTCTTAATACAGAATACTATAGGGACTGAAATACATCATGTATGCAGATATTTTCAGTTCCATTACCAAGGCATGTCATGTGGCCAAGGTAAAAGTCAAAGAGAAAGGCTCCTGGGAACCCTGGGGAATTTTAAGTCATGGGGAGAACATAAAGACAAATGTGAGGATGTCAACAAATGTTCTGGGAGATTTCAACTTATTTTTTTTTATAAACTTTATTTTAGAATAGCTTTAAATTTATTTATTTATTTATTTATTTAAGTGTGAAGATAGTACAGAGAGTTACCATACACACGAATCTAGTTTTCCTAATTGTTAACATCTTACCCTGTGGCTACTGTGACTGGTGCTGTAATGAATATGAGTGTTGCAGATATCTCTTTGACATTCTGATCTTATATCCTTTGGATATATATTTGAGAGGATTGCTAGACCCTATGTTGCTTTACTTATAATTTTTGATAAATATTCATACTGCTTTTTATAATTTTTGATAAATATTCATACTGCTTTTTATAGTGGCTATACCAATTTATGTTCTTACCATAAGTATGTAAGTATTTCCAAACCGGAGATTGAACCCGGAGCACTTAACTGTTGAGCCACATCCCCAGCTCTTTTTATTTTTTATTTTGAGACAGAATCTCCCTAAGTTGCTTAGGGCCTTGCTAAGTTGCTGAGGCTGGCCTTGAACTTGCAATCCTCCTGCTTTAGCCTCCCAAGCTGCTGGGATTATAGGTTCTTCTGCCATTTTGGTAACAGGCATCCTGACAACTATGACGTGATATCTCACTATGATTTTGATTTACTATTCCTTAATGACTAGTTATGCTGAGCACCTGTCAGCCAAATTACCTATTTCGGTCTTTTTCCCATCTTAAAATCAATTGTTATTGTTGTTGTTTGGCTATTTTGATGTGTGAGTTCTTTATCTATTTTGGATGTTAATTCATAATTTGAAAATATAGCTTGAAAATATTTTTCTCAGTCTGTAGGTTGCCTTTCTGTTTTGTTGATCATTTTCTTTCCCATGCAGAAACTTTTTAGTTTGTGTATTTTTGCATTTGTTTTCCTAAAATGTTGGTATCATATCCAAAAAAAAAAAAAAAAATCATGCCCAAGGCCAATGTTAAGGAAACTTTTCCCTATATTTTCTTTCTTTTCTTTTCTTTTTCTTTTTTTTTTTATTAGAGCTTTATAGTTACACGTAGTAATTGGGTTCCCTATATTTTCTTTTAAGATTTTTTTTTTTTTAATTTCTGGTCAGATGTTTAAGTCTTTAATCCATTTTGACCAGAGTTTTGTGAATAGTGTTAGGTAAGGATTCAGTCTTATTCTTTTGCCTTCAAATATCCAATTCTCCCACCACCATTTATCAGCAAGTATTCTTTGTCCATTGTGTGTTCTTATGCCGTCAAAAATTAATTGACTATATATATGCTAGGGTTTATTTCTGAGTTTCATATTCTATTTCATTGGTCTGTGTATCTGATTGTATGCCAGTACCCTTTGTTTTGCTTACAATAGCTTTGTAATATAATTTGATATTGGCAAGTGTGTTTCCTCCAAATTTTTTCTTCTCTCCCAAGATTGGTTTGGGTATTTGGAATCTTTTAGAATTATTTTTTCAATGACTTATGAGCTTTGAAAAGCCACCAGTACTATCAAGTTCAATATGAAGAATTTAACTTAAAATGACTTTAAAGAGCAGATGTTTATATTTTCATCTGGTGATGCTGATTTGGCTGCTGAATTGGAGACCAAATGCCACTGACAGTGATAGTGATAGGAGCCCCAACCTATAGGAAGAGCCTACTGTCCTCCTCTTCTAGGCCTTCTAGAATGCTAGAAAATGAATTTCTAATGTGTGGTTTGCTAAGTCCCACCCCAGGCACCACAGAGCTGAGCATGCAACTATGGAAGGGGTGTTGAGGCCACCCACAAGTGAGCAGCACTCTTCCCCTACAAGGACCAAGTCCTGCCTCCAGAACTGGGTACAGCACACAAGCCACCTAGAAATCTCTCTTTGCACCTCCCTGGCTGCACTCTTTTTTCCCTGGGTCACCTGCCTTCCTCTTTCTTTGTCTTTCTTGAGACTTTGGGGATCAGATACTATAAATAGAACACCATTCTCCAGAGTTGTCTTCCCTCAGTGAGTTCACAGGGCACTGTGTAGTACTTGGAACTGGATCATCTCTCCAGTGTTCTTGATAGAACTTTCTATGTGTGCACAATCTCCATAATTTATCATGGGATGGAGGGAGGAATTTAGGGACAAGAAAAACGGGAGGGGGGTGAGATAGTTATCTTTAAATATCCAAAGAATGCCATATAGAAAAGGCATTAAAACCATTATGTATTGCCTCAGAGAGCTGAACTTCCTTGTGGATAAAATTATGAGGTCAGATTTGGCTTAACCTGAAGAAAAAAATTTAAACAATTTACTCTACACATTCATATAATAAATAAATATTCATAAAACAGCTATTACTTGCCAGCCATTCTCCTTGAATTAGATAGGAACATTGAATAAGATGGGAAAGTTCTTTTTCCTTAAAGATTTTACATTTCAGTAGGAAAAAAACCAAAACAATTAAACTCAAAGTATATTATTTCAGAGATTGCTAAGTATTCTGAAGAGAATGAAAAGGATTATATAATAGAATACATTGGTGGGGAGGAGGGTACCAAGGCCACTAAAACTGAAAATCTCCCAAACTGATAAACCACCTCATCAGGCAGATAGCACCGGGCCATCATAAGCATTCACACTGGACAATATCATTCACACTAATTGAGAACTTTCTAGCTACCCAGTATTCTCCTAAGTGCTTTAAAATTTATTTCATTCTAAAAATAAAATAATAAAAAAAATTTTTGGATACACCTATTATCCTAATTTTAGAGATAAAGAATAGAAGAACAGGATAGTTAATGAACTTGTCTAAGTTTACATGTTAGGAAGGAACAGAGCCAAACTTTGAGTTCAGTCAGATTTCAGACCAAGTGCTCTTTAACCTGACATTCAGTGGCCAGTGGCTCATTGACCATAACCTGGATTCTGTTCGTTCATTCAACACTCAGTATCCCTGTGCAGCACTCAGCCAGAGTGAAGGTACTAGAAATAGAACCCTGAACAAAGCAGCCATCTCACAGAGTTCACAGCGTAAGCTTTAAGCCTGTCACTGTTTGGGTTCTCTGGAAAGCAGATGCTGAAATAGAATCATAAGGGGGAATTTTTGTGGAGCTCCAGCACCTGTCCAAGGAAAAGAGCAAAAAGTAATCATAGAAAAGAACTGGGAGGCATTAGATTTAGTTCTGAGGAGCAGGCTGAAACTCTAGACAGAAATAATTATTGTAAAGAAATAAAATTTCAATAAAACCTTAATGTGCCTGATGTTATGTTTATCTGCTGCTCACTTTGATTTCTTTAAGTGCACATATTGACATTTTATTCACTTGTGTGCAAAGTGCTGCAATAAATTTTATAGCTACATGTTTCCTCCTTTCAGTGAGGGTAAGGTTCAAAGGAGCAACACTTCAGAGTCAGAAAAGACAAAAGCCAATGCTAAAATTGTCAGTCAAAACAGAAACTGATGCACCTTGTCAAGAACAAATCATAATTCTTTCCAAATCAAAACAAATATAATCATTTTTTTTTTGTTATTGTTGTTGTTGTTGTTTCAGGAAACACCAGAATCTTGTAACTAATTATTTGTGTGATGGATTTCAAATTGTGGTCAAATTCTACCAAAGTGCAAGTGCTGAGAATAGAAGGGGAATTCCCTTCTACTGTTTGTGGGGACAAGTGCATGGAGTATTGCATACATGGCATACATTAACCACTCCCCCATGCTAGGCATGCAAGCAGCAAACCACTAGCCCTGTAGGCACAGCCTGGGCATGAAGGCCGCTTGTTGCAGTCCCTGCACTTGCTCCATGGCCCAGTCCTACATTGGTTGCTACAAGGATAGTTAGCAGACATTGCATTGGTGGCTGCCTATAATCTGCTTAGCTACTGCCTGAGAATATATACATGGTAACTGTGCAATAAAATCAGACTTCCTTCCTGCTTGGTCTCGGGAGGTCTTGATTTATCGACTCTGCAGTCACACTCTCCTCTACTCTGTTCCATGGACCTCATCAATGGATGAGAGAGAGCCCACACAACTACTGTTTGTCAAGGACATTGTTTTTCATTTTCAGATCTTAGGAATATCATGGGAAGCTTAGAGGCTTGCCACAGAACAGGCAGCTCAGGTGTACTAAACAAATATCAAGACACAGCTGAGCAGCATTTCTATTAAGAGATCCTCATACAAATAGATAGCTGATGAGATGCTCTGACCTTCAGAGCTGAGAACAGCTAACTGGAACTTCAGTATAGGTGATGTTTGTTACACAAATGTCCACAAAAGAGCTACAAGTCTTCTTCTAGCATCCACACAGCTTCCTGCCATTGATAACTGATATATATTTGGCAATCTCTTAATGATAATTCTGCTTATTTCCTTAAATGATGCCCCTTGTAAGTCTTCTTCTCAGGCCACCATGACTTCCTTCATGGTAACTTTCTACTCTCTTCCCTCCTCTACTCACATTTTAGCATAGAAATTCATCTAGTCTCCTCCAAGAATGAGACTTGTCCAAGACTTTCCATAAAAGAGCTAAGCAAACAAATTCTGTGTACTATTAATAAAAATTGTTTTATACTCGTGTGGGATAAAGCTATGCTAAAATTGAGAGTCTCCCCACTTTTCCATGAAGGAAAACAGCCCATTTTCAGGTCACTGACTTTAAGGACTACAGCCGGCATCAGTTTGGTGCCTCTGGGACTCCATCATATCAGTGACATGTGTAGTGAGTGACCATTACACTCAACAAATCCAAGACGAGGGATATGGAATATGAAGAGTTGGGGTAGGAGATAAAAATTTCATAAATGCAATGTAGGAAGCTGTCCAAATTTATTCATGGGATTTTGAAACAGAATATGTTGAAACTTTATGAGAAAATGCGTTTACAGATTGCACAAAGGTAAATAGGAGAGCTGAGCAGAAGACTACTTAGTGAGTCTTCATGTTGTGGATGAACTGAGGAAATTAGAAATAAATAGAACACAAGTAGGTATTTCATCATAATGTAAATGTGGCCAAATAATTCTATCAAGACAAAGTGGCAATAAGAATATAATAAGTCTGAGTTTCATTGCTTGAACCTGACTGCTGTTGAGATATATCTTTTGCAGAATGAGCTTGCCAAAGATAAGATTAAACAACAGATAAAATTTAGTCTGCTGGGATATATTGCCAACACAAAGACATAGACGCATTTATAGTATGCTTTCCTGATAACATATGGTCCTGCCTATGCTTTGTCACTGAAGACACCAAGGGAAGAACTTTGCCCAAGGAGATGTACCTGGTACAGAAGTATAGCACAAGACAGAAGAAGGTTAACAGGCAAGCTTGATTCTCCTAGAAAATGTGCATTCACTGCAAAACAACTATTATGGGTTGTATTGTGTTCAAAGGGCAAAGATGTCTGCATGCATCACAGGAGGCTGAGTGTTGAGGATTTAAATGTGGACTTTGACTTAAGGTTTGAGGATTCTATTTCCTGACTGTACAAAGGGACCAATGCCCACCATTGCATCAATGACATATCGTTACAGTTCCTCTACATGGACTGTCAGCCTGTCACCTGTTCCAATGCTAGCCTATAGTTCCTGGGGTATAATATGTTACTGTGCTTAGTGCTTCTAATTTTTGTGACATCAAATAGTGGTAACAGCAGATAAAAACAAATACAAGCAGAAATGATGTAATGATGCCTAATACTGAACTGTAATACTAGTGGGGAAAACTTATCCAAATACCTAATAAAACTTCACTGTAGGAAAAACAGGTTCTTGAAGATCTATAGAGGAAAGTTCTAATTGAATTTCAATGGGACCCTTTTCATTAAAAACAGAGAAAAGTGGTAGAGGTACAAAGGAATAAAAGAATAACCTCTTGTGATTCTTGAAAGTGTTTTGTTCATGAACCACATATTTTGAGAGCACAAAAGGTTAAAGAATAAAAGCAAAAGGCTACATAGTGGCCAGTGAATTCTTGGAAGACAAGAGGTATTCAGATCACAGAACACCAAGAAGACTAATATTGGGGAGATCTCGCTCATTGTGAGTAACTGGAAGATGGCTTCAGCAATTTTAATGTGGGAAAAAAAAAAGACCTCTGCTAGAGATTCTACCTCTGTTTGTGCACTCCCAAGTAAGTTAACACAATCACAGAGCCAGCAACATTATAGCAAGGGGCAAAGATGAGAAGAAAATTGGGGAAGGGTGTGATTCAACTTTCCATGTAATCCTCTCAGACAATCATAATCTGCATGTCTGTTAAAACGTGCTGATCATCCTCTTATTCTGTAGTGCCTGTCACATGAATCATGAAAAACACTGCCTAGATTTTATACTACACATATACTACAAATCACTAGCCATAATAAGATAATTTATAAAGTCTGCAATCTGAAACCTTCAAGTTTATAAAATGAGAGATGACATTTTTAATCACAATTTAAGAGTCCCTCTGTGTGGGAAGCCATTCTCACACGTGATTGGGCAACTCCCGGATTGGGTGTGAGGCGCTCTGGCTAAACTGTGTCGGAGCTTTCCTGACCCTCTCCTGGTGCGAGAGCCTGCTCGTGTGGGGGTGTGACTGACCACTGACCCTGAGGCCAATCACTGACCCTGACCTTGGAGTGCTGCCCCCCTCAACCTTCATTGGATGGAATTCTCCCCTGAATTTCTTGTTCCCCAATAAAAGGCCACTCCCTGGCGTGCTCTGCCTCTCTCTCTCCTGCTAGCTCTGAGTAATCCTTGCTGCCTTACCGGGTGGTTCGAGGTGTGAGCCAGAGAGGTGAGAGCTGTCTCAGACCTGGTCATAGAAAAAGGTAATTGAGTCTGTGTGTTTATTTTGATCTCGCTAGCTAACTTTTATGCCAAGAACCTCTTTAATGAAACCAGTGCGCTGGTCGCATGGTGGAACCTCTACAAACTTTGGAAGTTTGTAACAAGGAGCAAATATTTTACCCCAATTAGTAGATAACATAAACTTCATTCAAAATTTAAATATGTTAACCAAAAAAATTCATTGTTAGGGGCTGTGACTGTGGCTCAGTGTTAGCACACTTGCCTGGCATGTGTGAGGTACTGCATATAGATTCCCAGCATCACATATAGATAAATAAAATAAAGGTCTATCAACAACGTAAAAAAATTAATTTATTTGTGGGTTGCCACACACGAGTTTCCTGGTAAGCATATCTGAACTTGCAGAATATTTATTAAAATGTGCTCCCCACACATGATAAATGTTTAATGAGATATAGCTGTCTAAACTGATTTAATCTTTGCACAATGTAAAAATATTTAGAAACATTAGTAGGTACCCTACCAATGTACAGATTGTTCATGTTTTATGTATTTGGTTTTAAAAAGTCTTTTTAAATAAGGGAGGAGAAGAAGAGGAAGAGGAAGAGGAAGAAGAAGACGATGATGAGGATGAAGATAAGGAGGAGGAGGAGAAAAAGAAGAAGAAAAGAAGATGGAGAAGAAAGAGGGGGAAGATGAGTAGGGTGAGGAAGAGGAGGTAAGGAAGGAGAAGAACTACCCACCAAATCCATACCTGTTGTAGAAGGGAAGGTAGCAGGATACACTTGGGGGAAGTTGATCTTCAAGGTAAACTCAACAACAACCTCAGTTAACACTATGAGGAGCTACATAGCTGCCAGGTCACGTCAATATTGTCCCATCCTGGGCCAGAATGGCAAGGCCTTTGTACCCTATATACCCTATACATCAGTCATTTCAGGTGGGCTTCCCCTGGAAAAATATGTGCTTGATCAAGGAAGGTATATGGTGGGGACAATCTGTGAAGGGACTGATAACATGCTCACCTGCTGTCAGGACATTAAGTTCTTCGTTGATGGAAGATCTGGGAAGCACATCAAATGCTCTACCCCCTGAAATGGCTGTGTGTCAAAATCTATAGCAGATAATATGTAGAAGATAGGGGTGAGCAACATATTTAAGATCTAGTTCACTCTGTCAAACTCTCAGCTCTTCTCTTTCTCTCAAGTAAAAGACCATGTGACACATTCATTAAAGAGGAAGTAAAACATGTTTAATAGCATTAGATCCGACACTTGCAAATTGTGTAATTTTATTGCTAGCATGGCTCAGATTTTTATTGGAAGTTGCAGATAACAACTTTTCTGGCTCTCCATGTCAGCTGTAATATATTTTCACAAATTTAGGAATTTAACATGGATGTATTACCTAACAGTTCAGTTGTGAACTTCAAAAGTCTAGGTGGGGTGTCCTGGGTCTCTGCCTCATGTACAACAGGCAGGAAGGAATCAAGGTGTCAGCAGAGATACATTCCTCTCTGGAGACTATAGGGGAGAATCTACCTTCTCACTCATCCAGAGTGTTGTGAGAATTCAGCTTCTCATACTTGCAAAACTGAGATTACTTTTCTCTGCTGGCTGTCAGTTGAGGGCCACTCCCATCTTCTAGAGGCCATCAACATTCTTTGGCTTATGGCCCTTTCCTCCATCTTCAAAGCCACTCACAGTGGGTCCAGTTTCTTTCATGCTTTGGGTCTCCTCTTCATCTTCTGTCACACCTCAACCATCTGTTCTGCTTGCATCTTCCACTTTTCAAGGAAGATGTGAGTAGATTGGACCTACCCCAACAATCCAGGATAATCTTCCTCTGTTGAAGTTCATCACTATAATTTGCAAAATTTCTTCTGCTGTGCAACATGGCCACAGATTCCAGGGATTAGGGTGTGAACATCCTCGAGAGTCATTACCCTGCCTCTACAACAACTCATAGTGCTGTCTGAAGATAATGTTCAAGGCCTCTCCAGCTGGCACAGGATAAGCCCTAATAAACAAAGCTCATGACAGGAGTCTGGAAAAAGACACTGATTAATAACCCTTATAGTCATCAGCATAAGCTCTATGGAAAAGGACTAAATCTTGACAGAAGGGAGCAATTTGGATAAAGGAAAGGACAGAAAAACATAAGAGAAAGAACAAGCACATCAACTTCTAGTAGCAAGAGTCAGGCTTCAAAAACAAAAAGACCCAAATTCAAGTGCTCACTCTGTTCTTTGTGAGTTTTATTTTAAGCTTATAATACATCTCTCTAGGCTTCAATTTTCCTTTTTTTTTTAAACTTACCTACTGCATGTCTATATTCTAGAAGAATAGCAAGGCATTTTAGTATCCTCTTTGGTCCTTGAGTTTTACTATTCTTGGCTAACCCACATTGTCTTCACAACTGTATCCCTAGTTATTCCAGGAAGCTAAGGAGATTCATTGGTTATCTGCTTGTGTCTTTATAAAATGTTAAAATGATTAGTTCTTCAGGGTTATGAATCAAGTGAAGAGAAGGTCCTGAGCAATAGTGTCCAAACTTCTTTGATACTTTAATCCATCAGTGAAAATATTGGAAGGAGTGTTTCTAATATGTGAATAATAAATATGTGTGTTAGCCTGCTGTATTAAGTAGCAATGAACCTAAATTATAGCTATTTTCATTATAGATAAAGCATTTCATTGTAGATAAAGAATTCTTAATATAGCCCTTTTCCATGACAGCAGATTTTCTTCATAATCCCCCTAAGTACCTGTGGAGCAGAAGTCTTCGATAGTGTTTATTTCCTGAGACATCTTCTCTGATCACAGTTGCACTACACATAGCCAGAAATATCATCTCTTCTTTTTGACTTGGTCAAAAAACTATTACAATATTTACGTTAAAAAGGTATGGTTGATCTCCCAACAAAGGCTGAACTCAGATACCTTCTACTTAATTATACACAAAGAAGGGTAGAAGATAAGAGAACTTTCTCTTAACAACTCAAATCTTTTGATCAAGAATCCAGTAAAACTTGTTCAGGAAACTCTGGAGATTTGAGAGAAAGATGCAGTAAGAACACCTCAGGGTGTGTTTTTCCTGAGGCACTCCCATCTGGCTGCAGCAGCTGGATTTCAGATCCCAGAGGCTTCAGGCAGCCCACTGCTGTGCAGGGAAGAGCCCCTGGTGCCTTTCCCCCTAAAGGGTGTGGGCTAATAGCCCACGCTTCTTTTCTGAGAACAAGTCTGAATTATGCCTTCACCTCTTCTGATTCTCTTTTTTCATCATGGATTATCTCTCTGACTTTAAATTTGGATCCATCCTTCCATTTAGCTCTCCAAAAAGCTCTTACCTCTCCCTAGATTGAATCTAAAATAATACCCTGTGGACACCTTCCTTCCCCTATCACAACACTAGTGCAGTAGGTAGGTTTTTGTGGGATTTGAATTTTGAATTTAATGATTTTTAAATGAGTCATGGAAGATTTTATTCTGAAAAATCACAAGATTTTAGGAAAGTGATCTTGTCCATGGTCTGGAGGAAAAACTTGGGCTAGGACACTGTGGATTGGAGAGATTGGCAGTGGGGTGTTGGGGTCAGCACTGTATTAGCCAATAATCCAACAGTGGTAGGATGAGATACACATGTGGCTTCCCTACCTACGCCCTTGTGTGAAATGAGAGCGGAGAAAGTTTATTAGTGATTTACAGTATTTATTTATATGATATACAATACAATATGTAAGTAGCAAGTAATATCTGCAATGCACATTGAATGAGCACACTGCTGGATGCTATTTTTCATGTAATATGCTGGTGTAAGCAAAAAAAAAAGGAACATATACTTGAAAACAGAAGTCTGAAAATTAGATCATAAACAGAATTGTTTCAGAACTGCTTTTTCATCATGTAATACCACTTTGGAGACTACAAAGGAGAAGTTAAGGTAGAATTAAATTATTAAGTAAGTAATGCATTATTAAGAAAGTCAGATGTGGCAGAGCCAAAGTGATTCTGGTCCTGGTGCTGCTACCATTCGGCTGTGTGATTTGGCAAAACACTAAGAATACAATTTCCTCAGTTGTAAAATAAAGGTATTCAATAGCATAAACTCCTCCAAGATTTCTCCTTGTTTTAGAATTCTATGCATGTAAAATACATAAATAATTCTTTTTAATTACTTATTTATTCTGTTACAGTTTTCAAGCATCATGTATCATTTTTCAACCACTATTGATTTTTTATGTGTACTTAGATTTTATTAATGAGCATATTTTGGTCTATCTCAAAATATTTTTAAGGGGAAGAAGATTATAAATAATCACCATATTGTATTTAACAGTAATTTAGTATGAATAAAATCAACACATAATAATCATCATTATTTCTTCACAAAACACAAAAGGATTAAAATTACATTTTCCTCTGGAGTTGTAATCTTGCAATATTTTAAGCGGAATAAGAGATTTTCAAAAAAGACTATATCTTATACAACCAGAAGAATGATGTAATACTCCATTTATATATAATGTGTCAAAATGCATTCTATTGTCATGAATAACTAATTAGAACAAATTAAAAAATTAGAAAAATAAGGAATTCAAATTAAGTGGCTTGTTAATTTGAGGAGGTGCAGTCTCTGGCACATATAGAAGCATAACTGAGGAGATGGGAGGCATTAGTATGGGGAAATAGATACAGCAACAATTGTATCTGCCTCTGGAATAAACCTACAAATTACTCTTATATGTGAGTATATTTGATGTTCTAATGACTAACAATACTTCAAATTAAATAATGAGATTCTAGTTCAAGAGACACAGAAAGTGTCCAGTTTCACCAATGCCCTAGGAAAATGAAAATTGTCACCACTGCCTCCCAGGAAAGGATCGACCTAAAATTTACTTGCCATTTCTATATGTTTACTTTCTTTGGGCAAATAGTATTTGGGTAAATTACAGTAACCTTGGAGTCAGAAAGTCTGTGCTTAAATACTGGCATCTTCTTTTTCTAGCTACGTGAAATTGAGTGAGGCCACAAACTCTTTTAACCTCAGTCTCTTATTTGGGACGTGGAATCAATAGTAGAGTGATGATAATGACCCTGTGTTCTTCAAAGGGATGTGAATAAAACAAATTGGTTAATGTGGAACTTTAAACTATTTAATTTACTTATTTTTATGTGGTGCTGAGGATCGAACCCAGGGCCTCACACGTGCTAGGTGAGATCTCTACTGATGAGCCACAACCCCAGCCCCTTTAAACCAAGTTTATAATGAGTTGATACAATGAGTTAAAATGTAACAATATAAAGGAATGTGACATTTACTATATTAATTAACTTCCTATCATATGCAAATTCTGTGAATTAACCGAAACCAAATCAAAACAAAGTAATATTCCACCTTCAATGATATAATCTACCTGTGCAAACATAAATAAAAACACCTAACATTCTTCCAGTAACTCTGTGGGAGAGCATGTATACTTTTAAAACTCTCTGGGGTTCAACTTTTTCAGCTGTAAAGAGTAAGTTTTGGTTCAGTGGCACTTATGTTTTTTAAAGCTCTAAGGTATGATTTGAGAAGAAATATGACTTTTGAAAATGAGATTTGGCATTAATAAAGAAAATGCTGGGGAGATTCACAAGGACAGATTAGAGAAAAGCAGCATTTCTAGTAGCTCTGTGGCTGGAGATTCAAGCAGTGGGAGGACTGCTTCTCAGCAAGGTAGGTGAAAGGAAATTTTTCTGAAATTCAGTGTCAAATTGTCAGAGTCTCTGAGAGACTCGGAAATTGGGGTGCATTAGACAAAGAACAAGAAGGATACACTGGGCCCCCGCTGGTTGTGGCAGCAGCAGTGGTGCTGGTTCACTGCAGAGGGAAGGGATAACATGAACAGAGAAAGAAACAAAATGGACAAATTTGCCATGAAAAAAACTGTAGATGAGAAAAGCAGCTTGAACTTAGCTGATCCAGAGGTTCTGTTGTTTGAAAAGTGCTCTGTGTTTCTCAACAGGCCAGCATGGAGTGGGGGCAGGAGCCTTCTAGAGGAGGCCAGCATTTGCTATGCCAGATTCCCACGCTGCCATACTCTCTGGGAGACCTCCTACCATGTGGCCTTGGGACTACCTAGCAGAAAACAAGAAGGAGTCAGGTTCAGAGAAGACTGTAGCCAGGGGAATCCAGGTTATAAATATGGTAGTGGTGGGAGTGGAGTTGAAATCACTTTCCCTTTGAATCTGGTGGCTCATATGACCAGTTGAAGAGGGTTGAGAAACTAAAGAAGCAGATGTGAATACACTCAGAAACAAAGCTTAGGAAGGTAGTATTCTTGGACAGCAGAGTGTATGAGACTTTTGGAGGCATGGCTCTCCTGCCCTGCAGGTAGAATTTTTGCTAGGTCCTGAGATCCAGACTCCCAGCATCTGGCTGGCCCTAGGCATCTGTGGATCTAATCTCTCCAGAGCAGACAGCACCCAGCAAAGCCCCTAAGGCCTGATTAGAACCAAACCCCAACCACCAGACCCTCCTTCTTAGATCTGCAGCAGACCCACCCTGAGAGTGCATCAATCTAGTCTATTCAGACAAAACTCCTATCAACAGTATTTCCCATCCAATCCATCCTACCTTGAAAAGGGAAGCAGAGAGCTCTTTCAATCAGCTGCATTATAGCCCAGGGAGCAACAACACAAAAAGAGGAAGGGATGAACAACCCTCAGCCTTCTACCCTATCTCCTCCCTCTCTCTCTCTCTCTCTCTCTCTCTCTCTCTCTCTCTCTCTCCCTCTACCTCTACCTCTCTCTCAGTAAATAACCAGAGGAAAAATGGAAAGGGACAACTGTCCATAGGCAGTGACCATCCATCCTCAACCACAGATTTGACCATCTAGTGGAGACAATTCTTTCATTTTCATTAAGAATTTTTCCCTTTGTATTGGGAGGGGCTGACACGGTGTTCTTGCTATGCTGATTGGTTCATATATTTATATGTATACACATATTTGTTCCTTTTTTCTCACTTTTAGCATTCTTAACAATTTTTTTCCTTGTCTTTTAAAAGTTGGGGTTTTGTTTGTTTCTCTTATTTTTCTTTCTCTCCTTTCTTCTCCCTCTAACAAATTATCTGATTCTTTCTTACTCTCCTTTTTTCCCAATTTTCTCCATTTTACAGCCATCACTTGCCATATCTCATATATTCTCTCTGTTCATAATTTGAACATTCCAAACTTTCTTTTACTTTCCTATTACATTTTATTGTCTCTTAATGAACCGTATTTTTAACCATCTTTTAGAATTAGTTATTCATATGTAAAAGAATGAATCTAGACCTTATCTCTTTTCATGCCCCAAAGTCAACTCAAAATGGAGCAGAGACCTAGGAATTGGACCCAAAACTATGCAACTCCTTAAAAAACAAAACAAAACAAAACAAAACAAAACATAGGGGTAATACTCAAACATACAGGCAGAGGCAAGAACTTTCTCAATAGAACCACTAAAGTTCAGGAAATAATGTCAAGAAGTTAATAAATGAGATGGCACAAACTTTTAAAGCTTCTGCACAGCAAAAGAAACAATTAAGAATGTGAAAAGAGAACATACAGACTGGGAGAAAATTTTTGTTAGCTACTTTTCTGACAGGATTAATATCCTAAATATATAAAGAACTCAAAAAACATAATACCGAAAAAAAAGCAAATAACCAAGTTAATAAATGGATAGATAATCTAAAACATACCTTTCTCAGAAGAAAAAAATACAAGTGCTCAACAAATATATAAAAAAAAGTGTTCAGCATCTTTAGCAATTAAGGAAATACAAATCAAAACTATACCGAGATTTCATTTCATTCCAGTTAGAATGGCAGTCATCAAGAATATGAAAAATAAAAAATGCTAAAGAGGATGTGGACAATAAGGAGCACTTTTACACTGTTGGTGGAATTGTAAATTAGACAACAACTATAGAAATAAGACTTAAATGACTAAGAATGGAACTATCATTTGACCCAGCTATACCAATTTTGGGTCTTTATCCTAAAGAACTAAAGTCATGCATATTAATGACAGCAGCAATTCAAATAGCCAAACTATGGAACCAGTCTAGGTATCTGTCAGTGAATAAATTGATTTTTTAAAAAAATGCACTGTATATACACAATGAACTTTTATTTGGTTATAAAGAAGAATGAAATTATGTCATTTTTAGAGGAAATGGTGAAATTTGAAAACATTCTGTTAATCAAAATAAGCCAAATTCAGAATGTCAAGGATTGTATATTTTCTCATATGTGGGAGCTAAAGAGGAAAAAGGGGAAGTGTGTTTGTGTGTGTTGCAGGGGGTCTCATGAGAATTGAAGGAAGATCAGTAGGGTCAAGGAAAGGGAATGGGGAAGAAGGAGAGGAAGAAAAAAGGAAATATTGTGGAATGATGTTACCCAAACCATATTCTGTGTTTGCACAAATATGTAACAATGAATCCCACCATTATGTATAACTATAATTTCAATAAAAATGGAAAAACATAAAGTCATTGTTTTCTAATTTGAAAAAAGAAAATGTTGCTCATGCATCTTGCTTAATTGCCAAAATAATAATTTAAGAGACAGGGCTAGGGTTGTGGCTCAACAGTAGAGCACTGGCCTAGCACATGCAAGGCCCTGGGTTCGATCCTCAGCACCACATAAAATTAAACAAATAAAATAAAGGTATTGTATCCAACTATGACTAAAAAATAAATATTTTTTAAAAAGAATTAAAGAGAGCAACAGTATTTTTAAATCATACTATTTTTAAAAATTTATTTATTCTAATTTGTTATACATAATTGCAGAATGTATTTCAATTCATAGTACACATACAGAGCACAATTTTATATATATATATATATATATATATATATATATATATATATATATATATATATATATTTTAGTTGTAGTTGGACACAATACCTTTATTTTTATGTGGTGCTGAAGATCAAACCCAGGGCCCCACACATGCTAGGCAAGAACTCTATCGCTCAGCCACAACTCCAGCCCAGAGAGCACAATTTTTCATGTCTCTGATTGTACACAAAGTAGAGTCACACCATTTGTGCCTTCATACATGTACTTAAGGTAATGATGTCCATCTCATACCACCATCTAAACCATACTATTTCTAAGAAGAGTAGGTAGAATGATCTACTAAATATCCTTTAGATGAATAACAATTGATAGTGGCAGAAGTTTGTGAAGATAGTGAAAACGGGAACCCTGTGTTGCTAACCTGCTAAGACTTTCATTAAAAAGGTGAAGTGCCATAAGACACTAGGCAGGATTACTAGGTTTTCAATTAGACTCTCAGTTCTGTTGTGCTTTCATAAAATAGACAATGTAGTTTTCACAGTTCTACATGATGCTGGTTTCATTAACCAGAGAACGAATATTTTGCAAGTAGATAAGTTCTAGGCTCAGGCAAAATGAAGCATAAGTGCTCAATTTCAAGGACCTTGAATCCAACATTTTTCCAATTAGGCTATAAGAAAAATAATTTCTTGAATGTGATGCTTCATATTTATTATCACAGGTGATACTGCCAAGTAGGTACAGTAGGCAGAATTCCCCACTGATGTGATGAGAAAATGGATGTATGTGACTAAGGTTCTGGCAAGTTAACACTGATGCTAAAACTAGATCCTGTACTTTCTAACCTACAGGCCAGACTCTTGTTTTTTCACCACTCAAGATTTGTCAACAATAATCATGGCAATCATTTACAGAGCACTTTCCATGTGTCAAGCACATGCTGAGCTCTTTAAATTTAGTAAGTTTTGTTTTGTTTTGGTTTTGTTTTGTTCCTCCCCTACACACACACACACACACACACAGCTTCTCCCTTGTCAGAGAAAAGGAACTACTATTTGCATTTGACAGCCAAGCTATCTGAAGCTTGGGTAAAAACAAAGGATCTTGCTCTAAGACAGTAGTCCCCAAGAGGTGGGATCCACCTACAGCCTGACTTCAGCCCCTTCCTAATATCTCTCCTGTGCAGCTTTTCTATCTCTGGCACTTGCTATTTCAGAAGCTCCCACTGTGAGGAGGTTTTCTTGAACCGAAAAGCAGTTTAGAAAAAATAACATGACAGTGAAATTAACAAACAAACAAACAAACAAAACATAAGCCCACATCATTATCTTTTTAAGCATCTCTAGAAACTAGAATCTGAGATTGGAATAGGTTATTGTTTTATATGACTTATATACACTAAGTAAGTTCCATGCCCAGTGATTTATTTTGGAGCAGATTGTTCTAACAGGCATTTTTCCTCTCCAGTTTCTACCTCGCTTAGTAACAACTATGCATCCCTTTCATTCTCTCTCTTTTTATACTGCCCCCCCCCCCAACATACACACATGAACTTTGGGGTTTCCTCTTTGTTTTATATCTCAAGAGATTTTTTTTTTTCTCCTGGACATTGACAAATATCATTTTAAAATGTTTACATAATTCAGACTGCTCAAATACGTTGTGTGTGTGTGTGTGTGTGTGTGTGTATTCAGAGTCTATCATTGCTCTTAGAAAACATCAATTTGATCTCCCAGTACAAGTACTCATTCTGCCTCTCCTTTCTTTTTCCTTTGTTCCTGTTTTCTTTCCTCCCTCCCCGTGTCCTTTTCTTCCTCTCTTTCATTCTTCCATGTCATAAAAATTCAATGCTAAGCACAAACATGACCTTGGGAAACTCACTGTCTAGCTGAGGTGAGAGATAATATATGTGCTGAACAACAAACATATAAATAGAGTAACGATGTGTCACAGACTATACATAATGTATACTTAACGTAAATTTTCATAGATCATAAAGAAAGGTCCCTAAGAAACACTTAAACCAACTCTTGAATAGAATCAGAATACACAGAGAGGAAGGAAGAGGCAAGAAGGTTATTTTGTAAATTTTAAAAAGGAATCAACAGATTAGTATTAATTCAATCTCATCTTCCAAAAAATCCTCCCTTCCTCTTCTTTCTAATAAGCACAGACCACATGCAGTTTAACGTGCAGGCTTGTACTTCTTTTTCTTTGCCTCTGCTGCCCCCTTTGCCTGGCTTATTCTGTCAGTCTTGCATCTAATCCTCCTGGCTTTCTTTGAATGTCAGCTCAAGGGTAAGTGGTGAGGTCCTCCCTGAAGCCTAGCTTGCCTTCTGCCAGCCTCGCAGTGTGCATGCAGGTAACTCCATGGAAGCAGTCGCCCCTTGCTGTGTAAATGCATCTCATGCTGTCTTTCTGCCACACTGCATGTTATTTGTTGTCTAAACCCCAGAACAGTCAACAGTGTGAAACACGTAGTAAATGCTCAGCATACATTCCAGGAATGCATAAGTTCTACAAAAAATACTTGGTCTATATAATTTTGGTACTGAGATTGAAGCTCTAAATGTTAGGGGTTCCATTGAATTTGGGTTATTCTCAAAAATACTGACTCTGTGGCTTAATCTCGAGGAAAAGAATTACAAAGGAAATGATTGAGAATGTGAGAGCCCACACCATGGAACGAACTATGTGCAATGTAAACAGCTAAAAGTAGCATAAATATGCACAGCAAGAGATAAATGAGGCATTCACATGACAGCAGTGTCTGAGTCTACTACAAGTAGGTTATGATTGCAGGCCGCAGTGGAGCAGCATGAATAAAAGATTAAGTTGAGTGTATTTTGGGTAGGTGGATGGGTGGGAAGTGCAGAGAATCTGTTAAAGAAAAGAATATTCAGATTAGGTATTCAGAAATATCTAATATAAATAATTCATTTCACACTAAGAGAGAAACCCCCCAAAATGACAGTTGCTTAAAGTATATTTACATGACACCTTAAAGAAGTTTTGTTTAGTTCCCAGCATTCTCCCTCCAGAAAAGAAGAAATTTGGGGCAATGCTTAAAAAAAAAATGTAGCTTTCCCTAAATGAAAAAGGTATTTCACACAATGCATGAGCCAATATATAAAGACTGTGTGGAAGTCAGAAAGAGCATAAAGGTGCTCCAGTTTTAGGGTAGGTCAATATCTGGTGGAGACTGTGTTTGGAATAAGTAGTGGGTGCAACAGGTCCTCAGGATTCTCCCTTGAGCTGATGCTGCTTCTGGTCCCACTCTTTAGGTCATTAACATGAGAAGGAAGTAGAATTATCAGATGTTAAGGCAGAAAGGTTTGAGGGAATCATCTTCCTTTGCCATTCTTATTTTCAGATGAGGACATCTTTTAAAGTCCAGAAAGGGGAAGAAATACACCAGATAGTTTAAGAGCTAGAAAATGGCAGAATTGGAGATGAAACCCAGGAAACCCAGTTCCCAGTAAAATCAATGCTCTTTCTCCTAACACTAGGTTATGTCAAAATCCATCTTAAAATAGAATACAAGAACAACCAGGTTAAATGTTTTAAAGTTTCTACAAGAAAATAGGTTTTGTTCCATCAGTCTTTGTTTCCTTTTGTTTATCAAAAAAGCAACATCAGTCATAGTCTCCTAGTGACATCTGGTGTCCAAATTGGGTAATACGAGCTATAGGAAGAATGTAAGCAAACTTCTATGCAATATTGGTTTTGAATATTTCTGTAGTTATAATAATTATATCCAAAACTTTTAAAAATATTTCTTAGTTGTCGATGGACCTTTCTTCTTCCTTCCTTCCTTCCTTCCTCCCTCCCTCCCTCTTTCTTACTTTCTTTCTTTCTTTCACTGAGAATCAAACCCAGTGCCTCACACATGCTAGGCAAGTGATCCACCACAGAGCTACAACACTAGTTCACAAGCAAAACTTTGAAAACACATGGTAATTTGTAAAGATGTTGTTTCATGGTTTCCCTGAACCTTATCAGCCTTTAAACAAGGCACTGTTTCCTGGTAATCCTCTTTTTGAAGCAACATTAAATTGTTGCCAATCTTGTGCCATCTGAGCCTAAATTACATTATCCCTCTAAAAAAGATCAATTAGAATCTTCTATGTGACAGAAGTTATAGCCACCGGAGATGCTGAAAGTCCTCTATTCAGTATTCTGATGCTTTAGCTGGGGAAATATACCCATTACAGGGAACTGTAAAACAAAGTGATAAGAACTATAATTAAAATGTATACACAATATCCTGAGGAAAGGATGCTAGGAAGAAGTAACAGGATTTCTGGGAAATCAAGTGGGCTTCCAAGGAAATAAGACCATTTTAACTTAGTCTTAAGAAGTGATGTCATGAGCTGTCCGTGGGTTGCATGTGGGTCACGGTGCATCAAAGCCTCATGGATAGAAACATCTGGTGTCTGGGAATGACCAGTGGACATTTTCTCTGGTCAATTGCCCAGGAACAGTGTGAATTTCTACACTGCCCGGACTGTGGCCCACACAGCACCTGAGACGGGTGTGACCTGCCAAGATGTCAATCAACCTGCTGACTGCAAGACTCCACCCTTGAAACTTTATCCCTGCCTTTGATGTACCCCCTTAAGTAAAACACCGGAGCCATCTTTCCTTTCTCTAGTTTCAGCACCCATGTGAATTAGATCTATCAGTGGCTTGCTTTTGTAAATATATTTCTGACTATTTGTGTTTTGTCCTTCACTAATCATTTGAGACTTTAAGTTTTTGGGTAGCTTACACTCTCCTCGGCAGGAATAAGAACCCCTCCCCACCCCAATGAGATGCTGGCTATTGCCCCTGTTAGAGTGACTTACAAAGCCAAATATCTCTATTCGTTCTTTCAAAAATAATAAAAAGCACCTAAAAATCTATGAATCCATTCCCTGAGTATGATTGTCACTGACATTTTTCATTGTTGATTAACAATGTAAATCCTGTAAAGAAATAGGATATGCTTCTGATCAATAGCACAGTGGTATACTCAATATTCTCGACTCATACTATTCCTGCTCCCAGTAAGCATATCTGGGAAAAGGAATGAGTTATCTGACTTTGAGTGTTTGAGTCAGGTTACCTGTTTAGTGCCCACTATGTGTTAGATCTTCCATACGGTGCTGGAAATAAAACAATGAACAAAATCCATGTCCTCACAGGGTTTATATTGCAGAGTCAATAAGCAAATAAGTAAAATGTGTAGTAAATTAGGTGGCTGTAAGTACTGTGAAGAACAATTGTGCAGGGATGATAATGTATAGTAATGAGGAAGGTGAGAATTTTTAAATATGGGTTCAGGAAAAACCTCCCTGAAAAATTGGCATTTGAGGAAAAGCCTACAGGAGGTGATGGAGGAAGATACATGGATACTAGGAGCAGGGACTCAAATCAGGGGCATCGATCAGAGGATAAGACTTGTTCTGGGAATATACACAAGGTGTGAAAAAACCCCAAGAGAATGGTAGACTAATGAGTGAGGCCTGGAGAGAGTAGAGGAACATTATGGTTTGGATGTGAGGTGTCCTCCAAAAGCTCACGTGTGAGACAATGTAAGAAGGTTCCAAGGAGAACTGATTGGGTTGTAAGAGTCTTAACTCAATCAGTGATTTAATCCCTGGATAGGGATTAGCTGAGTGGTAACTGACGTGGTAGGTTGTGGCTGGAGGACATGGGAATTAGGACATGTATATATATATATATATATATATATATATATATATATATATATATATATATATATGGAAAGTGGAGTCTCTTTCTCTGCTTCTTGATCACCATGATGAGAGCTGCTTCCTTCTGCCACACACTCTGCCGTGATGTTCAGCCTCATCTCGAGCCCTGAGAAATAGAACCAGCCTTCTATGGACTAAGACCTCTGAAACCATGAGCTCTCAAATAAACTTTTCCTCCTTTAAAATTGTTCTGGTCAGATCCTTTAGTCACAGCAGAGAGAAAGCTGACCAAAACAAGGAATTAGATCTGAAAAGAAATGGGGACCAGCTATTGTTGGCTATTATAAGGAGGTTGGTGGCAAACCATTGTAGAATTTGGGATACAGACATGACATAAACTGGTCTGACACAGCTACTATGGTCATAATTGACAAGAAGAGAGTGACTACTCAACCAGAGGGACCAAAAGTCAAGTACTACATTTATCTATTTATCCATGAAACAAATTGGCCACCTGAAAAAAAGTTAGCAGTGAAAGAGGAGTAACAGATTCTTTATACATTTTAAAGTTATAATTAACAGGCTTGATTGATGGCCCAAAGATGCATGAGGAAATGAGAAAAGTGGCTTGGAGGAAAACTCAAGAGTTACTGAAGCAATTGGAAGAAATAGGCATTTAATGAGATCAGAAAATGTAGAAGAAAAGGTTTGGAGGAGCGGAACATCAAGAGTTCAAGCCAGAATATATTAAATTTGAGGTATCTATTAACTGTTCAAGTGGAGATGTCTAATAACAATTGCATAGAATCTAGAGTTTGGGGAAATTAAGCTTTGGGCATCATTATCATGATCTAGGCATAAAGCCTTGAGATTTTAAGATTGGATGATATTACCTTTGGAATATTGGTAAATAACAGAAGGAATCTAGGAACTGAACTCTAGTAAACTCTAATAGAGAGATGAGAAGAACCAATAAAGGGAGCCTAAAGAAGCACCCAAAGTGAATAAAAGAATAACTTCCAGAAGCTGAATAAAAATAGTATTTTAAGAAGATGGGAGTGAGTATTGAATTGAAGCTACTGAAAAGTTAGGACAAAGAGTTATATCATGGTACTTATGTATCATGTCTATCATGAATGATCTTGAGAAAAGGTTTTATTTTTTCCTTTTTATTTTTACTGTGATCGATCTTTTGGAGTAGGTTGAAGTGAGAATAGGAAGAAAGAAAAGAGACATAGTGCATATACAAATTCCCAAGGGATTTTGTATATAGGGAAGCAGAAGAATCAAGTGACAGTAAGATGTTATTTTATGGTGCTTTTGTTTTTATTCTTGTGTTTGTGTGTGTGTTTGTGTGTGTGTGTGTACTGGAGATTGAACCCAGAGGTGCTCAACCACTGATCCACATCTTCACCCCTTGTTTATATTTTATTTAGACTTAGACAGCTAAGTCACTTAGACCATCACTAAGTTGCCTAGGGCCTCCCTAAGATGCTGAGGCTAGTTTTGACCTTTCGATCCTCCTGCCTCAGCCTCCTGAGCTGCTGGAATGGATGCTATTTTAAAAGAAATGATCAAGATGAATGGGTAAAATAAAAATGTTGCACATATACACAATGGAATATTACTCAGCCTTAAAGAAGAATGAAATTATGGCATTTCAGGTAAATGGATGGAACTAGAGAATGTCATGCTAAGTGAAATAAGCCAATCCTAAAAAAAACAAAGGCTGAATGTTTTTTCTGATAAGTGGATGCTGATCCATAGTGGAGCAGGGGAGAGGGAAGAATGAAGAAACTTTGGTTTGTGTACAGGGGAGTCACTGGAGGGGTGGGGTTGTGGAGATGGGAAGGACAGTAGAAAGAGACAGACATAAAGAAGAGACAGTAGAAAGAGATATACATGTATTATTACACCAGTGGAGTGACTCAGCAACATGTACAGCCAGAGGAATGAGAAGTTGTTCTTCAATTGTGTACAATGTGCCGAAATGCATTCTATTGTCATGTATAATTAATCAAAACAAATATAAATATATAAAAATAAAAGGAATGATAATACAACATGTTTGTAAGATGATGGTAACGTTAAAATGGGAAATTGAGTAAGGAAGAGAGGTAGACTAATTGCTGAAGTGAAAGAAAATCAGACCAGTGAATCAGTGCTGCTAGACAGGTTCATGGAAGTTAGCCACAGTAATAAGAAAGAAGAGAGAACTTACTTATGGGTGCAGAGAGGACAGGTTCATCAAAGTGGTGGTGGGAGATTGTGGGAATTATCTAGCCATTGCATCTATTTGCTCAGTAAAATAAGAAGCAAGATCATGAACTAAATGAAGTGAGTAAGGCAGTTTAAGAGGTTCTGAAAAATAAGGTATAAAAAAAAATACAATAGAATCACCAGAGAGTACCACGGGGCATGTCCAATCAAGGTCAAAAATTTTAAACAAGGCCGGGTGCGATGGCACACACCTGTAACCCTGTGGCTCTAGAGGTGAAGGCAGTAGGACTGAGAGTTCAAAGCCAGGCTCAGCAATTTAGTGAGGAGCTAAGCAACTCAGTGAGACCCTGTCTCTAATAAAATACAAAATAGGGCTAGGGATGTGGCTCAGTGGTCTAGTGCCCCTGAGTTCAATCCTGGTAACCCCCCCCCAAAAAAATAAATTAAACAAGATCAGTCAGTAGTACTATTTTTCTTTAGCTACATCAACTGCTAGATTCAGACCCATAGTAAGTAGAAAACTGAAAATAAATAGCAGGACCTACATTTTACAAGACCAACACAATGAAAGAAGAGAGGGACACGGCTGTTGAGGGTGTTTACAGAAAGATAAAAAGTCATGAAAAATTAACTAAGTAAGAAGAGGTCTGGGAATTCTAGGAGTATAAATGACTCAGTGGTAGAGTGCTTGCCTAGCATGTGTGAGGCACTGGGTTTGAACCTCAGCACTGCATATAAATAAATGAGCAAAATAAAAGTCCATCAACAAATAAAAAAAAGTAAAATAAAATAAAGAAGAAGTATAACAGCTAATGGATTATAAGTACAGTGAGTATAAAAGAATGTTTGGAGCCAAGGTAGAGGCAATGAGATTTAGGAAGCAATGATTGGTGAGCAGGGTGCTCAAAATTAAAATATCAACAGTACAGTTATCAGTAATGCAAAGGTCTGGGGCACAATGCAGGACCTGAATATCTAATGTAGAATAGAATATCAATTACTTGATGGGTCAGAATTTTGGTAATTTTGTCCATTAACATTTACCAAGATTTATGCTGGGAGGGGAAGTGGAAAGACTCATAGGAAGACACATATAATAAAACTTGAAGCAATGAGGAAGGGTAATATGTAGTAAAATCTAAAGATATTGTAATCATGGCTGAGAGATTTTAAGGAAGACTAAGAAAAATGATCTGGAAGTGTCAACTAAGAGAAAGGACAATTTCTCCACATGAAGTTCCAGTGACACAAGAGATATAGGAAACAAATTAGCAACCAGCTAAGAATACCTATTCCCTAAGTTTGCTATTGCTTTCCGTTTCAATAGGTACTTATTGGAATGGCAGCTACACTGAGGTCAATAAATGTGGGCCTTTTAAATAAGCTCTCCAGCACTGACCGATCCCAGCATTTAATTGGACAGACTGTGTTCCACTCATGTCTACTGGCTTCTACAGCATGTTTTAGATAAGATAGGTATTCACATCCCTGTGTTCTAGCAGATTTCCAACTCAGAAAACCACCTCACTTTGCCCTACATAGCTTCCTGCTATTTCAATGGAAAAATGCAGTTCTCTGATTCCTCCCTAGAGCATTTAGCAGAGAATGGTGCCTTCAAGTTTCCAGTGGAGAATCCCATCAAGTGGTGCTTTATATTGTTTGCTAATGGTGACACACTGTCTTCAAAGTGCTTTCAGAGTGTGCTGAGAAAAGGTACCCAACAGATGTAAGACCTGCTAGGAATTCAATCATGTACCCTAAGTAGTAGATCACTCAAGATTAATTGACTAGAGATTTCACCTTCAATATTTTTTGTGTCATATGTCATCATTCTCTCACTCTGCATATTCTCTCAGTTCAAACTATGTTTTCTTGAATTTGGATTCTTATTTAATCCATAGAATCCTGATTACTCTTCCCCAACAAAAGTCTTTTACTCAACAATTCAAGTCTTCCATATGCATGTATGAGCAAGAGCTTGGATCCTAGGAAGAAAGGGAGTGAAAACATGAATGAAAAACTGGTCCCTGCAGGCCAAGATTTTGCTGTGAAGATAGAAGTTTGGTTCACACGGACTCCCCCATCCTTTGGCTAGTCCAGAATATTGTCTAAAGCTTTATCACATTAGAAATCACCTGGGGTGGCTCATAAAGAGAGAAATTTTAAACACAAGCTGAGACTCTTCTATTGTACTTTGAGGGCTCCAAATAATGAATCTATGTTTCTTATATGGATCTTTCCTTCAGTAAGTGCTAAGGGTTTCTACTTCCCCAAATGTTGCCTGTTTAAATTTTTTACCTTGTGCAATGTTTTGACTACTGTGCAGAAGTTCAATTTCCTCTTTTTTTTTTTTTTTGTCGTTGTTGTTTTTTTGGTACTGTGGATTGAACCCAGGAGCACTTAACCACTGAGCAATATCCTCAGACTATTTTTATATTTTGTTAGAGACAGGGTCTTGCAAAATAGCTGAGTCTGGCTTTAAATTTGCTATCCTCCTACCTCAGCCTCCAGAGCCTTGGGATTACAGGTATGCCGCACCACAACCAGCTTCAATTTCCTCTTTTGCTTACTATAAAATAAACTTGACAATTCTTAAATCTGCTTAAAACCTGTATTTCTGACTTCACATTTGGGGGGATAGACCTTTGTTGCAGAAAAACAATTGAACCTGTAGAATCAGAGACTTCATTCCAAATTACAATTATCCTTGTCATGTATTACAATGTAGTAACATAAGTTCAAAGCTATGGTTCAGCAGGATCAAAATCTTCATCTGTAAATATTGAGATGACTAAAGCCACCTCAAAAAAATATGACGGCAAATGAGATAATGATAATTTTCATTCCAGTCTCTAGTACTTAATAAACCTTTTTTTTTTTTTTAAAAAAAAGAATCATTGCCATTATCATTAATCTATTTTTCTGCCCTGCATGAAAAGAAACTACTAGTGACCCAGGGGTCCTTCTCCACTCCTTGGCAAGTGCCAGTGTTCTCTCTGTATCCTCTATTAAAATCTGCTGCCTCTTTTTTTTAATTGGTTGTTCAAAACATTACAAAGCTCTTGACATATCATATTTCATACATTTGATTCAAGTGGGTTATGAACTCCCATTTTTACCCCATATACAGATTGCAGAATCACATCGGTTACACATCCACATTTTTACATATTGCCATACTAGTGACTGTTGTATTCTGCTGCCTTTCCTATCCTCTACTATCCTCCCTCCCCTCCCCTCTCATCTTCTCTCTCTACCCCATCTACTGTAATTCATTTCTCTCCCTTGTTTTTTTTTCCCCTTTCCCCTCACATTCTCTTATATGTAATTTTATATAACAATGAGGGTCTCCTTCCATTTCCATGCAATTTCCCTTCTCTCTCCCATTCCCTCCCACCTCTCGTCCCTGTTTAATGTTAATCTTTTTCTCATGCTCTTCCTCCCTGCTCTGTTCTTAGTTGCTCTCCTTATATCAAAGAAGACATTTGGCATTTGTTTTTTTAGGAATTGGCTAGCTTCACTTAGCATAATCTGCTCTAATGCCATCCATTTCCCTGCAAATGCCATGATTTTGTCATTTTTTAATGCTGAGTAATATTCCATTGTGTATAAATGCCACATTTTTTTAATCCAATCGTCTATTGAAGGGCATCTAGGTTGGTTCCACAGTCTGGCTATTGTGAATTGTGCTGCTATGAACATCGATGTAGCAGTATCCCTATAGTACGCTCTTTTAAGGTCTTCAGGGAATAGTCTGAGAAGGACAATAGCTGGGTCAAATGGTGGTTCCATTCCCAGCTTTCCCAGGAATCTCCATACCACTTTCCAAATTGGCTGCACCAATTTGCAGTCCCACCAGCAATGTACAAGTGTACCCTTTTCCCCACATCCTCGCCAGCACTTGTTGTTGTTTGACTTCATAATGGCTGCCAATCTTAGTGGAGTGAGATGGTATCTTAGGGTGGTTTTGATTTGCATTTCTCTAACTGCTAAAGATGGTGAGCATTTTTTCATGTACTTGTTGATTGATTGTATGTCCTCCTCTGAGAAGTGTCTGTTCAGGTCCTTGGCCCATTTGTTGATTGGGTTATTTGTTATCTTATTGTTTAATTTTTTGAGTTCTTTGTATACTCTGGATATTAGGGCTCTATCTGAAGTGTGAGGAGTAAAGATTTGTTCCCATGATGTAGGCTCCCTATTTACCTCTCTTATTGTTTCTCTTGCTGAGAAAAAACTTTTTAGTTTGAGTAAGTCCCATTTGTTGATTCTTGTTTTTAACTCTTGTGCTATGGGTGTCCTATTAAGGAATTTGGAGCCCGACCCCACAATATGTAGATCGGAGCCAACTTTTTCTTCTATCAGATGCAGAGTCTCTGATTGGATCTCAACCTCCTTGATCCATTTTGAGTTAACTTTTGTGCATGGTGAGAGAAGGGATTCAGTTTCATTTTGTTGCATATGGATTTCCAGTTTTCCCAGCACCATTTGTTGAAGATGCTATCCTTCCTCCATTGCATGCTTTTAGCCCCTTTATCAAATATAAGAAAGTTGTAATTTTGTGGAATGGTCTCTGTGTCCTCTATTCTGTACCATTGGTCCACCCGCCTGTTTTGGTACCAGTACCATGCTGTTTTTGTTACTATTGCTGTGTAGTACAGTTTGAAATCTGGTATCTCTATACCTCCTGATTCACACTTCCTGCTTAGAATTGCTTTTGCTATTCTGGGTCTTTTATTTTTCCATATGAATTTCATGATTGCTTTATCTATATCTACAAGAAATGTCGTTGGAATTTTGATTGGCATTGCATTGAACCTATAGAGAACTTTTGGTAATATCGCCATTTTGATGATGTTAGTTCTGCCTATCCATGAACAGGGTATATTTTTCCATCTTATAAGATCTTCTTCTATTTCTCTCTTTAGGGTTCTGTAGTTTTCATTGTATAAATCTTTCACCTCTTTTGTTAGGCTGATTCCCAAGTATTTTATTTTTTTTGAGGATATTGTGAATGGGGTGGTTTTCCTCATTTCCATTTCAGAAGATTTGTCGCTGATATACAGGAATGCCTTTGATTTATGCATGTTGATTTTATATCCTTCCACTTTGCTGAATTCATTTATTAGCTCTAGTAGTTTCTTTGTAGACCCTTTTGTGTCTTCTAGGTATAGGATCATATCGTCTACAAATAGTGATAATTTAAGTTCTTTTTTCCTATCTTAATGCCTTTAATTTCTTTTGCCTGACTAATTGCTCTGGCCAGTATTTCGAAACTATATTGAATAAAAGTGGTGAGAGAGGGCATCCCTATCTTGTTCCAGATTTTAGAGGGAATGCCTTCAGTTTTTCTCCATTTAGAATGATGCTAGCCTGAGGCTTAGCATAGATAGCTTTTACAATGTTGAGGTAAGTTCCTGTTATCCCTAGCTTTTCTAGTGTTTTGAACATAAAGGGATGCTGTACTTTGTCGAATCTGCTGCATCTTGTAGAGTTAGCTCGAGTGTACTCCCTTGGAGGGCTTCCTAGATCTTCACTGGCCAAGAGCAATTGCTGCTTCCTCTTCTTTGCACACAGCTATTTCTCTCCTACTTGGCAATTTTCACATATTTGTATGACCTGAAACTATCATAAAATCCTGATTTGCCTTATTTTCCTTCATACCATTTATCATAATATGCAATTATTTTCTCCTTGTGTACCCTTGTTTTTTCTACATTTTTATTGGTACAATATAGTTGTACATAAGAATGGAATTGGTCATTACATATTCATACATGCACACAATATAACAATATAATTTGACTGATATCACTCCCCAGTGCTTCCCCTTTCTCTTCCCGCCTCCTATTCCCTGTCCCTTTCCTCTACTGATCTTTGATTTTCAATAGAACCACTCCCTCCCCACCTTTCCCCCCCTTTTTCTCTCTAGCTTCCACATATGATAGAAAACATATGACCCTTGACCTTCTGAGTGTGACTTATTTTGCATACTTTGTACAGATTTTTAGTGCTCCCCCCACTATCTCCCAGATGGCTCCATGAGAGAGGGGAGGCACTTTCTTTTGTGTTCAGCATGGTCTGAACAGTGTGATGATGAGTGCTGGTTATAATTACATTAGGAACTCAACAAACATTTGATAGAACACTGGATCTTAAGGCAGGTATCATGTCACATTTCTTTTCCTTTACAAAACTAGTATAGAGTGAAGTATGTGAAGGGCAAGGCCACGTCTCTCCCTCTCTCTGTGAGAGCATAGTGCTGTCTGAAACAGATATGCCAAAGAAAATAAATCTGGAGGAAACAAGATGAATTGTTTTAATAGAGGCACTTTATTAGTTTCCTAGGACTGCCATCATAAAGTACCACAAACTGGGTGACTTAAAACAACAAAAATTTATCACTTCCCAGTTCCAGAACCTAGAAGTCTGAAATCAAGGTGTCAGTGGGTTTGATTTCTTCTGCAGGCTGTGAAGGTGAATTTGTTCCAGGAACCTCTCCTTGGTTTGTAAACTGCCCTTTTGTCTTTATGTTTCTTTGCATTCTTCTTTCTTATAAATTTCATTTTTTTTTTTTTTTAGGGACACTGGCCATACTGAATTAAGAATCATACAATGAACTCTCTTTACTTTGACTGCTTCTGTAAATGTCCTATCACCAAATAAGAACTAGGTGTTAGGGCTTCAACATGTGAATTTGGCAGGGGATACATCCAACCCTTAATAGACACATACAGGACTGGCTGGAGCATAGGAAGAATGACAACTTTCAGCTCTAATGCAAAAAATAGATTTGAAGTGGCTTAGAAAAGATGTACAAATTACAATGGAATGAAAAATAAATGAACAAGAACAAAGGGAAGATATGTCAAATTATATTTCTATAACACATTATGGAACATTAAATGGTGTTAGAATTATTACATACTATTAAGTGTAAATAATTTCAGTTAAGTGGTATATGGAAAGTACCCAATATCCACATTTCTGTTCACTGGAGGGAAATTTTTCATTTGAGACCTCCATTAATTATATGATCTTTCTGTGAAGAAAGCTGCATTCTTAAATCATGTAGGTAGAATGGTAATCAAAATACTCACACATGGGGCTGGGAATGTGGCTCAAGCGGGAATGTGCTCGCCTGGCATGCCTGCGGCGCTGGGTTCGATCCTCAGCACCACATAAAAAAATTAATAATAATAAAGATGTTGTGTCCACCGAAAACTGAAAAATAAAAATATTAAAAAATTCTCTCTCTCCTCTCTCTCTCTTTAAAAAAAATACACACACATGCTTATACACACAAAGACAAACACATAGAGTAAAAGGAACAGAGACAGATATGTAGAAATACAGAGACAAAGAGAGAAGGATAGGTACACAAACAGGAGACATTTTTCTATATTAAGAAAAGTAAAATCCATTAGAAGAAAATAAAATCTCCCAGGAATAGTCAATACACACACACACATACGTACACGCCCCTTGGTATTTATAGTGAAGTTTGAAAATTGTGGTTCTCTATGTGCTTATGCATGTTTTGTTTCTCTTCAGTGCAAATGAACATTTAAATATAGATGGATGTGGTACAAAAATATTGTATGAGGATACATAGAGAAAAACATTTGTGGAATTTGGGGCAGGCAAAAAAAAAAAAAAAAAAAGGAACCCAACCAAGTAGAGATAAAAATATTAATACCAGATCCCTGGACTCCTGTTTGAATGACTCAAGGTGCACAATTCACATTGAGTACCACAGGTGCTCCGAGGGAGCTGTGGCAATGCATGGCTTTGTCAAAACCCCATGTGTATCACAGGTAATCTATTATCATAACCACATTTAGATTAATAGTGTTTTAAAAGTACACAGCTTTTATTCTTCTCTCAAAAGGAAAGTAATTACTAAATATGTCTTCTAAAAATCCTTATTTTTAACATCCTGAGTTACAGAACTTCTCTATATATTGGGCTGTGGCAACCTTACCTGGAACTAGCTGTCAGGAATCCAGTACCCAGAAAGCAAAAATACAAAGTAACCTACTAAAAAAACAAGCAAATTGAAGATGAGCTGTTAAAGCATGACCCAGCACAAACACCTATGCCACTGGCTAAATTAGTTTTGTATGCTGCATTAATTAATAAGAGAGGTCATATTTGACCACAAGGGGGCGTTTCTGTCAATAACATCCTCCACTTTAAGTATAGAGTCAATAATGAAAATGGAGAAGAGAAATCTTTATGGTCTCAAAACTGTTTTATTGAATGAAGACACACACACACACACACACACACACACACACACACCTTAACTAGTGATAAAACTACTCTTCCCTTTTGAGAATCTTGGATCCACACCCCTAATAAAGTCATGCTTCCTCCCCTTTCTGGCTCCCCATTCCATCCCAACATATGGTGCCAAGCTTCCCAGGACCTCTAAATGGAGAGCATAACTCAGGCATGTACACTGGTGAATACACTGATCTTTTAATTTCCAGGTTATGGGTGTCCCCTTTTTTTTTAATCTGAAATATCAATTTAATCTGTCCTCTTGTGATTAACAGTAGTAGAAAAGTCCTTAAAATATCTGATAGAACTAAGGGGAAAGGTTTATTTTGCAGAGAAAGCCATGATTCCCTCTTTGGATCAACTTTCTCATTACTAAGCTTTGCAAATGGGGCCCTATCTGTTGACTTGCCTCCTTAGGGACAAACTGTTCCCCTGTTATCCAGGTCTGAGATCTATAAATATTCCTTTTCTTGTAAGTTCAGCTAGGACAAACCTAGAGCTTTTCTGTATATAGTAATTTGTTCTAAAACATTTTTAAGGAAGAAAAAATTAATTGGAATAAAAACACTTATAATAAAAAGATTTCCAATCAAAGATAACTCTTCAAAGTGTGTTCTGACTGTAGGCATAATATTTCAGTCTTTCTAGATAATGCTACCAAGAAACTTACCTCATCCCACAATTCTCTGCCCTGGTTGATTTACTTGGAAGGGGGAAAGCTGGAATAGGACAGACCAAGTTTCTCACCAGGAAGGACAAGAAACCACAAACTGAATTGTTGATACCACCTGTTATTGGTGATGAATTCTGCTTCCTCACATGTTGAAGTTTGAACATTAGAGAAGCACTCAGAGGCAAGCACATAATGCAGGCTATATTTATTTATTTTTAAAATTTGTTCTAATTAGTTATATATGACAATAGAATGCATTTATGCACTTTGATATATCATATAGATGAAATATAATTTCTCATTTTTCTGAGTGTACATGTTGTAGAATCATATTGGTTATGCAGTCACATATATACATAAAGTAATGATTGTTTTGTTCTACTTTCTTTCCTATCCTCACATACCCTCTTCTACCCTACCTTCACTTCCCTCTACCTAATCTAAGGTAACACTATTCTTCTCTAGTGCTACTTCCCCCACACCTTATTGTGAATTAGCATCCACATATTAGAGAAAACATCTGGCCTTTGGTTTTTGGGGGATTGGCTTATTTTGCTTAGCATGATATTCTCCAACTCCATCCTTTTACTGGCAAATGCCATAATTTCATTCTTCTTTAAAGCTGAGTAATATTCCATTGAATATTTTCTTTATCTATTTATCTATTGAAGGACATGTAGGTTGGTTCTATTCAGCAAAGGAAAAAAATAATGTGAGAAGAGAGCCTACAGATTGAGAGAAAATCTTTACCACATGCACCTCCGATAAAGCATTAATCTCTAGGATATATAAAGAATGTCAAAAAACTAAACACCAAAATAATAATAATAATAATAATAATAATAATAACAACTCAATCAATAAATGGGCTAAGGAATTAAACTGAACAGCTACTGAACAGAAGAAGAAATACAATTGATTAATAAATACATGAAAAAGTGTTCATCTCTAGCAATTACAGAAATGCAAATCAAAACTACACTAAGATTTCATCTCATTCCTGTCAGAATGGCAATCATCAAGAATACAGGCAACAATAAATGTTGACAAGGATGTGGGGAAAAAGGTACATTCATACGTTGCTGGTGGGAGTGCAAAAATTGGTGCAACCACTATGGAAAGCAGTATGGAGATTCCACAGAAAACTTTAAATAGAACCACCATTTGACTAACTATCTCACTCCTTGGTTTATACCCAAAGGACTTAAAATCAGTGTACTACAGTAATGCAGCCACATCAATGTTTATAGCAGCTCAATCCACAAAAGCAGGTTTTATTTAAAAAATAGTAACACAGATTTCTCCTGAGGGTATCCTACTCCTTTTATACATTTTAGACTTTCTTTGTTCTTCTGCCCTCTTCCCTTTTATCTCTCTCCCTCCTGGTACTTGACTAGGCCCAAGGGATGCCCAGGTGGGATGTCCAAATGGTAAGAAGCATATGGGCAAGGTGAAGGGCCACATGGAGTGATCCAGGCAGGAAACATCCCTAGAGACTTTAATTAACAACTTTTACAACTCCCTGTAGGGAGGGGAAATTCCTGGGATAGGTTACCTTAGCAAGAGGTTGGAGCAGGGGCAGGTGGAGGAAGGGCTCTGAAGGCATTAACCTTTCAGTCACTCAGGGGTGATCTCCAACTTCCCAGACCCCAAATGACCTTCATTCTTTCTACCCAACCTGATTACCTATCTATCACTGACTGCCTGTCTTTAATTCTGGTTTCATTATCAGCTGTTGGAGAGAGAAAGTTTATGCTAGTATTACTTCACATTGTCAGAGTCATGGGGGACAGGTCAATCCTGGCGAATGAGAGGATCTTCCTGCCACTTCAGAAAGGTTAAAGGTATTTCTCATGCAAAGCTGTCCTAGCTAGTAATCCCATTGGACTCAAAGAGCTTATTTGCATGTTACTGGCTACTAGCTCAAATACCGCTTGTTTACTTCAGCTCTTTGCAGAAGACAAAATGAGAACTTATCAGGGTTTCTTAACCAAAATAAAGTCCATCTTTAAAGTGGACACATCAATCATAAAATAGGCATTTCTAATAAAATATTCTAGATCTGGAGGGCATTGAACACTACAATGTAAACCAGAAAAGTGTGTAATAACTCACAACCTCTTCTAAGCCTTGGAATGGTTGCTTAATGAATTCCCACTTCTACAAAAGAGTCCTTACAAACATAAATTACTTATAATGAAGATATTTTGGAAGGACACTCTTTAACAGTACCCACTAAAACTGGGATAAAATTTAAAATGCCAAACTGATAAGTAAACTGCTTTCTATCAATATGGGAAAGTTAGCAGTCAGTAAGGGAGGTAAAAATGGGGGTGAGAAAGAGCTGCTATATAAAGGGAAAACTAACAAACAAAAAAACAGAGAGAGAAAGCTGGCACTCTTTCATGGTAATTTCAGTTCTTTCGACATGCTGAGCTCTTTTCTACATCATAAGAGTTGTATGTTTAGCAACTTCTGCCTCAAATAACATGTCTCTCATTTCCAATCTGAATAAAGTATCTATTGGCCCTGAGAAGAAACAAAGCTTTGTCTACCTGTCTTGACTGCTCCAGACTAATTTTTCATTGCATCCTCTATTTCCTTCATAGTAATTTTTGAAAATGTATTTATTTGTGTGATTGCTTCTTTTGCAATTCCCTTCACCATAGATGGTCATCCTCTGCTGCACCTGTTCTATGTCCTAATGCACAGGGGATGCTCAACAAATATTTCCTAGATGAACAAATAATTGAAATAGTTAATTTGAATCCTAGTTCCACTTCATCATCACTTGAAGCTGTAAATTTACTATCTATCAAACTAGGAAAAAGGTATAATCAAACTAATTATTGAATCCAGGTGATAGTTTTTTTTTTAAATCTAATGTGTTCTACTTTAGTATATACCTATAGTTATATATAAAGGGACCCATCCAGTCATGGGACTGGTATAAGGATTAAATATGATAAAATACATAAAACATGTGGCTCCAAGTATTGTTCTCTCTGTGGTTTATAATTCAGTCAATATAGGTATCAATATTGTGGTTTTCAAGGAGCCTTCTAAAAGATGTAGAAGAATGAAAACAGTAATATCACTGAGGGAAACTTTCATTATCTGTAATTATTTATCCAACATGACTGACACTAGGAAGAAGAGCGACTTTAAGTGATTTTAATTTGCAGCAGATGTCTAACCTTAAATCCACCTTCCATCAATTTCTAAGCAAAGATACACAAGGAATTTAACCTGACTCTCTAGATTGCCTAGTCCTAAATGTAAGAGCAAAATAAAAACTTGGGAAAATGCTTGGGAAGAGAAATAACATGTTTGAAAAACTGATGATCACATTTCCTTCTCTCACCTCTTAATTTTTATTGCAGACAGGTAATAAAGCATACAAAGAAGTGCACTAAGGAAGAACCTGAACAAACAAGCCAGCACACCAGCAAGATCCTTTAAAAATTAAGGAATTGAAGTAGATGTCACCTACTATAACAATAATTGGTAGGTCTAGCACAGTTTCTTCTTTTATGTACTCCTTCCTTCATTTGATAAACACACACACTCTTCATTCGTTAGTCTACTACACTTGAGCCATTCACAATTAATTGGACATCATTCCTGCCCTTGGGTCAGCCTATTAAAAACAAAATATTTTAATAATGATATCATGTTCTTTCTGCTATCATGTAGATAGAGCACTATGGCAGTACAGAAGATGGGATAAAAACATCTTCTTGCAGCAATTCAGACTAAGTCCAATGTAGAGGTGATATTCAAGATGAGCCAT
The DNA here is from genome assembly GCF_021218885.2 of Marmota monax. Taxonomy (NCBI): domain Eukaryota; kingdom Metazoa; phylum Chordata; class Mammalia; order Rodentia; family Sciuridae; genus Marmota; species Marmota monax. The sequence continues at coordinate 1,019,231 of NW_026695236.1, read as the reverse complement.
GGCTAGAACATTTTCAGAGAATTAAATGGCTTTAAGCATAACAGGCAAATGAGACATGTTTGTTTTTGTTTTTGTTTTTGTTTTTAATGCCTAATGCCACAAAGCAGCCAGCAATGCTCAAGAAACCGTTTGCTTATTTTTTCTTAAGGTGCTTGGGATTGAACCCAATTCATCATACATGCTATGCAAGCTCTGCACCACTGAGCTATATACCCAGTCCCAGATGCCATTTCAAGTTCAAGTGATGTCAGATGGACCAAGGAGCGGGAGAGTAGTGCTAAATGAGAGATGAGACTGTAGAGTTAATTATTCGAGATTTTATATGGCAAGCAAAAGAAACCAACTCCAGGTAAAGCAAAAAGGAGAGGGAGCAAGAGAGTCCCCTGCTCATTATAAGGACACATGTCTCACAGAACACAAGGGCCAGACTCACTGAGTCTCAAGAATTGTTGGAACCAAGATTTTAAAGGCACTGAATTAAGATAGTACTCCACATCAATTATTGTCACTGCTTCTCTCTGGGTACTTGCTTTATTCTACTTTCTAGTTAATCCTGTTTTCTCAGTTATCCCATTGATGTGGTGGGCAGAAGGTGACACATGCAGCCACTTTAGATTCTACACCTTAATAAAAAGACCCTTCTGTGATGAATCAGATGTCTATTCTTCATCCAATTAACTATGCCTAGAAGCACAAGGTTATCAAGTAACCACTAGCAGAATAGTTTCTTATAAGGTTTGGGGAAAATTTTTACAGCTTGATGAAGAGTTTAATCCTTATTTGGTAGAGGGAAAAAGGAGTAAAGGCAAAAGTTTTCAAACAAAATATGACATGATCTTTTGGGGCTTTTTCAGAACTAAAGTAGTAGTAACTGAGTTTGAATAAAAGAGGAAATATAAAATGACTTACTTAGGTTTTCACCTGAATAGCAGTGGAAAGAATTCTCATTGATTCAAAGAGGGCAAACAGTGAAGTACAGGAAGAGTCAGATGGTGAATTTGTTGGGCAGTGGGTAGTAGAACAACTTTGTGCCAACAAACTTCCAGGTGAAACCCTAATGGAATACACATTTAGTTTTGAATCTCAAGGGAAAAGTCTAGTCTGAAAACAGACATGAAAAACAAATGCAGGTTTTCATCAAGGTCAATTGTGTTTAGTGACACCAGCTTCTATAACAGATAAATTCATTGTACTAAAAAACGGGGTTGTTTGTTTTGTTTTGTTTTTTAACCTCTCTGAAGTTCAGTTTGGCATTACTGTTGGCCTCTAGCAATGATTTAGGCATCTGAGCTGTTCTGTTCCAAGGCCTCTGAATCCTCTGCTAGATCTTCTTTGTTCAATCAAATGAATGAGATTAAGAGAAAGGGGGAGGGCTGGGGTTGTGGCTTGGTGATAGAGTGCTGGCCTAGCATGCTTGAGGCCCTGGGTTTGATCCTCAGCACCACATAAAAATGAAATAAAAATATTGTATATCCACCTTAAAAAGAGAGAGAGAGAGAGCACTATTTATGGGATAGACTTGGAAGTAGCATACATCATTCCTCTCTTTATTAGCTTTCACACAGTAACATGGAGAACATACTTACCTTCAAGAGAACCAAGACAGGAAGTCTAGCTGTGTGTCCAGGACAACACAAAATGTATTTGGTGAGTGTCCAGCCAGTTTCTGCCAGAATACCGATGTTACCCAGAGTTTGAAATCACCTCAAGAGATAGAATAGATTACAGAGCCAAAGAGAAGGGCCTGGGATACTCCAACTTCTCCAGGTCTGGTGAAGGGCACTGAGGAGCTGATAAAAAAGAAACTAAATTGAATTGTGATCAATAGGATCAGGAATGCCTTTTACAGGGTTGTGTAGAAAAAGTTAGCTGAATAGTATTAGAAATCATGCAGCTAAACCCTGAAAAACAGAAATTTCTATTTTGCTTGCTCCATCTAGAGGTGAAAAAAAAATAATTCCCTGTATACCCTACAAATCTTTCACATCTTTCTCTTTTTAGTTCATGAGGCTGCTAACTATCTTAGACATATTTGATTCTCTTCGAATTCTTGGGAGGTAGAAGGTCAGTACTGTGTACCATTTTGATCATTTGATAATCTATTTGTAGACACCAAAATAGTGGGACAAGGTTGGGCTCAGTGGCAACAGAGCAGTGCTATCAAAATGAACACCTCAATTGCTAAATTGGTGATACATATTTCTTTACAATTTTTAAATGTAAGGCTGTTTATTAAAATGGACAAACCATAAGATGAAAAGGAAGACAATGGAAAAACACAACTTTCCACAACCCAAAACATTAGCACAATCTTAAAAATAATTTAGAAGATTGTTGTAAAGATATGTGGCAGATTTGTATTCCATTAATCAAGGTGATGTCAATTCATAATTCTAAATAAATCTTCTTAAAGTATGAGAAAAAAAAAGATTGAGAAGGATTGCCAATCAGTTTGAGAGGACAGTGTCGTACTTTTTTTTTTGGTCATTATGGGCAGATTTGTATATTGAAAACTACCCAAAATTTTACCTTGATTTTTATAATTAGTGTTTGATCCATTAAAGCTACAAATTAAAAAGAAAACCAAAAAAACAACTTGGTCCTTCTTTAATGTCTGAAAGTTTACCATACATTTTTATTCTTTTTATAACTCAAGTAATCTTTTACAATAACTAGTGGAATCTTTGATAATTGTATCTTATTTTATACTACAGTTTATTAAATAATGTAAACATTTAAATATGATTTATAAATTTACAAATTCATATAATTAAATTTAAATACTTTATCTGTCTAACAAACCTTCCTAAGTACTTAAAATTAATTCTTAAAAATATAATAAATTTAATTCATAATTATGGAAGATCTTAACTTCTTTCACATATTCTGATTATATAGTACATATAAATATAGGAAGTCATTTCAATTTAAAATTTAATAGATGAGGTCAAATTCAATGATACAACTTACATTAACAGTGAGACTAGTTGAATATGGTAAATTCTTTCAAACAACATGCATTTTTAATATACTAAATATGTATAAATTTCTTTTAATTAATGAATTCAATTATTTAAATTCAAATATTCTAGGTAAATTAGCTTCCCCACTTTGAAAATGAAGCATACTATTATAGTCTTTGGGATAGTCTCTTAGATGGTTAGAATTTGCATATTGACTTAAGGGGCTGACAGAGGACAATGTTGTCTGTTATTGTGGTGGGAATGAATTCTCTTTGTATCAGTGTATCAATCCACTAAATGGACTTACAGATATCACAGCCCAAACCTACAGCTTGTGTACCTAATATTTTTCACAGGACTCTGCAATTCCACCCAGGTAGTTTTATCACTGGATTTAATTTTCTTTGGATTTATGTTACTTAAAATGTATCTTTATGTAAGTATAAATACATCTGATCTTGATGGGAATCTATATTTTTTCTCACAATTTTTAAAATATCTTTATTTTTTATTATTTTTATGTGTTTCTGAGGATCAAACACCTTGCCTCACATGTGCTAGGCAAGTGCTCTGCCACTGAGGTACAACTTCAGGCCCCTCTTCACACAGTTTTTCTCTTTGTTAGAACAGGTGTTATTAGATCTATGGAAGCCTTTTAGTCATTGCCCAGACAAACCAGACAGAAAGAGGAAGAGAGAAAAGAAGGAAGGAAGGAGGGGTGGGGGGTGGGCGGTGGGCAGTGACAACATGACACACAATGAGAGGGAAGAAGAAAGATGAGCAAAGGGAATTGGCAACCTCCTTTGGCACAATGGAGGTCATTGGTAACTTTGATAGCAGCCTGCTGCAAAGTAGTAAAGATTGTAAAGAAAAGTTTAATTGAACAATTTGCATGTAATTTCAGGTGTGAATGACTGAAATAGACTTAAAATGAGGTAGGTATAATTTATCTATTTGTTTTTTGTTCCTTTTATGTTTTTTATTTTATTTTTTATTTTGGAGAGGGTGATATTTAGGTATGCATATTTTCAAAGCTATACCTTTGAAACAATGTATTCTGCATATTTTGTCTGTGAATGTTCATGACTTTTCAATAATATTTTAAACAAAGCAGATTCTAGCTTTTCATTTCTGGTTTGAAATAAACAATGATACATCCCTTCAATCCACATTCTTCTCCATCCAGGAAAATACATTTTAATTGATTCTAGTTTTACTGATCACTATACTCTCTGAGGAGGTTTGAGGAACATATTTTTTTTAGACAAATAAAAAAAACATATTGTTTTCAGTTTGGGTTTTCATATGTTTTTTTTTTTTTTTAATTCAGAATTCCTATACAGAACTTCCTTAAAAACAGTAGCCTTTGCCAATATTTATTCCTAATGAGCTTCTGGCTGACTTATTACTATTGCATTCCAAACAAATCTCAAATGTTTCACATTGCTTCATACAAATCACAGTTACCTGCTTCTATCACAATATAATCACTAATACCCTGTGATTAGTTTGCTGTTTGTGGAATATAAAGGCCCTTTCAACCTTCTCAGTTCTGAAGAATTCCTTTTCATTTTTCAAGTATCTTTAAGGTTTACTTCTTTTTGAATATTTATTCCTGACACAATTTCTGGTGCTATTTTTCAAGATGGACTTCCATGTTGACTCAGTATATGAAATACTTACGTGACTCACATATACATAGAAATTGGTGTGGGTAAGAATGAAATATTCCATTTGTCACATCTATTCATTAAAATATTTCTAAAGGGACTGAAAATAAAGTAGATCATTTATGTACTTATAGGAAAGGATAAATTATTGAGTAAAACAAATTATAAAATTACACACATAAGTAAATATAAAAGCTCCTACTGCCAGGTGTGGTAACATATGCCTGTAATCATGGTGACTTAGGAGGTTGAGGTGGGAGGATTGCCAGTTCAAAGCCAGTCTTAGCAACTAAATGAGGCCCTAAGAAACTTACCAGCTTCTTGGTGGCACATGCCTGTAATCCAAGCAGCTTGGGAGGCTGAGGCAGGAGGATCTCAAGATCAAAGCCAGCTTCAGCAAAAAGCGAGGCACTAACCAACTCAGTATGACCCTGTATCTATAAAATAAAAAATAGGGCTGGGGATGTGGCTCAATGGGTGGGTGAGTGCCCCTGAGTAGTTTAATCTCTGGTTAAACAAAACAAAACAAAAAGAACCTTCCACAAATCAAAGATATACCCAATAGAAAACTTGGCAAAACCCTTCAACAGACAGTCACTATTAAAAAGAGGTTTTCAAATGGCCAAAACCCAGGAAAATCTGCTCTATAATTATCAGGAAAATACAAATTAGTTTCACAAGGCTGTGCACTCTTTTATAAGAGTGGTACAAGAAGCTGAGTATTGTGGTGCATGCCTGTATCCCAGCAGCTCCAGAGGCTGAGGAAGGAGGATCCAGACTTCCAAGCCAGCCTCAGAAACAATGAGGCACTAAACAACTCAGTGAGACCCTATCTCTAAATAAAATACAAAATAGGACTGGGGATGTGGCTCAGTGTCAAGGGCCCCTGAATTCAATCCCTGGGTAAAAAAAAAAAAAAAAGTGGTACAAAAACACTTTATAAAACTCTGAAACTGTGTAAGCTAAAACTATATATACCTATGACCTCTGAAAGATATGTTTAAGAAAGTTCAAGAAAGCATACTTTCTTAAATGCAAGAACTGAAGACAATCCAATTTTTTTTTTTTTTTTTGGTATTGGGGTATTGAACCCAGGTGTGCACTTTTCTTAACTAATGAGCTACAGCCTCAGCCCCCACCCCCCCTTTTTTGAGAGATAATCTCATTAAGTTGCTTAGGTCCTTATCACTTTGTTAAGACTGGCTTTGAACTTGCAATCCTCCTTCTTCAGCCTCTGGAGTCACAGGTGTGTGCAACTATGCCCAGTGACAATCCAAATATCTATCAAGAGGAGAATAGATAAATAAATTTTGGCATATTGTGTGATTGATTAGTCCATAGCACTTAAAATGGATGAACTCTTGCCACATGGAAAAGTACGGCCAGCAGTACACAGGAGTCTCTTCTTACCAGATTAAAAGAGGCAATTATGGGCATCTCTATCCAACTGCACAGTCAGTCATATATTGTCAGCCTGAAACCAGCAATGGTGGGATTATGAGCATTATAGAAATCAGTAAATGCTGAAAGTCAGGGCTTTTTCCTTCTTTGAAGAGCTAACTTATTAGCACACTACTAATATATTCCACCAACATAGTTCTGAAGAAGTCAAACACAAAAGTATGTATATTATTCCATCTACAGAAATTTTAAAAATCTGTGATACTAAGTAAGCATTGGTCCTAAAATTCAAAACAGGAGAATAATGGATACCCTTCAACATTAAGGGTAGTGATGTAAATTGGATGTGAGGAGGACTTCTGGATGATGCTCTGTTTCTTGCTCTTGATGTTGACTCGTCAATGTATTCATTTTTTTTAGAAATTCACCAAGCTGTGTAACATGATGTCATTTTGTATTTGTAAACTATTGTATGCACAGAAAAATGTCCGGAATGATTAGTACCAAGATGTTGTTGTTTTTAATCTCTGGAAAGTGATGTGCTATGGTACCTGAGTTTTCTACTTCCTTTGCTTCTGCACACATTTTAAAAAAAATAATGTAATAAAAATTAAGAGAAAAATACACATTTTCTCAAATACTACAAACATTTTTCATGTCTTTTTAATATTTCATTTTATCATTGAATTAGAATATTTCTAAATTTTCTACTTCTCAAAAACAAAACAAACAAAAAAAACTTGTCTACAAAGATTCCTTTAGTTTAGGTCAAGTAACCATAAGGGGAACAAGATCTAATTACTTTGAAAATGTGGAATGTAGATGAATCATTAAGAACTGTTCTAATTTTAACTATGTCCCTATCTTTTAAGTCAGTTTTCTTGATTTATAATTTATATACAATAAAATGCATAGCTTTGAAATGCACAGATCGAGCATTAAACAAGTATACTTGCTCTCTTATGTAAAAAGATTGAAATTAAAAAAATAACAGACACTTGGAGAAGTTATAATTCTCATTTGGCAAAACTGGCATTTATTGTACACTTTAGAGTTCCAGAATGCTGTGTTTACAAATTAAGAAGCAGCCAATGAATATTAAAGTATATTTTTCTTAACATTGTTAAAGCATTTTTTCAAAAGAAAATACTCATTAGAGGCTACATAAAAGAAGACAAATTTATTTTACTTTTGTTACACCCAGAAATGAGTGTAATACTTTGATTTAGTTGATTTTTGTACAAAGACAGATTTATCTTTTCCTCATTCTCATTTTGACTGATATCACCCCTTTCAATTTGTGAAAGAATTCTTAATATTACGGGTAGTGTATCTCATTTTCTTCTTTGGAATGTATTTCATCATTGTTTTCATGAAAGTGTGTTTTCCTCAAATTTCGGTTACCATAATGATATTGTGCTGGATTATAACTCAGGAGATTTCTAGATACATATGTGATGTTCAACTTGAAACAACCTGATCAAATATGATAGTGACTTTATACAAACTTGTTTGAAATGTGAAACTCACAGATTCCAAGTGTCAGGATTACTGCCAACACATTGACTCCTATATAAAACAGCAATTTTTGTTATCCCTGTTTCATAAAAAAATAATTTAGCAAAACTGAGGAAATTGCATAAAAATGCATGACAGGGAAGTTAAAGAAGAAAGCTGCTGGAAAGAGTCTAAAGTGTAGAGAGTCTACAGTACTTTAGAATCATTACAGAGTTAACTGGAAACTTTAGTCAACCTTAGCTAGCCATAAGGGGAACATCATAGCTACAGCTTATTGATCCTCTGCTTTGTGCCAAATATTAGAGTCCAAGTACTCTGTCAGGCACAATCCTCACACTCTGCAACTTTGCAGCCTAGAGATTCTGCAAAAACTGATGGCCAAGTAGTTAAAGCAATTATCTTTCCCTTCTTTAATATTTCTATTGGAATCTACTATTTCCTGAGTAAAGAGAAGAGGGCAATAAAGTCATGTTTTAACTTATCCACCTATCTATGAAATAATATCAATATTTCTTGTGTGTGGATATTTTACCTTATGAAATACTTAAGATGCTCTTTAAACAAGAGTATTGTGATTAATATGAAATTATGAATAAGGAGTCCACATGGTTTTCCTAATACACATTCTTATTGTTCTTTTTGGCACATAATTTTTGCTTTCTGGTTTTCTCATTCATCTTTCTATTTAGGTTCTATGTTCCTCCTTTCAGAAAAAAGATTCCCAGGAGGAGTAATTGTTTCTTATACGTCATAATTGCTTCATTACTTAACATAAAATAATTCAATAATTCCAAAGCACTTTTCTATATACTAAGCCTTGTGGTTAATTCTGAAAAATAGACAGGATAAAAATATAGTCCTTGGCACCAAGGATCTTAAATCCTGAAAAGACATAAGAGTAAAATATGTAACAAAACACCTCAGTAAAAATCCAGGAAGAAGAGATCAGTTATAAGTTCAAAAATCTGTAGATATTAAGAAAGCCTTACAACATAGGTTTTTTAAAGCAAGATTTTTAAAGAAGGAAAAAAGGTATTCACGTGAAGGTGGGAATAAAATTTCCACATAGAAGGGCACCTGTGCACTTAGGATACTTTCAAATATGATATTATTAAGCCAATGTAACATTCATTTTTACTCTGGGCATAAATTATTAAGAATATATGAAATAGGTGGTTAAGGAGAATAATTACAAGAAATTGACACTCTTAAATTTTTAATAAGCAAGGTATAGGTACGGTTATAACAGGTTGCTTATTCGTTATTATAGGATGTTCATGATAAATTACTAAATGATCACTTTCCTTTTTAACATCAGTTTTTCTTCAATTCATTCATTCATTGAAAACACATTTATCAGCTGGGCACAATGGCACACACCTGTAATCTCAGTGGCTCAGGTGGCTGAAATAATATCTCTAAATTTTCTACTTCTCAAAAACAAACAAACAAACAAAAAACTTGCCTACAAATATTCCTTTAGTTTAGGTCACCAGTGGCTCAGGAGGATCCGGAGTTCAAAGCCAACCTCATCAAAAAGCTATGCACTAACCAACTCAGTGAGACCCTGTCTCTAATAAAATAAAAAAAAATAGGGCTGGGGATGTGGCTCAGTGGGTGAGTGCCCCTGAGTAGTTTCATCCCCAATACCAAAAAAAGAGAGAGAGAGAGAGAGAGAGAGAGAGAGAGAGAGAGAGAGAGAGAGAGAGAGAGAGAGAAAGGGAGAGAGAAAGGGAGGGAGGGAGGGAGGAAGGAAGGAAGGAGCCATATTCATCAAACAGTTTCTGGTTGCTGGGAATTATGGTTAAGAAAGATATAAAACAAAGTCCCTGACCTCAAAAAGTTGAGTCTGTCTGGGGAGATATACAGGTACACACAGCTTCAATGTAGAGTGAGAAGTGTTACAGTCAGGGTTGGTTCAAAGAAGCAAGATAGTATCCACTGGGTTTGGCTTTATTCCCGCTTGTCTAATATTTCCCTGATAGTTAAAGAAGGAAGTGCAGTGTGGCCTGATGCTTACTAGGAACATTCAAAAAAGAAACTTCTGACTGTTGTTTTTTTGAAAAATATCAATTCCTCTAAAACTTAGTTTTCTTGTCTTTAAAGGTGAATAATACTAAATGTGACAACAAAAATCTTGTGTAATTTACATAATTGGCCACTAGAAGTTGCAAATTCTTTTAGGTTAAGTCCTGACAAATAAGTGAAATAACAGATATAAAACATGTAACATAGTATCTACCATATAGAAAGTGTTCATAATGTTAGATATTAATTACTTGTTAAAGGTATATCTTCCCTATAAAACTATAAGTTCCATAAGGTTTATATATCTGAGTAATGGGTATTTATTCTCTGAATCCTCAAACACATCCTGTTTACCATAGAGGCGTATTAATTCAATTAGTGTTATTCCTCAGCATCCATAGTGGACTTATTCCAGGACCCCCTGCTGATAGCAAAATCTGAGGATGCTTAAGTCCCACATATAAAATGATATACGTTAAATAATCTCTCCAGATTACTTATAATGCCTAATACAATGCAAATGCTATTTAAATTATACATATATATATATATATATATATATATATATATATATATATAAAATGCCAAAATAAAAGTCTATACAAGTCTATACATGTTCAGTACAGACACATTTCTTTCCAGATGTTTTCTAAGTGAGGTTGATTGAAGATGTGGAACACTTAGATATGGAGGGCCAACTGTACTAGGTAGCTCTAGGTAGTTCTAACCCTGCTGAAAAATCTTTTTTTTTTTTTTTTTAAATACTGAACTGAAATTTGCTTCAGTTTTGGTCACACCTTACCTTCAAAACATGTACACTGCCCAAGTGTACTTGATGGTACTGAGTGATCCCAGACTATGCAAATGAGGAGATATATTTAAGTTATTTGAATGGTTGTTATCCAAGGAAGGTTACCGAAGTGTAGAGAGGACTAGATGTAAAGGTTAAGTCCAAGTCTTATGACACCAAGAACATTGATTCTCCCCATTCTACAGCAGACTCAGTAAATAGCCTGAGCTCTGTGGAGGCTGTACAGTGGTATGAAGTAAGACACAATTATTGCAGTTCTTAACTTTGTGACTTTGGATAATTTAATTCATCTTACTACATATCCATCTCAGCGGAGATGTGGAATCTCCTGCGAAAGAACGACTCAGCTACAGGCCCCGGGCGCTGTCCAAGCTTGAAAATCTTGAAGGGTTCCTATAATAATTAAATGAAATAATGTATATAAAATATATCATAACAAGTGCTTACTAGGTAAAATCCAAGTTATTCTGCCATTCCTGACTAGATTTGACACCAGGAACATTAGAAAAAATATAATAAGTGTAGAATTTTGTTAGAAAGGCTTTAGAAACTCCCTCTTTTCTTCACTGGGTCATCAGGCAATCTCTTGATTCACTGTTGACAGATGAATTTCCAATATTTGTTCACTTTGTTCACAAATTCTTTATCAAAGTACCCAAGACACTGTATAATCTAGTCCATTTTCTCTATTTTTATCCTGCCTCTCCTTTTTCAAAAATCAAGCTATTTGTTATCCCTTGGATACACTAAATTTTGGGCCTTTGTCTATCTTGCTGGTTCCCACTCCTTAATGTCTCTTCTCATCTTCACTGATTAAACCCTACTTGTACTTCATGAATTTGTTAAATGCAAAGTTTCTATAATACATTCCTAGAGAATGCATAGTCTTCTTCATGGACTATAAGAACATAGTTGATTTCATGAAGCATGGATATTCTTTCCCTCTACATAACATTACTATTATTAAGAATATATAAAAGGGAATAGAATTAGGTGTGATTGTTTCTCTCAGTTAATAAAACAAATAACAATTTTTAAAATTTTTGTTTATCTTTTATATTTTTAGTTTGTTCTAATTAATTATACATGACAGTAGAATGCATTTTGACACGTCATAGATAAATGTCGCGAATAACTTCTCATTTGTCTAGTTTTATATGATGTCTAGAGTTACACAGGTCATGCAATCATATGCACATAGGGTAATAGTGTCAGATTCATTCTGCTATCATTCCTGAGTATGATAGTATGACCTCTTCCCTCCCTTCTTCACTTCCCTAGGTCTAGTCCAAAGTACCTTTATTCTCCCCCATTGTGAATTAACAATTTCTTATTTATTTTGAAAGACTGGCCAAATTCAGGTAGGATATGAAAATGAAGCCTCTGAGTTCAGCAAGTTCCAATATCATTCCTCTAAAAAATGATTTTATAAAGGTTTGGGAGTGTAGCTCCTTGGTAGAGCCCTTGCCTAGCATACCTGAGGCTCAGGTAGAGCTCCAGTACCACTAAATAAATAAATACTCAAATAAATTCCTTGTGCATGGGTCAGGATGATTGCCAATTGGAGGCTAGGCTTGCCTCAGAAGCAAAGTCAGACCCTGGTCTCAATAAATACATAAATAAATAAATACTCAGTTGGTTTTATTATGTAAATAGAGGGGCACACCCTAAATATTGTAAATAACAATGTAATTTGTTACGAAAAAAGAGCTTGGTGGTAGGTGACTTTGAAGCCAACCCTATCTAAATATAAAGCCTTTTCTGCTTGAATTTATGCAGCACATTATTGTAAGTATTTTGTAGGGTTTGAAGCTGGGAAAAAAAAAAAAAGTTCTTAAGAGATGACTTAAGTCTTTTCTACCAACTAGGTTGGAGCCAGGTCAGTATTTATTTTCCTAGGCAAACGGAGGAGCAGAATTCTGTTGAGTCACTGAAGCGGAGAGAGAAAAGTAGCGCTCCCCTCTCGCAGATTCGCCCCTCTCTTTAAGCAAGAGCTCCAAATTTCCAGGAGCAACTTTCTTTTTTTTAAGCGCCTCTCGAAAGAGGCCGGGTTTCCTTGCCTACCCCTCGCACGGATTGGTTCAGAGTAGACGAGCAATACTTTTAGGGAGGAACTGAACCCCAGCGCTGGGAGTGAATTCTAGCCGCGGGTGACTGATAGGCCAGGCACTAGGGGAGGAAGGCTGACCCATGGCGGGGCGGGGCGGGGCGGGGCTGCTGGGCTAGGACCCGGCTTGTGCGGCCGCGGCGGAGGCTCATGTCTCAGGAGGCCTAGCCCCACTCAGCGGAGATGTGGAATCCCCTGCGCGAGAACGACTCAGCTGCAGGCCCCGGGCGCCGTCCGCGCTTGCTCTGCGCTGGGGCGCTGGTGCTGGCCTCCGGCCTCTTTATCCTCGGCTTCCTCTTCGGTAGGGGCGCTTTTGCTAAGCAAACCCCAGAGCCTCCCCGCGCAGTTCCGCGGTTTCCAGATTCGCAAGGCGACAGCCCAGTGGGGTCCTGTCGCTCATCTTCCCTTGGGGCGGGCTGTTTGGAAAAGGGCAATAGGCGGAAGGGTTCCTTCGAGATTGGCGGAGCATTGCTGCGGGCTTTATAGGGTTAATTTCTAAAGACGTTTTAGGGAAGGTATAGAACAGGGAGAAGGGTTGAACCTGAAATTGAACGCCCCGCAAGATTCAATACTTTTGGGGACAAGTAGCATTATTTTTACGGTTGTGTAACGAGGTCATCCAAGCTTTGCCTGAAGCGGCTCCTACCTGTTTGGGGTTTTCGTCTAGTTCGGTGCCTGGCAATGCTTCAGGTGCAAGGTAGAATTCGGGGTATTACTGCAAAAGGAGTCTTCACAGTCTTAAGTCCTAGAGAGTAGCAGAGGCACATTTAAGAAATGGGTGAATTATTGCTAGCGCTTTGAACCAATCTTTGTATTGTTTCCTCAGTATTGATTTACAGACTTAATCCAACTCTACATGAAAATCATAGCAGTACGTGCAGACTCAGTCTTTAAATTCTAATTTTGATTCTACCACTTCGTAGTGACCTTGAACAAATTACCAAGTCTCTTTCAACCTCAGTTTCTCACTTTATGGTGAGAATAATACCTGCAATTTATAGATTATAGTAAACGAAATAGCATGCAAAGTTCCTAGCACCATACTGCGATTATTTTTGCTCTTCATTTCTCCTCTATAAGGAGATGATCCTAACAGGACTACTCCAAGATATCAACAGATAGTCCGCCCTGACTCTGAATTCTGGATCCCCTCGCTGGGATTTAGAAGACCCTTAACTGGTCCACGTTAAGTTTATTCAGATAAACTTAACCAGTTAAGTTTATTCAAATTTGCTATCATCTGCTAGTTCGCTGTGTGACCCTGGAGTTTCAAAAGACTTTTGAGCCATATACTCTGTTCATAAACTAACATGTGGGATTGGTAACCACCTAGGGTTGTTGTGGGGCTTAAATAGGATACATGTTCAATAATTATACATTTCAAATGAAGTTTTCATTTTCTCAACTAGAAAACTAGGAGTTAAGAACTGGCAAGGTCAGCATACTAGTCAAATATCCTATCTGTCTTAAAGGCATCTCATTCTTTCTAGTTCTGCCCTTACCCCAATTCCTGTATTCAGTGTCAGTGGCTGGCACAGAATAGGTTTTTTATTGTGTTTGTTTTCCTTAATATTCTCTGCTGTCCTCTCCCGTCTGCAGACCTCTAAGCTTTTCATCATGTTCATTTTTCAGATCCCAACTCAAATATCAAATATCTCATCCTCAGTGTATCCTTCTCTGATCCCACATTCTAATCAAAGTCCTTTAATTTAATTAACAGGTAAAACCATATATCATTCATGTCCAATCATGTATTTTAATGTGTTGTTTATATGCATGTGTGTTTGTATACATATGATCAAAAATTGGAGAACATTATGAAAACAGTGGGTGTTGAGTTTGTAATAATTTTAGTCACACATCAGTATACTCTTTCCAAATAAATCCTGTCATGATTCCATCTCTCCCTTAGATTAAAAGTCAACCACAGAGGCTAATGGGCTCTACACAATGTGGGTATGCATTGCTTCTGGCCTCCTGCATACATTGCATGCCTTGCAGAAATGTTGGGTAAATTGGTGTTTCACTGTAGGTTTCTGACCTTCAACTTCTCAAGCCTATTTCAACCAGAAACAAAATCGCAGCGCATTCTGTTTTCATTTCAGAACCAGAGCAAATTAAAAGTTTGAGTTCTTTTCAACATTTTTGAAATAATTTATGTACTTGAAATATGAAATAGTTAATTCACTATACACATTATTAAATGTTTATTCCAGGTCAACAGGCAAGAAGTCACTAGAGAGAGAATCTTTACAGAGAAAGAAAGTGGATCCATATTTGGACTTTATTTTTAATATGTACAGTTTATGTTCATTGGTTGAAACCCTAGTGCCATATTTAAATCAAGTGCTGATACTTCATAAAACATTTCTTAAAATAGCAACAATATATTATTATTGAAATTTGAAATAAAAACATGTTGCTTTGTAATTTTTAAATGTTTGCATGATGCTTTTTCAGTGGAAGTAGGCAAAGGAAATTAAATTTCAGAAAATATCAGCTAACATCTTGAAATATTGATATTTTGTGTTTTACACATGACAGATACAATCAAAAAGAAAAATAAGACTTGTCTATAAGCTTATATCTCATTCCTATATTTGTTTGTATTTTACAGGATGGTATATAAAATCTTCCAAGGAAGCTACGAACGTTGTTCCACAGAATGGTCTGAAGAAAACATTTTTGGATGAATTGAAAGCTGAAAACATCAAAAAGTTCCTATAGTAAGCATATACTTAAAAATTGTATGAATAGATAATTGGGTATTATTCTGTTAAGAAGTTTTGATATTTCATACATAGGCATGTTTTTTTTTAAATCAATGTTTTCTGTTTGCTGCAGATCTTGCATCTCATTTCATGTGGGGAGGATTATACTCTTAGCTAAACTTTACATTATTACAGAGGCTTCAGAGTAGGAGTCAGTGAACTTTTTCTGTAAAGTGATCAGCCTTTGTGGGCCAACACATCTTTGTCATAACTACTCAGCTTTGCTATTACAGCAACAAATAAGCCATGGAAAATATATTAAAAATAAGCATGTAAGTTATGATAAAATATTATTTATAGGCAGTGGTATTTGAACAAAATTATTCTGTTTTATTCACCTATTGGTATTTAAAAACCATTCTGGGTCTGTGGACTATACAAAAAACAGCAGTAGGCTAGATTTGGCCTGAGGAAATTAGTTTGCTGACTCATGCTTTAGAGAAAGATAGTATTTTTTTAGTAAAAAACAGACTTGGGAGCTGAACAGAATTGAGTTTGAATTGCATTTTTGCTGGCTAATACTAAAATAGGTTTAAGTGACTACTTAATCTTCCCGAGCCTTCATTTCTATCCCTGTAACACAGAGATAATAATATTGCTGTGATGAGAATGAAATTGGAGAGTATGTTTGGCATATTTTGAATATTAGTTCCATGCTTCCTGAGATAGCATAGAGCAAAAGAGAAAATGAGTAATTTTTAAAAGTATTTACAAAGCAACTAAAAATAAAACAAAGCAACTAAAATAAAACAATTAATATATAGTTGATTAGAATAGCTAGTTTTTGTCAGAGCATAAATTCTCCTCTCATATTTATTTATTCATTTATTTTTTACAAATTAGCTTAGTGCATATATCCAAAAAATATCTGAAGTACCTCTAGTGATTGAAGGATTTTCTAGTGAGTACAGGATGTAATTTTATATAAAAAGACCATAACGTATACATACATAGATAGATATGCATAGTCATAACAAACACATAAATGTCTATATTAATTGCAACAGAATCAAAACTGTGGATAAAAATTTGCTAAGGGACTTGGAAGGTTTTTTGGAAGATCCTCTTTAAGTGAGAGAACTTGAAGTTCAAACTTCTTTACTGTGCAGAAAACTCTCCTTGGCCTCTTGCACTTATTCAACTATAATCATGTTGATTTGGGATAAAGGCTCATTAAACATTAATTTCTAACCACTTTCAATTTTTGTTCACCAGTAATTTTACACGGATACCGCATTTAGCAGGAACAGAACAAAACTTTGTGCTTGCAAAGCAAATTCAATCCCAGTGGAAAGAATTTGGCCTGGATTCTGTTGAGTTAGCCCATTATGATGTCCTGTTGTCCTACCCAAATAAGACTCATCCAAACTACATCTCAATAATTGATGAAGATGGAAATGAGGTAAAAAACAAAAAGGGAATAAAAGAAACATCCATCCCAGTCTATTCTTTTCAAATATCTTCTATGAAACAATATGCTCTCCCTTCTTCAAATTTTGATAGAAATCAATATTATTGAAGTTTGTGAGTAATATCTTTGATAACTCATTATAGTGTCAACTACTCTGTTATTATGTTTGAGTTTAATGTGATGTTGGAAAGATTCTGATAAATTAGTGATTTATGATAGTTACTGTTTTTATTTTTTGTATTTTAGTATTGTACACCAATGTCAAATATTATATACTGATAAAATTCCAAGAAACTAAAATAGATACACTTTTGATAGGTTTAAATTATGAACACACTGCATAGATGTAGAGTTGCTAAAATATTCATTGACCAGTGTGCTGTTTTCACTAGCAGGTTTTATTGGTTTGTAATGATCATGTTTCCACTTGATCTTATTCAAAAGGCTAAGAGGCAATGAATTTTTATGTCTGAAAGGACCATGTGTTCAAATCTCTGACAACTTGTGTGGGGCATTTGGAGGGGGAAATGATTTGGAGGCAAGTTCTACAGGATGTTATCTACTCTAAAGAATATGCAACATTGTTTGCAAATTTAGGCATATACAGGAGGAAGAGAAGAAAACACACATAATCAACACAATTCCTATTGTAATTTGTGTTCAATAAGAAAGCTCATAAAATATAACTCAAATATCTACCCCTGTTTACCACATCTTAGTTTTAGGACAATCATATCTAAAATTGGCTCTTTCAGTCTGGAAAGCTTCCTTCAATCCTTTTGTTACTGGGTATTCTAAGTTACATATTGCTTCAAATATATCCAGCTTGATAAGTGCACTGAAAATGTCATGTAATTTTAATATTAATTTTTTTTTCAAAATATGTCATTAAACGCCTCTCATATCAGTCTCTTCTTGATAAAGGATTAATATATTGTTTTATTCAGTCACTGATAGAATCCCATGCTAAATTTCCTAATATAATTTCCCAATATTATTTTCCATATTACCTATTTTAAACTTTAGTAGTGAACAATTTAAATTTGAAGAAATGCTATTAAACTTTGTAAAATTTAAAAGTATTTTTAAAGTATGGGGAATGATAATATACATCATAGGTTTTCATGATATCTACAGAATAAGTGCTGGCATATCTATATAATCAATTATGAACTTGATTTTCCTTTAAACTTGCTTTTAAAGGAAAATTATTTAATGACATAATAAAATATTGACAATGTTAGAAATGCACACATATATAAGACTGTCTTGATATATCAAATTTGGGGATTGTTAGTATATAAAAACGGAAAATAGCAGACTCTTAATGTTTTTCTTTTGTCTTTCCTTCACTTACCAATTTTGGCTGGTTCATTGTTTTTATTATTTCATTATTTATTTTTTTGTTATTACATACATTTATAAAGTTACTAAAGCCTATCACATGAAATAAAAATGAATCATGGGCTGAGGATATAGCTCAGTTGGTAGAGTGCTTGTCTCACCTGCACAAGGCCATGGGTTCAATCCACAGCAAAACACACACACGCGCGCGCGCGCGGACACACACACACACACACACACACACACACACAAAGAATCATATAAAAGTTTTATTTTGGAGACTTTACTGAATGGTGCTAGCTACCTAAAGCATCTTATTTATTCCAAGTTATATCATTGATTCATTTTAATTTTTTACAAGTTACACAAGCATTTCATCACATGGTCCTATGGGATACTGTACTTCCTCTGCATTTTACCATTTTCAGGGCAATCACTATTCAACTACCCACTGATTCTTTTGACATTCACCTCCATTTGTATAAGTTTGTTTCAAATTCTGGCATTATCTACATAAATTGTGTCAATTCAGCTATATGCCATCCCCCTACTCTGTTACCAATGTTCTTTCTTATCTCCTAGTGTAGTTTGTTATATGTGGCAAACTATTCACAGCTGAGCTGTGTGGTAAGGTATGATTTCTTCTATTCTTGTATAACACAGACAAGTTTCCTGCCCACAGGCAACAGATATAATTAGTAGTTTCTAGATCCTATTAGAAACCCAGTGTTCTTACTCTACATAAGTACTTTGTTTCACTTTGTTTATGCATAGATAACGTACCACAGACATTGAACTGCACATTGCCTTTTTATGTCACAAAAAGTAAATAGAAATTTATAATCCAAAATTGTTTAAATTATACTCAGAACACATAATATGACGCTATTAGTGAATTTCAGAAAGTGACTAATGTTCTAAGGCTGATATATATTCTACTTTTAATAAATTCAGTCAAGTAAGTAATTTCCTTGACCTTAAAATTATTTTCTTCATTGTTAGAATAACTCATGAGGTTGCTGTGAAATTTAGTGCTTCACACTGTGACATAATATTGAAGATTTCCAAAAATTAATTGAGGCAAGCTTGAATGCTCCCTTGCCAGGAAGACTCACTGATATGGCTTTGCTTCTATATGTATTTTTTTGCACCTTAGCAAGTTTCTTTTACAAACTTACAGTTTCTTTTACAGACTTACAGTGACACAGATAAGTTTGTACCCTATGCAAATCACAGAAAAAAATATGGGAAATTTGGAAAGTGTAGGGATTTTAGCACAGTGGTTGATTTAGTATCACTTGAGGTCCCATCAGTCTCAGTATTATCCGGACTCACTCCCAGCGCCTCTATCCTGGATATACTGCACTGGCAGTGATGAGAGTATGATATTGAAAGAAGTGATGATATCTGGTAGCCTTGAATTTCTTCCAGTCTTGAAGGGAATGACTTTAAAGTTCCACCATTAATTTTGATAGTTGCTATACTCTTATCAGGTTAATTTGCTTCCTGTACAGGTTGCTAAGACTTCTTGCTGTGAATGTGTTGAATTGTATCAACACATTTTTTTTTTTTTTTTTGAGATGAGCAAGGTATTTTTCTTTCTTGAGCTGATGGTAATATTAAGTGATACTCTAATGTTAATCTAACCTTACATTTCTGGAACTGGTACTAGGAGTTTAAATTCATATGTTCATATATATTCAACTTATATTTCTAACATGTCTAGTCTTTTTTTTTTTTTTTTTTTTTTGCAAGTTACTTCTTAGGCTGTAATCTCTAGATCATACTTGTTTTATAACATGAGTTGTTCATAGTAGTCTTTGAGAAAGGTTGTGTTTGTTATATTTAAATGATCTTTTTCTTTAACCTTTCATGGAGAACTAGTTGGCCTTGGCATTTTATTTTGAACTCAGGGGCAATTGACCACTAAGCCAATTTTGTATTTTATTTAGGGACAGAGTCTCACTGAGTTACTTAGCACCTTGATTTTGCTGAAACTGGCTTTGAATTTGCGATCCTCCTGTTTCAGCCTCCCATACCTCTGGGATTAAAGGCTTGTGCCACCACGCTCAGCTCGTTTATTAAGTTTTTTAAAGCTGCATTTTCCGTTTCATCTAACTTTTCAAATTTATGGTCATCATTTTTATTAATACTTTCTTACCTTTTAATAATTTATATAGTTGGGCTGGGGATAGAACTCAGTGGTAGAACACTTTCCAAGCATGCACAAGGCCTTGGGTTCAATTCCCAATATTGCCCAAAATAAGTAAATAAATAAACAAACAAACAAATAAATCTGCCTAGCAGCTGTAGATAAGCTTTTTTCCATACCTAATATTATCTGTTATGCATTTGCTATTTTTTCTTATTGATCTTTAGAGAGACGTCAATTTGACTTATGCATTCAAAGAATAAACTTTTGGCTTTGGGAAACTTTTCTTGTGTGACTTTGTTTTATGTTTTATTAGTTCCATTCTTACTTTATAATTGCCTCTTCTTTCTTTGTTTTGTTTACATGGCTATTCTTTGTAGCTTACCTTGTTGGCATTTGGCCTTATTTTTAATATGAGTTTTAAGGCTACAAATTTCCCTCTAAGTGTCACTTCAACTGAATCTCACAACTTTTCAAAAAGAATACTTTAGCTATCTTACCATCAAATAGTTTTCTTAATTTCTATTATTGTTCCACTCTGGAATTACTTAGAATTTTAAAAATTCTGAATTTTAAGATTGTTCTTACTGTCTAGTTTGATCTGATTCTTAGATTAAATATACTGTGATAAGATAAAGTGATTTGTAGGACGATAATTCTTTGACAGTGGTTGAAGTTTCCTTTAGAAACTAATATATGGTAAGCTTTTATAAATATTTCATTCTTTTTAAGTGTGTGTATGTGTGTGTGTTGGTTTTGGGATTTAATATTTTATATCTGCTTTTTGACTTGCATTTGTTCATTATCTGACTGAAATCCCCTTTTCCTTAAATGCATCCTTATTCTGTCTACTTTCTCTATCAGTGAAAGAAGGAGAAATGTTAAAGTTAAATATTCAGTATTCTAGTATTGATTTTTTTTTTTAAATTTTATTTTATTTATTATGTGGTGCTGATGATCAAACCCAGTGCTTCACATGTGCTAGGCAAATGCTCTACCACTGAGACACAACCCTAGCCCCTAGTATTAAGGCTTTACCATGACAAGTTGAATGTAGATTATTTTCTTATTTATTTTAATCAAACTGTTTTGAAACTCCTAAATCTGAGAGTTCATAATTTTTATTAGCTTTGGAATATTCTTAGTTATTAAATATTCAAGTCTAGTTCTTTCACATTCTTTTTGTTTTCTTCTTTTAGAACTGTGTGTGTCCCAATCATTCTCATTTTATTCTTTAGTTTTCTTAATATTTCTTCTATATTTTTCATTTGTAAGATTCTGTGCTGTATGCTGGGCCATTCCTTCAGATCTGTCTCTTAAACTCATTACTTTTCTCCAGATTTGTCTGTTTTTTAACCTACAAATCATTTTTAATTTTTTTCATCTAACTTTTAACCAACGTGTGTACAATAAATATAAGAAAAGTAGTCTTTGCAGATGTGATTTTACTTTGTTCTTTCTGTTGGCTCTTTTGTAACTATTTGTGTGTTTAGTGATTTGTGGGGACTCTGAGTTCTTTCTCACAACTTTGTGGAACTTTCTTAAATCCTAAATTTAAGGCTAAGTCTTTCTGATAGTTGCTGCCAAGTCCCAGGGGACTTCATAAATCGGGTACTACTTTAAAATATTATTTTTTAGTTTAAGGTATTTTGTACCATATGGATCATGAATGGGAAATTGCAGGGCTATGAATTCTCTGGTGCCTTTCTTTCCACTCTACACTAAGCCATCACTTTCTGTAGAGCAGATATATTTCTATTTATTGCTAACCCTAAATAACATTCTTCTTTGGAGACTAGCCTTATGCAGGGGTCCTATTAACTCCACTATTTGGACCTTCATTAGACTCTTAACTCCTATGTCTCTTTCATGGATCCCTATGCTCCGATAGAACCAATTAAGGCAAATCAGACTACTCCAGTCATCTTTTTGTCACTATAATAAAATACCTGAGATAATTAAGTCCTGAAAGAAAATGTTCAGGGGTTGGGAGTATGACTTGGGGGTAGAGTGTTTGCCTAGCATATGCAGAGCCCTGGGTTTGATCCCCAGCACCACAAAATAGAAAAATAGGTTTATTTTAAGCTCCTGGTTCTGGAAGTTCCATTCCATGAGGGGGGGTATGGAGGGAGGTCCCTTGGCTTCAGGCCTCTGAATAAGGCAGCACATAATGGCAGGAGCATGTGGATGAGCAAACTGCTAACCCCATGACCAGAAAGCAAAGAAAAGGGAGAAGTTGGTACCCCATAACCTCTTTAAAGGCATATCTTCAATGACCTAAGGTCAGCTCACCATCTCCTAAAGATTACTCCTCCTCCCATAAGTGCCACTCTGGAGAACAAACTGTTAACAACACATTGGTCTTAAGGGAGCCTTCAAGGTCTTCAGGGAATAGTCCAAGAAGGGCAATAGCTGGGTCAAATGGTGGTTCCATTCCCAGCTTTCCCAGGAATCTCCATACTGCTTTCCAGATTGGCCGCACCAGTTTGCAGTCCCACCAGCAATGTACAAGAGTACCCTTTTCCCCACATCCTCGCCAGCACTTGTTGTTGTTTGACTTCATAATGGCTGCCAATCTTACTGGAGTGAGATGGTATCTTAGGGTGGTTTTGATTTGCATTTCTCTGACTGCTAGAGATGGTGAGCATTTTTTCATGTACTTGTTGATTGATTGTATGTCCTCCTCTGAGAAGTGTCTGTTCAGGTCTTTGGCCCATTTGTTGATTGGGTTATTTGTTTTCTTATTGTTTAATTTTTTGAGTTCTTTGTATACTCTGGATATTAGGGCTCTATCTGAAGTGTGAGGAGTAAAAATTTGTTCCCATGATGTAGGCTCCCTATTTACCTCTTTTATTGTTTCTCTTGCTGAGAGAAAACTTTTCAGTTTAAGTAAGTCCCATTTGTTGATTTTTGTTATCAACTTTTGTGCTATGGGTGTCCTATTAAGGAATTTGGAGCCCGACCCTACAATATGTAGATCGGAGCCAACTTTTTCTTCTATCAGACGTAGAGTCTCTGATTTGATATCTAGCTCCTTGATCCACTTTGAGTTAACTTTTGTGCATGGCGAGAGGAGGGGATTCAGTTTCATTTTGTTGCATATGGATTTCCAGTTTTCCCAGCACCATTTGTTGAAGATGCTATCCTCCCTCCATTGCATGCTTTTAGCTCCTTTATCAAATATAAGATAGTTGTAGCTTTGTGGATTAGTCTCTGTGTCCTCTATTCTGTACCATTGGTCCACCCTCCTGTTTTGGTACCAGTACCATGCTGTTTTTGTTACTATTGCTCTGTAGTATAGTTTGAAGTCTGCCCTTCTTGGACTATTCCCTGAAGACCTTAAAAGAGCGTACTACAGGGATACTGCTACATCGATGTTCATAGCAGCACAATTCACAATTGCTAGACTGTGGAACCAACCCAGATGTCCTTCAATAGATGAATGGATAAAAAAAATGTGGCATTTATACACCATGGAGTATTACGCAGCACTAAAAAATGACAAAATCATAGAATTTGCAGGGAAATGGATGGCACTAGAGCAGATTATGCTTAGTGAAGCTAGCCAATCCCTAAAAAACAAATACCAAATGTCTTCTTTGATATAATGAGAGCAACTAAGAACAGAGCAGGGAGGAAGAGCAGGAAGAAAAGATTAACATTAAACAGATACATGAGGTGGGATGGAAAGGGAGAGAAAAGGGAAATTGCATGGTAATGGAGGGAGACCCTCATTGTTATACAAAATTACATATAAGAGGTTGTGAGGGGAATGGGAAAATAAACAAGGAGAGATATGAATTACAGTGGATGGGGTAGAGAGAGAAGATGGGAGGGGAGGGAGGGGGGATGGTAGAGGATAGGAAAGGTAGCAGAATACAACATACACTAGTATGGCAGTATGTAAAAATGTGGATGTGTAACCGATGTGATTCTGCAATCTGTATTTGGGGTAAAATTGGGAGTTCATAACCAACTTGAATCTAATGTATGAAATATGATATGTCAAGAGCTTTATAATGTTTTGAACAACCAATAAAAAAAAATAAATAAAATTTACAAAATGATCACCTAAAAAAAAAAAAAGGGAGCCTTCAGCCTTCACACTATAGCACGGATTTGAGCACTCATTCTAGATTACTGTTTTCATGTCTTTTGTTGTTGTTGTTGGGGGGTGACTTCTGAGTATTACTGCTTTTCTTTCTCAATTCAATAGTAACATGTAGAAAGACTTAGATGTTTTGTTTCACAGTTTTCATTCTTTTTGGTGTGAATATTGTTCCTTGTATCCAGATACTACTGGGTATGATCCTCAATTATGTAAAAGCTCATTAAAGTAAATTTAAATTTAATACTTATTTTTTTCTAATTATCTTAGCACTATTATTACGAGTGCCTACTATTACTATACATTACTATTTTGTATTTGGGCACTAAAATTTAACATTTTTATCTGTGGAAACTTTTTTTTCCCCTAAATCAAAAGCTGGTTCTTATGAGTTCTCTCAGGGATCACAAGAGGTTAATAGACTATTAGCCTTCTGTGAAGCAACTATATTTTAGGCTTTTATTTAAGTCAGACTGGGATGCAATGCCACTTAAAAAAAAAAAAAACAAAACAAAACAAAAAAACTATTGCTAATTTAGGGGGATAAAGCATTTTTTTTAGCTTTGTCCCCCTAAATGGATGTTGAGGACAAAGTCTGAATTGATTTATTTCATGTGTTCCTCATACCTTCTAGCACATTGCTGAGCATCTGATATGTATTTTCACAATGCTGAAGGATTAGTTACCCCTCAACTGCCAGAGATAATTAAGATAGTAAGCAATTCCCCTTGCTAGAATGTAGGAATTAGACTTCAGCTGATTTGCTTTTGATTATTGTGTTTGTGTCTCTAGATTTTCAATACATCGTTATTTGAACCACCTCCTCCTGGATATGAAAATATTTCAGATGTTGTGCCACCTTTCAGTGCCTTTTCTCCACAAGGAATGCCAGAGGTAAAATGTGATGGAATAAAATACAAATGACAAAAAGAAGCTTCCTGTCACCTCAGACATGCAGGCAATATTTAAAGGGTAATAAGAGGATTTTTGATATAATTCAAATTAACCCTTTTCCACATTTGAGAAACTAGAGCTCCTCAGGAGAGAAAAAAAGTGCTGATTTTTTTGTTCATGGTGCTTTTTTAAGATAAAATGTGTTACAATGAGATGCACAAAACACATTTATTGACTTTTGACAAATACATCCACCTGTGTAATCCAGACTTCTTCAGTATATAGAGTATTACCATTACTTCAAAAAGTCCCTTTGTATTCCTTCTTAATCAACTCCACACAGCATTGAGTGAATCATTCTTTTTTTTAAATTTTTTTTATTATTAGTTGTTCAAAACATTACAAAGCTCTTGACGAGTGAATCATTCTTCTGATTTTTTCACTATTGTACATTAATTTTGCCTATTTTATTAATTCATATAAATGGAATTATATGACATGTACTTTTTGTGTCTGGATATTTTCACTAAAGATAGAGCCTGTAAGATTCATGTTTTAATATTAGTTTGCTCGTTTTATTGTTCCAAATTGTTGTTCCAGTAATTTCTGTTGCATGCCTATCATACATTACTAAAACTGTATAATATTGATTAATTTTCAAAAATTTTGAATAAGGATATTGTTATCATTTCCAAATTCAGAATATGAATACCCATTCTTAAAAAATCATATGAAGTTTACTTAATAGACTGTGCATCAGTATCATTTGAAATTTTATAATTTAAGTCTCCAGATTCTTGCACAGATTTTGATGAATGTCTTAGTTTGTACTTCTCTAACATAATACCACAAACTGGGTAATGTATAAAGAAGAAGAGTTTATTTTCTTATAGTTCTGTGGAGGCTGTAAAATCCCAGACCAAGGTGACAGGACATTTGGTTTTCTGGTGAAGGCTGCTCTCTGCTTCCAAGATGGCACCTGGTTGCTGTGTCCTCCAGAGTGAAGGAACAAGTGGCCTCATATGGCTGAAGACAGAAGGGCAAGCAAGCCAAATGCTTCCTGGAGCCTCTTATACAAGGGCCTTAACCCCATTCATGAGGGAGAATCCCATGGACCAGTCACTTCTTAAAGGTTTCACCTTTGAATCCTTTTATCTTTGCTATTAAGTTTCAACACCTGAATTTGGGAGGAGACATTCAAACCACAGCAATGAGAAAGCTAAACTGGAAAAGATTCAAAATAATTTTTTAGTAACTCAAAATGTTCTGTCTCCTAATATAATGTTTAACATTAAGTAAATTTAATTTTGGATGTTTCAAGTTTGTGGTACTTATGACAAATTTACAAGTTCCTCATTGGCAGTTAGGTATATTGTGTTATCACTCAATAGAAAGGTAAAGGCTTGACTGTCATTGGAAATGTCCTAAATAAAATGTTTGCACTTAGAATTGAACTGACATTGTAAAATCTTTACCAATCAGTTAGGATTTGCAACAAAAACATAAGGATATGTCATAAGCATAGCAGAAGCATATGCTTGTATTCCCAGCTACATGGGAGGTTGAGACAGGAGGGTCTCTTGAGCCCAGGGGTTCAAGACCAGTCTGGAAAACAGCAAGACACTGTCAAAAAGATATAAGGATGATTTAATGTCAGGCAATGTCATATTTTTATTATTTTAAAAATATTATTTCTATGATTTTCAAATGAATTTGATTTGACAATTTATTTTTAATTTTAAAACTTCACAGAACAGAACATTTTCTATTAGTTAGATGAGATTTATTTCAAATGAACATTATGCTTAATGATATAATTAACATTATACTTAATGATAGATTATTGAAAAAATTCTATGTAAAATTGAGCCATAATAAAGATGCTTTCAATCATTGAAATTACTTCATAATTGACAGGAGATAGAAATAGAGGGTAAAACAGTTGTCAATGAAAATACAGTATATTTTAGATCTTAGGTTTGTTACAGTTGCTTAGATTTATTCTCCAGGTTAAACCACTCTATTATTGTGAATACATGTGCAGATCCTTTATTTATTTTAGTTTGTTTTCACTTCAAATCTTATTCTCAATCCCATTCTTCTTCTCCACTCTAATGTATTTGTGTCCTTAGTTATGTGTGTGTTCTTGGAACTATATGGCTTTGTATGTGTTGGAGGTATTTGCAATTTACATAAATCACATTATACTTTAGGACTTATTTGATTTGTTTCTACTTTCAAAAGTTCTTTCAAAATTTGTTTTTGCCTATGTCAGAGTAGTTAAAAGATTTTCACTGTTACATATTATTTTATCTTATGTGGGCACCAGAAGTGACACTCATTCTCTTAGTGACAAATATATAATTTGTCTCTAAACTCCCTTTATCCCAAACATTGTCACAGTGAATGGTCTCGGACATGTCTAGATACAGGCCTATGAGAGTTTCTCTGTGCACAATAACAAGAAAACTGTGAAGCCAGGTGTGGTGGCACTGGCCTGTAATCCCAGTGGCTCAGGAGGCTGAGGCAGGAAGATTGTGAGTTCAAAGCCAGCCTCAGCGAGTCGCTATGCAACTCAATGAGACCCTATCTCTAAATAAAATACTAAATAGGGCTGGGGATGTGGCTTAGTGGTTGAATGACCCTGAGTTCAATCCCCTGCCCCCCTCAAAAAAAACAAAACACTGTGAAATTTATTGAAAAATGAAACTGTTATGTAGAAAATACAGATTGTGCTTCCAGATGGGAAGACAGGATATTATGAGGAGAATATTACATCCAGATTTCTGGGTTGTAGGAAATAATTAATTTCTCCAGGCCTATCCTAAGCACTTTATGTCCTCACTCACAGTGTATGAATGTTTCTCTTTCCTAAAATGGATGTATAAACTTTAACATCTCAATTTTGCCCATATAACTGTTCGATTTTGTTAAAGTTTTAGTTAACATTTCTTTGATTACAAATGAGATTGCTCTTCTCTAAACATACATATTTATTAACTAATCTTTTTTCACTTTTGAAAGCATTATTATATATTTTTATGTTGAATTTCTGAGCTTTTTATTTTTATGGGTTTCTTGAATATTTTAATTATTCATCCCATAATGATTTTAGATATTGCATATATCTTCTAATTTTTTGGCTCTTTGTTATTTTATCTATGTTGTACCTGGTTGAAAAGAAATCTCATTTTTGATACTGTCAAATTATTCTCCACATATTTTTGTGCTTCAGGCCTTTTAAAATTAATTACCTCCATTATTTATAATGATATATCTGCAAAACCAAAATATACAAAAATCTGAACTAATAAATCTTCATTTAAAAATAATTTTACCAGATCAGAGTTAAATATATAAGGAAAAATTACATATAATAGCAGAATACATAATGAAGAAACTTAATTTGAAATAACTATGAAATAAGTATACTTCCAAAATCTTATCAGATAGATGAGTGTGAAGCAGTTAAAGAACGCTGTGAAATGTATTTAACAGTAAAAAGATTATGTAGAAGAAACAGATTATGCTTTGTATGGGAAGGCAGGACACTGTAAGTAGGATATTATACCAGATTAATTTATACCAGAATAACTTAATTATTCACAGATTTATTCATAGATTTATCATATAAGCACTGAAAATCCACCAAACAATTTTTGAACTTTGACATGATTATTCTACTCATAAGAAATTGTCATAAAAATTATTATCACTTATTTCTTTCAGGCATGCTTAAATTCTTCTAGATTAACAGCAGGATAAATGGAGTCTGTTATTCTGTTTAGAGACATAATTTACAATTAAATTAAACTATCAGATGTGCTTGCTGGCTTTTGCACTTTGCTGGATCATATGTAACCCAGTAGGAAGAGTCTTAATTCACTTTAAATTGTGTCTATATGTATGTGTGTATAAGATTTCACTGTTGTTATCTTTGAATGTATATTTTAATCATCTAGTTTCTGCTTTAGTCTGTTTGAAATTTGACATGTCCATAAAGTATAGTAACCTAAAACATAATCCAGTGGCTCTCAAACTTCAGTGCGTGTCATAACAGTTTGTGACAAAGATTCTGTTCCCACCCTGGGTTTGAATAGATCTGGGCTGGAGCCTGATTTGTCTTGGTCCTAGGTGATGCTGTCACTGAATGCTCCAGAACCACACTTTGCCTCTCAATTCTGCTCCACAAACAAGGGTGGGGAGATGGATACTCAGAGGAAACAGGGAAAACCTGAAGCCAACAGTGCAAGATTGCATTTATTCACAGGCACAGAACAATGCTACAGTGTAAATTATAAGAAGGTCATTGTTTGAAAACAAGGCTTTTTTCTAACCAACAGTGACAGCCCGCATTTGAGAAAGGTTGGGAGGGAATATCTATCAGACTTGTTTTCATTTTCAAAGTTTACTGTCACTTTCAAACTAATGTTTTCTCTAATATCTTCTTCATAATAATTTGTTATGGAAAGACTGGCAATTTATCAACAAATTTCCACCATTGAGTGATATTTAAAGGAACAGTCTCCCCAAAGTTGGTGGTGTTAAGGATAAATTTCAAGTAGAATAATTAACACTGTTTTTCTTTTTCCTAAAATAAAATGGTTTAATGGCTTTTTAGCCACAGTTGAAATAGAATAAGAGCATACTCTAGAAAACTCTTTTAACAATTATAAGCCAGACATATAGTGCTGTCTTTAGAAATGCATACATATTTTATTGGTTTTAGGAAGAAATATAATAACTTAAAGAATTCCTCTTATAAAAGCAAAGATTTTCATGTCACCTTTTCAATTAGCTTTTTCCCATTTTGTTTAAAATTGCACCTATATGAGTACTAATTCACTGTTTGATTACTATAACTTTTAAATTTTTCTATAGAATTTATCACCTTTTAATATGTCATATAATTTGTTTAGATATTAAATTTAATGTTTATTGTCTTTTTATCTTCTTCCATCCACACTTTTGTGAGTTGCTTCAAGGGCAGAGATTGCTGTACCATGGCACATAATTATTTCTTCAACAAATCTGTCAACTAATTCTTAACAATCAGCTGGGAAGCAACTATTTTAGTATTTGATATAAATTGATTGTGTATATGCTATGATAAATGTAGTCAAAAAGGAAAATTAGAAACACCATAAAAGTATAGGATGTAGGAAATCATTTGGGACAGTGTCTTTAAACTGGGGTGTGCAAAAGCTTTTCAGGTGTAGGCATGTGTTTGTTTTAAGGAAATATATTTTCAGATCAGCAATTGCCCAGTGTACTTCTATGTGAAATTGAGTACTAGCCTATGTGGTGAGGTCCTGTTGCTACTCTGGCCCTACCTTCCTATTTATAATCATTTTTCTCTTGTGTTACAAATGAAAGACATCCTCTACCCATATCCTCAAAAAAAAGAAACATAAATGAAGTATTTCTCTGCATTGTAAGACTCGCTGGGGCTACAAAGAAATCAACAATTGGAAGTGTTACTTTCTGTGTTGAGATAGCAAACAATTCTAACAATTAGGTAATAGATCATTTTGCAAATTAAATGGTTTGCAGATCTAACAAAATAAAGGTGAATCCAATTCAATTTCTAGCTGATATCATTAAAAGTAAAGTGTATGATAAATCAGCATTTGGTTTTGGGATTGTACCATGGATGAAGTTTGTATTATGTAGTGACAGTTCTGTAACAAAACTGTTTACTTTCTTATCCAAGGTTTCTCAGAAATTATATGTGGACATAGGAAATGTGAATAGAACTTTGTTGATCTCTGTCTCATTCTAGCAATAACTAATTCACCCATAGATTTTTAAGATAAAGCTTTGTCATACCATTATTTTCATTGAGGTGCATATCTATTTAAATCTTGTGTACTTGTACTACTTAGAAATATTTATGATGATGTTTTTACTAAATCTAATGTACTAGATGACAAG
Source organism: Marmota monax (assembly GCF_021218885.2). Lineage (NCBI taxonomy): Eukaryota > Metazoa > Chordata > Mammalia > Rodentia > Sciuridae > Marmota > Marmota monax. Next base: position 988,119 of record NW_026695236.1, on the reverse strand, counting down.
TAAGGAGTATTCTTGTGAAATCAATACCTGTGGCAGGACAGAAAGAGAAGCTGGATTAGGCAGAGGGAGAATCACACTGCAGTGCTAGCTCAAGGGCAGTCTTGACTAACCCTATGCAGAGCTCCAGAAAACCCCTTTGGAATTGTCTTTGATTAGACAGAGGTATTCAAGTATATGCTTACACCAATCATCCACTGAATGTGTAACAACCCCAAAAGCAACATGACCTCACAAAGTGGCCATCTGCAGCTGAGGCAGTCCCTGAAGGTTTGACAGCTGAAGGCTCTCCGCAGGCAGGGAATCTTCCCTGCAGCTGAAGCAAGATAGTCTTCACTGAAGGGGAATCACAGCAAATACAGTTTACTTCAGAGTGAAATGCTGAAGGGAAAGGGGCACAAAACACAAGATCAAGAAGAAAAACGAATGATGGAGTCCTAACACTAGAGTATGTCCATGTCTTTCTTTAAGTAGATGATGTTGAATAGTAAATAACTGTATATTTATTTAAATTCCATTGGGTACATAGAAAATTATGTAAGTTGCTTCTAAAATATTAATGTTTATATTATATTATAATATTCTCTGCAGATACTTGAAAAAATTTTAGATGTCCATGTTAAATATATGAATAAGTACATTCCTTTTCAAAGTCAATTTTGTGACTAGAGTACCAAAGTAAAACAAAAAAAGGTTGGAAGATCACTGATTTAACCTAACAGTTTATTTTACAAATCAGAATGTTGAGACTCCAAGATGTCTTGCACATAATTATCCTAAGAACTGAACCCAATGACACAAGCCATTTTCCTCCTGGTAGTTGTGAAGACCCATTATGTTATTATTTGTGAACACAATTCTGAAGAGAGTAAAGCTGTCATCAAGGGCTCCTTTAGCTAGGGTGCCTTATCCTTGGACTGCATGCAGCAGTGTGTATATTTATATGTGTTTTTCCAGGGCAGTATTTTTATATGTTCTGAAAAAAAGACATAAAAACAAATATTATTTTTAATTTGTATGTCTCTAGCCCAAATTAGCTTCAACTGAAATTCACTTCTCCTTGTGTGTCTTATTTAATGCTCATATTTTTTTCTGATCCTTTTGCATGTTCTTGATTCTTTCCTTTTTCAAAGATATTGAATATCCCTCATGCAGGAAACCTGTATATTTTATAATAAATTATTCTTGATCTCAACAGGGGGATCTAGTATATGTTAACTATGCACGAACGGAAGACTTCTTTAAACTGGAGAGGGACATGAAAATCAATTGCTCTGGAAAGATTGTGATTGCCAGATATGGGAAAGTTTTCAGAGGAAATAAGGTAATATCATCTCTTTCCTTTTCCTCCAATATGAAAAGGTATAATACAATATATCTAAAATCTCCTTACAACCTTTTGAAGACTATGATCCTCTTACATTCTATAAATGTCCACCTTACAGGGAGGACATACTTACTAGCTTATGGGAAGTGGTTTTAAACTAGGCCACTGGAATTGGCCAGTGTTTAGCCAGGGTGAGCCGAATAGATTTTTCTGTACTTGCAAGTTACCCCTGTGGCCTACTTAGAAATGCATACTAGATTTGTTGTTTCAGTATTTTTGTTTTAAATATTACATCTAAAAATATTTACTGGGCTGGGGATGTGGCTCAAGCGGTAGCGCGCTCGCCTGGCATGCGTGCGGCCCGGGTTCGATCCTCAGCACCACATACAAACAAAGATGTTGTGTCCGCCAAATACTAAAAAATAAATATTAAAAAAAAATTCTCTCTCTCTCTACCTCTATCTCTCTCACTCTCTCTAAAAAAAAAAAATAAATAAAATAAAAATAAAAATATTTACTGAAATAAATTTAATATACATTGTTATTATAGATATTAAGAGAAAATAAAATTCACATAGTAGTTTTAAATTAATGTTACTTGACTTTTTAATTTTTAAAATTTTTTTTTGGAAAATAAATTAAAAAATATTCTCTTTCAACTATAGAACTAGGAGGAATCTGCCCGAGGAGTCTACTTGCTCTATATACTTCCAGAGCATCAAAAGGAAACACCAAGTACTCACTACTAGTATCTGGGTATTTTCCAAATCTGTTCTGAGAACTGATACATTTTTAGAACCTGAAGTAGAAAAAAGAAAAACTACATCTCTGAATAAGTTCTTTGTTGTAAGCCTAATGAGAAAGGCTTGAACATAAAGCTCAGTTACTCATTTACGTATAGTTTTGAAAATTGTTACTACCAAATCTGGGGCAACCAATTAACATAAGTGAAGTACACTCTATTTCCTAGGTTAAAAACGCCCAGCTGGCAGGGGCCAAAGCCATCATTCTGTACTCAGACCCCGCAGACTATTTTGTTCCTGGTGTACAGTCCTATCCAGATGGTTGGAATCTTCCTGGAGGTGGTGTCCAGCGCGGAAATGTCTTAAATCTTAATGGTGCAGGGGACCCTCTCACCCCTGGCTACCCAGCAAATGGTGAGTGATAAGGCCTCAGTCATTACAGGACACTTAGCCACATTTTAAAGTGATTTTATTTAAGGATTTTCTTTGACACAAAGGACTGAGAAAAAAAAAAAATATATATATATATATATATATATATATATATATTTAAATTTTATCTAGGAATGAGAGAGTTTCTGAAAATTATTGGTTCAGCTTCCTTATTTATTATTTGAAATCCTTGTGACTAATAGGTTTTGGAATTCAGACTTCCAATTGTTTAAAAAGTAACATGGTACATATACCATATAATTCATAACACTTACTTGGGAGGCTGGAACAGAACACCAGAAACCAGTATATAAACAATATTTGCATCAAACTCTATGAATGCTGATTCTAAGTGGGGTAAATATGGAATATAAATAGACTCATCTGCTCAAGTGAGTTTTGCTATCAAATAAGTTCAGGCTATATTGGTTTTATTGTCAAGTACATTTACCCTAAATTCATAGTTCGCACAGATTTTTTTTTTTTTTTTTTTTTGCTTTTACCATTGACCAGAGATAAGGAGAAGAGAAAATTTTATAACATCTTTAAATGACAAGATAGAATCTAGAACCCCTGAAAGACACCTATCTTTTTAAAAAAATATTTTTGTTAGTTGTAGGTGGACACAATACCTTTTATTTTATTTATTTTTATGGGGTGCTGAGGACCGAACCCAGGGTCTCACACATGCTAGGTGAGCACACTACCACTGAGCTATGACCCCAGCCCAAGACACTTGTCTCTGTTGCTGCATGATGATAGCAGTGATGGATGTGAAGGAGTATCTCCTACATGCCAGCACTATACATGCCTCAACAACCCCGAAAGCCAGGAGGCATTATCTCTGTTGGCAGGGGAGGAAACTGTGACTAGAAGAGGTAAGCTGTCTGCAAGAGATAAACAACTACTTAGCAGGGAGTGGGATTCTAATTCAGGTACTCTGGCTGCAGAGTCTGTGTACTTGTGCTGAAATGCCACCTTGTAAAACATTAATAAAAGGAGCTCAATTATTTTAGGTGTACTCAACTATCTGAACATGTTTACAAAAATATGTAATCATTTAGTTCAGGTAGTTGCGAATTAACTAAATTTGTGTAATTTGCATAAATTAGTTGGCCAAGCATCTTTGTCATTTACATATTTACTCTTCATCTGGGTTTTCCATCAAATCCTGGATTCCTCTGAAGCTTATGTACTGTTTTGCTTTGTAAGTCTTCTGAGAATATGGTACATTGTCATAGATTCTTTGCTTTTAAAAAAAAAAAAAATACACATTACCATATAGTAAAACCATATGAATCTGCCTAAGGTTTTTCCACCTTTTTATTCTCAAGTTTAAAAAAATGTAACTTCTTCCAAATAAAATGAGATTAACTGGAATGTTTCTGTTGATTATCTTCACATTAAAATGATGGGATTTTGGGGGGAACCCATGTTATCTTTGGAAGCTAGCATTTATTCAACCCCTTTGGTGCCTTTAAGTTTACCACTTCCTTTTAATTTTAGTTTCTACTATGGAATAGTTCTAACATATCCAAAGCAAAGATAGTCACCAACATATTGTCAACTTTGTTTCATCTACCTATCACCCCCCTTTTGTTGAAAACATTGCCCCCTACACAGCATGTCATTATGTCATTCTGCCCAAGAGAATAATAAGTTTTTGAGATGAAGTTTCTTATTAGATAATTTCAAAACCTGGTGGGGGGGAGGGGAAGGAAAACACAGACCTAATTTGTCTTAAGCCTGAATAAATGTCATAATATTATTTTGCAGTAAAATTTATATGCAATAAAATGCATAGATCTTAAATTCAGTTCAATGTATTTTTCTATTTTAAATTTTGTTTTTGCAGCACTGGGAATTGAATGCAGGGTCTTATGGTCTGGTTCATGTGCTAGGCAAGCACCCTATACTGAACCATGTCTCCAACTCCAGTTCAATGAACTTTGAAAATTGTATGCATTCATGTCACCCAAAATTAAAGGACATTTTTATGATGTTCAGAGGGTTCTCCTATGCTCTTTCCCAGTCAATTTGCACTTCATCCCCCCAAAGCAACCACATTTTGATATCTAGCATTGCACATTAGTTTGCCTCATTTTGATGTTCATATAAATGGAATCAGACAGTAGATGCTCTTTTTTGTCTCACATATTTCTCTCAGTATAATGATTTGAGATTTTCCATATTATTTTGCATAACAGTAATGTTTTCCTTTTAACAACAGAATAGCATTCTATTGTTGGATTATACAAGAATTATTTATTCTCCTGTGGTCAGAAATTTGTTAGATGATGTAAATGTGGCTGATTTAAACAATTTTGTAAGGTTTTTTTTTTGCACATTTGTTTTCATCTTTTTAAGGTAAATACCTAGCAGTGGAATTGCTGTGCCATAGTGCACATTTCTGCTTAAGGTCCCTTTCAAAAGAATTATCCCAAATCATTGTCTAATTTATACTCTTAAAAGCAATGTAGGAGAGTTTAGTTGCTTTATGTTCTTGCTAACATTTGGAATTATCAGTTTTCTTTAACGAATTCCAATAGATCAAAATGAGAATGTGTTCAATATGATTTATAGAGATCCACTTGAAAGGAATTGAGTTTTTATTGGAAATGTGTTTCTTTTTGTTGTTGTTGTTTCAGAATATGCTTATAGGCATGATATTACAGAAGCTGTTGGTCTTCCAAATATTCCTGTTCATCCAATTGGATACTATGATGCACAAAGACTCCTTGAGTAAGTTTGCAAGAATAAATAATTGACTACTTGGGTATTTCCCATGATTGGTAGTTTTATCTTCACTTTTTTTTTCTGTATTGATTGTCTCTGAGATGGGTAGCACATGTGATTGTATCATGATTTTATAGAATAATGGTTTTGTTCTGGAATTTACATTATATGATTTATATTATATGATTATCCAATGTTTGCCAGTCACCTAAAGGAGCCTTTCTGATCTCTAACTGCAGGGAGCATAATTGATCAATTGCTCTAGCCATTATGCTTTGAAATCTACTGCTGAGTGTGGTAGGGTGCTTAGACAGACTCGTTCTGGAACCACAGGACTCCTCAGATATGAAACTTTAACTTGAGGACCTGTTGATAATTAACTCAAATAGAAGCTGCACCATGGCCCCATCTTCCTCTTCTTCCTTCCCTTTCTCCTTTACTTTGCATCAGATCTGCACCACAGTCTGCTGACTTTATGAGGTTTCCCTAGCTCCCATTTTGCCCCTAGTAAATCATAGTCTTTTCCCCTAATAAATCTCTTACTCATCTGTGTTGTTTATTTCTTTTTTCTTGAAGGACCCAGAATAAAATCAAGTGAGAAATACTTCCATTGTGTTTTTATTCTCTTCCCTTTCTTTCTCTGCTTTCATTATTGAATATTCTTCAAATATGTTACTGTCTAGCCTAGCATTGGAAAGCTTTCCCCTTTCTTGCCCCATTTTTTATTTCCCATCTGAATGTCCCTTCTTTCCTTTTAGGAAAGGAGATGCCACTGATTTTTCTGAAAGTGAAGTTGGTAAAGACCAAAACATCTGGCCAGTTTGTCCTTTTTCTTCTTTGAGTACAAAGCATTCTTACTCCTTGTATTCTAGCAGCTATGAGAAAGCGTTTTATGACCTAGCACGCAAGGCCCTCATTTATATAGGTGACCAGGCTGATATCTGGAGATTTGGAGGTATGTGTCCAATTTAAGAGGAGGTTAAGGAAGTACCCTGGGTTTGTTTTGTTTTTCCTTTTGGCCCATGTTTTAGTTAGCTTTTTATTTTTTTGCTGCAGTAACCAAAGGACCTGATGAGAACAATTATAGGAGGAAAAGTTTATTTGGGGACTCAGTCTCAGTCCATAGATTGCTGGCTCCATTCCTTGGGGCTTGAGGCAGAATATCATGGAGAAAGGGTATGGCAGAGGAAAGTGGTCCAGGACTTCATATGGGGAAGGAGGGAGGGAGGAAGGGGAAGGAGAGAGCGAGAGAGAAGGAGAACGGGGTGGGGGATGGGGGTGGGGGAGAGAGAGAGAGAGAGAGAGAAGGCAGAAAAATCACACTCTGCTTAACAAGGACAGAATGGGAAGGCTGACCCCAGGGACCAACCCCTATCTAGCCACACCTTAATCCCTTCCAGGGATTAACAGTTACTACCCAGTTAATTCCTATCAGTGGATTAATTCACTAATAGGTTAAACCTCTTATAACCCCCAAAATCCATCTCTAAACTTTATCCCATTTTTTTCACACATGAATTTTTGGGGGTACACCTAACATCTAAACCATAACAGGGCTTTAACTCTGTCACATCAGTTATGATTTAGGATCACGTACAATTTTTGAGTACAGTATGAACTATGGATTTATCTAAACATATTAATAAATAAAATCTAAGTGTTTATGAATTTAGACAGTAACATTAAGTAAGCATAACTTGTAATATTCTATAATCAAAATAAAACTTCAACAATCAATAAGTAGTCAAATATGTTACTGACTATGGTAGTAAATGAAGTCACTAATAGATACAAGAATATTGTATAATATTTAATGATATGGAACATGTTTGTGATACACTATTGAGTTAAAAAGGAAAATTTCAAATCAATGTATAAGATGGTCCAAGTTATATAAAAGTTTAAAAATGAACCCATTTTGTGTTTGTAATTAGGGAAAGAATGCATGAAACTGTTTCTGAAAGCTCAATCCTGGTCCATGATGCCCATCCAATAATGAGGGACACGGTTTTGAGAAAAAGGAAAAATAAAGTTTATTGCTTTGCTAGCAAAGGAAAGGAGAAACACAGGGGACTCCTGTCCCAGACACTGATTCTGCCCATCTGTAGGGACAGAGGGCTTTTAAAGAGGTGATTCAAAAGTTACAGTCCACATGTTCTCTGTTGGAGTTGTAATTCACTTGTTAATTTGGAATATAATAATTTCTGAGATCTTCTGTCTCATTTACACACTCCTGCCAACAGGAATTTTAGTTGCATTTAGCAGGAGGCTAAATCATCTTCCCAGGAACCAAGTTCCAGTACTTTTCAAGCTTCTCTCTTAGGTACCTTAATCATACTCCAGCCAGACTTGTCACTAAGCCTTACACTTGCTCCATAGTTCTCTGCCTTCATGCCTCTCTATATTATATCTTGTCCCTGGAGTGCCTTTTCCTTCACCTTCCCATTCCTACATCTTGCTTATCCTTTAAAATACAACAAAGTGAAATCTCCTTTAGAAAGTTGTTCCTGATCCAACAAGTTGCATTAATCCTTTTTGTGCTTATTTTGTAAAACTCTGTATATTATCTGTCATGTTCTATTTCATATCATAGTTGGTTTTATATGTACCACCTTATGAGTGACTTGGGAACTTATTGGTGGAATGATCATGTGTTATACCTAGTTACATTCCTTGTCAAGTAGAACAAAGTACATTTAGAAAGGTAGACAATAAATGTTTCACAAATGGTCAAATAAAAATAAATATGCTATAGGAAACAGATTTAAGTCACTACTATTTATAAATATTTACTGAGTATCTAACATCTATCAAATCCTTTCAGAGATCTTTTCAAAATTTATTCATATTATCTGATATCTTTACAGAGTTTGACTAAAACCTCTGTTCTTTGTGAATGTGTGATATATCCTTTATCTGTTATTAGATTCTTACACAAAACCATTTTTTTAAATGTTCTGTTGTCTGTTTACCTGTCCTTGAGGGACCATCACCATTACAGCATATTTTATTGTTTTGTAAGTAAAGGCACTATTTATTTTCTTTTTTATGTTATAATACACAATTGCCTATTTTTCTTCTTGATGAATTTGCATTTTTTTGCTTTTCATATTTATTTTGAAAAGGAAATACATTGACAAAGTTATAACTTGAAAAGATTTACAGTAAAAAGATTTCCTTTTATTCATTTCTATGAATGTTAATGTTAATAATATTGGAGAAGTATTTTGTATATGATCATGTATATGTATATTCTTCCCTTGCCTCCTACAACTTCTTTGCATATTTAATATTTGCTGTTTTGATTATGGATTATGCTTTCTAACAATGTAAAAATCCTCTTCATAGTACTAGATGATTTTGTGTGAAAATTTATTGCACAAAAATAAATTACGTATTACTTGAAATTCTATTTATTAGCCAAACTTCCTAGTGAGATAGGGGGGAAAATAGAATGTATTTACTCTCAAAGACTGTTCTGCTCTACAACTAGATTTTCATCAAAATCTATTTATAGTGGAGGTAGAAATTGCTCACATTGCATTTTCAGTTTTCTAAGTTTGTCTTGGACCATATTCATCTATCTGCTACTGTTCAGTTAAAATACGTTTTATTTCATGCCCAACCCAAGAAGTCAACCCTTACTCTGATACAGTAAAGGTAGCTGTATTGAAGGGAAATGACAAGAATCACACCATTTTATAAATATTACCATATTACTTTTCTCAGTCTCCTACTAAAAGATTACAGTGAGCTGATAGCATGTAGTAGCTGTCCATGTGAATCCTTCTACCTTTTCAAATTAAAAATAAAATAAAAAGCATGAAGCTTTTAGGGACATATGACTAAAGCAAAATTATTTCCTTTGATCTTCCTTTTTTTCCAGATAGTTATGTGAAAACACACTTTGTACGAGAAGACAATACAAAGATTTGGGAGTATATTTATCAGGGAAAATTCCAAAGAGTTATACATCAAGCTTTTTATTCAGAGCATACTCTGGAGAGCACTTCTAACATGTACTCTTGAGAGTAGTTGCACAAAGTTCAAATTCTAGTCAATAATTTAAATCTCAGCTGTACCACTTATCAGCACAAAACTTTGTGCATGTTACCTAATCACACTTAGCCTCATGCTTCTCATCTGTGAATTGGGAAAAATAATGGAACCTACTTCATAAGGCTTGTAGTAAGGATTAAATGGCATATTATATTCAAAATGTTTTACATGACACCTCTCTCATAGAAGCTATTGTAAACAAATGCTCAAGAAAGTAAATTCATTGACACTTATAACTTGTTAAATAAAGTAAAAGTTTTCCTCCAGCTAATAATGATTTTTTTTTTCCCTTTTTTGGTCCAACAGACACATGGGTGGCTCAGCACCACCAGATAGCAGCTGGAAAGGAGGTCTCAAAGTGCCTTATAATGTGGGTCCTGGCTTTACTGGAAACTTCTCTACACAGTTAAGAGAGTATTTTAATTTAACTCTTTAATACAGATCTTTTAAGAGACTAAAATTGTAGAGAATGACATAAAAAGTAAAGTGTATATAGCACCAGTAGGAAACAAAACTAGAGGTTGAAGTGGGCCACACTTTTAGAGGGGTTGTGGCTCAACAGTAGAGCGCTCGACTAGCACATTCGAGGCCTGAGTTCGAGCCTCAGCACCACATAAAAATAAATAAAATAAAGGTAATGTGTCCAACTACAACTAGAAAAAAATGGCTAGTGTAATTTAAACCATGATAGAATATTTAAAAATTGTGGTGTTAATTTGATAACCAGCATTTTTGAGAATGTACCCTTTCTCTTTGCTTTAGAAAAGTCAAGATGCACATCCATTCCAACAGTGAAGTGACAAGGATTTACAATGTGATTGGTACTCTCAGAGGAGCCATGGAACCAGGTAAATTATATAAAATGCAATATGGTATTGTTATACATGTTGTGAAGAAAAGAAAAGTGGACCTAGCTTGGGTGGATGACTGAAGTGAATGATAAACTATGAGTGTTTCAGTCAAAGAATTAAAGCAAGATGGGCAGGGAAAGACTTTTGAGGTGTTTCTCTTAGTTTTCTTGATTTGCTTGCCACATATTTTACATAAGGAAATGTTTTAATGATGACTACAAACATCTGCACAAAAGGAAAACTGAGAAAACTAAGATAACCTTAAGTTAATGAATTCTTTGTAGAATGTTATTTTCTACAACTAAAGTAATTGACAATATCTAGACACATGCATTCCATAGTTTTTCAAATGATCTGCTGATTAATATATTTTATATATAGCCTTAGTTTAGTACGTCTCAGTTCCATAGGAACTAGTTGGTTATACATTTCTTACTAAAATAGATACAAGTAAATTTTATATGCTTCTTCTTATAAGGGAGTACTGAACAATGTATAACTAGCTCTTAATTGCATCTTATTTTGTATGGGCAATGTGCTAAACATTGGGACTGAAAGAATAATAAAGACCTGGGATGATGGGCCCCTACTTAGTAATCTGTGTTTTATCAGATGTGGAAACTTGCCCTGAGAACTGGGTAGACAGAGCAATTCCCTTTTCACTATGAGAGATAAAAGTTCAGAGAGGAAAAATTAGGACCTGTACCTTGAAAATTTGTAAGAGTAGAAAGTACAGAACTGTGTTTTTTCACTCTGAAAATGTTGGAAGGAAAGTGGTAAGGTAAGAGAGAGTAATAGAGAATTGAAAAGGTGGATAAAGATAAATGTATATAATAGTTCATATACTTTTGATTACAGTAATATATTGAGGTATGCATTTTCTCTATCACATTCATACTTTCTTCATATAGAGGAAACATTAAAATCAGATCAGACAGCACATTTGCACAAGATTTCAAGAAAATTGCTATTTTTCTTGAGTTGTGAGTGCTTCGTGTTTAGATGTTGTTGAATCATTTGCAATTTACTCCATTTTTGACCTAAAGCCACAGTCTTGCAATGTTGGTTTCTAGACAGATATGTCATTCTTGGAGGTCACCGAGACTCATGGGTCTTTGGGGGCATTGACCCTCAGAGTGGAGCAGCTGTTGTTCATGAAATTGTGAGGAGCTTTGGAACACTGAAAAAGGAAGGTAATATAAACAAAGAATAAAAGACCAGTCTCTTTGAATTCTCAACTAAGTCTTCTGTAGTGTTAATTTGAAAATGCCATCTTAGCTGTTGCTATATATTGATCAAAATAGAAGACAGCCATTATTATTAGATAATTTATTTATTAATTTTAATTTATTACAGACTGTGATATTATTGGTAGCATAAATTAAATGATAATCTAACATGAAGGAATTGCACTGTTCTTGGCTGCTCTTGGTAACCAAGAAGATGTAGCCAGGTTCCTCCATAGAAGGTCATAACCAAAGCTTTCCTGTCAGAGAGCTGCAAACAGAAATTCCTGGGCTCCTTCAGTCTCACTCCTCAGGTCATGAAGACTAAGGATATAGAAGCTATGCACAGTGAAATACTAATCTGGGTGTCTAATGGGATTCTGCTCCCTGTTAGGTATCTGTTCTCTCCTATTCTCATCCATATGCTTAGAACCACTGATTCAGTCATTTTAGAATCTTCATATGAAAACCAAAATAAAAAATGTAGTTTCAGTGATTTTTAAAGTGATTTTTATACCTTGAGAGCAGCAAGTCTATTCTCTTTTCTGACCCTGCAAACCAGGTGTCTGAGGGCTATAAGATGCAAACATTATATTTAAGCAACAGTAAAAACAACAGTGAAAGTATGTTTAGTTTGCATGCTATTTATTTTCTTTGAGAAACAGTGTTCTCATATATATGACTCATTTTGACTTTATAACAACCAGGGAGAAGTTTATGTAGTTATTTTAGTATTTCTTTTACAGATAAGTTAACCAAGTTTAGAGAATTAAATAATTTTCCCAGGGTCATGTAGGTAATGTGTGGCCCAGTGAGAAAATCAGAGTTTAGACTGAAATTTCTGGGTACTGGTTCACAAAACCATACTGTCTCTAATTAAAATGAAATACAAGGGTTTTCCATTCTCTTCTCCACAGAAATATCTTAGATTTTAAGAAAATAAACCAATGGAGACCTGAATTTACATATTAAATAATTTAGTAGTGTTTAATCTTATTACAAAAAACTTTATGATTTGAGTCAGGCATCATGGTGCACATCTATAATCCCAGAAACTCAGGAGGCTGAGACAAAGGATCACAAGTTCAAAGCCTTAATAAGGCCCTAAACAATTAAGCGAAACTGTGTCTCTAAATAAAAATGTAAAAAAGGGCTGGGGATGTGACTTACTGATTAAGTGCCCCCCTAGGTTCAATTCTTAGTTTGACTCTCCCACACATTAAAGTTTCATGATTTGGTATGACACTGGAAAATCCCTATGATAAATGCAAAACATCTCTGTGGCAATTATAGAGTATGCTGAAACAATGAAATGATAAGGAATAATAATAGGAAATTTGAATAATGCTGTTAAAATCTTGATAAAAACAGGATGTTAAATTCAACAGCTATAGGATAAGCATTCTTTTTTGGGATGTGTGTATGTGTGTGTAGACACATCTTAATATAGCTTATTTAGCAACTGAAATATAAACATAAGCCAGGATAAATATTCCTAATAAATACACATGAAATATTTACTAACAATGACAGCTTAGAATTTTGGGATCACTAGGTGCTTTTTGAGCATTGCTCCATTTAACCCCCAATAGTCAAATAATGACTTCACACTTACTCTGTTGTCCTGGTGTGATGAGGAGATAGACTTGGTCAGTTTGAATAACTCACCTCATGACACCTCTTGTAAGTGAGAGAATCAAGATTTGAACAACATCTTTCTTTAACTCTGAGGCTAGAGTCTTATTGCCCAGCCACATGACCTCCCCCACTGAATTACACATATTTCAGCAGCAACAGGCATTGCTGTTGCTAATGGAGCCCCTGTTCACTAATTCTACCAGAGGCTGGAGTGTAATCACACTGTCAGCTGACACTGAGCATCTGTTTATGTGATGTCAGAACCACAGGGAGGAGTTGGAAATGATTTTTCAGTTCCATGGGTTGTCAGAACACTGGCTGCACCTAGCAATATCTTCTTTCCTTTTAGGCAACTGCAGAACAGAAAGCAGAACAGAAAGCCTTCCTATGCATAGCCAGTTATCAAAAATTTATTAGAATATTTTATGGCTTTTTTAATACTATTATTGTGTCTTTATTTCTCCCTTTTCAATCATGCTATTTCATTTTGACAAATCACCTTTAAAATCTTACAAAAGGAAATTATTATTTTTTTGGGGGGGGGTGCTACTACAGATTAATTCAGGGGCACTTGACCACTGAGCCACATTCCCAGCCCTATTTAGAACTTTATTTAGAGACAGGGTCTCACTGAATTTTTTAGTGCCTCGTGGTTGCTGAGGTTTGCTTAGTACTTGTGATTCTCCTGTCTCAGCCTCCTGAGCTGTTAGGATTTTAAGTATGAGCCACAAAGTCTAGCCCATTATGATTCTTAAATTCAAAATTTATCCTTCCTGATCAACAAATGAAGCTTTCATTTTTTTCTTTTCTTTTTTTTTTTGTATTTGTTTATTTTCCCCCATTTGGGCTTTATAATGTCTTGGGTACAGTATGTATTTTCCCCAGTATTTATATACATATACCTATATATTTTAGGATGGAGGCCTAGAAGAACAATTTTGTTTGCAAGCTGGGATGCAGAAGAATTTGGTCTTCTTGGTTCTACTGAGTGGGCAGAGGTTAGTGAATAATTTGCTACAATGTTAAATTTCATAGTAACAAAGCAGTGGGCTGGGATGTAGATCAGTTCTAGAGCATTTGCTTTGTGTGCACAAGTTTGGGGATTTGATATCCAGCACCACAAAACAAACAAAAACAAAGCACTTTGGACTTAATAGTTAAATCTGTAAAAATAACAGGTGAATACAGTGAGAAAATGCTCAAGCTTTTTTTTTCTTTTTAAAACATCTTAAGCAATAAATCCCTGCTCAAAATTCAAGAAAAAAGTATTTTCACTAAAGATCTAAGTTTTGTTTTTTAGAGATACAATGTTAATTGTTGAAATTAATTTATCTCTATTTTCTGAATTTATCTCTATTTTCTGGGAGCATAATAGTAAATAAATGGATATACTGTAAACTTTCATTTTCCTTGGGGGGGGGAGAGAGCAGAAATAGTGTTTTCATAGAATGTGGGGTAAAGCTTTTTTTATATATATAATATTTGTTTTTAGTTGAAGGTGGACACAATATCTTTATTTCATTTTTATATGGTGCTGAGGATCTAACCTAGTGCCTCACGCATGCTAGGCAAGCTGTCTACCACTGAGCTACAACCCCAGCCCTGTGGTAAAGCTTTATACAAGAAAGATTTATGATGGTATAAGAAAAAGCCTAAATGTTTTCAGGATCTGATTTGCCCCTTTCAAATTATTTTTATCATTCAGAGTTACATATTTATTTTCATTGTTATGTTATATTCAGAATGCTTAGGAAATTACATATTTTAGAGACTCAAAATCTATATTAATATCTCAAAAAAAATTTGCTATACTTCCTGATAGTGTTCTAAAAGTGTTCAATTATCAACATTTACCAGTAGGTGGAGCCATCCTACAAGATAACTTGACTTCATGTCTACAGGATTCAACTTTTAAATTTTTCAAGCTGATTTTGAAATAGCTCATTCAATATGAATGGGGCAAGATTTTCTACTTAAATAATGAGATATTTGTAGGAAGATTTCCACTGAAAAGTCTCCTATGTCATTTCATGTTTGCTGAGAGAATTTTTAAACTTATCTATGGACAAACTACAGTATGATTCAGAAATTCACTTCTTTTCCGTGTACATAAATATGTGGACAGTTTCATCTTAAATGTTAGTTTTTTAAAGTTGTTTGTTGTTTCTAACTGGTAACCTTCATTGAATTCTTTGAAGCCAACTCTCTTTTGAGAGTCTTATATGCTAAATTTGTGAATATGGGCCTGTTTCATTCAGAAATTTATATTTAATGTGAGGGTGGTTATGTTGATATGTTTTTTTTTTTCTTTTTAAAGGCACAGTTTATTTATTTATTTATTTTTTATTGGTTGTTCAAAACATGACAAAGAATATGATATGTTGATATGTTTAAAGGTGGATTTTTCTTGTCTTTTTGTGATAGGAGAATTCCAGACTCCTTCAAGATCGTGGAGTGGCCTATATTAATGCTGATTCCTCTATAGAAGGTGAATGTAGTTGTCCTCATTAAAAAAATGATTGTATTAGAGATAGCAATTCAATTTATATCCTAACCAGGAAAGCAACCCTTGAACATATGTTTAAGAAATATGCTCCTGGTCTGTCTCACTGCTGCCTTTAACTCTGGAAAGTATGTGAGCTCTAAGTGAGAGAATTTTTTTTCCCCCATTTGCTTTATTAGAGTGCTGATTCAGGGAAGCAGCATTCTATGATAATAACCTATGCCAGATTATCTTAAATATAGCAGAAATTTATCTAATATCTTTTGATGAGTAAATCAGGAGCATAGTTTTATGATTTAGAATATAAAGTTATTCTCATGATAATACACATATGCTTTTGGAAAAAAATGCTGATTTCCAAGATTTCATCTTTCACCAAATGTTTTTATTTTTAAGTTTTTCTTTAATTCAAAAATTAAGTCCAGTACATAACTGAATAATTCTCTGAACTTTTCCAGGCATCCAGGGGAATCAGAGGTTAGGAAGGAATTGTCTTATATTTGGGAGTTCATGGATCACATATATGGTAAAATAAATCAGTCTTGGCTTATAATCAGGTACTAAAAAGGATATTTAATCATTCTGCTCTTGGCAGTTTGAAGAGGAGAATAGTATCTACTTGAGACCAGCAGTAAGAAAGGGGATAAGCATTTGAGACAGGTCTTGAATAATGTGTATGCTTTTTTAAAGGCAGAGAGTCCAACTAAGAGACATTTCTAGTTGATTTTCATGACAATGAAGCAGCCCATTGTCACTGCACTCCACCCCACTGATCCCTTCTGCTCCTTGACCAAAAACAACAGCTGCTGCTCTCTGTACTCAGTTGCTCTTCAACACACTCTCTCTGCTTAATTCTTTTCCTGACAGTCTCCCCTGAAATGTTGCTTTTTAGGGGAGGCCATATCATTGCAGCACTCATCAATGTCATTGTTAGGTAATTACTTGTTTTATAAACTGCCTCTCTCAATAAATAATACTCTTTAGCAGGATCTTGCCTGCTCACTCCTGGATTCTTAATTTCTCATTAAGTAAGTTTTTATGGCATGGTTGCTGAAAGTGAAGAAATAAATAGGTGAAGATTGGCTGGGGTTGTAGCTCAGTGGTAGAGCACCCACCTAGCATGTGTGAGGTACTGTGTTCAATCCTCAGTACCACATTAAAAAAATAAAAAAGATGAAGGTATTGTATCATCTAAAAAAAGAAAAAAAAAAAAAGAAGGAAGAAAGAAAAAAGTGAAGAGTGGACTTTTAGAATATTTTCCTTAATGTGTTAGAAATTTAGGAGAACAAACTTATTGTAGATTTGCCATGTTAACAATTGGAATATAGTACCTTATTTATCTATCTATTTTTGGCTTCTACTTTTTAAAATGTTTAAGTTTTGTCCCTTTTAGATATACATGACCGTAGAGTATATTTTGACATATTGTACATACATGGACTCTAACTTATTGTAATTATGGTCTCATTCTTGTGGTTGTACATGATGTGAAGTTACACTGGTTGTGTATTCGTATCTGAACATTGGAAAGTTATGTCCAATTCATTCCATTGTCTTTGCTATTTCTGTCCCCCTCCCTTCCCTTTATTTTCAATTGTCTAATCTACTGAACTTCTGAAATATAGCACTTTGATGGAGTTAGTTTGGCATTTATACTTCTTCTTTGTCCATGTGTCTGAGCTACATTGTCCTAAGTTCATTTACAGGGGTGCATTTCACCTATCATTTCCTCCTCCTCTTGGACTAATGTGATGGCCTGGCCTTTCACAACAGACTTCCTGAATTTATTCCTGGCCCTGCCACTTCCTTCTTATGAAACTTCAGGTTATTGCTTTCTGCATCTATTCCTCACTTCTAAATAGATTACTGAGAGCACCTGTCTCCAAGGGTAAGTTACTAAGGTGAAAGGAGTTAATGATGGCAGAGCTCCCAGAACTTCTTGCAGAGTAAATGTTCAAAAAAGTTAATCTTGATTCTTATTGTTACTACTACTTAAAATATATGAACAGATGAAACATTTGTGCCCTACAGAATGAATACTCCAAACACAGTCTTCAAATAAACAATATTCTTTTCATTGTAGTTTTTAAGATTTGATTTTTCATATATTTTTTAAAATTAGTGGGTTTAGCTGATTTACAACATCTGCCTGGAATTGCTTCCTTGTATTCTTGTAGTTTTCAGGATTAAGAAGAAAGGATCTAATATGTGATTGGATCATCATTAATCTCATTTTGTTTTATATTAAAATTTTTGTTAAATTCCCATTTCTCAAATAATACAATAAACCGTATTCTTAAGTTTCTTATATTAAGATACAAAATTTACAGATAAAGCAAACTCCAGTCATGAACCACTCTTAAACTTAATACCTTCTCTATATTCTTCCATTGGAGGTGTTTCCCTCATGTTGATATCTAGAATATAATTTAGCTCAAGCAAAAGTGCAACAGGTGCTGTTTCAAGTGCTTTATAGGTAAACATTTATTTAATACAATGATCCTGTGGTTTATTATCGTCATTGTACAGGAGACAAAAGTGAGACTCAGACATAAATTAACTTTCCCAAGGTCACAAAGCCAGTGAAGGGTTGAGGTTATACCCACACTCTGCTCTTTCAGCTGTATTTTTCTAACCACTACATATCATTTCCTATCCCTACTTCATACAGGTTTGGGGTATCATATTATAGCTAAGTGGTTCTACAAGTTACCTTTTTAATTCAGCAACATCTTATAGAAAGCTTTTCATGTGGCCATTGAACATTGGTTTACTTAACTTTAAAAACCAAAACAACAACAAGGATGACAACAATAACAAAAAATCTCACTAAAAGCCAAACAACAAAAAAAGAACTTCTACAATATTTTCAATGGAATATATCAATTCTCTAAATGAAGGTCAGATTGTTTCAGCTTGTTGCAGAAAATATCCTTCATCTGCAGCTTTTTTCTGTGTAAGGAGAATGAAGGGTAAAGAGCAACAGGTGTAACTACTTGGTCCTGGGATACATGCATTTGAATTGTAACAAATGCTGCCAAACTATCCTGCTTCTATGCTCTTAGAACACTTCTGTTTTAAAAATTACATTGGCTATATGTGCATATTTTTTCTTCCAGATGAATTTCAGAATTTTTAAATCAACTTTTCAAGTTCCAAAAACAATTCTTCTTCGGTTGTCACTGTTCTTTTTCTTTCTTTCTTTTCTTTGTTTCTTTTCCTTTTTTTTTTTTTTTTTTAGAAGTCAACAATTTTACTTAGTATCCTAAGAAGATAATAGAGTTGGTCTTCATATCCATGGGTTCCACATGACACTGTTCTTAAAGTCTCAACTTTTGCTGTACCCAGACATGGATCTTGAACTTTGAGATAAAGGCTACTTGCTATGCTCTGAGTGTGTTGCGTGTCTTTACATTTCTGGGCATTGGTGTACATGATCTCTTAGCTGTGAATATCATTTCTTTTTGGTCCAATTAATTCTTTCTGTTCAGAAAACTCAGTTGAAGAGTCACCTTTTTGTTGTAACTCTCTATCTGTACCTCCCTACACCCCCGATGGAGATACTCCCTGTGCTCAGAGGGTTTCTAAGAGCACTTCTCCTGGCTGCTTCCCTTTACTCTCACCCAGCAGCCCTCAACTCCTGCAGGAAGAATGGAGAGTCCACCTCTACTCTGTAGAATCAGCTATAGAGCAGCTAGCTCACAAGTTTATTTTCACAACAGATGTTTATTGGGTAATTGCTACAGTTCTGACTGTTGGAAACACTAAGGATATATTAGATAATAAAAGACCACCCTGGTTCCCATGGAACTTATGGCCCATTGGGAGGGCAAATAACAAAAAGACAACTATTTATTATATTAGATAGGTGAGGAATTTAGGGAAAAAAAAACAATGTCAGAGAGGAAGAATGTAGCCAGGATAGGGAGTGGAAGGAGCATGCTGTTTTAGATAAGATGGCCATAGGATATCTCTCAGAAAATATAGCATCTTACTAGAGGAGGAATAAGTAGTATGGACTGAGAAATGCAGTGTGCAAAGGCCCCAAGGGAATACTCTTGGCAGAATGGAAAATAAAAACTTGGAGAGATGATGTGGGTTGTTTCATACACCATGCTGGGGGACATGATGAAGATGATGGGTTTTATAGAGTGAGATCAGGAGCCATTCAAGAGTTTGAAATAAATTTAGTTTTTGAAAGGATCATTTCCATCTAGGAAGTTAGCAGTGGTCTTTGAATAAACAACTGAGAGAAATTAAATGAAAACCAATGTATCATTTTTCTGTCTTTCAGGAAACTACACCTTAAGAGTTGATTGTACACCACTGATGTATAGCTTGGTATACAATCTAACAAAAGAGGTAAAAAGAAATATATATATATAACTTAAGAAAATCTAACTTCTACAAATAATGTTTCCTTGAGGTGCCATTATGATGCTATTGTTGTTTTATATAACTCATCTTTTTTTAATGTAACAATCCACTTCACAGAATGTCACAGCTAACATGCTGCCTACATACTACCCATCTCCCCCCACAACATATTGAGGCAACCTGTATGTAGCATTATGTTTACAATATTTTGTTTAAAAATGAGGAAACTGTTGAGAAATGATAGCCACCCTAGTCACCCAAGGTGTACAGTTGCTGAACTGGGACTTTCTCCTATGGTTTAAATCCTTAATTTTACAACCAGTTTCTCCTTCTTAATATACTGTTCCCAATTAATTCAGGACTCAGGAAAACCAAATGTTCTAAATGATGGAGACAGAGTATGCATTAAAAACAACAAATCATTTTGGGGCAGAGGATAGATGAGACTAAGTAACTTTCTTCTCAACATTTGCCTTGGACTCCAATCCCCTGGCCTCAGTGAGCCTGAATGATAGCTCAATGTTATCTTAATTGTCACAGCACAGAGGGCACTGAACTTGGTAGAAAGGTGGATACCTAAATTTCTATAGGACAGGAATCTCTTTAACCTTCATACTCCATAACTCTGGTCCTAATCCAAGTTAGTAAGAATGAAGGGGGTTTGGCATGAAAGATTTTTGTTTCTGCTAATTGTCTGAAGTGAATGAAAAGAAAACAATAAGGACAACAGAAAACCTGTTCACTGAATAGAATCAGAAATAAACAATGTAATTTCCAAGAAAAACAATTTTCTTCAGGAGGAATTATAAGTTATAATACATGTCATTAAGCTTCGGTTTCAAAAGCATGGAATTTAACCATATAACTTCTATTGAAATTGAAAAATCAATTTGAAAACATTTATTAGTCTAGCATTTATGAGCTCCATTGTTTGGCTGGAGTTTTATAAATTACCGCACAACATACAATATTTAAGTATCTGAGACCTGGTATTTCATAAATTTTCCCTATTCAAGTAATTCACAAAACATGCTAAGGAAACTTGGCAGTTATTTTTGTTTGCTAACTGAATTTGTGGCCTCTGGTTATAATTGCAAAAAAGTTGCTCTCTAGGTCAGGCTTGAAGTATGTAGTGCTTAAAAATTTTAATTTTCTTATTTGTTTTGGGAGAATAATTTGTAGTATTTCAAATTTTGCTGGTAAACTAACTACTTGGTGGTATATTTTTACACTGTTTAATATATATATAAGATCCTGATCCTCAGCTCCACATAAAAATAAAATACAGATATTGTGTCCTCCTATAACTAAAAATATAAATATTAAGAAAGAATATATTCCCTTAACCAGTTCATTTCCTTTTATTTTCCTTTTCTAAGAAAAGGGAAAATATATGGTTTTGAGAGTCACCTAGCCCAATTTAGAAAAGTAGACAAAACAAAATTATACATTTTCTAAAGAAAATGGTTTGATAATAATTTGATGCAGTCTTCTTTTCTATGCACCTTATGGATTTTTCTTAATGTAGTCATTCCCATACATAAAAACATGAGAATTTCCATTTAATGTCAGAAACTCATTATTGTAATTCATTTATTTATTCATTTGCTGGACCACTGGGTGACACCCCAACTCCACAGTTTTTAAGGACTGCTACTATAAAGATTGCATTTCTTGTTTTGTGTAACTATAATTAACTCCCTGGTTAACAACAGACATGTAAGTTTTACTGCATCTATTTTTTAAAGTATTTTCCTTTCTTCCATTAATTTGTGTAGCTTCAAAGCCCTGATGAAGGTTTTAAAGGCAAATCTCTTTATGAGAGCTGGAATAAAAAGAGTCCTTCACCTGAGTTCAGTGGCATGCCCAGGTAATCAAAACAGCAACCCAGCTTTCTGCTCGATTTGATTTTTTGACTGGGATTGTTTAGAAAATATCAGAATATTTTCTTTCAATCATAAATTTAAAAATTAAATTTCAAAATGCTCTAAGATCAGATAAAACAAATGCTTAAGAGTCTCAAATCCAATATTAAGATGTGTTTTGAAGTTAAATCTGTTGGCTATCAAAAAATGAGTGTTATTAGAAGGGGTACTTGCATATGGTACATAAATATAAAGTTAGAATAGAGATAATGGTAAAAAGTAATTCTCATCATATTTCTATCACCTTATCACTTGTCTTTTTTCTGAACACCACACAGTTAACAGATATTTTGGTTACTCTAATATTGAATACAAGCATTACTTCTGCATTTGTTGTATCCTCACAAGCAAGGGAAAAGAACTATCTCAGTTGTTTGAGAATGTTGATATCAACAACATGTATAATTTAAAGTAATAAGGGAATAATTTACATCTGAATTACCTGAAAAAACTGGTTACTTATTCCACTTTATCACATACCACAAATACAGATGTTAAATGAAATAATCTAATGGAAAATATTTTCAAATTTCAGGAATCTTTTTTAAAAGGAACTTATAAAATAGTCATGAAACTGGATATTTTGTGATCAAATTAATGTTTCTCTCATTCTTTTCTGCATGTTTCAGAGTGTCATAATAGGGATGGAGTTCAGTTTAATTGATCTTTAATGTAAAATTGATGAAAAATTACTCTAAAATAATTCTGTTTTTTCCCCCTAAAAGGATTAGTAAATTGGGGTCTGGTAATGATTTCGAGGTGTTCTTCCAAAGACTCGGAATTGCTTCAGGCAGAGCACGATATACTAAAGATTGGGTAATTGTCTTTCACTGAATTCTTCAAGATTATTTATAAATCTATTTTAGCCAAACAAATAATTTTGACTTCAAAAAGTGGCTCAAGCATTAAAGGAGGTGAGGAATATGAAGGCAGAAAGGAGACATGGTAGGGCTTGGCAGTGCTGGTCCTATGTGGGGTGGGTCCTGCATCTGATGTCTGAGCCCTTCTTCACTGCCCCTGGCCCCAGTACTCCTGACTGCAAACTTCCTTATGTTATATTAAATATATTTTCTGTTTTATTTGGTGGCATTGCATTCATAAAGTCATTTAAGTCATATAGGAATTGTCTCTTAAAATGTTTATATTAGTGCATTATAGTTATATGTAATATTTGGGTTCATTTTGATATAGTCATAGAGGCATGGAATATAATTTGTTCCATTTCAGTCCCCAATGCTTCTTCTTGCCCTCCCCTGCTCCTTTCCCATTTCTCTTCTTCTAGTCTAATGACCATCCTTCTATTTATTTATCATTTTGTTAAAATCGGTGCTTTGTAGAACATAAAGTTGGAATGCAGCTATATGCACATGACATAATATCTTTACTTTTAATACCATTCAAAATTAATCCATATAAATACCTATATAAACATTTCTATTTTTATCTCTTATAGATCCAATTATTAGATTAATCTTTAAAAAACAAGTGACATAATGCACAATGAAGATATGAGTCATATGCCATTCCTTTTGTAGTTGCTACTACTATAAGTTTATATTTTTATTTTTATCAAAATAACATAGATGCATAGTTTATAAAACCTCATAACTAAAACTAGTAGCTTCTTATATCAGTTTGGTACTTGTCCCACTTGATTTCTATTTGTCAGGTGAAAAGTCTTTCAACTTTTACTTTTTAATATGTATCTACCTCCATCTTTATAAATTATCAACAACAAATAAATGATCAATATAAAAAATTCAAGCACCTTGGAAAATGATCAAAAGGCATAAATCAGCAGTTTGAAAGTTTTTCTTTTCTTTCTCTCTCTTTTTTTCTTTTCTTTCTTTCTTTCTTTCTTTCTTTCTTTCTTTCTTTCTTTCTTTCTTTCTTTCTTTCTTTTTTTTTATTGTACTGAGAAGCTAGAACCCATGGGATTTTACCACTGAACTGCATTCCCAGTCCCCTTTTTACAATTTTTAGTTTGAGGCAGGATCTTCCTAAGTTGCCCAGGCTAGCCTTGAACTTATGATTCTATTGCCTCAACCTTCCAAGTTGCTGGGATTACAGGCATGCACCACTGTGCCTAGATGAAAAGTCCTTCCTTCTTGGCTTTTTCTTATACTGTTGACTTTCCTTATACCTGTCTGACCATCCCTCCCTCTCCATAGTGAGATTCTACATTTACTTCTGAACCCCTCACTGCTTAGACAGTCTACTTTTCCACACACTGTTCATCAGAGAATAATTTTTTAATAGAATTTCAGTCTTTAAAAAATTCCACATATTTCCCTATATGATATTGTCATGTTTATTTACTTACTTCTAATAGTTCGGTCTTCTTAAATTATTTTTTTTCAAATGCAACATTTTTCTTGACTTTTCCTCAGTCTCCTAAAACATTTTCACATCTCTGCTATGGTTAAAGACAAGTCTGTAAGGTGACTCCAAAAGAATGTTTTTATAATATTGTTTATGTCACACATGCATATATTTGACTTAGTACAAGCCTAGAGTGAGTTTAAATACTGTAATAGTAGACCCATATTAAGTAGCACATTGAGGTATTTAAGTACTTCCTTTTATTTATTATTGGTCAAACATTAACAGTAAATAAAGTGCTATGTATTTTATTATAAGCTATCTTACAAGAGATATGTGTTTCTTTTGTAGAAAACACACAAATTCAGCAGCTATCCATTGTATCATAGTGTCTATGAAACATATGAGTTGGTGGAAAAATTTTATGATCCAACATTTAAATATCACCTCACCGTGGCCCAGGTTCGAGGAGGGATGGTGTTTGAATTGGCCAATTCCATAGTGCTTCCTTTTGACTGTCGAGATTATGCTGTAGTTTTAAAAAAGTATGCTGACAAAATCTACGATATTTCAATGAAACATCCACAGGAAATGAAAACATACAGTGTATCATTTGGTATGTTGCACGTCCTCTTTCCAATGTCATTATTTATATGTTTCCAGTAATTTCTGAAATGCAATGACCTTCCTTAGGACATTTATTTTTTATTTTTGTTCTACATGATGAAGTATTCTGTTTACTTGTGCACATGTACTTTTCGTGTCATGACTGCTCATATCTTGTAAGACACAAAAGAGGATGATCTTCTATATTCTCATTTTTTTACCTATGTAACAACATCATTAGAAATTACATTCTTAAAGCTTTTGATGATTCCAACTTCTATTTCAGATGCACTGTTTTCTGCAGTAAAGAATTTTACAGAAATTGCTTCTAAGTTCAGCAAGAGACTTCAAGATTTAGACAAAAGCAAGTAAGTTCTGCATTTATTTATGTATATAATGGATATAATTAACAGGAAATACAAGTTGACATCTTGGTTACAAAAGCATCTTTGGGACATTTTGACGGTGTTTGTGTCCACTCTACAGCACCCTGTGCAGGGTTGCCTAGCTCCTAAAGACCTATCTCTGACATTGCTTAGTGAACTGTGCTGCTCAGAGATGCCAGTGTCTTCTTGCTGCCAGCTGATGAGGTACAACATACCACCTAAACACTGAAGGGTCCACCATGTGTTACCCCAGATCTTTTTTTTTTTTAATCTCTTGCTCTTTCATTGTCTGTGCATCACACTTCAACCAAATTCTCTTATTTCCAAAAATATAACTTCTTTCTACCTCTTCTTGAAGTTATTACCTCCATGCAGAAATCCTCACCTGCACCTCCAGCTGGTAAAATTCAATTTATCCAGAATACGAATTAATTTGAAACCATTTATGTATGTTAAACATTATATACGTGAAATTTATATATGTTAAACATTAGGATTAATCCTATGTAAAATCATAAATGTAAAACAGTTTGAACAAAATTTTAAAGTTGATAATGTGACAATACTAAAATTCTATCAACTATGCAAACTATGCAAATTTCAAGACTCAGCATAGAGTTCTTATACTTTAACTTAGCATTTCCACTTATTTTTTTCCTTAAGGATATAGTCTCAAGTTTTGATTAAAAAGATATTATCTAGAGAAAGATAAGAATTATAAAATTATAATATCAAATAAATAAAAACAACCTAATGCCCAGTAGGGGAAGAATTTACTGAAAGATCTCTACCAATTTGAACATTTTATAACCATTAAAAATAATCATTCCCCAACACCAGACACACACAAAAAGCAAAGCAAAAATGATTATTATAAATATTATATATGTGAGTATAATAATGTGATTTAAACCAAAAACATAAAAATTATGTAGGTTAAATTTTTGACCAAACAAAAAACTTCAGGGGGAAGCAATTAGTATAATAATGGTGTTATATTGACACTAATATATAGGGAGAAGATTTTTTATCCTTTATATTTTTCACCAAGTTTTTTATGTATAAAAAATAAGAGAAATGCGTTTTTAAGGGGATCCCAACACCATGTATTCTACAAAACTGATTTTTCTATCTATAAAACAAATGATGTTTCCTTCTCTATCTGACAGACTACCTCATGGCTTGAATTATGTTTTCTGATGGAACTCAGCTTGACTATCCTTGAGTATTTCTATCTGTGCCTGTTCCCTTTTTATGATAATTAAGATACAGTGTGTGTCTTTCTTTGATGTTTAGGGATCCTGGAACACCTGTATGTTGCATATAATAACAGTAAATGTCAAATAAGGAAATAAAGTCCATGTTGAGTTTCTAGACTGAAACTTTGAAATCTAAAAAGACACTTCTGGCCCTGCTTTTCTTACATCAATGTTTTTGCTCATCAGAGAACATGAGGTGTTGACTCTAGTACCTTCAGGTTTACATAATAGTCCACCTTAAAATATGTAATTCTCTGATCCTCCCTTGAGAGGCTGGCATGCTCCAGGAGTGAAAAGACTGTTTACTTAGCTGTCTTGAGTATTAGCAACCCAGGGTTACTCCAAGTTGAATTCAGGTACTATACAAAGAACCTCTGAAGACTTTTAGTGGTAGCTACAAGATGAGAAATCCAGACAGAGAAAGGGAGAGATAGAAATAGAGATAGAGATGGAGATGGAGATGGAGACAAGAGAGAGAAATATAGTTGGGTAAGAGGAAAGGAGAGAAAGAGAAGGAGAAATAAAAAGAAGTGAGTGTGTGTGTTTGTGTACTTACCTGTGTGGATCCACATGACCTCTTGCATTTACAGCAATGCTTTGTGAATTTGATTCAGAAACCTATAACTTCATATTGAAATTATCTTTCACTCTAATCCCCTTTGTTTATATGGGCTGCTAACAGATAAAGTCTATGCCTCCTTTATACTTTCAAAAATACTGAATTCATTATGATAAAAAATAAATGTTGTAAATAACTTAAATCTAAATTATGGGATCTTAGTTATTTCTATTTGTGTTTTGTTTACATAGTGCAGCCAATAGGACAACATTGGTGACCTCCTATTTCACTCAACAGCTTTCTATTTGCAAATTTGGGCAACTTGATAAGCTATTGATTCTTAGTTCTGTCATTTATAAAGTGGAGCTATTGCTGGGCACAGTGATACACACCTGTAATCCTAGCAACTCAGGAGGATGAGGCAGAAGGATCATCAGTTCAAGACTAGCCTCAGTAACTCAGTGATGCCCTAAACAATTTAGTGAGACCCTGTCTAAAAATTTCAAATAAAGTAGAATTAAGAGACCTGGGGGATGTGGCTTAGTGGCTAAGTACCCCTAGGATCAATCCTCAATTGATCAATCCCCAATTTAATTAAGTAATTAAAGTCAATTAGAAAATTAGATTGGCCTGAAGATTAAAAATAATGTATTATGTTAGCATTCAGAACAGTGATTACTAAATGTCGTTATTGTTAAAAACAACATAAAAATTAAGAGCAAATTAAACCAATGAATAAAACAATTATTGCTTTTCTAATTTGTTAATTAAATTATGACACAAGCAATATATTGAATTCAAAACTCATTGTGAAACTATTTAGGACTGTTAGATTAATTTTGATTATGCTGAATCCTTTTTTTTTTTTTTTTTACAATAACAACCATACCACCAGCGTTTGCAATGCAAATTCTGTGGTATTGTTGGATACATTGTAGGCTTTCCACTACCTTTGAAAGAACACAAAGACACCATCTCTTATGCTCATGAAGGTTTATCCTTAATAAACAAGAAAATGTCACTTAAAAAATATGCATAATTTGCCTGGCACCTTACAGAACATTTATAAATTGTCTCATTTAAATATTGATATGACTCCCAAAGTAGATAATTAATATTCCTAAGGTGAAAAAAGCCTTCCCCGAATTCATTTTCTTAGATTTACCACTTACTATTTCCACTTACATAAAAATTACTATCAAATGTTTCCTTTGGCACAAGTTACTGCTTCCATAGTTTCATAAGTCTCAGCAAAATAGAATTTTACAAGATATCAAAAATATGATTATTACCTGTTGTGGTTATTAATTTGCACATTATAGGAATTTTAAATATTTTTGCTTGCTGGGTAATACAATTTCATTCACTTGTACCTATACTAATTTCCTTTTTAGCCTAATATTATTGAGGATTATGAATGATCAGCTGATGTTTCTGGAACGGGCATTCATTGATCCTTTAGGGTTACCAGACAGGCCTTTCTATAGGTAAGAAAGAAAATATGACTCTTCACTTTAATATCACATTTTAAAAATGTTGTGCACTGTGGAAAAAATATAAAAATTGATTTCTTGCAAGCTAATAGAATATTTCAAAATATGTATAGTGTCAAATATACTATATTGGGTTTCCAAATAATGTAATATGATTCTTATATATCTTTCTTTTTAGCATTTTTTTGTGTCTGATTATAAGAAAAAATGTTTATTTTAGGAAATGTAAAAGATTCAGAAAGACACAAACAGAAAACAAAAATCTCTCCAATCAAGTTTATATTTTCTTACACAATTTTAGCCCTTGTTCTATTTTAAATATAATTGTTTTTATATATATGCATGATAATAATAAATTTAATAAACATGCATTAATATGTAATAAATATATATTTATTTACTCCCTAAATTTGTTATTAAAGGTTTTTCCACCTAAATTTTGTCAAATGTGCTTATTTCTGATAAGTACCCACTGCCCCCAGGTTGCCTATACTGTGAGTACTGCAAAATGGGTTATGTTATGGAACAGCCAGAAGTGGCACCCCCTTTCCCTGTAGGGACTGTCAAAGGGTCAGGAGTTGGGAGAAAAGGCATCATCCAAACAGGGTGACCATTTTGCCCATGGTAGCATGGTTGTGTCTCTTTAACACTTTACCTTGTTACTTTGCAACTTATCCTCTTTCAGGGCTAGCACATGACCTGGCTTAGCCCCTTCAATGAAAGTCTTCTTTCTAGGTCTTGTAAACATCACAAATGGTTTTTAATGATTCTTCATGCCTTCAGCTAAGCATCAGTCACATTTAGAATATGAGTTTTTAAAACATAGAAAAAAAGTTGGTTGGCTGGTTTTAAATGGGAATTTAATGATCACAGCAGTGTTATAAGGCCAGGGGTAGTTTGGTATAGTAAAACTCAGTACTTATTTTTTATGCGCATTGATACAAATAATTCAATTACAGTAAGTTTTGTCCTCTGTGAAACTAACAGCAACTTTGTAGAATTCACTTTTAAGAATTAGAAAAATTGGCCAGGTGTGGTGGCTCACATCTATAATCCCAGCAATTTGGAAGTCTGAGGCAGGAGAATCACAAGTTCAAGGCCAAACTGAGCAACTTAGTGAGGCTCTAAGCAACTAAGTGAGGCTCTGTCTTAAAATAAAAACTAATAGTAATAAAGCAAAATGAAAAAGGGCTGGAATATGGCTTAGTGTAAAAGCCCTTTGGATTCAATCCTCAGTATAAAAAAATAAAAAAGAAGAAAGAAAAGAAAAGAAAGAAAGACTTACAAAAAATTGTGGTAAATTCTTGAAGAATACTAAGCACAATCTATACCAGGTAATCAGCAGCTGTTTATCCTTGTTGCTACTGGTGTTAGTCTGAACAACTTTGAGCTATCTATTTAAAGTAAAAGTAGTTTATACATATTTAATAGACTAGTCTTTGGAAACTAGTGGACTTATAAGTTTGCTTGCCAAAGGACTTACTCAAAGTATAAATTTAGGAATATGAGATCCAAGATTGTATGGTGCTCCTCTTTCTTTCTTGTATGTCATTTGTGCAACTAACAGCAAAGTATTTTCTCTCAACAGGCATGTCATCTATGCTCCAAGCAGCCACAACAAGTATGCAGGGGAATCATTCCCAGGAATTTATGATGCTTTATTTGATATTGAAAGCAAAGTGGACGTTTCCAAGGCCTGGGAAGAAGTGAAGAGACAGATTTCGATTGCAGCCTTCACCGTGCAGGCTGCGGCAGGGACTTTGAGAGAAGTAGCCTAAGAGATTTCTCTAGAAACCCCAGGTTGAATTGGAATGGTATATCAATTGACAAATTAAGAAATAAATGTGGGAGTTTATTTTTTTTGTGTGTGTGTGTTTACCTTGTTCTTGTTTTTCTTCCTGGGGACAAATAAAGAAGAAAATAAATATTTTTATTGTATAATTATGTAATTCTGAAATTGAAAAGTTGGACTGAGTTTTAAAAGTAAAGAGAAAAACTTAATATAATAACACTCTTATCCAACAGTATCAGGAAATCAAGTCAGGTGCAGCCGTTTCAGATCTAATCACATTACTGCACACATGGAATTCCATCAGCCTGTTATGGAGCACATGGGAACAATGCATGAAGCTGCTCTGCCCTAAAGCCTGACCCTGCTTGTTGGGAGATTCTGATCTAATCATGTTTCTAGTTAATGTAGTCACTCTGGACCACAAAGGATAATTACTTTTGTATTAATATTTTATTACATATATGAATATTGTATTATAAATCATGTATAATATAATATATAATATATTATATATATTAATATTGTATATTTATATAATCAAATGAACATTTCTAAATCCAACAAGAAATATTAAGTACCATTTTCAATAGTTTTGTAACCCACGTTTTGCTGACCTGTTGTGCCTTTTGTGCCAGCCATAATCACTTTTTAAAATTTTATGTTTATCTTTTCTCAGTCTCTCTTTGTTTCCAACTCCCTCTCTCCCTCCCTTTCTCTCTCTCTCTCTCTTTTTCTTTAGTACTACTGGAGATTGAAACTAGGATTCAGGGGCACTCTACCTCACTGCGTTACATTCCTGGTTCTTTTTAATTCTTCATTTTTTGGACTAGGTCTCCCTAAGTTGCCAAGACTTGTGTTTCTAAGAAACATCTGAAGTGAGTAGCAGCTCCAAAGCTGTGAATGCAGGATAAAGTGAGCATATGTTTGTTCCTCATTCATCCACTGGTCCACTAAAGTTGAGAGAATGTCTTCCTGTTATCACTATGGACTTCACATTTCCTATGGAACAGACTTAAGTATGCCCAGACGGGAGATGAAGCAAAGAAAGTCTGCATGACAGCTCATTAAGACTGATGGCAATGTCTGGACTGATGTGACTTACCCTGATAATTTTATGACATCATCAGTAGTGTCAAGACTAGAGATGATGTCCATCTGATCTATAACACCAGGGATCACTTTGCTATTTATTGTAGTAACCTGAGGAACTCCAATATAAGTTGTGGAAAGTGAGAAAGATCTTTGTAGGTAAAAAAAGAATCCCTTGTCTGGTTATCCACAATGCTCACACCATTTGCATCCTGATCTCCTCATGGAAGAATATAGTGATCTGTATGGATCCTGGAAGTGCTAACCTGGGAAGTCCTGCTGTGATCATAGCAGAGAGACATCCTGGCTCTTTTGATATGGTTCATGTGAGTGATACCACCTTGCTTGTCAACATATTTGTTAATGACAAAAGTGACAAACTATGCATTTTGTTACCCCAAGAAAAGGAATCCATCTGTCCATTCATGAAGAAAGAGACTGGTGGCCAAGAAAACTAGTAGTGAAATGGTTTCTAGTGTCATGTTGGAGAATTCTCAATAATTAAAGATAATACAGTATGATAAATTGCAAAGATAAAACATATAAGTATGTTGCTCAGAACAAGCCAAAACAATTCTGACCTCAAACCCAAAACAAAATTTTGACTTTGTGTGTGTGTGTGTGAGAGAGAGAAAGAAACTGTGTAAAATTAGCGAAAGGGCTAAAAACAACCATGGTTTTTAATGTAAGGTGGCCGCATCACTAAAGTCAAAAATTATAGAAGGAAAACAGAAGGTTTCCCTATATAGCCATCCTGATGAACACATGCAACATGCTAGTGTAGCTTCATTCAAAGAATTTTATGCTAATGTTCAGTCCTCTCCTCCATAAGTATTAGTATAAAAATACAGATGGTTCTATATTAAATATTAGAGCAGAACTTTGGAATAAATTATCCAAGAAGCTTCTTGCACTTGAAGCTTCCTATTGAATAGACTGGCATCTTCCAATATTGTCTTTTCTCTACCAAGGCTAACTCTGCCAATCCCTAGAACAGTGCCCCACTGAGAGCCAGAGCATCCTATCTTCTTTGTTAGATCAGGTCATATTCTTTGCCCTTGAGCCCTTTGATTCTCATTTTCCCCTCTGGAGAGGGTGTGAGTGAGCAGCCCACCCACAATGACAACAGTGCTTCATCTCAGCACAGATTCTCAGTATGGGAAGATTCAGATTCTTAATGTAAAAGGATGACTGCATTTCATAAATACCTCACTGCACTGTCTCCAGGGGTCTCAGTGGCCAGGATTAACTAAGAACTGTTGCTCTAATTCTGTGTTTCTAAATTAATTACATGATCTATAACAAATTTTGGGTTAGCAAATTAATGGCTTTGTAAATCTTTTTGGAGACCATTATTATTTTAATAATAGCTAAACATTAATTGGGACTTATTATATGGCTGGTAATGCATTAATCCTGGCTCATTTAATACTCATAACACATTTCTGATACACTAATTAACAGATAAAAAAACCAAACATGGTGAGAATAATTAATTTGCTTAACACCAGCCAATAATGGAGCTATTCTACAGGCCCATTCATAAAACCAAAAGGTACCACATTAAGTTACCATTGAGCTTTACATTCCTGATACCTATGGTTAGTATGTTATTTGTAACTGAGTAGTTGTGAATGCCATACTTGAAATATAATCACTCATTATTCCCATCACACTATGATTTATACTGCTTCATAAATCTTTTTTTAAGAGAGAGGGAGAGAGAGAGAGAGAGAGAGAGAGGAGAGAGAGAATTTTTTAAAAAAATATTTATTTTTCAGTTTTCGGTGGACACAACATCTTTATTTTTTATTTTATGTGGTGCTGAGGATCGAACCCAGTGCTCTGCGCTTGCCAGGCGAGCATCTTACCACTTGAGCCACTTCCCCAGCCCATAATTCTTATTATTATGATCTTATATAATTTCTTATTGAGTTTTCATGTTTATTCTATATGTAAAATGTACATAATCCATTCATTTTGTTCAGGACTAATTGCCCTCTTAGGAAATGTCCTGAATCACATTGGATTTGCAGAAACTGACCTTTTGGTAGATGACTAATAAATTCAAAGTGCTGAGTATTTACCATTTTGTCCATTCACACTGAAAGTCAGTACTAGGTTATTATAAAAAAAAGTGCTAAACATATTCTACAATACATACAGGCTTTTAACTCACCATTTGTAAAAAGTAAGTCAAAAAAATTCATCTAAACTGTTCTGTAGGTTAAAGGATGTTCTGTTTCTTGACCTTTGAAGTTCTGCAAGCATAACCTTGCCAAGATTTTCGAGGCGCTGTCTCCTTCCATTCAACACTGGCCTTCCAGAATCCTCCTTTGCTTATTGACTTAAACAGGGCATCCTCAGTAAGGCTAAAGCTACTGGCCTCAAGGGATTCTTAATTCCTATTCATGCAAAGGTAGAAAGTTCCTCTAATATATCTTAGCTTAATTACATATTTGAATGCCACTAGTTTTTGTTAGTGAGAGTCCATTTCTATCATGTACCACACCATCTAACAGGCCAATATTTTCACAAATTGATGTCTATTACCAACATTCACCATGGTATTTAAGATGTTGAGTATTTTTATTTTGTTTCTGTTTAACCATGAAATTTAAAATTGTACTAAGGGATTGGGGATATAGCTCAGTTGGTAGAGTGCTTGCCTAGCATGTAAAAGGTCCTTGGTTTAATTTCCATCAAAACAAAAAAAAATAAAATAAAATAAAATTGTGCTAAGGACACAATTGTGTAAATTAGAGAATCATGTGGAATCAATTGGGAACATAGGTAATGAAATATATTTTATGGATCTTTAAAACCCTTACTTTGTAGATGCAGCTTGAAAGAAACACTATTTCAAAGGTGTTGTTTGAGAGATCATACTCATGTATAAATTAAAAGCTCTGACAAGAAATCGGGAGAAACAATGCTTTCCTCTCATAAATGTGGATGGATCACACTTAATCACTTTTAGGACAATTTACTGCATTTTTTTTTCACTTTTTAAAGGGAAATTTGTTATCTGCTTCATTTTTTTTATACCTTGTGGTTGTGAGAATTTAAAAAATATGAAGTGGCACTGTATCAGTAGAATTTAACCAAGAAAAATGAAAGCATGCAGTGCATTTAAAGCAGAGGCAGTTTAATGGTAAGTATTGGTTACACTGGTGATGGAAGAGCTGAAAGAAAAACACAAGCCAGAAAGTAGCATCACTGGGGATCTGCTACCATCCTAGATGAGAGGGAGAGTGTGACATTACCTACCCTCTGGGCCAGGCTTGTGGACACAGGCATGGAGGAGATGGTGCCCTGCACAGGAAAAGGAGAAGCCCAGTGACTTATCCTTGTTTTTCAGTGAATATCCTTCCAGTCCTTGTTGGAAACCAGCTTATGCAGAAAACTGGAAAACTCAGCCCTCAGTGTCAGACTACCAGTGACAAAGGGCAGAGAAGAGGGGAGACAAAGAAAGCTTCTGGGGTCTTACAAGTCCCTGCCTCATGCAGTCAGTCCTTATTAACACTGGGCTCCTATTCTCCCCTCCTAGGTAGTTTCCATGCAAACACATGGATTAAAGAAAAACAATAATGGTGATATTTTTAATTGACTAATATTAAGAATGCATCCAACAATAAATGCTTGAAGAAAGTATACAATATTTAATGCATCAATTATAAAATATAAAAGGCCTGACTGGATCCTTCCTTTGAGGCACAGTGCTTGGCATGATTGCCCACTGGAAGTGACTGCCAAAAGAGCATAGAATAGATTTTGAACCCTGTGTTCTGTGTCAAAACACAACTGTCACTTCAGTGTCTTCATTTCAGTTGTCTTTTACATGTGTGGGGATTTTTGAACTCAAATCTTCCTTTCTAGATTTCTTATATCTTTCTTTGTCATTCCCTAGATGTTGAGAATTCACTTCCCACCTTTCACTTCATTTTCCTGCACTTTAAGATGAGGTGGTCAGGAAAGGGTCCTCTGTCCCATGCAGTCAGCCTTCCAGTCCTCAAGTGGGTGACCATGCAGGTGCTTTTCTCCCAGACTTCAGCATGCCCTTGGTTTGCCTGGGTCAGATCCCACCTGTGTGTCCCAGAGAGGACTAAGAATTTCTTCAGAGAAACCAAGAAGTGTTTGCTAGCCACTGGGAGAGGCTCCAACACATTTGGGTTTCCTTTTGCTTATTCCATTGCCAGGAGTCCCCTTTCTTCTGTGCTAGAAAGTCAGAGTTGACCTCTAAGGCAGCTCTGACCTAGGCAGGAGGAAAGGGGAGGAGGCACCAGGATGTCTCACTACTGGCCAGAAGCCAGCCAAAGGGGACTCTGAACTAACAGTATATGCATACTCATTTGCTGAATCCCAGATTTCAATTTTTAAAATTATATCCTTCCAAATTTCTAAAAAGAGATTATTGTAAGGGTAGAAGTGAGAAACAAATATCAAGCTTATTTAATGAATTCGTGTGGATTGGGACAAACTCATATGTATATATTTTCTAAAATAATGCAATAAAGTTGAATTGAATCTGGAGTCAAAAAGAACTGAATTCAGGTCTTGATCCTATCCCCCTACTGGTGGCCTTGGCTTCTGGACTGTACAGTAACCCCTGTTTCACAGCAGAGTTATGAGGTGTGATGTGACTGTGGATCCTGAAAGCCTTGCACACATTGTTTGGCCAGCCCACTGCTGCAGGTGCTTAATAACTGCTAAACCTGAAACATCTAAGAAAAAAAAAAAAAGAAGGAGGAAATATGAAAAAAGGAGAAGCAGGGCAGGGAATAGGCAGGAGATGGGGAGGAGGGAAAATGTCTGGATGAGTTATTAAAGAAAAGCAAATCCATGTCATACAAACTAAAGCAAAATTTTACTAATCATTTCAGAAAATGCTAATCTATCTACCTACCTATCTATCAAAAAATCCAAAATCTGTCTCTTAAAAAGATTAATTAAATTGTCAAATTTATAGGACTCATATAAAAAAGGGATGGGGAATTCTAATTAAGAATTTAGGACCAAGAATTAAAAAATCAAATGCACATGCCCTCAGAAATTAGTGTAAGTAAGAGAATTTTTTTCAAAAATTGTATGCTGACACTGTTCACAATTTAGATGAAATGAACAAATTTCTTAAAAATGTATTGGACAAAAGCTGACAAAAAACAGATGATATTAGTGGTATGATTTTTGTTAAAGAAAAATGAACCATTATTTTAAAACAAACAAACAAACCTCATAAAAATTCAATGATATATATCAGTGAATCCATCTAAACATTTAGACAGAAATACAAACTTAGACAAAGTCTTCCAGAGAATGGAAAAGGGAAGTAATAATTCCCAATTTATAAATTTTATATCTTAGTCTGACAAAGGCTTTACAAGAAATAAAAACTATGATACAGACTCTCATGTAACATAGATGCAGCATTTCTAAACAAGTTACTAGCTCATCAAATTTAGTTACAGATTAAGGCCAAAGATGTCATGTTCAAATGGAATTTTTTCTAGAAAGAGTAACTTAACATTGGAGAGTAGAATGAATATAAATCACCACAAAAACAGGAAAAAAACAACTGATATGATTCATTGTTGGTTCATAATTTAAAAAAAAGTTTCAATCAATGAATCAAAAAGAATAGTGAGCTTTAATAATCTCACAAAGAATGCCTATAAAATCTTACTGCCAAGTATCATATTTAATGGAGAATTTGAAAGCTTGTATATGGAGTGTGGGTGACAGGAGGGTATTGCTATCACCAACCAGGTTCACCACTGTTCTGGGTGTCTCTGTCATAGCAACTAGACAAGAAAGGAGTCATAAAAAATAAATCATGCATGGACCAGCAAGAATTAAATCTACCATAATTTATAATGTATTATATCACACAGAGCTACCATAATTTGTAAAATTATGGTGCTTGGGTCATTTTATTATATCACATGCTTGTGTGGTTATAAAACTTCCCCAAATCCATAAACTATTAATTAGGGAAAATAGAAAGAAATTTAATCAAGTCTATTCCTACAAATAACAAAAGTAGGAAATAAAATTCCAAATATATTTAAATCTTACTAAAATATCAAATATCTAGAAATAAATCTAAGGAAATATGTACAAATGAATGAACATAAAAAATAAACAGGGTCTCACTGAATTGCTGATGCTGCCTTTGAACTAAAGATCCTCTTGCCACAGCTTACCAATCTTCTGGGATTACAGGTGTGAGCCACCACAACTGGCAGCTTGAGAGAATTTTTTTAAATTTGTTTTAATTAGTTACACCTGACAGTAGAATGATCTTGAGAGAATTTTTTAAAAATAAAAGCTAACAGAGGGATATCCCATATCTGTGGAGTAGAAGACACAATGTGGTAATTTTCCTTAAATGGATCATTCTAATAAAGGCTCAAATAGAGTTTTTGTTCACTTATTTGCATGTGTTTGGATATTGAGAAGTTGATTTTAAAATCTGTATGTGTGGCTGAGTTCCTAAAAGAGGCTTTGCAATCAAGAGTAATGTACTGATCACAGCCCATAAGAATTAGTACTGCTTTCATTTAGCCTTATCACCCCAATTTTTTCTATACCCAAAAAGCACAAACAAAATGGCTCTCACACTGTGGGGAACAATATTTGTAGAGGAGAAAAAAGTTCTAGTAGGATTTTGGCATAAAAATCTGTCTTAACAATCTTTGTCAGTTTTTTGCTCCTTCAAACCATGAGCCTGAGCTCCTTGAGAGCATGGTGATCTGATAGTCTGCAGTGGATTTAAGTTGTCATGAATTACAATTTCATTGCTCACACATTGCCTACCACATGGAACTGTTTTTAGGATCAAAGGGTGTTAAGCCCCTTTTCATTTCTCAGAGAAAACAGAAAACCTTAGTACACCTACTAAGTTTCCCCCCAAGTCAAGGGTCATTCACTTCATCCACTTCCCTGTCACATCTTCTCCAAATTGGGTTTCTTGAGTATCTCTGAAACAGTTGCACTTTAAAACCTTTTGAATTAGAAGAATCTGCAATAAAGGAATATTGGGAGGTACAATGTGGTAGACTATGTTCCAAAGAAGCTGAGCTATAACATACTTGCCATTCTGAAAAGCCTTTGACTGCACATTTGTGTTGTTTCTATTAAGCATATTAATAATAGCAGGTTGATTATTGACCTTAGGGTCTAGTTTTCCAAAAATCTTTTAGTCAAAAGTTTCATTCAGTAGCTGAACTGCAAATGACCAGATGAGTCTGAGTGGGGCTATTTTTCCCAAACAAGTGTTCAGAGATATTTTTCGTTATCTGGGTAACACTGTTGACAATTTAAAACTTCTTGCTTTCTGGTTAAAAAAATGCCAACTGTATCTCACCAACTACAATGAGTTGAACCTGAGATTAATCACTCATCATCAGTAACAAACTTATATTGCTCCACTGAAGATTTTAATATGAAACCAATTGACAAGAGTCTGACGGCAGCTAGACACATGTGAAATCCACATTGCAGGTCAGATGTATGTGTTCATTCTCATGTCCTGGCTTCTCATAACATCCCCTGCCTTTCCCAGTCCCTGCTGCAGGAGTTGAATAAACCCAAAATAGATTGAAGGTTGCCAGCAGAAGACAGAGGATCAGTGGAATGTAAATATTAATGTATTGGGCATTTTATGGGGAAGTGATGAATTTTTTTTCTAGAATTAGATAGTTACAATGGTTGTACAACTCTGGATATGCTAAAATTCATGAGCAAAACACATTAGAAGAATGCTCTCCATGAATTTATATGAATTTATCTCACTAACATTATTTTTAAACCTATTTCTGATATTCTAGTAAATGCTTCACAATAAACAAGTTTATGAAAATGAATTTCAGTAAGCAAATTAATACATTCAATGTGGTAGATTATTTTTGAAGCCATGGAATAACTGTTTCTTAAAGTTACAGGTGCCCACAGATCTCATACATACTCTTGTTGTCTGATTTGAGTGGGTCTCAGGACTTCAGTTTCCTGACATGGGAGCTCACCAATTAGTACTCATGACACTTGACTTCATAGGGAACCAAGGCAAAGGACAGGCTCAGAGGAGAGGTAAAGAAGGAAGGAAGGGAAGTAAACATCATACAAGCTCACAGTTCCATTGTCATAATCTAACACCCTAACCCTACCCAGAGGCCTTTGCATATATTGAATTAGGGGTGGGGGGGTTGGTAGAGAGACTGTAATGCCTGTTCCTCTTCAAAGAAAATACGAGAAATGCCCATCAAAATCAAGACTTTAATCAATATTGATTGTTCTGGAATATTTAAAATCGCCCAGAATTCAGTTGGAAGAGCTCAGCACCTCTACCTCCCAATAGTGGTTACCTGAGGTGAAGGCCTGGGTCCCCCTTGCAGCATAACTCTCTATTCTCTGGGTATCTCCAGGTACACTATGCTGGTCATCCCCAAATGTCACACCTCTGACATCCTTAATACAGCTGTGTAGTGTCAGCCACTTCCTATTTCACAGTACTATTAACTGCAGAAAGACAAAACTCCAATTAGCAAATGGTACTATGTAACCTTGTTGTGAGAGGCAGAGGATCTATGTTCAATTATTACTTTATTTGTCTCTCATCCTCACTAACAAGAGCAGAGTTCAGCCTCACTCAGGTGTGAAGCAGGTTTATTATGACCTCTGCAGCACTCACAGCTCCTTCCCATCATGGAAAGAGAGAAAAACAACAGAGAAAGAGAGAGAGGAAGAGAGAAAGAAAAGAAGGAAGGAAGGAAGGAAGAAAGGAAGGAAGGAAGGAAGGGAAGTAGGTCAAGCCATATCACTATGTGGAGCAGCAATTTATTTTTGTTTACCTCTAGATACAAACATTATAGAAAATCATATACAACTTTTATGTCAAAAATTTTAAAATTGAAAATGGGTATTCCTCATTTCAGAAGCCACTGAAGAAAGAAATTTAGGACTGACTGCCAGACAACTGTTTCTTACCTCTGAAGCTATTCAGCATGTCCAGGATTCCAGTGATATTCCCTGATGTGAGCTTTGGTTCTTTTGCTGAGCCATTCGCATCCACAACAATTTAGTCCTGTAAAAATGACAAAATTTTTCCATTTGGGGTTAATTGAGTATACATTTTATTCTACACTTCTATGGATTTAAGAAATTTTACCATTTTTTTCTGAACTTAATTTATATTAATATCTAATGTCTCTATTCTTCTCTGACATTATACAACTTCTAAAATTATTGAATTTAATTCCCTCCCTGCATTCCTCAAGGGACTTTGGGCAATACAAAGATCCTGGGTATCTTACAGAAAGCAGAAGTTCAGCTTTTGGGACTCAGTCCACAAAAGTCACAAATGATATGGTCAATGGTGTCTAAAGGGGAATGTTCCTTAGAACAGAGACTTTGATCATCTCTGCCAATGGAGGGTATCTAATACAGCATGAAAGCCCTGATCCTGAGGGTTCTCAGGCAACCCTTCCACTCTGAGTTCTGCCTATACCTAGGGTGTTCTCTGATAGACAGGATCTGGACATTGCTCCGATGGGAATGAAGCCCCCTCCTCTTCCAATCCTTAGGGAACATTCCTCTTTCCTTTTTCCCCCCACTAGAGTGTCTCCAGTGTGCTCCAGCTCTCTAGTTCTCAAGAATATTGGTTATCTGCGTGCCTTAGAAAAACACTCTTTATTATCTTGTTTAGCTGGGGCTGAAAAGGATAGTAGAAATGAATGAAACAAGCCCAGAATGAATAGGTATATTTAAATTCATCCACATAAGGAGGAAATTTCTGAGACCAAAAATCTATTGCCTTA
The DNA here is from genome assembly GCF_021218885.2 of Marmota monax. Classification (NCBI taxonomy): domain Eukaryota; kingdom Metazoa; phylum Chordata; class Mammalia; order Rodentia; family Sciuridae; genus Marmota; species Marmota monax. Next base: position 946,984 of record NW_026695236.1, on the reverse strand, counting down.
GACCTCTTTTCAGACAAAATGCTAAATAGCCACATAGAAAAATGTTAATAATTCAAAACATACATTCTCTATCAACAAGAAAACAAATTTTTCAGAAATCACAGATCATGGTGTAAAAATACCTTTCCAACATGCTTTAAAATTCCTGCAAGGAAAAAAAGAGTTCTAACCCTAACCCTAATCTTAACCCTAACCCTTTAGTATTGTTTGTTTGTTTTAAGAAAGTAGTTTTTCTTCTTTCCCTGTTAAGTAGCAATCAGAGCCTATGTTGATAAGAGAAACTCATCCATGAGAGACATCCTTGGTGTACACTGAGAAGGAGGGAATTCAGAAAGAGGCTGTGCATTGAGGTGGTGGGACCCAGGTTCCCTGTCCCTCACCTCCCAGTTTTATTCTCAAGGAGAAGTCTGACCAAACTGACAACAATTTAAACCAAACAAGGAAGCACATAAAAAGCAGAAAGCATGGGAATTGGTTACCAAACTCTGCAACTTTGTCTATGCATGGACAAATCCCCAGTATCTTCAGAAATTGCTTTCTGGCAAGACAAGAGAAGGTTGTAAATTAGGTAACTTGATTTGAGAATTAACCCAATGAAGCTAATATTCCCCTAGCCAGAGTTTTCTGTACAAGTAGTCTCCTGGGAACAAAGAAAATTATTTTTTCCTATATTATCTAACAAAAGGTTTAAAATTTCCCAAGATTACCACAATACAGAGAAACAAGTGATTGGACCAATGTAGGGATGTGTGTGAAGGCACACCTGTCTTTGAGCTGAACACAATGGGCTCTGCAGTCAACATTGCCTAGACAAGAATTCCTCTCTCTTAGAATGGACCTTCCATGGTCATCTGGAGCAATTCCATGTCAGGCTTGTGGCACATCTCAGTCAGCTCTCTGCACATTTCCTTCAGCCTTTCCATCTGTTGGGCTATTCTGATTTCACTGTCCCTGAGTTGCTGGAAAATTTCCTTTGCTTTTTGGTTCTGTGTTGCCAGTTGAAATCGCTCCTCCTTAAGGAGAAACTGATACATCATCTGATATTGAACTTGGATCATGTTCTTCCTTAAAGCCACATAGTCCTGCAGAGATATTCATTTAAAAGGATTACATGTCCTTGTTCTCAAAAGAAACCTTAATAGTACAAAAATTTGTATTATCAAGAAAATAATTTATGGATTAGAAGAGAGGACCCAAAAATAAGCCCACACATCTAAAATCAACTGATTCTTGATAAAGGTACTAAAATCAAACATTGTTTGTTTTTATTATGTGAAGATTTATTCTGTCATATCGTATTCATCTCTGAACAGTTTTTATGAGAGCAATAGAATGTAAGTTTCATAAGCTGAATGTTGGATGAATGCCTTTTTATTCTTTTGGTAGCAGGAATTGAACCCAGGGGTATTTTACCACTGAGCCACATCCCCAGTCCTTTATATTTTTTACTTTGAGACAAGGTCTCACAAAGTTGCTTACAGCCTTGCTAAATTGTGGAGGCAAGCTTCGAAATTTCAATCTTCCTCCCTCCATCCCCCAAGCTGTTAGGGATTACATGTGTGCCCCACTCAGCGAGCTTGTATGAATCTCTTACCGTTGCACAGGAAAGTCTGGGGCTGGGGCTCATTGGTAGAGTGATGGCCTAATCTAGGGAGCTCTGGGTTATAGTGGAACTGAATTGAATTCATTCCCACCACCATTAAAAAAAAGAAAGAAAGAAAAAAATCTCATAAATTTTCAACGTGGTGATGTGCTCTAACTATTCCAATCCAAGGTTTATTTTAGTGGAGGAACTGATGACAAAAATTAAGTAAAAGTGGTAAGCCTAAATTCCATTAAAAGCGCATGTGCGCACACACACGCTTATATATATATATATATATATATATATATATATATATATATATATATGTGTGTGTGTGTGTGTGTGTATATATATATATATATATATATATATATATATATATATATATATATTTCCATATCATAGAATGCCTCCTCAAAGAAAAGTAACAGTTTGAAGTATTTGGAAACATGACATTTTCTTTACTATATTTCTCATCCGCAGGTCTTCGGATCATAAAGTGGAGATATGTTTTCATTGTCATCCCCTACCTTTTTTCCAAGTCATTACAAAATTAAATTGTTGACACTGTTTTTTTATGCGCTTATAAAGCACTCAAAGTGTAACATCCATGTGTGTGATCATAAGTTCACATATCGTTTTTGATTTGTTAAAAAGAGAATTCTGAATACATGTGACCCCAAAAACTTAAAAATGAAATCAGCATTTCCAAAGTCAAGGTAACCGGTTGCCCCCTAGCGGTCAGGTTCTGCAACTGCAAAGGCTACTATTTCAAAATCGCTCTTCAATCTTAGGTTCCACAATCAGTTCCGCTTGGGCATACGGCTAGGCTACATTCACATCCATATTCTTATCTTTAAATTTCGGTGATCAAATGCAATCGCGAAAGGTCCATGACCTACAAGTTAGCATAAAAATCTCCACATGCCAGGCAACACATATCAGGTGGCTGATTTCAGGACACTGTGAATGATGGCCCTATGCCATCAGATTTCAGGCTTCTCTGGGAAGTCTTCTGAAGGACCAAGGCTCTGTTATCCCAGTAGTGCCAGATACCATACACTGTGATACCCAAAGTGTGCGTGCAAATCCGTTTCCTCCTGAACTCCACGCTTAGCTTCTTCAGCCCAATTCCCCAGACACGTTCCAGGTCGTCACTCTCTTACTCCACATTTGGATGACCTGAGCCTCCTCTAGGAATAGCAGCTCAGATTCCTTCTCAGTCTTATCCCTGCTTCTATTTTTACCTCTATTCTCTTGAGTAAGGTGCATAGCAGTCACCACTAAGAGGGGCGCCAGAGGCCACAGGAGGCAGTCAATAGGTGTTTTTCCTTCTCTTTTCTAGGCAATAGCAATCACGTTGAACTGGCACATTTCTGCATTGGATGTGGTTTTGCAAGGAAGTGCACTGAGCACCTACTTCAGGTAGGCTCAGGGATCTGTCTCATTTACTGCCAAGACAAAAATCCATGTCCCATCTTCCAGACTTCTAAGTCATCTGCACCTAAGTTCCAGCAGGTTTACTCCCAGTCCTACACCACCCATCTGGGGAACAATTTTTCATCTTGAATACCACAAAGGTTGTATAACTGGTGAACAAACAACAGCTCATCCCAGGAAGAAGACTGTAAACAAATGGCCCTTTCAGGGACTTTCAGATACAAGCCATAACAGATTATGAATATGAAAATCAATGTATTGTTTGTCTTTGTTGACATTATTCATTAGTATTTTCTCTTCTAACTTATCAGCTACATTGTTTGGGAAGCATTCTTAATGCTATAAGAGTATTTACTAATACTAATCTGTATTTTTTTTAAATCCACTTTTTTACTACATTTGTATCATGTACAACCTTCTAACCATTGAATTTTGGATAATGGGAATATGGTTGTAACTATGACAGATACTACCCTCCGATTTTGGAATTTAGAGTCTAGTAGTAATAAGTAACTATCAATTTGATGAGAGTTTGTTGAATATTAGGAGATGGTATAATACATTTGGTGATATGGAGTAAAAGGAACTATTCTGGTCTATGGAGGCAAGGATGACTTCCCTGAAAAACCTTTGAACTGAGATGTGATGAATGACAAGGACTTGGAGAAATAATAATCTGTCAGATACCTGGATCTACCCAACTAAGTCAGACTGGAGAGCAATCTAAGCACCCTTAGCTACTTTCAGTTGTTTAGTAAGCTAATATATAAGTCTCTTCATCCTTCTGCTACAGCTTGGCTCCAAATGTGTAAATAACACAGAATTTGCAATGTGAATGAGCCTTGAAAGTTTTAAACTAAATGATAGAAGAAGACACAAAGAGCAACAGATGTAATTCCATTTTCTTGAACTTTCTGGAAATATACAAATCCATAAAAACCTAAAGAGTTAAGAGAATTCCATGTGCTGGGGAGTGGGAATGAATGGGGAGTTAATGTTAATAGGACTTAAATTTGTTTTTATTAATTAATTTTTTTATTTATATATGACAGCATATATATTGTTACACATATAGAGCACAAATTTTTATATGTCTGGTTGTATACAAACTATATTCACACCAATTTGTGTCTTCATATATGTACTTTGGATAATAATGTCCATCACATTCCACCATCATTTCTAACCCCAAGTCCCCACCCATCCCTCCCATTCCTCTGCCCTATCTAGAGTTTGTCTATTTCTCCCATGCTGTCTCTCCCTACCGCATTAAAAATCATTCTCCTTATATCAGAGGAAATATTCAGCATTTGTTGTTTGGGTATTGGCTGATTTTCACTCATCACCATCTTCTCTAACTCCATCCATTTACCTGTAAATGCCACGATTTTATTCTCTTTTGTTGCTGAGTAATATTCCATTGTATTTATATGCCACATTTTTTATTCATTCATCTATTGAAGGGCATCTACGTTGGTTCCACAGTTTAGCTATTATAAGTTGTGCTGCTATAAACATTGATGTGGCTGTGTTCCTGCAGTATGCTATTTTTAAGTCATTTGGATACAGACCAAAGAGAAGTATAGCTAGGTCAAATGGTGGTTCCATTCCAAATTTTCTGAGCAATCTCCATACTGCTTTTCATTTTGGCTGCACCAATTTGCAGTCCTACCAGCAGTGTAGGAGTGTACCTTTTTCCTCACATACTCACCAACACTTATTGTTGTTTGTCTTTATAAAAAATGCCATTCTGACTAGAGTGAGATGAAATCTGAGAGTGGTTTTGATTTGCATTTTTCTAATTGCTAAAGATGATGAACATTTTATCATATATTTCTTGATTGATTGTATATCATTCAACATCATGTGAAAAGTCTGGTAAGGTCCTTGGCCCATTTATTGTATGGGTTATTTGTTGTTTTGGGTGTTTAATTTTTTGAGTTCTTTATATACCCTAGAGATTAGTGCTTTATCTGATGGTGAGGGGTAAAGATTTGCTCCCAACCTGTAGGCTCTCTATTCAACTCACAGATTGTTTCTTTTGCTGTGAAGAAAGTTTTAGTTTGAGTCCATCACATTTATTGATTCTTGATTTTAATTCTTGTGGCAAAGGAATCTTATTAAGGAAGTTGGGGCCTAATCCCACATGATGAAGATTAGGGCCTACTTTTTCTTCTATTAGACACAGGGTCTCTGATTTTTATTCCTAGGTCCTTGATCCATTTTGAATTGAGTTTTGTGCTTGGTGAGAGATAGGGGTTTAATTTCGTTTTCCCAGCACCATTGTTGAAGAGGTTATCTTTTCTCCAGTACATGTTTTTGGCACCTTTGTCTAATATAAAATGATTGTGATTTTGTGGATTAGTCTCTGCATCCTCTATTCTGTACCTTTGGTCTACCAGTTTGTTTTGGTGCCAACACCGTGCTGTTTTTGTTACGATTGCTCAGTAGAATAGTTTAAGGTCTGGAAAAGTGATGCCACCAGCTTCAGTCTTCCTGCTAAGGATTGTTTTAGCTATTCTGGGTTTCTTGTTTTTCCAGATGAACTTCATGACTGCTTTTTTTATTTCTATGCGGAATGTCATTGGGATTTTGATCGAAATTGCATTAAATCTGTATAGTGCTTTTGGAAGTATGTTCATTTTGATAATATGAATTCTGTCTATCCAAGAGCAAGGTAGATCTTTCTATCTTCTAAGGCTTTCTTTGACTTCTTTCTTTAGGGTTCTTTAATTTTCATCATGTACATCTTTCACCTCTTTGTTAAGTTGATTCCCAAGTATTTTATTTTATTGACATTTTTTTGAGGCTATTGAAAATGGGGTAGTTTTTGTTTCCCTTGTTTCCTTTCTGAGTATTTGTCACTGATATACAGAAATGCCTTTGATTTATGGGAGTTGATTTTATATCGTGCTATTTTACTGAATTCATTTACTTGTTCTAGAAGTTTTCTGGTGGAACTTTTGGGGTCTATTATGTATGGAATCATATTATCATCAGGTCATGCCAATTTGAGTTCTTCTTTTCCTATGTGTATGCCTTTAATTTGTTTTGTCTGTCTAATTACTCTGGCCAGTGTTTCAAGAACTGTGATAAATAGAAGTGGTGAAAGAGGCCATCCCTGTCTTGTTGTAGTTTTTAGAGGGAATGCCTTGCATTTTTCTCCATTTAGAATGATGTTGGCCTGGGGCTAAGCATAGATAGCCTTTATGATGTTATGTTCCTGTTATCCCAAGTTTTTCTATGTTTTGAACATAAAGTAGTGCTGTATTTTGTGAAATGCTTTTTTCCGAGTCTATTGAGATGATCTTATGATTCTTATCTTTAATTCTATTGATGTCATCAATCACATTTATTTATTTCCATATGTTGAAACAACCTTGCATCCCTGGGATAAATCCCACTTGATCTCGGTGCACGATCTTTTTGTTATGTTTTGTATTTGATTTGCAAGAATCTTATTGAGAATTTTTTCATCTATGTTCTTTAGAGATATTGGTCTGAAGTTTTCTTTTTTTGATGTGTCTTTGCCTGGTTTTGAAATCAGGGTGATATTGGCCTCATAGGATTAGTTTGGAAGTGCTGCCCCTTTTTCTATTTCCTGAAATAAATTGAAGAGTATTGGTATTAGTTCTTCTTTAAAGGTGTTGTAGAACTTGGCTGTGTATCCATCAGTCCTGGGTTTTTCTTGGTTGGTAGACTTTTGATGGTGTCTTCTATTTCATCACTTAAAATTGATCTGTTTAAATTGTATATATCATGCTGATTCAATGTGAGCAAATCATATGACTCTAAAATTTGTCTATGCTTTTGTTTTTTATTATAGTACAAGTTTTCAAATAATTTATAATTATCTTCTGTATTTTTGTAGTGTCTGTTGTGATATTTCCTTTTTCTCATGTATGTTAGCAATTTGAGTTTTCTCTCTTTCTCTTTGTTAGCATGGCTAAGGGTCTGTCAATTTTATTTACTGATTTTCAGAGAAACACCTGTTATCATGTATTTTAAAAGCAATAAAAGCAATTTAAAAATTTAAAAAAGAAACAACTTTTGTTCTATCATTTTATTCAGTTGTTTCTCTTGTTTCCGTATCATTGATTTCAGCTATGATTTTAATTATTTCCAGTCTTCTATTGCTTTTAATGTTGATTTGTTCTTCTTTTCCTAGGGCTTTGCAATGCAATTTTAAGTCATTTATTTGTTGACTTTTTCTTCTTTCCAGGAATGAACACCATGCAATGAAATTTCCTCTTAGAACTGCTTACATAGTGTCTCAAAGATTTTGATATGTTGTATCTGTGTTCTCATTCATCTCTAAATTTTTTTAAATCTCTTCACTCATGTGTTTTCAACCCATTGTTCATTAAGTAGCATATTATTAATCTCCAGGTGTTGGAGTAAATTTTATTTCTTATTTTACCATTGATTTATAATTTCATTATATTATGATCTAATAGAAGGCAAGGTAGTATCTCCACTTTTTTATATTTGCTAAGAGTTGCTTTGTAGCATAATATATGGTCTATTTTAGAGAAGGACCCATGTTCTACTGAGAAGAAAGTGTTCTCACTTGTTGAACAATGAAATATTCTATATATGTCAGTTAAGTCTAAGTTATTGATTATTATATTATTGAGTTCTATAGTTTCTTTGTTCAGCTTTTATCTGGAACATCTATGTAGTGATGAAAGAGGTGTGTTAAAGTCACCCCAAATTATTGTTGTGGTCTATTTGACTCTTGAACTTGAGAAGATTTTATTTGATGAACATAGATGCTCCATTGTTTGCGGAACATATATTTATAATTGTCAAGTCTTGTTAGTGTATGGTTCCCTTGAGAAGTATGTAGTGTCCTTCTTTATTCCTTTTGATTAACTTTAGCTTGAAGTCTACTTTATTTGATATGACAGTGGAAACCCCTGCTTGCTGCTGCAGTTCATGTGAGTGATATGCTTTTTCCCAACCCTTCACCTTCAGTCTGTGGATGTCTTTTCCTGTGAGATGAGTCTCTTGGAGATAGCATATTGTTGACTCTTTTTTTTATGCAATCTGCTAGCCTATGTCTTTTTAAATTTTTTTTTAAATTTTTAAATATTTATGTTTTATTTATTTTTATTTTTTTATTGGTTGCTCAAAACATTACAATGATCTTGACATATAGTGTATGCCTTTTTATTGGTGAGTTTAGGCCATTAACATTCAGTTATTATTGAGACATGATTTGTATTTCTAGCTATTTTTATTTATTTTTGGTATTTAACAGACATGGTTTCTTGTCTGACTAGATTTTCCTTTAGTGTGCACCCTCTGCTGATTTTCACCATTGTTTTTCATTTGCTCTTCATGGAATATTTTGTTCAGGATGTTCTCTATTGTATTCTTTCTAATTGTAAATTATTTTAACTTTTGCTTGTCATGGAAGGGTTTTATTTCATCATCAAATCTAAAGCTTAGTTTTGCTGGTGTGGGAAGTCTGGGCTAGGCCTGGGCTCCCATAGTAGATGGGGTATTGAATTATTTGAAGCAACTGAAAACTAACCTCAAATCACATTGTGGTGGTTTTACAACACTTTATTAAAATAAAATTTAATAAACAAATTTATAAGTTCAATGTGGTTATCACAATTTATGACCATAAAATGATTATACTTCCTTAAGATAAAACAAGCCCACAGATATCATCTGTAGAATGGTAACATGACATGAGGTAGTCCCAAGAACACAGTTTCTTCAGATATGGACATTCACCAATTAATTCTTATTTTCTTTCAAAATTTTCCTTTATTTATTGTTTTCAGGATTATGGAATGAACCCAGAGCCTCACACCTACTAGACAAGGGCTCTAATACAGGGCTACACACACCCCCTCCCCATTTTAACTCTCTTTAAATGACCAGTCTGCCCCCAAAACTTGTGTCCCTCCTGTCTCAACTTCCTGTGTAGCTAGTATTATAGACATGTGACACCATGCCCTGGAAAACCTAAATTTTATGGAGAATCAAGGAAAAGAAAAGGATTCAGAGGTGAGGTCAAGATGGGAAGAGAGAAACTGTATATGAGGGAACATCGGTAAACATCATAGAAGCTCATAATTTCATTGTCATAATCTAGAAATACCCCAACCCGACCCACAGGTCTTTGTACATACTGAATTAAGGGTGGGGAGTTGGTGGAGAGCCTACAGTGGTTGTTCTTCTTTAAGGAAAATAGGAGAAATGCTTTCTCAGAATCAAAAGTGTCACTTGTCATAAAATCTTTACAGACGCCGAGAATCCAGTTGGAGGTGTTCCCCACATCCACCTCCCAGTAGTGTCTACCGGAGGTAAATCCCTCAGCACTCCATATAACGTAACTCTCAACTGTCTGGGGATCTTTAGTTCCACCATCATCTCCAAATATCTTATTTCTATCTTCATGAGAAAGGCTCACATAGCAATTGGCCCATCCTTGAATAGTTCCATTATTCACTGCACAAAAACAAAACAAAACAAAATCATATAAGTAAAGAGCATTTGCATGTCTTGGGCAAAAACTGTCTACCTAATCAATCTCTTTATTTACACCTCTTCTAAGGAACAGTAGGGAGCAGAGAGAGTTCAAACTCATGTATGGAGAAAGTTTCCTATGCCCTCTTTAGCACTGAGAAATCTTTAAATTATAATGCTAAATAAAAGAAAACAGAAGGTACTCCTTGTTGAGTGAAGGGGTAATTTAATATCAGCTTTTGGATGGTTTGTTTCAGGTCACACAAACAAAGAGTCTTTTTTCTTTTCTTTTCTTTTTTTAGTAGAAATCTCTTCTTGAATTGTTTTGATACCATTAATAAATAGACACTACTTTGATATGATTGTGCCTGTTTCATTATGAAACACCAAATAATTTGACAGAAAGCAACATCTGCACACTTGAAAGAAAAGAACCTTGGACTTACATGATCTTTTGATACCATGAATCCAATCTAACTTGGGTTTCAGCCTTCTGATATCTAGACCTCCTCTCTAGTGATGCACAAACATGGCTGGGTCATGTTTACAGATCACTTACCTTTCAGTTCTTTTGAAACCCATCTGATGGTATTAAATTGTTCTATTTATGGGAAATTTAGTCTTTTTTGTTCAATAAAACTTGTATTTTATAAATAGTAATTATTATTTGCCCATTGCATATCATAAATGTACTTGGAATATAGGATAGATTAAAAGCAACCAATATCACATTTAAATCTTCAAAATTAGAATAAACTGAAAAAACACAAAATATTGATGGCTGCTCTGAGAGGTAAACATTGTGTTGCTTAATAACTCTCCAAACACCAATAATGTTCCTTTTCTTGTACTGTCTGTATTATAACTAGAATGTGTATCTGAGCTATAAGTTAACAAGTGTGGTCTTGGTCATTGTATTATGACTAGACAAGGAAAAAAGTTAGAAATTTTTCACATCAGAATATTAAAAATGGGAAGCCTTTTATTTGAGGAACCTACTAAAAAATTTGAACCTGAGTGCCAAAGGCTCACACTTACCTCGGAACTTGTTCAGCATATCCAAGATTCCAGTGATGTGTAATGAAGAGAGCTCTGGGTTCACTGGCTTGGGCTTCTCCATCTCCAGCAACTCGATTCTGGAAAGAATGATACCAGTTACACTTTCAAAACAAAGGTCAAACAAAAAATCATTACAAAGATACCACTTTTAATCCAAGATGTTGTTAAAATTACCCATGTTGGTGAATTAGGTATACATTTTATTCAACTCTCTTGGGATTGTATGATACTTTTTTCTAAATTTAATGTACTAAAATTCAGTTTCCTTATTCATCTCAAACATTATCCAACTTAAAAAACACTGAGTTTCATTCCTGAATCAACCTTGGAAAATGCAAAGATCTTGGATATCTTGGAGAAAGCAGACTGTTCAACTTTTGGGACTTTGGTCCACAGAGGTCAACAATAATATAGTCATTGGTTTCTAAAGGGGAAGGTTCCTTGGACCAGTGGCTTTGATCATCTCTGTCCATGGAGGGTATCTAGTACAGCCTGGTAGCACTGATCTTGAGGGTTCTCAGGCAGCCCTTCCCCTCTGAACATGTGCTGTGTGCCCTGAAGAAATGGGATCTGGTCATTGTTACTGATGGTAATGAAGCCCCCACCCTTTCCCATCCTAGGGAGTATTACTCTTTCCTATCTTGTTTACCTTCTACCTCACTAGAATTGAATCCTTTTCTGGGATATGTTATGAAAATCTCCTTAGTAAGGTTTATTGGGACTGGGCTGGAGAGGATAGAAGGAATGGGTGAAACAAAGCCCAGAACACCAAATCATTCTTAGGTATGGTTGAATTCAGATACATAAGGACATTTTTGAAACCAAGGTACATATTACCTCAGAGCCTCTTTTCAAAAATAATATCCACAGACAAAGATGTTAATATCTGAAAACATAAAATTTCTCTTCTTCAAGAAACAAAACTTTCTCATAATCCAGAGATTATTACATAAAACTCACCTTTCAAATATGTCCCCTAAGTCCTAAAAGGAAAAAAGAAAGAGAGAGTATTAATACTGTGTCCTTCTGTATCCTCTCTGGTACTGTGGTCCTTTAGTGTGTGTGTGTGTGTGTGTGTGTGTGTGTGTGTGTGTGTAACATTTTTTTTTTCTCGTTTTCCTCTGAAAAGTCACCTGAGTTCATGGTAATACCAAAGCCCACATTAAACATGGAAGACAGACTTGGTGAACGATGGAGCTTAGAAAGGGTCTGTGCAGTGATACAACAGGACCTAGGTTCCTGTGTCACTCATCTCCCAGTCTTAGTCCCAGGAGAGATCTGACCCCCTCTGACAGTTACAATTAACAGTGAGCTATTTGAAAAATAGTGCACTGAAATTATCAACAACTTCTGTTCATGCCTATTAGAGGGGAAAATCTTCATCTGCTTTTGTGAAGAACAGAGGGTGATGATGGAGTTGGGAAACATAAACTGAATATTTCCTCAACAAAATTAACTTTCCCCTGATTACTGAGTTTTTGGATAATTTCTCTGTGTGTATAGTCATCTTAGTGACACAAGATTTTGTCTCATTTACCTTCTGCAAGACTTACAATCTCCAAGATTACCAGAATATAGGGAAACAAGTGATTGGACAATGATGGGTGTAAAGGAGCTCCTGTCACTCAGCTGAGCACAGTGGGCTCTGCAGGCAACATTGCCCAGACAAGAATTCCTCTCTCTAAGGATGAACCCTCCCTGGTCACCTGGAGCAACTCCATGTCAGGCTTATGGCACATGTCAGACAGCTCCCTGTACATTTCCTTCAGCCTTTCCCTCTGTTGGGCCATTCTGATTTCACTGTCTCTGAGTTGTTGAAAAATCTCCTGTGCTTCTCTTTCTAGTGTCTTCAGTTGAAATCGCTCCTCCTCCAGGAGAAACTTATGCATCATGTGATATTGAACTTTCATCATGTTCTTCCTTAAGACTACATAGTCCTGTAGAGATATTCATTTAAAAAGATTACATTCAAAAACTTTTTTAAAGCTTCAAATATTATTGTCTTAGCATCAAGCAAATATTTCAAATACTTTTTGTCTCATGCTCACACAGTGTCTTAAATATTTACTAATCCTGTCTACCATTTTTTCTCTGTTTCTTGCCTCTCTCCTGTTTAAAAAAAAAAATGTCTGAGGGGTCCCAGGCTATCTCCCTGTGATGTCTTAATGCGTTGTTTCCTCTTTTATCTAAATCTTCCTCCTTTTCTTTTGTTCCTTTGTCTGATTCTTCTAAATATTTTTCAATATTTATATACACACTGTATGAAACATTAAAAAAAAGAACCTCCACATTGCTCGTAGTTAAAAATCAATATCTCTCCTCTCCTTCCAACTAACTAGTGCAATACTGTCTTATCCTCAGTGTCTGGGAAGATTTATCCAAACCTCCAAAGTTGGACAAAGAATACCAGTCATGCCTCATTCACACCCATATACTTGTATTCTTCACATTAGCTTGTGTTGGCCAGTGTTTCATACTATTACCAGAAATCATTGCTTTTTTTTTTGAGATGAAAACACTATCCTTCAATATCAACTCAAATTTATCTGACAGCAACATTTTAATTAGCATAATGAATTAGCAACATTTTAATTAGAATAATGAAAACATTTTCAAACTTACCACAAAGGACTGACATTTGTTAATTTCTTCATTTAGATTATCTTGCATATCCTGGGTCATTTGCCATAAAGGATCCATTTTCTTTAGCAGTTTTTCCTGCAACATAACCATAGGCTTGAGTAATAGGGAAGATAGTTTTGTAGGTTTCATATTTTGTGTAATGGAATAAAATAGTGCTTGGTAATACAGTGATATTTAGTTTAAAAGAGTCAGATTTTTACAAATTAGTCTAAATTGATTTTACTATTTTAGATATTTGAAGCAAAAGAAAAAAAGATTTTGAAAGGAATCCATAGATAATAGATAATACAATCAATTTCCTGAGAAAGTAGTTTTTACATAACCTCACTATGTAGGGGTCCATCCTTCAGTAAAAGAAGCCCATGTTCCTAGTACTAGCCATCTGCTGTACTGCTGCCCCAATTCCACATATTTGGACATATATTTACTTCTTTATTTATTTTTCAGTACTGGAGATTGAAGCTAATGTTTCCCACAAAATAGGCAAGAATTTACCTGTGAGCTATATCTCAGACCCTTAAACAAATGAAAGAAGAACTGTGTCTTACTAGGTTGCCCAGTTTGGCCTCAAATTTGGGATCCTCCTGACTCAGTTTGCTGAATAGCTAGCATTATTGGCATAGCCACCATGCTCTGTCATTTAGACAATGTTTCTAGTGGAAATGTCCTTCATGAGCAGGAAATGAGCACTATGATTATAGTGTCCAATTGATCAACATTTAAACAGCATGTTTACCTCTTATGATTTACACTGAAACATCACCACCTCTACCATCTGCATTCTCAACTGCCTGATTATCATGGTTCTTAATTTCTCTCTTTGATCTGGACCCTACAGGTTCTAAGTTACTTCAGGCCCATCACTCACCCTGTACTCTTCTGCTGCCCATGCCACTGGGCTGTATCTGTGAACCGCATGTTCGGGTGAGTCAGAACAGGGTGAACAGAGCAGGCTCTTGTCCACCTCACAGAAGAGCCACTTTTTCTCCCCATGTGTCCTGCAGAGCTGCTCCCCAGACCTGCTGACAGAGGGAGGTGTGGCCTGTCTGGCAAGAGAAGCCAGCTTCTTGAGCATGATGTTGGTCCTGAAGTCTGACTTCTCTACTATTTCTTTGCACTCAGGGCAGCACATTGGCATTTGGGCTTCTTCCCAGCAGAGAAAGAGGCAGGGTCGGCAAGAGGTATGTCCACAGTCTATGGTGACAGGTTCTAAGAGGTAATTCATGCAAATGGAGCGTGTGAGTTCACTCTGGAAGTCTTGCAAGACATGGGAATCCATGTCTCTGAAACCAAAAATATAGAGGATGGAGTAAAAGAAAGAGGGAGAGGAGAGAATGTTATTCTTGTGTCTTGATGATGGTATAAAAACAATAAAAAGTCTTTGGTCAGTCCTGATTGCTCACTTGAGTCATGGCTAATCTTTTATTAACTTTTTGTAAGACAAACCTGGATATGTAGGCCTAGTTTCCTCTATGACACAGATGACAAAATGAGATGAACATGATCTTTATTTTTTAAAAAAACAACTTTCTTATTCATTTGGGCAAGTGTAATATTGGGACAAAGAAGTTTTAGGATAATTCTAGACTTACTTACATTAGCTGATTTTTCCAGATGCCCATCTAAGATCTCTCTCTCTCACTCTCTCTCTCTGTTTTTTTTTTTTTTTTTTTTTTTTTGTCTCTCTGACTCAATGATGGTAACAAACATGGAGACAGTTAATCTTTATGCCAAATGTCTATGATCTCTGCCTCTCTACCCATAGATCGACTTTTCTAAAAGACAATTAAAATTAAGCATAATTCACTTGAAGATGGCTTGACTTAATCACTGTTGGGTTCAACTTCCATCTTCTGAAACTACAAACAGTTGAATTTATGCTTCTAAACTTAATTGAATAATATATTTTAAAAAATAAAATGAAGTGAGGTTTATCAATGCATGCCTCTTTTCCCAGCTATTTGTAGGCTGAGGGAAGAGGATTGAAAATGTGAGGGCAACCTCAGGAATTTATTGAGATCCTGTCTCAGAACAAAAAATTAAAAAAAGGGGTTGAGGATGTAACTCAGTTGTAGAGCCATCCTGTGTTCAATCCTTATTACTAATAAAGAAATAAATTATGTTTTTAAACTGAAAATTAGAATGTAATACTGGGGATGTAATCAGTAGTAGAACACTTGCCCAGGACTTGTAAGATCCAGAGTTTTAGCCCCAGGACTGAAGTGGAAATTAAAAACAAAAATAAAAAATAAATTTTTATTACTTCTTATTAAAGAAAATAATATTTACCAGAATCAGTTCTTACCATCAGAGTGCCTTTATATAATGAGATTATGAGTATGCATACTACAGTAATTATTAGCAACAATTAACCCATTGTTATTTATAACAAAATCAACTAGAGAGCCCAGTGCAGTGGCACATGCCTACTATCCCAGGTACTGGGAAGTCCGAGGCAAAAAGAAACTAAGTTCAAGGCTAGCCTAGGTACCTTATTGAGACCACATCAAAACAGGCTGTAAACAGGGGAACATTAGCCCTGGGTTCAATCCCCAGTATAAAAAAGTAGTGAGAGAGAGAGAGCATAAGTTAACAATGGTGTTTTCCTCTCCAGAGACTACCCTTCAGTTTAGAGATCATTGATCATGATGAAGCATGATCAATTCGTCTAATTTCTACTATTTTTCTCTAGTGATCAAATTTCTCACTGGGAAACTTCTACAAGTCTGTTTCATCTTCTGGACTATTTTCAAATCTAGTTTGGAAATTGGAGATTTTAAAGGGATAGCAAATAGGACTTTCACATGAAGGGTTTTACAATCAAATCTAGATCTTAAAATTCTAAGCCAATCATGGTGGCACATGCCTTTATCCCAGTGGCTCTGGAGCCTGAGGCCAGAGCATGGAGAGTTCAAAGCCTGCCTCAGCAAAGGAGGCACTAAGCAATTCAATAGGACCCTATCTCTAAATAAAATACAAAATATGGCTGGTGATATGGCTCAATGGATGAGTGCCTCTGAATTCAATATCTGGTACCCACTAAGAAAAAAATCTAAATTGATGTGCATAAAAACTATTACATGAATAAAATATACTGAATATTTTAAGCAATTTATGGATTCTAAAATTTATAAAACTGCAGAAATATTTCATTTCATACCTGCAAAATCAAATAAAACACAAGGTAATAGAATAAAAATTACTCAGATCACTTAGCAGAAACCAATATTTTACAAATAGTCTAATTATATATGTATATACATGTACTTATACACACTCACATACACACAGTATATATAAAACAGAAAAAAACAAAGTAGGTTTTTTACTTGGAAAAAGCCCAATTAAGTTGAAAAGTAAATTCAAACCATTCTTAGGAAAGAAAGTAAACTTAAAAGGCTTTCTTCTAATTTCCACTCACCAGAGTCTGCTCTAAGAAAACTCACATCTGGAAGTAAGTAAAATCTGTCTGTATCACAGTGTCAGTAACACTCAGGTGTCCAAAGCTCAGTAGCTGAGAATTCAGTCTGCTCCTTAAAGGTACCTTAGAGGAAAAAGCATTCTCCAGAGAAACACCCTCCTTAAATACCTGGAACTCACCTAAAACCACACCCACTACAGATTACCTCCTCTAAAAGTTGTGAATCATATTATGAGATTACAATGATTAGATTCATACAATAGAGTAAACAACTTTGATGAGATTTGGGGTCAGACACGAGAAAGTTTCCTTGAGTTGGGTTTGCAAAGAGACATTTTAACTGAAAAATTGTTTTATTAAATAATAGTTAGTTTTAAAACAACAACATCTCAATTAAAAAAAAAATGATTTCTTCCTCTACTGATGTTTAAAGTTTGAAAGTTTGAATTCCTCTACTGATATTTAAAGTTTGAAATTTCTGATTTATTTTTATTTCTTGCTTTTCCGTTACTTTCTTCTTCTTCTTCTTCTTCTTCTTCTTCTTCTTCTTCTTCTTCTTCTTCTTCTTCTTCTTCTTCTTCTTCTTTTCTCTCTCTCTCTCTCTCTCTCTCTCTCTCTCTCTCTCTCTCTCTCTCTCTTTTGTTTTGGTGCTCTTTTCCACTGAACCAACAGTGGAAAAAATAATTTGGCATGGTGGTATATGCATTTGACCTCAGCTATAGAAATGTAGTTCAGTGGTAGAGCATCATCAAAAGTATTAAGGAAATAAGTCTCCTCAAACCTACACTAAATTTTGGGTGAATTTTTTCTAGTTAATTAAAAATATTTAGTTAACCAAAAGCAGACCTGTGGCAGAATTAAGTTTAGGAGTTTCTTTTGTTGTAAACTGAGATGGAGCTTGGCAGTGCGATAGATGTAAACTGTGAAGCTCATTCCATTTGTGTTTCTTTGGCATCTACCAAAGATCTGTTTTTTATAAAACCAAAGTGTCATAGGTAATTTCATAAAGAGAAAAATCTGCCCTAAATCTGATGGATTGATTTTTTTTTAAATTGTAGATAAGAAAACAATAAGATACACACACACACACACACACACACACACAGAGCTATATTGTACTAAGAAAGATGAAGTAATAGAAATCAGCATGTTAGAAGAATAAAGAATGATTCTACTTCCAATAAAGCATCAGAATTATTCTTCAGTATTTTTCCTGTTCTCAATTATTTTTCTTGTTCTCAATTGTTTGATTATTTTTTGTTTGTTTTTCTAGGGTATTGGAAACTGGTCCCAGTGTTGCTTTGCCACTAGGCTACATCCCCAGCCTGTTAAAGTTATTTATTTTGAAACCAGGTCCTTGTATATTGCTTAGAATCTCACAAAATTGCTGAGTCTGGCTTCAAACTTTCAATCCTCTGATTCAGCCTATTGAGTTATGGAATTAAAGGTGTGTAGCACCAAGCCAATTTCTAGTCCTAGATCTTAAGTAACACCCTGGTTTCAGGTTTTTAGAGATGGAAAATATTAATGAGAAGCTTAATAAAGTGCTTCTATACTTGATTTTCTGAATTAACCCCAAGACATAGTTACATGACTAGGTAGTCTTGAGCTCTTTATTCTCTCCAAGCTTAATTGTTCAGATTTTCTTTTGCTTTGTTTCAAGCTTAATTTCTTTTTTGAAAAATTAATTTCTCCATAATTTTAGCACTTCAGAAAAGTGTTATGAATATTAAAAGAGCCAGGATTAATGCATTACCTGGGGCACACTAAGCACTCTAGAAAATTTTAGCTGTAATTAAGACAGAAAAAAAAATCCTAAAAGACTTTAAAAAATGCTCACCATCTCTAGCAGTCAGAGAAATGCAAATTAAAACCACCCTAAGATAACATCTCACTCCAGTAAGAATGGCAGCCATTTTGAAGTCAAACAACAACAAGTGCTGGCGAGGATGAGGGAAAAGGGGTACACTTGTACATTTCTGGTGGGAATGCAAATTGGTGCGGCCAATTTGGAAAGCAGTATGGAGATTCCTCGGTAAGCTGGGAATGGTACCACCATTTGACCCAGCTATTCCCCTTCTTGGACTATTCCCCAAAGACCTTATAATAGTGTATTATAGGGATACAGCTACATTGATGTTCATAGCAGCACAATTCACAATAGCTAGACTGTGGAACCAACCTAGATGCCCTTCAATAGATGAATGGATAAAAAAATGTGGCATTTATACACAATGGAATATTACTCAGCACTAAAAAATGACAAAATCATGGCATTTGCAGGGAAATGGATGGATTTAGAGCAGATTATGCTAAGTGAAGCTAGCCAATCCCTAAAAAAAAAAATGCCAAATGTCTTCTTTGATATAAGGAGGGCAACTAAGAACAGAGCAGGGAGGAACAGCATGAGAAGAAGATTACCATTAAACAGGGATGAGAGGTGGGAGGGAAAGGGAGAGAGAAGGGAAATTGCATGGAAATGGAAGGAGACCCTCATTGTTATACAAAATTACATATAAGAGGAAGTGAGGGGAAAGGGAAAAAAAACAAGGGAGAGAAATGAATTACAGTAGATTGGGTATAGAGAGAAAATGGGAGGGGAGGGGAGGGAAGGGGGGATAGTAGAGGATAGGAAGGACAGCAGAATACAACCTACACTAGTATGGCAGTATGTAAAACGTGGATGTGTAACAGATGTGATTCTGCAATCAGTATACGGGGTAAAAATGGGAGATCATAATTCACTTGAATCAAATGTGTGAAATATGATATGTCAAGAGCTTTGTAATGTTTTGAACAACTAATAAACAAACAAACAAAAAGACAGCAAAAAATCCTAAAAGACTTAATATCATTTATTTACAAATACAAAATTTGTTATAAAATGTATAATCAGTTTATAACAAAGAACTAGAGCAACATTTCTTATTTGATTATGGCAACAAAGACCCCTGGAAATGGTCCTGTGAGGTATTTATGAAATGGAATCATTCTTTTATGATTATGAATCTGAATCTCCCCATACTGAGCATCTGTGGGGCAGTGAACCTCTGTTGTCAGTGTGGATGGACTGCTCACTCACACACTCTCCAGAGGGGAAAATGAGAATCAAATAACCCAAGGGCAAAGAATTGTAATCTGCTTTAACAAAGAAGGTACAGTGCTCTGGCTCTGAGCGAGGCACTTTTCTCAGGATTGGCAGTTTGTCTTGGTGGAGAATCAATAGACTTGAATGGCAGTTACTTAGGGAGCTGAATTCGATATACTGAATTAATGCTTAACCTAGACCCACTTAACCTAGACCCTTCTTTTTTCAACACCTATGGATGACTGAGCACTAAGCACATAGTCTTTGATTTAAGCTGCAATACAAACATTGTCTACTGGGTGTCAGGGCAGCTGTGCAGTAAATCTGTCTGTTTTTCCATCACTGATTTTTGGCTTGTTATGATATTAACTGGATTCAGTTATCAGGACCAAAAACAAATAAGCAAGTACATATATAAATGCTCTATTAGTTCAAAGAAGTGGTGCATTCCCTCAAATTTCATGATTAAATTAATATCTACTGAAATATCTAATGTGGGCTGCTTTCACTGTAATTGAGGATTTTTGTTGGTTAGGGTATATGGAGAATTTAGCCATTGTCCAACATGGTGAGTATATTTAATAATAATATATTCTGTGTTTGGAAAATAGTATGGCAGTGGATGTCAAGTAGATTTATTTATTTATTTATCTATTTATTTATTTATTTATACATACATACATACATACATACAACCATACATACCAGGGATAGAATCCAGTGGGACTGAACCACTGATCCAAATCCCCAATTTTTTTTAAAAAAATAAAACAAGGAAGGTCTTACTGAGCATTCTTTAGGGCCTGTGTTACTGAGGCTGACTTTGAACTTGTGACCTCTGGCCTCAGCCTCTTCAGCAGCTGTGATTATAGGCCTGCACCACCCTGCGTGGAGGATGTTAAGTATTCTTATTACAAAATAGCTATGTGATAAATAGGTTATGCATAGATTAATTAGATAGGTTTGGTGATTTCACAATGTGTCTGTACTTCAAAGTATCATGTTTACATGAGTTTATATGATTTTATTGGTCAAATAAAAATATAAGGTTAAATTTAAAAGTTTTCTGAAATAGATTATGTAACACTATGCTGCATTTGATTTTGACATCTTGCATCCAAACAGCTGCTGTAATGCCGCTGTGGCTCAGCGAGCCTAACCAAGCCCCCGAGCTGTAGGCTTCAGGTGGGAGAACCCATGAGAGCTCACTGAAGGAGATCAGCGCTGCTGGACTGCTCTTCTTGGTTAGAGCTGCAGAAGGAAATTTATTAAGGAGCAGCCCTAAATTAGGACTCAGTTCTGTGTGAAAATATGCAAATTATTGTCCATTGTTGGCTTCTGCCATCCACCCACCTGCAACTTCTAAACAATCTTGATTTCAGGGTTTCTGAATCTAAGATTTATCAGAAACAAACAAACTAACAAACAAACAAACAACGTCAGGGTTTGAGAAGAACATTTCCTGGTAACAAGTCAATTTTTTTTCCTCATTTGTATGGTGGCAGTTGATTCTAGTGAAGAATGTACCCAGTTGGTGTTAGTTGGAAGTGTACCCAGGTGGTTTTAGTTGGAAGACTAAAAGATCAGTGAAGAGGTCAAAGGAAAGTTCAGTAAACCTGAACTTTTCTTCTCTCTTTGATATCAGATCCATCTTGGAAGGAACTTGGATACATTTTCTCAGGAAAGGTGGTCCTTATTTCATAGGCAGAGTTAAAAGTCAGCTTTCCAAGTTTTGAAAACTCCAAGTGAACCATCATTGCTTTCTTCCAAACAATGCAAACACTTATTTAGATTTTACTTTGCAATTACACAAGAATGAGAAACAAATTCATCAGAATTTAAAAAAAAAATACTGAAAAACAGAATAATAAAATTAAATCCTTTTACTCTCAAAATCCCTATAGCAACTTTATAAATACTTTGGGAAAATACATACTAGGATTTTTTTCTTTCCTCCTCCTCCTCCTCCTTCTTCTTCTTCTTCTTGTTTTTTTTTTTTTTTTTTCCTAACTCAGGGGTGTTTTCCCACTGAACTACATCCCAGCCCTTTATTATTTTAACACTCAATTATTTATTTTATTTTACTTTATTTTATTGGTACTGGGAATTGAATCCAGGGGTGCTTTAAAACTGAGTTACATCCCCAGCATTGCGAGTGTGTAAAAAAACCATATATATATATATATATATATATATATATATATATATATATATCTTCAATGAGAATGGCAATCATCAAGAATACAAAACAAAACAACAACAACAAAAAACAATAAATTCTGTTGGGAAGTGAGAAAAAAGGAAATATGATACACTTTGGTAAGAATATAAATTGGTTACTGTACTACAAAGGAACAACAATGGAGTCCATAAATTATTGAAGCACAAAGATAAGGAAATAGCAGTCTAATTATTTCTAAGAAAGCAAATTACATCACTTCACAGAAAACAAGTTCAGTTTTCTAATAAATAAAATTTACATATTTCTTTGTTTTGATATGATAAAGTTGTCAGAGATGCACTTCTGTATACTCACCTAAGAAATATGTCTGTGGGCTCACCACTACTTGCTGCAGAAGTAATAATATGACAACTGTGAAGCGATCTGTGCCTCCATGTGATACTGGCAGAGTTCAGAAATCTTCCAGCCAGTCCCAAAGGCACTCTGTGAGTTCTGGAGAAGAATGAGTTAGACTTTCAAGTTGTTTTCTTTTTTTCTATTGCCCCTAAAATAATTCCTACTTCCTTCAAGAGATTGCATTTCTTGAATATTGGGCTAGATGCTTGAATGGGTGATCCATTAAGTATGGACCAAATAGAGATTCATTTAACACCTTGGTTAATCTCCATTATTATTTTTTTTTGTAAGAACTTCCTCTCATTAACAGCCACTGATTTTACAACAATTGAACCTTCAAAGGTCAACATTAAGTGTGTAATTTTTTGGAATATTGTTATTTTTTAATGAAATGATAGAGCAGAAATCTCATCAGTTTATGCTTTCAGCAAGCATTTTGGAAAATTTGGAAATATTTTGCTTCAGTTTGGCTTTAATTCTATCCTGTCCTGTAGAAAGTGATACAGTTACTGGTTTCTTTTTTTTAAATTTTAATTCAAGTACATCTTTGATCCCTCTCACAGTGAACATTTCTCCAGCCCTCCCATTCAAGATCATGCTTCCCAAGACCTCCAGCAAGAGCAGGAATTGAGATTGGCACTGCCTTATTCATCTTAAGAGTGTGTGGGAGAAAGGCCAAGATTATTCCTAGATCAGGTAACTTTGTGGGGCAACTGAATTTATAGTTCACATTATGATTATTAATATTTGTTTTTATATAGTCTAAGTATCTCAGGTTGGCATTGAACTCCAGAACCTCCTGCCTTAGTCTCCCAAGTGGTGAAATTATAGGTGTGCAAAACTGTGAGCTCTGTTATTTGCTCATTATTACAAAAAGAAAAGAACAATGGAAAAAATGTGAGAAGGTTTGTTTATTTACTGATTTTTAGAAATAGTGTTTTAAGAAGAATAAAACCATATTGCCACTCTACCAAAGTTGATCTTTAAATCTGGGTGCCTCCCCTCCTGGCATACTTCTCACCAAGATTCAGCTGTGGGGATGCAAGGGTTTTAGAAGGAATGAGAATTCATACCTGATCTTTTAGTCCTCCAACATACACATATGTACATATACAATTTATAATCTGGTAAGTTTTCACAACTGTGCTTTCTAGAAATGATCTTGGATTTGAAAAGCACAGCTGCACTAGGGGTCCATAATCGTCAAAAACAAAGACTTTATTTCCAATTCTAAATCACATTTTCTAAAAGCATCCACTCCTCTGTAAAATATGAAAATCTGTATTTATTAAGAAGATCTGAGCAAGAGTTGTGGCACATTCCTGTAATCCCAGGCACTCAGGAGGCCAAGACAGGAGAACCACAAATTTGAGGCCAGCCTCTGCAAGTTAGTGAGGATCAAAGAAATTTAGCTAAATTCTATCTGAGAATTTAAAAATAAGAATATATATATATATATATATATATATATATATATATATATATATATATATATATATATATATTACTCACACACAAGGCTGGGAATGTAGCTCAGTTTTAAAGCACCCCTGTGTTCAATTCCCAGTACCAATAAATAAAATAATTGAATTTAAATTAATAAAGGGTTGGGATATAGTTCAGTAGAAAAATATCCCTGAATTAGGAGAAAAATAAAGTAGGAAATAAAAAAGACCCTACTATGTATTTTCCCAAAGTATTTAGAAAGTGGCTGTAGGGGAGTTGAGAATAAAAAAAAATAATTTTAATATTCTGTTTTTCAGTATTTAAAAAAATCATGATGAATTAGTTTCTGGTTCTTGTGTAATTGCAAAGTAAAATCTAAATTTGTGTTTGCATTGTTTGTGAGGAAACAATGATGGTTCATGTAGAATTTTCAAAACTTGGAAAGCTGACTTTTAATTCTGCCTAGAGAAATAAGGACCACCTTTTCTGAGAAAACGTACCCAAGTTCCTTCCAAGGTGGATCTGAAAACTGATCAGAGAGAGAAGAAAAGTTCAGGTTGTTTCACTTTCCTTTGAACTCTTCACTGGCCTTTTAGTCTTCCAACTAAAACCACCTGGGTACACTCTTCACTGGTATCTACTTCGAACACACAAATGAGGAAAATATTGGACTTGTTACCTGGCAATGTTCTCTCAAACCCTGATGTTATTTGTTTGTTTGTTTGTTTGTTTGTTTCTGGTAAACCTTAAGATTCAGAGACCCTGAAATCAAGATTGTTTAGAAGTTGCAGGTGGGTGGATGGCAGAAGCCAACAATGGACAATAATTTGCATATTTTCACACAGAACTGGGTCCTAATTTAGGGCTGCTCCTTGATAAATTTCCTTCTACAGCTCTAACCAAGAAGAGCCATTAAGCAGCATTGCTTTCCTGCAGCGAGCTCTCCTGGGTTCTCCCACCTGAAGCCTACAGCGCGCGGGCTCAGATAGGCTCGCTGAGCCATAGTGGCATTATAGAAAGTGTTTGGATGCAGGACATCAAATCTTGGGTCTAGCAAAAGGGCGCGAGTTCTGCCTGCGCTCTGCATACATTTCGACTCCGGAACTCATCCTTCACACTGTCCTCCCTGTTGTGCTCTGTTCTGTGTTTGAAAATTTCGAGTACTTTCATGCATCAGATGGAACATCTTTTCATGTGTTGGAAATTTTTGATATCCTTTGCCCATTTTAAGTAAGTCATTGCTTTGAATGAACTCTTTAAATATTGAAGGATCTCAGTCTCTAAATAGGTAGTATTGTCTTCTAAGTTGTGCATATATCAAGAAGTCATTTCTATATACATGAAACAATGGGCATAGGGAATGTATTCAAAATTCCATATTCAATAGGGAAATGTATTCAAAATTAAGACTTGCAGGCATCTCCATGGTCCTGAATATTCTGGCTGTGCCTAACTTTATATCCTTCATTTATTCCACTCTTATGTCAGCTCACTCCACACTCAATGGTTCAGTTCAGTCATTTGAACTTACATTTTCTCCCACTTGATTATCCCTGCCCACCACACCCTAATCATGTTTCATCTCTAAAGTCAGATTTTTTTTTTCTTATATTAGTTGGGGTAAACTCTTCATCATTTATGATCACAGTAACAGTATTTTCCTTCATAACACTCAACCTTATTGATGGTAAGTGATTATTCCTTACCCTATCTATTCAATGCCTTGCTCCAGAAGTAGATATTTGCTCTATCATGAGAGCAGTTAGTTTCCATAGAGTCATTTGCCTTTTTCATGGTCTGTCCTTAATGCCTAGATGTTACTAAATAAGGAATAAAAGAATGCATTCCAATTTATCAGTCAGTGAATAAAATACATACTAACCAACAAAAGACTTCAATTATAGTGAAAGCAGCTGACATTAAACTCTCAATTTCCATTAGACATCAACACTTAATCATGTAATTTGATGGAGTGATACACTTCTTCGAACTAATCCAACATTTATATATGTATTTGTTTATTTACTTTTGGTTCTGACAATTCCCTTTCCCAGGAGTACTAACCACTGATCCATGTTCCCAGAACTATTTCTATTTTGTTTTGAGACAGGGTCTCCTAAATTACTTAGGGTCTGGCTACATTGCTAAAGTTGGCCTGGAGTGTACATTCCTCCTGCCTCAACTTCCACAGTAGCTGAATTATAGGCAGAGGCTGTCTTGCTTAAACATTAATATTTTAAGAGCCATATAGGGTGGGTATCATAGTGTGTGCCTTTAGTTCTAACTCAAATTAGCACAGGAATTAGAGGCTACCTGAGCAACACAGTGAGGCACTATAATTTTTTTTTCCTTTTAAAAAGCAAATGCAGGGCTGGGGATGTGGATCAAGTGGTAGTGCACTCACCTGACATGCCCTTGGCGCTGGGTTTGATCCTCAGCACCACAAACAAATAAAATAAAGATGTTGTGTCCACCAAAAACAAACAAACAAACAAAAATTACATAATTCTCTTTCTCTCTCTCTCCCCCCTCTCTCTCTTTCTCTCTCTGTCTCTCTCAAAAAAATCAGATGCAGCACAGTGTTACATAATCTATTTCAGAAAACTTTTAAATTTAACCTTATAATTTTATTTGACCAATCAAATCATATAAACTCATGTAAACATGATACTTTGAAGTACAGACACATTGTGAAATCCCCAAACCTATCTAATTAATCTATGCATAACCTATTCATCACATAGCTATTTTTGTAATAAGAATACTTAACATCCTCCAGGCATGGTGGTGCAGGCCTATAATCTCAGCAGCTCAAGAGGCTGAGGCCAGAGAGTCACAAGTTCAAAGTCAGCCTCCGTAACACAGTAGGCCCTAAGGAATGCTTAGTAAGATCTTCCTTGTTTTTAATTTTTTTTTTTAAATTGGGGATTTAGATCAGTGGTTAAGTCCCACTGGGTTCTATCCTTGGTATGTATGTATGTATGATGTATAAGTAAGTAAGTAAATAAATAAATAAAATACTTGACATCCACAGCCATACTATTTTCCAAACACACAATGGATTATTATTAAATATACTCACTATGATAGACAATGGCTAACTTCTCCATATATACTAACCAACAAAAATTTTCAATTACACTGAAAGCAGCCCACATTAAATGATCAATTTCCAGTCCATATTAATTTAATCATGAAATTTGAGGGAATGCACCACTTCTTTGAACTAATAGAGCATTTATATATGTACTTGCTTATTTGTTTTTGGTCCTGATAACTGAATCCAGTTAATATCATAACAAGCCAAAAATCAGTGATGGAAAAACAGACATATTTACTGCACAGCTGCCCTGACACCCAGTAGACAATGTTTGTATTGCAGCTTAAATCAAAGACTATGTGCTTAGTGCTCAGTCATCCATAGGTGTTGAAAAAAGAAAGGTCTAGGTTAAGTGGGTCTAGGTTAAGCATTAATTCAGTATTTTGAAATCAGCTCCCTAAGTAACTGCTATTCAAGTCTATTGATTCTCCACCAAGACAAACTGCCAATCCTGAGAAAAGTGCCTCACTCAGAGCCAGAGCACTGTACCTTCTTTGTTAAAGCAGATTACAATTCTTTGCCCTTGGGTTATTTGATTCTCATTTTCCCCTCTGGAGAGTGTGTGAGTGAGCAGCCCATCCGCACTGACAACAGAGGCTTACTGCCCCACAACTAAATTACTTAGGGCCTGGCTAAATCAGTATGGGGAGATTCAGTTTCATAATCATAAAAGGATGATTCCATTTCATAAATACCACACAGGACCATCTCCAGGAGTCTTTGTTGCCATAATAAAATGAGAAATGCTGCTCTAGTTCTTTGTTATAAACTGACTATACATTTTATAACAAATTTTGTATTTGTAAATAAATGATTTTAAAGTCTTTTAGGATTTTTTGCTGTCTTAATGACAGCTAAAACTTTATAGGGTGCTTACTTTGCCCCAGGTAATGCATTAATCCTGGCTCTTTTAATATTCATAACACCTTTCTGAAGTGCTAAAATTATGGAGAAATTAATTTTTCAAAAAAGAAATTAAGCTTGAAAAAAAGCAAAAGAAAATCTAGACAATTAATCTTGGAGAGAATAAAGAGCTCAAGTCTACCTAGTAACATAACTATGTCTTGGGATTATCTTAGAAAATCAAGTATAGAAGAACTTAATTAAGCTTCTCATTAATATTTTCCATCTCTAAGAACTTGAAACCAGGGTTTTACTTAAGACTGAGGACTAGAGATTGGCTTGGTGCTACACACCTTTAATTCCATCAACTCAATAGGCTGACACAGAGATTGCAAGTTTGAAGCCAGACTTAGCAATTTTGTGATATTGTAAGCAACCGATTAAGACCTGGTCTCAAAATAAATAACTTTAACAGGCTGGAGATATAACCCAGTGGCAAAGCACCACTGGGACCAGTTTCCAATACCCTAAACAAACAAAAAATAATCAAACAATTGAGAACAGGAAAAATACTTGAGAACAAGAAAAACACTGAAGAATAATTCTGAAGCTTTATTGGAAGTAGAATCATTCATTATTCTTCTAACATGCTGATTTCTATTATTTCATCATTCTTAGTACAATATGGCTGTGTTTATGTGTGTGTGTGTGTGTGTGTTTGTGTGTGTATCCTATCATTTTCTTATCTGAAATTTTTAAACTTCAATCCATCAGATTTAGGGCAGATCTTTCTCTTTATGCAATTACCTATGACACTTGGGTTTTATAAAAAACAGATCTTTGGTAGATGCCAAAGAAACACAAAGTGGATGAGCTTGAAAGTTTACATCTATCAAACTGCCAAGCTCCATCTCAGTTTTTAACAAAAGAAAGTCCTAAACTTAACTCTGCCACAGGTCTGCTTTTGGTTAACTAAACATTTCTTTAATTGAGTAGAAAAAATTTACCCCAAATTTAGTGTAGGTTTGAGGAGGCTTATTTCCTTAATACTTTTGATGATACTCTACCACTTAACTACGTTTCCATAGCTGAGGACAAATGCATGTACCACCATGCCATATAATGGTTTTCACTGTCGGCTCAGTGGTAAGGAGTACCAAAAAAAAAAAAAAAAAAAAAAAAAAAAAAAGAAAAAAAGAAAAAAACAAAAACAAACAACAACAACAAAAAAAAAAAAAAAAACAAAAGAAAGAAGTAACAGAAAAGCAAGAAACCAAAATCAATCAGATATTTCAAACTTTAAACACCAGTAGAAAAATAAATCAATGTTTTTTTAATTGAGATGTTATTGTTGTAAAACAAAGTATTATTTAATAAAATAATTGTTTCAGTTAAAATGTCTCTTTCCAAAACCTAAATCATGTGAACTTTCTTGTGTCTGACCCTAAATCTCATCAAAGTTGTTTACTCTATTATATAAAGCCAATCACTGTGATCTCATAGTGTGATCCAGCACTTTTAGAAGAGGTAACCTATAGTGGGTGTGGTCTTAGGTGAGTCTCAGGTATTTAAGTAGGGCACTTCTCTGGAGAATGGTTTTTTCTCTAAGGTTCCTCTAAGGAGCAGCCCAAATTTTCAGCTGCTGAGCTTTGGAGACCTGAGTGTTACTGACAAATTTTCCTCACTTCCAGACGTGAATTTTCTAAGAGTGGAACTCTGGTGAGTTGGATACTTAGAAGAAAGGCTTTTCAGTTTACTTTCTTTCCTAAAAATTGTTTCAATTTACTTTTCAACTGAATTGGGTTGACCAAGTTAAAAAAAACCTACTTTGTTTTTCCTGATATATATATATATATATATATATATATATATATATATATATATATATATATATACCTTTTTAAAAATATTTGTTTCTGTAAAGTGATCTGAATAATTTTTATTCTATTACCTTGTGTTTTATTAGATTTTCCATGTCTGAAATGAAATATTTTTGCAGTTTTATCAATTTAGAACCCATAAAATGCTTAAAATGTTCAACATATTTTATTCATGTAATAGTATTATGCACATCTATTTAGATTTTTTTTAGTGAGTACCAAGTATTGCATTCAGAGGCACTCATCCACTGTGCCATGTCACCAGCCATATTTTGTATTTTTTTTAGAGACAGGGTCCTATTGAGTTGCTTTGTACCTCGCTTTTGCTGAGGCAGGCTTTGAACACTCCATCCTCTGGCCTCAGGCTCCAGAGCCACTGGGATTAAAGGTGTGTGCCACCATGGTTGGCTTAGAATTTTAAGGTATAGATTTGATTGTAAAACCCTTGATGTGAAAGTCCTATTTGCTGTCCCTTTAAAACCTTCAGTTTGCAAACTAGATTTGAAAAGTATCCCAGTAGATGCAACAATATTGTAGAGGTTTTCAAGTGCGAAGTTCGATCACTAGATAAAAAACTAGAAATTAAGATGAATTGATCATGCTTCATCAACACATCTCTAAACTGAAGGGTAGCCTCTGGAGAGGAAAGCACCATGGTTACCATTGTAAATTAATGCTCTCTCTCTCTCACTGTCACCAATTTTTTTTTTTTTTTTTTTTTTTTTTGGTATTGGGGATTGAACTCAGGGCTAATCTATCACTGTGTTACAACTCATTTTGAAACAGCCTCACTAAGGTGCCCAGGCTAGCCTTGGACTTAGTGTCCCTTTGCCTCAGTCTCCCCAATAGCTGGAATAGTTGGCATGTGCCATTGCACTGGGGTTTCCTATTGATTTTCTTTAAATAACAATGGATGAATTATTGCTGATTATTACTGTAGAATGTGCATCCATCTTCTGAAAATATGAAGGCACTCTGATGTTCAGAACTGATTCTGAGAAATATTATTTTCTTTAATGAGAAGTAATAGAAATTTTCTTTTTAATTTCCTATTCAGTCCTTGGGCTAAAACTCAGGACATTACAAATGCTGGGCAAGTGCTCTCCCACTGATTACATCCCCAGAATTTATATTCTAATTTTCAATTTAAAACTTAATTCATTTCTTATTGATAATTAGGATTGAACACAGGGTTGCTCTACAACTAACTTACATTTGCAACCCTTTATTTTTTATTCTGAGACAGTATGTCAATAAATTGCTGAGGTTGGCCTCACACTTTTAATCCTCCTGCCTCAGCCTCCAAAATAGCTGGATAAGAGGTGCATTGATACACCCCACTTTCATTTTCTTTTTTGAAATATATTGTTTAATTATGGTTAGAAGCATAAATTCACCCGATTGTAGTTTCAGGAGTTGTAAGTTGAAGCCAACAGTGATTAAGTCAAGCAATCTTCAAATGAATTAAACTTAATTTCAATTGTCTTTAGAAAAGTACATCTATGGGTTGATAGATAAAGAGTGTCTTTACATTTACTATAGTCATTGAATCAGAGAGAGAGAGAGAGAGAGAGAGAGAGAGAGAGAGAGAGAGAGAGAGAGAAAGAGAGATTGATTTTACATGGGTATCCGGAGCAAACACCTAATGTAAGTAAGTCTGAAATCATCCTAAACTTTCTTTGTGCCAGTATTAAACTTGCCCAAATTAATGAGAAAGTTTTTTTTTTTTTTTAATCTAGATCAAGCTCATTTAATTTTGTCATTTGTGTTATAGAAGAAACTCAACCTGTCGATACATTTTTATATCTAGATTTGTATTGCAGGAGGTTAATAGAAAGATTATGCATGACTCAACTGAAAAAGCAGTGACCAAAGTCCTTTTATAATTGCAATTTTCTCATCAAGACAGAAGGATAACACTCTCTTCTCTCCCTCTTTCCTCTCGCTCCACTCTCTATATTTTTGGTTTCAGAAACATGGATTCTCATGCCTTGCAAGACTTCCAGAGTGCACTCACATGCTCCATTTGTATGAATTACTTCTTAGAACCTGTCACCATTGACTGTGGACACACCTTATGCCAACCCTGCCTCTACTTCTGCTGGGATGAATCCCAAACACCCAGGTGCTGCCCTCAGTGTAGAGAAATAGTTGAGAAGACAGACTACAGGACCGACACTGTCGTCAAGAAGCTGACCTCTCTCGCCAGACAGGCCAGACCTCGCTCAGACAGCAACTCTGGGGAGCAGCTCTGCAGGACAAATGGGGAGACAAAGGGGCTCTTCTGCGAGGTGGACAAGAGCCTGCTCTCTACACCCTGCTCTGAATCACCTGAACACGCGGTTCATAGCTACAGCCCAGTGGCTTGCATGGCGGAGGAGAACAGAGTGAGTGATGTAACCTGTAGGGTCCAGATCAAAGAGAAGGATGAAGACTCCTGATAATAAGGCAGATAAGCATGCAGATGGTAGAGGTGGTGATGTATCCGTGAAAATGTGCTGTATAAATGCTGATCAATTTGACACTAAAATCATAAATAAGTTGAATGCTCATGAAGGAAATTTCCTCTAGAAATATTGTCCAAAAAACAGGGTATGGTGGCTATGCCAATAATTCTAGCTCTTCAGCAAACTGAGGCAGGAGTATGCTAAGTTTGCAGCCAACCTGGGCAGCTTAGCAAGACACTCTCCTTCTTTTCTTTTTTTAAAGGGTTGGGATATAGTGTAGAGGTAAATTATTGACTACTATGTGTGAAAATGTTTTTTCAGTATCCAGTACTGAAAATCAAATTAAAAAGTAAATATATTGTCCAAATGTGTGAAATTGGGGAGCAGTACAGCAGATGGCTAGCACTAGGAACATGAACTTCTGTTACTGAAGCCTAAACCCTTTTATAGTGTGACTATATAAAAACTGCTTTCTCAGAAAATGGACTGTATCATTTATGGACTCTTTTAAAAATCTTATTTTTTCTTCTACTTTACCCAATAGTAAAATTAATTTTGACTATTTTGTAAAAATTGACTCTTTAAAACACAAGATTATTATCCTCCCAAACACTGCTTTATTCTAGCACATAAAAGATGAAACCTACAAGACTGTCTTCCCAATCACTAAAGCCTATGGTAATTTTGCAGGAGAAAATTGTAAAGAAAATGGATCCTTTATGGCAAAAGACTCAGGAGATGCAAGATAAATTAAATAAAGAAATTAGAAAATCTGAGTCATTTGTGGTAAGTTTGAAAAGGTTTTATTTTTATGCAGATTAAAATGATGCTATCAGCTGAATTGGAGCTAACATTGAAGGATAGTGTTTTCCTCTCAGACAAGGCAGTGACATCTAGTAATATTACAAATGTAGTGACCAACACAAACTAGTGTGAAGAATGCTAGTATAAAGGGTGAATGAGGCATGACTGTTATTTCTTGTACAACTTTGGAGATTTGGATAAATCTTCCCAGACACTGAAAATAAAACAGTCTTAGTTCTAGAGTTGGAAGAGAAATAGATTTTCAGCTATGGGCAAAGTGGAGTAGTTTTTAAATTCACAAAACAGTGTGTATATAAGTATTTTAAAATATGTAGAAGAATCAGACAAAGGAACAAAAATAAAAGAGAAATTGAGGAAAAGAAGAAATAATTCATTAAGAACACTGAAGCTGCCTCATAGGGAGATAGCCTGGGATCTTGATTTAATCAGGAGAGAGACAAGAAGCAGAAAGTCCAGTAGACAGTACTATTAGACAGTACTTTGCAGGCATCAGGTGGAAAGTATCTGAAGTACTTGCTTGATGCTAAGACAATAATATTTGAAGTTTTACATTTTCTTTTGAATGTAATCTTTTTTTAAATGAATATATCTGCAGGACTATGTAGTTTTAAGGAGGAACATGATCAAAGTTCAATATCAAATGATGCATCGGTTTCTCCTTGAAGAGGAGAGATTTCAACTGAAGACACTAGAAAGAGAAGCACAGGAAATTTTACAGCAACTCAGAGACAGTGGAATCAGAATGGCCCAACACAGAGAAAAGCTGAAGGAAATGTACAGAGAGCTGACTGAGTTGTGCCACAAATCTGACATGGAGTTGCTCCAGGTGACCAAGGTGGGTTCTTCCTGAGAGAGAGGAATTCTTGTCTGGGCAATGTTGTCTGCAGACCCCACTGTGCTGAGCTGAGTGACAGGAACTCCTTTACACCCATCATTGTCCAATCACTTGTCTCTGTATATTCTGGTAATCTTGAGAGACTGTAAGTCATTTAGAAGGTAAACAAGACAAAATTCTTGTATCAATAAGACTATGACACCCACAGCAAATTATCCAAAACTCAGTGATCATAGGAAAGTTAATTTTGTTGAGGAAATATTCAGTTTATGTTTCCCAACTCCATTATCACACTCTGTTCTCCTGCCCAAAAGCAGCTGAGGCTTTGCCCCTCTCTTAGACAAGATGTAGAGTTTGTTAATCACTTACAATGCACTATTTTCCAAATAGGTCACTGTTTAGTTTTAATTTTCAGAGATGGTCAAATCTGTTTTGGGAACTAAGACAGGAGTCGAGTGACACTGGAAACTAGGTCCTGTTGCATCAGTGCACAGATCCTTTGTAAGCTCCATCCTTCTCAGTGCACATCAAGGCTGTCTTTCACATTTAGTTTCGGTTTTGGTATTAACATAGTCTAACGTGATTACTCAGAGAAAAAAAATGTTACACACACACACACAAACACTCATATACGCACATACACACACACACAGGCAACAAAGTACCAGAGAGAATGCAGAAGAACAGTGTTCACTTTATTAATATTATCTCTTTCTTTTTTCCTTTTAGGACTTAGGGGACATATTTGAAAGGTGAGTTTTATGTATTAATCTTTGGTTTATGAGAAACTTGTTTTTATCTTGAAGAAGATACATTTTTGTTTTCAGTTATTAACATCTTTGTCTCTAGATATTTAATATTTTGTTTGAAAAGAAGCTCTGAGGTAATATGTTCCTTGGTCTCAAAAATGTCCTTTTGTGGCTGAATTCAACTATACCTAAGAATGATTTGGTGTTCTGGGTTTTGTTGCACCCATTCCTTCTATGGACTCCAGCCCAGTCCCAATAAACCTGACTAAGGAGATTTACACAAGGTATCATAAAAAAGAATCTAATTCTAGTGAGGTAGAATATAAACAAGATAGAAAAGAATAATACTCCCTAGGATGGGAAAAAGAGGAGGGCTTCATTACCATAAGTAACAATGACCAGATCCTGTTTCATCATGGCAAAGACCTTTTTCAGAGGGAAAGGTCTGCCTGAGACCCCTCAGGATCAGTGCTACCAGGCTGTACTAGATTCCCTCCATGGGCAGAGATGATCAAAGTTGCTGGCTCAAGGATCTTTCCCATTTATAAACCAATGACTGTATCATTGGTGACCTCTGTGGACCAAAGTCCCAAAGGTTGAACAATCTGCTTTCTGTAAGATATCCAGGATATTTGTATTTCCCAATGTTGATTCAGGAATACAGGGAGGGGATGACAATCCATTTTTTTTTTTAAGTTTGATAATGTTTGAGAAAAATAAAGACTGGATATTAGTATGTCTAATTTAGAAAATAGTATTATACAATCCCAAGAGTGTTGAATAAAATGTATACCTAATTCACCAACATGGGCAATTTCTACAATATCTTGGATTAAAAATGGTAACTTTGTAATGATTTTGTGTTTGATCTTTGGTTTGAAAGTGTACCTGATGTCATTCTTTATAGAATCAAGTTGCTGGAGATGCAGAAGCTCCAGCCAGTGAACCCAGAGCTCTCTTCATTACACATCACTGGAATCTTGGATATGCTGAACAAGTTCCGAGGTAGGAGTGGGCCCTCTGGCAGTCAGGTTCAATTATTTTAGTAGGTTCCTCAAAAAAGATGCTTTACATTTTTAATTTTCTGAAATGAAAACATTTATATCTTCTTTCCCTGTCTAGTCATAATACAATGATCAAGACCACATTGGTTAACTTGTAGTGCAGATACATATTTTATTTCTGATACAGACAGTACAAGAGATGGAATATTATTGGTGTTTTGTGGCCATTAAGCAATGCAATGCTTTCTTCTCAGAGCAGCCATCAATATTTTGTGTTATTGCAGTTTATTCTAATTTTGAAGATTTAAATATGATTTTGGTGGTTTTCAATCTATTATATATTCCAAGTGCATATATGATGTGCAATGAGCAAATAATAATTACTATTTATAAAATATAAGTTTTTAATGAACCAAAAAATGACTAAATTTGTCATAAATAGAACAATTTTAATACCATCAGATGGATTTCAAAGCAACTAAAAGGTAAGTGATCTTTGAACATGACCCAGACATGTTTGTGCCCCACTAGAGAAGAGGTCTAGATATCAGAAGGCTGAAATCCAACTTTAATTGAATGTATGGTCTCAGTAGATAATGTAAGTCAGAGATTCTTTTCAGTACAGGGTACAGATGTTGCTTTCTCTCAAATTATTTGATGTGTGATAATGAAGCGGGCACAATCATAGCAAAGTGATATCTATTTATTAATGGTATTAAAAACAATTCAAGAAGAGATTTCTACTAAAGAAAAAAGGACTTTGGGGTTTTTTTCTGAAACAAACCATCCAAAAGTAAATATTAAATCACCCTTCATACAGCACAGAATGCCTTCAGTTTTCTTTTGATTGCCAAGATAATTTAAAGATTTCTGGGTGCTAATGAGGGCATAGGAACCATTCTTCATACATGATTGAGTTTGAAATCTCTCTACTCTCTACAGTTTCTTTTAGGAGGAGTCAATAAAGAGATTGATTAAGTAGATAATCTTTGCCCAAGGCAAATGCAGACACCATTTACTGATCTGATTTTTTATTTTTTATTGCAGTACACAATGGACTTATTCAAGGATGGGCCAATCGCTATATGAGTCTTCCTGATGAAGTTAGAAATAGGATATTTGGAGGTGATGGTGCAACTGAAAATCCCCAGACACTGGAGAGTTATGTTATATGGGATGTTGAGGCCTTTAAATCTGGTAAACACTATTGGGAGGTGGATGTGGGGAACACCTCCAACTGGATTATAGGTGTGTGTAAAGATTTTACAAGTGACAGTTTTGAAGGTAAGAAAGGTTTTGTCTTATTTTCCTCGAAGAAGAACAATCACTGTATTCTCTCCACCAACTCCCCATCCTTAATTCATTATTTGCAAAGGCCTGCAGGTCGAGTTGGAGTATTTCTTGATTATGAAAATGAGACTATGAGCTTTTATGATGTTTGCCGAGGTTCCCTCATTTACAGTTTCTTTTCTTCCTCCATCATATCCCCTCTAACTCCTTTTTTTGTCTTTGGTTCTCCATAAAATTGAGGTTTTCCTAGGCATGGTTTCACATGCCCTTAATCCTTGCTACACAGGAAGCTGTGACAGGAGGACCACAAGTTTTGAGGACAGAATGGACATTTAAAAGAGAGATAAAAATGGGGGTCAAAGGACAGTTGAAGGCCAGTAGTAGATCACTTTCCTAACTTGTGTGAGTCTCTGTGTTCATCCACAGTAATGAGAAAAGAAAAAAAAAATTAAAAATGAAAGAAAAAACTGAGAAAATTCAAAAAACTATGATAATTCATTGGTGAATGCCCAAGTCTGAAGATACAGTGTTCTTGGGAGTTTCTCATGTTATGTTACATGCCTACATATGATGTCTGGGGGTCTGTTTTAACTTAAGGAAGTATAATCATTTTATGGCCATAAATTGTGATAACCACATTGAATTTATAAATTTGTTCATTAAATTTTATTTTAATAAAGTGTTGTGAAACCACCATTATATGATTTGAGGTTATTTTTCAGTCCCTTCAAAAAAATTCAATACCTATTAACATTAACTTCCCACTCATTCCCACTTCACAATACCTGGAATTCTCTTCACTGTTTAGGTTTTTATGGATTTGTGTATTTCAGAAAGTTCATGAAATTGATATGTGTTGTTTTTGTATCTACTCTCAGTATGAAACTTTCAAGGCTCATCAACAATGCAAACTATGTGTTTAATGTACTTTTTAAAATCAAACCTGTGCAAATGCTTATCAAATTGATATTTACTTATTGCCCCTAGACTCTAAATTCCAAGATCAGAAGGGTAGTACTACCATGCCGCAGTCTGGCTGGGCACAAAATCACGAGCCACCACACAGCTTGTAGATACAAACAGCAACTCTTTATTCCCGAACTCACACCAGCCCTCTACAATCACGTTCTGGGGAAATCCACGTTCTCTGCCCAAATCCACCACCACTGGGCTTCTGTCTCCCCCAAAATACTGTCTGAATCCCGTGAGAACTCAAGGGGAACTCAGGCAGCAGGATACGCCCTAATCCCAGCAAGAATAAATTTAAAACCTGGGACGCCCTAAACCCGGATTATCCTAAACCGGGAACACCCTAAACCCGGATCTGCCCTGGTCCTTGAGCAAGGTCAACTTAGATGCAATGTCACTGCAAAATGTCCTATTTCCACGAGTCCTTCCACTAAGCAACATGGGGTATGCTGGCAAGGAAATTGTCATACCTACTTGGCTAATGGCTCCCAGCACTACCATATTCTTATTATCCAAAATGCAATTCTTAGAAGGTAATACATGATACAAATGGAGTGAAAGTGTGGATTAATTAACCAATAAAAGTTATATCAAGAAATACCAGGATAGCATTAAAAATACTTCCCAAAATGCAGCTAACAAGGGAAGAAAATACTAATAAATAATTTTAATAAAAGTCAAGTAATAGGTGATTTCCAGATTCATAATCTTCTATGGGCTGGATCTGAAAGTCCCTGAAAGGGCTATGGGTTTAAAGGCTCCTTCCTGAGATGTGCTGTTGGTTCAACAGTTATACAACCTTGGTGGTATGCAAGATGAAAAAGGGTTTCCCAGGTGGGTGGCCCAGTACCAAGAGTAGACCCATTGAGACAGAATTGCAGACAACTGAGAAGTTTTGAAGATGGGATGCAGATTTTTGTCTTGGCAGTCAGTCAGATCCCTGAGCCCTCCTCAACTAAGCAAGTCTGTTCACTTTCTTACAAATCCCCATCCAATGAAGAAAAACGTGCCAGTTCAAAGTGGTTGCGTTTTGTTTCAAAGGAGAAGGCAACCACACCTCACCTTTGTTTTCTCCTGTTCCCTGTGGCACCCCCCCACCGCTCCGCCAGGTGACTGTTATGCCCCATACTCGAGAATAGAGGTAAAAAATAGAAGCACGGGTAAGACTGAGGTGGAATCTGAGCTGCTGTTCCAAGAGGACCACCTAGAGGAAGGAGGTTCAGGTTATTCAAATGTGGAGCAAGAGGGTGATGACCAGAAACGTGTTTGGAGGGTTAAGCTGAAAACACTATGTGTTGTGTTAAGGAGGAAATGGATTTGCTCGAACACCTCACAATGGATGAAATCTGGCACTACTGGGATAACAAAGCCATTCCACCTTCAGAAGATTTCTCAGAAGAAGCTGAAGTCTTATGTCATACATAGGGCTAGCCTTCAGAGTGTCCTGAAATTGGCCACCTTATAAGTCTTGCTTGCATGTGGAGATTTTTATGCAAACTTGTAGACCATGGACATCCCTTTTGTGATCGCATTTGATCACTAGAAACATAACATTAGACTATGGATGTGAATGTAGCCATATGCCCAAGTGCGACTGATTTTGGAGCCCAGGGTGCAAGAGCGATTTTTAAAGAGTAGCCTTGGCAGTTGCAGAAACTGAATGCTAGGGGGCACACAGTTACTTTGAGTTGGAAAAACGAACCTCATTTTTAGCCTTTTTGTATCACATGTGTTCAGCTTTCTCTTTTTAACAGATCAGAAAGGATATGTGAACTGCATAATTTTTAGAACCCCCCTACACACAGAAAGTATATTTTGAGTGATTTATAACCGCATTAAAAAAACAGTGTCAACAATGTAATTTTGTAATGACTTAGAAAACGGTGAGGGATGGCAATGAAAACATAATCTCCAATTTATGATCGGAAGAGCTGCAGATGAGAAATATAATTTAAAAAACTTATGTTTCCAAAAACATTAAACTGTTACTTTTCTTTGAGGATGCACTCTATTATATGGAAAAATTACTATATATATATATATATATATATATATATATATATATATATGGCTTACCGTTTTTTACTTAAATTTTGTTATCAACTCTTCCACTAAAATAAGCCTTAGGTGAGATAATTAGGCCTCATCACCATGTTTATAACTTATGAGAGCTTTTTTTAAATCATTCTTTTAGTGGTGATGGGAATTAATTATACTCAGTTCCACCAGAACCCACTGCTCCCTAGATTTAGTACTCTTATGAGCTCAGCCTGAGTCTTTTCTGTCATGCCTGGTGAGTGGCACACACCTGTAATCCCTAGCAACTTGGAGATAGAGGTAGGAGCATTGCAATTTCAAAGCTAGCCTCCACAAATAAGCAAGGCTCTGAGCACATTTGTGAAACCCATTCACAAATGTGACTCAGTAGTGTAGTACCCCTGGGTTCAATCCCTGCTACAAAAAAAAAAATCATTTATCCAACATTCACCTTATGAAACTTATATATTCTGTTGTTCTGTCAAGAACTGTTCAGAGAGGAATACTGTATGAAAAAATAAACCTTCATATAATTAAAAATCACAATATTTGATTTTGGTACTTTTACCAACAATCAGTTGATTTTAGATGTCTGTGCTTATGTCTGGGTCCTCTCTTTTAATCCATAAATTATTTTCTTGATGATTCTAAGGAAAAAAAATGAACTCATCATTTCTTTGGGAATAAGGACATGTAATCCTTTTAAATGAATATCTCTGCAGGACTATGTGTCTTTAAGGAAGAACATGATCCAAGTTCAATATCAGATGATGCACCATTTTCTTCTTGAGTAAGAGCAATTTTAACTGGTGACACTAGACTGAGAAGCAAAGGAAAATTTTTAACAACTCAGGGACAGTGAAATCAGAATAGCCCCAAAGAGGGAAAGGCTGAAGGAAATGTAGAGAGAGTTGAATGAGATGTTACACAAACCCTAAATGGCATTGTTCCAGGTGAGGAGAGAGGATCCATTCTCAGAAATAGGAATCCTTGTTTGGGCAATGTTGCTTGCAGAGACCACTATGCTCAGTGGAGGGACATGTGCTCCTTCATACCCAACCCTACATTGGGTCAATCACTTGTTTCTGTGCCTTCTGGTAATCTTGGGGAATATGTTTAGTAGCTAATAGAGTATAAAATATTTTTCTCTGTGTCCAGGATACTATTCATACAGAAAACTCTGGCTAAGGGAATATTAACTTCATTTTTTAAATCAAATTATGTTACCTTGCCGCAGTCTGGCTGGGCACAAATCACGAGCCACCACACAGCTTGTAGATTCAAACAGCAACTCTTTATTCCCGAACTCACACCAGCCGTCTACAATCATGTTCTGGGGAAATCCACATCCACGTTCTCTTCCCAAATCCACCTTCTCTCCCAAATTCACCTCCACTGGGCTTCTCTCTCCAAAATATACTGTCTGAATCCCGTGAGAACTCAAGGGGAACTCAGGCAGCAGGATACGCCCTATTCCCAGCAGGAATAATCTTAAACCTTAAACCTGGAACCTAAACTGGGAACGCCCTAAACAAGATTATCTTAAAACCGGGAACACCCTAATCTGCCTTGGTCCTTGAGCAAGGTTAAGTACATTCAATGTCACTGCAACATGGGGTACGCTGGCAAGGAAATTGTCATACCTACTTGGCTAATGGCTCCCAGCATCTCCCCCCTTCTGATTAATTAAACAACAAGCAATGTGGCTTAAGGACCGTGCCTGGTAGGTTGTCCAATTCAACATATGGTTCTTACCCGTCATCGGAAAACTGACCTTTAGGCGTCAGCCTCCTGTCTTAGGTTGATACCACTGCAATTGGATCATACCCGTCACTGACTACCGGTCCAGCATAAGCCATTGGCCCCAAAATTTTAGACCATCACTAGCAGAAGGGAGGAGGACACAGAAATGCCACAACACCAAGCCAATTGACGGCTCCTTGGGAAAAATTGCATCACTGGTGACACCATCAGCAAAGATATGTCAGCACTACCACAATTAACATGGGGTGCGCTGGCAAGGAAATAAAAATTGCATCACTAGTTAATCACTGTCGCAGATGTAAGAATGGCCAAGCTGGAGTTCTGGATATCAGCTGTTATGGATTTGAGTCAAATCATCTTCTTTTCGATCTGTAGAAACTGTTTTAGTTAATCTCTCTGGAATCCAAATGGGCTGCTGTTCTCCCTGTGGAAAAACACAAACAGACCCCCGACTCCAGACAATCACTGGGTCAGGACCTTTCCATTGTCCTGTTAGAATATCTTTCCAAAGTACTTTAGGCTTATGTACATTTTTTGGATACATATGCCTTTCTGCAGCACTAAGTCCTGATGAATCCAAATTTTAAAAGTTTAGAGTAAAAAGCGTTATTTTAAGTTTATCTTTGGGGGATATATACCCCCTTCCAATTCCCTCTTTTTGCTTTAATAAGTATATGTCTGTATCTAATAGTTGTCTTAGCTTTTTGCATTTTCTATCTGTGTAATACCTTACTTGACATTTTCAACCATTTTCTTATTTCTATCTTCTAATTTTTTTTTAAGGTTTTTATATTTACCCTTAGTTGCTTATTTTCTCTCCTAGTTTTCTTGTTTCCTATTTTGTGGGTTTAAAATTCTTGTCTTTCTACATTTTTTTTATCTTTCTACATCTTGTTTATCTTTTTTCTTTTTAACTTTCTATACTTCTGTCTTTAAAGTTTTTCACTTCAAATTTTTAATCTTCTTTATCTAAATATCTTTTATCCTATTATCTTCCCATTTTTTTAAAGTAATGCCTTTAAGATTAACTAGGCTTCGAATGATGCAATAAAGCAATCTTTTTTCCGCCATGAAGGTATCTCAACCACCTTCAATTTAACCTTTTAAAGCCTTTTAATTATCATCTATACTGTACTTTTAAATGTACTTTTTCACCACCTACAACTTCACTCTTTTAAACGAGGCTTAGATTCTGATTAAATCGCTTTAATGTTAGTTTACATGGCTGCCTTTCAACCAAAGGCTTTTTTTTTAACTCCATTGAGAAACTTTGTCTCAATCTGCCATGTACAAATACCTTTTTTTTATTTCTTCTTTTCTCAAGCTTTTAAAGTAAGTCTAGTTTCCTCAAAAATTTTTTTTAAATGGCATTTTACAACTTTTTACTTTACCACAGAGATTATCTCATCTAGAAACATTTCTTTTTCCTTTAACCTTTTATATTAATATATATTCCCACATCTTGAATCTTTTTATCTCTTTTTTAACTGTTAACCCTTCTTATAAATTTACATTCTGAAACAACTCTTATAAAATTTCTGATTTAGACAAATTACTCCACTTTAATAAGATGAAAGACTTTCATGTTTTTTTTATGATACTATAATACTATAATTGAAACCCAACTGAAACTTCTTATACTCTTTGTATATAAATTACACATGATAGAATCTTAACTCTTAGTAAC
The DNA here is from genome assembly GCF_021218885.2 of Marmota monax. NCBI lineage: Eukaryota > Metazoa > Chordata > Mammalia > Rodentia > Sciuridae > Marmota > Marmota monax. The sequence continues at coordinate 903,808 of NW_026695236.1, read as the reverse complement.
CTTGTTTTAGCAAAGACACAGACCAAAGCAATATTAAACATTTTTCCATTTACCAATTTAGGAAAACACACATAATGTTTAAATATATAACCTTATGGAACTTAATAAGTAAAGAGTACTTGATTTCATATTTAGTGGTTGATATTTTAACACTTTAGCTTTGAAAATTAATGAGATGTCTGTAAAAACCAATATCTTAGACAAATGTAGTAAACAGAACTAACCATCTTTTTCTTGAAGAAAAATCCTTCTACAGGATACCATGATGGTCCCATTGATATACTTAATAACTCGTCTTTAAAAAGCCATTTGCTACATTTTTGTATTTTATCAACATATGCCCTAATTGTTCTTGGTCTCACTGGGGTGCCTCCTTCCTCTAACAATTTCTTTTGCTCGGAGGCAAATAACTTCAAACCTTGAGTCAACCATTTTCCCCAGTTTGCCTGAGAAAGTTCTAGGAACAGGCAACTTGAAATAAAAACAAAATAAATCAAAACGAGAACACATTGTTTTTTGAATTGGTCACCCATTCTTTCTCTCTTCCTCAAGGGTGAGAAATTTCACTTACCTCTAAGCTTCAGAAGCTCCCCGTACGGGCCACCAAATGCCGCAGTCTGGCTGGGCACAAATCACGAGCCACCACACAGCTTGTAGATTCAAACAGCAACTCTTTATTCCCGAACTCACACCAGCCGTCTACAATCATGTTCTGGGGAAATCCACATCCACGTTCTCTTCCCAAATCCACCTTCTCTCCCAAATTCACCTCCACTGGGCTTCTCTCTCCAAAATATACTGTCTGAATCCCGTGAGAACTCAAGGGGAACTCAGGCAGCAGGATACGCCCTATTCCCAGCAGGAATAATCTTAAACCTTAAACCTGGAACCTAAACTGGGAACGCCCTAAACAAGATTATCTTAAAACCGGGAACACCCTAATCTGCCTTGGTCCTTGAGCAAGGTTAAGTACATTCAATGTCACTGCAACATGGGGTACGCTGGCAAGGAAATTGTCATACCTACTTGGCTAATGGCTCCCAGCATTACCTAATTTACCACCATCTGTTGTCTGACCAGAAATCAATTTCTGAAGACACTGAGAATTCATCCATGCCTAAGCAAAGTTGCAGAATTTGTAACCAATTCCCATGCTTTCTGCCTTTATGTGATTCCCTGTTTGGTTTTACTTGTTGCCAGTTTGGTCACACCTCTCCTTGAGAATAAGACTATTAGATGAGTGACGCTGGGTTCCTGGGTCCCATCACCTCAGCGCACAACTTCTTTCTGAGCTCCCTCACTCTCAGTGCACACCAAAAATGTCTCTCATGGGCTATTTTAGGTACTCTTACCAACAAAAGCTCTGACTGCAACGTAGAAGGAAATAAGAAAAAGTACTTTATTAAAATATATAAGTAATACTAAAGAAGCAGAAGTGCAGAATTCTCCTGATTAACATTATTTTTTTTTTCTTGAAGGAATTGTAAAGCATATAGAGGGCTGGGGATGTGACTCAAGTGGTAGTGTGCTCGCCTGGCATGCGTGCGGCCAGGGTTCGATCCTCAGCACCACATATAAACAAAGATGTTGTGTCTGCCGAAAACTGAAAAATAAATATTAAAATTCACTCTCTCTCTCTATAAAAAAAGAAAAGCATATAGAAAAGGTATTTTTACACTTTGATCTCTTATTTTTGAGAAATTTGTTTTCTTGTTGATAGTGAAGATATATTTTGAACTACTAACATCATTCTTTGTGGCTAGTTAACAATTTGTCTGAAAATAAGCTGTGAGGTAATAGGTTATTTGATTCACAAATTTCCTTCTTTTGTGGATGAATTTAAGTATACTTATTCATTCTGGGCTTTGTTGCACACATTTGCATTATCCTCTCCAGCCCCACCTAAACATAAAAAGAGATTTGTTCACAGGGACCTCAAGGAACACATAGTTTTGAGAAGAAGAAGGTGAAAACAAACAACAAACAAACAAACACAAACACATACAAACATACACACAAAGAAACATTCCCTAAGGATGGGAACCGGGGTGGGGGTGGGAGTTCTTCACCATGGTAGCAATATCCAGATCTTACATGCCCTAGGTATAGGGAGAACACAGAGTGGAAGGGTTGCTAGAGAACCCTCAGGATCAGGGGTGCAATGCTGTACTAAATCCCTTCCATAGGCAAAGATGATTAAAATCTCTGATCCAAGGAACATTCCCCTTTAGTAATCAATGACTATGTCATTGTTGACTTATGTGGACTGAATTCCCAAAGGCTAAACTTTCTGCTTTCTGTAACATAGCTAGGATCTTTGTATTTTCCAAGGTCCATTGAGAAATACAGGAAGGAAATGATATTCAATAATTTTAGAAGTTGGATAATGTCAGAGAAGAATGAAGGCATTATATTTTGATATAAATTAAGCTTACAAAAGCCATAACATTTCTTATATCTCCAGGTGTTGGCAACAGGTCCACCTTGGTCCCTGGAGCCCTACCTCCACTAGTTTGTTCTGCATGCCAGTGTGGCCAGCTCACAAGGCCATGGCGAACTTGCGGTTTTTCTGTTCCTGCTTATCCGTCTGAGACATATGTATCCCACGGGAATGCCTTGACCTTTTCTGGTCTGATGGACTTATTGTTAAGGGAGGTTTCGGTACCTGACAATAATAGATGTTGAAACTAAATTTCTCCCCCCTCCCTCCTGCTTTTGGGTAGTTTTCCACTTCTGCTGCTTGGGGTATAAAAAAAGGTGTGTTAGCAATAAAGATTATTGACTCCTGGATGAAGAACCTTGGTGTCCTGTGTGTCTTTTAACCTCGCCGTCCCTCGCCGGACTCGGCTCCCTTGGCCGGACGCGGCAATTGGAGGTCCCACCGAGATCCGGAAAGCAGGGGTAAGCGGACGGGGCTCACCTTCTAAGAAAGAAGGGGGAGGATTGGTTTAAAGATATTTTAAAGAGACAGGGTACGTACCATGGGTAACTCAACAGCGAAGGTTCGTCTGGCCAACGAACTGAAAGAGCTGTTAAATACACAAGGAACAGGAATAAAAACTAAGACTGCAACCAAATTCGTTGAAATTATTGCCCAGGCTTGTCCTTGGTTTCTGACAGGAGGATTTCTTAATAATAGTGACTGGGACCTGGTGAGGCATGACCTTCAGAAATTATTGAGGGACCGGGGCTCGGACAGTGTCCCAGTTGCCACCTTTTCCTTATGGAGGTTGGTAAAGGATGCTTTATTAACAGATAAAGTAAAGATCAAGGATCAGCTTGCTGAATGTGAACAGGCCCTTAATCAGGTGCAGGAAGAGCAAATGGCAGAATCCTTAAAGGATGAGGGTCCTCTTGAGGACTCGGGCTCAGGGGGTAAGAAACACCTCCAGATTTCTAAGCCCAAAAAGGATCCTGAGGACCTCAGTTCTCTCTCTGAGGAAGAGGAGGGATTAGAAAGGGAGATAGAGGAATTAGAACATCGCCTTAAAAGGGCAAATGTGAGGGTGCCTAGGGCCCCCTCAGTTGCCGCACCTCCTCCCTATAATCCTGATTGGAATGAGGACGCCCCTACTAGACGGGCGGGGGTCCACTGGGGTTCTAGAGCGGCTCAGGTTTTTCCAATGATTGAAAACGCCGATGCTGATGGACAGCCGGCCAGAGCCCATGTCCCCCTAGCCTTCAAGGACATAAAACAGCTTAAGGAGGCGGTCATTAATTATGGACCTCATGCCCCTTTCACATTGACCCTCTTCGAGTCTTTCTCAGCCAGTCAACTGATACCCAATGATTGGCAGCAACTTTGCAGGGCTGTGTTATCTGGAGGGGATTTCTTATTGTGGAAAAGTGAATATCATGAAAGGTGCCGCGAGCTGGCTCAGATTAACCTGAATGCGGGCCATCAACGGCGAAATGCTGAAATGTTGACAGGAACTGGGCAGTATGCCACCATAGGCCAACAAATTAATTACGACCCAGGTGTTTATGCTCAAATAGCCTCAGCTGCAGTTCATGCCTGGAAAGCCCTGCCCATTTCTAAGACTGAAGCAAAAATTTCCAAGATCTCTCAAGGACCCTCTGAACCTTATTCGGACTTTATAGCCCGCCTAATGCAGGCTGCTGGAAAAATATTCCCTAATCTGGAACAGGCTATGCCACTTATTAGACAACTGGCATATGAAAACGCTAACACTTACTGCCAAAATGCTATTAAGTCCTCCCGGGCCAAAAGTATAGATGACATGATTCGAGCATGCAAAGATATAGATGGGCCTCATAGTACTGGTCAGGTTTTGGCTGCTGCCCTTAAGACTGGAATACAAAAAACTGATAACAGGGGAACCCGCTCTAAGGGGTGTTTTAAGTGTGGGAAAGAGGGACATATAAGGAGAAACTGCCCGGAAAGGAGCGAGGGTGCTGGCAGAGGGATGCCTGAAATTTGTCCTAGATGTCATAAAGGAAATCATTGGAGCAGTGAGTGCAGGTCAAAATTTGACATCCAGGGTAACCCAATACCGTCGGGAAACGGGAGCAGGGGCCCGCCCCGGGCCCCGGAAGCCAAAGTGTACGGGGCAGTGCAGGGACAGAACAGTGCCCCAGGGAGTGGGCGTCTCCAACGCCTCCCACTGACCAACCCCTTTCTATCTGGGAACTCCCCAGGGGAACACCAGGAAGCGCAGGACTGGACCTCAGTTCCACCTCCCGAGCGGTATTAACTCCTCAAATGGGACCTCAGACGCTGCCTACTGGGGTTTTTGGACCCCTGCCAGAGAGGACGGTGGGACTAGTGTTGGGACGAGGTAGCGCAACTCAGTGGGGCTTGAAGATTCTTACGGGGGTTGTTGATGCTGATTATCAGGGAGAAATAAAAATAGTAGTAAAAGCTACCCAAGGAATTGTTATTCTTCCCCCCGGGGAGCGTATAGCTCAATTGCTGCTGCTACCCTTAGCTTCCATTCCTGGGCACACCCTCCGTGGGTCCCGGGGCGACGGCAGCTTTGGCTCCACTGGAACTCCCCAGGCCTTTTGGGTAGCTCATTTGGATTCGCGTCCCAACCTGACCATTGAGATACAGGACAAGGCTTTCAAGGGAATACCAGATACGGGGGCGGATGTCTCTGTCATTTCTGAAAAACAATGGCCACCTGCCTGGCCCCTCCAGAGTCCCTCGGCCATATTACAGGGGATAGGACAGACCCGACCAAAAAGAAGTGCCTCCTTTTTAAAATGGAGAGATGGTGAAGGACATAGTGGCCATTTCCAGCCTTATGTGGTGACTGGACTCCCCACGAACCTTTGGGGGAGGGACTTGCTTCATCAAATGGGGGCTATTCTCACTACCCAGACTTTGAAAGGAAATAATGACTTTGTTAATGATTCAATGCTAGACATGGGATGGATCCCTGGAAGGGGACTAGGAAAGAGACATGAGGGCAAAATATCACCCGTGGATCCAGCAGAACAGGTTACCCGGCGGGGAAGAGACCGGAGAGGACTGGGAAATTTATCCTAGGGGCCACTGAAGTGCGGCCACCTCCACTGTCCATTACTTGGTTATCAGATGACCCTGTGTGGGTAGAACAGTGGCCCCTAACTAAGGACAAATTACAGGCCGCTTCCCTATTAGTTCAAGACCAGCTTAAGTTAGGACACGTGGTGCCCTCTACCTCCCCTTGGAATACCCCTATTTTTGTTATACAAAAGGGGTCTGGGAAGTGGAGACTTCTTCAGGACCTACGAGCTATTAATAAAACTATGCAACCCATGGGACCCTTACAACCAGGGCTACCCTTTCCTACTGCGATCCCAAAGGATTGGCATCTTATTGTTATAGATTTAAAAGATTGTTTCTTCTCTATCCCCTTAGACCCACGAGACCGAAAGCGTTTCGCTTTTTCCTTGCCTTCCACAAACTTTAGGGAACCTTACCAACGGTATGAATGGACTGTCCTACCTCAAGGGATGACTAATAGTCCTACAATGTGCCAATATTTTGTAGCTGAAGTTTTGCGACCCTTTCGACAGCAGTTCCCACAGCTCTACCTCATTCATTATATGGATGACATCTTACTGGCAGGGCCCAAGAAAAAAAGTCTTCTTCAATCTTATGAAGTCCTCCAATCCCTTCTAAAAGGGGCAGGGCTGGTCATAGCACCCGAAAAGGTGCAGTTTCAACACCCTTACAATTATTTGGGATACATCATTAATAACATAGAAATCTTTCCCCAGAGACCCCAGTTCCAGATAAATCAGCTCAAAACCTTACATCAGTGGCAGACATTCCTCGGAGAAATACAGTGGCTGCGCCCGTCCTTTCATATTCCAACTGGAGAGCTCAAACCCCTGTATGACCTCTTGCGAGGAGATCCTTCTCCTACGTCGTGTAGAGTACCTACACCAGAAGCCTTACGAGCACTGAGGCTAATAAAAGAGGCTCTGCAGGACATGCAGATTACGCAGATAGATTATTCTCTGCCCTTGTCATTTATAGTTCTACCTTCTAAAATTACTCCCACAGGAGTGTTCTGGCAAACGGGTCCCATTTATTGGGTCCACTTGCCGGCTTCTAACCCCCGGGTATTGACTCCCTTTTATGAGCTAGTTATTAACTTAATTTGGAAGGCTAAATATTTGGGTGATACATTGTTTGGAAAAACCTTTGACATACTTATTCAACCTTACACTCAAGATATGATACACAAGTTACAACAAAAACATGACCTTTGGTGTCTTTTCCTGTGCAGCTTCAAGGGTCAGATTGATAATCACTTCCCTAAACATAGACTTTTGGAGGGCTTTAAAAGGTGTCCCATTATCTTCCCAAAGATTATAAAAAGGGAACCTATTCCAAAGGCCCAAACTGTATATACAGATGGGGCCAAAAATGGATTTGCCGTCGTTTTTGATGGATCTCAAATTCTCCGACAACCTGTGTCAGGTCAGTCGGCCCAAAAAACAAAAGTTGAAGCTTTAATCATAGCTCTCAAAGTCTATAGCTCTATTCCTCTTAATGTATATACTGACAGCTTATATGTAGCCAATCTGGCTCTAGTCATAGAAACAGCATCATATATTGGAAAGCAATCCACCATCACAAAACAACTACAGGTAGTTCAGCTTCTCATTTGGGCTAGACGAGATCCTTTACACATTGGCCACATCCGAAGCCATTCAGGGCTCCCTGGACCTTTGTCAGAGGGCAACGCAAAAGCAGACGCTGCTACTCATGCTGTTGGCCTTTCCTGTGTGACGACCAAATATGATAAGGCCTTACAATTCTATAACAAATTTCATTTAAATGCACAGTCTTTACGCTTCCACACAGGATGTTCACGAGACCAAGCTTTACAGATTGTCTCATTATGTCCAACCTGTGCACCGTTTATTCATTCTCCTTCCCTTGGGGTTAATCCAAGAGGACTACAACCTAATGATGTCTGAAAAACTGATGTTACACACTTCCCTAGCTTTGGTAAGCTCTCCTTTATACATGTTTCCACTGACACATATTCTGGCTTCATTTTTGCCACCTTACATACTGGAGAGAAGGCTAAGGATGTAATCAGTCATCTTCTAAAAGCCTTTTCCTCCATGGGCACCCCACGATGCCTCAAAACCGATAATGGTCCCGCATATGTAAGCCAGGCGGTTCAACGGTTTTACACCCAATGGGAAATTAATCATAAGACTGGAATCCCTTATAATCCACAGGGACAAGCTATCGTAGAACGAGCCCATCAACATTTAAAAACTTATTTACAAAAAACAAAAGAGGGGGAGATATACCGGAATTGTCAGGGACCACAAGCACTTCTAAGCATAACCTTATTTACTTTAAATTTTTTACTCACTGACACTGGAGGGCGCACGGCTGCACAACGCCACTTTTCCCCTCCCACTGTACGAGATGCTCAAATAAGGTGGAAAGGTTTATCCACCGGAAAGTGGCAACCCCCGGCTCCACTCTTAGCTAGAGTGAGGGGAGCTGTATGTGTTTTTCCCCCAGGAACTGAGAAGCCCATTTGGATCCCGGAGCGCTGCACCAGACCGGTGAATGAAAATTCAAGACAAAATGAAGTTCCCAAGATGGCTGATCCTGCCGCTGTTGTTCTCACCCCTTCAAGTGAGTGCCGAGACACACCTCATGAGCTGGACCCCGCTTGTGGTATTCCTTCTGGACAGGTTTGCTGAAGGAGGGCTTGACCCCCCACCTGGGAATATTCATGAATATCTTTTTGGAGCCCCTTGTGAGTGTAAGGGAGGGCCCCGGCACTCGGCCCCCTCTGGTTATATCCAGAGCATTGATTGTGGGACTAAAGTAGCCTACATGGCGGCTGAACTCAATGAAAACATCGGAGGATTTAAGCAACCAAAATGGGTATGTGTTAATAAGCCCGGACTTGTTGTCCCTAATCCGACTGAGACTCTTGGAAGCTGTCCCGCCACTTGTCATTACACCCCGGCAATGCACATCTCCTGTTATACATCGGCCTCAATTTGTGTTAATAATCAAGGAAAACAGTATTTTGAGGCCATCCTAACTAACACCCGTGGAGAATGGGGGACCACTTATAATTATATTCCTTTTCTTGGTGACCGGGGAGGTGAAGGCATCACGACTCGGTTAACGGAGGCGGGATGTGAGGGCGTCGTGGGTAAACCTTCCTGCTGGCCCATGCAGGCCCCCATTGGAATCTCTGATGGAGGGGGACCCACTGATGCTATCAAACACCTTCAGGTGATTAAGCTTTTAAAGCCAGAGATCCCTAAGCCTACATACCACCCCTTGATATTGCCCAAATCCCAGTTTCCTGATTTAGATGCCAATACATTAGATATCCTAGAAACTACCTTTTCTTTACTTAACAGTTCCAATCCTACCCTTGCTGGTGATTGCTGGCTCTGCATGACGGCAGGTGCAGTCATGCCATTGGCGGTTCCCATTAATTATACCATTGATGATGACAACACATGTCAATCTGGGCTACCCTTTAAGGTGCAGCCTCTAGGTGGTTTTATGTCATGCCTTCTAGGCATGATGCAAAATAATACCTATGATGTTGATGTTGGAGTCTCTTCCTTTGGAAACTGCTCATTAATAAAGAATTACTCCTCACCTACTCCGCCCCTTTGTCCCCCTAATGGTACAGTTTTTATGTGTGGTGGAAATTTAGCTTTTCCCAGGCTCCCAGCAAATTGGACTGGTGGTTGTGTTCTGGCATTACTGCTTCCTGATATCACAATTATCTCAGGAGATGAACCCCTACCCATTCCTAGCCTAGACATCTTAGTTAAAAGACACAAGAGAGCTGTTCAGGCCTTACCACTCCTTGTTGGCCTTGGAATAACCGCTGCTGTGGGTACAGGCACGGCAGGATTGGGTACGGCTATACATTCTTACCGCCGCCTATCTCAACAGCTTATAGATGATGTGCAAACCCTGTTGGGAACCATTAAAGACTTACAAGACCAGATAGACTCCCTAGCAAAAGTAGTTCTTCAGAACAGGCGGGGTTTAGACTTGCTTACTGCCAATCAAGGGGGAATTTGTTTAGCCCTTGGGGAGAGGTGCTGTTTTTATGCTAACAAATCTGGCATAGTTCGCACAAAAATTAAACAACTCCAAGAAGACCTAGAAAAAAGGAGGAGGGAATTATTTGAGAACCCTCTCTGGACTGGACTTAATGGATTTTTGCCTTATCTTCTTCCCTTATTGGGACCATTGTTAGGCCTCCTTCTAGTAGTGGCAATAGGACCCTACATTGTAAATAAGATAGTACAATTCATTAAGGATCAAATTAATATCTTAGCCTCTAAGCCGATACAGGTTCACTATCAACGCTTGAAGATGGATGATCGCCTCTCTGAGATATACTTCAGACCGATCCAAAGATGAGTGTCCTCCTTAAAAGAAAAACTCCTGCCATATCTTTTTTCTATGCATACCTCTCCCTCTTGCTTTCCTGTACTAGGATCTTTGCTGTCCAATCTCTCGGTCCAATCACATCTGCCATTCGGCGGTGACGGTCATGGGTCCCGTAGGTGGAGACGGTTAAGCGTTCACCACAATAATGTCTTGATAGGTCATAACACCTTGAGCTGATCTTGTAGTACCCAGTGACGGGCAACTTTCACGCTTGCTGTGCGACCTAAGCCAGGGAATCGGGGCCTTCCCAGAGACGGGTAAGCATCGCAAGGGCTGTGAACGACCTAAGACAGGGGCTACTTGATTCCCACTGGCATGCAAAAAACAAAAGAGGGGGACTTGTTGGCAACAGGTCCACCTTGGTCCCTGGAGCCCTACCTCCACTAGTTTGTTCTGCATGCCAGTGTGGCCAGCTCACAAGGCCATGGCGAACTTGCGGTTTTTCTGTTCCTGCTTATCCGTCTGAGACATATGTATCCCACGGGAATGCCTTGACCTTTTCTGGTCTGATGGACTTATTGTTAAGGGAGGTTTCGGTACCTGACAATAATAGATGTTGAAACTAAATTTCTCCCCCCTCCCTCCTGCTTTTGGGTAGTTTTCCACTTCTGCTGCTTGGGGTATAAAAAAAGGTGTGTTAGCAATAAAGATTATTGACTCCTGGATGAAGAACCTTGGTGTCCTGTGTGTCTTTTAACCTCGCCGTCCCTCGCCGGACTCGGCTCCCTTGGCCGGACGCGGCATCCAGGAGTTTAGAATAAAAAATATAACAAATTAACCCCAAATGGAAACATTCTGGCATTTTTTACAGAACTGAGTTGTTGCAAATTCAAATGCCTCAGCCAGTAAACCAGGAGCTCAGTTCAGGGTACATCACCAGAATCCTGGGCATGCTGAATAGTGTCAGAGGTAAGAAACAGTCCTCTTGCAGTCAGGCCTCAATTTCATTCTTTTTTATTTATTCTAATTTGTTATATATGACAGCAGAATGCATTTCAATTTATATTACTCATACACAGCCCCCTTCATTTTCAAAACGCTAGAACAACTAGGGATATCAGGAACATATCACAACATTGTAAAACTATCCATACTAAGCCTCAGGCTAACATCATTGTAAATATGTAAAAATGAATAAATAATAAAACCAAAAACCTGGGGATGTAGCTTTGTAGTAAAGAACTTCTGGATTCAATACCCAGTACTAAAAATATGATAAAAGTAAAATAAATTCACAGATTAAATGAATGATTCATCCAGATTTTCTTATCCAAAATATTTTGTAGATGATATTAGCTTTCTAGATCTTTCTCTAGTTTCCCAAAATCAAAGTCTGAAATTGACTAAAAACTCTGTAAGTTTCAAACCTTAAAATCTAACTCATGAAATTGAAAGGTATCACTTTAAATACTCCATCTAACAATGAGTATTTTTGAGTAATTCAGCAGATTAAATTTTAGCATTTTGTGTATACCTGTACACAAACATCTACATAAATATACAAATAGCCTAATATTAAATACTTGAATCGTGTATGGATCCTATGATAAAACAATACAATTATAATGTGTATTGCACCAGCTAAAAAATTACAGAATATCTGATGACAGTTATTTTCTGAATGCTCACAATACATATCAATCAGGTTCTACAGAAAATAGAGCAAAAAATATTAATCCAAAGAATATACAGAAAAATCTACAAATGAACAAAAATTAAGTTTAAAGTAATCATAGAATTTCTAAGCACTAAATTTTTAATTTGAAAACAACCCATCCTGGTGTGGTGACACATGTGTGTGATCCCAGTAATTCTGGAGGCTGAGGATGAATGATTCCAAGTTTGAAGCCAGCCTCAACAACTTAGTGAGACCCTAAGCAACTTAGCAAAATCACAAAAAGAAATTTAAAAAGGGCTGGCTATGTAGTTCAGTGTTATAATGTCTCTAGGTTCACTTTTTAGTACAAAACAAGCAAACAAAACAAAACAAAAAACAAACCTATCCAGAGAAATTATTTTGTGAAAATTTTGCATTTACCTGTGGGTATTGGTAATGGGGTTTTCCACTGTCATTCAATAAGAAATCTGTTAAAATCTACTTAGTTGTTCACCTAATGGTTGCACTAAGCTTCAGAGCTATTCACAGTCCAGCCAAATCCAAACCCAGTAGCTCTGGAAAAGAACAAAGTTGGTCATTTATAAAAGGTTTTATGGTTTCCAATGACCACACCCATTTCATCAAAGTATAGATGTATGGGATTAGATTTTCCAATGGTAGACACACCCTGATGTCAATGATTGTATCAAAAAACCTTTAACATACTTAATCAAGTTACCAAATCCAATCTCTAGCAGGAAGCCATCCCTTAAATTAATCTACGCAAACCACAATTTGTTATATGTAATAATAAATGAGCACCTAGGGAGGCTGAGGCAGGGGATCATGAATTCAAATCAGCCTCAGAACCAGTGAGGCAGTAAGCAACTCAGTGAGACCCTGACTTTAAATAAATACAAAATAAAGCTGGGGATGTATTTCAGTGACCAAGTGCCCCTAAGTTCAATTAGTGGTATCCCCCAAAATAAATTAAAAAAAAAATAAATACCCCAAACAAAAATGTCATATCTGTTTTTAGGAAATTCTATTCCAATCTCTTGTTTTATCCTATTATTATTCCTAAACCTTGGTTTTCTGTCTGAATCTGTATTAGTTTCTTCCCTTTATTTCGTTTTAGAACACTTAGGCAGTTTGCAACCAAATGCTTTTAAAAGGGTGATTTGATCATCTCATTCCTAGTGTCAGTGGGAATAATTCTTAACAATTGCAATCCCATTGTTTACAAATTATATACAATTGCTTAGATATGTCATGTTTTGTCTTGTTTTATTTGTTTGTTTAATTTTGTTTTGTTTTTGTATTTTGGTACTGAAGATTGAACCCAGAGGCACTCTACAACTGAGCTACATCACCAGCCATTTTTATATTTTATTTTGAGACTGATTCTCCCTAAATTGACCAGGTTTGCCTAGAATTTGAGATCCTTCTGCCTCAGCCTTCAAACTGAGATTATAGGCATGTGCCACTGAACCTACTTATGTTTGCTCTTTTATATTTCTAATAAAGCTGAACATATTTTCTTAAGTTCAATGGAAGGTATTCATCTTAGTTTTTTGGGGGTGTGTTTTATTTTGGGAGGCATTTGTTTTAATATATTCATACATGTACACAAAAAAAACAGTACAATTTGATCAATTTCATTCCCCAGTATCTCCTTTTTACATCTCCTACTTTCCCTTTCCCTTCTTCTATGCCACTTGTTATATATATATATATATATATATATATATATATATATATATATATATATATATATATTCTGTTTGTTTGTTTTAATTTGTTCTAATTGGTTATACATGGCAGTAGAATGCATTTTGATATATTGTACACAAATGGTGCTTCTCATTCTCTGGTTGTACAGATACAGAGTAACACAATTAGTATTATCATACATGTATATAAGGTAATAATATTAGTCTGTCTCATTCTACCATCTATCCCCTCCCCTCACCTCTCCCCTCATTCTCCTTTACATAATCCAAAATTCCTTTATTCTTCCCTGCCTCCACTAGTCCACTATGGATCTGTGTCTGCTTATCAGAGAAAATATTTGGCCTCTGGATTTTTGGGATTGGCTTATTTTACTTAGCATAATATTCCCCAGCTCCATCCACTTACTTGCAAATGATACAATTTCATTCTTCTTTAAGGCTAAGTAATATTCCATTGTGCATCCACATTTTCTTTATCCATTCATCTGTTGAAGGGTATCTAGGTTGGTTCCATAATTTAGCTATTGTGAATTCAGATGTTATAAACATTGATGTGGCTGTATCACAGTAGTATTCTGATTTTAACTCCTTTGGGTATAAACTGAGGAGTGGGATAGCTGGGTGAAATGTTGGTTTCATTTCAAATTTTCTGAGGTATATTCATACTGCTTTCCAGATTGGTTGCACCAGTTTTCAGTCCCAACATCAATGTATGAATGTACATTTTCCCCACATCCTTGCCAAAAAAATCGTACTGCTCATATCACTTTCAATTGTACGGATTTTGGTGAAGCTCCTCCTTTTTAGAATCAGCCACATAGGAGGGACCATTAACCCTGTTTCCTTGGCTTACTCCACAGATTTCAACCATCTCAGCTGCATGTCAATTATTTCTTCCCTTTCTATTCTCATCTCACATTGTAAGGCAACAATAAAAACCACCAATAATCTAGATTAGAAATTTGAAAATAATAACCATATGCACCCTTGGAGAGCATTTGTGCTTTTAACCAACAGAAATCGTACTATTTATGAGAGCCCAAAAAACTACTAGGGTAAAGTATAATGAATGAAGGAAGTGAGGAAATTCTCTTCTGTGGCATGGTATGAATAATCTGTTTATATTAAGACTTTTGATTGCCAGGTGTGGGATGGTGCCCATGTGTAATACCAGCTTCTCCAGACACTGAGGCAGCAGAAGCCCAAGACTGAGGCAAACCTGAGCAACTAACTGAGGCCTTATGTCAAAACAAAACAAAACAACAACAACAACAACAACAAAACCTGGGGATGTAGCTCAGTGGTAGATTGCTTTCCTAGTATATATGAGGCTCTGGGATCAATCTCCAGTACTTCAGGGAAAATAATAATAATAATACCCCAAATTCCATTTTATTGGCTTTTATTTTTGAATCCTCTAGTTGGCTAGAGTTTAAAATCTAATATTATATTGTATATAATGATATAAAGGCCTGGGAATGTTTTGTAATCAAATTGATTAAAAGAGGAAGAAGAGAATGGAAAATAGATTTTCATTTCATTCCCTAATGTTCTGATACTTTTAATATCTTCATCTACTACTAACATTAGATTTATATACTATCCTTGGTTTGTCTTGATAGCATATTAGTTAAAGTCAGGATTACCAAAGTTCTAACTTTCTTGATTATCTGTTAACATGTGTATGTATGTCATTTCTGCTTGCTCTCCATTTGTCCTTTAACAACTCAATATCAGGCAAAGGTTCAATGGGCCCATGAAGAGGAAATCCTTTTGATGTGGATGCACTTTTTTTTTGGTAAAATTTGAGGAGTTATGATTACAAACAGAAATATATTATTTGGAGTGGGATGGCGATGACAAGGGAGTTCACCACCTCCTGTATAAATATTTCAGAAATTTTGAATGAGTAACCACAGTGTGGCAAGCCTAGTCCAGGTCTGAGTGGGTTTCGGTTTTCTTTTGCATTATTCCAAGTCCAGCTTTCTCTTGTGATCTCATGCATCTGATTCTCTACTTGACTGATATCTTTAGATGCATTCTGAGCACATTTTCAGATTTCAAGGCAATCTGCTTCCTCCTCTTAATCATCATCATTAACTTCACCATCCAAGAAATGTTCTGTCCTCTACCCAGAGAGGCTGCAGGGAACCCATCTCAGTTTAAGGAAGATGCAGAGAGCCAGATTGGATCACCTGGAATGAGGAAGTGCTGAGGACCCTAAATGGTCATACTAATGTGCTTAACCCAGAGGTCAATTTTCAGTAATCCCTGCAAGCCCCTTTGTGCCCATGAGCCTGGATAAATTGGCTGTGTACTCTCCTTCCTGGTTTGAGTTCATGGAAAACACTGAATTTCCAGTGTCAGGGAAGATAAGCACTGATTTGGCATCATGGCTCTCCAGTGTGTTCTCTAGCCCTGGCAAGCTGCAGGACTCAAGCATTTTGCTGTTGTTTTCATTCTCCATTCTCTAGTTAAATCCAAAGGTGCAGTAATTGGGACAACAGGATACCCAAGGACAAGGCAGAAGTCCTGTGGCCTTGCAGAAAACCAGCTTCCTCTCTAAGTCTCAGTGGTGGTTCATCTTTTTGAATATTTCAGTGGTTTAAGATCACAAATTCTTAACCCAATCCCCTCTTCAATGGCACAAAGTACACAGAGAGAATGGAGGATTCCGTTTAATCCTAAAGTTGTGGATAAACTTGAGCCAGTGCAAATCACCAGTGGCTCCCTGTAGCCCCCTTATCCCCAACCCTAAGACATTTAGCATTCATGATTTCTCCAGTTCACATAAGTAATGTTCCCAGTAAGCAACATTTCTCACCATTATTAACAGGAACACAGGAAAACTTCAATTCATGTCTTCCCCTCAGAGTAAGACAGCTACCTCAAACATTTTCTCATCTCCAGCATTCCCTTACTAGTTAAATTGAATAGTTAAAATCAACACTTTGGGGGCTTATACTGTCAAACTCCATTCCCCAAGGATAGCTGATTTACTTGAATCATTTCCTAAATACAAAAACTTGTGATAGAATTACAGGTTAGATGCTGGAGCTGATTTCTGATCTCCAGTTTCACATACCAGATTTCTTTGTATGATGTAGAAAAGTAATGATCTGGGGGTGGCAGCATCATATAATTTAGGATCCTGTGCACTCCACATGTGAATCTGGATGGATAGAATGATGGACAGATAGATGGAGATAGTAGATAGATAGAGATCTATATCAGGGATTCTTGAATGAAGTATTTTTTGAGCAAGGACAGGTAGAAAGAGTGTGGGTGGGGTGTGTTGCAGTAAGAACTAAAAGAGGAAGTTTGAGGAGGAGAACAGGAAAGAGTACAGGAATTAACTGTCAGGAACTGCTTGAGCTGAATAATCACAGTTGACCTAGTGAAGTGGGGTCAGAGTTTCCAAGAAGAGGACTGACAGGATGGTTCAAATGTAATTCTTCTAGGATTGGGACTGCAGTCAACAACCTCATTATAATCGTATGAACAAGGTTCTTTCTGGAATTTTAGAGGCCACTACTAAAAATAAGGTCTATTATTTTTTGAAAGGTCCTTTCTTTAGAATCTTTGTAAGTATGAATGAAAATGTTCTCTATTCTAATTATCTTTATGAAATTCGTCTTTTTAACTTTTATGAGACAAAGATTGTCAAGATAGCTTTTCTAGGATCCTCAAACTAGAGCTAAGCTGTTGTGAAGATGCCAATACTTGACCTCTTACTTTTTACCTTCTATTTATTCTGTTTCTTTCTTCCACTTATTTTCTAAGAATATCTTCTATCTCTGATTATTTTACACCACCTCCATTTAATATGCATTTTACTCTTCGTACTTTTTTTTTTTTTTTTGCATAGAGAGATTTGTTGTGGAAAGTTTTTAGGGCTAGTTATGTGTGAGAATTATACTAACCACATTGTCCCAATCCTTTCACGTGTTATCCTGGACTTCTTGCACATTGGAATAACCCTGACCCTACTAAGCTGTTGTTAAATTTTTCCTCCACACTTTTTGATGAATCCTTGTTGCTGACTTTTGACATTCTCAAATCTGCCAGATGTTCTGTTATGTTCCTGTGCTTCATCCTGAAAAGTTTCTGGCACCCCATGGATCTTGTAGTTATCTTTGGTTTGCCTGTACCTGTACCCATTTTGGCATTTTGGAGAGCATGCTGTATTCCAGTTTTGTTATAGACATGGTTCATAAGCTTTGATTTTGTTAACTTTATTTTTCTTTTTATGTTTATTTACTTATTTGAAAATATTTTAAAAGTACTCTACATCTTTTTTTTTTCAGAACTCCCACATATAACTACTATAAACATATGAATCAATAATTCTTACAACTTGGATCTTAATGTTTTTAGCACATTTAGTACCTACAAGTTGTGCACAAGAGATGACTAGGATAAATAAATTGTAGAAATTGTTATCCAAGTTTGGGGAAGTTAGTTGCCACTGTCTTCATATCACTTTCAATACTTCTCTCCTAATTAACATTTATTTGATTAAGTAAAAACTCTGTTAATTGCCTTTTTGAAAAATTTTGAACATTTTTAAAAATACAGGGCACTTTCTACAAAGTGCTATTGCTATTGTGGATAAGGCTCTCTTGTTATTGTCTTTGTGTTTATGTATGCTTCAATAGTACATTTTTAAAAAGTTTTCGAGTACAACTTTAGGTCAAAGTTGAGAGAAGTAGCAGGGCTGTAGTTCTTTATGACATATCCACTGAAGAGATAAAATCATTCATTTTAATGTAATTTATTTTTTTATTTACTATGTGTTACTTTAATATTTTTTGTTGGAATTAAAAAGAAATGTATGTGATGGGTAGAATAAAGGAAGAAATTGTGGTAGGAATCAACCTAAAGTTTTCTGGGAGATAAGCACTTTATAAACATAAAGTATAATCTTATATCAAATGTAATTGTAATTTTATGTCTAATTCATGAATATATGAGTTAAGAAACAGATCAGCAAAGAGCTGATTCTTGTAAGCAATGCCATCTTTTTATAACAGCAAATTTAGAAGTTTAGTGTTTTTGGATTACAGTATTGTACTTAATTGAATGAATAATGCTGCCTCTTAGTGTGTGGTAATGTCAGCACTGTTATTTTTATCTCTTCATCCCATATAGTGAGGTCAAGTTTTAAAAATCAATGGATGCTAAATGAATTCTAAAATGCATTATTTAAAAATGCATGTAGAGGTCCATTTGAAGTCATACATCTCACTTTCTTTTTTAAAAATTTTTTATTTGTTTTAATTAGTTACACATAGAAGTACAATGACCTCGACATATCACACATTTGAATCAGATGGGACATAATTTGTCATTTTTCTGAGAGTAGAGGTTACAGAATCACATTGGTCATGCATCACGTATATACACACAGTAACAATAATGTCTATTTCATTCTACTATCCTTCCAGAAACACATCACTTTCTAACCTCTGCTATCAGCCTTACTCCCACCTTGTGCCTTGCAATTTAAAGTGCTTGCCTTGCATGCATAATACTGGTTTCAATCCCTAGTACCACACACACAAACACACATAAAAAAAAAGTTCATGTAATGTGTGTTCACAACCATGGTAAAATTCTACATTAAATGAAAATATAAACAGCACATCCCCTATCCCCCACTTTACAACACAAGAATATAAAAATTTTCACTTATTGCATATAATTTCACTTTTTTAAAGAAAGGCTGGTTAACATGGAGAAGACTCTAGTCTCATTGTATTTATTTTGCATATATGTAACAAAACCATTAAAGATCTCCTAAATACTCAAAAAAAAAAAAAGTAAGAAGATTCAGGTATTTCTCTGATGGTGCAGATCAGTGAAAGAGTTCCTGCCTATCAAGCATGAGGCCCTGAGGTAAATCTTCAGCAGAGAGTAAGCTGAGAGGGCAGAGAAGAAATGCATATAAATAAGAAACATATCTTTGATTATTTATTTATTTATTGCAGTGCATGGAACAAATCCAAAACCTCACATATGCTAAGCAGGTGCTATACCACTGAGCTCTATCCCCAACTAGGGTCCTTTAATTTTATTTTTTCAAATTTAGTGTCAAGATTGGAAATAATGGACTGGATCTGCAACAGCTTTTTTCAAATAAATTTAATATGTTAGCCATCTAGAATTTATATACAATAGTCTAAATTCCCAAAGGGTGTTAATAAAACAAAAATATATTTATACACAACATACTGCTGAAACTGCCTTTAAGACTCTATAGACAATACAACTATTAGTCATTTTTTTTGGTGCCAAAACCTTGTGCATTATTTTCATTTTTGTTGATTTGATTAAAATTCAAAACAGTATTCAATAAATTTTTGTTTAATAAAATATGATAGAAGAGTCTCCACTGTGCAAGATAATTAATATAAATATGCAATTATATACAAAATGAGTCTTTCATAGACCTTTGTCTTTAAAATAACCTCATCTTCTCTTGTCAAAAGGGAGGCCATCAGTTGGCAAATTCTATTTCCTCCTCCACTAGTCTATCATCTCTACTTATTTTGTGTTTAACAAGCTGCAAAACTTAAAGAAAGTTTAGTTATAAAGAAAATTTCCTAAAATTACACAAGAGCCTGGCAGCCTTTTGACATTCTTCCTAGACATCATATTTATGATTGTGTGTTGATGGAGAAGAAGCAAGGGAAACATACTAAATACAAAGGAGAAGGATGTGGGCTGTTGGGTACTTAGTTAACAAGGAAAAACACAACATGCTGAAAAACTAAGCAAGATTTAGAAGTAGGATGAATTCTGAGTTTCTGACATGTCTTGATAACAAATTTGAACTCAATATAATTATGATAGATCAAAGCACCAGGTATGGTGAGTTAAGGACTAAGAAAATACACACATCCCAATGAAAGAGAAAGCAGCAAAGGAGACTAAGAAGGTAACTTCAGGAAACTACAGTTTATGGTATTTAAAGCAGAGCAAAGCCTGATGAGTGAAAAACAATCAGTACGTGAACTTTACCATAAACAAAAATTCTTTAAAGTTCCTCTCTCTGTCAGTGCAGCCACCATCTACTCTGAGGACAGGATAGTGGCACTCCATGTACCTAGTGAAGGGGTGAGCCCAAGCAGTGCAAGGGCCACAAGCATATGCAGAGCTCATCATCTGCTACAGCATTTACTTCAATTGCAAGAGGAAGAGCACCTCCAACTTCAAGAAGAAACTTCGGGAACGAAAAGAAAAGCAGAAGTTTGCCCAGGAGAGAGTGGGTTTTCCAAGTTACAGGATCTTAAAAATTCTGAAGCTGTTCATAAAGTCTTCCTTGAAGAAATACAGCTTGGTGAAGAGTTACTATCTCAAGGCAAACTTGAGAAAGCTGCAGACCATCTGACAAATGCAATTGTTATGTGTGGACAGCTGCCTCAGTTGCTGCCTGTGTTAACAGCAAATTCTTCCACCACAGGTGTTGCAGATGTTGCTAACCAAGCTCCCAAAGACTAGTCACAGAGTTTTAAGCACTCAGAACTTGGTTGAAGATCATGTGAAATGAAAAACAAATGCTGAAATAATAAAGTCTCACTGAAAAAGATTTTTAAAATTCTTAACTTTTGAATTTCATAATTTGAAAGTTAAACAGCTCTGGGGGGGGGGAATGGCAAATATGGTTGTGATAGAATGTCCTTCACTGAAATCTACCAAAGTTAATGTTTACTTTGCATAGACCCATTTATTTATCTTTCCCTTTGAAAAATGTATCTTGGTAGAGAATCTTTTTTCATTTAATATACACACTGTGAGTCACAAATATACCATTAAAATATGCATACTACAAAACATTTATTAGGTTAAAAACACCCAGACCTCAGTTTGAAGATAAGCAAGAAAAAAAGATTGTAGAAGATAGCTGAAGTATAGACATCTTTTTAAGTCAGTGCATTTTACTGTAAATCAGAAAACTGCATAAAACTTGATCTTTGTGAAAACCAAGCAGTACAATCTTCGTGAGACCATTTTTTAAAATTAAATCTCTTGTTAACATTGGGTGGGCTGCTATGCTCTATTAACACCTTTACCTCTGGTCTATGTAACAATCTTGAAATGTTCTATTTAAATTAGTTAGTTTAATGTGTTCAGGGTATTTTTCTTCTGCTTGCATTAGTATTTTCAAATTGATCTTTTTAAAAATTGCATAATATCTTGTTGATTTTCACTGAAAGTAAATAGTTCTATTACTATTCTATAAACTAATCTGAAACCTAATATTTAGTTAACTGGGATGTTCATATCTCTAAACTCACATCTGGTATTATTAGGAGACAAACATTTTAGGCCTCTTTCTCAAGTACCCTCTGGGGTTGTGGTCCTGAACCTTTAAACAATGCTTCCTGCTGGTGATACAGCATGCTTTAGAAGGGTGATGACCTGTACAAAGAAGCTAGTTAATGAGTTATTCTGGTAGATGCCAAAAGCAGTGTGGTGATGACTGGCCAGAGTTTGAACACAGGCAAGAAATAATCCGCTGGTGAAGCTGAGAGTAGATAGAGGGTCAGAGAGAGAATAGAGGCATGAAAGGGGAGGAGCACATAGCCCAGCAGGAAAAGAATGTGCCCAGAGAAATGAGAGCTGGCTGGAGGAGGGACATCTTAGATTGACCATATTAGTAGTGCACCATGATCTGGGTATCACTGGATTCTGTGGAGAAAATTGACTTCATTCCAGCATTAGAAAATACAGTGAGTGATAAAGAGCATTTTCTTGTTTAAATGATAAGTTTGGAGCTTCAACAGTAATTACCTTTCCTTTTTTTTTCTTTTGCTTGCTTTCTTTCTTTCTTCCTTTCTTTTTTGCATCAGGGATTAAACCCAGGAAGCACTTAACCACTAAACCAAATTTTCAGCCCTTTTGATACAAGATCACTCTAAGTAGCTTAGGGCCACATTAAGTTGCTGAAGATGACTTAGAACTTGGGATCCTATTGCCTCAGATTCCTGAGCCATTGGGATTTCAGGTGTGTGCCATTATGCTGGCTAACAACTACCATTTTTGAAAGATACCTCTGGTTAAAAACAGAAGTCAGCTGTCTTTTCCTCAGAAACATGATTGCTGAATCCTCCTCATTCCTATCTTGAGTTTTACTTAGTGGTAAAACCAAGGAAGTCCTGATGCTGGACAAATGATACTCAGGAATTGAGAATAAAGGAATCCTACATTTAAGTAGCAAAATAGCATCTTGAATGCCATGAGTTGACATTGCACACTTACATAGAAGCGTGCAAAAATATGATAGTTAACTTTTAAAACCACAAATTTATTATTTAAAGAAGAAAATGGCCTTGATCACTTACTGCCTCTTCTACTGCTGGAGTGAAGTCAGTTTTCTTCACAGAGCCCGGTGATACCCAGTTTACAGTGCACTACTTTGAAATGAAACCTGTATTTGGGCATATGATATACATCTTTGGAGAAAGATCAAATGTTTCATTTTAATTTGCACTTACAGTGAAAGACCAATTAAAATATAGACCATCCTGGGGGTAGGAGTGCTTCTGTGAACAAATAACTGGAACTATGTTTATATTTTAGTTGAAGTATATAAATTTCCTGTAGTGTACATGATAGGCAATCAGTAAATGTTTGAATCCTCTTAACTCTGAGTAAGTTTGATATTTTTACCATCTTCTACCTGTCTTTATGACCATTTCAAATTGATGTAGGGACCTTAATGTTAATGAAATTCAGAAAAGATAACGAGAAGATTGGTGTATCATGTGGATAACATACCCAATCCCCTTTACTTGCAATGTAAAAAAAAAAAAAAAAGTTTTGTTTTTGCTTGTGCCCTCAGTTGTTTACAAAGAAATTCTCCTATAGCTTGGCAGTCTTATGATTCCCTTCTTGGGACCCATATTATGATTGTGTTTTGAGAGAGCAGGTCACATTCACTGTGTTGATGGAGAAGAGGGGAAGAGATTACATTGAAGATAGGATATGGACATTGTGTGTGTGTGTGTGTGTGTGTGTGTGTGTGTTATCATTGTCAAAGAAGAACTTATATGTGCCAAAATTATTTTGTATTCTCTTTACCCTCTTGGATTTACTAATTCCTTAAGACTCAGCTCAGTCATCACTGGAAGAAGGGGAACCTGCCTTTCGTAAGTTGTGCTACTGTGTGTTCAACCCAGGGATAAATTTGGAATCCTTATGCCTCAACCTCCCAGAATATTTTGAATTACAAGCATGCACCTCTCTATTTTGACGTTAGTTACTACTTTGTGAAGGTAACCACTTATTGAAACATCTCATTAATGTAATCTTTTCCATATATCAATTCATTATTAGTTATATTCAGTTAATTGCTAGTTGGTAACTTATTTAGATATAAAAAATTTGTGTAGATGAAATATATCTTTAAAAATATGTTGAAGCTACCAAGTGTGGTGACACATACCTGTATTCCCAGAGAATCAAGAGACTGAGGCAGAAGGGTCCAAGGTTTGAGGTCAGTCTCAGCAACTTAGTGAGGCTCAGTATCGAAATAAAATATGAAAAGTGCTGATATGAAGCTCAGTGGTTAAGTGTGCCAAGTGCCCCTGAGTGTAATCTCTGGTATTTAAAAAAAGAAAGAAAAGAAAAGAAATCTGACATAAAAAAAATAGTGTTTGTTCATATGTCATTTTTTGAATCATGATATCATTTGACAAATTTAAGTTTACTCAAATTGCTTTAAACAAGATCATTACTTTTTATCATTTTTGTGCCTTTGTCATATTCCTAAATTCAAAATCAAATCAGCATGCCAGATAATTGAATCTGCACTTTTACTTTTCTCAAATCATCCCCAATAAATCATTGGTATTCCAATTTTCAATTCTAAAGGCTGGTAGAAATTTGGCAGGTGTGAAAGGATTTAAATGGCCAGGACGAAAGTGAAGGTGATAAAGTATTCTAGATAATAAAGAAGAAAGGGCAGACATTTGTGAGAAGAGAAAAATTTATGTTCAAATAGTATGTTAAAATATTATCAGCTATGAAAACAGGATTGAGAGAAAGTTGTATAATAGAAATTTAAATATAACATTTCCTATGGGGTATATTTGAGAAATCACACAGAGAGTGGGAATGTTGTTCAGTGGTAGAAAGATTGGCCTGGGTTCTATCACCAGGGCCAGAGAGAGAGAGAAAAAGAGAAAAACCAG
The DNA here is from genome assembly GCF_021218885.2 of Marmota monax. Classification (NCBI taxonomy): domain Eukaryota; kingdom Metazoa; phylum Chordata; class Mammalia; order Rodentia; family Sciuridae; genus Marmota; species Marmota monax. The sequence goes on along the minus strand of NW_026695236.1, from coordinate 879,355 downwards.
CACTAAGTGTGTTTGTAATATATTAAGGAGATTATTAAAGTAGTTAAACAGATCAAGGAATGTACTTGACCTATTGTTCTTATGATACTCTATCCTGCATACACCTAATCAGGATGGGGCTTTAAATTTCCCATATAATATAAAGGTTTCCTGAAGAAAAAAAAAAGAATATATATATTCTCTTCAGAGGCACTTGAAGTTGGCTTTACTGTGGAAATGATGTCCAGAGATTGCAGCTGTTGTCCAGAGAGCCCAGAAGACACAGAACCCCTGAGCCACTTAGATGAATTTTCCTGTAACCACTAACAAGACCAATTATAGAGTCTTCAGGTGAGTACAAAATTCTCAGTAAATGAACTCATACTTTATTCCTTACTTTTTTTTCTAAATTCACTTGTCAGAAGGCTTTACAAATAGGTGCTGAAGCATATTTAATAAAAATCATGTAATTATTTTTAGTTCATGCTTGAACTACAGAATTTTAAACTATCATTATTTTGAAATGCAGAAGTTAATATATTTTATTTTATGTTTCATGTGTGTCCAAAAAAAAACCTTTTGATGTCATGTAGTTCTATTTTGAGAGTGGGATCTAAGCTTAATTGGAAAACACTGAAGAATTCGCAGAATGCTGTTTTCTGAAACTTCAGGTTACAGCTTTGATCTATGAAGTATCCAATGGAAATCCAGAATCTGGTGATGGCTTTGGAAAGATGACATTGGTGAAAAAAAGAATGAGGTGCCAGAATTGGGAGGGTTTTCAATATCCATTCTGGTTTAGAAAGGGGAATTTTGATGACCTCCACTCATTCATTCTAAAAGCACAGTGTATTTATTGTAAAATGCCAGTTGTCATTTAAACACAGTTTGCATACTTCCAAATGTGGATGACCTTTTGGATAATGAGTCTGATATGATTGTGGATGTGTTGTTCTCAAACACTTATTTTTCAATATTAATTTTATAAATCTCTTTTTGAATACAAAAACTCAGAATATATCCTATGCTTTTTTTTAAGTATCAATTATAAAATAGTTGGAGGTTTAAAACAAATGTGGTGATTTTTTTCATTGCAACCATTTTTCAGAGTAAGTTGTGACCATAAACAAAATGTAAGGGATTGTGTTTTTCATTTGTTTCTTTACTTTCTTGGGTGAATGTTATTTTATCTCAGTTACTCTTTCTGTCCTATGATTAAATTTGTTTTTATTTTCATTTTTCAAAGGACATTGATGTAAGAGGTATTACACCAGAAAAGACAAGATTGGTAAGGGGATAGTAGCTACCAGATCTGTCATGTATTTAAGTTTTCTTAGGTAATAGATGTACTGAAGAGACTATAGAAGGGGTAAAACTTTCATTGAGTCTTCAATATAATAAACAGAAAGCCAACTAAAACTGTGAATGCTATAAATCTCCTGAAACTTTGCTGTTTGAAAGGAGATATGGTCTGATTCTCTAGAAAATATTTGTTTCCAACTTCAGGGGCCTGAAGCATTTGTCAGTCAGTCACTGATTACAGGCTCACCTTCTACCCATAGAAAACAGTTGGAGGCATGTCTTGGGTGTTCATTGGATTATTCTGTATTATTTGCAGCTCCTTATCTGCAACTTTAGTGATACCTGTTTGGGTTGCTTTTAGAAAGTGGCCTTACTTAGGGCACTACAGAAGGGAATTCCTTTCCCTTTTAGACAGTTATCTTCCTTTTGTCATATTATTCTGTCTCCAGGGCATTTTTTTTTTAATTTTATCTGAAGCTTTTTGAATGAGTAGACTGGCATTTGTGTTATTGATGTATGTTATTTAAGGGAGGTTCTGCTAAGATTTGGCAGGAGCATCCAGGTTTAAAGAGGTTGAAATTTCAAATACTGTGAGTGCAGCATATAAAAGGATGTATAAATTTTATTTTAGAAGTAGATAATCTTCCATTTATGTTGTTAAGTCTAAACTACTTAAGGAATATATTGCAGGTGAGGTTTATTTTTTTATTAACCCCTAATGAAAGAAAGTAACATTTTTGCTCTTTCTCTTTAGAAATACAGTATCACACATACTACAGGACTTCTAAAAATAATTTATCTGCTGAGTTGTGAGACTGAAGAATTTTAAACTCTTTTGAGGTTTTTGCACAAGTGAAACTTTGTCAGTGACCCAGAGAGAAATCTCAAAATATCATGATGTCACAGCTAAGGCCTCTGCTCAGACAAAAACATCCTGAGACTACTGAAAAAAATATAGAGAATAACGTCCAATATAATGATAGCAAAGCATTCAACACAATCCTATTACATCTGGACTGAGAAAAATGTATAGCTTTTAAGAATTTCTCTTCAGAAATGTATAAATGTAAATGGGTTAGAGTTTTCTTGTAAATTGAGGAAGTTGCATATATTGAGTGCATTAGTTCTGGAAGTCAAAGAATCTTTTTAAAAAATCTCATGAAAAGCAAAAAACAAAAAACAAACAAACAAAAAAAAAAACTGAGAAATATCCAGACTTCACCCCCCAAAATCCTGACTGCTTATATCCACTTTAGAAAGAGAAGCAGGCCCAGTATTTCCAAGTGCACCCTGAGATGAACAACAAGGAGTTGACCAAGGTCCTATCTGAGAAAGAAAAGCAGCTCCCAAAACAAATAAATCAGAAATATATTGAAGACTTCCAGAAGGAGAAAAAGGAGATTGAAGAAAAACTGGTTCAATTCAGAGAAAATCACCCTGATCTCTCCCAGGACTCTAAGACATCTGATGTCTACAAGAGGTGCCAAACTCAGACCCCAAAGAGACAAGCTATGATTAGCATAAGAACATGACCAGGACAGGAGGCCCAGATTCCAAGTTGATATCAATAGACCAGTGGTCTCCATCAGCTGAAAGAAGAGAAGCAGGGTCTGAAGTCTTCATGAAGGGATTCACTGGAGGTTTCTCACATGCCATCATCTATCAACCATAATTTCCTCACCAGGATCAAAACAGAACAATAAGGAAGAGTTTGAAGAGGAAGAAGAAAGTGACTCCTTAGTTTCAAGCAGTGGAAATGGACATGGTGAGTATGTGGGCAGTGATTCTAGCTTGCTTATCTTTCTCAGGGGAATCCTCAGACAGACTTCATCTGAACTTTATTTATATTCTAAATTGTTATGGTCCTGCCTGAGAAATATACACAATAAAAGGAAGGTGTCCAGGTTGGAGAGAAGGGAGTATGGTGCAGTAATTTCTATATCAAGTTTGTAAACCTGGGAAAGGAAGATCCTTCTGAAAGGATCAGTGGAAGTGTTACCATGTGGAATTACACTGAATTAAGACTAAGAATACAGAATGAGATAATTGTGCTTTGGAATGCACACAGAACTAGACTGAACATTCTTGAAGTAAGTTCTGCTTTCATTTTCTGGCTTCCAGAGATAATAGAGGGGACACCCATAAACTTGTCACTCACTCCTTCTATGAAATTGTCCCTCAGGATGCTTGCACTGAATCTGGAATTAGAGATATTGGTAGTGGGTAGAGTAGGTGCATTAAGAAAATTGACCATCTCCTAGTATCTCTCTCCCATATGAAATTGGGCAGAGATATGCAGGCAGAAATATCTCTATGTGTATATTTACCTCCTAGTTCTCAATGAGACTTTGGTCACTAATTTTTAAAAATGGAAATTAAAATTAAAAAAAAAACCCACCTCATCTATTTTGTCTAAATACTCATCCATGGAGTCAAAATTTTATGACTTTGAGAGCAGTTTTTATAAGTGATGCCTGAATTTATTCTGTACAGAAGCTCCAATTTCTTCCTATTGCCCCAGGTGAGTGAATCTCACCTTTCATACTCAGGATAGATAATTACACAGATATAGATATGATAAATACACTTCTCTGACTTTATCTTTTCTGACGTCGGCTTATGCACCAATATACGAATATATTGATTAGTTTCGTTGTCTTGTGTTTTTGAATGTATATGTAAGCCTAGGACCTTTTAAATAATTTCTCCCTTGAATATTCCTTGCTATTTTCATATTTTGTCCTCATGAATTTTAGTATCATAATAGTTGAATCATATTTATATAAAAAGCATTGAGTTTTCAGTGTTTAAATTGTTCTGAACTTTAACAATTATTTTCAGATAATAATGGTATTATTTACAATTGCTGTACCTCTGCTGTCTTTTCACTACAAAATATGTTGTATGACTGTCTAGAACAATGTTAAGCAAAAGCACTAATATGATCCTGATTTTCAAGCTAAGTCTTAGTGAATTTTTATCCATGAACATCATGCTGATATACATATTTGAAATAAATGAGGACATAATAAGACATTGTATTTTTTCTTATTATTAATCAGTTTAAATATTTAGTGTTTTCTAATTTGCTGATATACACATTTGAAATAAATTAGGATATAGTAAAACAATGTATTTTCTCTTAATATTAATCAGTTTAAAATATTGTGTTTACTAATTTGTCAAATACCTTTTCTCATAGAATGACTTTTTCTTATTGTATTAGGCAAGATTTTCCACAAAAATAGAACTCACCGACAGAGATGACTTCATTATGAGGAACTGGCTCAAATAGTTGTGGAAGTTGAGAAGTCACATGATCTCCTATATTCAAGCTGGACACTATATAAAACTGGTGCTATAATCCAGTCTGAGTCTGAAGACCTGAAAACCAGTAAAGCCAGTAGTATAAATCACAGTCCAAAGTTAAGAGAAATACAATGAGATTTCTTAGCTCAGACAGTTTGGCAAGAAATGGTAAAACCTTCCATTATTTGCTTTTTATTATATGTAGTACCTCAGTGGTGAGGAAGAGGTTCATTCATTTGGGGTAGGTAAACTACTCTACTGACTCCACTGATTCAAGTCGACACATACAACTGTCACACTTAGTATTATTAGTAAAGAAACTGAGTTTTGAGTAACATGCCTAGTGTTATTCCTTTGTCACATTCCACAAATGAACCCCTTTGACTTTAAAATTATGAGTACAGCTTATGCAATTCTTTCAGGTACTCTTATATTGGTAATATGTTATTTAGACACTGCTTCTGAATATTAAAATTACTACCTCTTATTTTTCACATTTCATAATCTAGATTTGTATTGATACACCCCATACCACTGAGTAATAAGATTTAAGGGAAATCTGACATGTACTAAATATTTTCCTAAATCCCAAAGATGTCTCTCACTGTCTTCTCTAGAAATTTTTTTAAAAATGCAAATAAATAAAGGGAGAAAAATTTCTCACCAACTCTTCCATACACAGAGTCTGGACTGGATTAGCTTATACTCTCTTTTACTTTTCAGGAAATGGGATAAAGTATGGAAAAACAAATATACAAGTGTTCCCCTAAGTGCTGTATGTTCACAGCACTCAAAGTACCAGAGGAGGGGCAGGTTCCCCTTCTTCCAGTGATGACTGAGCTGAGTCTTAAGGAACTAGTAAATCCAAGAGGGTAAAGAAAATGCAAAATTGTTTTGTCTCATATAAGTTCTTCCTTGGTAAGGATACCACACACACACACACACACACAAAAAAAAAAAAATTGTCCACATCCTATCAATTCTACATTCAGTATTAACTTTTCCCCTCTTCTCCATCATCACAGTTAATTGACCTGCTCTCTCAAACCCTGGTACAAAAAATAATTATATAATTGAAGGAAATAATTAACCTTGTTCTCTATTCCACATTATATTCCCCTACAGTTCCAGTTCTGTCTAAATTTTCTTTTTTCTTTTTCAAAATTGTACTCCTTATGTTTTCTCTATTAAGGATATCCTTAATTTAAACTTCCAGCTTAAACCAAAGACATCCTTGTAACTTTTTAAGTTCTCAATTTTAGGCTTTTGAGGTCTTAAAAAATCATACGCAGTAGGTAATTGGCCTCAGTCTTTTATTTTCCACGCAACTTTTCAAAGGAAAGATCAGAGGAATCAAAAACAGGAAATTAAATCTCATAAAATCTAAGAAAATAAAAACTAAAATATTATATCATATTTTAATTGTTATATTATAGTTGTACATCAGTAATTTTTTAAAAAATTTATATTTTATCTGTTAAATAAAATGGATAAGAGTCCACTGATTTGAACTAGTCCTCTACAATTCAAACCAAAATAGATCCACTGGTGCAATATTCCACAAATGAAGATCAAACTGTTCATTAGTCCTTGTGAGAAACCAGGAGGGAATGATGTATTACCTAAATAGGCCAGTTTTTGCCAACATAGTAAGAGAATGTTTTGTGTTTTAACCCTTAGAAGGAAAGCAAGGTGACGCTAACTAGATCACCTTGTCTTATACCCTTCCTTAGCTTCTGCTAAAACAACAGTATAAAAACTATTGTTCTGTGAGACCTGGCATAGTGCCTCTCTATTTCTATGCTTTATTTTATTTGTGCACCCCTCTATTTATAAACAAGATGAAATTCATGAGTTGAAATTAAGCCAATTATATTATTTGACCAAATTTGTTGAAAATTTGTTTTTCAATGAATCCAAAGAAAAGTCTTATTTAAATTTAAAAGTATTTATTTGAACAATTATAAGTAAAACAGAGCAATGCAACATAAAACAAAAGCAGTTCTCAAATCAGACAATCCCCAGAATTAAAACAAATTCAGGGAACTCCAGCCCATGACTTGATCTAATAGCATTTATAGAAACTGGAAGTGAGATATAAAGACAATTTCATTGGTTCATGGATTACAGAGGCTTCTGTGATTAGTTGACATTAGATACTGTGGTTAAACATTATAATAACTTGGTCTGTTAGTCTTTCTTTCTATTTATTTATTATTCTGAGAATTGAACCCCTCTCAAGCCACTGGGATTATCAACATGCATCACAGCACCCAGGTTGGTTTCTTAGGTTTAGGGTGGGAGCTCTGTCCAAATCAGTAGGTTTCAATGAATTTTATTTAACAGACATATTTAGAGATATAAGGCAGGACAAAGGGTACTATGAAAATTGGACCCCAATCACACACATGCAACATAGTTTAGCTGGAAACCAAAATAACATTTTCTGATTTGAAAGTACTACAGTTTCCATCATCTAGTAACATTAACACATAATCTTGAATGATTGGTCATTAGCAATGAATCAAGGTGAATATGAGGGCAGAGCAGTGGGAAGATGTTTCTCCAAGTCCACAGTTCCCAGCCACAGTTGGAGCCATAAACTGGATACTGCTGGTAACATTGAGGGCTCAAGGGCAGACTTCATTTATGCTGTTGTAATTCCTTTGCTTAATTTTGCTACACACAATTTTATTTTAGCTACAGTATTTGCCAACTCAATTAGTTTCTTGACTGACTATTTTCCACAGCATGTCCTTCATATTTTTACTTTCTTAGCATTGTATCATCAGTGATGTTCTTTTTCAATTTGTAACTCTCCCTCTTACAATTTCATCTGCTTTTTTTTTTTTTTTTTTATAACTGGAACATGCTATGTTTTCCACATCGGTTTCTATGCTTATTCTATGAAGAATTATACTTTTGCCAAAATAAAAAGAAGAAATATGAATAAACAACAAGAAAAGCCTTGTATTTTTATGTAAATGGTGAGAATTCCAGTATTCTTGCCTTGATTTCACTTCTCTGTTTTATAACCAGGTTATAATAATTGTTACATAGGTCTATAAAAATGAAAGACAGTAAGAATATGTAATAGGCTTGGAGCAATGGTACACCCTATGATGCCAATGATTTGGAAATATGAAGCAGAAGGATCACAAAATTAAGGCCAACCTCAGAAGTTTAGGGACATAGTATCTCAAAATAAAACAAACAAATAAAGCACCAGGGATATGACTCAGTGGCAGGGTGCCCTGACTTTAATCTCCAGTACCACAAAATCCTTTACCAAAAAGTAATTAAGTATTTTCAGGAGCATCATTGGGGTAAGATATTGTTTTAACAATGGCTGGAAAAAATTACCAGGCAGATATATAATTATTCCTGGGGTACATCTTTGCTGGTGCCATCCCCCACATCATTTCCTGCAGCCACCACAAGGGAAGTAGCTTCCCTGTGCTGGGCCCTTCCCCGCTGAAATGCTGTTTCACTCTTAATCAGCCACCTATGGATTGAAACCTCTGAAAACAAACTCTGAGACTCAAAAAAAGCTTTTCATCCTCTAAGTCGTTCTTGTCAGAAATTTTGGTTACAGTGAGGGAAAAGTTCAATAAGATACTTAGCTATTAAAGGACTCTGTAAAATAAACAGGAGGGGGAGAGAGAGAGTCAACTATAAAATCTAGTTGGTATAGAGAGTAAGAATAAGGGAACATTTCTGAAAAGAATTTTCATAATTTGGAGAATTGTTCCTGTTTTAGTTGACCACTTAAGCGAATAAAAACAAGTAAACTGTTTCTTAACATATGACCCTCACTTACTCAGACAATAAATAAGGGAACGTTCAACACATCACCAAGGTTGAAAAACAGAATTTAATCTTGAATTGTACTCACTCCTAATTAAAACTCAAAGTATCCTCACATCCTTGATTAAAGATTACATTACTTTCAGCTTGGTGCAGTGGCCCACACCTATAATTCCAGTCACTCTGGAGACTAAGTCAAGAGGATCATAGTTCAAAGCCAGCCTCAGCAAACTACTGATACCCTCATCAGTTTATTGAGACCCTATTCCCACCTGCCACACACACAAAAAAAAAAATCAAAAGGACAGAGGGTGTGGTCTAGTGGTTAAAAGCTCTTGGGTTCAATCCCTAGAATTAAAAAAAAAGCATACCTTATTGAACTAAACATGAACTCTTTTGAGTGTTTATTCTATTGTAACTATCATTTATTTTTTTTCTTCTATATAAATAAAATCCCTGTCATTGTGAATGCAGCATATTCAGAAATATATTGCAGGTTGGTGTGTCATAAAGATGAACTTGAACTCATAGGATGAAAACAGATATGCTGTGGAAAACACCAAGCCTTTTCCCAATTCAGGCCCCCTTCATCATGATATTTTTCAACTTTCCTACTGGATGGCACATGGCAACAATTTGCCCATTTTGCATCCACAGATAAAAATCCAGTTGTTGAAAATCTTTCTTTTGTCTATCTCCTATATTTGGAGAAACAAGTGAGAACAACACACTTTCCAATTATTTAAAATTGCCATCTATGTTAAGGCAAATTGGCCTGTGCCCTAACAGATCCCATAAGAGGCTTCAACTTATGAGTGTCTGTGAGAAACAAACCCTGAGGCCACATGTTCACATCTGTAATCCCAGTAACTTGGGAGACTTAGGCAGAAGAAGCACAAATTTGAGGCCACCCTTAGCAGGGTAATGAGGCTTTAAGTAAACTGAGATCGTGTCTCAAAATAAAACATAAAAATAGCTGGAGATGTGACTTGGGGTTAAGTACCCCCCAAACAGTACAATTCTCAATTCCAACACAGAGAGAGAGAAAGGGGGGGGAGAGAGAGAGAGAGAGAGAGAGAGAGAGAGAGAGAGAGAGAGAGAGAGATATGAACTCTCAGTTTGGTGGAATTCAACATATTACAAATGACACAATTTCTTCACAAATCATTATTTTTTATCATGGGTATATCCCCAAAATATTTTTTTCTTTTTAAAATAGAGATAGGTATCCCATTAGTTATAAAAATATGTATTATTTTTTATCTGTAATATTTAAAATGTAAAAATATTTTGTGTTTATAGCAACTTTAGCACAGTAAGTCATTTAATAATATGTGAATTTTATTGTTGATTTTCTCCATCACTCTAAATTACATTTTAGCTTCCTAATCACTATAGATATTCATATTTCACTGGTACATATTTAGCCCTGGAGAAATGTCAAAATCAACTTTACACCATAAAATAAGATAATAATTTCAAAGTTCAAAATAGCAGACCCTCCTTAACATGCAAGTTTGGAAATCTCTTTCTTGCCTTTCATTGACATTATTTTCTAAATTTTTTTTCTGTCCTATTATGTTAGCAGCACTTTGGAAACTTTTCTCAAGCTAGCATAATATGTGTTTACACTATGCTTTAATTCTAATGTGAAAAGGGTAATAATAAAAATTGTGTAGATGATGAGGACCACAACCAAGTCAAGATGGCACCTGGCACTTTGCCAGAAGGAGTGGTTTGAGAAGTAAAGTCAGGGAGCCATTAGGATAATGGAGATTCCTTAATTACTGACTGCTGTGTCTAGATTATGTTAATTAAGTTAAGCTTTGTATAATCATTAAGATGAGGATTTCTTATTGGTTGACTGCTGTATCTAGTTTATGTTAATTAAGACAAGCTGTGTGTAATTAGTTAAGTATAAATACCCCTACTGTCCTACAATAAAGTGGCTTCTGCTCCTGCTGTATCAACCTTTACAAGTTGCTCATCAACCCCCTGGTTAGTTTGCTGCAGGCATGTAGATCTAGGACATAACAATTCATGTTAAACCTAAGAAAGGCATTTTAATAACTATGTACTCTTCAGGAAAAATACAAACTAACTTTAAGTTCCTTTTTTGTGAACACAATTGAAATGTAATAATGAAGCTACTGTGAAGCTTAAGAAGGCATGAGTATGAACATGAATATAAGAAGTTGCATAAATTTCATCTTATTAGCAGGGTAGGCTGCAACTTTATCTACTGAGAATAAAGAAGGTGGACTGGACTTGCTGATAGCACTTGACATTGTACATTAGCCAGTGATAGGAAGAAGTGAAGAAAATTCATATTAAGAGCTGGGAATTATTTTAATAATATTTTAATATTTGATGCCAATATTTATTTTTGGATACTCTTTTAAATTCTAAGGTGAACTCTAATTGCCTTATTTTATCTGATGTCACAATCATTGGGATGAATGTTTGTCTATCACTTAAGATGAATTCACCTGAGAGGGATCATGTAGAATCCAAAGTTAAAGCTCATTTGGAGACAAACTCCTTATTTTCAGACTCTTCAATTCCTCCTGGATCACCTTCTTTTTTATTACGAGTGCAGTATTGGTGGTTTCCATTTTCTATTTTTTGAGGGGGCACTGGGTATTGACCCAGGGCACCTAATCATTGAGCTACACCCATAACTCTTATTACTTTTGAAACAGTGTCTTGATAAGTTACTTAGGATCTCACTAAGTGTTTAAAGCTGTCCTTGAACTAGCAACTCTGCTGCCTCAGCCTTCTAAGTTGGTGGGATTACAGGCGGGCTCCACCAAGCCCAGTTGTATAAGTGTTATTGGTTTTTTAAAATATTTTTTAATATTTATTTTTTAGTTATAAGCGGGCACAACATCTTTATTTTACTATTTGATTTTATTTTTAGGTGGTGCTGAGGACTAAACTCAGTGGCCACACACACCAGGTGAGTGCTCTACCTCTGAGCCACAGCCCCAGACCAGTGTTATTTTTTTTTTTTGAAAAATACATAATACATTTGTATGTAAGCCACACAATATATATTCAGTAAATGTAAAGTCTATAAGTCTTTTCACCAGGACTCATTAGTAATGAAACTGGTAAAGTGAATGTAGGTAACTTCAAGGCTACATAGTGACCACTCATTCCTGGGTATGGCAGACAGCAATGTCTAGCAAGATACACATTTTCATTTTTTATTAACAAACATTTGTTCATTTCTACAATAAATTCTGGAAGAACATTTGATTGCATAAATACATTGAGAACAAATAAAAATCAATGGAGTATTATATCATGGCAAGATGGCAAAGTCAGTAGGGAGTACAAGTCTGTATTCTGTTTCTCTATCTTCCCATCTCATGTCTCATGCCCTGTGGGATCATCATAAATACTAAATACCCACACATTCACCCCTGCTAGAAATTAAACACTGCATGCAGGACAAATGCTCTACTACTGAGCTATAGTCTTAGCTCCTTAAATTAACATAAAAAATTATGTGTGTCCACCATGATTGTAACACACACATACATGCACACACATACACACATGCACACACACACACACACACACACACACCTATACTACCTTTTCTCCACTTTGGGTGATTTGATTACTAGGATTTATTAGATCTAGAGGGGCATTTCACACTGACAGGTGCATTGTGAATAGCCAGATCTGGGTAGATGTGCAAACTCTTGTGTTCGTGTATTAGAATTTCATTTGGAATCAAAAATCCATGTTTTTGTAATCATACAAAGGTAACAAAACATTGAGTCAACCACAACCTATATTATGGATAATGGGCAACTAAAGATGATTTTTATTAAAGGGAAATTGAGCCAACAAAATTTTACATTGTATCCTATCTTCATATATAATAAAATAAGATTAGATAAAGATAAGGGAAAGATAGAAGTATAATATCATTGCTTTGCTTCAACTGAGAAGGAGTCCCTCAAATATGGAGTTCCGAGGCAAAGAAGTCAGGTTCCTGAACTATTCCTAATTATATTTGAAGTGCAAAACAAAACAAAACAAAACAAAACAACAAGAAAAAAAAGAAAACAAGCAAACAACAACAACAAAAAACCCAGCCTAACAGGGAAATTCAGGCACCTTGTATGATATTTCTATATAAAGGAAATGTTGACACTATTAAAAAAAAAAAACCTCAGGCTTTTGTTATGCAAATGAAGGAACACACCAACATGATCCAGAGGTCTCTCTGTATCAGAGAGAAAATATTTGTTTTCATATCTTTATATTATTCACAAATAATTCATAAATAATTGTATGCAACAATTTGATTTCTGTTAGTAAATATGTCCTTAATATCAAGATTTCCTGATCCATTACCCAACCATTGTCCCTGAACAACAGTGTTGCTTTATACTCCCACAAGTAGAAGCCATCAAGAAAGATCTTCCTAAAATTCTGTGATGATTCCAATCATGAGATGAGTTAATAAATGTCTACCTTTCCTGCTGTCTTCAGTTGTTTCTGAAGGAAGTAGACTCTCAGACTTACACCCCATTGGTTGACTTTTGTGCTATTCTCTTTTAGATTTCTCTGGTTTCCTTGGATCATTTCCCAAAAAGATCTCATTTTTTTTTAGAAAATTCTCTTGAAAGACAACAAAGTTTGAGACTAGACAAGCACACAGATATTGATTTCAGAGCCACAATGATAGATTAAAAAAAAAAAAGTTTTAAGGGGAACAGAAGAATAGTGTTTCCAGGATTGATATGGGTAATTATCAATTTTAGGAGATTCAGACTACGGAATCACAGAACTTAATATATCATTTTCCTAGAGAAACTGACACATACAAAAGTTTAGCAAATTCTTAGGTAGTTTGGAATTTGCTTCAGAATTTGGATCTAATGACACCAAAGTTCCGTGAGTTTCAATGTACTATATCCTCTTTAGAAGGCTTTTGAATCTGTCCCCAGCCCATGGTGCTACCAATTGAACCCAGGGACTCCTGCATGCTAAGAAGGTGCTTTACAGCTGAACTACATCACCAGTACTTTTTAAAGTTATTACTATTTTGTTTAGACTTAAGGTCTAAGCTCCCTAAGGTATCCTCAAACTGAATATCCTCTTGCCTCAGTCTCATGAGTAGCTGGGATTGCAGGACTGCCCTACCACCTCTAGCTGTACTAAATAGTTTTGTTAGTTTAGAAACTCTTTAATACTCATGAGAGCTTTAAAGTTTCTGAAGTAGTATGCCATATAATCAAATTATTATAATAAAGAATAATAAATTAGGTTCATCATTCTACCTGTCTCCATAAAGGCAGATACAAACACATATATTATTCAGAATTTTATCACTGGTATTTACAGCTCTATGGGACACTCAGTTAAGCTGTTGATTCTTGGCTTTATATTCTTAGTTATTCTGCACTCCAACTTTCTCAGTGACTTCAAAGCATCACTTACCAGGTACTACTCAGTAGCCTCCTCAATGGGACAGTGTCTGTGAGCCCTGTGCTCCTGAAACTTGGAGCAGAGTGAAGAGAACAGGTTTTTGTCCTCCTCTCAGAAGATCTTTTTTTCTCGTGGGTCACACACACACATGTGATCCTCAGAGCTCAGGAAATGCTTGAGACTGGCTTGTCTGGCAGTGGATACAATATTCTTCAAAGGAATATTGCTCTTGAAGTGTCTCTGCTGTGATGGCTCCCTGACATAGGACAATGGTCAGGAGTTTAGGCTTCTTTTCAGTAAAGGCAGAGACATGCACTAAAGAAGCTATGCCCACATCCTATGGTGACTAGGTCTATAAGGTAATTTATGCAGATGGAGCAGATGAGTTCTGTCTGAAAGACTTGCAGGATGTCTGAGTCCATGTATTTCTTTTTTCTTTTTTCTTTTTATTTTTAAGTGATAAAAATCTGAACAATTTTAATTTTCTACCCAGAAAAAAACAAAGAATTAAGAAAAGTTTTACTCAAGTTATGATGCAATAATAATCTTATGTCTAAAGAAGAATAGAATTTACTTTTTATATGACACTAACAGAAAACTGAGGCATAAAAAGATCTCTCAAAATTTATAGAAACCACTATGACTTCCCTAGTCATCAACATTCTCATTCTATATTTTTCTCATGCATAAACCAGTTTCATATAATCCCTAGTGCTCTTCCTTTCCAAATTGAGATGAGACAGAATGGCTCCCACAGGGAAGAATGGTGAGGAGAATGGCTGTTTTTCCATTAAGGAAGTGGTGACCAAAGAATGCCCCTTCAACAATCACAATTCCATCCAGGGAGTGGGCTTCAAGACATGTTCCTCAGTCACTCAAGATCCAGAAATTTGCTGTGCAGGAGATGGGGACTCTAGATATGTATATGGATTCCAAGATTCCAAGCTCAGCAAAGATTTCTAGAAAAGAAGAGTACACAGTGTCTGAATTCTGTATTGATGTTCAATTGTCCAGAAATGCTAACAAGGATGAAGACTCACCAAACAAGTATTATACTTTGGTAGTCTACATTCCAGTTGTCCCATTCAAAAACCTAGAAAATATGGATGAAAACTAATGGTTGATTGTCAAATGAAGTTATAAAACTGCCTTTTTTAAAAAAAGGAATCTTAGTTTCATGGAGATGTGACATTCCTCTAAACAGTTTTAAGCATGGGTGTTTAGCCCAATTTACATTTTTATAGTGTGGATTCTGAATACCCTTAACATCAGCCATAATGCTTACTGCCAGTAATTCACATAGAAAAGGGCATGTGAAGGCTAGGGTCTTAGCTCAGTGGAAGAGTCAGGCCCATCATTGTGGAGGCCCTGGGTTTGGTTTCCAGCACCATAAAAAAAAAAAAAAAAATGAAGAAAGTGAAAAAAGAAAAAAGTGAAAAGGAATGGCCCTGCCATTGAACTTTTACCTTAGTTATTTTATTTAAATATTAAATTTGATAGTATTATGATTTCAACCAGAATCCCCTACTCCCAAACAATTTCTAAATGTCTAAGGGCTAGTGATTAAAGTTAATATTGCAAAACTGTATCAGATTTCAATAAAAGTCTACTGAAAAATATATTAATCTATTGTGATAAAAATCCTACCTTTATTATATATTCTCCTGTAAAAAATACACACAAACAGGTACATCTTGCAAATCATTAAAACTATTATCAAGTAACATTCACATTAGAAAAATATGTATTTATCTTAATTGATGCCAGAAAACAAGCAGTGCTTTCTTTCTGTTGGAATGTATTTTGCCACACTTTCTGAACAGGACTCCATAGCTCAATAAATAAGAACCAGTACATGGGATGACAGATAATTAAAAACTTTCTGCACAACAAGTAACCAACAAAGTGAAGAGAAACTACTGAACTGAAGAAAAATTTTGTCATCATCTCTATGACAGAGTATTAATATTCAGAACAGAAAACATTGAGCACTATATAAACAACTAATCCAATTAACAAAGGAGGCATATGAACTGAACAGACAGTTCTCAAAAGAAATACAAAGGTCTGACAACTATATGAAAATATGCTCAGTGTGTACAGGATGCACACCTGTAATCCCAGAGATTGGAGACGGTGAGGAAAGAGGTTTGCAAATTCAAGACCAGTTTTAGCAACTCAGTAGACTCTAAGTAACTTGTTGAGATTCTGTCTCAAAATGAAAATTAAAAAGATTTGTAGAGGTGGCTCAGTGTTAAAACACCTCTAGGTTAAGTCTCTAGTACCCAAACTTCATAAAAAATACCAAGGAATGATAAAAGAAATATTTAATATTTTTAGCCCTCAGGGAAATTCAAATAAAAAATACACTGTGTTTCTCACTCCAATGAGAATGGAAATTATCAAGAATACAAAACAAATAACAGCAAATTCTTGTAGGGATGTGAAAAAAGAAAATATTATACACTTTGGTGAGGATGTAAATTGTTTTTTTAAATACAAAGGAACAACAATGCAACCCATAAATTATTGAAGTAAATTAATCATCAAATTATTTCCAAGGGATGTACAAAGTTAGGAAAATAGCAGTCTAACCATTTCTAAGTAAGAAAATTTATCATTTCACAGAAAATGTTTATTTTGCTTATAATTGAAGTTCATATATTTGCTTGCTTTGATATGGGAAAATAAGAGGAATTGCTCTTCTGTATACTGACCTAAGAAATATGTCTGTGGGCTCACTGATACCTGCTGCAGAAATAATAATATGAAGATTGTGTATGGTACTGACAGGCTTCAGAAATCTTCCAAGCAGTCCAAAAGGCACTCTGTGGGTTCTGGAGAAGAATGAGTTGGGCTCTTCAAGGTTTTTTTTTTTTTTGTTGTTGTTTTTAATTGGCCCTAAAACCATACCCACATTCTCTAACAGATTGCTTTCTTTGGAGCTTGGGGAAGATGCTTGAATGTATGATCCATTAGGTTTGTCCAAAATAGAAACTGATTTAGCCCCTTGGCTAATCTCCATAAACAATCTTGTAAAAACTTCCTCTCATCAATAGCCACTGATTTTACAACACTTGAAACTTCATAGGTCAACGTTCAATGTAATTTTTTGGATTTTTTTTTTATTTTTTGTCTATGAAATGATAGAAATGAAGTGTCATAAATTTATGTTTTTAGCGAGCATTTTGGGAAACTTGGAAATGTTTTGCTTCAGATTGGATTTAATTCTATCCTGTCTTATAGAGAGTTATGCAGTTATCCATTTGTTTATGTTTTTTTTTTTTAATTTTAATCCAAGAATATCTTTGATCCCTCTTTACACTGGAGATTTCTCCAGCCCTCACATTCCAGATTATGCTTCCCAAGGCCTCCATCAAGAGAAAAAATTTGATTTGGCAGTGCCTGACCCATTTCAAGAGTACATGAAAGAAAGGCCAAGATTATTCCTTGCTCAGTGAACTTTGTGGGGCAATTTAATGTGTAATTTACATTGTACTTATTTGTTTAATTTTTATATAGTCTGAGTTGTTCAGGCTGGCCTTGAACTTGATATCTTCCTGTCTTAGTTTTCCAAATGGTGAAATTACAGGTGTGCACCACTGGGACAGTTGTACTTTGCTTATTATTACAAAAAGGAAAGAACAATGCAAAAATATGAAATAGTTTATATACTGACTTTGAGAAATAGTGTTTTAAAAAGAATTAAATCACATTGCCAATGTACCAAACTTGATTTTTAAATACAGATGCCTCCCTTTAACTGGCATACTTCACACCAAGATTCAATTGTGGGAATACAAGGGTTTTAGAAGGAATGAAAATTCATACCTGACCTTTTAGTCTTCCAACATACATATATGTATATATACAATTTATGGTCTGGTTAGTTTTCACAACGGTGCTTTCTAGAAATGATCTTGGATTCTAAAAGCACAAGCTGCACTCTGGAGTCCCATAATTGTTAAACACAAAGGCTTTTTTTCCAGTTCTAAACCAAATTTTCTAGCAGAATCCACTACTCTGCAAAGTATAAAAATCTATTTATTAAGAAAATCTGAGCAGAAGTTGTGGAACAAGCCTGTAATCCCAGCCACTCCCTGACTAAGTCAAGAGAACCACAAGTTTCAGACCAGCCTCTGCAATTTAGTGAGTGCCAAAGAGATTGAACTAGATCCTCTCTTAAAATTTAAAAATAACACACACACACACACACACACACAGAGCTGGGGATGTAACTCAGTTCTAAATCACCCCTGGGTTCATTTCCCAGTAGCTAAATAAATTGATTAATTAATAAAAAATTTAAAATGATTAAATTGAATTTTAAAGTAATAAAAAGCTGGGATACATATAGTTCAGTGGTAAAACACCCCTTTGTTAGGAAGAAAGAAAAAAAAAAGTAAGAACAGAAATGAAAGAAAAAAGAACCTCCTATTATTTTTTCCAAAGTATTTATAAAATTGTTGTAGGGGTCTTGAGAATAAAATGATTTAATTTATTATTATTATTATTATTTTTGGTATTTGAAAAAATTCTGATAATTAATTTCTGGTTCTTGTGTAATTGCAAAATAAACTCTAAATGTCTGCTTTGTTTTGGAGAAAGCAATTGATGGTTTTCAAAGCTTGTAAAGCTGACTCTTATTTCTGTCTAGAGAAATAGGGCCACCTTTCCCTGAGAAAATCTACACAAGTTCCTTCCAAGAAGGATATTAAAGCTGATATCAGAGAGAAAGGAAAGGTTCATGTTTGTTTCACTTTCCTTTGGATTCTTCACTGGTATCTACTGCCACCAAATGAGAATAAGATTGGATTATTATATGGCAATGATTTCCACAAATCTTGATGTTACTTTTTTTTTTTTTCTGGTAAATCTTAGAACCAGAGACCCTGAAATCAAGATTGTTTAGAAGTTGCAGGTGAGTGGATGGCAGAAGCCGACAATGGACACTAGTATGCATATTTTCAGAAAGAACTGGGTACTAACTTGGGGCTGCTTCTAATGAATTTCCTTTCGTGGCTCTAACCATGAAGAGCAGTCCAGCAGCGCTGCTCTCCTGCAGCGAGCTCTCCTGGGTTCGCCCACTTGAAGTTTATGGCGCTCGGGCTAGGCTGGGCTTGAAGAGCTAGAATTGTGGAGCCATCTCAGTTGTTTGCATGCAGTGTACTAAATTTCCACTAGAGGGGGCGAGGTCTGCCCGCTCTCTGGGCGCACCTAGATCCGGAACCCATCCTTCGCACTGTCCTCCTTGATCTGCTGTTTTTTGTTTGAAAAAATTGATTCCTTTCATGCATCAAATGGAATATCTTTTCAGGTATTTGGAAAATTTTATATCCATTGCCCATTTTAATTAAGTTGTTGTTTTGTACGAACTCCGAATATTAAAGAATCTCAAGAGGCTGTATTGTCTTCTAGATTTTGTATATATCAGCAATCCTGAGAACAGTGTCCCACTCAGAGTCAGAGCACCATACCGTCTTTGTTAGAGCAGGTCATAATTCTTTGCCCTTAGGTCATTTGATTCTCATTTTCCCCTCTGGAGAGGGTGTAAGTGAGCAGACCAGCCACACTGACAACAGTGGCTAATGGCACCAGAGATTCTCATTATGGGGATATTCAGATTCATAATCATTAAAGGATGATTCCATTTTATGAATATCTCACAACACCGTCCCCAGGGTCCCAATTGCTAGAATCAACTAAGAACTGTTACTCCAGTTCTCTGCAATAAACTGATTATAAAATTTATAAAAAATTTTGTATCTGTAAATAAATAAATAAGATCTTTTAGGATTTTGCTGTCTTAATGACACCTAAAAATTTGTAGGGTGCTTACTATTTTCCAGGTAATGCATTATTTCTGGCTCATTTAATATTCATAACACCTTCTGAAGTGCTAAAGTTAGGAATGAATTAAGTTTAAAAAAGAAATTGAGCTTGAAAAAGAAAATAATTAAAAAATAAGTTTGGAGAAAATAAAGAGCTTAAGACTACCTGATAATGCACCTTGAGATTAACTCAGAAAATCAAGTATAGAAGCATTTCATTAAGTTTGTCACCAATACTTCCCATTTCTGAAAACCTGCAATCAGGGTGTTAATAATTAAGACTGAGGGATAGAGATGGGTTTGGTGCTACATGCCTTTAATTCCATTGACTCAATAGGTTGAAACAGGATTGCAACTTTGAAGCCAGACTGAGTAATTTTGTGAGACTCTAAGCAACCTAGTGAGACCTGGTCTCAAAATAAATAATTTTAACAGGATGCAGATATAGCCCAATGGCAAAGCACTATTGGGACCAGTTCCCAATACCCCTAACAAACAACAAAAAAGAGTAATGAATTGAGAACAAAAAAAAAAAAAAAAAAAACACTGAAGAATAGTTCTGATGCTGTATTGGAAGTAGAATTATTCACTGTGCTTCTAACATGCTGATTTCTGTTACTTCATCATTCTTAGTAGTATATGACTAGGAGTGTGTGTGTATGTGTGTGTATGTGTATATATATAATTTTTCTCTATCTGCAATTTAAAAAAATCAATTCATCAGATTTATGACAGATTTTTCTCTTTATGAAATTACCTATGTCACTTTTGTTTTATACAAACAGATTTTTGGAAGAAAGCCAAAGAAACACAAGTTAGATGAGCTTGAAAGTTTACATATATTCTGCTGCTAAGCTCCATTCCAGTTTATGAAGAAAGTAAGTCCTAAATTAAATTCTACCTTTTGTTAAATAAACATTTGTTAAAAGTTGAGTATTAAAATTTTACCCAAATTTTAATGTAGGTTTGAGGAGTCTCTATTCCTTAATACTTATGCTGGTGTTGGAATGAAACCCAGGGCCTTCAGCATGTTAGGCAGGTGCTCTATCACTGAGCTACACTTCCATAGCTGAGATCAAATGCATGCATCACCACTCCAAACTATTTTTTTTTCAGTCCTGGAGATGAAACTCAGGGCCGCACACATGCAACACAAGTGTTCTACCTCTATGTTATGCTGCAGGCCTCCTCTTTTTTTATTATTTTATAATACAAGTTCTTACTAGGTTTACCAGGATGGTCTCAAATTTGGTATCATCAGGTCTCAGCATCTCTAGTAGCTGAAAATTGTGTGTGTGTGTGTGTGTGTGTGTGTGTCCATACCCAACTCCTTTGTTTTCTTTTAAAAATCCAATTCATGTTGAAAGTATTCAAATTCCCCCTGGTAGGTTTTCTAAAATTTCATTATATGACATAGATAGCTCTTTTCAAGCTTAGGGAGATAGACAGTAATGAACAAAAGGCTATTTTAGTGGTCCACCTGTGACCTCTAGTTGCAAAAGATATTCTAAAATGCTTTTGTGTGGGGTACTTCATTTAGATTTTGTTTTCTCTTTTTTAATTTTAGTACTCATGACTGAATGCAGGGCCTTAAATTCATGCTATGAAAGATTCTTTACCATTGATCTACATCTCCAGGCTTTTTCATTTTGAGTTGGGATATTCCAAAATTGCCCAGGCTGACCTCAAACTTGCAACCCTCCTTCCTCAGCTTCCCAAGAAGCATGAACCACTACTTCATTCAGTAGTCTTTTCAAACTGACAGGAGCATTGTGAATAGTGAGTACTGTCTAGATGTGAAAACTCATGTGTTCCTGCATTAGATATTGATTTGGCATCAAAAACCCAGGTATTTTTTTTTTGGGTTTTTTTTTTTTTGGTTTTTTTTTAATCACACAAAAGTAAAAAACAACAACAACAACAACAACAACAACAACAACAAAAAAACATTGAATTAACCACAGACTCTATTACAGTTAAGGGCCACTAAAGATGGTTTTTATTATAGAGAAATTGAGCCAACAAACAAAATTTTGCACTATATCCTATCTTCATATTTAATAAGATGAGGTTACATTAAGATAGGTAAAAAAGACAGCTACAGTATTATTGCTGTGTTTCCACTGAGAAGCAGTCCCTCAAATATGGAGTATGCAGGCAAAGAAGTCAGGTGTCTGAATTATCCCTAATTATGTGTGGCCTGTGGGGGAAAAATGGCCTGAGAGGAAAATTCAGGGACCCCGTATGATAAATCCACATATGGGAACTCTTGGCAACATTTAAAATATTCACACTTCCACTTTGAAAATCAAGGAACATACCAACATGTCCCGGAGATCTCTCTATATAGAGAGAAAATATCTGGGAGGTGGTCAAGAGACTAATATGTTTATCCTTCTTCATACATAAAAGGAGAAACATATACTCAAATTCAGTGTGTGGTTCTTCTTTACCACAGAATCCCTACAGACTCCTAGAGCCCAGTTCCAAGAGTCACTCACATCTACCTTCCAGTAATGTTTCCCAGAAGCAACGACCTGCTCTCCCCATGCAGCAAAATAGTTTGATCTGTCAGAATTCAAAGATTCATTTTCATTGTCTTGTCCAAATGTTAGTCTTCTCACACCATCACACAGCACTACCTTGAGAGTGTTTCTTTCATTACAGAAAGAAATGTTCACTGTGAAAAGAAGAGAATATTTCAGTCAACCTTTCTTTTTAAAATTTATATGAGATGAGAGTCTACTTAGAGACTTAAAAGAAAAAAACAAACAAGGTTTAGTGGAACAGCTCTTACTAGAGAAACATCAGATTCAAGGGCTACCAGCAAATCTGAACATTTACTAACGGGGAAATATTCCTAAAAAGTCAGCTCTTAAAGGGGCTGGGGCTGGTGCTCACTTGCCTGGCATGGGGGAGGCAATGGGTTCGATTCTCAACACTGCATATAAATAAATAAAATAAAAGTCTATCAACAACTTATTTTTTTCTTTTTTATTTTTTTTTTTTACGAATCAGATCTTATAAAGCTTACTTCTGCTGGTTACTCTTCATGACACCCAAAAATCTAGAGACCTGAGCATTCTCAACTCCATAGGACTGAAATGAACCCCTGTTAGTCTTTCTTAAGAAAAAGAGAAAATAAGTAACACCAAAATAAAGGCAATCATTTTATGAGGGATATTACAGTCTTCTAGTTAAGAAACAAATATGGATTCCCAGGCAAAGAAGTCAGGTTCCTGAATAATCACACAGCACTACATTGAGATTGTTTCTTTCATTATGAAAAATAATGTTCACTGTGAAAAGAAGAGAATATTTCAGTCAAATGTTCATGTTTAACATTAATATTAATAGAATATTTCAGTCAAAAGTTCATGTTTAAGAAAATCTAAATATTTCAGAATTCGTTTCCCACAAAGAATTCTCTCCTTCTACATGTAATTCCATCTGACCCTTAGTCTTTTTCTTCTAAACTAACCTGTCAGGGTTAAGTCTACCATGGAGTTCCATATACTTCTTCACCAAGTGATGACTTACTTTATTATTGTTCATAAATTGTTCTATGCATTTTTATAGTCTACATTTTGTACTGTTTAGCATATAAAGTGGAATGTATTACAAATTCAGTTACTGAGAAATATTAAATGAAAGTAGTTTTAAAATATAAAATCAATATAGCCATCACCATTTTTAATTGCACTTGAAATAGAAATGTCTTGACTTGACTCTATTAGTGTGACTCAGTGAACAACTGATATTGTATTGATGATGTTTTTAGGACTTAGTGAGATGTTTTATTTCCTTTTCCTAATTGTAACTTTTATGACAGGTCTTGGTGACATTACACCAGCTTCATTTATTTTTTTTTTACATTGTCCCATATGATCACATGGTATATATCTCACTAAATAGGATTTAAATTCTTAGTTGCCTGCTGTTCTCTTTTATTAGGTGAAAGATTAAGAAAGATGGCATGATCACCCACAGAAAAATATCATTGAAGAGCACTTTGCAGTTGTACCTTAAACAGGCTGACACTCAACTTGGAAGTGGTTAAGTCTGTCTATCACTCCAGTGAGGGGTTGAGCACTGATGTGGCCTCACAGACTGGGGTATGTACAGCAGCACTAACTCACACCTGCAAGGGAAGAAATTAAATGGATCTTTTTGTCACCAACAAATTCATCAATGGATTCAAACAGTGTTTAAGGAAGGATGTAATGGCTCAACTGGAGATTGTTCATTAAAATTATATTCTAGTGAAACCTAATTAAAAGCATTTGCATTTGTGTTGATGCAAAGCCAAGGAGCACACCATAATGGAGAAATATTTATTACCCACAGGGAGTAACTACAGGATGGTAGTTGTCTGAAAAACAAGACTCTCCTCAAAGAAATAAAGCTTTGGCACTTTATTCTACAAGTCTGTACATAATCACTTTGGGGGGCCGTGTATGTATTCACTCTAGGATGTACATTTCTGAACTTGGGATGTTGTTCAGTGAACTTGCCTGGCATGTATGAGGCCCTGGTTTCAATCTCCAGGAATAAAATGTAAGAAAGGAAAAAGGAAAGAAGGAAAACATGTACATTTCTCTGTCATTTTGTTTTTTCTTCCTTTTTAGGACCATGGATTGAACCCAGGGGCTCTTTACCACTGAGTGACACATACAACCCTTTTTATTTTGAAACAGGGTCTCATTAAGTTGCTGAGGATCTCACTAAGTTGCTGAAGCAGGGCTCAAAGGTGCCATCCTTCTGAATCGCAACCTTAGCCTCCCAAATTGCTGGGATTACTGGCTTGCACCACTGTGTCCAGCCAAAATATGTACCTTTCTGGGCATGCTTAATTAAGAAACATACTTTAAGATGAAAAGATGGCATATATTCCTTGATACGCTCAAGTGGAGGTCATAGAGCACACAATAAATTCTTGAAATGGCAGATGAGAACACTTAAAGATGGCTGACATTTCTGGGCTTGCTCAGCTAAATGTCATAATAAGTCTAAAAGAAAACTCAGCCATCTTTGAGATGACTGAGTCACTGTGAATTTCTACAAAAATTTTTAGCTGAAACAAAGGAAAGGTGTTTTTCTCTAAAGGTGCCTATATAGCTTAACAGCTGACCTAACACACTGATATTTACTATAACTACACAATCATGGGGTAGGCTTATTGTAGTTTTTTTTTTTTTTTTTTTTTTTTGATACCAAGGATTGAACCCTGAGGTGCTGAACACATTTCCAGTCATTTTTTATTTTTTTATTGAGAAGGGGTCTTTCTAAGTTGCCAATGATGTCTTTGAACTCATGATCCTCCTGTCTCAGCCTCCTGAGCCATTGGGGTGACAGGCATGCCCAGATCAGGATTGTTCTAGTTTTAAGGAATCTTTCTTAATTTTTTTTTCCTTTGCTGAATTCTCTCACATATCACCTGGGAATAACTATCCCATGCACCTCAATATGTTTATGAATTGAAATCTTAAATCATACATAGCTGACTTTAGAAAGCTAAAAATCATGTTTTAAAAGGGAAGAAGAAATTATATTGAGAAGATATATAAAGGAATTATCAATGAAAATTTTTGTTTCCAATTGTTTCAGCAATTCATGAACTAGATGAGCTTGAAGGAGGCTATCTCTGAATTTTAATATACTTAATAAGGAGTAAAAAAAATGAAAGAAATAGAAGAAGAAATTAATAATTTAATTAATTCATTAATTAAATGCATTAATTAATTTTACAAAGAGAAAAAGAGAAATTATATTCACTAAATCACAAACACAGAGAAAAGTACATTATCTCAATAAGTACTCTCTGCATTGTCAGAAACAGCTTGGCATTCACAGCCTTCATGGTGCACCAGTTTGTATTGAAAGCTAAACTTCCATGTCGATGAGTCTTCTAAATAGTGTAAAAAAAAAAAAAAAACAAAAATAAATAAGAAAAGAAAAGTGTAAACTTCATCAGAATTAGCTATTTGACCCACCCAGCCTTTGTGTTTGAGAAAGTTAAAAAAGTAGAAGCACCACCCCAACTCTCCTTGTAAATTAACTTTCTACCATAAATGCAAAACAGGCAAAATCTAAATTCTTGCTAAATTCAGAACCATTAAGAGTGACTGTATATTGCATCCAACCAGCAGCTGTCTGAAAAAAGCTGTCTTTGGCAGAGCTTGTCCACAAAGAATGATGTAATAAGGGCAATTTGAACTATGGATGTTCAAATCAAAAAACAACTGTAATAATTGTGACTAATTTCCATATGTCCTTATGTTGGAGTCAAAAATGGAGTGTCCATGAATAAATAGTTAATTTCTGTTTCTTACTGAAGTAACCTACAAAAGGATAATTTTAGATGGAAATATATCCTGAGGAACCTACTGTCATAATTTAATTAAGCTTCCTTGCTGCCTGAGGATAGAAACTACAGTATGTCTATTATTTCCAAATGGGGAAGATCCCACTCAAAATGCAGGATACATATAAGTATACCTTCGGTTCCAAATAATGTGTTCAACACACAAAAAAAAATGTTCAGGTATGTCGCCATCCTTATCCTGAGCAGCTTCACATCTGGTTTATGGAAAATTTTCATTAGCTTCTTACTGCCTTTCTTTAGCTGTTTTCTGTTTTGGATTTGCTTTTCTTAGGTTGCTGTACAGTCATTTGTGTTTCTTTACAAATGTCTCTAAATATTCTTTTTCTTCCTCATGGACAATGAGATGCAGCATCCCATGAGCTGCCTTGGTAATCTCTCCTGCAAACCTTTGGAATTTATGCATGGCTCATAATAATTGTATGCAACATTTTCCTTTCTGTTAGTAAATATGTCAGTAATATTAAATTTTCCTGCTATATAGCCCAACCATTCTCTCTGAGCAACAGTGTTGTGCTGTGCTCCAAGAAGTAGAAGCTATCAACAAAGTTCTTCCTAAAATCTTGTGATGATTCCAACTCAAGTGATTAATTGATAAAAGTCTAACTTTCCCATCTTAAGATGTTTCTGAGGAAATAAACACTCATATTTACAACTCATTGTTTTTGTTTGTTTGTTTGTTTCTGCTCTCCTCTTTTAGATTCCTCTGGTTTCTTTGGATCTTTTTTCCAAAGAGATCTTATTTGTTTTAGGAACTTCTGTAGGAGAACAAAGTCTGAGCACTAGACAAGAAAGTAGATTTTGGTTTCAGACCCACAATGATGGAGAATTTCAAGTGATGTTAGATTTTAAAAAGCTTTAGGGGGAACAGAAGGGAGGGGATGGCAATTAATATGTTTTTTAAGTTTGATAATGTTTGAGAAGAATAAAAAGACTGGATTTTAGTACATCAAATTTAGAAAAAGTATCACACAATTCCAAGAGTGTTGAATAAAATGTATATCTAATTCACCAACATAGGCAATTTCTACAATATATTGGATTAAAAGTGGTATCATTGTAATGATTTTGTAGAGAACCTTGGTTCAAAAGTGTAACTGATGTCATTCTTTACAGAATCAAGTTGCTGGAAATGCAGAAACCCCAGCCAGTGAACCCAGACCTCTTTTCATTACACATCACTGGAATCCTGTACACGCTAAACAAGTTCCCAGATAAGAAAGGGATCTCTGGCAGTCAGGTTCAATTATTTTAGTAGGCTCATCAAAGAAGATGCTTCTTATTTTAAATTTGCTGACATGAAACATTTATATCTTCTTTCCCTGTCTAGTCATAATACAATGATCGAGACCACATTTGTTAACTAGTAGCTATGATACGTATTTGAGTTCTGATACAGATAGTACAAGAGAAGGAATATTCATGGTGTTTTGAGGCTATTAAGCAATACAATGCTTACTTTTCAGAGCAGCTGTCATATTTTCTATTATTTCATTTTATTCTAACTTTGAATATTTAAATATGATCTTGGTAGGTTTTAACCTATTCTATATTGCAAGTGCATTCATGATATGCAATGGGAAAATGATAAATACTATTTATAAAATATAAGTTTTTTAAAGAGAGAGAGAAAGAGAGAGAGAGAGAGAATGAATCATTTTTGTAGATGGACACAACACAATACCTTTATTTATTTATTTTTTTTTTATGTGGTGCTGAGAATCGAACTCGGGTCATGCCTGTGCTAGTCAAGTGCTCTGCCACTGAGCCACAATCCCAGCTCCAAAATATAAGTTTATTTGAACAAAAAATGACTAAATTTGTCATAAATTGAACAATTTTAATACCATCAGATGGATTTCAAAACAACTGAAAGGTAAGTAATCACTACTTGACCCAGCCATGTTTGTGTCTTACTAGAGAAGAGGTCTAGATATCAGAATGCTGAAATCCAACTTAGATTCAATGTATGGTCTCAGCAGTTAATGTAAGTCAGAGATTCTTTTCAGTAAAGGGTGCATATGTTGCTTTCCCTCAAATTTGATGTGTGATAATGAAGTGAGCACAATCATAACAAAGTGATGTCTATTTATTAATGGTATTAAAAACAACTCAAGAAGAGATTTCTACTAAAGAAAAAAAAGATTTTTGTTTTTTTTTTCTGGAACAAACCATTCAAAAGTAGATTTTAAATCACCCATTAACAAAGCACAGAATACCTTCAGTTTTCTTCTGATTGCCAGGATAATTTAAAGATTTCTTCATGCTAATGAGGGCACAGGAACCATTCTTCATATATGAGTGAGGCTGAAATCTCTCTACTCTCTATAGTTTCTTAGAGGAGGAGTAAATAGAGAGATTGATTAGGTAGATAATCTTTGCCCAAGGCATGCAGATACCATTTACTAAACTGAATTTTTTTTTTCAGTGAACAGTGGAATGATTAAAGGATGGGTCAATTGTTATGTGAGCCTTTCTAATGAAGTTAGAAATAGGATATTTGGAGGTGATGGTGCAACTGAAAATCACCAGACACTGGAGAGTTATGTTATATGGGGTGTTGAGGCCTTTAACTCTGGTAGACACTACTGGGAGGTGGATGTGGGGAACACCTCCAACTGGATTATAGGTGTCTGTAAAATTTTACAAGTGACAGTTTTGAAGGTAAGAAAGGTTTTTGTCTTATTTTCCTTGAAGAAGAACAACCACTGTAGTCTCCCCACCAACTCCCCATCCTTAATTCATTATTTGTAAAGGCCTGAGGGTCGGAGTGGGGTATTTCTGGATTATGAAAATGAAACTAGGAGCTTCTGTGATGCTTATCGAGGTTACCTCATATACAGTTTCTTCTGTTCCGCATTCACATTCCCTCAGACTTGTATTCTTTTCTTTGGTTCTCCAGAAAATTGAGGTTTTCCTGGGTATGGTGTCACATGCCCTTAATCCTTGTTACACAGGAAGCTGTGACAGGAGGACCACATGTTTTGAGGAAAGAATGGGAATTTATAAGAGAGATAAAAATGAGGGTCAAAAGTCAGGTATAGACCTAAGTAGAGCACTTTCCTAACCTGTGTGAGTCTCTGTGTTCATCCACAGTAATGAGAAAAGAAAAAAATAATAAAATATTTTTTAAAATAAAGAAAAATTTAGAAAATTCATAAAAATATGATAATTCACTGGTGAATGCCCATGTCTGAAGAAACTGTATTCTTGGGAGCTTCTCATGTTATTTTATATGTCTACATATGATGTCTGGGGGCCTGTTTTAACTTAAGGAAGTATAATCATTTTATGGTCATAAATTGTGACAACCACATTGAAATTACAATTTTGTTTATTAAATTTTACTTTAATAAAATATTGTGAAACCACCCTGATGTGATTTGAGTTTATTTTTCAGTCCCTACAAAGAAACTCAATACCTATTAACATTAACTCCCCATTCATAACCACTTCCCACTACCTGGAATTCTCTTAACTCTTTAGGTTATTATGGATTTGTGTATTCCAGAAAGTTCATGACAATGGAATTATATGTGTTGCTCTTTGTATCTTCTGTCAATTAGTATAAAAACTCCAAGGCTCATTAACATTGCAAACTATGTGTTTAATGTACTTTTTTTTTTTATCAAACCTGTGGCAGCAGGATGAAATGATTTATATCTTAGCTTACTAAAGAACAGAAAGCAGCTAAAGTGATTTGATTTCTGTCAAGTCTGACCTAGCTATGTAGATCCAGGTATCTGACAGATTATCATTTCTGCAAGTCCTAATAATTCATCACATCTCAGTTCAAAGTTTTTTCAGGAACGCCATCCCTGCCTCCATATACCAAGGTGGTTTCTCTTACTCCACACTCCAAGTATACTATACTATCTCCTAATATTCAACAAACTCTCATCAAATTGATATTTACTTATTGCCACTAGACTCTAAATTCCAAAATAAGAAGGGTGGTATTTGTCATATTTACTACCATATTCTCATTATCCAAAATGCAGTTCTTAGAAGGTAATAGATGATACAAATGGAGTGACAGAGTGCATTAATAAACTAATAAAAGTTAGTATCAACAAATACCAGTATAGAATTAAGAACACTTCCCAAAATGGAGCTAACAAGGGAAGAAAACACGAATAAGTAATTTTAATAAAAGACAAGTAATAGATTGATTTCCAGATTTGTAATCTTCTATGGGCTGGATCTGAAAGTCCCTGAAAGGGCCATGTCTTTAAAGACTCCTTCTTGAGATATGCTGTTGGTTCACCAGTTATACAACCTTAGTGGTATACAAAAAGAAAAATGATTTCCCAGGTGGGTGGCCCAGGACTGCATGGTGAATAGACCCTCTGGGACTGAATTGCAGATGACTTAGAAGTGTTGAAGATGAGATGCAGATTTTTGTCTTAGCAGTGAGTCATATTCCTGAGCCCTCCTCACCTAAGTGTGTCTGTTTACTTTCTTACAAATCCACATCCAATGAAGAAAAACATACCAGTTCAAAGTGGTTGTGTTTTCTTAGAAAGGAGAAGACAACCACACCTCAACTTTGCTTTCTCCTGATCCCTATGGCACACACTTCCTCCATCAGGTGACTGCCATGCACCATACTCAGAGACGAGAGGTAAAAATAGAAGCACGGGTAAGACTGTGATAGAATCTGAGCTGCTGCTCCAAGAGTAGCACCTAGGGGAGGCTCAGGTCATCCAAATGTGGGGCATGAGGGTGACGACCAGAAATGTGTTTGGAAGGTTGAACTGAAGACGCTATGTGTTGCGTTAAGAAAAAAATGGTTTTTCTCACACACCACACGGTGGATGGAATCTGGCACTACTGGGATAACAAAGCTATTCCACCTTCAGAAGATTTCCCAGAGGAAGCTGAAATCTTATGGCATGCATAGGGCCAGCCTTCAGAGTGTCCTCAAATTGGCCACCTTATATGTCTTGCTCAGCATATGGAGATTTTTATGCAAACTTTTAAACCATGGACATCCCTTTCATGATCGCATTTGATCACTAGAAACATAAAGATAAGAATATGGATGTGAATGTCACCATATGCCCAAGCGGGACTGATTGTGGTACCCAAGATGTAAGAGCAATTTTGAAATAGGCCTTGCCAATTGAGTAAACTGAATGCTAGGGGGCACACAGTTACCCTGACTTTGGAAATACTTTTTTTTTTTTTAATTTTTTTTATTGGTTGTTCAAAACATTATAAAGCTCTTGACATATCATATTTCATACATTAGATTCAAGTTGGTTATGAACTCCCAATTTTACCCCAAATGCAGATTGCAGAATCACATCGGTTACACATCCACATTTTTACATAATGCCCTATTAGTAACTGTTGTATTCTGCTACCTTTCCTATCCTCTACCATCCCCCCTCCCTCCCCTCCCATCTTCTCTCTCTACCCCATCCACTGTAATTCATATCGCTCCTTGTTTATTTTCCCATTCCCCTCACAACCTCTTATATGTAATTTTGTATAACAATGAGGGTCTCCCTCCATTACCATGCAATTTCCCTTTTCTCTCCCTTTCCATCCCACCTCATGTATCTGTTTAATGTTAATGTTTTCTTCCTGCTCTTCCTCCCTGCTCTGTTCTTAGTTGCTCTCATTATATCAAAGAAGACATTTGGTATTTGTTTTTTAGGGATTGGCTAGCTTCACTAAGCATAATCTGCTCTAGAGCCATCCATTTCCCTGCAAATTCTATGATTTTGTCATTTTTTAGTGCTGCGTAATACTCCATGGTGTATAAATGCCACATTTTTTTTTATCCATTCATCTATTGAAGGGCATCTGGGTTGGTTCCACAGTCTAGCAATTGTGAATTGTGCTGCTATGAACATCGATGTAGCAGTATCCCTGTAGTACGCTCTTTTAAGGTCTTCAGGGAAAAGTCCAAGAAGGGCAATAGCTGGGTCAAATGGTGGTTCCATTCCCAGCTTTCCCAGGAGTCTCCATACTGTTTTCCAGATTGGCCGCACCAGTTTGCAGTCCCACCAGCAATGTACAAGAGTACCCTTTTCCCCACATCCTCTCCAGCACTTGTTGTTGTTTGACTTCATAATGGCTGCCAATCTTACTGGAGTGAGATGGTATCTTAGGGTGGTTTTGATTTGCATTTCTCTGACTGCTAGAGATGGTGAGCATTTTTTCATGTACTTGTTGATTGATTGTATGTCCTCCTCTGAGAAGTGTCTGTTCAGGTCTTTGGCCCATTTGTTGATTGGGTTATTTGTTTTCTTATTGTTTAATTTTTTGAGTTCTTTGTATACTCTGGATATTAGGGCTCTATCTGAAGTGTGAGGAGTAAAAATTTGTTCCCATGATGTAGGCTCCCTATTTACCTCTTTTATTGTTTCTCTTGCTGAGAGAAAACTTTTCAGTTTAAGTAAGTCCCATTTGTTGATTTTTGTTATCAACTTTTGTGCTATGGGTGTCCTATTAAGGAATTTGGAGCCCGACCCTACAATATGTAGGTCGGAGCCAACTTTTTCTTCTATCAGACGCAGAGTCTCTGATTTGATATCCAGCTCCTTGATCCACTTTGAGTTAACTTTTGTGCATGGCGAAAGGAGGGGATTCAGTTTCATTTTGTTGCATATGGATTTCCAGTTTTCCCAGCACCATTTGTTGAAGATGCTATCCTCCCTCCATTGCATGCTTTTAGCTCCTTTATCAAATATAAGATAGTTGTAGCTTTGTGGATTAGTCTCTGTGTCCTCTATTCTGTACCATTGGTCCACCCGCCTGTTTTGGTACCAGTACCATGCTGTTTTTGTTACTATTGCTCTGTAATATAGTTTTAAGTCTGGTATCGCTATACCGCCTGATTCACACTTCCTGCTTAGAATTGCTTTTGCTATTCTGGGTCTTTTATTTTTCCATATGAATTTCATGATTGCTTTATCCATTTCTACAAGAAATGCCGTTGGGATTTTGATTGGCATTGCATTAAACCTATAGAGAACTTTTGGTAATATCGCCATTTTGATGATGTTAGTTCTGCCTATCCATGAACAGGGTATATTTTTCCATCTTCTAAGATCTTCTTCTACTTCTCTTTTTAGGGTTTTGTAGTTTTCATTATATAAATCTTTCACCTCTTTTGTTAGGTTGATTCCCAAGTATTTTATTTTTTTTTGAGGATATTGTGAATGGAGTGTTTTTCCTCATTTCCGTTTCAGAGGTTTTGTCGCTGATATACAGAAATGCCTTTGATTTATGCGTGTTGATTTTATATCCTGCCACTTTGCTGAATTCATTTATTAGTTCTAGTAGTTTTTTTGTAGACCCTTTTGGGTCTGCTAGGTATAGAATCATGTCATCTGCAAATAGTGATAATTTAAGTTCTTCCTTTCCTATTTTTATGCCTTTAATTTCTTTCGTCTGTCTAATTGCTCTGGCCAGTGTTTCGAGAACTATATTGAATAGAAGTGGTGATAGAGGGCATCCCTGTCTTGTTCCAGATTTTAGGGGGAATGCCTTCAATTTTTCTCCATTGAGAATGATGCTAGCCTGAGGCTTAGCATAGATAGCTTTTACAATGTCGAGGTAAGTTCCTGTTATCCCTAGTTTTTCTAATGTTTTGAACATAAAGGGATGCTGTACTTTGTTGAATGCTTTTTCTGCGTCTATTGAGATGATCATATGGTTCTTATTTTTAAGTCTATTGATGTGGTGAATAACATTTATTGATTTCCGTATATTGAACCAGCCTTGCATCCCAGGGATGAATCCTACTTGATCATGGTGCACAATTTTTTTGATTTGCCTTTGTATCCGATTTGCCAGAATTTTATTGAGGATTTTTGCATCTATGTTCATCAGGGATATTGGTCTGTAGTTTTCTTTCTTTGAGGTGTCTTTGTCTGGTTTCGGAATCAGGGTGATGTTGGCCTCATAGAATGAATTTGGCAGAGCTCCTTCTTTTTCTATTTCCTGAAATAACTTGAAAAGTATTGGTATTAATTCTTCCTTAAAGGTTTTGTAAAACTCCGCTGTATACCCATCCGGTCCTGGGCTTTTCTTGGTTGGAAGTCTTTTGATTGCTTCTTCTATTTCATCTATTGTTATTGGTCTGTTTAAGTTGTGAGTATCCTCCTGACTCAGTCTGGGCAAATCATATGACTTAAGGAATTTATCGATGTCTTCACTATCTTCTATTTTATTGGAATATAGGTTTTCAAAATAATTTCTAATTGTCTTCTGTATTTCTGTAGTGTCTGTTGTGATATTGCCTTTTTCATCCCGTATGTTAGTGATTTGAGTTCTCTCTCTTCTTCTCTTCGTTAGCATGGCTAAGGGTCTGTCGATCTTATTTATTTTTTCAAAGAACCAACTTTTAGTTTTGTTAATTTTTTCAATAGTTTCTTTTGTTTCAATTTCATTGATTTCCGCTCTGATTTTAATTATTTCTTGCCTTCTGCTACATTTGCTGTTGTTTTGCTCTTCCTTTTCTAGGGCTTTGAGATGAAGTGTGAGCTCATTTATTTGTTGGTTTTTCCTTTTTTTGAGGAATGACCTCCAAGCGATGAATTTCCCTCTTAAAACTGCTTTCATTGTGTCCCATAGATTCCGATATGTTGTGCCTGTATTTTCATTTATCTCTAAGAATTTTTTGATTTCTTCCTTTATGTCTTCTGTAACCCATTGATCATTCAGTAACATATTGTTCATTTTCCATGTGATGTAGGATTTTTCCTTCCGTCTTTTATCATTGATTTCCAGTTTCATTCCATTATGATCAGATAAAATGCATGGTATTATCTCCACCCCTGTATATTTACTGAGGGTTGACCTATGGCATAATATATGGTCTATTTTTGAGGAGGATCCATGTGCTGCTGAGAAAAAAGTATATCCACTTGATGATGGTTGATATATTCTATATATGTCAGTTAAGTCTAGGTTCTTGATTGTGATATTGAGTTCTATAGTTTCTTTATTCAGCTTTTGTTTGGAGGATCTGTCCAATTGTGAGAGAGGTGTGTTGAAGTCACCCATAATTATTGTGTTGTGGTCTATTTGATTCTTGAACTTGAGGAGAGTTTGTTTTATGAACGTCGCAGCACCATTATTTGGTGCATAAATATTGATAATTGTTATGTCTTGTTGGTGAATGGTTCCTTTTAACAGTATATAATGTCCTTCCTTATCCCTTTTGATTAATTTAGTCTTGAAGTCAATTTTATTCGATATGAGGATGGCCACCCCTGCTTGCTTACGAGGACCGTGTGCATGGTATATTTTTTCCCAACCTTTCACCTTCAGCCTGTGTATGTCTTTTCCAATCAGATGTGTCTCCTGGAGGCAGCATATTGTTGGATTTGTTTTTTTAATCCATGTTACCAGCCTATGTCGCTTTATTGGAGAGTTTAAGCCATTAATGTTTAGAGTTACTATTGATATATGGTTTGTACTTCCAGCCATGTTTGATTATTTATCTTCTTTTTTTTTTTTTTTTAATTTAGTTTGTTTCTCCATGGTTAGCTTTCCCCCTGCCCTCTGTCTTTATAGAGGCACTTCCCACTGATGGTTTTGGTTATTGTTTTTCATTTCTTCCTCGTGTAGTGTTTTGCTCAAGATGCTTTGCAATGCTGGTTTTCTGGCTGCAAATTCTTTTAGCTTTTGTTTATCATGAAAGATTTTTATTTCGTTATCGTACCTGAAGCTTAATTTTGCTGGATACAGAATTCTTGGTTGGCATCCATTGTCTTTCAGTGTTTGAAATACGTTGTTCCAGGATCTTCTCGCTTTCAGCGTCTGTGATGAAAAATCCGTTGTTAACCTTATTGGTTTACCCCTGAATGTAATCTGCCTCCTTTCTCTTGTAGCTTTTAGTATTTTCTCTTTGTTCTGTATATTGGATATATTCATAACAATGTGTCTTGGCGTTGGTCTACTGTGATTTTGTGTGCTCGGTGTCCTGTATGCATCTACAATTTGTATATCCGTTTCCTTTTTTATTTCTGGAAAGTTTTCTGTAATTATTTCTTTCAGCAGGTTACTCATTCCCTTGGTTTGAATCTCTGTACCTTCTTCTATCCCGATGACTCGTAGGTTTGGTTTCTTTATGTTATCCCATATCTCTTGGATGTTTTTCTCGTGGTTTTTAACCAGCCTTTCTGAGTTGGCTAGGCTCTTTTCAAGATGATATATTTTGTCTTCATTATCTGATGTTCTGGCTTCTACTTGCTCCACTCTGTTAGTGATACTCTCAATTGAGTTTTTAATTTGGTTTATCGTTTCCTTCATTTCTAGAATTATTGTTTGGTTTTTTTTATAATCTCAATCTCCTGATAAAGATGCTTAACTTCTTCTTTTATCTGTCTATGTAATTCATTTTCAAAGTGTTCTTTCACTGTTTGGATTTGCTGTCTCGTATCTTCTTTAAGGTTCCATTCCATGTGTCTAAGGTATTCCTTGAGTTCTTTATATGACCATTTTTCTGCTGACTCTAGGTCCTCCTGAATATTTAGGCTGTCCTTCATTGTTTGTACTCCTTTTCTTCCTTGCTTTTTTATGCTGCTCATGTTACTTCTTGTTCTGTTTGACTGCTGAGTTACTGTTTACTGTTATAGATTTATTTGATGCTTGAGAGGAAAGATATTAGAAGGGAAGGGAAGAAGTCACTAAAGAGAATGAGAGTAGGCAGGTAGAATTCAAGGAAGGGGGAATAAGAAGATTGAAAAGAAATGAAAAGACAAAAGAAACAAGAATAACAAAGATTAGATAATAAAGAAAGAAAGAAAAGACGAAAAAAAAAATTTTAACAAAAATAATAGTGATAATAAAAAATGAAAATTAAAATTAAAAAAAAAATAATAATAATAAAATTTAAAAAAATAGAAACATTGAAAAAAAAATTAAAGAACAACAACAAATAAAAATTGAAAATGAAAGAAAAAGAAGAAAAAAAAGAAAAAAAAAGAAAAAGAAAAGAAAAAAAAATGATAATAATAATAATAAATGCAGTCCTAGAGTTCTATTAACTTCTCTTCCAGTAGGTGGAGCTGTGCCCACTGGGCCAAGCTTCTCCTCTCAATAGGTGGGAACCATTCACTGTGCAGCAGCTCTTTCTCCTAGACTGGTCGGGTCTCCAATCCTGAGTGTCTAGGGCCTTGTCTTGTGTTTCCTCAAGCCAGGCCGTGCTCACCTGTGGCGCTCACCACAATACTGGCTACACGCCAGGTCTGCTGCTCCTGGGAGCCCTGTTTTCATGAACACCTGGGCTCACTCTCCCTGTTTGCCTCCCTCAGACCCTAAGTTTGTAGAGCTTGGGGCTGAGATCCCCCAGCGAATTTGCTTGCCCTCCTGTAGCCACACCCCCGGTAGCTGGTGCAAGAGACCTCAGTTGTCAGCACTGGTGGGAGCGGTAGCCGGGAGTTCCGCGCCGCGAGTCCCGCGCCACTCCTGATTCCCTCGGTCTGGTTATTGCGTTCACAGGAGAGCTGGGAGTGGCCCTTAAGGTTTCCCCGCTGTGTGGAGAGAGATGGCTAGGGGATTACACACCTGTCGTGCTGGTTTCACTGCAGTTATCTCCTCCGCCCGTGATGCCATTTCTCTGCCATGGTGATATCCCATGCAAATGGTGACCGTTTGTTCCCTTTGCCGGATGACCAATGCAACGGGTGGGTCCTGACTGTCTCTCCCAATCCCCGTTTCAGTCCTGTGGCCACTGCCTATGAAGGCTCGGTTGGCTTTTACCTCTGTAAGTTCCTAAGGGCCGGCCAATTATTTCAGCGGGATTGTTAGTGCTGAGTCACACGAAGCAGGCGAACCGGAGCTTAATTGCCTCCGATTCGGGCTCTGTGTGTGTGTTCTGAGGGGCCCAGCCTGTACACCCCAGATCCACGTCAGCTCAGCATTGCCTAGTGATCCTGAGCAAACAGCATTCAGACAGTTTACGGCTCCCT
The DNA here is from genome assembly GCF_021218885.2 of Marmota monax. NCBI lineage: Eukaryota > Metazoa > Chordata > Mammalia > Rodentia > Sciuridae > Marmota > Marmota monax. The sequence continues at coordinate 841,358 of NW_026695236.1, read as the reverse complement.
ATGCCCACGCAGTTGAAGATGTCAGAGACTTGATCTCTCTGCGCCTGCCACCATGTTACATCTCCTCAGTAATATTCATGTTGCCCTTACAGCTTCCTGGTATAAGCAAGTTCTTGGGATTATACAAACTGCTGCTTCTGTTTCCAGTCCAGATTTCTAGAAATGAAACTCTGGGCCGCACTGACGAGCGTCCGCGCTTGTCTGCGACCGTAGCAGAGCCGCCCTGGCCTCCGCAGCTCTTCAGCCCGGTGTCAGGCCCCAGGGGCCCAAGCGGCTGCCGCCGCGGATCTCCGTCCCCCTCCTCCGGAGCACGGGTCCCCTGGCAGGGGGGTGCAGAACGACCCCAGAGCAGGCTCTGCCCGAAGGTGCAGCGGCGAACAGGCCACAGAGACGCTCGAGGCTGCAGTCCAGCCTTCGGAGGACAGGGCTCGGCACGCAGCCCAGCTCCAACCTCTAGGTGCGGCTGCCGGACAGTGTATACAGAGCCATCAAGACAGCAAGCAGAAAGCAAATGGCGGCTCCCGCGGAGTGGATTTTCGGCACAGAAACCACAGCCCCGCCAGCAATCCCAATCCACAAACTCTCCCTGTATAAAAAATATTCAAAAAAAAAAAAAAAAAAGGCGGGGCGCACTGAGCTTTCTTTGCCTCGGGTACTTACAATCCACTGCTGATTACACATTCAGCTTCTCCGCCCAGATCGAAGCGAAAGAGGAAGCAGATGGGAGCAAAGCGCCCGCGGCTCTGAGCAGCCAAGCGTCTCTTTTTCGATTTCTTTGTTCTTCCTGCTCCTTGGCAAAGTGGTCCACTACAGATTAACGGTGAAAGGAGCTTTAACAGACTGTGCGAAATCTCTATTAAAGCCGCTGCTTTGAGCACCACGCTCAGCACTTCAGCAACCCCCGTACGCAGCGGCCATCTTCTCCCCCGACTTTGGAAATACTGATCTCATTTTTAGCCTTTTTGTATCACATGTGTTCAGCATTCTCTTTTTAACCAATCAGAAAGGTTATGTGAACTGTATGAGTTTTAGAAATCACACACATGGAAACTACACTTTGAGTGATTTATAACCACATGAAAAAAAAAAACAACAGTGTCAACAGTGTAATTTTGTAATGACTTAGAAAATGGTTAGGGATGGCAATGAAAACATAATCTCCAATTTATGATTGGAAGAGCTGCAGATGAGAAATATAATTTTAAAAAGTCATGTTTCCAAACACATCAAACTGTTACTTTTTTTTGAGAACACACTCTTATATAGAAAAATTACCACATGTATATATTGGAAATATAGGCTTACCATTTTTTACTTAATTTTTTGTCATCAACCCTTCCACTAAAATAAGCCTTGGGTGAGATAATTAGGCCCCATGACCATGTTTAAAATTTATGAGACTTTTATTATTATTATTATTCTTTTAGTGGTGGTGGGAATGAATTCAACTCAGTTCCACCAGAACCCACTGTTCCCTAGATTTAGCACTCTATCAATGAGCTCAGCCTTAGACTTTTCTGTGCATTTCTTGGTGAGTTGTGCACACCTGTAATCCCTAACAGCTTAGAGTTAGAGGTAGGAGGGTTGTAATTTCAAAGCTAGCCTCCACAAATTAGCAAGGCGCTGAGCACCTTTGTGAGACCTACTCTAATATATATATATATATATATATATATATATATATATATATATATATATATACACACACACACACAACTGAGAGAGACTGGGGATGTGGCTCAGTAATGAAGTACCCCTGGGTTCAATCCCTGCTACAAAAAACAATCATTTATCCAACATGCACCATATGAAAACTATTTTTTCTGTTGTTCTCCCAAGAACTGTTCAGAGAGGAATACTATATGAGAAATAAACCTTCATATAATTAAAATCATGCAATGTTTGATTTTGGTACCTTTACCAAAAATCAGTTGATTTTAGATGTGTGGGCTTATATCTGGGTCCTCTCTTGTAATCCATAAGTTATTTCCTTGATGATTCTAAGGAAAAAAAATTGAACTATTAAAGTTTCTTTGGGAATAAGGACATGTAATCCTTTTAAATGAATATTTCTTCGATACTGTGTGTCTTTATTGAAGAACATGATCCAAGTTCAATATCAAATGATGTATCACTTTCTCTTTGAAGAAGAGACATTTCAACTGGCGACACTGGACAGAGAAGCAAAGAAAATTTTTCAACTCAGGGTCAGTGAAATCAGATTGGCCCCAAAGAAGGAAAGGCTGAAGAAAATGTAGAGACAGTTGAATGAGATGTGACACAAACCTTAAATGACATTGTTTCAGGTGAGGAGAGAGGATCCATCCTCAGAGATAGGAATAATGGTTTGGGCAACATTGCTTGCCGAGACCACTATGCTCAGTGGAGGAACATGTGATCCTTCATACCCAATCTTACATTGGGTCAATCACTTGTTTCTGTGTATTCTGGTAATCTTGGAAAATATTCGGCCTTTTAGTAGCTAACACTGGACAAAATTATTTTCTCTGTGTCCAGAAGACTATTCATACAGAAAACTCTGGCTAAGGGGAGATTAACTTCATTCTTTTTTCTCAAATTATGTGACCTCATTCACCACATTCTGTTGTATTACCCGAAAGCAATTTCTGAAGACACTGCCTAAGCAAAGTTGCAGAATTTGTAACCAATTCCTATGCTTTCTGTTTTATGTGCTTCCCTGTTTGGTTTTAATTGTTGTCAGTTTGGCCAGACCTCTCCTTGAGATTAAGACTGTTAGATGAGTGACACTGGGTTTCTGGGTCCCATCACCTCAGTGCACAACTTCTTACTGAGCTCCCTCATTCTCAGCACACACCAAAGATGTCTCTCATGGGCTAGTTCTCTATCAATAAAAGCTCTGACTACCACTTACAAGGAAATAAGAAAAAAATACTTTATTAAAATAAATAAATAATACTAATGAAGCAGAAGGACAGAACTCTCTTGATTAACATTTTTTTTTTCTTGCAGGAATTGAAAAGCACATAGAAAAAGTATTTTTACACCATGATCTCTTATTTTTGAGAAATTTGTTTTCTTGTTTATAGTGAAGATATGTTTTGAATTATTAATCATTCTCTGTGGCTATTTAACAAATTCTCTGAAAATAGGCTGTGAGGTAATAGGTAATTTGATTCAGAAATTTCCTCCTTTTGTGGGTGAATTTAAATATACTTATTTATTCTGGGCTTTGTTTCACCCACTTGTACTATCCTCTCCAGCACCACTTAAACAGTCATAAAAAGAGATTTGTTCACAGGAACCCCAGAGAACCCGTACTTTTGAGAAGTAGAAGTTGAACACACACACACACACATAAATAAATAAATAAATAAATAAAAATAAAGAAAAGAAAGAAAGAAAGAAAGAAAAAAGAAACATTCCATAAGGATGGGAAGCAGGGTGTGTGTGTGTGGGGGGGTTCATCATGATGGTAGCAATATCCATAGGGAGAACACAGAGTGGAAGTGTTGCCTGAGAACCCTCAGCATCAGGAATGTAATGCTGTACTAGAACCCTTCCATAGGCAAAAATGAGTAAAGTCTCTGATCCAAGGAACATTTCCCTTTAGTACTTGATGACTACGTCATTGTTGACTTCTGTGGACTGAAATTCCAAAGGCTGAACTTTCTGCTTTCTCTAAGATATCCAGGATCTTTGTATTTTCCAGTGTCTATTGAGAAATAAAAGGAGGGAGTGATATTAAATAATTTTAGAAGTTGGATAATGTCAGAGAAGAATGAAGGCATTAAATTTTGATATAAATTAAATTTACAAAAGCCATAACATTTCTTATATCAGCAGGAGTTCAGAATAAAATATATACCAAATTAACCCCCAAATGGAAAAATTCTGTTATTTTTACAGAACAGCGTTGTAGAAAATTCAAATGCCTCAGCTGGTAAACCAGGAGAGCTCACTTCAGGGCACATCACTGGAATTCTGTACATGCTGAATACCTTCAGAGGTAAAAAAACAGTCCTCTTGCAATCAGGCCTCAATTTCTTTCTGAATTTCTTTTTTGATCTCTTGAAATGAGCAGTCCCCATGTTTAATTATTTTTAAATTTATTTTTTAATTATATATATATATATATATATGTATATGTATTTGTAATTCTTTTTTAATTATTCTAATTTGTTATATAAGACCCCAGAATGCATTTCAATTCATATTACACATATACAGCCCCCTTCATGTTCAAAACACTAGAACAACTAGGGACATCAGGAACATATGTCAACATTATAAAAGCTATCTACACTAAGCCTCAGGCCAACATTATTCTAAATGAAGAACAGAAACTCTAGCCAGAGCAATTGGATGAAAGAAATTAAAGGGAAATGGATAGGAAAAGAAGAATACAAATTATCACTGTTTCCTGACAACCTGATCCTGTACCTAGAGGATACAGAAAACTCCAACACAAAACTTCTAGAACTAATAAATGGATTCAGCAAAGTAGCAGCATGTAAAACCAACACCCATAAATGAAAGGCATTTCTGTACATCAGTGAAAAATCCTCTGAAATAAAAGCTAGGAAAACCACCCCATTTACAATACCTCAAAAAATAAAATATTGGATACCAACTTAATGATAGAGGTGAAAGACCTCTACAATGAAAACTACCGAATACTAAAAAAAGAAACTAAAAAGACCTTACAAGATAGAAAGGTCTCCCTTGTTCTTGGAAAGGCAGAATTAATATTGTCAAAATGACCATACTACCTAAAGCACTAAAGAGATTTAATGCAATCCCAATCAAAATCACAATAACATTCCTTTTAGAAATAGGGAAAGCAATCATGAAATATATCTGAAAAAATAAGAGACCAGCAAAAAGAGTGAAGCAGATGGCATTACTATACCAGAACTTCAGCCAAAGTGCAGGCAATAGAAACAAAAACAGCATGGTATTGGCACCAAAAGAGACTTGTAGATCAATGGTACAGAATAGAGGACACAGAGACTAATCTACATAATTACAGTTTTCTAATATTAGACAAAGGCACCAAACACATACATTGGAGAAAAGATAGCCTTTTCAACAAATGGTGCTGGGAAAACTGGAAATCAATATGCAACAAAATGAAATTAAACCCTTATTTCTCACCATGCACAAAACTCAACTCAAATTACATAACAAACTTAGGAATTAAATCAATCAGAGACAATGATTCTACTAGAAGAAAAAATTGGCCCAAAACTTCGTCATGTCAGAGTATGCCCTGACTGCCTTAATAAAACACCTATAGCGCAAGAATTAAAATCAAGAATCAATAGATTGGATGAATTCAAAGTAAGAAGCTTCTTTTTAGCAAAGAAACATTCTGTGAGGTGAATAGAGAGACTATATTCTGAGAGCAAATTTTTACCACACATACATCAGATAGAGCACTAATCTCTAGGCTATATAAAGAACTAGAGATATACACTACAGTTTATTTGTCAAACCTGACAAATAAAAGCCATCTCTCTATCGACAAAGAAGAGAGGCCAATCCTAAAATCTTAACACCAGGAAAAAAAAAAAAAAAAACAATAAGTGTTATAAGGAGTGGAACAGACACTTTGCAGAAGAGGATATACAATCAATCAACAAATATATGAAAAAAAAGTGTTCAACATCTCCAGCAATTAGTGAAATGCAAATCAAAACTACTAAGATTTCATCTCACTTCAGTCAGAGTAGCAGGTATTAAGAATGCAAACAATAATAAGTGTTGGCGAGTGTGTGGGCTCTTTCTCGTCCATCAAGGAGGTCCACAGAACAGGGTAGAGGAAAGTGTGGCTGTAGAGTTGCTAATCAAGTCCTCTGTAGACCAAGCAGGAAGCAGGTCTAATTTTATTATACAGTTACCATGTATATATACTCAGGCAGTAGCTAAGCAGATTACAGGGTGCCACCAATGCAATTTCTGCTAACTATCCTTACAGCAACCAAACAAGAAGTGGGCTGTGGGGCAAGCACAGGGACAGCAACACATGGCCTCATGCCCAAGGTTGTGCTTATGGAATAAGCAGCCTGCGGCTCATGTACCTAGCAGGAGGAGAGTGGCCTGCCACTCAGAAGCCCTTAACGTATGCCATGTATGCAGTACTCCATACATACAGTAATCCAAATCTCCCCACAGGTGAGGATGTGGGGAAAAAGGACACACTCATACATTGGTGGTGGGACTGCAAATTGGTGCATCCAATATCCAAAGCAGTATAGAGATTCCTTGGAAAACGGAGTGGTACCACCATTTGACTCAGCTATCCAACTCCTCCATTGATATCCAAAGGACTTAAAAACTGCATACCACAAGGACACAGCCACATCAATGTTTATAGCAGCACAATTCACAATACCTAAACAGTGGAACCAACCTAGATGTCCTTCATTAGATGAATAGACAAAGAAAATGTAGTATATATGCACAGTGGAATATTATTCAGCATTAAAAGAGAATAAAATCATGGCATTTGCAGGTAAATGAATGGAGTTGGAGAACATAATGCTAAATGAAGCAAGCCAATCCCCCCCCCCCCAAAAAAAAACAAATTCTGAATGTTTTCTCTGATATAAGGATGCTAATTCATAATGAGGTTGGAGTGGAGAATTGGAGGATTAGATGAACACTAGATAGTGCAAAGGGAAGCAGAAGGTATGGGGGTAAGAAAGGCAGTACAATGAGATAGACATCATTACCCTAAGTAGATGTATGAAGACATGAATGAAGTGACAATACACTACATACACCAGAGATATAAAAAATTGTGTTGTATATGTGTAACATGAATTGTAATGCAGTCTGCTCTCATATATAACAAATGAGAAGAAAAAAATTTTAAATTATATTACTAACTGAACCAACATATATGGAGAAGATATAGCATGCCACTCATTGTGCTCAATCCTGAGATTATGATCATTTCCTTTACAAAACCTAAAATGTATGTGAAGACAGATAATGAATATGTAATTAAATGTATCAATTTCCAGAAGTGCCAGTATTTCCTTAAATATGAACATTATCAATACCCTATTAGGTACCATCTGTAATCAATATCTTGACAATCCAATATGAAAAATCTAGTTATCTTGTTCAATATATCTTTGCCTTTTGTTAATAATAGAAGATGCAAGCATTCAAAATTCCATTTTAATTAAGCTCATACCAGAAGGGGCACTATCCAAAAATAGTTTCTAATAGTACCTACAAAATATTTTTAACAGTATCATTTGCATCTTGCAAAACACACTTAACAAAGCAACATTGTTGATTGATATAAACACTTTTCAGTTTTTTCTTCAAAGTTGGAAAGTGGACAAGATAGGTTTTTCTATTGGAAAAAATTATCTCACTAAAACTACTTGACCTGATAGCTATACTTTTCCATCATCCTTTGATTAATATATTGCATTGCTCTTTGAATCAAACTAATTTGCCATTAATTCTCAAGACATTATAAATTACATTTTTTTCCAATTATTTCTAGTTTTAGAGTCTTAAGACACTTTTTGTCAGGCATCCGGTTAACTGAAACTTCTCTGAGAAGGATTCAAAATATTCTTCAGGTAATTGAAAAAAAGAAATTCTTGTAAAATGAAAGAGAATTAGATGAAAGGTCCAAATAAAATTGAGAATCTATAATCTCTATAATTAGTTTTCCTTATAATGTAAACAACTTAATTCTTATTGTTGGATCTAATAGGCCAGTGTTAAAAAAAAAAAGAAATGAAAAAGTTTGATTTTGGGGGGGACTTTTAATTTTTGTAGAATTTCAAATGTTTGGCAAATTGGCTTGATATGGTGGTGTATGCCTGTAATCCCTGGATATATTTCTTGTGTTCACACTTAACAAACTAAACAATTACCCTTTTTCTAACCGTATATTAAAAAATGTATTAATTATCTAGGGAAGTGGTTCCTAGCAGAAAGTCCCCAGACCAATAGCACCAATATCACTTGGCAACTTGTTAGCCATGACAAGTAGTTCCAGTCCTGGAACTACTGAATCAGAAATAAAGCAATTTATGTATATCAAGTACCACAAGGGGATTCTGATCAAGCCAAAGATTAAGAAACACTGAAATGAAGTGGCAGCCTGTAATTCCATCTACTGTGGAGGCTTAGGCAGGAAGATCACTTGCATCCAGGCTTGAGCCAAGTAAGTTGGTACAAACCTGAGCAACATAGAGAGACTTCAGTTTACAAGCAAATATTTCAGAGATTTGTTTGTGTTTGTTTGCTTTTTAGTTATGTGAAGGTTTATCCTGTCATGTATTACTCATTTTCTCAAAACAGTTCTTGGGAGAACAAGAGAATAAATGTTCCACAGCTGCATGGTGAATAAATATTTTTCTTCTTTTTTTGAGCTCACAGGACAGTGAATCCAGAGGAACTTTACCACTAAAGCATATGTCTGGCCCTTTATATTTGCTATTTTGAGACAGTTTCTCACTAAATTGCTTAATTCCTCATTAAATTACAGAGACTGGCTTTGAACTTGCAATCCTCCTGCCTCATGCTCTCATCAGCTGGGATTACAGGTGTGTACCACCCAACCCAGTTTGGATAAATCTGTTAAAGTTGCATGGGATAGGCTAGGGCTGGGGCTTGATGACAGAGTGCTTGCCAACCTAGGGAGCTCTGGGCCCTGATGGGCCTTGAGTTGAATTCACTCCCGGCATGACTAAAAAATTTTTAAAAAGTGTTGTAATTTCAACGTGGTTATGAGGCTTAACTACCTCACTGAGAAATATTTCTTTAGTGGAGGACTTGATAATAAAATATAAATAAGGAAGAAAAACCTAAATTCCCAATATAAAAATAAATTTTAAAAATATTTTTTACACATCATAGAATGTCTCCTCGAGGAAAGGTAAGGATTTAATATACTCGGAATAGGACATTTTTTAAAATTATATTTCTTAGACATAGCTCTTTAATTTATAAAGTCTTTACAAAATTAAATAGTTGATACTGTTTTTTTCATGTGCTTATAGAGCCCTAAAATTGTAGCTTCCATGTGTGTGACTTCTGAAAATCATATCTGTCTCATAATCTTTCTGATGTGTTAAAAAAAGAGAATTCTGCATACATGTGATCCAAAAAAAAAAAAAAAAGCTAGAAATGAAATCAGCATTTCCAAAGCTGAGGTTACCGGGTGCCCCCTAATGATCAGATTCTGCAACTGCCAAGGGTACTATTTCAAAATCACTATTGAATCCCAGACTCCACAATCAGTCCTGTTTGGCATATGGCTACACTTATATCCATATTTTTACCTTTATGTTTCTAGTGATCAAATGCTATCATGCAAGGGATGTCTATGACCTACAAGTTAACATAAAAATCTCCATACGCCTAGCAAGACATATCAGGTGGCTGATTTCAGGACATTCTGAAGGGCTGGCCCTATGTACTCCTTCAGATTTCAGCATCCTCTGGAAAGTCTTGTGGAGGCCAAAGGCTCTGTTATTCCTGCAGTCCCAGATACCATACACTGTGATGCCCAAGGTGTGCCACCAAATCAATGTCCACCTGTAGGTGACACTGAGCTTCTTCAGACCAATCCTCCAAACACATTCTTGATCATAGCCCTCTTGCCCCACATTCGGATGACCTGAGCCTTCTATAGGTGGTCCTCCTGGAACAGCAGCTCAGATTCCTTCTCAGTTTTACTCATGCTTCTATTTTTACCTCTATTTTCTGAGTATGTCACATGCAGTCACTACTGGGGGGGGGGGGCACTAGAGGCCACAGGAGGCAGCAAATAGTTGTTGCCTTCTCCTTTTTAAGCAATTTCAATCCTGTTGAAATGGAAGTTTTCTTCATGGATTTGCAAGAAGTGCACTGAACGCCTACATGAGGAGGGCTTAGGTATCTGTCTCACTGCCAAAACAACAATCCATGTCCTATATTCAAGACTTTTAAGTTGTCTGCAACTCAGTCCTAAAGTGTCTACTCACAGTGCTAGGCCATCCACCTGGGGAACCCTTTTTCATCTTGCCTACAACAAAGGTTGTATACCTGGTGAACCAACAGCACATCTCAGGAAGGAGCCTTTAAACACATGGCTCTTTCAGATCCAACCCATGGAGATTATGAATCTGGAAATCAATCTATTGGTTGTTTTTTTTGTTGACATCATTCATTAGTATTATATCCCCTATCTTGTTAGCTGCATTGTTTGGGAAGCATTCTTAATGTTATAATATTATTTATTAATACTAACTTTTAAAAAATTAATCCACTCTTTCAATATATTTGTATCATGTACTACCCTTCTCAGCATTACATTTTGGGTAATGAGAATACAGTAGTAAATAAGACAAAAACTACCCTTCTGATATGGGAATTTAGAGTCTAGTAGTAATAAGTAACTATCAATTTGATGACAGTTTGTTGAATATTAGGAGATGGTATAATACACTTGGAGTGTGGAGTAAAAGAAACTACCCTGGTCTATAGAGGCAGGAATGGCTTCCTTGAAAAACCTTTGAACTGAGATGTGATGAATGATTAAGACTTGGAGAAATAATAATCTGTCAGATACTTGGATCTACTCAGCTAGGTCAGATTTTAGAGAAATCTAAGCACCTTTATCTGCTTTCTGTCATTTAGGAAATTATGATATAAGTCAGAGTATCTTTCTTCCACAGCTTGGCTCAAGTATGTTGATTAAAACAGTTTGCAATGTGGATGAGCCTTGAAAGTTTTATAACAAATGATATAAAACCCAAAGAATCACAGATATAATTTTATTTTCATGAACTTTCTGGAATACACAAATCCATAAAGACTTAAATAGTTAAGCAATTTACATGTGGTGCTGACTGGGTATGAATGGGGAGTTAATGTGAGTAGGCATTGAATTTCCTTGAAGAAACTACAAAAATAACCTCAAATCACATCGTGGTGGTTTCAAAACACTTTATTAAAATAAAATTATGAATAAATTTATAAATTCAATATGGTTATCACAATTTATGACCATAAAATTATTATATTTCCTTAAGTTAAAACAGGCTCACAGACATCAAGTGTAGACTTGTAAAACGACATGAAAAGGTCCCAAGAACACATTTTCTTCAGACATGGACATTCATAAATTAATTCTCATTTTCTTTATTTTTTATTTCTTTTTAAAAAAATTTACCTTTTTTTTTTTCTCAGTACTGTGGATGAACCTAGAGCCTCACATAAGAAAGTGCTACAGATATAATTAGGATAGGCTACACCTGTCCTTTTACGCCCATTTTTATCTCTCTTTTAAATGCCCATTCTGGCCTTAATGTCCTCCTGTCTCAGCTTCCTATGTAGCAAAGATTATTGGTTTGTGACATCATGCCCAAGACAACCTCAATTTATGGAGAACCAAAGAAAATAAAAATATTCAGAGAGGGCTGGGGATGTGGCTCAAGCAGTAGCGCGCTCGCCTGGCAGGTGTGCGGCCTGGGTTCCATCCTCAGAACCACATACAAACAAAGATGTTGTGTCCGGAGAAAACTAAAAAAAAATAAATATTAAAATTCTCTCTCTCTCTCTCTCTGTCATATATATATATATATATATATATATATATATATATATATATATATATATATATATATATGGTTCAGAGAGGAGGTGAAGCAGGAAGGAGAGAAAACTGCATATGAGGGAACCTTGGTAACCATCACAGAGTCTCATACTTGCATTGTCATAATCCAGAAATACCTCAACCTGATCCTCAGGCCTTTTCACATAATGAGTTAAGCATGGCAAGTTGGTGAGCCCTATGGCAGTATAATATAACACCCCAATGTCTGGAGATCTTCAGTTTCACCATTTTCTCCAAATATTCTATTGCTGACTTCATCAGAAAGGTTCATATATTGATTGGTCCTCCTTGAATCTTTCCATTACTCACTATAAAAAAAACCCAAATATCAGATCAGTTAATGGCATTTTCATGTCTTGGGCAACGATTGTCTACCTAATCAATCTCTTTTTTTGCTCCTCCTCTAAGATAAGGTAGGGAACAGAGAGATTTCAGACTCATTTAAGTATGGAAAAGGGTTCCTATGCCCTCTTTAGCACCCAGAAATCTTTAAACTACACTGGCAATCAAAAGAAAACTGAAGGTATTTCGCCTGTGAAGGCGTGATTTAATATATACTTTTGGATTGCTATTTCAGAAAACCCAAAAGTCTTTTTTCTTTAGTAGGAAACTCTTCATGTTTTGTTTTTGATACCATTAATAAATAGACATAACTTTCCTATGATTGTATCTGCTGCATTATCAAACCTCAAGTAAACTGATGGAAAACAAGGTCTGCACACATCACGCAAAAGAATCTCTGACAGGCTGGGGTTATAGTTCAGTGGAAGGGCACTGGGATCCTCACACAAGCTCATGTGAGGCACTGGGATCCTCAGCACCACATGAAAATTAAAATTAAAATTAAATGAAAGTATAAAAGAGTAAAAAAGAAAGAAAGAAAGAAAATCTTGGGCTTTCATGATCTGTTGAAACCATAGCCTCCTCCTATCTAGACCTCTTCTCTAGTGGGGCACTAACACGGCTGGGTCATGTTGCAGATCACTTTCCTTTCAGTTGTTTTGAAATTGTCTCATTTTTGGAAAATTCAGGCATTTTTTTCTAGTAAAAGTTGGATTTTATATATAATAATTTCTATGTGCCCATTGCATATCATAAATACACTTGGAACATAGAGAAGATTAAAAACCAAAATATCATATAAATCTTCAAAATTAAAATAAACTGAAATAACACAAAATATTGATGGCTGATCTGAGAAGTAAGCACTGTGTTGCTTAATATCCACAAGGGTTGAATACTATTTCTTCTCTTGTACTGTCTGTATCAGAACTAAATACAGACAATACAAGAGAAGAAATAATATTAGAAAAGAAATAGAACTGTCTGTATCACCACAGAGTGACGATGGATTTGGGAAACAAATATTTCATCAACAAAGTTAGCCTTTATATGACCCCTGAGATTTTTGATAAATTTTCTGTGTGTATAGTACTCTTAAAAACAAAAGAACTTTGTCTCATTTATCTTCTAATAGGCTTACAATCTCTCAAGATTACTAGAATATACAACAAGTGATTGGACAATGGTGGGCATGAAGGGGAACATGTCACTCAGCTGATCACAGTGGGCTCTGCAGGCAACATTGCCCAGACAAGGATTCTTCTCTCAGGATGAACCCTTCCTGCTCATCTAGAGCAACTCCACATTGGACTTGTGGCTCATCTCAGTAAGCTCCCTGTACATTTCCTTCAGCCTTTCTCTCTGTTGGGTCTGAGTTGCTGAAAAATATCTTCTGCTTCTCTGAATAGTTTCTCCAGTTCAAATAGCTCTTCCTCAAAGAGAAACTAATGCATCATCTGATATTGGTCTTGGATCATATTCTTCCTTGAGGCCACATAGTCCTGCAGAGATATTCATTTTAAAAGGATTACATGTCCTTACTCTCGGAAGAAAATGTAAATCTTCAAATATTATTGTTTTAGCATCAAGAAAGTATGTCATGTACTTTCTGTCTCCCATCTGCAAAGGGTCTTAAATATTTACTAATACCATCTACTGTATTTTCTATTTTTCTTGCCTATCTCCTGTTTAAATCAAGACCTGTAAGTAGTCCCAGGCTATCTCCCTATGATGCCCCTTCAATGTTCTTAATTCATTATTTTCTCATTTATCTGCATCTTCCCCCATTTCTCTTGTTCCTTTGTCTGATTCTTCTAAATATTTTAAAATATTTACATATCCACTGAATTATACACTTTTAAAAAAGTGCTCCACTTTGCCCATATGTAGAATTCTGTTTCCCTCCTTTGCTTCCAACTAGGTAGTTAAGTACTGTCTTATCCTCAGTGTCTGGGAAAATTTATCCAAAACTTCAAAGTTGGATAGTAATACCAGTCATGTCTCATTCACCCCACATACCAGCATTTTTTCACATTACCTTGTGTTAGCCAAATCTGTTTGTGTAAAAGAAAAGTGGCATAGATAATTTCATAAGGAGAAAAATCAGCCCCAAATCAGATAGTTTTTATAAATTATAGATAGAGAAACAAGAAGAATTAAATACATATGTGTATATGTATATATATATATATACATAAAAAAAGTAAAAAAGAAAGAAAGAAAGAAAATATATATACATATACACATATGTATTTAAACAATAAGAAGAATATGTATTGTATGCACACATATGTATATAGTCATATAATATTAAGAATAATGACGTATGAAAATCAGGGTGTTAGAAGCATAATGAATGAATCTACTTCAAATATAGTAGTCAGATCTACTCTTCAGTGTTTATCTTGTTCTCAGTTGCTTTTGCTTTTACTCTTTTTGTTTGTTTGTTTTGGGTACTGAGAACTCATCGCAGGGGTGCTTTACCCCTGGGCTACATTCTCAGCCTATTAAAATTATTTATTTTGAAACAGAGTCTCACTAGGTTGCTAGAGCTTCATATAATTTCTGATTCTGGCTTCAAACTTGCAACCCTCTGCCTCAGCCTATGGAGTCAATAGAATTAAAGTATGTATTACAAAGCACAGCTCTAGTTCTCAGTCTTAAGTAACAACCTGGTTACAGATTATCAGAAATGGAAAGTATTCATGAGAGTGAAATAAGCTAGGCACCATAGAACAAATACTGCATGATCTCACTTACCTGTGGAATCTATTAAAGGTGTTTTCAACTACACATATGGTAGGATGTTACATCATGTCCAATCAGAGAAATGAAAAAGTTGTGCTGCAGTGGTGTACAATGAATCAAAATGCATTCTATTGTCATATATACCTAATTAAAAAAAATTAGTTAATGTTTATAAAAAAGTGATTTTGTAGAATCTTTATTCTCATTATGTTTCCAGAGCTATTGAACATGGATAGAATTATGCGGCACTGCATGTTCTTGTTTTCTAGAAAGCTTAGCTGAGCCTGGCATCCATGTGCATATCTAGAGTCCCCATCTCTTTCACACAAATGTCTGGATCTCCAGTGCTAGAGGTACATATTGTGAAGCCCACTTCCTGGTTGGGCTTGTGATTGCTGATGGGTCATTTTTTGGTCACCTCTTCCTAGATGGCAGAACAGCCCTTCTACCCACAATTCTTCTTTTTGGGAGCCATTGTGCCTGTGCCCAGGCTGCAAAGGAAGAGCACTAGGAATTATAAGGCTCTGTTTTTTGCATGAGGCAAAAATAGGATGGGGATGCTGATGACTAGGTAAGCAATAGTGATTTCTAAAGTTTTTGAGAGCTCTCTTTATACCTCCATTTTCTGTTTGTGCCATGCAAAATAAAGGCTATTCTTCCTAGACATAGGCTTATTATTGGGTCATCACTTGAGTACAATTTTGATTAGTTTAATTCTAGCAGCTCGGGAGGCTAAAGTAGAAGAATTGTGAGACCAAAGCCAGTCTCAGCAAAAGCAAAGAGCTGAGCAACTCATTAAGATCTTGACTTTAAATAAAATACAACATAGTACTGGGAATTTGGCTCAGTGGTTGAATGACAATGAGTTCAATTCCTGGTATTCCAAAAAAAAATTTTTTGTTTGCTTAGTTTCTTGTCTTTCCAGACTACATATATGAAATTGTTCTGATTCTCTTCCCTTAAAAAAAATAGAAAACAAAGAAGAAGAAAAAAATGGACTCAGACATCCTGCAAGCCTTCCTGAGAGAACTCACCTACTCCATCTGCATGAATTATCTTATAGACCCAGTCACCATATGCTGTGGGCACAGCTTTTGTTGGCCCTGTCTCTCCTTCTTCTGGGAAGAAGCCCAAACTCCTGCACATTGCCCTATGTACAGGAAGCCATAACAGCAGATTGACTTCAAGAGCAATATTTGTTTGAAGAATCTGGTATCCATTGCCAGAAAAGCCAGTGTCATGCATTTCTGAGCTCTAAGGATCACATGTATGTGACCCTCAAGGAGAGAAAGAAGATCTTCTGTGAAAAGAACAAGACCCTGCTGTGTTTGCTCTGCTCCAACTCCCAGGAGCACAGGGCTCACAGACACTGTCCCTTTGAAGAGGCTGCTGAGTAGTACAGGGTAAGTGATGCTTCTGAGATAGCTAGAGGACAGGGTGACTAAGAGTATCAGGCACAAGAACCATTGTTACTGAGTGCCATATATAAGTACAGGTACCAGTGATAAAATTATGAATAAAGTATGTGAGAGTATCTACATTCATGGAAACTAAGAGTGTGAGGAAATTAATTTATTATAACTTATTTCAGTAAATTGATGATATGGTTTTACTGCTTACAGCACTTTAAAGTTCTCATGATTATAAAGAATATCTAAATTAACAAAACTAAATGTTCTGCTGGTTGTGGTGGTATACACATACAAACACAAATACTCACAAGACTGAAGAAAGGAGGATAATCACCTGGAGGATGGCTTGGGAAAATTAGACCTTTTCTCTCTAAAAAAAAAAAAAAAAAAAAAAAAAAAAACAATAATAACTTTTAAAAAGGACTGTTAATGTAGGTCAGTGGCATTGTACTTTCCTAGCATACATGAGACCCTGGGTTCAATTTCTAGTATGGTGGGCACGGAAGTGGTGCCACAAATTCAAAAGGCTTCTATGTACCATATACAATGAAACTCACAGAACCTTATTGTCATTAGATCCAAATTCTGAAGCAAAGTGCCACACTACCTAAGAATTAACTATGCCTATGTATTTGTCAATTTCTCTAGGAAATTGGTTTTATTACATTGTGTGATTCCATAGTGTGAATCCCCTAAAATTGACAATTACCCTTACCAAGCAGGAAAACCCCAGCCTCTGTACTCCCTAAAACTTTTTTTTTTCAATCTGAATGGCTTGAAATTCTTTGTCATTGTGGGCCTGAAATCATAATCAATTTGTTTGTCTAGTGCTCAAATTTTGTTATCTTACAGAAGAAGTTTCTAAAACCAATGAGATCTCTTTGGAAAAAGATCTAAGAAAACTAGATAAATCTAAAAGAGAGCAGAAAAATTAACCTATGGGTTGTAAGTATGAGAGTCTATTTCTCTCAGGATCACCTTAGGACAGAAAAGGTAAACATTTATTGATTCATCAAGTGAGTTGGAATCATCACAGGATTTTAGGAAGAACTTTCTTGATAGCTTCTACATGTTGGAATACAACACAGCACTGCTGCTCAGGGAGAATTGTTGGGCTATGGAGCAGGGAAGTTTGATATTATTAACTTATTTTCTAACAGAAATGGAAGTGTTGCATACAGTTATTTATGAGTTATACATGAATTCCAAATGGCTTGCATTGCAGACTTTCTGATTTGAGAAGATATATAAAGAAATTACCAATTAAAATCTTTCTTTCCAGTTGTTTCAACAAGTCATGATGTAGATGAATTTGAGAGAGGAGTGCTCTGCGTGTTACCCTAGTTAATAATGAGTAAAAAATAAATGAAGGGAAGAGAAGAATAAATTAATGCTTAATTAGAAGCAGAAAGACAAGAATTTATGTACATAGTTTACTAGCATAAGACATGAGTCAAAATGAATAGATGATGTTATACAGTGGAGGAGGATAAAATTGACCTGATATTTGATCTAAGAAATCCATGTCCTTGCAGTGGTATGTATCTGCACAGAGAGAATACCTAGGCAGCTTATGGAATGCTGCATCCCAGTGTCCATGAGGAAGAAAAAGAACATTTGGAGACACTTATGAAGGAATGCAAAATGACTATATAGCAAATTAAGAAAAGCAAAGCCAAAATGCTTCAAAAGAGGAAACAACTAAAGAAAGGCTATCAGGAGCTAATGAAAATGTGCCATAAATCAGATGTGGAGCTGTTTGAGGTAAGGACTTGGAACGTGATTGAAAATGTTTTGTGTCTTGACCACATTATTTGGTACCAAAGATATATTTCTCTGCATTTTGTATTTTTGGTGGGATCTTCCCCATTTGGGAATAACAGACATACTCTGACATCTATCCTCATGCAGCAAGCAAGCTTTATTAAATTGTGATCATAGGTTCATCAGGATATGTTTATTTCTAAAATTATCCTTTTGTAGATTAAGAAATAGAAAGAAACAGGCTGGGGCTGGGGCTCACTGGTAGAGCACTTGCCTAGCAAGTGTGAGGCACTGGGTTCAATTCTTAGCACCAACCATAAATAAGTAAATTAAATAAAGTTCCATCAACATCTAAAAAATATTTTAAAAAGAAAAAGAAAGAACTATTTATTTAAGGGTATTTCATTTTTGTCCAGTTGAGCAACATGAAGAAATGTGAAAATAGGTAATATTTATTACATTCTTTTTTGATTTGAATATCCTTCATTCAAATTATCCTTAGCACATGTCACTTTGTGAACAAGCCCTATAAAAGACCTCTTTTCAGACTATTGCTGGTTTGCAGCCTTGCACAGTAACTCTCAGGGTTCTGAATTCAGCAAAAATCAGATTCTTACTGTTTTATCTTTATGGTAGAAAATTGATTTACAAGGAGTGTTGAGGTGGTGGTTGTAATTTTTTTAAGTTTCTCAAATACAAAGGCTTAATGATAGAATAGCTAATTCTGATGAAATTTAAGTTTTTCTTCTTTTTGTTTTTTTCCTTTACAGAATTTAGAAGATACATTGGCAATGTAAGTTTGACATTTAATGCAAACTGGGACACCACAAAGTCTGTGAATACCAAGGTGTTTCTGATAATGATGAGAGTACTAATTGAAGTAGTGTACATTTCCTCTATGTGTCTGTGTTTTACTGAATATAATTTCTTGTTCCCTTTTTATCAATACTTAGCTTTTCCCTCCCTGGAGCTGAAGAGTATATTTATTGCTGAACTTAATCAGACGTTTCTAAATACAGCTATCTATAATTTTAGATTTCAAGTCATAAACAATTTGAGGTACATGGAATAGTCCTTACCAGGTGATAAGTGAGAGAAGTAGGCAGAGAAAAAAAAGTAAGAAAGATTCCTTAAGACTAGAACAATCCTGATCTGGGCACAGTGCACTAAGCCTGTCATCCCAGGCTGAGACAGGAGGATCATGAGTTCAAAGCCAGCATCAGCAATTTAGGAGACTATGTCTCAATTAAAAAAAAAATATTGGGGATGCTCTCAGCACTCCTTGGTATCAAAAAAAAAAAAAAAAACTGGAAGTATCCTACCCCATGATTATGTAGTTACACTAAATGTCAGTGTTAGGTCAGTTGTTAAGTGATATTGGAATCTTTAGGAGAAAACTCCTACATTAACATACTGTCAATGTGTCCTTTCATTTTTTTTTGGCTAAAACTTTTGGAGAAATTTATGAAGACTCAGCCAATATCTCAAAGATCACTGAGGCAATCTAAGTTTTTCTTTTAGACCCATTACATCATTTAGCTAAGCAAGTTTTTTTTTTTTTCCTGTCAGCCAGAAGGGTTTTCATCAGCCATCTTTAAGTGTTCTTGTCTGCCATTTTAACCTTTTACTGTATGCTCAATGATCTTCTCTTGAGCATACTAAGGAATATATGCCATCTCTTCAACTTGAACTATGGATCCTTAATTGAGCATGTTCAGAAAGGTACATATTTTGGCTGGACACAGTGGTGCAAGTCCTGTAATCTCAGCAATTCAGGAGGCTTCAACTGCAATTCAGGAGAATGGCACATTATTTGAAGTCAGTCTCAGCAGCTTAATGAGACCCTGTCTGAAAACAAAAATGGTTATATGTGTAGCTCAGTGGTAAAGTGTTCCTAGGTTCAATCCATGGTACCAAAAAGAAAGAAAGAAAAAAAAAAACAGAGAAATGTACATCTTTTTTTTTTCTTCCTTTTTATTCATGGGGATTTCAACAAGGGCCTCCTACGTGTCAGGCAAGTTCACTGAGAAATATTCCCAGTCCAGAAATGTACATCCTAATGCAGTGACCCCCAAAGTGAATATGTATAGACTCCCAGAATAAAGTCCTCAAGATTTCTATCTTCAGAGAGAGCATTGCTTTTCAGACAACACCCATCCTCTCCTTACTTCCTGTGGGCTATAAATATTTTTCCATTCTTTTATATTCTGGTGTTCTCCTTGGCTTCACAATCAACAAAGTGCAAACCCTTTTCATTAGGTTTCATTAGAATATGATTTTGAGGAAGAACCTTTAGTTGAGCCATTATGTCTTAAACACTTTTGAATCTATTATTGTTGAAGTTGGTGCCAAAATTATCTATTTAATTTTTTTCCTTGAAGCTGTGAGTTAGTGTTCCTGCACATGCCCCAGCCTGTGAGGCCACAGCTTAGTGCTCAACCCATCACTGGATTGAGACATGGACTTAACCACTTCCAAGGTGGGTGTCAGACTGTTTGAGGGATACCTACACTGTGCCCTACAATGATGGTTTTCTATGGGTAATCACTCCCTCTTCATTAATCATTCACCTAATAAAAGGGATCAGCCTACAACTAAGAATGTAAAACATATTTAGTGATGGATACCATGTTAAAATATGGAACAATGTAAAGAAAAAAAAACATAAATGAAAGGTGGTATAATGTCACCAAGCCTGGTCATAAAAGTTACAATTAGGGAAAGGAAATAAAAAGTCTCACTAAGCCCTAGAAACATCATCACGTACAATATCATTTGTTCACTGAGTCACACTAATGAACTCAAGTCAAGATAATTTCAAGAGTAGTTAATATGATAATGGGTTTATTGAATTTAAATTTATAAAAATGATTTTCTTTACTGTTTTATAGTAAATAAATTTGTAATACATTACACTTGATATAATAAACAGTACACAAATATAAAATAACCTATGCACAGAACACTTTTTGAACAATAATGAAGTAAGTTGTCATTTGGTGAAGCAGTATATGGTACTCCATGGTAGACCTAACCCTGACAGGTTAGTTTAGCAGAAAAAGACTAAGAGTCAGATGGAACCAAAAGTAAAAGGCAGAAAATTCTTAGAGGAAAACCAATTTTGTAATAAATAGATTTTCTTAAATATAAACTTGGTTTCTTAACCAGAAGATTGTAATATCCCTTATACATTTATGTAATTATGTACAAACAATCACATTATCTAGTATCCATGATTACATTTATTTTTGTCTTTTTTTCACAAGACAGAGTAATGGAGATTAATTTTATTGCTATGGACTTGAGAATGTTCAGGTCTCCAGATTTTGGGGTGTCATAAAAAGTAATCCGCAGAAGTAAGCTCTATAATCAATGGATTTTTAGGAATGCTTCCCCCTGTAGGTAGTAAGTGTTCAGATTTAGCCCTTGAATCTGATATTTTTCTAGCCAAAGCTTTTCCATTAATACTTTCTTGTTTTTTCTTGTAAGTCTCTAAATCAACTCTCATCTTGTATGAATTGGGGTGGGGGGTGGGGAGGCCTGATTTTGGCTGAATTATTCTCTCTTCACAGTGAACATTTCCTTTCATAATGAAATAAGCAGTCACAATGTAGTGTTGTGTGATGTGAGAAGACTGATGTTTGGAGAAGATGATGAAGATGAATCTTTGGATTCTGACAGATCAAACTATTTTATTGCATGGGGAGATCAGGTCTTTGCTTCTGGGAAACATTACTGGGAGCTGAATGTGTGTGGCTCCTGGGACTGGGCTGTGGGAGTCTGTTGGGATTCTGTGGTAAGGAAGAACCACACACTGCTTGAATTTGAGGACATGTTTCTCCTTTTATGTGTGAAGGCAGACACACATTTCAGTCTGTTGACCATCTCCCCAATATTTTCTCTCTATATAGAGAGACCTCTGGGCCATGTTGGTGTGTTCCTTGATTTTCAAAGTAAAAGTGTAAATTTTTTGAATGTTGCCAAGAGTTCCCTTATATGGAGATCTCCTATTGCGTCCATGAATTTCCCTGTCAGCCATTTATTTTCCACAGCCAACACATAATTAGGAATAATTCAGAAACCTATCTTCTCTGCCTGAGAACTTCATATTTGAGGGACCCATTCTCAGTTGAAGCAGAGCAATTAATATGGCTGTCTTCTTTTCCTATTTTAATGTAAACTCATTTTATTAAATATGATACAAATATAAAATTTGTTTGCTCAATTTTACTTTAATAAAATCATCTTTAGTGTCCTATAATATAGACTGTGGTTGGCTCAATGTTTCATGACCTTTGTGTAATTACAAAACATGTGTCTGTGATTCCAAGTCAAGATTAATGCAGGAACACAAGAGTTTGCAAATCTACAGAGATCTGGCTATACACAATGCACCTGTCAGTTTGAAATCTCCTTCTGGATCTATTCAGTTCACTCTAAAGTGGAAAAGGTAGCATAGGTGTGTTACAGTCATGGTGGGCACACATAATTTTTTACATTAACTTAATGAACTGTCATTGTAGCTCAGTAGAATATTTTTCTGCTATGCAGGGTTGGATTTCTATCAGGGGTGTGTGTGTAGGGGTTTAAGGTTTATGATAATCCTTCAGGGCATGAGACATGAGATGGGAAGTGCATGAAACAGAATACAAACTTGTACTCTCTACTGACTTTTCCATCCCTTCATCATACAATAAATACTCCATTGATTTTTTATGGTTGTCATGTCATACTTAATCATATATGTTTATGAATGTGTTTCTGCCATCAAATGTTCTTCCTGAATGCATTATAGAAATCAACAACTGTTTGTTAATAAAAATGAAAATGTAAAGCTTGTTAAACTTTGTTGTCAGCCATACCTGGGAATGGGTGTTCACTATGGAAGTTAGCTACATTAATTAACCTTGCCAGTTTTATTTCTTATCACTCCTGGTGAAAATATTTATGCAGTTTATATTTCTTGAACACTTATTTTGTGGCTTACATATAAATATGTCCTGTATTATTTAAATTAAATAAAAACCATATTGATATGCTTGGTGGAACGTGCCTGTAATCATAGTGACTTGGGAGGTTGAAGCTCAAGACCAGCTTTATCAATCTAGTGAGGGCCTAAACAAATTATCAAGAGCCTGCCTCAAAAGTAAATAAAAGTTCGGGGTGTAGCTTAACGGTTAAGTGCCCTGCGTTCAATACTCAGTATCAAACAAAACAAGAAAACCACCTATACTACACTAATTATAAAAAAGAAGGTGAGCCAGGAGGAATTAAAGAGACTTGAAATAAGGTGATGGTTTCCAAATGAGATTTCTTTAGGTTCTGTGTGTTCCCTCTCAGGTGATTCAGCTTAAGTGATAAACCAGCATTCATTCCAATGACTGAGTTCAGATAATACAATGCAAGTATAACTTACTCTAGTACCTAACAGAGTATCCAAAAAATAAATATTGGCTGTAAATATTAAAACATTATTAATAGAAACGATTAACTACTTTACTTTTCTTGATATGCATTTACATCCTACCATTGGCTTATCTACGATGTCAAGTGCTACAGCAAGCCCAGTCTACCTTTTTTATTCTCAGTAGGTGAAGTTGCAGCCTACACTGCTAATAAGATGGAGTTTATGCAGTTTCTTACATTCATGTTCATACTCATGTATTGTTAACCTTGACAGTAGCTTCATTACTGCATTTTAATTGTGTGCACAAAAAGCAACTTAAAGTTAATTTATATTTTTCATATAGAGTATGTATTCATGAAAATGCCTGACTTAGGCTTAACATGAATTATTATGTTCTAGATCTATACAGTTTTTAGTATTTTAGAATTTTCCTTCTAACATTAGAATGAAAGCAGAGTGTAAGCACATATTGTGCTAGCCTGAGGAAAGTTTACAAGGTTCTGCTAACATAATAAGACAGGAAAATATTAGAGGATAATATCAATGAAAGGCAAGAAATATAGATTACCAGGTGTGAATGATAAGGAGGGTCCACTATTTTGAAATTTGAAATTACTGTTTTATGCATAATGTTGATTTTGAAATTTCCCCAGAGATAAAACTATGTACCAGGGGAATATGAAGGTCTATAGTGATAAGAAAGCATTAAATTTGACTTAGAATTATGTAGAAAATCAAGAATAAAATTGACATATTATCAAATCACTAAGCCAAAGGTTCTGTAAATCTCCTTCCTTGTGGCAAACACAAAATACTTTTACACTTTGAACACAAATGCATATGAAAAAGAATATGTGTTTTATAACAAGTGAGATATATCTGTTTTTTAAAAAAGAAAATATCGATTGTGGGGGTATATCCATGAGAAAAATAATGAGTTGTGAAGAAATTATATCATTAATAATATGTTAAATTCCACCAAACTGTGGGTTCATTTCTCTCTTTCTTATTGGTATTGGAAATAGAACTCATTGGGTACTTTACCCATGAGTAACATCCCCAGCCATTTTTTTTTTTTGAGACATGGTATTAAGTTGCATAGGGCCTCACTAAGCTGCTGAGGCTGACCTGCAACTTGTGCTCCTCCTGCCCCAGTCTCCCAAGTCACTAGAATTACAGGTGTGAGCATGTGGCCTGAGGGTTTGTTTCTCACAGATACTCAGTGTAAAAGTAAAGTCTCTCATGGGATCTATTACAGTACAGGCCAATCGATGCTAATTTTAAAGCAATTGGCCAGTGTGTTGTTCTCACACATTTCTCTGAATATAGGAGATGGTCAAAAGGAAGATTTTCAACAACTGGATTTTTAATTATTTATGCAAAAAGGGCAGTTTCTTGCCATGTGCCATCCAGTAGAAAAGCTGAAAAATATCCTGAGCAAGCAAGCCACTGGGAAATGGCTTGATGTTTTCTACAGCATATATGTTCAATTCTATGGGTTGAAATTTATCCTTTTGGCACACCAAGCTGCAAGATATTTCTGGGTATGATGGATACACAATGACAGAAATGTTATTTATTTAGAAAAAATAAATAATAGTGGGCAAAACAGAATAAATAATCAAGAGTCATGTTCAGTGCAATAGGTACTTTTTTTTTAAATTGCAGTTGAATCCAGAAACTCTTAACCACTGAACCACAGTCCCTGTTATTTTGATTTGTTTTTTTTTTTATTTTGGAACAGGATCTCACTAAATTTTTTAGGTCTCATTGCATTACTCAGGCTGCTTTTGAACTTTTGATCCTCTTGCCTTAGCCTCCAGAGTGGCTGGGATTACAGGTGTGTGCCATGCACCCAGCTGAAAGTAAGATAATCTTTAATCAGGGATTTGAGTATACTTTGAGTTGAAACCAGGAAGGTTTCAAGTGTGGGTAAACTCTGCCCTTCAACCTTGGTAATGTGTTGAGTGTATTCTTATTATTTTCTAAGCGAGCGTCATATGGCAGCATACTTGTTTTTAATCTTTTAAATGGATGACTAAAACAGGAACAGTTCTCCAAATTATGAAAATGCTTTACAGAAATGTTCCCTTATTCTTACTGTCTGTACCAACTAGATTCACTAGTTCTCTCTCTCTCTCTCTCTCTCTCTCTCTCTCTCTCTCTCTCTCTCCCTCCCTCCCTCCCTCCCTCCCTCCTGTTCATTTTACACATTCCTTTATTAGCTAAGTATATTACTGATTTTTTTTTGTCACCATGACCAAAACACCTGACAAGAACAGTCTAGAGGAGGACAAATGTATCTGAGGCTCAGAGTTTGGTTTCAGATATCTCAATTCATATATGACTGACTTCATTGCTCTGGGTTAAGAGTGAAGCAGCTCTTCCAGGGGAAAGGTCCCAGCAGAGGGAGGCTGCTGTCATTGTGGTGGCTGCAAGAAAGAAGACAGGATGGGGGGAACTGGGACACAGGGAAGATGTAACCCAGGAGAAATTTATGTATCTATTTGGTAATTTTTTTCAGCCAGTATAACAAAAACTTCTTACTCTAATGATGCTCCTGAAAATATTTAATTACATTAAAAAAAAACATTTTTGTGGTACTGGAGATTAAGCCTAAGGGAACCCTAACAATGAGCCATTTCTTATTCCTTTTTATTTATTTATTTATTTTGAGATAGCATTTTACTATGCAGCTGAGGTTGGCATCAACTTTGTGATCCTCCTGCTTTGGACTCCTGAGTCATTGGCATGATAGTTTTGCAGGACTGCATGCAGATTGTTACATTTACTTACTACCTTTCAATTTTGAAAACAATTATCAGAATTATTATAACCTGGGATATAAATAGAAAAGTAAAATCAAGGATAGAACACTGGAATCCTTGCCAATTATATCAAAGATACAAGACTCTCCTTGTTGTTTATTCATTTACTTTTTTTTCTTTTGGAAGAAATTTAATTCTTCAAAGAAATAACAATAAAAACTTATGGGGAAAGCATAAGATGTGTTGAGTTATAACAAAGCAGGTAAATGTAAAGGGAAGAGTTATAAATTGAAAAAGAACATCATTGATACAATGCTGAGAAAGCTGTTATATGGAGGATACACTGTGGAAAATACATAGTCAAGGAACTAATTGAGATGGTGAATTAGTAGCTAAAAAGAAAACCTGTGTGTAACAAAATTAAGCAAAGCAATGATAAGAGCATAAATGGAGTGCTTGCCCTGAACCCTCAATGTCACCAGCAGAATCCAGTTTATTGCTCCAACTGTGGCTGAGGGTACTGTGGACTTGGAGGAACATCTTCCCACTATTCTGCTGTCATGTTCACTTTGGTCTATTGCTAATGTCCAATGATTCAGGATTATCTGTTAAGGATATTAGATGATGAAAACTGTACTACTTTCAAATCAGAAAATGTTACTTTGGCTTCCAGCTAAACTACTAGTTGTGTGTGTGATTTGGGTCCAATTTACTCATTTCTCTTTGTTTTTTCCTTATATCTCTTGATATGTTGTTAAATAGAATATATCGGAGGACATTGATTTCGACTGAGCTCCCACACACTAAGCCTAACAGACCAAGAATGGTGCTGTTCTGCATGCTGGTAATCCCCGTGGCTCAAGAGGTCTTCAATTCTCCGATATATATATATATATATATATATATATATATATATATATATATATATATATATATATATATATATATATATATATATATCAGACCAAGTCATTACAGAGTTTAACCACAGTATCTGAATCTGAGCTTCAGACAATCACAGAAGGCTCTGCAATGCTACTGCAATTAAGTTGTCTCTATACCTCACTTCCATTTTCTATAAATATTGTTAGATAAAGTCTTGGGCTGGAGTTACCTGAAATTGTTTTAGTCTGGGGACTGTCTGATTTGATAACTGCTTTTGTTTTGTTATGCATTGCACTGTTTTACTTATAATTGCTCACATAAATACTTTTGAATTTAATTAAGATTTTTCTTTTGATTCATAGAAAGGCAAAATTTCAACAAATTTGGTCAAATAATCTAATTCACTTTATTTTCAACTCATGAATTTTATTCCATTTTTAAATAGAGAAGTGTAAAAAGAAATGAAAACACAGAAATAGAGATGCACTCTGCCAGGCTTGGAAGAATAAATGGTTTTTATAAGGTTGTTTGAGCTGGAGCTAGGGAAAGGCATAAGACCAAGTGAACTGATTAACATCACTTTGCTTTCCTTGTAAGGGTGAAAAGAACCCTTAATGTTAACCGAACATTATCTTACTGTGTTGAATAAAACTGGCCTGTTTAGGTGATTGGCCATTCTCTCCTGTTTTCTCAAAAGGAGACTCCTATCCATATTATTTATTTATTTTTAAAATTGATTGTTTAAAAAATACCCAAGAGTGGAATGCATTACAATTCTTATTCCACATATAGACTGCATTTTTCATATCTTTGTATATAAAGTATGTTCACCCTAATTCATGTCTTCATACATGTACTTTTTTTGCATTACAATTCTTTTTTTTTCTTATTAGTTGTTCAAAATATTACAAAGCTCTTGACATATCATATTTCATACATTTGATTCAAGCGGATTATGAACTCCCATTTTTACCCCGTATACATATTGCAGAATCATATCCATATCCATATACAATTGTTATTACACATATATACCACATTTTTTCATATCTCTGTTTATAGATAAAGTATATTGACACACAATTCATATCTTTATACATGAATTTTGGATAATGATGTCTATCTATTTTATTTAACAAATGCAATATACATTTTTTTAAAAATGTAATTATTTATTATGTACAACTATAGAACACCAATTAAAAATATGAGAAACTATTCAAGTGTCAAATTTCTATAGTGTTATACGTTAAATTTCCCATCTTGGATTCCTGTGATCTTTCCTTTGAAAAGGTTTAGGGGAAAAAATGCTGAGGCCAGTCACCAAGGCATATAATTCTTTGAGACCCCAAAATCTTTCAATTGAGAACTCAGCACTTTACACGGATGTCTTTGGTCTAAGTTGGAAGTTTAAAGTCACCATTCTCTTAATTGAGAAAATCTAAGAAAGTACCATTTTGAAAGAGAGAACAAAATACAAAGAAGTGGAACTGGAGGGAAATGTAATGTGAAAAAGAGATCAATGATAATTATTTCCTTCAATAATGATTATTATTTTTTGTACCAGGGACTGAACTGAGAGACACCCAACCACTGAGCCACATTCCTCGCCCTTTTTATTTTTTTATTTTGAGACAGAATCTTGCTAAGTTGCTTAGGCTGACTCTGATCTTGCAGTTCTCCTGCTTCAGCCTCCTTAGCAGCTGGGATTACAGTCATGTGCCACTGGTCCCAGCTCCTTCAATACAATCTTCGAGAAAGATCATTCGTTCACTAACGTGTTCCTGTACACCCATCCCCTTGGATATCTTTCATCTTCTTCATATATTGTTAGTCCATTTCCAAAGAAATCTGGGAAACATTCTATTCTAAAGATATCTGGGACATACCCATAAGTAACTTTACATTACCATAATTCTATTAAGAAATGAAAAAAAAGATCTTTTGCTCATAGTCTATTACCATCTCCACCGTGAGGTCAACTTTATTTTCAAGATTGTATATTTTGTCTTCATTGCCTGAGGACCTGTCTTCCAAGTGATCCAGTCTGTTGGTGATGTTATGTTTTCAGTTTTTTAATTTGTTTATTGTTTCTTTCATTTCATGGATTTCTGTTTTTTTTTTCTCAATATCTCTCTTTCTTAAAGTAATCTTTTGCAACATGTATTTGCTCTCTTATCTCTTTGTTGGTGTGATCTATGGTTACCTGTACTTGTTCTCTTATCTCTTTGTTGTAGTGGTCAATTTTTGCCTGTATTTGCTTACTTAGGTTATTCATTAATTCACAAATAATTTCAGTAATGTATATTCTGAACTCCTTTTCTGACATTTCACCTGCTGTCCTACCTATGGATTCTATTGTAGTATCTTAGCTTGTTTGAGGCACTTTCCTCCCTTGTTTTTTGCATGATGTCTATGTGTCTTTCTCTCTTGCAGTGTACATCAGAGGTATTACAGCTTCTGCCCTATTGTCTTATGGTGTCCCTATTGGTTACCAATACCTCACTCAGAAGGGAGAGATCAATAACACAGCACTCAATTTACCCAAAGTGCAGCCATATATCATTTAGGTTCTATTTTTACATTTATAGTTTTGTCATTATAATTAGAAATGATGAGTTTGGTTATCTTTTATCATATAGTCAAATGGTTTGCATAATGGTTTACAGTTTTTATGGTGAAAGGGAGAATGTGGGGTTTGCTGAGATGTTTATGAGGTAGAATGGTGAGAATATTAAGTAATAGATTATATAAAAAGTGAGAGGATAATCATAAGAAGTTGGCTATTAGTAGGAGAAACAAGAGATAGGGAACCCCATGCAGGACCCCATGTTACCTCAGCAACAGGATAACTGGTAGCACCCCTAGTAGAGAAATCTCTGGTGTAGCCAGGTCCCCAGGGATCTTGGTGATGTATTACCAGGTCCTTATTATTATCCCTTGATTGAAGTGGTGATATTCCAGTTTTGTGGTGATGGCAGCTTCAAGCTTCAACCCTGATGTTGGACTGTGGAGCAACGATTTTGTGAACCCCAGCACAGGTAGCTCTCCACACATGGACATGGCCTCTCTCCAGATCTCCAGGTGTAGGGTGGCAGGGCAGGCAGGCCTCTCCTCTGGATCCAAGCATGTCTTCTTTAACCACTTCTATTCAACATCATCCTTGTAACTCCTGCCTGAGTGATTAGGCAGAGGAAAGAAATTAAAGGGATATGAATAGAAAAAGAAGAATTCAAACCATCACTATTTGCTGATGACATAATGTATATTTAGAAAATCCAGAAAATTCTGCCAATAAAATCTCCTAGAACTAATAAATAAATTCAGCAAAATAGAGGTCATAAAATCAACATTCATACATCAAACCTATTCCTGTACATCAGTGGTAAAATCTACAGAAAGAGAAATCAGTAAAACTACCCCATTCACAATAACCTCAAAAAAAATTGGCAATAAATTTAATAATAGAGATGAAAGACCTCTACAATGAAAACTGAAGAACAATAAGGAAATTGAATAAGACTTTAGAAGAAGACCTCCCATGCTCCTGAATAGGCAGAATTAATATGATCAAAATGGCCATACTACCAAAAGGGTTATATAGATTTAGCACAATTTCTATTAAAATCTCCATGATATTCTTTATAAAGCAAGAAAAGCCATCATAAATTTATTAGGCAAAATAAGAGACACAGAATAGCCAAAACAATCTTTATTAAGAAGAGTAAGATAGGCACCATCACAATACCAGAACTTAAATTATGCTAAGAGAGCATAACAAAAATTACATGGTATTGATACCAAAACAGACACATAGACAAATGGTTTGGAATACAAGATATGTAAACAAACCCACATAAATATAGTTATCTCATACTAGACAAAGGTTCCCAAAACTTTCACTGGAGGAATGATAGCCTATTCAACAAATTGTGCCAGGAAAATGGGACCTCCATAAGTAACAAGATGAAATTAAACCCCAATCTCTCTCCCTGCATGAGACTTAACTCAAAGGGGATTTTTAAGATTTAGGCTCTACAGAGACCCTATGCCTAATAGAAGAAAAAGTAGTCCCAAATCTTGACCATGTTAATCTAGGCTCTGAATTCCTTTAAAAGACTCAAAACGTGCAAGAAGTAAAGTTGAGAATTAATAAATGGGATGGATTCAAAAAAAGCTTCTTCTCAGCAAATGAAACAATCAATAACATGAAGAGAGAGGCTATAAAATGGAAGAAAACCTGCTGGGTCCTGCCCCAGTGGGGTCCAGGGAGCCCTGAAGGATGAGTGATGTAGGCAAAAAGATGAGACAGGAGTCGTTCCATTGGAGCAATTTCCAGAGAGAGAGAGCTCTAATGCAGCTTTCTCTGGGTCATCTTTTATTGCAATTGTTTTCATCATTATAGATTCAGAATATGTAATTGATTATACAATTTCAAAACTTTGTCAAGACATAACATTTCCTTAACCATAACTAGGGGTATAGAAAAATGTAACATCAATTTACATTTTTCCAGGATGTGACTTTTAGTTTTCAATCATTAATAAAATGTGTCACTAATTTACATTTTTTCAGATTTTCCCAAGATGTACTATTTTCCCCAAGATATGCTATTTTCTTATTAACTAATGCCAAACTATGTAACCAGACTATAAGTCTTCTAACCTATTGTTGACCTTTAAGTTTTAAAGTACACTTGCACTTTTATTTCTAATCTAAAATTTTCATCTAAAAAAGGCCCCTTAAATCTTATACTTAAAATAACCTTAACTAAAAACTTAAGAATTCTAAACCCAAGAATTTAAATAGGATAATATTTCTAACATTATTGTAAAAATATGTCTTTTTAAAATTTTTTTAATATTTATTTTTTAGTTATGGGCGGACCCAACATCTTTGTTTGTATGTGGTGCTGAGGATCGAATCCGGGCGGCACGCATGCCAGGCAAGCGTGCTACTGCTTGAGCCACATCCCCATCCCTAAAAATATGTCTTATAAAGCTAATTTAATTAATTCCTAAATTTATTCTCATAAAACTGGTTGAGCCACTTTCTCAAAGAGTTTCTTTGTTTCTCAGTTAAGGTGCACTAGTTCTTATATATTTATAATCTTTCTCAATAAAATGTAAGTTTTAACCATCATTCCACTTTTTGCCAATATTAAGTATGCTCAACATAAATCCCTATGTGAAGTAAAAGAGGGTTTATAGAAATCAAAAGAATGTATCCTTATATGTCTTAACTTTCCTAAGTGTATAACATAACTTTCCTTAATCAAGAATGAAACTACATATGGTGGGTTTTGTACAATGAGCATAATGATTAGGTTGTCTAAGAGGCTGGAAATATGGGCTTGGGTTCTAATTGATATAATCAATGTGGTGCCTAAAATTCTTGTGACATTTCGGAAAATGATTGTTGTCCATTATCAGTTTTGTCCTCAATGTGCTGAGATAGAAGAGCAACTTTCTACTTTGTCCTTGATATGCTGAGGGTAGTAGAACAGCCTTCAAGGCATGAACTATCTGTTATGTTCTAGCCATCTGAAATTCAATTTGGTTTGGCATTTAACATGCACATGCCTCCTGTCAGGAACATGAGCATGAAAATGATAAGTCCCAATTACACAAAAAAAGGTCTCATGGTTTCAGTTTCCCATGAACCAGCATGGCTTTGACAGCATTCATTCTCACTGTGACCTTGTCAAGACAGTGGGAGAGCCGCTTTGCCAGCACTTATTTTCACTATGACCTTGTCAAGATAGTGAGAGGGGGATCACCTTCACCAAATACCTTTATCGTGTGCACATCAGATAGAGCATTAATCTCCAGGATATAAAAATAATTCAAAAACTTTACACCAAATAAACAAATAACAGTCAATAAAAAGGCTAAGGAACTGAACAGACACTTCACAAAAGAACAAATACAACCGATCAACAAATATATGAAAAAATGTTCAACATCTCTAGCAATTAGAGAAATGCAAATCAAAACTACTCTAAGATTTTATTTCACTGTAGTCAGAATGACAATCATCAAGAATACAAGCAAAAACAAATGTTGGTAAGGATGTGGGCAAAAGGTACTCATACATTACTGGAGGAAATGCAAATCAGTGCAACCATTATGGAAAGCAGTATGGAGATTCCTCAGAAGACCTGACATGGAACCACCATTTGACCAAGCTATCCCACTCTTTGGTTTATACAGAAAGGACTTAAAATCAGCATACTATAGTGGTGTAGCCATATAAGAGTTCAACTCATAAGATCTAAAGGATGGAAACAACCTAGTTGCCCTTCAACAGATGAATAGATTTTTTTAAAAAATATATAGTATATATACAAAATGGAATGTTACTCATCCTTAAAGAATGAAAGTACACTTGCTGGAAATGGATGGAAATGAAGAATATCATGCTAAGTGAAATAAGTCAATCCCAAAAAACAATGGCCAATTATTTTCTTTGATATTAGGATGGTAACTTACAATAAAGGGAGGGGGCTGATAGAGAGAATGGATTAGGCAGAGGGAAGGGAAGGGAGGGAAGGGCGTATGGACATAGTAAGAACAGTAGAATGATCTGGATATTATTACAGTATGTACATACATGACTACTCGACTGGTGTGATTCTACATCATGTACAACTAGAAGAATGAGAAGTTATACTCCATTTACATATTATATGTCAAAATGCATTCTACTCATGTATAACTAACTAGAACAAATTAAAAATTATTTTTTTTAATTCATGTAGCATGATTGATTCCAGATTTTGGCAGAGGAAAAAAAGAAAGTTATTCTCATTCCATGGGATAAATAGAGAAAAATCATCACATCTCACTTGCAGTATGTCCCTTGTATAATTTATTTATTTTTATTAATGTTTATATAAAAGTGAGTCCTTCTGAATTGAATTTATGCTTGCCTTTCATCTGCTGGATTTGAACTATTAAAAATCTTCACCTCCTATTTCATTCTACCTTCTGCAAAATATCACTTGAACCTATTAAATAAAATTAAAAAGGACAAGCATTATACCTCTTAAAAGATAATGCATCTCAAGGCCTTAGAAAAACCAGAAGAAACAATAACTAAAGTGAGTAGACAGAAATACATAATAAAGGTCAGAGAAGAAATAAATGAAATAGAGATTAAAAGAAAAATACAGTGCATATATGGAACAAAGAGTTGGTTCTTTAAAAAGATAAACACAATTGACAAACTTTACCTAAATAATCAAAAGAAAAAGAAAATACCACAATAAATAAAATTAGAAA
This sequence comes from Marmota monax, assembly GCF_021218885.2. Classification (NCBI taxonomy): domain Eukaryota; kingdom Metazoa; phylum Chordata; class Mammalia; order Rodentia; family Sciuridae; genus Marmota; species Marmota monax. The sequence goes on along the minus strand of NW_026695236.1, from coordinate 807,132 downwards.
AAATGGAAACATCACAACAAGATGCCACTGAAATTCAAAGAATGACTACAAAATATTTTTTTTAATTATATGCCAACAAATTGGAATATCTTAAACAAATTTCTGGAAACATGTCCTACCAAGATAGAACCAAATAAAGGGTAGCTGTAAACACTGTGTGAAACAGATTTGGGATTTTCTACATAAAGACCATCCAGGAACAAGGATCCGAAACTGGTATTAGTAAAATACCAACTGAGAGTTTGTAAATAAACCTTAAAAACTTGATTGTGTAGATTTTGGTCAGTCTTAATTGCCCCCTCCATCTGGTATTCCCACTCTTATCTAACAGACACACTGGAGAAGGCCTGAGTTTAAAACTGTCAGTTTGGAGTTGTACTTTGAAAGATAATGAGACGAGAGGCACACTACTTTATGACCTGCAAAATAATAGCACTGATATAGAGAAATACATCAAAAGAAGGTAAAACTCATCCAGATGTGGTAGTGTACACCTTTAATCCTAGTGGTTTAGGAGGCTGAATTTAAGAAGACCACAAGTTCAATGCCAGCCTCAGCAACTTAATAGATCCTGTTGTTGAAGAAAATATGAAAGGGCTGAGTGTGTGCCAGTGGTTGAGCACCCCTGGGTTTAATCCCTGGTACAACAAACAGCAACAACAACAAAAATAATAATGTAAACTTCAAAGCAAAATTACTTTCATCTGACTGGATTCTCCCCTTAGAGCCACCTTCGAATAGTTTGGAGTTTGCATGTCTTAGTAAAGCCAACATACTTTCTATTCTACATTTGACTAGAAGTTTGTCCAGAAATACAGTGTCACAAGAATTAACTTATTCCCCATCTTGAAATTAAATCTTTTACACAGACAGATTAATAAAATCATAACTGCGGTTTTATTGTTCATTGTGTAGAAAATGTATGCTTTCCAGGTAAATAAACACATTTAATTGTTTGCTTTGTGGTACTAGGGATTTAAACAAAGGGCACTCTACCCCTAGGCCTTACCTATTTTTTTTTTTTAATTGATATAGGGTCTTGCAGGTATCTGAAACTTGTGATCTTACAGCCTCTATCACTCAAAACACTGGACTTACAAATGTGTGCCACTGCTGCTGGCTCAAATAAAAAAAAAAAAAGAAAGTGTTTCTGTTCAAGTCTTAGAGAGTTTTTATAATCATAAAAAAATTTTCTCTGAACACATCTATAAATTGAACACATTTCAGAGTCTGGATCTTTTTTTTCTTATTTTAGTTGTTTTTATTTTGATGCATAAAATATAATAAAATAAGCCAAATATAGAAAGACACCAAAATACCCTGCAAGAATCTCCAAGAAGAGTATAGTCCAAGAATATATTGTTGAAAGAAGTTTTAATGAAATGAAGCTACATTATCAATATAGTCAGTTTTTTCAAAGTTTGACTATTCATACTCTCCAAATCTTGCTGAATGTATAGACATGTTGCAGGTCTTTGTATTCACCAAAAATGTGTATTTGTTTAAAGTATAAATTCTGTGAAACTTATTACTAATCACATTATAGGCTGAAAGAACCTTGTCACACCATGAAATTCTCCCTTACCTCACAAAAAAATTATTAATGAATGGTTTGAGAAATATTATTTTTATAATAAATGAGAGATCCTAGATAGAATTTTTCAAAATCATAATTAATGTAGTTTTAGAAAACAGAGATATTATACATCCAAATTGTTTCTTGTTTTCATCTCTATGACAGGGTCTGCTTGTTACTGATGAGCATGTATTTATTAAGTTTCAAAAACCATTCTTTGCATTAGTGAAACAATGCATATTGATAACTACACAAACAACAAAATGAGTTAAGCCAGCAGTTTTCAAAACTCTTAGATTGTTTAGTGGGTGTGTTAAGGTTATCCAAACAAAAAAAAAAACCCAAATAAATCTATATATCTATATTTCTATGTTCAAATCTATATCCATTTGAATATGTATACCTGAAATTGGTCCATGTGTCTATAGATACCAACAAGTCTATATTCAGGGTAAAATAATAGGCTGTAGACCCAGAGAAAAGTTGATGTTGCAGTCTCAAACCTGAAGACTGCCTGCAAGCAGAATTCTTTCTCCTTAGAGTACCTTAGTCCTTTTCTCTGATTGGATATCCTTCAGCTGATTGGATAAGGCCCATTCACATTTTGGAAGTTAACCTGATTTAATCCAAGTCTATTAATTTAAATGTTAAACAGGTCTAAAAAATTTCTGCCCAGCACATTTTGATTACTTTGATTAAAACCTTGGTGCAACTGATGCATAAAATTAATCATCACAGTTGGAAAATCAGAAAATAATAAATAATAAGAGTATGAAAGCTATATTTGAAATATTATCAAATTCCATGAAAAATAATGGGTAATGGCCTTATATGGTAAGCAAGTTGAATAACATTGAAGAGGTCAAAATAGTCCTCCATGAGAGAATACTAATTGATCCAAGACAAAGACTGAAAAATCAGGTGAGCGAGGAGCTAAGAGGTTTCAGAAATGTGGTTGGAAATCAGAAAGGATATTTAGTTGTGAATGAGTTTTCATTTGGTTATGGTACAAAATTACAATTTTATTTTAGTGCAGAAGGAAATATGATGGATCATATTTATGTGGAGGAGTGACTATACATACATATATACATGTATATGTGTGTGTAAATATATATATAACATCCATAAGTATGTGTGTGTGTAAATATTAGAAATCAAACACACAATACCAAAATAATCTGGTTTTTTTGGTATACTTTTTCTAAACTTTTATTTAGAATTAACCAATGGCACATCATTTTCTATTTCCTAATCATATGCAACAATGAGTCTGGGTAATCTATTACCAAAAAAAAATTGCAGATTTTTTGTAAAGGTGAATGTTTTGAATTATATAAAATATATTATTTAAAAGGGTGAATTGAATTTTCTTATTTATATACACATGATAATACTTGGTCCATGGATTCAAAAAAATTATAAAACAAAGTTACAATGGGACTGCTTTGAGGAATAGTTTGGTTTGATATAGCTAGACTACTTACTTTTACGTTTTAGGATTTTTTTTTAGGTTTTTTGCTTTAGATTTAGAGATTTTGTTTTAATATTCTCATATGATTCAAGGCTGGAAAAAACAACTGATTCACCAAAATTATTTTTTTCTCATCTATCAGTCTTGGCAATCAAAAATCTGTAATTCTGAGTTATTACTCATGATAGATTTCTCCATCTTTCCTATACCACATTTATCACATAGTGAAAACCTCTTGTGAGTTAACTCTGGTGTAAATGAAAGTTTTAAATTCTTTAAACAAATGGATAGATGCTTCTATGATTAAATTATCTGAACCTGCCCTTAGTTTAGAAATAATCCCCCAAAACATGTGTTCTAGAAATAGTCTACTTGCATTTGTTAACTGTACACAAGTTGGTTGGTAAGGTGTTATCTAATGTAAAAGTTGTAATAAAGTTTCACAATAAATATATTGACTGCTATTTGGGATGCTGAATGATAACCATGGACATAGGAATAATCCTTTCTCTCCTTCTCTTTCTTGCCCTACCTACCCCATTCTTTCTTTCCTCACTACACTTTCTTTCTCTTTTGTTTCCTTTTTTGTTATAGGGTTTATGACTCTTCAGAAAAAAGAACATTAGCAATTTAAATAATTTTGTAGTACATGTTCTTTTATTTTTCTTAGTAGATTTCATCCCTCAGAAATACATATATATATATATATATATATATATATATATATATATATAATATATATATAGACTGGTTATTGAACTCAGTATATATAATATATATAGACTGGTTATTGAACTCAGGAGAACTTGACCACTGAGCCACATGTCCAGCCCTATTTTTTATTTTATTAGAGACAGGTTCTCATTGAGTTGCTTAGTGCCTCTCTGAATTTTTGAGGCTGGCTTTGAACCTGGAATCTTCCTGTCTCCACCTCCGGAGCCTGTGGGTTTACAGGCCTCTGCCACTGTGTGAGGCCCATCTCTCAGAATTTGTTTGCTAATTTTCTATTCACACTTTTTTTTTCTGTTAGTCAGCATTTAAATAGTTTAAATAATAAAATATTTGTATACAGTGTTCACTGCCCACATGAATGTGCAGAGGATTCATAGCACTGGGATTTCTTCAGGACCCCGTGGATAGCCTCAAAAATCTCTGAATAGGAAATCCTAGATTTGAACTGGAGCCTAGTGATTAGAAGTTGGTTCAGAGGAGTTTCACAGAGTACTGGTTCCTTGGATTGTCAAGAACTCCCCTAGAATAGGGAAGAACCCAGAAATAAAAAAAAGTTAATTAGGTTAGATTGACTTATTAGATCAGATTGACTAATTAGATTAGATAGACTTACTAGATTGTTAGATTGACTTCTTAGATGAGATTGGCTTATTAGATGAGATTGACTTATTAGATTAGATTGATTTATTAGATTTGATTGGTTAATTTCCTTTGATCTGATCACTAAATATTATTTTTATTTTCTCCCTTCTTAGGTAATAGGGAAGAAAGCATTAAATGAATTATGCTAAAATAAGAATAGTTGAATAATATCATGATTCAGAGATTATTAAGAGATGAAGAATTTTTTTAATGGTCATTAGCCCTGTGTAATGGCACACACCTGTGACTTCAGCAGCCTAGGGAGCTGAGGAAGAAGGATCACAAGCCAGCCTCAGTAAATTAGCAAGAACCTAAGTAATGTAATGAGACTCATGTCAAAACAAAAAAATAAAGAGGTGGGTATGATTTTTTTTGTGTTTAAGCACCTTTGGATTTGATGTCTACTTAAAAAATATTGTTACTCAATAAGTTTCAGAGAAAAAAAAATTGAAGCAGCATAAATTTGAAAAGAAATCACTTGTGTTTTTACCATTTTATATTGCTACTAATATTACCTGCATTATTCCTTTTTTCCAAAATTCATCCCATTTTTATTGTTGCTTTTCTGTCTTTCATTCTGTGCAGTCACCATTTTCATATTTCCAAAATGATATTCATAGTTTATGTGAGGGGGCAGGGAGTTACTAGAAATTAAACCAAGAGGTACTTTACTACTGAGTCACATACTGAGCCCTTTTTATTTTTTGAGATAGTATGTCTTGCTAAGTTGCTTAGGGCCTCTCTAAGTTGCTGAGCCTGGCCTCAAAGTTAGACTCTTCCTGTTTGGACTCCTGAGTTAGTTGCATTGCAAGCATGTACCACCATGCCCAGTTTCATGTGTTCTCTTTCCACAGAATGTGGTTCCAAATGAGCAAATTATAACTTTTTCTTTTCCCTCTGGAGTGGAGAAACCATTTGCATTGTCAAATTTGCTGGGCAGATGATTTCATATTCTTGGACCAGATGGGCATAATATGCACATATGTCTCTGCCCTTCATTCCAAATGTTTACTCAATGCATGCAGTAACAAGGACAGCACTCTGGAGATCCCTGCATTTTCATTGTCAAGGACTTTTCCTCCAGTTAGCAAGCTACCATTAATAAATAGTTTAGGCATGGGGAAAAAAAGGTTCTATTATACACTGAATATCTGGAATATACAAGACTATATAGCTGAATAATTGTTGAAAGCCTTTTTAATAAAATATGCTTCAAGGCGGGGTTGTGGCTCTGTGGTAGAGTACTCCCCTAGCACAGGCAAGGCCCTGGGTTTGTTCCCCAGCACCACATAAAAGAGGAAGACTGACCTGGGAAGGACAGTCTTACAATTAATGCAAAAGTGCTTCAGGATCCAGAGACCCCATGGAGGTGACAGCAGAGAAGAAGAGGGTTGGGAGATGGGCGTCCTACCACTGACATGTTATGAGTTTCACCTTCACAGTCAATGTCCAGGCCTCAGGATCTCTCACAGGCACAAGCCTATTGTCGTGTGTCTATTAATATTTTTCAGTGCTGTTTGCAAGCTCTGCTACTGAAAAGATTGCTATCCTTTTGGATATTCCTTTAAGATTTTTAAATCTTTATTGGAACAAGGTTTAACCCAGACTTAACTATTAACCATTTCTGAGGCAAATATTTTCTGTGTAGTCTACCTTTTATCCTATAAAAGTTATGAATACTTTCTAAAAATATATATTATTTGGTTAATAGATACTGTAGTATACCAAGGAAAGGATTGATACTAGAAAAATTAGTAAAGCAATAGAAAAAAATTCTTGGAGGCATTTATAAAAATCATGGTCCCCAGGAAAGATTAGTTTTGCCTTTGGAATCCAAGATAATTTGTTAAAAGTACAACTGTTAAAACTTAATACAATCATTATCCTGAAATATACAAAACAGTAAAATAAAAGGTTTAGAGATCAGGTAACGATTTCCATGTATCCCAAAAATGTAGCACAGTCAGAGCTAAATCATTAATTGAAGAATGCATAAGAAAATGGCGGCATCCATGTTAAATTCAATTATCAAGTTTTGGGAACGTTGGGACAAAAACTATTTCTTTTAAAGTATCCCTTGCCCCTGTATACACTACTGTAATTTTGTTGTTGTTGTTGTTGTTGATGTTACATTGCAATTTGTGTAAATAGTTAAAGAAATTTTGGGACACTTTCTTGCAAACAGGCTCTAGACTCAGAAAACATGGCTGTCAACACATGCTTTTACTTTACAACTTGTACCCATAGCACCAGGCTCATAATTTTGACTACTAACCTTTCAATGAGATCTTTTTAAATTTCAACAGATATATGGAATGTGCACATGTTTGAAATGTGTAACTAGCTAGTAAAATGATAATGAAATTTTTTATTGTTCTATTTTGAGACATATTATATACTCTCATAACAAGAAAATCTTGCCTAGAGTTTGCCAAGGAATAGTGTGCCCTGTGTGCTGTGGAAGAAAAGGAAGAAAAAGCTGGGTAGCCCCTGGCTCAGGCAGGGAACTAGGGACTCAAGACATTATGAGGAAATTTAGGAGCCAGAAAATCTTACAAACTTCTATGCCAGTGTGATCAATGTGGTTACACATGGTGTGTCTGGAGTGTCAGGATGTTTCAGGAAGTGTGTGGGAGGTGGTGCTTGTAAAGGTTTGTTGATCAAGATTAGCCAAAGTGCTAAATCAATCTTCTCTATTTTGAAATTAAAAACCCATCCTAGCCTAATCTATTTTACTAACCTAATCACTTATACTATCATAATGACTCATACTAATTCCTATTGGAAGCTTCATGAAATCTAATCACTTGGAGAACAGGGTGTGGTCTTCAGCGCCTCAATAAATGGAAACTGCAGGAGGAGCTAACCTCATTCCTCTCCAGATCAGAGTAGTTTTGGAACTCAACTAGCTTTGGAGACCCCTGAAAAATACTGGTTCTACTGTGTGAAGCGCTGATCCCCAGACAGACTTCATATCACCTCTACAGCAAGCATTGGTGAGACGATAGCCACATTCCTTAGGTGAGTATGTAATTTACAAAGGAGATGTACCTATTATTATTATTATTTGTTTTTTGTACAGCAATTGGACTCAAGGGTGCTTAGCCATTGAGTCATATTGCCAGGCTTTTTTGTATGTTTTATTTTGAGAAAAGGTTTCAGTGCATTGCTGAGTTTGTCTTTGAACTTTTGATATGCCTGCCTCAGGTTCAGGTGTGACTGGGATTACAGGCATGCACCACCATGCCCTGTGCAACTATTTTCTGAAACAAACAAATCTTCAAAAATGTATAAATCTGTTAACTAAAATCATTTGAATGAATTGATGTTCTTTGTTTAGTTTGGAAAAATATCTCCTTTTCTAGAAGCTATATAAATTAAATAAATTGGTCATCTAATCTTACTACATGATTTTTGCTTATTATTTTTTGTATTCCTTGGTTTGTGCATATGAATAGTAAGGATAAAAAAAGCTGCCAGATGTCTTATAGTTTTGTATTTGGTGTAGATTTTATAAATTGGTTAGGAACATTTTGTTCTGTAAACAGGTCATACATGTATTATTTACTACTTACAAATAATGCAAAGGTATTCTCAAAATATAAATAAATAGTTCATAAAATGATTAGGAAAGTATTCCTCTTGGTTGTGGTAATATCATCTGATTAGAGGTTGGTTTATTAACTTAAATTCTAAAGAAGCAAGGAAATGTATAGGCCTGCAGGAAAGTGACACTGGCTATCAGAAAGAAACCTGAGTATAAGGGGAAAGGCAATTTGTAATTATGTAATGTAGAAATTAGGACCTCAATTTTTAGCTTTTGCAAAATAAATTTTTTTACATGATAATAATTTTTTTACAATGTACTTGGGGGAATATTTTAAAGGACTGTAAGCTATTACCATTCCCATTTTCTTAATTATTGATCCGTTTGAATTCAGGCATGTAGATAATAGAAACAGAGATTCAACAGTTTAGTATATTCAAATATAAAGATGCTGGATGAAATATCCCATTTGACAAAGTTCACTTTAGTCTTTATTAATTTTTATATATTCAGAAGTTGATTTTGGTAGGGATCCATTTCAGACAACAAAAGACATCACAGGGAAATTTTGGTCATAGTTTTTTTTTTTTTTTTTTTCATTCTTATCAATGGATTACAAGAAAGATATTTTCTGGATTATACGTGAAAGAATACATGCAAATGAGTGGCATTGTGCACTGAATTTTATTAATGTGTTTTTAAAACTTATGATTTATTTATAAGGATGTAACCCTTAAACATGATAACCTTAATTTGCTAGACAATATCTGAAACAATCAATAAACTAGAGAATTATTGGTGATTGAATTACCATTATTGATTAAGAAGATAATGTGTTAGTTGTTACCTTATTTTAATGTTGATCAAAAATTTGTGTTCTACATCTCCACCTCCGCCAACCACGCTCCAGCCTGCACCGCTGCCGCCGCCACTGCTCAGCCATGGGAGCCGTGACTGAAGATGAAGTGATACGGAAGCGTCTCCTTATTGATGGAGATGGTGATGGAGATGATCGAAGAATTAATTTGCTAGTGAAAAGATTCATTAAGTGGTGCAACTCTGGATCCCAGGAGGAAGGATATAGCCAGTACCAATGGATGCTGAGTACACTATCTCAATGTGAATTTTCAATGGGCAAATCTTTGCTGGTGTATGACAAAAATCTCAGAGAAATGGAAAATTATGAAAAAATTTACAAAGAAATAGAATGTAGCATTGCTGGAGCTCATGAAAAAATTGCTGAGTGCAAAAAGCAGATTCTTCAAGCAAAACAAATACGAAAAAATCGCCAAGAATATGATGCTTTGGCAAAAGTGATCCAGCATCATCCAGACAGGCATGAGACATTAAAAGAATTAGAGGTTCTTGGAAAAGAATTAGAGCATCTTTCACATATTAAAGAAAGCATTGGAGATAAGCTAGAATCGACACAAAAACAGTTTCATGTTCTTCTTAGTACTATCCACGAACTTCAGCAAACATTGTAAAATCATGTAAAGCTCTCAGAAGTAGAAGAAGCTCAAGAAACAAGCATGGAAGCAGATCCTAAGCCATAGGCAGGCAAATCACTGTTCCCTCAAAATATTGAAAGAGCTACACAATCTTAGTGTGTTTAGAATTTGTTGTGCTCTTGACATATTTGAAATTTAGCTAGTGAAGTACTTTGCTATTAAATATTAATGCACACCTCATTTATATTTCTTCATACAAAGGAAAATGGCTTCAGTACATATGTTTTTATTGAAATGCATTTTTCATTCTTAAAAAGTAGGAAACAACATCCAAAAATGTTTAATAAAATATCTTCAAGCTAAAAAAAAAATTGTGTTCTGGCTACAACACTTACTAGTAAAAAAGTCAAAGGCTTCATCAAGATAGAATGATTATGTGTGGTAAGCCATTCTTATAGACCGTGGCCGCCATTAGAAGATGGCGCTGGCTTCCACTGTGGCCTGTGATAAACAACTCCTTTTCTGGAGAGTTGGTGCGCAATCCCTTACCACCCTGTGAGAGAGATCCACGTGGCAGCTTGGGATTGGTATGCGGGAGACTTTATTAGGCTGTGCTTGGGCGCTCGGCGGGGGGGTCGCTAGAAGATGATACTTGAATCAAGGCCTGAATAAACTGCTGAAAGAAGAATCCTGTGTCGTGTTTTCCCTTGCCGGCAAGGGGTCGCGACAATCGGTGGCCCGGACGGGGAATTATATTCCTCGAACCCAGGATCCAGAACTTTCAGCAGTCAGGGTGGTGCACCGGTAAGTTCCCAGGTAAAGTGGGAATCCGCAAGCAAATAGCGGGGCACTCTCTCTGTAAATAGAGGTAGAGCGGGAAAAAAGGACGCTCCCCTGTAAAAGGAAGAGAGCGGGGATTTTTGTACCTTCACTTTCTTTATAGTTCTAAAAACATTATGGGCGCTACTTCTTCAAGCCCAATTTTGTTGGCCCTAGATGGGTTGCTATGTTCAAAAGGACTTAAGGTAAAGCAGAGCACTTTGCAGACGTTTTTGCGAGAAGCTGATATAGTGGCTCCTTGGTTTGCCTTTTCAGGGAGTCTTACGATTCCTAGTTGGGACAAATTAGGGAAAGATCTAGATTTCGCTCGTGAGCAAGGCACCTTAGAGGGTGGCGTTATACCACTTTGGAAGTTAGTTAGAGGATGTATAACAGATGGTAAATGCCAAGAAGCTGTGAGTGAGGGTCAGGCTGTTCTTGAACAACTACATGAGGAAAAATCTGAAGGATCACGTAATGAAGTGGCAGAGAGTATTAAGAGTAAGAGTAGTGAGAAGGCAAAAGAGCCTGAAAATAAAAATAGGAGAAGGCTCTATCCAGACTTGACCGAATTCAAAACACCTGAGGACACAAGCTGCTCAGAGTGTTCTGAGGACCTTGATATATTGTTGCAACAACTACGCAAGATAAAAATAAAAAAGAAGAAAAGGGAGACACAAGGCATGCAAGCCTACTGCAAGAAGGGGGAGGGATCTAATATTGATCAACAGAATTCTGAGGAGGAGGAGGTTGAAAATTTAGAAGAAGATATGAGGCCTGTTGCCCCACCCCCGTATGTGGGGGAGGGCCAAAGTTCCGGGAGATCTTTTCATGCGCAAGTTTGGAGGACAGTTAATACAGATATGGGACTTGCGTACCCGGTGTTTCAGGACAATAATAGAGGAAGGTATCATGAGCCTTTAGACTTTAAGATAGTTAAAACCTTGGCAGAATCCGTCCGCACTTATGGCATAGATGCCGCTTTCACTCTCACTCAGGTGGAGGGACTTACTAGATTTTGCATGACTCCCTCCGATTGGGCTAGTCTAGTCCGTGCTTGTGTTTCCCCAGGTAAATATTTGGATTGGAGAGCATTTATGCTAGAGGGTGCAGTAGAGCAAGCTGCCCAAAATCACGCAGCGGGGCGCCCTGCCTGGGATAAGGATATGCTTTTTGGCAGGTTTGCTAACCAACAAACAGGATACCCCCCTGAAGTATATGAACAGATAAATAACATTTGTATCTGAGCATGGAAATCACTCCCAAATGGAGAAGTGTCTGGCAATTTGACAAAAATTATACAAGGCCCCACAGAACCTTTCTCAGACTTTGTCGCCAGGATGGTAGACGCCGCAGGAAAAATCTTTGGTGACCCTGATACAGCAATGCCCTTGATTAAACAACTTGTTTTTGAACAATGTACTAAAGAATGTAAAGCAGCTATTACCCCTTACAAAAACAAAGGCATAGAGGCCTGGATGAAAGTGTGTAGGGAAATAGGTGGGCCGTTAACTAATGCAGGCCTTGCTGCTGCTGTTCTTCAATTATCACGTAAATCCAGCCCTGTTGCTGGAAGGTGTTTTGGGTGTGGTCAAGGAGGACACTTTAAACGAGAATGTCCTAACAAGAAGGGAACATCCAGAATTGAGCACACTTCTGTTAGCCATCAACCGGGCTTATGCCCCAGATGTAAAAGGGGAAAGCATTGGGCTAATGAGTGTAGATCAGTTAGAGACATACATGGTCAACCTTTAAAAGATAGAAACATGCCAAAAAACGGCCGGGGGGGCCCCCGACCCCAGGGCCCACAAATATATGGGGCAATGGAAAATGGGACAATGGAAACCGAGTCATGGCCGTCCCTGCGCCATCCCAAGAATCGCGGAGAGCCACTACAGGTGCCGCGGAACTGGACCTCTGCTCCACCGCCAGACTCGTATTAACACCTAAAATGGGAGTCCAACTGGTGGAGACTGAATTTAAAGGACCTTTACCATCTGGCACTGTGGGCTTGTTGATTGGGCGTGCTTCTTCCGTCCTACAAGGCCTTCATGTTTTTCCTGGGATTATTAATCCGGACACGGTAGGAACAGTGAAGGTTATGGTGGAGGCCCCAAAAGGCATTGTGTCCATTTCCCCAGGAGACAGGATTGCCCAATTGCTAATTCTACCTAGTTTGCATACCCGCTTTCCTGCTGATTCCTTTTTAAGAACAAGTGATGAGATTGGAGTCACCGGAGGGAATTCTGTTTATTTGTCCTTGGATATGAATGACCGTCCTACTTTAAACTTAACTATAGAAGGCAAATCAATTTTGGGATTACTAGATACTGGAGCAGATCGTAGTATAATTGCACAAAAGGACTGGTCGAAGGGGTGGCCAGTACAGCTCTCAGATCAATCACTTAGAGGTTTAGGATACACTCAAGCTCCACAAGTCAGCTGCAGACATTTATCCTGGAAAGATTCTGAAGGACATTCTGGAACTTTTCAGCTGTATGTGCTTGACCTCCCTATCTCTCTATGGGGACGTGATCTTATGAAGGACATGGGGTTTCAACTTAGTAATGAATATTCAACAGTTGCCCAAAAGATAATGCAGGGCATGGGATATAGACCAGGTCTTGGATTAGGAAAAAATTTGTAAGGACGTAGACATCCTTTAGAACCTCAGCAAAAACTTAATAGACATGGACTGGGTTTTTCCTAGGGGCCGCTGAGGATCAGGTGCCCATTACCTGGAAAACAGGGGAGCCAGTGTGGGTTCCTCAGTGGCCGCTCCCCTCTGAAAAATTGACTGCAGCTTATGCTTTAGTACAAGAACAATTAAAGTTGGAACATATAAAGCCCTCCACTTCTCCATGGAATACACCCATATTTATTATTAAAAAGAAGTCTGGAAAATGGCGGTTGTTACACAATCTACGGGCCATTAATGCTCAAATGCAGCTCATGGGACCCATTCAGAGAGGTTTGCCTTTGCTTTCAACAATTCCAAAAAATTGGCCAGTGATATGTATAGACATTAATGATTGTTTCTTTTCCATTCCATTGCATCCTCAGGACTCCGAACGTTTTGCTTTTACTCTGCCTTCATGTAATCATGAGGAACCTGATCAAAGGTTTGAATGGGTGGTTTTGCCTCAAGGCATGGCCAATAGCCCTACAATATGTCAAATGTTTGTAGGAGCGGCCATTGTCCCACTCAGACAAAAGTATCCATTGTTGAAGTGTATACATTATATGGATGATATATTGCTGGCAGCCAAAACCAAATATATGTTGGAAGCAGCTTACACTGATTTGGTACATTTATTACAATCAAAGGGCTTGCTTATTTCATCTGATAAAGTACAAACAGGAGATTCTATTGATTATCTTGGTGCTACTATCTCTTGTAAAACCATTACACCCCAAAAGGTAACTCTCAGGACCGATAATTTACGTACCTTAAATGATTTCCAAAAATTATTGGGTGACATAAATTGGATTAGGGGTTATTTACATATTCCCAATGCTGAATTAAAACCCTTGTGTGAAATTCTTAAAGGTGATTCAGACCTTTCTTCCCCTCGGCATCTTACTGAGGAAGCAAGGTCAGCGCTGCTGAAAGTGGAGGAGGCTATACAACATGCTAGCCTTTGTAGGTTTCAAGAGGATAAACCTCTCCAACTATGTGTGCTCGCCACTGCGCGACAACCTACTGGAGTTTTATGGCAAGATGGTCCTTTACTGTGGATACATCCACGTATGTCCCCTGGAAAATCCCTTGAGTATTATCCTGATGCAGTTGCTTCCTTAGCTATGTTAGGGATACAACAAAGTGTACAATTTTTTGGTTTCTCTCCAACGTCTGTGATTGTTCCTTATACATGTCAACAGATTCTGGTCTTATGTGCTAACTTGGATAATTGGGCTATATTACGATGCTCTTTTCCAGGAGAGATAGATAATCACTATCCATCACATCCTCTTATTACATTTGTTAAGGAACATCCTGTCATTTTCCCTAAAATCACTTCTTCCACGCCTATTCCAGGAGCTGCAAATATCTTTACAGATGGATCTAAGACTGGTATTGGAGCTTATGTGATAAATGATCAACCTCCTATCCAACATCAGTTTGCTCCTGGTAATCCACAATGGGTGGAGCTGCAAATTGTCATAAAAGTTTTTGAACAATGTCCATTTCCTTTTAATTTAATCTCAGATTCTGTCTACGTAGTTCAAGCTTTAAAGGTGTTGGAAGCAGTGGGTCCCATACACACATCAGGAGTAATGTCTTCCCTTTTTCTCCATCTTCAAACATTGATTTGGAATCGTTCCGCCTGTTTTTACCCCTTGCATATTCGAGCCCACACAGGTTTACCAGGTGCTCTTTCTGCGGGCAATGCCCAGGCAGATCTTGCTACTCGTCCTTCTTGGGTGTTCCCTATTTCCTCCTCAGATCAAGCTGCAGACTTTCATAGTAAGTTTCATATTAATGCACGAGCACTTCAGAAACGTTTTACCATCTCCCGTGCTGATGCTCGACAGATTGTGTTGGATTGTCCTAATTGTGTGATTTTACATCATCCTCCCTCTATAGGCGTAAATCCTCATGGTTTACGGCCTTTAACTATATGGCAAATGGATGTTACTCATGTTCCTGACTTTGGTAAACTTAAATATGTCCATGTATCTGTAGATACTTGTTCTGGCATTATCTATGCTTCCGCTTTGTCTGGGGAAAAAGCTGGAAATGTTATCACACACTGCTTGGAAGCTTGGGCAGCCTGGGGATTACCACAGTCCATTAAGACGGACAATGGTCCAGCATATACTGGGCAACAATTTTCTTCCTTTTGCAGCAAGATGGGTATCCAACTTGTCCATGGTTTACCTTACAATCCACAAGGCCAGGGCATTGTAGAGCGCACTCATAAGACTCTAAAAGAGATGTTACTAAAACAAAAAGGGGGAATTGGATTAGGCCACACCCCGAAAGAGCGCCTCTCCCTGGCTCTATTTACTATTAATTTTTTAAATCTGGACATTCAAGGGCGCTCTGCTGCAGATAGGCATTGTTCGCCCTGTGCCCCGAATTTTGGGTATGTTAAGTGGAAAGATGTACTTTCTGGACAATGGTATGGGCCTGATCCCGTGCTGGCATGGGCACGAGGTTCTGTTTGTGTTTTCCCACAGGACCGAACGGAGCCGGTGTGGATCCCTGAACAGCTAACGAGAAAAGTCTCGAAGACAACTGACCAACAACGGGGGACCCTAAAAGAGTCCAATGATGAGACCCTTCATTCTGCTGAGTATCCTGGCCCTATCACAGACGATGATGGTCCAGATGTTACCGATGCAGTGGTGGGCGGTAGCTCGGACATGGCCGATGCCGATGCCAGTCCATAAAAATTCTAGTGTCCTCCCCACTCTTTTTTCTACTTCATGTGAGATGTCTGCCCCTTGTGTCTCCCCTAGAGGAGACGGGGAACAGATTTTCAACCTTTCTCGTGTTAATCTCACGGGAACTTTCTGCTTCAGTTTCTTGAGAACCCGTTGTATTCGCTTACAGTGCAACAATTTGACCAATTGGGAGGACCCCTTACAGAACAGTACGGTCTCACTGGGAACCTTGTCTGCGGTGCTTAGCCAAGTGAGTAGTGGGGTACAGGAGGGCTCAGGAGAGACTACAAATTCGACCGAAATGAATATCACCACTTTGGCTATAACTTCCCAGGTGTCACTCCTGGTGGCTTTTCCTAACGCTAGTAATTCCACTTATTTTAAGGCCTCTCCTTATTGTACCCCGTACTATTCTTTCCCCCCGACATTCACACCTTGTCAAGATCATTCTTGGGAGAAGCACCAAGTTGCTGTGGGTTTCTCTCTTTCCCGTTCTCTTAAAAGGTATTTGTATAACTCTTCCAAGGCTAATTCCACTACAGGAACAGGCTGGTCTGGGTTTCAATGGTTGATTTCCAATGAAAAGGGCGCCACAGCCGATGTCTCTGCTCTGGCTCAATTGAGAGGAGTCCAGAGTTGGCTGTTTAATGTGTCTGGCTCTGTTCAAGACACTGCTAATGGTAGGAGACTTAAAAACATTTCATTCAATTCTCTGATGTCCAATGCTACACTGCCCTCTGCAGCAGTCTGTCTTCATTCTCCGTTTCTGTTCCTTTTGATCAATGATACCAATACTACAGAATCAGAAATGATTGACTGTTCTAATTGTACATGTGTCTTGTCTGAGTGTTGGAATGGATCCTGGAGCACGGCAGTTGTTATGAAGGTCCCGACTTTCGTCCCGATTCCAGTTACTGTGGATCCGGACTCCTTCCCTATTATTGAGGTGCTCAGGAGCCGTAGGGATTTTGGAATCACGGCAGCTATTGTGACAGCGGTCGCAGTGTTTGCTGCTGCAGCGGTCACTGCCGGAGTGGCCATGGCTAGTCAAGTGCAGACTGCGGCCACGGTTAATCAGGTCATCCAACAAACCTCCAGCATTTTAGAGTCTCAAAGTAAAATCAATCAACATATTTTATCAGGAATTTTGGCCGTTAATCAAAGGGTGGATCTCCTCCAAGCTCAGATTGAGGAATTGTCAGACCTAGTACATTTGGGTTGTGTTGATCATCGTGCACATCTATGTATAACATCTCTCAGATTTAATGATTCCAGAAATACCTCTCAAATCATTGGACAGTACCTGGCCGGAAACTGGTCCATGGAAGCAGAGAAGTTGATCCAGACCCAACTGACACAAATTGCCATGTTGAACAACACTCGTGTGGACCCTGTGACATTGGGCCAATTTACGAATTGGCTGTCTTCTGCCTTTTCTTTCTTTAAGGAATGGGTGGGAGTAGGCATTTTTGGAGCGATGTGTTGTTTTGGGATTGTCCTTTGTCTGTGGCTTTTCTGTTGCCTAAGAGCTTGTCATAGCCAAGAAAAGGCTATGATCATCCAGGCTTTTGCAGCCCTAGAGAATGGTATCTCTCCACAAGTTTGGCTTGCGCAACTTAAGCAATAATTTCCTGGGTTTTGGCCATTGCACCCCAAGTCATCTTTGACATTGCACTGGGTTTGGCATGCCCTCCTCTTCCTGCCTTCCCAGTTTTGGAAGGCCCATGCACTCTGCAGGCCTTGTTGCCATTGCACGCAGGTGGGCTTCCATGCTGGTGCTGCACTTTATGCTTTGGACCCTTCGTTTTCTCAAGGGCTGAGGGATGGTGTTGCCACTTCCAACCTCATAGTCACTGACCGGCTACTTGTAAAATCCCCTTTCTTTTTCACCGTCATCACGATGCAGGATGCGAGGCAAGGCACTGCACTTGAGTGATCCCTCAATGGACCTCAAGGAAAGCATGTCCTATTGCATGCGGGTTTGACGTCCACGCCCCGCCCTACGAAAAAAGGCGTCGGCTGATATGGGACCAGGTCTAGGGAAGGGCCCTCCTTAGGACTGAACCATACACTGCAGCCACTTCTGCACAGTGGGATAGGACCTCTACTTTCGCCTGCATTGTTTTATAAAATAGAAGGGGGATCTGTGGTAAGCCATTCTTATAGACCGTGGCCGCCATTAGAAGATGGCGCCGGCTTCCACTGTGGCCTGTGATAAACAATTCCTTTTTTTGGAGAGTTGGCGCGCAATCCCTTACCACCCTATGAGAGAGATCCACGTGGCAGCTTGGGATTGGTATGCAGGAGGCTTTATTAGGCTGTGCTTGGGCGCTCGGCGGGGGGGTCGATAGAAGATGATACTTGAATCAAGGCCTGAATAAACTGCTGAAAGAAGAATCCTGTGTCGTGTTTTCCCTTGCTGGCGAGGGGTCTCGACAATTATGAAGTTAAAGACAATAATAAGGTTAAAGCTCAGGCCCATGCCCTTTACTTAACCAAGGCTAGAAATGAACATTAGGATTATTTCATTTCACTTCAGACTTCCATCCTGGAGTTATAGATTGAATCAAATGCCTAAAGGTCAAACAATTAGGGAAAAATTTTTCCTCAACCAAATGGGAGTACAATTTATGGGGGGGAGAATAGGGTTTGGCATAATACAATAGGTAATCTAATTATCTATTCTGATCTAAGTAGATGTGTGTATTGAATGAGAACTTGAATACAATTTTGTTCAGGCCTTTCTCTCTTCAAGAATAGATAAGAAAAATTTCCTAGTTTTCTTCCCTCAGAACAATGGAATCAGAAATCCCACAACCCTTCTAGAAAGAACTCACCTGCTCTATCTGCATGAAGTACCTTATGGACCCAGTCACCATAGGCTGTGGGCACAGCTTTTGTTGGCCCTGTCTCTGCCTTTCCTGGGAAGAAGCCCAAATTCCTGCCTGTTGCCATGTGTGCCAGAGGCCATCACAGCAAAGAGACTTCAAGCCAGATATTTGTGTGAAGAGGATGTCTTTACTTGCCAGACAAGCCAGTCTAAGGCAAATCCTGAGCTCCAAGGAACACATATGTGTGACTCATCAGGAGACAAAGAAGATCTTCTGTGAAGAAGACAAGAACCTGCCCTCTTTGCTTTGTTCCAACTCTCAGGAGCATAGGGGTCACAGACACTGTTCCATTGAGGAGGCTGCTGAGGAGTACCGGGTAAGTGATGGTCCTCATGATGATTAATCCAGTCTTTACCAAGGGCCTAATAGGAACCAGATACCATATAAGCATCAAGATAGAGATATCAATAGAATTTCTAAATATACCTGTCTTTGTGAGGCTAGCATTCCAATGGGAGGCTGATAAAGTCAACAAATATCATTTCAATCTATATTTAGCAGAATTAGGGTAAGACATCTTAAAGCCCCCATTTTCAGAAGGTCACTGGTGACCAAGAGTACATAAAAGATTATTATTATTATTATTTTTTTGTACTGGGAATTTAACGCAGGGTTGCTTTACCACTGAGTCACATCCCTAGCCATTTTTATTTGTCATTTTTTGAGATAAGCTCTCACTAAGATGCTTAGGGCCTTATGCTGAGGCTTGCCTTGAACTTCTGATCCTATGGACTTAGCCTTTCAAGTCACTGGCATTTACAGACATGCACCACCTTGACCAGCTGAAAGAGGCTTTTATATTGGAAATACATTTAGTAATACTAGATGAATATGAAGGAGATCAACAGGAGAGAAGCATTAGCAGATAAAATGATGAGGCAAGACGCCTATCTGAAAAGTAGCCAACTACATAAAATTTCTTAGTCTGTTACATAATAGAAACTTAGGAGGTGAAACAGGCACACAGGTGCATTTTATTCTCACTGAAGTATTTTATTTTACATCCCTTGACTCTCTCCATCTGTTAGGGTCTGAAACGTGTATGTCTACTTGACATTTATAATTCCCTTACAGGAGAAGCTATTGAAGCAAATGAGATCGTTATGGGGAAAAAAATCCAAGAAAATAAGAGAAATCTGAATGAGGAGAAAAGAAAAATTCTAACATGGGATGTAAGTATCAGATTTATTGCCCTAGGAAACAGCTTGAGACAGTTGTGCTACAAACTTCCCCTTTAAGAACATGTGAGGGGATGGGGATATGGCTCAAGCAGTAATGAGCTCCCCTGACATGCGTGGGGCGCTGGGTTCGATCCTCAGCACCACATAAAATAAAGATGTTGTGGACACCGAAAACTGAAAAATAAATATTAAAAAATTCTCTCTCTCTCTCTTTAAAAAAAAAAAAAAAAAGAACATGTGCAGAGGGCTGGGGCTGTAGCTCAGTGGCAGAATGCTTGCCTAACATTTACTGGGTCTTGGGTTCTATCTCTATGTAAGGCAAAATGAACTGAAGTCATCATGTGACCTAAGGGTCCTCTGTAGAACAACAGGAGAAATAAATTTGCCTTTCAATGTGAGTTCACACTTAGTCTTTCTAGACCCTGTATTAATAGCCACAAAAGAATGACATCAAAACAAAGCTCAGCAAATGGTAAGATGAAGGAACATACAGGGATTTGAAGACATTCAGTAAACATTAAGGAGCTCAGACAAAATTTCTTAAATCTAAGATCAATCTGAGTTTTGACAGTTGAATCAGTATTGAAGACCTGTCATAGGTATTTAAGGCAGAAGCTGAGGTAGGAGACGAATTGTAGAAATTCAAGAGCATATAATTGTGCATTCAATGTATTTCTTGCTGATCAGGACAATGAGCTCTTGGAGATAAAAAAGAGGTGCGAACAGCAAAATGGGAAGTGCACCTGTGCTGCTGAAAAGATTGCACAGGAGCCAAACAGTATGGGTTCAAGGAGAAAAGAGAACATATCAAAAAGTTGGGGGGTGGGGAGACACAACACAAAGGACTGGTGAGTGGGAGTGGATACTGAGAGGAGATAGGCAATGAAATGAGGATTAATGCTCTTAATGTAACAATGTAACAGGGCAATATAGAGCCTGCAACCTCAAGTAAGAAGGTAAAATTCAGAAGGGCCCTAATGCTTTTGAAACCTTAGGCTTAGATGCTTTAGGAAGACCTTATTGTATTGCTTTTAATCCTGTATGTAATATGCAATATTTCTGCAAGTTCTACATGGTCAGGTTATAGATGTGGGAAGATTTGAGATTAGAAACTAACATTAAATAAAAATCTCACATAAAGATAACAAAGCATCAATGTCAATGGTTTAAAAGTAGTCTTTCAGATTTGAAGGGTGTATAAAGGAATTACCTATTAAAGGGAATTTTCCAGGTGTCTCAGAAACTTGCTAAAGACAAGCACTTTTGAAAAATTTTTGGATGGACACATTTTGAGGAAAAGTAGATTGCTCTTTTTATTAATAGAGGAAAATAAATTTTAAAAAATGTGGATTCTGAGAATTGGGACAACCTGAATTGAGGATATATATAGCTGATTGGTAGAGGATTGAGCCAAAGAGAAACAGGTGAGGGTTAAGTAACGAAGGAGGTTATAGTTGTCCTGAGTGTGTGACCCAGGATTCACATCTCTGCAGAGGTATGTACGTCATCAGGAAAACATGATCAAGACTGAGTATAGGAAGCTGTACCCGGTCCTCTGGACGGAGGAACAACAGCATTTGTAGAGACTACAAAAGTAAGGTGAAAATATTGTAGAGCAACTCAAGAGAAATGAAGCTAAAATGGTTCAAAATGAGAAATACCTAAAAGGAATGTATGAGGAGCTGTTGGGAATGTGCCATAAATCAGGGGAAAAGATGTTCCAAGTAGAGTCTTTGTTGGTTTTAAACTCCATCTTCTATACATCTTTAGTCTTCATTATTTCTTAAGTACTAAAATATATATTTTGTCACCTTCCATACTTGTGGTGGAGGCCATTCCCCAAATGGGCATAATAAACTACTTCCTAACCATGAACAAGTTGTACAGAATTGTAAGAGTAGCATCTCCAGAGAATAATCTCTTCTAAAATTCTGATTTATTTTATTTCTAATAACAACATTATTGTGGACATTTTATTTTTGTCTCGAATGAGCAATATTTGGGGAAAGATAACATTTCCTTGGCCATTGGCTTTGCATATCTTGAATTTAAGTTGTCTCTATTTTGTAATACCTCAGCTGTTAGGAAAAAGTCCTTGGACATACCTCTTGGCAGACAGCTGATGGTTACAGCAGTGCCCACTTACTGTGGTAACCATGTCTTTTACTCACTCCTAGGGTTCCAAATGCATCAAAGATTTAGATGATATCTATGTGTTGTACTGGGATTCACATTAGAAAGGAAAAGGAAATCCAATTTAAGGGGTTTGGGCATGGTTGCAAGTGGTATTTTGGAAGGATTCTTACTTTTTTTTCTCCTTACAGGATTTGGGAGACCTATTGACAATAAATTTGGCTTTCAATGTGAACTAAAATGATAGGAGGGCTGTGAAAGAGATCAATCTTTTTTCTAACAAAATAAAGCCATTATATATTAGATGAGGTTAAATTATGACACAAAAACAAAGAGTAAGAATTATCTCTAAATACTTAAAATGACCCTCAATTAAGAAATGGAGATTCTGCCACAGACTCATGTGGAAAATGAATATTGACTGGCAAAGAAGAGGATAAAAATTCATCAAAGGTTAGAATACTGAGGAAAAAAATATTTTTTTATCCATACCTGTCAAAGTGGTATCAATGGTTCCATAATTAAAGAACATTTGAAAATTATATCAAATATATATATATATATATATATATATATATATATATAAATGAATATGTGTAAGTTTAGTATATAGCACATTATCTAGTGTTCTCAAAAATTTTTGAATACAAGTATGTGTGTGTGTGTGTGTGTGTGTGTGTGTGTGTGTTACTGTACATAATTTCTGCCCTGCAGAATTTGCTAGAAGGCAGCTACTTGCAATTTTGGGATTAAAAGTCATAAATATTTTTAGCTACATAGACTATTTTTTTCCAGGTAGTAGATGAGTGAGGCAAGTACTCTTGAGAGTCAGGGCACTGGTTGCATGAAAGCAAAAAGAAAAGAAGGAATAATACCCTAACAATGGCACAGTTGTAGATGTTTATGGGAGTAATTCACAAGAAGGGAGCATTTTCAATTGCATGCTTATGTCTTTCCTCAAGCACTGTGGTGAATTCTCTAGCAGTCAAATGACTAATTGCATTCTCCTTCTTCCAGGAGTGAGACAGTGAAACAGCATATGCCTCAGCCTGTGATACCAGTTCTCAGCATAAAACCCATCATCAGACTGATAGACAGGCTCAACCTCTGTTGTAGTGAGTGTCAGTCCACTAGTTGGACTGACTATAGAGAGTGCAATTCAGGGATAGTTTTCAATTGTGATTGTTTCCCCCTTTACTGATCTTTCACTTAAGAGAGAAAAGGCTTCTCTCCAGGACAGGTATTTAAATGATAGGTGATGATAGAATAGGTATTTATAAACAATCGTGCTGTCAAAATATAGACAAAAGTAAAAGAAAGCTAGGGAATGAATAAATTCCATTCACATTTCTAATAAATTAGTTTTAAAAAAAGGCACTTCTGCAGTGGCACATGCCTGCAATTCCAGCAGCTTGGGAGGCTGAGGCAGGAGGATTGCAAGTTCAAAGCCACTTGGTGAGGCCCTAAGGTTCTATCTTCAGTGCCCAAAAAAAAAAAAAAAAAAAAAAAAAGGAATAGGGCTACTTGGGGCCTAAAATTAGTCTAGATAACATATAGCATGTAAGTGTTTGATGATTCATATAAAACAAGTGAACTTATTCAGTTCCTTCCAATTTTCATATTCATGATGGTGATGGTGTTTTTAAATTTCTTAGTAACTGAATTTGAAACAATGTGTATTACAATTGTATATAATCAGAAAAATATGTAAATAAACATAAAAGTAATTGAATGCAAAAAGTAATGTTTTATAAACAACAAAAATAATATTGTGGATAATGAGGCAAGATATGGGACTTAATAGTAAATGTAAGCATGAAGAACTGCCTAGCGAACGAAGGTAGTTTAAGCATGAGCCAGGAGTAAAGGCAGAAAAATATTAGTAGAAGCCACTTTTACAAAGATGTTTAGGTTTTCTGCTTGAGTGTAAATCAACTGGCATATAAAAAAAGTGATCTGCATTTGTTTAGGTTTAAGAATGGCTCTGTCTCCCTGAAAGGGCAGTAGGGGTAAGTTTGAATGCTAGGCACTCAAAATTATGCAAGGTGTCAAGGAACAAGTTTTTCATGTGCCATGAAGAGTAGCCGGAACGAAGTAGGCATTGCCTCCCTTCCCTCTATAATTCATGGATTTTTCACAAATTTTATTATTATATATATGTTTTTATATTTTGTATTTGAATCTGTTATTTTTCTAGCTAGAACAGCCTTTGTAGTCTTGGCCTAATTCTCAATGAAATGCTAGACTGTCTTATCATAGATAAATTAATTTTACTTTTTAAATTTAAATTTGCTTTTAACTGATACACAAAAATAGAAATTAGACATATCTATAGGCTTATGTGAGATATTTGCATATATACATTGTGTAATGTTTAACACAAGTTAGTCATATCTATCTCTTTAAATATTTATCATTTTTGTTTTTTGTAAAAACATGCAAACTACTTTCTTATAGCTTTTTTACGTGTACAGAACATTCTGGTTTTCTAAAATCATAATACTGTATAATACCACATAAGAAATTACTATTAGCTAATTATAATTTTATACCCATTGATCAATCTTTCCCCCTGATAACTTTATTTTTTATAATGAATTTTGACTGGAGTATTCTTTTCTTTTCACAGTGGAAATTTCCCTCAGTAATGAAATAAGCAATCATAATATCAGGCTTTTTGAGGATGTGAGAACATTTGTACTTAGACAAGACCGTCAAGATGAATCTCTGAATTCTGACAGATCCAACTATTTTGCTGCATGGGGAGCCAATATCTTCATCTCTGGGCAACACTACTGGGAGCTGGATGTGGATGACTCTTGGGACTGGGCTGGAGGAGTCTGTAAGTTGTCCTGGACAAACATTGGCACTATGCTTGCATCTAAGGAAATATTCTTCCTCATGTGCATAAAAGAAAGTGATCAGTATAGAATTTTGACCTCTCCCCCAGTGACTTGCCAATATATAGAGTAGCCTCTGGGCCAGATTGGTATGTTCCTTGATTTTGAGAGCAAAAGTGTGAGTTTTTTGAGTTCCCTTATATGGACATACCCTGCTGGTTCCCTGAATTTTCCTGTCAGGCCTTTTTCACTGGCCACAATGATCAGGGATAAGTCAGGAGCTTCATTGTCTGGGAACTCCATGTCTAAGCAAGTCCTCAGTTGAAGAAAATAAATAATACTGTACACTCTTTTACTGTTTTTCTACTTTATTGTAACCTCATTTATTATTAAATATGAAGATAATGTGAAGTGCAAATTTTGGACTATTTTAAATTCAGAGCATCTCTTTTGGCCCATTATCTAAAGTATAATCTGTGCTCACTCACCTGCTTTGTGAGCTTACTGGATTTCTAAATATACAGAGATGTGTATTTCTAGTTTAAGGATCTAATAAAAGGAATGAAGCTTGCAAGTCCTCAGCTGAAGAAAATAATAAATGAAGTTTGTATATTGTGGAACATCATGGTTTTCCACAATGCAAATGTCAGTCTAAGATCTTATCCCTCATCTAGTAAATACTGCATATCAATTCATCCTTAAGTAAGAGAAAAAAATTCTTTTACAGGGAAAACTTCTGACTGCCATGATTAGGAAAAAAAAATAGCTGGTTTTTTTCTTTTATAATAGAATAAAGTACAAAAGATAAATTGCCTTATATTTAGCCTCCATTCCCAGCAGTTTCACAATGTCTAGAATATAATAGGAACTTAACAAATATTTGATTTATTATTAATGAGTGAACAATTGCTATGTTTTAAACAATGGTCATTTACAGTGTGCTGTTACATAATCTCTGCTATGGCATCACAGAAGACTTAATATCTTTACTAAATAACATTTATGAAAGGAAAAAAGTTATTTCTTCAAAATTATTCTTTGAAAGACAAACTAATAATAGAGAATAGCAATGAAAATAAATGCTATGACATATTAAAAAGGCTTCTAAAACACAGGGTGCACCAATTGAATAGGACATGCTAAGACAATGTGGAATAAACCAATGATCCAGGTTTGTGGTTCTCCAAGTTTGGTTCTAGGTCAAGCAGCATCTGGCACTTATAGAAATGCAATCACATGATACAAGTGTGGTATTGCAGACCTTATAGTCCCAGGCATTTGGGAAGCTGAGGCAGGAGATTGCAAGTTAGAGGCCAGCCTCAGCAATTCAGAAGTATCCTCAGGGAGATAGCAAGATGCTAACTCATAGAAAAAAAGTAAAAAGGACTAGGGATTTAGAGTGGTTGTAAAGCACATCTGGGTTTAATCCAAAATGTTTTAAATTATTATTATTTTAAAATGGGAATTAAGTACAACTGATTTCATACTAAATCTTCTCTCTCTTCCTTTCAATACATATAGAAACAAACTTCCCATTCAACCCCAGGCAATTTTTTGTTGTGTGTGTGTGTGTGTGTGTGTGTTTCTTTTTTTGCAAATAGCAAAACCACTTGTGCCTAATTGTACTGGAAGAGTTGAGGTAGATGACTATCCAATAGTAGCCATAGAACTCTGAATGAACAATAACAAAATTCCTTTATAGAAGTGAAGCCCAGAATCTGCCAAGGTGCCCTGGATGTGAATCTCCAGGGGCAGATGCAGTTCAAATCTAACAGTAATCAGAAGCCAGAAAATCTGATGAATACAGCTCACTGTACTGACCTTCCATTTTGTACTTCTCCTTGAGAAACCTCTATTGTCTGATCCTGTCTGCCCCACATCACCACCATCTCCCGCCTTCCAACCACCCCCCCATCCCCACCACTACCACAGTTGAAATTCTGTCAGACCAAACCATCCAGATCCTGGAAGAGGAGGAGGCAGCAGAGAGCTAAGTGTTTTTCTTACCATCTGTCAAGTGCTTTGCATCTGAGCTGGAATCTTTCTCAGATGAATATCAAGGTACTTACCTAGTACATGGATCAGAACCACCTGCAAAAGTTGTTAGAATATTGATTGCTGGGCCTTGACAACAGAGAGTGTTTGTTCAGTAGATCTGGGATGGGAAAAAAAAAAAGTTCAAATTTTAAACAAATTATAAGATGCTATTACTGATGCTGATCACTGACCATCATTTTAAAATCTTTGATTTAGCTCAATATTAAATAAGATACTTTTAGATTGTATTTGAATGGAAAACTTTTAAAAAATACATACATATACACATATACGTATGAATATGCACATATTTGCTTGTATGTATTTGTGTGTATATATTGACAAAACACAAAAATTGAAGTACAAGCTGTAGAATTACTGCTATAGCTTCTTGTTGCCTGTAATTGGGAGAAGAAAGTGATGAAAAAGCATGAAAACCATCCCCTTTTGCCCATACAGCTGCAGCATCTTGGGAAGGTTGAATGGTACTGTACAGCATCATGGATTTTTAGGGCCTAGGAGAAGAAGGAAACAGATATAGGTCCTGTGTTCAGGGGGCTAGGCATTCCCACCTTTGGACTATTCCATTCTGTATGCCAACCACACAGCTAGTAAACTAGTAGGTGATCAGGGGTGGACACTTACTATAAGGGTACTCTCTCTTTTTTGAGATATTGGAGATTGAACCCAGGGGTTCTTTACCACTGAACTATGCCTGCAGCCATTTTTATTTGTTATTTTGAGACAGGGTCTCACTAAATTGCTGCTGGATTTGAACTTGTGATCCTCTTGTCTCAGCCTCCTGAAATTCTGGTATTACAGGCATGCACCACCATGCCAGCTCTACAAATGTTATCAAAGTATCATTCTGAGAACCTTGGAGGTTATAATAATTTTTATAATTTTTTATTATATTTAGACATGATTTGTCTAATGAGTGTACAAGAGTGTTTTCCAGGGGCTACATCACACTTAATATCAAAATGATTGAGCAGAAAAGAAAAAAAATATATGAATCCAGATGTTTTCTATGAAGGAAGACATTAAAGGAGTTTGCAAAATGTTTCAAAATGGCCCTCTTCTATTTTCCAAAAGAATGAAAATCAGGCTGTCAAAAGACATGTCTGCACTACCATATTTATTACAGAGCTCTTTACAATAGTCAAGAAAGGAAATCAAAGTAGGTATTCATCAATAGATTAACAGAAAAAGAAAATATTGTATATAGACACAATTGAATATTATTGCACCTTAGTAAGATTGAAATTCTGTTATTTGCAGCATCATGGATGAGCCTGGAAGACATTATTTTAAGTAAAATAAGCCAGGCACAGAAAGACAAATACCACATGCCGCCCTCATGTGGCATCTAAAAAAACTGACCTCCTACAGGTAGAGAGTAGAATCATGGTTAACAGAGCCTGAAAGAGTAGAAGAGAGGGGAACTAGAGAGGCTGATCATCAAACATAGGGTTAGATGTCATGAGTAAGTTTCAGTGTTGTACAGCATGGAGTGTGGTAGAGTCAACAGTAACTTATTGCATATTTCAAAATAGCTAGAATAAGTGATTTTGAGTGTCCCCAACAAGAAATGATACATATTTGAGGTAATGGATGTGATAGTTACCCTCATTTGATTTTTAACATTATATACATGTACTGAAACAATATACTCTACCACACAAATGTGTATCATTATTTGTCAAGTAAAATTTTAAAAAAAATATCATTCCTGACATGTTCTAAATAGTTAATTTTATAATGGTTGTAACTATACTAACCATTTACAGACTTTATTTTCTTGCCATTATTCATGTAGTATATATTTCCTTACCATTTAAATTATAGTCGGTAGTATGATCAATCAAGAGATAATTTAAAGTATGCATGAAAAACCGCACAGGTTATCTTTGTATTTTATAGAGACCTGAGCATTTATTTCTCCACAAGCAATGTTAGTCATTTTCCTTTATTTCTCTAATCTTTTTATTCCAATATAAATGAGACTATTTCAAGATGAGGATGATCAAGGACATTATAATATTGAAATATGAATTACTACACAATTGTATGTTTGCATTGCTACTATCATTGATATAACCTATTTTTCAACTGGTCTGTCATTCCACCTTTAGATCAGTTCCACATCCTACAGGATCAACACCCCTTCTTCTTTTACTATGCTCTCTGCAATCCAATAATAGAACTTATTAAATTGTATTATTTATTTTTACTTTTGGTACCAAGGATTGAATTCAAGGGCTCTTAATCACTAAGCAACATCTACAGATCTTTTTGTTTTATTTTGAGACAGGGTGTTGGTAAGTTGTTGAGGTCCTCAATAAGTTGCTGAGGCTCGCTTTGAACTTGTGATCCTTAGGCCTCAGGCCTCTGAGCCAGTGGGAATACATGTATGGGCCTGAATTGTTTTAAAGAAACTCAGAACCACATATCCATAATTTTTTGGTATATTTAATCTAAGTATATTTATGTCTATATATTTAATATATAGATGTTTTATCACATGAATGTTATATATGTATTATTATGAAAAAGATACATCGATAAATATTTTTAGTCAATAGGCTATTTTAATGCACCTGTCCTTTGAAAACTTCTACAATCTAAGTAAATTTTGAACCTAACTGAAATGGAATGTGGCTCCCAATTATTCTGTTTACAAAACAATATATGAGTTTTCCTATCTCTCCTACTAAGTATGTGTGTCCAGTGACTATGTCTACAGAAATGTTATCAGTAAAATCTCATAAAGTTTTCCATATTTTCAGTCTTATTATCTGTATCATTGTCCTCGTATTGAGTTCTGTGTCTGCAGACAATTCATGTGACAGTTATAGAGAACTCATTGGATATAGGTTATTCCTTTAATTCAGCTGACTTATCATTCAAAAAATGTGACACAGCATAAAGATTGGTGAATAAGTGTTCTAAGAGAGAAATTTTTATTTTTAGAACTTCAAAGAATTAATAAACTTAACAATGTCAACACTTAAAAAAATAAAAAGTGCCAAAAACATACTGGACAGAAAAACAGTCTTTTTAACACATGTTCTTGGGAAAAAATGGTTATCCATATGCAGAAGAAGACTAGATTCTTATCTCTCACCTTGCATAAAAGTCAAATTATGCCATTTGAATGTAAATGTATAAATCTTGAGAACATTCTGTTAAAGAAATAAGCTAAAGTTGGAAAGTCAAGGGTGATATGTTTCCTCTCACAAGTGGAAGCTGGAGATGAGAGAAAAGAAATTTGGTGGATGGGGGAATCTCATGAAAATTGAGAGGAGATCAGTAGAGTAGTGGGACCAGTGAAAGAGAGAAAGAGAGGTGCTGGCAAATGATTTGGATCAAATTATATTGTTGGGGTATGTGCATGAACAAATATGTAACAATGAATTTTACCACTATGTGTAATATAATATGCCATTCCCAATTTTCCAAGAAATCTCCATACTGCTTTCCAAATTGGCTGCACCAATTTGCAGTCCCACCACCAGTGTATAAGTGTACCTTTTTCCCCACGTCCTTGCCAACACTTATTGTTGCTTGTCTTCATAATAGCTGCCCTTCTGACTGGAGTGAGATGAAATCTTACACTGGTTTTGATTTGCATTTCTCTAATTGCTAGTGTTGATGAACATTTTTTTCATATATTTGTTGGTTGATTGTATATCATCTTCTTAGAAGTGTCTGTTCAGGTCCTTGGTGCATTTATTGATTGGGTTATTTGTTATTTTGGTGCTTAGCTTTTTGTGTTTTTTATATACCCTAGAGATTAGTGCTCTATCTGATGTGTGAGGAGTAAAGATTTGCTCCCAAGGAGTAGGCACCCTATTCACTAAACAGATTGGTTCTTTTGCTGAGAAAAAACTTTTTGGTTTGAGTCTATCCCATTTATTGATTCTTGATTTTAATTCTTGTGCCACAGGAGTTCTATTCAGAAAGTTGGGGCCTAATCCCACATGATGGAGATTAGGGTCTATTTTATCTTCTATTAGACACAGAGTCTCTGGTTTTATTCCTTAATCCTCAATCCATTTTGAGTTGAGTTTTGTGTGTGGTGAGAGATAGGGGTTTAATTTCATTTGTTGCATATGAATATTCAGTTTTCCCAGCACCATTTGTTGAAGAGCCTATCTTTTCTCCAATGTATGTTTTTGGTACCCAAAGGACTTAAAAACAGCATACTACTGGGACACAGACACATCAATGTTTATAGTAGCACAATTCACAATGGCTAAACTGTGGAACCAACCTAGATGCTCTTTAATAGATGAATGGATAAAAAAATGTGGCATATATACACAATGCAATATTACTCAGCAAGAAAAGAGAATAAAATCATGGCCTTTGCAGGTAAGTGGATGGAGTTTGAGAAGATAATGCTAAGTGAAGTTAGCCAATGTCCCCCAAAACCAAATGACAAATGTTTTCTTTGATATGAGGAGGCTGATTCATAGTGGAATAGGGAGAGGTTGCATGGGAGGAATAGAAAATCTCTAGATAGGGCAGAGTGGTTAGAGGAGAAAGGACGGGGCATGGGGTTAGAAATGATGGTGGAATGTGATGATAATTATCATCCAAAGTACATGTGTAAAGACACAAATTGGTGTGAATGTACTTTGTATAAAACCAGAGATATGAAAAATTGTGCTCTATATGTGTAATTAGAATTGTAATACATTCCACTCTCATATATTAATAAAAAATAAAAATATAATATGCCAATATAATATGAAAAAAATAGTACAAATGATATGTTGCATGGACATCATAAAATTAAAGCCAATCAAGTATGCATTAACCTGACCTTCTCAGCTTAATGGCATTCCTGATATGCATGGTTGGGTTTCTGACTGATCATGTGAACCCAAAGCAGAGAAAAGTTCTGAGAGGCAAAGAGAAGGAACATAGGACGAAGCTACCAAAAGGGGAACTATTGACCACATTAGCAAAGTTCACACTGGCAAACTCATAATCCAGGATTACCTCAATATGACCTAGTGGCCCTACTATGTACTGAGGTACTAGTGAGGAGGAGGTAAAGAGATGGCACCCATTGTCCTTTTTGGCACAGAAAAGTAGAAAAACTCCCTCAGAATTAACAAGCATATTATTCTCCATTGTCAAAAATCATTACAAATTCTAATGACCCAGTTCCCACATCTACCTACTAGTAATACAGCCAGAAGTGCATAGCTGGTCTCTCCATGTAAGAAAACACACAGGTCTTGTTAGATTATGTGTGACATCAAGATGACCCAGAGTAAAGAGCAAACATCTCAGGTCTTCAAACAGAGGAAGGTAACAAGTAATTATTTCATTATCTCAGGAGATATATACCTGCTGGAAAAAAATTGCATTATAATGCGTTATGAATTTTTGAGAGACATTGTTTTCCATAGTGTCAGTTATACTACTTTATTGCTGGAAATGTGCATCAGGGCAGCCAAGAATTCTTGAAATTGACTGATGGTCAAGGACTTCTAGTCCATATTTTTAAAATCAAATCTTTAACCATATAAGTGAAAGAAATCGAGTAACTTAGAGTATATTAAAGTGAAAATCCAATTATTTGGATTATATATAAAACAGGAACATTGACAAACTCTCTTCCTGTCTGGGAAACATTTAAATCATGGAATTATTAATAATTCAATGTCATTAATTAAAATACCTTGTCATCTCAGAAAATTAATATTAACTATTACACAAGCTTCTGACAATTCAACAATGACCATGTTGAACTGAAAGATGAAATATTCTAAATGTAGATAGATATTCACTTGTTTCTTACAGGGTTGAAAACTAAATCTCAGCATGTAGCAGTCCATAGAAAAAGATTTTATCTATTGTTGAGTGTTTTTGTGTCTGTAAAAATAAGGCACAGAGGGGAGAGATAGAATGACAAACTTAGATGTTCTAAACATTTCAATTATTTTTTTCATATATTTTTCCTGTAATGGAAATCTTGGTCATCAAATTTCTCAGGAACAATAGTTCAATATTTTGAGCAACTGGGAAAGATTTCCATTATAGAACAGAACTGTAATGGAGAAAATTTAAAGGTTTCTTGCCAAAGTGCTGCTTATTACTTCTGAATTGGTTGAGCATGTCCATCAGTCGAGGTAATGACCATGAGCTGAGCTCTGGGTTCAAAGGCTGGGGCATGTGCATCTGCAGAGACTCATTCAGATAAGACTAAATCCTCTTTCTTCACTCAAGGTTTCATCAAGATTATGACATTTTTGTCCCTTTAAAAATGTTCATCATACTCCTCAAAATTAGTTTCAGGACTATAAATTTAACTCCACAAACTCCAGGATATAGCAAATGCCAATTCATTTTATGAAAATCAAGTGACATCCACTCCAATTCATGTATTAACACTTGAATCCTACTGCAGAATTTCCATAATCATGAGTGTATCTGTTTCTTCTTTCCCGATCATTGTACTGTGCAAAGTCGCCTGAATTTGAGGTCTTTCAAGAAGGGCATTCTGAATTTTGACCCATATTTGTTCCCACTGAGATGTTCATTGTCTGTACCCATAAGCCAGGGATTCAAAACTTAACTTGGGCAGAGATCCTGCTTACTTAGATCCAGCTTCCCTAAGTATCAACAGCTTTCCAATATGAAGTTTGTGTCTTCCCTGTGCTACATGAGGAAGGACAGAACTTGAAGTATTCTCCCTCTAATTTCTTTATGTCTTGCTTCAGGCCCAGGGATATGATTCAGTAGTACAGCATTTGCCTAGGATATGAAAGGCCGTGGGTTCAAACTCTAGTACAAAAAAATAAATAAATAAATAAGAAGAAGAAGAAAGAAAGACACTCTGCTTCTACTTTCACTTTTCTGAAATATCTATTTTCCCCACCTAATTCCTGGCATAATTTGGAGCTATATGTCATCTTCTTTACATAAACTTTACATCAGGAATAATAATTTTCTTCATGAAACTGCCACATATTCTCTTGAAAACAACACCATTTACCAACTGGAATCAGCCTGGGAAACAAAAACTTTATACATTTTCAGAAAGAGAAGCTAAATATACCTGGAACCAATCAGATGTGGTGGCATGCAGTTGAAATTCCAGCAACTCAGGATGCTGAGGCAGGGGAATCAGAATTTTTAGGCTAGCCTGGGCAATTGAGCAAAACCCTGTCTCAAAAAAAGTGGGTAAGTGAATCTGGGGCTGTAGCTTAGTTTTGGAGTGGCTCTATGTTCAATCCCAGTACATCAAATCAAACACACACACACACCCACACACACACACACTGAAAAAGAGGTTATATTATTTTAATAAACAATGTTTCTACTTCTACACCAACAGATTGATCACTCTTATAACCCTCAGCCCTTGAATATAAGGGTGAACTTACCTTTTCAACAAGGTTTCAAAATGCTATATACAGAAAAGAGAACATCTTAGTATCCAACACAAGATTTATAGTACAGACTCAATTTTTTTATTTCCTAAGGGTGGAACAGCCCAAAGTCTACAGGAATTGGCATCAAGGACATGGAAATAGGAGAAATACAGTGCATTTGTTCTTAAATTTCTAAATAACCAATGTCTTCAAGGAAATCTCCAAATACCCTCAAAGAAAATTTTCTATTGCTGTTTTTGAGCAATCAAATAAATTTTAGAAGAAAACATTCTATGAGTGATTGATTACTCCTATTTCTTCCAGTAAGTTTTGTTATTGTTTCTTTCTTCAGAAAAAGGAAAATCTTACTTGGCCTCTGATTATTACCTGAAAAGGTAATAACACTTTCATATATCTTGAGGAAGCAGCTTTTCAAACACATAATGGAAGGCAAAAAGAATGAGGTCCTTATTTCCCAGCACACATTGACTCCCTCTCTTCCTCAGTTTCTACCTGGAGAAACTCCATATCTGGTTTATGACACATTTCCTTTAATTCTTCATACATCTCTCCTATGAGCCTCCCCTTCAGGGGAAGCCTGTCTTCTTTCCTTGAGTTTTAGAAAATCTCTGCTTTGCTTTTCCAATTGCTCTACATGATGATGCCTTTCCTCATAGAGTGGTTGGCACACCTTTCAATAGTCAGCATAGATTATCTTCCTGCATAAATTCACATAACACTGATGAGACAATGAATTCACTAGACTAATTATTCAGGCTGTTTTTGTCCAGGTATTGTATAAACTTTTATATAAACTTTATATCAGGAATGCTATTTCTTTTTTATTTTTTTTTAATTTTTTTATTGTTGGTTGTTCAAAACATTACATAGTTCTTGATATATCGTATTTCACACTTTGATTCAAGTGGGTTATGAACTCCCATTTTTACCCCGTATACAAATTGCAGAATCACATCAGTTAATTTTATTCATGAAACAAATACTCTTTTGTAAACAACTCCACTTATCAACTGGCATCTTAGCCTGGAAAAAAACATTTTAAATTTTCAGAAAGTGAAGCTAAATATACCTTTTATTCTTATATTCACCAACTGTCCACATTCATTTAAAAAAAGGGGGACAATGGGATTCTTTTTCTTTCTCTTATCCCTTCTTTTCTATTTAGTTGTTTATTGTGTTGTACCCAGAAGGCAATATCTTACCTTCAATTACCTTCCATCAAACATCCACATTTTATTAAAAATAGTAATTTATAATTTAAAAATAAATAGTATGATTTAATACTTAATAATTCTATGTTATATAGGAACTGCCTGATTACTAAACCCCTTTAATCTGCTTTATCTTCCAATATCTTAGTTACAGACTTACACTTCATCCTGATAAAATAATGGTAAATATTCCTTCATAGGATAAGTTAAGATCTTCTCTAAATATTTACCTTCCAGGTCCACAATGGCATGCTCCCCAGATCCTTGCCTCTTTTTTTTGCTGCTAGCCTCTTGTTGTCCAAGGCTCCATATTCCATTTCTTCCCTGACTTCCACACTGTCTTCAGAGACATTATTCAATAACTGCCTTCCAGTATTAATTCATTTTCCTTTTCTCATTTCTCTTATTTTCTCTTAGTATTTAAACATGGCTTATGTAGCCCTACTATTTTGAAACAAAACTAAATATTGACCATTAACATAACATTCTCACTTAGTATTTATTTTCTTTTTTTTTCTTTTATGTTATTCATTTATTTATATTTGGTGCTGAGAATTGAACTCTTTGCCTTATGCATACTAGGCAAACACCCTACTACTTAGCCACAGCCCCTTCACTTGTTTGTTTTTATTTTTTAATTTGTTTTAAATTTTATTTTGTTATATATGACAATAGAATGAATCACAATTAATATTTCACATATAGAGCACAATATTTCATATCTCTGGTTGTACATATTGTATAGTCACATCCTTTATGTCTTCATACATGTACTGAGGGTAATGATGACCATCACATTCCACCATCCTTCCTACCCATATGGTCCCTCCCTTTCTCTCCCTCCATCTTTCTTCTTTTCCCTACCTAGAGTTCATTTAATCCTCCCCACCCCACTGCCCTGCTCACATCATATTATGAATCAGCATCCTTAAATCTGATAAATCATTTTGCTTTTGTTTTTATGGGATTGGCTAACTTCACTTACTATTATCTTCTCTAACTCCATCCATTTACCTGCAAATGCCATTATTTTATTCTCTTTTATTGCTGAGTAATATTCCATTTTGTATATATGCTATGTTTTTTTTAAATCCATTTATCTACTGAAGGGCATATAGGTTGGTACCACAGTTTAGCTATTGTGAATTGTGCTGCTACTAACATTGATTTTGCTGTGTTCCTCTAGTATGCTATTTTTAAGTCCATTGGGTATAGACTTAGGAGTGGGATAGCTGGGTCAAATGGTGATTCCATTCCCAGTATTCCAAGGATTCTTCATACTGCTTTCCATATTGGCTGTACCAATTTGAAGTCCCACCAACACTGTATGAGTGTACCTTTTTCCCAACATCCTCACCAAACTTGTTGTTGTTTTCATTCTTAATAGCTGCCATTCTGACTGGAGTGAGATGAAATCTTAGAGTAGTTTTGATTTGCATTTCTCTAATTGCTAAAGATGTTGAACACTTTTTCATATATTTGTTGATTGATTATATATCTTCTTCTGAGAAGTGTCTTTTATTTCCTTGGCCCATTTCTTAATTGTTCTTTTTTTTTTTTTGGTGTTAGTATTCTTAGTTCTTTATATAGTCTGGAGATTAGTGCTCTATCTGACATGCATGAGCTAAGGATTTGTTCCCAATTAGTAGGCTCTCTATAAACTTCACTGATTGTTTCTTTTGCTGAGAGGAAGCTTTTAGTTTGAATTCATCCCATTTATTGATTCTTGATATTAATTCTTGTACTATAAGTGTGTTATTAAGGAACCTGGGCCCTAATTTGACATGATGGAGATTTGAGCCTATTTTTTCTTCTAATAGACACAGTGTCTCTGGTTTAATTTTTAAGTCCTTGATCCACTCTGAGTTTTGTGCATGGTGAGAGGTAGGGGTTTGATTTGATTTGTTGCATACAGATTTCCAATTTTCCCAACACAGTTTGTTGAAGAGGCTATATTTTGCCAATGTATGTTTTTGGCACCTTTGTCAACTATAAGATAACTGTAATTATGTGGGTTACTCTGTGTCCTTAATTCTGTACCATTGGTCTACAAGTCTATTCTGGTGCCAATACCATGCTGTTTTTGTTACTATTACTCTGTAATACAGTTTAAGACCTGGAATAATGGTGAAACCTGCTTCACTCTTTTTGCTAAGGGTTGCTTTAGATATTTTGGGTCCCTTTTTTTTCCAGATGAATTTTACGACAGCTTTTTCTATTTCTTTGAGAAATGTCATTGGGATTTTGATTGAAGTTGCATTAAATCTATATAGTGCTTTTGATAGTATGGTCATTTTGACAATATTAATTCTGCTTATCCAAGAACAAGACAGAACTTTCCATCTTCTAAGGTCTTTTTAAATTTATTTCTTTTCCATTATGTAGTTTTCTTTTCAGAGGTCTTTCACCTCTTTCATTAAGTTGATTCCTAAGTATTTTATTTCATCTATTTTTTAGATGCTATTGTAAATTTATACTTTTTCTCATTTCACTTTCGGAGGATTTGTCACTGATATGCAGAAATGCCTTTGATTTATGGATGTTGATTTTGTATCTGCTACTTTGTTTAATTCATTTACTAGTTCTGGAAGTCTTCTGGTGGAATGCTTTGGGTCTTCTATGTATAGAATCAGGTTGTTGGCAAATAGTGATGATTTAAGTTCTTCTTTACCTATCCATGTCCCTTTAATTTCTTTCATTTGTCTAATTGCTCTGGCCAGTGTTTCAAGAACTATGTTAAATAGAAGTGGTGAAAAAGGGCATTCTGTCTTGTTCCAGTTTGTAAAGAAAATGCATTCAGTGTTTCACCATTTAGAATGATGTTGGCCTAGGGCTTAGCATAGATAGCTTTTATGATATTGAAATATGATTCTGTTATCCCTAGTTTTCTCTAGTGTTTTGAACATGAAGTGGTGCAGTATTTTGTTGAAGGCTTTTTTTTGCATCTATTGAGATGATCATATAGTTCTGATCTTTAAGACTATTGACATGATAATTTACATTGTTTTCTGTATGTTGAAACAAACTTGCATCTGTGAAATGAACTCCACTTGATTGTGGTACACAATCATTTTGATATGTTTTGTATTCAATTTGCCAGAAATTTATTGAGAATTTTTGAATCTGTATTCATTAGAGATATTGGTTTCAAGTTTGCTGGTTTTGATGTGTTTTTGCCTGGTGTTGGAATCAGGGTGATATTGACCTCATAGAATGAGTTTGGAAGTGCTGCCTCTTTTTCTATTTCCTGAAATAAATTTAAGAGTATTTATATTAGTTCTTTCTTAAAAGTCTTGTAAAATTTGGCTGTGTATCCATCCAGACCTGGGCTTTTCTTGGTTGGTAGGCTTTTCTTGATAGTGTCTTCTATTTCATCACTTGAAATTGGTCTGTTCAAATTGTATACATTATCCTGAGTCAATTTGGGCAAATCATATGACTTTAGAAATTTGCCGATGCCTTTGATATTTTCTATTTTATTGGAGTACACATTTTCAAAATAATTTCTAATTATCTTTTGTATTTCTGTTTTGGTTTTTGGGATATTTTCTTTATCATCGTGTATACTAGTAATTTGAGTTTTCTCTCTCCTCTTCATTAGCATGGTTAAGGGTTTATCATTTTCATTCATTATTTTTTTTAAAGACACAACTTTTTATTTGTCAATTTTTCAGTTGTTTCTTTTGTTTCAATTTCATTGATTTTAGTTATGTTTTTAATTATTTCTTGTCTTCTATGCTTTTGATATAGATTTGTTCTTTTTTTCCTAGGGCTTTGAGATGTAAAGTTAAGTCATTTATTTGTTGGCTTTTTCTTCTTTTAAGGAGTGTAATCCATAAAATGAACTTTCCTGTTAGTACTGCCTTCATAGTGTTCCAGAGATTTTTATATGCTTTCTCTGTGTTCTCATTCACCTCTAAATTTTTAAAAATCTCTTCCTTGATGTCTTCTGCAACCATTGTTCATTCGGTAGCATATTATTTAGTCCCCAGATGTTGGAATCGGAAATATTTCTTACTTTATCATAATTTCCAATTTCATTCCATCATGATCTGAATGAATGCAGGGTAGTATCTCTACTTTTTTTTATTTGATAAGAGTTGCTTTGTGACATAACATATTATATATTTTAGAGAAACATTCAAGTGTTGCTGAGAAAAATGTGTATTCTCTCTTTGAAGGATTAAATATTCTATATATGTCCATTAAGTCCAATTTATTGATTGTATTATTGAGTTCTATAATTTCTCTGTTTAGCTTTTGTTTGGAAGATGTATCCAGTGGTGAAAGAGGTGTGTTAAAGTCACCCAAAATTATTTTGCTGTGGACTATTTGACTCTTGAACTTGAGAAGTGTTTATTTGAAGAACATAGATGCTCCAGTGTTTGGCATATATAATTATAATTGTTAGTCTTGTTGGTATATGGTTCCCTTGAGCAGTGTGTAGTGTCTTTCTTTATCCCTTTTGATTAACTTTACCTTGAAGTCTACTTTATGTGATATGAGGATGAAAACCTCTGCTTGCTTTTGCAGTGCATGTGAGTGGTATGATTTTTCCCAACCCTTCAACTTCAGTTTGTGGATGTCTTTTCCTATGAGATCAGTCTCTTTCAGGCAGCATATTGTTGTTGTTTTTGTTGTTGTTTGGATCCATTCTACTAGTATATGTTTTTTGATTGGTGAATTTAGGCCATTAACATTCAGGGTTACTATTGAGAGATTATTTGTATCTCCAGCCATTTTTGAGTATTTTTGTTATTTAACTTGATTTGAATTCTCCTCTGATTAGTTTTTCCTTTAGTATAATACCTCCCTTGGTTGATTTTCATCATTTTTTTTTCCTCTTTGTGGAAAATTTTTCTGAGAATGTTCTCTACTGTAGGCTTTCTAGTTGTAAAGTCTTTTAATTTTTGTTTATCATGGAACGTTTTTGTTTCATCATCAAATCTAAAGCTTATTTTTTCTGGATATAAGATTTTTGATTAGCATCCAATTTCTTTTAGAGCTCGGTATATGTTGTTTCACAATCTCCTGGCTTTGGGGGTCTGGGTTGAAAAATCTGCTGAGACATGAATTAGTCTCTCCATATATATGATCTGATTCTTCTGTCTTGCAGCGTTTAAGATTCTATCCTTATTCTGTATGCTAGGCATTGTCATTATAATGTGCTTTGGTGTAGATCTGTTGTAATTTTGTACATTTTTTGTTCTGTAAGCCTCTAATAAGTGGTTTTTCAATTTGTTCTTTATGCTTGGGAAATTTTCTGATATGTCTTTGAAGAGATTGTGCATTCCTTTGGTTTGAAACTCTGTGCCTTCCTCTATTACAATAACTCTTGGATTTGGTCTTTTGATGCTTATCCATAATTCTTGGATGTTCTCTTCATGGTTTCTTATGTTCACTGTGTTATCAACTTTATTTTCCAGATTGTATACTTTGTCTTCGTTATCTGACCTTCTTCTTTCCAAGTGATCTAGTCTGTTGTTTATGCTTTCTATTGACTTTTTAATTTGGTTTATTGTTTCCTTCATTTGCAGCATTCCTGATTTTTTTTCAGACTCTGTTTCTCTTTCATGAAGTAATCTTTTGGTACCTGTATTTGCTCTCTTATTTCTTTGTTGGAGTGATAAATTTTTGTTCGTATTTTCTCCTTAAGTCTTTCTATAATTCACAGATCATTTTAATTATGAACCTTCTGAACTCCTTCTCTGACATTTTATCAACTTCACTGTCCATGGGTTCTGTTATTGTAGTATTCTGGTTTGTTTGAGGTACGTTGCTCCCTTGGTTTTTCAGGTTGTCTATGTATTTTTTTTTCTTGTTGTGTGGATCTGAGCTATTACACTTTCTACCTTATATTCTTGTAGTACCTTTGCAGATTGTCTGTACCTCACCTTGATGTTGGTCTCCGAGACCTTGCTGGTATCCCTCAATGTATGCTATGCAACCAAAAATTAATGGAACAATAACTGAGGTAACTCAAGATAATAATGGAGGTGTCCCAAGATTGATGCAGGGTCTTACAAAGATGGGGTTGAAAGAGTGGTCCTTTCTCTGTATTTGGGATGTCTGCTCTGAGATATAGCTGCTTCTAGGCCCTGTCAGTTATCAAAAAGGTAGGGGCTACTTCATAGGGAAGGGTATGGCAATGGCTGCAGTGTCCCAAGATGGAAGTTGCGCTCCCAGGTGTGTGTGGGGGGAGTGGCGAACTCAGAACTACCCTGGGCCTGGGTTCTGCATAAGCCAGTGTGGGCAGATCTGGGCTGGTCCTGTGCTCCCAAGGTAGTCTGATGGTCAGAAGAAGCAGTCCTGTGCCAGAGCCTGAGCTCCAGCTGGTGTCTGCAATTGGTGGGATAGACCGAGGCCTACTGTGAGCCTGGGTCCTGCGTAGTTCCCAAATATTTTCTTTTTTAATTTGTAACTCTCCCTCTCACAATTTCATCTGCTCCAGTATAACTCAAACATGGTATGTTTTCCACATCAATTTTTATTCTTATTTCTATGAAGAATTATTCTTCTGTCAGAAAATAAATTTTAAAAAAGGAGTATAAATAAACAATTGTAATTGATAAGGATTCCAGTGTTATGCCTTGATTTCACTTCTCTGTTATGTATGCCAGGTTATAATAATTCTAATATAGGTCTAAAGAACTGAAAGACATTAAGTTAATGCAGCAAGCTGGGAGCAGTGGTACACACCTATGAGGCCAATGATCTGGGTGTCTGAAACAGGAGGATCACAAAATCAAGGCCAACCTCAGCAGAATTAAAATAAATAAGTAAATAGATTGATAGATACATGAAAAGGACTGGGGATATGGCTCAGTGATAGGCTGCCCTTGGATTTAATCTCCAGTATCACAAACAATTTAAAAAATGTAATTAAATATTTATTGAAGCATCACTAGAGTAAGAAGTTCTTGCTATAATGGCTGGAAAAATTACCAAATTGATATATAATGTTTTTCCTGGGGTATATCTTTCCTGGTCTCATTCCCTCCCCCCACTTCTTTCTTGCAGCCACCACAAGGGGAGCAGCTTTCCTCTAGCTGGGCCCTCCCCCACTGAAGTACTGTTTAACTCTTAACCCAGAGCAACGAAGTCAACCATTAATAGATTGAAACCTATGAAAAAACTATGAGTCTCAAAACCACTTCATCCTCTAAGTTGTTCTTGTCAGATATATTGGTCATATTGAGGAAAAAGTTCAATAATATATTTAGCTAATAAAGGACTATTTAAAATGAACAGAAGGAGAGAGGCAAGTATTAAGTCTAGTTGATATGGAGAGTAAGAATAAGGGAGGTGATGGGAGAGCAGGAGAGGGGAGAGGGTATAGGAAGGGCAGCAGAATACAACAGACACTAGTATTGCTGTATGTATATACGTGGCTGTATAACCAATGTGATCCTGCAATCTATACAAGTGGAAAAATTAGAATTCATACCCCATTTAAATCAAATGTATGATATGTCAAGATCATTGTATTATCTTGAGCAACTAAATAAAAATAATTTAAAAAAATATCAAAAAAAAGAGTATATAACTGTATGCAAAGCCTTGATGGCTCACAAGTGATTCAGAATATTGTGGTCTACATTATTCTCAAATGAATTACCTCAATATGTACACAATGGAATATTACTCAGCATTAAAAGAGAATAAATTTATGGCATTTGCAGGTAAATGGATGAAGTTGGAAAATATCATCCTAACTGAAATAATCCAGTCCCCAAAATGAAGGACTGAATGTATTCTCTGATAACTGGATGTTAATCCATAATGGTGGGGGATATGTGGGATAAGTGGAGGAACTTTGGATGTGGCAAAGGGGTAATTAATATGGTGGAAATATATGGACATCACTATCCTAGTTACACGTAGGATTGCACGAATGGTGTGACTCTACTTCATGTACAACCACAGAAGCAAAAAGTTCTGCTCCATATGTATACAATGAATCAAAGAGCTTTCTACTGTCATGTATAACTGATTAGAACTAATAAAAAACCAAATTATCTCAAACAAAGAATAAGGAAACATTTATGAAAAGGATTTTCATAATTTGGAGAATTTATCCTGTTTCAGTTACAAAATTAAAAATAAGTAAGCTGTTCCTTGCCATATGACCCTCACCCACACCATAAATAATAACCACTCAACACATCACCAAGGTTCAAAAGCAGAATTTATTCACTCTTGAATTGTACTCATTCCTGGTTGCAGCTCAAGTATCCTCACATTCATGATTAAAAATCACCTTAATTTCAGGTGCATGCAGTAGCCCACACTTGTAATCCCAGCCACTCTGGAGGCAAAGGCAGGAGGATTACCAGTTTAAAGCCAGCCTCAGCAAAGTACTGAGACCCTCAACAATTTAGTGAGATTCCATTCCCCACCAAAATATATATAAAAAAAATTCAAGAAGACAGGGGCTGTGGTCTAGTTGTTAAAAACTCCTGGGTTCAATACTAGAAAAAAATTTTACGTTATTGCACTGAATATAAACTTTTGAATGTTTATTCTTTTGTGACTATCTTTTTTTCTCTTCTAAATAAATACATGTCATTGTTTATGCAGCATACCAAGAAATATCTTGCAGCTTGGTGTGTCATAGGATAAGTTTGAACCTATAGGATGAAACAGATATGCTGTGGAAAACCCCAAGCCATTTTCCAAGTCAGGCTTCCTTGTAAAGGATGTTTTTCAGCTTTCCTACTGGATGGCACTTGGCAACAAATTGCCTTTCATTGCATCCACAGATAAAATCCCAGTTGTTATCTTCCTTTTGACCATCTTCTAAATTTGAAGAAACAAGTGAGAACAAAACACTGGCCAATTGATTTAAAATTGACATTGATTGGCCTGTGCCCTAACAGATCCCATGAGAGGCTTTAACTTATAGGGAGTGTCTGGAGACACAACCCCTTAGGCCACATGCCCACACATGTAATTCCAGCAACTTGGGAGACTGAGACAGGAGGAAGACAAGTTTGAGGCCAGCCTCAGTAGCTTAGTGAGGTGCTAAGCAACTTGAGACCATGTCTCAAAATAAAAAACAAAAAATAAGAATGGCTGGGGATGTGACTCAGGGGTGAAGTACCCCTGAGTACAATTCCCAATATCAACACAGAGAAGAGAGAGAAAAGAGAAATGAAACCTCAGTTTGGTGGAATTGTACAATTTCTTCACAAATCATTATTTTTCTCATGGATAGGCCTCCATAATAGATATTTCTTTCTTTTAAAAATATCTCATTAAGATATCTCATTTGTTATAAAAATATGTATTTTTTATCTGTATTAGTCTTTAAACTGTAAAAGCATTTTGTGTTTGACACAATAGAGGAAATTTATAGCAACTTTGGTGTAGTAAGTGATTTAATAATATGTCAATTTTATTTTTGATTGTTTACATCAGACTAAGTCAAATTTTATGCTTCCTTATCACTATACATCTTCATATTCCACTGGTACATATTTTTATCACTGGGAAAATGTCAAAATCAACCTTACACTACAAAATAAGGTAATAATTTGAAAATAGTGGATTCTCTTTAACATGCAAATCTGAAAATCTCTCTCTTTCTTGCCT
This sequence comes from Marmota monax, assembly GCF_021218885.2. NCBI lineage: Eukaryota > Metazoa > Chordata > Mammalia > Rodentia > Sciuridae > Marmota > Marmota monax. Next base: position 762,198 of record NW_026695236.1, on the reverse strand, counting down.
TTTATTGACATTTTCCTGTCCTATTATGTTAGTAGCACTTTGGAAACTTTTTTTGAGCTAGAAAAATACATGAAAGCATGCTTACACTATGCTTTCATTCTAATGTAAGAAGTGGGATACTAAAAACTAGATAGACCTAGGGCATAATAATTCATTTTAAGCATAAGACAGTCATTTTCATAAAACATGTACTCTATAGGAAAAAAATATAAATTAATGTTAAGTTCCTTTTATGTGAACACAACTGAAATGCACTAATGCAACTACTGTCAATGTTAAGAATACATGATATGAACATGAATGTAAGAAACTGCAAACATTTCATCTTATTAGCAGGGTAGACTGTAACTTTATTGAGAATAAAGAAGGTCACCTGGGCTTTTTTGGAGCACTTGACACTGTAGATTAGTCAATGGTAGAAAGGAGTGAAGAAAATGCATATTAGGGGCTGAGGATTCTATTAATTATATTTTAATATATGCTGCCAATATTTATTTTTGGATTCTCTTTTAAGTTTTTGGGTGAAATCTACTTGCATTATATTATCTGATCTCATAGTCATTGGAATGAATGTTGGTCTATTACTTCAGATGATTCACTTGAGAGGGAACACACAGAACCCAAAGTTAAAGCTCATTTGGAGAAAATAACCTTATTTCAAGACAGTTCAATTCTCCCTGGCTAGCTTCTTATTTAAAATTAGTGTAGTATTAATAGTTTTCTTATTTTGTTTTTTGGTTTTGTTTTGTTCTGTTTTATTTGATACTGGGTATTGACCCAGGGTACTTAACCATTGAGCTACACTCACAACTCTTATTTACTTTTGATACAGGGTCTTGATAAGTTGCTTAGGACCTCTCCCCACACAACCACTCTTGCTAGAAATCAAACCTTCATTCAGTACAAATCTTCTACTAATGAGCAATAGCCTCAGCACCTTAAGTTAACATAAAAAAATTATGTGTACACACCATGATTTTAACACACACACACACACACACACACACACACACACACCTATATTGCCTTTTCTCCCCTTAAGATGAACTGATTAGTAGGACTTACTAGATCTAGAGGGAGATTTCAAACTGACAGGTGTGTTGTGGATAGCCAGATTGGTGTAGATATGCAAATTCTTGTGTTCCTGCATCAGAAGTTGATTTGGAACCACAAACCCATGTTTATGTAATCATACAAAGGTAACAAAACATTAAGTCAACCACAGCCTATATTATAGATAATGGACTACTAAAGATGGTTTTTATTAAAGGGAAATTGAGCCAACAAAATTTTACATTGTATCCTATGTTCATATTTAATAAAATGGGGTTAGATTAAGAAAAGAAAAGAATACAGCTAAATATCATTGCTTTGCTCAACTAAGAAGGGGTCCCTTCAATATGGATTTCTAAGGCAGAGAAGTCTAGTTCCTGAACTATCCCTGATTATGTGTGAACTATGGAGAAAAACAAAACAAAACAAACAAACAAAAAATAAATAAATAAACAGCCTGACAGGGAAATTCAGAGACCTTGCAGGATATCTCCATATAAAGGAACCCTGGGCACCATTCAAAACACTCATATTTTCACTTTGAAAAATAAGGAACATACCAACATGATGCAGAGGTTTCTCAGATGAAGAAAAAATATAGTTTTCTCTCTATATATAGAGAAATAATAATGCATAAATAATTGTACACAACAATTTGATTTTTGTTAGTAAATAGGTCAATATTATCAAACCTTCCCTTATCCATAGCCCAATCATTCTCTTCAAGCGGCAGCATTATTTGGTACTCCCACAAATAGAAGCCGTCAACAAAGATCTTCCTAAAATCCTGTGATGATTTCAATTCATGTGATGAATTGATAAATGTCTACCTTTCCTGTCTTAAGTTGTTTCAGAGGGAAATAGACTCTCATGCTTACAACCCATTGGTTGATTTTTTTTCAGCTTTCCTCCTTTATATTTCTTTGGTTTCCTTGAATCATTTTCCAAAAATATCTCATTTGTTTTAGAAACTTTTCCTGTAAGAGAACAAAATGTGAGCATTAGACAAGCAAGTAGATTTTGGTTTCAGTCCCATAATGATGGAGAATTTCAAGTGATGTTAGGTTAAAAAAAAAGCTTTAGGGGGAAGAGAAGGATGATGTTTCTAGGATTGATATGGATAATTATCAATTTTAGGAGATTCACACTATAAAATCATAAAATATAATAAACCATTTCCCTGGATAAATTGGCATATACAAAAGCTTAGTAAATTCTTAGATAGTTTGGCAATTCACTTCAGAATTTAGATGCAATGACACTAATGTTCTCTGAGTTTCAATGTACTGTATCTTCTATGGAAGCCTTTTGAATTTGTAGTACCACTTCCCCGCACAGTGTGCTACCAATTGAACCCAGGAGCTCATGCATGCCAGGAAAGTGCTGTACTGCTGAACTACATCACCAGTCATCTTTTAAAGTTATTACTATTTTGCTTAGAGACAGGTTCTAAGTTTCCCAAGCCATCCTCAAACTGAGTATCCTCCTGCCTTAATCTCATGAAACTGGGATTGCAGGTGTGCACCAACACATCTAGATAAACATTTAGTTTCCTTACTTTAAAAACTCTTTATACTCATTAGAACTTTAAAATGTCTTAAGCAGTATGCCATATAATCAATTTATTATTAGAAGTTAAATTAGGTTCATCACTCTCCCAAGCTCCATGAAGGCAGATATGCTCTCATATTTTATTCACAATTTATCACTGGTACCCACAGCTCTATGTGACAATCAGTTAAGAATGGTGATTCTTGGCCTTATAGTCCTAGTCATCCTGCACTCTAGCTTTCTCATGCCCTTGAAGCATCACTACCAGTTACTCCTGTGTAGCCTCTTCAATGGGACACTGTCCTTGAGTCCTGTGTTCCTGAGAGTTGGAGCAGAGCAAACACAGCAGGGTCTTTTCCTCTTCACAGAAGATCTATTTGTCTCCCTGCAGGTCATACACATGTCATCCTTGGAGCTCAGGAAATGCCTGAGACTGGCTTGTCTGGAAATGGATTCCAGATTCTTCAAACAAACGAGTGGAGTGTTGCTCTTGAAGTCAGTCTGCTGTGATGGCTCCCTGATATAGGGAAATGGTCAGGAGTTTGGGCTTCTTCCCAGTAAAGGCAGAAACAAGGGTGACAAAAGCTATGTCAACAGCCATTGGTGACTGGGTCTTCAAGGTAATTCATGCAGATGGAGCAGGTGATTTCACTCTGGAAGGCTTCCAGAAGTCTGTGTCCATTATTTTTTTTTCTCTTCTATTTTCTTAAATGAAGAGAATCAGAACGATTTTATTTTTCTATCCTGGAAAGAGAATGAATTAAGAAAAATTTTACTCAACTATGACCAATAATCAGCTTATGTCTAGGAGGAATTGCCTTTAGTTTGCATATCACACACACACACAAAAACAAAACAAAACAAAACAAAAAAAACACAAAGGCATGATGAGAGTTCTGAAAACTCTAAAAAAAATCACTATTATTTGCCTAGTCATCAGCATCCCCATCCTATTTTTTCTCATGCATAAAACAGAACCTTATAATCCCTAGAATTCTTTTTTTTCCAGCTTGGGCCCAGGGAGAATGGCTCCCACAATGTAGAGTGGTGGAGAGAAGGGCTGTTCTGCCATCAAGGAAGTGGTAACCAAGAATGCCCCATCAGCAATCATAAGCCCATCCAGGGAATGGGCTTCAAGGCACATTCCTATGACACTTCAAGGTCCAGAAATTTTTTATGAAGTAGATGGGAACTCTAGATATGCACATGGATACCAGGCTCAGCAAAGCTGTCTAGAAAGGGAGATTCTGCATTGTCTGAAATTGGTATCCATGTTCAATTGTCCAGAAAACTTAATGAGAACAAAGATTTGCCAAACAATCATTAAACATTAGTAGCTTAATCTCAGTTGTCCTATGCAAAAACCAACAGACAAGGGCTGGGGTTGTGGCTCAAGCAGTAACGTGCTCACCTGGCATGTATGCGCCTGGGTTCAATCCTCAGCACCACATACAAAAACAAAGATGTTGTGTCCGCCGAAAACTAAAAAATAAATATTAAAAAAAGGTATCTCTCTCTCTCTCTCTCTCTCTCAAAAAAAAAAAAAAACAGACAATAAGGGTAAGAATTTACTGTTGATTTTCAAATTCATTTGAGAATAAAATTTCCTTAAAAAGAAAAAGATAACTCACTTTCATGGAGATGTGACATTCCTCTAAATAGCATTAACCATGGTTTTTGACCCAATTTACAGGTTCGTGGTTTCTCAATGCTCTTAACTTTAATCATAAGGCTTACTGCCAGTAATTGGTACAGAACAGCCACTGATTTTACAACAATTGAACCTTCAAATGTTAACTTTAAATGCAATTTTTTTGTAATATTTTCATGTGAGGGCTAGAGACTTAGCTCTATGGTAGAATCTTGCCCATCAGGGAGGAGGCCCTGGGTTTGGTTCCTGGCACTATTAATAAAGAAAGAAAGAGAAAGAGAAAGGAAAAGAAATGGCACTGCCATTGAAATTTTACCTTAGTTATTTTACTTAAATATCACAGTTTATATTATTATTATTATTATTATTATTATTATTATTATTATTATTATTTCAACCAGAATCCACTACCACAAAACAATTTCTAAATGCATGAGGGCTAATGATTAAAATTAACTTTGCAAATCTGGATCAGGTTTCAGCCAAATTCTACTGAAAAAAATATACTAATCTGCTGTGGTGACCTCCTATCTTTATTATCTATACTCCTGTAGTAGCAAAATACAGACAAATTACAACAAATAGGTATATTTAACAAGTTTTTACAACTATAATCAAGTACCATTCATATTGGAAAAACACATAATTATCTTAATTGACACCAGGAAGTAAGCAGTGTTTTCTGTCAGATTTTTTCCCCAGACTTCCTGAATAGGACACCCATAGCAGAGAAAATAAGAACCAACACATGGGATGGTATAAAATAAAAAACTTTCAGCACTGTAAGGAAACTACAGAGTGAAGAGAAACTTCTGAGTAAAAAAAAAAAATCTATCTCATTATCACTTCTGACAGAGGATTAATATCCAGAAATGAAAGAACTAAAAAAAATTAGGACTATAAAATCAAATAATCCAATTAATAAATGGATAAATGAATTGAACTGACAGTTCTCAAAAGAACTACAAATGGCAAACAAGTGTAAAAAAAAAAACATGCCCAATATGCACTGGGTGCACACCTGTAATCCTAGAGATTAGTGAGGCTGAGGCAAGAGGATTGAAAATTCAACACCAGCTCCAACTACTCAGTAGGCCCTAAGCATCTAGTTGAGACCTTGTCTCAAACTGAAAAATAAAAAAAAGTCTGGAGAGGTACTGGTACCAAAACAGGCATGGTACAGAATAGAGGACACAGAGACCAATCCACAAAATTACAACTACCTTATGTTAGACAAAGGTGATAAAAGCATGCAATGGAGAAAGGATAGCATCTTCAACAAATGGTGCTGGGAGAACTGGAAAGCCATATGCAACAAAATGAAATTGAATCTCTGTCTCTCACCATGCACAACAGTTAACTCAAAATGGATTAAAGAGCTAGGAATCAAACCAGAAACTCTGCATCTAATAGAAGAAAAAGTTGGCTCTAATCTCCACCTCGTGGGGGTGGGCTACAAATTTCTGAATAGGACACATATAACACAAGAGTTAAAATCAAGAATCAACAAATGGGACATTCTCAAACTAAAAAGTTTTTTTTTTCTCAGCAAAAGAAACAATAAGAGAGGTAAATAGGGAGCCTACATCCTGGGAACAAATTTTTACTCCTCACACTTCAGATAGAGCCGTAATCTCCAGAGAATACAAAGAACTCAAAAAATTAAACAATAAGAAAACAAATAACCCAATCAACAAATGGGCCAAGGACCTGAACAGACACTTCTCAGAGGAGGACATACAATCAATCAACAAGTACATGAAAAAATGCTCACCATCTCTAGCAGTCAGAGAAATGCAAATCAAAACTACCCTAAGATACCATCTCACTCCAGTAAGATTGGCAGCCATTATGAAGTCAAACAACAACAAGTGCTGGCAAGGATGTGGGGAAAAGGGTACACTTGTACATTGCTGGTGGGACTGCAAATTGGTGCGGCCAATTTGGAAAGCAGTATGGAGATTCTTGGAAAGCTGGGAATGGAACAGCCATTTGACCCAGCTATTCCCCTTCTTGTACTATTCCCTGAAGACCTTAAAAGAGAGTACTACAGGGATACTGACACATTGATGTTCATAGCAGCACAATTCACAATAGCTAGACTGTGGAACCAACCTAGATGCTCTTCAATAGATGAATGGATTAAAAAAAATGTGGCATTTATACACAATGGAGTATTACTCAGCACTAAAAATGACAAAATCATGGCATTTGCAGGGAAATGGATGGCATTAGAGCAGATTATGCTAAGTGAAGCTAGCCAATCCCTAAAAAAACAAATGCCAAATGTCTTCTTTGATATAAGAAGGGCAACTAAGAACAGAGCAGGGAGGAAGAGCATGATAAGAAGATCACCATTAAACAGGGATGAGAAGGGGGAGGGAAAGGGAGAGAGAAGGGAAATTGCATGGTAAAGGAAGGAGACCCTCATTGTTATACAAAATTACATATAAGAGGAAATGAGTGGAAAGGGAAAACAAAAACAAGAGAGAGAAATGAATTACAGTAGATGGGGTAGAGAGAGAAGATGGGAGGGGAGGGGAGGGGAGGGGAGGGGGGATATTAGAGGATAGGAAAGGCAGAAGAATACAACATACACTAGTATGGCAGTAAGTAAAAAAGTGGATGTGTAGAGAAGGGGAAGATGGCAGTGAGGGGAGTGCATTGCCCCCGTGTGCCGCGTCACTGTGTGGGAGAATGACGAGTCAGGACGGCTAAAGACTATCTTGTTAAGAATTTCCAGCAATAGTGGGGTGCTCCAGAACCTGGAGGAAAGATTTCCATCGCACGAGGATCGGCTACGGGGGCTCAAACGAGAGAGATTTGTCCAAACGGAGGGTCACACTGCTTATTCAGCAAATCGCCCCGCGGCTAGAGTCTGCGGCTAGAGTCTGCGGCGCGCGATGGGAAACGAGGAGATAGCGACACAGGGATACAGTGCTGCACTTTCCGCGGGTTTCTGCCAGCTGTGCAATTACCGTACTAAGTGCTGAATTCTGGGTTTGAGACAGGGGAAGGAAGCGGTGCAATTCAGTTCTCCACACTGGTCAGACCACAGAGGAGGACAGTGGCCACCATCGTGGAGAGCTGACGTCACCATCCCTGTTTTTGGCTGATCACAGCTCATTCAGCCATAGAACAGGTAATTTCAGGCTGCCATTCGCCTGCGGCTTGAAGACAAATTACTCATCTCAGTGCTAAATAACCCACGGAAACTGTTTCTTGGAGCCTGCTCTTATCAGAGCATACACCGAGCACGGAGCGGCCGAGTTCCGGCTCCCAGAACTGCTCTGGCCCAGGGCTAAGGAGCCCGTGGAAACTGCTTCTCGATCCGGGTCCTGCTGAGTACTGTGGAAGTAAATACCAACCGAGCCTTCATGGGCAGTGGCAACAGGACTGAGACGGGGCCTGTGAGGGCCCGTCAGGACTCACCCGTTGCTTTGGTCACCCAGCAAAGGGAACGAAATGCTGCCATTCGCATAGGATACCAACATGGCAGAGATCTGATGTCATCAGAAAGTGGCAGAGGAGAGAACTTCATCAATACCAGGGCGACAGAAACAGTTGGTCTCCTGGTAGGGAGGGTGAGTCACAGACACCCGAGTCTCTCTCGCTTTGTCGACGAGCCAGAGGGGCGGAGCGGGGGTGCCGCCCACGCTCGGAGCAGGTCCAGCGGCCTGCCGGCGTGGTACACACGTCACCCCAATTGGAGTAGGGGCAGAGCAGAGCCGCCGCCCGCACCAGGAACAGGCCCAGTGACCTGCCGGTGTGGTAGTCACGACACCCCAATTGGAGTAGGGGCAGAGCAGAGCCACCACCCGTGCCTGAAAGGTGGTCAGACCTGCGACCGACAAGCGGGACAGGCCCAGTGGCCTGCAGGTGCGACAGACAAGTCACCCCATTTGGAGTAGGAGCAGAGCAGAGCCTTCGCCCACGACGAGAACAGGCCCAGCAGTCCGCGGGTGTGGTAGACAAGTCACACCAATTGGACGGGGGGCAGAGCAGAGCCGCCACCCGTGCCCGGAACAGGCCCAGTGACCTGCCGGCGTGGTAGTCACGACACCCCAATTGGAGTAAGGGCAGAGCAGAGCCGCCGCCCGCGCCTGCAAGGTAGGCAGACCTGCGACCGACCAGGGCAAAACAGGCCCAGGGGTCCATGGGCGTGGTAGACACCTCACACCAATTGGAGGAGGGGCAGAGCAGAGCCGCCGCCCATGCCTGCAAGGTAGGCAGACCGCCGCCCGACCCTGCAAGGGAGATGTTTCAACTATACAAGAGCAATATAAATATATAGGGGGAAAATTTTTCTAAAACACAACAGTTTCACCAAGCAGAAAGAAAGGCAAGCAGTATGAAAAGACAAGGAAATAAAGGACCACAAGCAATGCAGGTCAACTCAACTTTAGAAGAGGTAACAGCTGCAGCAGATGGAATGTCAGATAAAGAATTCAGGATATACATGCTTTAGATGATCTAGAGTATCAAGGAAGACATTAGACAACAAAATCAGACAATGAAAGATCACTTCGACAATGAATTACACAAACAAATCCAGGAAGCAAAGGATCAACTATACAGGGAGATAGAGGTTATAAAAAACAAATAAACAGAAATCCTAGAAATGCAGGAAGCAATAAACCAACTTAAAAACTCAATTGAGAATACTACCAGCATAGTAGAACACTTAGAAGATAGATCATCAGACAATAAAGACAAAGTATTTCAACTTGAAAAGAACATAGACAGCTCAGCAAGACTGTTAAGAAACCATGAGCAGAACATCCAAGAAATATGGGATAACATTAAGAGACCAAACTTAAGAGTCATTGGGATACAGGAAGGTATAGAACTCCAAACCAAAGGAATGAGAAATCTATTCAATGAAATGATACGAGAAAACTACCCAGACTTGAAGAATGAGACAGAATCCCAAATCCTAGAAGCCCACAGGATGCCAAATGTGCAAAATCATAAGAGATCCACACCTAGACACATTATAATGAAGATGCCCAACATACAGAATAAGGAGAGAATTTTAAAAGCTACAAGAGAAAGGAAGCATATTACATTTAGGGGTAAGCCAATCAGGATAACAGCTGATCTTTCAACACAGACTCTGAAAGCTAGAAGATCCTGGAATAACATATTTCAAACACTGAAAGAAAATGGGTTCCAACCAAGAATTGTGTATCCAGCGAAATTAAGCTTTAGGATGGAAGATGAAATTAAAACCTTCCATGGTAAACAAAAGTTAAAAGAATTTTCAGCTAGAAAACCATCTCTTCAAAACATCCTCAGCAAAACATTACAGGAAGAGGAAATGGAAAATAAGAATTAAAAGCAACAGTGGGAGGTAGGACAGTAAAGGGGGGGAAAATAATCAAAGAGGAAAACAAACCATGTTTAGTAACAGAAATAAACAAATATGGCTGGAAGAACAACCCATATCTCAATAATAACCCTAAATGTTAATGGCTTAAACTCACCAATTAAGAGACACAGGCTAGTAGAATGGATCACAAAACAAGACCCAACAATATGCTGCCTACAGGAGACACATTTGATAGGAAAAGACATATATAGGCTGAAGGTGAAAGGTTGGGAAAAATCATATCACTCATATGGAGTTCGGAAACAAGCAGGAGTGTCCATACTCATATCAAATAAAATAGATTTCAAGCCAAAGTTAATCAAAAGGGATAAAGAGGGACACTACATACTGCTTAAGGGAACCATACACCAACAAGACATAACAATCATAAATATATATGCCCCAAACAATGGTGCAGCTATGTTCATCAAACAAACTCTTCTCAAGTTCAAGAGTCTAATATACCACCATACAATAATCATGGGAGACTTCAACACACCTCTCTCGCCACTGGACAGATCTTCCAAACAAAAGTTGAATAAGGAAACTATAGAACTCAATAACACAATTAATAACCTAGACTTAATTGACATATATAGAATATACCACCCAACATCAAGCGGTTACTCTTTTTTCTCAGCAGCACATGGATCCTTCTCAAAAATAGATCATATATTATGTCACAGGGCAACTCTTAGACAATATAAAGGAGTAGAGATGATACCATGCATCTTATCTGGTCATAATGGAATGAAACTGAAAATCAACGATAAAAGAAGGAAGGAAAAAGCATACATCACTTGGAGAATGAACAATAGGTTACTGAGTGATCAATGGGTTATAGAAGACATCAAGGAGGAAATTTAAAAAATTCTTAGAGATAAATGAAAACACAGACACAATATATCGGAATCTATGGGACACATTGAAAGCAGTTCTAAGAGGAAAATTCATTGCTTGGAGTTCATTCCTTAAAAAAAAAAAAAAAAAAAAAACAACAAATAAATGATCTCATACTTCATCTCAAAATCCTAGAAAAAGAAGAGCAAAGCAACAGCAAAAGAAGTAGAAGGCAAGAAATAATTAAAATCAGAGCTGAAATTAATGAAATCGAAACAAAAGAAACAATTGAAAAAATTGACAAAACTAAAAGTTGGTTCTTTGAAAAAATAAACAAAATTGACAGACCCTTAGCCATGCTAGCGAAGAGAAGAAGAGAGAGAATTCAAATTACTAGCATACGGGATGAAAAATGCAATATCACAACAGACACTTCAGAAATACAGAAGATAATCAAAAATTATTTTGAATCCTTATACTCCAATAAAATAGAAGATAGCGAAGGTGTCGATAAATTTCTTAAGTCATATGATCTACCCAGATTGAGTCAGAAGGATATAGACAACCTAAACAGACCAATATCAATTGAGGAAATAGAATAAACCACCAAAAGACTACCAACTAAGAAAAGCCCAGGACCGGATGGGTGTAGAGCAGAGTTTTACAAAACCTTTAAAGAGGAAATAATACCAATACTTTTCAAGCTACTTCAGGAAACAGAAAAAGAGAGAGAACTTCCAAATTCATTCTACGAGGCCAACAACACCCTGATACCTAAACCAGACAAAGACACTTCAAAGAAAGAAAAATAGAGACCAATATCTCTAATGAAACTAGATGCAAAAATCCTCAATAAAATTCTGGTGAATCGGATACAAAAACATATCAAAAAAATTGTGCACCATAATCAAGTAGGATTCATCCCTGGGATGCAAGGCTGGTTCAATATATGGAAATCAATAAATGTTATTTACCACATCAATAGACTTTAAAATAAGAACCATAGGATCATCTCGATAGATGCGGAAAAAGCATTCGACAAAGTACAGCATCCCTTTATGTTCAAAACTCTAGAAAAACTAGGGATAACAGGAACATACCTCAATATTGTAAAAGCAATCTATGCTAAGCCTCAGGCTAGCATCATTCTGAATGGAGAAAAATTGAAGGCATTCCCTCTAAAATCTGGAACAAGACAGGGATGCCCTCTCTCACCACTTCTGTTCAACATAGTTTTCGAAACACTGGCCAGAGCAATTAGACAGACGAAAGAAATTAAAGGCATCAAAATAGGAAAAGAAGAACTTAAATTATCACTATTTACAGTTGACATGATTCTATACCTAGCAGACCCAAAAGGGTCTACAAAGAAACTATTTGAGCTAATAAATGAATTCAGCAAATTGGCGGGATATAAAATCAACACGCATAAATCAAAGGCATTCCTGTATATCAGCGACAAATCCTCTGAAATGGAAGTGAGGACAACCACTCCATTCACAATATCTTCAAAAAAAAATAAAATACTTGGGAATCAACCTAACAAAAGAGGTGAAAGACTTATACAATGAAAACTACAGAACCCTAAAGAGAGAAATAGAAGAAGATCTTAGAAGATGGAAAAATATACCCTGTTCATGGATAGGCAGAACTAACATCATCAAAATGGCCATATTACCAAAAGTTCTCTATAGGTTTAATGCAATGCCAATCAAAATCCCAACGGCATTTCTTGTAGAAATAGAGAAAGCAACCATGAAATTCATATGGAAAAATAAAAGACCCAGAATAGCAAAAACAATGCTAAGCAGGAACTGTGAATCAGGCAGTATAGCGATACCAGACTTCAAACTATACTACAGAGCAATAGTAACAAAAACAGCATGGTACTGGTACCAAAACAGGCGGGTGGACCAATGGTACAGAATAGAGGACACAGAAACCAATCCACAAAACTACAACTACCTTATATTTGATAAAGGGGCTAAAAGCATGCAATGGAGGAAGGATAGCATCTTCAACAAATGGTGCTGGGAAAACTGGAAATCCATATGCAACAAAATGAAACTGAATCCCTTTCTCTCGCCATGCACAAAAGTTAATTTAAAATGGATCAAGGAGCTTGATATCAAATCAGAGACACATCGTCTGATAGAAGAAAAAGTTGGCTATGATCTCCATACTGTGGGGTCGGGCTCCAAATTCCTCAATAGGACACCCATAGCACAAAAGTTAATAACTAGAATCAACAAATGGGACTTACTCAAACTAAAAAGCTTTTTCTCAGCAAAAGAAACAATAAGAGAGGTAAATAGGGAGCCTACACCCTGGGAACAAATATTTACTCCTCACACTTCAGATAGAGCCCTAATATCCAGAGTATACAAAGAACTAAAAAAATTAGACAATAGGATAACAAACAACCCAATCAACAAATGGGCCAAGGACCTGAACAGACACTTCTCAGAGGAGGACATACAATCAATCAACAAGTACATGAAAAAAATGCTCACCATCTCTAGTAGTCAGAGAAATGCAAATCAAAACCACCCTAAGATACCATCTCACTCCAGTAAGATTGGCAGCCATTATGAAGTCAAACAACAACAAGTGCTGGTGAGGATGTGGGAAAAAGGGTACACTTGTACATTGCTGGTGGGACTGCAAATTGGTGCAGCCAATTTGGAAAGCAGTATGGAGATTTCTTGGAAAGCTGGGAATGGAGCCACCATTTGACCCAGCTATTCCCCTTCTCGGTCTGTTCCCTAAAGACCTAAAAAGAGCATGCTACAGGGACACTGCTACATCGATGTTCACAGCAGCATAATTCACAATAGCAAGACTGTGGAACCAACCTAGATGCCCTTTAGTAGACGAATGGATAAAAAAAATGTGGCATTTATACACAATGGAGTATTACTCTGCATTAAAAAATGACAAAATCATTGAATTTTCAGGGAAATGGATGGCATTAGAGCAGATTATGCTAAGTGAAGCTAGCCAATCCCTAAAAAACAAATGGCAAATGTCTTCTTTGATATAAGGAGAGTAACTAAGAACAGAGTAGGGTTGAAGAGCATGAGAAGAAGATTAACATTAAACAGGGATGAGAGGTGGGAGGGAAAGGGAGAGAGAAGGGAAATTGCATGGAAATGGAAGGAGACCCTCAGGGTTATACAAAAGTACATACAAGAGGAAGTGAGGGGAAAGGGAAAAATAATACAAGGGGGAGAAATGAATGACATTAGAGGGGGTAGAGAAAGAAGAGGGGCGGGGAGGGGAGGGGAGGGGAGGGGAGGGGGGATAGTAGAGGATAGGAAAGGCAGCAGAACACAACAGACACTAGTATGGCAATATGTAAATCAATGGATGTGTAACTGATGTGATTCTGCAATCTGTGTATGGGGTAAAAATGGGAGTTCATAACCCACTTGAATCAAAGTGTGAAATATGATATATCAAGAACTATGTAATGTTTTGAACAACCAACAATAAAAAATTTTAAAAAATGATAAATTTGATTAAATTAAAAACAAAAACAAAAACAAAAAAAGAAACTTCTCTGTACCTCAGTTTTCTGTGTGCAATATATTTAATATAAAGTCTATTCTTTAAACATATAGTTATTATTACATCATAAATTACATCATTTTTCTTAGTTCTTTGTCTTTTCTGGGTAACAACACAAAATTGTTTTGATTTTTGTCCCTTAAAAAATTGAAAAAAAAACCCAAAAAGAGAGAAAAAAAAGGGGGGCTCAGACCTCTTCCAAGCCTTCCAGAGAGAACTCACCTGCTCCATCTGCCTGAACTAACAGTCCCCCAAGTCATTGGAATACAGATGTGAGCATGTGACCTAGGGGTTTGTTTCTCACAGATACTGAATGATATGAGTAAATATGAGTGATAAATGTAAAGCCTTTTATGGGATCTGTTAGGGCACAGACCAATCTGCCTTAACACAGGTGCAAATTTTTAAAGAATAGGACAGTGTTTTCTTCTCACCTGTTTCTGTAAATACAGGAGATAATCAAACAGAAGATTTTCAACAACTGGACTTAAAAAAGTGTATGTAAAAAAAGTGCAATTTTTTGCCATGTTCCATCTAGTAGGAAAGATGAAAAACACAAGGGCACTGCCTTGAAATGGCTTGGTGTTTTTCCAGAGCATGGTGTTTTCCAAACTATTGGTTCAAACTTATCCTTATGGCACAAGAAGCTGGAAGATGTTTCTGGGTATTCATGATATACAATGACAGGAATTTTATTTATTTAGAAGAAAAAAATAAATGACAGGCACAAAAAAATAAGTACACAAGAGTTTATGTTCAGTGGAATAAGGTAATCTTTTTTGTTTTTATTCCAGGGATTTAACCCAGGAACTCTTAAACACTGGACCACAGCTCCTGTCCTTTCTTATTTTGGGACAGGATCTCACTAAGTTGCTGAGGTCTTACTACTTTGCTGAGGCAGGCTTTGACTTTTGATCCTCTTGCCTTCGCTTCTAGAATAGCTGGGATTACAGGTGTGGCCCACTGTACCCAGCTGAAAGTAAGGTAATCTTTAATCAGGATTATGAAGGTCCTTTGAGTTGAAACCGGGAGTGAGTATAGTTCAAGAGTAAGTAAACTCTGCTTTTTACCCTTGGTGATGTGGCGAGTATTTCCTTGCCAATTACATTAATGATGAAAGACTCTCCTTGTTGTTTATTCGTTTGCTTTTTATGGCAAAATTATATTTTTTTCATAGAAATAAGAATAAAAATTGATGTGGAGAACATGACACGTTTTGAGTTCTTTTTTTAAAAAATTTATTCTAATTAATTATCCATGACAGCAGAATGCACTTCAATTCATGTACACAAATGCAGTACAATTTTCATTTCTCTGGTTGTACACATTGTATGGGTTGGGTTCTAACAAAGCACATGAAATGGTAAAAGAGTAAGTTATGAATGGAAGAAGAACATCATTGATGATACAATGCGGAGAAAGTCATAATATTAAGGATATACTGAAAAACAGATAGTCAAGATACTGTGTTGGCAAACATAGTATGTAAAAGAAAAGGGTATGTAGCAAAATTAAACAAAGGAATGATAAAAGCACGAATGGTGTGCTTGCTCTGAGCCCTCAATATTACCAGCAGTATCCAGTTTATTGCCCCAACTATTACTGAGGATACTGTGAACTTGGAGGGGACATCTTCCCATTGCTTTGCTGTCATGTTCACTTTGATTCATTGCTAGTGACCAATGATTCAGGATTATGTGTCAATGTCATTATATGATGGAAAGTGTACTACTTTCAAATCAGAAAATGTTATTTTGCCTTCCATCTAAACTACTGGTTGTTCGGTAACTGGGATCCAATTTCTTCATCTCTCTCTCTCTCTCTCTCTCTCTCTCTCTCTCTCTCTCTCTCTCTCTCTCTCTTTTCTTATATATATGGATATGTCTGTTAAATAAAATTCATGGGAGGATATTTATTTGGACTGAGCTTCCAAACTAAGCCTAACATACCAACACTGGGTCTGTGGTGCATGCTGGTAATACCTTTGGCTTGAGAGTGGTTCAAATTTCAGGATTAAAAAAAAAAAAGACTCTCAGACTAAGTTATTATGGAGTGTAACCACAGCATCTGGGCTTCCATTAATCACAGAAGGCTATGTAACCCATTATCCAGTTAAATTGTCTCTAGACCTCACTTCCATATTCTATAGATGCTGTTAGATCAAATCCTGGGCTGGGGTTCCCTGAATTTGTCTTATTTCTGGGGATGTCTAATTTGAGAACTACTTTTGTTTCATTTTGTATTTCTCTTTTTTAATATAATTTTTGAAATAAATAATTTTGTATTTAATTAACTTTTTTGATTCATTGATAGACTTTCATTTGCAACACATGAATATCATCTCATCTGAAAATAAGATACTTGGGAATCAACTTAATGAAAGAGTTGAAAGATCTTTATAATGAAAATTACAGAACCCTAAAAAAGAAATCAAAGAAGACCTTAGAAGATGGAAAGATCTACCTTGCTCTTGAATAGGCAGAATTAATATTATCAAAATGATCATACTACCAAAAGCACTATACATATTTAATAAAATTTCCATCAAAATCCCAATGACATTCCCCACAAAAAGAGAAAAAGCAATTATGAAATTCATCTGGAAAAATAAGAAACCCAGAATAGCTAAAACAATCCTTAGCAGGAAGAGTGAAGCTGGTGGCATCACTGTACCAGACCGTAAACTATATTATAGAGCAATAGTAACAAAAACAGCATGGTATTGGCACCAAAACAGACTGGTAGACCAATGGTACATTATAGAGGACACAGAGACTAATCCACACAACTACAATTATCTTATATTAGACAAAGGTGCCAAAAACATACATTGGAGAGAAGAAAAAAATATTCAACAAATGGTGCTGGGAAAACTGGAAATCCATATGCAACAAAATGAAATTAAACCCCTATCTCTCACCATGCACAAAACTCAACTCAAAATGGATCAAGGACCTAGGAATAAAACCAGAGACATCATTATCCAAAGCACATGTATGAAGGCACAAATTTGTGTCAACACACTTTATATACAACCAGAGATATGAAACATTGTACTGTATATGCGTAATAAGAATTGTAATGCATTCTGCTGTTATTTTTTTAAAATGAATTTAAAAAACCCCCAGAGACACTGTCTCTAATACAAGAAAAAAGTAGGAACTAAGCTCCATCATGTGGGATTAGGTCCCAACTTTCTTAATAAGGCTCTTTTGGCACAAGAGTTAAAATCAATAATCAATAAATGGGATGGACTCAAACTAAAAAGTTTCATCTCAGCAAAAGAAACAATCTTTGAGGTTAATACAGAGCTTACATCTTGGGGGAACAAACTTTTACCCCTTACACATCAGATAGAGTACTAATCTTTAGGGTGTATAAAGAACTCTAAAAGCTAAGCATGAAGAAAACAAATAACCCAATCAATAAATGGGCCAAGGACCTGAACAGACACTTCTCAGAAGATGCTATACAATCAATTAACAAATATATGAAAAAATGTTCATCATCTCTAGCAATTAGAAAAATGTAAATCACAACTATGCTAACATTTCATCTCGCTCTAGTCAGAATGACAGCTATTATGAAGACAAACAACAATAAATGCTGGAGAGGATGTGGGGGAAAATGTACACTCATACACTGCAGGTGGGCCTGTATATTGGTGCAGGCAATATGGAAAGCACTTTGGAGAATTCTTGGAAAACTGGGAATGGAACAACCATTTGACCCAGCTATCCCACTCCTTGGTCCATACCCAAATGACTTAAAAAGAGCATACCCCAGGGACACAGCCACATCAATATTTATAGCAGCACAATTCAAAATAGCTAAACTGTGGATCCAACCCAGATGCTCTTCAGTAGATAAAATGATAAAAAAAAGTGGCATATATAGACAATGGTATATTACTCAGCAATAAAAAAAAATATATGGCATTTGCAGGTAAATGGATGGAGTTAGAGAAGATAATAGTAAGTGAAGTCAGCCAATCTCAAAAACCCAAATGCCGAATGTTTTCTCTGATATAGGGAAGCTGATTCATAGTGGGGTAGGGAGGGGGAGCATAAGAGGAATAGAGGAACTCTAGATAGGGAAGATGGGTGGAAAGTGAAGGGAGGGGGCATGTGATTAAAAATGATGGTGGAATGTGATGGACATTGTTATCCAAAGTACATGTGTGAAGACACAAATTGGTCTGAATATACTTAGTATACAACCAGAGATATGAAAAATTGTGCTCTATATGTGAAAAAAAGAATTGTAATGTAGTCCACTGTCATATAGAAATAAAAAAATAAATAAAAATTACAAATAGATATACACAAAAAAAACACAGAAATAGACAGGCATTATACCAGTTTTGGCAGAGAAATTGATTTTTGTAAGGTAGTTTGAACAGAAGCTGGGGAAGGGCATAAGACAAAACAGAATGGTTAGTAGCATCTTGCTTTCCTTGTAAGGATTAACATGCAGAACATTCTCTTACTGTGTCGGTGAAAACTGGCATGTTTAGGTGATTGGCCATTCTCTGGAGTTTCTCAAAAGGTCAAATAAACTATTTGGTTTTTGTTTATTGGTGAGGAACATTTGTGCAAGTGACTGTATTTTGATTGGACTGTTGAAGACAAGTTCAAATCAGTGAACATGTATGTATTTTAGTTAACAGAATATACATTTTAAAAAGCATTTAACTATATACAACTATAGTGAACAAATTAAAATTTGAGAACATATAAATGTCAAATTTCTTTAATGTATGAGATTTACTTTCCATTTTCAAATTTTCTGATCATTACTTGTAAAGGTTGAGGGGGAAAAAGAAGGTTGAGGCCAGTCACCTAATGCATATAATATTTTGAGACCTCAAAATCTTTCAATTGAGAACTCAGAAATGTATAAGGATGTCTTTGGTTTAAGTTGGGAGTTTAATTTCAGCATTTCCTTAATTGATAAATTGATAAATTTTGAAAAAGAGAAAGAAAATTTAGAGAGAAGTAGAACTGGAGGGAAATGTAATATGAAAAAGAGATCAATGATACTTTTTTTTTCAATTATTATTATCATAATTTTTTTGTACCAGGAATTGAACCCAGAGACAGTTAACCACTGATCTACATTCCCAGCCTTTTTTATTTTTATTTTTTATTTTTATACTGAGTCATGCTAAATTGCTTGGGCTGACTTTGAAATTGCAATTCTCCTGCTTCAGCCTCCTTAGCATCTGGGATTATAGGCACACCCCACTGCTCCCAGCTCCTTCAATTTAATCTTGAAGAAAGATCAATTGTTCACTCATGTGTTCCCTTACCCAAATCCACTTGGATATTCTTCATCTTCTTCCTGAATCTCTAATCCATTTCCAAAAACATTTGGGAAACCCCCATAAGTAACTTTACATTATTGTAATTCTATTAAGAAAAAAAAAAAAAAAAGAAACTACTCCCAGTGGTGCATACCTGTAATCTTATTGACTCAAGGCTGAGACAGGAGGATCACAGCTTTTGAGGACAGCCTTGGCAATTTAGAGAGGTCCTCAGCAATTTTGTGAGACCCTATTTCAGAAAGAAAAATACAAACATCTGGGGATGTAGCTCAGGTGTAAAATGTCCCTGGATATAGTCCCCAGTACCAAAAAAAAAAAAAAAAATCAAACAAACAAAATAATTGAAAGGAGGCAGTGGGCAAAGGGTTAGAAGAGGATTATAAAGAAGAATTCTTGTTGTTTTTATAGGCCTGTTCTTTGAAGATCCACTTTGTTTTTTGAGACCTGGAAAAGTTCAGTACTTCAATGAAGTTTTTCCTTGTTTTATGGTACTGGGGAATGAACTCAGTATGGTTACCGCTGAGCTACATCCCCAGTCTTTAATATTTTGTATTTTGTGATAATCTCTCCCTAAATTGCTGATGCTGGCCTCACACTTGTGATCCTCCTGTCTCAGCCTCCTTGATGGGATTACAAGTGTGACTTACCTCACTAGTCAGGGAAGATTCCTCTATGGAGTGAAGGAAGCACTGTTTCAATAGAAGTTCAGAGCAATCTGACATAATTTATGACATATCTTTACTGACATCCTTGGAAAGTCAAGTAAAAACAAACTCTAGAGGCCATTACTTACCCAAACATCTTTTTCTTCAATACTTATTGTAATTCTACATACTATGTATCAACAAATTGTTTTTTCCTAGAAAATGTGTTGCTAAGTAGTAAGTAAATAATGTTTATTATTTTCCTTTGACAATTATGTATGCTTATTTCATGTAAGCAACGCTTATACTGATGATTTTATATTGTAAGCAAACTAATAGACTATCTTATGTGTTACTGCCATATCTGTTCATCTAGATTTGAAGAACCAGGTCACATGTCTAAACTTTTTTTAAGACCTTATAAATGTCTCATGTTTATATTTTTTTCTCAATACAACTATTTTAAATGGAATGATATGTCTTTTTCTAGGGAACATTTGTAGATGTCTGAACTATTTGTGATTGTTATACTATGGTGTTCTCCACTGGTATCTAATGAGTAGAGACCAGAGATTATGGTGAACATGCCACAAGGTATTGGACAGCCCCCTCAGCAAAGAATGGTATCTAGATCTGCTGTTGAAAAGTTGTAAACTAATGAATCTTACCATAAGTTAATAATAATACTTAAATTAAAGGGCTGGAGATGTAGCTCAGTAATAGAGCAATGGTCCTATATGCATAAGGTCCTGAGTATTTTCTCCAGCCCTTTAATTAATTTAAAAAAATAGTAAATAATATTTAGTCAGCAACTGGAAATAACAGTCAATTAGTAGAAGTCCTACATAAGTTGCAAACTAATGTTAAAAGCCAAAATTACAGCAATTTAATTTAGTAACCAAATACTTCATTCCATAAAACATAGAATAAGTATTCTGAAGGTTTGAGCAAAGGAGTTTGGTATTTTGGATAGAAAAAGGACAAAGAAAGCAGAAACAAAAAGCATTTGGATTTATTTGAATTTATCTACCTTGTAAGATGGGGACAGAGAGATGGAGTGATAGAAAAAATATTGTTTAATATTCAATTACTTTAAGATTACATGATTTTGTGTAAAGATTAAGACAGAGGAAGTTTCATTATCCTTCCCATGAAATTGGCCTGTGTAGGAAAATTTGGCCTTTTTCTCATAATCTTTTTAAGAAGGGTAGATGGGACCAAGGATTGAGCATGGTGATACTTAATCACTGAGCCATATCCCTATTCTTTGTAGTATTTATTTTGAGACAGGGTCTGAAGAGGTTGCTTAGGGCCTCCACTAAATTGCGGAACCTGCCCTTGAACTTGTAGTCCTTCTGCCTGAGCCTCCAGAGGCACTGGATTACAGGCTTATGTCATGGAGCCCAATTTCTTTAATCCTTATTTCTACCAAAATCAGATTAGGCAGTTTAGTCTCACCTTCATGAGACTCCATTTTGTTTTTGATTTGCTCTGTTGGAGAGCTAATTCAGGGAGTGACACCTTCCAGCATGGAGCTACTTACCTAGGCCCTCCATTTTCACTTTTATCCTGGTCCCTGGGGTCTTAGTACACAAGCTTAGTCCAGAAAATGAAGGCCTTTTATAATTTCTGTTTAATACTTTGAGTGGGAATAAAATGCTTGTGGTCTAAGATTTATATGATCTTCCCTGAAATCAAGCTAAATAATATTCTCTCTCTCTCTCTCTCTCTCTCTCTCTCTCTCTCTCTCTCTCTCTATATATATATATATATATATATATATATATATATATATATATATATATAATATTTTAACTTGTGATCATTGCTACTATGATTTTACACTCTGATTTTCAATTAGTAAATATGTTCTAAAAATTGTAAATAATGATTTTAAATGTATTAGCTAAATTTTTTATTGCTTATTTGTGGCAAATTTCTTGGTACTGAGAAGCAAGTCTACCTCATTAAAGCTATAGTAAAGTCTTATCAGGAAACAAGGCATTAGATATGCAAGTGTAGGGATTAGGTTTTTTTGATAAAAATAGGGGAAAGCTAAGGGAATACATATAACAAATATAAATTTAAATCAGAGTAAGAATTTGAAGATAGACTTAAAAGATGGTTAAGGCATGGTGGGTGGGAATTCCAAGGTAGGAATGTCTTCAAGAGTCAGAAAAAACCCTTGAATTAGAAGGGTGGGAAAAAGTACCAGAACATTTGAGGTTTTGTACATCCCCAAAATTCTTTCTTTTCCAAATTCCTTTTTTAACTGACATAATATTTCTACATTTTTATGGGTAGAGTATTGTAATTTGAGATATGTATATAATGTGCGATTTAAATCTTGTCAAATATAAGCATTTCTGTGTGTTGGCAACATTCAAATTCCTTCCAGTTATAAAATATATAATTAATATTCAATACATTTTCTTACCTGTTTTCTATATTTTCAATTCACAATAGCTAAACTGTGGAACCAACCTAGATGCACTTCAGAAAATAAATGGAAAAAGAAATTGTGGTATATATACACAATGGAATATTACTCAGCAATAAAAGAGAATAAAATTATGGCATTTGCAGGTAAATGGATGGAGTTGGAGAATAAGTGAAGCCAGCCAATAAAAAAAAATGACAATTTTTTTTTTTTGATACAAGGAGGCTGATTCATAGTGGGGCTGGGTGGAGCATGAAAGAATTATATGAACTCTGGGTAGGGCTAATGGGTAGCAGGGGAAGGGAGGGGTCATGCAGATATAAAAAATGGTGGAAGGAGTTGGACATCCTTACTCTAACTACATGTATGAAGACATGAATGGTATGAATATACTTTGTATACAACCAGATATGAAAATTTTTGCTCTATATGTTTAATATTATAATGCATTCTGATGTCATATATAACAAATTAGAAAAAAAAATAAAAAGAAACAACAAAAAATGTGCATTCCTCAGATATCTCCTATACTTTTATTTTTCTTCCTATCTTCAAACTAAGAACTGGGTATTTTTAACCTAAGTTATGTTGTATGTACAGTTCAATTGTATGTCTTACTAATAAACTAAACCCCTAATTTACCAACTCTTGGTGCATTTTTAAATTGTAATAATAATTGTAAAAATAACTGAAATGGAAGCAGACATCATGGGCAGTGATTCTGTTTATCATTTTGTGTAGTCAATCAGTCAGGCATTGGAGGTGCACATTTTGAGGGTGGAAAATGGACACTGGGAACAAGAGGAGTCTATGTTTTATAGATTACAATGAGGGTGACTTAATCATTAGAAACTTAAAACAGAACCTCTCAGTTTGGACAGTCAGAAAAACACTTATAAAAGTCTGAAATCCATTGTTACCAGGATGAGATGAAAATTTAGAGCCTGGAGCTCACTATTTCATATTTTCCTCTGCAACTCATTGTTATCCAGAGCTCACTGACTGCTCTCTCCCTCCAGGACCCATCCTCATTGGGAAAGGGTGAAAGTCCAGAGCCCAGGCTCAGTATTTTACTCCTCTCTTCAGGATCCATTGTCCTCTTTTTTCCTTGGGTGTTGTTATTTTTCATATCCTTAATCTATCAAAATACATTTTCACTGGGAAACATAAACAAATGGATCTATGCAAGGTAAATATTAACTTTGACAGGTGTCAGTGTAGGACCTTCTATAACAAACATATTTGTCCTTATTCCCGTAGAGTTGCTTAACTTTCAATTTAAGATATTTAAATGTTACGAATTTAAAAAATATTTTTGAGATTTTATGATGTCAACATTTGTTTATCTTTCCACATAATCCTTAACAAAGCCCTAGCACTTAAAATTCTCTGACTAGTCATTGGGATCTTAATTCAAACATCTGGAACACCTGTGGTGGAAGAGTTTGCTGTTAACACAGGCAGCAACTTCTTTGGCTGTCCACACAGAGTAATTGGATTTGTCAGATGGTCCACAGCTTTCTCAAGTTTGCCTTGATCTAGTAACTCTTTACTAAGCTCTATTTCTTCAAGGAAGAATCTCTGAATAGCTTCAGCTTTTTTAAGATCCTGTAATTTGGAAAACCCCCTCTCTCCTTTGCAAATTTCTGCTTTTCTCTTCCTTCCCAAAGTGTGCTCTTGAAGTTGGGTTCCTCAACCTCTTACCAATGAAGTAAATGAAGTAGTGATGATGAGCCCTGCATTATCCTACAGCCAGGGTGTAGCTTAGGCTCACCTATTTCCCTAGTGGCTTAGAGTGCTGCTGCCTTGCCCATGGAGAAGCAGTTGGAGGTGCCTAGATAAAGTAGAATTTTAATAAATTTTTAAAGAAAATTTTACATATTGATTGTCTTTTATTCATCAGACTATGCTCTACTTTAAATACCATAAATGCCATTTTCCTGACTTGGCCTTCTTAGTCTCCCTTGCTGCTTTTTCTTTCATGTGAATATGTGTATTTTCTTAGTCCTGAAGTCACCATACCTGGTGCTTTGATCTATCATTATTATATTAAGACCAAAATTGTTATCTAGATGTGTCAAAAACTCAAAATTCATCCTACTTCGCAATGCTTGTTATTTTTTTTTTACTTGTTGTATTCTTTTTTGTTAACTAAGTACCCAACAGCCCACATCCTTCCCCTTCTTACTCAGTATGTTCCGCTTGCTTCTCCATTGATTCACAATCTTAAATGAGTGTCAGAGTACTGTGGCAATAGCATAACTTTCTGGGGATTTTGCTGATGTGCATTTACTTCAAAGACTTCACTACAAGTCACTGGCCTGCTGCACTATCTAGAGGCCACTGATGACTGAATGTTAGAGTCTGTAAACAAGTCTGGATGGTGCCTGGCATTTTGCCAGAGGGAGTGGTTTGTGAAGTAATGCCAGCAAGCCATTAAGTGTGGAGATTCCTTATTGGTTGACTGCTGTATCTAGTTTATGTTAATTAGATAAGCTGTGTGGAATGTATAAATACCGCTTCTGTCCTACAATAAACAGCTCCTACTCCTGCTGTATCAACGTACACAAGTTGTTCATCACCCCCCGGTTATTTTGCTGCAGCCAGACTGCAGCAGATGGTGGCCCGTTAAGGGGAGCCCCGGGACACTCGGGGATAAGTGACGAAAAAAAAGCTGCCCGTCCATAGATAGGACAGGAGCAAATCTGCTCGTCCCTAGGCAGACAGGGCGAGAGGAAAAATGGCCATTTTGAGAAAATGGAGAAGATTGATACAGTATGTTTGTGTCTTGTCTTGTCTTGAAATGTTGTATTGTCTTTGTGATGAAAATATGGAAGGGGTGAGAAGTAAATTACTAAGGGAAGGAGGCACCCCAGTGGAACCAAGAATAGATAGGGCATGTGTTGATGGAAGCCCAGGAACTCTAGTCAGAGAGAAAAAGAAAGTTCATAAGAAGAAGGATTATCCGGAAAAAAGTTGCAGCAAAAGGCTATTACTGAATACTTTTCCTTACAGGAGGGTGTGTGAATCTGCGCGCGGCAGCTGCCATGTGCGCAAAACGCTCATGGCACAGCAAGGTTTTTCCAAGCGGCGGCAGTGGGTTCTTCCCTGCCCCCCGCCTGGGGAGCGGGACGCCACTTCGATAGCCCAAATCCAAACCTGACCCTGAGGCACAGTCTCATGGGCTCTTGCTCCCTGTGCCCAGTGGCAGTTTGAGTCCAGAACACTCCCGGACTCTCCCCAGGGCCGCATCCCTGAAGTTTGATAATTTCCAAGGCCAGTAACTACAATGGTTCTCCCACACCTGGAAGCTAATGAGTAATGAGCACTATTAAGGCTTATTTCAAATGTAAAAAACCTTGAGATAATGTACTAAATTGTTCAGAAGGTTGTTTTCTTAGTGGAATGCTACAGGATTTTCTTTAGCTATCCGGAGTTCCTGCCTTCATCCCAGTGCCAGTGAGGACAAAGATGGAAGAATTTCCAGTGTTGCTGAAAACCGGAAAAGACTTCGGCTGAAAAAATGGACAGAGACTTCAGAGCTGATGCTGTTTCTGCTGCTACAGCTTAGGCTAGCTGCCTGCAGAACTTACCTGGACTGTGATTTACCTGGACTGTGAGTTAATCTATTGAGACATTGCTTTACCTGGACTGAGACAACAAACTGTAATCTACAACAAATTGTAACTCAGTATCTTTGCTAACGGTGTCATTGCTGGTACAATTTTTCCAAGGGCTTCTTGCATGGAGCCATCAATTGGCTTGGTATTGTGGCATTTTGTATCCTCCCCTTCTGCTTGTAGCAGATTATTTATAGTGTTTGTGTAAAAACCACTATGGTCATTATTTAAATTAAACAAAAGGGGGAAATGTTAGAGTCTGTAAACAAGTCTGGCTGGCGCCTGGCATTTTGCCAGAGGGAGTGGCTTGTGAAGTAATGCAAGCGAGCCATTAAGTGTGGAGATTTCTTATTGGTTGACTGCTGTATCTAGTTTATGTTAATTAGATAATCTGTGTGGAATGTATAAATACCGATCCTGTCCTGTCGCGACCCCTTGCCTGCAAGGAAGACGCAACTCGGGAATCTTCTTTCAACAGTTTATTCAGGCCCTTGATATTTCTTCTTCTCTCCCCCGGATGCCCCTCCCAGCCTTAATAAAGCATCCCAAGCCCCAATGCAAAGCTGCCGCGTGGAGCTTTCTCACAGGGTGGTGAAAAATCATGTGCCAACTTTCCCAGATAAGAAGTTGTTTGTCACAGACCACAGTGGAGCCAGCATCATCTTGTAATGGCGACCACAGTATGCAGAAACGGCAGAAGCGGCTCACCACAGTTCCCCCTTTCTGTTTTCTTAAAACAATACAGGCGAGAGTAGAGGTCCTATCCCACTGTGCAGAAGTGGCTGCATAGTATGGCTCAGTCCTAAGGAGGGCCCTTCCCCAGATCTGAGGCCATATCAGCCGACGCCTTTTTTCGTGGGGCGGGGCCTGGACGCGTCTAACCCGCATGCAATAGGACATGCTCTCCTTGAGGTCCACGTCAAGGATCACTCAAGTGCAGTGCCTTGCCTCGCATCCTGTATCATGACGATGGTGGACGAAGGGGGATAGCTGAGGCTGAACTGTGGCTGTTTATAATGACAAACGAGTTGACAGCACCCTGAAAGAAAGGCACGGACTTTAAGTCGATAGAAAAGCACTAGTGTGGAAACCCATCTGCGTGCAATGGCAGTAAGACCGGCAGAGTGCAAGGGCTTTCCAACACTAAGAGAATAACAAGGAAAGTCATGTCGATCCCAGTGCAATGTTATAATAACTTGGGGTGTAACGACCATGTCAAAGGTTTACTGTTTAAGATGCGCAAGCCAGACTTGAGGTGAGTTGCCATTTTCTAAAGCTGCAAGAGCTTGTATGATCATAGCCTTATCGTGAGCACTGCGGGCCTTAAGGCGACAGAGAAACCACAAACAGAGGAACATACCGAAGCAACACATTGCACCAAAAATGCCTACCCCCACCCACTCTTTGAAGAAGGAAAAAGCAGAAGATATCCAATCGGTGAATTGACCCAAAGTCACGGGATCGACACGGGTACTGTTCAAGACAGCTATCTGGGTTAGTTGAGACTGGATCATGTTTTCTGCTTCCATGGACCAGGTTCCGGATGGATACTCCCCGATGATGTGGGAGGCATTTCTGGAATCATAAAATCTGACAGAGGTTATACATAAATGTGCACGTTGATCAACACAACCCAAATGTACTAGGTCAGACAATTCCTCAACTTGAGCTTGAAGCAGATCTATCCTTTGATTAGCAGCCAGAATCCCAGATAAAATGTGTTGATTAATTCTACTTTGAGATTCAAGTATGGTGGATGTTTGTTGAATAACCTGATTAATAGTGGCAGCAGTTTGTACCTGGCTGGCCATGGCTACTCCAGCTGTAACTGCTGCAGCAGCAGACACTGCCACAGCTGTCACTATAGCTGCCGTAATTCCAAAATCTCTATGGGCTCTAATCAGTTCAACCATAGGAAAAGACTCTGGATCTGCAGTAACCGGGATCGGGACCACTGCCATAGGCCAGGATCCATTCCAACACTCAGACAAGTAACAGGTAATATTAGAAGAATTAAGCATCCCCTGTAATGTAACATTAGCCAAAAGAAACAGGAACGGAGATTGGAGACAGACTGCTGTGGAGGGTAATGTAGCATTAAACAATTGTGAATTGTGTGAAGTAATTTTAAGTCTCCTACCTCGCTCCAAGTCTTGGGTACTGCCAGAAACATTAAACAGCCAACTTTGGACTCCTAATATTTCCCTGGGGAAACACAAGCGCGGACTAGACTAGCCCAATCTGAGGGAGTCATGCAAAATCTAGTAAGTCCCTCCACCTGAGTGAGAGTGAAAGCGGCATCTATGCCATAAGTGCGGACAGATTCTGCCAAGGTTTTAATTATCTTAAAGTCTAAAGGCTCATGATATCTTCCCCTGTTATTGTCCTGAAATACAGGGTATGCAAGTCCCATATCTGTATTAACTGTCCTCCAAACTTGTGCATGAAAAGATCTCCCGGAACCTTGGCTCCCCCCCACATACGGAGGTGGGGCAATTGGCACCATATCTTCTTCTAGATATTCTACCTCCTCCTCCTCAGAGTTTTGTTGACCAATGTTAACTCCCCTCCCCTTCTTACAGTAGGCCTGCGTGCCCTGTGTCTCCTTTTTCTTCTTTTTCATTTTTATCTTATGTAGTTGTTGTAACAATATATCAAGGTCCTCAGAACTCTCTGAGTCGCTTGTGTTCTTAGGCGTTTTTAATTCAGTCAAATCTGGGTAGAGCCTTCTCCTATTTTTATCTTCAGGCTCTTTTGCCTTCTCACTACTGTTACTTTTAATACTCTCTGCCACTTCACTACATGATCCTTCAGATTTTTCCTCATGCAGTTGCTCAAGAATAGCTTGACCCTCACTTACAGCTTCCTGGCATTTACCATCTGTTATACATCCTCTAACTAACTTCCAAAGTGGTATAATGCCACCCTGCAAGGTACCTTGCTCATGAGCAAAATCTAGATCTTTCCCTAATTTGTCCCAGCTGGGAACCGTAAGACTCCCTGAAAAAGCAAACCAAGGAGCCGCTATATCAGCTTCTCTTAAAAACATCTGCAAAGTACTCTGCTTTATCTTAAGTCCTTTTGAATGTAACAACCCATCTAGGGCCAACAAAATTGGGCTTGAAGAAGCAACGCCCATAATGTTTTTAGAGCTATAAAGAAAGTGAAAGTACAAAAGTCCCCGCTCTCTTCCTTTTACAGGGGAGCGTTCCGTTCTATGAATTCCCCGCTCTCTTCCTTTTACAGGGGAGTGTCCCTGTCGTCACAACAACAAAAGAAGCACAAAAAACAAAAGCGAAATGACACAACAAAAGAAACACAGAAAACAAAAGCGAAAGTACACAGTGCAGCTGCAATAAAATGTAATGCTCTCTCTTTCTTTACAGAGGAGCTGCCCCGCTTTGGTCGTGGATCCCACTTACCTGGGACTAACCCCGCTTTGGTCGCGGATCCCACCTATTGGGACTAACCCCGCTTTGGTCGCGGATCCCACTTACCTGGGACTAACCGGTGCACCACCCCTGACTGCTGAAAGTTCTGGTTCCCGGGTTTCGGCACCACTTGTCGCGACCCCTTGCCCGCAAGGAAGACGCAACTCGGGAATCTTCTTCCAACAGTTTATTCAGGCCCTTGATATTTCTTCTTCTCTCCCCCGGATGCCCCTCCCAGCCTTAATAAAGCATCCCAAGCCCCAATGCAAAGCTGCCGCGTGGAGCTTTCTCACAGGGTGGTGAAAAATCATGTGCCAACTTTCCCAGATAAGAAGTTGTTTGTCACAGACCACAGTGGAGCCAGCGTCATCTTGTAATGGCCACCATAGTCTGCAGAAACGGCAGAAGCGGCTCACCACACTGTCCTACAATAAACGGCTCCTACTCCTGCTGTATCAATCTACACAAGTTGTTCCTCACCCCCCGCTTATTTTGCTGCAGCTGGACTGTGGCAACTGAAGAACTCTAGCACTCAGCAACCAGCTTGTGATATTGGCTACCTCTTCAGTTTTTCCATCAAGGAAAACTGGCCAGTACCATAAGCAAGATTGCTCCTGAAGCTATTGGGGCATCTTACATAATTACATTTACAAAGCTTTCCCCAAAATTGGAAAATGACTGGCTTAGCCACAATATAAAAACAGAACAAATATTATGTTCTAAACATGTATCAGCACATGCATTTATTCTGTAAATATATCACTCTATATTGTAGAGAGGGATAGTTGGGGCTCATTTACCCACAATACTCAAATAGAAGGTCACATGTAGGAAAATAAGCATACATACATTTCTTCTAATGTTCAGACTATTTTAAATGATGTTTTCTCAGGAGAAATTTTCCACAATCATGAAAGGGAAGTGGGCCTCATTTCAGTGATGTTTTCCCTATTGTCTACTCAAGGAGTAAGATATAAACCGTGTACTGGAGTCATTATCTAATTGAACATACTTACACATATTTTTTTTTTTACTTTTTCATTAGCCCATGGACATCAAACTTAAAATGAGAACACATAAAGAGGAAATAGTTAGCCTTTTACTAAAATAATACATGCCATCAATTCTATTTTTCTGATATGTGTCATTAGAGGCATGGGTCACATAGCATGGATGCATGTTCAGTTTGCTGAGAGCAACAACTAGAGACATGAGAATCAATCTGGCATAAAGGTGGTCAGCTGCCATGTATGTCACCTCCCAAAAGAATGGGAAAAATACATTTACATCTCGAAGGTTAATACTATGATGAAAACAAACAACAACTATACACACACACACACACACACACACACACATTCTTCTTTTGAGTATGTCATGGTTTACATGACACAAGGAGAGGAATTATTGAATTAAGATTTTATACTTGCTAAAAGCTGTCGAGTGAATTCTTATTTCCTAGAACTAGAATTGCTGGGCTAAGGCCAAATAGATTTTAAGGGTTTTAAGGCACAGGTGTTTTGTTGTTGTTGTTTTAAATCCCCAAAGTTATACAAAAACATCTAATAGTATATGAACGTACTCACTTCATATTGTCATAATATTGGAGGCTATCATTTCTTAATAATCTCTAATTTCATAGTTCAATAGTGGTAATTTGCTTTCCAGAGAAATTGAATGTCTTATAATAATGTATGTAAAGCCCATGATTTTTAGTAAGTGAGTGTTCTAAAATTATTCAAATACTGTATTAAATACATAAATATATAATATTTATTTATTGGTTCAATAAATGTATAGTTGACCAAATAGCATTGACAAAATATTGCCTTATTTAAAATTAATTATAGGGGCTGGGAATGTGGCTCAAGTGGTAGCGTGATTGCCTGGCATGCGTGCGGCCCGGGTTCGATCCTCGGCACCATATATAAACAAAGATGTTGTGTCCGCTGAGAACTAAAAAATAAATATTAAAAATTTCTCTCTCTCTCCCACTCTTTAAAAAAATAAAAATAAAATAAAATTAATTATAAATGCACACACCTAAATAACTTTTTATGTGATTTTATGGGAGATATACATCTTATTAAAATAGTTTCTTTTATATGAGTGGTTTATTCTTTTGTAGCATTTATTTTTATTACTAAAAAAATCATAATATATAAAAAAAACAAAAGGATAAAATAAAAATCACAGGCATTATTACTGTGATTAACTCACCAAGCTCCTGTTTCAGCCTCCTGAAAGCCACTGGGATTATAGGTATATGCCACCATGCCATGAGAGACTATGTTATTTTAAGTATTGGTGGATTTACATCTTTTTCAATGTCAATGATAATTTGTCAAACTTAGTGGGATATGTTCTCAAAAAATAGAAGTGACATGGTATGTGACTCAGTGATAAAGCATCCCTGGTTTCAATTTCCAGTGACCCTCCCCCCAAATAATAATATATTTAACAAGCATGTATAAAAGATACAATATATATATGCATTATAGATGCTATGTTGATTGATTTGAATTGTCAGTTTGGATTAAAGGATGCTTAAGATTAGAAGTCTTCTGGGCATGTCAAGGAGAGTGTTTCTAGGAATGATTGACATTTGGGACAGTAAACTGAAGTAGAGATTCACCCTAAGTGTGGGCAGCCATAGGTTGAGGCCCTGGATGGAACAAAAGTTGGAAAGATGAGTCATCAGTGCCCTCTAGCTTGATTCTTCTTGAGGGGTTCTAGATTGCTGCTGCAAAATCCTGAGAGCATCAGACTCTAGCTCCTTCACTCTTCCAAAATAAACTCTGACCAGTGACTATCAGGTTGTTTCTAGGCCTTTGATCCCATTGGGGCTACATCACTGATCCCTCTTGTTCTGAAGCTTCAGCATGTTAGACTAAGCAGCTACTGGTTTCTCCAACTCTCCAGCCTGCAGACAGCCATTGTGGGATAATACAGCTTCTGGTTCTGTAAGCCAATCTAATAAATCTCCTTTCAGTAAACATATATACCCTGTTGGTTCTGTCCCTCTAGAGAGCCCTGACTAATACAGATACATAAAGTTTGGTAAATAAAGAAAGTGAACCTGCTAAAAAACTAGATAACTTCTTTTTGAATGACATTGTTACAAAACAGAATATACATATGTAGTCAGTGAAATATGAAAAAGTACTCACCTTTATGAGCCATTAGATTATTGCAAATTCAAACCATATTGAATCACTAGGGCTTGAAAAGAATAAATAAAATTTAAAGATAAATAATATGTGTTGACAAAAATGTAGAATAAATGAAGTTTACTCAAGGGTAAAGAAAGTATAAATTGAAAAAAAAATAATTTTCGGCTCACTTACTGAAAGCATTTCCTAAAGCCTAGGTATTCCAGCAGAGACAAACATATATTATCAGCACTTTCTACATAGTTAAAAGTTATACACAATGTTGCTGATTTCATCACTTCCCATAATACCCTAAAATTTGGAGCCAAAGATACTTACCAACAGTAGACTAGCTAAATAGTCACACACTTATGCAATGCATCCTTCAATGCAGGTTTTTGTCTCTCCCCTCTTCTACCCCCAAACACTCCAACAGAAAGTGAGGAATGCTTTGCTGGTTCCCAGGTGAAACTCAAGTTCATGGCTAAGTTTTTAGCAGCATTAACATTGTCTGAAATTAGCCCCCCAAACCATTTTTTTTTCCAGATCATCTTGCTCAGCTTTCCAGTCTGGCCTTAAATTCTTTATCTTTCCAAGTAGCCTCAGCCTCCTGAGTAACTGAGATTTTTGACATGAACCCCTGTGCACAGCAGCTGTCTCAACATTTTTGCCTGAACTTGACATGCTTTGTCCCAGGTGTCAGAAATCACTGTGACCACACTTCATCTTCCAGATGGAAAGAATGGATGCCCAAGCCAGTGTCTGAAAGCGTGTATCTCCTTGATTTCTCTTTTAGGGAAGAAATTTAGCAAATGTGAGCATTTGAGGTCTGCCAAAATGAGGAGCTTTCCTCATCTAACACTTTGAAAATGTGGTGCCACAGTCCGGCTGCAGCAAAATAACCAGGGGGGTGATGAGCAACTTGTGTAGATTGATACAGCAGGAGTGGAAGCCATTTATTGCAGGACAGGAGCGGTATTTATACATTCCACACAGCTTATCTAATTAGCATAAACTAGATACATCAGTCAACCAATAAGGAATCTCCACACTTAATGGCTTGCTGGTGTTACTTCACAAACCACTCCCTCTGGCATTTTGCCAGGCACCATCCAGACTTGTTTACAGACTCTAACATTTCTCTGGCAAAATGCCAGGAGCCATCCTGACTTGTTTACAGACTCTAACATTTCCCCCTTTTGTTTGATTTAAATAACGACCATAGTGGTTTTTACACAAACACCATATATAATCTGCTACAAGCAGAAGGGGAGGATACAAAATGTCACAATACCAAGCCAGTTGATGGCTCCATGCAAGAAGCCCTTGGAAAAATTATACCAGCAATGACACCGTTAGCAAAGATACCGAGTTACAATTTGTTGTAGATTACAGTTTGTTATCTCAGTCCAGGTAAAGCAGTGTCTCAATAGATTAACTCACAGTCCAGGTAAATCACAGTCCAGGTAAGTTCTGCAGGCAGTAAGTTCTGCAGGCAGCTAGCCTAAGCTGTAGCAGCAGAAACAGCAACAGCTCCAAAGTCTCCTCCGTTTCTCAGCCGAAGTTTTGTCGGGTTCTCAGCAACACTGGAAATTCTTCCACCTTCATCTTCACTGGCACTGGGACAAAGGCAGGAACTCCGGATGGCTAAAGAAAATCCTGTAGTATTCCAGCAGGCACTAAGAAAACAACCTTCTGAACAATTTAGTACATTATCTCAAGGTTTTTTTTTTACATTTGAAATAAGCCTTAATAGTGCTCATTATAATTTTTCTTCCTACTAAAGTACTTATATCTTATTCATTGATTCTATCATTGTGAGATGGAAACAAATATATTTGTTTCTCAAGTGTTTTAATTTATATATATATATATATATATATATATATATATATATAATGTACATGTACACATAGATACAAAGGAGAAGCTGCTAAAGCAAATAATATCATTATGGGAAAATACCCAAGTAAATCAGAAAAATCCAAATGAAGAGACAAAAATAATCAGCCTATTGTTGGTAAGTATAAGTCTATTTTCCTAACACTCAGCTTGAGACATTCAAACAAAAAATTTATCTCTAGTCACTTTAACATCATGGTGTAAGAATATTAGGCATAGCTTTTCTAATCTTGAAAGTAACATTCAACTATATTGGTCAAATAAATGACCAAGCAGTGTTGTAGGGAGGTTTGAGATTAAAATTAATTTAATAAACAGAGATGAGACTATTGCATATAATGATGTGTGACTCAACTATAAATTCTAATTGCTTGCATAGAGGCTTTTATATGTGGGAGGATAAATTATCAGTCAAAACTTTTTCTTTAGATATTTTACACACTCATGAAGCAGATAAAAGTTGATAAATGCAGATAAAAGGATGGCTTGGTTCCTTCCATCATTATAAAGAATAGAAAAAGAATCAAGATTAAAGAGGAATAAAATTGCAATTTCTGAGAAATGGGTAGATATGAATTTATGGTGTGTGTAACATACTGATAAAAGGTACTGGCCAAAGAGAGAGGTTTAAGTGGAGAAGGATAAAATCTTGCTGAAAGGTGATCTAGACAACCTATCCCTACAATGGTACATGTATCTATGGGAAGAGCTGATGAGGGCTGAGTATAAGTAACTGTGTCCCATTCTTCTTGAGGAAGAAAAACTACATATAGAGTCTTAAAAAGGAAAGGAAATTAATTTTTGAGCATCTCAAAAAAAGCAAAGGCAAAACGGTTCAAAAGAAGACACACCTAAGAGAAATACATAAGAAGCTATTGAAAATGTCCCATAAACCCTATGTTGAGCTTCTCCAGGTGAGCACTGAGATGCAGGTGAAAGTGTTTTACATAATCCTAGATTCTCAATTTTGACCACATTACTTAGTGCCACATCTAAATTTTCACATCTCCTGCATCAATGATGAGGTTCTTTCCTCTTTGGATATAATCTAGGTAAAGTTTAACTTCTATTCTGACTACAAATAAGCAAAATTTATGGAATTTTGTGAGTAGCTGTCCTAGGAAATGTTTTCTTCTTAAACTGTTGTTTTGAAACTTACTTCTCTAAGAATCAGAAAATAACCACTTATTCATCAACATTCTATTTTTGCCTGCCACTGGACAATATGAAGAAATTTTGGAAAAGCTAATGGTTCCTTACATCTGTTTTGAAATTGTGGGTTTGAAATGCCCTCATTAGAGACATTGTCTGCTATGTGCTACCCATGTCCTTCCTTCTCACTCTTTTCTCACCCTCTGGGTGTTGAATTCTTGAAGAATTCAGTTTCTTCAAATATGTGTTACCAGTATTGTCCTGAGAGATGAAAATGAATTTATAAAAAGGGTTGCTGTGATGATATTTGATACTTACCTGAACTTTACAAAAAACAAAATACCATCCTATTTCTTAAAAAAATCTAAGCCTTTCTTGTTTTCTTTGCAGGACTTGGGAGGTCTATTGACAAAGTAAGTTTAGTCTTTAGTGAAAACTAGCGCACCATGTGAGCTATGAAGAAGATCAAGCTGTTTCTAACAAAGTGAAGAAATACTTTATGTAATTAGTAATCAACTGTGTGTGCATGTGTTTGTGTGAATATGATTTCCTGTTCCCTTTATCAGAAGTTAGCTTCTCTTTTCTCCTGTGGTTGAGGGATGCATGTTTTGCTGGGCTGAATGCTGACATTCATAAATACAACCCTGTATGATTTTACATGGTAAATCAGAAATACTGAGGTGCAGGGGATAGTTTTTCCTAGTTAGAAAATGAGATTGGCACCTATGAGAAATGAGCTGTTAACTGGCAAATATAGTAAAAAAGACTCCTAGGAATAGTCCCTTCTCATGAAGATGGAGGTACACAATGATGAGAAAAGGGTTTCAAGAAATATTTTGAGTGGAGTGGTTGTTTGGTTCCTTAAAAACTGTTATGACATCTTTCACACCACAAGATTCATATCCTCTTCCTCCTTACAGAAGTGAGTCAGTGCAGTTGCCTCAGCCTATAAAGCCAGCACTTCCTGCCCAGACCATCACTGGACTGATAGATAGGCTTATCTGCTTTCAAGGTGAGTATCAGCCCACTTATGGAAACACAGTATAGTGCCCTTCAGTAATGATTTTCTGTGGGAAATATTTACCTTTATTAACCTTTAGTATCCAAAAAGGAAATGCCCTGTCAATTCGTATTTATAATCACAATTAGTAAACTGATTACCATGATTAAATAAGAAAAAAAATAAATGCAGGCTGTTATAATGATAAATGTGATTCAGGGAATAGATACAAAATCACTTAAATGAGTCAGACAATTATAAATTAGTTCAGAATGTTCTCACTTTAAATTAGGTGCAGTTAGTGATGGAGATTATTTAAATATTTTCCCTTAAAATATCTTAGTAATTGAATATTTCACATGTAATATATTAAATGTAATATATAAAAATGCATTAAATTTAATATATTAAAATACATGAACAAACATAAAATAATGAATGCACAGAGCAATATTTTATGGGCATCAAAAATAAAATGAGTTGGTGAAGTTGAGGCAGTATATAGATTTTCATGGTAAACCTAAATAGAAACCAAAGCAAGTAGTAATTTCCTTGGACTTAGTGGCAATGCAGAACTCCAGTTCTCAGGTAAAATGAAAACCAATGAGCTAGAAATAGGCATGACCACCTATTTTGTTACAGTGTTCATATTTTTAACAGTGTTTTCATTGTTATTGGGCTTTTGTTTCTGCTGCAGATGTTCTGGAAAACTTGCAATGTACGTCAGCCATAATTATCCCTTTACTTCTGCCTTCTAACTCATCTCTCCTACTAAAAGAGTCAAAGGTATAACTTCTCATCTAACAGGAATTTAAAAGACGATTTTGACTGGAATATTCTCTTCTTTCCACTGTGGAAATTTCCTTCAAAAATTCAGTAACCGATCATAACATCAAACTATTTGATGATGTGAGAAGTTTAAGATTTGAGCATGTCCATCTAGGCTCATGTTTGAATTCTGATAGATCTAACTATTTTGCTGCATGGGGAACAAAGAGTTCCCTGGGAAATATTACTATAAATTGGATATGAAGGACTCTTTGGACAGGGATCTAGGAATTTTCAAGGACTCCTGGGTAAGGAAGAATGGCACACTGATTGACTCCAAAGACATGTTTCTTCTCCTCTTTGTGAAGGAGGATGATCACTACAGTCTCTTGACCACCTCCCCAGTGTTTTTTCACTACATAGAGAAGCCTTAGGTCCGGGTTGGTGTGTTTCTTAATTTTTGAAAGTGGAAGTTTGAATTTTATGAATATTATCAAGAGTTCCCTTATATGGCAGTACCCTGCTAGCTCTTTGAATTTCCCAGTCAGGCCTTTTGTTCATATTGGCTACAAATAACCAGGGATAAATCAGGAAACTCTATGCCTAGGAATTCTGTAATTCAGGCAGCCCTTCCCAGTAAAAGTCAACAATATTATACTTTAGTATTTTTTCAGTATTTTTTACTAGATCCCGATGTGGTGGTACATGTTTATTCATTCCAAGAGTTCTAGAAATTCAGGAAGCTGAAATTGGAGGACCTCAAGTTTGAGGCCAGCCTTGGAACCTTAGCAAGGCCTAGTCTCAAAAAAAAAAAAAAAAAAAAATAGAAAGGAGTAGAAGGGGCTCAGATACAGCTTAGTTGGTAGAGTGGTTCCCTCACTTGCACATGTTCTGGGTTCAATTCTCAGTACAAAAAAAAAAAAAAGCCTGGGAATGTAGTTCAGTGGTAGAGCACCTCTGGTTTCATTCTCAGTCCAAGAAAAAGAAAAAAGAAAATTTTTTTTTTCTTGAATGTAACTTCACTTTGCTTTTAAAAACAAAGATGGTTGAAGATAGTATGAATGCAAAATTGTGTTGATTAATTTTCTTTAAATGAAGATCATATTTTGTGGCACATAAAATGCTTTGCAGTGCCTTTTTTTCCATCTTCACTATAGGCTATGGATCTTTGAGTATTTCGTGAGTTTTTCAGAATTAACAAATATATGTAAAGGTATGATACATGTTTAATAGAATTTTTTTTTGGAAAAATTTTCACATCATAGGCAGAAATATTTGTCCACAATAAACATACCATTTTGATGTTTTCACCTTTCTGTTAATCTAAGAAATTCTAATTTATTCATCCTTAGGGAATAAAAAAGTAAAACTCTTTCACACACTCAGGATAAGAAGCTATTTTTCAGTGAAGCCAGTAAAGTTTGGCCCTTTCTCCTTCCCTACTATTTCCTTAACTATTTTTTTTCTTTCATTTTCTTCACTATTTTTATTTTTTATTCTAATTACTTATACATGATAGCAGAATGCATTTCTATTCTTTGTATGCATATTGAGCACATCTTTTCATTTATTTCTCTGCCTGTACACAATGTAGAGTTGTTTTACATGTGTAGTCATACATGTACCCAGGGTAATGATGTTCATCTCATTCCACTATCTTTCCTACCCCCATTCTCCCTCCCCTACCTTCCCTCCCCTTTGCCTAATCAAAGTTCTTCCATTCTCACCCTCCACCCCCATTATGTATCTGCATCCACTTCTCAGGGAGACCTATACAATAAACACTACAGAAGACTAAACAAAGACATTGAAGATCTTAGAAGATGGAAATATCTCCCATATTCTTGGATAGTAATAATTAATGTTGTCAAAGTGGCCATACTGCCAAAATCATTATATAGATTTGACGCAATCTCAATTAAAATCCCAACAACATTCCTCATAGAAATAAAAAAAGCAATCATGAAAATCATTTGAAAAAAATAAGAGACTCAGAGTAGCCAAAGCAATCCTTAGCAAGAAAAGTAAATCAGCATGCATCATAAGATCAGACTTTAAACTATACTGCAGAGCCATAGTAACAAAAAATGGCATGGTATTGGTATCAAGGTAGACTTGTAGACCAATGGTACAGAATAGAAGACACAGACACAACACCACAT
Source organism: Marmota monax (assembly GCF_021218885.2). Taxonomy (NCBI): domain Eukaryota; kingdom Metazoa; phylum Chordata; class Mammalia; order Rodentia; family Sciuridae; genus Marmota; species Marmota monax. The sequence continues at coordinate 722,565 of NW_026695236.1, read as the reverse complement.
AAATACAGTTATCTGATAGTAGACAAAAGCACTGAAAACATACATTGTAGAAAAGATAGCCCTTTAACAAATGGTTCTTGGAAAAATAGAAATCCATATGTAGAAAAATGAAATTAAACCATTATCTGTCACCATGCACAAAGCTTAACTGGAAGTGGATTAAGGATCTAGGAATTGGACCAGATAGCCTGCACATAATGGAAGAAAAAGTAGGCCTAAATATTCAACATATTTGATTAGGTCCTGACTTCCTTAACTATTTTTTAAAGAAATTTTATGTTAACAGCAAAATTAAGAGGAAATAAAGAAATTTTACACATGTTCTCTGCCCCTTCTCTATATACACAAGTTTATAGCCTCAATCATTATCCATATCCTCTGTCAGAATGATATATTTTTCATATAACCAATGAACTTAATTTGGTACACAGAATATGTGGATACCATATACTTATAATGAGGAGAGAATTTTGCCTCTGTTTTCTTACTCTCTGAACTGATAACTCTAGTCTATTCATGAGAAAAAAAAAAAAAAAAAAAAACATCTACAAAACAAAATTGAGGGTTCTTTTACAAGAACCCTGACAAGTATTCCTTGAAATTGTGAAACTCATAAAAAGTAAGGAAAAAAGCTCTTTCAAATGAAACCAAAGGAGTCATCAGAGTAAATTCAATGCTCCATTCTAGGTTGGATCCTGGAATAGAAAATAGGATTTTCATGTACAAGCTGGTGTAATTTTTAAAAATTTTAAAAATGTCAGACTTCAGTTCATGATAACTTACCAATGTAAGCTTCCAATGCTTCAAAACTGTCTCATGGGATGTATGAACATTTTAGGGGAATAGGAAACTGGCCATAGAAACACAAATACAAATTAAGTCAGTATATTACATTTTTAACTCTTCCTTAGATATAAAATATTTTAAAGTAAAATTTGAAAAGTTTTAACACAGATATCTATGTGTCTATGTTCCATGACACACTTAGATAGTCAAAAAAGCAACTTTTAGAAAAATTTATATAAAGTATTTAAGCTTTTAAAAATATATACATACACCAATTAATCATCCATTAGTGGTGGCCAGTGTCTGAAGTATGAAGCCCCATGCAGTACTGAGCCTCTGAATCTGCTGAGCGTGGACCACTTTTCTTCTCAGTTTGCTGTTTATTCTATTTCCCAGTTGAGATAGCAGTTGTGGTTGCCAGTTCAGGTGCAGCATTTTATGTTTTACCTCAATGGCATTTTGTGATAATTTCTTTCTCAGTTTCTTGCCTCTCTCCTGTTTAAATCAAGACCTCTGTGGGATCTCAGGCTATCTCCTTATGATGTCTCTTCAGGGTTCTTAATGCATTATTTTACCTCTTTTATATGAATCTTCTGCCTTTTCTTTTATACCTTTGTTTGATTCTTCTGAAGATTTTTGAATATATTATATAACACTGTATTATACATTAAAAAACTCAACTTTGCCATAGTTAAAAATATTATATATATATCTTCTCTTTCAAACTAAATAGTTCAATACTGTCCTCAGTGTCTGGAACAATTTATCCAAAACTCCAAAGTTGGACAGGAAATACCAGTCATGCCTCACTCACCTCACATACTAGTAGTATTCATCACATTAGCTTGTGTTCACCAGTCAATTTGTAATATTACCAGCAATCCCTGCATATTCTGAAAGGAAAATACTATCCTCCAATGACAACTCAAACTGAGCTGACAACATCATTTTAGTCTGCATAAAAACAAAGAAAACCTTTTCATATTTACCATGAAGAAGTGAGTTTTGTGAACTACCTCATTTAGATTTTTGCATCTCTTGAGTCATTTTCCATAACAGATCAATTTCCTTTAGAAGGAAATTGAAAATAAACATAGGCTTTAGTGTTAGGGAAGACAGTCTTGCAGGATTCATTTTTGTGTACTGAAAAAAAAAAAAAAAAGCAGTGTTTTAGAGTAGAGCAATCTTGAGTTAGAAGAGAGTCAGATTTTCACAAATTAGTCTAAATTAATTTTATTATTTGGGAAGCAAATAATAATGATGATGATGATGATAATAATAATAATAATAATAATAATAATAATAGTTTGAAGGAATCCTAGATAATGTAGTCCATTTCCTGACAAGGCACTTGTTACATAACCTCACTATGAAAGGGTCCAGCTTGCAATTAAAGAAGCCCGTGTTCCTAGTGCTACCCATCTGATCTACTGCTGCCAGAATTTCACATATTTGGACAATATGTTTATTTTTATTTTCAGTACTGAAGATTGAACCCAAGGTTAAATGTATGGTAGACAAGCATTTACCATGAGAAGTATCCTCAGCCCCCTAAACACACAAACCAAAAAAGAATAATGTCTTGCTAAGTTGCCCAGAGTTGCCTGAAACATGGGATTCTCCTACCTCTATGTGCTGAATAGGTAGGATTATTGGCATGGCCACCATGTCCTGTTATTTGGACAGTGTTTCTAGGGGAACTTTACTTCATGAGCATTCATCTTAGTTATGATCATAGTATCAAACTGGGAAACATTTAAAGTTATTTATATCTTGAAATTTATACCTAAACAGCACTAACTCCATCTGCATGATCATCTGCCCCACTGTCATATGCCCTCATCTTTCTCTCTTATTTGGATGCTTCAGTTTCCAAGTTGCTTCATGACCATCACTCACCCTGTACTCCTCAGCCACCCATTATGCTGGACTATAGCTGTTAAAAACGTGTTTGAGTGATTCAGAACAAGGTGCAAAGAGCAAGTTCTTGTCGACTTCACAGAAGAGCCCCTTTTTGTCCCTGTGTGTCCTGCAGAGCTGCCCCCCACAGCTGCTCTGAGAGTGAGGTGTGGCCTATCTGGCAAGCGAAGCCAGCTTCTTGAGGACAATGTTGGTTTTGAAGTCTACCTTCTCTGCTATTTCTCTACACTTCTGGAAGCACATTGGTATTTGGGCTTCCTCCCAGCAGAGGCAGAGGCAGGGTCAGCAAAAGGTGTTCTCACAGTCTATGGTAACAGGTTGTAAGAAGTAATTCATGCAAATGGAGCATGTGAGTGCACTCTGGAAGTCTTGCAAGGCCTTTGAATCCATGTTTCTGAAACTGAAAATATAAGGGAAGTGGGTAAGAGGAAAAAGGGAAATAAGAGAGACTTATCCTTCTGCTTGATGAGGAAATAAAAAACATAAAAGAACTTTGGACAGCCCTGCTTGTTCAGTTGAGTTGTGCTTAAAGTTTCTATTAACTTCTATCAATACAATCTAAATATGGAAAATATAGAGAGGCTGGGTTTGTTTTGACACAAATGAACAAGATGAGATGAGCATGATCTTTATTTTAAAAAAGAAACTTTCTTAATCATTTGGATAAGTTCAATATTTGGACAAAGAAGAATGTTTAGGATGATTCCAGACTTACGTACATTAGCTGATCAGTCTGAGTGATTATCTCTCCCTCACTTTGTCTCTCTGACTCCATAACTGTAACAAACATAGAGACAGCTTTTATGCCAAATATCTATTCTCTCTGCCTCTCAACCCATGGATGTGCTTCTGTAAAGACAATTAACATTGAGTTTAATTCATTTGAAGATTGCTTGGTTTAATCACTGTTGTGTTCAACTTCCAACTCCTGAAACTTCAAACAGTTGAATTTATACTTCTAATCTTAATTAAATAATTTCTTTCAAAAAATAAAATGTAAGCTAGGCGTATTGATGCACACCTCTCATCTCAGCTACTTGGGAAGCTGAGGCAAGAGGATTAAAGTTGTGAGGCCAACTGCAACAATTTATTGAGATCATGTCTCAGAATAAAAACTAAGAAAGTGTTGTGATGTAACTCAGTTGTAGAGCAACACTCTGTCCAATCCCTAGTACCAATAAAGAAAGAAATTTTTAAAATTAGAATTTAAGACTAGAGATGTAATCAGTGGTAGAGGACTTACTTGCCCAAAACATGTAAGCTCCTGAGTTTTAGCCCCAGGACTGAAAAGGAAATAAAACAGGTAATTTTTTTCTATTACTTTTCATTACAGAAAATAATTTCTCCCATATTCAGTTCTGACCATCAGAGTACCTTCATATTTTGAGGAGATGTGTATGCATGCTGAAGTAATAATCAGCAATAATTAATCTATTGTTATTTAAAACAAAATCAACTGGAGACCCTAGTGAAATGGTGCATGCCTACTATCCCAACTACTGGGGAGACTAAGTCATAAGGAAACTAATTTCATGGCCAGCCTGGGCACCTTAGTGAGACCATTTCAAAATGGGTTGTAATACAGTGGTAGATTAGCCCTGAGTACAATTCCCAGTACAAAAAAAAAAAAAAAAAAAAAAAAAAAAAAGAAAAGAAAAATTAGAGAACCAGCATAAATTAACAATGGTAACAATGGTGCTTTCCTCTCTATACTAGAGTTGAGAGACTTCACTTCAGTTTAGAGATGTAGTTGATAAAGCATGATAAATTCATGTTAATTTCTGGTATTTTTCTGTAGTTATCAATATTTCCACTTGGAAACTTTTGCAATTTGTTTGCACATAGTGGAAAACATTTCAACTATTTTGTGAACTGAAGGTTGTAAAGGGACAACATGTAGGACTTTTACATCAAGGGTTTTACTATCAAAGCTATACATTAAAATTTGAAACCAAGGGTAGTGGCACACATCTATAATCCCAGCTGCTCTGGCAGGTATGGCAGAGGGATCTCAAGATCTGCCTCTGCAAAAGTGAGGTGCTAACAAACTCAGTAAGACATTCTGTAAAATACTAAATGAGGCTATGTGGTTGACTGCTCTTGAGTTAACTCTCCGGCACCCACCCTGCCCACTAAAAAATTAAATCTATGTGCATGAAGACTATTGCATGCATATAATATACTGAATATTATAAGCAACTTATGACTTACAAAATTAATAAAACTGCAGAAATATTTCATGTAAAACCTGCAAAATCTAATAAAAAACAAGGGAATAGAATGAAAATTACTCATATTACTTATTACAATTGCTCTAGTTATATATATTTTAACCAAGGAAATATAAATAGTTTTACTTGGACAAAACTCAAGTAGGTTGAAAAGTAAATTTAAAGAATTTTTAGGAGAGAAAGACAGCTTGAAAGTATTTACTCTAAATTCCCAACTCATCAGAGTTAGCTATGAGAGAACTCTGGTGTGGAAGTTTTGGAAAATTTGTCAGTATCACCATGAGCAGTAACTCTCAGGTATGCAAAGCTCAGAAGCTGAGAATTCAAGTCTGCTACTTAGATTACCTTAGAGGTAAAGGCATTCTTCAGACAAGTACTCTTCTTAGATAACTGGGATTCACCTAAGACCATAGCCACTGTTGGTTACCTCTTCTGAAAGTGGTGGGAAGGACTTATAAGATCATACTGATTAGGTTTATGAAGTAGAGTAAAAAATTTTGATGAGGTTTGGGGTCAGATACAAGAAAGTTTACATGACTTAGGTTTTTTAAAGAGACATTTTAACTAAAACAATTATTTCATTAAATAATACTTTGTTCTACAACAACAACTTCACAATTTTAATAATTTGCTTTTTTCTTCGACTGCTGTTTAAATTTTGAAATCTCTGATTTATTTATACCTCTTTCTTTTTTTCTTTCTTTCTTCTATTTTTTCTTTCTTTTTGTATTTTATTTTATGGTACTGGGAGTTAAACCCAGGGATTCATTAAAAATGTGCTACATTTCCCACCTTCCTTCTTTTCTTTTCTTTCCTTCCTTCCTTCCTTCCTTCCTTCCTTCCTTCCTTTCTTTCTTTCTTCTTTTTTGAGACCAGGTATTGCTAAGGTTCCAAGTCTGGCCTCAAACATGAGGTCCTCCAACCTCAGCTTCCTGAATTAATAGAATTGCTGGAATTAATAATCTTGTACCACCACACTAGGTTCAAGTAAAAAATACTGAAAAAATACTGAAGTATATTGTTGTTGCCTTTTACTTGGAAGGGCTGCCTGAATTACAAAATTCCTAGGCATAGTTTCCTGACATCCCTGGTCATTTTTGGTCAGTATGAGTAAAAGGCCTGACTGGGAAATTCAAAGAGCCAGCAAGGAACTGCCATATAAGAGAACACTTGGGAACATTCACAAAAGTCACACTTCCACTCTCAAAAATCAAGAAACACACCAACGTAGCCCTGAAGTTTCTCTATGTAGTTAGAAAATATTGGGGAGGTGGTCAAGAGACTGTAATGATGATCCCCCTTCACAACGAGGAGAAGAAACATGTCTTTGGAGTCAATCAGTGTTCCATTCTTCCTCACCCAGGAATCCTTGCAGATTCGTAGATTCCAGTCCAAAGATTCCTTCATATCGAATTTCCAGTAATATTTCCCAGGGAACTCTTTGTTCCCCATACATCAAAATAGTTCGATCTATTAGAATTCAAACATGAGTCTGGATGGACATGCTCAAATCTCAAACTTCTCACATCATCAAATATCTTGATGTTATGATCCATTACTGCAATTTTGAAGAAAATTTCCACTGTGGAAGGAAGACAATATTCCAGCCAAAATCATCTTCTAATTTCTGTTAGGTTAGAAGTTATACCTTTAACTCTTTTGGGAGGAGAGGTGGGTTAGAATGCATAATTGTGGCTGGAGTATATTACAAGAGTTCCAGAACACCTGCTGCAGAAACAAGAGCCCAATCACAATGGAAACATGGCTAAAAATATGGACACTGTAACAAAAAGGGTGGTCATGCCTACTTCTAGCTCACTCCTTTAATGAGCTAGAAGTGGAGGTCTGCATTGCATTAAGTCCAAAGAAATAACCACTTGCTTTGTTTCCTATTTAGGTTTACCATGGCAATATATATACTGCCTCAACTTCACCAACTCATTTTATTTTTGATGTTCATGAAGTATTGCTCTGTGAATTCAGTTATATTATGTTTATTCATGAATTTTAATATATTAAATTTAATGTATTTGTGTATATTATATTTAATATGATACATGTGAAACATTCAATTACTAAGGCATTTTAAGGGAAAATATTTAAATAATCTCCATCATTACCGGAACTTAAAGTGAGAACATTCTGAACTAATTTATAATTGTCTGACTTACTTAAGTGATTTTGTATCTATACCCTGAATCACATTTATTATTATACCAGCCTGCAGTTACATTTTTCTTATTTAATCATGGTAACCAGTTTACTAAATGTGATTATAGATACCAATTGACAGGCCATTTCCTTTTGGGATATTAAAGGTGAATAAAGTTAAAGATTTCCCACAGAAAATCATTACTGAAGGGTGCTATACTGTGTTCCCATCAGTGGGCTGATACTCACCATGGAAGCAGTTGAGCTATCAAATGATGGTCTGGGCAGAAAGTGCTGGCTTTATAGGATGAGGCATGTGCAGCTGCACTGACTCACTCCTGTAAGGAGGAAGAGAACATAAATCTTGTGATGTGAAAGATGTCATCACAGTTTTTAAGGAACTAAACAACCATTCCACTGAAAATATTTATTGAAACCCCTTACTCATCAGAGTATGCCTCCATCTTCATGAGAAGGGACTGTTCCCAGGAGTCTTTCTAACTTTATTTATCTATTAACAACTCATTTCTCAGAGGTGCCAATCTCATTTCCTAACTAGGAAAAACTATCCCATGCACTTCAGTGTTTCTGATTTACAATTTAAAATCATTCAGAGTTGTATTTATGAATGTCAGCATTCAGCCCTCAACCCTCAAACACAGGGGCAAAGAGAAGCTAACTTCTGATAAAGGGAACAGGAAATCATATTCACACACCTGCACATACTGTTGATTATTATCTACATAAAGTATTTTTTCACTTCTTTAGAAACAGCTTGATCTTTTTCATAGCTCACATGGTGCCCTAGTTTGCACTAAAGACTAAACTTACTTTGTCAATAGATCTCACAAGTTCTGCAAAGAAAACCAGAAAGGCTTAAATTTCTTAAGAAATAGGATGGAATTTTGATTTTGGAAAGTTCAGGTAAGTATCAAATATCATCACAGCAACCCTTGTTATAAATGCATTTTCATCTCTTAGGACAATTCTGGTAAAGCATAATTGAAGAAACTGAATTCTAGAAGAATTCAGCACCCAGAGGGTGAGAAAAGAGTGAGAAGGATGGACATGGGTAGCACATAGTAGATAATGTCTCTAATGAGGGCATTTCAAACCCACAACTTCAAAACAGAATTAAGGAACCATTAGCTTTTCCAAAATTTCTTCATATTGTCCAGTGGCAGGCAAAAATGGAATGTTGATGAACAAATGGTTACTTCTGGTTCTTAGGAAAGCAAGCTTCAAAACAATAACTTAAGAAGAAAACATTTCCTAGGACAGCTACTCACAAAATTCCACAAATTTTGCTTATTTGTTGTCAGAATAAAAGATAAGCTTTACCTAGATTATATCCAAAGAGGAAAGAACCCCATCAATCACGCAGGAGATGTGAAAATTTAGGTGTGGCACTAAATAATGTGTTCAAAACTGAGAACCTCAGATTATATAAAACACTTTCACCTTCATCTCAGTGCTTACCTGCAGAAGCTCAACATAGGGTTTATGGGATATTTTCACCAGTTTCTTATGTATTTCTCTGAGGTGTGTCTTCTTTTGAACAATTTTGTCATTGCTTTTTTGAGATGCTCTAAAATTCATTCGATTTCTTTTTTAAGACTCTACATGTAGTCTTTCTTCCTCATGAAGAATGGGACACAGTTACTTATACTCAGCCCTCATCAGCTCTTCCTGTAGATATATGTAGCACTGTAGGGATAGGTTGTCTAGATCACCTTTGAAGCATGATTTTATCCTCCTCCAGTTAAACCTCTCTTGGCCAGTACCTTTTATCAGTATGTTACATACACCATAAATTCATATCTGCCCATTTCTCAGAAATCACAATTTCACTTCTCTTTAATCTTGATTGTTTTTCTATTCTTTATAATGATGGAAGGAACCAAGCCATTCTTTTTTGTGCTTTTATCCACTTTTATCTGCTTCATGAGTGTATAATATATCTGAAGAAAAAAAAATTTTTGATTGATAATTTATCCTCCCACATATAAAAGCATTTATGCAAGCAATTATAATTTATAGTTGAGTCACACATCATAATATGCAATAGTCTCATCTATGGTTAGTAAATTAATTTTAAACTCAAACCTCCCTACAACACTGCTTGGTCATTTGTTTGACCAACATAGTTGAATTTTACTTTCAGAATTAGAAACCACCAGAAAAGCTATGCCTAATATCCTTATACTATGATGTTAAAGTGACTATAGATAAATTTCTAGACTGTCTGCCTCAAGCTGAGTGTTAGGAAAATAGACTTATACTTACCATCCATGGACTGATAATTTTGTTCTCTTCATTTAAATTTTTCTGATTTACATGGATCTTTTCCCATAATGATCTTATTTGCTTTAGCAGCTTCTCCTTTGTGTGCATGTATATACATATGTGTGTGTGTATATATATATATACATATATATATATATATACACACATACATTATATATATAATGAGATATATATATATATATATATAAAATGAGATATATATATATATATATATATATATATATATATCATTAAACACTTGAGAAGCAAATACATTTGTTTCCATTTCACAATGATAGAATCAACAAAAAAGATATAATTACTGTTGTAGGAAGAAAAAAAATTATAATACCTTCTTTTTTTACCATTGATGATTATGAATTTTAGAAGATTTCAGCCTGCAAAAGTACAAAATATAATGTAGCCAGGGATATTGATATATAGCTTTCAGATAGTGTGGCAATTCCATCAGAATTGGGATTTTCTGAGGCTCTCCCACACTAATTCCAAGCACTTTATCCCTTGTGTTAGTATATATGCATACTATATAGAAATAGTTTGCATTTATTATTGGAGTATCCTGTAACTCTTTTCAAATGAGAACTTTCTAATGCCTTAGTGTTAAACTCAAAATTAAAGTAAGCATGCACCTTATCACGAGCCCTGTAGAAGCAAGCTCCACTAAGGCAGGTATATTTGTATACTTTATTTATTGCTTACACCTTTGGTACTTAGCTTCTTCCTTGATGCTTGGAAAATTTTGTAGCAAGCAGTAAAAAACAGGGCAATCATCATCGTGATCCTCATCTTTTTTATAATCCCTGAGTGCCCTCACTCACACTTCACAGTGCTCTTAGGGGGTTCACTTACCTGGTACTCCTCAGCAGCCCCTTCTACAGAAGGATGTCCCTGAGCCCTTTGCTCCTGAGAGCTGGAGCAGAGCAAACACAGCAGGGGCTTTTAATCTTCACTGAAGATCATCTTTGTCTCTTTGTAGATCACACACATTTTGCTAGAGCTCAGGAATTTCCTGAGACTGGCTTTTCTGGAAGTGGACATCAAATTCTTCAGAAGAATATTGTTTTTGACATATTTCTGTTGAGATGGCTCTCTGCACACAGGGAAACAGGCAGGAGTTTGGACTTGTTCCCAGGAAAGGCAGAGAAAGGGTAAACAAAAGCTGTGCCACTGTCTATGGTGACTGGGTTCATAAGGTACTTTAGGCAGATGGAACAGGTGCATTCTTTCTTGAAGGCTTGTGAGATTTCTAAGTCCATTTTCTGAGGGAAGAATATCAATAGAATTTATTCATCTATCCTTGAAGAGAAAAAGTCCTGAACAAAATTTTACTCAAGTTGTTATTGAATAGCACACTTCTGCCTATGACAAAATAGACTTCCTTTAATATATGACCAAATATAAAAATTAATAAATAGATAACTCAAATAAATTATGGATTTAAGAGAATACCTCTCTCTACCAAGCCCAAACTATTTCCAAACACTGCTTCACAATGTGAAAATATGTAAATATTTTAGTCTGTTCCAGAAAACAAGGCATCATTTATAATTTTATTTTGCTAAAGATTTGGGTTCTCATTTCTACAGTGGTTGAATTTCTAGAAATAAGAGGGAAGAAGTATTCCTAAATATATTTTTAAATCTACAAGTACAAAAGTACAAGTTATCTGGAAGCTAATTTCTGAGTCCTTATAAAATACATAGAACCAACTAAGGGATACAAAACTAACAAAATTAAATTAAATATCACTTTAATTCCAAACTATATTCAAGTCAAGACAGAAGAGGAATGATTTTTATACTAAGTAGAGAAACAGCATCATTTCATAGAGATAACCTAATTTGAAGATCATTTAAAATAGGAAATTTGACTTGATTTGGCTTGGTAAAGCAACTACAGTTCCACTATGAATGGTGTACTTACCTAACTAGTGGGTCCATGGTTTCACCAGTGCTTGTTGCAGAAGGGTAAGTATGAAGTCAGCTCCAGGATTACGTGCTCCAGTTGTAGAGGAGGTAGATTAAAATGTCCCTCAGCGAGATGAGTTTCAAACTCTGCTCTGGAGAAGAATGAGCTTGTCTCCAGGAGTGCCCTTTTACTGAGTGCCTGAAGACCACACCCAGTTCTTCCTTGATTGCATTTCAGGATGCTCAATCAGTGTTAGTGTAGGTAATTGGGTTAGTGTGGGTGTTTTGGTCATGTGGGTGATTAGTTTTCAGGTACAGAGTGTTGATGTATCACCTTGTCTAATCTTCATAAATAAAGCTCCACAGGCTTACCAACAATGATCAATTAAAAAAAAAATAAAACAAAATGAATCCTCAGCTTCAGATTGTTTCTAATATTTAGTTGTGTTTTTTTATTTATTTATTTTTTGCTTTAAAAACATAGAAAGAGGGTGTCATCAATATACGATTTTTAGTAAATATATTTTTTAATATTTATATATATATATATTTTGCCTGAGATTGAATTTAATTTTATTCTGACACTTAGAGAGGGATTTAGTTTATAAATTTTATTTTACTCACCATGTGTGGGGGTGCATGCCTATATTCCTAGCTATGGAAGCTGAGGCAGGTGGCTCAGCAATTCAAACCCCAGCCTCAGCAATTAGTAAGGTCCTAAGCAAGTCAGTAAATCCTATCCCTAACTAAAATATGAAAAAGGACTAGGATGTGGCTCAGTGGTTAAGTGCCCCTAGATTCAATCCCTGGTATACACAGACACACACACACACACACACACACACACAAGAAAGAAAATAATTTTGTTTTTCTCACCTCAATCTCATTCTTTCCAGTAAGAGACCAAGGGTCCTGCCTTCCAAGTGCTTCTAAAGGAATGACACATATTCAGTGTAAACTGCAAGAGCAGATGAGGCCACACCTGCAACCCATCCTGTTTGGAACATGAAAGATGCAACCACAAAGCCTCTACAGGCTCTTGATACACTGCATGGACTTTTTCTAGAACTTCCCTTGTACACAGATAAGTGTCAAGGATGAATTTGCCCAGCTGTTACTAATTATGATCTTAGAATATAAAATCAAGACTTTTAATACAAGAATCCTGGGATTTAAGGGAGAGTGTTCAGGAGAAGTAGCTTCCCTGATATTTCCTGAGCTACAAAGGCATTAGGCTGCCCAGGAGGCCCTGTTTTTTTGCCCCAGATTTTCAAAGTGTTAGGTGAGGAGAACTCCTCATTTTTGGGGACCTCAAACGTTCATATTTGCCAAACTTCTTCCCTAAAAGAGAAATCAAGGAGATACAAGCTCTCAGACATTGGCTTGGGTATCCATACTTTCTATCTGGAAGATGCAGTGTGGTCACAGTGATTTCTGACACCTAGGATAAAGCAATTATATAAGGTCTATCTCAGGCAAAAAAAAATTTGAGACTGCTGCTGTGCACAGGGGTTCATGTCAATAATCCCATCTACTCAAGAGGCTGAGACTACTTGGAAGGATAAAGAATTTAAGGTCAGTCTGGGACTGAGCAAGATGTTCTCAAAAAAAAAAAAATGCTCGGCAGGGGGGCTGGTTTCAGACAATGTTAATGCTGTTAAAAAGTTATCCATGAACTTGAGTTTCACCTGGGAGCCACCAGAGCATTCACCACTTCCTGTTGAAGTGTTTGTGAGTAAAAGAGGGGAGAGACAAAAAAAAAAAAAAAAAAAAAAAAAAAAACTACCAAATAATCTCAGAGTCTGTGAAGTCAAGATACTTAACCTCTGAGCTATTGACTGTTTCTATCTCCTATGATTGTGGAGGCATGTTACAGGCAGGAAGTGGAAGCTACAAGCTGAAGACCCAGACTTTTTGCACAGACAGCCAGGGTGGGACACTGTTAAACCTTTTGCATGTAGCCAACAGCATGAACCTTTGGAACACACTTCAATCTTTATGTTTCTTCCCCATGATTTTTATTTTTAAAAGTTTATATCACTATCTTAACTTTTAAAATTTGCCTTTTAATATCAAAGAGAATAATAAATAGAAGACTTTACCAAACTTGAAATAACTGAAATAAATGAGTGATCTGTAGAAAAGTAATAAATCTGATCTATTTACAAAAACATTGTATAAAATGTCATTTTGTAGCCAGCATGGTAGCACACTCCTGTAATCTCAGCTACTCAGGAGACTGATGCAGTAGGATCACATGTTTTTTTTTATAGGCTGGGCAATTTAGCAAGGCCCTGTCTCAAACTCAAAAATGAGTAGGGCTGAAGATGTAGCTCAATGATAGAGGATCACTAAGTTCAATTCCCAGTACCACACATACTCAAAAAGAAAATTATTTCCTTTCCCTTTCCATTCTGTGTAAGTAACCTTAAAAGTTACAAAAATTTCACAATTTGCAAAGACACCTTACCAACCTTTTGAAGAATTGTGCCAACTGATCTAACTGTAAAGAGTACAATGTAGTGCTGTTGATTGCTTCATGTCTGAATGGTGTTTCTTTTACTTTTTTCTTGTTTATTTTTATATATTATAATTTCCTTATAAAAATGGAACAATTCTGTGATATGTAGAATGTAAATTGGCATGCTTTCTCTCATACTAGACTTCACCTGTGTGTGTTGTGTCTGAATCAATCTGGTGGGAAGTTGAGTTGGTTTTGGGATTCATTACTGATGTCATTATTTCAGTGCTGCATGGGCTGCATATTCACCTAGCATTACTTTGTTTTAAGTGTTGGACTGGCTCAACAGTTTCTCTCAATATCTGCTCCACACTCTAGTTCTCCCTACAAAATCTTCTCAGACCCTCAGATAAACTGCTTTTACATGTTACTCATCACTTGCTAGTCTCATTGGGCAATGGCAACTTGAAGGATGTAGGAACATTCCTTATGTTTCTGATGATTCAACCATGATCTTAGGGACTTTCCATGTCCCTGAGTCTTGGGAGGGGCTTTATCAGTGATTATGTCCACCTCCACCTGTAGGTCTAGACTCATCACATATTTGTATCTACTTTAATTTCTCTCTGCTTTTTAAATGTCTTTATTTCCCCTTTTCCAAAGGCAATAATATATTTGGCTCTTTGTGGCTTAAAGTTTTTTTAAACAGGAGAGATAATTATCCTCCTGGTGAAACAAAATATGTCCCCCTCAACTGCAATTTTTCCTATATTTTATTCCCAGTTATTACTGACATGTATAGTTATTTTCTCATGAAGTTATTTACTATTTTAAGTTTGGAGCTTGGGATACACCTCAGTTGATAGAGTATTTATCTTGCATGCACCAGGCCCTGGGTTCAATCCCCAGCACCCCCCAAAATATATTTTAAGTTTTAATGTTACACCAGAGTCTGAAATTTATTTAAGTAAGGTGCCATTGGTATTGTGTGTATGTGTGTGTGTGTGTGTGTGTGTGTGTGTGTGTGTGTGGTAAAAGGATCTAAAATGTATTTTCTTGGTAAATATCTAATATATCATTCCTTAGCTATATACAGTGGAAAAACTGTTTGAATATTTTTTTCAGCCTATGCTTTTAAAATTTATTCATTTACATTATTGCAGTGAGTTTGTCCATTTTGATTGCTTCATATAATTGCTTTGCATGAGTGTACAACAATTTATCTATTCAACTGTTGGTAAGTGTCTTTGAGTCCAAATTTTAGGGTATTATGAGAAATGATGAAAGGAACAGCATTGCCTATAAATTTTACCTAATAAGTATACGTAGAAACTGCTGATAATATATGCTTATCCCTACTGGAATACCTAGGCCTTAGAAAATGCTTTCAGTAAGTAAGCCAAAATTTATTTTTTCAATTAATACTTTCTCTAGCCTTGTGTAAATATTATTTATTCTACATTTTGTCAACACATATTATTCATCTTTAAATTTTTATTTATTCTTGACAAGGTCAGGTTGTGGTGAGCCGCTTCTGCCGTTTCTGCAGATTATGGTCGCCATTACAAGATGATGCTGGCTCCGCTGTGGTCTGTGACAACTCCTTATCTAGGAAAGTTGGCACATGATTTTTCACCACCCTGTGAGAAAGCTCCATGCGGCAGCTTTGCATTGGGGCTTGGGATGCTTTAAAAGGCTGGGAGGGGCATCCGAGAGAGAGAAGAAGAAATATCAAGGGCCTGAATAAACTGCTGAAAGAAGATTCCTGAGTTGCGTCTTCCTTGCGGGCAAGGGGTCGCGACAAGTGGTGCCGAAACCCGGGAACCAGAACTTTCAACAGTCAGGGGTGGTGCACCGGTTAGTCCCAGGTAAGTGGGATCTGCGATCAAAGCGGGGTTAGTCCCTAGTAAGTGGGATCCGCGACCAAAGCGGGGCAGCTCCTCTGTAATGAAAGAGAGAGCCTTACATTTTATTGCAGCTGCACTGTGTACTTTCGCTCCTACTTTCGCTTTCTTTTTTTTGTGCTTCCTTTGTTGTTGTGTCATGGGTGCTGCATCTTCAAGTCCGCTTCTCCTGGCCCTAGATGGCCTGTTATGTTCCAAGGGACTGGAAGTGAAACATAGTACTTTACAGAGATTTTTACAGAAGATAGATATCGCTGCACCGTGGTTTGCATTTTCGGGCAGCCTTACTGTGCCTAGTTGGGATAAATTAGGCAAAGATCTTGACTTTGCTTCTGAGCAGGGCATATTAGAGGGTGGGGTGATACCCCTTTGGAAAATGGTCCGTGGTTGCCTTACAGATGACAGATGTCAGGAAGCACTTACTAAAGGACAGGAGGTTTTAGAGCAACTGCATGAGGAAAAATCTGAAGGATCATGTAGTGAAGTGGCAGAGAGTATTAAAAGTAACAGTAGTGAGAAGGCAAAAGAGCCTGAAGATAAAAATAGGAGAAGGCTCTACCCAGACTTGACCGAATGAAAAACGCCTGAGAACACAAGCGACTCAGAGAGTTCTGAGGACCTTGATATATTGTTACAACAACTACATAAGATAAAAATGAAAAAGAAGAAAAAGGAGACACAGGGCATGCAGGCCTACTGTAAGAAGGGGAAGGGAGTTAACATCGGTCAACAAAACTCTGAGGAGGAGGAGGTAGAATATCTAGAAGAAGATATGGTGCCGATTGCCCCACCTCCGTATGTGGGGGGGAGCCAAGGTTCCGGGAGATCTTTTCATGCACAAGTTTGGAGGACAGTTAATACAGATATGGGACTTGCATACCCTGTATTTCAGGACAATAACAGGGGAAGATATCATGAGCCTTTAGACTTTAAGATAATTAAAACCTTGGCAGAATCTGTCCGCACTTATGGCATAGATGCCGCTTTCACTCTCACTCAGGTGGAGGGACTTACTAGATTTTGCATGACTCCCTCAGATTGGGCTAGTCTAGTCCGCGCTTGTGTTTCCCCAGGGAAATATTAGGAGTCCAAAGTTGGCTGTTTAATGTTTCTGGCAGTACCCAAGACTCGGAGCGAGGTAGGAGGCTTAAAATTTCTGCAAATAATTCACAATTATCTAATGCTACATTACCCTCCGCAGCAGTCTGTCTCCAATCTCCGTTCCTGTTTCTTTTGGCTAATGTTACATTACAGGGGATGCTTAATTGTTCTAATGTTACTTGCTACTTGTCTGAGTGTTGGAATGGCTCCTGGACTACAGCAGTGGTTATGAAAATTCCAACCTTTGTCCCGATTCCGGTTACTACAGATCCAGAGTCTTTTCCTATTGTTGAACTGATTAGAACCCGTAGAGATTTTGGAATTACGGCAGCTATAGTGACAGCTGTGGCGGTATCTGCTGCTGCAGCAGTTATAGCTGGAGTAGCCATAGCCAGCCAAATTCAAACTGCTGCCACTATTAATCAGGTTATTCAACAAACATCCACCATACTTGAATCTCAAAGTAGAATTAATCAACACATTTTATCTGGGATTCTGGCTGCTAATCAAAGGATAGATCTGCTTCAAGCTCAAGTTGAGGAATTGTCTGACCTAGTACATTCGGGTTGTGTTGATCAACGTGCACATTTATGTATAACCTCTGTCAGATTTAATAATTCCAGAAATGCCTCCCGCATCATCGGAGAGTATCTATCCGGAACCTGGTCCATGGCAGCGGAAGACATGATCCAGTCTCAACTAACCCAGATAGCTGTCTTGAACAGTACCCGTGTCGATCCCGTGACTTTGGGTCAATTCACCGATTGGATATCTTCTGTTTTTTCCTTCTTCAAAGAGTGGGTGGGAGTAGGCATTTTTGGTGCAATGTGTTGCTTCGGTGTTGTACTTTGTTTGTGGCTTCTCTGTCGCCTTAAAACTCGCCATGCACAAGAAAAGGCTATGATCATACAAGCTCTTGCAGCTTTAGAAAATGGCAACTCGCCTCAAGTCTGGCTTGCGCATCTTAAGCAGTAAACCTTTGTCATGGTCGTTACACCCCAAGTTATTATAACATTGCACTGGGATCGACATGACTTTCCTTGTTATTCTCTTAGTGTTGGAAAGCCCTTGCACTCTGCCGGTCTTACTGCCATTGCACGCAGATGGGTTTCCACACTAGTACTTTTCTATCGCCTTGAAGTTCGTGCCTTTCTTTCAGGGTGCTGTCAACTTGTTTGTCATTATAAACAGCCACAGTTCAGCCTCAGCTATCCCCCTTCGTCCACCATCGTCACGATACAGGATGCGAGGCAAGGCACTGCACTTGAGTGATCCTTGACGTGGACCTCAAGGAGAGCATGTCCTATTGCATGCGGGTTAGACGCGTCCACGCCCCGCCCCACGAAAAAAGGCGTCGGCTGATATGGCTTCAGATCTGGGGAAGGCGCCTCCTTAGGACTGAGTCATACTATGCAGCCACTTCTGCACAGTGGGATAGGACCTCTACTCTCGCCTGTATTGTTTTAAGAAAACAGAAAAGGGGGAACTGTGGTGAGCCGCTTCTGCCGTTTCTGCAGATTATGGTCGCCATTACAAGATGATGCTGGCTCCGCTGTGGTCTGTGACAACTCCTTATCTAGGAAAGTTGGCACATGATTTTTCACCACCCTGTGAGAAAGCTCCACGCGGCAGCTTTGCATTGGGGCTTGGGATGCTTTATTAAGGCTGGGAGGGGCATCCGAGAGAGAGAAGAAGAAATATCAAGGGCCTGAATAAACTGCTGAAAGAAGATTCCTGAGTTGCGTCTTCCTTGCAGGCAAGGGGTCGCGACATCTAGTGATTCGATTTATGGTTTGAATTTGCAATAATCTAATGACTCATAAAGGTGAGTATTTTTTCATATTTCACTGACTACTGTTGGAGTCCAGCTCCAACAGGGTGTCTCAGGAGATGAATGGATGGTGAGGAGTCGGCGAAAGGGTGGTGGAGAAACAACACAGACACCAAAGTGAAGGTGTTGATCCCAATCTTTACTTGTGAAATTGATCATATATACTTTTCATTTTGGCAGGCTCACAGTACTTTGTGGTTACAAAACAGGAATCATTATTCAAAGAAACAAAATATTTCATAGCTACAATTAGAATAGAAGAATGTATCTTGGCTTATGCATAAGCAAGCATTTGTACTTTCAGTTCATGTTTTGCTTTGAGCTGTTTCTGCTTAGTTAGCTTTTAATAATAGTTAGAAATGTCCCAAACTATTGACCTATACCTTGACTATTCTTTCTTGACTTACTGACTGGAACTGGTGCCATGGTTATGGCAAGTGGTTGACTTGTTATTAATTTTAATCAAACAAGAGTAAGAGCACAAACTATTGTGCACAGGAACAAGAACAAGTTGCCCAGTACTAAGCACTCATCTGTCTTCTTAACATTAATTTTTCTTTTCTAGATTTTAATTTAATTTCTCAAAAACTTCCTTGACAGGAATACAGGGAGTTTTTCATTAGACATTAACAATTTATGCTCCACAGCTGAATCATTGCATTTAGAGCAAACAGATCTATTCTTTAGAAGTAGTTGCATTAATTGGGAAAGTAATGTTTTCTCCTTCATACTTAATGGTCATATGAGAAGTCACAACTATACTTATTAAAGGAATACAAAAACAAACCAGCCCATTCCCAGAAACATACTGCACTCCTCCAGAGGATGGATGCCTTGTGCCATCCACCTCAGTAGGGCCTTGCCATTGCCTGAGTCAGGGGAGGGGTGCAGCAGACTACATATGTGTATTCTGTTTTATGATATTACCATTCAAAAAAAATTATCAAACTTTTTTTTACCAGGTTCACTTTTCTTTATTTACCAAACTTTATGCATCTTTGTTATTCAGGGCTCTCTAGAGGAACAGAACCAACAGGGAATATATGATTATTGAAAGGAGATTATTAGATTTGCTTACAGAACCAGAAGTTGTATAATCCCACAATGCCTATCAGCAGGCTGGAGAGTGGAGAAACCAGTAGTTGCTTAGTCTAAGATACTGAAGCTTCAGAAAGAGATGGATTAATGATGTAGTCCCAGTGGGATAAAAGGCCTGGAAACAACCTGATAGTCAGTATTCAGAGTTCACTTTGGAAGAGTGAAGGAGATAGAGTCTGATGCTCTCAGGATTTTGCAGCAGCAATCTAAAACCCCTCAAGAGGAATCAAGCTAGAGGGCACTGATGCCTCATTTTTCCAACTTTTATTCCATCCAGGATTTCAACCTATGGCTGCCCACACTTAGAGTGAATCTGTACTTCAGTTTGCTCTCCTGTATGTCAGTCATTTCTAGAAACACTTCCATTGACATGCCCAGAAGCATCCTAATCTTAAGCATATTTTAATCCAAACTGACAATTCAGATCAACCAACATAGCATCTATGATGCACGTTTATTTTATCTTTGATACATACTTGGTAAATATATTCTTTTTGGGGGGGAAGTGCACTGGGAATTGAAAACAGGGATGCTTTATCACTGAGTAACATACCATGTCACTTCTATTTTTTGAGAAAGTATACCACTAAGTTGCTGAAAGTCTTGCTAAAACTCTGACCCTACTGCCTCAGCCTTCCAAGTGGCTGGGATTATAGGCATCTTCCATCATGCCTGGTTCTAGCTTTTATTTTTTTGAGAAAAGATCTTGCTTTATTGCCTTGAACACCTGGAATTAAATCAACCACCTTATTTGGCTTCCAAGTAGGTGAAATTACAGGCAGAGCTCATAGTGCATGGCAATTTTCCAACTTCAGTTCTGTATGTTCACACTTTTGAAATATTATCTTTAAGCAAAAAGTCATTAATTTTAATGCAGACCGGGCTGGGGATGTGGCTCAAGTGGCACGCTCACCTGGCATGCGTGCGGCCTGGGTTCGATCCTCAGCACCACATACAAAGATGTTGTGTCCGCCAAAAAAAAAAAAAAAAAAAAAAAAAAAAAAGTATTAAAAAATTCTCTCTCTCTTTAAAAAAAAATTAATGCAGACCAATTAAATTTTTCCTCATTGATTATTGTTTTCATGTCTTGTCTAGGCAATTTTTCTATGAGACTACTATTTTCTCTTAAGTCAAACTGTAAAAGACTATGTATAGGTAGGGCTAAGGTTTCTTTTTGTCCACCTGTATAACCATTTTATTCAGCACTAGATTGATTGTCCTGTGATTGCCAATGCAGAGGAGAATACTAATGATTGTAAATATTCACAT
Source organism: Marmota monax (assembly GCF_021218885.2). NCBI lineage: Eukaryota > Metazoa > Chordata > Mammalia > Rodentia > Sciuridae > Marmota > Marmota monax. Next base: position 701,599 of record NW_026695236.1, on the reverse strand, counting down.
GTATGTTTATAATTTTAGAAAGGAAATCATCACACAGATGATTAAGAATGATTACTCAGAATAATGGACAGAATGGATATATAGTAATATGTTTTGAATATGGTTTTTCCTCAAACAAACAAAAAAAAAACAAGTTAAAGTGTAATTTCATACAGCAGTGGTGTTTTGACATGGGGCCTTTCAGTCATTAAAAAGGATCAGTGCATTTTTCCTGGGCCTGAACCTGAATGAAAGAGTGAATTTTGGGCCCTTGGAGAGTTATTTTTTAAGAAAGTGGGTTGTTATGAAGAATGCCATCCATGTGCTTTCACATTCTGCACTGGATGATTTCTCCTTCTGCTTCTCTGCTATGAGCAGATTCATCATGAAACTCACCAGAAACTGAGGCAGGATGACCTAGAACTTACCTGTCTTCAGAACTGTGAGGTAAATGAATCTTCTCTTTATAATTTACTCAGATGCAGGTTTTGTGTGAAAACAACAGAAAATGGATCAAGATGAGTAATTAAAGTTAGATAAAAAAAGGAGAAAATTATGTTCTTATAACTATTGAGTCTTTATGGTCATGCTTGTTTGGGTAGAGAAAGAGACATGTTCTCTTAGGTTGAATTTTAACTTTATTAAATCATACTTTATCTATTCTTTCATTTGCGACAGTCCAGGAATAAATTAAAACCAGAAAATATATTCTATTTCATGTACCATAGGCAATTATATTCCTCAAATGAATAAATTTAAAAAAAAAAACTAATTTTAGGAATATATGAGCTTTTAATATTATCACCATAATTAATAACAAAGTAAACAAGTTTTCACAACATTAGAAGGAATGTAAAGTTAATAAAATATAACCTGTTTGATAATACCCAAGGAAGAGGGCTTCCTTGGATTTTTAATTTTTCATATATTGGGGCATAGTCCTTATCTATGTCTGGTCAGATGTGACTACAGCAGAAAACAGCATTGACAAGGGGAGAAAAGGAACAGAAAAGAATACTGTGTATCAGCGAACTTTGAGCAACATTAATGAAGCTCACTGTTCTGCCTTCATAATCCAGGAATACTCCTATTAGGCCAATAGGTCTTGGTACATATTGAAGGGCAAGTGGGGAGGTGGTAAAGAGAGTGCATTGGGAACCCTCCTTAACACATCCAAGAAGGAAGAGCCCCTCCACCTCATTTATCTTGTAATTTCTGTTATTTTTCCAATCATCATTACAGACTCCCAAAGCCCAGTTCCAAGAGTCTCCCACTTCCACCTCCCAGTAATATCTGCCAGTGGAAAAAGTGTGAGTACCCCAGGCAAGAAAGCATTCTGATGTTGGAATGATCAAGGAGGAACCTTGTGGACTGCATGCAACATTCACACTTCTCAACTCTCCATACAGGAAGATGTGGGAGTAGACTTTTTCATGACACAGAGTAATATCAACTGTAAGAAAAATATTGCAGACATGTATGTAAATAATAAGTTAAAGTTCTAAAAAAAGTCTTTCTGAGAAGAAATGATACTACTGAGAAATGTGAAATTGTAACAGCAACAAAGATTTTGGTTGTAAAATCTAATAAATTATGGGCATAAATAGTAAATCTACAGAACAAACAAATTCCTTACCACAGATACAGATGAGACAAATATAAAACTAATGTCTTTTAATTTAATTTTTATTTCAAAATAGCTACAGAGAGGATGCCCTGAATTCTCTGGAGGCATCAAAAATAAGTATCAGAAAAATATTCCTATTTCAAAAAAATGGTGTCATTATTTGGATGAGAGGTGAAGATTTTCTCTCTTGTAACCTTTTCTAGATAACTGGATAAAAATAACATTTATACATTTTAGAAATTATCACTTGGTAAAATTAATTCTTATTCATAGTTACTAAATATTCAAATATCTTATAAATGTTGTTGGAATCCATATTAATCCTTTCTGTTATTCCTCAAATTCAGTAATTTTAGAAAGAATAATTTAAAATTTATTTATGCAAAACTTTTCACTATCCCTAAGTTTTCTGCATGCTCTGCATTGCCCTTCATGTCTGAGATTTAACATATAGCTCTTTATATTGAGCAAACCAAAATCAATTTTATGTGTATTTTCCTTTCTTGGTGATAAAGCTGATTTCTTCTCTTAGATTTCCTATAGCTATTCAAAATTTTATGTCATTTAATCATATATACCCATGGTAAAAACAACATAAAGTTCTAGTCAAATATTTACCCCCCAAAGCTTCTCCTAACAATTCAAATTAAGCAGGATGAGGTGGCTTAAGCCTGAAAGCCCAGAAGACTGGGATAAGCAGATGAAAAGTTCAAGGCCAGCTTGGGCAAATTAGTGAGACTGTTTCAAAAAAAAAAAAAAAATCTGGGGGCTGCATTACTGGCTAAGTGGTGTGGTGCTTGCCTAATATGTGTGAGGCCCCAAGTTAAAATGCCAGGACCAAATTTTTTTTCAATAATGAACATACTGAACAACTGCATAAATTTGTATGTGAAATTGAATAATGAATCTTAAATCTGAGTGTAGCTCTGCTTATTAAAATTTCCAATTTTATATCATTTTTATATAATTCAGGACATATGAGCCTGGATTCTATTTAAGTAGTTTTTTTTTTTTTTTTTTTTTTTTAAATCTTTCACTCGTTATACTATAAATTTGACTATAGAAACATACTCAAGAATTTGCAGTCAAATTATTTACTTCTAAAAATAAGTAAAATATTTAATGAAAGAGAAATTCCACTCATGTGGTCCTAACAACAAATAATAGATTGAGAGAATACTGACAATGGGCTTATGCTTACCTCGGAAGCTGTTGAGCCTGTCAATTAATCCAGTGATGGGTCCTGCACTGAGTTCTGGATTCACAGGTTGGACTATATACAGCTGCATAGATTCAATCCTGCAAGAAGGAAGATGCAGTTAACATATGTACAGTCAGAAAATCATGACTCTTCTTGATAAGACACTTCATAAAAATTCTTGCAACACATAGATGTGGAAATACAGAAATTATCACTTTGTGAAATTAATTCTTATTCGCAGTTCCTAAATATTCAAATATATTGTAAATGCTGTTGGAATCCACTTTAATCCTTTCTGTTATTCCTCAAATTCTGTAAACATACTTAGTTCTCTGTTCACTTACGTATATTTAAGAGTAAAAATCTGGTGTCCATTTCCAGTCTGCACTGAAATCTCCCTATCTGTAGACACAAGCTTCTCTAAAAACTAGAACTGGCTGTTGCCTCCTTCACAGGAAGAATTTCTGAAAAATATTAGGCAGGGATATCTGCTTCCTGGAGGACCCACAGAGTTCTAAAATGCTGTGAGTTTCTTTCAACTGTCATTTAAAACTGTCAGCTTATACATACAAAATTAACAAATCTCTAGAGATTTCACACATTGGAGCACTCTATATCTCCTGTTAGCCGCTGTTCCCTCTATTAGCTCTGTGAGGTGTTTGACTTCATCACCCTTGAGAACACTTACTAGTTCTCCTTTATCTGCATAGGCTTTCCAGAATTTAAAAGAAAACAAGGAATGGAAGGATTTTTTAAATAATTTCTCTTTTGCCACATTTTTATTGAAGCTGCTCCTAAAATCACTGAGAATAGGAAATAAGAGAGATGTCAAAAGTAGGTGAGGGAGGAAAATAGTAGATCAATGACAATACTGACTCAGTATTCCAATGAATCATGCACATAGTAGTCCTGACTAGTACTGTAGAAACTTAAAATAGCATCTGCTGGGACGCAGGTAAACACTCACCTGTGCAGTGTGTCTCCAAAGACCTGTGAAAAGAAAAATAAAAAGTCTGAGTGATTTTCACAGGATCCCTCTACCATTAGTTACAGTGTGAGATTTTTGATACATCGCCAGAAGTTACTACATCCTTGGATGCATGTCCCACTTGCTCTCTACTCAAACAAACAAACAAACAAACAAACAAAAAGTCCACTATAGAGTCCTGGCAAAGTCTGGTTCTTCAATATTCTGTGTGAGTGGAAGGGGCAGAGACTGTGGAGTCTGGGCTCTGCTGCAATCAGAAATAAGATCCCAGCCATTGTGCCAAGGCCCTGGGTCTCAGGTGAACTGCCACAAAGGAGTATTAAAAAGATCTATATTCTTGAATCACCCCGTCTTGTTATGTTGGTGATTTAACCTGAATACCTGTGTTCAGCTCACTATTTTGTGAATTTCTAAAAGTCCCAATTATGTTGTTGATTTTCAGATGGGGACTATACATTAATCATTCCATACAATTTTCTCTCTTACAGATAACATAGGAGGGAATCCTAGGTTTTTGGAAATCCTTGAAGCAGTGACCTGCTAGCAAAGTAACAGCAGTTGTGGGGAAATATGTTTATAGACCCAAACTGGAAGCAACGGGGGAAGTGGATTTCAGCTGGGAATTGCAACAGCTATACATGCTTGTCCTACATCCCCATGTATCAGTAGTTACCTGGAGTAACTCCACATCTGGTCTGTGGCATATTTCCTTCACCTCTTCATATATTCCTCTTAACATCTTTGTCATATGAGCCATTCTGGTTTTGCTCTCTTTGAGCTGCTCAAAAATGTCTTTGCTCTCTTTTTGCAGCCTCTCTAAATGATGCTTTTCTTCCTCATAGTAAGTTGCAGGCATCTTCCCATATTCAACTCTAATTGCTTCTCTTCTTAAATTTATGTAGTTCTCCAGTAAAATTAAATTCATCAAAATATGGACCTATCCCTCTAACTCCTGTTGAAACTCCCTGATTCTAGGATATAACTTTCCTCTGTTTATATATGAATATATCACCAGTGAAATTCCACATCATATACTATCACAAGAATGGGATTCTAATCAGAATAAGTTATAATCTAAGTATGCATAATATGTCATAATACATCTAATCTCATGTATTTTAAAAGGACAAACAAAAAATGAAATAAAATAAACTCCCTGATTCTTGTTTATCTTATAACAATTATTTAAGCCTTCATCTTGTCAAACTTTCAGAATCCACAAATTTTTATTTCTTTCCTTCTTTTATAAATACTCATGGCTTCTTTCTTTCCTTTCTTCCTTCTTTTCTCTTTCTTTTAATTTTGTTAGAGAATCTCATTAAGTTGCTGAGGCTCAACTCAAACTTATCATCTTTCTGCCTTAGCCTCCCAAGCAGCTGATATTTCAGGACAGCACCGCCATGTCATTTACTCTGCATCATGGTCAACAGTTTCATTCAACAAGTTACATTCACTTAATTCATGATTAAGAGTTTTATAAAACAATCCACACACAAAAATAAAGTTGTTTTATCCTTTCCAACCCATATGTGGAGAAACAACCCATTTCATACTTAAGGACTTTAGACCCCAAGGAGTGAATTGCAATCCATTCACTTTTCTTGAGTTTAAGCCAAGTCACTTAAAGCCTACATACTGTAACCTCAGAGTGCAATACTCATTTCCATGCACTTCACCCAGCTAACTGTCATACTGAAGTGTCATTTAGCATCTGATTCTATTATCTGTCTGATACCATTTCCTTCAATTCTCCTCAACAGTTATTCCAATCTATGACATCAACTTCAATGTGACTTCAGCAACCTCCCTCCAAATATACCAAGTGCAATTATTTGACATGTGCTTCTCTCTGGGTTGACACTCTATGGCTATGTTCCTCTTTGTGTCTTAATCTCAAAGTAATTTTTTAGTGAAAAATGTTGCCACCAACTACTTAAAAAAATCAAACCTCATCTCCAGTCTCTGCCCTTGTACCCACTTTCTACTTCCCTGCTGAATTACTCTAAAAAACCCCCAAGTTATCATATTCTAATATATCAAGAATTTCACTTATTTACAGGATGGCCATTTTCCTTTCTGATTTGTATCTTAACCTTTCCAATAAAAGATATTTGCAGGTTGAATTCTGCCATATTTTCTAGCTTATAATTTGTCATAGTTATCATAAAACAAATTTTAAATTAATTTTCTTTTAAATTATAACACACTCAGGATAAACATTCACAAAGAAAATGAGTTATTTAAAAATTATTCTCAAACTTGTAATCTTCTACTCAAAACACAATGCTATGTCACCCATCCTATTTCCCCTCCATAGTTTACATTATGTTGTTAAATATTAATTAGTTGGGGTAATTTCAGACTCTTCTTATATTTGAACTATTTATCCCTCTCTCTGAAAGTTTCTACCAGGAGTCAGCTCAATCTGCTTTGGAAGCTGCATTTGAATTTTCAGTGACTACCAAATGCCACTTTTTGCCTGTCACTTATATCTTCCCAGCACATGACATTGTGAGATGGCCCAGTTTTTTGTAGCTGTTGTGTAAGTACTAAGTGTACATTTACCTGTAGTAAAGCAGCACACTTTTGATAATATCTGTATCTCAGCTAGAAATACTACCTAAGGGCCATACTGCCCTAAATAGAAACTGAGGAAATACTTTTACTATTGACCCCACCCCTTTCTTGTTTAATCCTAGAGAAAACTAGGGTTTCAGTTCTATTTCCTACTTTAAACATTACACATATGCCCCCCCTAAGTTCATGTTGAAGGCAGAAGCATAGAACTAACCTCCCATGAGCCCATAATCAACATCTCCATTGTCAGGTTTCTGTAACTTTCACAATATTTTTCCCATAAACACCACATTTTCTTCACCATATTCTCCTGTAAAATAAAATCACAAATCATAATGCAGCAAAAAAAAAAAAAATAGACCTTCACATAGGGAAAAAGCCAGAAATGAGAGATAAATTAATTCCAATGAAAATAACCGGGTCATTATGTTTTCTTTGTTCCTCTCAGATGTTTATCAAATATGGGAAGCCTGAGACTTGGAACATGGAAGAGATTCTGAATGGGAAACAGAGAGAGTCATGCATTCCCCAAGGAAACAGACCCATATTGATTTCTTTGTTCTTACAGACATGGATCTTCAGAGGAATCACTTACCCTGTGTTCCTCAGCAGCAATTTCGATTGGCCAATGTTTGTGAGCTTCATGCTCCTGGGATTTAGAGCAGAGCAAACAGAGAAAGTTCTTGTCTTCTTCACAGAAGATCTTCTTCATCTCCTTATGAGCCCCACACATGTGTTCCTCAGAGCTCAGGAATTGCCAAAGACTGGTTTTTCTGACAATGGCTGCCAGTTTCTTCATACAAATATTTGTTTTAAAGTTTCTCTTCTGTACCATCTGCTTGCATTCAGAGCAGGTAACATGATCTGGGAGGTCATGCCAGCCAAGGTAAACACAGGGCCTACAAAAGCTGTGCCCACAGGCTAAGGTGACTGGATCTATGAAGTACTTCATGCAGAGAGGGCAGGTGATTTCCTTTTGGAAGGCTTTCATGATTCTGGAATCCATGTTTCTGAGGAAGAAAAAACAGGTCACTTCTGAGCCTGCTTAGGCTAAAAGGTTCCAAGAACTATGCCTGAGGAGTAAGAACTACATTTCATTTTCTTAAAAAATGCTCATTAAAGCAAGACAAACTATATTCTATGACACAAAAGGAGAACTGATGCACAAGGAGAGCCTTCAGCTTTATATCAGCCATAATTTTGACTAGATGACTCACATCCCCTCCACACTGAGTTCCTGTTCCCACCAGAATAGAAATTTGAGTATTGATCTTCTGAATTTAGGTATAGGAATTGGGTCATAAGAAGTCTACAATCATAACTGTCCCCATTCCTCTTTCCAATAACTGGAAAAAGAAAGTCTATTTGGGTCAAGGAAGTATGAGAAATTCACAGAAAGTTTTATAAAATATCCCTGGAGAGCTAGGCATAGAAGCCCAGCTCTTTAAAAGTAAAACAAACAAATGAAAGCCCATATGTATTACGGTTCTCTAGAGGAAGAGATCCAATAGGAAGTATAATTATAAAAAGAGATATTTTAGGTTGGCTTATGCGACCAGAAGGTGAATACTCCACAAAGGTCACGTGCAGTGTGGAGAGCTGGAAGAACCAGTAGCAGTGAAGTCCAGGAGGCTGAAGCCTCAGAAAAAGAGAGATCAATTGTTCTACCCTGGTCCAAGACTGAAACTTTCTGGATACTCCCTGGATAATCACTGGCATAGTCTGCTTTACAAGAGGAAAGAAGCAATAATCATATAGGTTCAATGCTCACATCAAGAACCAGTTCAATAAGAATCAAGCTTACATCTGCTGCTGCTTCTTTGTTCTTCCAACTTTTATTCTGCCGCAGTCTGGCTGGGCACACAATCACGAGCCACCACACAGCTTGTAGATTCAAACAGCAACGCTTTATTCCCGAACTCACACCAGCCGTCTACAATCACGTTCTGGGGAAATCCACGTTCTCTGCCCAAATCCACTCCACTGGGCTTCTATCTCCAAAATATACTGTCTGAATCCCGTGAGAACTCAAGGGGAACTCAGGCAGCAGGATACGCCCTATTCCCAGCAGGAATAATCTTAAACCTTAAACCTGGAACCTAAACTGGGAACGCCCTAAACCCGATTATCTTAAACCAGGAACACCCTAATCCACCCTGGTCCTTGAGCAAGGTCACCTACATTCAATGTCACTGCAAAATGTCAGCAACATGGGGTACGCTGGCAAGGAAATTGTCATACCTACTTGGCTAATGGCTCCCAGCATCTCCCCCCTTCTGATTAATTAAACAACAAGCAATGTGGCTTAAGGACCGTGCCTGGTAGGTTGTCCAATTCAACATATGGTTCTTACCCGTCATCGGAAAACTGACCTTTAGGCGTCAGCCTCCTGTCTTAGGTTGATACCACTGCAATTGGATCATACCCATCACTGACTACCGGTCCAGTATATAGCCATTGGCCCCCAAATTTTAGACCATCACTAGCAGAAGGGAGGAGGATACAGAAATGCCACAACACCAAGCCAATTGACGGCTCCTTGGGAAAAATTGCATCACTGGTGACACCATCAGCAAAAATATGTCAGCACTACCACAATTAACATGGGGTGTGCTGGCAAGGAAATAAAAATTGCATCACTAGTGACACCATCAGCAAAGATATGCCAGCATTACCACAATTTGCTACACCAAAGGATAGTTACATAGTTCAGGCAAGTTTTGCAAGCAGTTCAAAGTGGAGGAATCTATCAATATGTCCATTTCCTCCCAAAATCCATTTCCTCCCAAAGTAAGTTGACTCCTTGATTGAGCATTACTTGTTGAGTTATATTCATTGATGCATCAGTTTATACAGTTTACTGTGATAGAAGCTGTAATTTGGTTTTATCTTTGTCTTCACCGGCACTGGGATGAAGATAGGAATTCTGGCAATGATGCTAAAAAGACATTATCCTGAAAAGAATTATTAAATATAATGAAAAGGAAAGGTGAAAGTAAACGAACAGATCTGTTAACCTACTTTAAAAACAATCCTTAACAGCTGTTTACCTAATTTAAATTAGTAAACAAACAGATCTGTTAACCACCTTTAACAACAATCCTTAACAGCTGTTTACCTAATTTAAATTAAACCATTTAAATCACGTGAATAAATAATAATAATAATAATAATTCTGATCCATTTTTTCATGAGCGCTCCTCATATAAGAAATATGGACATACACACATACAGACATACAACATAAAACACAAGAGTGTACACAAACGTACAACACATAAGAAAATAGTAAAGGCCTTGTAGCTTTACCTAGGTGAAATCTCCATTGCAATGTTTAAAAACTTCACAGTTAAAAAATAAAACTGATCAGAAAAACATTAACCTAGGTTTGTATGAGCTCAAAAAAATAAAATAGAACCTTATGATGTGGAAAAATGCAATAATAAAATAGCTATTGAAAAAAGCATCCTGGTTAATCACTGTCGCAGATGTAAGAATGGCCAAGCTGGAGTTCTGGATATCAGCTGTTATGGATTTGAGTCAAATCATCTTCTTTTCGATCTGCAGAAATTGTTTTAGTTAATCTCTCTGGAATCCAAATCGGCTGCTGTTCTCCCTGTGGAAACACACAAACAAAACCCCGACTCCAGACAATCACTGGGTCAGGACCTTTCCATTGTCCTGTTAGAATATCTTTCCAAAGTACCTTAGGCTTATGTACATTTTTTGGATACATATGCCTTTCTGCAGCACTAAGTCCTGATGAATCTAAATTTTAAAAAGTTTAGGGTAAAACGGGTTATTTTAAGTTTATCTTTGGGGGATATATACTCCTTAAAGATCCTTTTAAATTTAAATCTTTTAAAAGCATTCTGCCTTAGTTTTTAGAATTATTTTAGTCCTTTTAATTTTTTGATGTGGTTTTAAACCAATTTCCTTCTAGTTTAACGTTTTCTAAATTGGCTTTTGTGTATAAATTTTAACACCCTCATCTGAGACTTCTAATATCTGCACCACCAGAAATTAAAGTTGATGGGCTTTTTGAAAAAATTACTAATAATCTCCTTGTTCTTCTATTTTATCCAATATTTGACTTTAAACTTCTCTCTTCTACCTTTTTCTATCTTGAATGTCTGTATCTAATAGTTGTCTTAGCCTTTTGCATTTTATATCTGAAACACCTTACATGACATTTTCAACCATTTTTTATCTTATTTCTATCTTCTAGTTTTTTTTTTTCCTAAGGTTTGTACATTCACCTTTAGTTGCTTTTTTTTTCTTTGTTTTTTTTTTGTTTCCTATTTTGTGGGTTTAAAATTATTGTCTTCCTACATCTTTTCTATCTTCCTATATCTTTTTTATCTTTTTTTAACTTTCTATACTTCTTTCTTTAAAGTTTTCCACTTCAAATTTTTAATCTATCTTTCTACATCTTCTCTTTTTTTACCATTCTGTACTTCTGTCTTTAAAGTTTTTCACTTTAAATTTTTAATCTTCTTTATCTAAATATCTTTTATCCTATTATCTTCCCTTTTTTTTTTTAAGTAGTGTCTTCACGATTAACTAGGCTTCGAATGACGCAATAAAGCAATCTTTTTCCGCCATGAAGGTATCTGGACCACCTTCAATTTAACCTTTTAAAGCCTTTTAATTATCATCTATACTGTACTTTTAAATGTACTTTTTCACCACCTACAACTTCACTCTTTTAAACAAGGCTTAGATTCTGTTTAAATCGCTTTAATGTTAGTTTACATGGCTGCCCTTCAACCAAAGGCTTTGTTTTTTTTTTTTTTAAACTCCATTGAGAAGCTTTGTCTCAATCTGCCATGCACAAATATCTTTTTCTTCTTTCTTCCTTTCTCAAGCTTTTAAAGTAAGTCTAGTTTCCTCAAAATCTTTTTAAATGGCATTTTACACCTTTTTACTTTACCACACACAGATTATCTCATCTAGAAACATTTCTTTTTCCTTTAACCTTTTATATTAAAATATATTTCCACATCTTGAATCTTTTTCTATCTCTTTTTTAGCCATTAACCCTTTTTATAAATTCACATTTTGAAACAACCCTTATAAAATTTCTGATTTAGACAAATTACTCCACTTTAGTAAGATGAAATACTTTCATGTTTTTTTTATGGTACTATAATACTATGATTGAAACCCAACTGAAACTTCTTATACTCTTTGTATATAAATTACACCTGATAGAATCTTAACACTTAGTAACCTTGTTTCAGCAAAGACACAGACCAAAGCAATATTAAACTTTTTTCCATTTACCAATTTATGAAAACACACATAATGTTTAAATATATTACCTTATGTAACTTAATAAGTAAAGAACACTTGATTTTATATTTAGTGGTTGATATTTTAACACTTTAGCTTTGTAAATTAATCAGATGTCTGTAAAAACCAAGATCTTAGACAAATGTAGTAAACAGAACTAGCCATCTCTTTCTTGAAGAAAAATCCTTCTACAGGATACCATGATGGTCCCATTGATATACTTAATAACTCGTCTTTAAAAAGCCATGGGCTACATTTTTGTATTGTATCAACATATGCCCTAATTGTTCTTGGTCTCACTGTGGTGCCTTCTTCCTCTAACAATTTCTCTTGCTCGGAGGCGAACAACTTCAAACCTTGAGTCAACCATTTTCCCCAGTTTGCCTGAGAAAGTTCTAGGAACAGGCAACTTGGAATAAAAACAAAATAAATCAAAACAATAACACATTGTTTTTGGAATTGGTCACCCATTCTTTCGCTCTTCCTCAGGGGCGAGCAATTTCACTTACCTTCAAGCTTCAGAAGTTCCCCGCACGGGACGCCAAATGCCGCAGCAGTCTGGCTGGGCACAAATGCCGCAGTCTGGCTGGGCACACAATCACGAGCCACTACACAGCTTGTAGATTCAAACAGCAACTCTTTATTCCCGAACTCACACCAGCCGTCTACAATCACGTTCTGGGGAAATCCACATTCTCTGCCCAAATCCACATTCTCTGCCCAAATCCACTCCACTGGGCTTCTATCTCCAAAATATACTGTCTGAATCCCATGAGAACTCAAGGGGAACTCAGGCAGCAGGATACGCCCTATTCCCAACAGGAATAATCTTAAACCTTAAACCTGGAACCTAAACTGGGAACGCCCTAAACCCAATTATCTTAAACCAGGAACACCTTAATCCGCCCTGGTCCTTGAGCAAGGTCACCTACATTCAATGTCACTGCAAAATGTCAGCAACATGGGGTACGCTGGCAAGGAAATTGTCATACCTACTTGGCTAATGGCTCCCAGCATTATTCCATCCAAGCCATCACCCTATTTGATGGTGCTTCCCCTCCCCCTTAGGGAGGGTCTCCATTTCAGTTGGCTATTCCACATGCCAATCATTACCAGACACACCCTCATTGACACACCTAAAATCTTCTAAATGAACTGCATCTCTTAATCCAATCATGATGATAATTCACATTGACTATTACACCAAAGAAAACATAACTTCACAAAAAAATAAAACCAACCTAGGTTTTCTGCAAGGGAAAGAAAAGATAGAAATTGTTTTTTGTTTGTTTCTTTGTTTGATTTGTTTTATATTGTTTTGTCTTTTGTTTTTGTTTTGATTTTGTTTTTTTGTTTTTTCTTTGGATTAAAGGAGTGAGCTCCATGACATAAGCCTGTAATCCCATGGCTTCTGGAGCCTAAGGCAGAAGGACAACAAATTCAAGGTCAGCTTCAGCAATTTAGTGAGACCCTTAGTAACCTAGTCAGACCTTCTCTTAAAAAAAATACAAAGGACTGGAGATATATTTCAGTTGTCAAGTATCCCTATTTTCAATCCCTTGTTCCCTCTACCCCCCTTAAAAAGAGTAAGGGCAAAAGGCCAAATTTCCCATGCAGGGCAATTTCATGGGCATGTCAATGAAGCTTTCTCCACCTTAATCCTTCCACAAAAAATACAATTTAAGCAATTGAATACTAAAATATAGGTTATTTTTCTATTGCTCCCTGTCTGTTCTCACCATACAAGGTAGGTAAAGTTGAAGACATCCACATGCTTTTTGTTTCTGCTTTATTTACCAAACTCCTCTGCTCAACTCTTTGGAATAATTATTCTCTGTTTTATAAAATGAAGTATTTAGTCACTAAACTAATTTGCTGTTACTTTGGCTTTTGACATTACCTTGCAGTTTATGTAAGGCTTCTACTAATTACCTGTTTTCTCAAATTGATGGCTAAGTATTATTTATTTTTTATTAATTGAAGTCCTGGGGCATTGTGCATACTAGACAGGGGCTTTATTACTGAGAAACTTGTGCATACTAGACAAGGGCTTTTTTACAGAGCTAAGGTAAGATACACTTATTCAAAACTTTTCAACAGCAGAGCTAAGTAACATTCTTTGTTCAGGGGGCTGCCCAATACTTTGTGGCATGTTCACCATTATCCCTGTTCTCTACTCATTATATTCCAGTGGAAAGCACCACAGTATAACAATCATAAATGTTTTCAGATGTCTATAAATGTGCCCTGGAAAGACACATCATTCCAATTAAAATTGGTGTAAACCTATTGAGAAAAAAATATATAAACATGTGACATTTATAAGGCTTAAAAACAGTTTAGACATATGAACCGGTTCTTCAAATATAGATGAACAGATACAGCAGTAACACATAAGATAGTAGATTTGTTTATAATATAAAATCATCAGCACAAGCTTTGTTTACACAATATAAACATGCCAGTGAATAAGATAACTGTCAAAGAAAAATAATAAACATCATTTCCTTAAAACTTAGCAAAATATTTTCTAGTAAAACAATTTATTGATACATAGTATGTAGAATTACAGAAACACATTTAAGAAAAACATGTTGGGGAAAATAACAGCCTCTAGAGTTTGCTCTTACCCAACTTCTCAAGAAGGATGTCAGTAAAGATGTATTAGAAATGATGTCAGATTGCTCTGAACTTCTACTGAAGTAGTGCTTCCTTAAATCCATAGAGGAGTCTTCCCTGGCTGGGTGAGGTGAGTCACACTTGTAATCCCATCAAATCAGGATGCTGAGACAGGAGGATCCCAAGTCTGAGGCCAACATCAGCAATTTAGGAAGAGATTATCACAAAATACAAAATAAAAAAGAATAGAGATGCAGCTCATGGGTAAGCATACTGAGTTCACATCCAGAGCACGTTACACCTGAACTACATTCTGAGACCTTCCTATCTATCTATCTATCTATCTATTTATTTATTTATTTTTATTTTTTTTTTAATTTTTTTTATTGTTGGTTGTTCAAAACATTACATAGTTCTTGATATATCATATTTCACACTTTGCTTCAAGTGGGTTATGAACGCCCATTTTTAGCCCATATACAGATTGCAGAATCACATCAATTACACATCCATTGATTTACATATTGCCATACTAGTGTCTGTTGTGTTCTGCTACCTTTTCTATCCTCTACTATCCCCCCTCCCCTCCCCTCCCCTCCCCTCTTCTCTCTCTACCCTCTCTACTGTCCTTCATTTCTGCCCCTTCTATTATTTTTCCCTTTCCCCTCATTTCCTCTTGTATGTTCTTTTGTATAACCCTGAGGGTCTCCTTCCATTTCCATGCAATTTCCCTTTTCTCTCCCTTTCCCTCCCACCTCTCATCTCTGTTTAATGTTAATCTTTTCTCATGCTCTTCGTCCCTATTCTGTTCTTAGTTACTCTCCTTATATCAAAGAAGACATTTGACATTTGTATTTAGGGATTGGCTAGCTTCACTTAGCATAATGTGTTCTAATGCCATCCATTTCCCTGTAAATTCTATGATTTTGTCATTTTTTAATGCAGAGTAATACTCCATTGTGTATAAATGCCACATTTTTTTAATCCATCCATCTATTGAAGGGCATCTGGGTTGGTTCCACAGTCTTGCTATTGTGAATTCAGCTGCTATGAATATCCATGTAGCAGTGTCCTTGTAGCATTCTCTTTTTAGGTCTTTAGGGAATAGACCAAGAAGGGGGAAAGCTGGGTCAAATGGTGGCTCCATTCCCAGCTTTCCAAGAAATCTCCATACTGCTTTCCAAATTGGCTGCACCAATTTGCAGTCCCACCAACAATGTACAAGTGTACCCTTTTCCCCACATCCTCGCCAGCACTTGTTGTTGTTTCATTTCATAATGGCTGCCAATCTTACTGGAGTGAGATGGTATCTTAGGGTGGTTTTGATTTGCATTTCTCTGACTGCTAGAGATGGTGAGCATTTTTTCATGTACTTGTTGATTGATTGTATGTCCTCCTCTGCGAAGTGTCTATTGAGGTCCTTGGCCCATTTGTTGACTGGGTTGTTTGTTATTTTATTGTCTAATTTTTGGAGTTCTTTGTATACTCTGGATATTAGGGCTCTATCTGAAGTGTGAGGAGTAAAGATTTGTTCCCAGGATGTAGGCTCCCTATTTACCTCTCTTATTGTTTCTTTAGCTGAGAAAAACTTTTTAGTTTGAGTAAGTCCCATTTGTTGATTCTAGTTATTAACTTTTGTGCTATGGGTGTCCTATTGAGGAATTTGGAGCCCGACCCCACAGTATGTAGATCGTAGCCAACTTTTTCTTCTATCAGACGGCGTGTCTCTGATGTGACATCAAGCTCCTTGATCCATTTTGAATTCACTTTTGTGCATGGTGAGAGAAAGGGATTCAGTTTCATTTTGTTGCATATGGATTTCCAGTTTTCCGAGCACCAGTTGTTGAAGATGCTATCCTTCCTCCATTGCATGCTTTTAGCCCCTTTATCAAATATAAGATAGTTGTAGTTTTGTGGATTGGTTTCTGTGTCCTCTATTCTGTACCATTGGTCCACCCGCCTGTTTTGGTACCAGTACCATGCTGTTTTTGTTACTATTGCTCTGTAGTATAGTTTGATGTCTGGTATCGCTATACCGCCAGATTCACACTTCCTGCTTAGCATTGTTTTTGCTATTTTGGGTCTTTTATTTTTCTATATGTATTTCATGATTGCTTTATCTATTTCTACAAGAAATGCCATTGAGATTTTGATTGGGATTGAATTAACCCTGTAGGAACTTTTGGTAATATCGCCATTTTGATGATGTTAGTTCTGCCTATCCATGAACACGGTATATTTTTCCATCTTCTAAGATCTTCTTCTACTTCTCTCTTTAGGGTTCTGTAGTTGTCATTGTATAATTCTTTCACCTCTTTTGTTAGGTTGATTCCCAAGTATTTTATTTTTTTTAAGGATATTGTGAATGGAGTGGTTGTCCTCATTTCCATTTCAGAGGATTTGTCACTGATATACAGGAATGCCTTTGATTTATGCGTGTTGATTTTATATCCCGCCAATTTGCTGAATTCATTTATTAGCTCAAATAGTTTCTTTGTAGACCCTTTTGGGTCTGCTAGGTATAGAATCATGTCAACTGCAAATAGTGATAATTTAAGTTCTTCTTTTCCTATTTTGATGCCTTTAATTTCTTTCGTCTGTCTAATTGCTCTGGCCAGTGTTTTGAGAACTATGTTGAACAGAAGTGGTGAGAGAGGGCATCCCTGTGTTGTTCCAGATTTTAGAGGGAATGCCTTCAATTTTTCTCCATTCAGAATGATGCTAGCCTGAGGCTTAGCATAGATTGCTTTTACAATATTGAGGTATGTTCCTGTTATCCCTATTTTTTCTAGAGTTTTGAACATAAAGGGATGCTGTACTTTGTCAAATGCTTTTTCCGCATCTATCGAGATGATCATATGGTTCTTATTTTTAAGTCTATTGATGTGGTGAATAACATTTATTGATTTCCGTATATTGAACCAGCCTTGCATCCCAGGGATGAATCCTACTTGATCATGGTGCACAATTTTTTTGATATGTTTTTGTATCCAATTCACCAGAATTTTATTGAGGATTTTTGCATCTAGGTTCATTAGAGATATTGGTCTGTAGTTTTCTTTCTTTGAAGTGTCTTTGTCTGGTTTAGGTATCAGGGTTATGTTGGCCTCGTAGAATGAATTTGAAAGTTCTCCCTCTTTTTCTATTTCCCGAAGTAGCTTGAAAAGTATTGGTATTAGTTCCTCTTTAAAGGTTTTGTAAAACTCTGCTGTATACCCATCCGGTCCTGGGCTTTTCTTAGTTGGTAGTCTTTTGATGGTTTCTTCTATTTCCTCAATTGATATTCGTCTGTTTAGGTTGTCTATATCCTCCTTAGTCAATCTGGGCAGATCATATGACTTAAGAAATTTATCTACGCCTTCACTATCTTCTAATTTATTGGAGTATAATGATTCAAAATAATTTTGGATTATCTTCTGTATTTCTGAAGAGTCTGTTGTGATATTGCCTTTTTCATCCAAAATGCTAGTAATTTGAGTTCTCTCTCTTCTTCTCTTCGCTAGCATGGATAAGGGTCTGTCGATTTTATTTATTTTTTCAAAGAACCAACTTTTAGTTTTGTCAATTTTTTCAATTGTTTCTTTTGTTTCGATTTCATTAATTTCAGCTCTGATTTTAATTATTTCTTGCCTTCTACTTCTTTTGCTGTTGTTTTGCTCTTCTTTTTCTAGGATTTTGAGATGAAGTATGAGATCATTTATTTGTTGGTTTTTTCTTTTTTAAGGAATGTACTCCAAGCAATGAATTTTACTCTTAGAACTGCTTTCAATGTGTCCCATAGATTCCAATATGTTGTGTCTGTGTTTTCATTAATCTCTAAGAATTTTTTAATTTCCTCCTTGATGTCTTCTATAACCCAATGATCATTCAGTAACCTATTGTTCATTCTCCAAGTGATGAATGCTTTTTCCTTCCTTCTTTTATCGTTGATTTTCAGTTTCATTCCATTATGATCAGATAGGATGCATGGTATTATCTCTAATCCTTTATATTGTCTAAGAGTTGCATTGTGACATAATATATGATCTATTTTTGAGAAGGATCAATGTGCTGCTGAGAAAAAAGTGTAATTGCTTGATGTTGGCTGGTATATTCTATATATGTCAATTAAGTCTAGGTTATTAATTGTGTTATTGAGTTCTATAGTTTCCTTATTCAACTTTTGTTTGGAAGATCTGTCCAGTGGCGAGAGAGGTGTGTTGAAGTATCCCATGATTATGGTATGGTGGTCTATTAGACTCTTGAACCTGAGAAGAGTTTGTTTGATGAACATAGCTGCACCATTGTTTGGGGCACATATATTTATGATTGTTATGTCTTGTTGGTGTATGGTTCCCGAAAGCAGTATGTAGTGTCCCTCTATATCACTTTTGATTAACTTGGGCTTGAAATCTATTTTATTTGTTATGAGTATGGACACTCCTGCTTGTTTCCGAAGTCCATATGAGTGATATGATTTTTCCCAACATTTCACCTTCAGCCTATGTATGTCTTTTCCTATCAAATGCATCTCCTGCAGGCAGCATATTGTTGGGTCTTGTTTTGTGATCCATTCTACTAGCCTGTGTCTCATAATTGGTGAGTTTAAGTCATTAACATTTAGGGTTATTATTGAGATATGGGTTGTTCTTCCAGCCATATTTGTTTATTTATGTTACTAAACAAGGTTTGTTTTCCTCTTTGATTATTTCCCCCCCCTTTACTGTCCTACCTCCCACTGTTGGTTTTCATTGTTATTTTCCATTTCCTCTTCCTGTAATGTTTTGCCGAGGATGTTTTGAAGAGATGGTTTTCTAGCTGCATATTCTTTTAACTTTTGTTTGTCATGGAAGGTTTTAATTTCATCTTCCATCCTGAAGCTTAATTTTGCTGGATACACAATTCTTGGTTGGAACCCATTTTCTTTCAGTGTTTGAAATATGTTATTCCAGGATCTTCTAGCTTTCAGAGTCTGTGTTGAAAGATCAGCTGTTATCCTGATTGGCTTACCCCTAAATGTAATATGCTTCCTTTCTCTTGTAGCTTTTAAAATTCTCTCCTTATTCTGTATGTTGGGCATCTTCATTATAATGTGTCTAGGTGTGGATCTCTTATAATTTTGCACATTTGGCATCCTGTAGGCTTCTAGGATTTGGGGTTCTGTCTCATTCTTCAAGTCTGGGAAGTTTTCTCCTATTATTTCATTGAATAAATTTCTCATTCCTTTGGTATCGCGTTCTGTACCTTCCAGTATCCCAATGACTCTGAAGTTTGGTCTCTTAATGTTATCCCATATTTCTTGGATGTTCTGCTCATGGTTTCTTAACAGTCTTGCTGAGCTGTCTATGTTCTTTTCAAGTTGAAATACTTTGTCTTCATCGTCTGATGTTCTATCTTCTAAGTGTTCTACTCTGCTGGTAGTATTCTCAATTGAGTTTTTAAGTTGGTTTATTTCTTCCTGCATTTCTAGGATTTCTGTTTTTTTGTTTTTTATAACCTCTATCTCCCTGTATAGTTGATCCTTTGCTTCCTGGATTTGTTTGTGTAATTCATTGTCAAAGTGATCTTTCATTGTCTGATTTTGCTGTCTAATGTCTTCCTTGAGACTCCAGATCATCTGAAGCATGTATATCCTGAATTCTTTATCTGACATTCCATCTGCTGCAGATATTACCTCTTCTAACATTGAGTTGACCTGCAATGCTTGTGGTCCTTTCTTTCCTTGTCTCTTCACACTGTTCACTTTTCTCTCTGCTTGGTGAAACTGTTGTGTTATTGAATTTCCCCCCTGTATATTTGTATTGCTCTTGTATAGTTGCAAAGTCTCCCTCGCAGGTGCGGGCGGTGGCTCTGCCCCTCCTCCAATTGGGTCAATGTGTCTACCATGCCGGCAGGCCGCTGGGCCTGTTCTGCTGGTCGGTAGCAGGTCCTCCTACCTTGCAGGCGGGGGGGGTGCTGCTCTACCCTTCTGCAGGACGCTGGGCCTGTTCTGTCTGTCGGTTGCAGGTCTGGCCTGTTCTGTTGGTGGTTGCAGGTCCGACTACCTTGCAGGTGCGTGGGGCAGCTCTGCCCCTCCTCGGGTTTCTGGGCCTGTCCTGCTGGTGGGTAACAGGTCCACCTACCTTGCAGGCACGGGGGATGGCTCTGCCCCTCTGCAGGCCTCTGGGCCTGTTCTGTCGGTGGTCACAGTTCTGCCTACCTTGCAGGCATGGGGGGAGGGGGCGGCTCTGCCCCTCAGCAGGCCGCTGAGTGTGTTCTGCTGGTGGGTCACAGGTCCGCCTACCTTGCAGGTGCGTGGGGTGGCTCTGCCCCTCCGCGGGTTGCTGGGCCTGTTCTGCCGGTGGGTCACAAGTCTGCCTACCTTGCATGCGTGGTTGGCAACTCTGCCCCTCCGCGGGCCACTGGGCCTGTTCTGTCGGTCGTCACAGTTCCGCCTACCTTGCAGGCGCGGGGGGAGGGGGCGGCTCTGCCCCTCAGCAGACCATTGGGCCTGTTCTGCCAGCGGTCACAGCATATAATATTTTGAGGGCTCAAAATCTTTCAATTGAGAGCTCAGAAATTTACAAGAATGTCTTTGGTTTAAATTGGAAGTTAAAGTCAGCATTTTCTTAATTGTGAAAGTCTAAGTACTATTTTGAAAGAGAGGAAGAAAATTTAGGGAGAACTGGAGGGGAATGTTATATGAAAAACAGATCAATGACAATTATTTTCTTCAATTTTTATCCCAGCCTTTTGTTTTTCTTTTTTATTTTGAGACAGAGTCTTGACATATTAAGGCTGACTTTAAACTTGCAATTCTCCTGCTTTAGCATCCCTAGCAGCTGGGATTATAGGCACACCCCACTGCTTCCATTTCCTTCAATTCATTCTTGGAGAAAGGTCAACTGTTTACTCATGTGTGCCCTTACCCCCAACACCTTAGATATCTTTCAGCTTCTTCCTGCATCTCTAGTCTATTTCCAAATATATTTGGGATACAGCCATAAGTTACTTTACAGTACTATAATTGTATTAAGAATTAAAATAATAATTGAGTCCCACTGGCACATTCCTCTAATCCTAGTGACTCAAGGGTGACACAGGAGGATCACAGATTTTGAGAACACCCTTGGCAATTTAGAGAGGCCATCAGCAATTTAGTAAGACCCTATTTCTAAATAAATAAAAAGGGGATCCAACATGGCGGTGAGTGGGGAGGCAGTGCTTTCAGTACCTCCTCAATAATGGGGCCAGAGAAACGCATTGATACACTTAGATTCTACCTGCTGAGAAACTCCTAGCAAAATTCCACTAAAGAGAGACCGGCCAGGAATTGGTAGGATTTTTGGAGGTGACAGTTTGCCCCAGACGAGTGAATCTCCGCCACGCAGTGCAGAGGTCCAGACCCGCCAGCCGCTGCCCGCGGGACTTGGCGACTATCGGCTGCCTGCATGCGGCCCCCGCGTCTGGGCGGATAGCCTCCGAGGTGCAGCGCAGCAGGAGCTGTGCAGGGACTCTAGGAAGAGGCCTCTTGCCAAGCCTTCATGAAATAGCGAACCGGGAGCTGAAACCAACCAGAGACAGACCAGTCCCACCCCTCCCTTAGGACACTCTGGCAAGGAGCCTGCGGCCCGCCATAGCAGAGAGGTGACATCACCGGAGTTCCGCCGACGGAATTCCTTCCCAGCAGAATCCACGTTAGCAGGTGTGTGACTCCCACCACCCCCCCCCCCCCAGATACAAGCAGCCAGGAAACCTCGGGAATCTCTCCAGGGGCCATGCTAATGAAGAGAAGAAGAGAGAGAACTCAAATTACTAGCATACAGGATGAAAAAGGCAATATCACAACAGACACTTCAGAAATACAGAAGATAATCAGAAATTATTTTGAATCATTATACTCCAATAAATTAGAAGATAGTGAAGGCATCAATAAATTTCTTAAGTCATATGATCTGCCCAGATTGAGTCAGGATGATATAGACAACCTAAACAGACGAATATCAATTGAGGAAATAGAAGAAACCATCAAAAGACTACCAACTAAGAAAAGCCCAGGACTGGACGGGTATACAGCAGAGTTTTACAAAACCTTTAAAGAGGAACTAATACAATACTTTTCAAGCAATTTCAGGAAATTGAAAAAGAGTGAGAACTTCCAAATTCATTCTATGAGGCCAACATCACCCTGATTCCTAAACCAGACAAAGACACTTCAAAGAAAGAAAACTACAGACCAATATCTCTAATGAACCTAGATGCAAAAATCCTCAATAAAATTCTGGCCACTTGGATACAAAAACTTATCAAAAAAATTGTGCACACTGACCAAGTAGGATTCATCCCTGGGATGCAAGGCTGGTTCAATATACGGAAATCAATAAATGTTATTCACCACATCAATAGACTTAAAAATAAGAACCATATGATCATCTCGATAGATGCGGAAAAAGCATTCGACAAAGCACAGCATCCCTTTATGTTCAAAACTCTAGAAAAACTAGGGATAACAGGAACATACGTCAATATTGTAAAAGCAATCTATGCTAAGCCTCAGGCTAGCATCATTCTGAATGGAGAAAAATTGAAGGCATTCCCTCTAAAATCTGGAACAACACAGGGATGCCCTCTCTCACCACTTCTGTTCAACATAGTACTCAAAACACTGGCCAGAGCAATTAGACAGACGAAAGAAATTAAAGGCATCAAAATAGGAAAAGAAGAACTTAAATTATCACTATTTGCAGGTGACATGATTCTATACCTAGCAGACCCAAAAGGGTCTACAAAAAAAAAAAAAAAAACTATTAGAGCTAATAAATGAATTCAGCAAATTGGCGGGATATAAAATCAACACGCATAAATCAAAGGCATTCCTGCATATCAGCGACAAATCCTCTGAAATGGAAATGAGGACAACCACTCCATTCACAATATCCTTAAAAAAAATAAAATACTTGGGAATCAACCTAACAAAAGAGCTGAAAGACTTATACAATGACAACTACAGAACCCTAAAGAGAGAAGTAGAAGAAGATCTTAGAAGATGGAAAAATATACCGTGTTCATGGATAGGCAGAACTAACTTCATCAAAATGGCGATATTACCAAAAGTTCTCTATAGGTTTAATGCAATGCCAATCAAAATCCCAACGGCATTTCTTATAGAAATAGATAAATTTCTATTTATCTATTTCTTATAGAAATTTATCTATTTCTTATAGAAATAGATAAAGTAGAAATAGATAAAGCAATTATGAAATTCATATGGAAAAATAAAAGACCCAGAATAGCAAAAACAACTCTAAGCAGGAAGTGTGAATCAGGTGGTATAGGGATACCAGACCTCAAACTATACTACAGAGCAATAGTAACAAAAACAGCATGGTACTGGTACCAAAACAGGTGGGTGGACCAATGGTACAGAATAGAGGACACAGAAACCAATCCACAAAACTACAACTATCTTATATTTGATAAAGGGGCTAAAAGCATGAAATGGAGGAAGGATAGCATCTTCAACAAATGGTGTTGGGAAAACTGGAAATCCATATGCAACAAAATGAAACTGAATCCCTTTCTCTCGACATGCACAAAAGTTAATTCAAAATGGATCAAGGAGCTTGATATCAAATCAGAGACACGCCGTCTGATAGAAGAAAAAGTTGGCTATGATCTCCATACTGTGGGGTCAGGCTCCAAATTCCTCAATAGGACACCCAAAGCACAAAAGTTAATAACTAGAATCAACAAATGGGACTTACTCAAACTAAAAATTTTTTCTCAGCAAAAGAAACAATAAGAGAGGTAAATAGGGAGCCTACATCCTGGGAACAAATCTTTGCTCCTCACACTTCAGATAGAGCCCTAATATCCAGAGTATACAAAGAACTCAAAAAATTAAACAATAAGAAAACGAATAACCCAATAAACAAATGGGCCAAGGACCTGAACAGACACTTCTCAGAGGAGGACATACAATCAACCAACAAGTACATGAAAAAAATGCTCACCATCTCTAGCAGTCAGAGAAATGCAAATCAAAACCACCCTAAGATACCATCTCACTCCAGTAAGATTGGCAGTCATTATGAAGTCAAAAAACAACAAGTGCTGGCAAGGATGTGGGGAAAATGGTACACTTGTACATTGCTGGTGGGACTGCAAATTGGTGCAGCCAATTTGGAAAGCAGTATGGAGATTCCTGGGAAAGCTAGGAATGGAACCACCATTTGACCCAGCTATTCCCCTTCTTGGACTATTCCCTGAAAGAGCATACTATAGGGATACTGCTACATTGATGTTCATAGCAGCACAATTCACAATAGCTAGACTGTGGAACCAACCTAGATGCCCTTCAGTAGATGAATGGATAAAAAAAAATGTGGCATTTATACACAATGGAGTATTACTCTGCACTAAAAAGTGACAAAATCATGGAATTTGCAGGGAAATGGATGGCATTAGAGCAGATTATGCTAAGTGAAGCTAGCCAATCCCTAAATACAAATGTCAAATATCTTCTTTGATATAAGGAGAACAACTAAGAACAGAGCAGTGAGGAAGAGCATGAGAAGAAGATTAACATTAAACAGGGATGAGAGGTGGGAGCGAAAGGGAGAGAGAAGGGAAATTGCATGGAAATGGAAGCGACCTTTATTGTTATACAAAATTACATATAAGAGGAAGTGAGGGGAAAAGGAAAAAAAAAACAAGGGGGAGAAATGAATTACAGTAGATGGGGTAGAGAGAGAAGATGGGAGGGGAGGAGAGGGGAGGGAGGTTAGTAGAGGATAGGAAAGGCAACAGAACACAACAGACACTAGTATGGCAGTATGTAAAAAAATGGATGTGTAACCGATGTGATTCTGCAATCTGTATATGGGGTATAAATGGGAGTTAATAACCCACTTAAATCAAATTTATGAAATCTGACATGTCAAGATCTATGTAATGTTTTGAACAACAAATAATAAAAATTAAAAAAAAAAGACTGAATATAGGGTCTCACGCATGCTATGCAAGCTTTCTCACGTTGAGCACATATCCAGGTCTTTTGTTTATTTTATTATTTATTTGTTTATTTATTTTTTGAGACCAGATCTCACTAAGTTGCCAAGGCTGACTTGAACAGCAATCCTCCTACCTCAGATACCCAACTCACTGGAATTACAGGTGTGCACCACCATGCCTGATGTAAAGAAGATTAAACAAACTGGATGCTGTGGCACATGTCTGTAATACCAGCAATTTGCAAGGCTGAGGCAGAAGGATCACAAGTTCAAGACCAGCCTTCACAATTTAGTGTCGTCATAAGCAACTTAGTGAGACCTGTCTCTAAATAAAAAATAAAAATGGGTGCAGGTGTGGCTCACCATCTCCAAAAAATAAGTTAAAAAATAATTCTTCATAAGAGAAGATTTAAAAATGATGAATGAAAAATAAAAAGTATTAAAATATAGGGATCTCTCTGAGAAGAGAGAATAAACTTCAAAGTCACTGAACTTTTAATTTTAAAAAATACACAACCTTTTCAATTTTTTTAGGAAAGAAAAATGAAACAATAAAGTGATAGAGGCAATAATTGAGAAAGAAGTTTTTCTCACATAATAAAAACAATAAGGTGGGGCTGGGTATGTGGCTCAAGTGGTAGCGCACTCACCTGGCATGCATGAGGCCCAGGTTCCATCCTCAGCACCATATACAAACCAAGATGTTATCTCTGCCAAAAAATAAAAAAATAAATATTTAAATAATTCATTCTCTCTCTCTCTCTCTCTCTCTCTAAAAGAAAAAAAAAAAGAAAAAAAAAACAAAAAGGGAAAAGATAAATAAATAAATATATCTGTTATTGTGGGGGATAACCTAACTCAAAAGTCTTAGAAGAAAAGTTATGTCTTACACCCTAACGTTTTCAAACTTTTTATGACTAAAATAAATAACATATATAATCTAAGAAAAACATATATAATGTAAGAAAAAACTATAAATTAAATATAATTTACTTTCAAAATGTGATGTGTATGGATTGCAATTCCAATGAGGAAGAACTGTTTTTCTTCCATTTTCCTGCAGTGTTAGGATATGTGTGGAGCCACAGAAATGTGCTCTTGTTCCCATGGGGCACTTTCATTTCCCAGGCTCCCTCCCCAGGTCTTTACACTCATTTTCCCATTTTTATCTTTATGGCTCTAACAGGTATGTTCGCTATTATTCCTCACTGCATAGATGAAGAAATCAAGTAAATGAAAGAGAATATATAATGTGCCAAAGTGATGAAGATGGCAAAATTTAGATGTATTAAAAATTGCAAGAAATTCCTAAAAGAAACATTCAGAGAATAAAAGGGATAATAGATTTTTAAAAGAAGCAGAAATAAAAACTTTTAGTAGAAGATTGAAGAATGATAAAGTATAGTAAAGTTAAAAAATGAAAAAAGAGCTGTTATCACTCTGGAAAACAGGATAAAACCTAGGGCTGGAGCTGGGGCTCAGCGGTAGAGTGCTCACCTAGCACATGTGAGTCCCTAGGTTCAATCCTCAGACCACATAAAAATAAACAAATTAAAAGGATTGTGTTCAACTACAATATATATCTGCATGTGGTACAAGGCATTTAACGAAGGAGACACTAGCAATTTTTTTAGCAAGGTAAAGTTAATCATCTCCTGATATGTAGATCAGAGAGAATTCAGAAATCCTCACTTTGACACTTCCTTGTGTTACTCATTGTCACCTTTCTCTACCATCCCCGAGTTTTAGATGGTTAAGATCACTATTAAAGAACAAGACTACAAACTGAAGTTTCTGAAGTAATTTTTTCCTTCTATAACATGTTTTTTGAAGAGCATTCTCTTCATAAATTTAGGCCATTTCTACACATGACACCATAAACTTCAAAACCTCTATTAAGCCTATAAAATTCAAAGCAATAATAGAAATTATGTTCTGTATCTTAGGAAAAAAAACTAAAAGTATTTAATTAATGTTTTTTGTTACTTTGACAGATTGTCATTGACATTGAAAAAGATGTAAGTCCACTGAGAGTTAAAATAACATTGTCTTTCCTGGCATGGTGACATATACCTGTATTCCCAGTGGCTTTCAGGAGGCTGAAGCAGGAGACTGGTGAGTCCAAAGCTAAACTCAGCCAAAGAGAGGCACTAAGCAACTCAGTGAGACCCTGTCTCTAAATAAAACACAAAACAGGACAGGGGATGTGGCTCAGTGGTCGAGTGCCCCTAAATTCAATCCCTAGTACCCAAAAAGAAAAAAAAAAATCTCATTTTGTTTTCTTTTGAACCTTTCAGTTTAAACAATATGAGTTCATGTCTGAAGAATTCTGTACTCACCTGTAGACTCTATAATCAATATCAACAAACTTACAGGAAGAGACAACAAATCCAGTAACTGATTCTGTGTTCTCTGGGCTCTCTGAAGAATAGCTGAAACATTCAGTTCTCCACAGTTCAGCAGACCCTCAATGCCTCCTAACAGTTAGACTTTTATTTTAAGGAAGCCTTATCAAGATGCTTGCAGCCCCACCCTGATTAGATCATCACATTTGGAAATGCCCAGGAATGGTGTGCCTTTGAACATTGACTAGATTGTTTCCTGATTTCCATAAATAACTCACTAAAAATAGCCTATAGTAGAGATTTAATCTTGTAATTGACTTTTATAAAGGGCACACCCAAATGGCTATTCCCCTTTGTTTCAGGGGTCCCACATTTGACTCCCATTTTATGCCCCACCTATGACCATGTTTGAACATTATACGTGAATATGCATCCTTTTCTTCCTTGATAATTTCTGCCTTCTCTTCACTATGGCCTAGGATTTGATATTGTCTTTATCTTTGGGGTAGCTGTTTAAATTGTGTCAGCCCTGATCAATTTCTATAAACTCTTGAGCTAATGTGGCATTTGAGCTCAAAATGTGACTAATTCTGGAGGCTTTAGAAAAATGAGTTCTAGTGTAGGTCAAATGCCTGTCATTTTGGATCAATTAACTCTGAGCTTGGGAAAACAGAAATGAGTAATATATTTTCTAAAATTTCAGATGATTTGGTTAAAACCACAATTTGATCAAACTCAAATGACTCAAAAGGATCTCTTGATGGAAACAAATTATAATTTGAAAAAATAATGTTGAACTACATCTGAATTCAGGCAAGTAATTCACCAAACTATCCAACAACAGGATATAAAGGATAAAAGAGTAAATTAAGTCACTGCTTAAATACATTGTTATCTTTACAAATCAATACATAAATCTGACTTAGAGTGTGGATTTGATGTAATCTTGGATAGGAATGGACATAGCAACAGCAATGTACAGAAGAACCTCTGGAAGACTAAAAGGAAAAAAAAAAAAACTAAAAGTAATTAATTAATTTTTTGTTACTTTGACAAATTATCATTGACATTGAAAAAGATGTAAATCCACCAATACTTAAAATAACATAGTCTCTCATGGCATGGTGGCATATACCTGTAATTCCAGTGGCTTTAGGGAGGCTGAAGCAGGAGCCTGATGAGTTTATCACAATAATAATTCTTGTGATTTTTTTATCCTTTTGTTGTTTTCTTTTTTATATGTTATGATTTTTTAGTAATAAAAAAAATTACAAAAGAATAAACCACTCAAAAAAAAAGAAAAACTATTTTAATAAGATGCACATCCCCCATAAAATCACATAAAAAGTTATTTAGGTGTGTGCAGTTATAATTAATTTTAAATAAGGCAATATTTTGTAAATGCTATTGGGTCAACTATACATTTATTTAACCAATAAATAAATATTATATATTTATGTATTTAATACAATATTTGAATAATTTTAGAACATTCACTTACTAAAAATCATAGGCTTTAAGTACATTATTATAAGACATTCAATTTCTCTAGAAAGCAAATTACCATTATTAAACTATGAAATTAGAGATTTTTAAAAATTGATAGCCTCCAATATTATGACAATATGAAGTGAGTACGTTCATATACTATTAGATGTGTTTGTATGATTTGGGGGATTTAAAACAAACAAACAAACAAACAAAAATGCCAATTCCTTAAAACCCTTAAAATCTACTTGGCCCTAGCCCAGCAATTCTAGTTCTAGGAAATAAGAAGAATTCACTAGACAGCTTTTAGCAAGTATAAAATCTTGATTCAATAATTTCTCTCCCTGTCTCATGTAAACCATGACATACTCAGAGAAGAATGTGTATATATATATATATATATATATATATATATATATATATATATATATATATATATATATATTTTGTTTTCATCATAGTATTAACCTTCAAGATGTAAATGTATTATTTTTCCCATTCTTTTGGGAGGTGACATACATGGCAGCTGACCACCTTTACGCCATATTGCTTCTCATGTCTCAAGTTGTTGCACTCAGCAAACTGATATGCAGCCAGGCTATGTGACCCGTGCCTCTAATGACATTTATCAGAAAAATAGCATTGTTGACATGTATGAATTTACTACAAGGCTAACTATTTCCTCTTTATGTGTTGTCATTTTCAGGTTGATGTCCATGGGCTAATGAAAAAGTTAAAAAAATTTGTGTAAATATGTTCAATTAGGTAATGACTCCAGTACAAGGTCTATATCTTACTCCTTGAGGAGACAATAGGGAAAACATCACTGAATTGAAGTGGAAAATTTCATGATTCCCTTTCATGATTGTAGAAAATTTCTCCTGAGAAAACATCATTAAAAATAACCTGAGCATTAGAGGAAATGTATGTATACTTATTTTCCTACATGTGACTTTCTATTTGGGTGTTGTGGGTAAATGAGCCCCATCTATCCCTCTCTACAATATAGAATGATATATTTACAGAATAAATGCATGTACTGATACATGTTCAGAACCTAATATTTGTTTTGTTTTTATGTTGTGGCTAAGTCAGGCATTTTCCAAGTTTGGGGAATGCTTTGTAAATGTAATTGTGTAGGATGCCCCAATAGCTTCAGGAGCAATCTTGCTTATGGTACTGGCCAGTATTCCTTGATGGCAAAACTGAAGAGGTAGCCAAGATCACAAGCTGGTTGCTGAGTGCTAGAGTTCTTCAGTCATCAGTGGCTTCTGGAGAGTGCAGCAGGCCAGTGACTGGCAGTGAAGTTTTTGAAGTCCATGCACATCAGCACAATCTCCAGGAAGTTATTCTATTGCCACAGTACTCTGACACTCTTCCTTGGCCTCTCATTTAAGATTGTGTATCAATTGAGAAGCAAGGGGTACATACTGATTAAGAAGGGGAAGGATGTAGGCTGTTGGGTACTTAGTTAACAGGAAGAATACAACATGTACAAAAAATTACAAGTGTTTAGAAATAGGATGAATTTTGAGTTTTTGACACATCTAGAGAACAATTTTTGTCTTAATATAATAATGATAGATCAAAGCACCAGGTATGGTGACTTCAGGACTAAGAAAATACACACATCCACATGAAAGAAAAAGAAGCAGGGGAGACAAAGAAGGCCAAGTCAGGAAAATGGCATTTATGGTATTTAAAGCAGAGCAAAGTCTGATGAACAAAAAACAATCAATATGTCAAATTTACTTGAAAATTTATTAAAATTCTACTTTCTCTAGGCACCTCCAACTGCTTCTCCATGGGCAGGGCAGCAGCACTCTAAGCCACTAGGGAAAAAGGTGAGCCCAAGCTGCACCTAGGCTGTAGGATAATGCAGAGCTCATCATCCACTACTGCATTTACTTCAATGGCAAGAGGTTTAGGAAACACAACTTCAAGAGCACACTTGGGAAGGAAGAGAAAAGCAGAAGTTTACCAAGGAGAGAGGGGGTTTTCCAAGTTACAGGATCTTTAAAAAGCTGAAACTGTTCTTTGAAGAAATAGAGCTTAGTAAAGAGTTACTAGATCAAGGCAAACTTGAGAAAGCTGTGAACCATCTGACAAATCCAATTGCTGTGTGTGGACAGCCAAACCATCTAACAAATCCAATTGCTGCCTGTGTTAACAGCAAACTCTTCCACCACAGGTGTTCCAGATGCTTGAATTAAGATCCCAATGACTAGTCAGAGAATTTTAAGTGCTAGGGCTTGGTTGAGGATTATGTGGAAAGAAAAACAAATGTTGACATCATAAAATCTCAAAAAGATTTTTTAAATTCATGACATTTAAATATCTTAAATTGAAAGTTAAGCAACTCTGAGGGAATAAGGGCAAATATGTTTGTTATAGAATGTCCTACACTGACACCTGCCAAACTTAATGTTTACCTTGCATAGATCCATTTGTTTATGTTTCCCAGTGAAAATGTATTTTGATAGATTAAGGATATGAAAAATAACAACACCCAA
Organism: Marmota monax; assembly: GCF_021218885.2. Classification (NCBI taxonomy): domain Eukaryota; kingdom Metazoa; phylum Chordata; class Mammalia; order Rodentia; family Sciuridae; genus Marmota; species Marmota monax. The sequence continues at coordinate 669,997 of NW_026695236.1, read as the reverse complement.
GGAAAAAAGAGGACAATGGATCCTGAAGGAAGGAGTAAAATACTGAGCCTGGGCTCTGGACTTTCACCCTTTCCCAATGAGGATGGGTCCTGGAGGGAGAGAGCAGTCAGTGAGCTCTGGATAACAATGAGTTGCAGAGGAAAATATGAAATAGTGAGCTCCAGGCTCTAAATTTTCATCTCATCCTGGTAACAATGGATTTCAGACTTTTATAAGTGTTTTTCTGACTGCCCAAACTGAGAGGTTCTGTTTAAGTTTCCAATGATCAAGTCACCTTCATTGTAATCTATAAAACATAGACTCCTCTTGTTCCCAGAGTCCATTTTCCACCCTCAAAATGTGCACCTCCAATGCCTGACTGATTGACTACACAAAATAATAAACAGAATCACTGCCCATGATGTCTGCTTCCATTTCAGTTATTTTTGCTTACAATAGATATTTTTCTCAATTTAAAAATGCACTGTGAGTTGGTAAAATAGGGTTTTAATTTATTACTAAGACATACAATTGAACTGTACATATAACATAACTTCTCTTAGGTAAAAAATACCCAGTTCTTAGTTTGAAGATAGGAAGAAAAATAAAAGTATAGGATATAGCTGAGGAATGCACATTTTTTTGTTGTTTCTTTTTACTTTTTATTCTAATTTGTTATGACATCAGAATACATTATAATATTAAACATATAGAGCAAAAATTTTCATATCTGGTTATATACAAACTGTATTCACACCATTCATGTCTTCATACATGTAGTTAGGGTAAGGATGTCCAACTCCTTCCACCATTTTTTTTATATCTGCATGACCCCTCCCTTTCCCTGCTACCCATTTGCCCTATCCAGAGTTCATATAATTCTTCCATGCTCCCCTCCAAAGCCCCACTATGAATCAGCCTCCTTATGTCAAAGAAAACATTTGTCATTTTTTTTGATTGGCTTACTTCACTTATTCTCCAACTCCAACCATTTACCTGCAAATGTCATAATCTTATTCTCTTTTATTGCTGAGTAACATTCCATTGTGTATATATACGACATTTTCTTTTTACATTCATTTACTGAAGTGTGTCTAGGTTGGTTTCACAGTTTAGCTATTGTGAATTGAAAGAATAGAAAACATGTAAGAAAATGTACTGAATATTAATTATATATTTTATAATAACTATAAGGAATTTGAATGTTGCCAACACAGAGAAATGCTTATATTTGACAGGATTTAAATCACACATCATATACATACCTCAAATTAAAATACTCTACCCATGAAAATGTAGAAATATTATGTCAGTTAAAAAAGGAATTTGGAAAAGAAAGAATTTTTGAGATGTACAAAACCTAAAATGTTCTGGTACTTTTTCCCACCCTTTCAATTTTTTTTCTGACTCTTGAAGACATGCCCACTTTGAAATCCCCACCCACCATGCCTTAACCATCTTTTATGTCTATCTTCAAATACTTACTCTGATTTAAATTTATATTTGTTATATGTATTCTCTTAGCTTTCCACTATTTTTATATTAAAAAAAAACACCTAATCCCTACACTTGCATATCTAATGTCTTGTTTCCTGATAAGACTTGACTACAGCTTTAATGAGGTAGACTTGCTTCTCAGTACCAAGAAATTTGCAACAAATAAGCAATAAAAAAATTAGCTAATACATTTAAAATCATTATTTACAATTTTTAGAACATATTTACAATTTGACAATCCGTGTAAAATCATAGTAGCAATGATCACAAGTTAAAGTATCATTACATATATATATATATATATATATATATATATATATAGAGAGAGAGAGAGAGAGAGAGAGAGAGAGACAGAGAGAGAGAGAGAGAATATCATTTAGAGTGATTTCAGGGAAGATCATATAAATCTTAGACCACAAGCATTTTATTCCCACTCAAAGTATTAAACAGCAATTATAAAAGGCCAACATTTTCTGGACTAATCTTGTGTACTAAGACCCCAGACACCAGGATAAAAGTGAGAATGGAGGGCCTAGGTAAGTAGCTCAGTGCTGGAAAGTGTCACTCCCTGGATTAGCTCTCCAACAGAGCAAATCAAAAACAAAATGGAGTCTCATGAAGGTGAGACTAAACTGCCTAATCTAATTTTGGTAGAAATAAGGATTAAAGGAACTGGGCTTCATGACATAAGCCTGTAAGCCAGTGCCTCTGGAGGCTCAGGCAGAAGGACTGCAAGATCAAGGGCAGCTTCAGCAATTTAGTGAGGCCCTAAGCAACCTCTTCAGACCCTGTCTCAAAATAAATACTACAAAGAATAGGGATGTGGCTCAGTGATTAAGTATCACCATGCTCAATCCTTGGTCCCATCTACCCTTCTTAAAAAGATTATGAGAAAAAGGCCAAATTTCCTACACAGGCCAATTTCATTGGAATGATAATGAAACTTTCTCTGTCTTAATCCTTACAACAAAATCATGTAATCTTAAAGTAATTGAATATTAAACAATAGTTTTTCTATCACTCCATCTCTCTGTCCCCATCTTACAAGGTAGATAAATTCAAATAAATCCATATGCTTTTTATTTCTGCTTTCTTTGTCCTTTTTCTATCCAAAATACCAAACTCCTCTGCTCAAACCTTTAGAATACTTATTGTAAGTTTTATGGAATGAAGTATTAGGTTACTAAATTAAATTGATGTAATTTGGCTTTTAACACTAGTTTGAAATTTGTGTATGACTTCTACTAATTGCCTGTTTTCTCCAATTGCTGACTAAATATTATTTACTATATATATATATATATATATATATATATATATATACATACATATATATATTATTATAATATATATAATATTATAATATATATAATATATAATATATATAATATATAATATTATAATATATTATAATATATATATATTATTATAATATATATATATATATATATATATATTATTATTATTATTAATTAAAGGGCTGGGGAAAATACTCAGGACATTATGCATATAGGACCATTGCTCCATTACTGAGCTACATCTCCAGCTTTTTAATTTAAGTATTATTATTAACCTATGTTAAGATTCATTAGTTTACAACTTTTCAACAGCAGATCTAGATACCATTCTTTGTTGAGGGGGCTGTCCAATAACTTTTGGCATGTTCACCATAATCTCTGATCTCTACTCATTAGATACCAATGGAAAACACCATAGTATAACAAACACAAATAGTTCAGACATCTACAAATGATCCCTAAAAAAAGACATATTATTCCATTTAAAATAGTTCTGCTGTGATTGAGAAAAAATATTAACATAAGACATTTATAAGGTCTTAAAAAAAGTTTAGTCATGTGACCTGGTTCTTCAAATCTAGATAAACAGATAAGACGGTAACACATAGATAGTCAGTAGATTTGCTTACAATATAAAATCATCAGTACAAGCTTTGCTTACATGAAATAAGCATACATAATTGTCAAAGGAAAATAATAAACATTATTTACGTACTACTCAGCAACACATATTCTAGGAAAAAACAATTTGTTGATACATAGTATGTAGAATTACAATAAGTATTGAAGAAAAGGATGTTGGGGAAAGTAATGGCCTTTAGAGTTTGTACTTACTTGACTTTCCAAGGATGTCAGTAAAGATATATCAGAAATTATGTCAGATTCCTCTGAATTTCTACTGATTTTCCCTTCACTCCATAGAGGAATCTTCCCTGGCTGGGCCAGGTAAGTCACACTTGTAATCCCATCAACTTAGGAGGCTGAGACAGGAGGATCACAAGTGTGAGGCCAGCATCAGCAATTTAGGGAGAGATTATCACAAAATACAAAATATTAAAGACTGGGGATGTAGCTCAGGGGTAACCATACGGGGTTCATTCCCCAGTACCATAAAACAAGGAAAAACTTCATTAAAGTACTGAACTATTCCAGGTCTCTAAAAACAAAGTGGATCTTCAAAGAACAGGCCTATAAAAACAACAAGAATTCTTCTTTATAATCCTCTTCTAACCATTTGCCAACTGCCTTCTTTCAATTATTTTGTTTGTTTGATTTTTTTTTTTTTTTTGGTACTGGGGATTATACCCAGGGACATTTTACCCCTGAGCTATATCCCCAGATGTTTGTATTTTTCTTTCTGAAATAGGGTCTCACAAAATTGCTGAGGACCTCTCTAAATTGCCAAGGCTGTCCTCAAAAGCTGTGATCCTCCTGTCTCAGCCTTGAGTCAATAAGATTACAGGCATGCATCACTGGAAGTAGATATTTTTTTTCTTAATAGGATTACAGTAATGTAAAGTTACTTATGGGGGTTTCCCAAATACCTTTAGAAATGGATTAGAGATGCAGGAAGAATATGAAGAATATCCAGGTGGATGGGGGTAAGGGAACACATGAGTGAACAATTGATATTTCTTCAAGATTAAATTGAAGGAGCTGGCAGCAGTGGTGTGTGCCTGTAATCCCAGATGCTAAGGAGGCTGAAGCAGGAGAATTGCAATTTCAAAGTCAGCCCAAGCAATTTAGCATGACTCAGTATAAAAATAAAAAATAAAAATAAAAAAAGGCTGGGAATGTAGATCAGTGGTTAACTGTCTCTGGGTTCAATTCCTGGTACAAAAAATTATGATAATAATAATTGAAGAAAATAATTATCATTGATCTCTTTTTCATATTACATTTCCCTACAGTTCCACTTCTCTCTAAATTTTCTTTCTCTTTTTCAAAAATTATCAATTTATCAATTAAGGAAATGCTGAAATTAAACTCCCAACTAAAACCAAAGATATCTTTATAAGAGAGAGAGAGAGAGAGAGAGAGAGAGAGAGAGAGAGAGAGAGAGAGAAATGAAGAAATTGGATCCCAGTTACATGAACAACCAGTAGTTTAGATGGAAGGCAAAATAACATTTTCTGATTTGAAAGTAGTACAGTTTCTGTCATACAATGACATTGACACGTAATCCTGAATCATTGGTCACTAGTAATGAATCAAAGTGAACATGACAGCAAAGCAATGGGAAGCTGTTCCCTCCAAGTTCACAGTATCCTCAGTAATAGTTGGGGCAATAAACTGGATACTGCTGGTAACATTGAGGGCTCAGGGCAAGCACACCATTCATGCTTTTATCATTCCTTTGTTTAATTTTGCTACATACCCTTTTCTTTTACATACTATGTTTGCCAACTCAGTATCTTGACTATCTGTTTTTCAGTTTATCCTTCATATTATGACTTTCTCCACATTGTATCATCAATGATCTTCTTCCATTCATAACTCACTCTTTTACCATTTCATCTGCTTTGTTAGATCCCAATGCATACATTGTTTACAACCAGAGAAATGAAAATTGTACTGCATTTATGTATATGAATTGAAATGCATTCTGCTGTCATGGATAATTAATTAGAACAAATTTGAAAAAAAGAACTCAAAACGTGTCATATTCTCCACATCAATTTTTGATCTTATTTCTATGAAAAAGTATAATTTTGCCAAAGAAAAGCAAATGAATAAACATCACGGAGAATCTTTCATCATTAATGTAACTAACTGGCAAGGAAATACTCGCCACTTCACCAAGGGTGAAAAGCAGAGTTTACTTACTCTTGAACTATACACTCTCCTGGTTTCAACTCAAAGGACCTTCACATCCCTGATTAAAGATTACCTTACTTTCAGCTGGGTACAGTGGGCCACACCTGTAATCCCAGCTATTCCAGAAGCAAAGGTAAGAGGATCAAAGTTCAAAGCCTGCCTCAGCAAAGTAGTAAGACCTCAGCAACTTAGTGAGATCCTGTCCCAAAATAAGAAAGGACAGGAGCTGTGGTCCAGTGTTTAAGAGTTCCTGGGTTAAATCCCTGGAATAAAAACAAAAAAGATTACCTTATTCCACTGAACATAAACTCTTGTGTATTTATTTTTTCTGCCTGTCATTTATTTTTTTCTTCTAAATAAATTAAATTCCTGTCATTGTATATCCTGAATACCCAGAATCATCTTGCAGCTTTGTGTGCCAAGTTTGAACCAATAGGTTGGAAAACACCATGCTCTGGAAAACACCAAGCCATTTCAAGGCCCTTGTGTTTTTCATCTTTCCTACTGGATGGCACATGGCAACAAATCACACTTTTTTGCATACACAGATAAAATTCCCGTTGTTGAAAATCTTTTGTTTGATTATCTCCTGTATTTAGAGAAACAGGTGAGAAGAAAACACTGTCCTATTCTTTAAAAATTTGCACCTGTTTAAGGCAGATTGGTCTCTGCTCTAACAGATCCCATAAAAGGCTTTACTCTACACTGAGTATCTGTGAGAAACAAACCCCTAGGTCACATGCTCACATCTGTAATCCCAGTGACTTGAGAGACTGGTAGTTCAGGCAGATGGAGCAGGTGAGTTCTCTCTGGAAGGCTTGCAAGAGGTCTGAGCCCATTTTTTTCTCTGTTTTTTAATTTTTTTTTTCAATTTTTTAAGGTACAAAAATCAAAACAATTTTGTTTTGCTACCCAGAAAAGACAAAGAACTAAGAAAAATGATGTAATTTATGATATAATGATAATTATATGTCTAAAGAAGAATAAACTTTATGTTGAATATAATGCACACAGAAACTGAGGCACAGAGAAGTTTCAAAATCTGTACAAAACACTATTGCTTGCCTAGTCATCAGCATCCCCATCATATTTTTTCTCATGTATAAAATTGAACCTTATAATCCCTATATTTTTTTCTTTCCTGTGGGAAGATACTACAAATGCATGCACCCTTAAGTCCTGATGCACCATGGGGATCTGACAGATCACGATAATCTGGTGGGATAGTGCCCTGACTCATGATTCAGGCTTCTTCCTGGCTCAGATAACACGTCAGGGCCCTAGGAGTAGGCAGCACCCAGAGGGGTCAAGCCACTCTCATCTGTTCCTTTGTAATTCTACCCCTTGCCTTGTTTGAATGTCTTCTCCCCAATAACAGGGTTCAGCATGTGCTTCTCTTTTTCTTTTCACAGACCCGTAGGGTCAGAAGAGCCATCACAGTACCCAAAGAAAAAGGCATTTCTCTGTCTCTGTGATTATTATTTCATGCAGCCCAGTTCACCTGGAGTGACCTTGAGTACTTAGTCATGAAACTTGACACTTTCCATCTTGGTCCAAGGCAGAATGAGTCCCACAAATACAAGTGGTGAGGAGAGGGGCTGTTCTGCCATCAAGGAAGTGGTGACCCAAAATGTCCCATCAGCAATCACAAGCCCATCCAGGGAGTGGGATTCAAGGCATGTACGTCAGGCACTGGAGATCCAGAAATTTGCTCTAAAGGAGATGGGGCCTCTAGATATGCTCATGGATACCTGCTTCAGCAAAGTTGCCTACAAAAAAAGACCACGCAATGTCTAAAATTTGTATTCATGTTCAGTTGTCTAGAAAACACAAAGAGGATGAAAATTCACCAAACAACAATTATAATTTGGTAGCCTGCATCCCCGTTGTCTCATTCAAAAACCTACAGACAATGTAGATAAGAAATAAATGCTGATTGTCAAAGGAAATTATAAAACTTCCTTAAAAAAAAAAAAGATCCTCAGTTTCATGGAGATGTGACATTTTTCTAAATAGCTTTAAGCATGTGTGTTTAACTCAATTTACATTTTTATAGTGTGGATTCTGAATACTCTTAACATCAATCATAATGTTCACTGCCAGTAATTGGTATTGAAAAGGGCATGTGAGGGTTAAGAAGTTAGCTTGGTGTTAAGAGTCTTGTCCAACATGGCAGATGCTCTGTGTTTGCTTCCCAGCACCATAAAAAAATAAAGAATATAAATAGAAAAATAAAGGAATGGCCCTGTCATTGAATTTTTATCTTAGTTATTTTATTTAAATATCACATTTGTTATTATTATTGTTATTTTTTTTTAATTTTTTATTGTTGGCTGTTCAAAACATTACATAGTTCTTGATATATCATATTTCACAATTTGATTCCATTGGGTTATGAGCTCCCATTTTTACCCCATATACAGATTGCAGAATCACATCAGTTACACATCCATTGATTTACATATTGCCATACTAGTGTCTGTTGTATTCTGCTGCCTTTCCTATCCTCTACTATCCCCCCTCCCCTCCCCTCCCCTCTTCTCTCTCTGCTCCCTCTACTGACATTCGTTTGTCCCCCTTATATTATTTTTCCCCTTCCCCTCACTTCCTCTTGTATGTACTTTTGTATAACTCTGAGGGTCTCCTTCCATTTCCATGCATTTTCCCTTCTCTCTCCCTTTCCCTCCCACCTCTCATCCCTGTTTAATGTAAATCTTCTTCTCATGCTCTTCGACCCTACTCTGTTCCTAGTTACTCTCCTTATATCAAAGAAGACATTTGGCATTTGTTTTTTAGGGATTGGCTAGCTTCACTTAGCATAATCTGCTCTAATGCCATCCATTTCCCTGTAAATTCTATGATTTTGTCATTTTTTAATGCAGAGTAATACTCCATTGTGTATAAATGCCACATTTTTTTTTATCCATTCATCCATTGAAGGGCATCTAGGTTGGTTCCACAGTCTAGCTATTGTGAATTGTGCTGCTATGAACATCGATGTAGCAGTGTCCCTGTAGCATGCTCTTTTTAGGTCTTTAGGGAATAGACCGAGAAGGGGAATAGCTGGGTCAAATGGTGGCTCCATTCCCAGCTTTCCAAGAAATCTCCATACTGCTTTCCAAATTGGCTGCACCAATTTGCAGTCCCACCAGCAATGTACAAGTGTACCCTTTTCCCCACATCCTCGCCAGCACTTGTTGTTGTTTGACTTCATAATGGCTGCCAATCTAACTGGAGTGAGATGGTATCTTAGGGTGGTTTTGATTTGCATTTCTCTGACTGCTAGAGATGGTGAGCATTTTTTCATGTACTTGTTGATTGATTGTATGTCCTCCTCTGAGAAGTGTCTGTTCAGGTCCTTGGCCCATTTGTTGATTGGGTTGTTTGTTCTCTTATTGTCTAATTTTTTGAGTTCTTTGTATACTCTGGATATTAGGGCTCTATCTGAAGTGTGAGGAGTAAAGATTTGTTCCCAGGATGTAGGCTCTCTATTTACCTCTCTTATTGTATCTTTTGCTGAGAAAAAACTTTTTAGTTTGAGTAAGTCCCATTTGTTGATTCTAGTTATTAACTTTTGTGCTATGGGTGTCCTATTGAGGAATTTGGAGCCCGACCCCACCGTATGTAGATCGTAGCCAACTTTTTCTTCTATCAGACGGCGTGTCTCTGATTTGATATCAAGCTCCTTGATCCATTTTGAATTAACTTTTGTGCATGTCGAGAGAAAGGGATTCAGTTTCATTTTGTTGCATATGGATTTCCAGTTTTCCCAGCACCATTTGTTGAAGATGCTATCCTTCCTCCATTGCATGCTTTTAGCCCCTTTATCAAATATAAGGTAGTTGTAGTTTTGTGGATTGGTTTCTGTGTCCTCTATTCTGTACCATTGGTCCACCCGCCTGTTTTGGTACCAGTACCATGCTGTTTTTGTTACTATTGCTCTGTAGTATAGTTTGAAGTCTGGTATCGCTATACCGCCTGATTCACACTTCCTGCTTAGCATTGTTTTTGCTATTCTGGGTCTTTTGTTTTTCCATATGAATTTCATGATTGCTTTCTCTATTTCTACAAGAAATGCCGTTGGGATTTTGATTGGCATTGCATTAAACCTATAGAGAACTTTTGGTAATATCGCCATTTTGATGATGTTAGTTCTGCCTATCCATGAACAGGGTATATTTTTCCATCTTCTAAGATCTTCTTCTATTTCTCTCTTTAGGGTTCTGTAGTTTTCATTGTATACGTCTTTCACCTCTTTTGTTAGGTTGATTCCCAAGTATTTTATTTTTTTTTGAAGATATTGTGAATGGAGTGGTTGTCCTCATTTCCATTTCAGAGGATTTGTCGCTGATATACAGGAATGCCTTTGATTTATGCATGTTGATTTTATATCCTGCCACTTTGCTGAATTCATTTATTAGCTCTAATAGTTTCTTTGTAGACCCTTTTGGGTCTGCTAGGTATAGAATCATGTCAGCTGCAAATAGTGATAATTTAAGTTCTTCTTTTCCTATTTTGATGCCTTTAATTTCTTTCGTCTGTCTAATTGCTCTGGCCAGTGTTTCGAAAACTATGTTGAACAGAAGTGGTGAGAGAGGGCATCCCTGTCTTGTTCCAGATTTTAGAGGGAATGCCTTCAATTTTTCTCCATTCAGAATGATGCTAGCCTGAGGCTTAGCATAGATTGCTTTTACAATATTGAGGTATGTTCCTGTTATCCCTATTTTTTCTAGAGTTTTGAACATAAAGGGATGCTGTACTTTGTCGAATGCTTTTTCCGCATCTAATGAGATGATCATATGATTCTTATTTTTAAGTCTATTGATGTGGTGAATAACATTTATTGATTTCCGTATATTGAACCAGCCTTGCATCCCAGGGATGAATCCTACTTGATCATGGTGCACAATTTTTTTGATAAGTTTTTGTATCCGAGTGGCCAGAATTTTATTGAGGATTTTTGCATCTCTGTTCATTAGAGATATTGGTCTGTAGTTTTCTTTCTTTGAAGTGTCTTTGTCTGGTTTAGGTATCAGGGTGATGTTGGCCTCGTAGAATGAATTTGGAAGTTCTCCCTCTTTTTCTATTTCCCGAAGTAGCTTGAAAAGTATTGGTATTAGTTCCTCTTTAAAGGTTTTGTAAAACTCTGCTGTATACCCATCCGGTCCTGGGCTTTTCTTAGTTGGTAGTCTTTTGATGGTTTCTTCTATTTCCTCAATTGATATTGGTCTGTTTAGGTTTTCTATATCCTCCTGACTCAATCTGGGCAGATCATATGACTTAAGAAATTTATCTATGCCTTCACTATCTTCTAATTTATTGGAGTATAAGGATTCAAAATAATTTTTGATTATCTTCTGTATTTCTGAAGTGTCTGTTGTGATATTGCCTCTTTCATCCCGTGTGTTAGTAATTTGAGTTCTCTCTCTTCTTCTCTTCGCTAGCATGGCTAAGGGTCTGTCGATTTTGTTTATTTTTTCAAAGAACCAACTTTTAGTTTTGTCAATTTTTTCAATTGTTTCTTTTGTTTCGATTTCATTAATTTCAGCTCTGATTTTCATTATTTCTTGCCTTCTACTTCTTTTGCTGTTGTTTTGCTCTTCTTTTTCTAGGATTTTGAGATGAAGTATGAGATCATTTATTTGTTGTTTTTTTCTTTTTTTAAGGAATGAACTCCAAGCAATGAATTTTCCTCTTAGAACTGCTTTCAATGTGTCCCATAGATTCCGATATGTTGTGTCTGTGTTTTCATTAATCTCTAAGAATTTTTTAATTTCCTCCTTAAGGTCTTCTATAACCCATTGATCATTCAGTAAACTATTGTTCATTCTCCAAGTGATGTATTCTTTTCCCTTCCTTCTTTTATCATTGATTTTCAGTTCCATTCCATTATGATCAGATAGGATGCATGGTATTATCTCTACTCCTTTATATTGTCTAAGAGTTGCCCTGTGACATAATATATGATCTATTTTTGAGAAGGATCCATGTGCTGCTGAGAAAAAAGTGTAATTGCTTGATGTTGGCTGGTATATTCTATATATGTCAATTAAGTCTAGGTTATTAATTGTGTTATTGAGTTCTATAGTTTCCTTATTAAACTTTTGTTTGGAAGATCTGTCCAGTGGTGATAGAGGTGTGTTGAAGTCTCCCATGATTATTGTATGGTGGTCTATTAGACTCTTGAACTTGAGAAGAGTTTGTTTGATGAACATAGCTGCACCATTGTTTGGGGCATATATATTTATGATTGTTATGTCCTGTTGGTGTGTGGTTCCCTTGAGCAGTATGTAGTGTCCCTCTTTATCCCTTTTGATTAACTTTGGCTTGAAATCTATTTTATTTGATATCAGTATGGATACTCCTGCTTGTTTCCGAAGTCCATATGACTGATATGATTTTTCCCAACCTTTCACCTTCAGCCTATGTATGTCTTTTCCTATCAAATGTGTCTCCTGTAGGCAGCATATTGTTGGGTCTTGTTTTGTGATCCATTCTACTAGCCTGTGTCTCTTGATTGGTGAGTTTAAGCCATTAACATTTAGGGTTATTATTGAGATATGGGTTGTTCTTCCAGCCATATTTGTTTATTTATGTTACTAAACATGGTTTGTTTTCCTCTTTGATTATTTTCCCCCCTTCAGTGTCCTACCTCCCACTGTTGGTTTTCATTGTTATTTTCCATTTCCTCTTCCTGTAATGTTTTGCCAAGGATGTTTTGAAAAGATGGTTTTCTAGCTGCAAATTCTTTTAACTTTTGTTTATCATGGAAGGTTTTAATTTCATCTTCCATCCTGAAGCTTAATTTCGCTGGAAACACAATTCTTGGTTGGAACCCATTTTCTTTCAGTGTTTGAAATATTTTATTCCAGGATCTTCTAGCTTTCAGAGTCTGTGTTGAAAGATCAGCTGTCATCCTGATTGGCTTACCCCTAAATGTGATCTGCTTCCTTTCTCTTGTAGCTTTTAAAATTCTCTCCTTATTCTGTATGCTGGTCATCTTCATTATAATGTGTCTAGGTGTGGGTCTCTTATGATTTTGCACATTCGGCGTCCTGTAGGCTTCTAGGATTTGGGGTTCTGTCTCATTCTTCAAGTCTGGGAAGTTTTCTCCTATTATTTCATTGAATAGATTGCTCATTCCTTTGGTTTGAAACTCTGTCCCTTCCTGTATCCCAATGACTCTTAAATTTGGTCTCTTGATGTTATCCCATATTTCTTGGATGTTCTGCTCATGGTTTCTTAACAGTCTTGCTGAGCTGTCTATGTTCTTTTCAAGTTGAAATACTTTATCTTCATTATCTGATGTTCTGTCTTCTAAGTGTTCTACTCTGCTGGTAGTATTCTCAATTGAGTTTTTAAGTTGGCTTATTGCTTCCTGCATTTCTAGGATTTCTGTTTGTTTGTTTTTTATAACCTCTATTTCCCTGTATAGTTGATCTTTTGCTTCTTGGATTTGTTTATGTAATTCATTGTTGAAGTGATCTTTCATTGTCTGATTTTGCTGTCTGATGTCTTCCTTGAGACTCCAGATCATCTGAAGCATGTATATCCTGAATTCTTTATCTGACATTCCATTTGCTGCAGCTATTACCTCTTCTAACGTTGAGTTGACCTGCAATGCTTGTGGTCCTTTCTTTCCTTGTCTCTTCATACTGTTCGCATTCCTTTCTACTTGGTGAAACTGTTGTGCTATTGAATTTTCCCCCTATATATTTATATTGGTCTTGTATAGTTGCAAAGTCTCCCTCGCAGGCGCGGGTGGCTGCTCTGTCCCTCTGCGGGCCGCTAGGCTTGTTCTGTCAGTGGTCACAGTTCTGTCTACTTTGCAGGTGCAGGCAGCGGCACTGCCCCTCTGCAGGTGTCGCGACCCCTTGCCCGCAAGGAAGACGCAACTCAGGAATCTTCTTTCAGCAGTTTATTCAGGCCCTTGATATTTCTTCTTCTTCTCTCTCTGATGCCCCTCCCAGCCTTAATAAAGCATCCCAAGCCCCAATGCAAAGCTGCCGCGTGGAGCTTTCTCACAGGGTGGTGAAAAATCATGTGCCAACTCTCCCAGATAAGGAGTTGTTTGTCACAGACCACAGCGGAGCCAGCGCCATCTTGTAATGGCGACCATAATCTGCAGAAACGGCAGAAGCGGCTCACCACAGTTCCCCCGTTTCTGTTTTATTAAAACAATACAGGCGAGAGTAGAGGTCCTATCCCACTGTGCAGAAGTGGCTGCATAGTATGGCTCAGTCCCAAGGAGGGCCCTTCCCCAGATCTGAGGCCATATCAGCCGACACCTTTTTTCGTGGGGCGGGGCGTGGACGCGTCTAACCCGCATGCAATAGGACATGCTCTCCTTGAGGTCCTTTTCAAGGATCACTCAAGTGCAGTGCCTTGCCTCGCATCCTGTATCGTGACGATGGTGGACGAAGGGGGATAGCTGAGGCTGAACTGCGACTGTTTATAACGACAAACAAGTTGACAGCACCCTGAAAGAAAGGCACGGACTTTAAGACGATAGAAAAGTACTAGTGTGGAAACCCATCTGCGTGCAATGGCAGTAAGACCGGCAGAGTGCAAGGGCTTTCCAACACTAAGAGAATAACAAGGAAAGTCATGTCGATCCCAGTGCAATGTTATAATAACTTGGGGTGTAACGACCATGACAAAGGTTTACTGCTTAAGATGCGCAAGCCAGACTTGAGGCGAGTTGCCATTTTCTAAAGCTGCAAGAGCTTGTATGATCATAGCCTTTTCTTGTGCATGGCGAGTTTTAAGGCGACAGAGAAGCCACAAACAGAGCACAACACTGAAGCAACACATTGCACCAAAAATGCCTACTCCCACCCACTCTTTGAAGAAGGAAAAAGCAGAAGATATCCAATCGGTGAATTGACCCAAAGTCACTGGTTCGACACGGGTACTATTCAAAACAGCAATCTGAGTTAGTTGAGACTGGATCAAGTTTTCTGCTTCCATGGACCAGGTTCCGGATAGATACTCTCCGATGATGCGGGAGGCATTTCTGGAATCATTAAATCTGACAGAGGTTATGCATAAATGTGCACGTTGGTCAACACAACCCAAAAGCACCAAGTCGGCCAATAACACATCATCCATATAATGAATGATCTTGATGGAGGAATACTTATGTCTGAGAGGTGCGAGTGCCTTCCCCACATACATCTGGCACATAGTGGGACTATTAGCCATTCCCTGCGGCAACACTACCCACTCAAACCTAAGATCTGGCTCCTCGTGGTTACACGAGGGAAGGGTGAAAGCAAAACGTTGTGAGTCTTTAGGATGCAAAGGAATGGAAAAGAAACAGTCTTTAATGTCAATAGCAATAATATGCCAGCCCTGAGGAATAGAGGAGAGCAGAGGCAGCCCTCTTTGAATGGGCCCCATAAGTTGCATTTGAGCATTAACTGCTCATAAATCATGCAGTAGGCGCCACTTTCCTGATTTTTTCCTAATAACAAATATGGGAGTATTCCATGGAGAAGTGGAAGTTTGGATGTGACCCAAGTCCAGTTGTTCTTTGATTAAATTATGGGCTGCTGCCAATTTAACCGAGGGAAGAGGCCACTGAGGCACCCAAACAGGCTCCTCGGTGAGCCATGTTATGGGTATTTGAGCCCCAGTGGCCCCTAGGAAAAACCCAGACCAAATCTGTTAAGCTTTTGATGACCTTGCACAGGATGCCTACGCCCCTGTAGATGTTTTCCTAGTCCTAGACCTGGCCTATACCCCATATTTTGCATAATCTGTTGAGACGCCGGGGAATAGTCATTACTAAGAGTGAACCCCATGTCTTTCATCAGATCACGACCCCATAAAGAGATAGGTAAATCAAGTACATAAGGCTGAAAAGTGCCATTGTGTCCTTCTGGGTCCTTCCAAGATAGATGTCTACAGCTGATTTGAGGGGCTTGGGCATATCCCAAACCTCTCAGTGATTGATCTGAGAGCTGCACCGGCCACCCCTTTGACCAGTCCTTTTGTGCAATTATACTACGATCTGCTCCAGTATCGAGCAATCCCAAAATTGATTTGCCTTCTATCGTTAAGTTTAAAGTAGGACGGTCATTCATATCTAAGGACAAATAAACAGAATTCCCTCCAGTAACTCCAATCTCATCACTTGTCCTTGAAAAGGAATCAGCAGAAAAGCGGGTATGCAGGCTGGGTAGAAGTAACAATTGGGCAATCCGATCTCCTGGGGAAATAGATACAATGCCCCTTGGAGCTTCCACCATAACTTTTATTGTCCCTACAGTATCAGGGCTAATAACTCCAGGAAAGACATAAAGACCTTGCAAAGTAGAAGATGCACGTCCAATTAGCAAACCTACAGTGCCAGGCGGTAAAGGCCCTTTGAACTCAGTTTCCACCAATTGGACTCCCATCTTAGGTGTTAATACGAGTCTGGAGGTGGAACAGAGGTCCAATCCTGCGGCACCTGTAGTGGCTCTCCGCGTCTCATGGGATGGCGTAGAGATGGCCATGTCTCGGGTTTGGGTGTGACATTCTCCATTGCCCCATATATTTGTGGGCCCTGGGGTCGGGGGCCCCTTCGGCCGTTTTTTGGCCCAGCTGAAATAGGCTGTCCATGGATGTCCCTCATTGATCTACACTCTTTTGCCCAATGCTTCCCTTTTTTACATTTTGGACACAGCCCTGGTTGACGAAAGCCATTGGAAGGGCCACCGTGAGGGGGTCCAGTAAAATTATCTTTTTTAGGACATTCACGTCTGAAATGACCGGGCTGACCACAATGGAAGCATGTTCCAGCACCAGGATTGCCCCTTTTTGCCACCCGAAGGACAGCAGCTGCAAGACCTGCATTAGTTAAAGGTCCTCCAATCTCTCTACACACTTTCATCCATGCTTCTATGCCCTTATTTTTATAAGGAGTGATTGCCGCTTTACATTCCTTGGTGCATTGTTCAAAGACCAATTGCTTGATAAGGGGCATGGCTCTATCAGGATCCCCAAAAATCTTTCCAGCAGCATCCACCATCCTTGCTACAAAATCTGAAAAAGGTTCTGTAGGGCCTTGTAGAATCTTGGTCAAATTGCCAGACACCTCTCCTCTATTTGGAAGCGACTTCCATGCCCGAATACAAATATTGTTAATTTGATCATATGCCTCAAGAGGAAATCCTGTTTGTTGATTTGCAAATCTACCCTGTCCCAAGAGCATATCCTTGTCCCAATGGGGGTGTCCCGCTGCATGGTTTTGGGCGGCCTGCTCTATTGCGCCCTCTAGCACGAATGCTCTCCAGTCCAAATATTTACCCGGGGAAACGCAAGCCCGAACAAGGCTAGCCCAATCAGAGGGAGTCATACAGTATCTAGACAGATTTTCCACCTGAGTCAGCGTGAAGGCGGCATCCACCCCATAAGTGCGTACAGACTCCGCCAGGGTCTTCACAATTTTAAAATCTAAGGGTTCATGGACTCTTCCCCTGTTGTCATCCTGAAAAACTGGATAAGCAAGACCCATCTCAGCGTGAACAGCCCTCCATGTTTGGGCATGGAAAGCTCTTCCCGAAACGCCCCCGCCATCCGGCGGTGGATCCGGGGGATCACTTTTCTTGAGCCCTTGCTTATCTGTGTTCCCTTCTCCTACAGCTAAACTCCCTAGCTGACGAGACAGCCTCTCGAGCTCTTCCTCCTCATCCTCCTCCTCCTCTGACCCACTTTCGCATGGGGGTGTACGCAGCGTACTGAGATCTGGATACAACCGTTTCCTCCCCCGTCTCATGCTCCGCACACTCCCATCCTCCCGAGTCACTTCACTTTCTGCCATCTCCGATTTTTCCTCATGCAATCGCTCTAAAACCTCCTGTCCTTTAGTAAGTGCTTCCTGACATCTATCATCTGTAAGGCAACTACGGACCATTTTCCAAAGGGGTATCACCCCACCCTCTAATATGCCCTGCTCAGAAGCAAAGTCAAGATCTTTGCCTAATTTATCCCAACTAGGCAGAGTAAGGCTGCCCGAAAATGCAAACCACGGTGCAGCGATATCTATCTTCTGTAAAAATCTCTGTAAAGTACTATGTTTCACTTCCAGTCCCTTGGAACGTAACAGGCCATCTAGGGCCAGGAGAAGCGGACTTGAAGATGCGGCACCCATGACACAACAACAAAGGAAGCACAAAAAAAAGAAAGCGAAAGTACACAGTGCAGCTGCAATAAAATGTAAGGCTCTCTCTTTCATTACAGAGGAGCTGTCCCGCTTTGGTCGCGGATCCCACTTACCTGGGACTAACCCCGCTTTGATAGCGGATCCCACTTATTGGGACTAACCCCGCTTTAGTCGCGGATCCCACTTACCTGGGACTAACCGGTGCACCACCCCTGACTGCTGAAAGTTCTGGTTCCCGGGTTTCGGCACCACTTGTCGCGACCCCTTGCCCGCAAGGAAGACGCAACTCAGGAATCTTCTTTCAGCAGTTTATTCAGGCCCTTGATATTTCTTCTTCTTCTCTCTCTGATGCCCCTCCCAGCCTTAATAAAGCATCCCAAGCCCCAATGCAAAGCTGCCGCGTGGAGCTTTCTCACAGGGTGGTGAAAAATCATGTGCCAACTCTCCCAGATAAGGAGTTGTTTGTCACAGACCACAGCGGAGCCAGCGCCATCTTGTAATGGCGACCATAATCTGCAGAAACGGCAGAAGCGGCTCACCACATGCAGGCCTCTGGGGCTGTACTGCCAGTGGGTCGCAGGTCCGCCTACCTTGCAGGCGCGGGGGGGGGGGGGCGGCTGTACCCTTCCTCAGGCCACTGGGCCTGTTCTGTCTCTCGGTTGCAGGTCTGGCCTGTTCTGATGGTGGTCACAGTTCCGTCTACCTTGCAGGCGCGGGGGGGAGGGGGCGGCTCTGCCTCTCAGCAGGCCGCTGCTCCTCTTCTGCCGGTGGGTCGCAGGCCCGCCTACCTTGCAGGAGTGATTGGAAGCTCTGCCACTCCGCGGGCCACTGGGCCTTTTCTGTCAGTGGTCACAGTTCCGCCTACCTGACAGGCGCGGGGGGTGGGGGGCGGCTCTGCCCCTCAGCAGGCCGCTGGGTCTGTTCTGTGGGTGGTCACAGTTCCCTCTACCTTGCCGGCGCAGGGGGAGGGGGCGGCTCTGCCTCTCAGCAGGTCGCTGCTCCTCTTCTGCCGGTGGGTCGCAGGCCCGCCTACCTTGCAGGAGTGATTGGAAGCTCTGTCCCGCCGCGGGCCACTGGGCCTTTTCTGTCCGTGGTCACAGTTCCCGTACCTGGCAGGCGCGGGGGTGGGGGGCGGCTCTGCCCCTCAGCAGGCCGCTGGGCCTGCTCTGTGCGTGGTCACAGTTCCCTCTACCTTGCCGGTGCAGGGGGAGGGGGCGGCTCTGTCTCTCAGCAGGCCGCTGCTCCTCTTCTGCCGGTGGGTCGCAGGCCCGCCTACCTTGCAGGAGTGATTGGAAGCTCTGTCCCACCGCGGGCCACTGTGCCTTTTCTTATTATTGTTATTATTATTATTATTATTATTATTATTATTATTATTATTATTATGTCAACCAGGATACACTACCACAAAACAATTTCTAAATGCCTGAGGGATAATGATTAAAATTAACATTGCAAATCTGGATCAGATTTCAGCCAAAATACCCTGAAAAAGTATATTAATCTGTTTTGATGCCCTCCTATATTTATTGTCTATATTCCTATAACAAAAAATGTACACAAAAATAAAACTAATAGGTACACCTAACAAATCCTTAAAACTAGTTACAAATGCTTTTCACATGAGAAAAACATGTATTTATCTTAGTTGATGCTAGAAAAAAAAAAAAAAAGAAAAAACAAAACAAAACAATGCTTTTTGCCAGAATGTGTTTTGCCAGACTTCCTGAACAGGACCCCCATAGCTCAGAAAGTAAGTATTAATACATGAAATGACATCAAATTAAAACCTTTCTGCACAACAAGGAAACAACAGACTGAAAAGAAACTACTGAGCAGGAGAAAATTTTGTCAACATCACTTCTGAGAGATTAATATCTCCCAGAACAGAAAGAACACAAAAAACTAAGCACTATAAAAACAAATAACCCAATTGAAAAATAGGCATATGAAATAAAAGACAGTTCTCAAAAGAAGTACAAGTGGCTGACAATTATATAAAAATATTCCCAGTGTATACAGTGTATATTATACCTGTAATCCCAGACTGGAGAATCTGATGCAAGAGGATTACAAATTCAAAACCAGCTTCAGCAACTTAGCAACTTGTTGAGTCCCTGTCTCAAAATAAAAATTAAAAAGATCTGGGGATATGGCTAAGTGGTAAAACACTTCTTGGCTTAATCTCTAGTACTCTTCCACCCTTCACACATACACACATACACACACACACACACAAAAAAAAATAATAATTACACTGTGAGCCTCATTCCAACAAGAATGGCAATCATCAAGAATACAAAAAAAAAAAAAGAAAAAAAAAGAAGAAATTCTGTTAGGGATGGGAGAAAAAGGAAATATTCTACATTTTAGTGAGTATTTCAGTTGGTTTCTTTAATATAAAGGAAAACAATGAAATACATAAATCACTGAAATAAATTAATTATCAAATTAATCATCAAATTACATTCCAAGGCATGTACAAAGTTAAGAAAATAGCAGTCTAATCATTTCTAAGAAAGGAAATTACATCACTTCACAGAAAACAAGTTCATTTTGCTGATAATTAAAATTCACATATTGGCTTGCTTTGATATAGGAAAGTACCTGAAACTGCTCTTCTGTATACTCACTGAATAAATATGTCTATGGGCTCACCAATACTTCCTGCAGAAGTATAATATGAAGACTATGAAGTGACCAGGCCCCCCTCTAATATTGGCAGACTTCAGAAATATTCCAGCCAGTCACAAAGGCACTCTGAGTTGCAGAGAAGAATGAGTTGTGCCCTTGAATTTTTTTTCTATTTTCCTAAAACAACTCCCAATTCCTCCAAGAAATTGCATTTTTTTTTTTTGCTCTTATACTAGGTGCTTGATAGCTTGTCCATTAGGATTGTCCAAAATAGAGTTTGATTTAACATCTTGATTAAGTTTAAACTATCTTGTTTAAACTTCCTCTAACCAACAGCCACTGATTTTACAACAATTGCACCTTCAAATGTAAACTTTAAATGTAATTTTTTGAAATAATTTTATTTTTTGTTTATGAAATGATAGAACAGAAATGTCACCAACTTATGCTTTCAGCAAGCATTTAAGAAAATTTGGACATATTTTACTTTAATTCTGTCCTGTCCTGTAGAAAAGTGATGCAGTTATTGATTCTTTAAAAATTTAACCCAAGAATATCTTTGATCCCTCTCTACACTGGACATTTCTCTAGCCCTTACATTACAGATCATGCTTCCCAAGGCCTCCAGAAAGGGCAGGAACTCAGTTTGGCAGTGTCTGACCCATCTTAAGAGTACTTGGGAGAAGGACCAGGATTATTTCTAACTCAGGGAACATTGTGGAGCAATTTAATTTATAATTTACATCATAATTATTTATTTTTGTTTTCAGATATAGTCTAAGTTGCTCAGGCTGCCCTTGAACTTCACACTCTCCTACCTTAGTCTCCCAAGTGGTAGAATTAGAGATGTGCACCACTGTGAGAACTGTAATTTGCTTATTATTACAAAAAGTAAAGAACAATGGAAAAATGTGAAATCATTTCTCTACTTAGTGATTTTGAGAAATAGTGTTTAAAATGAAATAAATCACATTCCCACTTTACCAAACATGAACTTTAAATCTGGGTGCCTCCATTTCCAGGCATACTTCACACCAAGATTTGGCTGTGGGAGTGCAAGCATTTTATAAGGAATGGGAATGTGTACCTGATCTTTTAGTCTTCTAACATAAACATATGTATATATACAATTTATTGCCTGGTATTTTTTCACAACTGTGCTTTCTAAAAATGATCTTGGAATTAAAAACACAGGTGCACTCTGGGGGCCTATAATTCTTAAGCACAAAGGTTTTATTTCCAATTATAAATCAAATTTTCTAGGTGCATGCACTCCTCTGTAAAGTATGAAAATTTGTATTTATTAAGAAAATCTGAGCAGGAGATGTGGCACATGCCAGTAATCACAGCCACTGAGGAGCCTGAGGCTGGAGAACTACAAGTTTGAGGCTAGCCTTTGTAATTTAGTGAGCACCAAAGAAATTTAGATAGATCCTGTCTTAGAATTGAACAAACAGAGACACAAAAAGTAGGTGATATAGCTCTGTTCTAAATCACCCCTGTATTTAATTCCCATTACCAAATAACAATAATAACAATAATAATAAAATTAAAAGATTAAATTGATCTTTAAAATAATAAAAAGTTGGGGAGGTAGCTCATTGGTAAAACACCCCAGGGTTGGGGGGGGGGAAGAAGAAAATAAAAAAAAAATAAGAGGCTACTGTATATTTTCCCAAAGTATTTATAAAGTTTCTGTAGGGATTTTAAGATTAAAGTGATTTAATTTTATTATTCTGTTTTTCCGTATTAAAAAAAAATTCTGGTAATTAGTTTCTGGTTCTTCTGTAATTGCAAAGTAAAATCTAAATATGTGTTTGCATTGTTTGGCTGAAAAAAATGTATGGCTCACTTAGAGTTTTCAAACTTGTAAAGCTAACTTTTAATTCTGCCTATAGATATAAGGACCACCTTTCCCTGAGAAAATGTACAAAAGTTCCTTCCAAGATGGATTTGAAAGCTGATACCCAAGAGAGGAAAAATTCAGGATCTTTTCACTTTCCTTTGAATTCTTCACTGGTATCAACTGCACCACATAAATGAGAAAAATATTGGATTGCTACATGACAATTTTCTCCTCAAACCCTGATTACATATATATATGTAATATATATATATATATATATATATATATATATATATATATATATATATATATATCCCCCAGTAAGTCTTAGAACCAGAGACCCTGAAATCAAGATTGTTTAGAAGCTGAATTAAACCAGAGGCTGTCATTCTTAAACATTAATATTTTTAA
The DNA here is from genome assembly GCF_021218885.2 of Marmota monax. Classification (NCBI taxonomy): domain Eukaryota; kingdom Metazoa; phylum Chordata; class Mammalia; order Rodentia; family Sciuridae; genus Marmota; species Marmota monax. The sequence continues at coordinate 647,367 of NW_026695236.1, read as the reverse complement.
GAGCCATATAAGGTGGGCATCATGATGGGTGCCTCTAGTTCAGGTGCAACTGAGCCTAGAAATTAGAGGATAGCCTGAGCAACATCGTGAGACATTCGATTTTTTTTTAACTAAATGCAGCACAGTGTTACAGAATCTATTTCAGAAATATTTTAAATTTAATGTTATATTTTTTATTTGACAGATGCAATCGCATATGCTTACGTACAACATAATACTTTGAAGTACATACACATTGTGGAATCACCAAGTTTATCTAATTAACTAATGCATAACTTCATTTAATTATTTTATGATAAGACTATTATCATCCTTCAGGCATGGTGGCACATGCCTGTAATTCCAGCTGCACAAGAGGCTGAGGCCAGAGGTTCACAAGTTCGAAGACAGCCTCAGTAACATAGTGAGGCCCTAAATAATTCAGAAAGAAGCTGTTTCAATTTTAAAAAAAAAAAATAAATAAATAAAAAGGCTGGGGATTGGAACAGCAGTTAAGACTACTGGGTTCATTCCCTGGTACCAATAAATAAATAAAATACTTGGCATCCACTGCTGTATTTGTAGACATACAATGTATTATTATTAAATAAACTCACCATGGTGGACAATGGCTAAATTTTCCATACATACTAACCAACAAAAATTTTCAATTACAGTGAAAGCAGTGCACATTAAACTATCAATTTCCAGTAGATATCAATTTAATCATGTAATTTGAGGCGTGATACACTTCTTTGAACTAATACAGCATTTATGTACATATTTGTTTATTTATTTTTAGTCCTGACAACTGAATCCAGGGGTAATTAACACCATAATAAGCCAAAAATCAGGGAGGAAAAAACAAAAAGTTTTACTGCACAGCTGCCCTGACACACACCAATGTTTTAAGTATAGCTTAATTCAAAGAATGTTGTGCTTAATGCTCTGTAATCCATGGATGTTGACAAAATAAGGACTAGTGGGTCTTGGTTAAGTAGAATACTCTGAAAAAAGTTTCCTAAGCAACTGTCAGTCAAAGCTATTGAGTCTCTACAAATACCAACTCTGCCAATCCTGAGAACAGCAACCCACTCAGAGCCAGAGCACCATACCTTCTTTGTCAGAGCAGGTCATATTTCTTTACCCTTTGGTTATTTGATTGTCATTTTCCCCTCTGTAGAGGGTGTAAGTGAGCAACCCAGCCACACTGCCAACAGTAGTTCACTTCATCACAAATTCTCCATGTGGGGAAATTCAGATTCAGAATTATAAAAGGATGATTCCATTTCATAAATAACTCACAGGACCATCTCTAGGGGTCTTTCTTGCCAGCATCAAATAAGAACTGTTGCTCTAGCTCATTGACATAAACTGATTATACATTTTGAAACATTTTTTTTTATCTATAAATAAATGGTTTTGAAATCTTTAGGATTTTTTGCTGTCTTAATGACAGCTAAAACTTTATAGGATGCTTACTACATGTCAGGTAATGCATTAATCCTGGCTCATTTAATATACATAACACCTTTCTGAATTGCTAAAATTATGAAGAAATTAAGTTTTAAAAAAATTAACCTTGAGGCTGGGGTTATGGCTTAGCTGTAAGGCACTTGCCTCGCATGTGCAAGGCACTGGGTTCGATCCTCAGCACCACATATAAATAAATAAAATAAAGTTAAATATAAAAAGGAATTCAAAAAAACTCAAAATAAAAAAATTAACCTTGAAACAAAGAAAAAGAAAAATTTTTAAAAATTAAGCTTGGAGAGAATAAAGAGTTTAAGACTACTTGTTAATGCAACTACATCTTGGGATTGACTCAGAAAATCAAGTCTGGAAGCACTTCATTAAGCTTCTCATTAATACTTGCCATCTCTGAAAACCTGCAATAAGATATTACTTAAGACTGAGGACTAGAGATGGGCTTAGTGCTACACAAATTTAATTCCATTGATTCAATAGGCTGAGACAGAGGATTGCATGTCTGAAGCAAGACTCATGAATTTTTTGGGATTCGAAACACCCTAATTAGACCTGGTCTCAAAATAAATAACTTTAACAGGCTGGGATGTAGCCCAGTGGCACAGCACCATTGGGACCAGTTCCCAATACCCTAAACAAACAAAAAAATTATCAAACAATTGAGAACAAGAAAAAATCTTGAAAAGAAGAAAAACACTAAAGAATAGTTCTGATGCTTTGTTGGAAATAGAATCATTCATTATGCTTCTAACACCTTGATTTCTATTACTTTTTCATTTGTGTGTGTGCGCATGTGTGTGTGTTTATTTCTGATTCTTGCCCTATCTGCAATTTAAAAAAAAAAAAAAAAATTAATCCATCAGATTTAGAGCAGCTTTTTTTCTTTATGAAATTACCTATGTCAGTTTGGTTTTATAAAAAACAGATTTTTGGAAGATTCCAAAGAAACACAGATGGATGAGCTTGAAAGTTTACATCTATCCCACTGCCAAGCTCCATCCAGTTTATAACAAAAGAGTGTCCTAAGCTAAATTCTGCCACGTCTGCCTTTTGTTAATTAAACTTTGTTAAAAGTTGAGTAGAAAATTATTTCCCAAAATTTAGTATAGGTTTGAGGACATTTTATACCTTAATACTTTTAGTGGTTTTGCTATCAAACCCAGGACCTTCAGCATGCTAGCCAGGTGCTCCACCACTAAGCTACATTTCCATAGCTGTGGGCAAATGCAAGTACCACAATGCCAAACTTTTTTTTTTTTTCTGTCCCTGGCTATGAAACTCAGAGCCTTGCACATGCAAGGCAAGTGTTCTACCTCTAAGTTATCCTCCAGATGCCTCTTTTTATTATTATTTTGAGACAGCTTCTCACTAGGTTGCCCAGGATGGCTTCAAATTGTGGATCCTCATGTCTCAGCCTCCCTAGTAGCTGGGAATGGAGTGTGTGTGAGAGGACGCCCAACTCATTGTTTATATTTTAAAAACCAATTCAACTTGTAAGTATTCAAATTCCTCCTGATAGTTTTTCTATAATGTTTTATAGGTAGCTCCTTTTTCAGCTCAGTAGGTAGAGTCACAAAAGAAAGGCATGGTAGTGGTCACCTGAGACTTCTAGTTGCAAGATATATTTTAAAATGTTTTTTTGGGAGGGGACAGTTCATGTCAGTTTTTTTCTCTTTTAGGCCCTGCAACTGAATGCAAGGCTTTAGTTCATGCTATGAAAGCATTCTTTACCACTGAGATACATCTCCTGACTTTCATTTTGAGTCAGGGTTTCACTAAATTGCCCAGGCTAACCCCAAACTTTCACTCCTCCTCTATCAACCTCCCAAGTACCATGAACCATCAATGCAGTTTATTCACCAGTTTTTATTTTCTGGCAGAACTAGGAGTGTCTATTTTTATTCACTATAATTTTCCTCCCAATTCTTAGAATATTGTCCAAAGTTAAAACCCAAAACAAAAAACTCCTCAGCAAAAATTTTGAGAGAGGAATGAAAAAAATCTAAACTGGAAAAATAACCAGGTGTGGTGGTACACAATTGTATTCCTAGGGATCAGGGAGGCTGAGGCAGGAGGATTACATATTCAAGGCCAATATCATCAATTTAGCAAGGCCCAAAGCAACTTAGCAAGCCCTGCCTCAAAAATCAAATGAAAATATTAAAAAATAAATAAAAGTGGATTCGGGTGTAGCTCAGTGTTAAAGAACACCTGGGTTCAAGCACAAAAAAAGAAAGGAAAAATATAAAAGCAAAAAATAAAAATAAATTAGAGATTATAAAATTTAAACCTCAGTAGAGGAAGAAACCAATGTTGTTGTTGTTGTTGTTTTAATTGAGAGGTTGTTGTTCTAGAAAAAAAAATTAACAATGAAATAATTATTTCAGTTAAATTATCTCTTTGCAAAACCTAAGTCATGTGAACTTTCTTACGTCTGATCCAAAAATCTCATCAAAGTTATTTACTCTCTTTTGTAAACATAGTCAGTGTGATCTTATAATCCTTTTACACCACTTGCAGAAGAAGTAACTGACAGTGGGTGTGGTTTTAGGTGAGTCCCAGGTATTTAAGGAGAGCAATTTTCTTGAAATTGCCTTTACCACTAAGGTACCTCTAAGGTGCAGACCGAATTTTCAGCTGTTGAGCTGAGGAGACATGAGAGTTACTGTACACCGTAATACTAACAAATTTTCCACACTTCCAGACCTGAGGTCTCCTAGAACTGACTCTGGTGAGTTGGAAATTTACAATAAAGGCTTTCAAGCTATCTTTCATTCTTAAAAATTGTTTGAATTTACTTGAAAACCTACTTGGGTTTGGTCCAAGTAAAAAACCTACTTTTTTTTCCTGTTTAAAATATATGTAACTAGACTATATGTAAAATATTCGTTTCTGCTAAGTGATCTGAGTAATTTTCATTCTATTACCTTGTGTTTTATTAGATTTTGCAGGATTTAAATGAAATATTTCTGCAGTTTTAACCATTTTGGAACTCATATAATGCTTCAAATATTCAGTATATTTTATGTGTGTAATAGTGTTTATGCACATCAATTCAGAATTTTTTTTAAAGTGGGTACCAGGGATTGAATTTAGAACACTCAACCATTGAGCCACATCCCTAGAACTATTTTGTATTTTATTTAGAGACAGTGTACTATTGAGTTGCTTAGTGCCTTACTTTTGTTGAGGCAGGCTTTGACTCCTGATCCTCTGGCCTCAGGCTCCAGAGCCAATAGGATTAAAGGTGTGTGCCACTATGCTTAGAAATTTAATGTATAGATTTGACTGTAAAACATTTGATGTGAAAGTCCTATTTTCTGTCCCTTTAAAACCTTCAGTTTGCAAACTAGATTTGAAAAGTATCCCAGTAAATGCAACAAACTTGTAGAGGTTTTTCAAGTAGGAAGTTTGATCACTAGAGAAAAATACTAAAAATTAAGATAAATTGATTATACCTCATCAATTGCATCTCTAAACTGAAGGGTAGTCTCTGGAGAGGAAAAAAAAAACATGATTACCATTGTTAATTTGTGCTATCACCATTTTTTTTTTTTTTTTTTGTGCTGGGGATTGAACTCAGGGCTAATCTACCACTGTATAACAACCCATTTTGAAATAGTCTCACTAAGGTTCGAAGGCTGGCCTTGGACTTAGTTTCCTTTTGTCCTAGTCTCCCCAATAGCTGGAATAGTTGGCATATGCCACTGCACTGGGCTTTCTTGTTGATTTTATTGTAAATAACAATGGATTAATAATTACTTATTATTACTGTAGCACGCACACCCATCATCTGAAAATATGGAGGCACTCTGATGGTCATAACTGATTCTGGGAAATATTATTTTCTTTAATGAGAAGTAATAGAAAAAAAATTATTTTATTATTATTATTTCTATTTCCTAATTAGTCCTTGGGCTAAAACTTAGGACATCACAAATTCTGGGAAATTTTTCTACCACTGATTACATCCCCAATATTATATCTTATTTTTAAATTTAAAACTTAATTTATTTCTTATTGGTAATAAGGATTGATCACAGAGTTGCTGTACAACTGATTTACATCTGCAACCCTTTATTTTTTATTCATTTTTTTTTATTCTGAGACAGTATGTTAATAAATTGGTGAGGTTGGCCTCACAATTTTAATCCTCCTGCCTCAGCCTCCAAAATAGCTGGAATAAGAGGTCCTCATCGATTCACCCCACTTTCATTTTATTTTTTGAAAGATATTGTTTTATTGTGGCTAGAACCATAAATTCGCCCATTTGTAGTTTTAGGAATTGTAAGTTGATCAACAGTGATTAAGTCAAGCAATCTTCAAATGAATTAAACTTAATTTTAATTGTCTTTAGAAAAGTACATCTATGGGTTGAGAGGTGGAGAGCATAGACATATGTCATGAAGACTAACTGTCTTTATATTATAGTCATTGAATCAGAGAGAGAGAGAAGAGAGAGAGAGAGAGAGAGAGAGAGAGAGAGAGAGAGAGAGAGAGAGAGATTTTAGATGGGTACCCAGAGCAAACACCTAATGTAAGTAAGTCTGAAATTATCCTAAACTTTCTTTGTCCCAATATTAAACTTGCCCAAATTAATGAGAAAGTAGCTTTTTTAAAAATCAAGATCGTGCTCATCTTATTATGTCATTTGTGTCATAGAACAAACTCAGCCTGTCTATATTTTTTATATCTAGGTTTTTTATTGCAGGAAGTTAATAGAAAGATATTGCATGACTCAACTAAAAAAGCAGTGACCAAAGCCCTTTTATAGTTGTAATTTTCTCATCAAGACAGAAGGATAACACTCTCTTGTCTCCCACTTTCCTCTCGCTCCACCATCTATATTTTTGGTTACAGAAACATGGATTCTCATGCCTTGCAAGACTTCCAAAGTGCACTCACATGCTCCATTTGCATGAATTACTTCTTAGAACCTGTCACCATAGACTGTGGACACACCTTTTGCCAACCCTGCCTCTACCTCTGCTGGGAGGAAGCCCAAACACCCAGGTGCTGCCCTGAGTGCAGAAAAATAGCAGAGAAGACAGACTACAGGACCAACACTGCCCTCAAGAAGCTGGCCTCTCTCACCAGACAGGCCAGACCTCGCTCTGTAAGCAGCTCTGGGGAGCAGCTCTGCAGGAGAAACGGGGAGACAAAGGGGCTCTTCTGCAAGGTGGACAAGAGCCTGCTCTCTGCACCCTGCTCTGAATTACCCAAACACACAGTTCATAGCTACAGCCCAGTGTCATGCACGGAGGAGGAGAATAGGGTGAGTGATGGCCATGAAGTATCCTCCACAGAGTGGGGTCCAGATCAGAGAGAAACATGAAGACTCATGATAACGAGGCAGATGAAAATGCAGATGGTAGAGGTGGTGATGTTTCAGTGTACATCACAAGATGTAAAAGTGTTGTTTAAATATTGATCAATTTGACACTATCATTATAAATAAGTTAAATGCTCATGAAGGAAATTTCCTCTAGAAATATTGTCCAAATAACAGGGTATGGTGGCTATGCCACTAATTCTAGCTATTCAGCAAACTGAGGCAGGAGGATCCCATGTTTGAGGCCAACCTGGGCAACTTAGCAAGACACTATCCTTTTCTTTTTTAATAGTTTTTTAGTTGTAGATGTACACAATACTTTTATTTTATTTTTATGTGGTGCTGAGGATCGAACCCAGTGCCTTCTACGTGCATGGTGGGCACTCTACCAGTGAACTACAACCCCAAGCTCTTCTTTTGTTTTTTTTAAGGGGCTGGAGTATAGCTCAGAGGTAAATTCTTGCCTACCATATATGAAACTTTGGGTTCAATCTCCAGTACAGAAAAATAAATAGACAAGTAAATATATTGTGCAAGAAATATGGGCTTCTTTCACTGAAGGCTGGACCCTTTAATGGTGAGGCCATGTAAAAACTGCTTTATCAAAAAATGGAATGTATTATCTATAGACTCTTTTCAAAAACTTTTTTTTTTGCTTTTAATATCTCAAGTACTAAAATCAATTTAGACTAATTTGTAAAAACCTGACTTTTTAAACTCAAAATGACTGCTCTCCCAAACACTGCTTGATTCCAGTACACAAAAGATGAAACCTATAAGATTGTCTTTCCTATCACTAACGCCTATGGTTATTTTTCAGGAAAAAAATGTAAAGGAAATGGATCATTTATGGCAAATGACTCAGGAGATGCAAGATAATCTAAATGAAGAAATTAGCAAATCTCAATCATTTGTGGTAAGTATAAAAAAGTTTTCTTTATTTTTGTGCAGATAAAAATGAAGCTATCAGCTAAATTTGAGATAACATTGAAGGATACTGTTTTCTTCTCAGACAATGCAGTGATATCTGGTAATATTACAAATGTACTGGCCAACACAAGCTAATTTGATGAATACTAGTATATGGGGTGAATGAGGCATAACTGGTATTCCTCGTCCAACTTTGGTGGTTTGGGTAAATCTTCTCAGACACTGAGGATAACACATTACTGAATTGACTTAATTCTGGAGGAGAGGAGTGAAATAGATTTTCACTTATGGGCAAAGTGAAGTATTTTTTAAATTCACAATACAGTGTGTATATAAATGTTTTAAAATATGTAGAAGAATCAGACAAAGAAGATTGAGGTAAAGAGAAAATAATTCAATAAGAACACTGAAGTGGCATCATAGGGAGATAGCCTGGGACTACTTAGAGATCTTGATTTAAACAGGAGAGAGGTAAGAAAGATAGAAAGTACAGTCAATAGTATTAGTAAATATTTAGGAGCATTTTCAGGTGTGAGATGAAAAGTATATGAAGTACTTGCTTGATGCTAAGATAATAATATTCGAAGTTTTACATTTTCTTTTGAAAGTAATCTTTTAAAATAAATATCTCTTCAGTACTATGTGGCCTTAAGGAAGAACATGATTCAAATTCGGTATCAAATGATGCATCAATTGCTCCTGGAGGAGGAACGATTTCAACTGGAAACAATAGAAAGAGAAGCACAGGAGATTGTGCAGCAACTCAGAGACAGTGAAATCAGAATGGCTCAACAGAGGGAAAGGCTGAAAGAAATGTACAGGGACCTGACTGAGATGTGCCACAGGCCTGACATGGAGTTGCTCCAGGTGACCAGGGAGGGTTCATTCTGAGAGACAGGAATCCTTGTCTGGGCAATGTTGCCTGCAAAGCCCACTGTGTTCAGCTGAGTGACAGGAGCTCCTTTATAACCACCATTGTCCAATCATTTTTTTTTTTCATTACATCCTGGTAATCTTGAGAGAGTATAAGTCTTTGAGAAGGTCAGTGAGACAAAATTTGTGCATCATTGAGACTAGTATACACAAAGAGAAGTTATCCCAAAACTCAGTAATCATAGGAAAGTTAATTTTGTTGAGGAAATATTCAGTTTATGTTTCCCAACTCCATCATCACCCTCTGTTCTCCTGCACAAAAGCAGATGAAGCTTTGCCCCTCTCCTAGACAAGATGTACAGACTTCACTATTTTTCAAATAGTTCACTGTTTAGTTGTAATTGTCAGAGGGGGTCAGATCTCTCTGGGAATAAGACTGGGAGATGAGTGACACAGGAACCTAGGTCCTGTTGCATCCCTGCACAGACCTTTTCTAAGCCCTATCCTCTCAGTGCACCCCAAGGCTGTCTTCCATGTTTAGTGTGGGCTTTGGTATTAACAGAGCCCCACATGATTTCTCAGAGAAAAATGAGAAAAAATATTCATACACACACACACACACATACAAACACACACACACATACACACACACACCAAAGTACCAAAGAGGATGCAGAAGGACAGTGTTCATATTATTAATATTACCTCTTTATTTTTTTATTTTAGGACTTAGGAGACATATTTAAAAGGTAAATTTTATAGAATCATCTCTGGTTTATGAGAAAGTTGTTTTTTTCTTATAGAAGAGAAATTATATACTTTCAGTTATTAACACCTTTGTGGATATTTAATATTTTGTTTGAAAAAGAGGCTCTGAAGTAATATGTTCCTTGGTTTCAAAATGTCCTTATGTGACTGAATTCAATTATACCTATGAATGATTTAATGTTTTAGGCTTTGTTTACCCATTCTTTCTATTCTCTACAGCCTAGTCCCAATAAACTTTACTAAGATGATTTTTATATGATATCCCAAAAAATGATCGGATTCTAGTGAGGTAGAAGGCTTACAAGATAGTAAAGAGTAATTTTCCCAGAATGGGAAAGGGAGGGGGTTTCATTACCGTGAGTAACAATGACCAGATCCTGTTTCATCATGGCATACTCCAGGTGTGGGCAGAACTCAGAGGAGAAGGGCTGCCTGAGAACCCTCAGGATCAGTGATACCAGGCTGTATTAGATCCCCTCCATGGGCAGAGATAATCAAAGCCACTGGTTCAAGGAATCAATGACTACATTGGTGATCTCTGAGTACCAAAGTCCCAAAGGTTGAACATTCTGCTTTTTGTAAGATATGCAGGATCTTTGCATTTCCCAAGGTTGATTCAGGAATAGAGGAAGGGAATGACACTCAGTATTATTTAAGTTGGATAATGTTTGAGAAGAATAAAGAGGTTGGATTTTAGTACATTAAATTTAGAAAAAAGTATCATACAATCCCGAGAATGTTGAATAAAATGTATAGCCAATTCACCAAAATGGGAGGTTTCTAACATATCTTGGGTTAAAAATGGTATCTTTGTAATGATATTTTAGTTAACCTTTGGTTTAAAAGTGTAAGTCATGTCATTCTTCCAAGGATTGAGTTGGTGCAGATGCAGAAGCCCCAGCCAGTGAACCCTGAGCTGTCTTCATCGCACATCACTGGAATCCTTGACATGATGAACAAGTTCAGAGGTAAGAGTGAGCCCAATGCCAGTCATGTTCAATTTTTTAATAGGTTCCTGAAATAAGATGCTTCCCATTTTTAATTTTCTGACATAAACATTTATATCTTATTTCCCTTTCTAGTCATAATACAATGATCAAGACCGCATTTGTTAACTTACAGCTCATATACATATTTCAGTTCTGATACAGACAGTACAAGGGAAGGCTATTATTGGTGTTTTGTGGTTATTAAACAATAAAATGCTTCCTTCTTAGAGAAGCAACCAATATTTTATGTTATTTCAGTTTATTCTAATTTTAAAGATTTTAATATGATATTGGTGTCTTTAAAATATGTTCTATATTCCAAGTGTATTTATGATAAGTAACGGGCAAATAATAATTAATATTTAAAAACTAAAAGTGTTGATAAACAAAAAAATGACTAAATTTGCTATAAATATAACAATTTTAATACCATCAGATGGATTTCAGAACAACCAAAAAGTGAGTGATCTGTGAACATGACCCAGCCATTTTAGTGCCCCATTAGAGAAGAGGTCTAGATATCAGAAGGATGAAATCCAAGTTTGATTGAATGAATGGTCTCAGCAGATAATTTAGGTCAGAGATTCTTTTCAGTAAAGGGTGCAGATGTTGCTTTCCATCAAATTATTTGATGTTTGATAATGAAGTAGGCACAATCATAGCAAAGTTATGTCTGTTTATTAATGGTATTAAAAACAACTCAAGAAGAGATTTCTACTAAAGAAAAAAGAGTTTTGGTTGTGACCTGAAATAAACCATCCAAAAGTAGATATTAAATCACCCCTTCACACAGTACATGATACATTCAGGCTTTTTTGTTTTTCATATAATTTAATGATTTCTGAGTGCTAAAGAGAACATAGGAACCATTCTCCATACACATGAGTGAGTCTGAATTCTCTCTTCTCTCTACCTTTTCTTAGAAGAGGAGAAAATAAAGAGATTGATTAGGTATGCAATCTTTGTCCAAGACATGCAAATGCCATTTACTGATCTGATTTTTGTTTTTCTGTGCAGTGAATAATGGGACTATTCAAGGATGGGCCAATCACTATATGATCCTTTCTGATGAAGTTATAAATAGGATATTTGGAGATAATGGTGCAATTGAAGATCCTCAAACACTGGAGAATTCTGTTATATGGGGTGTTGAGGACTTTACCTCTGGTACACTATTGGGAGGTGGATGTGGGGAACACCTCCAACTGGATTCTGGGTGTCTGTAATGATTTTATAACAAGCGACAGTTTTGATTGTGAGAAAGCATTTCTCCTATTTTCCTTAAAGAAGAACAACCACTGTAGTCTCTCCACCAACTCCCCACCCTTAACTCATTGTGTACAAAGGCCTGAGGATCGGGTTGGGGTGTTTCTTGATTATGAGAATGCAAAAATGAGCTTCTATGATGTTGACCAAGGTTTCCTCATATACAGTTTCTTTCCTTCCTCCTTCAAATCCCCTGTGACTCCTTTTATTTTCTTTGGTTCTCCATAAAATTGAGGTTTTCCTGGGCATGGTGTCACATGCCTTTAATCATAGCTACACAGGAAGCTGAGACAGGAGGACCACAAGCTTTGAGGCCAGAGTGGGCATTTTAAAGTGATTTAAAAAGGGGGGAGTGGGGAAGGATGTAGACCAGTAGTAGAGCACTTGCCTAGCAGGGGTGAGGTTTGGGGTTCCACGATACTGAAAAAAGAAAAAAAAATTAAAAAGGAAGAAAATAAAAAAGAAAGAAAATGAGAATTTATTGGAAAATATCCATGTCTAAAGAAAATGTTCTTGGGACTCTCTCATGTCATGTTACAAGTCTACACATGATGTCTGTGGGTCCTTTTTAACTTAAGGAAGTATAATCATTTTATCATCATAAATTGTGACAACCACATTGAATTCATAAATTTGTTTACTAAATTTTATTTTAATAAAATGTTGCAAAACCACCACGATGTGCTTTGAGTTTATTTTTCAGTCCGTTAAAAGAAATTCAATGCCTATTAACATTAACTCCCCATTCATTCCCACTTCCCACTACCTGGAATTCTCTTAACTCTTTAGGTTTTTATGGATTTGTGTATTCCAGACAGTTAAAGAAAATAGAATTAAAAGTGTTGTTCTTTGTATCTTCTATCATTTAGTATAAAACTTTCAAGAATCATCAGCATTGCAAACTAAGTGTTTAATTTACATTTTTGATCAAAACTGTGGCAGAGGATGAAATGATTCATAAATTAGCTTTCTAAAGAACAGAAAGCAGCTAAAGCTGCTAGATTTCTCTCAAGTATGACCTATTTGGGTAGATCCTGGTATCTGACAGATTATTATTTCGGTAAGTCCTAGTCATTCATCACATCTAAGCTCAAAGCCTTTTCATTGAAGGCATCCCTGCTTCCATATACCAGGGTAGTTCCTCTTACTCCACACTCCAAGCATACTATAGCATCTCCTAATCTTCAGCAAACTCTGATCAAATTGGTATTTACTTATTACTACTAGACTCTAAATTCCAAGATCAGAAGGGTCATATTTGTCATATTTATTACAATATTTTCATTACCTAAAATGCAATGCTTAGAAGATAATACATGATACAAATGGAGTGAAAGATTGAATTAATGAACCAATAAAAGTTAGTATCAACAAATGCTATTATAGCATTAGAATGCTTCCAAAAATGCAGCTAACAAGGGCCAAAAATTCTAATAAGTAATGTTAATGAAAGACAATAGATTGATTTCCAGATTCATAATCTTCTATGGGCTGTATCTGAAAGTCTATGAAAGGGCCATGTGTTTAAAGGTTCCTTCCTGAGATGAGCTGTTGATTCACTAGTTATACAACCTTGGTGGTATGCAATTTAAAAAAGGATTCCCCAGCGGGGTGGCCCAGCATAGTGAGTAGACCCTTTGGGACTGAATTGCAGAAGACTTAGAAGTGTTGATGAGATGTGGATTGTTGTCTTGGCCGTGAGTCAGATCCCTGAGCTCTCCTCACCTAAGCACATCTGTTCACTTTCTTACAAATCTACATCTAATGAAGGAATGTGCCAGTTCAAAGTGATTGTAATTGCTTAAAAAGGAGAAGGCAACCACACATCACCTTTGCTTTTTTTCTGTCCCCTCTTGCTTCCCCTTGGCCAAGTGACTGCCCTGGGCCAAACTCAGAGAATAGAGGGAAAAATAAAAGCACAGGTAAGACTGAGAAGAAATCTGAGATGCTTTTCCAAGAGGACCACTAGAAGAGGCTCAGGTCATCCACATGTGGGGCAAGAGGGTGATGTCTAGGAATGTGTTTGGAGGGTTAGATTGAAAATGATAAGTGTGGGCTAAGGAGAAAATGAATTTGCTCACACACCTTACAGTGGGTGGAATCTGGCACTACTGGGATAACAAAGCCTTCAGCCTTCAGTAGACTTCCCAGAGGAACCTGAAATCTTATGGCACATATAGTGCTTGCCTTCAGAGTGTCCTGAAATTGGCTACCTTATAGACCTTGCTCAGCGTGTGGAGATTTTTATGCTAACTTGTGGACCACAGACATCCCTTTCGTGATTGCATTTGAGGACCAGAAACATAAGGATAAGAATATGGATATGAATGTAGCCATATGCCCAAAGGAGACTGGTTGTGGAACTCGAAACTCAACAGGAATTTTGAAATACTAGCCTTGGCAGTTGCAGAAACCGAACGCTAGGGGGCCCATGCTTACCTTGACTTTAGAAATGCTGATCTCATTTTTAGCCTTTTTCTATCACATATGTTCAGCATTCTCTTTTTAACAGATCAGAAAATATATGTGAACTGTATGATTTTTCAAAGTCACACACATGGAAGCTACACTTTGAGTGATTTATAACCGCATGAAAAAAATAGTGTCAATGATGTAATTTTGTAATGACTTAGAAAACAGTAGGGGATGCCAATGAAAACATAATCTCCCATTTATAATCGAAAGAGCTGCAGATGAGAAATATAATATAATAAAGAAATATAATAAAGAAAATGTCATGTTTCCAATACATCAAACTATTACTTCTTTTGAGGAGGCACTCTATTATATGGGAAAATTATATATATAATCATATATATATATATATATATATATATATATATATATATATATGACTAGGGATGTGGCTCAGTGATAAAATATCCCTGGGTTCAATCCCTGCTACCAAAAAAAAAAAAGGAAACAAAAGAGAAAAAAGCAGTCATCCAACATGCACCTTATGAAACTTATATTCTGTTGTTCTCCCAAGAACTGTTCAGAGATGAATACTATATGAAAAAATAAACCTTTATATAATTAAAAATTATGTTTAATTTTGGTAATTTGTGTGTGTGTGTGTGTGTGTGTGTGTGATATTTTATTGGGAATATGGGCCTACTGTTTTTTACTTGATTTTTGTCATCAATTCTTCCACTAAAATAAGCCTTGGGTGAAATAATTAGGCCTCATGATCATGTTGAAAACTTATGAGAACTTTTATTGTTGTTGTTGTTGTTGTTATCATTATTTAGTGGTGGTGGGAATGAATTCAACAAGTTTCACCAGAACCCAGAGCTCCCTAGATTTAGTACTCTACCAATGAGTCCCCCCTCAGTATTTCCTGTGCAACTTTAAGAGATTCATTCATGCTTTGAGAGTGATGCTTGCCTACAATCCCTAGCAGCTTGAAGATGGAGGCAGGAGGATTGCAATTTCAAAGCTAGATTTCACAATTTAGCTAGGTTCTAAGCAACTTTGGAAGATCGAATCTCAAAAATTATAAGGGACTGGGGATGTGGCTCAGTGGTAAAGTACCCCTGGGTTCAATCCTTGTTGTACAGAAAGAAAGAAAGAAAAGAAAGAAAGAACGAACTTTCATCCTACATGCACCTAATGAAATTTATATTCTGTTGTTCTCCCAAGAACTGTTCAGAGATGGATACGATATTACAAAATAAACCTTCATATAATTAAAAACAAACCATGTTTGATTTTGTTAACTTTATCGAGAATCCATCAATTTTAGATGTCTTGGCTTGTTTTAGGTCTTGTCTTCCAATTCATAAATTATTTTTTGATGATGCTAAGGGAAAAAAAAATAACTGCTAAGTTTTTTTTTTGTTTTTTTGGGATTTTTTTGAGAGTAAGGACATGCAATATTTTCAAATAAATATCTCTGCAGGACTATGTAGCTCTAAGGAAGAACGTGACCGAAGCTCAATATCAGATAATGCTTCATTCTCTTTGAGTAAGAGCAATTTCAACTGGTGACACTGGACAGAGAAACAAAGGAAAGTTTCCAACAACTCAAGGACAGTGAAATCAGAATGACCCAAAAGAGGGAAAGGCTGAAGATAATAAAGAGAGAGTTGAATGAGATGTGACACAAGCCCAAAATAGCATTGCTCAAGGTGAGGAGAGAGGGTCCATCATCAGAGATAGGAACGCTTGTTTGGACAATGTTGCTTGCAAAGACCACTATGCTCAGCTGAAGGACATGTGCTCCTTCACACCCAACCCTACATTGGGTCAATCACTTGTTTCTGTGTATTCTGGTAATCCTGGGAAATATTGGGCGTTTTAGCAGCTAATGCAGGACAAAAGAATTTTCTCTGTGCCCAGCAGACTATTCATAGAGAAAATTCTGACTAATGTAAGATTAACTTCCTTGGGTTAATTGTCAAATTATATTAACTAATTTATCACCTTCTGTTGTCTCACTGGAAATCGATTTCTGAAGACACTTAGGATTTTTCCATGCCTAGGCAAAGTTGCAGAATCTGTTACCCAATTCCATGCTTTCTGCTTTTATGTGTTTCCCTGTTTGGTTTTAATTACTGTTAGTTTTGTCAGACCTCACCTTGAGAATAAGACTTTAAGAAGAGTAACAGGAAAACTGGGTCCTACGGCCTCAGTGCACAGCCTCTTTCTGAGATCCCTCCTTCTCAGTGCACACCAAGGATGTCTCTCATGGGTTAGTTTAGGTTTTCTTATCAACAAAAATTCTAATTACCACTTACAAGGACATTTAAAAAAATTATTAAAACAAACAAGTAATACTAAAAAAAGCAGAAGAACAGAATTCTCATGATTAACTTATTTTTTTTCTTGCAAGAATTGGAAAGCATATTGTAAAGGTGTTTTTACACCACAATCTCTGATTTCTGAAAACTTTGTTTTCTTGTTGATGATGAATATAGGTTTTAAATTATTATCATAATTCTCTGGATATTTAACAATTTGTCTGATAATAGAATTTGGAGTAATAGGCTATTTGATTCAGAAATTTCCTCCTTATGTGGGTGAATTTAAATACATTTATTCATTCTGGGCTTTGTTTCACCCACTTGCACCTTCTTCTCCAGCCCCACCTAAACAGTCATAATAAATAGATTTGTTCCAAGGCATGCCAGAGAGCCCATATTTTTGTGACGTAGAATATGAAAACAAACCATACCCCCAAGAAAAAAGGAAAGAAGAACATTCCCTAAGGATGGGAAGTGGGAAGGGGGGCTTCAGCACCATGTTAACAATGTCCAGATCCTGTTCTACCACCGCACACCCTAGGTATAGGCAGAACTCAGAGTGGAAGGGTTGCCCAAGAACCCTCAGGATCACGGATACAATGCTATACTAGATCCCCTCCATGGGCTGAGATGATTAAAGTCTCTGATCTAAGGAACATTCCCCTTTAGTAACCAATGACTATGTCATTGTTGACTTCTGTGGACTGAAGTCCCAAAGGCTCAACTTTATGCTTTCATTAAGATACCCAAGATCCTTGTATTCCCCAAGGTCCATTGAGGAATACAGGGAGGGAATGACAATCAGTTATTTTATAAGTTGGATAATGTCAGAGGAGAATGAGAATATTAGATTTTGATATAAATTAAATTTAGAAAAACCATAACATTTCTTACATTACCAGGAGTCTAGGATAAAATGTATAACATATTAATCACAGATGAGAAAATTTGTAATTTTTACAGAACTGAGTTTTTGAAAATGCAAATGCCTCAACCAGTGAAACAGGAGCTCACTTCAGGGCACATCAGTGGAATCCTGGACATACTGAGTAGCTTCAGAGTAAGAAACAGACCTCTGGCAGTCAGGTCTTAATTTTTTTAATGGTTTCCTGAAATTAGACATTCCTCTTTTTAATTAAATTGTTAAATTATCTATACATATGTGTAAATATTCATATTTTTTTTATTTATTCTAATTTGTTATATATGACAGCAGAATGCATTTCATATTACACATATACAGCCCTCTTCATTTCAAAGCACTAGAAAAACTAGAATATCAGGAACGTATCTCAACATTGCAAAAGCTGTCTACACTAAGCCCCAGGCCAACATCATTCTAAATGAAGAGAAAATTAAAGTGTTTCTTCTAAAAATGGGAACAAGACAGGGATGTCATCTTTCACCACTTCTATTTAACATAGTTCTTGAAACTGTAGCCAGAGCAATTAGACAGACAAAAGAAATTAAAGAGATATGGATAGGAAAAGAAGAACTCAACAACCACTGTTTGCTGAAGGCATGATTCTATACATACAGAAGACAAAAAAAAAAAAAAAACAACAACAACAACAAAAAAAACTTCTGGAACTAATAAATGGATTCATCAAAGTATCAGGATAAAAAATCAACACCCATAAATCAAAGGCATTTTTGTACATCAATGAGAAATTCTTTGAAAGAGAAACTAGGGAAACCACCCCATTTACACTAGCCTCCAAAAAAAAATAGAAAAAGAAAAAAAAACCCTTAGGAATTAAAGAGGACCTTAGAAGATGGAAATATTTTTTGTTCATGGTGAGAGATAGAGGATTAATTTCATTTTCTTGCATAAACATTTCCAGTTTTCCCAGCACCATTTGTTGAAGAGGCTATCTTTTCTCCAATCCATGTTTTTGGCACCTATTTATAATATAAGATAATTGTAAATTTGTGGTTTAGTCTCTGTGTTCTCTATTCTGTACCATTGGTCTACCAGTTGGTTTTGGTGCCAATAACATGCTGTTTTTGTTACTATTTCTCTGTAGCATAGTTTAAGGTCTGGTATAGTGGTGCCACCTGCTTCACTCTTCCTGCTAAGAATTGCTTTAGCTACTCTGGGTCTCCTATTTTTTGTGATAAATTTCATGATTACACTTTCTATTTCTATGAGGAAGGTCATTGGGATTTTGATGGAAACTGCATTAAATATGTATAGTGCTTTTGGAAGTATGGTCATTTTGATGTTAATTCTGCCTATCCCATAGCAGAATAGATCCTTCCATCTTCTAAGGTATTCTATGACTTCTTTTATAGGGTTCTGTAATTTTCATTATATAAATCTTTCACCTCTTTCATTAAGTTGATTCCCAAGTGGTTTTTTTTTTTTTTTTTTTTTTTTTTTTTGTGTGTGTGTGTGTGTGTGTTTTGAGGCTATTTTAAATTGGGTAGTTTTCCTCAGTTCCCTTTCTGAGGATTTGTCACTGATATACAGAAATGTCTTTGATTTATGGGTGTAGATTTTATACTCTGCTACTTTATGATTATTATCTTTAAGTTTATTGATGTGAAAAATTAAATTTAGTTGAACCAAACTTGCATCCCTGGGATGAATCCCACTTGATCATGGTGCACAATATTTTTGATATATTTTTGTATTTGATTTTTCAGAATTTTATTGAGAATTTTTGCATCTATGTTCATAAGATATATTGGTCTGAAGTGTTCCTTTTTTCTGATCTTTGCTTGGTTTTGGAATAAGGGTGATATTGATCTCTTAGAATGAGTTTGGAAGTGGTCCCTATTTTTCTATTTCCCGAAATAAATTGAAGAGTGATGGTATTAGTTTTTCTTTAAAGGTCTTGTAGAACTAGTCTGTGTATCCATCAGGTCTTGGGCTTTTCTTGGTTGGTAGATTTTGATGGTATCTTTTATTTCATTACTTGAAATTGATCTGTTCAAATTGTATATATCATCCTGATTCAATTTGGGAAAATTATATGACTCTACAAGTTTGTTGATGCCTTCAATATTTTCTATTTTATTGGAGTACAGGTTTTCAAAATAATTTTTAATTATCTTCTGTATTTCTGTAGTGTCTGTGTGATATTTCCTTTTTCATCATGTATGTTAGTAATTTGAATTTTTCTCTCTCCTTCTCTTCATTAGCATGGCTAAGGTCTTTCAATTTTATTTATTTTTCCTAATAACTAACTTTTTGTTCTATCATTTTTTTAGCTTTTTCTTTTATTTTAATTTCATTGATTTCAGCTCTGATTTTAATTTTTCATGTCTTCTACTGTTTTTGGTGTTGATTTTTCTTTTTTTAGAGCTTGGAGATATAATATTAAGTCATTTATTTGTTGATTTTTTTTCTTCTTTTAAAGAATGAACTTTATGCAATAAACATTCCTCTTAGAACTGCTTTCATAGTGTCCCAGATATTTTCATATGTTGTATCTGTGTTCTCATTCACCTCTATAATTTTTCAATCTCCTCCTTGATGTCTTCTGCAGCCCATTATTCATTCAGTAGCATATTATTTAGTCTCCAAGTATTGGAGTGGATTTTATTTCTTATTTTATCATCAATTTCTAATTTTATTCCATTATGATCTGACAGAATGCAGGGTAGTATCTCTACTTTTTATATTTTGCTAAGAGTTGCATTGTGGAATAGTATATGGTCTATTTTTAGAGAAGGATCCATGTGCTACTGAGAAGAAAGTGTGTTCTCTCATTGAAGGATGAAATATTCTATATATGTCAGGTAAGTCTAAATTATTGATTTTGTTATTGAGTTCTATAGTTTCTTGGTTCAGCTTTTGTTTCAAAGATATATCTAGTGATAAAAGAGGTGTGTTAATGTCACCCAAAATTATTGTTTTTGGTCTTTTTGACTCTTAAACTTTTGAGGAGTTTGTTTGTTTAATGAACGTAGATGCTCCATTGTTTGGAGCATATATATTTTTAATTGTTAAGACTCGTTGGTGTATTGTTCCCTTGAGCAGTATGTAGTGTCCTTCTTTATCCTTTTTTATTGACTTTAGTTTGAAGCCTTCTTTATTTGATATAAGGATGGAAACCCCTGCTTGCTTCCATTGTCCATCTGAGTGGTATGATTTTTTTCCAACTCTAAACTTTCTTATGTGATAAGTCTCTTGGAGGCAGCATATTGTTGGGTTCTTTTTTATCATCTTTTGATACCATCTGCAAGTCTATGTCTTTTGATTGGTGAGTTTAGGCCATTTATATTCAGGGTTATTATTGAGACATGATTTGTATTCCCAGCCATTTTTGTTTAGTTTTGGTATTTAACTTGACTTGGTTTCTCCTCTGATTAGATTTTCCTTTAGTGAAATACCTCCCTCTGCTGATATTCCTTATTGTTTTTTAGTTCCTCTTTGTAGAATATTATGCTGAAGATGTTCTGTGGTGTGGGCTTTCTAGTTGTAAATTCTTTTAAATTTGTTTATCATGGAAGATTTTTGTTTCATCATGCAATATAAAGCTTAATTTTTCTGGATATAAGATTCTTGGTTGGCATCCTTTTTCTTTAGAGCTTGGTATTTGTTGTTCCATGACTCCTGGCTTTGAGGATCTGGGTTGAAAAATCTGCAGAGATACTAATTGGTCTCCCCCCTATATGTGATCTGACTCCTATCTCTTGTGGATTTTATGATTCTACCCTTATTCTGTATGCTAGACATTTTCATTATAATGTGCCTTGGTGTGAATCTGTTGTGATTTTATACATTTGGTGTCCTGTAAGCCTCTTGTATTTGGTTTTCCAATTTGTTCTTCATGCTTGAGAATTTTTCTGCTTTTATCTCATTGAAACGATTGTGAATTCCTTTGATTTGAAACTCTGTGCCTTCCTCTATCCCAATAACTCTTAGATTTGGTCTTTTGATTCTGTCCCATGATTCTTGGATATTCTGTTCATGGTTTCTTACTATCTTCACTGTGTGACCAACTTTATTTTCCTGATTGTATACTTTGTCTTCATTACCTGACATTTTTTTCTTCTAAATGATCTAGTCTGTTGGTTTTGCTTTCTATTGAGTTTTTTTATTTAATTTATTGTATCCTTCATTTCAAGGATTTCTAACTGGATTTTTTTCAGTGTCTCTATCTCTCTTGAAATAATCTTTTGCAACCTCTATTTGCTCTCTTATCTCTTTGTTGGAATGATCAGATTTTGCTTGTATTTGCTAATTTACCTCATTATTTAATTCACAGATATTTTTATTATGAACCATCTGAACTCCTTCCCTGACATTTCATCAACTTTGCTGTCCATGGGTTCTGTTATTATAGTATCCTGGTTTGATTGGGGCACTTTCCTACTTTGTTTTTTCATGTTGTCTCTGTGTCTTCCTTTCATGTGGTGTGGATCTGAGATATTATAGTGTCTACCCTATATTCTTGTAGTACCCATGATGATTGTCTGTATCTCACATTCATGTTGGTCTTCCAGGCCCTGCTGGTGTCCCTCAATATATGCTACTGCATGTAAAGGTGGTGGTGGCAATCGCCAAGGTAACTCAAGCTAATATTTGAGGTACCTCAAGATGGAAGCAATGCTTACAGAGATGGGGATGAACCAGGCCTATTGTTAGCCTGGGACTTGTGCAGGCTGGTATGGGAAGTGTGGGCTGGGTCTTGACTCCTGCAGTAGTCTGCTGGTTAGAAGGGCAGTCAGGGTGAATATATTTTGTATAAAATCAGAGATATGAAAAAGGGTGCTCTATATGTATAATAAGAATTGTAATGCATTCCACTATCCTATATAATGACAAATATTAATTAAAAATTGTCAGAATAAAGGGAACTGTAGCTCAGTAAAAAAATAAAAATCTCACACTTAAAAAAAGCTCAATAAATGTTGTCTCTCTTTACAATTTTCATCTTTACAACAAATACGTGGAGCTTTCAGGAGAGCAGAACATCCCTTTATCTCTATAGATATGAGTTTGCCTCTGATGCTTGCAGACAAAGAACGATGGCACTCTTAGAGGTGTCACTTTTCATTCTTAATTGAAGAGCATGCATGTAACATAGTCTGTTCTATCTCAAGCTGAGATCCAGCATTTCTCAGAGATGAGGGCCCCCCCCCCCACTCTCAGATAAAGGTTTCAAATGATGGTTTCAACCCACTGATTTCTCCATTATTCCATGGTGACTGTGTTGCTAAACTTTTTAAAGAGTGCTTCTGCAGAGTTGAGAAATTACAGACTCAGTTCCCCCTGTGTTTGACTTGTGGAATTATACAGCAACCCAGGCTGCCCACCTGCCTGCCTGACTGCTCTCCTTCCCTTCCTCTTTTCTTTCTTTCTCTCTCTCCCTCTCACCTCCCTTTTTCTCTTTCTGCTACTTGGAATTGAACCCAGGTTGCTTTCCCACTGAACCACAACCTCAGTCCTTTTATTTTGAGACAGTCTCACTAAGTTGCCCAGGCTGGCTTCACACTTGAAATCTTGCTGCCTCAGCCTCCTGAATCCCTGGGATTATAGGGGAGTGCCATTGTGCCTGGATCACAGCATCTGTTTGAAACCTCTTACTTTTCCACCTGGATATGGCCTTACTCTGAAAATAATTTTCTCAATTTGACTTGGAAATTCTATTGTCAAATAAGATGGGTTTCCTATGAAAGTGTTTCTTTTTGTTGGTAGGAAATACAGGTATACTTGAAAGAATCAGAAGCTTTCTTTGCCTCCACTCTATTCTGCCCTTCATCAATGGTAGCCTGATACTGAGGACTGAGTTTTCTAGTCTTCTGCATATGCTTTCTAACAGGGACTACTAAGAAATTCAGTGAGATAAAGAAAGGCCACTGAACTTCTCCTTTCCCAGTACAGGTCACTATGTTCTCCATGCCCTGCCCAACACTCTGACCCAGAAGGTAGTAATATCAAAATATCCCTTCCATCTAGGGTGGTAGGAGATCCAAAACAATGCAACTTTCTGGCTTGTTTCACTGTCTGTTTTTTCTTTCCGCTTTTCCTTTAACAGTGTATCCAATTATTAGCATTAATGTGTCTGTTTTAAATGCACTGCATGCTTTCATTTTTTTTTATTAACTTATAATGATACAGCTCCCCTTCATATTTTTTTTAATTATCACAACCACAATTTATAAAAAAATAGAATCAGGTATCAAATTATCCCTTTAAAAAGATGGGAGGGGAGGGGAGGGGGGGAGAGTAGAGGATAGGAAAGGTAGCAGAATACAACAGTTACTAATATGGCATTATGTAAATATGTGGATGTGTAACCGATGTGATTCTGCAATGTGTATTTGGGGTAAAAATGAGAGTTCATAACCCACTTGAATCTAAAGTATGAAATATGATATATCAAGAGCTTTGTAATGTTTTGAACAACCAATAAAAAAATTAAAAAAAATAAAATAAAATAAAGTAAAATAGAAAGCAGTGCATTTTTCTAAAAGGTACTAACGGTGAACCATTCACATTTATAAGAGGAAAACATTGTTCTTTTCCCCTCTTTCTTGTGAGAGGTTTTGATTTATACATGAGTATGACCTCTCAAAAAGATATTTGAAATACCATATTTTTCAAGCTGCATCTACAAACTAAAGTTTTTAAAGATGCATAAAGTAAATTTTATTACTTGTCTCCCACTATGATTTCACATGGCCTTCCAGTTTACAAAAAGTGCTTTGCCCTTAGCACAATATTATTTATTTATTTATTTATTGCCACACTGGGGACTGAATTCAGGGCCTTGTGCATGTGAGGCAAGCACTCTACCAACTGAGCTATATCACCAGCCAGATAGACAATTCTAAGGGTCTTGGTTGTACGAAAACAAAATGAAAATATTCCACCTCATAAGTACTATCTTGAATGTTGGTAATAGACTTCAATTTGTGAAAATATTTGCCTGTTAATTGGTATGGTGCATTTTAGAAATGGACTCTCACTGACAAAATTTATGGCATTCAAATATGTAATTAAACTAAGATATTGTAGAGAAACATTCCACCTTTGTATATAGAGGAATTAAGAATTCTTTGAGGCCAGTAGCTTTAGCTTTAGAGATGATGTCCTCATTAAATCTATAAGGAAGGGAGGTCTCTAAAAGTCCTGAGTCAACTGGAAAGAGAGACAGTGCCTCAGAAATCTTGGCAAGGTTATGATTGCAGAACTTCAAAGTTCAAGAAACAGAACATTCTTTAAGCTACACAACTGTTTATATACATTTTTTTCTCTCATTGCTAACAAATGTTAAGTTAAAAGCCATTACATATGGTAGAATTTGTTTATGGCTTTATTTTATTATACCTGGTACTGACTTTCAGTGTTGGATGGACATCATAGTTAAAATTCATCCACTTTGAATTTATTAGCTGTCTACCAAAAATCTCAGTTTCTGAAAAACAATGGATTTAAATGTTTTCTCAGAGGGCCACTAGCCCTGAAAGACATGAATGGATTATCTACAGTTTATATGTTGTATAAACATGCAAACTCAGTTTAAGAAATTATAAAAGGTCAAAATAATAATAATTATGAAGCAATATGAATCATAATGTGATGGGGATAATGAGTGATTATATTTCAAATTGGTCATTCATTACTACTCAGTTGTAAAACATACTAAACACAGGCATCAGGGATGTAAAGCTTAATGGCATCTTACTATGGTATATTTTGCTTTTATGAATGGGCCTGTGGAGTAGCTTCACTATTGGTTGATCTTAGGCAAAACATTTCTTCTATCCATGTTTAGTTTTTTTTTTTTTTTTTTTTATCTGTGAATTAGTACATCAGAAATGTGTTATGAGTATTAAATAAGCCAGGATTAATGCAACACCCAGCATATAATAAGTGCCCAACTAATGTTTAGCTATTATTAAAATTATAATGGTCTCCTAAAAGATTTACAAAGCCATTAATTTGCTGGCCCAAAATTTTTTACAAATTATTTAATCAATTCATGATCAAATAATTATAGCAAAAATTCTTAGTTAATTCTGGCAACAGAGACCTCCCTCTGGAACAGTGCTGTGAGGTATTTCTGTAACATAGTCGTCCTTTTATGGTTATGAATCTGTACCTTCCCATACTAAGAATCTGTGTTACAGAGAATCACTGTTGTCAGTGTCGGTGGGCTGCTCACTCACACCCTCTCCAAAGTAGACAATGAGAATCAAAGGATTCAAGAGCAAAGAATTATGACATGATCTAACAAAGAAGGTATGATGCTTTAGCTCCAAGTGGGGCACTGTTCCTGTTCCCAGGATTGGTAGAGTTGGTCTTGGAGGAAAATCAATAGCCTTGACTGGCAGTTGCCTAGAGAACTTATTTCAAAAACTCTACTAATACTTAACCCAGAACCACTGGTCCTTGTTCTGTCAATACCAATGGAGAACAAAACATTAAGTGCAACATTCTTTGAATTAAGCTACACAAACAAGGTTGCACAGTGTGTGTCAGGACAGCTGTGCAGTAAAACCTTCTAGCCCTAGAACTGTAAGCTTCAGGAGGAAGAATCCCAGAGAGCTCACTGCAGGAGCACAGAGCTGCTGGAATGATCATTGTGGTTAGAGTTGCAGAAGGAATTCATTAAGAAGCAGTCCCAAATAAGGACCCAGTTCTGTATGAAAATATGCATGGAGTTTGAAAAAAAAGGAATTGCCAAAGCAAATTATTGTTCACTGTCAGCTTCTGCCATCCATCTATGCACAACTTCTAAACAATCTTGATTTCAGGGTTTCTGGTTCCAAGATTTAACAGGAAAAATGAAGATAAAAACGTGGTAAGGGTTCCACAAGAACTTTGCCATATAACCTCATTTGTATGGTGGTTGTACATACCAGTGAAGTGTTCAAAGAAAAGTTAAACAAACCTGAACCTTTCCGCTCACTATGTTATCAGGTTTTAGATCCATTTTGGAAGGATCTGAAGAAGAATTTTCTGGGGAAGGTGGTCTTTATTTCTACAGGCAAAATTAAAAGTTACTTTAAATGCTTTGAAAACTTTAAGTGAACCATACATTTTTTCCTCCTCCCAAAAGGCAAAAACATATTTAGATTTTGCTTGCAGTTATACAAGAAAGAGACACGAATTATTAGGATCTTGTCAAATACCAAAAAAAAAAAAAAGATCAATAAAATTAAATCATTTTACTCTCAATATCTCTACATCAACTTTATAAATACTTTGGGAAAATACAGAGTAGGTTCTTCTTTCTTTCTTTCTCCTCTGTTTCTTTTTTTTTTCCATTTTGTTGTTTTTGTTGTTGAACCCAGGTGTGTTTTACCACTGAACTACATCCTCAGCCATTTATTATTTTATTATTTTAAAATGCAATTTAATCTTTTTTGAAATTTTTTTTTGTTGTTGTTTTCTGGTACTGGGAATTGAACCTAGGGAAGATTTAGCACTGAGCTACATTTTCAGACTTTTTTTCTATATTTACTTATTTTAAAATTTTAAGATGGAATCTATCTAAATTTTGTAGGTCCTCACTTAATTGCAAAAGCTGACTTCAAACTTGTGGTTTTCCTGCCTCAGTCTTCTGAGTGGCTGGGATTACAGGCATGTGCCACCACTCCTGCTGGGATTTTCTTAATAATATCAACTTTTATACTTTACTGAGGAGATGATGATGCTAGAAAATTTGATTTAGAACTGGAAATATAGCACTTGGATTTAACAGTTATGGGCCCCCAGAGTGCAGTTGTGCTTTTAGAATCCAAGATCATTTCTAAAAAGTACAGTTGTGAAAATTTACAAGACCATAAATTGTACACATACATATAGGTACACAGGAAGATGAAAAGATCAGGTAAGAATTCTCATTCCTTCTAAAACCCTTACATTTCCATAGCTGAATCTTGAGGGGAAGTGTGCCAGAAAAGGGAGGTACCCAGATTTAAAGATCAAGTTTGGTAGAGTAGGAATATGATTTATTCCTTTCAAAAACACTATTTCTCCAAGTCAGTGAATAAACTACTTCACATTTTTTCCATTGTTCTTTCCTTTTTGTAATCATAAGCAAATTACAGCTATCACAGTAGTGCAAACCTGTATTTTTGCTACTTAGGAAACTAAGGAAGGAGGATGTGAAGTTCAAGGTAACCTTAGTAACTTAGACTATATTAAAAAAAAGTAAATAATTATAATGTAAATTATAAATTAAGTTACCCCACAAAGTTCCCTGAGCTAGGAATTCTTGGCTCTTTTCCCATGTATCCTTGAGATAGGTCAGGCAGTGTGAAACTAAATTCATGCCCTTGCTGGAAGCCTTGGGAAGTGTGATCTGGAATGTGAGGCCTGAAGAAATTTCCATTGTGAAGTGGGATCACAGTTATATTTAGATTACAATTTAAAAAAAATCAATAACTGCTTCACTCTCTATAGGACATGAGAGAATTAAAGCCAATCTCAAGCAAAACATTTCCAAATTTTTTAAAGCACTTGCTAAAAGCATAAATTGATGACATTTATTTTTATCATTTTATAAACAAAAAAATGAAAATATTACCAAAAAAATGCATTTAAAGTTAACATTTGAAGGTTCAATTGTTGTAAAATCAGTGGCTGTTGATGAGAGAAAGTTTGTTTATGATGATTAGCCAAGGTGTTAAATCAATCTCTATTTTGAACAAACCTAATAAATCACCAATTCAAGCATCTGCCCAAGCTCCAAGAAATGCATTCTCTTGGATTAAGTGGGTGTGATTTCAGGGGCAAAAAAAGGATAATACAGGAGCCAAACTCATTCTTCTCCAGAGCCCACAGAATGCCTTTGGGACATTGCTCTGATCCCTGCATGGACTTCATATTACTACTTCTGCAGTGAGTACTGGTTAGCCCACAGAAATATGTCTTAGGAGAGTATTCAGAAGAGTGGCTCCTGGTACTTTCCCAAATCAAAGCAAGTAAATATGTGAATTTTAATTATAAGCAAAATAATTTGTTTTCTGTGAAGTGATGTAACTTACTTTCTTAGAAATGATTAGACTGCTATTTTCTTGTTACATTCTTTGGAATTATTTTGGTGATTACTTTTACTGCAATAATTTACGTATCCATTATTGTTCCTGTGTATTGAAGGAACCATTTACATCCTTGCCAAATTGTATAATAGTTTCTTTTCCTCAAATCCTTACCAGAATTTATTGTTATTAATTTTGTATTCTTGATGATTGCCATTCTCTTTGGAGTGAGAATCACAGTATTGTTTTGATTTGCTTTTGCCTGAGGCTAAAGATATTAAACATTTCTTTCTTACTTTTTTTTTTTTTTTAATTTTTGTTTTTGGTGAAGACCACGGGAGTACTAGAGATTAAACCCAGGGGTGTTTTACCACTGAGCCACATCTCCAGAACTTTTTATTTTTCATTTTGAGATAGGGTCTCACCTAGATGCTTAGGGCCTACTGAGTAGTTGGAGCTGGTCTTGAATTTGCAATCCTCTTGCCTCAGACTCACTAATCTCTAGGATTACAGGTGTGCACCCAGTGCGTACTGGGAATCTTTTATACACTTGTTTGCGATTTGTACTTCTTTTGAGAACTGTCAGTTCAATTCATTTATCCATTTATTAATTAGGTCATTTGATTTTATCGTCTTAAGTTTTTTTAGTTCTTTCATTTATGGATATTAATCCTCTGTCAGAAGTGATAATTACAAAGATTTTTTTTTCTCAGAAGTTTCTCTTCACTCTGTTGTTTCCTTATAGTGCTGAAAGTTTTTTATTTGATACCATCCCATGTATTGGTTTTCATTTTCTCTGCTATGGGTGTCCTATTCAGGAAGTCTGGGGAAAAAAATCTGACAGAAAACACTGCTTAATTCCTGGTGTCAATTAAGATAATTATGTATTTTTCCAATATGAAGGGTACTTGATTATAGTTGTAAAAACTTGTTAAATATACCTATTTGTTGTAATTTGTCTGTATTTTGCTACTACAGGAGTATAGATAATAAAGATAGGAGGGCACCACAACAAATTAGTATATTTTTTTTCAGTAGAATTTGGCTGAAATCTGATCCAGATTTGCAATGTTAATTTTAATTATTAGCCCTCATGCATATAGAAATTGTTTTGCGGTAGTGGATTCTGATTGAAATAATAATAATAATAATAATAATAATAATAATAATAATAATAATATAAAGTGCGATATTTAAATAAAATAACTAAGGTAAAATTTCAATGGCAGTGCCATTTCTTTTCCTTTATCATTCATTTTCTTTCTTTTTTAATGGTGCCAGGAACCAAACCCAGGGTCTCCTCCCTGATGGGCAAGATTCTACCATAGAGCTAAGTCCCTAGCCCTCACATGAAAATATTACAAAAAAAAATCAT
Source organism: Marmota monax (assembly GCF_021218885.2). Lineage (NCBI taxonomy): Eukaryota > Metazoa > Chordata > Mammalia > Rodentia > Sciuridae > Marmota > Marmota monax. The sequence goes on along the minus strand of NW_026695236.1, from coordinate 617,673 downwards.
TTAAAGTTAACATTTGAAGGTTCAATTGTTGTAAAATCAGTGGCTGTTCTGTGTGGTGAGCCGCTTCTGCCGTTTCTGCAGACTATGGTCACCATTACAAGATGGCGCTGGCTCCGCTGTGGTCTGTGACAAACAACTCCTTATTTGGGAGAGTTGGCACATGGTTTTTCACCACCCTATGAGAAAGTTCCACGTGGCAGCTTCGCATTGGGGCTTGAGATGCTTTATTAAGGCTGGAAGGGGCATCCGAGAGAAAGAAGAAGAAATATCAAAGGCCTGAATAAACTGCTGAAAGAAGATTCCTGAGTTGCGTCTTCCTTGCGGGCAAGGGGTCGCGACAAGTGGTGCTGAGACCCGGGAACCAGAACTTTCAGCAGTCAGGGGTGGTGCACCGGTTAGTCCCAGGTAAGTGGGATCCGCGACCAAAGCGGGGTTAGTCCCAATAAGTGGGATCCGCGATCAAAGCGGGGTTAGTCCCAGGTAAGTGGGATCTGCGACCAAAGCGGGGCAGCTCCTCTGTAAAGAAAGAGAGAGCATTACATTTTATTGCAGCTGCACTGTGTACTTTCGCTTCTACTTTCGCTTTTGTTTTCTGTGTTTCTTTTGTTGTGTCATTTCGCTTTGTTTTTTGTGCTTCTTTTGTTGTTGTGACGACAGGGACGCTCCCCTGTAAAAGGAAGAGAGCGGGGACTTTTGTACTTTCACTTTCTTTATAGCTCTAAAAACATTATGGGCGTTGCTTCTTCAAGCCCAATTTTGTTGGCCCTAGATGGGTTGTTACATTCAAAAGGACTTAAGATAAAGCAGAGTACTTTGCAGATGTTTTTAAGAGAAGCTGATATAGCGGCTCCTTGGTTTGCTTTTTCAGGGAGTCTTACGGTTCCCAGCTGGGACAAATTAGGGAAAGATCTAGATTTTGCTCATGAGCAAGGTACCTTGCAGGGTGGCATTATACCACTTTGGAAGTTAGTTAGAGGATGTATAACAGATGGTAAATGCCAGGAAGCTGTGAGTGAGGGTCAAGCTATTCTTGAGCAACTGCATGAGGAAAAATCTGAAGGATCATGTAGTGAAGTGGCAGAGAGTATTAAAAGTAACAGTAGTGAGAAGGCAAAAGAGCCTGAAGATAAAAATAGGAGAAGGCTCTACCCAGACTTGACCGAATGAAAAACGCCTGAGAACACAAGCGACTCAGAGAGTTCTGAGGACCTTGATATATTGTTACAACAACTACATAAGATAAAAATGAAAAAGAAGAAAAAGGAGACACAGGGCACGCAGGCCTACTGTAAGAAGGGGAAGGGAGTTAATATCGGTCAACAAAACTCTGAGGAGGAGGAGGTAGAATATCTAGAAGAAGATATGGTGCCGATTGCCCCACCTTCGTATGTGGGGGGGAACCAAGGTTCCGGGAGATCTTTTCATGCACAAGTTTGGAGGACAGTTAATACAGATATGGGACTTGCATACCCTGTATTTCAGGACAATAACAGGGGAAGATATCATGAGCCTTTAGACTTTAAGATAATTAAAACCTTGGCAGAATCTGTCCGCACTTATGGCATAGATGCCGCTTTCACTCTCACTCAGGTGGAGGGACTTACTAGATTTTGCATGACTCCCTCAGATTGGGCTAGTCTAGTCCATGCTTGTGTTTCCCCAGGGAAATATTAGGAGTCCAAAGTTGGCTGTTTAATGTTTCTGGCAGTACCCAAGACTTGGAGCGAGGTAGGAGACTTAAAATTACTTCACACAATTCACAATTGTTTAATGCTACATTACCCTCCACAGCAGTCTGTCTCCAATCTCCGTTCCTGTTTCTTTTGGCTAATGTTACATTACAGGGGATGCTTAATTGTTCTAATATTACCTGTTATTTGTCTGAGTGTTGGAATGGCTCCTGGACTATGGCAGTGATTATGAAAATTCCAACCTTTGTCCCGATCCCGGTTACTGCAGATCCAGAATCCTTTCCTATTGTTGAACTGATTAGAGCCCGTAGAGAGTTTGGAATTACGGCAGCTATAGTGACAGCTGTGGCAGTGTCTGCTGCTGCAGCAGTTACAGCTGGAGTAGCCATGGCCAGCCAGGTACAAACTGCTGCCACTATTAATCAGGTTATTCAACAAACATCCACCATACTTGAGTCTCAAAGTAAAATTAATCAACACATTTTATCTGGGATTCTAGCTGCTAATCAAAGGATAGATCTGCTTCAAGCTCAAGTTGAGGAATTGTCTGACCTAGTACATTTGGGTTGTATTGATCAACGTGCACATTTATGCATAACCTCTGTCAGATTTAATGATTCCAGGAATGCCTCCCGCATCATTGGCGAATATTTGGCCGGAAATTGGTCCATGGCAGCGGAAGACATGATCCAGTCTCAACTAACCCAGATAGCTGTCTTGAACAGTACCCGTGTCGATCCCGTGACTTTGGGTCAATTCACCGATTGGATATCTTCTGCTTTTTCCTTCTTCAAAGAGTGGGTGGGGGTAGGCATTTTTGGTGCAATGTGTTGCTTCGGTATGTTCCTCTGTTTGTGGTTTCTCTGTCGCCTTAAGGCCCGCAGTGCTCACGATAAGGCTATGATCATACAAGCTCTTGCAGCTTTAGAAAATGGCAACTCACCTCAAGTCTGGCTTGCGCATCTTAAACAGTAAACCTTTGACATGGTCGTTACACCCCAAGTTATTATAACATTGCACTGGGATCGACATGACTTTCCTTGTTATTCTCTTAGTGTTGGAAAGCCCTTGCACTTTGCCGGTCTTACTGCCATTGCACGCAGATGGGTTTCCACACTAGTGCTTTTCTATCGCCTTAAAGTCTGTGCCTTTCTTTCAGGGTGCTGTCAACTTGTTTGTCATTATAAATAGCCACAGTTCAGCCTCAGCTATCCCCCTTCGTCCACCATCGTCACGATACAGGATGCGAGGCAAGGCACTGCACTTGAGTGATCCTTGACGTGGACCTCAAGGAGAGCATGTCCTATTGCATGCGGGTTAGACGCGTCCACGCCCCGCCCCATGAAAAAAGGCGTCGGCTGATATGGCTTCAGATCTGGGGAAGGGCCCTCCTTAGGACTGAGCCATACTATGCAGCCACTTCTGCACAGTGGGATAGGACCTCTACTCTCGCCTGTATTGTTTTAAGAAAACAGAAAGGGGGAACTGTGGTGAGCCGCTTCTGCCATTTCTGCAGACTATGGTCGCCATTACAAGATGACGCTGGCTCCGCTGTGGTCTGTGACAAACAACTCCTTATTTGGGAGAGTTGGCGCATGGTTTTTCACCACCCTATGAGAAAGCTCCACGTGGCAGCTTCGCATTGGGGCTTGAGATGCTTTATTAAGGCTGGGAGGGGCATCCGAGAGAGAGAAGAAGAAATATCAAGGGCCTGAATAAACTGCTGAAAGAAGATTCCTGAGTTGCCTCTTCCTTGCGGGCAAGGGGTCGCGACAGTTCTGTACCAATTACTGGCAGTAAGCCTTATGATTGATGTTAAGAGCATTGAGAAACCACACGATAAACCTGTAAATTGGGTCAAAAACCATGGTTAATGCTTTTTAGAGGAATGTCACATCTCCATGAAACTGAGCTTCTTTTTTTTTTCTTTTTCTTTATAAAGGAAGTTTTATTATCAAATAAATTTGAGAATCAACAGTAAATATTCTTACATTTATTGTCTGTTGGTTTTTGCATAAGACATCTGACATTAGGCTACTAATGTTTAATGATTGTTTGGCAAACATTGTTCTCATTAAGTTTTCTGGACAATTGAACATGGATAGCAATTTCAGACAATGTAGAATCTTCCTTTCTAGACAGCTTTGCTGAGTCTCGTATCCATGTGCATATCTAGAGTTCCCATCTACTTCATAAAAAATTTCTGGACCTTGAAGTGTCAGAGGTATGCGCCTTAAAGCCCATTCCCTGGATGGGCTTATGATTGCTGATGGGGCATTCTTAGTTACCACTTCCTTGAGGGCAGAAAAGCCCTTATCCCCACCACTCTACATTGTGGGAGCCATTCTGCCTGGGCCCAAGCTGAAAAGAAAGAATTCTAGGGATTATAAGGTTCTGTTTTATGCATGAGGAAAAAATAGGATGGGGATGCTGATGACTAGGCAAATAATAGTGGTTTTTTTTTGAGAGTTTTGAGAAATTCCATCATGCCTTTTTTTTTTTTTGTGTGTGTGTGTGTGTGTCATATGCAAACTAAAGGCAATTCCTCCTAGACATACTTGAGTAAAATTTTTCTTAATTCATTCTTTTTCCAGCATAGAAAAATAAAATTGTTCTGATTCTCTTCACTTAAGAAAATAGAAAATAGAAAAGAAAAAAGAAAAAAAAAACATGGACACGGACTTCTGGAAGCCTTCCAGAGTGAACTCACCTGCTCCATCTGCATGAATTACCTTAAGACCCAGTCACCATAGGCTGTCGACATAGCTTTTGTCACCCTTGTTTCTGCCTTTACTGGGAAGAGCCCAAACTCCTGACCATTTCCCTATGTCAGGGAGCCATCACAGCAGACTGACTTCAAGAGCAACACTTGTTTGTTTGAAGAATCTGGAATGCATTTCCAGACAAGCCAGTCTCAGGCATTTCCTGAGCTCTAAGGATCACATGTGTGTGACTCACAAGGAGAGAAAAAGATCTTCTGTGAAGAGGAAAAGACCCTGCTGTGTTGACTCTGGTCCAACACTCAGGAACACAGGACTCAAGGACAGTGTCCCATTGAAGAGGCTACTGAAAAGTAACTGGTAAGTGATGCTTCAAGGGCACTGAGAAAGCTAAAGTCCAGGATGACTAAGACTATAAGGCCAAGAATCACCATTCTTAACTGATTGTCACATAGAACTGTGGGTACCAGTGATAAATTGTGAATAAAATATGAGAGCATATCTGCCTTCATGGAGCCTGGGAGACTGATGAACCTAATTTATTTTAACTTCTTATATAAATTGATTACATGGCATACTGCTTAAGACATTTTAAAGTTCTAATGAGTATAAAGAGTTTTTTATAGTAAGAAAACTAAATGTTTATCTAGATGTGTTGGTGCACACCTGCTATCCCAGTTACATGAGATTAAGGCAGGAGGATACTCAGTTCGAGGATGGCTTGGGAAACTTAGGCCCTGTCTCTAAGCAAAATAGTAATAACTTTAAAAGATGACTGGTGATGTAGCTCAGCAGTACAGCACTTTCCTGGCATGCATGAGCTCCTGGGTTCAATTGGTAGCACACTGTGCGGGGAAGTGGTACTACAAATTCAAAAGGCTTCCATAGAAGATACAGTACATTGAAACTCACAGAACATTAGTGTCATTGCATCTAAATTCTGAAGTGAATTGCCAAACTATCTAAGAATTTACTAAGCTTTTGTATATGCCAATTTATCCAGGGAAATGGTTTATTACATTGTATGATTTTATAGTGTGAATCTCCTAAAATTGATAATTATCCATATCAATCCTAGAAACATCATCGTTATCTTCCCCCTAAAGGTTTTTTTTTTTTTTTTTAAACCTAACATCACTTGAAATTTTCCATCATTATGGGACTGAAACCAAAATCTACTTGCTTGTCTAATGCTCAAATTTTGTTCTCTTACAGGAGAAGTTCCTAAACAAATGAGATATTTTTAGAAAATGATCCAAGGAAACCAGAGAAATATAAAGGAGGAAGCTGAAAAAAATCAACCAATGGGTTGTAAGCATGAGAGTCTATTTCCCTCTGAAACAACTTAAGACAGGAAAGGTAGACATTTATCAATTCATCACATGCATTGGAATCATCACAGGATTGTAGGAAGATCTTTGTTGATGGCTTCTATTTGTGGGAGTACCAAACAATGCTGCCACTTGAAGAGAATGATTGGGTTATAGATAAGGGAAGGTTTGATAATATTGACCTACTTACTAACAGAAATAAAATTGTTGTGTACAATTATTTATGCATTATTATTTTTCTCTATATAGAGAGAAAACCATATTTTTTCTTCATCTGAGAAACCTCTGGATCATGTTGGTATGTTCCTTGATTTTCATAGTGAAAATATGAGTGCTTTGAATGGTGCCCAGGGTTCCTTTATATGGAGATATTCTGCAGGGTCTCTGAATTTCCCTGTCAGGCTTTTTTGTTTTGTTTTGTTTTGTGTTGTGTTGTTTATGTTTGTTTGTTTTGTTTTGTTTTTTCCCCGTAGTACACACATAATCACAGATAGTTCAGGAACCAGACTTCTCTGCCTTAGAAATCCATATTGAAAGGACCCATTCTTAGTTGAACAAAGCAATGATATTTTAGCTGTATTCTTTTCTTATCTTAATCTAACCCCATTTTATTAAATATGAACATATGATACAATGTAAAATTTTGCTGGCTCAAATTGCCTTTAATAAAAACCATCTTTAGTAGTCCATTATCTTTAGTAGTCCATTATCTATAATATAGGCTATGGTTGACTTAATGTTTTGTTACCTTTGTATGATTACAAAAACATGGGTTTGTAGTTCCAAATCAATTTCTGATGCAGGAACACAAGAATTTGCACATTTACACCAATCTGGCTATCCACAACACACCTGTCAGTTTGAAATCTCCCTCTAAATCTAATAAGTCCTACCAATCAGTTCACCTTAAGGGGAGAAAAGGCAATATAGGTGCATGTGTGTGTGTGTGTGTGTGTGTGAGTGTGTTTGTGTTAAAATCATGGTGTATGGGTGTGCACATATTTTTTTTTTATGTTGAGGTGCTGAGGCTATTGCTCATTAGTAGAAGATTTGTACTGCATGAAGGTTTGATTTCTAGCAGGGGTAGTTGTGTGGGGAGAGGTCCTAAGCAACTTATCAAGACCCTGTCTCAAAAGTAAATAAGAGTTGTGAGTGTAGCTCAATGGTTAAGTACCCTGGGTCAATACCCAGTATGAAATAAAACAAACAAACAAACAAAAACAAAATAAGAAAACCATTAATACTACACTAATCATAAATAAGAAGCTGGCCAGGAAGAAATGAACTGTCTTGAAATAAGGTGATTATCTCCAAATGAGCTTTAGCTTTGGGTTCTGTGTGTTCCCTCTCAAGTGAATCATCTCAAGTAATAGACCAACATTAATTCCAATGACTATGATATCAGATAATATAATGCAAGTAGAGTTTACCCAAAAACTTAAAAGAGTATCCAAAAATAAATATTGGCAGCATATATTAAAATATAATTAATAGAACCCCCAGCCCTTAATATGCATTTTCTTCACTGCTTTCTACCATTGACTGATCTACAGAGTCAAGTGCTCCAAACAAGCCCAGTTGACCTTCTTTATTCTCAATAGATAAAGTTACAGTCTACCCTGCTAATAAGATAAAATTTTTGCATTCATGTTCATATCATGTATTCTTAACATTGACAGTAGTTGCATTAGTGCATTTCAGTTGTGTTCACATAAAAAGGAACTTAACATTAATTTATATTTTTTCCTATAGAGTACATGTTTTATGAAAATGACTGTCTTATGCTTAAAATGAATTGTTATGCCCTAGGTCTGTACAGTTTTCTGTATCCCCCTACTAACATTAGAATTAAAGCATAGCGTAAGCACATATTTTGCTAGCTTGAAGAAAGTTTCCAAAGTGCTGATAACTTAACAAGACAGGAAAATGTCAATGAAAGGCAAGAAAGAAAGAGATTTTTAGATTTGCATGTTAAAGAGAATCCACTATTTTCAAATTATTACCTTATTTTGTAGTGTAAGGTTGATTTTGTCATTTCCCAAGTGGTAAAATATGTACCAGTGGAATACGAAGATGTATAGTGATAAGGAAGCATAAAATTTGACTTTGTCTGATGTAGACAATCAAAAATAAAATTGACATATTATTAAATCACTTCCTACACCAAATTGCTATAAATTTCCTCTATTGTGTTAAACACAAAATGCTTTTACAGTTTAAAGACTAATACAGATGAAAAAGAATATATATTTTTATAACAAATGAGATATCTTAATGAGATATTTTAAAAAGAAAGAAAATATCTATTATGGGGGCATATCCATGAGAAAAATAATGATTTGTGAAGAAATTGTACAATTCCACCAAACTGAGGTTTCATTTCTCTTTTCTCTCTTTTCTCTGTGTTGATATTGTAAATTGTACTCAGGGGTTCTTCACCCCTGAGTCACATCCCCAGCCATTCTTCTTCTTATTATTATTATTATTTTTTATTTTGAGACATGGTCTCAAGTTACTTAGCACCTCACTAAGCTACTGAGGCTGGCCTCAAACTTGTCTTCCTCCTGTCTCAGTCTCCCAAGTTGTTGGAATTACAGGTGTGAGCATGTGGCCTAGGGGGTTGTTTCTCCAGACACTCAGTATAAGTTAAAGCCTCTCATGGGATCTGTTAGGGCACAGGCCAATTAATGTCAATTTTAAATCAATTGGCCAGTGTTTTGTTCTCACTTGTTTCTTGAAATATAGAAGATGGTTAAAAGGAAGAAAACAACTGGGATTTTATCTGTGGATGCAATAAAAGGCAATTTGTTGCCAAGTGCCATCCAGTAGGAAAGCTGAAAAACATCCTTTACAAGGAAGCTTGACTTGGGAAATGGCTTGGTGTTTTCCACAGCATATCTGTTTCATCCTATAGGTTCAAACTTATCCTATGATACACCAAGCTACAAGATATTTCTTGGTTATCTGCATAAACAATGACATGGATTTATTTAGAAGGAAAAAAAAAGATATTCACAAAAGAATAAACATTCAAGAGTTTATATTCAGTGCAATAACGTAATTTTTTTTTCCAGTATTGAACCCAGGAGCTTTTAACAACTAGACCACAGCCCCTGTCTTCTTGAATTTTTTTTTAACATATTCTGGTGGAGAATGGGATCTCACTAAGTTGCTGAGGGTCTCAGTACTTTGCTGAGGCTGGCATTAAACTTGTGATCCTCCTGACTTTGCCTCCAGAGTGGCTGGGATTACAAGTGTGGGCTACTGTGTGCACCTGAAATTAAGGTGATCTTTAATCAGGAATGTGAGGATTCTTGAGCTGCAACCAGGAATGAGTACAATTCAAGAGTGAATAAATTTTATTTTTGAACCTTGGTGATGTGTTGAGTGTTCTTATTTATGGTGTGGGTAAGTGAGGGTCATATGGCAAGGAACAGCTTACTTACATTTAATTTTAACTGAAACAGGATAAATTCTACAAATTATCAAAATCCTTTTCAGAAATGTTCCCTTATTTTTTTTGAGATAATTTGTTTTTTATTAGTTCTAATCAGTTATATATGACAGTAGAATGCTATTTGATTCATTGTATACATATGGAGCAGAACTTTTTGCTTCTGTGGTTGTACATGAAGTAGAGTCACACCATTTGTGCAATCCTACATGTAACTTGGGTAATGATGTCCATATCATTCCACCATCTTAATTACCCCTTTGCCCCATCCAAAGTTCCTCCACTTATCCCAAATATCCCCCACCATTATGGATTAGCATCCAGTTTTCAGAGCATACATTCAGTCCTTAGTTTTTTGGACTGGCTTATTTCAGTTAGCATGATGTTTTCCAACTTCATCCATTTATCTGCAAATGCCATAAATTTATTCTCTTTTAATGCTGAGTAATATTCCATTGTGTACATATTGAGGTAATTCATTTGGAAATAATGTGGACCACAATATTCTGAATCACTTGTGAGCCATCAAGGCTTTGCATACAGTCAATTATATACTCTTTTTTTTGATATTTATTTATTTTATTTTTTTTATTTAGTTGCTCAAGACAATACAATGGTCTTGACATATCATACATTTGATTCAAATGGGGTATGAATTCTCATTTTTCCACTTGTATTGATTGCAGGATCACATTGGTTATATAGCCACCTATATACATACAGCAATACTAGTGTCTGTTGTATTCTGCTGCCCTTCCTATCCCCCCTCCCCTCCCCTGCCCTCCCATCACCTCCCTTATTCTTATTCGCTGTATCAACTAGACTAAATAGTTGCCTCTCTCCTTCTGTTCATTTTACATAGTCCTTTATTAGCTAAATATATTATTGAACTTTTTCCTCAATATGACCAACATATCTGACAAGAACAACTTAGAGGATGAAGTGTATTTGAGGCTCATGTTTTTTCATAGACTTCAATCTATTAAAGGTTTACTTCATTGCTCTGGGTTAAGAGTTAAACAGTACTTCAGTGAGGGAGGGCCGAGCTAGAGGAAAGCTGCTCCACTTGTGGTGGCTGCAAGAAAGAAGTCGGGGGAGGGAATGAGACCAGGAAAGATGTACCCCAGGAAAAAAAAAAAAAAAAATATATATATATATATATATATATATATATCAATTTGGTAATTTTTCCAGCCATTATAGCAAGAACTTCTTACTCTAATGATGCTTCTATAAATATTTAATTACATTTTTTAAAACTTTTGTGATACTGGAGATTAAATCCAAGGGCACCCTGCAAATGAGCCATATCCCCAGTCGTTTTTATGTATCTATCTATCTATTTATTTATTTATTTTAATTTTGCTGAGGTTGGCCTTGATTTTGTGATCCTCCTGTTTCAGACTCCCAGATCATTGGCATCATAGGTGTGTACCAGTGCACCCAGCTTGCTACATTTACTTAATGTCTTTCAGTTCTTTAGACCTATATTAGAATTATTATAACCTGGCATACATAACAGAGAAGTGAAATCAAGGCATAACACTGGAATCCTTATCAATTACAATTTTTTATTTATATGCCTCTTTTATTTCTTTTCTGGCAGAAGAATAATTCTTCATAGAAATAAGAATAAAAATTGATGTAGAAAACATACCATGTTAGAGTTCTACTGGAGCAGATGAAATTGTGAGAGGGAGAGTTACAAATTGAAAAAGAAAATCTTTTGGACCTACGCAGGACCCAGGCTCACAGTAGGCCTGGGTCCATCCCACCAACTGCAGACACCAGCTGGAGCTCAGGCTCTGGCACAGGACTGCCTCTTCTGACCAGCAGACTACCTTGGGAGCACAGGACCAGCCCAGACCTGCCCACACTGGCTTATGCAGAATCCAGGCCCAGGGTAGGTCTGAGTTCTCCACCCCCCACACACACACCTGGGAGCGCTACTTCCATCTTGGGACACTGCAGCCATTGCCATACCCTTCCCTGTGAAGTAGCCCCTATGTTTTTGATAACAGACAGGGCCTAGAAGCAGCTATATCTCAGAGCAGGCATCCCAAATACAGTGAAAAGACCACCCTTTCAACCCCATCTTTGTAAGACACTGCATCAGTCTTGGGGCACTTCCATTATTATCTTGAGTTACCTCAGTTATTGCTCCTTTCATTTTTGGTTGCATAGCATACACTGAGGGATACCAGGAAGGTCTGGGAGACCAACATCAAGGTGAGGAACAGACAATCTGCACAGGTACTACAGGAATATAAGATAGAAAGTGTAGTAGCTCAGATCCACACAGAAATAAAAAAAATAAAAAAAGATACATAGACAACACAAAAAACCAAGGGAGCAAAGTACCCCAAACAAACCAGGATACTACAATAACAGAACCCATGGGCAGTGAAGTTGATGAAATGTCAGAGAAGGAGTTCAGAAGGTTCATACTTAATGAGAAAATATGAACAAAAAATTATCACTCCAACAAAGAAATAAGAGAGCAAATTCAGGTACCAAAAGATTACTTTATGAAAGAAAAACAGAGTCTGAAAAAAAAAAATCAGGAATGCTTCAAATGAAGGAAACAATAAACCAAATAAAAAACTCAATAGAAAGCATAAACAACAGACTAGATCACTTGGAAAGAAGAGGTTCAGATAACAAAGACAAAGTATACAATATGGAAAATAAAGTTGATCATACAGTGAACATAAGAAACCATGAAGAGAACATCCAAGAATTATAGAACAGCATCAAAAGACCAAATATAAGAATGATCACAATAGAGGAAGGTGTAGAGTTTCAAACCAAAGGAATGCACAATCTCTTCAAGGATATATCAGAAAATTTCCCAAGCATAAAGAACAAATTGAAAAACCACATATTAGAGGCTTACAGAACAAAAAATGTACAAAATTACAACAGATCTACACCAAAGCACATTACAATGACAATATTTAGCATACAGAATAGAATCTTAAAAGCTGTAAGACAGAGGAATCAGATCACATATACAGAGAGACTATTTCGTATCTCTGCAGATTTTTCAACCCAGACCCCCAAAGCCAGGAGATTGTGAAACAACATATACCAAGCTCTAAAAGAAAATGGATGCCAAACAAGAATCTTACATCCAGCAAAATTAAGCTTTAGATTTGATGATGAAACAAAATCGTTCCATGATAAACAAAAATTAAAAGACTTTACAACTAGAAAGCCTACAGTAGAGAGCATCCTCAGCAAAATTTTCCACAAAGAGGAAATAAAAAACAATGATAAAAATCAACCAAGGGAGGTATTACACTAAAGGAAAAACTAATGAGAGGAGAATTCAAATCAAGTTAAACATTCAAAAATGGCTGGGAACACAAATCATCTCTCAATAATAACCCTGAATGTTAATGGCCTAAACTCACCAATCCAAAAACATATACTAGCAGAATGGATCCAAAAACAACAACAACAATAACAATATGCTGCCTGAAAGAAACTCATTTCATAGGAAAAGACATCCACAAACTGAAGGTGCATGGTTGGGAAAAATCATACCACTCACATGCACTGCAAAAGTAAGCAGAGGTTTTCATCCTCATATTAAATAAAGTAGAATTCAAGGTAAAGTTAATCAAAAAGAATAAAGAAAGACACTATACACTGCTGAAGGGAACCATACACCAACAAGACTTAACAATTGTAATTATATGTGCCAAACACTGGAGCATCTATGTTCTTCAAATAAACTCTTCTCAAGTTCAAGAGTCAAATAGTCCACAGCAAAATAATTTTGGGTGACTTTAACACACCTCTTTCACCAGTGGATACATCTTCCAAAAAAAAGCTAAACAGAGAAACTATAGAACCCAATAATACAATCAATAACTTGGACTTAACAGACATATATAGAATATTTAATCCTTCAAAGAGAGAATACACATTTTTCTCAGCAACACTTGAATCCTACTCTAAAATACATAATATGTTATGTTACAAACCAACTCTTAGCAAATAAAAAAAAGTAGAGATACTACCCTGCATTCTATCAGACCATGATGGAATGAAATTGGAAATTATGATAAAGTAAGAAATAATACCTATTCCAACATCTGGGGACTAAATAATATGCTACTGAATGAACAATGGTTGCAGAAGACATCAAGGAAGAGATTTTTAAAAAATTAGAGGTGAATGAGAACACAGAGAAAACATACCAAAATCTCTGGAACACTATGAAGGCAGTACTAACAGGAAAGTTCATTTTTTTTTTTTTTTTTTTTTTTAATTTTTTATTGTTGGCTGTTCAAAACATTACATAGTTCTTGATATATCATATTTCACAATTTGATTCAAGTGGGTTATGAGCTCCCATTTTTACCCCATATACAGATTGCAGAATCACATCAGTTACACATCCATTGATTTACATATTGCCATACTAGTGTCTGTTGTATTCTGCTGCCTTTCCTATCCTCTACTATCCCCCCTCCCCTCCCCTCCCCTCCCCTCCCCTCCCCTCCCCTCTTCTCTCTCTGCTCCCTCTACTGACATTCGTTTGTCCCCCTTATATTATTTTTCCCCTTCCCCTCACTTCCTCTTGTATGTACTTTTGTATAACTCTGAGGGTCTCCTTCCATTTCCATGCATTTTCCCTTCTCTCTCCCTTTCCCTCCCACCTCTCATCCCTGTTTAATGTTAATCTTCTTCTCCTGCTCTTCGACCCTACTCTGTTCTTAGTTACTCTCCTTATATCAAAGAAGACATTTGGCATTTGTTTTTTAGGGATTGGCTAGCTTCACTTAGCATAATCTGCTCTAATGCCATCCATTTCCCTGTAAATTCTATGATTTTGTCATTTTTTAATGCAGAGTAATACTCCATTGTGTATAAATGCCACATTTTTTTTATCCATTCATCCATTGAAGGGCATCTAGGTTGGTTCCACAGTCTAGCTATTGTGAATTGTGCTGCTATGAACATAGATGTAGCAGTGTCCCTGTAGCATGCTCTTTTTAGGTCTTTAGGGAATAGACCAAGAAGGGGAATAGCTGGGTCAAATGGTGGCTCCATTCCCAGCTTTCCAAGAAATCTCCATACTGCTTTCCAAATTGGCTGCACCAATTTGCAGTCCCACCAGCAATGTACAAGTGTACCCTTTTCCCCACATCCTCGCCAGCACTTGTTGTTGTTTGACTTCATAATGGCTGCCAATCTAACTGGAGTGAGATGGTATCTTAGGGTGGTTTTGATTTGCATTTCTCTGACTGCTAGAGATGGTGAGCATTTTTTCATGTACTTGTTGATTGATTGTATGTCCTCCTCTGAGAAGTGTCTGTTCAGGTCCTTGGCCCATTTGTTGATTGGGTTGTTTGTTCTCTTATTGTCTAATTTTTTGAGTTCTTTGTATACTCTGGATATTAGGGCTCTATCTGAAGTGTGAGGAGTAAAGATTTGTTCCCAGGATGTAGGCTCTCTATTTACCTCTCTTATTGTTTCTTTTGCTGAGAAAAAACTTTTTAGTTTGAGTAAGTCCCATTTGTTGATTCTAGTTATTAACTTTTGTGCTATGGGTGTCCTATTGAGGAATTTGGAGCCCGACCCCACAGTATGTAGATCGTAGCCAACTTTTTCTTCTATCAGACGGCGTGTCTCTGATTTGATATCAAGCTCCTTGATCCATTTTGAATTCACTTTTGTGCATGGCGAGAGAAAGGGATTCAGTTTCATTTTGTTGCATATGGATTTCCAGTTTTCCCAGCACCATTTGTTGAAGATGCTATCCTTCCTCCATTGCATGCTTTTAGCCCCTTTATCAAATATAAGGTAGTTGTAGTTTTGTGGATTGGTTTCTGTGTCCTCTATTCTGTACCATTGGTCCACCCGCCTGTTTTGGTACCAGTACCATGCTGTTTTTGTTACTATTGCTCTGTAGTATAGTTTGAAGTCTGGTATCGCTATACCGCCTGATTCACCCTTCCTGCTTAGCATTGTTTTTGCTATTCTGGGTCTTTTGTTTTTCCATATGAATTTCATGATTGCTTTCTCTATTTCTACAAGAAATGCCGTTGGGATTTTGATTGGCATTGCATTAAACCTGTAGAGAACTTTTGGTAATATCGCCATTTTGATGATGTTAGTTCTGCCTATCCATGAACAGGGTATATTTTTCCATCTTCTAAGATCTTCTTCTATTTCTCTCTTTAGGGTTCTGTAGTTTTCATTGTATAAGTCTTTCACCTCTTTTGTTAGGTTGATTCCCAAGTATTTTATTTTTTTTGAAATTATTGTGAATGGAGTGGTTGTCCTCATTTCCATTTCAGAGGATTTGTCGCTGATATACAGGAATGCCTTTGATTTATGCGTGTTGATTTTATATCCTGCCACTTTGCTGAATTCATTTATTAGCTCTAATAGTTTCTTTGTAGACCCTTTTGGGTCTGCTAGGTATAGAATCATGTCATCTGCAAATAGTGATAATTTAAGTTCTTCTTTTCCTATTTTGATGCCTTTAATTTCTTTCGTCTGTCTAATTGCTCTGGCCAGTGTTTCAAGAACTATGTTGAACAGAAGTGGAGAGAGAGGGCATCCCTGTCTTGTTCCAGATTTTAGAGGGAATGCCTTCAATTTTTCTCCATTCAGAATGATGCTAGCCTGAGGCTTAGCATAGATTGCTTTTACAATATTGAGGTATGTTCCTGTTATCCCTAGTTTTTCTAGAGTTTTGAACATAAAGGGATGCTGTACTTTGTCAAATGCTTTTTCCGCATCTATCGAGATGATCATATGATTCTTATTTTTAAGTCTATTGATGTGGTGAATAATATTTATTGATTTCCGTATATTGAACCAGCAGGAAAGTTCATTTTATGGATTACATTCCTTAAAAGAAGAAAAAGCCAACAAATAAATGACTTAACTTTACATCTCAAAGCCCGAGGAAAAAAAGAACAAATCTATATCAAAAGCAGTAGAAGACAGGAAATAATTAAAAACATAACTAAAATATCTAAAGCAACCCTTAGCAAAAAGAGTGAAGCAGGTGGTACCATTATTCAAGGTCTTAAACTGTACTATAGAGTAATAGTAACAAAAACAGCATGGTATTGGCACCAGAATAGACTTGTAGATCAATGGTATAGAATTAAGGACACAGAGTAACCCACATAATTACAGTTATCTTATAGTTGACAAAGGTGCCAAAAACATACATTGGCAAAATATAGCCTCTTTGACAAATTGTGTTGGGGAAATTGGAAATCCATACGCAAAAAAAAAAAAAAAAAAAAAAATAATAATAATAATAATAAAATCCCTACCTCTCATCATGTACAAAACTCAGAGTGGATCAAGGATCTAGAAATTAAACCAGAGACACTGCATTTATTAGAAAAAAGTAGGCTCAAATCTCCACCATGTCAAATTAGGGCCCAAGTTCCTTAATAACACACTTATAGTACAAGAATTAATATCAAGAATCAATAAATGGGACGAACTCAAACTAAAAGCTTCTCAGCAAAAGAAACAGTCATTGAAGTTTATAGAGAGCCTACTAATTGGGAACAAATCCTTAGCACATGCATGTCAGATAGAGCACTAATCTCTAGACTATATACGGAACAAAGAATCTTAACACCAAAAATAAATAAATAAATAAATAAATAAATAAATAAATAAATAAATAACCCAATTAAGAAATGGGCCAAGAAAATAATAGACACTTCTCAGAAGAAGATATATAATCAATCAACAAATATATGAAAAAGTGTTCAACATCTTTAGCAATTAGAAAAATGCAAATCAAAACTGCTCTAGATTTCATCTCACTCCAGTCAGAATGGCAGCTATTAAGAATGCAAACAACAGTAAGTTTGGTGTGGATGTCAGGGAAAAGGTACACTCATACAGTGCTGGTGGGACTTCAAATTGGTACAGCCAATATGGAAAGCAGTATGAAGAATCCTTGGAATACTGGGAATGGAATCACCATTTGACCCAGCTATCCCACTCCTAAGTCTATACCCAATGGACTTAAAAATAGCATACTATAGAAACACAACCACATCAATGTTAGTAGCAGCACAATTCACAAGAGGTAAACTGTGGAACCAACCTATATGCCCTTCAGTAGATAAATGGATTTTAAAAATATAGCATATATACACAATGTAATATTACTCAGCAATAAAACAGAATAAAATAATGGCATTTGCAGGTAAATGGATAGAGTTAGAGAAGATAATGCTAAGTGAAATTAGCCAATCCCATAAAAACAAAAGCAAAATTATTTATCAGATTTAAGGATGATGATTCATAATATGCTGTGACCCTGGCATAGGGTGGGAAGGATTAAAATGAACCCTAGATAGTAAAAAGAAGAAAGGTGGAGGAAGAGAAAGGGAGGGACCCTATGGGTAGGAAATACGGTGGAATGTGATGGTCATCATTACCCTAAGTACATGTATGAAGACATAAAGGATGTGACTATACAATATGTACAACCAGAGATATGAAAAATTGTGCTCTATATGTGAAATATTAATTGTAATTAATTCTATTGTCATATATAACAAATTAAAATTTAAAACATATTTAAAAAAATAAAAACCAACAAGTGAAGGGGCTGTGGCTAAGTAGTAGGGTGTTTGCCTAGTATGCATAAGGCAATGAGTTCCATTCTCAGCACCAAATATAAATAAATGAATTACATAAAAGAAGAAAAAAAGAAAAAAAAAACACCAAGTGAGAATGTTACGTTAATGGTCAATATTTAGTTTTGTTTCAAAATAGTAGGGCTACATAAGCCATGTTTAAATACTAAGAGAAATGAGAAAAGGAAAGTGAATTAATACTGGAAGGCAGTTATTGAATAATGTCTCTGAAGATAGTGTGGAAGTCAGGGAAGAAATGGAACAAGGAGCCTTTGACAACAAGAAGCTAGCAGCATAAAAAGAGACAAGGATCTGGGGAGCATGCCATTGTGGACCTGGAAGAAAAACATTTAGATAAGATCTCACCTTACCCTATGAAGGAATATTTACCATTATTTTATCAGGATGATGTGTAAGTCTGTAACTAAGATATTGGAAGATAAAGTAGATTAAAGGGATTTAGTAATCAGGCAGTTCCTATATAACATAGAATTATTAATTATTAAATCATACTATTTATTTTTTTAATTATAAATTACTATTTTTAATAAAATGTGGATGTTTGATGGAAATTAATTGGAGGTAAGATATTGCCTTATGGTACAACACAATAAACAAATAAATAGAAAATAAGGGATAAGAGAAAGAAAAATAATCCTTTTGTCCCCCCTTTTTTAAGTGAATGTGGACAGTTGGTGAATATAAGAAGACAAGGTATATTTAGCTTTACTTTCTGAAAATTTAAAATGTTTTTTTTTTTTCCAGGCTAAGATGCCAGTTGATAAGAGTTGTTGTTTGCAAGAGAGTATGTGTTTCATGAAGAAAATTAACATTCCTGATATAAAGTTTATATAAAAGTTTATACAAGACCTGGACAAAAGCAGCCTGAATACATGGTCTAATGAATTCATTGTCCCATCAGTGTTATGTGAATTTATGGAGGAAGATAATCTATGCTGACTATTGAAAGGTGTGCCAACCACTCTATGAGGAAAGGCATCATCATGTAGAGCAATTGGAAAAGCAAAGCAGAGATTTTTCAAAAACTCAAGGAAAGAAGACAGGCTTCCCTGAAGGGGAGGCTCATAGGAGAGATGTATGAGGAATTAAAGGAAATGTGTCATAAAGCAGATATGGAGTTTCTCCAGGTAGGAACTGAGGAAGGGAGGGAGTCAAGGTGTGCTGGGAAATAAGGACCTCATTCTTTTTCCCTTCTATTGTTTGTTTGAAAAGCTGCTTCCTCAAGATATATGAAAGGATTGCCTTTGCAGGTAATAAAGAGAGGCCAAGTAAGATTTTCCTTTTTCTGAAGAAAGAAACAATAACAAGACTTAGTGGAAGAAATAGGAGTAATCAATCACTCATGGAATGTTTTCTTCTAAAATTTATTTGATTTCTCAAAAACAGCAATAGAAAATTTTCTTTTTTTTTTTTAAATTTTTTCTTGTTGGCTGTGCAAAACATTACATAGTTCTTGATATATCATATTTCACAATTTGATTCAAGTGGGTTATGAGCTCCCATTTTTACCCCATATACAGATTGCAGAATCACATCAGTTACACATCCATTGATTTACATATTGCCATACTAGTGTCTGTTGTATTCTGCTGCCTTTCCTATCCTCTACTATCCCCCCTCCCCTCCCCTCCCCTCCCCTCCCCTCTTCTCTCTCTGCTCCCTCTACTGACATTCGTTTGTCCCCCTTATATTATTTTTCCCCTTCCCCTCACTTCCTCTTGTATGTACTTTTGTATAACACTGAGGGTCTCCTTCCATTTCCATGCATTTTCCCTTCTCTCTCCCTTTCCCTCCCACCTCTCATCCCTGTTTAATGTTAATCTTCTTCTCATGCTCTTCAACCCTACTCTGTTCTTAGTTACTCTCCTTATATCAAAGAAGACATTTGCCATTTGTTTTTTAGGGATTGGCTAGCTTCACTTAGCATAATCTGCTCTAATGCCATCCATTTCCCTGTAAATTCTATGATTTTGTCATTTTTTAATGCAGAGTAATACTCCATTGTGTATAAATGCCACATTTTTTTTTATCCATTCATCCATTGAAGGGCATCTAAGTTGGTTCCACAGTCTTGCTATTGTGAATTGTGCTGCTATGAACATCGATGTAGCAGTGTCCCTGTAGCATGCTCTTTTTAGGTCTTTAGGGAATAGACCGAGAAGGGGAATAGCTGGGTCAAATGGTGGCTCCATTCCCAGCTTTCCAAGAAATCTCCATACTGCTTTCCAAATTGGCTGCACCAATTTGCAGTCCCACCAGCAATGTACAAGTGTACCCTTTTCCCCACATCCTCGCCAGCACTTGTTGTTGTTTGACTTCATAATGGCTGCCAATCTAACTGTAGTGAGATGGTATCTTAGGGTGGTTTTGATTTGCATTTCTCTGACTGCTAGAGATGGTGAGCATTTTTTCATGTACTTGTTGATTGATTGTATGTCCTCCTCTGAGAAGTGTCTGTTCAGGTCCTTGGCCCATTTGTTGATTGGGTTGTTTGTTGTCTTATTGTCTAATTTTTTGAGTTCTTTGTATACTCTGGATATTAGGGCTCTATCTGAAGTGTGAGGAGTAAAGATTTGTTCCCAGGATGTAGGCTCTCTATTTACCTCTCTTATTGTATCTTTTGCTGAGAAAAAACTTTTTAGTTTGAGTAAGACCCATTTGTTGATTCTAGTTATTAACTTTTGTGCTATGGGTGTCCTATTGAGGAATTTGGAGCCCGACCCCACAGTATGTAGATCGTAGCCAACTTTTTCTTCTATCAGACGGCGCGTCTCTGATTTGATATCAAGCTCCTTGATCCATTTTGAATTCACTTTTGTGCATGGCGAGAGAAAGGGATTCAGTTTCATTTTGTTGCATATGGATTTCCAGTTTTCCCAGCACCATTTGTTGAAGATGCTATCCTTCCTCCATTGCATGCTTTTAGCCCCTTTATCAAATATAAGGTAGTTGTAGTTTTGTGGATTGGTTTCTGTGTCCTCTATTCTGTACCATTGGTCCACCCGCCTGTTTTGGTACCAGTACCATGCTGTTTTTGTTACTATTGCTCTGTAGTATAGTTTGAAGTCTGGTATCGCTATACCGCCTGATTCACACTTCCTGCTTAGCATTGCTTTTGCTATTCTCAGTCTTTTGTTTTTCCATATGAATTTCATGATTGCTTTCTCTATTTCTACAAGAAATGCCATTGGGATTTTGATTGGCATTGCATTAAACCTATAGAGAACTTTTGGTAATATCGCCATTTTGATGATGTTAGTTCTGCCTATCCATGAACAGGGTATATTTTTCCATCTTCTAAGATCTTCTTCTATTTCTCTCTTTAGGGTTCTGTAGTTTTCATTGTATAAGTCTTTCACCTCTTTTGTTAGGTTGATTCCCAAGTATTTTATTTTTTTTGAAGATATTGTGAATGGAGTGGTTGTCCTCATTTCCATTTCAGAGGATTTGTTGCTGATATACAGGAATGCCTTTGATTTATGCGTGTTGATTTTATATCCTGCCACTTTGCTGAATTCATTTATTAGCTCTAATAGTTTCTTTGTAGACCCTTTTGGGTCTGCTAGGTATAGAATCATGTCAGCTGCAAATAGTGATAATTTAAGTTCTTCTTTTCCTATTTTGATGCCTTTAATTTCTTTCGTCTGTCTAATTGTTCTGGCCAGTGTTTCGAGAACTATGTTGAAGAGAAGTGGAGAGAGAGGGCATCCCTGTCTTGTTCCAGATTTTAGAGGGAATGCCTTCAATTTTTCTCCATTCAGAATGATGCTAGCCTGAGGCTTAGCATAGATTGCTTTTACAATATTGAGGTATGTTCCTTTTATCCCTATTTTTTCCAGAGTTTTGAACATAAAGGGATGCTGTACTTTGTCGAATGCTTTTTCCGCATCTATCGAGATGATCATATGATTCTTATTTTTAAGTCTATTGATGTGGTGAATAACATTTATTGATTTCCGTATATTGAACCAGCCTTGCATCCCAGGGATGAATCCTACTTGATCATGGTGCACATTTTTTTTGATAAGTTTTTGTATCCGAGTGGCCAGAATTTTATTGAGGATTTTTGCATCTCTGTTCATTAGAGATATTGGTCTGTAGTTTTCTTTCTTTGAAGTGTCTTTGTCTGGTTTAGGTATCAGGGTGATGTTGGCCTCGTAGAATGAATTTGGAAGTTCTCCCTCTTTTTCTATTTCCCGAAGTAGCTTGAAAAGTATTGGTATTAGTTCCTCTTTAAAGGTTTTGTAAAACTCTGCTGTATACCCATCCGGTCCTGGGCTTTTCTTAGTTGGTAGTCTTTTGATGGTTTCTTCTATTTCCTCAATTGATATTGGTCTGTTTAGGTTTTCTATATCCTCCTGACTCAATCTGGGCAGATCATATGACTTAAGAAATTTATCTATGCCTTCACTATCTTCTAATTTATTGGAGTATAAGGATTCAAAATAATTTTTGATTATCTTCTGTATTTCTGAAGTGTCTGTTGTGATATTGCCTCTTTCATCCCATGTGTTAGTAATCTGAGTTCTCTCTCTTCTTCTCTTCGCTAGCATGGCTAAGGGTCTGTGGATTTTGTTTATTTTTTCAAAGAACCAACTTTTAGTTTTGTCAATTTTTTCAATTGTTTCTTTTGTTTCGATTTCATTAATTTCAGCTCTGATTTTAATTGTTTCTTCCCTTCTACTTCTTTTGCTGTTGTTTTGCTCTTCTTTTTCTAGGATTTTGAGAAGAAGTATGAGATCATTTATTTGTTGGTTTTTTCTTTTTTTAAGGAATGAACTCCAAGCAATGACTTTTCCTCTTAGAACTGCTTTCAATGTGTCCCATAGATTCCGATATGTTGTGTCTGTGTTTTCATTAATCTCTAAGAATTTTTTAATTTCTTCCTTGATGTCTTCTATAACCCATTGATCATTCAGTAACCTATTGTTCATTCTCCAAGTGATGTATTCTTTTCCCTTCCTTCTTTTATCGTTGATTTTCAGTTCCATTCCATTATGATCAGATAGGATGCATGGTATTAACTCTACTCCTTTATATTGTCTAAGAGTTTCCCTGTGACATAATATATGATCTATTTTTGAGAAGGATCCATGTGCTGCTGAGAAAAAAGTGTAACTGCTTGATGTTGGGTGGTATATTCTATATATGTCAATTAAGTCTAGGTTATTAATTGTGTTATTGAGTTCTATAGTTTCCTTATTCAACTTTTGTTTGGAAGATCTGTCCAGTGGTGATAGAGGTGTGTTGAAGTCTCCCATGATTATTGTATGGTGGTCTATTAGACTCTTGAACTTGAGAAGAGTTTGTGTGATGAACATAGCTGCACCATTGTTTGGGGCATATATATTTATGATTGTTATGTATTGTTGGTGTATGGTTCCCTTGAGCAGTATGTAGTGTCCCTCTTTATCCCTTTTGATTAACTTTGGCTTGAAATCTGTTTTACTTGATATGAGTATGGACACTCCTGCTTGTTTCCGAAGTCCATATGAGTGATATGATTTTTACCAACCTTTCACCTTCAGCCTATGTATGTCTTTTCCTATCAAATGCGTCTCCTGCAGGCAGCATATTGTTGGGTCTTGTTTTGTGATCCATTCTACTAGCCTGTGTCTCTTAATTGGTGAGTTTAAGCCATTAACATTTAGGGTTATTATTGAGATATGGGTTGTTCTTCCAGCCATATTTGTTTATTTATGTTACTAAACATGGTTTGTTTTCCTCTTTGATTATTTTCCCCCCTTTAGTGTCCTACCTCCCACTGTTGGTTTTCATTGTTATTTTCCATTTCCTCTTCCTGTAATGTTTTACCAAGGATGTTTTGAAGAGATGATTTTCTAGCTGCAAATTCTTTTAACTTTTGTTTATCGTGGAAGGTTTTAATTTCATCTTCCATCCTGAAGCTTAATTTCGCTGGAAACACAATTCTTGGTTGGAACCCATTTTCTTTCAGTGTTTGAAATATGTTATTCCAGGATCTTCTAGCTTTCAGAGTCTGTGTTGAAAGATCAGCTGTCATCCTGATTGGCTTACCCCTAAATGTGATCTGCTTCCTTTCTCTTGTAGCTTTTAAAATTCTCTCCTTATTCTCTATGTTTGGCATCTTCATTATAATGTGTCTAGGTGTGGGTCTCTTATGATTTTGCACATTCGGCGTCCTGTAGGCTTCTAGGATTTGGGGTTCTGTCTCATTCTTCAAGTCTGGGAAGTTTTCTCGTATTATTTCATTGAATAGATTGCTCATTCCTTTGGTTTGAAACTCTGTCCCTTCCTGTATCCCAATGACTCTTAAATTTGGTCTCTTGATGTTATCCCATATTTCTTGGATGTTCTGCTCATGGTTTCTTAACAGTCTTGCTGAGCTGTCTATGTTCTTTTCAAGTTGAAATACTTTATCTTCATTGTCTGATGTTCTGTCTTCTAAGTGTTCTACTCTGCTGGTAGTATTCTCAATTGAGTTTTTAAGTTGGCTTATTGCTTCCTGCATTTCTAGGATTTCTGTTTGTTTGTTTTTTATAACCTCTATTTCCCTGTATAGTTGATCTTTTGCTTCTTGGATTTGTTTATGTAATTCATTGTTGAAGTGATCTTTCATTGTCTGATTTTGCTGTCTGATGTCTTCCTTGAGACTCCAGATCATCTGAAGCATGTATATCCTGAATTCTTTATCTGACATTCCATCTGCTGCAGCTATTACCTCTTCTAATGTTGAGTTGAACTGCAATGCTTGTGGTCCTTTCTTTCCTTGTCTCTTCATACTGTTTGCATTCCTTTCTACTTGGTGAAACTGTTGTGCT
This sequence comes from Marmota monax, assembly GCF_021218885.2. NCBI lineage: Eukaryota > Metazoa > Chordata > Mammalia > Rodentia > Sciuridae > Marmota > Marmota monax. The sequence goes on along the minus strand of NW_026695236.1, from coordinate 593,014 downwards.
ATTGAATTTTCCCCCTATATATTTATATTGGTCTTGTATAGTTGCAAAGTCTCCCTCGCAGGCGCGGGCGGCGGCTCTGTCCCTCTGCGGGCCGCTAGGCTTGTTCTGTCGGTGGTCACAGTTCTGTCTACTTTGCAGGCGCAGGCAGCGGCACTGCCCCTCTGCAGGCCTCTGGGGCTGTACTGCCAGTGGGTTGCAGGTCCGCCTACCTTGCAGGCACGGGGGGTGGCGGCTCTACCCTTCCTCAGGCCACTGGGCCTGTTCTGTCTCTCGGTTGCAGGTCTGGCCTGTTCTGATGGTGGTCACAGTTCAAGCTACCTTGCAGGCACAGGGGGGAGGGGGTGGCTCTGCCTCTCAGCAGGCCGCTGCTCCTCTTCTGCCGGTGGGTCGCAGGCCCGCCTACCTTGCAGGAGTGATTGGAAGCTCTGCCACTCCGCGGGCCACTGGGCCTTTTCTGTCAGTGGTCACCGTTCCACCTACCTGACAGGAGCGGGGGGTGGGGGGCGGCTCTGCCCCTCAGCAGGCCGCTGGGCCTGTTCTGTGGGTGGTCACAGTTCCCTCTACCTTGCCGGCGCAGGGGGAGGGGACAGCTCTGCCTCTCAGCAGGCCGCTGCTCCTCTTCTGCCGGTGGGTCGCAGGCCCACCTACCTTGCAGGAGTGATTGGAAGCTCTGCCACTCCGCGGGCTACTGGGCCTTTTCTGTCCGTGCTCACAGTTCCACCTACCTGGCAGGCGCGGGGGGTGGGGTGGTGGCTCTGCCCCCCAGCAGGCCGCTGGGCCTGCTCTGTGCGTGGTCACAGTTCCCCTACCTGGCAGGCGCGGGGGGTGTGGGGCGGCTCTGCCCCTCAGCAGGCTGCTGGGCCTGCTCTGTTAATGGTCACAGTTCCCTCTACTTTGCTGGCACAGGGGGAGGGGGCGGCTCAGCCTCTCAGCAGGCCGCTGCTCCTCTTCTGCCGGTGGGTCGCAGGCCCGCCTACCTTGCAGGAGTGATTGGAAGCTCTGTTCCGCCGCGGGCCATTGGGCCTTTTCTGTCCGTAGTCACTGTTCCACCTACCTGGCAGGCGCGGGGGGTGGGGGGGCGGCTCTGCCCCTCAGCAGGCCGCTGGGCCTGCTCTGTGCGTGGTCACAGTTCCGTCTACTTTGCCGGCGCAGGGGGTGGGGGCGGCTCAGCCTCTCAGCAGGCCGCTGCTCCTCTTCTGCCGGTGGGTCGCAGGCCCGCCTACCTTGCAGGAGTGATTGGAAGCTCTGTCCCACCGCGGGCCACTGGGCCTTTTCTGTCGGTGGTCACCTGGCAGGCGCGGGGGGTGGGGGGTGGCTCTGCCCCTCAGCAGGCCGCTGGGCCTGCTCTGTACGTGGTCACAGTTCCCTCTACCTTAGCGTTGCAGGGGGAGGGGGCGGCTCTGCCTCTCAGCAGGTCGCTGCTCCTCTTCTGCCGGTGGGTCGCAGGCCTGCCTACCTTGCAGGAGTGATTGGAAGCTCTGTCCCACCGCTGGCCACTGGGCCTTTTCTGTCCGTGGTCACAGTTCCCTTACCTGGCAGGCACGGGGGGTGGGGGGCAGCTCTGCCCCTCAGCAGGCCGCTGGGCCTGCTCTGTGCGTGGTCACAGTTCCCTCTACCTTGCCGGTGCAGGGGGAAGGGGCGGCTCTGCCTCTCAGCAGGCCGCTGCTCCTCTTCTGCCGGTGGGTCGCAGGCCCGCCTACCTTGCAGGAGTGATTGGAAGCTCTGTCCCGCCGCGGGCCACTGGACCTTTTCTGTCAGTGGTCACAGTTCCACCTACCTGGCAGGCGCGGGGGGTGGGGGGAAAACTTTCTTTGAGGGTATTTGGAGACTTGCTTGAAGACATTGGTTATTTAGAAATTTAAGAACTAATGCACTGTATTTCTCCTATTTCCATGTACTTGATATCAGTTCTTATAGACTTTGGGCTCTTCCATCCTTAGGAAATAAAAAAGTGAGTCTCTACTATGAATCTTGTGCTGGAAACTAAGATGTTCTCTTTTCTGTTTATACCATTTGAAACCTTGTTCAAAAGGTAAGTTCACTAATTTTTTGAGTTTTTTGTATACTCTGGATATTAGAGCTCTATCTGAAGTGTGAGGAGTAAAGATTTGCTCCCAGGATGTAGGCTCCCTATTTACCTCTCTTATTGTTTCTTTTGCTGAGGAAAAAACTTTTTAGTTTGAGTAAATCCCATTTGTTGATTCTAGTTATTAATTTTTGTGCTATGGATGTCCTATTGAGGAATTTGGAGCCCGACCCCACAGTATGTAGATCGTAGCCAAATTTTTCTTCTATCAGACCGCATGTCTCTGATTTGATATCAAGCTCCTTGATCCATTTTGAATTAACTTTTGTGCATGGCGAGAGAAAGGGATTCAGTTTCATTTTGTTGCATATGGATTTCCAGTTTTCCCAGCACCATTTGTTGAAGATGCTATCCTTCCTCCATTGCATGCTTTTAGCCCCTTTATCAAATATAAGATAGTTGTAGTTTTGTGGATTGGTTTCTGTGTCCTCTATTCTGTACCATTGGTCCACCCGCCTGTTTGGGTACCAGTACCATGCTGTTTTTGTTACTATTGCTCTGTAGTATAGTTTGAAGTCTGGTATCCCTATACCACCTGATTCACACTTCCTGCTTAGAGTTGTTTTTGCTATTCTGGGTCTTTTATTTTTCCATATGAATTTCATGATTGCTTTCTCTATTTCTACAAGAAATGCCGTTGGGATTTTGATTGGCATTGCATTAAACCTATAGAGAACTTTTGGTAATATCGCCATTTTGATGATGTTAGTTCTGCCTATCCATGAACAGGGTATATTTTTCCATCTTCTAAGATCTTCTTCCATTTCTCTCTTTAGGGTTCTGTAGTTGTCATTGTATAAGTCTTTCACCTCTTTTGTTAGGTTGATTCCCAAGTATTTTATTTTTTTTGAGGATATTGTGAATGGAGTGGTTGTCCTCATTTCCATTTCAGAGGATTTGTCGCTGATATGCAGGAATGCCTTTGATTTATGCGTGTTCATTTTATATCCTGCCACTTTGCTGAATTCATTTATTAGCTCTAATGGTTTCTTTGTAGACCCTTTTGGGTCTTCTAGGTATAGAATTATGTCAGCTGCAAATAGTGATAATTTAAGTTTTTCTTTTCCTATTTTGATGCCTTTAATTTCTTTCGTCTGTCTAATTGCTCTGGCCAGTGTTTCGAGAACTATATTGAACAGAAGTGGTGAGAGAGGGCATCCCTGTCTTGTTCCAGATTTTAGAGGGAATGCCTTCAATTTTTCTCCATTCAGACTGATGCTAGCCTGAGGCTTAGCATAGATTGCTTTTACAATATTGATGTATGTTCCTGTCATCCCTAGTTTTTCTAGAGTTTTGAACATAAAGGGATGCTGTACTTTGTCGAATGCTTTTTCTGCATCTATCGAGATGATAATTAGACAATAAGATAACAAATAACCCAATCAACAAATGGTCCAAGGACCTGAACAGACACTTCTAAGAGGAAGACATGCAATCAATCAACAAGTACATGAAAAAATGCTCACCATCTCTAGCAGTCAGAGAAATGCAAATCAAAACCACCCTAAAATACCATCTCACTCCAGTAAGTTTGGCAGCCATTATGAAGTAAAACAACAACAAGTGCTTGCGAGGATGTGGGGAAAAGGGTACACTTACACATTGCTGGTGGGACTGCAAATTGGTGCAGCCAATTTGGAAAGCAATATGGAGATTTCTTGGAAAGCTGGGAATGGAATCACCATTTGACCCAGCTATTCCCCTTTTTGGTCTATTCCCTAAAGACCTAAAAAGAGCATGCTACAGGGACACTGCTACATCGATGTTCATACCAGCACAATGCACAGTAGCAAGACTGTGGAACCAACCTAGATGCCCTTCAGTAGACGAATGGATAAAAAAAAAAAATGTGGCATTTATACACAATGGAGTATTACTCTGCATTAAAAAATGACAAAATCATAGAATTTGCAGGGAAATGAATGGCATTAGAGCAGATTATGCTAAGTGAAGCTAGCCAGTCCCTAAAAACAAATACCAAATGTCTTTTTTGATATAAGGAGAGTAACTAAGAACAGAGTAGGGATGAAGAGCATGAGAAGAAGATTAACATTAAACAGGGATGAGAGGTGGGAGGGAAAGGGAGAGAGAAGGGAAATTGCATGGAAATGGAAGGAGACCCTCAGGGTTATACAAAATTACATACAAGAAGAAGTGAGGGGAAAGGGAAAAATAATACAAGGGGGAGAAATGAATGACAGTAGAGGGGGTAGAGAGAGAAGAGGGGAGGGGAAGGGAGGGGAGGGGGATAGTAGAGGATAGGAAAGGCAGCAGAATACAACAGACACTAGTATGGCAACATGTAAATCAATGGATGTGTAACTGATATGATTCTGCAATCTGTATACGGGGTAAAAATGGGAGTTCATAACCAACTTGAATCAAAGTGTGAAATATGATATATCAAGAAGTATGTAATGTTTTGAACAACCAACAATAAAAAATTAAAAAAAAATGAATTGGTCAGTGTAGGCAGAGATGATTCACAGTTGATTTGAATCTTAAGCATGTCATTTTAATAGAAAATCTCTCCTCCATGAGGTAAGACCATGTACAGGGAAGACTTAAATGTCTGAAGCAATCCCGCTGTCAGTCAAAAGTCAAGAGGTAGATTTGGGTGAGACTCCAGAAATTTTCCTGGAATGCCCAATAAAGCAGGTGGGCAGGAAGGACATGTTGACTTTTTTCCTCTGTAAGGGCCCACTATCTCCCTTGAGAGTGTCCCCTTTTATTCTTTTCCTATTCCTTCTAATAAACTTGTGTCTACTATTAAAAAAAAAAAAAGAAAAGGTAAGTTCACCCTTATATTCAAGGACTGAAGGTTATAAGAGTGATCAATCTGTTGGTATTGAAGTAGAAACATCATTTATTAAAATAATATAACCTCTTTTTTCAGTGTCTGTGTGTGTGTGTGTGTGTGTGTGTGTGTGTGTTTGTTTGATTTTGATGTACTGGGATTGAACATAGGGCCACTCCACAACTGAGCTACAGCCCCATATTCACTTACCCACTTTTTTTGAGACAGGGTTTTGCTCTATTGCCCAGGCTAGCCTAAAAATTCGGATTCTCTTGCGTCAGCAGCCTGAGTTGCTGGAATTTCAACTGTGTGCCACCACATCTGAATGTTTCAGGGTATATTTAGCTTCTCTTTCTGAAAATATATAAAGTTTTTGTTTCCCAGGCTAAGATTCCAGTTGGTAAATGGTGTTGTTTTCAAGAGAATATGTGGCAGTTTCATGAATAAGAGTATTATTCCTGATGTAAAATTTATGTAAAGAAGATGACATATAGCTCCAAATTATGCCAGGAATTAGGTTGAAAAAATAGATATTTCAGAAAATTGAAAGTAGAAGCAGGGTGTCTTTCTTTCTTACTTTATTTTTCTTTTCTTTTTTTCTTTTTTCTTTTTTTGTAGTACTAGAGTTTGAACCCAGGGCCTTTCATATCCTAGGCAAATGCTGTACTACTGAATCATATCCCTGGGCCTGAAGCAGGACCTAAAGAAATTAGAGGGAGAATACTCCAGGTTCTGGCCTTCCTCATGTAGCACAGGGAAGACACAAACTTCATATTGGAAAGCTGTTGATACTTAGGGAAGCTGGATCTAAGTAAGCAGGATCTTTCCCCAGGTTAAGTTGTTAATCCCTGGCTTATGGGTACAGACAATGAACATCTCAGTGGGAACAAATTTGGATCAAAATTCAGAATGCCCTTCTTGAAAGTCTTCAAATTCAGGCGAATTTGCACAGTATAATGATCGGGAAAGAAGAAACAGATACACTCATGATTATGGAAATTCTGCAGTAGGATTCAAGTGTTAATACATGAATTGGAGTGGATGTCACTTGATTTTCATAAAATGAATTGGCATTTGCTATATCCTGGAGTTTGTGGAGTTAAATTTATACTCCTGAAACTAATTTTGAGGAGTTTGATGAACATTTTTAGAGGGACAAAAATGTCGTAATCTTGATGAAACCTTGAGCGAAGAAAGAGGATTTAGTCTTATCTGAATGAGTCTGTGCAGATGCCCATGCCCCAGACTTTGAACCCAGAGCTCAGCTCATAGTCATTACCTGGACTGATGGACATGCTCAACCAATTCAGAAGTAATAGGCAGCCTTTTGGCAAGAAACCTTTAAATTTTCTCCAATACAGTTTTGTTCTATAATGGAAAATTTCCCCAGTTGCTCAAAATATTGAACTATTGTTCCTGAGAAATTTGATGACCAAGATTTCCATTACAGGAAAAATATGTGAAAAAAATAATTGAAATGTTTAGAACATCTAAGTTTGTCATTCTATCTCTCCCCTCTGTGCCTTATTTTCAAAGACCCCAAAACACTCAACAATAGATAAAGATTGTATGGACTGCTACATGCTGAGATTTAGTTTTCAACCCTGTAAGAAACAAATGAATATCAATCTACAGTTAGAATATTTCATCTGAAGTTGAACATGGCCATTGTTGAATTGTCAGAAGCTTGTGTAATAGTTATTATTAATTTTCTGAGATGACAAGGTATTTTAATTAATGACATTGAATTATTAATAATTCCATGATTTATGTGTTTCTCAGACAGGAAGAGAGTTTATCAATGTTCCTGTTTTATATACAGTCCAAATAATTGGATTTTTACTTTAATATATTCTAAGTTACTCGATTTCTTTCACTTATATGGTTAAAGATTTGATTTTAAAAATATGGACTAGAAGTCCTTGACCATCAGTCAATTTCAAGAATTCTTGGCTGCCCTGATGCACATTTCCAGCAATAAAATAGTATAACTGACACTATGGAAAACAATGTCTCTCAAAAATTCATAACACATTATAATGCAATTTTTTTGTAGCAGGAACATATCACCTGGGATAATGAAATAACTACTTGTTCCCTTCCTCTGTTTGAAGACCTGAGATGTTTGTTCTTTACTCTGGGTCATCTTGATGTCACACATAATCCAACAAGACCTCTGTGTTTTCTTACATGGAGAAACCAGATACACACTTCTAGCTGTATTACTGGTAGGTAGATGTGGGAACTTGGTCATTAGAATTTGTAATGATTTTTTGACAATGGAGAATAACATGCTTGTTAATTCTGAGGGAGTTTTTCTACTTTTCTGTGTCAAAAAAGACAATGGTGCCATCTCATTACCTCCTCCCCACTAGTACCTCAGTACATAGAAGTGCCACTAGGTCATATTGGGGTAATCCTGGATTACGAGTTTGCCAGGGTGAATTTTGCTAATGTGGTCAATAGTTACCCTTTTGGTAACTTCCTCCTATGTTCTTTCTCTTTGCCTCTCAGAACTTTTCTCTGCTTTGGGTTCACATGATCAGTCACAAATCAACCATGCATATCAGGAATGCCATTAAGGTGAGAAGGTCAGTTTAACTCATACTTGATTGGCTTTAATTTTATGATGTTCATGCAACATATCATTTGTACTATTTTTCTCATATTATATTGGTATATTATATTTTTATTTTTTATTAATATATGAGAGTGGAATGTATTACAATTCTTATTACACATATAGAGCTCAATTTTCATATCTCTGGTTGTATACAAAGTACATTCACACCAATTTGTGTCTTTATAAATGTACTTTGGATAATATTTATCATCATATTCCACCATCATTTCTAACCCCATGCCCCGTCCCTTCTCCTCTAACCACTTTGCCCTATCTAGAGATTTTCTATTCCTCCCATGCAACCTCTCCATATCCCACTATGAATCAGCCTCCTTATATCAAAGAAAATATTTGTCATTTGGTTTTGGGGGGGATTGGCTAACTTCACTTAGCATTACCTTCTCAAACTCCATCCACTTACCTGCAAAGGCCATGATTTTATTCTCTGTTCTTGCTGAGTAATATTCCATTGTGTATATATGTCACATATTTTTATCCATTCATCTATTGAAGAGCATCTAATTTGGTTCCACAGTTTAGCTATTGTGAATTGTGCTACTATAAACATTGATGTGTCTGTGTCCCTGTAGTATGCTGTTTTTAAGTCCTTTGGGTGCCAAAAACATACACTGGAGAAAAGATAGGCTCTTCAGCAAATGGTGCTGGGAAAACTGAATATCCATATGCAATAAATGAAATTAAACCCCTATCTCTAACCACACACAAAACTCAACTCAAAATGGATGGAGGACTTAGGAATAAAACCAGAGACTCTGTGTCTAATAGAAGATAAAGAAGACCCTAATCTCCATCACATGGGATTAGGCCCCAACTTTCTCAATAAGAATCCTGTGGCACAAGAATTAAAAACAAGAATCAATAAATGGGATAGATTCAAACCAAAAAGTTTCTTCTCAGCAAAAGAAACAATCTGTGAAGTGTATAGGGTGCCTACATGTTGGGAGCAAATCTTTACCCATCACACATCAGATAGAGCAGTGATCTCTAGAATATATAAAAAACTCAAAAAGCTAAGCACCAAAATAACAAATAACCCAATCAATAAATGCACAAGGACCTGAACAGACACTTCTCAGAAGATGATATACAATCAACCAACAAATATATGAAAAAAAATGTTCATCATCACTAGCAATTAGAGAAATGCAAATCAAAACCACTGTAAGATTTCATCTCACTCCAGTCAGAATGGCAGCTATTATGAAGACAAGCAACAATAAGTGCTGGCAAGGATGTGGGGAAAAAGGTACACTCATATACTGTTGGTGGGACTCCAGATTGATGCAGCCAATTTGGAAAGTAGTATGGAGATTTCTTGGAAAATTGGGAATGGCATATTATACTACAAATAGTGGTGGAATTCACTGTTACATATTTGTTCATGCACATACCACAACAATATAATTTGATCCAAATCATGTGCCACCACCTCTCTTTCTCCTCTTTCACTGGTCCCACTACTCTACTGATCTCCTCTCAATTTTCATGAGATTCCCCCACCCACCAAATTTCCTTTTTCTCATCTCCAGCTTCCACTTGTGAGAGGAAACATATCACCCTTGACTTTCCAACTTTAGCTTATTTTTTAACAGAATTTTTCTCAAGATTTATACATTTACCTTCAAATGGCATAATTTGACTTTTATGCAAGGTGAGAGATAAGAATCTAGTCTTCTTCTGCATATGGATAAACATTTTTTCCCAAGAACATATGTTAAAAAGAATGTGTTTTGTACAGTATGTTTCTGGCACTTTTTTTTAAGTGTTAACATTGTTAAGTTTATTAATTCTTTGAAGTTCTAAAAATAAAAATTTCTCTCTTAGAATACTTATTCACCAATCTTTATGCTGTGTTACGTCATTTGAATGATAAGTCAGCTGAAGTAAAGGAATAACCTATATCCAATGAGTTCTCTATAACTGTCACATGAACTGTCTGCAGACACAGAACTCAATACAATGACAAAGATACAGATAATAAGACTGAAAATATGGAAAACTTTATAAGATTTTAGTGATAACATTTCTGTAGACATGGTCACTGGAGACACATACTTAGTAGGAGAGATAGCAAAACTCATATATTGTTTTATAACAGAATAATTGGGAGCCATATTCCACTTCAGTTAAGTTCAAAATTTACTTAGATTGTAGAAGTTTTCAAAGGACAGGTGCATTAAAATATCCTTATGACTAAAAATATTTATCCATGTATCTTTTTCATAATAATAATACATATATAACATTTATATGATTATATATGTATATAAACAATTCAGGTCCACACATGTATTCCCACTGGCTCAGAGGCCTGAGGATTACAAGTTCAAAGCCAGCCTCAGCGACTTATTGAGGACCTCAGCAACTTAGCAACACCCTTTCTAAAAATAAAACAAATAGATCTGTAGATGTTGCTTAATGATTAAGAGAACTTGAATTCAATCCTTGGCACCAAAAGTAAAAATAAATAATACAATTTAGTAAGTTATCTTATTGGATTGCAGAGAGCATAGTAAAAGAAGGAGGGGTGTTGATCCTGTAGGATGTGGAACTGATCTAGAGGTGGAATGACAGATGAGTTGAAAAATAGATTATGTCAATGATAGTAGCAATGCAAACATACAATTGTGTAGTAATTCATATTTCAATATTATAATGTCCTTGACCATCCTCATCTTGAAATAATCTCATTTATATTAGAATAAAAAGATTAGAGAAATAAAGAAAAATTACTAACCTTGCTTGTGGAGAAATAAATGCTCAAGTCTCTATAATATACAAAGATAACCTATGCAGTTTTTCATGCATACTTTAAATTATCTCTTGATTGATTATACTACTGACTATAATTTAAATGATAAAGAAATATATACTAAGTGAATAATGGCAAGAAAATAAAGTCTGTAAATGGTTAGTATAATTACAACCATTATAAAATTAACTATTTAGAACATGTCAGGAATGATCTATTTTTAAAATTTTACTTGACAAATAATGATACACATTTATGTGGTAGAGTATATTGTTTTAGTACATGTATATAATGTTAAAAATCAAATGAGGGTAATTATCACATTCATTACCTCAAATATATATCATTTCTTGTTGGGGACACTCAAAATCACTTATTCTAGCTATTTTGAAATATGCAATAAATTACTGTTGACTCTACCACACTCCATGCTGTACAACACTGAAACTTACTCATGACATCTAACCCTATGCTTGATGTTCAGCCTCTCTAGTTCCCCTCTCTTCTACTCTTTCAGGCTCTGTTAACCAAGATTCTACTCTCTACCTGTGGGAGGTCAGTTTTTTTAGATGCCACATGAGGGCAGCATGTGGTATTTGTCTTCCTGTGCCGGATTTATTTTACTTAAAATAATGTCTTCCAGGCTCATCCACGATGCTGCAAATAACAGAATTTCACTCTTACTAAGGTGAAATAATGTTCAATTGTGTCTATATACCATATTTTCTTTGTATGTTAATCTACTGATGAATACCTAATTTGATTTCCTTTCTTGACTATTGTCAAGAGCCCTGTAATACATATGGTAGTGCAGATATGTCTTTTGACAGCCTGATTTTCATTCTTTTGGAAAATATAAGAGGGGTATTTTGAAACATTTTGCAAACCCCTTTAATGTCTGCCTTCATAGAAAACATCTGGATTCATATATTTTTTTTTTTTCTTTTCTGCTCAATCATTTGTGATATTAAGTGTGATGTAGCCCCTGGAAAACACTCTTGTACACTCATTAGACAAATCATGTATAAGTATTATAAAAAATTTAAAAATTTTATGAACCTCAAAGGTTCTCAGAATGATACTTTGATAACACTTGTAGAGCTGGGCATGGTGGTGCATGCCTGTAATACCAGAATTTCAGGAGGCTGAGACAAGAGGATCACAAGTTCAAATCCAGCAGCAATTTAGTGAGACTCTGTCTCAAAATAACAAATAAAAATGGCTGCAGGTATAGTTCAGTGGTAAAGAACCCCTGGGTTCAATCTCCAATACCTCAAAAAAGAGAGAGTACCCTTATAGTAAATGTCCACCCCTGATCACCTACTAGTTTATTTACTAGCTGTGGGTTTGGGATTCATAATGGAATAGTCCAAAGATGGGAATTCTTAGCCCCCTGAACACAGGACCTGTATCTGTTTCCTTTTTCTCCTAGGCCCTAAAAATCCAGGATGCTGTACAGTACCCATTCAGCCTTCCCAAGATGCTGCAGCTGCATGGGCAAAAGGGGATGATTTTCATGCTTTTTCATCACTTTCTTCTCCCAATTACAGGCAACAAGAAGTTATAGAAGTAATTCTACAGCCTGTACTTCAATGTTTGTGTTTTCTCAATATATACACACAAATACATACAAGCAAATATGTGCATATTCATAGGTATATGTGTATATGTATGTATTTTTTAAAAGTTTTCCATTCAAATACAATCTAAAAGTGTCTTATTTAATATCCAGCTAAATCAAAGATTTTCAAATTATGGTCCAGTGATCAGCATCACTAATAGCATCTTATAATTTGTTTAAAATTTGAACATTTTTCCCCATCCCAGATCTACTGAATAAAGACACTCTATTGTCAAGGTCAGCAATCAGTATTCTAACAACTTTTGGAGGTGGTTCTGATGCATGTACTAGGTAAGTACCTTGATATTCATCTGAGAAAGATTCCAGCTCAGATGCAAAGTACTTGACAGATGGTAAAAAAAAAAAAAAAACCCTTAGCTCTCTGCTGCCTCCTCCTCTTCCAGGATCTGGATGGTTTGGTCTGACAGAATTTCAGCTCTGGTATGGTGGGGAGGGGAGGTGGTTGGAAGGTGGGGAATGGTGGTGAGGTGGGGCAGACAGGATCAGACAGTAGAGGCTTCTCAAGGAGAAGTACAAACTGGAAGGTAAGTACAGTGACCTGTATTCTTCAGATTTTCTGGCTTCTGATTACTGTTAGATTTGAACTGCATCTGCCTCTGGAGATTCACATCCAGGCCACCTTGGCAGATTCTGGGCTTCACTTCTATAAAGGAATTTTGTTACTGTTCATTCAGAGTTCTATGGCTACTATTGGATAGTCATCTACCTTAACTCTTCCAGTACAATTAGACACAAGTGGTTTTGCTATTTGCAAAAAAAGAAACACACACACACACACACACACACAACAAAAAATTGCCTGGGGTTGAATGGGAAGTCTGTTTCTATATGTATTGAGAGGAAGAGAGAGAAGATTTAGTATGAAATCAGTTGTACTTAATTCCCATTTTAAAATAATAATAATTTAAAACATTTTGGATTAAACCCAGATGTGCTTTACTACCACTTTAAATCCCTAGTCCTTTTTATGTTTTTTCTATGAGTTAGCATCTTGCTATCTCCCTGAGGATATTTTTGAATTGCTGAGGTGGCCTCTAACTTGCAATCCCTTGTCTCAGCTTCCCAAATGCCTGGGACTATAAAGTCTGCAATACCACACTTGTATCATGTGATTGCATTTCTATAAGTGCCAGATGCTGCTGGACCTAGAATGAAACTTTGAGAACCACAAACCTGGATCATTTGTTTATTCCACATTATCTTAGCATGTCCTATTCAATTGGTGCACCCTGTGTTTTAGAAGCCTTTTTAATATTTCATAGCATTTATTTTCATTGCTATTCTCTATTATTAGTTGGTTTTTCAAAGAACAATTTTGAAGAAATAACTTTTTTCCTTTCATAAATGTTATTTAGTAAAGATATTAAGTCTTCTGTGATGCCATAGCAGAGATTATGTAACAGCACACTGTAAATGACCACTGTTTAAAACATAACAATTGTTCACTCATTAATAATAAATCAAATATTTGTTAAGTTCCTATTATATTCTAGACATTGTGAAACTGCTGGGAATGGAGGCTAAATATAAGGCAATTTATCTTTTGTACTTTATTCTATTATAAAAGAAAAGAACCAGCTATTTTTTTTTCCTAATCATGGCAGTCAGAAGTTTTCCTGTAAAATAATTTTTTTTCTCTCACTTAAGGATGAATTGATGTGCAGTATTCACTAGATGAGTGATAAGATCTCAGACTGACATTTGCATTGTGGAAAACCATGATGGTCCACAATATGTAAACTTCATTTATTATTTTCTTCAACTGAGGACTTGCAAGCTTCATTTCTTTTATTAGATCCTTAAACTAGGAATACACATTTCTGTATACTCAGAACTCCAGTAAGCTCACAAAGCAGGTGAGCAAGCACATATTATACTTTAGATAATGGGCGAGAAGAGATGCTCTGAATTTAAAATAGTCCAAAATTTGCATTTCACATTATCTTCGTATTTAATAATAAAATGAGGTTACAATAAAGTCAAAAAACAGTAAAAGAGTGTACAGTATTATTTATTTTCTTCAACTGAGGACTTGCTTAGACATGGAGTTCCCATACAATCAAGATCCTGACTTATCCTTGATTATTGTGGCCAGTGAAAAAGGCCTGACAGGAAAATTCAGGGAACCAGCAGGGTATGTCCCTATAAGGGAACTCAAAAAACTCACACTTTTGGTCTCAAAATCAAGGAACACACTAATCTGGCACAGAGGCTTCTCTATATATTGGCAAGTCACTGGGGGAGAGGTCAAAATTCTATAATGATCACTTTCTTTCATGCACACGAGGAAGAATATTTTCTTAGATGCAAACATAGTACCAATGTTTGTCGAGGACAACTTACAGACTCCTCCAGCCCAGTCTCAAGAGTTATCCACATCCATCTCCCAATAGTGTTTCCCAGAAATGAAGATATGGGCTCCCCATGCAGCAAAATATTTGGAGATTCATCTTGACGGTCTTGTCTAAGTACAAATGTTCTCACATCCTCAAAAAGCCTGATATTATGATTGCTTATTTCATTACTGAGGGAAATTTCCACTGTGAAAAGAAAAGAATACTCCAGTCAAAATTCATTATAAAGAATAAAGTTATCAGGGGAAAGATTTATCAATGAGTATAAAATTATAATTAGCTAATAGTAAGTTCTTATGTGGTATTATACAGTAGTATGATTTTAGAAAACCATAATGTTCTGTACATGTAAAAAAGCTGTAAGAAAGTAGTTTACATGTTTTTACCAAAAACAAAAATGATAAATATTTAAAGAGACAGATATGACTAACTTGAGTTAAATATTATACAATGTATATATGCATTTAAATATCTCACAGAAGCCCATAGATATGTCTAATTTCTATTTTTCTGTATCAGTTAAAAACAAATTTAAGTTTAAAAAGTAAAATTAAATTATCTATGATAAGACAGTCTAGCATTTCATTGAGAAGTAGGCCAAGACTACAAAGGCTGTTCTAGCTACAAAAATAACAGATTCAAATACAAAATATAAAAACATATGTATAATAATAAAATTTTTGAAAAATCCATGAATTATAAAGGGAAGGGAGGCAGTGCCTACTTCTTTTAGAAGCTATACAATAAGGTCTTCCTAAAGCATCTAAGCCTAAGGTTTCTAAAGCATTAGGGCCCTCCTGAATTTTACCTTTTTACTTGAGGTTGCAGGCTATATATTGCCCTGTTACATTAAGAGCATTAATCCTCATTTCATTGCCTATCTCCTCTCAGTATCCACTCCCACTCACCAGTCCTTTGTGTTGTGTCTCCCCACCTCCCAGCTTTTTAATATATTCTATTTTCTCCTTGAACCCATACTGTTTGGCTCCTGTGCAATCTTTTCAGCAGCACAGGTGCACTTCCCATTTTGATGTTTGCACCTCTTTTCTATCTCCAAGAGCTCATTGTCTTCATCAGCAAGAAATACACTGAATGCACAATTATATGCTCTTGAATTTCTACAATTCATCTCCTACCTCAGCTTCTGCCTTAAATACCTATGACAGGTCTTCAATACTGATTCAACTGTCAAAACTCAGATTGATCTTAGATTTAAGAATTTTTTTTTCTGAGCTCCTTAATGTTTACTGAATGTCTTCAAATCCCTGTATGTGCCTTCATCTTTCCATTTGCTGAGCTTTGTTTTGATGTCATTTTTTTTTTTTTGTGGCTGTTAATACAGGGTCTAGAAATAGTAAGTGTGAACTTACATTGAAAGGCAAAATTATTTCTCCTGTTGTTCTACAGAGGACCCTTAGGTCACATGATGACTTCAGTTCATTTTGCCTTACATAGAGATAGAACCCATGACCCAGTAAATGTTAGGCAAGCATTCTGCCACTGAGCTACAGCCCCAGCCCTCTGCACATGTTCTTTTTTTTAAGAGAGAGAGAGAGAATTTTTTTTAATATTTATTTTTCAGTTTTTGGTGGACACATCTTTATTTTATGTGGTGCTGAGGATAGAACCCAGCACCCCACGCATGCCAGGTGAGCGTGTTACTGCTTGAGCCATATCCCCAGCCCCTGCACATGTTCTTAAAGGGGAAGTTTGTAGCACAACTATCTCAAGCTGTTTCCTAGGGCAACAACTCTGATACTTACATCCCATGTTAGAATTTTTCTTTTCTCCTCATTCAGATTTCTCTTATTTTCTTGGATTTTTCCCCATAATGATCTCATTTGCTTCAATAGCTTCTCCTATAAGGGAATTATAAATGTAAAGTAAATATACATGTTTCCTAACAGATGGAGAGAGTCAAGGGATGTAAAATAAAAGTACTTCACTGAGAATAAACTGCACCTGTGTGCCTGATTTACCTCCTAAGTTTCTATTATGTAACAGACTAAGAAAGTTTATGTAGTTGGCTACCTTTCAGATATGGCATCTTGCCTCATTATTTTATCTGCTAATGCTTCTCTCTATTGATCTCCTTCATATTTGTCTAGTATTATTAAATGTATTTCCAATATAAAAGCCTCTTTCAGCTGGTCAAGGTGGTGTATGTCTGTAAATGCCAGTGACTTGAAAGGCTAAGTCCATAGGATCAGAAGTTCAAGGCAAGCATCAGCAATTTAGTAAGGCCCTAAGCATCTTAGTGAGGGTTTATCTCAAAAATAACAAATAAAAATGGCTAGGTATTGCTGGGAGCCATTAGCCAAGTAGGTATGACAATTTCCTTCCCAGCGTACCCCATGTTGCTTAGTGGAAGGACTCGTGGAAATAGGCTTTTGCAGTGACATTGCATCTAAGGTGATTTGCTCAAGGACCAAGGCGGATCCGAGTTTAGGGCGTTCCTGGTTTAGGACTATCGGGGTTTAGGGTGGTTCCAGGTTTAAGATTATTCCTGCTGGGAATATGGTGTATCCTGCTGCCTGAGTTCCCCTTGAGTTCTCACAGGATTCAGACAGTATTTTTTGGGAGACAGAAGCCCAGTGGGGGTGGATTTGAGCAGAGAAAGTGGATTTCCCCAGAACGTGATTGTAGACGGCTGGTGTGAGTTTGGGAATAAAGAGTTGCTATTTGAATCTACAAGCTGTGTGGTGGCTCGTGATTTTGTGCCCAGCCAGACTGCGGCATTTGGCGTCCTGTGCGGGGAACTTCTGAAGCTTGGAGGTAAGTGAAATTGCTCGTCCCTGAGGAAGAGCAAAAGAATGGGTGACCATTTCAAAAAAAAAAAAAAAAAAAAAAAACAGTGTGTGCTTGTTTTGATTTATCTTGTTTTTGTTTCAAGCTGCCTATCCCTAGAAACTTCTCAGGCAAACTGGAAAAAATGGTTGACTAAAGGTTTGAAGTTTGTCGGCCCTGAGGAAGAGAAAATTGATACAACGATTTTTTATTCCGTTTTTATTTCATTCAGTTTCGGTTTTGTTTTGTGTTATCTTATTGGGTTGCATTATCTTCATAGTAGATTAGAAATTAGTAAAAAAAAAACCGAAAAGATGTTAAGTTTAAATTGTTAGAGGTTCAGACCATGGAGAAAGACATTTTAGATCAAGCAAAAGAGAAGGTCTCTCGAGCTAGTCAGACAGAGGAAGAAAATTCAAAGGAAAAGGGGTTGTTAGGAAAAAGGCCACAACAGGAGGCTGTTACTAACTCCGTTTTATCACAAGAGGGCATAATTCAACCAACAGCCCCACCAATGGAGACAGCTAAGTGGCCCTCAAACCCCGTAGTTGATAAATGGGATCCTGAGACAGGACCTCAAAGATTAGCATGCCCTGTACTTGAACAGGCAGGAGGGCAGAGAATTCACCATGCTTTAGATTTTAAAACAGTGAAGCAGTTAGAGGAGGCTGTAACAACCTATGGTCCCCAAGTTCCCTTCACGGTAAGCATGGTCGAGTCCATTACTAACTTAGACATGACGCCAGCAGATTGGGCTAGCATGTGTAAATCTGTACTAAATGGAGGAAAATATTTGTTATGGAAGGTTGCCAATGAGGAATTTTGCGCGGAGACAGCTAGGCGAAATGCAGCAGCCGGTTACCCTCAAAGAAATCTAGATATGTTGTTAGGAAAAGGACCTTATGAGGGTCAACGGCAACAAATTGAATATGATCCTGCTATATATGCACAAATTGCTGCAGATGCAGTTAGGGCATGGAAGACTTTACAAGGACATGGAGATTTACAAGGTCAGCTATCTAAGGTAATATAGAGAGCTAATGAACCTTACGCTGACTTTGTAGATAGGCTAATTCAAACGGCTGCCAAAATTTCGGGGGATACAGAACAAGCAATGCCATTAATAAAACAACTGGCTTATGACCAAGCAAATCGTTGCTGCAGAGAGGTTATTAGACCATGGAGACATGAAGATTTAAACACACATATTAAATTATGTAGAGATATTAATGAACAAGGGCAAGTCTTGGCAGCTGCAGTACAACAGGCTTTAGATGACAGGCCAAAACCATGCTATGATTGTGAACAAACAGGACATTTTAAAAGGAATTGCCCCATAGGAGGAGGGTTTAACAAAAGTAGGTATCAAAGGAATAGAATACCAGGTATTTGCCCACGATGCGGTAGAGGGAGACATTTGGCTAATGAATGCCGTTCTCAAACCACCATAGAGGGTACTCCCTTATCAAAACACAGACAAAGACCAGGTATTTATCCATGATATCATGGAGAAAGGCATCAGGCTCCATTGCCAAAAAACGGACAGGGGGGCCCAATGCTCCGGGGCCCACAACCACAAATCTACGGGGCAGTGAAGGAACCCAGCAACACCATCACGGTAGTGCCCAGGACACATTGTCCATTAAATCCCTCATCAGACAAACCCGAGGGAGCGCAGGGTTGGACATCTGTGCCTCTGCCAGAACAGTATTAACTCCAGAGATGGGTGTTCAAATCATTCCCACAGGAGTAAAAGGACCTCTTCCCCAAGGAACAGTAGGCTTATTATTGGGACGTAGTTCATCTACATTAAAAGGACTTATGATATGTCCTGGGGTAATTGATCCCGATTATGTAGGTGATATAAAAATTATATCTAGTTCTCCAAGAGGTATATCAGTAATTTCACCTGGAGATAGAATAGCACAGTTGTTAATAATACCCAGCCTACATAATAAATTTCCTAGTTGTAGTGTAGAAAGAGGTTCCAGGGGATTAGGCTCCACAGGTGTAGATTGGGCTATGTTGTCTTTAAATTTAGATTCTCACCCAATGATAAAACTAAATATTCAAGGTCATGAGTTTAATGGGCTACTGGACACAGGAGCTGACCTTAGCATCATATCTCGTCAAGAATGGCCAAAACATTGGCCATTACAACAAGCCACTCAAACACTTCGAGGCCTAGGAGTGGCGACTAATCCCCATAGAAGTTCTATGATATTAGATTGGAAGGATCCTGAAGGATGTGAAGGAACTATACAGCCATATGTATTGGATCATCTTCCTATAAATTTATGGGGATGAGATGTCCTAGATCAATTAGGTTTGACGTTAACAAATAACATCAATCCTAATGTGCCCACTACTAGGGCTAGACAAGGCTTTAGGAAAGAAAAAAGATTAGGAAAACAAGGGCAAGGTATAGCAGCACCAATACAAAGAGATCAAGGAACAGACAGACATGGGTTGGATTTTCAGAAAGGGCCACTGAGACAATCAAAATTACTTGGAAATCAGAAAGACCAGTGTGGGTTCCTCAGTGGCCCCTGATTAAAGAAAAGATACAAGTAGCCCATGATCTGGTCAAACAACAATTAGCGGAAGGACATATACAACCTTCCATATCTCCCCATAATACTCCCATTTTTGTCATCAAAAAGAAATCTGGTAAATGGAGATTATTGCAAGATTTAAGAGCCATTAATAATGAGATGGTTATTATGGGACCTGCTCAATCAGGGATTCCTCAATTGTCTGCTTTGCCAAAAACCTGGCATGTTTTAACTATAGCTATTAAAGATTGTTTTTTTTTTTTCAATTCCAATTGATCCCGAGGATATTCCATGTTTTGCATTTACTATCCCTGCATTAAATCATGAAGGTCCTGATCAGAGATATGAATGGAAAGTACTCCCTCAAGGGATGGCTAACAGCCCAACTATGTGTCAAATATATGTTAACAAAGCAATCCAGCCACTTAGAAATCAAAATCCTGAACTACAAATATTTCACTATATGGATGATGTATTATTGGCACATAAAGATAAAAACATATTGCTGGAATGTTATGCCACACTTACAAACTTATTAAAAAATTATAATCTAGAGATAGCAATAGATAAAGTACAATTAAATTTTCCAATTAATTATTTAGGAGTTCTATTATCCTCAACCATGGTCCGTCCACCAAAAATTCAAATACGAGTAGATCAACTCAAATCACTTAACGACTTTCAAAAGTTATGGGGAGACATAAATTGGATAAGGCCTTATCTAGGTATACCAACAGGAGAGTTGGGACCTTTATTTGATATTCTAAAAGGTCCATCAGATCCAAATTCACCCCGCATGTTAACTCCTAAAGCAAGAAAGGCATTAAAAATTATTGAAACATATATGGAAAATATGCATTTGGATAGAATTGATATAAGTTTGCCTTTATTATTTATAGTACTACCAACAAAAAATATTCCTACAGGAGTATTTTGGCAAGAAGGTCCATTATTGTGGATACATTTATCTTATTCTCCTAACACTATTCTTATTAGGTATCCTGAGGCTGTAGGACCATAAATACTCAAAGGAATAAAAGCAGTGAAGGGAGTGTTTGGAATTTCTCCCAATAAAATTATTACTCCATATACTATGGATCAAATTGATGAGTTAGCTAATGAGTTAAATACTTGGGCAATAATCATGTGTAAATCTAATGTTACATTTGATAATCATTTACCATCTAATCCTTTGTTGTCTTTTTGGTCTAAGCATCCTGTAGTTTTTCCTAAATTGACAAGAAAAACACCTATCATGAATGCTCCAAATATATTCACTGATGGGTCTAATAATGGTATAGCAGCAGTAGTTACCCCAGATCGAACTTTTACATTTTTAGTACCCAAACAATCAGCTCAAAAGGTAGAGCTTAATGCAGTTTTACAAGCTTTTTTGATGTTTAAAGATTCTGTATTTAATTTATTTTCTGATAGTCAGTATGTAGTTAATGCTATAGTATCTCTTGAAGATGATGGTAGGATTTCCCCTTCTTCTACTGTTTCCTCTTTGTTTTCCACTATACAAAGTCTAATCTGGGACAGAAAAGATACATTCTTTATAGGACATATTAGGGCACATACAGGATTGCCTGGAGCCCTTAGTTTAGGCAATGATTTAGCAGATAAAACTACACATGACAGACATATTTTCTCTACATTTGAAGAAGCTACAAATTTTCATAAAAGGTTTCATGTTAATGCTAATACTTTACAAAAGCATTTTAAAATAACTAAGGAACAAGCTAGACATATAATAAAACAATGTCAAAATTGTGTGACCTTTTTACCACAAGTTAATCTTGGAGTCAATCCTAGAGGACTGATACCTAACCATATTTGGCAGATGGACGTCACACACTTGCCAGAATTTAGAAAATTAAAATATTTACACGTTACAGTTGATACTTCTTCCAGATTTTTGATGGGCTCTCTTCATGCCGGAGAAAAAACTAAAGATGTTATAGCTCATTGCTTACAAAATTTTGCCTCTGTGGGCGTTTCTAAACAGTTAAAAACCGATAATGGTCCTGGCTATACCTCTACCTCTTTTAAACAATTTTGCTCATCATTTGGTATTACTCATATAACAGGAATCCCATACAATCCACAGGGACAAGGCATAGTTGAAAGAGCTCATCAAACTATTAAAACGTACTTATTAAAGCAAAAAGAGGGAATTGGAAGGGGGTATATATCCCCCAAAGATAAACTTAAAAAATAACGCTTTTTACTCTAAACTTTTTAAATTTGAATTCATCAGGACTTAGTGCTGCAGAAAGACACATATATCAAAAAAATGTACATAAGCCTAAAGTACTTTGGAAAGATATTCTAACAGGACAATGGAAAGGTCCTGACCCAGTGATTGTCTGGAGTTGGGGGTCTGTTTGTGTTTTTCCACAGGGAGAACAGCAGCCGATTTGGATTCCAGAGAGATTAACTAAAACAATTTCTACAGATCGAAAAGAAGATGATTTGACTCAAATCCATAACAGCTGATATCCAGAACTCCAGCTTGGCCATTCTTACATCTGTGACAGTGATTAACCAGGATGCTTTTTTCAATAGCTATTTTATTATTGCATTTTTCCACATCATAAGGTTCTATTTTTATTTTTTGAGCTCATACAAACCTAGGTTAATGTTTTTCTGATCAGTTTTATTTTTTTGACTGTGGAGTTTTTAAACATTGCAATGGAGATTTCACCTAGGTAAAGCTACAAGGCCTTTACTATTTTCTAATGTGTTGTACGTTTGTGTGCACATTTGTGTTTTGTGTTGTATGTCTGTATGTGCGTATGTCCATATTTCTTATATGAGGAGTGCTAATGAAAAAATGGATCAGAATTATTATTATTTTTTTATTCACGTGATTTAAATGGTTTAATTTAAATTAGGTAAACAGCTGTAAAGGATTGTTTTTAAAGTAGGTTAACAGATCTGTTTGTTTACTTTCACCTTTCCTTTTCATTATATTTAGTAATTCTTTTCAGGATAATGTCTCTTTAGCATCATTGCCAGAATTCCTATCTTCATCCCAGTGCCGGTGAAGACAAAGATAAAACCAAACTACAACTTCTATGATAGCTATCACAGTAAACTGTATAAACTGATGCATCAATGAATATAACTCAACAAGTAATGCTCAATCAAGGAGTCAACTTACTTTGGGAGGAAACGGATTTTGGGAGGAAATGGACATATTGATAGATTCCTCCACTTTGAACTGCTTGCAAAACTTGCCTGGACTATGTAACTATCGTTTAGTGCAGCGAATTGTGGTAATGCTGGCATATCTTTGCTGATGGTGTCACCAGTGATGCAATTTTTATTTCCTTGCCAGCACACCCCATGTTAATTGTGGTAGTGCTGGCATATCTTTGCTGATGGTGTCACCAGTGATGCAATTTTTCCCAAGGAGCCGTCAATTGGCTTGGTGTCATGGCATTTCTGTATCCTCCTCCCTTCTACTAGTGATGGTCTAAAATTTGGGGGCCAATGGCTGTATGCTGGACTGGTAGTTAGTGACGGGTATGATCCAATTGCAGTGGTATCAACCTAAGACAGGAGGCTGACGCCTAAAGGTCAGTTTTCCGATGACGGGTAAGAACCATATGTTGAATTGGACAACCTACCAGGCACGGTCCTTAAGCCACATTGCTTGTTGTTTAATTAATCAGAAGGGCGGGAGATGCTGGGAGCCATTAGCCAAGTAGGTATGACAATTTCCTTGCCAGCATACCCCATGTTGCGTAGTGGAAGGACTCGTGGAAATAGGACTTTTGCAGTGACATTGCATCTAAGGTGACCTTGCTCAAGGACCAAGGCGAATCCGAGTTTAGGGCGTTCCCGGTTTTGGACTATCCGGGTTTAGGGTGGTTCCAGGTTTAAGATTATTCCTGCTGGGAATATGGCGTATCCTGCTGCCTGAGTTCCCCTTGAGTTCTCACAGGATTCAGACAGTATTTTTTGGGAGACAGAAGCCCAGTGGGGGTGGATTTGGGCAGAGAACGTGGATTTCCCCAGAACGTGATTGTAGACAGCTGGTGTGAGTTCGGGAATAAAGAGTTGCTGTTTGAATCTACAAGCTGTGTGGTGGCTCTTGATTTTGTGCCCAGCCAGATTGCGGCAAGGGATGTGACTCAGTGGTAAAGCAACCCTACATTAAATTCCCAGTACAAAAAAAAAAAAAAAAAAAAATCTTTTATGTACTCTTGGTCACTAGTGTCCTTCTTAAAATGGGGTCTTTAAGATGTCTTAGCCTAATTCTGCTAAATATAGATTGAAATGATATTTGTTGACTTTATCAGCCTCCCTTTGGAATGCTAGCCTCACAAAGACAGGTATATTTAAAAATTCTATTGATATCCCTATCTTTATGTCTTATACGGTATCTGGTTCCTATTAGGCTCTTGGTAAAGACTGGATTAATCATCATGAGGACCATCACTTACCCAGTATGCCTCAGCAGCCTCCTCAATGGGACAGTGTCTGTGACCCCTATATTCCTGAGAGTCGGAGAAAAGCAAACAGAGCAGGTACTTGTCTTCTTCACGGAAGATCTTCTTTGTCTCCTGATGGGTCACACATATGTGTTCCTTGGAGCTCATTATTTGCCTTAGACTAGCTTGTCTGGCAAGTAAAGACATCCTCTTCACACAAATATCTGGCTTGAAGTCTCTCAGCTGTGATGTCCTCTGGTATACATGGCAACAGGCAGGAATTTGGGCTTCTTCCCAGGAAAGGCAGAGACAGGGCCAACAAAAGCTGTGCCCACAGCCTATGGTGACTGGGTCTGAAAGGTAGTTCATGCAGAGAGAGCAGGTGAGTTCTTTCTAGAAGGGTTGTGGGATTTCTGATTCCATTGTTCTGAGGGAAGAAAACTAGGAAATTTTTTTCATCTATTCTTGAAGAGAGAAAGGCCTGAACAAATTTGTACTCAAGTTCTCATTCAATAACACACATCTACTTAGATCAGAAAGATAATTAGAACAGATTACCTATTGTATTATGCCAAACCCTATTCTCCCCCAATAAATTGTACTCCTATTTTGTTGAGGTACAATTTCTCCCTAATTGTTTGACCTTTAGGCATTTGATTCAATATATAACTCCAGGGTGTAAGTCTGAAGTGAAATGAAATAATCCTAATGTTCCTTGGTTAAGTAAAGGGCATGTGCCTGAGCTTTAACTTTATTATTGTCTTTAACTTCATAATCATTCTATCTTGGTGAAGCCTTTGACTTTTTTACTAGTAAGTGTTGTAGCTAGAACACATTTTTTTTTTAGCTTGGAGATATTTTATTAAAAATTTTTGGATTTTTTTTTACTTTTTACAAATTAAAAATGCATTTCAATAAAAACATATATACTGAAGCCATTTTCCTTTGTATAAAGAAATATAAATGAGATGTGCATTAATATTTAATA
The DNA here is from genome assembly GCF_021218885.2 of Marmota monax. NCBI lineage: Eukaryota > Metazoa > Chordata > Mammalia > Rodentia > Sciuridae > Marmota > Marmota monax. The sequence continues at coordinate 567,967 of NW_026695236.1, read as the reverse complement.
GCAAAGTACTTCACTAGCTATATTTCAAATATGTCAAGAGCCCAACAAATTCTAAACACACTAAGAATATATAGCTCTTTCAATATTTTGAGGGAACAGTGATTCGCCTGCCTATGGCTTAGGATCTGCTTCCATGCTTGTTTCTTGAGCTTCTTCTATTTCTGAGAGTTTTTCATGATTTTCCAATGTTTGCTGAAGTTCATGGATAGTACTAAGAAGAACATGAAACTGTTTCTGGCTCGATTCTAGCTTATCTTCAATGCTTTCTTTAATATGTGAAAGATGCTCTAATTCTTTTCCTAGAGCCTCTAATTCTTTTAATGTCTCATGCCTGTCTGGATGATGCTGGATCACTTTTGCCAAAGCATCATATTCTTGAGGATTTTTTCGTATTCGTTTCGCTTGAAGAATCTGCTTTTTGCACTCAGCAATTTTTTCATGACCTCCATCAATGCTACATTCTATTTCTTTATAATTTTTTTCATAATTTTCCATTTCTCTGAGATTGCTGTCATACAGCAGCAAAGTTTTGCTCATTGAAAATTCACATTGAGATAGTGTACTCAGCGTCAATTGGTACTGGCTATATCCTTCCTACTGGGATCCAGAGTTGCACCACTTAAGGAAACTTTTCAGTAGCAAATTAATTCTTCGATCATCTCCAGCACCATCTCCATCAATAAGGAGAGGCTTCTGTATCACTTCGTCGTCAGTCATGGCTCCCATGGCATGAGCAGTGGCAGCGGCAGTGGTGCAGGTTGCAGCACACAGTTGGCGGAGGTGGAGATGTAAAACACAAATTTTTGATCAACATTAAAATAAGGTAACAACTAACACATTATCTTCTCAATCAATAATGGTAATTCAATCACCAATAATTCTCTAGTGTATAGATTGTTTCAGATATTGTCTAGCAAATTAAGGTTATCATGTTTCAGTTTACATCCTTATAAATGAATTATAAGTTTTAAAAACACATTAATAAAATGCAGTGCACAATGCCACTCATTTGCATGTATTCTTTCACCTATAATCCAGAAAATATCTTTCTTGTAATCCATTGATAAGAATGCAAAAAAAAATCTATGACCAAAATTTCCCTGTGCTATCTTTTGTTGTCTGAAATGGATCCCCATCCAAAATCAACTTCTGAATATATAAAAATTAATAAAGACTAAAGTGAACTTTGTCAAATTGGATATTTCTTCCAGCATCTTTATATTTGAATATACTGAACTGTTGAATCTCTCTATGTTTCTATTATCTATCTACATGCCTGAATTAAAACAGATCAATAATTAAGAAAATGGGAATGGTAATAGCTTTCTGTCCTTTAAAATATTTCCCCAAGCACATTGTAAAAAAGGTTAATTATCATGTAAAAAAATTATTTTGCAAAAGCTAAAAATTGAGGTCCTAATTTCTACATTATGTAATTACAAATTGCCTTTTCCTTTATACTCAGGTTTCTTTCTGATAGCCAGTGTCACTTTCCTGCAGGCCTATACATTCCCTTGCTTCTTTAGAATTTAAGTTAATAAACCAACCTCTAAAGAGATAATATTCCCACAACCAAGAGGAATACGTTTTTAGCCATTTTATGAACTATTTAGTTATATTTTGAGAATACCTTTGCATTATTTGTAAAGTAGTAAATAATACATGTATGATCTGTTTACAGAACAAAATGTTCCTAACCAATTTATAGAATCTACACCAAATACAAGACTATGAGACATCTGGCAGCGTTTTTTTTTTTTTTTTTTTTTTTTATCCTTACTATTCATATGAACAAACCAAGGAATACAAAAAATAATAAGCAAAAGTTATGTATTAAGATTAGATGACCAATTTGTTTAATTTTGTATAGCTTCTAGAAAAGGAGGTATTTTTCGAAACTAAGCAAAGAACATCAATTCATTCAAATGATTTTAGTTTACAGATTTATACATTTTGAAGATTTGTTTGTTTCAGAAAATAGTTGAACAGGGTATGGTGGTGCATCCCTGTAATCCCAGTCACACCTGAAGCTGAGGTAGGCATATCTAAAGTTCAAAGACAACCGCAGCAATGCAGTGAAACATTTTTTCAAAATAAAACATACAAAAAAGCCTGGAAATATGACTCAATGGCTAAGCACCCTTGGGTCCAATTGCTGGTACAAAAAAGAAATAATAATAATAATAGGAACATCTCCTTTGTAAATTATATACTCACCTAAGGAATGTGGCTATTGTCTCACCAATGCTTGCTGTAGAGGTGATATGAAGTCTGTCTGGGGATCAGTGCTTCACACAGAAGAACCAGTATTTTTCAGGGGTCTCCAAAGCTAGGTGAGTTCCAAAACTACTCTGATCTGGAGAGGAATGAGGTTAGCTCCTCCTGCAGTTTCCATTTATTGAGGCTCTGAAGACCACACCCTGTTCTCCAGGTGATTAGATTTCATGAAGCTTCCAATAGGAATTAGTATGAGTGATTATGATAGTATAAGTAATTAGGTTAGTAAGATAGTTTAGGCTAGGATCGTTTTTAATTTCAAAATAGAGAGGATTGATTTAACACTTTGGCTAATCTTGATCAACAAACCTTTACAAGCACCACCTCACACATACTTCCTGAAACATCTTGGCACTCCAGACACACCCCGTGTAACCACATTGATCACACTGGCATAGATGTTTGTAAGGTTTTCTGGCTCCTAAATTTCCTCCTAATGTCTTGAATCCCAAATTCCCTGCTTGAGCCAGGGGTTACCCAGCTTTTTCTTCCTTTTCTTCCACAGCAGACAGGGCACACTATTCCTTGGCAAACTCTAGGCAAGATTTTCTTGTTATGAGAGTATATAATATGTCTCAAAATAGAACAACAAAAAATTTCATTAACATTTTACTAGCTAGTTACACATTTCAAACATGTGCACATTCCATATATGGGCCTCAATTTGTTTTCTTACTTTGGTTCCACAAATATGAAATATCTGTTGAAATTTTAAAAGATCTCATTGAAAGGTTTCTAGTCAAAATTATGAGCCTGGTGCTATGGGTACAAGTTGTAAAGTAAAAGCATGTGTTGACAGCCATGTTTTCTGAGTCTAGAGCCTGTTCCCAAGAGACTGTCCGCAAATTTCTTTAACTATTTACACAAATTGCATTGTAACAACAACAACAAAATTAAAGTAGTGTATACAGTGGCAAGGAATACTTTAAAACAACTAGTTTTTGTCCCAACTTTCCCAAAACTTGATAATTGAATTTAACATGGATGCCGCCGTTTTCTTATGCATTCTTCAACTAATGATTTAGTTCTGACTGTGCCACATTTTTTTGGGATACGTGGAAATCATTACTTGATCTCTAAACCTTTTATTATACTGTTTTGTATATTTCAGGAGAATGATTGTATTGAGTTTTAACAATTGTGCTTTTAACAAATTATCTTGGATTCCAAAGGCAAAACTAATCTTTCCTGGGGACCATGATTTTTATAAATACCCCCAAGAATTTTTTTCTATTGCTTTACTAATTTTTCTAGTATCATCCTTTCCTTGGTATACTATAGTATCTATTAACAAAATAATATATATTATTAGAAAATATTAATAACTTTTATACGATAAAAGGTAGACTACACAGAAAATATTTGCCTCAGAAATGGTTAATCGTTAAGTCTAGGTTAAACATTGTTTCAATAAAGATTTAAAAATTTAAAGAAATATCCAAAAGGATAGCAATCTTTTCAGTAGCAGAGCTTGCAAACAGCACTGAAAAATATTAATAGACACACAACAATAGGCTTGTGTCTGTGAGAGATCCTGAGGCCTGGACATTGACTGTGAAAAGGGAACTCATAACATGTCAGTGGTAGGTTGCCCATCTCCCAACCCTCCTCTTCTCTGCTGTCTCTTCCTTGGGGTCTCTGGATCCTGAAGTACCTTTTGCATTAATTGTAAGATTGTCCTTCCCAGGTCAGTCTTCCTCTTTTATGTGGTGTTGTGGAACAAACTCAGGGCCTTGCCTGTGCTAGAGGAGTGCTCTACCACTGAGCCACAACCCCACCTTGAAGCATATTTTATTAAACAAGCTTTCAACAATTATTCAGCTATATAGTCTTTTATATTCCAGATATTCAGATGATAATAGAACCTTTTTCCCCCATGTGTAAAATGTTTATTGATGGTAGCTTGCTAACTGAAGGAAAAGTCCTTGACAATGAAAATGCAGGGATCTCCAGAGTGCTGTCCTTGTTACTGCATGCATTGAGTAAACATTTGGAATGAAGGGTAGAGACATATGTGCATATTATGTCCATCTGGTCCAAGAATATGAAATCATCTGCCCAGCAAATTTGACAATGCAAATGGTTTCTCCACTCCAGAGGGGGAAAAAAAAGTTATAATTTGCTCATCCTGGAACAACATTCTGTGCAAAGAGAACACATGAAACTGGGCATGGTGGTACACTCCTGCAATGCCACCAACTCAGGAGTCCAAACAGGAAGAGTCTAACTTTGAGGCCAGGCTCAGCAACTTAGAAAGGCCATAAGCAACTTAGCAAAACACACTATCTTAAAAAATAAAAAGGGCTCTGAATGTGACTCAGTAGTAAAGCAACTCTTGGTTTAATTTCTAGTAACTACCTGCCCCCTCACATAAACTATGAATATCATTTTGGATATATGAAAATGGTGACTGCACAGAATGCAAGATTGAAAAGCAACAATAAAGAGTGTATGAATTTTGGAAAAAGAAGAATAATACAGGTAATATTAGTAGTAATGTAAAATGGTAAAAACACAGTGATTTCTTTTCAAATTTATGCTGCTTCAATTTCTTTTTCTCTGAAACTTATTGAGTAACATTTTTTTTTAAGTAGACATCAAATCCAAAGGTGCTTACACACAAAAAAAATGAACGCACCTGTTTATTTTTGTTTTGACATGAGTCTCATTACATTATTTAGGTCCTTGCTAATTTACTAAGTCTGGCTTGTGATCCTTCTAGGCTGCTAAAGTTACAGCTGTGTGTCATTACACAGGGCTAATGACCATTAAAAAAATCTTCATCTCTTAATAATCTCTGAATCATGATATTATCTAACTATTCTTATTTTAGCATAATTCAGTTAATGCTTTCTTCCCTATTACCTAAGAAGGGAGAAAAGAAAAACAATATTTAGTGATCAGATCAAAGGAAATTAACCAATTGAATCTAATAAATAAATCTAATAAGTCAATCTCATCTAATAACTCAATCTCATCTAACAAGTCAATCTAACTTAATCTAGTAAGTCTATCTAATCTAATTAGTCAATCTGATCTAATAAGTCAATTTAACCTAATTAACTTTTTTTATCTCTGGGTTCTTCCCTATTCTAGGGAAGTTCTTGACAATCCAAGGAATCAGTACTCTGTGAAACTCCTCTGAACCAAGTTCTAATCACTAGGCTCCAGCTCAACTCTAGGATTTCCTAATCAGGGATTTTAGAGGCTATCTGTAGGGTCCTGAAGGAATCCAAGTGCTATGAATTCTCTGTACATTCATGTGGGCAGTGAACACTGTATACAAATATTTTATTATTTAAACTATTTAAATGCTGACTAACAGGAAAAAAAAGTGTGAATAGAAAATTAGCAAACAAATTTGGAGAGATAAGCCTCACACAGTGGCAGAGGCCTGTAAACCCAGAGGCTCCAGAGGTGGAGACAGGACAATTCCAGGTTCAAAGCCAGCCTCAAAAATTCAGAGAGGCACTAAGCAACTCAATGAGAACCTGTCTCTAATAAAATAAAAAAATAGGGCTGGAGATGTGGCTCAGTGGTCAAGTTCCCCTGAGTTCAATACCCACCATATATATATATATATATATATATATATATATATATATATATATATATATATATATATATATAAATTCTGAGGGATTAAATCTACTAAGAAAAATAAAAGAACATGTACTACAAAATTATTTAAATTGCTAATGTTCTTTCTTTTGAAGAGTCATAAACCCTAAAACAATAAGGGAAACAAATGAGAAATGAGAAAGAAAGTTTGGTGAGAAAAGAAAGAATGGGGTAGGTAGGGCAAGAAGGAGAGAAAGGATTATTCCTATGTCCATTTTTATCATTCAGCATCCAAAATATCAGTCAATATATATATTGTGAAACTTTATTCCAACTTTTACATTAGATAACGCCTTACCAACCTACTTGTGTACGGTTAACAAATGCAAGTAGACTATTTCTAGAACACATGTTTTGGCTTCCTGACACGAGGGGATTATTTCTAAACTAAGGGAAGTTTCAGATAATTTAATCATAGAAGCATCTACCCATTTGATTAAAGAATTTAAAACTTTCATTTACACCAGAGTAAACTCACAAAAGGTTTTCCCCATGTGATAAATGTGGTATACGAAAGATGAAGAAATCTATTATGGGTAATAACTCAGAATTACATGTTGGCAGCAGGTCAACCCTGGCCCCTGGAGCCCTACCTCCACTAGTTTGTTCTGCATGCCAGTGTGGCCAGCTCACAAGGCCATGGCGAACTTGCGGTTTTTCTGTTCCTGCTTGTCCGTCTGAGACATATGTATCCCACGGGAATGCCTTGACCTTTTCTGGTCTGATGGACTTATTGTTAAGGGAGGTTTCGGTACCTGACAATAATAGATGTTGAAACTAAATTTCTCCCCCCTCCCTCCTGCTTTTGGGTATATTTCCAATTCTGCTGCTTGGGGTATAAAAAAAGGTGTGTTAGCAATAAAGGGTATTGACTCCTGGATGAAGAACCTTGGTGTCCTGTGTGTCTCTTAACCTCGCCGTCCCTCACTGGACTCGGCTCCCTTGGCCGGACGCGGCAATTGGAGGTTCCCACCGAGATCCGGAAAGCAGGGGTAAGCGGACGGGGCTCACCTTATAAGAAAGAAGGGGGAGGATTGGTTTAAAGATAATTTAAAGAGACAGGGTACGTACCATGGGTAACTCAACAGCGAAGGTTCGTCTGGCCAACGAACTGAAAGAGCTGTTAAATACACAAGGAACAGGAATAAAAACTAAGACTGCAACCGAATTCGTTGAAATTCTTGCCCAGGCTTGTCCTTGGTTTCTGACAGGAGGATTTCTTAATAATAGTGACTGGGACCTGGTGAGACATGACCTTCAGAAATTATTGAGGGACCGGGGCTCGGACAGTGTCCCAGTTGCCACCTTTTCCTTATGGAGGTTGGTAAAGGATGCTTTATTAACAGATAAAGTAAAGATCAAGAATCAGCTTGCTGAATGTGAACAGGCCCTTAATCAGGTGCAGGAAGAGCAAATGGCAGAATCCTTAAAGGATGAGGGTCCCCTTGAGGACTCGGGCTCGGAGGGTAGGAAACGCCTCCAGATTTCTAAGCCCAAAAAGTATCCTGAGGACCTCAGTTCTCTCTCTGAGGAAGAGGAGGGATTAGAAAGGGAGATAGAGGAACTAGAACATCGCCTTAAAAGGGCAAATGTGAGGGTGCCTAGGGCCCCCTCAATTGCCGCACCTCCTCCCTATAATCCTGATTGGAATGAGGACGCCCCTACTAGATGGGCGGGGGTCCACTGGGGTTCTAGAGCAGCTCAGGTTTTTCCAATGATTGAAAATTCCGATGCTGATGGACAGCCGGCCAGAGCCCATGTCCCCCTAGCCTTCAAGGACATAAAACAGCTTAAGGAGGCGGTCAGTAATTATGGACCTCATGCCCCTTTCACATTGACCCTCTTCGAGTCTTTCTCAGCCAGTCAACTAATACCCAATGATTGGCAGCAACTTTGCAGGGCTGTGTTACCTGGAGGGGATTTCTTATTGTGGAAAAGTGAATATCATGAAAGGTGCTGCGAGCTGGCTCAGATTAACCTGAATGCGGGCCATCAACGGCGAAATGCCGAAATGTTGACAGGAACTGGGCAGTATGCCACCATAGGCCAACAAATTAATTACGACCCAGGTGTTTATGCTCAAATAGCCTCAGCTGCAGTCCATGCCTGGAAAGCCCTGCCCGTTTCTAAGACTGAAGCAAAAATTTCCAAGATCTCTCAAGGGCCCTCTGAACCTTATTCGGACTTTATAGCCCGCCTAATGCAGGCAGCTGGAAAAATATTCCCTAATCTGGAACAGGCTATGCCACTTATTAGACAACTGGCATATGAAAACGCTAACACTTACTGCCAAAATGCTATTAAGTCCTCCCGGGCCAAAAGTATAGATGACATGATTCGAGCATGCAAAGATATAGATGGGCCTCATATTACTGGTCAGGTTTTGGCTGCTGCCCTTAAGACTGGAATGCAAAAATCTGATAACAGGGGAACCCGCTCTAAGGGGTGTTTTAAATGTGGAAAAGAGGGACATATAAGGAGAAACTGCCTGGAAAGGAGCGAGGGTGCTGGCAGAGGGATGCCTGGAATTTGTCCTGGATGTCATAAAGGAAATCATTGGAGCAGTGAGTGCAGGTCAAAATTTGACATCCAGGGTAACCCAATACCGTCGGGAAATGGGAGCAGGGGCCTGCCCCGGGCCCCGGAAGCCAAAGTGAAGGGACAGAACAGTGCCCCAGGGAGTGGGCGTCTCCGCTGCCTCCCACTGACCAACCCCTTTCTATCTGGGAACTCCCCAGGGGAACACCAGGAAGCGCAGGACTGGACCTCAGTTCCACCCCCCAAGTGGTATTAACTCCCCAAATGGGACCTCAGATGCTGCCTACTGGGGTTTTTGGACCCCTGACAGAGGGGACGGTGGGACTAGTGTTGGGACAAGGTAGCGCAACTCAGTGGGGCTTAAAGATTCTTACGGGGGTTGTTGATGCTGATTATCAGGGAGAAATAAAAATAGTAGTAGAAGCTACCCAAGGAATTGTTATTCTTCCCCCCGGGAAGCATATAGCTCAATTGCTGCTGCTACCCTTAGCTTCCATTCCTGGGCACGCCCTCTGTGGGTCCCGGGGCGACGGCAGCTTTGGCTCCACTGGAACTCCCCAGGCCTTTTGGGTAGCTCATTTGGATTCGCGTCCCAACCTGACCATTGAGATACAGGACAAGGCTTTCAAGGGAATACTAGATACGGGGGCGGATGTCTCTGTCATTTCTGAAAAACAATGGCCACCTGCCTGGCCCCTCCAGAGTCCCTCGGCCATATTACAGGGGATAGGACAAACCTGACCAAAAAGAAGTGCCTCCTTTTTAAAATGGAGAGATGGCGAAGGACATAGTGGCCATTTCCAGCCTTATGTAGTGACTGGACTCCCCACGAACCTTTGGGGGAGGGACTTGCTTCATCAAATGGGGGCTATTCTCACTACCCAGACTTTGAAAGGAAATAATGACTTTGTTAATGATGCAATGCTAGACATGGGATGGATCCCTGGAAGGGGACTAGGAAAGAGACATGAGGGCAGAATATCACCCGTGGATCCAGCAGAACAGGTTACCCGGCGGGGAAGAGACCGGAGAGGACTGGGAAATTTATCCTAGGGGCACTGAAGTGCGGCCGCCTCCACTTTCCATTACTTGGTTATCAGATGACCCTGTGTGGGTAGAACAGTGGCCCCTAACTAGGAACAAATTACAGGCCGCTTCCCTATTAGTTCAAGACCAGCTCGAGTTAGGACATGTGGTGCCCTCTACCTCGCCTTGGAATACCCCTATTTTTGTTATACAAAAGGGGTCTGGGAAGTGGAGACTTCTTCAGGACCTACGGGCTATCAATAAAACTATGCAACCCATGGGACCCTTACAACCAGGGCTACCCTTTCCTACTGTGATCCCAAAGGATTGGCATCTTATTGTCATAGATTTAAAAGATTGTTTCTTCTCTATCCCCTTAGACCCACGAGACCGAAAGCGTTTCGCTTTTTCCTTGCCTTCCACAAACTTTAGGGAAGCTTACCAACGGTATGAATGGACCGTCCTACCTCAAGGGATGACTAATAGTCCTACAATGTGCCAATATTTTGTAGCTGAGGTTTTACGACCCTTTCGACAGCAGTTCCCACAGCTCTACCTCATTCATTATATGGATGACATCTTACTGGCAGGGCCCAAGAAAGAAAGGCTTCTTCAATCTTATGAAGTCCTCCAATCCCTTCTAAAAGGGGCAGGGCTGGTCATAGCACCCGAAAAGGTGCAGTTTCAACACCCTTACAATTATTTGGGATACATCATTAATAACATAGGAATCTTTCCCCAGAGACCCCAGTTCCAGATAAATCAGCTCAAAACTTTACATCAGTGGCAGACATTCCTCGGAGAAATACAGTGGCTGCTCCCGTCCTTTCATATTCCAACTGGAGAGCTCAAACCCCTCTATGACCTCTTGCGAGGAGATCCTTCTCCTACGTCGTGTAGAGTACCTACACCAGAAGCCTTACGAGCACTGAGGCTAATAGAAAAGGCTCTGCAGGACATGCAGATTACGCAGATAGATTATTCTCTGCCCTTGTCATTTATAGTTCTATCTTCTAAAATTACTCCCACGGGAGTGTTCTGGCAAACGGGTCCCATTTATTGGGTCCACTTGCCGGCTTCTAACCCCCGGGTATTGACTCCCTTTTATGAACTCGTTATTAACTTAATTTGGAAGGCTAAATATTTGGGTGATGCATTATTTGGAAAAACCTTTGACATACTTATTCAACCTTACACTCAAGATATGATACACAAGTTACAACAAGAACATGACCTTTGGTGTCTTTTCCTGTGCAACTTCAAGGGTCAGATTGATAATCACTTCCCTAAACATAGACTTTTGGAGAGCTTTAAAAGGTGTCCCATTATCTTCCCAAAGATTATGAAAAGGGAACCTATTCCAAAGGCCCGAACTGTATATACAGATGGGGCCAAAAATGGATTTGCCGTCGTTTTTGATGGATCTCAACTTCTCCAACAACCTGTGTCAGGTCAGTCGGCCCAAAAGGTGGAAGTTGAAGCTTTAATCATAGCTTTCAAAGTCTATAGTTCTATTCCTCTTAATGTATATACTGACAGCTTGTATGTAGCCAATCTGGCTCTAGTCATAGAAACAACATCATATATTGGAAAGCAATCCACCGTCACAGAACAACTACAGGTAGTTCAGCTTCTCATTTGGGCTAGACGAGATCCTCTATACATTGGCCACATCCGAAGCCATTCAGGGCTCCCTGGACCTTTGTCAGAGGGCAACGCAAAAGCAGACGCTGCTACTCATGCTGTTGGCCTTTCCTGTGTGACGACCAAAAATGAGAAGGCCTTATAATTCCATAACAAATTTCATTTAAATGCACAGTCTTTACACTTCCACACAGGATGTTCATGAGACCAGGCTTTACAAATTGTCTCATTATGTCCAACCTGTGCACCATTTATTCATTCTCCTTTCCTTGGGGTTAATCCAAAAGGATTACAACCTAATGATGTCTGGCAAACTGATGTTACACACTTCCCTAGCTTTGGTAAACTCTCCTTTATACATGTTTCCACTGACACATATTCTGGCTTCATTTTTGCCACCTTACATACTGGAGAGAAGGCTAAGGACGTAATCAGTCATCTTCTAAAAGCCTTTTCCTCCATGGGCACCCCACGATGCCTCAAAACCGATAATGGTCCCACATATGTAAGCCAGGCGGTTCAATGGTTTTGCACCCAATGGGAAATTAATCATAAGACTGGAATCCCTTATAATCCACAGGGACAAGCTATCGTGGAACGAGCCCATCAACATTTAAAAACTTATTTACAAAAAACAAAAGAGGGGGAGATATACCGGAATTGTCAGGGACCACAAGCACTTCTAAGCATAACCTTATTTACTTTAAATTTTTTACTCACTGACACTGGAGGGCGCACGGCTGCACAACGCCACTTTTCCCCTCCCACTGTACAAGATGCTCAAATAAGGTGGAAAGATTTATCCACTGGAAAGTGGCAACCCCCGGCTCCACTCTTAGCTAGAGTGAGGGGAGCTGTATGTGTTTTTCCCCCAGGAACTGAGAAGCCCATTTGGATCCCGGAGCACTGCACCAAACCGGTGAATGAAAATTCAAGACAAAATGAAGTTCCCAAGATGGCTGATCCTGCCGCTGTTGTTCTCACCCCTTCAAGTGAGTGCCCAGACACACCTCATGAGCTGGACCCCGCTTGTGGCATTCCTTCTGGACAGGTTTGTTGAAGGAGGGCTTGACCCCCCACCTGGGAATATTCATGAATATCTTTTTGGAGCCCCTTGTGAGTGTAAGGGAAGGCCCCGGCACTCGGCCCCCTCTGGTTATATCCAGAGCATTGATTGTGGGACTAAAGTAGCCTACATGGCGGCTGAACTCAATGAAAGCATCGGAGGATTTAAGCAACCAAAATGGGTATGTGTTAATAAGCCCGGACTTGTTGTCCCTAATCCGACCGAGACTCTTGGAAGCTGTCCCGCCACTTGTCATTACACCCTGGCAATACACATCTCCTGTTATACATCGGCCTCAATTTGTGTTAATAATCAAGGAAAACAGTATTTTGAGGCCATCCTAACTAACACCGGTGGAGAATGGGGGACCACTTATAATTATATTCCTTTTCTTGGTGACCGGGGAGGGGAAGGCATCACGACTCGGTTAACGGAGGCGGGATGTGAGGGCGTCATGGGTAAACCCTCCTGCTGGCCCATGCAGGCCCCTATCAGAATCTCTGATGGAGGGGGACCCACTGATGCTATCAAACACCTTCAGGTGATTAAGCTTTTAAAGCCAGAGATCCCTAAGCCTACATACCACCCCTTGATATTGCCCAAATCCCAGTTTCCTGATTTAGATGCCAATACATTAGATATCCTAGAAACTACCTTTTCTTTACTTAACAGTTCCAACCCTACCCTTGCTGGTGATTGCTGGCTCTGCATGACAGCAGGTGCAGTCATGCCATTGGTGGTTCCCATCAATTATACCATTGATGATGACAACACATGTCAATCTGGGCTACCCTTTTTTTTTTTTTTTTTTTTTTTTTTTTTTTTAATTTATTTATTTTTAGTTCTCGGCGGACACAACATCTTTGTTGGTATGTGGTGCTGAGTATCGAACCCGGGCCGCACGCATGCCAGGCGAGCGCGCTACCGCTTGAGCCACATCCCCAGCCCCTGGGCTACCCTTTAAGGTGCAGCCTCTGGGTGGTTTTATGTCATGCCTTCTGGGCATGATGCAAAATAATACCTATGATGTTGATGTTGAAATCTCTTCCTTTGGAAACTGCTCATTAGTAAAGAATTACTCCTCACCTATTCCGCGCATTTGTCCCCCTAATGGTACAGTTTTTTGTTTTTTTTTTTTTTTTTTTTTTATGGTACAGTTTTTATGTGTGGTGGAAATTTAGCTTTTCCCAGGCTCCCAGCAAATTGGACTGGTGGTTGCGTTCTGGCATTACTGCTTCCTGATATCACGATTATCTCAGGAGATGAATCCCTACCCATTCCTAGCCTAGACATCTTAGTTAGAAGACACAAGAGAGCTGTGCAGGCCTTACCACTCCTTGTTGGCCTTGGAATAACCGCTGCTATGGGTACAGGCATGGCAGGATTGGGTATGGCTATACATTCTTACCGCCGCCTATCTCAACAGCTTATAGATGATGTGCAAACCCTGTCGGGAACCATTAAAGACTTACAAGACCAGATAGACTCTCTAGCAGAAGTAGTTCTTCAGAACAGGAGGGGTTTAGACTTGCTTACTGCCAATCAAGGGGGAATTTGTTTAGCCCTTGGGGAGAGGTGCTGTTTTTATGCTAACAAGTCTGGCATAGTTCGCACAAAAATTAAACAACTCCAAGAAGACCTAGAAAAAAGGAGGAGGGAATTATTTGAGAACCCTCTCTGGACTGGACTTAATGGATTTTTGCCTTATCTTCTTCCCTTATTGGGGCCATTGTTAGGCCTCCTTCTAGTAGTGGCAATAGGACCCTGCATTGTAAATAAGATAGTACAATTCATTAAGGATCAAATTAATATCTTAGCCTCTAAGCCGATACAGGTTCACTATCAACGCTTGAAGATGGATGATCGCCCCTCTGAGATATACTTCAGACCGATCCGAAGATGAGTGTCCTCCTTAAAAGAAGAACTCCTGCCATATCTTTTCTCTATGCATACCTCTCCCTCTTGCCTTCCTGTACTAGGATCTTTGCTGTCTAATCTCTTGGTCCAATCACATCTGCCATTCGGCTGTGATGGTCATGGGTCCCGTAGGTGGAGACGGTTAAGCGTTCACCGCAGTAATGTCTTGATAGGTCATAACACTTACACTACAAGCTGATCTTGTAGTACCCAGTGACGGGCAACTTTCACGCTTGCTGTGCGACCTAAGCCAGGGAATCGGGGCTTTCCCAGAGACGGGTAAACATCGCAAGGGCTGTGAACGACCTAAGACAGGGGCTACTTGATTCCCACTGGCATGCAAAAAACAAAAGAGGGGGACTTGTTGGCAGCAGGTCCACCCTGGCCCCTGGAGCCCTACCTCCACTAGTTTGTTCTGCATGCCAGTGTGGCCAGCTCACAAGGCCATGGCGAACTTGCGGTTTTTCTGTTCCTGCTTGTCTGTCTGAGACATATGTATCCCACGGGAATGCCTTGACCTTTTCTGGTCTGATGGACTTATTGTTAAGGGAGGTTTCGGTACCTGACAATAATAGATGTTGAAACTAAATTTCTCCCCCCTCCCTCCTGCTTTTGGGTAGTTTTCCACTTCTGCTGCTTGGGGTATAAAAAAAGGATAATTCTAAATAAAAGTTTAGAAAAAGTATTGATTTCTAATATTTACACACACATACTTACACATATATAATAGATGTTATATATATATATATATATATATATATATATATATATTTACACACACATATACATTCATATATGTATGTATAGTCACTCCTCCACATAAATATGATCCATTATATTTCCTTCTACACTAAAATAAAATTGTAAATTTGTACCATAACCATATGAAAACTCATTCACAACTAAATATCCTTTCTGATTTCCAACCACATTTCTGAAACCTCCTAGCTCCTGGCTCACCTGATTTTTCAGTCTTTGTCTTGGGTCAATTTGTATTCTCTCATGGAGGACTATTTTGACCTCTTCAATGTTATTCAACTTGATTACCATATAAGGCAATACCCATTACTTTCATGGAATTTGATAATATTTCAAATATAGCTTTAATACTCTTATTATTTATTATTTTCTGATTTTCCAACTGTGATGGTTAATTTTATGCATTAGTTGCACCAAGGTTTTAATCAAAGTAATCAAAATGTGCTGGGCAAAATTTTTTAGACCTGTTTAACATTTAAATTAATAGACTTGGATTAAACCAGGTTAACTTCCAAAATGTGAATGGGCCTTATCCAATCAGCTGAAGGTCTCAGAGTAAAGGACTAAGGTACCCTGAAGAGAAAGAATTCTGGTTGCAGGCAGTCTTCAGGTTTGAGACTGCAACATCAACTTTTCTCTGGGTCTACAGCCTATTATTTTACCCTGAAGATAGACTTGTTGTTCTCTATAGACACATGGACCAATCTCAGGTATACATATTCAAATGGATACAGATTTGATCATAGAAATATATATATATACATACTTATTTGGGGTTTTTTTGAGAACCTTAATACACCCACTAAACAATCTAAGAGTTTTGAAAACTGCTGGCTTAACTCATTTTTTTTTTTTGTAGTTATCAATATGCATTGTTTCAATAATGCATAAAATGGTTCTTGAAACTTAATAAATAAATACATGTTCATCAATAACAAGCAGACCCTGTCATAGAGATGAAAACAAGAAACAATTTGGATGTATAATATTTCTGTTTTCTAAAACTACATTAATTATGACTTTGAAAAATTCTATCTAGGATCTCTCATTTATAATAAAAATAACATTTCTCAAATCATTCATTAATAAATTTTTTTGTGAGGTAAGGGAGAATTTCATGGTGTGACAATGTTTTTTCAGCCTATAACGTAATTAGTAATAAGTTTCACAGAATTTATACTTTAAACAAATACACATTTTTGGTGTATACAAAGACCTGCAATATTTCTACATTCATCACTATTTGGAGAGTATGAATAGTCAAACTTTGAAAAAACTGACTATATTGATAATGTAGCTTCATTTCATTAAAACTTCTTTCAACAATAATATCTTCTTGGACTATACTCTTCTTGGACTCGAGATTCTTGCAGAGTATTTTGATGTCTTTCTATATTTGGCTTATTTCATTATATTTCATGCATCAAAATAAAAACAACTAAAATAAGAAAAAAAAGATCCAGACTCTGAAATGTGTTCAATTTATAGATGTGTTCAGAGACAATTTTTTATGATTATAAAAATTAAAAACTCTCTAAACTTGAACAGAGACACTTTTTTTTTTTCGTATATTTCGGCCAGCAGCAGAGGCACACATTTGTAACTCCAGTGTTTTGGGTGACAGAGGCTGTAAGATCACAAGTTCCAGATACCTGCAAGACCCTATATCAATTAAAAAAAAATAGGTAAGGCCTAGGGGTAGAGTGCCCTTTGTTTAAATCCCTAGTACCACAAAACAAACAATTAAATGTGTTTATTTACCTGGAAAGCATACATTTTCTACACAATGAACAATAAAACAGCAATTATGATTTTATTAATCTGTCTGTGTAAAAGATTTAATTTCAAGAATGGGGAATAATTAATTCTTGTGACACTGTATTTCTGGACAAACTTCTAGTCAAATGTTGAATAGAAAGTATGTTGGCTTTACTAAGACATGCAAACTCCAAACTATCCGAAGGTGGCTCTAAGGGGAGAATCTCAGTAAGATGAAAGTAATTTTGCTTTGAATTTTACATTATTATTTTTGTTGTTATTGCT
The DNA here is from genome assembly GCF_021218885.2 of Marmota monax. Taxonomy (NCBI): domain Eukaryota; kingdom Metazoa; phylum Chordata; class Mammalia; order Rodentia; family Sciuridae; genus Marmota; species Marmota monax. The sequence continues at coordinate 551,076 of NW_026695236.1, read as the reverse complement.
GTTTTGTTTTCCAGGGATTGAACCCAGGGTTGCTCAACCACTGGTACACACTCAGCCCTTTCATATTTTCTTCAAAGACAGGATCTCATTAAGTTGCTGAGGCTGCCATTGAACTTGTGGTCTTCTTAACTTTAGCCTCCTAAACCACTAGGATTAAAGGTGTACACAACCACATCTGGATGAATTTTACATTCTTTTGATGTTTTTCTTTATATCAGTGCTATTATTTTGCAGGCCATAAATTAGTGTGTGTCTAGTCTCATTATCTTTCAAAGTAAAACTCCAAACTGACAGTTTTAAACTCAGGCCTGCTCCAGTGTGTCTGTTGGATAAGGGTGGGAATACCAGATGGAGGGGGCAATTAAAACTGACTAAAATCTACACAATCAAGTTTTCAAGGTTTATTTACACACTCTCAGTTGATATTTTACTAATACCAGTTTAGGATCCTTGTTCCTTGGTCTTTATGTAGAAAATCCCAAATCTGTTTCACACAGTGTTTACAGCTACCCTTTGTTTGGTTCTATCTTGGTAGGACATGTTTCCAGAAATTTGTTTAAGATATTCCAATTTGTTGGCATATAATTAAGAAAAATATTTTGTAGTCATCCTTTGAATTTCAGTGGCATCTTGTTGTGATGTTTCCAATTTCTCTAATTTTATTTATTGTGGTATTTTCTTTTTCTTTTGATTATTTAGGTAAATTTTGTCAATTGTGTTTATCTTTTTAAAGAACCAACCCTTTGTTCCATATATGCACTGTATTGTTCTTTTAATCTCTATTTCATTTATTTCTGCTCTGACCTTTATTATATCTTTCGACCTACTGACTTTAGGTATTGTTTCTTCTGGTTTTTGTAAGGCCTTGAGATGCATTATCTTTTAAGAGGTATAATGCTTGTCCTTTTTAATTTTATTTAATAGGTTCAAGTGATATTTTGCAGAAGGTAGAATGAAGTAGGAGGTGAAGATTTTTAATAGTTCAAATCCAGCAGATGAAAGGCAAGCATAAATTCAATTCAGAAGGACTCACTTTTATATACACATTAATAACAATAAATAAATTATACAAGGGACATACTGCAAGTGAGATGTGATGATTTTTCTCTATTTATCCCATGGAATGAGAATAACTTTCTTTTTTTCCTCTGCCAAAATCTGGAATCAATCATGCTACAGGATTTAAAAAAAAAATAATTTTTAATTTGTTCTAGTTAGTTATACATGAGTAGAATGCATTTTGACATATAATATGTAAATGGAGTATAACTTCTCATTCTTCTAGTTGTACATGATGTAGAATCACACCAGTCAAGTAGAAATGTATGTACATAGTGTAATAATATCCAGATCATTCTACTGTTCTTCCTCTGTCCATATGCCCTACCCTCCCTTCCCTTCCCTCTGCCTAATCCATTCTCTCTATCAGTCCCCACCCCTTATTGTAAGTTACCATCCTAATATCAAAGAAAATATTTGGCCTTTGTTTTTTGGGGATTGACTTATTTCATTTAGCTTGATATTCTTCATTTCCATCCATTTCCAGCAAATGTACTTTCATTCTTTTAGGATGAGTAACATTCCATTTTGTAAACATACCATATATTTTTAAAAAAATCTATTCATCTGTTTAAGGGCAACTAGGTTGTTTCCATCCTTTAGATCTTATGAGTTGAACTCTTATATGGCTACACCACTATAGTATGCTGATTTTAAGTCCTTTCTGTATAAACCAAAGAGTGGGATAGCTTGGTCAAATGGTGGTTCCATGTCAGGTCTTCTGAGGAATCTCCATACTGCTTTCCATAATTGTTGCACTGATTTGCATTTCCTCCAGTAATGTATGAGTACCTTCTGCCCACACCCTTACCAACATTTGTTTTTGCTTTTATTCTTGATGATTGTCATTCTGACTACAGTGAGATAAAATCTTAGAGTAGTTTTGATTTGCATTTCTCTAATTGCTAGAGATGTTGAACATTTTTTCATATATTTGTTGATTGGTTGTATTTGTTCTTCTGTGAAGCGGCTGTTCAGTTCCTTAGCCTTTTTATTGACTGTTATTTGTTTATTTTATGTAAAGTTTTTGAATGGTTTTTATATCCTGGAGATTAATGCTGTATCTGAGGTGCACATGATAAAGGTATTTGGTGAAGGTGATCCCCCTCTCACTATCTTGACAAGGTCATAGTGAAAATAAGTGCTGGCAAAGTGGCTCTCCCACTGTCTTGACAAGGTCACAGTGAGAATGAATGCTGGCAAATCCATGCTGGTTGGTGGGAAACTGAAACCATGAGACCGTTTTTTTATGTAATTGGGATTTTCATTTTCATGCTCATGTTCCTGACAGGAGGCATGAGTATGTTAAATGCCAAACCAAATTAAATTTCAGATGGCTAGAACATGACAGATAGTTCATGCCTTGAAGGCTGTTCTACTACCCTCAGCATATCAAGGACAAAGTAGAAAGCTGCTCTTCTATCTCAGCACATTGATGACAAAACTGATAATGGAAAACAAACATTTTCTGAAATGTCACAAGAATTTTAGGCACCACATTGATTATATCAACTAGAACCCAAGCCCATATTTCCAGCCTCTTAAAAAACCTAATCATTATGCTCATTTACAAAACCCACCATATGTAGTTTCATTCTTGATTAAGGAAAGTTATGTTATACACTTAGGAAAGTTAAGACATATAAGGATACATTATTTTCATTTCTATAAACCCTCTTTTACATCACATAGGGATTTATAATGAGCATACTTAATATTGGCAGAAAGTGGACTGATGTTTAGAACTTACTTTTTATTGAGAAAGATTATAAAGATATAAGAACTAGTGCACCTTGACTGAGAAACAAAGAAACTCTTTGAGAAAGCAGCTCAACCAGTTTTATGAGAATAAATTTAGGAATTAATTAAAGTAGCTTTATAAGACATATTTTTAGATTAATGTTAGAAATATTATTCTACTTAGATTCTTGGGTTTAGAATTCTTAAGTTTTTAGTTGTATGGGTTTCTGATATATTTTAGGAATGGTTTATAAACTTCAGTTTATTTTAACTATAAGATTTAAGGGGACTTTTTTAGATTGAAATTTTAGATTAGAAATAAAAGTGCAAGTATACTTTAAAACTTAAAGGTCAATGATAGGTTAGGAGACTTAGAGTCTGGTTATGTAGTTTGGCATTAATTAATGAGAAAATAGGATATCTTGGGGAAAATAGTACATCTTGGGAAAATCTGAAAAAAATGTTAATTAGTGACACATTTTATTAATGATTGATAACTAATAGTCACATCCTGGAAAATGCAAATTGATGTTACATTTTTCTGTGTCCCTAGTTTTGGTTAAGGAAATGTTATGTCTTGGAAACATTTTGAAATTGTATAATCAATGACATATTCTGAATCTATAATGATGAGAAAAATTGCAATAAAAGATGACCCAGAGAAAGCTGCATTAGAGCTCTTTCTCTGGAAATTGCTCCAATGGAATGACTCCTGTCTCATATTTTTGCTTATGCCACTCATCCTTCAGGACTTCCTGGACCCTGCTAGGGCAGGACCCTAGCAGTTTTTCTTCCATTTTATAGCCTCTATCTTCATGTTATTGATTGTTTCATTTGCTGAGAAGAAGCTTTTTAATTTGAATCCATCCCATTTATTAATTATTAACTTTACTTCTTGCACTTTTTGAGTCTTTTTAAGGAATTCAAAGCCTAGATTAATACGGTCAAGATTAGGGACTACTTTTTCTTCTATTAGGCATAGGGTCTCTGTAGAGCCTAAATCTTAAAAATCCCCTTTGAGTTCAGTCTCATGAAGGGAGAGAGATTGGGGTTTAATTTCATTTTGTTACTTATGGAGGTTCAATTTTCCTGGCACCATTTGTTGAATAGGCTATCAATCCTCCAATGAAAATTTTGGGAACCTTTGTCTAGTATGAGATAACTATATTTATGTGGGTTTGTCTCCATATCTTGTATTCCAAACCATTGGTCTATGTGTCTGTTTTGGTATCAATATCATGCAATTTTTGTTATGCTCTCTTAGCATAATTTAAGTTCTGGTATTATGATGGTGCCTATCTTACTCTTCTTGATAAAGGTTGCTTTGGCTATTCTGTGTCTCCTATTTTGCCTAATAAATTTATGATGGCTTTTCTTGCTTTATAAAGAATATCATTGAGATTTTAATAGAAATTGTGCTAAATCTATAAAACCCTTTTGGTAGTATGGCCATTTTGATCATATTAATTCTCCCTTTTCAGGAGCATGGGAGGTATTCTTCTAAAGTCTTATTCAATTTCTTTATTGTTCTTCAGTTTTCATTGTAGAGGTCTTTCACCTCTATTATTAAATTTTATGCCAATTTTTTTTTTTTAGGTTATTGTGAATGGGGTAGTTTTACTGATTTCTCTTTCAGTAGATTTACCACTGATGTACAGGAATGTGTTGATGTATGAATATTGATTTTATGACCTGATATTTTGCTGAATTTATTTATTAGTTCTAGGAAGTTTTATTGGCAGAAATTTCTGGATATTCTCAAAATAGATCATGTCATCAGCAAATAGTGATGGTTTGAGTTCTTCTTTTCTATTCATATCCCTTTATTTTTTTTTTCTCTCCCTAATTGCTCAGGCAGGAGTTTCAAGGATGATGTTGAATAGAAGTGGTAAAAGAAGACATGCTTGGCTCCAGAGGAGAGGCCCACCTGCCCTGCCACCCCACACCTGGAGATCTGGAGGCAGGCCACATCCATGTGTGGAGAGCCACCTGTGCTGGGGTTCACCAAATTGTGGCTCCACAGTCCAATATCAGGGTTGAAGCTTGAAGCTGCCATCACAACAAAACTGGGATATTACCACTTCAATCAAGGGATAACAATAAGGACCCGGTAATACATCACCAAGGTCCCTGGGGACCTGGCTACGCCAGAGGTTTCTCTACTAGGGGTGCTAACAGTTATCCTGTTGCTGAGGTAAAATGGGGTCTTGCATGGGGTTGCCTATCTCTTGTTTCTCCTACTAATAACCAACTTCTTATGATTACCCTCTCACTTTTTATATAATCTGTTACTCAATATTCTCACCATTCTACCTCATAAACATCTCAGCCAACCCCACATTCCCCCTTCCACCATTAGAAACTGTAAACCATTATGCAAATCTTTTGACTATATGATAGAAGATAATCAAACTCATCATTTCTGATTATAATGACAAAACTGTAAATGTAAAAATAGAAGCTAAATGATATATGGCTGAACTTTGGGTAAATTGAGTGCTGTGATATTGATCTCTCCCTTCAAAGTGAGGTATTGATAACCTATAGGGACACCATAAAACAATAGGGCAGAAGCTGTAATAGCTCTGATGTACACTGCAAGAGAGGAAGACACATAGACATCATGAAAAAACAAGGGAGGAAAGTGCCTCAAACAAGCTAAGATACTGCAATAGAATCCATAGGTAGGACAGCAGGTGAAATGTCAGAGAAGGAGTTCAGAATATACATAACTAAAATGATTTGTGAATTAAAGAATGACCTAAGTAAGCAGATACAGGCAAAAATTGACCACTGCAACAAAGAGATAAGAGAATAAGTACAGGTAACCATAGATCACACCAACAAAGAGATAAGAGAGCAAATACAGGTTGCAAAAGATTACTTCAAGAAAGAGATAGAGATATTGAGAAAAAAAAAAAAAACAGAAATCCATGAAATGAAAGAAACAATAAACAAATTAAAAAAAACTGAATACATAACATCACCAACAGACTGGATCACTTGGAAGACAGGACCTCAGGCAATGAAGACAAAATATACAATCTTGAAAATAAAGTTGACCTCATAGTGGAGATGGTAATAAACCATGAGCAAAAGATCTTTTTTTTTCATTTCTTAATAGAATTATGGTAATATAGTTACTTATGGGTGTGTCCCAAATATCATTAGAATTGAATGTTTCCATATTTCTTTGGAAATGGACTAACAATGTTTAAAGAAGATGAAAGATATCCAAGGGGATGGGTGTACAGGAACACGTGAGTGAAGAAATGATCTTTCTCCAAGATTGTATTGAAGGAGCTGAGACCAGTGGCACATGACAGTAATCCCAGCTGCTAAGGAGGTGAAGCAGGAGACCTGCAAGTTCAAATTCAGCCTAAGCAACTTAGCAAGATTCTGTCAAAATAAAAAAATAAAAGGGCTAGGAATGTGGCTCAGTGGTTGGGTGTCTCTCAGTTCAATCCCTCGTACAAAAAATGATAATCATTATTGAAGGAAATAATTATCATTGATCTCTTTTTCACATTATATTTCCCTCCAGTTCCACTTCTCTGTATTTTTTTTTTCCTCTTTCAAAATGGTACTTCCTTAGATTCTCTCAATTAAGAAAATGCTGACTTTAAACTTCCAACTTAAACTCAAGACATCCTTCTAAAGTGCTGAGTTCTCAATTGAAAGATTTTGGGGTCTCAAAAAATTATATGCCTTGGTGACTGGGCCTCAGCATTTTCCCCCAAAACCTTTTCAAAAGAAAGATCACAGGAATCCAAGATGGGAAATTTAACCTATAAAACCATAGAAATTTGACACTTGAATAGTTTCTCATATTTTCAATTGGTGTTCTATAGTTGTACATAATAAATAATTACATTTTTTTAAAAAAAATGTATATTGTATTTGTTAAATAAAATAGATAGGCATCATTATGCAAAATACATGTATAAAGACACGAATTGGGTGTCAACATACTTTATATACAAACAGAGATATGAAAAATTGTGGTATATATCTGTAATAAGAATTGTAATGCAAAAAAGTACGTGTATGAAGACCTGAATTAGTATGAAAATAGTTTATATACAAAGATATGAAAAAATGCAGTCTATATGTGGAATAAGAATTGTAATGCATTCCTCTGTTGGGTATTTAAAAAAAAATAAAATCAACTTTTAAAATAAATAAATAGTATGGATAGGGGTCTCCTTTTGAGAAAACAGAAGAGAATGACTAATTACCTAAACAGGCCAGTTTTATCCAACACAGTAAGATAATGTTCTGTTAACATTAAGAGGTTTTTTCTTTTTTTTTTCTGAGAGAGAGAGAATTTTTTAATATTTATTTTTTAGTTTTCGGCAGACACACATCTTTGCTTTATGTGGTACTGAAAATCAAACTCGGGGCGCACGCATGCCAGGCGAGCGCGCTACCACTTGAGCCACATCCCCAGCCACACATTAAGGGTTCATTTCACCCTTACGAGGAAAGCAAAGTAATGTTAATCAGTTCACTTTGTCTTATGCCCTTCCCTAGCTTCTGCTCAAACTCTCTTATAAAAAAACAATTATTCTGCCAGACCTGGCAGACTGCTTTTCTATTTCTGTGTTTTCATTTCTTTTTATACTTCTTTATTTATAAATGAAATAAAATTCATGAATTGAAAATAAAGTAAATTAGATTATTTGACCAAATTTGTTGAAATTTTGCCTTTGTATGAATCAAAAGAAAAATCTTAATTAAATTCAAAAGTATTTATGTGAGCAATTATAAATAAAAGAGTGTAATGCATAACAAAACAAAAGCAGTTCTCAAATCAGACAGTCCCCAGACTAAAACAATTTCAGCGAACTCCAGCCCAGGACTTTATCTAACAGCATTTATAGAAAATGGAAGAGAGATATAGAGACAGCTTAATTGGTTACTGTGTTGCAGAGCCTTCTGTGATTGTCTGACGCTCAGATACTGTGGTTAAACTCTGTAATGACTTGGTCTGATATATATATCCTGAGAATTGAAGACCTCTTGAGCCATGGGGATTAGCAGCATGCAGAATAGCAACATGCTTGGTCTGTTAGGCTTAGTGTGTGGGAGCTCAGTCCAAATCAATGTCCTCCAATGTATTTTATTTAACAACATATCCAGAGATATAAGGAAAAAACAAAGAGAAATGAGTAAATTGGATCCTAATCACACATACAACTAGTAGTTTAGCTGGAAGCCAAAGTAACATTTTCTGTTTTGAAAGTAGTACAGTTTTCATCATCTAATATCCTTAACACATAATCCTGAATCATTGGTCATTAGCAATAGACCAAAGTGAACTTGACAGCAGAATAGTGGGAAGATGTTCCTCCAAGTCCACAGTACCCTCAGCCACAGTTGGAACAATAAACTGGATTTTGCTGGTGATATTGAGGGCTCAGGGCAAGCACTCCATTTATGCTCTTATCATTGCTTTGCTTAATTTTGTTACACACAGGTTTTCTTTTTAGCTACTAATTTACCATCTCAATTAGTTCTTTGACTATCTATTTTCCACAGTGTGTCCTTCATATAAGGGCTTTCTCAGCATTGTATCAGTGATGTTCTTTTTCAATTTGTAACTCTTCCCTTTACATTCACCTGCTTTGTTATAACTCAATACATCTTATGCTTTACCCGTAAGTTTTTATTGTTATTTCTTTGAATAATTAAATTTCTTCCAAAAGAAAAAAAAGTAAATGAATAAACAACAAGGAAAGTCTTGTATCTTTGATATAATTGGCAAGGATTCCAGTGTTCTTTCCTTGATTTTACTTTTCTATTTATATCCCAGGTTATAATAATTCTGATATATGTATTCAAAACTGAAAGGTAGTAAGTAAATGTAACAACTTGCATGCAGTCCTACAAAACTATCATGCCAATGACTCAGGAGTCCAAAGCAGGAGGATCACAAAGTTGATGCCAACCTCAGCAGCATAGTAAGATGCTATCTCAAAAAAAAAAAAAAATTAAAAAAGAATAGGAAATGGCTCATTGTTAGGGTTCCCTTAGGCTTAATCTCCAGTACCACAAAAATGTTTTTTTAAAATGTAATTAAATATTTTCAGAAGCATCATTAGAGTAAGACGTTTTTGTTATACTGGCTGGAAAAAATTACCAAATAGATACATAAATTTCTCCTGGGTTACATCTTCCCTGTGTCCCAGTTGCCCCCACTCTGTCTTCTTTCTTGCAGCCACCACAGGACAGCAGCCTCCCTCTGCTGGGCCCCCCCCCCCCCCAAGAGCTGCTTCACTCTTAATCCAGAGCAATGGATTCAGCCTTATATGAATTGAGATCTCTGAAACCAAACTCTGAGCCTCAGATACACTTGTCCTCCTCTAGACTGTTTTGTCAGGTGTTTTGGTCATGGTGACAAAAAAAAAATTCAGTAATATACTTAGCTAAAAAGGAATGTGTAAAATGAACAGGAGGTGGAGAGAGAGAGAGAGAGAGAGAGAGAGAGAGAGAGAGAGAGAGAGAGATCAACTAGGGAATCTAGTTGGTACAGACAGTAAGAATAAGGGAACATTTCTGTAAAGCATTTTCATAATTTGGAGAATTGTTCCTGTTTTAGTCATCCATTTAAGAGATTAAAAACAAGTAAGCTGCCATATGACCCTCGCTTAGAAAATAATAAGGATACACTCAACACATTACCAAGGTTGAAGAGCAGAGTTTACCCACACTTGAAACCTTCCTGGTTTCAACTCAAAGTATCCTCAAATCACTGATTAAAGATTACCTTACTTTCAGCTGGGTGCAATGGCACACATCTCCAATCCTAGCCACTCTGGAGGCTAAGGCAAGAGGATCAAAAGTTCAAAACCAGCCTGAATAATGCAGTGAGACCTCAGAAACTTAGTGATATCCTGTTCCAAAAAAAAAAAAATCAAAATAACAGGGACTGTGGTCCAGTGGTTAAGAGTTCCTGGGTTCAACTGGAATTAAAAAAAAAAAAAATACCTATTGCACTGAACATGAACTCTTGAGTATTTATTCTGTTGTGCCCATTACTATTTTTTTTTCTAAATGAATAAAATTTCTGTTATTGTGTATCCAGCATACCCAGAAATATTTTGCAGCTTGGTGTGCCAAAAGGATAAATTTTAACCCATAGAATGGAACATATATGCTGTAGAAAACACCAAGCCATTCCCCAGTGGCTTGCTTGCTCGGGATATTTTTCAGCTTTTCTTACTGGATGGCACATGGCAACAAACAGCCCTTTTTGCATAAATAATTAAAAATCAAGTTGTTGAAAATCTTTCTTTTGACCATATCCTATATTCAGAGAAATGTGTGAGAACAACACACTGGCCAATTGCTTTAAAATTAGCATGGAATGGCCTGTACTCTAATAGATCCCATGAGAGACTTTACTTTTACACTGAGTATCTGTGAGAAACAAACCCTCAGGCCACATGCTTACACCTGTAATTCTAGTGACTTGCAAGACTGGGGCAAGAGGAGCACAAGTTGGAGGTCAGCCTCAGCAGTTAGTGAGGCCCTATGCAACATAAGACCCTGTCTCAAGGGAAAAAAAAAAAATGGCTGGGGATGTGACTCAGGGGTAAAGTACCTAATGCATTCTATTTCCAATACCAATAAGAAAGAGAAATGAACTCACAGTTTGGTGGAATTAAACATATTATAAATGATATAATTTCTTCACAACTCATTATTTTTTCTTATGAATATACCCCCACAATTGATATTTTCTTTATTAAAAAACAAACATATCGAGTTGGGGGTGTGGCTCAAGCTGTAGCATGCTCCTTTGGCATGCCAGCAGCCTGGGTTCAATCCTCAGCACCACATACAAACAAAGATGCTGTGTCCGCCGAAAACTAAAACATAAACATTAAAAAATTCTCTCTCTCTCTTAAAAAAAATTCTCTCTCTAAAAAAACCAGACATATCTCACTTGTTATAAAACACATATTCTTTTTCATATGCATTTGTCTTCAAAGTGTAAAATTATTTTGTGTTTTCCACAAAAAAGGAGATTTACAGCACCTTTGGCTTAGTGATTTAATAATATGTCAATTTTATTCTTGATTTTCTACAAATACTAAGTCAAAGTTAATGCTTTCTTATCACTATAGGCCTTCATATTCCCCTGGTACATTGTTTTATCTCTGGGGAAATTTCAAAATCAACATTATACCATAAAATAATAATTTCAAATTTCAAAATAGTGAACCCTTCTTAACATTCACAGCTGGAAATCTATATTTCTTGCCTTTCATTCATGTTATCCTCTAATATTTTCCTGTCCTATTATGTTAGCAGAACTTTGAAAACTTTCCTCAGGCTAGCACAATATGTGCTTACACTATGGTTTCATTCTAATGTTAGAAGGAAAATACTAAAATACTAAAAACTGTATAGTTTTGGAACATAACAATTTATGTTAAGCCTAAGGCAGGCATTTTCATAAATATGTACTCTATATGAAAAATATAAACTAACTTTAATTTGCTTTTTGTGCACACAATTAAAATACAGTAATGAAGCTACTGTCAATGTTAACAATACATGAGTATGAACATGAATGTAAGAAACTGCATAAATTCCATATTATTAGCAGTGTAGGCTACAACTTCACCTACTGAGGATAAAGAAGGTAGACTGGGCTTGCTGGTAGCACTTGACATTGTAGATAAGCTAATGTTATGATGTAAATGCATATCAAGAAAACTAAAGTAGTTAGTCATTTCTATTAATGTTTTAATATTTACAGCCAATATATATATTTTTTGGATATTCTGTTAGGTACCAGAGTAAGCTCTACTTGCATTATATTATCTGAACTCAGTCATTGGAATGAATGGTGGTTTATCACTTAAGCTGATTCACCTGAGAGGGAACACACAGAACCCAAAGTGAAATCTCATTTGGAAATCAACACCTTATTTCAAGTCTCTTTAATTCCTCCTGGCTCAGCTTCTTTTTTCATAATTAGTGTAGTATAGGTAGTTTTCTTGATTTGTTTGTTACTGAGTATTAAACCCAGGGCACTTAACCATTGAGCTACAACCCCAACCCTTACTTATATTTGAGGCAGGCTCTTGATCATTTGTTTAGGCCCTCACTAAATTGATAAAGCTGGTCTTGAGCTTCAACCTCCCAAGTCACTAGGAATATAGGCATGTTCCACCAAGCACAGCAGTATAAGTTATTTTTTAAATTTAAATCATACAGGATATGTTTATATGTAAGCCACACAATAAATGTTCAAGAAATGTAAACTGCATAAATCTTTTCACCAGGAGTGATAAGAAATAAAACTGGCAAGATTAATTAATGTAGCTAACTTCCATAGTGAACACCCATTCCCAGGTATGGCTGACAACAAAGTCTAACAAGCTTTACATTTTCATTTTTTATTAACAAACAGTTGTTGATTTCTATAGTACATTCAGGAAGAACATTTGATGGCAGAAACACATTCATAAACATATATGATTAAGTATGACATGACAACCATAAAAAAATCAATGGAGTGTTTATGGTATGATGGTGGGATGAAAAAGTCTGTAGAGAGCACAAATTTGTGTTCTGTTTCACCCTCTTCCGATCTCATGTCTCATGCCCTAGGGGATTATCATAAACCTTAAACACCCACACACCCAACCCTGATAGAAATCCAACCCTGCACAACAGATAAATATTCTGCTGAGCTACAATGCCTGTTCACTAAGTTAATGTAAAAAAATATGTGTGCCCACCATGATTGTAACACACCTATGCTACCTTTTCCACTTTAGGGTGAACTGAATAGATCCAGAAGGAGATTTCAAACTGACAGGTACATTGTGGATAGCCACATCTCTGTAGATGTGCAAACTCTTGTGTTCCTGCATTAATCTTGACTTGGAATCACAAATCCATGCTTTCTTAATCACACAAAGGTCATGAAACATTGAGCCAACCACAGCCTATATTATAGGCCACTGAAGATGGTTTTATTAAAGTAAAATTGAGCAAATAAAATTTTATATTGTATCATACTTTCATATCTAATAAATAAGTTTACATTAAAATAGGGAAAGAAGACAGCCATAGTTATTGCTCTGCTTGAACTGAGAATGGGCCCTTGAATATGAATTTCTCAGGCAGAGAAGTTAGGTTTCTGAATTATCACTAATTACGTGTGGACTATGGAAAATAAATGGCCTGACAGGGAAATTCATGGACCCAATAGGATATCTCCATATAAGGGAACTTGGCAACATTCAAAAAACTTACACTTTCACTTTGAAAATCCAGGAACACACCAACATGGCCCAGAGGTCTCTCTATATAGAGAGAAAATATTGGGGAAGTGGTCAAGAGACTGAAATGTGTGTCCTCCTTCACACATAAAAGGAGAAACATGTCCTCAAATTCAAGCAGTGTGTGGTTCTTCCTTACCACAGAATTCCTACAGACTCCCAAAGCCCAGTCCCAGGAGCCATACACATCCAGCTCCCAGCAATGTTTCCCAGAAGCAAAGACCTAATCTCCCCATGCAGCAAAATAGTTTGATCTGTCAGAATTCAAAGCTTCATCTTCATCATCTTCTACAAACATCAGTCTTCTCACATCACACAGCACTACATTGTGACTGCTTATTTCATTATGGAAGGAAATGTTCACTGTGAAGAGAGAATAATTCAGCCAAAATCAGGCCTCCCCCCCCAATTCATACAACATGAGAGTTGCCTTAGAGACTTACAAGAAAAAATAAGCCAGGATTAATGGAAAAGCTTTGGCTATAAAAATATCAGATTCAAGGGCTATCAGTAAATCTTAACACTTACTAACTACAGGGGGAAACATTCCTAAAAAATCCATTGATTATAGAGCTTACTTCTGCCGTTTACTTTTCATGACACCCGAAAATCTAGAGACCTGAGCATTCTCAAGTCCATAGCACTAAAATTAATCTCCATTACTCTCTCTTGTGAAAAAAAAAAGACAAAAATAAATGTAATCATGGATAATAGATACTGTGATTATTATTACATAATTACACAAGTGTATCAGGGATATTACAATCTTCTGGTTAAAAAAAACAAGTTTATATTTAAGAAAATCTATTTATTACAGAATTGGTTTCCTGCTAAGAATTTTCTGCCTTTTCTTTTGGTTCCATCTGACCCTTAGTCTTTTTCTGCTAAACTAACCTGTCAGGGTTAGGTCTACCATGGAGTTCCATATTCTGCTTCACCAAATGACAACTTACTTCATTATTGTTCAAAAAATGTTCTGTGAGTTTGTTATTTTATATTTGTCTACTGTTTATTATATTAAGCGTAATGTATTACAAATTTATTTACTAGAAAACATTAAAGAAAATTATTTTCCTGTCCTCTGGGAAAGGCAGCAGAATACAACAGACACTAGTATGGCAATATGTAAATCAATGGATGTGTAACTGATGTGATTCTGCAATCTGTATACGGAGTAAAAATGGGAGTTCATAACCCACTTGAATCAAAATGTGAAATATGATATATCAAGAACTATGTAATGTTTTGAACAACCAACAATAAAAATTTTAAAAAAAGAAAATTATTTTTATAAATTTAAATTCAATAAACCCATTATCATATTATCTTGACTTGAGTCCATGAGTGTGACTCAGTGAACAAATGATATTGCATGTGATGATGTTTCTAGGGCTTAGTGAGACTTTTTATTTCCTTTCCCTAATTGAAACTTTTATGGCAGGGCTTGGTGACATTACACCACCTTTTGTTTATGTTTTTTTTTCTTTACATTGTTCCATATTTTAACATGGTATGCATCACTAAATATGTGATAAAATGCTGATTCCTTTTATTAGGTGAACAATTAATGAAGAGGGAATGATTACCCATAGAAAACCATTATTGTAGGGCACAGTGTAGCTGTCCCTCAAACAGACTGACACCCACCTTGGAAGTGGTTAAGTCCATCTCTCATTCCAGTGATGGGTTGAGCACTGAACTGTGGCCTCACAGGCTGAGGCATGTGCAGGAACACCAACTCACACCTTCAAGGAAAAAAAATTAATTGATCATTTTGGCAACAACTTCAACAATGCTACATTCAAAAATGTTTAAGACATGGTTCAACTAAAGGTTCTTCATCAAAATCATATTCTAGTGAAACCTAATGAAAAGGGTTTGCACTTTGTTGATTGTGAAGCCAAGGAACACACCAGAATATAAAAGAATGGAAAAATATTTATAGCCCACAGGAAGTAAGGAGAGGATGGGAGTTGTCTGAAAAGCAATGCTCTCTCTGAAGAAAGAAAGCTGGAGGACTTTATTCTGGGGGTCTATACATATTCACTTTGGGGCCCATTGCTTTAGGATGTACATTTCTGGACTGGGAATATTTCTCAGTGAACTTGCCTGATACATAGGAGGCCCTTGTTGAAATCCCCATAAATAAAAAGGAAGAAAAAAAGAAAAAGATGTACATTTCTCTGTTTTTTTTCTTTCTTTCTTTCTTTTTGGTACTATGGATTGAACCTAAGGACACTTTACCACTAAGCTACACATATAACCATTTTTGTTTTCAGTTAGGGTCTCATTAAGCTGCTGAGGCTGACTTCAAAGAATGTGCCATTTTCCTGAATTGCAGTCGAAGCCTCCTGAATTATTGAGATTACAGGCCTGCAACACTGTGTCCAGCCAAAATATGTACCTTTCTGAACATGCTCAATTAAGGATCCATAGTTCAAGTTAAAGAGATGGCATATATTCCTTAGTATGCTCAAGAGGATATCATTGAGCACACGATAAAAGGTTAAAATGGCAGATGAGAACACTTAAAGATAGCTTATACAAACACTTCTGGCTGACAGAAAAAAAAGAAAAAAGAAAAAAACTTTGCTTAGCTAAATGATGTAATGGGTCTAAAAAAAGAAAAACTTAGATTGCCTCAGTGATCTTTGAGATATTGGCTGAGTCTTCATAAATTTCTCCAAAAGTTTTAGCCAAAACAAATGAAAAGACACTTTGACAGTATGTTAATGTAGGAGTTTTCCCCTAAAGGTTCCTATATCATTTAACAACTGATCTAACACTGACATTTAGTGTAACAACATAATTGTGGGGTAGGATAGTTCTAGTTTTTTTTTTTGTTGTTGTTGTTGTTTTGTTGATACCAAGGAGTGTTGAGAGCATCCCCAGTATTTTTTTTTTAATTGAGACAGAGTCTCCTAAATTGCTGATGCTGGCTTTGAACTCATGATCCTCCTATATCAGCCTCCTGAGCCACTGGATGACAAGGTTACTGCACTGTGCCTAGGTCAGGATTGTTCTAGTATTAAAAAATCTTTCTTACTTTTTTCTCTGCCTACTTCTCTCACTTATCACCTGGTAAAGACTATTCCATGCACCTCAATTTGTTTATGACTTGAAGTCTAAAATTATAGACAGCTGTCTTTAGAAATGTCTGCTTAAGTTCAGCTCCAGGAAGGGAAAAGCTATGTTTTGATAAAAAGGGAACAAGAAATCATATCCAGTAAAACACAGACACATAGAAGAAATGTACACTATCTCAATCAGTACTCTCTTCATTATCAGAAACACCTTGGTATTCACAGACTTTGTGGTGTCCCAGTTTGCATTAAAAGTAAAACTTAACATTGCCAATGTATCTTCTAAATTCTGTAAAGAAAAAAACAAAAAGAAAGAAAAACTTAAATTTCATCAGAATTAGCTATTCTACCATTAAGACTTTGTATTTGAGAAACTTAAAAAATTACAGACACCACCCCAACACTCCTTGTAAATCAATTTTCTATCATAAAGGTAAAACAGGAAGAATCTGATTTTTGCTAAATTCAGAACCCTGAGAGTTACTGTGTGAGGCTGCAAACCAGCAATATTCTGAAAAGAGGTCTTTTACAGGACTTGTTCACAAAGTGACATGTGGACATGTGCTAAGCACAATTTGAATGAAGGATATTCAAATCAAAAAAGAATGTAATATGTGTTACGTATTTTCAATTTTCTTCATGTTGCTCAACTGGACAAAAATGAAATACCCATGAATAAATAGCTCTTTCTATTTATTTTAAAAATATTTTTAGATGTTGATGAATCTTTATTTAATTTACTTATTTACGGATGGTGCTAAGAATTGAACCAAGTGACTCACATTGTCTAGGCAAGTGCTCTACCAGTGAGCCCTAGCCCCAGCCTGTTTCTTTCTATTTCTTAACCTACAAAAGGATAATTTTAGAAATAAACATATCCTGATGAACCCACGGTCACAATTTAATAAAGCTTGCTTGCTGTATGAAGATAGAAGTCAGAGTATGTCTATTATTCCCAAGTGGGGAAGATCTCACCAAAAATACAGAATGCAGAGAAATATATCTTTGGTACCAAATAATGTGGTCAAGACAAAAACCATTTTCAGTCACGTTCCAAGTCCTTACCTCAAACAGCTCCACATCTGTTTTATGGCACATTTTCATTAGCTCCTGATAGCCTTTCTTTAGTTGTTTCCTCTTTTGAAGCATTTTGGCTTTGCTTTTCTTAATTTGCTCTATAGTCATTTTGCATTCCTTCATAAGTGTCTCCAAATGTTCTTTTTCTTCCTCATGGACACTGGGATGCAGCATTCCATAAGCTGCCTATGTATTCTCTCTGTGCAGATACATACCACTGCAAGGACATGGATTTCTTAGATCAAATATCAGGTCAATTTTATCCTCCTCCACTTTATAACATCATCTATTCATTTTGACTCATGTCTTATGCTAGTAAACTATGTACATAAATTCATGTCTTTCTGCTTCTCATTAAGCATTAATTTATTCTTCTCTTCCCTTAATTTATTTTTTACTCATTATTAACTAGGTTAACATGCAGAGAACTCCTCTCTCAAACTCATCTACTTCATGACTTGTTGAAACAACTGGAAAGAAAGATTTTAATTGGTAATTTCTTTATATATCTTCTCAAATCAGAAAGTCTGCAATGCAAGCCATTTGGTATTCATGTATAACTCATAAATAATTGTATACAACACTTTCATTTCTGTTAGAAAATAAGTTAATAATATAAAACTTCCTGCTCCATAGCCCACAATTCTCCCTGAACATCAATGCTGTGTTGTACTCCAACAAGTAGAAGCTATCAAGAAAGATCTTCCTAAAATCCTGTGAAGATTCCAACTCACTTGATGATTAAATAAATGTCTATCTTTTCTGTCCTATGTTGATCCTGAGAGAAATAGACTCTCATACTTACAACCCATAGGTTAATTTTTCTGATCTCTTTCAGATTTCTCTAGTTTTCTTAGATCTTTTTCCAAAGAGATCTCATTTGTTTTAAAAACTTCTTCTGTAAGATAACAAAATTTGAGCACTGGACAATCAAGTTGATTATGATTTCAGGCCCACAATGACAGAGAATTTCAAGCAATTTAGATTGAAAAAAAATGTTTTAGGGATTGCAGAGGCTGGGGTTTCCCTGCTTGGTGATTGTAATTGTCAGTTTTAGGGGTTTCAGACTATGGAATCACACAATGTAATAAAACCAATTTCCTAGAGAAATTGGCAAATACATAGGCATAGTTAACTCTTAGGTAGGTGGAAATTTGCTTCAGAATTTGGATCTAATGACACTAATGTTCTGTGAGTTTCATTGTATATCTTATATAGAAGCCTTATGAATTTGTGGCACCATTTCCCTGCCCACCGTACTAGCAATTAAACCCAGGGTCTCATGGATGCTAGGAAAGTGCTATGCTACTGAGCAACAGTAACAGTCCTTTTTAAAAGTTATTATTATTATTATTATTATTATTATTATTATTTTTAGAGAAAGGGTCTCATTTTCCCAAGCCATCCTCCAGCTGATTATCATCCTTCTTCAGTCTTGTGAGTATCTGTGTTTGCAGGTGTGTACCACCGCAACCAGCAGAACATTTAGTTTTGTTAATTTAGATATTCTTTATAATCATGAGAACTTTAAAGTGCTATAAGCACTAAAACCATATCATCAATTTACTGAAATAAGTTATAATAAATTAATTTCCTCACTCTCTCAGTTTCCATGAATGTAGATACTCTCACATACTTTATTCATAATTTTATCACTGGTACCAATACTTGTATATGACACTCAGTAACAATGGTTCTTGTGTCTTATAGTCTTAGTCACCCTGCCCTCTAGCTATCTCAGAAGCATTACTTACCCTGTACTGCTCAGCAGCCTCTTCAAAGGGACAGTGTCTGTGAGCCCTGTGCTCCTGGGAGTTGGAGCAGAGCAAACACAGCAGGGTCTTGTTCTCTTCACAGAAGATCTTCTTTCTCTCCTTGTGGGTCACACACACATGGTCCTTAGAGCTCAGAAATGTCTGACACTGGCTTTTATGGCAATGGATACCAGATTCTTCAAACGAATATTGCTCTTGAAGTCAATCTGCTGTTATGGCTCCCTGTACATAGGGCAATGTGCAGGAGTTTGGGCTTCTTCCCAGAAAAGGCAGAGACAGGGCCAACAAAAGCTGTGCCCACAGCATATGGTGACTGGGTCTATAAGATAATTCATGCAGATGAAGCAGGTGAGTTCTCTCAGGAAGGCTTGAAGGATGTCTGACTCCATTTTTTTCCTTCTTTTTTTTTCTATTCTTTTAAAGGAAGAGAATCAGAACAATTTCATATATGTAGTCTGAAAAGACAAGTGTGCAGAAGTTGTTTTCCATCAGTTTACTTGATGTTTGATAATGCAGCAGATACAATCATAGGAAAGTTATGTCTATTTATTAATGGTATCAAAAATAAGACACGAATAGTTTCCTACTAAAGAAAAAAGACTTTGGGGTGTTTTCTGAAATAAACAATCGAAAAGTGTATATTAAATCACCCCTTCACAGGCGAAATGCCTTTAGTTTTCTTTTGTTTGCCAGTGTAATTTAAAGATTTCGCGGTGCTAAAGAGGGCATAGGAACCATTTTCCATACATAAATGAGTCTGATATTTCTCTGCTCTCTACCATTTCTTAGAGGAGGAGCAAATAAAGAGATTGATTAGGTAGACAATCATAGCCCAAGACATGAAAATGCCATTTACTGATCTGATATTTGAGGTTCTTTTATAGTGAATAATGGAATGATTCAAGGAGGACCAATCAATATACGAACCTTTCTGATGAAGTCAGCAATAGAATATCTGGAGACAATGATGCAACTGAAGATCCCCAGACATTGGGGAGTTATGTTATACTACCATAGGGCTCACCAACTTGCCATGCTTAACTTATTATGTGAAAAGGCCTGAGGATCAGGTTGAGGTATTTCTGGATTATGACAATGCAAGCATGAGCTTCTGTGATGGTAACCAAGGTTCCCTCATACACAGTTTTCTCTCCTTCCTCCTTCAGCTCCCCTCTGAATCTTTTTATTTTCTTTGGTTTTCCATAAAATTGAGGTTTTCCTGGGCATGATGTCACAAACCAATAATCTTTGCTACACAGGAAGGAGGACCACAAGTTTGAGGCCAGAATGGGCATTTAAAGGAGAGATAAAAATGGGGGTAAAAGGACAGGTGTAGCCTATCCTAATTATATCTGTAGCACTTTCTTAACTTGTGTTAGGCTCTAGGTTCATCCACAGTACTGAGGAAAAAAAGATGAAAAAAAAATTTAAAAGAAATACAAAATAAAGAAAATGAGAATTAATTTGTGAATGCCCATGTCTGAAGAAAATGTGTTCTTGGGACCTTTTCATGTTATTTTATAAGTCTACACTTGATGTCTGTGAGACTGTTTTAACTTAAGGAAATATAATAATTTTATTGTCATAAATTGTGATAACCATATTGAATTTATAAATTTGTTCATAATTTTATTTTAACAGTGTTTTGAAAGCACCATGATGTGATTTGAGGTTATTTTTTTTTTTTTAGTTTCTTCAAGGAAATTCAATACCTATTCACATTAACTCCCCATTCACACACAGTCGGCACCACATGGGAATTGCTTAACTATTTAAGTCTTTATGGATTTATGTATTCCAGAAAGTTCATGAAAATAAAATTATATCTGTCATTCTTTGGGTTTTCTTTCTATCATTTAGTATAAAACTTTCAAGACTCATCCACATTGCAAACTGTTTTAATCAACATATTTGAGCCAAGCTGTGGCTGAAAGATACTCTGACTTGTATCATAATTTCCTAAATGACAGAAAGCAGTTAAAGGTGCTTAAATTTCTCTCAAATCTGACCTAGCTGAGTAGATCCAGGTATCTGACAGATTATTATTTCTCCAAGTCATAGTCATTCATCACATCTCAGTTCAAAGGTTTTTCAAGGAAGCCATCCCTGCCTCTATAGACCATGATAGTTTCTTTTACTCCACACTCCAATTGTATTATACCATCTCCTAATATTCAACAAACTGTCATCAAATTGATAGTTACTTATTACTATTAGACTCTAAATTCCCAGATCAGAAGGGTAGTGTTTGTCCTATTTACTACTGTATTCTCATTACCCAAAATGTAATGCTTAGAAGGGTAGTACATGGTACAAATATATTGAAAGAGTGCATTATTTTTTAAAAAGTTAGTATTAATAAATACTATTATAACATTAAGAACACTTCCCAAACAATGCAGCTAACAAGATAGGAGATATGATAATAATGAATGATGTCAACAAAAAACAACCAATAGATTGATTTCCAGATTCATAGTCTCCATGGGTTGGATCTGAAAGAGCCATGTGTTTAAAGGCTCCTTCCTGAGATGTGCTGTTGGTTCAACAGGTATACAACCTTTGTTGTAGGCAAGATGAAAAAGGGTTCCCCAGGTGGGTGGACTAGCACTGTGAGTAGACACTTTAGGACTGAGTTGTAGACAACTTAAAAGTCTTGAATATAGGACACGGATTGTTGTCATGACAGTGAGACAGATCCCTGAGCCCTCATCATGTAGGCGCTCAGTGCACTTCTTGCAAATCCATGAAGAAAAGTTCCATTTCAACAGGATTGCAATTGCTTAAAAAGGAGAAGGCAACAACTATTTGCTGCCTCCTGTGGCCTCTAGCACCCCCTTTAGTAGTGACTGCATGTGACATACTCATGATTAACACTGAGAAGGAATCTGAGCTGCTGTTCTAAGAGGACCACATAGAGGAGGCTCAGGTCATCCAAATGTGGGGCAAGAGGGCTATGATCAAGAACGTATTTAGAGGATTGGTCTGAGGAAGCTCAGTGTCACCTACAGGTGGAAATTGATTTGGTCACACACCTTGGGCATCACAGTGTATGGTATCTGGAACTACTGGGATAATAGAGCCTTTGGCGTCCACAAGACTTCCCAGAGGATGCTGATATCTGAAGAAGTACATAGGGCCAGCCCTTCAGAATGTCCTGAAATCAGCCACCTGATATGTTTTGCTGGGCATATGGAGATTTTTATGCTAACTTGTAGGTCATAGACATTCCTTGCATTATCGCATTTGATCACTAGAAACATAAAGGTAAGAATATGGATACAAATGTAGCCATATGCCAAACAGGACTGATTGTGGAATCTGGCATTGAATAGTGATTTTGAAATAGTAGCCTTGGCAGTTGCAGAAACTGATCGTTAGGGGGCACCCGGTAACCTCAACTTTGGAAATGCTGATTTCATTTTTAGCTTTTTTTGGATAACATGTATGCAGAATTTTCTTTTTAACACATCGGAAAGATTATGAGACAGATATGATTTTCAGAAGTCACACACATGGAATCTACACTTTTATGGCTCTATAAGCACATGAAAAAAACAGTATCAATTATTTGATTTTGTAAAGACTTTATAAATGAAAGAGCTATGGCTGAGAAACATTTTTAAAAATGCCATGGTTGCAGTATATTAAATCCTTACTTTTCCTCGAGGAGACATTCTTTGATGTGTAAAAAAATATTTTTAAAATTTATTTTTATATTGGGAGCATAGGTTTGTCTTCCTTATTTATTTTTTATCATCAAATCCTCTACTAAAGAAATAATTCTCAGTGAGGTAGTTAAGCCTCATAACCACATTGAAATTACAACTCTCTCTCTCTCTCTATATATATATATATATATATAGAGAGAGAGAGAGAGACTAATATATATATTAGTCATGCCAGGAATGAATTCAACTCAGGGCCCATTAGGGCCCAGAGCTCCCTACATTAGGCAAGCACTCTGTCACCAAACCCCAGCCCCAGCCTATCCCATGCACCTTTAACAGATTTATCCAAACTGGGTTGGGTGGTACACACCTGTAATCCCAGCTGATGGGAGCCTGAGGCAGGAAGATTGCAAGTTCAAAGCCAGTCTCTGCAATTTAATGAGGAATTAAGCAATTTAGTGAGAACCTGCCTCAAAATAGCAAATATAAAGGGCCAGACATATGCTTTAGTGGTAAAGTTCCCATGGATTCATAGTCCTGTGAGCTCAAAAAAAGGAGAAAAATATTTATCCATCATGCAGCTTGTGGAACTTTTATTCTCTTGTTCTCCCAAGAACTGTTTTGAGATAATGAGTAATACTTGACAGAGTAAACCATCACATAACTAAAAAGCAAAGAAACACAAACAAATCTCTGAAATCTTTGTTTTTAAACTGAAGTCTCTCTGTGTTGCTCAGGTTTGTCTCAACTTCCCTGGCTCGAGGCTGGATTCAAGTGATCTTCCTGCCTAAGTCTCCACAGTAGATGGAATTATAGGCTGCCACTTCATTTCAGTGTTTCTTAATCTTTGGCTTGATCAGAATCCTCTTGTGGTATTTGATATACATAAATTGCTTTATTTCTGATTCAGTAGTTCAGGATTGGCCTGAGACTTTTCATGGCTAACAAGTTGCCAAGTGATATTGATGCTATTGGTCTAGAGATTTTATGCCAGGAACCGCTTCCCTAGATAATTCATACATTTTTTAATATATGGTTTGAAAAAGGGTAATTGTTTAGTTTGTTAAGTGTGAACACAAGAAATAATTCCAGGGATTACAGGTGTACACCACCATGTCCAGCCAATTTGCCAGATATTTGAAATTCTACAAAAATTAAAAGTCCTCCCCAAAATCAAACATTTTCATTCCTTTTTTAAAAACTCTGGCCTATTAGATCTAACAATAAGAATTAAGTTGTTTACATTACAAGGAAAACTAATTATAGAGATCATATATTCTCAATTTTATTTTGACCTAATTCTCTTTCATTTTACAAGAATTTCTTTTTTTCAATTACCTGAAGAATATTTTGAATCCATCTTAGAGAAGTTTCAGTTAACCAGATGCCTGAAAAAAAGTGTCTTAAGGTTCTAAAACTAGAAATAATTGGGAAAAAAATGTAATTTATAAGGTCTTGAGAATTAATGGCAAATTAGTTTGATTCAAACAGCAATGCACTATTTTCTTCAAAGGATGCTGGAAAAGTATAGCTATCAGGTCAAGTAGTTTTAGTGAGATTATTTTTTCCAATAGAAAAACCTATCTTGTCCACTTTCCAACTTTGAAAGAAAAAGTGAAAAGTTTTTCAACAATGTTGCTTTGTTAAGTGTGTTTTGCAAGATGGAAACGATACTGTTAAAAACTATTTTTTAGATACTGTTGGAAACTATAAATGGATAGTGCCCCTTCTGGTATGAGCTTAATTAAAATGGAATTTTGAATGCTTGCATCTTCTATTATTAACAAAAGGCAAAGATGTATTGAACAAGATAACTGGACTTTTCACATTGGATTGTCAAGAATCTGATTGCAGATGGTACATCATAGGGCATTAAGAATGTTCATATTTGAGGAAATACAGGCACTTCTGGAAATTGATACATTTAATTACATATTCATTATCAGTCTTCACATACATTTTAGGTTTTGTAAAGGAAATGATCATAATGATCACAATGAGTAGCATGCTGTATCTTCTCAATAAATGTTGGTTCAGTTAATAATATAATTTTTTTAAAAATTTTCTTCTAATTTGTTATATATGAGAGCAGACTGCATTAAAATTCATGTTACACATATACAGCACATTTTTTTTATATCTCTGGTGTATGTAATGTATTGTCACTTCATTCATGTCTTCATACATCTACTTAGGGTAATGATGTCCATCTCATTGTACTGCCTTTCTTACCCCCATACCTTCTCCTTCCCTTTGCACTATCTAGTGTTCGTCTAATCCTCCCATTTCCCCCTCCAACCCCATTATGAATTAGCATCCTTATATCAGAGAAAACATTCAGAATTTGTTTTTTGGGGATTGGCTTGCTTCACTTAGCATTATATTCTCCAACTCCATTCATTTGCCTGCAAATGCCATGATTTTATTCTCTTTTACTGCTGAATAATATTCCATTGTGCATATATACCACATTTTCTTTGTCTATTCATCTAATAAAGGACATCTATGTTGGTTCCACTGTTTAGGTATTGTGAGTTGTGCTGCTATAAACATTGTTGTGGCTGTGTCACTGTAGTATGCAGTTTTTAAGTCCTTTGGATATCAATGGAGGAGTTGGATAGCTGAGTCAAATGGTGGTCCCACTCCCAGTTTTCCAAGGAATCTCTATACTGCTTTGGATATTGGCTGCACTAATTTTCAGTCCCACCACCAATGTATGAGTGTGGCCTTTTTCCCCCACATCCTCACCTGTGGGGAGATTTGGATCACTGTATGTATGGAGTACTGCATACATGGCATATGTTAAGGGCGTCTGAGTGGCAGGCCACTCTCCTCCTGCTAGGTACATGAGCAGCAACCTGCTTATTCCATAGGCACAACCTTGGGCATGAGGCCATGTGTCGCTGCCCCTGGGCTTGCTCCACCGCCCACTCCTCGATTGGTTGCTGCTGGGATAGTTAGCAGAAATTGCATTGGTGCCTTCCTGTAATCTGCTTAGGTACTGCCTGAGTGTAGATATATATAGTAACTGTACAATAAAATTAGACCTACTTCCTGCTTAGTCATTGGAGGTCTTGATTAGCAACTCTACAGCCACACTTTCCTCTACCCTGTTCTGTGGACCTCCTTGATGGACAATAGAGAGCCACACACTCACCAACACTTATTGTTGTTTGTATTCTTAATAGCTGCTACTCTGACTGAAGTGAGATGAAATCTTAGAGTAGTTTTGATTTGCATTTCACTAATTGCTGGACATGTTGAACACTTTTTATTTTCATATATTTGTTGATTGATTGCATATCCTCTTCTGCAAAAATGTCTGTTCAGCTCCTTATCACAATTATTGTTTTTTTTTTTTTTCTGGTATTAAGATTTTAGGATTGGCCTCTCTTCTTTGTCTATGGAGAGATGGCTTTTATTTGTCAGCTTTGACAAACAAACTGTAGTGTATATCTCCAGTTCTTTATATAACCTAGAGATTAGTGCTCTATCTGATGTATGCATGGTAAAAATTTGCTCTCAGAATATAGACTCTCTATTCACCTACAGAATGTTTCTTTTGCTGAAAAGAAGCTTCTTACTTTGAATCCATCCAATCTATTGATTCTTGATTTTAATTCTTGTGCTATAGGTGTTTTATTAAGGCAGTCAGGGCTTACTCTGACATGACGGAGTTTGGGGCCTACTTTTTCTTCTAGTAGGATCATTGTCTCTGATTTAATTCCTAAGTTTGTGATCTACTTTGAGTTGAGTTTTGTGCATGGTGAGAGATAGGGGTTTAATTTCATTTTGTTGCATATTGATTTCCAGTTTTCCCCACCATTTGTTGAAAAGGCTATCTTTTCTCCAATGTATGTGTTCGGTGCCTTTGTCTAATATTAGAAAACTATAATTATATGGGTTAGTCTCTGTGTCTCTATTCTGTACCATTGATCTACAAGTCTCTTTTGGTGCCAATACCATGCTGTTTTTGTTACTAGTGCCTACACTTTAGTTTAAGGTCTGGTATAGTAATGCCATCTACTTCACTCGTTTTGCTGGTCTCTTAATTTTTCAGATATATTTCATGATTGATTTCCCTATTTCTATGAGGAATGTCATTGTGATTTTGATTGGGATTGCATTAAATCTCTGTAGTGCTTTAGGTAGTATGGTCATTTTGACAATATTAATTCTGCTTTTCTAAGAACAAGGGAGAACTTTACATCTTGTAAGGTCTTTTTAATTTTTTTTTTTTAGAATTCTGTAGTTTTCATTTTAGATGTCTTTAACCTCTATCATTAAGTTGATATCCAATTATTTATTTATTTTATTTTTTGAAGGTATTGTAAATTGGGTGGTTTTCCTAGATTTTCTTTCAGAGGATTTTTTCACTGATGTACAGAAATGCCTTTCATTTATGGGTGTTGGTTTTACATCCTGCTACTTTGCTGAATCCATTTATTAGTTTTAGAAGTTTTGTGTTGGAGTTTTCTGTATCCTGTAGGTACAGAATCCATGTTGTCAGGAAACAGTGATAATTTGTATTCTTGTTTTCCTATCCATTTCCCTTTAATTTCTTTCATCTAATTGCTCTGGCTAGAGTTTCTATTCTTCATTTAGAATGATGTTTGCCTGAGGCTTAGTGTACATAGCTTTTACAATGTTGAGATATGTTCCTGATGTCCCTAGGTGTTCTAGTGTTTTGAACATGAAGGGGCTGTATATGTGTAATATGAATTGAAATGCATTCTGGGGTCATATATAACAAATTAGAATAATTAAAAAAGAATTACAAATATATATATATATATATATATATATATATATATATATATATATAATTAAAAATAAATAAATTTAAAAAAATAAATTAAACTTGGGGAGTGCTCATTTCAGGAGACCAAGAAAGAAATTCAGAAAGAAATTGAGGCCTGATTGCAAGAGGACTATTTCTTACCTCTGAAGCTTTTCAGCATGTCCAAGATTCCAGTGATGTGCCCTGAAGTGAGCTCTCATGGTTTACCGGCTGAGGCATTTAAATTTGCAACAACTCTGTTCAGTAAAAATGACAGAATTTTTTCCATTTGGGGTTAGTTTTATATATATTTTATTCTAAACTCCTGGTGATATAAGAAATATTATGTTTTTTGTAAATTTAATTTATATTAAAATTTAATGCCTTCATTCTTCTCTGACATTATCCTACTTCTAAAATTATTTAATATCATTCCCTCCCTGTATTTCTCAATGGACATTGGAAAATACAAAGATCCTGGATATCTTACAGAAAGCAGAAAGTTCAGCCTTTACAACTTCAGTCCACAGAAGTCAACAATGACATAGTCATCAATTACTAAACGGGAACGTTCCTTGGATCAGAGACTTTACTCATCTTTGCCTATGGAAGGGTTCTAGTAGAGCATTGTATTCCTGATCCTGAGGGTTCTCAGGTAACCCTTCCACTTTGTGTTCTCCCTATACCTAGGGCATGCAATGATACAACAGCATCTGGATATTGCTACCATCTACCATCGTGATGACCCCCCACCCCACTTCTCATCCTTAGGGAATATTTCTTTTTTTTTTCTTTTCTTTTTTTTTTTCTTTCTTTTTTTTTTTGTGTGTGTATGTGTTCAACTTCTACTTCTCAAAAGTATGCGCTCTCTGGGGTTTCTGTGAACAAATCTCTTTTTATGACTGCTTAGGTGCTACTGGAGATGATAGTACAAGTGGGTGAAACCAAGCCCAGAATAAATAAGTATATTTAAATTCACCCACAAAAGGAGGAAATTTCTGAATCAAATTACCTATTACCTCACAGCCTACTTTCAGAGAATTTGTTAAATAGCCACAGAGAATGATTAATAATTCAAAACATAACTTCACTATCAACAAGAAAACACATTTCTCAAAAATCAGAGATCATGGTGTAAAAATACCTTTTCTATGTGCTTTGCAATTTCTGCAAGAAAAAAAAATAATGTTAATCAAGAGAGTTCTGTCCTTCTGCTTCTTTAGTATTACTTATTTATTTTAATAAGTATTTTTTCTTATTTCCTTGTAATTTTAGTCAGAGCTTTTACTGATAGAGAACTAGCCCATAAGAGACATCTTTGGTATGCACTGAGAATGAGGGAGCTCAGTAAGAAGTTGTACATTGAGGTGATGGGACCCAGGAACCCAGTGTCACTCATCTAACAGTCTTATTCTCAAGGAGAGGTCTGACCAAACTGACAACAATTAAAACCAAACAAGGAAGCACATAAAACATAAATCATGGGAATTGGTTACAAATTCTGCAACTTTGCTTAGGCATGGATGAATGCTCAGTGTCTTCAGAAATTGCTTTCTGGTCATACAAGAGAAGGTGTTGAATGAAGTAACAGAATTTGAGAAAAAAGAATGAAGTTAATCTCCCCTTAGCCAGAGTTTTCTGTATGAATAGTCTTCTGGACATAGAGAAAATAATTGTGTCCTGTGTTAGCTACTAAAAGGCCTAATATTTTCCAAGATTACCAGAATACACAGAAACAAGTGATTGACCCAATGTAGGGTTGGGTATGAACGATCCCATGTTTCTCCACTGAGCATAGTGGTCTGAGCAAGCAATGTTGCCCAAACCAGGATTTCTATCTCTGAGGATGGATCCTCTCTCCTCACCTGGAACAACTCATTTAGGGTTTGTGTCACATCTCATTCAACTGTCTCTACATTTGCTTCAGTTTTTCCTTCCTTGGGGCCAATCTGATTTCACTGCACTTGAAATTGAAAAATTTTCTTTGCTTCTCTGTCCAGTGTCACCAGTTGAAATTGCTCTTCCTCAAGGAGAAAGTGATGCATCATTTGATATTGAACTTGGATCATGTTCTTCAATAAAGACACACAGTCATGCAGAAATATTCATTTAAAAGGATTACATGTCTTTATTCCCAAAGAAACTTTAGTAGTTCAATTTTTTTCCTTAGCATCATCAAGAAAATAATTTATGGATTAGAAGAGAGGACCCAGATGTAAGCCCACACATCTAAAATCAACAGATTGTTGGTAAAGGTACCAAAATCAAACATTGCATGTTTTTAATTATATGAAAATTTATTTTCTCATACAGTATTCCTCTCTGAACAGTTCTTGGGAGAAAAACAAAAAAATATGTTTCATACGGTGCATGTTGAATAAATGATTGTTTTTTGTAGCAGGGATTGAACCCAGGGGTTTTTAATTACTGAGCCACATCCCCAGTTTCTCTCTCTCTCTCTCTTTCTCTCTCTCTCTCTTTCTCATATATATATATATATATATATATATATATATATATATATATATATATATATATATATATATACCATAAAGGTGCTCATCACCTTGCTAATTTGTGGAGGCTACCTTTGAAATTGCAACCCTCCTACTTCTAACTCCAAGCTGTTAGGGATTACAGGTGTGCAACACTCACCAGGCATGGCACAGAAAATTCTAAAGCTGAGCTCATTGATAGAGTGCTAAATCTAGAGAAGAGTGGATTCTGGTGGAACTGAGTTGAATTCATTTCCACCACCACTAAAAGAATAATAATAAAAAAAAGTCTCATGAGTTCTAAACATGGTCATGGGGCCTAATTATCTCACCCAAGGCTTATTTTAGTGGAAGAGTTGATGACAAAAAAATTAAGTAAAAAATGGTAAGCCTATAGTCCCAATATATACATATGGTAATTTTTCCATATAATAGAGTGTGTTCTCAAAGAAAAGTAACAGTTTGATGTGTTTGGAAACATGACTTTAAAAATTATATTTCTCATCTGCAGCTCTTCCAATCATAAATTGGAGATTATGTTTTCATTGCCATCCCTCACCATTTTCTAAGTCATTACAAAATTACACTGTTGACACTGTTTTTTTTTTTTCATATGGTTATAAGTCACTCAAAGTGTAGCATCCCTGTGTGTAATTTCTAAAAATCATACAGTTCACTTTACCTTTCTGATCTGTTAAAAAGAGAATGCTGAACACATGTGATACAAAAAGGCTAAAAATGAGATCAGCATTTCCAAAGTCAAGGTAACAGTGTGTCCCCTAGCATTCAGTTTACTCAATTACCAAGGCCTATTTCAAAATCGCTGTTCCAACTTGGGTACCACATTCAGTCCTGCTTGGGCATATGGTGACATTCACATCCATATTCTTATCTTTATGTTTCTAGTGATCAAATGTGATGGTTTACAAGTTTGCATAAAAATCTCCATATGCCGAGCAAGACATATAAGATGGCCAATTTCAGGACACTCTGAAGGCTGGCCTTATGTATGCCATAAGATTTTAGCTTCCTCTGGGAAATTGTCTGAAGGTGGAATGGCTTTGTTATCCCAGTAGTGCCAGATTCCATCCACTGTGAGATGTGTGAGAAAATCCATTTTTCCTTAACGCAACATGTAGCATCTTCAGTTCAACCTTCCAAACACATTTCTGGTCGTCAACCTATGCCCCACATTTGGATGACCTAGCCTTCCCTAGGTGCTACTCTTGGAACAGCAGCTCAGATTCTATCACAGTCTTACCCATGCTTCTATTTTTACCTCTATCCTCTGAGTATGGTGCATGGCAGTCACCTGATGGAGGAAGTGTGTGCCATAGCAATCAGGAGAAAGCAAAGTTGAGGTGTAGTTGTCTTCACCTTTCTAAGAAAATGCAACCAATTGGAACTGGCATGTTTTTCTTCATTGGATGTGGATTTATAAGAAAGTGAACAGACACACTTAGGTGAGGATGGCTCAGGGATATGACTCACTGCTAAGACAAAAATCTGCATCCCATCTTCAACACTTCTAAGTCATCTGCAGTTCAATCCCAGAGGGGCTATTCACCACGATGTTCTGGGCCACCTACCTGGTAAATCCTTTTTCTTTTTGCATACCACCAAGGTTGTATAACTGGTGAACCAATAGCAAATCTCAAGAAGGAGTCTTTAAACACATGGCCCTTTCAGGGACTTTCAGATCCAGCCCATAGAAGATTACAAATCTGGAAATCAACCTATTTCTTGTCTTTCATTAAAATTACTTATTAGTATTTTCTTCCCTTGTTAGCTCCATTTTGGGAAGTGTTCTCAATTCTATACTGGTATTTGTTGATACTAACTTTTATTAGTTTATTAAACTAATCCACTCTGTCACTCCATTGTATCATGTTTTAACTTCTAAGAACTGCATTTTGGATAATGAGAATATGGTAGTAAATATGACAAATACTACCCTTCTGATCTTGGAATTTAGAGTCTAGTGGCAATAAGTAAATATCAATTTGATGAGAGTTTGTTGAATATTAGGAGATAGTATAGTATATTTGGAGTGTGGAGTAAAAGAAACTACCCTGGTTTATGGAGGCAGGGATGGCTTTCCTGAAAAAACTTTGAACTGAGATGTGATGAATGACTAGGACTTTCAGAAATAATAATCTGTCAGATACCTGGATCTACACAGCTAGGTCAAACTTGACAGAAATCAAATTACTTGAGCTGCTTTCTGTTCTGTAGTAAGCTAAGATATATATCATTTCATCCTTCTGCCACAGGTTTGATTAAGAAAGTACATTAAACACATAGTTTGCAATGTTAATGAGCATTGGAGGTTTTATACTAAATGATAGAAGATACAAAGAGCAACACATATAATTCCATTTTCATGAATTTTCTGGATACACAAATCCATAATAACCTAAAGAGTTAAGAGAATTCCAGGTAGTGGGAAGTGGGAATGAATGGGGAGTTAATGTTAATAGGTATTGAGTTTCTTTGAAGGGACTGAAAAATAACCTCAAATCACATCGGGGTGGTTTCACAATATTTTATTAAAATAAAATTTAATAAACAAATTTGTAAATTCAATGTGGTTGTCACAATTTATTACCATAAAATGATTATACTTCCTTAAGTTAAAACAGGCCCCCAGACATCATGTGTGTACATGTAACATAACATGAGAAGCTCCCAAGAACACAGTTTCTTCAGACATGGGCATTCACCAATGAATTATCATTTTTTTGAATTTTCTCAGTTTTTCTTTTTTTAAATATTTTATCTTTTTTTTTTCTTTTCTCATTACTGTGGATGAACACAGAGACTTACACAAGTTAGGAAAGTGCTCTACTATGGTCTATATCTGACCTTTCACCCCATTTTTATCTCTCTTATAAATTCCCATTCTTTCCTCAACACTTGTGGTCCTCCTGTCACAGCTTCCTGTGTAGCAAGGATTAAAGGCATGTGACACCATGCCCAATAAAACCTCAATTTTATGGAGAACCAAGGAAAATAAAACGAGTCTGAGGGAATGTGAATGAGGAACAATAGAAACTGTATATGAGGGAACCTCGATAAACATCATAGAAGCTCATAGTTTCATTTTTATAATCCAGAAATACCCCAACTAGACCCTCAGGCCTTTGCAAATAATGAATTAAGGATGGGGAGTTTGTGGATAGACTACAGTGGTTGTTCTTCTTCAAGGAAAATAAGACAAAAACCTTTCTTACCTTCAAAACTGTCACTTGTAAAATCTTTTTTTTTTTTTTTTTAGAGTGGAAAGTAGAAGCTTTATTAAGGACAGCAGAAAAGACTTCTCCTGGAGGAAGAAGGGGACCCAAGAGGTGGAATCCCCACTTGCAAAATCTTTACAGACTACTATAATCCAGTTAGAGGTGTTCCCCACATCCACCTCCCAGTAGTGTCTACCAGAGGTAAAGGCCTAAACAACCCATATAACATAACTCTCCAGTATCTGGAGATTTTCAGTTGCACCATCACCTCCAAATATCCCATTTCTAACTTCATTAGAAAGGCTCATATAGCAATTGACCCATCCTTTAATCTTTCCACTGTTCACTGAAAATAAAATCAGATTAGTAAATGGTATCTGCATGCCTTGGACAAAGATTATCTACCTAATCAATCTCTCTATTTACTCCTCCTCTAAGAAACTGTAGAGAATAGAGAGATTTCAGCCTCACTCATATATGAAGAATGGTTCCTGGGCCCTCATTAGCATGAAGAAATCTTTAAATTATCCTGGCAATCAGAAGAAAACTGGAGGTATTCTGTGCTTTGTGAATGGGTGATTTAATATCTACTTTTGAATGGTTTCTTCCAGAAAAGAACCAAAAATCTTTTTTCTTTAGTAGAAATCTCTTCTTGAGTTGTTTTTAATACCATTAAAAAATAGACATCACTTTGCTATGATTGTGCCCACTTCATTATCACACATCAAATAATTTGAGGGAAAGCAACATATGCACCCTTTACCAAAAAGTATCTCTGACTTACATTATCTCCAGAGACCATACATTCAATCTAAGTTGGATTTCAGCCTTCTGATATCTAGACCTCTTCTCTAGTAGGACACCAACATGGCTGGGTCACATTTTCTGATCACATACCTTTCAGCTGTTTTGAAATCCATCTGATGGTATTAAAATTGTTCTATTTATGACAAATTTAGTCATTTTTTTGTTCAATAAAACTTATATTTTGGGGCTGGGATTGTGGCTCAGTGGTAGCGCGCTCACCTAGCACCTGCCCAACCCGGGTTCAATTCTCAGCACCACATAAAAAAATAAAGGCATTGTGTTGTGTCCATCTTCAAAAAATGTTCGTATTCTCTCTCTCTCTCTCTCTCTCTCTCTCTCTCTCTCTCTCTCTCTCTCTCTTTATAAAAAAACTTATATTTGCCTGTTGCATATCATAAATGCACTTGGAATAGGTTAAAACTGAAATAACACAGAATATGACAGCTGCTCTGAAAAGTAAGCATTGAACTGCTTAATAGCCTCAAAAATCCATGAATATTCCTTCTCTTGTACTGTCTGTATCAGAACTCAAATATATATCTCAGGTACTAGTTAACAAGTGTGGTCTTGATCATTGTATTATGACTAGACAGGGAAAGAAGATATGTTTCATGTCAGAAAATTAAAAATAGGAATCATCTTCTTTGAGGAGCCTACTAAAGTAATTAAACCTGACTGCCAAAGGTCCCTTTCTTATCTGGGAACTTATTCAGCATGTCCAGGATTCCAGTGATGTGTAATGAAGAAAGGTCTGGGTTTTCTGGCTGGGGCTTCTGCATCTCGAACAACATTATTCTATAAAGAATGACATCAGTTACACTTTTGAACCAAAGGTTCTCTACAAAATCATTACAACTATACCAGTTTGATTCCAATATATTGTAGAAATTACCTATTTGGGTGAATTAGGTATTTATTTTATTCAACACTCTTGGAATTATGTGATACTTTTTTCTAAATTTGATGTTCTAAAATACAGTCTTTTTATTCTTCTCAAACATTATAGAACTTAAAAAACATATTAATTGCCATCCCCTCCCTCTATTCCTGAATCAACCTTGGAAAATGCAAAGATCCTGGATATCTTACAAAGAGCAGAATGTTCAATCTTTGGGACTTTGGTCCACCTACGTTACCAATGATATAATCATTGGTTTCTAAAGGGGAAAGTTCCTTGAACCAGCAACATTGATCATCTCCGCTCATGGAAGGAATCTAGTACAACCTGTAGCACTGATCCTGAGGGTTCTCAGGCACCCCTTCCCCTCTGAGTTCTGCCCACACCTAGGTTGTGTGATGATACAACAGGATATGGGCATTGTTACTCATGGTAATGAAGCCCCATCTCTTTCCCATCCTAGGGAGTATTACTATATCCTATCTTGTTTACCTTCTACCTCACTAGAATTGGATTCTTTTCTGTGATTCCTCATGAAAATCTCCTTAGAAATGTTTATTGGGACTGGGCTAGAGAGGATACAAGAAATGGGTGAAACAAAGCCCAGAACAACAAATCATTCTTAGGTATGGTTAAATTCAGCCACATAAGGACATTTTTGAAACCAAGGAACATATTACCTCAGAGCCTCTTTTCAAACAAAATATTAAATATCTACAGACAAAGATGTTAATAACTGAAAATATAAAATTTCTGTTCTTAAAGATAAAAAAGTTTCTCATAAACCAGAGATTACTGCATAAAACTCACCTTTCAAATATGTTCCCTAAGTTCTAAAAGGAAAAAAGAAAGAGGTAATATTAATAATGGGAACACTGTCCTTCTGCATACTCTCTGGTACATTGGTGTGTGTGTGTGTGTGTGTGTGTGTGTGTGTGTATGTTAACATTCTCATTTTCCACTGAGAAATCATATGAGACCATGTTAATACCAAAGCCTAAATTAAATGTGAATGACAGCTTTGGGGTGCACTGAGAAGGATGGAGCTTAGAAAGAGTCTGTGCAGTGATGCAAAAGAACCTAGGTTCCCATGTCACTTGACTCCTGTTTAGTTCCCAAAAGAGATTTGACCATCTCTGAAAATTAAAACTAAATAGTGAACTATTTTAAAAAATAGTGCATTATGATTGATTAGCAAACTCTGTACAGCTTGTCTAGGAGAGGGGCAAAGCCTCACTGCTTTTGTTCAGGAGAACAGAGTGTGACAGTGGAGTTGGGAAACATAAACTGAATACTTCCTCAACAAAATTAACTTTCCTGTGATCACTGAGTTTTTGGATAATTCTTTGAGGGTAGCATAGTCTTAATGATGCAAGAATTTTGTCTAGTTTACCTTCTACAAGATTTAAAATCTCTCAAGATTACCATAATATACAAAGACAAGTGATTGGATAATGATGGGTGTAAAGGAGCTCTTGTCACTCAGCTGAGCACAATAGGCTCTGCAACCAACATTGCCCAGACAAGAATTCCTCTCTCTCAGGAAGGATGCTCCCTGGTCACCTGGAGCAACTCCATGTCAGATTTGTGGCACAACCCAGTCAGCTCTCTGTACATTTCCTTCAGCTTTTCTCTGTGTTGGGCCATTCTGATTCCACTGTCTCAGAGTTGCTGGAAAATTTCCTGTGCTTCTCTTTCTAGTGTCTCCAGTTGAAATCTCTCCTCTTCAAGGAGAAACCAATGCATCTTTGATATTGAACTTGGATCATGTTCTTCCTTAAAACCACATAGTCCTGCAGATATAGTCATTCAAAATGATTATATTCAAAAGAAAATGTAAAACTTCAAATATTATTGTCTTAAAATCAAGCAAGTA
Source organism: Marmota monax (assembly GCF_021218885.2). Taxonomy (NCBI): domain Eukaryota; kingdom Metazoa; phylum Chordata; class Mammalia; order Rodentia; family Sciuridae; genus Marmota; species Marmota monax. The sequence goes on along the minus strand of NW_026695236.1, from coordinate 514,275 downwards.
CTTTATATACTTTCCATCTCATGTCTGCAAAGAATCTTAAGTATTTAATAATACTATCTACTGGACCTTCTCCTTCTTGTCTCTCTCCTGCTTAAATTAAAACCTCTGCAGGATCCCAGGCTAACTCCCTATGATGCCACTTCAGTGTTCTTAATGAATTATTTCCTCTTTACCTCATCTTCTCCTTTATTTTTGTTCCTTTGTCTAATTCTTCTATATATTGTAAAATATTTATATACACACTGTTTTGTAAATTTACAAAATACCCCACTTTTTCCAAAGCTGAAAATCTATTTCTCTCCTGACTCCAGAACTAAGTTAATTTGGTACTGTCTTATGCTCAGTTTCTGGGAAGATTTATCCAAATCTCCAAAGTTAGACAAGGAATACCAGTCATGCCTCATTCACCCCAGTTACTAGTATTCTTCACACTAGCTTGTGTTGGCCAGTATATTTGTAATATTACTGGATATCACTGCATTGTCTAAGAGGAAAGCACTATCCTTCAATGTTAACTCCACTTTAGTGGATAGCATCATTATAATCTGCATAAAAATAAAGAAAACCTTTTCAAACTTACCACAAAGGACTGAGATTTTCTAATTTCTTCATTTAGATTACCTTGCATCTCCTGAGTCATTTGCCATAAAGGATCCATTTTCTTTAGAATTTTCTCCTGCAAAATTACCATAGGCTTTAGTGATAAAAAAGACAGTCTTGTAGGTTTCATCTTTTGTATGCTAGAATAAAGCAGGGTTTTGGAGAACAGTAATCTTGAGTTTTAAAGAGTCAATTTTTACAAAAGAGTCTAAATTAATTTTACTATGGGGTATAGTAAAAGAAAAATAATAAGACTTTTAAAGGATCCCATAAATAATAGAGTCCATTTCCTGAAAAAGCAGTTTTTATATAGCCTCACTATGAAAAGGTCTAGGCTTCAGTAAAAGAAGTTTATATTCCTAGTGCTAGCCATCTGCTGTACTGCTGCTCCAATTCCACGTATTTGGGGAATATATTTACTTCTTTATTTATTTTTCAGTACTGGAGACTGAAACAAGTTTTCACACTTGTAGTACTCATTAATTTACCTCTGCACTATATACCAGCCCCTTAAAAAAAGAAGAAGAAAGAGGAGGAGGAGGAGGAGGAGGAGGAGGAGGAGGAGGAGGAGGAGGAGGAGGAGAGTGTCTTGCTAAGTTGCCCAGGTTGGCTGCAAACTTAGCATCCTCCTGTCTCAGTTTGCTGAAGAGCTAGGATTATTGGCATAGCCACCATACCCTGTTTTTTGGACAATATTTCTAGGGGGACTTTTCTTCATGAGCATTCAACTTATTTATGCTTTTAGTGTCAAATTGACCAGAATTTAAACATCATATTTACCTCTTGAGATTTACACTGAAACTTCACCACCTCTACCATCTGCATGCTCATCTCCCTCTTTATCATGGGTCTTCATCCTTCTCTTTGATCTGGACCCCACTGGTTCTAGGTTACTTCATGGCCATCACTCACCCTGTTTCCCTCCCTGCTGCACATGACACTGAGCTGTAGCTGTGAACCATGTGTTTGGGTGATTCAGAGCGGGGTGCACAGAGCAGACTCTTGTCCACCTTGCAGAAGAGCCCCTTTGTCTCCCTGTTTCTCCTGCAGAGCTGCTCCCCAAAGCTGCTGTCCAAGCGAGGTCTGGCCTGTCTAGCAAGGTAAGCTAGCTTCTTGAGGACGATGTTGGTCCTGAAGTCTGACTTCTCTGCTATTTCTCTGCACTCAGGACAGCACATTGGCATTTGAGATTCCTCCCAGCAGAGATAGAGACAGGGTCTTCAAAAGGTGCATCTACAGTCTATGGTGATGGGTTCTAAAAAGTAATTCATGCAAATGGAACATGTGAGTGCACTCTGGAAGTCTTGCAAAGCATGGGAATCCATTTTTCTGAAACCAAAAATACAGAGAGTGGAGTGAGAGTAAAGAGGGAGAGGAGAGAGTGTTATTCTTGTGCCTTGATGAGAGAACAAAACCACAAAAGGCTTTTAGTCACCCTGCTTGTTTAATTGAGTTGTGCCTAATCTTTCTATTAACTTCCTGCAATAGAAACCTAGATATGTGACAGAAAGGCTGAGTTTGCTTTATGACACAAATGACAAAATGAGATAAGCATGGTCTTCATTTTAAAAAAGCAACTCTCTCATTCATTTGGGCAAGTTTAGTATTGAACAAAAAAAGGCTTAGAATGGTTCCAGACTTACTTGCATTAGCTGATTGCTCCAGCTGCCCACCTAACATATTTCTTTCTTTTTTTTTTGTCTCTCTGACTCAATGATGGTAACAAACATAGAGACATTTAGTTTTCATGCGAAATGTCTATGTTCTCTGCCTCTCAATCCACAGATGGACATTTCTAAAATACAATTAAAATTAAGTTTAATTCTCTTGAAGATGGCTTGACTTAATCACTGTGGGGTTCAAATTTTAACCTTAATTGAATATATCTTTAAAAAAATAAAATGAAGTGGGGTTTATCAATGCATGTCTCTTGTCCCAGCTATTTGGAGGCTGAGGTAGGAGGATTGCAAGTGTGAGATCAACCTCAGGAATTAATTGAGATTCTGTCTCAGAATAAAAATTTTAAAAAAGGGGTTGAGGATGTAACTCAGTTGTAGAGCAACCCTATGTTCAATCTTCATTACCAATAAAGAAATTAATTATGTTTTTAAATTGAAAATTGGAATGTAATACTTGGGATGTAGTAAGTTGTAGAAAGCTTTCCTGGCACATGTAAGTTCCTGAGTTTTAGCCCAAGGACTGAAGAGGAAATCAAAAATTAAAATTTGTCAATTACTTCTCAATAAAGAAAATAATATTTCGCAGAATCAGTTGTGACCATCAGAGTGCCACACATGTTGTAGTAATAATCAGCAATAATTAATCCATTGTTATTTGAAACAAAATCAGCTGGAAAGCCCAGTACAGTGGCACATGCTTACTATTCCAGCTTTTGCGGGGACTGAGGGAAAAGGAAACTAAGTTCATGGCCAGACTGGACATGTTAGTGAGACCATTTCAAAGTGGGTTGTAATACAGTGGTAAATTAGCCCTGGGTTCAATCCTCAGTACAAAAATAAATAAATAAATATAAAAATAGAAATTGGTGAGAGAGAGAGAGACTGAGCGAGCACATAATTCAACAATGGTGCTTTCCTTTTCCTGAGACTACCTACCCTTCAGATTAGAGATGCAGCTGATGAAGCTTGATAAATTCATCTTAATTTATATTATTTTTCTCTTTTGATCAAATTTACCACTTGGAAACTTCCACAAGTCTGTTGCATCTACTGGAATACTTTTCAGAAATACCTGGCAAACTGAAGATTTTAAAGGGACAGAAGATAGGACTTTCATATCAAGAGTTTTACAGTCAAATCTATACATAAAAATTCTAAGCCAGGCCTGGTGGCACACACCTTTAATCCCAATGGCTCTGGAGCCTGAGTCCAGAGGATACAGAGTTCAAAGGCTGCCTCAGCAAAATTGAGGCATTAAGCAACTCAATAGGACCCTGTCTCTAAATAAAATACAAAATAGGGTGGGCATGGCTCAATGGATGAATCACTCTGAATTCAATACCTGGTACCCACTTAAAATAATCTAAATTGATGTGCATAAAAACTACTACATGCATAAAGTATATGAATATTTTAAGCATTTTATGGGTTCAAAAATTGATAAGAAAGCAGAAATATTTCATTTAAGACCTGCAAAATCTAATAAGACACAAGGTTATAGAATAATATTTACTTAGATCACTTTACAGAAACCAATATTTTAAAAATGGTCTAGTTATATGTATTTTAAACAGGAAAAAATACAAGTAGGCTTTTTACTTGGAGAAAACTTGCAATAAAGCAATCTTTTTTCCGACATGAAGGTATCTCGACCACCTTCAATTTAACCTTTTAAAGCCTTTTAATTATCATCTATACTGTACTTTTAAATGTACTTTTTCACCACCTACAACTTCACTCTTTTAAACGAGGCTTAGATTCTGTTTAAATCGCTTTAATGTTAGTTTACATGGCTGCCCTTCAACCAAAGGCTTTTTTTTTAACTCCATTGAGAAGCTTTGTCTCAATCTGCCATGTACAAATATCTTTTTCTTCTTTCTTCCTTTCTCAAGCTTTTAAATTAAGTCTAGTTTCCTCAAATTCTTTTTAAATGGCATTTTACAACTTTTTACTTTACCACACAGATTATATCATCTAGAATCATTTCTTTTTCCTTTAACCTTTTATATTAAAATATATTCCCACATCTTGAATCTTTTTATATCTCTTTTTTAACCGTTAACCCTTTTTACAAATTCATATTTTGAAACAACTCTTATAAAATTTCTGATTTAGACAAATTACTCCACTTTAATAAGATGAAAGACTTTCATGTTTTTGATACTATAATACTACAATTGAAACCCAACTGAAAATTCTTATACTCTTTGTATATAAATTACACATGATAGAATCTTAACACTTAGTAACCTTGTTTCAGCAAAGACACAGACACAAAGCAATATTAAACTTTTTCCATTCACCAATTTATGAAAACACACATGCTTAAATATATTACCTTATGTAACTTAATAAGTAAAGAGTGGTTGATGTTTCAACATTTTAGCTTTGTAAATTAATCAGAACTTTGTAGAAACCAAGATCTTAGACAAGTGTAGCAAACAGAACTAGCCATCTCTTTCTTGTTGAAGAAAAATCCTTCTACAGGATACCATGATGGTCCCATTGATATACTTAATAACTTGTCTTTAAAAAGCCATGGGCTACATTTTTGTATTGTATCAACATATGCCCTAATTGTTCTTGGTCTTACTGGGGTGCCTCCTTCCTCCAACAATTTATCTTGCTCGGAGGCGAACAACTTCAAACCTTGAGTCAACCATTTTCCCCAGTTTGCCTGAGAAAGTTCTAGGAACAGGCAACTTGAAATAAAAACAAAATAAATCAAAACAATAACACATTGTTTTTTGAAATGTTCACCCATTCTTTCTCTCTTCCTCAAGGGTGAGAAATTTCACTTACCTCTAATCTTCAGAAGTTCCCCGTACGGGCCACCAAATGCCACAGTCTGGCTGGGCACAAATGCCGCAGTCTGGCTGGGCACACAATCACGAGCCACCACACAGCTTGTAGATTCAAACAGCAACTCTTTTTTCCCGAACTCACACCAGCCGTCTACAATCACGTTCTGGAGAAATCCACGTTCTCTGCCCAAATCCACGTTCTCTGCCCAAATCCACCTCCACTGGGATTCTATCTCCAAAATATACTGTCTGAATCCCGTGAGAACTCAAGGGGAACTCAGGCAGCAGGATACGCCCTATTCCCAGCAGGAATAATCTTAAACCTTAAACCTGGAACCTAAACTGGGAACGCCCTAAACATGATTATCTTAAAACCGGGAACACCCTAATCTGCCTTGGTCCTTGAGCAAGGTCACGTACATTCAATGTCACTGCAACATGGGGTACGCTGGCAAGGAAATTGTCATACTTACTTGGCTAATGGCTCCCAGCAAAGTTGAAAAGTAAATTCAAACAATTTTTAGGAAAGAAAATAAACTTGAAAGCCTTCTAGATTTCCAACTCAGAAGAGTCAGCTCTGGGAAAACTCACTTCTGGAAGTGTGAAAATTTTGTCAGTATCACGGTATCAGTAACACTGAGGGCTCCAAAGCTCAGCAGCTGAAAATTCAGTTGGCTCCTTAGAAGTACCTTAGAAGAAAAAGCATTCTCCAGAGAAGTGTCCTCCTTAAACACCTGGGACTCATTTAAGACCACACCCACTTTCTGTTACCTCTTCTGAAAGTGGTGGAAAAGACTGATGAGATCACACTGATTAGGTTTTAAAAATATAGTAAACAACTTTGATAAGGTTTGGGGTCAGACACAAGAAAGTTCACATGACTTAGGATTTGCAAAGTGATATTTTAACCAAAGCAATTATTTTATTAAATAACACTTTGTTTTACAACAACTTCTCAGTTTTTTTAAAATTGATTTCTTCCTCTACTGATGTTTAAGTTTTAAAATATTTGATTTATTTTTATTCATTGCTCTTCCTTTCTTTCCCTCCCTCCCTCCCTCCCTTCCTTCCTTCCTTCCTTCCTTCCTTCCTTCCTTCCTTCCTTCCTTTCTTGGTGCTGGGAATTGAATCCAGGTGTTCTTTCCTACTGAACTACATTCCTCCTCTTTTATTTATTCATTTATATTTTTCATTTAATTTTTGATACAGGGCTTGCTAAGTTCCTTAGGAACTTGCTAAATTGCTGAGATCCATCTGCCTCAACCTCCTAAATTACTAGGATTTCAAGCATGTGCCACCACAACTGGCTATTTTTCTGCTTTAGATTTTTCATTCCTACCTCAGACATGTTTGCTGAGGACTTTTTGGTGTATTTTTTTTTAATTAAACTGAGGACAATGTTCTAAGATTAGGGACTAAAATTACAGTGAATGAAAATAGGTACTCCCAGTTCTTCCAGAAAATAAAGACCAGTGAATGAACTGTAGTGGCAATCATGCTACTTGGGAGGCTGATGGAGAAGGATTGAAAGTTTGAGGTCATCCTGGACAATTTAGCGAGTCCCTGACTGAAAATAATATGAAAAGGCCTGGAGATGTACCTCAGTGGTAAGAATGCATTCATAGCATGAACTTAAGGCCCTGCATTCAGTTGCCAGTACTGAAATTAAAAGAGAAAACAAAAACTGACATGAACTGCTCCTTATAAGGGCATTTTAGAATATATTTTCCACCACTACCATAACCTTTTCTTTGTGACTCTCTACCACTGAGCTTGAAAAGGAGCTACCTACATCATATAAAGACATTACAGAAAAAAACTATCAGGAAAAATTTGAATATTTACAACATGAATTGGATTTTAAAAAGACAAAAAGGAATTCGGTGTGGACACACACACACACACACACACACACACACACACACATGATTCCCAGCTACTAGAGAGGCTGAGATAAAAGGATCCTAAATGTGAGGGTAGCCTGGGAAACCTACTGAGAAGCTTTCTCAAAATAATAATAAAAAGTGGTACCCAGAGCATAACTTAGAGGTAGAACACTTGCCTTGCATGTGTGAATCTCGAGTTTCATCCCCAGCACTGGAAAAAAATAGTTTGCAGTGGTGGTACATGCATTTGACCCCAGTTATGGAAATGTAGCTCATGGGTAGAACATCTGCCTACCATACTGAAGGCTCTGGGTTTGATTGCAGCACCACCAAAAGTATTAAGGAAATAAACCTCCTCAAACCTACAGTAAATTTTGGGTGAATTTTTTTCTACTCAACTTTTAACAAATGCTTAGTTAACCAAAGGCAGACCTGTGGCAGAATTAAGTTTTAGACTTTCTTTCATTATAAACTGTGCTGGAGCTTGGCAGTGGGATAGATGTAAACTTTCAAGCTCATTCACCTTGTGCTTCTTTGGCATCTTACAAAAATCATTTTTTTATAAAACCAAACTGACATAGGTAATTTCATAAATAGAAAAATCTGCCCTAAATCTGATGGACTGATTTTTTTAAATTGCAGCTAGGGAAACAATAAGATACACCCACACATACAGTCATATATTACAAGAAAAATGAGGTATAAGAGTGTTAGAAACATAGTGAATGATTCTACTTCCATTAAAGCATCAGAACTATTTTTCAGTGTTCTTCATGTTCTCAAGTATTTTTCTTATTCTCAAATGTTTGATTATTTTTTTGTTTGTTTAGGGTTTGGGAACTGGTACTGGTCCTAGTGTTGCTTTGCCATTGGGCTACATCCCCAGCCAGTTAAAGTTATTTATTTTGAGACCAGGTCTCATTAAGTTGCTTAGAATCTCACAAAATTGCTTAGTCTGGCATCAAACTTGCAATCCTCTGTCTCAGCCTATTGAGTTGATGGAATTAAAGGCATGTAGCACCAAGCCCATCTCTAGTCCTCAGTCTTAAGTAAGACTCTGGTTACAGGTTTTCAGAGATGTAAGTATTAATGAGAAGCTTAATGAAGTGCTCCTATACTTGATTTTCTAAGTTAATCCCAAGACATTGTTGCATTACCAGGTAGACTTAAACTTTGTAGTCTCTCTTAATTTTTAAAAACTACCTTGTTATTTTTTTTCAAGCTTAATATCTTTTTTAAAATTTAATTCCTTCCTAACTTCAGTGCTTCAGAAAGGTGTTCTGAATATTAAATGAGCCAGGATTAATGCATTTCCTGGTACACAGTAAGCATCCTATAAACATTTAGCTGTCATTAAGACAGCAAAAAATGCTAGAGACTTTAAAATCATTTATTTACAGATAGAAAATTTGTTTTATATTGTATAATTAGTTTATGTTAAAGAACTAGAGCAACAGTTCTTATTTGATTCTGGCAACAAAGACCCCTGGAGATGATCTTGTGAGGTATTTATGAAATGGAATCATCCTTTTATGGTTAGGAATCTGAATATATATGTTGACAATCTGTGGGGCAGTGAACCTCTGTTGTCTGTGTAGCTGGGCTGCTCACTTACACCCTCTCAAGAGGGGAAAATGAGAATCAAATGACCCAAGGGCAAGGAATTATGACCTGCTCTAATAGAGACGGCAAGGTGTTCTGGCTCTGAGTGGAACACTGTCATCAGGATTGGCAGAGTTTGTCTTGGTGGAGAATCAGTATCCTTGTCTAGCAGTTGCTTAGGGAGCAGATTTCAAATTATTCCATTTAACCTAGACCCATTGGTACTTATTTTGTCAACACCTATGGATGACAGAGCATTAAGCACAACATCCTTTGAATTAAATTACAATAAAAGCATTGCCTAGAGTGTGTCAGGGCAGCTGTGCAGTAAAAACTTTTGTTTTTCCTTTACTGATTTTTGGCTTGTTATAATATTAACAAACCCTGGATTGAATTGTCAGGACCAAATATAAGTAAACAAATGCACGCATAAATGCTGTATTAATTCAAAGAAGTATCACTCTCTCCAATTACATGATTAAACTGATATCTACTGGAAATTAATGGTTTAATGTGTGCTGCTTTCATTGTAATTGAAGCATTTTTGTTAGTTAATATGCTTTTTATTCAGTGAGTGATAAATTGGAATGCATTCTTTTATTCCTTATTTAGTAACAACATGTTCTAGGCATCAAGGACAGAACCAGTAGAAAGGAGGCTACTCTGTAGAAACTAACTGCTCTCATGAAAGCTAACATCTACTTCTAGAGCAGGGCATTGAGTAGATATGGTATAGGAGTAATCAACTTCACTTTCAATAATTGAGTGTTCTGAAGGAAAATACTGGTCACAAGGTCATAAAAGGTGAAGAGTGTACCCAGACTAGTGTAAGAAAGAAAAATCTGACCTTAAAGAGAAAATATAATTAGGTATGGTGGTCAGGGATGATTAAGTGGGAGGAAGTGTAATTCAAATGACTGAACTAAACCATTGAGTGTGGAATGAGCTGACACAATACTGGAATAAAAGAAGGATATAAGGTTAGGCACCAGCCAGAGTATTCAGGACCATGCAAGTCCTTGGAAGTCGTTCACTTTTGAATATATTTTCCTAATTGTTTCATGTGTATAAAAATGACTCGTTAATACATACACACCCAAGAAGACAATGCAACCTAATTAGAGAGTGAGATCCTTGAATATTTAAATAGTTCATTCAAAGCAACAACTTAATTAAAATGGGCAAAGGATATAAAATATTTCCAAATACATGAAACGATGTTCCCTCTGATGCATGAAAGGACTCAAAATTTTCAAACACAGAACAGAGCAGAGCGGGAAAGACCCCGCGAAACACGGGTTCGGAGTCGGAGTGCACACAGAGCGCAGGCAGAACTAGTGCCCCTTTGCTGGACCCAGGATTTGGTGTCCTGCATTCAAACAGCTGCTGTGACACAACTATGGCTCAGCTAGCCCAGCCAAGCCCACGGGCTGTAACCTTCATATGGGAGAACCTGGAGAGCTCACTGCAGGAGAGCAGCGTTGCTGGGCTGCTCTTCTTGGTTGGGGCGGCAGAAGGAGTTTTATTTAGGAGTAGCCCCAATTTAGGACCCAGATCTGTGTGAAAATATGCAAATCATTGTACATTATTTGCTTCTGTCATCCACCCAGCTGCAACTTTTAAACAATCTTTATTTTAGGCTCTGGTTCTAAGATTTACAGGGGGAAAAAAAGTAACATGAGGGTTTGAGGAGATCATTGCCATGTAACAGTCCAATCTTTTCCTCATTTGTGTGGTGGCAGTAGACACCAGTGAAGAGTTCAAGGGAAAGTGAAACACACCTGAACCTGTCCTCTCTCTCAGATATCAGCCTTCAGATGCATTGTGGGTAAAAGGAACTTGGATAGATTTTTATCAGAGAAAGATGCTCCTTATTTCTCTAGGCAGAATTAAAAATTAGCTTTACAAGCTTTGAAAACTCTAAGTGAACTATGATTGTTTTCTCCCAAACAATGCAAACACATACTTAGATTTTACTTTTCAATTAAACAAGAACCAGAAACTAATTATCAGGATTTTTAAAAACACCGAAAAACACAATAATAAATTTAAATCCTTTTACTCTCAACTTCCCTACAGGAACTTTATAAATACTTTGGGAAAATACATAGTAGTTTCTTTTTTCTTTTCTTCTTCTTTTTTCCTCACCTAGGGGTGTTTTACCACTGAACTACATCCCAGACCTTTTTTACATTAAAAGTAATTTTATTCCTTTATTTTATGTTATTGGTACTGGGAATTGGACCCAGGGGTGATTTAGAACTGAGATACATCCCCAACATTTTGTGTGTTCTCTCTTCTCTCTCTCTCTCTCTCTCTCTCTCTCTCTCTCTCTCTCTCTCTCTCTCTCTCTCTCTCTGTCTCACACACACACACACACACACACACACACACATACACACACAAACACATATGAATATATGTGAATATATATTTTTATTTTTAAATTCTAAGACAGGATCTAACTCAATTTCTTCTGTTCTCTCTAAATTGCAGATGCTGGCACCAAACTTGTGCTTCTCCTGCCTTGACTTCCTTATCGACTGGGATTAAGGGCATGCACCACAACTCCTGCTTAGATTGTCTTAATAAACACAGGTTTTCATACTTTACACAGGAGTAATTGCTGCTAGAAAATTTGATTTAGAAATGGAAATAAAGCCTTTATATTTAACAATTATGGGCCCCCAGAGTGCAGCTGAGCTTTTAGAATCCAAGATCATTTCTAGAAAACACAGTTGTAGAAACTAGCCAGACCATAAATTGTATATGTACATATGTGTATGTTGGAAGACTAAAAGATCAGGTTAGCATTCTTATTCCTTCTAAAACCCTTGCATTCCCACAGCTGAATCTTGGTGTGAAATATGCTAGGAAAGAGAGGCACCCAGATTTAAAGATCATGTTTGGTAGGTTGGGGATATGATTTATTCCTTTTTAAAACAATATTGCTGAAAATAAGTAAATAAAGAGATTATTTCATATTTTCCCATTTTCCTTTCCTTTTTGTAAAAACAAGCAAATTACAGCTGTAACAGTTGTACACACCTGTAATTCCATCACTTCAGAGACTAAGGCAGGAAAGTGTGAAGTTTAAGGCCACCCTGAGCAACTTAGACTATATCAAAAAACAAACAAAAAATTATAATGTAAATTATTAATTAAATTGCCCCAGAAGGTTCCCTGAGCTAGGAATAATCTTGGCCTTTCTCCCACATACTCTTGACATGAGTCCCAGTCTGAATTCCTGTCCTTACTGAAGGCTTTGGGAAGCATGATATGGAATGGGAGGGCTGGAAAAAGTGTCCACTGTAGAGGGTCAAAGATATACTTGGATTAAAATTTTAAAAAATCAATAACTGCATCACTCTATACTGGACAGGATAGAATTAAAGCCGATCTGGAGCAAAATATTTCCAAATTTCCTAAAACACTTCTAAAAGCAGAAATCAATGACATTTCTGCTCTATCATTTCATAAACAAAAAATAAAAATATTCCAAAAAATTATACTTAAAATTGACCTTTGAAGTTTCAATTATAAAATCAATGGCTGTTAATAAAATAAAGTTTTACAAGATTTTTTTTTAATGGAGATTAACCAGGTTGTTCAATCAATCTTTATTTTTCAAAACCTAATGGATCACCCATTCAAGCATCTAATCCATGCTTCAAAAAATGCAATCTCTTGGTGGAAGTGGGTGTCGTTTTAGAGGAAACAGGAAAAAAAAATCTTAAAAAATAGAAAAAAAAATTAAAGAATTTTGCAATGTTAATTTTAATCACTCATAGTGCAGTTTTGATTTGTATTTGCCTGAAGGCTAAAGCTATTAAAATATTACACATTTCTTTTTTGTGTTTGAAGAGTGGGGAAGTACTACAGATTGAAACTAGAGGTGTTTTACCAATGAGCCACATTCCCCAATCTTTTTAATTTTCATTTTGAGACAGGGACCCATCATGTTACTTAGATCCAACTGCATTGCTGAAGCTGGTTTTGAATTTGCAGTCCTCTTACTTCAGCTTCTCCAATCTCTGAGATTACAGGTGTGCACAATGTATACACTGAGCATGTTTTCATATAATTATCCAGCCATTTGTACCTCTTTTGAGAACTGTCTGTTCAGTTCATATGCCTACTTTGTTAATTGAGGTTTTTGTTGTTGTTGTTGTTTTTTTTTTGTTTTTTTTTTTAATAGTGCTTAGTTTTCTCATTTCTTTCTGTTCTGGATGTTGAGCTTCTGTTAGAAGAAATGCTGACAGAAGTTTTCTCCTGCTCAATATTTTATTTATTTTCACTCTGTTGCTTCCTTGTTGTGCAGCAAGGTCTTAGTTTGATGCCATCTCATGTATTGGTCCTTATTTTCTGAGCTATGTGGGTACTGTTCAGGAAGTGTGGCAGACCACATTCTGGCAGAAAGCACTGCTTGTTTCCTGGAGTCAATTAGGATAAATACATGTTTTTCTAATATGAAGTGTACATTGCCGCAGTCTGTCTGGGCACAAAATAACCAAGCCAACACAAAAGCCTTGTAGATTCCAACAGCAACTCTTTATTCCCGAACTCTCACAGGCACTCTACACGCACGTTCTGAGAAAAAAAATACACTCCCTTCACTGGGTTCTGCATACCAATTCTCTCAGAACCCCCCCGGGGAACTCAATGGAAACTCAAGGAGCGGGCGCCTGAAGCAGCAGGATATGCCATATTCCCAGCAGGATGCACCCTAAACCCAGAGCCACCCTAATCCAGCAGGATCCACCCCTAAACCCGGAGCCACCCTAATCTAGCAGGATCCAACCTAAACCTGGAGCCACCCTAATCCCTGAGCAGGGTCACCTTTCAACCAAAAATGCCATGCGTCCTACTTGGCTATGGCTCTCAGCATCTCCCCCATTCTGATTAATTAAACAACAAGCAATGTGGCTTAGGGACAGTGCCTGTTAGGTTGTCCAATTCAACATATGGTTCTTACCCGTCATCAGATGAACTGACCTCTAGGCGTCAGCCTCCTGTCTTAGGTTGATACCACTGCAATTGGATCATACCCATCACTGACTACCAGTCCAGCATACAGCCATACTTGTGGATAGGCCTATGCACCAGTGGGGGGGGTGAGGTTCTTTGCCTCACCTCTGTTGGCCCCCAAATTTTAGACCATCACAAGCAGAAGGGAGGAGGATACAGAAATGCCACGACACCAAGCCAATTGATGGCTCCTTTGGAAAAATTGTATCACCGGTGACACCATAAGCAAAGATACCCCAGCACTACCACAATTCGCTGCACCAACAGATAGTTCACAATGCATACAAGTGATACATAGCCCAGGCAAGTTCTGCAAGCAGTTCAAAGCAGAGGAATCTATCAATATGTCCATTTCCTTCCAAAGTAAATTGACTCCTTGATTGAGCATTACTTGTTGAGTTATTATTCATTGATGCATCAGTTTATACAGTTTACTGTGATAGCTATCATAGAAGCTGTAGTTTGGTTTTATCTTTGTCTTCACCGGTGCTGGGATGAAGATAGGAATTCTGGCAATGATGCTAAAAAAACAAACAAAAAAAATATGTAACATTCAAACAGATACTAAGAAAACAATTTTCTGAACAATTTACATTATCCTGAACAGAATTATTAAATATAATGAAAAGTAAAGGTGAAAATAAACAAACAGATCTGTTAACCACCTTTAAATACAATTCTTAACAGCTGTTTACCTAATTTAAATTAAACCATTTAAATCACGTGAATTAAAAAAAAATCAGATCCATTTTTTTAGTGAGCACTCCTCATATATATGGACATACACACACACAGACATACAACACAAAACACAAGAGTGCACACAAACGTACAACACATAACACAATAGTAAAGGCCTTGTAGCTTTACACAGGTGAAATCTCCATTGCAATGTTTAAAAACTCCACAGTCAAAAAATAAAACTGATCAGAAAAATATTAACCTAGGTTTGTATGAGCTCAAAAAATAAAATAAAACTTTATGATGTGGGAAAAGGCAATAATAAAATAGATATTGAAAAAGGCATCCTGGTTAATCACTGTCGCAGATGTATTAGTAGCCAAGCTGGAGCTTTGGATATCAGCTGTTATGGATTTGAGTCAAATCATCTTCTTTTTGATCTGTAGAAATTGCTTTGGTTAGTCTCTCTGGAATCCAAATTGACTGCTGTTCTCCCTGTGGAAACACACAAACAGAACCCCGACTCCTGACAAACACTGGGTCAGGACATTTCCATTGTCCTGTTAGAATATTCTTCCAAAGTACCTTAGGGTTATGTACATTTTTTTGGACACATATGCCTTTCCACAGCACTGAGCCTTGATGAATCCAAATTTAAAAATTTTAGAGTAAAACGGGTTGTTTTAAGTTTATCTTTGGGCGATATATACCCCTTCCCAATTCCCTCTTTTTGCTTTAATAAGTACATTTTAATAGTTTGATGAGCTCTTTCAACTATGCCTTGTCCCTGTGGATTGTATGGGATTCCTGTTAAGTAAAACATTAACTAATTTTTCTTCAGGGATGATGTTCCAAATATCCTATATGCATCCTTTGGAAATTTAAAGATCCTTTTAAATTCAAGTCTTCCAAAAACATTTTGCCTTAGTTTTTAGAATTACTTTAGTCCTTTTAATTTTTTGATGTGGTTTTAAACCAATTTCCTTCTAGTTTAACGTTTTCTAAATTGGCTCTTGTCTATAAATTTTAACACCTTCATCTGAGACTTCTAATATCTGCACCACCAAAAATTAAAGTTGATGGGCTTTTTGAAAAAAATTACTAATAATCTTCTTGTTCTTCTATTTTATCCAAGATTTGACTTTAAACTTCTCTCTTCCACCTTTTTCTATCTTGAATGTCCATATTTAATAGTTGTCTTAGCTTTTTGTATTTTTTATCTGAAATACATTTATTTGACATTTTTAACCATTTTTTATCTTATTTCTATCTTCTAATTTTTTTTCCTAAGGTTTGTACATTCACCCTTAGTTGCTTTTTTTCCTCCTAGTTTTCTTTTGTTTCCTATTTTGTGGGTTTAAAATTCTTGTCTTCCTACATCCTCTCTATCTTCCTACATCTTTTCTATCTTTTTTTTCACCTTCCTGTACTTCTGTCTTCAAAGTTTTTCACTTCAAATTTCTAATATTCTTTCTCCAAATTGCTTTTATCCTATTATCTTCCCATTTTCATGTTTTTTTTTAAGTAATGCTTTTAAGATTAACTAGGCTTCTAATGACACAATCTTTCCTCTGTCATGAAGGCATCTTAACCACCTTCAATTTAACCTTTTAAAGACTTTTGCAAATTACTTAGACATTTTACAACTTTTTACTTTACCATACAAAGATTATCTCATCTAGAAACATTTCTTTTTTTCTTCAGCTTTCATATTAAAACATATTTCCACATCTTGAATCTTTTCATATCTCTTTTTTTAGCTGTTAATCCTTTTATAAATTCACATTTCTGTACTTTTAAATGTACTTTTTCACCACCTACAGCTTCAATCTTTTAAACGAGGCTTAGATTCTGTTTAAATCGCTTTAATGTTAGTTTACATGGCTGCGCTTCAACTAAAGGCTTTTTTTTTACTCCATTAAGAAGCTTCGTCTCAATCTGCCATGTACAAATATCTTTTTTTCTTTCTTCCTTTCTCAAGCTTTTAAAGTAAGTCTAGTTTCCTCAAAATCTTTTTAAATGGCGTTTTACAACTTTTTACTTTACCACACAGAGATTATCTCATCTAGAAACATTTCTTTTTTTTTAACCTTTATATTAAAATATATTTCCACATCTTGAATCTTTTTATATCCCTTTTGTAGCCTTTAACCCTTTTTAAAAATTTACATTGTGAAACAACCCTTATAAAATTTCTGAATTTAGATAAATTACTCTAAATATTTTCATTTTTTATGGTACTATAATACTATAATTGAAACCCAACTAAAACTTCTTATACTCTTTGTATATAAATTACACATGATAGAATCTTAACTCTTAGTAACCTTGTTTTAGCAAAGACATAGACACAAAGCAATATTAAACATTTTTTTTTTCATTTACCAATTTATGAAAACACACATAATGTTTAAATATATTACCTTATGTAACTTAATCAGTAAAGAGTACTTGATTTTATATTTAGTGTTTGATATTTTAAAACTTTAGCTTTGTAAATTAATCAGATGTCTGTAAAAACCAAGATCTTAGACAAGTATAGTAAACAGAATTAGCCATCTCTTTCTTGTTGAAGAAAAATCCTTTTACAGGATACCATGATGGTCCCATTGATATACTTAATAACTCATCTTTAAAAAGCCATGGGCTACATTTTTGTATTGTATCAATATATGCCCTAATTGTTCTTGGTCTCTAACAATTTCTCTTCCTCGGAGGTGAACAACTTCAAACCTTGAGTCAACCATTTTCCCCAGTTTCCCTGTGAAAGTTCTAGAGACAGGCAACTTGAAATAAAAACAAAATAAATCAAAACAAGAACACATTGTTTTTTGAAATGGTCACCCATTCTCTCGCCTTCCCTCAAGGACGAGTAATTTCCCTTACCTCCAAGCTTCAGATGTTCCCTGCATGGGCCGCCAAATGACACAGTCTGTCTGGGCACAAAATAACCAAGCCTACACAAAAGCCTTGTAGATTCCAACAGCAACTCTTTATTCCCGAACTCTCACCGGCACTCTACACGCACATTCTGAGAAAAAATACACTCCCTTCACTGGGTTCTGCATACCAATTCTCTCAGAACCTCGCAAGAACTCAACGGAAACTCGCAGGTGCCTGAGGCAGCAGGATAAACCCTATTCCCAGCAGGATCCACCCTAAACCCTGAGCCACCCTAATCCAGCAGGATCCACCCTAAACCTGGAGCCACCCTAATCCCTGAGCAGGGTCACCTTTCAACCAAAAATGCCATGTGTCCTACTTGGCTATGGCTCTCAGCAGTACATGATAATAATTTTAACCATTGGCTACACACACACACACACACACACACACATACACACATATATAAATATGTTGTAATTTGTGTGTATTTAGTTACAGAAGTATAGATAATAAAGGTAGGAGGGCATCACAACAGAATAATATGTTTTTCAGTAGATTTTGGCTGAAATTTGATTCATTTTTTATGTTAATGTTAATCAATAGCCCCCATGCATTTAGAAATTGTCTTGAGATAGTAGATTCTGATTGAAATACTATAAGAACAGCTACTACTACTACTACTACTATAACTACTGCTAATACTAATTATAATATCCAATACAATATTTAAATAAAATAACTAAGGTAAAAGTTCAATGGCAGAGCCATTTATTTTCTATTCTTTTTATGTTCTTTCTTTTTGTTGTGGTGTTGGGAACCAAATCCAGGGCCTCCACCATGTTGGACAAGGATCTGCCACTGAACTAAGTTCCTTGTCCTTACATGCCCTTTTCTATATCAAATACTGGCTATAATCATTATGATTGATGTTAAAAGTATTCATAATTCACACTATAAAAATGTAAATTGGGTCAAACACCCATGCTTGAAGCTATTTAGAAGAATGTCACCTCTCCATGAAAGTGAGGTTCTTTTTTTTTTTTAAAGTCAGTTTTATATCTTCATTTGACAATTGGCAGTTAGTTCTCATCCACATTGTCTGTAGGTTTTTTAATGGTACAACTGGGATATAGTTTACCAAAGTATAATTATTATTTGGTGAATCTTCATCCTCCTTTTGTTTTCTGGACAATTGAACATGGATAAAAATTTCACATATTTCATGGTATTCTTTTCTAGTCAGCTTTGCTAAGCAGGGTATCCATGTGCATATCTATAGTCTCCATCTCCTTCATAGCAAATATCTGGATCTTGAGTGCCTAAGGACATGCCTTGAAGCCCAGTTTCTGTATCGGCTTGTGATTGCTGATCGGGCATTCTGTGGTCACCATTTTCTTAATGGCAGAACAGCCCCTATACTTATCATGCTTCTTTGTGGTAGGCATTCTGCCTTGGACCAAGATAGAAAGGAAGAATACTAGGGATTATAAGATTCTATTTTATGCATAAACATATATGATGGGGATGCACATGACTAGACAAGCAATAGTGTTTTATACAGATTTTGAAACCACTCTTTGTGCCTCAATTTTCTGTTTGTGTTATAGGCAAAGTGAAGTCTAGTCTTCTTTAGACATAGGTTTATTATTACATCATAATTTGAGTAATTTTTTTCTTAGTTCTTTGTCTTTTCTAGGTAAAAAAATAAAATTGTTCTGATTTCCATCCCTTAAAAAATAGAAAAGAAAGCAAAGACAAAAAAAGAACAAAAATGGACTCAGACATTCTGCAAGCCTTCTAGAGAGAACTCACCAGTTCCATCTGCCTGAACTACCTTGTAGATGCAGTCACCATAGGCTGTTGGCACAGCTTTTGTCATCCTTATCTTTGTCTTTACTGTTAAGAAGCCCAAACTCCTGCCCATTGCTCTGAGAGCTGGGAGCCATCACAGCAGAGAGACCACAAGAGCAATATTCATTTGAAGAATCTGATATCTATTGCCAGATAGCCAGTCTCAGGCATTTCCTAAGCTCTAAGAAACACATGTGTATTACCCACAAGAAGAAAAAGAAGATCATCTGTTTGCTCTGCTCCAACTCTCAGGAGAACAGGGCTCACAGACACTGTTCCATCAAAAAGTCTGCTGAGGAATACCTGGTAAGTGATGCTTTGGAGGACACTGAGAAAGCTAGAGGTCAGAATGACTAAGACTGTAAGGCACAAGAATCATCATTATTTGCTGAGTACTACAAAGAGCTTGAGGGACCATTGATGAAATTGTGAATAAAGTATGTAAGCATATCAGCCTTCATGGAGCCTGGGAGAGTGATGAAGCTAGTTTATTACAAAATTATAATAAGTTGATTATATGGCATGCTGCTTAAGACACTTTTCATTTTTATAGTCCATGGCCCTTTATTTATTTATTTTTTACATTTATTATGCCATTAATTCATAGGGAATAGGTTCCCGCAGTTCAGGCACCTTTCCATTTGTTCTCACAAAATGTGCTTCTCTGGGTGGGGCAGGCTGGCACTTCAGCTGAACCCAGGTACCTTTCTCTTTGGCTTCCTTCTTTTTCTGATCATTTTTCCTTCATATGTTTCAGGAAGCTGTCTCGGTTCTTAGATGCTTAATATGCTCAATAAGCACATTAATTCTCTTGGCAAGAATCTTGCCCTTAACGTGCTTATCCACAACAATGCCAACAGCATTCTGGGTACCATTGTAGACTCTCCCAGTTTTGCCATGATAACATTTGTGGGGCATTCCTTTTTGAACAGTACCCATTCCCTTGATGTCTACAATATCACCCTTCTTGTAGATTCACATATATGTGGCCAAAGGAACAACTCCATGTTTTCTAAAATTCCTAGAGAACATGTATATGATTCCTCTCCTTTTTCCATTTGTGTTCTTCATTTTGGCAAATTACTGGAAGATGGTGATTCCCAATTACTGGAAGATGGTGGTTCCCAAGACACTTTTTAAATCTCTTATGAGTATAAAGATTTTCTAAACTAATAAAACTAGATGTTCCACTATATATAGTGTTGCTCAATGCAGTCACAGCTATTCATGAGACTGAGGTAGAGAGGAAAATAAGGGGGAAGATGGGAGGAAGCTTACACCTGTCTCTAAACAAAATAGTATTAACTTTTAAAAATGACTGGTGATGTAATCAGTAGTATAGCACTTTATTAGCATGCAGTACTTCCTGGGTTCTATAGCTAGCACAGTGGGTAGGGGAGTGGTACTATGAATTCAAAGTGCCTTCATATAGGATACAATACACTGGAACTCACAGAACATTAGTGTCAGTAGATCTAAATTCTGAAAATTGCCAAATTCATAAGAATTAACTAAGCTTATGTATTTGCCAATTCTCTAGGAAAATGGTTTTATTACATTGTGTGATTCCATAGTTTGAATCTCCTAGAATTGATAATTATGCATACTAAGCAAGGAAACACCATCCTTCTGTTCCCCCTAAAGCTTTTTTTAAAATCTAACATCACTTGAAATTCTCCATCATTGTGGGTCTGAAACCAAAATCTACTTTCTTGTCTACTGCTCAGATTTTGTTCTCTTACAGGAGAAGTTTCTAAAACAAATAAGATCTCTTTGGAAAAAAGATCCAAAGAAACCAGAGGAATCTAAAAGAGGGGAGCAGGAAAAAAAATGAGTTGTAAGCATGAGTGTTTATTTTCTCAGAAACACCTTAAGATGGGAAAGTTAGACTTTTATCAATTAATCAATTGAGTTGGAATCATCACAAGATTTTAGGAAGAACTTTCTTGATAGCTTCTACTTCTTGGAGCACAGCACAACACTGTTGCTCAGGGAGAATTGTTGGACTATGTAGAAAGAAAGTTTAATATTATTGACCTATTTACTAACAGAAAGGAAATTATTGCATGCAATTATTATGAGCCATGCATAAATTCCAATGGTTTGTATGCAAACTTTCAAATTAGAGAAGATATATGAAGGAATTATCAATGAAAATTTTTATTTCCAGTTTTTTCAGCAACTCATGAAGTAAATGAGTTTTAGGGAGGACAGTTCTGGCTCTTAATATAGTTAATAAGGAGTGAAAAGTAAATGAAGGGAGGAGAAGAATTAATTAATGGTTTATGAGAAGCAGAAATACATGGATATAAGTATAGACCTTACTAGCATAAGACATGAGTCAAAATGAATAGATGATGTTAAAGTGGAGGAGCATAAAGATGAACTCAAATTCAAACTAAGAAACCCATATCCTTGCAGTATGTGCATCTTCATGGAGAGATGACCAAGGCAGCTCATGGGATGCTGCATCTCGCTGTCCATGAGGAAGAATAAGAATATTTGGAGACATTTGTGAAGAAACAAAAAATGACTGTACAGCAACCTAAGAAAAGCAAATCCAAAATTCTCCAAAAGAGAAAACAGCTAAAGAAAGGCAATAAGAAGCTAATGAAAATTTTCCATAAACCAGATGTGAAACTGCTCAGGATAAGAATGGGGGCATACCTGAACATGTTTTGTGTTTTGAACACATTATTTGGAACCAAAAGTATATTTATATGTATCCTGAATTTTGAGTGGGATCTTCCCCATTTGGAAATAATAGACGCACTGTAGTTTCTATCCTCAGGCAGCAAGGAAGCTTAATTAAATTATGACAGTAGGTTCCTCAGGATATATTTCCATCTAAAATTATCCTTTTGTAGGATACTTCAGTAAGAAACACAAAAGAACTATTTATTCATGGACACTCCATTTTTTACTCCAATTAATCAACATAAGGATATATGGAAATTGGTAACAATTATTTCATTATTTTTGGTTTGAATATCCATATTTCAAATTGCCCTTAGTACATCAGTCTTTGTGGACAAGCCCTGCAAAAGACATTTTCTTTTTTTCAGACAGCTGCTGGTTTGATGCAATATACTGTCACTCTAAAAGTTCTGAATTTAGCAAGAATTTAGATTTTGCCTGTTTTGCCTTTATGGTAGAAAATTAATTTACAAGGAGAGTTGGGGTGGTGCTTCTATTTTTTAACTTTCTCAAATGCAAAGGCTGGATGGTCAAATAGCTAATTCTGATGAAGTTTACACTTTTCTTTCTTTCTTTCTTTTTGTTTTTTCTTTACACTATTTAGAAGACTCATTGACATGTAAGTTTAGCTTTCAACACAAACTGGAGCACTGTGAAGGCTGTGAATACCAAGGTGTTTCTGACAATGCAGAGAGTACTTATTGAGATAGTGTACTTTTCTCTGTGTTTGTGATTTAGTGAATGTAATTTCTCTTTTAAAATTAATTAATGCATTTAATTAATGAATTAATTAAATTATTAATTTCTTCTTCTATTTCTTTCATTTATTTTTTACTCCTTATTAAGTATATTAAAAGTCAGAGATGGCCTCCTTCAAGCTCATCTAGTTCATGAGTTGCTGAAACAATTGGAAACAAAAATTTTCATTGATAATTCCTTTATATAGTTTCTCAATATAATTTCTTCTTCCCTTTTAAAACATGTTTTTTAGCTTTCTAAAGTCAGCTATGTATGATTTAAGATTTCAATTCATAAACATATCGAGGTGCATGGAATAGTTATTCCCAGGTGATACGTAAGAGAATTCAGCAAAGGAAAAAAAGAAATAAGAAAGATTCCTTAAAACTAGAACAATCCTGATCTGGGCATGCCTGTCACCCCAATGGCTCAGGAGGCTGAGACAGGAGGATCATGTGTTCAAAGACAGCACTGGCAACTTAGAAAGACCCCATCTCAATAAAAAATTAAAAAATGACTGGGGATGTGTTCAGAACCTCAAGGTTCAATCCTTGGTACAAAAAAGAAAGAAAAAGAAAGAAAGAAAGAAAGAAAGAAAGAAAGAAAGAAAGAAAGAAAGAAAGAAAGAAAGAAAGAAAGAAAGAAAGAAAGAAAGAAAGAAAACTACAATAAGACTACCCCATGATTCTGTAGTTACAGTAAGTATCAGTGTTGGGTCAGCTGTTAAGCTATATAGGCACCTTCAGAGGAAAACACCTTTCCTTTCTTTCAGCTAAAATTTTTTGTGGAAATTCACAGTGACTCAATCATGTCAAAGATGGCTGAGTTTTCTTTTAGACTTATTATAACATTTAGCTGAGCAAGCCCAGAAATATCAGCCATCTTTAAGTGTTCTCATCTGCCATTTCAAGAATTTTTGTGCTCCATGACCTCCACTTAAGCATATCAAGGAATATATGCCATCTTTTCATCTTAAACTATGTTTCTTAATTAAGCATGCCCAGAAAGGTACATATTTTGGCTGGACACAGTGGTGCAAGCCAGTAATCCCAGCAATTTGGGAGGCTAAGGTTGCAATTCAGAAAGACGGCACATTTGAGCCCTGCTTCAGCAACTTAGTGAGATCTTCAGCAACTTAATGAGACTCTGTATCAAAATAAAAAGGGTTGTATGTGTCACTCAGTGGTAAAGAGCCCCTGGGTTCAATCCATGGTCCTAAAAAGAAAGAACAACCAAATGTCAGAGAAATGTACATTTTTCCCTTCTTTTCTTTTTCCTTTTTTCCTTTTTATTCATGGATATTGAAACCAGGGCCTCATACATGCCAGGCAAGTTCACTGAACAACATCCCCAGTTCAGAAATGTACATCCTAAAGTGAATATGTACAGTGTCCCCCAAAGTGATTATGTACAGACTTGCAGAATAAAGTGCCAAAGCTTTATTTCTTTGAGGAGAGTTTTGTTTTTCAGACAACTACCATCCTGTCCTTACTCTCTGTGGGTAATACATGTTTATCCATTATGGTGTGCTCCTTGACTTTGCATCAACAAAAATTCAAATGCTTTTAATTATGTTTCACTAGAATATAATTTTAATGAGGAATCTCCTGTTGAGCCATTATTTCATTCTTAAACACTGTTTGAATCCATTGATGAATTTGTTGGTGACAAAAAGATCAATTTAATTTCTTCCCTTGCAGGTGTGAGTTAGTGCTGCTGTACATACCCCAGTCTGTGAGGCCCCAACTCAGTGTTCAACCCTCACTGGACTGGGGTGATAGACAGACTTAACTACTTCCAAGTTGAGTGTTAGCCTGTTTGAGGTACAACTGCCAAGTGCCCTTCAATGATATTTTTCTGTGGGTGATCATGCTGTCTTTCTTAATCTTTCACCTAATAAAAGAGAACAGCTGGCAACTAAGAATGCAAATCCTATTTAGCGAGATATATACCATGTGATCATATGGGATAATGTAAAGAAAAATAAATAAATGAAGCTGGTGTAATGTCACCAAGACCTGCCATAAAAGTTATAATTAGGAAAAGGAAATAAAAAGTCACACTAAGACCTAAAAAACATCATCAATACAATATCAATTGTTCACTGAGTCACACTAATAGAGTCAATCAAGACATTTCTATTTCAAGTGCAATTAAACATAGTGATGGCTATATTGATTTTATATTTTAAAACTGCTTTCCTTTAATATTTCTCAGTAACTGAATTTATAATACATTACACTTGATATGATAAACAGTACAAAAAACATAAAATAAAAAATACATAGAACAATTTATGAACAATAATAAACTAAGTCATCACTTGGTGAAGCAGTATATGGAACTCCATTGTAGACTTAACCCTGACAGTTTAGTTTAGCAGAAAAAGATTAAGGGTCAAATGGAACTACACATAGAGGCAGAAAATTCTTAGAAGGAAACCAATTCTGAAATATTTAGATTTTCTTAAACATGAAATTTTGACTAAAATATTCTCTTAATATTAATGTTAAACATGAACATTTGACTGAAATATTCTCTTCTTTTCACAGTGAATGTTACTTTTCGTAATGAAAGAAACAACCTCAATGTAGTGCTGTGTGATTATTCAGGAACCTGACTTCTTTGCCTGGGAATCCATATTTGTTTCTTAACTAGAAGATTGTGATATCCCTCATACAATGATTGCCTTTATTTTGCTGTTATTTGTTTTTTTTTTTTCCTTTTTCTTTTTCTTAAGAAAGACAAACAGAGGTTAATTTCATTCCTATGGAGTTGAGAATGCTCAAGTCTTCAGATGTTGAGATGTCATGAACAGTAACCAGCAGAAGTAAGCTTTATAAGATCTGATTTGTTAAAAACTTAAGTTGTTGATAGACTTTTATTTTATTTATTTATATGCAGTGTTGAGAATCGAACCCATTGCCTCCCTTGTGACAGGCAAATGAGCCCCAGACTCAGCCCCTACAAGAGCTGACTTTTTAGGAATATTTCCCCCTGTTAGTAAATGTTCAGATTTGCTGGTAGCCCTTGAATCTGATGTTTCTCTAGTAAGAGCTGTTCCACTAATCCTTGTTTGTTTTTTTTTTTTTTCTTTTAAGTCTCTAAGTAGACTCTCATCTCATATAAATTTTAAAAAGAAAGGTTGACTGAAATATTCTCTTTTCAGAGTGAACCTTTCTTTTCATAATGAAAGAAACACTCTCAAGGTAGTGCTGTGTGATGGTGTGAGAAGACAAACGTTTGGACAAGACAATGAAAATGAATCTTTGAATTCTGACAGATCAAACTATTTTGCTGCATGGGGAGAGCAGGTCATTGCTTGTGGGAAACATTTCTGGAAGGTAGATGTGAGTGACTCTTGGAACTGGGCTCTAGGAGTCTGTAGGGATTCTGTGGTAAAGAAGAACCACACACTGAATTTGAGTATATGTTTCTCCTTTTATGTATGAAGAAGGATAAACATTTTAGTCTCTTGACCACCTCCCAGATATTTTCTCTCTATATAGAGAGATCTCCGGGACATGTTGGTATGTTCCTTGATTTTCAAAGTGAAGGTGTGAATTTTTTAAATGTTGCCAAGAGTTCCCAAATGTGGTTTATCCTACTGGGTCCCTGAATTTTCCTCTCAGGCCATTTTTCCCCCACAGGCCACACATAAGTAGGGATAATTCAGGCACCTGACTTCTTTGCCTGCATATTCCATATTTGAGGGACTGCTTCTCAGTGGAAACACAGCAATAATACTGTAGCTGTCTTTTTTTACCTATCTTAATGTAATCTCATCTTATTAAATATGAAGATAGGATATAATGCAAAATTTTGTTTGTTGGATCAATTATTCTATAATAAAAATCATATTTAGTGGCCCTTATCTATTATAGAGTCTGTGGTTAATTCAATGTTTGTTGACTTTGTGTGATGTCAAATCAATATCTAATGCAGAAACACATGAGTTTTCACATCTAGACAGAACTGGCTATTCACAATGCTCCTGTCAATTTGAAAAGACCACTGAATGAGGTAGTCATTCATGCTACTTGGGAGGCTAAGGAAGGAGGGTTGCAAGTTTGAGGTCAGCCTGGGCAATTTGGGAATATCCCGACTCAAAAAGAAAAAGCCTGGAGATGTAGATCACTGGTAAATAATCTTTCATAGCATGAACTTAAGGCCCTGCATTCCGTCATCAGTACTAAAATAAAAAAAGAGAAAACAAAATCTAAATGAAGTACCCCACACAAGAGCATTTTAGAATATCTTTTGCAACTAGAGGTCACAGGTGGACCACTAAAATAGCCTTTTGTTCATTACTCTCTATCTCCCAAGCTTGAAAAGGAGCTATCTATGTCATATAAAGAAATTTTAGAAAACTTACCAGGAGTAATTTGAATACTTTCAAAATGAATTGGATTTTTAAAAGAAAACAAAGGAGTTGGGTGTACACACACACACACACACACACACACACAAACAAACACACACACGATTTTCTGTTACCGGGAGACTGAGACATGATGATACCAAATTTGAGACCATCCTGGTAAACCTAGTAAGAACCTGTATTATAAAATAATAAAAAAGAGGAGTCCTAGAGCATAACATAGAGGTAGAACACTTGTGTTGCATGTGTGAGGCCCTGAGTTTCATCTCCAGCAGTGAAAAAAAAAAAATAAGTTTGGAATGGTGATGCATGCATTTGACCCCAGCTATGGAAGTGTAGCTCAGTGATAGAGCACCTGCCTAACATTCTGAAGGCCCTGGGTTTGATTTCAACACCAGAATAAGTATTAAGAAATTCAAACCTACATTAAATTTTGGGTAAAATTTTTCTACTCAACTTTTAACAAATGTTTATTTAACAAAAGGCACAATTTAATTTAGGGCTTACTTTCTTCAGAAACTGGAAAGGAGCTTAGAAGTAGAATATATGTAAACTTTCAAGCTCATCCAATTTGTGTTTCTTTGGCCTTCTTCCAAAAATCTGTTTGTATAAAACAAAAGTGACATAGGTAATTTCATAAAGAGAAAAATCTGTCATAAATCTGAAGAACTGATTTTTGTTAAAATTGCAGATAGGGAAAAATTATATATATACACATACACATACATACACACACACTCCTAGTCATATACTACTAACAATGATGAAATAATTGAAATAAGCATATTAGAAGCACAATGAATGATTCTACTTCCAATGCAGCATCAGAATATTCTT
The DNA here is from genome assembly GCF_021218885.2 of Marmota monax. NCBI lineage: Eukaryota > Metazoa > Chordata > Mammalia > Rodentia > Sciuridae > Marmota > Marmota monax. The sequence goes on along the minus strand of NW_026695236.1, from coordinate 486,605 downwards.
CAGTGTTTTTCTTGTTCTCAATTCATTGATTCATTTTTGTTGTTTGTTAGGGGTGTTGGGAACTGGTCCCACTGGTGCTTTGCCATTGGGCTATATCTGCATCCTGTTAAAATTACTTATTTGAGACCAGGTCTCACTAGGTTGCTTAGAATCTCATAAAATTACTAAGTCTGGTTTCAAAGTTGCAATCTAGAAGACAATACAGCCAGTTGAGATTCTTTAATACTCGGAGTTCGTACAAAACAACTTAATTAAAATGGGCAATGGATATAAAATTTTCCAAATACCTGAAAAGATATTCCATTTGATGCATGAAAGGAATCAATGTTTTTCAAACAAAAAAACAGCAGATCAAGGAGGACAGTGCGAAGGATGGGTTCCGGATCTAGGTGTGCCCAGAGAGCGGGCAGACCTCGCCCCCTCTAGTGGAGATTTAGTGTATTGCATCCAAACAATGAGATGACTCCACAATCCTAGCTCTTCAAGCCCAGCCTAGCCCGTGTGCCATAAGCTTCAAGTGGGTGAACCCAGGAGAGCTCGCTGCAAGAGAGCAATGCTGCTGGACTGCTCTTCATGGTTAGAGCCATGAAAGGAAATTCCTTAGAAGCAGCCCCAAATTAGTACCCAGTTCTTTCTGAAAATATGCATACTATTGTCCATTGTCGGCTTCTGCCATCCACTCACCTGCAACTTCTAAACAATCTTGATTTCAGCGTCTCTGGTTCTAAGATTTACGGGGGGGGGGGGGGGGGGGGAAGTAACATCAGGATTTGTGGAGATCATTGCCATATAATAATACAATCTTATTCTCATTTGGTGGCAGTAGATACTAGCGAAGAGTCCAAAGTAAAGTGAAACAAACATGAACCTTTCCTTTCTCTCTGATATCAGCTTTAATATCCGTCTTGGAAGGAACTTGTGTAGATTTTCTCAGGGAAAGGTGGCCCTGATTTCTAGACAGAATTAATAGCTTTACAAGCTTTGAAAACCATCAATTGCTTTCTCAGGGGGAAAAAAAAAAGCAGATATTTAGAGTTTATTTTGCAATTACACAAGAACCAGAAATTAATTATCAGAATTTTTTCAAATACCAAAAAAAAATACCCAAAATAATAAATTAAATCATTTTTTTCTCAACACCCCCACAGCAACCTTATAAATACTTTGGAAAAATAATAGGAGGTTCTTTTTTCTTTCATTCCTCTTTTTACTTTTTTTTTCCTTCTTCCTAACCCAGGGGTGTTTTACCACTGAACTATATGTATCCCAGCTTTTTATTACTTTAAAGTTCAATTTAATCGTTTTTGAATTTTTTATTAATTAATCAATTTATTTAGATACTGGGAACTGAACCCAGGGGTGATTTAGAACTGAGTTACATCCCCAGCTCTGTGTGTGTGTGGTGTGTGTGTGTGTGTGTGCGTTATTTTTAAATTTTAAGAGAGGATCTAGTTCAATCTCTTTGGCACTCACTAAATTGCAGAGGCTGGTCTGAAACTTGTGGTTCTCTTGACTTAGTCAGGGAGTGGCTGGGATTACAGGCTTGTTCCACAAGTTCTGCTCAGATTTTCTTAATAAATAGATTTTTATACTTTGCAGAGTAGTGGATCCTGATAGAAAATTTGATTTAGAACTGGAAATAAAGCCTTTGTGTTTAACAATTATGGGACTCCAGAGTGCAGCTTGTGCTTTTAGAATCCAAGATCATTTCTAGAAAGCAGAGTTGTGAAAACAAACCAGACCATAAATTGTATATATACATATATGTATGTTGGAAGACTAATAGGTCAGGTATGAATTTTCATTCCCTCTAAAACCCTTGTATTCCCACAAAATTGAATCTTCACACCAAAATTGAATCTTGGTGTGAAATATGCCAGTAAAAGGGAGGCATCTGTATTTAAAGATCAAGTTTGGTATATTGGCAATATGATTTAATTCTTTTTAAAACACTATTTCTCAAAGTCAGTAAATAAACTATTTCATATTTTTCCATTGTTCTTTCCTTTTTGTAATAATAAGCAAATTACAGCAGTCCCAGTTGTGCACACCTGTAATTTTACCACTTGGAAAACTAACACAGGAAGATATCAAGTTCAAGGCCAGCCTGAGCAACTCAGACTATATAAAAATTAAACAAATAAATAAATAAGTATAATGTAAATTACACATTATATTGTCCCACAAAGTTCACTGAGCAAGGAATAATCTTGGCCTTTCTCCCATGTACTCTTGAATGGGTCAGGAACTGCCAAATCAAATTCCTTCCCTTGATGGAGGCCTTGGAAGGAAGCATAATCTGAAATGTGAGGGCTAGAGATATCTCCAGTGTAGAGAGGGATCAAAGATATTCTTGGATTAAAAAAAAAAAAAAAAACATAAATAAATGGATAACTGCATAACTCTCTACAAGACAGGATAGAATTAAAGCCAATCTGAAGCAAAACATTTCCAAGTTTCCCAAAATGCTAGCTAAAAACATAAATTTATGACACTTCATTTCTATCATTTCATAGACAAAAAATAAAAAAAAAATATTCCAAAAAATTACATTGAACATTGACCTATGAAGTTTCAAGTGTTGTAAAATCAGTGGCTATTGATGAAAGGAAGTTTTTACAAGATTGTTTATGGAGATTAGCTAAGGAGCTTAATCAGTTTCTTTTTTGACAAACCTAATGGATCATCCATTCAAGCATCTTCCCCAAGCTCCAAGGAAAGCAATCTCTTAGAGAAAGTGGGTATGGTTTTAGGGAAAAAAAAAAAAAAAAAACTTGAAAAGCCCTACTCATTCTTCTCCAGAACCCACAGAGTGCCTTTTGGACTGGCTGGAAGATTTCTGAAGCCTGCCAGTACCATACACAATCTTCATATTATTACTTCTGCAGCAGGTATTGGTGAGCCCACACACATATTTCTTAGATTAGTATACAGAAGAGCAATTCCTCCTACTTTCCCATATCAAAGAAAGCAAATATGTGAACTTCAATTATAAGCAAAATAAACTTATTTTCTGTGAAGTGATATAATTTTCTTTCTTAGAAATGATTAGACTGCTGTTTTCTTAATTTTGTACATCCCTTGGAATTAATTTGATGATTAATTTACTTCAATAATTTATGTGTTGCATTATTGTTCCTTTGTATTTAAAAAAAAAATTACATCCTCACCAAAGGGTATAATATTTTCTTTCTTCACATCCCTACAAGAATTTGGGTTATTTGTTTTGTATTCTTGATAATTTCCATTCTCATTGGAGTGAGAATCACAGTGTATTTTTTATTTGAATTTCCCTGAGGGCTAAAAATATTAAATATCTCTTTTATCCTTCCTTGGTATTTTTTTTTATGAAGTTTGGGTACTAGAGACTTAACCTAGAGGTGTTTTAACACTGAGCCACCTCTCCAGATCTTTTTAATTTTCATTTTGAGACAGAATCTCAACAAGTTACTTAGAGTCTACTGAGTTGCTAAAACTGGTCTTGAATTTGCAAACCTCTTTTCTCAGCGTCTCCAATCTCTGGGATTACAGGTGCACATCCTGTTCACACTGAGCATATTTTCATATAGTTGTCAGACATTTGTATTTCTTTTGAGAACTGTCTGTTCAGTTCATATTCCTACTTTGTTAATTAGATTAGTTGCTTTTATAGTGCTCAATGTTTTGTGTTCTTTCTGTTCTGAATATTAATACTCTGTCATAGAGATGATGACAAAATTTTTCTTCAGTTCAGTAGTTTCTCTTCATTCTGTTGGTTTCTTGTTGTGCAGAAAGTTTTTAATTATCTGTCATCCCATGTATTGGTTCTTCTTTTTTGAGCTATGGGGTCCTGTTCAGAAAGTGTGAAAAAATACATTCCAGCAGAAAGAAAGCACTGATTGTTTTCTGGCATCAATTAAGATAAATACATATTTTTCTAATGTGAACATTACTTGATAATAGTTTTAATGATTTGCAAGATGTTCCTGTTGTAATTTGTGTGTATTTTATAGGAGAATATATAATAAAGGTAGGATTTTATCACAATAGATTAATATATTTTTCAGTAGACTTTTGTTAAAATCTGATACAGTTTTGCAATATTAACTTTAATCATTAGCCCTTAGACATTTAGAAATTGTTTGGGAGTAGGGGATTCTGGTTGAAATCATAATACTATCAAATTTAATATTTAAATAAAATAACTAAGGTAAAAGTTCAATGGCAGGGCCATTCCTTTTCACTTTTTTTCTTTTTTCACTTTCTTCATTTTTTTTTTTTTTTTATGGTGCTGGAAACCAAACCCAGGGCCTCCACAATGATGGGCCTGACTCTTCCACTGAGCCAAGTCCCTAGCCTTCACATACGCTTTTCTATGTGAATTACTGGCAGTAAGTATTATGGCTGATGTTAAGGGAATTCTGAATCCACACTATAAAATTTTAAATTGGGCTAAACACCCATGCTTAAAACTGTTTAGAGGAATGTCACATCTCCATGAAACTGAGATTCTTTTTTTTAAAAAAGGCAGCCTTATAACTTCATTTGACAACCAACCATTTGTTTTCATCCATATTGTCTAGGTTTTTGAATGGGACAACTGGAATGTAGACTACCAAAATATAATACTTGTTTGGTGAATCTTCATACTTGTTAGGTTTTCTGGACAATTGAACATAGATACAGAATTCAGACACTGTGTATTCTTCTTTTCTAGAAATTTTTTTCTGAGCTTGGAATCTTGGAATCCATGTACATATCTAGAGTCACCATCTCCTTCACAGCAAATTTCTGGATCTTGAGTGACTGAGGTACATGTCTTGAAGCCCACTCCCTGGATGGGATTGTGATTGTTGACAGGGCATTCTTTGGTCACCACTTCCTTAATGGAAATACAGCCATTCTGCTCACCATTCTTCCCTGTGGGAGCCATTCTGTCTCATCTTAATTTTGGAAAGGAAGAGCACTAGGGATTATATGAAACTGGTTTATGCATGAGAAAAATATAGAATGAGAATGTTGATGACTAGGGAAGTCATAGTGGTTTCTACAGATTTTGAGAGATCTTTTTATGCCTCAGTTTTCTGTTAGTGTCATATAAAAAGTAAATTCTATTCTTTAGACATAAGATTATTATTACATCATAACTTGAGTAAAACTTTTCTTAATTCTTTGTTTTTTCTAGGTAGAAAATTAAAATTGTTCAGATTTTTATCCCTTAAAAATAAAAAGAAAAAAGACAAAAGAAATGAATGGACTCAGACGTCCTGCAAGTCTTTCAGAAAGAACTCATCTGCTCCATCTGCATAAATTACCTTATAGACCCAGTCACCATAGGATGTGGGCATAGCTTCTTTAGTGCATGTCTCTGCCTTTACTGAAAAGAAGCCTAAACTCCTGACCATTGTCCTATGTCAGGGAGCCATCACAGCAGAGACACTTCAAGAGCAATATTCCTTTGAAAAATATTGTATCCACTGCCAGATAAGCCAGTCTCAAGCATTTCCTGAGCTCTGAGGATCACATGTGTGTGACCCATGAGACAGAAAGATCTTCTGAGAGGAGGACAAAAACCTGCTCTCTTCACTCTGCTCCAAGTCTCAGGAGCACAGGGCTCACAGACACTGTCCCATTGAGGAGGCTACTGATTAGTACCTGGTAAGTGATGCTTTGAAGTCACTGAGAAAGTTGGAGTGCAGGATGACTAAGAATATAAAGCAAAGAATCAACAGCTTAACTTAGTGTCCCATAGAACTGTAAATACCAGTGATAAAATTCTGAATAATATATGTGTTTGTATCTGCCTTTATGGAGATTGTAAGAATGATGAACCTAAATTATTATTCTTTATTATAATAAATTGATTATATGGCATACTACTTCAGAAACTTTAAAGCTATCATGAGTATTAAAGAGTTTCTAAACTAACAAAACTATTTAGTACAGCTAGAGGTGGTAGTGCACTCCTGCAATCCCAGCTACTCATGAGACTGAGGCAAGAGGTTACTCAGTTTGAGGATACCTTAGGGAGCTTAGACCTTAACTCTAAACAAAATAGTAATAACTTTAAAAAATTACTGGTGATGTAGCTCAGCTGTAAAGCACCTTCTTAGCATGCAGGAGCCCCTGGGTTCAATTGGTAGCACCATGGGCTGGGGACAGAATCAAAAGCCTTCTAAAGAGGATATAGTACATTGAAACTCATAGAACATTAGTGTCATTAGATCCAAATTCTGAAGCAAATTCCAAACTACCTAAGAATTTACTAAACTTTTGGATGTGCCTGTTTCTCTAGGAAAATGATTTATTAAGTTCTGCGATTCCGTAGTCTGAATCTCCTAAAATTGATAATTACCCATATCAATCCTGGAAACACCATTCTTCTGTTCCCCTTAAAACTTTTTTAAAAATCTATCATTGTGGCTCTCAAATAAATATCTGTGTGCTTGTCTAGTCTCAAACTTTTTTGTCTCTCAAGAGAATTTTCTAAAACAAATGAGATCTTTTTGGGAAATGATCCAAGGAAACCAGAGAAATCTAAAAGAGAAGAGCACAAAAGTCAATTAATGGTGTGTAAGTGTGAGAGTCTACTTCCTTCAGAAACAACTTAAGACAGGAAAGGTAGACATTTACTAATTCATCTCATGATTGGAATCATCACAGGATTTTAGGAAGATCTTTCTTGATGGCTTCTACTTGTGGGCATACAAAGCAACACTGCTGTTCAGGGAGAATGGTTGGGTAATGGATCAGGAAATCTTGATATTAATGACATATTTACTATCAGAAATCAAATTGTTGCATACAATTATTTATGAATTATTTGTGAATAATATAAAGATATGAAAACAAATATTTTCTCTCTAATACAGAGAGACCTCTGCATCATGTTGGTGTGTTCCTTCATTTGCATAACGAAAGCATGAGTTTTTTTTTAATAGTGTCAAAATTTCCTTTATATAGAAATATCCTACAAGGTTCCTGAATTTCCATGTTAGGCTGGGTTTTTTGTTGTTGTTGTTTGCTTGTTTTATTTTTGCTTTCTGTTTTTTGTTTTGTTTTGCACTTGACATATAATTAGGAATAATTCAGGAACCTGACTTCTTTGCCTCGTAACTCCATATTTGAGGTATCCCTTCTCAGTTGAAGCAAAGCAATAATATTATACTTCTATCTTTTCCTTATCTTTATCTAATCTTATTTTATTAAATATGAAGATAGGATACAATGTAAAATTTTGTTGGCTCAATTTCCCTTTAATAAATTCATCTTTAGTTGTCCATTATCCATAATATAGGTTGTGGTTGACTCAATGTTTTGTTACCTTTGTATGATTACAGAAACATGGATTTTTGATTCCAAATCAAATTCTAATACATGAACACAAGAGTTTGCGTATCTACCCAGATCTGGCTATTTACAATGCACCTGTCAGTGTGAAATGCCCCTCTATATCTAATAAATCCTAGTAATCAATTCACCCAAAATGGAGAAAAGGTAGTATAGGTGTGTGTGTGTATGTGTGTGTGTGTGTTTGTGTGTGCATATGTGTATGTGTGTGTGTGTGTGTGTTACAATCATGGTGGGTACACATAATCTTTTTATGTTAACTTAAGGAGCTAAGACTATAGCTCAGTAGTAGGGCAAGTCAAGAGGATCATAGTTCAAAGCCAGCCTCAGCAAACTACTGATTCCCTCAACAGTTTAGTGATACCCTATCCCTTCCCCCCCCAAAAAAAAAAAAAATCAAAAGGACAGAGGCTGTGGTCTAGTGGTTAAATGCTCTTGGGTTCAATCCCTAGAATTTAAAAAAAAAACATACCTTATTGAACTAAACATGAACTCTTTTGAGTGTTTATTCTATTGTAATTATCATTTTTTCCTTCTATATAAATAAAATCCCTGTTATTGTGAATGCAGCATATTCAGAAATATCTTGCAGGTTGGTGTGTCATAAGGATGAACTTGAACTTATAGGATGAAAACAGATATGCTGTGGAAAACACCAAGCCTTTTCCCAAATCAGGCCCCCTTCATCACAATATTTTTCAGCTTTCCTACTGGATGGCACATGGCAACAATTTGCCCATTTTTGCATCCACAGATAAAAAATCCAGTTGTTGAAAATCTTTCTTTTGACTATCTCCTATATTTGGAGAAAAAAGTGAGAACAACACACTTTCCAATTCTTTAAAATTGCCCTCTATGTTAAGGCAAATTGGCTTGTGCCCTAACAGAACCCATAAGAGGCTTCAACTTATGAGTGTCTGTGAGAAACAAACCATGAGGCCACATGTTCACATCTGTAATCCCAGTAATTTGGGAGACTTAGGCAGAAGAAGCACAAATTTGAGGCCACACTCAGCAGGGTAATGAGGCTTTAAAAGACCGTAGTTGGGGATAGAGCTCAGTGGTATAGCACCTGCTTAGCATATGTGAGATTTTGGATTTGTTCCATGCACTGCAATCAATCAATCAATCAATCAATAATCAAAGATATGTTTCTCATGTATATTCATTTCTTCTCTGCCCTCTCAGCTTACTCTCTGCTGAAGATTTACCTCAGGGCCTCATGTTTTGTAGGCAGGAACTCTATCACTGATCTGCACCATCAGAGAAATACCTGAATCTTTTTACTCTTTTTTTTTTTTTTTTTGAGTATTTAGGAGATCTTTGATGGTTTTGCTACATATATGCCAAATAAATACAATGAGACTAGAGTCTTCTCCATGTTAACCAGCCTTTCTTTAAAAAAGTGAAATTATATGCAATAAGTGAAAATTTTGATATTCTTGTGTTGTAAAGTGGGGGATTGGGGATGTGCTGTTTGTATTTTCATTTAATATAGAATTTTACCATGGTTGTGAACATACATTACACGAACTTTTTTTTTTGTGTGTATGTGTGTGTGTGTGTGTGGTACTAGGGATTGAAACCAGTATTATGCATGCAAGTCAAGCACTTTAAATTGCAAGGCACAAGGTGGCAGTAAGGCTGATAGCAGAGGTTAGAAAGTGATGTGTTTCTGGAAGGATAGTAGAATGAAACAGACATTATTGTTGCTGTGTGTATATATGTGACTGCATGACCAATGTGATTCTGTAACCTCTACTCTCAGAAAAATGACAAATTATGTCCCATCTGATTCAAATGTATGATATGTCGAGGTCATTGTACTTTCATGTGTAACTAATTAAAACAAATAAAAAAATTAAAAAAAGAAAGTGAGATATATGACTTCAAATGGAGCTCTTCATGCATTTTTAAATAATGCATTTTAGAATTCATTTAGCATCTATTGATTTTTAAACCTTGACCTCACTATATGGGATGCAAAGATAAAAATAACATTGCTGACATTACCACACACTAAGAGGCAGCTTTATTCATTCAATTAAGTACAATACTGTAATCCAAAAACTATAAACTTCTAAATTTGCTGTTATAAAAAGATGGCATTGCTTACAAGAATCAGCTCTTTGCTTATCTGTTTCTTAACTCATACATTCATGAATTAGACATAAAATTACAATTACATTTGATATAATATTATACTTTATGTTTATAAAGTGCTTATCTCCCAGAAAACATTAGGTTGATTCCTACCACAATTTCTTCCTTTATTCTACCCATCACATACATTTCTTTTTAATTCCAACAAAAAATCTTAAAGTAACACATAGTAAATAAAAAATAAATTACATTAAAATGAACAATTTTATCTCTTTAATGGATATGTCATAAAGAACTATAGCCCTGCTACTTCACTCAACTTTGACCTAAAGTAGTACTCAAAAACTTTTTAAAAAATGTACTATTGAAGCATACATAAACACACAGACAATAAAAAGAGAGCCTTATCCACAATAGCAATAGCACTTGGTAGAAAGTGCCCTGTATTTTTAAAAATGTACAATTTTTTTTTCAAAAAGGCAATTAACACAGTTTTTTCTTAATCAAATAAATGTTAATTAGGAGAGAAGTATTGAAAGTGATATGAAGACAGTGGCAACTAAATTCCCCAAACTTGCATAACAATTTCTACAATTTATTTATCCTAGTTATCTCTTGTGCACAACTTGTAGGTACTAAATGTGCTAAAAACATTAAGATCCAAGTTGTAAGAATTATTAATTCATATGTTTATAGTAGTTATATGTGGGAGTTCTGAAAAAAAAGAGATGTAGAGTACTTTTAAAACATTTCCAAATAGATAAATAGACATAAAAAGAAAAACCAAGTTAACAAAATCAAAGCCTATGAACCATGTCTATAATAAAACTGGAGTACAGCATGCTCTCCAAAATGCCAAAATGGGTGCAGGTACAGGCAAACCAAAGATATCTACAAGATCCATGGGGTACCAGAATCTTTTCAGGATGAAGCACAAGAACATAACAGAACATCTGGCAGATTTGAAAATGTCAAATTCAGCAACAAGGATTCATCAAAAAGTGTGGAGGAAAAATTTAACAACAGCTTAGTAGGGTCAGGGTTCATTCCAATGTGCAAGAAGTCCAGGATAACACGTGAAATGATTGGGACAATGTGGTTAGTATAATTCTCATACATAACTAGCCCTAAAAACCTTCCACAACAAATCTCTCTATGCAAAAAAAGGTACTAAGAGTAAAATGCATATTTAATGGAGGTGGTATAAAATAATCAGAGGTAGAAGATAATCTGACAAAATAAGTGGGAGAAAGAAACAGAATAAAGAGAGTGTAAAAAGTAAGATGTCAAATATTGGCATCTTCACAACAGGTTAGCTCTAATTTGAGGATCCTAGAAAAGCTATCTTGACAATCCTTGTCCCATAAAAGTTAAAAAGACTAATTTCATAAAGATAATTAGAATAGAGAACATTTTCATTCATACTTACAAAGATTGTAAAGAAAGGACCTTTCAAAAATAATAGACCTTATTTTTAGTAGTGGCCTCTAAAATTCCAGAAAGAACATATGATTATAATGATTATAATGAGGTTGTTGACTGCAGTCCCAATCCTAGAAGAATTACATTTGAGCCATCCTGTCAGTCCTCTTCTTGGAAACTCTGACCCCACTTCACTAGGTCAACTGTAATTATTCACCTCAAGCAGTTCCTGACAGTTAATTCCTGTACTCTTTCCTGATCTTCTCCTCCTCAAACTTCCTCTTTTAGTTCTTACTGCAATACACCCCACCCACACTCTTTCTACCTGTCCTTACTCAAAAAATACTTCATTCAAGAATCCCTGATATAGATCTCTATCTATCTACTATCTCCATCTATCCATCCATCATTCTATCCATCTAGATTCACATGTAGAGTGCACAGGATCCTAAATTATATGATGCTGCCACCCCCAGATCATTACTTTTCTACTTCATACAAAGAAATCTGGTATGTGTAACTGGAGATCAGAAATCAGCTCCAGCATCTAACCTGTAATTCTATCACAAGTTTTTGGATTTAGGAAATGATTCAAGTAAATCAGCTATCCTTGGATATCTGATATCTACAAGATATCTCTTTTAATCAATTTGATTACAAATCATTCCCAGGCCTTTATATCATTATATACAATATAATATTAGATTTTAAACTCTAGCCAACTAGAGGATTCAAAAATAAAAGCCAATAAAATGTATTTTGGGGTATTATTTTCCTTGCAGTACTGGAGATTGATCCCAGAACCTCGCATATACTAGGAAAGCGCTCTACCACTGAGCTACATCCCCAGGGGTTTTTTGTTTGTTTGTTTGTTTTGACATAAGGCCTCACTTAGTTGCTCAGGTTTGCCTCAATCTTGGGCTTCTGCTGCCTCAGTGTCTGCAGAAGCTGGTATTACACATGGGCACCGTCCCATACCTGGCAATAAAAAGTCTTAATATAAATAGTTTATTCATACCATGCCATAGAAGAGAATTTCCTCACTTCCTTCATTCATTATACTTTACCCTTGTAGTTTTTTGAGCTCTCATAAATAGTATGATTTCTGTTGGTGAAAAGCACAAATGCTCTCCAAGGGTGCATATGGTTACTATTTTCAAATTTCTAATCCAAATTATTGGTGGTTTTCATTTTTGCCTTAAAATGAGAGAAGAGAATGGAAAGGGAAGAAATAATTGACATGCAGCTGAGATGGTTGAAATCTGTGGAGTAGGCCAAGGAAACAAGGTTAATGGTCCTTCCTATGTGGCTGATTCTAAAGAGGAGCTTCACCAAAATCCATACAATTGAAAATGATATGAGCAGTATGATATTTTTGGCAAGGATGTGTGGAAAAAGGTACATTCATACATTGATAGTGGGACTGAAAACTGGTGCAACCAATCTGGAAAGCAGTATGAATATACCTCAGAAAACTTGGAATGAAACCAACATTTCACCCAGCTATCCCACTCCTCAGTTTATACCCAAAGGAGTTAAAATCAGCATACTACTGTGATGCAGCCACATCAATGTTTAAAACATCTCAATTCACAATACCTAAAGTATGGAACCAACCTAGATGCCCTTCAACAGATGAATGGATAAAGAAAATGTGGATGCACAATGGAATACTACTTAGCCTTAAAGAAGAATGAAATTGTGTTTTTTTACAGGTAAGTGGATGGAGCTGGGGAATATTATGCTAAGTAAAATAAGCCAATCTCCAAAATCCAGAGGCCAAATATTTTCTCTGATAAGCATACATAGATCCATAGTGGACTAGTGGAGGCAGGGAAGAATGAAGGAACTTTGGATTATATAAAGGAGAATGAGGGGAGATGTGGGGGGAGGGGATAGATGGTAGAATGAGACAGACTAATATTATTACCTTATATACATGTATGATAATACTACTTGTGTTACTCTGCATGTGTACAACCAGAGAATGAGAAGCTCCATTTGTGTACAATATATCAAAATGCATTCTACTGCCATGTACAACCAACTAGAATATATATATATATATATATATATATATATCAAGTGGCATAGAAGAAGTGAAAGAGGGGAAGTAGGAGAGATAAAAAGAAGATACTGGGGAATGAAATTGATCAAATTATTCTGTTTTATTGTGTACATGTATAAATATATTAAAACAAATGCCCCCCCAAATAAAACACACCCCCAAAAAACTAAGATGAACACCTTCCATTGAACTTAAGAAAATATGTTCAGCTTTATTACAAATATAAAAGAGCAAACATAAGTAGGTTCAGTCGCACATGCCTCTAATCTCGGTTTGAAGGCTGTGGCAGAAGGATCTCAAATTCTAGGCAAACCTGGTCAATTTAGGGAGATTCAGTCTCAAAATGAAATATAAAAATGGCTGGTCATGTAGCTCAGTTGTAGAGTGCCTCTGGGTTCAATATCCAGTACCAAAATACAAAAACAAAACAAAATTATACAAACAAATAAAACAAGACAAAACATGACATATCTAAGCAATTGCATATAATTTGTAAACAATGGGATTTCAATTGTTAAGAATTATTCCCACTGATACTTGGAATGAGATGATCAAGTCATCCTTTTACAAGCATTTGGTTGCAAACTGCCTAAGTGTTCTAAAAAGAAATAAAGGGAAGAAACAGATATAGATTCAGACAGAAAACTAAGGTTTAGGAATAATAATAGGATAAGACAAGAGATTAAAATAGAATTTCCCAAAAACAGATATGACATTTTTGTTTGGGGTATTTATTTTTTTTAATTTATTTTGGGGGATACCACTAATTGAACTTAGGGGCACTTGGTCACTGAAACACATCCCCAGCTATATTTTGTATTTATTTAAAGTCAGGGTCTCACTGAGTTGCTTACTGCCTCACTGGTTCTGAGGCTGATTTGAACTCATGATCCCCCTGCCTCAGCCTCCCTTGCTCATTTATTATTACATATAACAAATTGTGGTTTATGTAGATTAATTTAAGGGATGGCTTAATGCTAGAGATTGGATTTGGAAACTTGATTAAATATGTTAAAGGTTTTTTAATAGACTCTTTGAAATCATGGTGTGTCTGCCATTGGAAAATCTAATCCCATTCATCTATACTTTGATGAAATGGGTGTGGTCATTAGAAACCATAAAACCTTTTATAAATGACCAACTTTGTTCTTTTCTAGAGCTACTGGGTTTGGATTTGGCTGGACTGTGGATACCTCTGAAGTTTAGTGAAACCATTAGTTGAACAACTAAGCAGATTTTAACAGATTTCTTTTTGAATGACAGTGGAAAAACCCATTATCAATACCCACAGGTAAATGCATAATTTGCACAAAATGATTTTTCTGGATACGTTTTTTTTTTTTTTTTTTTTTTTGTACAAATAATTGAACCTAGAGGTATTATAACACTGAGCTACATAGACAGCCCATTTTTAATTTCTTTTTTTGATTTTGCTAAGTTGCTTAGGGTCTCACTAAGTTGTTGAGGCTGGCTTCAAACTTGGAATCATTCATCCTCAGCCTCCAGAATTGCTGGGATCACACACATGTGTCACCACATGAGGATGGGTTGTTTTCAAATTAAAAATTTAGTGCTTATAAATTCTATGTGCTTAGAGCCATAGCCAAGTAGGAATGACATAGCATTTTTGGTTGAAAGTTGATGCCAGCAAGCCATTGAGATGATAATGATTATGTTAAGATGGGCATTCAATTGGAAATTAGACCCCTGCTATCTGCATTGGCCTGCTACTTTGGAGCTCTCAAGGGACTCCCCAGAGAGTTCCCATTGGTTGGGGAAGTGCAGTAGGAGGGATTTCTGGTTGGAGTAGTGTGTCCCAGGAGAAGGCCAGGTGCTTGGCATTCCTGGTACTTTTGGAAATAAAGTTTGTTCCTGCTTGAGTGGCTCCTCACTTTGTGCCCAGCCAGACTGCTGCATATATGATTACTTTAAACTTAATTTTTGTACATTTGTAAATTTTTCTGTATATTTTTTAATATTCCCTTAGCCAGAGTTTTCTGTATGAATAGTCTCCTGGACACAGAGAAAAATATTTTATACTCTATTAGCTACTAAAATATTCCCCAAGAATACCAGAAGGCACAGAAACAAGTGATTGACCCAATGTAGGGTTGGGTATGAAGGAGCACATGTCCCTCCACTAAGCTTAGTGGTCTCTGCAAGTAACATTACCCAAAGAAGGATTCCTATTTCTGAGGATGGATCCTCTCTCCTCACCTGGAACAATGCCATTTAGGGTTTGTGTAACATCTCATTCAACTCTCTCTACATTTCCTTCAGCCTTTCCCTCTTTGGGGCTATTCTGATTTCACTGTCCCTGAGTTGTTAAAAAATTTCCTTTGCTTCTCAGTCTAGTGTCACTAGTTAAAATTGCTCTTCCTCAAGAAGAAAACGGTGCATCATCTGATATTGAACTTGGATCATGTTCTTCCTTAAAGACACATAGTCCTGCAGAGATATTCATTTAAAAGTGTAAGGGTAAAAGAAATTGAAGTTAAAGTGTAAAAGTTAAAGGGTAAAAGACCGGGTGTTGTAAAAGTTTCTAAGCTGCAAGGTCTGAGTTAAAATGTAAAGGAGGTATTGTTAGGTTTCTATGCTACCTGCAAAACCTGAAATTTCTGTAGCTGTTAAGACAATGCTTAGAACCGCCCAGTAAACATTTCCCCTGATTGTCTGGTTGTTTAATAACTGAAGGGGTCTGTGTGGTTGCACGTAGGCCTTACAGGGCCTGAACCAATCAGTTTGAATGACCTATCACTCCAGCCTGACCTGTTCCCGCCAATGAATGAACTAATCATGTTTAGGAGTTGTTGTTCAATTTTCCCACGCCTCATGATGATTTGTTCTGATGTATACAAAGCCCTCCACCCTCCCCAAAAAGTGTACTTAAGCAGTGCTCAGCCTCTGCTCAGGGCTCTGGGCTGCTTTCCCTTCTGAGTGGGCACGGAGCCCCAGCATGCTGGTTCAATAAATCCCCCTTCTGCCAATTGCATGAATGGTCACTTGGTGGTCTCTTTCTCCGACATTTCACGGGACCCTTACAAAAGCATTACATGTCCTTATTCCCAAAGAAATGATGAGTTCATTTTTTTTTCCTTGGAATCATCAGGAAAATAATTTATCAATTAAAAGAGAAGACCCAGACATAAGCACAGACATCTAAAATCAACTGATTGTTGGTAAAAGTAGCAAAATCAAATATTGTGTGTTTTTAATTATATGAAGGTTTATTTTTTCATATAGTATTCCTCTCTGAACAGTTCTTGAGATAACAACAGAATATATAAGTTTCATAAGGTGAATGTTGGATAAATGATTTTTTTTTATAGCATGATTGAACCCAGGGGTACTTCACTACTGAGTCACATTTGTGAATGGGTTTCACAGATGTGCTCAGAGCCTTGCTAATTTGTGGAGGATAGTTTTGAAATTGCAATCCTCCTACCTCTATCTCAAAGCTGCTAGGGATTACAGGGGTGTGCCACTCACCAGGCATGACAGAAAAGACTCAGGCTGAGCTCATTAGTGGAGTACTAAATCTAGGGAGCAGTGGGTTCCGGTGTAACTGAGTATAATTCATTCCCACCACCACTATAAGAATGATATAAACAAAAAAAATGTCTCATAAGTTTTAACATGGTGATGAGGCCTAATTATCTCACCTAAGGCTTATTTTAGTGGAAGAGTTGATGACAAAATTGAAGTAAAAAACGGTAAGCCTATATTCCATATATATAGTAATTTTTCCATATAATAGAGTGCATCCTCAATGAAAAGTAACAGTTTAATGTATTTGGAATCATAACTTTTTTAAATCATATTTCTCATCTGCAGCTCTTCCAATCATATATTGGAGATTATGTTTTCATTGACATCCCTCACCGTTTTCTAAGTCATTACAAAATTACATTGTTGACACTTTTTTTTTAATGCGGTTATAAATCACACAAAATATACTTTCTGTGTGCGCTTCTAAAAATCATGCAGTTCACATATCCTTTCTGATCTGTTAAAAAAGAGAATGCTGAACACATGTGATACAAAAAGGCTAAAAATGAGATCTGTTTTTCCAAGTCAAGGTAACTGTGTGCCACCTAGCGTTCAGTTTCCGCAACTGCCAAGGCTACTCTTTCAAAATCGCTCTTCCATCCTGGGTTCCAAAATCAGTGGCGCTTGGGCATATGGCTACATTCACATCCATAGTCTTATCTTTATGTTTCTATTGATCAAATGCGATCGCGAAACGGATTCCCATGGTCTACAAGTTTGCATAAAAATCTCTACATTCAAGAAAGACTTATAAGGTGGCCAATTTGAGGACACTCTGAATGCTGGCCCTATGTATGACATAAGACTTTAGCTTCTTCTGAGAAATCTTCTGTATGTGGAATGGCTTTGTTATCCCAGTAGTGCCAGATACCATCCACTGTGAGGTGTGCAAGAAAATCCATTTCTTCCTTAGCACAACACATAGCGTTTTCAGTTTAACCCTCCAAACACGTTTCTGGTCATCACCCTCTTGCTCCACATTTGAATAACCTGAGCCTCCTTCCTCTAGGTGGCCCTCTTGGAACAGCAGCTCAGATTCCACCTCAGTCTTATCCGTGCTTCTATTTTTTACCTCTATTCTCCAGTATGAGGCATAACAGTCACCTGGCAGAGCGGTGGGGGGTGCCACAGGGAATAGGAGAAACCAAAGGTGAGGTGTGGTTGCCTTCTCCTTTTGAACAAAACACAACCACTTTGAACTGGCACGTTTTTCTTCATTGGATGTGGATTTGTAAGAAAGTGAACAGATTTGCTTAGTTGAGGAGAGCTCAGGGATCTGACTGACTGCCAAGACAAAAATCTGCATCCCATCTTCAATACTTCTCAGTTGTCTGCAATTCTGTCTCAATAGGTCTACTCATAGTCCTGGGCCACCCACCTGGGAAACCCTTTTTCTTCTTGCATACCACCAAGATTGTATAACTGTTGAACCAACAGCCCATCTCAGGAAGGAGCCTTTAAACCCTTAGCCCTTTCAGGGACTTTCAGATCCAGCCCATAGAAGATTATGAATCTGGAAATCACCTATTACTTGACTTTTATTAAAATTATTTATTAGTATTTTCTTCCCTTGTTAACTGCATTTTGGGAAGTATTCTTAATGCTATACTGGTATTTCTTGATATAACTTTTATTGGTTAATTAATCCACTCTTTCACTCCATTGTATCATGTATTACCTTCTAAGAATTGCATTTTGGATAATAAGAATATGGTAGTACTACCCTTCTGATCTTGGAATTTAGAGTCTAGGGGCAATAAGTAAATATGAATTTGATGAGCATTTGCACAGGTTTGATAAAAAAATGTACATTAAACACATAGTTTGCATTGTTGATGAGCCTTGAAAGTTTTATACTAAATGAGAGAAGATACAAAAACAACACATATCCATTTTCATCAACTCTCTGTAATACACAAATCCATAAAAACCTAAAGAGTTAAGAGAATTCCAGGTATTGTGAAGTGGGAATGAATGGAAAGTTAATGTTAATAGGTATTGAATTTTTTTGAAGGGACTGAAAAATAACCTCAAATCATATCATGGTGGTTTCACAACACTTTATTAAAATAAAATTTAATGAACAAATTTATAAATTCAATGTGGTTATCACAATTTATGGCCATAAAATGATTACAGTTCCTTAAGTTAAAACAGACCTCCAGACATCATGTGTAGGCATGTAACATAACATGAGAAACTCCCAAGAACACTATATCTTCAGACTTGGGCATTCACCAATGAATTATCATAGTTTTTTTTGAATTTTCTCAGTTTTTTTCTTTCATTTTAATTTTTTTTTCTTTTCTCATTACTGTGGATGAACACAGAGACTCACACAAGTTAGGAAAGTACTCTACTAATTCAACTGTCTTTGATCCCCATTTTTATCTCTCTTTTAAATGTCCATTCTGTCCTCAAAACTTGTGGTCCTCCTGTCACAGCTTCCTGTGTAGCAAGGATTAAGGGCATGTGAAACCATGCCTAGGAAAACCTCAATTTTATGAAGAACCAAAGACAACAAAAGGAGTTAGAGGGGATGTGATGGAGGAAGAAAAGAAACTGTAAATGAGGGAACCTCGGCAAACATCATAAAAGCTCATAGTTTCATTTTCATAATCAAGAAAGACTCCAACTCGACCTGTAGGCCTTTGCAAATAATGAATTAAGGATGAAAGATGGGGAGTTGGTGGAGAGAATACAGTGATTGTTCTTCTTCAAGGAAAATAAGACAAAACTTTTCTTACCTTCAAAACTGTCACTTGTAAATTCTTTACATACACCTATAATCCAGTTGGAGGTGTTCCCCACATCCACCTCCCAATAGTGTTTACCAGATTTAAAGGCCTCAACACCCATATAACATAACTCTCCAGTGTCTGGGGATTTTCAGTTGCACCATCACCTCCAAATATCCTATTTCTAACTTCATCAGGAAGACTCATGTAGCAATTGGCCCATCCTTGAATAAGTCCATTGTGTACTGCAAAAATAAAATAAAAAATCAGATCAGTAAATGGTGTCTGCATTTGCCTTGGGCAAAGATTATCTCCCTAATCAATCTCTTTATTGACTCCTCCTAAAAGAAACTGTAGAGAGTAGAGAGATTTCAAACTGAATCATGTATGAAGAATGGTTCCTATGCCCTCATTAGCACCCAGAAATCTTTAAATTATCTTGGCAATCAAAAGAAAACTGAAAGTATTCTGTGCTGTATGAAGGGTGACTTAATATTTACTTTTGGATGGTTTGTTTCAGAAAAAAAAAACCAAGAGTCCTTTTTTCTTTAGCAGAAATCTCTTCTTGAGTTGTTTTTAATATTGTTAATAAATAGATATGACTTTGCAATGATTGTGCCCGCTTCATTATCACACATCAAATAATTTGAGAGAAAGCAACATCTGTACCCTTTACTGAAAAGAATCTCTGACTTACATTATCTACTCAGACCATACATTCAATTAAAGTTGGATTTCAGCCTTCTGATATCTAGACCTCTTCTCTAGTGGGGCAAACATGTCTGGGTCATGTTCAAAGATCACTTACCTTTCAGTTGTTTTGAAATCCATCTGATGATATTAAAATTGTTCTATTTATAACAAGTTTAGTCATTTTTTGGTTCATTAAAAACTTGTATTTTATAAATAGTAATTATTATTTGCTCATTGCACATCATAAATGCACTTGGAATATATAATAGATTGAAAACCACCAAAATCATATTTAAACCTTCAAAATTAGAATAAACTGAAAAACACAAAATATTGATGGCTGCTCTGAGAAGAAAGCATTGCATTGCTTAATAGCCACAAAACACCAATAATATTCTTTCTCTTGTACTGTCTGTATCAAAAATAACATATGTATCTGAACTACAAGTTAACCAATGTGGTATTGATCATTGTATTATGACTAGACAGGAAAAGAAGATATAAATGATTTCATTTCAAAAAATTAAAAATGGAAAGCATCTTTTTTGAGGAACCTACTAAAATAATTGAACCTGAATGCCAGCGGGCCCACTCCTACCTTGGAACTTATTCAGCATATCCAAGATTCCAGTGATGTGTAATGAAGAGTGCTCTGGGTTCACTGGCTGGAGCTTCTGCATCTCCAGCAACTTGATTCTATAAAGAATGACATCAGTTACACTTTCAAACCAAAGATCAAACACAAAATCATTACAAAATTACCACTTTTAATCCATGATATTGAAGAAATTGCCCATGTTGGTGAATTAGGTATACATTTTATTCAACACTCTTGGGATTGTATAATACTTTTTTTCTAAATTAAACGTACTAATATCCAGTCTTTATTTTTCTCAAACATTATCAAACTTAAAAAAATGGATTTTCATCCCCTCCCTGTATTCCTGAATCAACCTTGGGAAATCCAAAGATCCTGGATAACTTACAGAAAGCAGATTGTTCAATCTTTGGGACTTTGGTCCACAGAGGTCACCAATGATACAGTCATTGGTTTATAAATGGGAAAGATCGTTGAGCCAGCAACTTTGATCATCTCTGCCCGTGAAGGGAATCTAGTACAGCCTGGTAGCACTGATCTTCAGGGTTCTCAGGCAGCCCTTCCCCTCTGAAAAAGGGCTTTGCCATGATGAAACAGGATCTGGTCATTGTTACTTATGGTAATGAAGCCCCCTCTTTTTCCCATCCTAGGGAGTATTATTCTTTCCTATCTTGTTTATATTCTACCGCACTAGAATTAGATTCTTTTGTGTGATACCTTATGAAAATCTCCTTAGTCATGTTTATTGGGACTGGGCTGGAGAAGATAGAAGGAATGGGTGCAACAAAGCCCAGAACACCAAATCATTCTTAGGTATAGTTGAATTCAGCCACAAAACGACATTTTTGAGACCAAGGAACATATTACCTCAGAGCTTCTTTTCAAACAAAATATTAAATATCTATGGACAAAGATGTTAATAACTGAAAACAAAAATTTATCTTCTTCAAGATAAAAACAAGTTTCTCATAAACCAGAGATTAATACATAAAACTCACCTTTCAAATATGTCCCATAAGTCCTAAAAGGAAAAAAGAAAGATATAATATTAATAAAGTAAACACTGTTCTTCTGCATTCTCTCTCATACTTTGTTGTCTGTGTGTGTGTGTATGTGTGTATATGAGTGTTTGTGTGTGTGTGTGTAACTTTTTTTTTCTCTGAGAAATCACGTTAGACTATGTTAATACCAAAGCCAAAACTAAATGTGAAAGACAGCCTTGGTGTGCACTGAGAAGGATGGAGCTTACAAAGGATCTGTGCACTTATGCAACAGGACCTAGTTTCCATTGTCACTCAATTCCTGTCTTAGTTCCCAAAACAGACTTGACCATCTCCAAAAATTAAAACTAAACAGTGGCCTATTTGAAAAACAGTGCATTGTAATTGATTAACAAACTCTGTACATCTTGTCTAAAAGAGGGGCAAAGCCTCAGCTGCTTTTGGGCAGGAAAACAGAGTGTGATAATGGAGTTGGGAAACATAAACGGATATTTCCTCAACAAAATTAACTTTCCTATGATCACTGAGTTTTGGAAAATTCGCTGTGGCTATCATAGTCTTATTGATACAAGAATTTTGTCTTGTTTACCATCTGAATGACTTACAGTCTCTCAAGATTAACAGAATATACAGAGACAAGTGATTGGACAATGATGGGTGTAAAGGAGTTCCTGTCACTCAGCTCAGCACAGTGGGGTCTACAGACAACATTGCCCACACAAGAATTCCTCTCTCTCAGGAAGTACCCAACTTGGATACCTAGAGCAACTCCATGTCAGATTTGTGGCATAACTCAATCAGTTCTCTGTACATTTCCTTCAGCTTTTCTCTGTGTTGGGCCATTCTGATTCCACTGTCTCTGAGTTGCTGTAAAATTTCCTATGCTTCTCTTTCTAGTATCTCCAGTTGAAATCTCTCCTCTTCAAGGAGAAACCGATGCATCATTTGATATTGAACCTTGATCATATTCCTCCTTAAAACTACATAGTCCTGCAGATATATTCATTAAAAAAGATTACATTAAAAAGAAAATGTAAAACTTCAAATATTATTGTCTTAGCATCAAGCAAGTACTTCATATACTTTCCACCTGATGCCTGCAAGTTGTCTTAAATATTTACTAATACTGTCCACTGGACTTTCTGCTTCTTGTCTCTCTCCTGATTAAATCAAGACCTCTGCAGGATCCCAGCCTATCTCCCTATGATGCCACTTCAGTGTTCTTAATGAATTATTTCTTCTTTACCTCAATCTTCTCTTTTATTTTTGTTCCTTTGTCTGATTCTTCTACATATTTTAAAATATTTTTATACACACTGTTTTGTTAATTTAAAAACTACTCCACTTTGCCCATAGCTGAAAATCTATTTCTCTTCTGACTCTAGAACTAAGACTGTCTTATTCTCAGTGTCTGGGAAGATTTATCCAAATCTCCAAAGTTGTACAAGAAATAACAGTCATGCCTCATTCACCCTTTATACTAGCATTCTTCACACTAGTTTGTGTTGGCCACTACACTTTTAATATTACTAGATGCCACTGCCTTGTCTGAGAGGAAAACACTATCCTTCAATGTTAGCTCCAATTCAGCTGATAGCATCATTTTAATCTGCATAAAAATAAAACCTTTTCAAACTTACAACAAATGACTCAGATTTTCTAATTTCTTCATTTAGATTACCTTGCATCTCCTGAGTCTTTTGCCATAAAGGATCCATTTTCTTTACAGTTTTCTCCTACAAAATTACCATAGGTTTTAGTGATTGGGAAGACAGTCTTGTAGGTTTCATCTTTTGTGTGCTAGAATAAAGCAGTGTTTGGTAGAACAGTAGTTTTGAGTTTTAAAGAGTCAATTTTTACAAAATAGTCCAAATGAATTTTGCTATTGGGTAAAGTAGAAGAAAAAATAAGATTTTAAAGGAGTCCATACATGATACAGTCCATTTTCCAAGAAAGCAGTTTTTATATAATCTCACTATAAAAGGGTTTATGCTTCAGTAACAGAAATTCATGTTCCTAGTGCTAGCTATCTGCTGTACTGCTGTCCAATTTCACACATTTGGACAATATATTTACTTTTTAATTTGTTTTTTAGTACTGGATACTGAAAAAAAAAATTCTCACATAGTAGTCAATAATTTACCTCTGCACTATATCCCAGCCCTTTAAAAAAAGAAAAGAAGGAGAGTGTCTTGCTAAGCTGCCCAAGTTGGCCGCAAACTTAGCATCCTCCTGCCTACATTTGCTGAAGAGCTAGAATTATTGGCATAGCCACCATGCCCTGTTTTTTGGACAATATTTCTATAGAAAATTCCCTTCATGAGCATTCAACTTATTTATGCTTTTAGTGTCAAATTGATCAGCATTTATACAGCACATTTTCATGGAAACATCACCACCTCTACGATCTGCATGCTTATCTGCCTCATTATCAAGAGTCTTCATCCTTGTCTTTGATCTGGACCCTACAGGTTCTAGATTACTTCACTCACTCTGTTTTCCTCCACCATGCAGGCCACTAGGCTGTAGCTGTGAACAGCGAGTTCGGGTGATTCAGGGCAGGGTGCAGAGAGCAGGCTCTTGTCCACCTCGCAGAAGAGCCCTTTTGTCTCCCCATTTCTCCTGCAGAGCTGCACCCCAGGGCTGTTGTCTGAGCGAGGTCTGGCCTGTCTGGCATGAGAGGCCAGCTTCTTGAAAACAGTGTTGGTCCTGTAGTCTGTCTTCTCAGCTACTTCTCTACACTGAGGGCAGCACCTGGGTGTTTGGGCTTCATCCCAGCATAGGTAGAGGCAGGGTCAACAAAAGGTGTGTTCACAGTCTATGGTGACAGGTTCTAAGAAGTAATTCATGCAAATGGAGCATGTGAGTGCACTTTGGAATCTTGCAAGGCATGAGAATCCATGTTTCTGAAACCAAAAATATAGAGGGTGGAGCGAGAGGAAAGAGGGAGAGAAGAGAGTGTTTTCCTTTTATCTTGATGAGAAAAGTACAATTTTAAAAGGACTTTGGTCACTGCTATTTCAGTTGAGTCATGCATAATCTTTCTATTAGCTACCTGCAATACAAATCTAGATATAAAAAATATAGAGAGGTTGAGTTTTTTCTATAACACAAATGACAAAATGAGATGAGCATGATCTATATTTAAAAAGAAAAACAACTTTCTCATTAATTTGGGCAAGTTTAATACTGGGACAAAGAAAGTTTAGGATGATTTCAGACTTAATTACATTAGGTGTTTGCTCTGGATACCCATTTAAAATCTCTCTCTCTCTCTCTCTCTCTCTCTCTCTGATTCAATGACTATAGTAAATGTAAAGACAGTCTTTATGACATATGTCTGCGCTTTCCACTGCTCAACCCATAGATGTACTTTTCTAAAGACGATTAATATTAAGTTTAATTCATTTGAAGATTGCTTAACTTAATCACTGTTGGCTTCAACTTACAACTCCTGAAACTATAATCAGGTGAATTTATGATTCTAACCATAATTAAACAATATATTAAAAAAAAGAAAATGAAAGTGGGGTGTATCAGTGTACTTCTTATCCAGCTATTTTGGAGGCTGAGGCAAGAGGATTAAAAGTGTGAGGCCAACCTCAGCAATTTATTGACATACTGTCTCAGAATAAAAAATAAAGGGTTGCAAATGTAAGTCAGTTGTAGAGTAACCCTGTCTTCAATCCTTATTATCAATAAGAAATAAATTAAGTTTTAAATTGAAAATTAGAATGCTGGGAGCCATTAGCCAAGTAGGTATGACAATTTCCTTGCCAGCGTACCCCATGTTGCTGACATGTTGCAGTGACATTGAATGTAAGTGACCTTGCTCAAGGACCAAGGCAGATTAGGGTGTTCCCGGTTTTAAGATAATCTTGTTTAGGGCGTTCCCAGTTTAGGTTCCAGGTTTAAGGTTTAAGATTATTCCTGCTGGGAATAGGGCGTATCCTGCTGCCTGAGTTCCCCTTGAGTTCTCACGGGATTCAGACAGTATATTTTTGGAGAGAGAAGCCCAGTGGAGGTGGATTTGGGCAGAGAAAGTGGATTTGGGCAGAGAACGTGGATTTCCCCAGAACGTGTTTGTAGACGGCTGGTGTGAGTTCGGGAATAAAGAGTTGCTGTTTGAATCTACAAGCTGTGTGGTGGCTCGTGATTGTGTGCCCAGCCAGACTGCGGCATTTGTGCCCAGCCAGACTGCGGCATTAGAATATAAGTTCTGGGGATGTAATCAGTGGGAGAGCACTTGCCCAGCTTTTGTAATGTCCTGAGTTTTAGCCCAAAGTCTGAATAGGAAATTAAAAAGAAAATTTCTATTACTTCTCATTAAAGAAAATAATATTCCTCAGAATCAGTTCTGAACATCAGAGTGCCTTCATATTTTCAGAAGGTGGATGCACATTCTACAGTAATAATCAGCAATAATTCATCCATTGTTATTTAAAGAAAATCAACAGGAAAGCCCAGTGCAGTGGCACATGGCAACTATTCCAGCTGCTGGGGCGACTGAGGCAAAGGGACACTAAGTCCAAGGCCAGCCTGGGCACCTTAGTGAAGCCATTTCAAAATGAGTTGTAACACATTAGTAGATTAGCCCTGTGTTCAATCCCCAATAACAAAAAAAAAAAAAAAAAAAAAATTGGTGACAGTGAGAGATAGAGAGCATTAATTAACAATGGTAACATAGTGCCTTTCTCTCCAGAGATTACCCTTCAATTTAGAGATGCATTAATGAAGCATGATCAATTCATCTTAATTTCTAGTTTTCTATCTAGTGATCAAACTTCCCACTTGAAATATTCTACAAGTTTGTTGTATCTACTGGGATACTTTTCAAATCTAGTTTGCAAACTCAAGGTTTTAAAGGGACAGCAAATAGCACTTTCACATCAAGAGTTTTACAATCAAATCTATACCTTAAAATTCTAAGCCAACCATGGTGGCACACGCCTTTAATCCCAGTGGCTCTGGAGCCTGAGTCCAGAGGATGGAGTGTTCAAAACCTGCCTCAGCAAAAGCAAAACACAAAGCAACTCAATAGGACCCTGTCTCTAAAAAAAAAAAAAAAAAAAAAAAAAAAAAATACAAAATATGGCTGTTGTCATGGTGTAATGGATGAGTGCCTCTGAATGTAATACTTGGTCCTCACTAAAAAAAAAAAAATCTAAATAGATATGCATAATACTATTACATCCATAAAATATGTTGAACATTTTAAGCATTTTATGGGTTCTAAATTTGATAAAACCGCAAAAATATTTCATTTCAGACCTGGAAAATCTAATAAAACATAATATAATAGAATGAAAATTATTCAGATCATTTTACAGAAACAAATATTGTTGAGGGCCACAGCCGAGTTGGGATGACGCATGGCATTTTTGCCAGAAGTAGTTGTTGAGAGGTGATGCCAGCAAGCCATTAAGATGATGACTTTTGAGTTCTCTCGGAGTTCCCATTGAGTTCTGGTTGAGCTCTCATGGGGATTCCTGAAGAGTTTGCATTGGTTGGGGAAGTCCCAGAGGAGGGATTTTCCAGTTGCTGGTTCCTGGACGAGCCGCTTGGCATTCGGGGGAGTTCCCGGGAGCGTGTGTGGAGTGTGCTTGTGGAGTTCAGAAATAAAGTTTGTTCCTGCTTCAGTGGCTCATTATTTGTGCCCAGCCAGACTGCGGCATTTGGTGCCCTGTATGGGGAATGCCTGAGGGTAAGTTATAAGGTAAATTGCTCGCCCCTGAAGGAAGGCGAGAGAATGGGTGACCATTTCAGAAAACAATGTGTTCTTGTTTTGATTTGTTTTGTTTTTGTTTCAAGCTGCCTATCCCTAGAAATTTCTCAGGCAAACTGGGAAAAATGGTTGGCTCAAGGTTTGA
Organism: Marmota monax; assembly: GCF_021218885.2. Classification (NCBI taxonomy): domain Eukaryota; kingdom Metazoa; phylum Chordata; class Mammalia; order Rodentia; family Sciuridae; genus Marmota; species Marmota monax. The sequence continues at coordinate 459,234 of NW_026695236.1, read as the reverse complement.
AGTTGTTTGCCCCTGAGGAAGAGATAGAAATAGACCACAAATGCACATGTCAAGAAAATAGAAAAATTGATACAACTATTTTTTGTTCCGTTTTTGTTTCATTCTGTTTCAGTTTTGTTTTGTGTTATCTTGTTGGGTTGCATTATCTTTATTGTAGATTAGAAATTAGTAAAAAACAAACTGAAAGAATTTTAAGTAATTTGTTAGAGGTTCAGACCATGGAGAAAGACATTTTATATCAAGCAAAAGAGAAGGCCTCTTGAGCTAGTCAGATAGAGGAAGAAAATTTAAAGGAAGAAAGCTTAGAGGAGAAACAGCTATCGGGGGGAAGTTACAACAGGAGGTTGCTACTAACTCTATTCTATCACTAGAGGGTGTAATTCAACCAACAGCTTCACCTATGGAGACAGCTGAGTGGCCCTCAACCCCCATAGTTGATAGATGGGATCGTGAGACAGGACCTCAAAGATTAGCATGCCCTGTACTTGAGCAGGCAGGAGGGCAGCAAATTCACTGTGCTTTAGATTTCAAAACTGTGAAGCAATTAAAGGAGGTGTAACAACCTATGCTCCCTAAGCACCGTTCACTGTAAGCATAGTTGAATCCATTACCAACTTGGACATGACACCAGCAGACTTGGCTAGCATGTGTAAATCTGTGCTAAATGGAGGACAATATTTGTTATGGAAGGTTGCCAATGAGGAATTTTGCATGCAGCAAAGAAATCTAGATATGTTGTTAGGAAAAGGACCTTATGAGGGTCAACAGCAACAAATTGAATATGATCCTGCTATATATTCACAAATTGTTGCAGATGCAGTTAGGGCATGGAAGCCTTTACAAGGACATGGAGATTTACAAGGTCAATTATCTAAGGTAATACAGGGAGCTAATGAACCTTATGCTGAATTTGTAGATAGGCTTATCCAAACAGCTACCAGAGTTTTTGGGGATACAGAACAAGCAATGCCATTAATAAAACAACTGGCTTATGAGCAAGCAAATCATTGCTGCAGAGAGGTTATTAGACCATGGAAACATGAAGATTTAAACACATATATTAAATTATGTAGAGACATTAATGAACAAGGGCAAGTCCTGGCAGCTGCACTACAACAGGCTTTAGATGCCAGGCCAAAAACATGCTACAATTGTGAACAAACAGGACATTTTAAAAGGAATTGCCCCATAGGAGGAGGGTTTAACAAAACTAGGTATCAAAGGGATAGAATACCAGGTATTTGCCCACGATGCCATAGAGGGAGACATTGGGCTAATGAATGCCATTCTCAAATCACCATAGAGGGTACTCCATTATCAAAAAATGGACAAGGACCATGATATCATGGAGAAAGGCATCGGGCTCCATGGCCAAAAAATGGACAGGGGGGCCCAATGCTCTGGGGCCCATGACCACAAATATGTGGGGCACTGGAGGAACCCAGAAACACCATGGAGGAACCCAGCAACACCATCAGGGTAGTGCCCAAGACACATTATTCATCAGATCTCTCATCAGACAAACCAGAGGGAGCGCAGGGTTGGACATCTGTGCCTCCACCAGAGTAGTACTAACTCCAGAGATGGGAGTTCAAATCATTCCCACAGGAGTAAAAGGACCTCTTCCCCAAAGAACAGTAGCCTTATTGTAAGGACACAGTTCTTCTACTCTAAAAGAACTTATGATAAGTCCTGGGATAATTGATCCCCATTATGAAGGTAAAATAAAACTTATAACTAGTTCTCCAAAGTATATATCAGTAATTTCACCAGGAGAGAGAATAGCACAGTTATTAATAATACCCAGCCTACACGATAAATTTTCCAGTAGTACGATAGAAAGATGTTCCAAGGGATTAGGCTCCACATGTGTAAATTGGGCTATGCTGTCTTTAAACTTAGATTCTCACCCCATGCTAAAACTAAATATTCAAGGATATGAATTTAATGGGCTACTGGATACAGGTGCAGACCTTAGCATCATATCTCGTCAAGAATGGCTGAAACATTGGCCATTACAACAGGCCACTCAAACGCTTCAAGGCCTGGGAGTGGCAACTAATCCCCATAGAAGTGCAATGGTATTAGATTGGAAGGATCCTGAAGGATGTGAAGGAATTATACAGCCATATGTATTGGATCATCTTCCTATAAATTTATGGGGACAAGATGTCCTAGATCAATTAGATTTGACATTAACAAATAACATCAATCGAAATGTGCCCATTATTAGGGCTAGACAAGGTTTTAGGAAAGTAAAAAGATTAGGAGAACAAGAACAAGCTATAGCAGTACCAATTCAAATAGATCAAGGAATAGATAGACATGGATTGGGTTTTCAGAAGGGGTCACTGAGACAATAAAAATTACTTGGAAATCAGAAAGACCAGTATGGGTTCCTTGGTGTCCCCTGACTAAAGAAAATATACAAGCAGCCCATGACCTGGTCAAACAACAATTATCAGAGGGACATATACAACCTTCCATATCTCCCTATAATACTCCCATTTTTGTCATTAAAAAGAAATCTGGTAAATGGAGATTATTGTAAAATTTAAGAGCCATTAATAATGACATGATTATTATGGGACTTGCTCAATACAGGATTCCTCAATTGTCTGCTTTGCCAAAAACCTGGCCTGTTTTAGCTATAGATATTGAAGTTTTGTGGTTTTTTTTTTTTTCAATTCCAATTCATCCTGAGGATAGTCCACGTTTTGCATTTACTATCCCTGCACTGAATCATGAAGGTCCTGATCAGAGATATGAATGGAAAGTACTCCCTCAAGGGATGGCTAACAGCCCAACTATGTGTCAAATTTATATTAACAAAGCAATCCAGCCACTTAGAAATCAAAATCCTGAACTACAAATATTTCACTGTATGGATGATGTATTATTAGCACATGAAGATAAAAACACATTGCTAGAATGTTATGCCACACTTACAAATTTATTAAAAAATATAATCTAGAGATAGAAATAGATAAAGTACAATTAAATTTTCCAATTAATTATTTAGAAGTTCTATTATCCTCAACCATGTTCTTTCCACCAAAAATTCAAATACAAGTAGATCAACTCAAATCACTTAATGATTTTCAAAGGTTATTAGGAGACGTAAATTGGATAAGGCCTTATCTAGGCATACCAACAGGAGAGTTGGGACCTTTTTTTGATATCCTAAAAGGTCCATCAGATCCAAATTCACCTCAAATGTTAACACCTGAAGCAAGAAAGGCATGAAAAATTATTGAAACCTATATGGAAAATATGTATTTGGATAGAATTGATATAAGTTTGCCTTTATTATTTATTGTACTACCAACAAAAAATATTCCTACAGGAGTATTTTGGCAAGAAGGTCCATTATTGTGGATACATTTATCTTATTCTCCTAACACTATTCTTACTCGGTATCCTGAGGCTGTAGGACAATTAATACTCAAAGGAATAAAAGCAGGAAAGGAAGTGTTTGGAATTTCTCCCAATAAAATTATTACTCCATATACTATGGATCAAATTGATGTTAGCTAATGAGTTAAATATTTGGGCAATAATCATGTGTAAATCTAATATTTCATTTGATAGCCACTTACCACCTAATCCTTTATTGTCTTTTTGGTCTTCACATCCTGTAGTTTTTCCAAAAATGACAAGAAAAACACCTATCCTGAATGCTCCAAATATATTCACCGATGGGTCGATTAATGGTACGGCAGCAGTAGTTACCCCTGATCAAACCTTTACATTTTTAGTTCCCAAACAATCAGCTCAAAAGGTAGAGCTTAATGCAGTTTTACAAGCTTTTTTGATGTTTAAAGATTCTGTATTTAATTTATTTTCTGATAGTCAGTTATATAGTTAATGCTATAGTATCCCTTGAAGATGCTGGTAGGATTTCCCCTTCCTCTACTGTTTTCTCTTTGCTTTCCACTATACAAAGTCTAATCTGGGACAGAAAAGATCCATTCTTTATAGGACATATCAGGGCACATACAGGATTGCCTGGAGCCCTTAGTTTGTGTGGTGAGCCGCTTCTGCCGTTTCTGCAGATTATGGTCGCCATTACAGGATGACGCTGGCTCCGCTGTGGTCTGTGACAAACAACTCCTTATCTGGGAGAGTTGGCACATGATTTTTCACCACCCTGTACACCACCCTGTGAGAAAGCTCCACGCGGCAGCTTTGCATTGGGGCTTGGGATGCTTTATTAAGGCTGGGAGGGGCATCCGAGAGAGAGAGAAGAAGAAATATCAAGGGCCTGAATAGACTGCTGAAAGAAGATTCCTGAGTTGCGTCTTCCTTGCGGGCAAGGGGTCGCGACAAGTGGTGCCGAGACCCGGGAACCAGAACTTTCAGCAGTCAGGGGTGGTGCACCGGTTAGTCCCAGGTACGTGGGATCCGCGACCAAAGCGGGGTTAGTCCCTAGTAAGTGGGATCCGCGACCAAAGCGGGGCAGCTCCTCTGTAAACACAGAGAGAGCCTTACATTTTATTGCAGCTGCACTGTGTACTTTCGCTTCTACTTTCGCTTTTGTTTTTTGTGCTTCTTTTGTTGTTGTGACGACAGGGACGCTCCCCTGTAAAAGGAAGAGAGCGGGGACTTTTGTACTTTCACTTTCTTTATAGCTCTAAAAACATTATGGGCGTTGCTTCTTCAAGCCCAATTTTGTTGGCCCTAGATGGGTTGTTACATTCAAAAGGACTTAAGATAAAGCAGAGTACTTTGCAGATGTTTTTAAGAGAAGCTGATATAGCGGCTCCTTGGTTTGCTTTTTCAGGGAGTCTTACGGTTCCCAGCTGGGACAAATTAGGGAAAGATCTAGATTTCGCTCATGAGCAAGGTACCTTGCAGGGTGGCATTATACCACTTTGGAAGTTAGTTAGAGGATGTATAACAGATGGTAAATGCCAGGAAGCTGTGAGTGAGGGTCAAGCTATTCTTGAGCAGCTGCAAGAGGAAAAATCTGAAGGATCATGTAGTGAAGTGGCAGAGAGTATTAAAAGTAACAGTAGTGAGAAGGCAAAAGAGCCTGAAGATAAAAATAGGAGAAGGCTCTACCCAGACTTGACCGAATGAAAAACGCCTGAGAACACAAGCGACTCAGAGAGTTCTGAGGACCTTGATATATTGTTACAACAACTACATAAGATAAAAATGAAAAAGAAGAAAAAGGAGACACAGGGCACGCAGGCCTACTGTAAGAAGGGGAAGGGAGTTAATATCGGTCAACAAAACTCTGAGGAGGAGGAGGTAGAATATCTAGAAGAAGATATGGTGCCGATTGCCCCACCTTCGTATGTGGGGGGGAACCAAGGTTCCGGGAGATCTTTTCATGCACAAGTTTGGAGGACAGTTAATACAGATATGGGACTTGCATACCCTGTATTTCAGGACAATAACAGGGGAAGATATCATGAGCCTTTAGACTTTAAGATAATTAAAACCTTGGCAGAATCTGTCCGCACTTATGGCATAGATGCCGCTTTCACTCTCACTCAGGTGGAGGGACTTACTAGATTTTGCATGACTCCCTCAGATTGGGCTAGTCTAGTCCGCGCTTGTGTTTCCCCAGGGAAATATTGGGAGTCCAAAGTTGACTGTTTAATGTTTCTGGCAGGACCCAAGACTCGGAGCGAGGTAGGAGGCTTAAAATTTCTGCAAATAATTCACAATTGTTTAATGCTACATTACCCTCCGCAGCAGTCTGTCTCCAATCTCCGTTCCTGTTTCTTTTGGCTAATGTTACATCACAGGGGATGCTTAATTGCTCTAATATTACCTGTTATTTGTCTGAGTGTTGGAATGGATCCTGGCCTATGGCAGTGGTTATGAAAATTCCAACCTTTGTCCCGATCCCGGTTACTGCAGATCCAGAGTCATTTCCTATTGTTGAACTGATTAGAGCCCGTAGAGATTTTGGAATTACGGCAGCCATAGTGACAGCTGTGGCGGTATCTGCTGCTGCAGCAGTTACAGCTGGAGTAGCCATGGCCAGCCAAGTACAAACTGCTGCCACTATTAATCAGGTTATTCAACAAACATCCACCATACTTGAGTCCCAAAATTCAATTAATCAACATATTTTGTCAGGGATTTTAGCTGCCAACCAAAGAATAGATTTACTCCAAGCTCAGGTAGAAGAATTGGCTGACTTGGTGCTTTTGGGTTGTGTTGACCAACGTGCACATTTATGTATAACCTCTGTCAGATTTTATGATTCCAGAAATGCCTCCCACATCATCGGGGAATATCTATCCGGAACCTGGTCCATGGAAGCAGAAAACTTGATCCAGTCTCAACTAACTCAGATTGCTGTTTTAAACAGTACCTGTGTCGATCCCGTGACTTTGGGTCAATTCACTGATTGGATATCTTCTGCTTTTTCCTTCTTCAAAGAGTGGGTGGGGGTAGGCATTTTTGGTGCAATGTGTTGCTTCGGTATGTTCCTTTGTTTGTGGCTTCTCTGTCGCCTTAAAACTCGCCATGCACAAGAAAAGGCTATGATCATACAAGCTCTTGCAGCTTTAGAAAATGGCAACTCACCTCAAGTCTGGCTTGCACATCTTAAGCAGTAAACCTTTGTCATGGTCGTTACACCCCAAGTTATTATAACATTGCACTGGGATCGACATGACTTTCCTTGTTATTCTCTTAGTGTTGGAAAGCCCTTGCACTCTGCCGGTATTACTGCCATTGCACGCAGATGGGTTTCCACACTAGTGCTTTTCTATCGCCTTAAAGTCCGTGCCTTTCTTTCAGGGTGCTGTCAACTTGTTTGTCGTTATAAACAGCCACAGTTCAGCCTCAGCTATCCCCCTTCGTCCACCATCGTCACGATACAGGATGCGAGGCAAGGCACTGCACTTGAGTGATCCTTGACGTGGACCTCAAGGAGAGCATGTCCTATTGCATGCGGGTTAGACGCGTTCACGCCCCGCCCCACGAAAAAAGGCGTCGGCTGATATGGCCTCAGATCTGGGGAAGGGCCCTCCTTAGGACTGAGTCATACTATGCAGCCACTTCTGCACAGTGGGATAGGACCTCTACTCTCGCCTGTATTGTTTTAAGAAAACAGAAAAGGGGGAACTGTGGTGAGCCGCTTCTGCCGTTTCTGCAGATTATGGTCGCCATTACAGGATGACGCTGGCTCCGCTGTGGTCTGTGACAAACAACTCCTTATCTGGGAGAGTTGGCACATGATTTTTCACCACCCTGTACACCACCCTGTGAGAAAGCTCCACGCGGCAGCTTTGCATTGGGGCTTGGGATGCTTCATTAAGGCTGGGAGGGGCATCCGAGAGAGAGAGAAGAAGAAATATCAAGGGCCTGAATAAACTGCTGAAAGAAGATTCCTGAGTTGCGTCTTCCTTGCGGGCAAGGGGTCGCGACAAGTTTGGGCAATGATTTAGCAGATAAAACTACACATGACATACATATTTTCTCTACACTAGAAGAAGCTACAAATTTTCATAAAGGTTCCATGTCAATGCTACTACTTTACAAAAGCATTTTAAAATAACTAAGGAACAAGCTAGACAAATAATAAAACAATGTCAAAATTGTGTGACCTTTTTACCACAAGTTAATCTTGGAGTCAATCCTAGAGGACTGATACCTAACCATATTTGGCAGATGGACATCACACACTTGCCAGAATTTGGAAAATTAAAATATTTGCATGTTACAGTTGATACTTCTTCTGGATTTTTGATGGGATCCCTTCATGCCAGGGAAAAAACTAAAGATATTATAGCTCATTGCTTAAAAAATTTTGTCACTGTGGGCGTTCCAAAACAGTTAAAAGCAGATAATGGTCCTGGTTATGCTTCTACCTCTTTTAAAAAATTTTGCTCATCATTTGCCATTACTCATATAACAGGAATCCCATACAATCCATAGCTACAAGGTATGGTTGAAAGAGCTCATCAAACTATTAAAATGTACTTATTAAAGCAAAAAGAGGGAATTGGAAAGGGGTATATATTTCCCAAACATAAACTTAAAATAACCCTTTTTACTCTGAACTTTTAAAATTTGGATTCATCAAGGCTTAGTTCTGCAGAAAGGCATATGTGTCCAAAAAATGTACATAAGCCTAAGGCACTTTGGAAGGATATTCTAACAGGACAATGGAAAGGTCCTGACCCAGTGATTGTCTGGAGTTGGGGTTCTGTTTGTGTGTTTGCACAGGGAGAACAGCAGCTGATTTGGATTCCAGAGAGACTAACCAAAGCGATTTCTGCAGACCAAAAAGAAGATGATCTGACTCAAATCCATAACAGCTGATATCAGAGCTCCAGCTTGGCTGTTGTTACATCTGCAACAGTGGTTCTCCCACACCTGGAGGCTAATGTATAATGAACACCATTGAAGTCTATTTCAAATGTAAAAAAAAAAAAACAAAACTTGGGGCTTGCTTGTGGGAATACCTTCAGACCCATATGCAAGCTACAGGAAAAAGGATGGGATATCTAAATAAGAGTCAAACCCAGGTGGTAACCAGGACACTTTTTTCAATATCTATTTTATTATTGCCCTTTCTCACATGATAAAGTTCATTTTGTTTTTTGAGCTCATACAGACCTAGGTTAATGTTTTTCTGATCAGTTTTATTTTTTGACTGTGGAGTTTTTAAACATTGCAATGGAGATTTCACCTCTGTAAAGCTACAAAGCCTTTACTATTGTCTTATGTGTTGTATGTTATGTGTGCACACTTGTGTTTTGTGTTGTATGTCTGTATGTGCGTATGTCCATATATCATATATGAGGAGCGTTCATGAAAAAATGGATCCAAATATTTTTTTTTATTCACATGATTTAAATGGTTTAATTTAAATTGGGTAAACAGCTGTTGAGGATTGTTTTAATATGTGAACAAATAAGGAGGTTAACAGATCTGTTTGTTTAATTTCACCTTTCCTTTTCATTTTATTTAATAATTCTGTTCAGGACAATGTAAATTATTCAGAAAATTGTTTTCTTAGTACCTGTTGGAATGTTACATATTTTTTTTTAAGCCATCATTTCCAGAATTCCTATCTTCATCCCAGTGCTGGTGAAGACAAAGATAAAAACCAAACTACAGCTTCTTTGATAGCTATCAGAGTAAACTGTATAAACTGATACAACAATGAATAATAACTCAACAAGTAATGCTCAATCAAGGAGTTGATTTACTTTGGAAAGAAATGGACATATTGATAGATCCCTCTGCTTTGAACTGTTTGCAGAACTTGCCTGGACTATGTATCACTTGTATACACTGTGAACTATCTGTTGGTGCAGCGAATTGTGGTAGTGTTGGGGTATCCTTGCTGATGGTGTCTTTGGTGGTACAATTTTTCTGTTGTCAGTGTGGATGGGCTGCTCACTCACACACTCTCCAGAGGGGAAAATGAGCATCAAATAACCCAAGGGCAAAGAATTGTAATCTGCTTTAACAAAGAAGGTACAGTGCTCTGGCTCTGAGTGGGGCACTTTTCTTAGGATTGGCAGTTTGTCTTGGTGGAGAATCAATAGACTTGACTGGCAGTTGCTTAGGGAGCTGATTTCAAAATACTCAATTAATGCTTAACCTAGACCCACTGGTACTTATTTTGTCAACACCTATGATGACTGAGCATTAAGCACATAGTCTTTGATTTAAGCTACAATAAATGCATTGCCTACTGGGTGTCAGGGCAGCTGTGCAGTAAATCCTTCTGTTTTTCCATCACTGATTTTTGGCTTGTTATGATATTAACTGGATTCAACTGTCAGGACCAAAAACAAATACGCAAGTACATACATTAATGCTGTATTATTTTAAAGAAGTGGTACATTCCTTCAAATTTCATGATTAAATTAATATCTACTGGATATTGATCATTTAATGTGGGCTGCTTTCACTGTAATGCAGGATTTTTGTTGGTTAGTATATATGGAAAATTTAGCTATTGTCCAACATGGTGAGTATATTTAATAATAATATATTTTGTGTTTGGAAAATAGTATGGCAGTGGATGTCAAGTATTTTGTCTATCTATCTATCTATTTATTTATATATACATACATACATAGATACATACCAGGGATAGAACCCAGTGGGACTTAACCGCTGATCCAAATCCCCAATTAAAAAAAAAATGAAACAAAGAAGCTCTTACTGAGCATTTTTCGGACCTCACTGTGTTACTGAGGCTGTCTTTGAACTTGTGACCCTCTGGCTTCAGCCTCTTGATCAGCTGGGATTATAGGCCTGCACCACCATGCCTGGAGGATGTTAAGTATTCTTATTACAAAATAGCTATGTGATGAATAGATTATGCATAGATTAATTAGATAGATTTGGTGATTTTACAATGTGTCTGTACTTCAAAGTATCATGTTTACATGAGTTTATATGATTTGATTTGTCAAATAAAAATATAAAGTTAAATTTAAAAGTTTTCTGAAATAGATTATGTAACACTGTGCTATATTTGATTTTTTTTTTTAGAGAGAGAGAGAATTTTATTTATTTATTTATTTATTTATTTTTTAATTTTTTTAGTTTTTGGCAGACACAACATCTTTATTTTATTTGTATGTGGTGCTGAGGATCGAACCCAGCACAGCACGCATGCCAGGCGAGCGTGCTACCGCTTGAGCCACAACCACAGCCCTGCATTTGCTTTTTAAAATATTTTTTTTTAATAGTGCCTCACTGTGTTGCTCAGGTAGCCTCTAATTCCTGTGCTCATTTGAGTTAGAACTACAGGCACACACCATGATACCCACACTATATGGCTCTTAAAATATTCATGTTTAGGTATGACAGCCTCTGCATATAATTCAGCTACTGTGGAAGTTGAGGCAGGAAGAATGTACAGTCCAGGCCAACTTTAGAAATTTAGGCAGGCCCTAAGTAATTTAGGAGACCCTGTCTCAAAACAAAATAGAAATAGTTCTGGGAACATGGATCAGTTGTTAGTACTCCTTGGAATGGGAATTGTCAGACCTAAAGTAATTAAACAAATACATATATAAATGCTGGATTAGTTCAAAGAAGTGCATCACTCCCTCAAATTACATGACTAAGTTGATGTCTAATGGAAATTGAGCCTTTAATGTCAGCTGTTTTCACTGTAATTGAAGTCTTTTTGTTGGTTAGTATGAATTTTATTCAGTGACTGATGAATTGGAATACATTCTTTTATTCCTTATTTAGTAACAACATGTTCTAGGCATCAAGGATAGACCACGAAAAAGCATACTACTCTATGGAAACTAACTGCTCTCATGAAAGAACTAATATCTACTTCTAGAGCAAGGCATTGAATAGATAGGGTAAGGGATAATCACTTACCTTCAATAAGGTTGAGTGTTATGAAGGAAAATACTGTTACTGTGATCATAAATGCTGAAGAGTTTACCCCAACTAATATAAGAAAAAAAATCTGACTTTAGAGATAAAACATGATTAGGGTGTGGTGGGCAGGGATAATCGAGTGGGAGAAAGTGTAAGTTCAAATGACTGAACTGAACCATTGAGTGTGGAGTGAGCTGACATAAGAGTGGAATAAATGAAGGATATAAAGTTAGGCACAGCCAGAATATTCAGGACCATGGAGATCCCTGCAAGTCTTTTAATTTTGAATACATTTCCCTATTGAAAATGGAATTTTGAATACATTCCTGATGCCCATTGTTTCATGAATATAGAAATGACTTGTTGATATATGCACAACTTAGAAGACAATACAACCTATTTAGAGACTGAGATCCTTCAATATTTAAAGAGTTCATTCAAAGCATGACTAAATTAAAATGGGCAAAGGATGTCAAAAATTTCCAACACATGAAAAGATGTTCCATCTGATGCATGAAAGGACTCGAAATTTTCAAACACAGAACAGAACAGAGCAGGGAGGACAGTGTGAAGGATGAGTTCCAGAGTCGAAGTGCATGCAGAGCGCAGGCAGAACTCACGTCCTTTTGCTGGACCCAGGATTTGATGTCCTGCATCCAAATAGCTTCTATGATGCCACTATGGCTCAGGGAGCCTATCCAAGCCCGCACGCTGTAAGCTTCAGGTGGGAGAACCTGGGAGAGCTCGCTGCAGGAAAGCAGTGCTGCTGGATGGCTCTTCTTGGTTAGAGCTTCAGAAGGAAATTTCTGCTGTATCATTTCATAAAAAAATAAAAATATTCCAAAAATTACACTTAAAGTTGACCGTTGAAGTTTCAATTGTTGTAAAATCAGAGGCTGTTGATGAGAGGAAGTTCTTACAATTTTTTAAAAGATTAACCAAAGTGTTAAATGAATCTCTATTTTGTACTTACTTAATGGATCACCCATTCAAGCATCTAGCCCAATATTCAAGAAATGCAATCTCTTTCAGGAAGTAGGAATTATTTTAGGGGCAATAGATAAAAAGAAAAAGAAAGAAAATAACTTGAAACACTAACTCATTCTTCTCCAGAACTTACAGAGTGTATTTGGGACTGGCTGGAAGATTTCTGAACTCTGCCAGTACCACATGAAAGCCCTGATCACTTCATATTTATCATATTATTACTTCTGCAGCAAGTATTGGTTAGCCCACAGACATCTTTCTTAGGGGAGTATACAGAAGAGCATCTCTGGCAACTTTACCCTATCAAAACAAAGAAATATGTGAATTTTATTTATCAGAAAACTGAACATGTTTTCTGTGAAGTGATGTATTTTGCTCTCTTAGAAATAGTTAGACTGCTATTTTCTTATCTTTGTACATCTCTTGGAATTAATTTGATGATTAATTTACTTCAATAATTTATGGACTCCATTGTTGTTCCTTTGTAGTACAGTAACCAATTTACATCCTCACCAAAGTGTATCATATTTCCTTTTTTCCTCACTTCCCTACCAGAATTTATTGTTTTTATTGTTTTGTTTTGTTTTTTTATTCTTTATGATTGCCATTCTCATCAGAGTGAGACTCACAGTGTAATTTTGATTTACATTTGCATGAGGGCAAAAAATAATAAATATTTATTTATTTTTCCTTCCCTCTTTTTGGTGAAGGGTAGGGGAGTACTAGAGATTCAACCTAGAGGTGTTTTTATTATTATTATTATTATTATTATCATCATCATCATAAATAATAATATCAACTATGATAATTAAATAAAATAACAAAAATAAAAGTTCAATAGCAGGGCCATTTCTATTTTATTTTTCACTTTCTTTTTTTAAGATACTGGGCACCAAACCTAGGGCCTCCACCATGCTGGGCAAGACATTAACACTGACCTAAGTCCCTAGTCCTCATATGTCCTTTTCTATTTCAGTTCCTGACAGTGAGCATTATGATTGATGTTAAGAGTATTCAGAATCCACACTATAAAAAGTGAACTGGTTAACATCACCTTACTTTTCTTGTAAGGGTTAACACAGTGAACATTCTCTTAACTGTGTTGGCAAAAACTGGCTTGTTTAAGTGATTGCCATTCTCTCCAAGTTTCCCAAAAGGTTAAATGAACAACTGGTTTTCATTTAGTGATGTGGAACATTAGTACAAGTGGATCTATTTTGGTTTGGACCATTGGAGAAAGACCAAATCAGTGAATACCTATTCAATTTATTTAAGACATAGAATATACATTTGAAAAAAACATTTAATTATTTACAACTATAGTGCACAAATTAAAATATGTAAACATATTCAAGAGTTAAATTTTTATGATTTGATGAGATTTAATTTTCCATTTTCAATTCTTCTGTTCTTCTGTTATAAAGCTTGAGGGAGGAAAAGAAGGTTGAGTTCAGTTCTTCCAATTGAGAGCTCAGATATTTACAAGGATGTCTTTGGTTTAAGTTGGAAGTTCATTTCAGCAATTCCTTAGTTGGTAAATTCTAAGTGCTATTTTGAAAGAGACAAAGAAAATTTAGTGAGAACTGGTGGGAAATATGATATGGAAAAGAGATCAATGATAAGTAGTTTCTTCAATTAGTATCCCAGTCTCCATTTTTTTTTTTTTTATTTTGAGACAGAGTGTTGCCACATTGTTCAGGCTGACTTTGAACTTGCCATTCTCCTGCTTTAGCATCCTTAGCAGCTGGGATTATAGACACACACCACTGCTTCCAGGTGTTTCAATTCAATCTTGGAGAAAGTTCAACTGTTTACTCATGTGTTCCCTTACCCCCACCACCTTAAATATCTTTGGGCTTCTTCCTGCATCTCTAGTTCATTTCCAAATATATTTGGGATACACCCATAAGTTACTTTAAGTTACTATAATTCTATTAAGAAATAAAAAAAAAAAATTGACTCCCATTGGCACATTCCTGTATTCCTAGTGACTCAAGGTTGACACACAAGGATCTCAGATTTTGAGAACACCCTTGGCAATTTAGGGAGGCCATAAGCAATTTAGTAAGGCCCTATTTCAAAATAAATAAATAAATAAATAAATAAATAAATAAATAAATAAAAAAGGTCTGAGGATGTAGTTCAGGGGTAAAGTGCCCTGGATGTGAACTCAGTCTGCTTACCCTTGAGCTACATCTCGAGTCCTTTTTGTTTTGTATTTTGTGATAATCTCTTCCTAAATTGCTGATGCTGGCTTCACACTTGGGATCCTCCAGTCTCAGCATCCTGATTTGATGGTATTACAAGTGTGACTCACCTCACCCAGCCAAGGAAGCCTCCTCTTTGGAGTGAAGGAAGTACTACTTCAGTAGAAGTTCAGAGCAATATGACATCATTTCTAATATATTTTACTGACATTCTTCTTGAAAAGTCAGGTAAGAACAAACTCTAGAGGCTGTTACTTTTCCCAACATGCTTTTCTTAAATATGTTTCTGTAGTTCTACATACTATGTATCAATAAATTCTTCTTTTTTCTAGAAAAATATTTTGCTAAGTTTTAAGTAAATGATGTTTATTTTTTGACAATTATGCTTATTCACTGGCATGCTTATATTGTGTAAACAAAGCTTGTGCTGATGATTTTATATTATAAACAATTCTACTGTCTTATGTGTTACTGCTGTATCTGTTCATCTAGATTTGAAGAACCAGTTCATATGTCTAAACTGTTTTTAAGACCTTATAAATGTCATATGTTTATTTTTTTTCTCAATAGGTAGTATGCCCATTTTAATTGGAATGATATGTCTTTCCAGGGCACATTTATAGGTATCTGAAAACATTTATGATTGCTATAGTGTGATGCTTTCCACTGATATCTAATGAGTAGAGACCAGGGATTATGGTGAACATGCCACAAAGTATTGGACAGCCCCCTGAACAAAGAATGTTACCTACCTCTGCTGTTGAAATATTTTGAAGTAGTGTATCTTAACTTAGGTTAATAGTAATACTCAAGGGGCTGGGATTATGGTCCAGCAGAAGCACACTAACATAACATGGGCAGGATCCGGGATCAATTCTCAACACCACATAAAATAAATAAATAAATAATAAAGGCATTGTGTTGTGTCCATCTGAAAAAAAAAAAAAAAGATTCTCTCTCTCTCTCTCTCTCTCTCTCTCTCTCTCTCTCTCTCTCATCTCTCTCTCCTTAAAAAAAAAATAGTAATACTCAAAGGCCTAGAGATGTAGCTCATTAAAAAAGCCCTTGTCTAATATGCACAAGGTCCTCAGTAATAAAGCCCTTGTCTAGTATGCTCAATGCCCCAGGACTTCAATTAATAAAAAAAAATAATAATAATAAATAACACTTAGCCATCAATTGGAGAAAACAGGTAATTAGTTGAAATCCTACATAAATTGCAAGCTAATGTCAAAAACCAAAGTTACAGCAAATTAGTTTAGTGATTAATACTTCATTTTATAAAATAGAGAATAATTATTCCCAAAAGTTGAGCAGAGGAGTTTGGTATTTTAGATAGAAAAATGCCAAATAAAGCAGAAACAAAAAGCATGTGGTTGTCTTCGAATTTACTGACCTTGTATGGTGGGAACAGACATGGAGCAATAGAAAAATAACATATTTTTTAGTATTCAATTGGCTTAAGATTATATTTTTTGTGTAAGAATTAAGATGGAGAAAGCTTCATTTTCATGCCCATGAAATTGCCCTGCATGGGATATTTGGCCTTTCGTCCTTAATCTTTTTAAGGGGAGTAGAGGTGACATGGGACTGAACTTAGGGATACTTAACAACTGAAACATATCTCCAGTCCTTTGTATTTTTTATTTGGAGAAAAGGCATGACTAGGTTACTAAGGGTCTCACTAAATTGCTGAAGCTGACCTTGAATTTGTTGTCCTTCTGCCTTAGGCTCCAGAGGCAATGGGATTACACACTTATGTCATGGAGCCCACTTCTTTAATCCAAAGAAAAACAAAAACAAAAACATAACAAAAGACAAAAAAATACAAAATAAAACACACACACACACACACACACACACACACACAAAGAGTTTCTATCTTTTCTTTCCCTTGCAGAAAACCTAGGTTGTGTTTATTTTTATTTTTTGTGTGAATTTATGTTTTGTTTGTTTGCTTCATATGGTGTAATTGTCAATGTAAATCATCATCATGATTGGATTAAGAGATGCAGATGACTTAGCAGATTCTAGATATGCCAATGAGGGTGTGTCTAGTAATGATTAACATGTGGAATAGCCAAATGAAATGGAGACACTCCCTAAGTGGGGCAACACCATCTAATAGAGTGATGGCTTGGGTGGAATAAAAGTTGGAAGAACAAACAAGCAGCAAGCAGATGCAAGCTTGATTCTTCTTGAACTGTTTCTTGATTGCTGCTGTGAGCATCTGATAATATATGATTATTGCTTCTCTGCTCTTCTAAAGCAGACTCTGCCAGTGATTTTCCAGGGAGTTTCCAGAAAGTTTCAGTCTTGGACTAGGAGAGAAAAATTGATCCCTCTTGTTCTGAGGATTGACTGCACAGCTACTGGTTCTTCCAGCACGGGTGACCTTTGTGGACTATTCACCTTCTGGTCGCGTAAGCCAACCTAAAATATCCCTTTTTATAATTATACTTCCTATCGGTTCTCTTCCTCTAGATAACCATAATACATATGGGCTTTTGTTTGTTTGTTTTACTTTTAAAGAGCTGGGCTTCTATGCCTGGCTCTACAGAGATATTTTATAAAACTTTCTTGTGAACTTCTCATACTTCATTGCCCCAAATAGATTTTTTCTCCCAATCCTGCTTTCATCTTCCAGTTATTAGAAAGAGTAACGGGGACAATTATAATTGTAGACTTCTTTTTTTAAGAGAGAGAGAGAGAGAATTTTTTATATCGGTTGTTTAAAACATTACAAAGCTCATGACATATCATCTTTCATGCATTTGATTCAAGTGGGTTATGAACTCCCATTTTTACCCCAAATACAAGTTGCAGAATCACATCGGTTACACATCCACATTTTTACATAATGCCATATTAGTGACTGTTGTATTCTTTTAATATTTATTTATTTATTTTTTTTTTAGTTTTCGATGGACACAACGTCTTTGTTTGTATGTAGTGCTGAGGATCAAACCCGGACCACACTCATGCCAGGCGAGCGCACTACCGCTTGACCCACATCCCCAGCCCGATTGTAGACTTCTTATAACCCAATTTCTATACCTAAATTCATAAGACCAATACTCAAATTTCAATTCTGTGGGAACAGGAACTCAGTGTGGAAGGAATGTGAGTCATCTAGTCAGAATTATGCCAGATATAAAGCTGAAGGCTCTCCTTCTGCATCAGTTCTTCTTTTGTGTCATAGAATATAGTTTGTATTGCTTTAATGAGCATTTTTTTAAGAAAATAAAATGTAGTTATTACTCCCCAGGCATAGTTCTTGAGAACCTTTTAGCCTAAGCAGAATCAGAAGTGACCTGTTTTTTCTTCCTCAGAAACATGGATTCCAGAATCATGGAAGCTTTCCAAAAGGAAATCACCTGCCCTCTCTGCATGAAGTACTTCATAGATCCAGTCACCTTAGCCTGTGGGCATAGCTTTTGTAGGCCCTGTGTCTACTTTGGCTGGCATGACCTCCCAAATCATATTACCTACTCTGAATGCAAGCAGATGGTACAGAAGAGGAACTTTAAAACAAATATTTGTATGAAGAAACTGGCAGCCTTTGACAATTTCTTCAATAAAAATGTGGCAAAAGACACACCATCTAAAAATCCTTCCATTCCTTGTTTTCTTTCCAGTTCTGGAAATCCTATGCAGATAAAGGAGAAATACTAAGTGTTCTCAAGGGTGATGAAGTCAGACACCTCACAGAGCTAATAGAGGGAACAGTGGCTAACAGGAGAGATAGAGTGCTCCAATGTGTGAAACCTCTAGAGATATGTTATTTTTGTATGTATAAGTTGACAGTTTTAAATGACAGTTGAAAGAAACTCAAAGCATTAGAGGTCTCTGGGTCCTCCAGAGTAGCTCAGCTCCAGGAAGCAGATATCCCTGCCTAAGATTCTTAAGAAATTCTCCCTGTGTAGGAGGCAACAGCCAGTTCTAGTTTTTAGAGAAGCTTGTGTCTGCAAATAGGGAGATTTCAGTGCAAACTGGAAATGGACACCAGATTTTCACTCTTAAATATACACAAGTGAACAGAAAACTAAGTATGTTTACAGAATTTGAGGAATAACAGAAAGGATTAAAGTGGATTCCAACAGCATTTACAATATATTTGAATATTTAGGAACTCTGAATAAGAATTAATTTCACAACGGGACAATTTCTGTATTTCCACATCTGTGTGTTGCAAGAATTCTTATAAAGTGTCTCATCAAGAGAAGTCATGATTTTCTGACTGTACATATGTTAACTGCATCTTCTTTCTTGCAGGATTGAATCTATGCAGAAGTATATAGTCCAGCCTGTGAATCCAGAACTCAGTGCACGGCCCATCACTGGACTACTTGACAGGCTCAACTTCTTCCAAGGTAAGCATAAGCCCATTGGCAGTGTTCTCACAATCTATTATTTGTTGTTAGGACGACATGGGTTGTATTTCCCTTTTATTAAATATTTTACTTATTTTTACAAATAAGTAATTTGACTGCAAATTCTTGAGTATATACTATAGTCAAATTTACAGTATAAAGAGTGAAAGATTAAAAAAAAAAAAAAAAAAAACTACTCAAATATAATCCAAGCTTGTATGTCCTAAGGTATATATAAAACAAGTGATATAAAAATTGGAAATTTTAATAAACAGAGCTAAACTCATATTTAAGTTTCATTATTCAATTCCACACACAAATTTATGCAGTTGTTTAGTATGTTCATTATTGAAAAAAAAAATTTGTCCTGGCATTTTAACTTAGGGCCTCACACATATTAGGCAAGCGCCCCATCACTTAGCCAGATATGCAGCCCCCACTTTTTTTTTAAACAGTCTCACTAATTTGCCCAGGCTGGCCCTAAACTTTTCATCTGCTTATCCCAGTCTTCTGGGATTTTTGGCATAAGCCACATTATCCTGCTAAATTTGAATTGTTAGGAGAAGCTTTGGGGGTAAATAGTTGACTAGAATTTTATGTTGTTTTCACCATGGGTATATATGATTAAATGACATAAAATTTTGAATAGCTATAGGAAATCTAAGAGAAGAAATCAGCTTTGTCAACAAGAAAGGAAAATACACATAAAATTGATTTTGGTTTGCTCAATATAAAAAGCTATATGTTAAATCTCAGATATGCAGGGCAGTGCAGAGCACGCAAAAAAACTTAGGGATAGTGAAAAGTTTTGCATAGATAAATTTTAAATTATTCTTTCTAAAATTACAGAATTTATTGAGGAATAACAGAAAGGATTAAAGTGGATTCCAACAGCATTTATAATATTTTTGAATATTTAGTAACTGTGGATAAGAATTAATTTCACCAAGTGATAATTTCTAATATATATACAGTTATCTAGAAAAGGTTACAAGAGAGAAAATCTTCACCTCTCATCCAAATAATGACACCATTTTTTTGAAATAGGAATGTTTTTCTGATACTCATTTTTGATGCCTCCAGAGAGTTCAGGGCATCCTCTCTGTAGCTATTTTGAAATAAAAATTAAATTCAAAGACAATAGTTTTATATTTGACTCAACATTTGATTTTTCACATTTTCAACAAATTTCTGTATCTGTGGCAAGGAATTTGTTTGTTCTGTAGATTTACTATTCATGCCCATAATTTATTAGATTTTATAACCACAATCATTGTTGCTGCTACAATTTCACATTTTTCAGTAGTATCATTTCTTCTCAGAAAGACTTTTTTTAGAACTTTAACTTCTTATTATTTACATACATGTCTGCAATATTTTTCTTACAGTTGATATTACTCTGTGTCGTGAAAGAGCCAACAGCCATATCTTCCTGTATGGAGAGTAGAGGAGTGTGAATGTTGGATGCTATCCACAAGGTGCCTCCTGGATCACTCCAACATCAGAATGCTTTCTTGCCTGGGGTACTCAGACTTTTACCACTGGCAGATATTACTGGGAGGTGGAAGTGGGAGACTCCTGGAACTGGGCTTTTGGAGTCTGTAATGATTATTGGAAAAATAACAGAAATTACAAGATGGATGAGGTGGAGGGGCTTTTCCTTCTTGGATGTGTTAAGTAGGGTTCCCATTACACTCTCTTTACCACCTCCCCACTTGTACTTCAATATGTACCAAGGCCCATTGGCTGAATAGGAGTATTCCTGGATTATGAAGGTAGAATGGTGAGCTTCATTAATGTTGCTCAAAGTTCACTGATACACAGTATTCTTTCCCTTTCTTTTTCTCCCCATCTCAAGCCTGTTTTCTGCTGTAGTCACATCTGACCAGACATACAGAAGGACTATACCAAATGTATGGAAAATTAAATATCTAAGGAAGCCCTCTTCCTTGGGTACTTTCAAACATGAGAAACAAGTTATATTTTATTAACTTTACATTCCTTCTAATGTTATGAAAACCTATTTACTCTGTTATTAATTATGGTGATAATATTAAAAGCCCATATATTCCTAGAATTTGGTTTTTTTAAAATTTATTCATTTGAGGAATATAATTGCCTATGGTACATGAAATAGAATATATTTTCTGGTTTTACTTTATTCCTGGACTGTCACAAATGAAAGAATAGATAAAGTATGATTTAATAAAGTTAAAATTCAACCTAAGATAACATGTCTCTTTCTCTACCCAAACAAGCATGACCATAAAGACTCAATGGTTATAAGAACATAATTTTCCCTCTTCTGTTTTTATTTAACTTTAATTTTCTCATCTTGGTCCATTTTCTGTTGTTTTTACACAAAACCTGTATCTGAGTAAATAAAGAGAATATTCATTTACCTCACAGTTCTGAAAACAGGTAAATTCTAGTTCATGTTGCCTCTGTTTATGGTGAGTTTTATGATGAATCTGCTCATAGCAGAGAAGCAGAAGGAGAAATCGTTCAGTGCAGAATAATGGAGCACATGGATGGCATTCTTCATAACAACCCACTGTCTTAAAAATAACTCTCCAAAGGCCCAAAATTCACTCTTTCGTTCAGGTTTAGTCCCAGGAGAAAGGCACTGATCCTTTTTAATGACTTAAAGGCCCCATCCCAAAACACCACTGCTCTATGAAATTACACTTTAACTTGGTTTTTATTGAGGACAAACCATATCCAAAACATATTACTATATATCCATCCTGTCCATTATTCTGAGTAATCATGCTTAATCATCTGTGTGATGATTTCCTTTCTAAAATTATAATCATGCATGTGAATATTTACAATCATTGTATTCTCCTCTGCATTGGAAATCACAGGACAATCAATCTAGTGCTGAATCAAATGGTTATACAGGTGGACAAATAGGAAACTGAGCCCTACCTATACATAGTCTTTTACAGGTTGACTTAAGAGAAAATAGTAGTCTCATAGAAAAATTGCCTAGACAAGACCTGAAAACAATAATCAATGAGGAAAAATTTAATGGGTCTGCATTAAAATTAATGACTTTTTGCTTAAAGATAATATTTCCCAAGTGTAAACATACAAAACTGGAGGTGGAAAATTGCCATGCACTATGAGCTGTTCCTGTAAATTCACCTACTTGGAAGCCAAATAAGGTGGTTGGTTTGAGTTCATGTATTCAAGGCAATAAACAAGATCTTTTCTCAATAAAAGCTAGAACAAGGCATGATGGTAGATGCCTATTATCCCAGCCACTTGGAAGGCTAGGGCATTAGGTCAGATGTTTAGCAAGGCTCTAAGCAACTTAGTGGCATAATTTCTCAAAAAATATAAGTGATATGGTATGTGACTCAGTGGTAACGCATCCCTGGTTTCAACTCCCAGTGCCCCTCCACCAGAAAAAAGAATATATTTACCAAGTATGTATCAAAGACACAATATATATGCATCATAGAGCTATGTTAGTTGATCTGAATTGTCACTTTGGATTTAAGAATACCTAAGATTAGCATACTTCTGGGCATGTCAATGGGAGTGTTTCTAGAAATGATTGACATATGGGACAGCAAACGGAAGTACAGATTCAGTACAGATTCACTCAAGTGTGGTTGAAGCCCTGGATGGAATAAAAGTTGAAAATATGAGGCATCAGTGTCCTCTAGCTTGATTCTTTTGAGGGGTTTTATATTGCTGCTGAAAATTCCTGAGAGCATCAGATTCTAGCTCCTTCACTCTTCCAAAGTGGACTCTGACCACTGACTATCAGGTTGTTTCCAAGCCTTTTATCCCACTAGGACTACATCATTAATCCATCTTGTTCTGAACCTTCAGTATCTTAGACTACGCAGCTACTGGTTTCTCCAGCTCTCCAGCCTGTAGACAGCCATTGTGGGATTATATAGCTTCTGGTTCTGTAAGCCAATCTAATAATCTCCTTTCAATAATCATATATTCCCTGTTGGTTTTGTTCCTCTATAGAGCCCTGACTAACACAGATGGATAAAGTTTGGTAAATAAAGAAAAGTGAACCTGTTGAAAAATTAGATAAGTTTTCTTGAATGGTAACATCACAAAACAGAATACACATATGTAGTCAGTGAAAAATGAAAAAAAATACTCACCTTTATGAGTCATTAAATTATTTCAAATTCAAACCATAAATTGAATAACTAAACATTAGCAAGAATAAAAAAATTAAAGATGAATAATATATGTTGACAATAATGTAGAATAAATGAAGTTTACTCAAGGCTAGAGAAAGTATTAATTGAAAAAAATAAATTTTGGCTTACTTACTGAAAGCATTTCCTAAGGCCTAGGTATTCCAGTAGGATAAACATATATTATCAGCAGTTTCTACATAAACTTGTTAGGTAAAATACATAGGCAATGTTGTTCCTTTAATCATTTCTCATAATACCCTAAAATTTGGAGCCAAAGACACTTACCAACAGTAGAATAGCTAAATTGTTGTACACTCATACACAGCAATTCCAAGAAGTAATGAAAATGAACAAACTCTCATTGCATCAATGTGAATAAATCTCAAAAGCATAAGCTGAAAAAAATACTCAGTTTTCCACTGTATATAACTAAGGAATGATATATTAGATATTTACTAAGAGAATATGTTTTAGATAATTTTACCACACACACACACACACACACACACACACAATACCAATGGCACATTACTTAAATAAATTGTAGACTCTATGATGTAACATTAAAACTTAAAATATTTTGGGGAGGTCCTGGGGATTGAACCCAGGGGCTTGTCCATGCAAGATAAATATTCAATCAACTGAGGTGTATCCCAAGCTCCAAACTTAAAATAGTAAATAACTTCATGAGAAAATAATTATATAGGTCAGTAATAACTGGGAATGAAATATAGTACAAATTGCTATTGAGGGGAAGATATTTTGTTTCACCAATAGGTAATTCTCTCTCCTGTTTAGCAAAACTTTAAGCCACAAAGAAAAGAGCAAAATATATTATTGCCTTTGGGAAAGGGGAAATAAAGACATTTAAAAAGCAGAGTGAAATTTTAAAGTAGATACAAATATGTGATGTGTCTAGAACTACAGCTGAAGGTGGACATGATCACTGATAAAGCCCCTCTCAAGACTCAGGGACATGGGATGTGCTTAGGATCACAGATTTATCATCAGAATCACAAAGAATGCTTCTACATCCTTCATGTTGCCATTGCCCAATGAGACTAGAAAGTGATGAGTAACATGTAAAAGCACTGTGTCTGAGAGTCTGAAAAGAGTTTGTAGGAAGAACTAGAGTGTGGAGCAGATATTGAGACAAACTGGTGAGCCAGTCCAACCCTGAAAACAAAGCAATGCTAGGTGAATATGCAGCCAATGCAGCACTGAAATAATGACATCAGTAATGAATCTCAAAACCAACTCAACTTCCCACCAGATTGATTCAGATACAACACACACAAGTAAAGTCTAGTATGAGAGAAAGCATGTCAATTTTCATCTTACATTATCAAAGAATTGTTACATTTTCATAAGAAAATTATAATATATAAAAATAAACAAGAAAAAAGTAAAAGAAACACCATTCATCACCAAGCAATCAACAGCACTATATTGAGGTGTGGCACAGGTGTTGGAACTCTTTATACTTAGATCAGTTGGCACACTTCTCCAAAAGGTTGGTAAGCTGTCCTTGCAAATTGTGACTTTGTTATCTTTTGGTGTAACTTTTAAGATTACTTATACAGAATGGAAAGGGAAAGGAAATAATTTTCTTTTTGAGTATGTGTGGTACTGGGAATTGAACTTAGTGATCCTCTATCATTGAGCTACATCTCCAGCCCTACTCATGTTTGAGTTTGAGACAGGAGCTTGCTAAGTTGCCCAGCCTATAAACAAACATGTGATCCTACTGCATCAATCTCCTGAGTAGCTGAGATTACAGGAGTGTGCCACCATGCTGGCTAAATATGACATTTTATACAATGTTTTTGTAAATAGGTGAGATTTATTACTTTTCTACAGATCACTCATTTATTTTAGTTATTTAAAGTTTGGTAAAGTCTTCTATTTATTATTCTCTTTGATATTAAAAGGCAAATTTTAAATTTAAGATAGTGATATAAACTTTTAAAAATAAAAATCAAGGGGAAGAAACAAAGATTGAAGTGTCTTCCAAAGGTTCATGCTGTTGGCTACATGCAAAAGGATTAACAGTGTCCCACCCTGGCTGTCTGTGCAGAAGGTCTGGGTCTTCAGCTTGTAGCTTCCACTTCCTGCTTGTACCATGCCTCCACCATCATAAGAGATAGAAGCAGTAAAAGGCTCAGAGGTTAAGAATCTTGACATCAAGACTCTGAGAGTATTGGGCAGTTTTTTGTCTCTCCCCTCTTCTACTCGAAAACACTTCAAGAGGAAGTGGTGAATGCTCTGCTGGTTCCCAGGTGAAACTCAAGTTCATGGATAACATTTTAGCAGCATTAACATTGTCTGAAAAAGCCCCCCTCCCCAAATATTTTTTGAGATAATCATGCTCAGTTTCCCAGTCTTGCCTTAAATTCTTTATCCTTCCAAGTAGCCTCAGCCTCCTGAGTAGCTGGGATTATTGACATGAACCCCTGTGCACAGCAGCTGTCTCACATTTTTTGCCTGAGCTAGATGTTATATAATTGCTTTATCTAGGTGTCAGAAATCACTATGACCACACTGCATCTTCCAGATAGAAAGTATGGAAGCCCAAGCCAGTATCTGAGAGCTTGTATCTCCTTGATTTCTCTTTTAGGGAAGAAATTTAGCAAATATGAACTTGAGCTCCCCAGAAATGAGGAGTTTTTCTCATCTAACACTTTGAAAATCTGGGGGGAAAAACACAGCCTCCTGGACAGCCTAATGCCTTTGTAGCTAAGGAAATCTCAGGGCAGCTACTTCTCCTGAACAGTCTCCCTTAAAGCCCAGGATTCTTGCATTAAAACTCTTGATTTTGTATCCTAAGATCATAATTAGTAACCACTGGACAAATTCATCCTTGATACTAATCTGTGTTCAAGGGAAGTTCTAGAAACATCCATCCAGTGTATAAAGAGTCTGTAGAGGCTTTGTGGTGGCACCTTTTGTGTTCCAAACAGGATGGGTTGGAGGTGTGGCCTCATCTGCTCTTGCAGCAGTTTACACTGAATATGTGTCATTCCTTAAGAAGCACTTGCAAGGCAGGACCCTAGGTCTCTTACTGGGAAGCATGAAATTGAGATGAGAAAAACAAAAATGATTTTCTTTCTTTTCATTTTCTTTCTTTGTGTGTGTGTGTGTGTGTGTCTGTGTGTACCAGGGATTGAATCCAGGGGCACTTAACCACTGAGCCACATTCCAGACCTTTTTCATATTTTAGTTAGAGATAGGTTCTTACTGACTTGCTTAGGACCTTACCAATTGCTGAGGCTGGGGTTTGAACTGCTGAGCCAGCCACCTCCCTCAGCTTCCCTAGCTAGGAATATAGGCATGCACCTCCACACCTGGTGAGTAAAATAAAATTTCTAAATTAAATCCCTCTTTAAGTGACAGAATAAAATTAAAGTCAATCTCAGATAAAATATTTATAAATGTTCAAAGATATTTACTAAAAATCATATATTGATGACACCCTCTTTCTATGTTTTTAAAGCAAAAAAAAATTAAAAGAACACAACTAAATAATTAGATACAATCTGAAACTGAGGATTCATTTTGTTTTATTTTTTAATTGATAATTGTTGGTAAGCCTGTGGAGGTTTATTTATGAAGATTAGATAAGGTGATACATCAATATTCTGTACCTGAAAAATAATCACCCACATTACCTAACCACCCACACTAATTCAATCTCACACACTAACCCAATTACCTACACTAACACTGATTGGAAACGTCTTGAAATGTAATCAAGGAAGAACTGGGTGTGGTCCTCAGGCAATCAGTAAAAGGGCACTCCTGGAGACAAGCTCATTCTTCTCCATAGCAGAGTTTGGAACTCACCTGGCTGAGGGACATTTTAATCTACCTCCTCTACAAATAAAGCATGTAATCCTAGAGCTGACTTCATATTTTTCCTTCTGCAACAAGCAGAGGTGAAACCATGGACCCACTAGTTAGGTAAGTACACAATTTATAGTGGAACTGTAGCTACTTTCCCAAGCCAAATCAAGTCAAATTTCATATTTTAAATGATCATAAAATTAAGTTATCTCTATGAAATGATGCTGTTTCTCTACTTAGTATAAAAAAAATCATTCCTCGTCTGTCTTAACTTGAATATAGTTTGGAATTAAAGTGATATTTAATTTAATTTTGTTAGTTTTGTATCCCTTAGTTGTTCCTATGTATTTATAAGGACTCAGAAATTAGTTTCCAGATAACTTGTACTTTTGTACTTGTAGATCTAAAAATATATTTAGGAATATTTCTTCCCTTTAATTTCTAGAAATTCAACCACTTGTGCATATGAGAATCCAAATCATTAGCAAAATAAAATTATAAATGATGCTTTGTTTTATGGAACAGATTAAAATAATTGCATATTTTCACAGTTTGAAGCAGTGCTTGGTAATACTTTGGTCTTGGTATGGAGAGATATTCTCTTAAATGCATAATATATTTGAGTTATCTATTTATTTATTAATTTTTGTATCTGGTCATACATAAAAGGAAGTCTATTTTGGCATAGGCAGAAGTATGCTATTCAATAACAACTTGAGTAAAATTTTGTTCAGGACTTTTTCTATTCAAGGATAGATGAATAAATTCTATTGATATTCTTCCCTCAGAAAATGGACTTAGAAATCTCATAAGCCTTCCAGAAAGAAAGCACCTGCTCTATCTGCCTGAAATACCTTATGGAGCCAGTCACCATAGGCAGTGGCACAGCTTTTGTTGGCCCTTTCTCTGCCTTTACTGGGAACAAGCCCAAACTCCTTCCTGTTGCCCTGCATGCAGAGAGACTTCTCAACAGAAATATGTCAAAAACAATATTCTTCTGAAGAATTTGATGTCCACTTCCAGAAAAGCCAGTCTCAGGAAATTCCTGAGCTCTGAGGAAAATGTGTGTGATCCACACATCAAAGAAGATCTTCTGTGAAGAGGACAAACCCCTGCTCTGTGTGCTCTGCTCCAGCTCTCAGGAGCAAAGGGCTCAGGGACATCCTTCAGTAGAATGGGCTGCAGAGGAGTACCAGGTAAGTGAATTCCCTGAGAACACTGTGAAGGGTGAGTGAGGGAGCTCAGGAATTATAAGATGAGGATCTCAACAATGATTGCCCAGTTTTTTTTTTTTTAATGCATGCTACAAAATTTTCTAAGTATCAAGGAAGAAGCTAAGTACCAAAGGTGTAAGCAATAAATAAAGTATACAAATATACCTGCTGTAGTAGAACTTGCTTCTACAGGCCTAGTGATAAGGTACATGCTTACTGTAATTATGAGTTAACACTAAAGCATTAGAAAGTTCTCATTTGAAAAGGGTTACAGGATACTCCAATAATAAATGCAAAACATTTCTATATAGTATGCATATATACTAACACAAGGGGATAAATAGGATAAAGTGCTTTGGAATTAGTGGAGGAGAGCATCAGAAAAATCCAAATTCTGATGGACTGCCACTCTATCTGAAAGCTATATATCACTATCCCTGGCTACATTACATTTTGCAATTTTACAGCCTGAAATATTCTAAAATTCATAATCATCAATATAAAAAAGGAAAGTGTTATATTTTTTTTCATACAAAGTACTTATGTCTTTTTTATTGATTTTATCATTGTGAAATTGAAATAAATGTATTTGCTTCTCAAGTGTAATATATATATATATATATATATATATATATATATATATATATATAGTACATATATACATACGTATAAAGAGGAAGCTGCTAAAGCAAATAAGATCATTATGGGAAAAGATCCATAAAATTCAGAGAAAATCTAAATGAAGAGAACAAAACTTTCAGTCCATGGATTGTCAGTATAAGTCTATTTTCCTAACACTCAGCTTGAGACAGACATACTAGAAATTTATTGATACTCTCTTTAACATAATAGTTTAAGGATATTAGGTATAGCTTTTCCAGTGGTTTCTAATTCTGAAAGTAAAATTCAACTATGTTGATCAAACAAATGATCAAGCTGTGTTGTAGGGAGGTTTGAGATTAAAATTAATTTACTAACCATAGATGAGACTATTGCATATAATGATGTGTGACTCATCTATAAATACCAATTGCTTGCATAGATGCTTTTGTATGTGAGAGGATTAATTATCAATCAAAACTTTTTTCTTCAGATGTTATATACACTCATGAAGCAGATAAAAGTGGATAAAAGCAGATAAGAGGATGGCTTGGTTTCTTCCATCATTATAAAGAATAGAAAAACAATCAAGAGTAAAGAGGAGTGAAATTTTAATTTCTGAGAAATGGGTAGATATGAATTTATGGTGTATGTATGTAACATACTGATAAAAGGTACTGCCCAAGAGAGGTTTAAGTGGAGGAGGATAAAATCATGCTGCAAAGGTGATCTAGACAACCTATTCCTAGAGTGCTACATGTATCTACAGGAAGAGCTGATGAGGGCTGAGTATAAGTAACTGTGTCCCATTCTTCATGAGGAAGAAAAACTACATGTAGAATCTTAAAAAGAAAATCAAATTAATTTTAGAGCATCTCAAAAAAAAAAAAAAAAAAAAAAAAAAAAAACAAAGCCAAATGGTTCAAAAGCAGACACACCTCAGAGAAATACAAAAGAAGCTGGTGAAAATGTCCCATAAACCCTATGTTGAGCTTCTGCAGGTAAGCTCTGAGATGCAGGTGAAAGTGTTTTATATAATCTTAGGTTCTCAGTTTTGAACACATTATATAGTGCCACATCTAAATTTTCACATCTCATGCAAAATTGATGGGGTTCTTTCCTTTTTAGATATAATCTAGGTAAAGCTAAACTTTTATTCTGACTACAAATAAGCAAAATTTATGGAATTTTGTGAGTAGCTGTCCTAGGAAATGTTTTCTTCTTGAATTGTTGTTTTGAAGCTTGCTTTCCTAAGAACCAGAAATAACCATTTATTCATGAACATTCCATTTTTGCCTGCCACTGGTCAATATGAAGAAAATTTGGAAAACCTAATGGTTTCTTAATTCTGTTTTGAAATTGTGGGTTTGAAATGCCCTCATTAGAGACATTATCTACTATGTGCTACCCATGTCCTTCCTTCTCACTCTTTTCTCACCCTTTGGGTGCTGAATTCTTCTAGAATTCAGTTTCTTCAAATATGCTTTACCAGTATTGTCCTGAGACATGAAAATGCATTTATAACAAGGGTTGCTGTGATGATATTTGATACTTACCTGAACATTCCAAAAACAAAATACCATCCTATTTCTTAAGAAATTTAAGCCTTTCTGGTTTTCTTTCCAGGACTTGGGAGATCTATTGACAAAGTAAGTTTAGTCTTTAGTGCAAACTAGGGCACCATGTGAGCTATGAAAAGGATCAAGCTGTTTCTATGGAAGTGAAGAAATACTTTATGTAGATAATAATCAACTGTGTGCACATGTGTTTGTGTGAATATGATTTCCTTTTCCCTTTATCATAAGTTAGCTTCTCTTTTCCCCTGTGGTTGAAGAATGTATGTTTTGCTGGGCTGAATGTTGACATTCATCATTACAACTCTGTATGATTTTAAATGGTAAATCAGAAACACTGAGGTGCATGGAATAGTTTTTCCTAGTTAGAAAACGAGATTGGCACCTCTGAGAAATGAGTTGTTAACAGGCAAATAAAGTAAGAAAGACTCCTAGGAACAGTCCCTTCTCATGAAGATGGAGGTACACTCTGATGAGGAAAGGTTTCAAGAAATATTTTCAGTGGAATGGTTGTTTAGTTTCTTAAAAACTGTGATGACATCTTTCACACCACAAGATTCATGTTCTCTTCCTCCTTACAGGAGTGAGTCAGTGCAGCTGCACATGCCTTAGCATATAAAGTCAGCACTTTCTGCCCAGACCATCACTAGACTGATAGGCAGCTCAACTGCTTCCAAGGTGAGTATCAGCCCACTGATTGGAATATAGTATAGCACCTTCAGTAATGATTTTCTGTGGGAAATCTTTAACTTTATTAACCTTTAATATCCCAAAAGGAAATGGCTTGTCAATTGGTATCTATAATCACATTTAGTAATCTGGTTACCATGATTAAATAAGAAAAAAATAAGTGCAGGCTGATATAATAATAAATGTGATTCAGGGTATAGATACAAAATCACTTAAGTAAGTCATACAATTATAAATTAGTTCAGAATTTTCTCACTTTAAATTAAGTTCCAGTAATCATGGAGATTATTTAAATATTTTCCCTTAAAATGCCTTTGTAATTGAATGTTTCACATGTATTATATTAAATATAATATACACAAATACATTAAATTTAATATATTAAAATGCATGAACAAACATAAAATAAATGAATGCACAGAGCAATACTTTATGAACATCAAAAATAAAATGAGTTGGTAAAGTTGAGGCAGTATGTAGATTTCCATGGTAAACCTAAATAGGAAATAAGCAAGTGGTTATTTCTTTGGATTTAATGGCAATGCAGACCTCCAGTTCTCAGGTAAAATGAAAATCAGTGAGCTTTTTTATTCTTGATGATTGCCATTCTCATTGGAGTGAGACTCACAGTATTGTTTTGATTTGCTTTTGCCTGAGACTAAAGATATTAAACATTTCTTTCTTCCTTTTTTTTTTTTTTGTTTTGGTTTTTGGTGAAGTCCACGGGAGTACTAGAGATTGAACCCAGGGGTGTTTTACCACTGAGCCACATCTCCAGAACTTTTTATTTTTCATTTTGAGACAGGGTCTCACCTAGATGCTTAGGGCCTACTGAGTAGTTGGAGATGGTATTGAATTTGCAATCTTCTTGCCTCAGCCTCACTAATCTCTAGGATTACAGGTGTGCACCCAGTGCATATTGGGCATTTTTTATACACTTGTTTACCATTTGTACTTCTTTTGAGAACTGTCAGTTCAATTTATTTATCCATTTATTAATTGGGTTATTTGATTTTATAGTCCTAATTATTATTTAGTTCTTTCATTTCTGGATATTAATCCTTTGTCAGAAGTGATAATTACAAAGATTTTTTTTTTTTTTTACTCAGAAGTTTCTCTTTACGGGAAGATGGCCGCTGCGCACGGGGGTTGCTGAAGTGCTGAGCGTGGTACTCAGAGCAGCGGCTTTAATCGAGATTTCGCACAGTGTGTAAGAACTCCTTTCACTGTTAATCTGTAGCAGACCACTTTGCCAAGCAGCAGGAAGAACAAAGAGATCGAAAAAGAGACGCTTGGCTCCCGGAAGCTTTGCCGCCCAGAGCCTCGGGCGCTTTGCTCCCATCTGCTTCCTCTTTCGCTTCGCTCCGGGCAGAAAAGGTGAATGTGTAATCAGCAGTTGATTGTAAGTTCCCTAGGCAAAGAAAGCTCAGTGCGCCCCGCCTTTTCTTTTTTTTTTTTTTTTGAATATTTTTTATACAGGGAGAGTTTGTGGATTGGGATTGTTTGCTGGGCTGCGGTTTCTGTGCCGAAAATCCACTCCGCGGGAGCCACCATTTGCTTTCTGCCGGCTGTCTTGATGGCTATGGCTACATTGTCCGGCAGCCGCACCTAGAGGTTGGAGCTGGGCTGCGTGCCGAGCCCTGTCCTCCAAAGGCTGGACCGCAGCCTTGAGCGCCTGGGTCGCCTGTTCGCCGCTGCACCCTCGGGCAGAGCCTGCTCTGGGGTCGTTCTGCATGCCCCTGAGAGGGGACCCGTGTTTCAGAGGAGGGAGCTGGAGAGCCGCGGAGGCAGCCGCTTGGGCCCCGGGGGCTGGGCACCGGTCGGCAGCGCAGTTATGGTCACGGACGAGTGTGGCGCCCCTGAGCGTGGCCCCGGGGAAGAGGCAAGGGCAGGGTTTAATTTCTAGAAATCTGGACTGGAAACAGAAGCAGCAGTTTGTATAATCCCAAGAACTTGCTTATGCCAGGAAGCTGTAAGGGCAACATGAATATCATTGAGGAGATCTAACATGGCAGAGGGCAGGAGAGATCAAGTCTCTGACCTCTTCAACTGCGCGGGCATAGGGAGCTGTAAACTGTATAAATGCTGTTTGCTCAGGATCACTAGGCAATGCTGAGCTGACGTGGATCTGGGGTGTACAGTCTGGGCTCCTCAGAACACACACATCAAGCCCGGATCAGCTGCATCCAAGCTCCGCTTCGCCTGCTTCTCGTGACTCAGCACTAACAATCCGGCTGAAATAACTGGTTGGCCCTTAGGAACTTTCAGAGGTAAAAACCAACCAAGCCTTCATAGGCAGTGGCCACAGGATTGAAACGGGGATTGGGAGAGACAGTCAGGACCCACCCGTTGCACTGGTCACCCGGCAAAGGGAACGAACGGTCACCATTTACATGTGATACCACCTTGGCAGAGAACTGACGTCATGGGCGGAGGAGATAACTGCATTGAAACCAGCGCAACAGGGCTCCCAGGAGCAGCAGACATGGCGTGTAGCCAGTATTGTGGTGAGCATCACAGGTGAGCGCGGCCTGGCTTGAGGAAACACAAGAGAAGGCCCTAGGCACTCAGGATTGGAGACCCGCCCCGTCTGTGAGGAAGAGCTGCTACACAGTGATTGGTTCCCACTT
This sequence comes from Marmota monax, assembly GCF_021218885.2. NCBI lineage: Eukaryota > Metazoa > Chordata > Mammalia > Rodentia > Sciuridae > Marmota > Marmota monax. The sequence continues at coordinate 425,601 of NW_026695236.1, read as the reverse complement.
AGTGAGAGGAGAAGCCTGACCCAGTGGGCACAGCTCCACCTACTGGAAGAGAAATTAAACGAACTCTATGACTGCATTTATTATTATTATTATTATCATTTTTTTTCTTTTTCTTTATCTTTTCTTTCATTTTCAATTTTTTATTGTTGTTGTTCTTTAACTTTTTTTAATGTTTCTAATTTTTTTTAATTTTTTTATTATTATATTTTTTTAATTTTAATTTTCATTATTTTTATTATCATTATTATTTTGTAAAAAAAATTTCTTTTCTTTTCTTTCTTTATTTTCTAACTTTTTTTGTGTGTGTTTTGTTTTTGTTTCTTTTGTCTTTTCATTTCTTTTCAATTTTCTTATTCCCCCTTCCTTGAATTCTAACTGCCTACTCTCATTCTCTTTAGTGACTTCTTCCCTTCTCTTCTAATATCTTTCCTCCCAAGCATCAAATAAATTTATAAGAGTAAACAGTAACTCAGCAGTCAAACAGAACAAGAAGTAACATGAGCAGCATAAAAAAGCAAGGAAGAAAAGGGGTACAAACAATGAAGGACAGCCTAAATATTCAGGAGGACCTAGAGTCAGCAGAAAAATGGTCATATAAAGAACTCAAGGAACACCTTAGACAGATGGAATGGAACCTTAAAGAGGATACGAGACAGAAAATCCAAACAGTGAAAGAACACTTTGAAAATCAATGACATAAACAGATAAAAGAAGAAGTTAAGCATCTTTATCAGGAGATAGAGATTATAAAAAAAAATCAAACAATAATTCTAGAAATGAAGGAAACGATAAACCAAATTAAAAACTCAATTGAGAGTATCACTAAGAGAGTGGAGCAAGTAGAAGCCAGAAAGTCAGATAATGAAGACAAAATATATCATCTTGAAAAGAGCCTAGCCAACTCAGAAAGGCTGGTTAAAAATCACGAGAGAAACATCCAAGAGATATGGGATAACATAAAAAAACAAACCTACGAGTCATCGCGATAGAAGAAGGTACAGAGATTCAAACCAAGGGAATGAGTAGCCTGCTGAATGAAATAATTACGGAAAACTTTCCAGAAATAAAAAAGGGAATGGATATACAAATTTTAGATGCATACAGGACATCGAGCACACAAAATCACATTAGACCAACGCCAAGACACATTGTTATGAAGATATCCAATATACAGAACAAAGAGAAAATATTAAAAGCTACAAGAGAAAGGAAGCAGATTACATTCAGGGGTAAACCAATAAGGTTAACAACGGATTTTTCATCACAGACGCTGAAAGTGAGAAGATCCTGGAACAACGTATTTCAAATGCTGAAAGACAATGGATGCCAACCAAGAATTCTGTATCCAGCAAAATTAAGCTTCAGGTATGACAACGAAATAAAAATCTTTCATGATAAACAAAAGCTAAAAGAATTTGCAGCCAGAAAACCAGCATTGCAAAGCATCTTGAGCAAAACACTACACGAGGAAGAAATGAAAAACAATAACCAAAACCATCAGTGGGAAGTGCCTCTATAAAAACAGAGGGCAGGGGGAAAGCTAACCATGGAGAAACAAACTAAATTAAATTAAAAAAAGAAGATAAATAATCAAACATGGCTGGAAGTACAAACCATATATCAATAGTAACTCTAAACGTTAATGGCTTAAACTCTCCAATAAAACGAAATAGGCTGGTAACATGGATTAAAAAAACAAATCCAACAATATGCTGCCTCCAGGAGACACATCTGATTGCCAAAGACATACACAGGCTTAAGGTGCAAGGTTGGGAAAAAATATACCACGCACAGGGTCCTCGTAAGCAAGCAGGGGTGGCCATCCTCATATCAAATAAAATCGACTTCAAGACTAAGTTAATCAAAAGGGATAAGGAAGGACATTATATACTGTTAAAAGGAACCATTCACCAACAAGACATAACAATTATCAATATTTATGCACCAAATAATGGTGCTGCGATGTTCATAAAACAAATTCTCCTCAAGTTCAAGAATCAAATAGACCACAACACAATAATTATGGGTGACTTCAACACACCTCTCTCACCATTTGACAGATCCTCCAAACAAAAGTCGAATAAAGAAACTGTAGAACTCAATATCACAATCAACAACCTAGACTTAACTGACATATATAGAATATATCAACCATCATCAAGTGGATACACTTTTTTCTCAGCAGCACATGGATCCTTCTCAAAAACAGACCATATATTATGCCATAGGGCAACCCTCAGTAAATATACAGGGGTGGAGATAATCCCATGCATTTTATCTGATCATAATGGAATGAAACTGGAAATCAATGATAAAAGAAGGAAGGAAAAATCCTACATCACATGGAAAATGAACAATATGTTACTGAATGATCAATGGGTTACAGAAGACATAAAGGAGGAAATCAAAAAAATCTTAGAGATAAATGAAAATACAGACACAACATATCGGAATCTATGGGACACAATGAAAGCAGTTTTAAGAGGAAAATTCATCGCCTGGAGGTCATTCCTCAAAAAAAAGAAAAACCAACAAATAAATGAGCTCACACTTCATCTCAAAGCCCTAGAAAAGGAAGAGCAAAACAACAGTAAATGTAGCAGAAGGCAAGAAATAATTAAAATCAGAGCGGAAATCAACAAAATTGAAACAAAAGAAACTATTGAAAAAATTAACAAAACTAAAAGTTGGTTCTTTGAAAAAATAAATAAGATCGACAGACCCTTAGCCATGCTAACGAAGAGAAGAAGAGAGAGAACTCAAATTACTAACATACGGGATGAAAAAGGCAATATCACAACAGACGCTACAGAAATACAGAAGATAATTAGAAATTATTTTGAAAACCTATATTCCAATAAAATAGAAGATAGTGAAGACATCGATAAATTCCTTAAGTCATATGATTTGCCCAGACTGAGTCAGGAGGATACTCACAACTTAAACAGACCAATATCAATAGAAGAAGTAGAAGAAGCAATCAAAAGACTTCCAACCAAGAAAAGCCCAGGACCGGATGGGTATACAGCGGAGTTTTACAAAACCTTTAAGGAAGAATTAATACCAATACTTTTCAAGCTATTTCAGGAAATAGAAAAAGAGGGAGCTCTGCCAAATTCATTCTATGAGGCCAACATCACCCTGATTCTGAAACCAGACAAAGACACCTCAAAGAAAGAAAACTACAGACCAATATCTCTGATGAACCTAGATGCAAAAATCCTCAATAAAATTCTGGCAAATCGGATACAAAGGCACATCAAAAAAATTGTGCACCGTGATCAAGTAGGATTCATCCCTGGGATGCAAGGATGGTTCAATATACGGAAATCAATAAATGTTATTCACCACATCAATAGAATTAAAGATAAGAACCATATGATCATCTCAATAGATGCGGAAAAAGCATTCAACAAAGTACAGCATCCTTTATGTTCAAAACATTAGAAAAACTAGGAATAACAGGAACTTACCTCGACATAGTAAAAGCTATCTATGCTAAGCCTCAGGCTAGCATCATTCTCAATGGAGAAAAATTGAAGGCATTCCCCCTAAAATCTGGAACAAGACAGGGATGCCCTCTATCACCACTTCTATTCAATATAGTTCTCGAAACACTGGCCAGAGCAATTAGACAGACGAAAGAAATTAAAGGCATAAAAATAGGAAAGGAAGAACTTAAATTATCACTATTTGCAGCTGACATGATTCTATACCTAGAAGACCCAAAAGGGTCTACAAAAAAACTACTAGAACTAATAAATGAATTCAGCAAAGTGGCAGGATACAAAATCAGCACGCATAAATCAAAGGCATTTCTGTATATCAGCGACAAAACTTCTGAAACAGAAATGAGGAAAAACACTCCATTCACAATATCCTCAAAAAAAATAAAATACTTGGGAATCAACCTAACAAAAGAGGTGAAGGACTTATACAATGAAAACTACAAAACCCTAAAAAGAGAAGTAGAAGAAGATCTTAGAAGATGGAAAAATATACCCTGTTCATGGATAGGCAGAACTAACATCATCAAAATGGCGATATTACCAAAAGTTCTCTATAGGTTTAATGCAATGACAATCAAAATCCCAATGGCATTTCTTGTAGAAATAGATAAAACAATCATGAAATTCATATGGAAAAATAAAAGACCCAGAATAGCAAAAGCAATTCTAAGCAGGAAGTGTGAATCAGGTGGTATAGCGATACCGGATTTAAAACTATATTACAGAGCAATAGTAACAAAAACAGCATGGTACTGGTACCAAAACAGGCAGGTGGATCAATGGTACAGAATAGAGGACAAAGAGACTAATCCACAAAGCTACAGCTATCTTATATTTGATAAAGGAGCTAAAAGCATGAAATGGAGGAAGGATAGCATCTTCAACAAATGGTGTTGGGAAAACTGGAAATCCATATGCAACAAAATGAAATTGATTCCCTTTCTCTCGCCATGCACAAAAGTTAACTCAAAGTGGATCAAGGAGCTAGATATCAAATCAGAGACTCTACGTCTGATAGAAGAAAAAGTTGGCTCCGATCTACATATTGTGGGGTCGGGCTCCAAATTCCTTAATACGACACCCATAGCACAAAAGTTAATAACAAGAATCAACAAATGGGACTTACTTAAACTGAAAAATTTTTTTCTCAGTAAGAGAAACAATAAGAGAGGTAAATAGGGAGCCTACATCATGGGAACAAATTTTTACTCCTCACATTTCAGATAGAGCCCTAATATCCAGAGTATACAAAGAACTCAAAAAATTAAACAATAAGAAAACAAATAACCCAATCAACAAATGGGCCAAAGACCTGAACAGACACTTCTCAGAGGAGGACATACAATCAATCAACAAGTACATGAAAAAATGCTCACCATCACTAGCAGTCAGAGAAATGCAAATCAAAACCACCCTAAGATACCATCTCACTCCAGTGAGATTGGCAGCCATTATGAAGTCAAACAACAACAAGTGCTGGAGAGGATGTTGGGAAAAGTGTACTCTTGTACATTGCTGGTGGGACTGCAAACTGGTGCGGCCAATTTGGAAAGCAGTATGGAGATTCCTGGGAAAGCTGGGAATGGAACCACCACTTGACCCAGCTATTGCCCTTCTCGGACTATTCCCTGAAGACCTTAAGAGCGCGTACTACAGGGATACTGCTACTTCAATGTTCATAGCAGCACAATTCACAATAGCTAGACTGTGGAACCAACCCAGATGCCCTTCAGTAGATGAATGGATAAAAATATGTGGCATTTATACACAATGGAGTATTATACAGCACTAAAAAATGACAAAATCATGGAATTTGCAGGGAAATGAAATGGATGGCACTAGAGCAGATTATGCTTAGTGAAGCTAGCCAATCCCTAAAAAACAAATACCAAATGTCTTCTTTGATATAATGAGGGCAACTAAGAACAAAGCAGGGAGGAAGAGCAGGAAGAAAAGATTAACATTAAACAGAGACATGAGGTGGGAGGGAAAGGGAGAGAAAAGGGAAATTGCATGGTAATGGAGGGAGACCCTCATTGTTATACAAAATTACATATAAGAGGTTGTGAGGGGAATGGGAAAATAAACAAGGAGAGAAATGAATTACAGTAGATGGGGTAGAGAGAGAAGATGGGATGGGAGGGGAGGGGAGATAGTAGAGGATAGGAAAGGTAGCAGAATACAACAGTTACTAATAGGGCATTATGTAAAAATGTAGATGTGTAACCGATGTGATTCTGAAATCTGTATTTGGGGTAAAATTGGGAGTTCAAAACCCACCTGAATCAAATGTATGAAATATGATATGTCAAGAGCTTTGTAATGTTTTGAACAACCAATAAATAAATAAATAAAACTAACTCTGAAATTCTATCTGAAAAAACAACAAAACAAAAAAAAAACTTTCTCTTTACTCTGTTGTTTCCTTACAGTGCTGAAAATTTTTTATTTGATACCATCCCATGTGTTGGTTCTTATTTTCTCTGCTATGGGGGTCCTATTCAGGAAGTCTGGGAAAAAATATGACAGAAAACACAGCTTACTTCCTGGTGTAAATTAATATAATTATGTGTTTTTCCAATATGAAGGGTACTTCATCATAGTTGTAAAAACTTGTTAGATATACCTATTTGTTGTAATTTTTCTGTATTTTGCTACTACAGGAATATAGATAATAAAGATAGGAGGGCACCACAACTTTTTTCAGTAGAATTTGGCTGAAATCTGATCCAGATTTTCAATGTTAATTTTAATCATTAGCGCTCATGCATTTAGAAATTGTTTTGTGGTAGTAGATTCTGGTTGAAATAATAATAATAAGAAGAAGAACAACAACAATAATAATATAAAGTGTGATATTTAAATAAAATGACTAAGGTAAAATTTCAATGGCAGTGCCATTTCTTTTCCTTTCTCTTTCACTTTCTTTCTTTTTTAATGGTGCTAGGAACCAAACCCAGGGCCTCCTCCCTGATGGACAAGATTCTACCATAGAGCTAAGTCCCTAGCCCTCACATGAAAATATTACCAAAAAAAAATTGCACTTAAAGTTAACATTTGAAGGTTCAATTGTTGTAAAATCAGTGGCTGTTCTGTACCAATTACTGGCAGTGAGCCTTATGATTGATGTTAAGAGCATTGAGAAACCATACCATATGCCTGTAAATTGGGTAAAAAACCATGGTTAATGCTATTTAGAGGAATGTCACATCTCCATGTAACTGAGTTTCTTTTTTTTTCTTTTTCTTTTCAAAGGAAGTTTTATTCTCAAATCAATTTGAGAATCTACAGTAAATTCTTACCCTTATTGTCTGTTGGTTTTTGCATAGGACAACTGAGATTAGGCTACTAATGTTTAATGATTGTTTGGCAAATCTTTGTTCTCATTAAGTTTTCTGGACAATTGAACATGGATAGCAATTTCAGACAATGCAGAATCTTCCTTTCTAGACAGCTTTGCTGAGCCTGGTATCCATGTGCATATCTAGAGTTCCCATCTACTTCATAAAAATTTCTGGACCTTTTAGTGTCAGAGGTATGCGCCTTGAAGCCTATTCCCTGGATGGGCTTATGATTGCTGATGGGGCATTCTTAGTTACCCCATCCTTGATGGCAGAACAGCCCTTCTCCCCACCACTCTACATTGTGGGAGCCATTCTGCCTGGGCCCAAGCTGGAAAGGAAGAATTCTAGGGATTATAAGGTTCTGTTTTATGCAAGAGAAAAAAAAAATAGGATGGGGACGCTGATGACTATGCAAATAATATTAATTTTTTTGAGAGTTATGAGAACTCTCATCATGCCTTTGTGTTTTTTTTTGTGTGTGTCATATGCAAACTAAAGGCAATTCCTCCTAGACATAAGCTGATTATTGGTCATACTTGAGTAAAATTTTTCTTAATTCATTCTCTTTCCAGGATAGAAAATAAAATTGTTCTGATTCTCTTCACTGAAGGAAATAGAAAATAAAAAAAAAATGGACACAGACTTCTGGAAGCCTTCCAGAGTGAACTCACCTGCTCCATCTGCATGAATTACCTTGAAGAACCAGTCAACATAGGCTGTAAACTTAGCTTTTTTCACCCTTGTTTCTGCCTTTACTGGGAAGAAGCCCAAACTCCTGACCATTTCCCTATGTCAGGGAGCCATCACAGCAGACTGACTTCAAGAGCAACACTCCACTCGTTTGTTTGAAGAATCTGGAATCCATTTCCAGACAAGCCAGTCTCAGGCATTTCCTGAGCTCCAAGGATCACATGTGTGTTACCCACAAGGAGAGAAAAAGATATTCTGTGAAGATGAAAAGACCCTGCTGTGTTTGCTCTGCTCCAACTCTCAGGAACACGGGACTCAAAGACAGTGTCCCATTGAAGAGGCTACTGAGGAGTAACTGGTAAGTGATGCTTCAAGGGCACTGAGAAAGCTAAAGTGCAGAATCACTAGGACTATAAGGCCAAGAATCACCATTCTTAACTGAGTGTCACATAGAGCTGTGGGTACCAGTGATAAATTGTGAATAAAATATGAGAGCATATCTGCCTTCATGGAGCCTGGGAGAGTGATGAACCTAATTTATTATAAGTTGTTATAATAAATTGATTATATGGCATACTGCTTAAGACATTTTAAAGTTCTAATGAGTATAAAGAGTTTTTAAAGTAAGAAAACTAAATGTTTATCTAGATGTGTTGGTGCACACCTGCTATCCCAGTTACATGATATTAAGGCAGGAGGATACTCAGTTCAAGGATGGCTTGGGAAACTTAGACCCTGTCTGTAAGCAAAATAGTAATAACTTTAAAAGATGACTGGTGATGTAGCTCAGCAGTACAACACTTTCCTGGCATATATGAGCTCCTAGGTTCAATTTGTAGCACACTGTGCAGGGAAGTGGTACTACAAATTCAAAAGTCTTCTATAGAAGATACAGTACATTGAAACTCACAGAACATTAGTGTCATTGCATCTAAATTCTGAAGCGAATTGCCAAACTATCTAAGAATTTACTAAGCTTTTGTATATGCCAGTTTATCCAGGGAAATGGTTTATTACATTGAATGATTTTATAGTGTGAATCTCCTAAAATTGATAATTATCCATATCAATCCTAGAAACATCATCCTTCTCTTCCCCCTAAAGCTTTTTTTTTAACCTAATATCACTTGAAATTCTCCATCATTATGGGACTGAAACCAAAATCTTCTTGCTTGTCTAATGCTCAAATTTTGTTCTTTTACAGGAGAAGTTCCTAAAACAAATGAGATATTTTTGGAAAATGATCCGAGGAAACCAGAGAAATCTAAAGGAGGAAAGCTGGAAAAAATCAACCAATGGGTTGTAAGCATGAGAGTCTATTTCCCTCTGAAACAACTTAAGACAGGAAAGGTAGACATTTATCAATTCATCACATGAATTGGAATCATCACAGGATTTTAGGAAGATCTTTGTTGATGGCTTCTATTTGTGGGAGTACCAAACAATGCTGCCGCTTGAAGAGAATGATTGGGCTATGGATAAGGGAAGGTTTGATAATATCGACCTATTTACTAACAGAAATCAAATTGTTGTGTAAAATTATTTATGTATTATTATTTCTCTCTATATAGAGAGAAAACCATATCTTTTCTTCATCTGAGAAACCTCTGGATCATGTTGGTATGTTCCTTGATTTTCATAGTGAAAATATGAGTGTTTTGAATGGTGCCCAGGGTTCCTTTATATGGAGATATCCTGCAGGGTCTCTGAATTTCCCTGTCAGGCTGTTTTTTGTTTTGTTTTGTTTTGTTTTATGTTTTTTTGTTTTGTTTTGTTTTGTTTTGTTTTTTTCCCCATAGTTCACACATAATCAGGGATAGTTCAGGAACCAGACTTCTCTGCCTTAGAAATCCATATTGAAAGGACCCCTTCTTAGTTGAACAAAGCAATGATATTTTAGCTGTATTCTTTTCTTATCTTAATCTAACCCCATTTTATTAAATATGAACATAGGATACAATGTAAAATTTTGTTGGCTCAATTTCCCTTTAATAAAAACCATCTTTAGTAGTCCATTATCTATAATATAGGCTGTGGTTGACTTTGTTTTGTTACCTTTGTATGATTACAAAAACATGGGCTTGTGGTTCCAAATCAATTTCTGATGCAGGAAAACACGAATTTGCACATCTACATCAATCTGGCTATCCACAATTCACCTATCAGTTTGAAATCTCCCTCTAGATCTAATAAGTCCTACTAATCAGTTCGCCTTAAGGGGAGAAAAGGCAATATAGGTGTGTGTGTGTGTGTGTGTGTGTGTGTGTGTGTGTGTTAAAATCATGGTGTGTACACATGATTTTTTTAAGTTAACTTAAGGTGCTGAGGCTATTGCTCATTAGTAGAAGATTTGTACTGCATGAAGGTTTGATTTCTAGCAGGGGTGGTTGTGTGGGGAGAGGTCCTAAGCAACTTATAAAGACCCTGTCTCAAAAGTAAATAAGAGTTGTGAGTGTAGCTCAATGATTAAGTACCCTGGGTCAATACCCAGTATCAAATAAAACAAACAAACAAAAAAGCAAAATAAGAAAACTATTAATACTACACTAATTATAAATAAGAACCTGGCCAGGGAGAATTGAACTGTCTTGAAATAAGGTTATTTTCTCCAAATGAGCTTTAACTTCGGGTTCTGTGTGTTCCTTCTCAAGTGAATCATCTGAAGTAATAGACCAACATTCATTCCAATGACTATGAGATCAGATAATATAATGTAAGTAGATTTCACCCAAAAACTTAAAAGAGAATCCAAAAATAAATATTGGCAGCATATATTAAAATATAATTAATAGAATCCCCAGCCTTTAATATGCATTTTCTTCACTCCTTTCTACCATTGACTAATCTACAGTGTCAAGTGCTCCAAACAAGCCCAGTTGACCTTCTTTATTCTCAATAGATAAAGTTACAGTTTACCCTGATAATAAGATGAAATTTTTGCAGTTTCTTACATTCATGTTCATATCATGTATTCTTAACATTGACAGTAGTTGCATTAGTGCATTTCAGTTGTGTTCACATAAAAGGAACTTAACATTAATTTATATTTTTTCCTATAGAGTACATGTTTTATGAAAATGGCTGTCTTATGCTTAAAATGAATTGTTATGCCCTAGGTCTATATAGTTTTTAGTATCCCCTTCTCACATTAGAATTAAAGCATAGTGTAAGCATGCTTTCATGTATTTTGCTAGCTCGAAGAAAGTTTCCAAAGTGCTACTAACACAATAGGACAGGAAAATGTCAGTAAAAGGCCAGCAAGAGAGAGATTTTCAGATTTGCATGTTAAAGAGAATCCACTATTTCCAAATTATTACCTTATTTTGTAGTGTAAGGTTGATTTTGACATTTTCCCAGTGATAAAAATATGTACCATTGGAATATGAAGATGTATAGTGATAAGGAAACATAAAATTTGACTTAGTCTGATGTAGACAATCAAAAATAAAATTGACGTATTATTAAATCACTACACCAAAGTTGCTATAAATTTCTTCTATTGTGTCAAACACAAAATGCTTTTACAGTTTAAAGACTAATACAGATAAAAAAGAATACATATTTTTATAACAAATGAGATATCTTAATGAGATATTTTTAAAAGAAAGAAATATCTATTATGGAGGCATATCCATGAGAAAAATAATGATTTGTGAAGAAATTATACAATTCCACCAAAATGAGGTTTCATTTCTCTTTTCTCTCTCTTCTCTGTGCTGTTATTGGGAATTGTACTCAGGGGTACTTCACCCCTGAGTCACATCCCCAGCCATTCTTTTGAGACATGGTCTCAAGTTGCTTAGCACCTCACTAAGCTACTGAGGCTGGCCTCAAACTTGTCTTCCTCCTGTCTCAGTCTCCCAAGTTGCTGGAATTACAGGTGTGAGCATGTGGCCTAAAGGGTTTTTTCTCCAGACACTCAGTATAAGTTAAAGTCTCATATGGGATCTGTTAGGGCACAGGCCAATCAATGTCAATTTTAAATCAATTGGCCAGTGTTTTGTTCTCATTTGTTTCTCCAAATATAGAAGTTGGTCAAAAGGAAGATAACAACTGGGATTTTATCTGTGGATGAAATAAAAGGCAATTTGTTGCCAAGTGCCATCCAGTAGGAAAGCTGAAAAACATCCTTTACAAGGAAGCCTGATGTGGGAAATGGCTTGGTGTTTTCCACAACATATCTGTTTCATCCTATAGGTTCAAACTTATCCTATGACACACCAAGCTGCAAGATATTTCTTGGTATGCTGCATAAACAATGACATGGATTTATTTAGAAGAAAGAAAAGATAGTCACAAAAGAATAAACGTTCAAAAGTTTATATTCAGTGCAATAACGTAAAAATTTTTTTCCAGTATTGAACCCAGGAGCTTTTAACAACTAGACCACAACCCCTGTCTTCTTGAATTTTATATATATATATTGATGGGGAATGGAATCTCACTAAGTTGCTGAGGGTCTCAGTACTTTGCTGAGGCTGGCTTTAAACTGGTAATCCTCCTGCCTTTGCCTCCAGTGTGGCTGGGATTACAAGTGTGGGCTACTGCATGCACCTGAAATTAAGGTGATCTTTTATCAGGAATGTGAGGATACTTGAGCTGCAACCAGGAATGAGTACAATTCAATAGTGAATAAATTCTACTTTTGAACCTTGGTGAAGTGGTTGAATGGTTCTTATATATGGTGTGGGTAAGTGAGGGTCATATGGCAAGGAACAGCTTACTTATTTTTAATTTTGTAACTGAAACTGGATAAATTCTCCAAATTATGAAAATACTTTTCAGAAATATTCCCTTATTCTTTTTTGAGATAATTTGGTTTTTTATTAGTTCTAATCAGTTATACATGACAGTAGAAAGCTCTTTGATTCATTGTATACATATGGAGCAGGACTTTTTGCTTCTGTGGTTGTACATGAAGTAGAGTCATAACATTTGTGCAATTCTACGTGTAACTAGGATAGTGATGTCCATATCATTCCACCATCTTAATTACCCCTTTGCCCCATTGAAAGTTCCTCCACTTATCCCACAAATCCCCCACCATTATGGATTAGCATCTAGTTATCAGAGAATACATTCAGTCCTTCATTTTGGGGAATGGCTTATTTCAGTTAGCATGATGTTTTCCAACTTCATCCATTTACCTGCAAATGCCATAAGTTTATTCTCTTTTAATGCTGAGTAATATTCCATTGTGTACATATTGAGGTAATTCATTTGGGAATAATGTAGACCACAATATTCTGAATCACTTGTGAGCCATCAAGGCTTTGCATACAGTCAATTATATATTCTTTTTTTTAAATTTTTTATTGTTGGTTGTTCAAAACATTACATAGTTCTTGATATATCATATTTCACACTTTGATTCAAGTGGGTTATGAACTCGCATTTTACCCCATATACAATTTGCAGAATCACATCTGTTACACATCCATTGATTTACATATTGCCATACTAGTGTCTGTTGTATTCTGCTGCCTTTCCTATCCTCTACTATCCACCCTCCCCTCCCCTCCCCTCCCCTCTTCTCTCTCTACCCCCTCTACTGTCATTCATTTCTCCCCCTTGTATTATTTTCCCCTTTCCCCTCACTTCCTCTTGTATGAAAATTTTGTATAACCCTGAGGGTCTCCTTCCATTTCCATGCAATTTCCCTTCTCTCTCCCTTTCCCTCCCACCTCTCATCCCAGTTAAATGTTAATCTTCTTCTCATGCTCTTCATCCCTACTCTGTTATTAGTTACTCTCCTTATATCAAAGAAGACATTTGGCATTTGTTTTTTAGGGATTGTCTAGCTTCACTTAGCATAATCTGCTCTAATGCCATCCATTTCCCTGCAAATTCTATTATTTTGTCATTTTTTTAATGCAGAGTAATACTCCATTGTGTATAAATGCCACATTTTTTTTATCCACTCATCTATTGAAGGGCATCTAGGTTGCTTCCACAGTCTTGCTATTGTGAATTGTGCTGCTATGAACATAGATGTAGCAGTGTCCCTGTAGCATGCTCTTTTTAGGTCTTTAGGGAATAGACCTAGAAGGGGAATAGCTGGGTCATATGGTGGTTCCATTCCCAGCTTTCCAAGAAATCTCCATACTGCTTTCCAAATTGGCTGCACCAATTTGCAGTCCCACCAGCAATGTACAAGTGTACCCTTTTCCCCACATCCTCGCCAGCACTTGTTGTTGTTTGACTTCATAATGGCTGCCAATCTTACTGGAGTGAGATGGTATCTTAGGGTGGTTTTGATTTGCATTTCTCTGACTGCTAGAGATGGTGAGCATTTTTTCATGTAATTGTTGATTGATTGTATGTCCCCCTCTGAGAAGTGTCTGTTCAGGTCCTTGGCCCATTTGTTGATTGGGTTATTTGTTATCTTATTGTCTAATTTTTTTGAGTTCTCTGTATACTCTAGATATTAGGGCTCTATCTGAAGTGTGAGGAGTAAAGATTTGTTCCCAGGATGTAGGCTCCATATTTACCTCTCTTATTGTTTCTTTTGCTGAGAAAAAAACTTTTTAGTTTGAGTAAGTCCCATTTGTTGATTCTAGTTATTAACTTTTGTGCTATGGGTGTCCTATTGAGGAATTTGGAGCCCGACCCCACAGTATGTAGATCATAGCCAACATTTTATTCTATCAGACGGCATGTCTCTGATTTGATATCAAGCTCCTTGATCCATTTTGAATTAACTTTTGTGCATGGTGAGAGAAAGGTATTCAGTTTCATTTTGTTGCATATGGATTTCCAGTTTTCCCAGCACCGTTTGTTGAAGATGCTATCCTTCCTCCCTTGCATGCTTTTAGCCCCTTTATCAAATATAAGATAGTTGTAGTTTTGTGGATTGGTTTCTGTGTCCTCTATTCTGTACCATTGGTCCACCCGCCTGTTTTGGTACCAGTACCATGCTGTTTTTGTTAGTAGTGTTCTGTAGCATAGTTTGAAGTCTGGTATCGCTATACCGCCTGATTCACACTTCCTGCTAAGCATTGTTTTTGCTATTCTGGGTCTTTAATTTTTCCATATGAATTTCATGATTGCTTTCTCTATTTCTACAAGAAATGCCGTTGAGATTTTAATTGGTATTGAATTAACCCTATAAAGAACTTTTGGTAATATTGCCATTTTGATGATGTTAGTTCTGCCTATCCATGAACAGGGTATATGTTTCCATCTTCTAAGATCTTCTTCTATTTCTCTCTTTAGGGTTCTGTAGTTTTCATTGTATAAGTCTTTCACCTCTTTTGTTAGGTTGATTCCCAAGTATTTTATTTTTTTTGAGGATATTGTGAATGGAGTGGTTGTCCTCATTTCCATTTCAGAGGATTTGTCGCTGATATACAGGAATGCCTTTGATTTATGCATGTTGATTTCATAGCCTGCCACTTTGATGAATTCATTTATTAGCTCTAATAGTTTCTTTGTAGACCCTTTTGGGTCTGCTAGGTATAGAATCATGTCAGCTGCAAATAGTGATAATTTAAGTTCTTCTTTTCCTATTTTGATGCCTTTAATTTCTTTCGTCTGTCTAATTGCTCTGGCCAGTGTTTCGAGAACTATGTTGAAAAGAAGTGGTGAGAGAGGGCATCCCTGTCTTGTTCCAGATTTTAGAGGGAATGCCTTCAGTTTTTCTCCATTCAGAATGATGCTAGCCTGAGGCTTAGCATAGATTGCTTTTACAATATTGAGGTATGTTCCTGTTATCCCTAGTTTTTCTAGAGTTTTGAACATAAAGGGATGCTGTACTTTGTCAAATGCTTTTTCCACATTTATCGAGATGATCATATGGTTCTTATTTTTAAGTCTATTGATGTGGTGAATAACATTTATTGATTTCCATGTATTGAACCAGCCTTGCATCCCAGGGATGAATCCTACGTGATCATGGTGCACAATTTTTTTGATATGTTTTTGTATCCGATTCACCAGAATTTTATTGAGGATTTTTGCATCTAGGTTCATTAGAGATATTGGTCTGTAGTTTTCTTTCTTTGAAGTGTCTTTGTCGGGTTTAAGAATCAGGGTGATGTTGGTCTCGTAGAAAGAATTTGGAAGTTCTCCCTCTTTTTCTATTTCCTGAAATAGCTTGAAAAGTATTGGTATTAGTTCCTCTTTAAAGGTTTTGTAAAACTCTGCTGTATACCCATCCGGTCCTGGGCTTTTCTTAGTTGGTAGTCTTTTGATGGTTTCTTCTATTTCCTCAATTGTTATTGATCTGTTTAGGTTGTCTATATCCTCCTGACTCAATCTGGGCAGATCATATGACTTAAGAAATTTATCGATGCCTTCACTATCTTCTAATTTATTGGAGTATAAGGATTCAAAATAATTTCTAATTATCTTCTGTATTTCCGAAGTGTCTGTTGTGATATTGCCTTTTTCATCCCGTATGCTAGTAATTTGAGTTCTCTCTCTTCTTCTTCTCTTCATTAGCATGGCTAAGGGTCTGTCGATTTTACTTATTTTTTCAAAGAACCAACTTTTAGTTTTGTCAATTTTTTCAATTGTTTCTTTTGTTTCGATTTCATTAATTTCAGCTCTGATTTTAATTATTTCTTGCCTTCTACTTCTTTTGCTATTGTTTTGCTCTTCTTTTTCTAGGATTTTGAGATGAAATACGAGATCATTTGTTTGTTGGTTTTTCCTTTTTTTAAGGAATGAACTCCAAGCAATGAATTTTCCTCTTAGTACTGCTTTCAATGTGTCCCATAGATTCTGATATGTTGTGTCTGTGTTTTCATTATCTCTAAGAATTTTTTAATTTCCTCCTTGACGTCTTCTATAACCCATTGATTATTCAGTAACCTATTGTTCATTCTCTAAGTGATGCATGATTTTTCCTTCCTTCTTTTATCGTTGATTTTCAGTTTCATTCCTTTATGATCAGATAAGATGCATGGTATTATCTCTACTCCTTTACATTGTCTAAGAGTTGCCCTGTGACATAACATATGATCTATTTTTGAGAAGGATCCATGTGCTGCTGAGAAAAAAGTGTAACTGCTTGATGTTGTGTAGTATATTCTATATATGTCAATTAAGTCTAGGTTATTAATTGTGTTATTGAGTTCTATAGTTTCCTTATTCAACTTTTGTTTGGAAGATCTGTCCATTGGTGAGAGAGGTGTGTTGAAATCTCCCATGATTATTGTATGGTGGTCTATTAGACTCTTGAACTTGAGAAGAGTTTGTTTGATGAACATAGCTGCACCATTGTTTGGTCCATATATATTTATGATTGTTATGTCTTGTTGGTGTATGGTTCCCTTGAGCAGTATGTAGTGTCCCTCTTTATCCCTTTTGATTAACTTGGGCTTGAAATCTATGAGTATGGACACTCCTGCTTGTTTCTGAAGTCCATATGAGTGATATGATTTTTCCCAACCTTTCACCTTCAGCCTGTGTATGTCTTTTCCTATCAAATGCGTCTCCTGTAGGCAGCATATTGTTGGGTCTTGTTTTGTGATCCATTCTACTAGCCTGTGTCTCTTAATTGGTGAGTTTAAGCCATTAACATTTAGGGTTATTATTGAGATATGGGTTGTTCTTCCAGCCATATTTGTTGATTTATGGTACTAAACATGGTTTGTTTTTCTCTTTGATTATTTTTCCCCCCTTTAGTGTCCTACCTCCCACTGTTGTTTTTCATTGTTATTTTCCATTTCCTCTTCCTATAATGTTTTGCCGAGGATGTTTTGAAGAGATGGTTTTCTAGCTGCAAATTCTTTTAACTTTTGTTTATTGTGGAAGGTTTTAATTTCATCTTCCACCCTGAAGCTTAATTTCACTGGATATACAATTCTTGGTTGGAACCCATTTTCTTTCAGTGTTTCAAATATGTTATTCCAGGATCTTCTAGCTTTTAGAGACTGTGTTGAAAGATCAGCTGTTATCCTGATTTGCTTACCCCTAAATGTAATCTGCTTCCTTTCTCTTGTAGCTTTTAAAATTCTCTCCTTATTCTGTATGTTGGGCATCTTCATTATAATGTGTCTAGGTGTGGACCTCTTATGATTTTGTACATTCGGTGTCCTGTAGGCTTCTAGGATTTGGGATTCTGTCTCATTCTTCAAGTCTGGGAAGTTTTCTCGTATTATTTCATTGAATAGATTGCTCATTCCTTTGGTTTGAAACTCTATCCCTTCCTGTATCCCAATGACTCTTAAATTTGGTCTCTTTAAGTTATCCAATATTTCTTGGATGTTCTGCTCATGGTTTCTTAACAGTCTTGCTGAGCTGTCTATGTTCTTTTCAAGTTGAAATACTTTGTCTTCATTGTCTGATGTTCTATCTTCTAAGTGTTCTACTCTGCTGGTAGTATTCTCAATTGAGTTTTTAAGTTGGTTTATTGTTTCCTGCATTTCTAGGATTTCTGTTTGTTTGTTTTTTATAACCTCTATCTCCCTGTATAGTTGATCTTTTTTCTTCTTGGATTTGTTTATGTAATTCATTGTTGAAGTGATCTTTCATTGTCTTATTTTGCTGTCTGATGTCTTCCTTGAGACTCCAGATCATCTGAAGCATGTATATCCTGAATTCTTTATCTGACATTCCATCTGCTGCAGATATTACCTCTTCTAACTTTGAGTTGACCTGCATTGCTTGTGGTCCTTTCTTTCCTTGTCTCTTCATACTGTTCGCATTTCTTTCTGCTTGGTGAAACTGTTGTGCTATTAAATTTTCCCCCTATATATTTATATTGCTCTTGTATAGTTGCAAAGTCTCCCTCGAAGGTGCGGGCGGTGGCTCTGCTCGTCTTCCAATTTGGGCAATGTGCCTACCATGCCGGCTGGCCACTGGGCCTGTTTTGCTGGTCGGTAGCTGGTCCGCCTACCTTGGAGACGCGGGCAGCGGCTCTGCCCCTCTGCAGGCCGCTAGGCTTGTTCTGTCGGTGGTCGCAGGTCCGCCTACCTTGCAGGAGCTGGGGGGGGGGGGCGGCTCTACCCTTCCGCAGGCTGCTGGGCCTGTTCTGTCTGTTGGTTGCAGGTCTGGCCTGTTCTGCCGGTGGGTCACAGGTCCGCCTAACTTCCAGGCGCTGGGGGCGGCTCTGCCCCTCCGCGGGCCGTTGGGCCTGTTCTGTCAGTGGTCACAGTTCCGCCTACCTTGCAGGCGTGGGGCGAGGGGGCGGCTCTGCCACTCAGCAGGTCGCTGGCCCTGTTCTGCAGGTGGTCAGAGTTCCGCCTACCTTGCATGCTCGGGGGGAGGGGGAGGCTCTGCCCCTCAGCAGGCTGCTGTGCCTGTTCTGCTGGTGGGTCACAGGCCCGCCTAACTTGCAGGTGTGGTTGGCAGCTCTGCCCCTCCGCGGGCCACTGGGCCTTTTCCGTTGGTGGTCACAGTTCCGCCTACCATGCAGGCGCGGGGGGAGGGGGCGGATCTGCCCCTCAGCAGGCCGCTGCACCTGTTCTGCCAGTGGATTGCAGGTCCGCCTCATATATATATTCTTTTTTTGATATTTTTTTTTTTATTTTTTTTATTTAGATGCTCAAGATAATACAATGATCTTGACATATCATAAATTTGATTCAAATTAGGTATGAATTCTCATTTTTCCACTTGTATAGATTGCAGGATAACATTGGTTATACAGCCACCTGTATACATACAGCAATACTAGTGTTTGTTGTATTTTGGTGCCCTTCCTATCCCCCCGCCCCTCTCCTTCTCTCCCATCACTTCCCTTTTTCTTACTCTCTGTATCAACTAGACTTAATACTTGCCTGCCTCCTTCTGTTCATTTTTCATAGTCCTTTATTGGCTAAATATATTATTGAACTTTTTCCTCAATATGACTAATATATCTGACAAGAACAACTTAGAGAATGAAGTGTTTTTGAGGCTCACAGTTTTTTCATAGGTTTCAATCTATTAATGGTTGACTTCATTGCTCTGGATTAAGAGTTAAACAGTACATCAGTGGGGGATGGCCCAGCTAGAGGAAAGCTGCTCCCCTTGTGGTGGCTGCAAGAAAGAATTGGGGGGAGGGAATGAGACCAGGAAAGACGTACCTCAGGAAAATTTATATATCAATTTGGTAATTTTTTCCAGCCATTTTAGCAAGAACTTCTTATGCTAATGATGCTTCTATAAATATTTAATTACATTTTTTTAAAATTTTTTGTGATACTGGAGATTAAATCCAAGGGCAGCCTATCACTGAGCCATATCCCCTGTCCTTTTTATGTATCTATCTATCTATTTACTTATTATTTTAATTTTGCTGAGGTTGGCCTTGATTTTGTGATCCTCCTGCTTTAAACTCCCAGATCATTGGCCACATAGGTGTGTACCACTGCACCCAGCTTGCTGCATTAACTTAATGTCTTTCAGTTTTTTAGACCTATATTAGAATTATTATAACCTGGCATACATAACAGAGAAGTGAAATCAAGGCATAACACTGGAATCCTTATCAATTACAATTGTTTATTTATACTCCTTTTTAAATTTCTTTTCTGGCAGAAGAATAATTCTTCATAGAAATAGGAATAAAAATTGATGTGGAAAACATACCATGTTTGAGTTATACTGGAACAGATGAAATTGTGAGAGGGAGAGTTACAAATTGAAAAAGAAAATCTTTGGGACTTACGCAGGACCCAGGCTCACAGTAGGCCTGGGTCCATCCCACCAATTGCAGACACCAGCTGGATTTCAGGCTCTAGCACAGGACTGCCTCTTCTGATCAGCAGACTACCTTGAGAGCACAGGACCAGCCCAGATCTGCCCACACTGGTTTATGCAGAACCCAGGCCCAGGTTAGATCTGATTTCGCCACCCGCCCCCCACACACACACACTTGGGAGAGCAACTTCCATCTTGTGACACTGCAGCCATTGCCATACCCTTCCCTTTAAAGTAGCCCCTACCTTTTTGATAACAGACAGGGATTAGAAGCGGCTATATATCAGAGCAGATATCCCAAATACAGTGAAAGGACCACCCTTTTAACTCCATCTTTGTAAGACACTGCATCAATCTTGGGGAACCTCTATTATTATCTTGAGTTACCTCAGTTATTGCTCCTTTAATTTTTGGTTGCATAGCATACATTGAGGGATACCAGCAAGGTCTCGGAGACCAACATCAAGGTGAGGTACAGACAATCTGCACAGGTACTACAAGAATATAAGGTAGAAAGTCTAATAGCTCAGATCCACACTGCAAGAAAAAAAGATACATAGACAACCTGAAAAACCAAGGGAGCAAAGTACCTCAAACAAACCAGGATACTACAATAACAGAACCCATGGGCAGTGAATTTGATAAAATGTCAGAGGAGTTCAGAAGGTTCATAATTAAAATGATCTGTGAATTAAAGAAAGACTTAATGAGAAAATATGAACAAAAATTTATCACTCCAACAAAGAAATAAGAGAGCAAATACAGGTACCAAAAGATTACTTCATGAAAGAGAAACAGACTCTGAAGAAATATCAGGAATGCTTCAAATGAAGGAAACAATAAACCAAATTAAAAAGTCAATAGAAAGCATAAACAACAGACTAGATCACTTGGAAAGAAGAAGGTCAGATAATGAAGACAAAGTATACAATCTGGAAAATAAAGTTGATCACACAGTGAACATAAGAAACCATGAAGAGAACATCCAAGAATTATGGATAAGCATCAAAAGACCAAATATAAGAGTTATTGCAATAGAGGAAGGCACAGAGTTTCAAACCAAAGGAATGCACAATCTCTTCAAAGACATATCAGAAAATTTCCCAAGCATAAAGAACAAATTGAAAAACCATATATTAGAGGCTTACAGAACAAAAAAATATACAAGATTACAATAGATCTACACCAAAGCACATTATAATGGCAATGCCTAGCATACAGAATAAGGATAGAATCTTAAAAGCTCCAAGACAGAGGAATCAGATCACATATATGGAGAGACTAATTCGTATCTCAGCAGATTTTTCAACCCAGACCCCGAAAGCCAGGAGATTGTGAAACAACATATACCAAGCTCTAAAAGAAAATGGATGCTAATCAAAAATCTTATATCCAGAAAAAATTAAGCTTTAGATTTGATGATGAAACAAAAATGTTCCATGATAAACAAAAATTAAAAGACTTTACAACTAGAAAGCCTACAGTAGAAAACATCCTCAGCAAAATTTTTCACAAAGAGGACATAAAAAACGATGATGAAAATCAACCAAGGGAGGTATTACACTAAAGGAAAAACTAATCGGAGGAGAATTCAAATCAAGTTAAATACCAAAAATACTCAAAAATGGCTGGGGATACAAATCATCTCTCAATAATATCCCTGAATATTAATGGCCTAAACTCACCAATCAAAAATCATATACTAGCAGAATGGATCCAAACAACAACAATATGCTTCCTGAAAGAGACTGATCTCATAGGAAAAGATATCCACAAACTGAAGGTGAAGGGTTGGGAAAAATCATACAACTCACATGCACTGCAAAAGCAAGCAGAGGTTTTCATCCTCATATCAAATAAAGTAGACTTCAAGGTAAAGTTAATCAAAAGGGATAAAGGAAGACACTACACACTGCTCAAGGGAACCATATACCAACAAGACTTAACAATTATAATTATATATGCCAAACACTGGAGCATCTATGTTCTTCAAATAAACACTTCTCAAGTTCAAGAGTCAAATAGTCCACAGCAAAATAATTTTGGGTGACTTTAACACATCTCTTTCACCACTGGATACATCTTCCAAACAAAAGCTAAACAGAGAAACTATAGAACTCAATGATACAATCAATAAATTGGACTTAATGGACATATATAGAATATTTAATCCTTCAAAGAGAGAATACACATTTTTCTCAGCAACACTTGAATGCTTCTCTAAAATACATAATATGTTATGTCACAAAGCAACTCTTAGCAAATAAAAAAAAATAGAGATACTACCCTGCATTCTATCAGATCATGATGGAATGAAATTGGAAATTATGATAAAGTAAGAAATAATACCTATTCCAACATCTGGGGACTAAATAATATGCTACTGAATGAACAATGGTTGCAGAAGACATCAAGGAAGAGTTGTTTTAAAAATTTAGGGGTGAATGAGAACACAGAGAAAACATATCAAAATCTCTGGAACACTATGAAGGCAGTACTAACAGGAAAGTTCATTTTATGGATTACATTCCTTAAAAGAAGAAAAAGCCAACAAGTAAATGACCTAACATTACATCTCAAAGCCCTAGTAAGAAAAGAACAAATCTATATCAAAAGCAGTAGAAGACTGGAAATAAATAAAAACATAATGAAAATCAATGAAATTGAAACAAAAGAAACAATTGAAAAATTGACAAATAAAAAGTTGTTTCTTTAAAAAAAATAATGAATGAAAATGATAAACCCTTAACCATGCTAATGAAGAGAGAGAAAACTCAAATTACTAGTATACATGATGAAAAAGAAAATATCCCCAAAACACAACAGAAATACAAAACATAATTAGAATTTATTTTCAAAATGTGTACTCCAATAAAATAGAAAATACCAAAGGCATCAACAAATTTCTAGAGTCATATGATTTGCCCAAATTGACTCAGGATAATGTATACAATTTGAACAGATCAATTTCAACTGATAAAATACAAGACACCATCAAGAAAAGCCTACCTACCAAGAAAAGCCCAGGACTGGATGGATACACAGCCAAATTTTACAAGACTTTTAAGAAACAACTAATACAAATACTCTTCAATTTATTTAAGGAAATAGAAAAAGAGGCAGCACTTCCAAACTCATTCTATGAGGTCAATATCACCCTGATTCCAACACCAGGCAAAAACACACATCAAAAACAGAAAACTTGAAACCAATATCTCTAATGAATACAGATTCAAAAATTCTCAATAAAATTCTGGCAAATCAAATACAAAACATATCAAAAAGATTGTGTACCACAATCAAGTGGAGTTCATTTCACAAATGCAAATTTGTTTCAACATACAGAAAACAAAGTCAATTATCATGTCAATAGTCTTAAAGATCTGAACTATATGATCATCTCAATAGATGCAGAAAATGCCTTCAATACAATACTGCACCCCTTCATGTTCAAAACACTAGAGAAAACTAGGGATAACAGAATCATATTTCAACATCATAAAAGCTATCTATGCTAAGCCCTAGGCCAACATCATTCTAAATGGTGAAACACTGAATGCATTTTCTTTACAAACTGGAACAAGACAGAATGCCCTTTTCACCACTTCTATTTAACATAGTTCTTGAAACACTGGCCAGAGCAATTAGACAAATGAAAGAAATTAAAAGGACATGGATAGGTAAAGAAGAACTCAAATTATCACTGTTTGCCAACAATATGATTCTATACATAGAAGACCCAAAAAATTCCACCAGTAGACTTGAAGAATTAGTAAATGAATTCAACAAATAACAGATACAAAATCAGCATCCATAAATCAAAGGCATTTCTGCATATCAGTGACAAATCCTGTGAAAGGGAAATGAGAAAAAGTATCAATTTACAATAGCATCAAAAAATAGATGAAATAAAATGCTTAGGAATCAACTTAATGAAAGAGGTGAAAAACCTCTGAAAAGTAAACTACAGAATGTGAAAGAAAGAAATTAAAAAAGACCTTAGAAGATGGAAAGTTCTGTCTTGTTCTTGGATAAGCAGAATTAATATTGTCAAAATGACCATACTATCAAAAGCACTATATAGATTTAATGCAACTTCAATCAAAATCCCTATGACATTTTTCAAAGAAATAGAGAAAGCTGTCATAAAATTCATCTGGAAAAAAAAAGGGACCCAAAATATCTAAAGCAACCCTTAGCAAAAAGAATGAAACAGGTGGCACCATTATTCAAAATCTTAAACTGTATTACAGAGTAATAGTAACAAAAAGAGCATGGTATTGGCACCAGAATAGACTTGTAGACCAATGGTACAGAATTAAGGACACAGAGTAACTCACATAATTACAGTTATCTTATAGTTGACAAAGGTGCCAAAAACATACATTGGCAAAATATAGCCTCTTCAACAAATTGTGTTGGGAAAATTGGAAATCCGTATGCAACAAAATCAAATCAAACCCCTGCCTCTCACCATGCACAAAACTCAGAGTGGACCAAGGACCTAGAAATTAAACCAGAGACACTGCATCTATTTGAAGAAAAAGTAGGCTCAAATCTCCATCATGTCAAGTTAGGGCCCAGGTTCCTTAATAACACACTTATAGTACAAGAATTAATATCAAGAATCAATAAATGGGATGAATTCAAACTAAAAGCTTCTTCTCAGCAAAGGAAACAATAAGTGAAGTTTATACAGAGCCTACTAATTGGGAACAAATCCTTAGCACATGCATGTCAGATAGAGCACTAATCTCCGGACTATATAAAGAACTAAGAATCTTAACACCAAAAAACCCAAATAACCCAATTAAGAAATGGGCCAAGGAAATAAAAGGCACTTCTCAGAAGAAGATATATAATCAATCAACAAATATATGAAAAAGTGTTCAACATCTTTAGCAATTAGAGAAATGCAAATCAAAACTACTCTAAGATTTCATCTCACTCCAGTCAGAATGGCAGCTATTAAGAATGAAAACAACAATAAGTTTGGTGAGGATATCGGGGAAAAGGTACACTCATACAGTGCTGGTGGGACTTCAAATTGGTACAGCCAATATGGAAAGCAGTATGAAGAATCCTTGGAAACCTGGAAATGGAACCACGATTTGACCCAGCTATTTCACACCTAAGTCTATACCCAATGGACTTAAAAATAGCATACTACAGGAACACTGCCAAATCAATGTTAGTAGCAGCACAATTCACAACAGCTAAACTGGTACCAACCTATATGCCCTTCAGTAGATAAATGGATTTAAAAAATATAGCATATATACACAATGGAATATTACTCAGCAATAAAAGAGAATAAAATAATGGCATTTGAAGGTAAATGGATGGAGTTAGAGAAGATAATGCTAAGTGAAGTTAGCCAATCCCATAAAAACAAAAGCAAAATGATTTATCAGATTTAAGGATGCTGATTCCTAATATGATGTGAGCAGGGCGGGGAGGTGGGGAGGATTAAATGAACTCTAGATAGGGAAAAGAAGAAAGATGGAGGGAGAGAAAGGGAGGGACCATATGGGTAGGAAAGATGGTGGAATATGATGGTCATCATTACCCTAAGTACATGTATGAAGACATAAAGGATGTGACTATACAATATGTACAACCAGAGATATGAAAAATTGTGCTCTATATGTGAAATATTAATTGTAATTCATTCTATTGTCATATATAACAAATTAAAATTTAAAATAAAAAATAAAAAAATAAAACCCAACAAGTGAAGGGGCTGTGGCTAAGTAGTAGGGTGTTTGCCTAGTATGCATAAGGCAATGAGTTCAATTCTCAGCACCAAATATAAATAAATGAATAACATAAAAGAAAAAAAAAAGAAAAGAAATACCAAGTGAGAATGTTATGTTAATGGACAATATTTAGTTTTGTTTCAAAATAGTAGGGCTACATAAGCCATGTTTAAATACTAAGAGAAAATAAGAGAAATGAGAAAAGGAAAAATGAATTAATACTGGAAGGCAGTTATTGAATAATGTCTCTGAAGACAGTGTGGAAGTCAGGGAAGAAATGGAACATGGAGCCTTGGACAACAAGAGGCTAGCAGCATAAAAAGAGGCAAGGATCTGAGGAGCATGCCATTGTGGACCTGGAAGGAAAATATTTAGAGAAGATCTTACCTTATCCTATGAAGGAATATTTACCATTATTTTATCAGGATGAAGTATAAGTCTGTAAATAAGATATTGGAAGATAAAGTAGATTAAAGGAATTTAGTAATCAGGCAGTTCCTATATAACATAGAATTATTAATTATTAAATCATACTATTTATTTTTAAATTATAAATTACTATTTTTAATAAAATGTGGATGTTTCATGTAAAGTAATTGAAGGTAAGATATTGCCTTCTGGTACAACACAATAAACAAATAAATAGAAAATAAGGGATAAGAGAAAGAAAAAGAATCCCATTGTCCCCCTTTTTTTAAATGAATGTGGACAGTTGTTGAATATAAGAAGACAAGGTATATTTAGCTTCACTTTCTGAAAATTTAAAATGTTTTTTTTTTTTTCCAGGATAAGATGCCAGTTGATAAGTGGTGTTGTTTACAAAAGAGTATGTGTTTCATGAAGAAAATTAACATTCCTGATATAAAGTTTATATAAAAGTTTATAAAAGACCTGAACAAAAACAGCCTGAATATGTGGTCTAGTGAATTCATTGTCCCATCAGTGTTATGTGAATTTATGGAGGAAGATAATCTATGCTGACTATTGAAAGGTGTGCCAACCACTCTATGAGGAAAGGCATCATCATGTAGCACAATTGGAAAAGCAAAGCAGAGATTTTTCAAAAACTCAAGGAAAGAAGACAGGCTTCCTCTGAAGGGGAGGCTCATAGGAGAGATGTATGAAGAATTAAAGGAAATGTGTCATAAACCAGATATGGAGTTTCTCCAGGTAGGACCTGAGGAAGGGAGGGAGTCAAGGTGTGCTGGGAAATAAGGACCTCATTCTTTTTGCCTTCCATTATGTGTTTGAAAAGCTGCTTCCTCAAGATATATGAAAGTGTTATTACCTTTTCAGGTAATAAACAGAGGCCAAGTAAGATTTTCCTTATTCTGAAGAAAGAAACAATAACAAAACTTACTGGAAGAAATAGAAGTAATCAATCACTCATAGAATGTATTCTTCTAAAATTTATTTGATTGCTCAAAAACAGCAATAGAAAATTTTCTTTGAGGGTATTTGGAGATTTGCTTGAAGACATTGGTTATTTAGAAATTTAAGAACTAATGAACAGTATTTCTCCTATTTCCATGTCCTTGATACCAGTTCCTATAAACTTTGGGCTCTTCCATCCTTAGGAATTAAAAAATTGGGTCTCTACTATAAATCTTGTGCTGGATACTAAGATGTTCTCTTTTCTGTTTATAGCATTTTGAAACCTTGTTGAAAAGGTAAGTTCACCTTTATATTCAAGGACTGAAGGTTATAAGAGTGATCAATCTGTTAGTGTAGAAGTAGAAACATTGTTTATTAAAATAATATAACCTCTTTTTCAGTGTGTGTGTGTGTGTGTGTATGTGTGTATTTGTTTGATTTTGATGTACTGGGATTGAACATAGGGCCACTCCACAACTGAGCTACAGCCCCAGATTCACTTACCCACTTTTTGAGATAGGGTTTTGCTCAATTGCCCAGGCTAGCCTAAAAGTCTGATTCCCCTTCCTCAGCATCCTGAGTTGCTGGAATTTCAACTGCATGCCACCACATCTGATTGTTTCAGGGTATATTTAGCTTCTCTTTCTGAAAATGTATAAAGTTTTTGTTTCCCAGGCTGATTCCAGTTGGTAAATGGTGTTGTTTTCAAGAGAATATGTGGCAGTTTCATGAAGAAAATTATTATTCCTGATGTAAAGTTTATGTAAAGAAGATGACATATAGCTCCAAATTATGCCAGGAATCAGGTGGGAAAAATAGATATTTCAGAAAAGTGAAAGTAGAAGCAGGGTGTCTTTCTTTCTTTCTTTCTTTCTTTCTTTCTTTCTTTCTTTCTTTCTTTCTTTCTTTCTTTCTTCCTTCCTTCCTTCCTTCCTTTCCTAGTACTAGAGTTTGAACACACGGCCTTTCATATCCTAGGCAAATGCTGTACTACTGAATCATATCCCTGGGCCTGAAGCAGGACATAAAGAAATTAGAGGGAGAATACTCCAGGTTCTGACCTTCTTCATGTAGCACAGGGAAGACACAAACTTCATATTGGAAAGCTGTTGATACTTAGGGAAGCTGGATCTAAGTAAGCAGGATCTCTGCCCAGGTTAAGTTTTTAATCCCTGGCTTATGGATACAGACAATGAACATCTCAGTGGGAACAAATATGGGTCAAAATTCAGAATGCCCTTCTTGAAAGTCCTCAAATTCAGGAGACTTTGCACAGTACAATGATTGGGAGTGAAGAAACAGATACACTCATGATTATGGAAATTCTGCAGTAGGATTCAAGAGTTAATACATGAATTGGAGTGGATGTCACTTGATTTTCATAAAATGAATTGGCATTTGCTATATCCTGGAGTTTGTGGAGTTAAATTTATACTCCTGAAACTAATTTTGAGGAGTTTGATGAACATTTTTAGAGGGACAAAAATGTCATAATCTTGATGAAACCTTGAGTGAAGAAAGAGGATTTAGTCTTATCTGATTGAGTCTGTGCAGATGCACATGCCCCAGCCTTTGAACCCAGAGCTCAGCTCATGGTCATTACCTTGACTGATGAACATGCTCAACCAATTCAGAAGTAATAAGCAGCACTTTGGCAAGAAACCTTTAAATTTTATCCATTACACTTCTGTTCTATAATGGAAATCTTTCCCAGATGCTCAAAATATTAAACTATTGTTCCTGAGAAATTTGATGACCAAGATTTCCATTACAGGAAAAATATGTGAAAAAAATAATTGAAATATTTAGAACATCTAAGTTTGTCATTCTATCTCTCCCCTCTGTGCCTTATTTTCACAGACACAAAAACACTCAACAATAGATAAAATCTTTTTTTATGGACTGCTACATGCTGAGATTTCGTTTTCAACCCTGTAAGAAACAAGTGAATATCTATCTACATTTAGAATATTTCATCTTTCAGTTCAACATGGTCATTGTTGAATTGTCAGAAGCTTGTGTAATAGTTAATATTAATTTTCTGAGATGACAAGGTATTTTAATTAATGACATTGAATTATTAATAATTCCATGATTTAAATGTTTCCCAGACAGGAAAAGAGTTTGTCAATGTTCCTGTTTTATATATAATCCAAATAATTGGATTTTCACTTTAATATAAGTTACTCGATTTCTTTCACTTATATGGTTAAAGATTTGATTTTAAAAATATGGACTAGAAGTCCTTGACCATCAGTCAATTTCAAGAATTCTTGGCTGCCCTGATGCACATTTCCAGCAATAAAGTAGTATAACTGACACTATGGAAAACAATGTCTCTCAAAAATTCATAACGCATTATACTGCAATTTTTTCCAGCAGTTACATATCTCCTGGGATAATGAAATAACTACTTGTTACTTTCCTCTGTTTGAAGACCTGAGATGTTTGCTCTTTACTCTGGGTCATCTTGAAGTCACACATAATCCAACAAGACCTGTGTGATTTCTTACATGGAGAGACCAGCTATGCACTTCTGGCTGTATTACTGGTAGGCAGATGTGGGAACTGGGTCATTAGAATTTGTAATGATTTTTTGACAATGGAGAATAATATGCTTGTTAATTCTGAGGGAGTTTTTCTACTTTTCTGTGTCAAAAAGGACAATGGGTGCCATCTCTTTACCTCCTCCTCACTAGTACTTCAGTACATAGAAGGACCACTAGGTCATATTGGGGTAATCCTGGATTATGAGTTTGCCAGAGTGAACTTTGCTAATGTGGTCAATAGTTCCCCTTTTGGTAGCTTCATCCTATGTTCCTTCTCTTTGCCTCTCAGAACTTTTCTCTGCTTTGGGTTCACATGATCAGTCAGAAACCCAACCATGTGTATCAGGAATGCCTTTAAGCTAAGAAGGTCAGGTTAATGCATACTTGATTGGCTTTAATTTCACTATGTCCATGCAACATATCATTTGTACTATTTTTTTCATATTACATTGACATATTATATTTTGTTAATATATGAGAGTGGAATGTATTACAATTCTTATTACACATATAGAGAACAATTTTTCATATCTCTGGTTGTATACAAAGTACATTCACACCAATTTGTGTCTTTATACATGTACTTTGGATGATAATTATCATCACATTCCACCATCATTTCTAACCCCATGCCCCCTCGCTTCTCCTCTAACCACTGTGCCCTATCTAGAGATTTTCTATTCCTCCCATGCAACCTCTCCCTATTCCACTATGAATCAGCCTCCTTATATCAAAGAAAACTTTTGTCATTTGGTTTGTGGGGGGGATTGGCTAACTTCACTTAGCATTATCTTCTCAAAATCCTTCCACTTACCTGCAAAGGCCATGAATTTATTCTCTTTTTTTTTGCTGAGTAATATTCCATTGAGTACACATGCCACATTTTTTTTTTATCCATTCATCTATTGAAGATCATCTAGGTTGGTTCCACAGTTTAGCTATTGTGAATTGTGCTACTATAAACATTGATGTGTCTGTCCCTGTAGTATGCTGTTTTTAAGTCCTTTGGGTACCAAAAACATACATTGGAGAAAAGATAGGCTCTTTAACAAATGGTGCTGGGAAAACTGAATATCCATATGCAACAAATGAAATTAAACCCCTATCTCTCACCATGCACAAAACTCAACTCAAAATGGATTGAGGATTAAGGAATAAAACCAGAGACTCTGTGTCTAATAGAAGATAAAGTAGACCCTAATCTCCATCATGTGGGATTAGGCCCCAACTTTCTCAATAGGACTCCTGTGGCACAAGAATTAAAATCAAGAATCAATAAATGGAATAGACTCAAACCAAAAAGTTTCTTCTCAGCAAAAGAAACAATATGTGAAGTGAATAGGGTGCCTACATGTTGGGAGCAAATTTTTACTTCTCACACATCAGATAGAACACTAATCTCTAGGGTATACAAAAAACTCAAAAAGCTAAGCACCAAAATAACAAATAACCCAATCAATAAATGCACCAAGGAACTGAACAGACACTTCTCAGAAGATGATATACAATCAACCAACAAATATATGAAAAAATATTCATCATCACTAGCAATTAGAGAAATGTAAATCAAAACCACTTTAAGATTTCATCTCACTCCAGTCAGAATGGCAGCTATTATGAAGACAAGCAACAATAAGTACTGGCAAGGATGTGGGGAAAAAGGTACACTCATACACTGGTGGTGGGACTGCAAATTGGTGCAGCCAATTTGGAAAGCAGTATGGAGATTTCTTGGAAAATTGGGAATGGCATATTATATTACACATAGTGGTGGGATTCATTGTTACATATTTGTTCATGCACATACCACAACAATATAATTTGATCCAAATCATTTGCCAGCACCTCTCTTTCTCTCTTTTACTGGTCCCACCACTCTACTGATCTCCTTTCAATTTTCATGAGATTCCCCCACCCACCAAATTTCTTTTTTCTCATCTCCAGCTTCCACTTGTGAGAGGAAACATATCACCCTTGACTTTCCAACATTAGCTTATTTTTTTTTAACAGAATGTTCTCGAGATTTATACATTTACCTTCAAATGGCATAATTTGACTTTTATGCAAGGTGAGAGATAAGAATCTAGTCTTCTTCTGCATATGGATAACCATTTTTTTCCCAAGAACATGTGTTAAAAAGACCATTTTTTTGTCCAGTATGTTTTGGGCACTTTTTATTTTTTTAAGTGTTGACATTGTTAAGTTTATTAATTCTTTGAAGTTCTAAAAATAAAAATTTCTCTCTTAGAATACTTATTCACCAATCTTTATGCTGTGCCACATCTTTTGAATAAGTCAGCTGAATTAAAGGAATAACCTATATCCAATGAGTTCTCTATAACTGTCACATGAACTGTCAGCAGACACAGAACTCAATACAATGACAATGATACAGATAATAAGACTGAAAATATGGAAAACTTTATGAGATTTTACTGATAACATTTCTGTAGACATGGTCACTGGAGACACATACTTAGTAGGAGAGATAGCAAAACTCATATATTGTTTTGTAAACAGAATAATTGGGAGCCACATTCCAATTCAGTTAGGTTCAAAATTTACTTAGATTGTAGAAGTTTTCATAGGACAGGTGCATGAAAATAGCCTTATGACTAAAAATATTTATCCGTGTATCTTTTTCATAATAATAATAATACATATATAACATTTATATGATAAAACATCTATATATTAAATTTTCATAATAATACATATATAACATTTATATGATAAAACATCTATAAATTAAATATATATTATATTCTGGAATATTCATTCCAGTATTTAATGTAACTACTAGAGTTATGGTAGACATAAAATATACTTAGATTAAATATACCAAAAATTATAGATATGTGGTTCTGAGTTTCTTTAAAACAATTCAGGCCTACACATGTATTCCCACTGGCTCAGAGGCCTGAGGCCTAAGGATCACAAGTTCAAAGCCAGCCTCAGCAACTTATTGAGGACCTCAGCAACTTACCAACACCCTGTCTCAAAATAAAACAAAAAGATCTGTAGATGTTGCTTAGTGATTAAGAGCCCTTGAATTCAATCCTTGGCACCAAAAGTAAAAATAAATAATACAATTTAATAAATTCTCTTATTGGATTGCAGAGAGCATAGTAAAAGAAGGAGGGGTGTTGATCCTGTAGGATGTGGAACTGATCTAGAGGTGGAATGACAGATGAGTTGAAAAATAGGTTATATCAATGATCGTAGCAATGCAAACATACAATTGTGTAGTAATTCATATTTCAATATTATAATGTCCTTGACCATCCTCATCTTGAAATAGTCTCATTTATATTAGAATAAAAAGATTAGAGAAATAAAGGAAAATGACTAACAGTGCTTGTGGAGAAATAAATGCTCAAGTCTCTATAAAAATACAAAGATAACCTGTGCAGTTTTTCATGCATATTTTAAATTATCTCTTGATTGATCATACTACCGACTATAATTTAAATGGTAAGGAAATATATACTACGTGAATAATGTCAAGAAAATAAAGTCTGTAAATAGTTATTATAGTTGCAACCATTATAAAATTAACTATTTAGAACAGGTCAGGAATGATTATATATATATATATATATATATATATATATATATATACATATACATATATTTGTATATTTTTTTTTTAATTTTACTTGACAAATAATGATACACATTTGTGTGCTAGAGAATATTGTTTCAGTACATGTATATAATGTTAAAAATCAAATGAGGGTAACTATCACATCCATTACCTCAAATATGTATCATTTCTTGTTGGGGATACTCAAAATCACTTATTCCAGCTATTTTGAAATATGCAATAAGTTACTGTTGACTCTACCACACTCCATGCTGTACAACACTGAAACTTATGACATCTAACCCTATGCTTGATGATCAGCCTCTCTAGTTCCCCTCTATTTTCAGGCTCTGTTAACCATGATTCTACTCTCTACCTGTGGGAGGTCAGTTTTTTTAGATGCCACATGAGGGCAGCATGTGGTATTTGTCTTTCTGTGCCTGGCTTTTTTTTACTTAAAATAAAGTCTTCCAGGCTCATCCATGATGCTGCAAATAACAGAATTTCACTCTTACTAAGGTGCAATAATATTCAATTGTGTCTATATACCATATTTTCTTTTTCTATTAATCTATTGATGAATACCTAATTTGATTTCCTTTCTTGACTATTGTGAAGAGCCCTGTAATAAATATGGTAGTGCAGACATGTCTTTTGACAGCCTGATTTTCATTCTTTTGGAAAATAGAAGAGGGGCATTTTGAAACATTTTGCAAACTCCTTTAATGTCTGCCTTCATAGAAAACATTTGGATTCATTTTTTTTTTATTTTCTGCTCAATCATTTGTGATATTAAGTGTGATGTAGCCACTCTTGCACACTCATTAGACAAATCATGTCTAAATATAATAAAAAAATATAAAAATTATTATGAACCTCCAAGTTTCTCAGAATGATACTTTGATAACACTTGTAGAGCTGGCATGGTGGTGCATGCCTGTAATACCAGAATTTCAGGAGGCTGAGACAAGAGGATCACAAGATCAAATCCAGCAGCAATTTAGTGAGACCTTGTCTCAAAATAACAAATAAAAATGGCTGCAGGCATAGTTCAGTGGTAAAGAACCCCTGGGTTCAATCTCCAATACCTCAAAAAAGAGACAGTACCCTTATAGTAAGTGTCCACCCCTGATCACCTACTAGTTTACTAGCTGTGGGGTTGGGATACAGAATGGAATAGTCCAAAGGTGGGAATGCCTAACCCCTGAACACAGGACCTGTATCTGTTTCCTTCTTCTCCTAGGCCCTACAAATCCATGATGCTGTACAGTACCCATTCAGCCTTCCAAAAATGCTGCAGCTGTATGGGCAAAAGGGGATGGTTTTCATGCTTTTTCATCACTTTCTTCTCCCAATTACAGGCAACAAGAAGCTATAGCAGTAATTCTACAGCTTGTACTTCAATTTTTATGTTTTCTCAATATATACACACAAATACATACAAGCAAATATGTGCATATCCATACGTATATGTGTATGTGTATGTATTTTTTAAAAGTTTTCCATTCAAATACAATCTAAAAGTATCTTATTTAATATTGAGCTAAATCAAAGATTTTAAAATAATGGTCCAGTGATCAGCATCAGTAATAGCATCTTATAATTTGTTTAAAATTTGAACTTTTTTTTCCCATCCCAGATCTACTGAATAAACACTCTCTGTTGTCAAGGCCCAGCAATCAATATTCTAACAAATTTTGCAGGTGGTTCTGATGCATGTACTAGGTAAGTACCTTGATATTCATCTGAGAAAGATTCCAGCTCAGATGCATAGCACTTGACAGATGGTAAGAAAAACCCTTAGCTCTCTGGTGCCTCCTCCTCTTCCAGGATCTGGATGGTTTGGTCTGACAGAATTTCAACTCTTGTATGGTGGGGATGGGGGGGTGGTTGGAAGGCGGGAGATGGTGGTGACGTGGGGCAGACAGGATCAAACAGTAGAGGTTTCTCAAGGAGAAGTACAAAATGGAAGGTCAGTACAGTGAGCTGTATTCATCAGATTTTCTGGCTTCTGATTACTGTTAGATTTGAACTGCATCTGCCCCTGGAGATTCACATCCAGGGCACCTTGACAGATTCTGGGCTTCACTTCTATAAAGGAATTTTGTTACTGTTCATTCAGAGTTCTATGGCTACTATTGGATAGTCATCTACCTCAACTCTTCCAGTACAATTAGGCACAAGTGGTTTTGCTATTTGCAAAAAAAGAAACACACACACACACACACAAACACACACACACACACATACACACTAAACAAAAAAATGCCTGGGGTTGAATGGGAAGTTTGTTTCTATATGTATTGAGAGGAAGAGAGAGAAGATTTAGTATGAAATCAGTTGTACTTAATTCCCATTTTAAAATAATAATAATTTAAAACATTTTGGATTAAACCCAGATGTGCTTTACCACCACTCTAAATCTCTAGTCCTTTTTACTTTTTTTCTATGAGTTAGCATCTTGCTATCTCCCTGAGGATACTTCTGAATTGCTGAGGCTGGCCTCTAACTTGCAATCTCCTGCCTCAGCTTCCCAAATGCCTGGGACTATAAGGTGTGCAATACCACACTTGTATCATGTGATTGCATTTCTATAAGCGCCAGATGCTGCTTGACCTAGAACCAAACTTGGAGAACCACAAACCTGGATCATTGGTTTATTCCACATTGTCTTAGCATGTCCTATTCAATTGGTGCACCCTGTGTTTTAGAAGCCTTTTTAATATTTCATAGCATTTATTTTCATTGCTATTCTCTATTATTAGTTGGTCTTTCAAAGAATAATTTTGAAGAAATAACTTTTTTTCCTTTCATAAATATTATTTAGTAAAGATATTAAGTCTTCTGTGATGCCATAGCAGAGATTATGTAACAGCACACTGTAAATGACCATTGTTTAAAACATAGCAATTGTTCACTCATTAATAATAAATCAAACATTTGTTA
Source organism: Marmota monax (assembly GCF_021218885.2). Taxonomy (NCBI): domain Eukaryota; kingdom Metazoa; phylum Chordata; class Mammalia; order Rodentia; family Sciuridae; genus Marmota; species Marmota monax. Next base: position 389,214 of record NW_026695236.1, on the reverse strand, counting down.
AGTACCTATTATATTCTAGACATTGTGAAACTGCTAGGAATGGAGGCTAAATACAAGGCAATTTATCTTTTGTACCTTATTCTATTATAAAAGAAAAGAAACAGCTATTTTTTTTTCCTAATCATGGCAGTCAGAAGTTTTCCCTGTAAAAGAATTTTTTTTTTCTCTTACTTAAGGATGAATTGATATGCAGTATTTACTAGATGAGGGATAAGATCTTAGACTGACATTTGCATTGTGGAAAACCATGATGTTCCACAATATACAAACTTCATTTATTATTTTCTTCAACTGAGGACTTGCAAGCTTCATTCCTTTTATTAGATCCTTAAACTAGAAATACACATCTCTGTATATTTGGAAATCCAGTAAGCTCACAAAGCAGGTGAGCGAGCACAGATTATACTTTAGATAATGGGCCAAAAGAGATGCTCTGAATTTAAAATAGTCCAAAATTTGCACTTCACATTATCTTCATATTTAATAATAAATGAGGTTACAATAAAGTAGAAAAACAGTAAAAGAGTGTACAGTATTATTTATTTTCTTCAACTGAGGACTTGCTTAGACATGGAGTTCCCAGACAATCAAGATCCTGACTTATCCCTGATCATTGTGGCCAGTGAAAAAGGCCTGACAGGAAAATTCAGGGAACCAGCAGGGTAAGTCCATATAAGGGAACTCAAAAAACTCACACTTTTGCTCTCAAAATCAAGGAACATGCCAATCTTGCCCAGAGGCTACTCTATATATTGGCAAGTCACTGGGGGAGAGGTCAAAATTCTATACTGATCACTTTCTTTCATGCACATGAGGAAGAATATTTCCTTAGATGCAAGCATAGTGCCAATGTTTGTCCAGGACAACTTACAGACTCTTCCAGCCCAGTCCCAAGAGTCATCCACATCCAGCTCCCAGTAGTGTTGCCCAGAGATGAAGATATTGGCTCCCCATGCAGCAAAATAGTTGGATCTGTCAGAATTCAGAGATTCATCTTGACGGTCTTGTCTAAGTACAAATGTTCTCACATCCTCAAAAAGCCTGATATTATGATTGCTTATTTCATTACTGAGGGAAATTTCCACTGTGAAAAGAAAAGAATACTCCAGTCAAAATTCATTATAAAAAATAAAGTTATCAGGGGGGAAAGATTGATCAATGAGTATAAAATTATAATTAGTTAATAGTAATTTCTTATGTGGTATTATACAGTAGTATGATTTTAGAAAACCATAATGTTCTGTACATTTAAAAAAGCTATAAGAAAGTAGTTTGCATGTTTTTACCAAAAACAAAAATGATAAATATTTAAAGAGACAGATATGACTAACTTGTGTTAAACATTATACAATTTGTATATGCAAATATCTCACATAAGCCCATAGATATGTCTAATTTCTATTTTTGTGTATCAGTTAAAAGCAAATTTAAGTTTAAAAAGTAAAATTAAATTATCTATGAAAAGACTGTCTAGCATTTCACTGAGAAGTAAGCCAAGACTATAAATGCTGTTCTAGCTAGAAAAATAACAGATTCAAATACAAAATATAAAAACATATATATAATAATAAAATTTGTGAAAAATCTATGAATTATACAGGGAAGGGAGGCAATGCGTCTCTTTTTTTTGGCTACTTTTCATGGCACATGAAAAACTTGTTCCTTGACATCTTACATAATTTTAAGTGCCTAGCATTCAAACTTACCCTTACTGCCATTTCAGGGAGACAGAGCCATTCTTAAACCTAAACAAATGGAGATCACTTTGTGTTATATACCAGTTGATTTACACTCAAGCAGAAAACCTAAACATCTTTGTAAAAGTGGCTTCTACTAATATTTTTCTGCCTTTACTCCTGGCTCATGTTTAAACTACCTTCGTTTGTTAGGCAGTTCTTCATGCTTAGATTTACTATGAAGTCCCATATCTTGCCTCATTATACACTAATATTATTTTTGTTGTTTATAAAACATTACTTTTTGCATTCAATTACGTTTATGTTTATTTACATATTTTTCTGATTATATACAATTGTAATACACATTGTTTCAAATTCAGTTACTAAGAAATTTAAAAACACCATCACCATCATGAATATGAAAATTGGAAGGAACTGAATAAGTTCACTTGTTTTATGTGAATCATCATACACATACATGCTATATGTTATCTAAGACTAATTTTAGGCCTCAAGTAGCCCTATTCCTTTTTTTTTTTTTTTTTTTTTGGCACTGAAGATAGAACCTTAGGGCCTCACCGAGTGGCTTTGAACTTCCAATCCCCCTGCCTCAGCCTCCCAAGCTGCTGGAATTGCAGGCATGTGCCACTGCAGAAGTGCCTTTTTTTAAAACTAATTTATTAGAAATGTGAATGGAATTTATTCATTCCCTAGCTTTCTTTTACTTTTGTCTATATTTTGACAGCACGATTGTTTATAAATACCTATTCTATCATCACCTATCATTTAAATACCTGTCCTGGAGAGAAGCCTTTTCTCTCTTAAGTGAAAGATCAATAAAGGGGGAAACAATCACAATTGAAAACTATCCCTGAATTGCACTCTCTATAGTCAGAGACACTCACCACAACAGAGGTTGAGCCTGTCTATCAGTCCGATGATGGGTTTTATGCTGAGAACTGGTATCACAGGCTGAGGCGTATGCTGTTGCACTGTCTCACTCCTGGAAGAAGGAGAATGCAATTAGTCATTTGACTGCTAGAGAATTCACCACAGTGCTTGAGGAAAGACATAAGCATGCAATTGAAAATGCTCCCTTCTTGTGAATTACTCCCATAAACATCTACAACTGTGCCATTGTTAGGGTATTATTCCTTCTTTTCTTTTTGCTTTCATGCACCCAGTGCCCTGAATCTCAAAGGTACTTGCCTCACTCATCTACTACCTGGAAAAAATAGTCTATGTAGCTAAAGATATTTATGACTTTGAATCCTAAAATTGCAAGTAGCTGACTTCTAGCAAATTCTGAAGGGCAGAAATTATGTACAGTAAAACACACACACACACATAATTGTATTCAAAAATTTTTGAGAACACTAGATAATGTGCTATATACTAAACTTATGCATATTCATATATATATGATATAATTTTCAAATGTTCTTTAATTATGGAAATATTGATACCACTTTGACAGGTATGGATAAAAAAAAATTTTTTTTTCCTCAATATTCTAACCTTTGATGAATTCTTATCCTCTTCTCTGCCAGTCAATGTTCATTTTCCACATGAGTCTGTGGCAGAATCTCCATTTCTTAATTGAGGGTCATTTTAAGTATTTACAGATAATTCTTACTCTTTGTTTATGTGTTATTATTTAACCTCATCTAATATATAATGGCTTTATTTTGTTAGAAAAAAGATTGATCTCTTTCACAGCCCTCCTATCATTTTAGTTCACATTGAAAGCCAAATTTATTGTCAATAGGTCTCCCAAATCCTGTAAGGAGAAAAAAAATAAGAATTCTTCCAAAATACCAATCACAACCATGCCCAAACCCCTTAAATTGGATTTCCTTTTCCTTTCTAAAGTATAATCCCAGTACAACACATAGATATCATCTAAATCTTTGATGCATTTGGAACCCTAGAAGTGAGTAAAAGACATGGATACCACAGTAAGTGGGCAGTGCTGTAACCATCAGCTGTCTGCCAAGAGGTCTGTCCAAGGACTTTTTCCTAACAGCTGAGGAATTGCAAAATAGACACAACTTAAATTCAGGATATGCAAAGCCAATGGCCAAGGAAATGTTATCTTTCCCCAAATATTGCTCATTTGAGACAAAAATAAAATGTCCACAATAATGTTGTTATTAGAAATAAGATAAATCAGAATTTTATAAGAGATTATTCTCTGGAGATGCTACTCTTACAATTCTGTACAACTTGTTCATGGTTAGGAAGTAGTTTATTATGCCCATTTGGGGAATGGCCTCCACCACAAGTATGGAAGGTGACAAAACATATTTTTAGTACTTAAGAAATAATGAAGACTAAAGATGTATAGAAGATGGAGTTTAAAACCAACAAAGTCTTTACCTGGAGCAGCTTTTCCCCTGATTTATGGCACATTCTCATCAGCTCCTCATACATTCCTTTTAGGTGTTTCTCATTTTGAACCATTTTAGCTTCACTTCTCTTGAGTTGCTCTACAATATTTTCATCTTCCTTTTGTAGTCTCTACAAATGCTGTTGTTTCTCCATCCAGAGGACCAGGAACAGCTTCCTGTACTCAGTCCTGATCATGTTTTCCTGATGACGTACATACCTCTGCAGAGATGTGAATTTCCTGGGTCACACACTCAGGACAACTATAACCTCCTTTGTTCCTTAACCCTCACCTGTTTCTCTTTGGCTCAATCCTCTACCAATCAGCTATATATATCCTCAATTCGGGTTGTCCCAATTCTCAGAATCCACATTTTTTAAAATTTATTTTCCTCTATTAATAAAAAGAGCAATCTACTTTTCCTCAAAATGTGTCCATCCAAAAATTTTTCAAAAGTGCTTGCCTTTAGCACGTTTCTGAGACACCTGGAAAATTCCCTTTAATAGGTAATTCCTTTATACACCCTTCAAATCTGAAAGACTACTTTTAAACCATTGACATTGATGCTTTGTTATCTTTATGTGAGATTTTTATTTAATGTTAGTTTCTAATCTCAAATCTCCCCACATCAATAACCTGACCATGTAGAACTTGCAGAAATATTGCATATTACATTCAGGATTAAAAGCAATACAATAAGGTCTTCCTAAAGCATCAAAGCCTAAGGTTTCAAAAGCATTAGGGCCCTTCTGAATTTTACCTTCTTACTTGAGGTTGCAGGCTATATATTGCCCTGTTACATTAAGAGCATTAATCCTCATTTCATTGCCTATCTCCTCTCAGTATCCACTCCCACTCACCAGTCCTTTGTGTTGTGTCTCCCCACCCCCCAACTTTTTAATATGTTCTCTTTTCTCCTTGAACCCATACTGTTTGGCTCCTGTGCAATCTTTTCAGCAGCACAGGTGCACTTCCCATTTTGCTGTTCACACCTCCTTTCTATCTCCAAGAGCTCATTGTCCTGATCAGCAAGAAATACATTGAATGCACAATTATATGCTCTTGAATTTCTACAATTCGTCTCCTACCTCAGCTTCTGCCTTAAATACCTATGACAGGTCTTCAATACTGATTCAACTGTCAAAACTCAGATTGATCTTAGATTTAAGAAATTTTCTCTGAGCTCCTTAATGTTTACTGAATGTCTTCAAATCCCTGTATGTTCCTTCATCTTACCATTTGCTGAGCTTTGTTTTGATGTCATTCTTTTGTGGCTGTTAATACAGGGTCTAGAAAGACTAAGTGTGAACTCACATTGAAAGGCAAATTTATTTTTCCTGTTGTTCTACAGAGGACCCTTAGGTCACATGATGACTTCAGTTCATTTTGCCTTACATAGAGATAGAACCCAAGACCCAGTAAATGTTAGGCAAGCATTCTGCCACTGAGCTACAGCCCGAGCCCTCCGCACATGTTCTTTTTTTTTTTTTTAAAGAGAGAGAGAGAGAGAATTTTTTTAATATTTATTTTTCAGGTTTTTTTTAATATTTATTTTTCAGTTTTTGTTGTCCACAACATCTTTATTTTATGTGGTGCTGAGGATCGAACCCAGCGCCCCACGCATGACAGGCGAGCTCATTACTGCTTGAGCCATATCCCCATCCCCTCACATGTTCTTAAAGGGGAAGTTTGTAGCACAACTGTCTCAAGCTGTTTCCTAAGGCAATAAATCTGATACTTACATCCCATGTTAGAATTTTTCTTTTCTCCTCATTCAGATTTCTCTTATTTTCTTGGATTTTTTCACCATAACGATCTCATTTGCTTCAATAGCTTCTCCTGTAAGGGAATTATAAATGTCAAGTAGACATACACGTTTCAGACCCTAACAGATGGAGAGAGTCAAGGGATGTAAAATAAAATACTTCAGTGAGAATAAAATACACCTGTGTGCCTGTTTCACCTCCTAAGTTTCTATTATGTAACAGACTAAGAAATTTTATGTAGTTGGCTACTTTTCAGATAGGCTTCTTGCCTCATCATTTTATCTGCTAATGCTTCTCTCCTGTTGATCTCCTTCATATTCATCTAGTATTACTAAATGTATTTCCAATATAAAAGCCTCTTTCAGCTGGTCAAGGTGGTGCATATCTGTAAATGCCAGTGACTTGAAAGGCTAAGTCCATAGGATCAGAAGTTCAAGGCAAGCCTCAGCATAAGGCCCTAAGCATCTTAGTGAGGGCTTATCTCAAAAATGACAAATAAAAATGGCTAGGGATGTGACTCAGTGGTAAAGCAACCCTGCGTTAAATTCCCAGTACAAAATAATAATAATAATAATAATAATAATAATAATAATAATAATAATAATAATAATAATCTTTTATGTACTCTTGGTCACCAGTGACCTTCTGAAAATGGGGGCTTTAAGATGTCTTAGCCTAATTCTGCTAAATATAGATTGAAATGATATTTGTTGACTTTATCGGCCTCCCATTGGAATGCTAGCCTCACAAAGACAGGTATATTTAGAAATTCTATTGATATCTCTATCTTGATGCTTATATGGTATCTGGTTCCTATTAGGCCCTTGGTAAAGACTGGATTAATCGTCATGAGGACCATCACTTACCCGGTACTCCTCAGCAGCCTCCTCAATGGAACAGTGTCTGTGACCCCTATGCTCCTGAGAGTTGGAACAAAGCAAAGAGGGCAGGTTCTTGTCTTCTTCACAGAAGATCTTCTTTGTCTCCTGATGAGTCACACATATGTGTTCCTTGGAGCTCAGGATTTGCCTTAGACTGGCTTGTCTGGCAAGTAAAGACATCCTCTTCACACAAATATCTGGCTCGAAGTCTCTCTGCTGTGATGGCCTCTGGCACACATGGCAACAGGCAGGAATTTGGGCTTCTTCCCAGGAAAGGCAGAGACAGGGCCAACAAAAGCTGTGCCCACAGCCTATGGTGACTGGGTCCATAAGGTACTTCATGCAGATAGAGCAGGTGAGTTCTTTCTAGAAGGGTTGTGGGATTTCTGATTCCATTGTTCTGAGGGAAGAAAACTAGGAAATTTTTCTTATTTATTCTTGAAGAGAGAAAGGCCTGAACAAAATTGTATTCAAGTTCTCATTCAATACACACATCTACTTAGATCAGAATAGATAATTTGAATAGATTACCTATTGTATTATGCCAAACCCTATTCTCCCTCCATAAATTGTACTCCCATTTGGTTGAGGTAAAATTTTTCCCTAATTGTTTGACCTTTAGGCATTTGATTCAATCTATAACTCCAGGATGGAAGTCTGAAGTGAAATGAAATAATCCTAATGTTCATTTCTAGCCTTGGTTAAGTAAAGGGCATGGGCCTGAGCTTTAACCTTATTATTGTCTTTATCTTCGTAATCATTCTATCTTGATAAAGCCTTTGACTTTTTTACTAGTAAGTGTTGTAGCCAGAACACATTTTTTTTTTCGCTTGAAGATATTTTATTAAACATTTTTGGATGTTGTTTCCTACTTTTTAAGAATGAAAAATGCATTTCAATAAAAACATTTATACTGAAGCCATTTTCCTTTGTATGAAGAAATATAAATGAGGTGTGCATTAATATTTAATAGCAAAGTACTTCACCAGCTAAATTTCAAATATGTCAAGAGCACAACAAATTCTAAACACACTAAGACTGTGTAGTTCTTTCAATATTTTGAGGGAACAGTGATTTGCCTGCCTATGGCTTAGGATCTGCTTCCATGCTTGTTTCTTGAGCTTCTTCTACTTCTGAGAGCTTTACATGATTTTACAATGTTTGCTGAAGTTCATGGATAGTACTAAGAAGAACATGAAACTGTTTTCGTGTGGATTCTAGCTTATCTTCAATGCTTTCTTTAATATGTGAAAGATGCTCTAATTCTTTTCCAAGAACCTCTAATTCTTTTAAAGTCTCATGCCTGTCTGGATGATGCTGGATCACTTTTGCCAAAGCATCATATTCTTCGCGATTTTTTCGTATTCGTTTTGCTTGAAGAATCTGCTTTTTGCACTCAGCAATTTTTTCATGAGCTCCAGCTATGCTACATTCTATTTCTTTGTAAATTTTTTCATAATTTTCCATTTCTCTGAGATTTTTGTCATTCACCAGCAAAGTTTTGCCCATTGAAAATTCACAATGAGATAGTGTACTCAGCATCCATTGGTACTGGCTATATCCTTCCTCCTGGGATCCAGAGTTGCACCACTTAATGAATCTTTTCACTAGCAAATTAATTCTTCGATCATCTCCATCACCATCTCCATCAATAAGGAGACGCTTCCGTATCACTTTGTCTTCAGTCACGGCTCCCATGGCTGAGCAGTGGCGGCGGCAGTGGTGCAGGCTGGAGCTGGTTGGCGGAGATGGAGATGCAGAACACAAATTTTTGATCAACATTAAAATAAGGTAACAGCTAACACATTATCTTCTTAATCAATAATGGTAATTCAATCACCAATAATTCTCTAGTGTATTGATTGTTTCAGATATTGTCTAGCAAATTAAGGTTATCATGTTTAAGGGTTACATCCTTATAAATAAATCGTAAGTTTTAAAAACACATTAATAAAATGCAGTGCACAATGCCACTCATTTGCATGTATTCTTTCACGTATAATCCAGAAAATATCTTTCTTGTAATCCATTGATAAGAATGAAAATAAATAAATAAATAAATATGACCAAAATTTCCCTGTGATGTCTTTGTTGTCTGAAATGGATCCCTACCAAAATCAACTTCTGAATATATAAAAATTAATAAAGACTAAAGTGAACTTTGTCAAATTGGATATTTCATCCAGCATCTTTATATTTGAATATACTAAACTGTTGAATCTCTGTTTCTATTATCTACATGCCTGAATTCAAACGGATCAATAATTAAGAAAATGGGAATGGTAATAGCTTACAGTCCTTTAAAATATTCCCCCAAGTACATTGTAAAAAAAATTATTATCATGTAAAAAAATTTATTTTGTCAAAGCTAAAAATTGGGGTCCTAATTTCTACATTACATGATTACAAATTGCCTTTCCCCTTATACTCAGGTTTCTTTCTGATAGCCAGTGTCACTTTCCTGCAGGCCTATACATTTCCTTGCTTTTTTAGAATTTAAGTTAATAAACCAACCTCTAATCAGATGATATTACCACAACCAAGAGGAATCTTTCCTAATCATTTTATGAACTATTTAGTTATATTTTGAGAATACCTTTGCATTATTTGTAAGTAGTAAATAATACATGTATTACCTGTTTACAGAACAAAATGTTCCTAACCAATTTATAAAATCTACACCAAATACAAAACTATAAGACATCTGGCAGTTTTTTTATCCTTACTATTCATATGCACAAACCAAGGAATACAAAAAATAATAAGCAAAAATCATGTAGTAAGATTAGATGACCAATTTATTTAATTTATATAGCTTCTAGAAAAGGAGGTATTTTTCCAAACTAAGCAAATAACATCAATTCATTCAAATGATTTTAGTTTACAGATTTATACATTTTTGAAGATTTGTTTGTTTCAGAAAATAGTTGCACAGGGTATGGTGGTGCATGCCTGTAATCCCAGTCACACCTGAACCTGAGGCAGGCATATCAAAAGTTCAAAGACAAACTCAGCAATGCAGTGAAACCTTTTCTCAAAATAAAACATACAAAAGAGCCTGGCAATATGACTCAATGGCTAAGCACCCTTGGGTCCAATTGCTGTACAAAAAACAAATAATAATAATAGGTACATCTCCTTTGTAAATTACATACTCACCTAAGGAATGTGGCTATCGTCTCACCAATGCTTGCTGTAGAGGTGATATGAAGTCTGGGGATGAGCGCTTCACACAGTAGAACCAGTATTTTTCAGGGGTCTCCAAAGCTAGTTGAGTTCCAAAACTACTCTGATCTGGAGAGGAATGAGGTTAGCTCCTCCTGCAGTTTCCATTTATTGAGGCGCTGAAGACCACACCCTGTTCTCCAAGTGATTAGATTTCATGAAGCTTCCAATAGGAATTAGTATGAGTCATTATGATAGTATAAGTGATTAGGTTAGTAAAATAGATTAGGCTAGGATGGGTTTTTAATTTCAAAATAGAGAAGATTGATTTAGCACTTTGGCTAATCTTGATCAACAAACCTTTACAAGCACCACCTCCCACACACTTCCTGAAACATCCTGACACTCCAGACACACCATGTGTAACCACATTGATCACACTGGCATAGAAGTTTGTAAGATTTTCTGGCTCCTAAATTTCCTCATAATGTCTTGAGTCCCTAGTTCCCTGCCTGAGCCAGGGGCTACCCAGCTTTTTCTTCCTTTTCTTCCACAGCACACAGGGCACACTATTCCTTGGCAAACTCTAGGCAAGATTTTCTTGTTATGAGAGTATATAATATGTCTCAAAATAGAACAATAAAAAATTTCATTATCATTTTACTAGCTAGTTACACATTTCAAACATGTGCACATTCCATATATGGGCCTCAACTTGTTTTCTTACTTTGGCTCCACAAATATGAAATATCTGTTGAAATTTAAAAAGATCCCATTGAAAGGTTAGTAGTCAAAATTATGAGCCTGGTGCTATGGGTACAAGTTGTAAAGTAAAAGCATGTGTTGACAGCCATGTTTTCTGAGTCTAGAGCCTGTTCGCAAGAAAGTGTCCCAAAATTTCTTTAACTATTTACACAAATTGCAATGTAACAACAACAACAACAACAAAATTACAGTAGTGTATACAGTGGCAAGGAATACTTTAAAAAAAAATAGTTTTTGTCCCAACTTTCCCAAAACTTGATAATTGAATTTAACATGGATGCCGCCATTTTCTTATGCATTCTTCAATTAATGATTTAGCTCTGACTGTGCTACATTTTTGGGATACATGGAAATCGTTACCCGATCTCTAAACCTTTTATTTTACTGTTTTGTATATTTCAGGATAATGATTGTATTAAGTTTTAACAATTGTACTTTTAACAAATTATCTTCGATTCCAAAGGCAAAACTAATCTTTCCTGGGGACCATGATTTTTATAAATGCTTCCAAGAATTTTTTTCTATTGCTTTACTAATTTTTCTACTATCAATCCTTTCCTTGGTATACTACAGTATCTTTTAACCAAATAATATATATTATTAGAAAATATTCATAACTTTTATAGGATAAAAGGTAGACTACACAGAAAATATTTGCCTCAGAAATGGTTAATAGTTAAGTCTGGGTTAAACCTTGTTCCAATAAAGATTTAAAAATCTTAAAGGAATATACAAAAGGATAGCAATCTTTTCAGTAGCAGAGCTTGCAAACAGCACTGAAAAATATTAATAGACACACAACAATAGGCTTGTGCCTGTGAGAGATCCTGAGGCCTGGACATTGACTGTGAAGGTGGAACTCATAACATGTCAGTGGTAGGACGCCCATCTCCCAACCCTCTTCTTCTCTGCTGTCACCTCCATGGGGTCTCTGGATCCTGAAGCACTTTTGCATTAATTGTAAGATTGTCCTTCCCAGGTCAGTCTTCCTCTTTTATGTGGTGCTGAGGAACAAACCCAGGGCCTTGCCTGTGCTAGGGGAGTACTCTACCACTGAGCCACAACCCCGCCTTGAAGCATATTTTATTAAACAAGCTTTCAACAATTATTCAGATATATAGTCTTGTATATTCCAGATAGTCAGTTGATAATAGAACCTTTTTTCCCCATGCCTAAAATATTTATTAAAGGTAGCTTGCTAACTAGAGGAAAAGTCCTTGACAATGAAAATGCAGGGATCTCCAGAGTGATGTCCTTGTTACTGCATGCATTGAGTCAACATTTGGAATGAAGAGCAGAGACAGATGTGCATATTATGTCCATCTGGTCCAAAAATATGAAATCATCTGCCCAGCAAATTTGACAATGCAAATGGTTTCTCCACACCAGAGGAAAAAAAAAAGTTATAATTTGCTCATCCTGGAACCATATTCTGTGCAAAGAGAACACATGAAACTGGGGATGGTGGTACATGCCTGCAATGCAACCAACTCAGGAGTCCAAACAGGAAGAGTCTAACTTTGAGGCCAGGCTCAGCAACTTAGAGAGGCCATAAGCAACGTAGCAAGACACACTATCTCAAAAAATAAAAAGGGCTCAGGATGTGACTCAGTAGTAAAGTACCTCTTGCTTTAATTTCTAGTAACTTGCTGCCCCCTCACATAAACTATGGATATCATTTTGGAAATATGAAAATGGTGACTGCACAGAATGAAAGACAGAAAAGCAACAATAAAGAGGGTATGAATTTTGGAAAAAAAAGGAATAATACAGGTAATATTAGTAGCAATATAAAATGGTAAAAACACAAGTGATTTCTATTCAAATTTATGCTGCTTCATTTTTTTTCTCTGCAACTTATTGAGTAACAATTTTTTTAAGTAGACATCAAATTCAAAGGTGCTTAAACACAAAAAAAATCATACCCACCTCTTTCTTTTTTGTTTTGACATGAGTCTCATTACATTATTTAGGTCCTTGCTAATTTACTGAGGCTGGCTTGTGATCCTTCTTCCTCAGCTCCCTAGGCTGCTAAAGTTACAGTGTGTGCCATTACACAGGGCTATTGACCATTAAAAAATTCTTCATCTCTTAATAATCTCTGAATCATGATATTATCCAACTATTCTTATTTTAGCATAATTCAGTTAATGCTTTCTTTCCTATTACCTAAGAAGGGAGAAAATAAAAAAAATATTTAGTGATCATATCAAAGGAAATTAACCAATCAAATCTAATAAATCAATCTAATCTAATAAGTCAATCTCATCTAATAAGTCAATCTAACTTAATCTAGTAAATCTATCTAATCTAATTAGTCAATCTGATCTAATAAGTCAATCTCTAATTAACTCTTTTTTATTTCTGGGTTCTTCGCTATTCTAGGGGAGTTTTTGACAATCCAAGGAACCAGTACTCTGTGAAACTCCTCTGAACCAAGTTCTAATCACTAGGCTCCAGCTCAACTCTAGGATTTCCTATTCAGAGATTTTGGAGGCTATCCATGGGGTCCTGAAGGAATCCCAGTGCTATGAATCCTCTGCACATTCATGAGGGCAGTGAACACTGTATACAAATGTTTTATTATTTAAACTATTTAAATGCTGACTAACAGACAAAAAGTGTGAATAGAAAATTAGCAAACAAATTCTGAGAGATGGGCCTCCAACAGTGGCAGAGGACTGTAAACCCAGAGGCTCCAGAAGTGAAGACAGGAGGATTCCAGGTTCAAAGCCAGCCTCAAAAATTCAGAGAGGCACTAAACAACTCAATGAGAACCTGTCTCTAATAAAATAAAAAATAGGGCTGGAGATGTGGCTCAGTGGTCAAGTTCCCCTGAGTTCAATAACCAGTATATATATAATTCTCAGGGATGAAATATACTAAGAAAAATAAAAGAACATGTACTACAAAATTATTTAAATTGCTAATGTTCTTTTTTTTTTGAAGAGTCATAAACCCTACAACAAAAGGGAAACAAAAGAGAAAGAAAGTTTGGTGAGAAAAGAAAGAATGGGGTAGGTAGGGTAAGAAGGAGAAGGAGAGAAAGGATTATTCCTATGTCCATGGTTATCATTCAGCATCCCAAATATCAGTCAATATATTTTGCCGCATCCGGCCAAGGGAGCCGAGTCCGGCGAGGGACGGCGAGGTTAAAAGACACACAGGACACCAAGGTTCTTCATCCAGGAGTCACACACTTTATTGCTAACACACTTTCTTTTATTCCCCAAGCAGCAGAAGTGGAAAACTACCCAAAAGCAGGAGGGAGGGGGGAGAAATTTAGTTTCAACATCTGTTATTGTCAGGTACCGAAACCTCCCTTAACAAGAAGTCCATCAGACCAGAAAAGGTCAAGGCATTCCCGTGGGACACATATGTCTCAGACGGATAAGCAGGAACAGAAAAACCGCAAGTTCGCCATGGCCTTGTGAGCTGGCCGCACTGGCATGCAGAACAAACTAGTGGAGGTTGGGCTCCAGGGGCCAGGGTGGACCTGCTGCCAACAATATTTATTGTGAAACTTTATTACAACTTTTACATTAGATAACACCTTACCAACCTACCTGTGTACGGTTAACAAATGCAAGTAGACTATTTCTAGAACACATGTTTTGGGGGATTATTTCTAAACTAAGGGCGGTTTCAGATAATTTAATCATAGAAGCATCTACCCATTTGTTTAAAGATTTTTTTTTTTTAATTTTTATTGTTGGTTGTTCAAAACATTACATAGTTCTTGACAAATCATATTTCACACTTTGATTCAAGTGGGTTATGAACTCCCATTTTTACCCCGTATACAGATTGCAGCATCACATCGGTTACAGATCCACTGTTTTACATATTGCTATACTAGTGTCTGTTGTATTCTTCTGCCTTTCCTATCCTCTACTATCCCCCATCCCCTCTCCTCCAATCTTCTCTCACTACCTCATCTACTGTAATTCATTTCTCCCCCTTTTTTTCCCCCTTTCCCCTCACTTCCTCTTGTATGTAATTTTGTATAACCATGAGGGTCTCCTTCCATTTCCATGCAATTTCCCTTCTCTTTCCTTTTCCCTCCCACCTCTCACCCCTGTTTAATGTTAATCTTCTTCTCATGCTCTTTGTCCCTACTCTGTTCTTAGTTACTCTCCTTATATCAAAGAAAACATTTGGCATTTGTTTTTTAGGGATTGGCTAGCTTCACTTAGCATAATCTGTTCTAATGCCATCCATTTCCCTGCAAATTCTATGATTTTGTCATTTTTAATGCAGAGTAATATTCCATTGTGTATAACTGCCACATTTTTTTTATCTATTCGTCTATTGAAGGGCATCTGGGTTGGTTCCACAGTCTTGCTATTGTGAATTGTGCTGCTATGAACATCGATGTAGCAGTGTCACTGTAGCATGCTCTTTTTAGGTCTTCAGGGAATAGTCCGAGAAGGGCAACAGCTGGGTCAAATGGTGGTTCCATTCCCAGCTTTCCCAGGAATCTCTAAACTGCTTTCCAAATTGGCCACACCAATTTGCAGTCCCACCAGCAATGTACAAGTGTACCCTTTTCCCCACATCCTCGCCAGCACTTGTTGTTTGACTTCATAATGGCTGCCAATCTTACTGGAGTGAGATGGTATCTTAGGGTGGTTTTGATTTGCATTTCTCTGACTGCTAGAGATGGTGAGCATTTTTTCATGTACTTTTTGATTGATTGTATGTCCTCCTCTGAGAAGTGTCTGTTCAGGTCCTTTGCCCATTTGTTGATTGGGTTATTCATTTTCTTATTGTTTAATTTTTTGAGTTCTTTGTATACTCTGGATATTAGGGCTCTATCTGATGTGTGAGGAGTAAAGATTTTTTTTCCCAGGATGTAGGCTCCCTATTTACCTCTCTTATTGTTTCTTTTGCTGAGAAAAAACTTTTTAGTTTGAGTAAGTCCCATTTGTTGATTCTAGTTATTAACTCTTGTGCTATGGGTGTCCTATTGAGGAATTTGGAGCCCGACCCCACAGTATGTAGATCGTAGCCAACTTTTTCTTGTATCAGACACCGTGTCTCTGATTTGATATCAAGCTCCTTGATGCATTTTGAGTTAACTTTTGTGGATGTCGAGAGAAAGGGAATCAGTTTCATTTTGTTGCATATGGATTTCCAGTTTTCCCAGCACCATTTGTTGAAGATGCTATCCTTCCTCCATTGCATGCTTTTAGCCCCTTTATCAAATATAAGATAGTTGTAGTTTTGTGGATTGGTTTCTGTGTCCTCTAATCTTTACCATTGGTCCACCCGCCTGTTTTGGTACCAGTACCATGCTGTTTTTGTTACTATTGCTCTGTAGTATAGTTTGAGGTCTGGTATCGCTATACCACATGATTCACACTTCCTGCTTAGCATTGTTTTTGCTATTCTGGGTCTTTAATTTTTCCATATGAATTTCATGATTGCTTTATCTATTTCTACAAGAAATGCCATTTGGATTTTGGTTGGCATTGCATTAAACCTATAGAGAACTTTTGGTAATATCGCCATTTTGATGATGCTAGTTCTGCCTATCCATGAACAGGGTATATTTTTCCATCTTCTAATATCTTCTTCTATTTCTCTCTTTAGGGTTCTGTAGTTTTCATTGTATAAGTCTTTCACCTCTTTTGTTAGGTTGATTCCCAAGTATTTTATTTTTTTTTGAGGATATTGTGAATGGAGTGGTTGTCCTCATTTCCATTTCAGAGGATTTGTCACTGATATACAGGAATGCCTTTGATTTATGCATGTTGATTTTATATGCTGCCACTTTGCTGAATTCATTTATTAGCTCTAATAGTTTTTTTGTAGACCCTTTTGGGGCTGCTAGGTATAGAATCATGTCACCTGCAAATAGTGATAATTTAAGTTCTTCTTTTCCTATTTTTATGCCTTTAATTTCTTTCATCTGTCTAATTGCTCTGGCCAGTGTTTCGAGAACAATGTTGAACAGAATGTTTAAAGATTTTAAAACATTCATTTACACCAGAGTTAACTCACAAGAGGTTTTCCCCATGTGATAAATGTGGTATAGGAAAGATGGAGAAATCTATAATGGGTAATAACTCAGAATTACAGATTTTTGATTGCCAAGACTGATAGATGAGAATAAAATAATTTTGAAGAATCAGTTGTTTTCTCCATCCTTTAATCATATGAGAATATTAAAACAAAATCTCTAAATCTAAAGCAAAAAACCTAAAAAAAAAACCCAAAACATAAAAGTCAGTAGTCTAGCTATATTAAACCAAACTATTCCTCAAAGAATTCCCATTGTAACTTTGGTTATAATTTTTTGAATGCATGGACCAAGTAGTATCATGTGTATATAAATAAGAAAATTCTATTCACCCTTTAAATAATATATTTTATATAATTAAAAACATTCACCTTTAGAAAAAATCTGCAATTTTTTTTTTTTTTTGTAATAGATTACCCAGACTCGTTGTTGCATATGATTAGGAAATAGAAAATGAAGTGCCATTGGATAATTCTAAATAAAAATTTAGAAAAAGTATACAAAAAAAAAACAGATTATTTTGGTATTGTGTGTTTGATTTCTAATATTTACACACACACATACTTATGGATGTTATATGTATATATTTACACACATATACATGCATATATGTATGTATAGTCACTCCTCCACATAAATACTATCCATTATATTTCCTTCTGCACTAAAATAAAATTGTAAATTTGTACCATAACCAAATGAAAACTCATTCACAACTAAATATCCTTTCTGATTTCCAACCACATTTCTGAAACCTCTTAGCTCCTGGCTCACCTGATTTTTCAGTCTTTGTGTTGGATCAATTAGTATTCTCTCATGGAGGACTATTTTGACCTCTTCAATGTTATTCAACTTGCTTACCATATAAGGCATTACCCATTATTTTTGAAAGATGTTGGGTCCGCTGATAACTAAAAAATAAATATTAAAAAAAATTAAAAAGGACATATTTTTAGAATAATGTTAGAAATATTATTCTATTTAAATTCTTGGGTTTAGAATTCTTAAGTTTTTAGTTAAGGTTATTTTAAGTGTAAGATTTAAGAGGACTTTTTTAGATGAAAATTTTAGATTACAAATAAAAGTGCAAATATACTTTAAAACTTAAAGGTCAACAATAGATTAGAAGACTTATATTCTGGTTACATAGTTTGGCATTAGTTAATAAGAAAATAGCATATCTTGGGGAAAATAGTACATCTTGGGAAAATCTGAAAAAATGCAAATTAGTGACACATTTTATTAATGATTGATAACTAAAAGTCACATCCTGGAAAAATGTAAATTGATGTTACATTTTTCTATACCCCTAGTTATGGTTAAGGAAACGTTATGTCTTGACAAAGTTTTGAAATTGTATAATCAATTACATATTCTGAATCTATAATGATGAAAACAATTGCAATAAAAGATGACCCAGAGAAAGCTGCATTAGAGCTCTCTCTCTGGAAATTGCTCCAATGGAAGGACTCCTGTCTCATCTTTTTTGCATACGCCACTCATCCTTCAGGACTCCCTGAACCCCACTAGGGCAGGACCCAGCAGGTTTTCTTCCATTTTATAACCTCACTCTTCATGTTATTGATTGTTTCATTTGCTGAGAAGAAGCTTTTTAATTTGAATCCAACCCATTTATTAATTCTCAACTTTACTTCTTGCACTTTTTGAGTCTTTTTAAGGAATTCAGAACCTAGATTAACATGGTCAAGATTTGGGACTACTTTTTCTTCTATTAGGCACAGGGTCTCTGTAGAGCCTAAATCTTAAAAATCCCCTTTGAGTTAAGTCTCATGCAGGGAGAGAGATTGGGGTTTAATTTCATCTTGTTACTTATGGAAGTCCCATTTTCCTGGAACCATTTGTTGAAAAGGCTATCATTGCTCCAGTGAAAATATTGGGAACCTTTGTCTAGTATGAGATAACTATATTTATGTGGGTTTGTTTACATATCTTGTATTCCAAACCATTGGTCTATGTGTCTGTTTTGGTATCAATTCCATGTAATTTTTGTTATGTTCTCTTAGTATAATTTAAGTTCTGGTATTGTGATGGTGCCTATCTTACTCTTCTTAATAAAGATTGCTTTGGCTATTCTGTGTCTCTTATTTTGCCTAATAAATTTATGATGGCTTTTCTTGCTTTATAAAGAATACCATGGAGATTTTAATAGAAATTGTGCTAAATCTATATAATCCTTTTGGTAGTATGGCCATTTTGATCATATTAATTCTGCCTATTCAGGAGCATGGGAGGTCTTCTTCTATAGCCTTATTCAATTTCCTTATTGTTTTTCAGTTTTCATTGTAGAGGTCTTTCATCTCTATTATTAAATTGATTGCCAATTTTTTGAGGTTATTGTGAATGGGGTAGTTTTACTGATTTCTCTTTCTGTAGATTTTACCACTGATGTACAGGAATATGTTTGATGTATGAATGTTGATTTTATGACCTCTATTTTGCTGAATTTATTTATTAGTTCTAGGAGATTTTATTGGCAGAATTTTCTGGATATTCTAAATATACATCATGTCATCAGCAAATAGTGATGGTTTGAATTCTTCTTTTTCTATTCATATCCCTTTGATTTCTTTCCTCTGCCTAATCACTCAGGCAGGAGTTACAAGGATGATGTTGAATAGAAGTGGTTAAAGAAGACATGCTTGGATCCAGAGGAGTGGCCCGCCTTCCCTGCCACCCCACACCTGGAGATCTGGAGAGAGGCCATGTCCATGTGTGGAGAGCCACCTGTGCTGGGGTTCACCAAATCCTTGCTCCACAGTCCAACATCAGGGTTGAAGCTTGAAGCTGCCATCACCACAAAACTGGGATATCACCACTTCAATCAAGGGATAATAATAAGGACCTGGTAATACATCACCAAATCCCTGGGGACCTGGCTACACCAGAGGTTTCTCTACTAGGGGTACTAACTGTTATCCTGTTGCTGAGGTAACATGGGGTCTTGCATGGGGTTCCCTATCTCTTGTTTCTCCTACTAATAGCCAACATCTCATGATTACCCTCTCACTTTTTATATAATCTATTACTCAATATTCTCACCATTCTACCTCATAAACATCTCAGCCAAACCCACATTCCCCCTTTCACCATAAAAACTGTAAACAATTATGCAAACCATTTGACTATATGATAGAAGATAACCAAACTCATCATTTCTGATTATAATGACAAAACTGTAAATGTAAAAATAGAAGCTAAATGATATATGGCTGCACTTTGGGTAAATTGAGTGCTGTGATATTGATCTCTCCCTTCTGTCATCCCAGTAGCTCAGGAGGCTGAGACAGGAGGATGATGAGTTCAAAGCCAGGATCAGCAATTTAGGAGACTCTGTCTCAATTAAAAAAAATATTGGGGATGCTCTCAGCACTCCTTGGTATCAACAAAACAACAACAACAACAACAACAACAACAACAACAACAAAAACAAAACTGGAAGTATCCTACCCCACGATTATGTAGTTACACTAAATGTCAGTGTTAGGTCAGTTGTTAAGTGATATAGGAATCTTTAGGGGAAAACTCCTACATTAACATACTGTCAAAGTGTTCTTTCATTTTTTTTTTTTTTTTGGTTAAAACTTTTGGAGAAATTTATGAAGACTCAGCCAATATCTCAAAGATCACTGAGGCAATCTAAGTTTTTCTTTTAGACCCATTACATCATTTAGCTAAGCAAGTTTTTTTTTTTTTTCTGTCAGTCTGAAGTGTTTTCATCAGCTATCTTTAAGTGTTCTTGTCTGCCATTTTAACCTTTTACTGTGTGCTCAATGATCTTCTCTTGAGCATACTAAGGAATATATGCCATCTCTTCAACTTGAACTATGGATCCTTAGTTGAGCATGTTCAGAAAGGTACACATTTTGGCTGGACACAGTGGTGCAAGGCCTGTAATCTCAGCAATTCAGGAGGCTTCAACTGCAATTCAGGAGAATGGCACATTATTTGAAGTCAGCCTCAGCAGCTTAATGAGACCCTGTCTGAGAACAAAAATGGTTATATGTGTAGCTCAGTGGTAAAGTGTCCCTAGGTTCAATCCATGGTACCAAAAATAAAGAAAAAAAAAACAGAGAAATGTGCATCTTTTTCTTTTTTTCTTCCTTTTTATTCATGGGGACTTCAACAAGGGCCTCCTACATGTCAGGCAAGTTCAATGAGAAATATTCCCAGTCCAGAAATGTACATCTTAATGCAATGGCTCCCAAAGTGAATATGTATAGACTCCCAGAATAAAGTCCTCAAGATTTCTTTCTTCAGAGAGAGCATTGCTTTTCAGACAACACCCATCCTCTCCTTATTTCCTGTGGGCTATAAATATTTTTCCATTCTTTTATATTCTGTTGTGCTCCTTGGCTTCACAATCAACAAAGTGCAAACCTTTTTCATTAGGTTTCATTAGAATATGATTTTGAGGAAGAACCTTTAGTTGAGCCATTATGTCTTAAACACTTTTGAATCTATTATTGTTGAAGTTGGTGCCAAAATGATCAATTTAATTTTTTTCCTTGAAGGTGTGAGTTAGTGTTCCTGCACATGCCCCAGCCTGTGAGGCCACAGCTTAGTGCTCAACCCATCATTGGATTGAGAGATGGACTTAACCACTTCTAAGGTGGGTGTCAGACTGGTTGAGGGATAGCTACTCTGTGCCCTACAATGATGGTTTTCTATGGGTAATCATTCCCTCTTCATTAATCATTCACCTAATAAAAGGGATCAGGCTACAACTAAGAATGTAAAACATATTTAGTGATGTATACCATGTTAAAATATGGAACAATGTAAAGAAAAAAAACATAAATGAAAGGTGGTGTAATGTCACCAAGCCCTGTCATAAAAGTTACAATTAGGGAAAGGAAATAAAAAGTCTCACTAAGCCCTAGAAACATCATCACGTACAATATCATTTGTTCACTGAGTCACACTAATGAACTCAAGTCAAGATAATTTCAAGAGTAGTTAATATGATAATGGGTTTATTGAATTTAAATTTATAAAAATGATTTTCTTTACTGTTTTATAGTAAATAAATTTGTAATACATTACACTTGATATAATAAACAGTACACAAATATAAAATAACCTATGCACAGAACATTTTTTGAACAATAATGAAGTAAGTTGTCATTTGGTGAACCAGTATATGGAACTCCATAGGCTGAGGATGTAGCCCAGTGGTAAAGCACCCCTGCAATGAGTTCTCAGTACCCAAAACAAAGAAACAAAAAGAGTAAAAGCAAAAGCAACTAAGAACAAGATAAACACTGAACAGTAGATCTGACTACTATATTTGATGTAGAATCATTCATTATGTTTCTAACACCCTGATTTTCATACATCATTTTTCTTAATATTATATGACTATATATACATATGTGTGCATACAATACATATTTCTTATTGTTTAAATATATATATATATATATATATATATATATATATATACACACACACACATATGTATTTAATTATTCTTGTTTCTCTATCTATAATTTATAAAACTATCTGATTTGGGGCTGATTTTTCTCTTTATGAAATTATCTATGCCACTTTTCTTTTACACAAGCAGATTTGGCTAACACAAGCTAATGTGAAAAATGCTGGTATGTGGGGTGAATGAGACATGACTGGTATTACTATCCAACTTTGAAGTTTTGGATAAATTTTCCCAGACACTGAGGATAAGACAGTACTTAACTACCTAGTTGGAAGCAAAGGAGGGAAACAGAATTCTACATATGGGCAAAGTGGAGTACTTTTTCAAAAGTGTATAATTCAGTGCATATGTAAATATTTAAAAATATTTAGAAGAATCAGACAAAGGAACAAGAGAAGTGGGGGAAGATGCAAATAAAAGAGGAAATAGTGAATCAAGAACATTGAAGGGGCATCATAAGGAGATAGCCTGAGACTACTTAGAGGTCTTGATTTAAACAGGAGAGAGGCAAGAAAAATAGAAAATATAGTAGATTGTATTAGTAAATATTTAAGACCCTTTGCAGAAGCGAGACAGAAAGTACATGACATACTTGCTTGATGCTAAAACAATAATATTTAAAGAATTACATTTTCTTCCAAGAGTAAGGACATGTAATACTTTTAAAATGAATATCTCTGTGCGACTATATGGCCTTAAGGAAGAACATGATCCAAGACCAATATCAGATGATGCATTAGTTTCTCTTTGAGGAAGAGCTATTTGAACTGGAGAAACTAGTCAGAGAAGCAGAAGATATTTTTCAGCAACTCAGACCCAACAGAGAGAAAGGCTGAAGGAAATGTACAGGGAGCTTACTGAGATGAGCCACAAGTCCAATGTGGAGTTGCTCCAGATGAGCAGGAAGGGTTCATCCTGAGAGAAGAATCCTTGTCTGGTCAATGTTGCCTGCAGAGCCCACTGTGATCAGCTGAGTGACATGTTCCCCTTCATGCCCACCATTGTCCAATCACTTGTTGTATATTCTAGTAATCTTGAGAGATTGTAAGCCTATTAGAAGATAAATGAGACAAAGTTCTTTTGTTTTTAAGAGTACTATACTCAGAGAAAAATTATCAAAAATCTCAGGGGTCATATAAAGGTTAACTTTGTTGATGAAATATTTGTTTCCCAAATCCATCATCACTATGTGGTGATACAGACAGTTCTATTTCTTTTCTAATATTATTTCTTCTCTTGTATTGTCTGTATTTAGTTCTGATACAGACAGTACAAGAGAAGAAATAGTATTCAACCCTTGTGGATATTAAGCAACACAGTGCTTACTTCTCAGATCAGCCATCAATATTTTGTGTTATTTCAGTTTATTTTAATTTTGAAGATTTATATGATATTTTGGTTTTTAATCTTCTCTATGCTCCAAGTGTATTTATGATATGCAATGGGCACATAGAAATTATTATATATAAAATCCAACTTTTACTAGAAAAAAATGCCTGAATTTTCCAAAAATGAGACAATTTCAAAACAACTGAAAGGAAAGTGATCTGTGAACATGACCCAGCCGTGTTAGTGCCCCACTAGAGAAGAGGTCTAGATAGGAGGAGGCTATGGTTTCAACAGATCATGAAAGCCCAAGATTTTCTTTCTTTCTTTCTTTTTTACTCTTTTATACTTTCATTTTATTTTAATTTTTATTTTCATGTGGTGCTGAGAACCCCAGTTCCTCACATGAGCTTGGCAAGTGCTCTACCACAGAACTATAACCCCAGCCTGTCAGAGATTCTTTTGCATGTGGTGTGCAGACCTTGTTTTCCATCAGTTTACTTGAGGTTTGATAATGCAGCAGATACAATTATAGGAAAGTTATGTCTATTTATTAATGGTATCAAAAACAAAACATGAAGAGTTTCCTACTAAAGAAAAAAGACTTTTGGGTTTTCTGAAATAGCAATCCAAAAGTATATATTAAATCACGCCTTCACAGGCGAAATACCTTCAGTTTTCTTTTATTTGCCAGTGTAATTTAAAGATTTCTGGGTGCTAAAGAGGGCATAGGAACCCTTTTCCATACTTAAATGAGTCTGAAATCTCTCTGTTCTCTACCTTATCTTAGACGAGGAGCAAATGAAGAGATTGATTAGGTAGACAATCATTGCCCAAGACATGAAAATGCCATTAACTGATGTGATTTTTTTTTATAGTGAGTAATGGAATGATTCAAGAAGGACCAATCAATATATGAAATTTTCTGATGAAGTCAGCAATAGAATATTTGGAGAAAATGGTGCAACTGAAGATCTCCAGACATTGAGGCATTATGTTATACTGCCATAGGGCTCACAAACTTGCCATGCTTAACTCATTATGTGAAAAGGCCTGAGGATCAGGTTGAGGTATTTCTGGATTATGACAATGCAAGTATGAGACTCTGTGATTCCCTCATATGCAGTTTTCTCTCCTTCCTGCTTTACCTCCTCTCTGAATACATATATATATATATATATATATATATATATATATATATATATATATATATATATTTGAGACAGAGAGAGAGAGAATATTAATATTTAATTTTTTTTTAGTTTTCACCAGACACAACATCTTTGTTTATATGTGTTGCTGAGGATCGAACCCGGGCTGCACGCCTGCCAGGCGAGCGAGCTACCGCTTGAGCCACATCCCCAGCCCTCTCTGAATCTTTTTATTTTCTTTGGTTCTCCATAAAATTGAGGTTTTCCTTGGCATGATGTCACAAACCGATAATCTTTGCTACATAGGAAGCTGAGAAAGGAGGACATTGAGGCCAGAATGGGCATTTAAAAGAGAGATAAAAATGGGGGTAAAAGGACAGGTGTAGCCTATCCTAATTATATCTGTAGCACTTTCTTAACTTATGTGAGGCTCTAGGTTCATCCACAGTACTGAGGGGAAAAAAAGATAATTTTTTTTAAAAAAGAAATAAAAAATAAAGAAAATGAGAATTAATTTATGAATGTCCATGTCTGAAGAAAATGTGTTCTTGGGACCTTTTCATGTCATTTTACAAGTCTACACTTGATGTCTGTGAGCCTGTTTTAACTTAAGGAAATATAATAATTTTATGGTCATAAATTGTGATAACCATATTGAATTTATAAATTTATTCATAATTTTATTTTAATAAAGTGTTTTGAAACCACTGCCATGTGATTTGAGGTTATTTTTTTTTAGTTTCTTCAAGGAAATTAAATACCTACTCACATTAACTCCCCATTCATACCCAGTCAGCACCACATGGAAATTGCTTAACTATTTAAGTCTTTATGGATTTGTGTATTCCAGAAAGTTCATGAAAATAAAATTATATCTGTCATTCTTTGGGTTTTCTATCATTTAGTATAAAACTTTCAAGGCTCATCCACATTGCAAACTGTTTTAATCAACATACTTGAGCCAAGGTGTGGCAGAAAGATACTCTGACTTATATCATAATTTCCTAAATGACAGAAAGCAGATAAAGGTGCTTAGATTTCTCTCAAATCTGACCTAGCTGAGTAGATCCAGGTATCTGACAGATTATTATTTCTCCAAGTCTTAATCATTCATCACATCTCAGTTCAAAGGTTTTTCAAGGAAGCCATTCCTGCCTCTATAGACCAGGGTAGTTTCTTTTACTCCACACTCCAAGTGTATTATACCATCTCCTAATATTCAACAAACTGTTATCAAATTGATAGTTACTTACTACTACTAGACTCTAAATTCCCAGATCAGAAGGGTAGTATTTGTCCTATTTACTACTGTATTCTCATTACCCAAAATGCAATGCTTAGAAGGGTAGTACATGAAACAAATATATTGAAAGAGTGGATTAATTTTTTAAAAGTTAGTATTAATAAATACTATTATAACATTAAGAATGCTTCCCAAACAATGCAGCTAACAAGATAGGGGATATAATACTAATGAATGATGTCAACAAAAAACAACCAATAGATTGATTTCCAGATTCATAATCTCCATGGGTTGGATCTGAAAGAGCCATGTGTTTAAAGGCTCCTTCCTGAGATGTGCTGTTGGTTCACCAGGTATACAACCTTTGTTGTAGGCAAGATGAAAAAGGGTTCCCCAGGTGGGTGGCCTAGCACTGTGAGTAGACACTTTAGGACTGAGTTGCAGACAACTTAAAAGTCTTGAATATAGGACATGGATTGTTGTCTTGGCAGTGAGACAGATACCTAAGCCCTCCTCATGTAGGCGCTCAGTGCACTTCTTGCAAATCCATGAAGAAAAGTTCCATTTCAGCAGGATGGCAATTAGTTAAAAAGGAGAAGGCAACAACTATTTGCTGCCTCCTGTGGCCTCAAGTGTGCCCCCCTCAGTAGTGACTGCATGTGACATACTCAGAAAATAGAGGTAAAAATAGAAGCATGAGTAACACTGAGAAGGAATCTGAGCTGCTGTTCCAGGAGGACCACCTAGAGGAAGCTCAGGTCATCCAAATGTGGGGCAAGAGGGCTATGATCAAGAACGTGTTTGGAGGATTGGTCTGAAGAAGCTCAGTGTCACCTACAGGTGGAAATTGATTTGGTGGCACACCTTGGGCATCACAGTGTATGGTATCTGGGACTACAGGGATAATAGAGCCTTTGGCCTCCATAAGACTTTCCAGAGGATGCTGATATCTGAAGGATTACATAGGGCCAGCCCTTCAGAATATCCTGAAATCAGCCACCTGATATGTCTTGCTGGGCTTATGGAGATTTTTATGTTAACTTGTAGGTCATAGACATCCCTTGCATGATCGCATTTGATCACTAGAAACATAAAGGTAAAAATATGGATATAAATGTAGCCATATGCCAAACAGGACTGATTGTGGAGTCTGGGATTCAATAGTGATTTTGAAATAGTAGCCTTGGCAGTTGCAGAAACTGATCATTAGGGGGCACCCGGTAAACTCAACTTTGGAAATGCCGATTTCATTTTTAGCTCTTTTTTTTTTGGATCACATGTATGCAGAATTCTTTTTAACACATCAGAAAGATTATGAGACAGATATGATTTTCAGAAGTCACACACATGGAAGCTACACTTTTAGGGCTCTATGAGCACATAAAAAAAAAACAGTATCAACTATTTAATTTTGTAAAGACTTTATAAATTAAAGAGCTATGTCTAAGAAATATAATTTAAAAAATGTCCTATTCCAAGTGTATTAAATCCTTACTTTTCCTCGAGGAGACATTCTAAGATGTGTAAAAAATATTTTTAAAATTTATTTTTATATTGGGAATTTAGGTTTTTCTTCCTGATTTATTTTTCATTATCAAGTCCTCCACTAAAGAAATACTTCTCAGTGAGGTAGTTAAGCCTCATAACCACGTTGAAATTACAACACTTTTTTAAATTATTTTTTAGTCATGCCAGGAGTGAATTCAACTCAAGGCCCATAAGGGTCCAGAGCTCCCTAGGTTGGCAAGCACTCTGTCACCCAGCCCCAGCCCCAGCCCCAGCCTACCCCATGCAACTTTAACAGATTTATCCAAACTGGGTTGGATGGTGCACACCTGTAATCCAAGCTGATAGGAGCCTGAGGCAGGAGGATTGCAAGTTCAAAGCCAGTCTCTGCAATTTAATGAGGAATTAAGCAATTTAGTGAGAACCTGTCTCAAAATAGCAAATATAAAGGGCCAGACATATGCTTTAGTGGTAAAGTTCCTCTGGATTCACTGTCCTGTGAGCTCAAAAAAAAGAAGAAAAATATTTATTCACCATGCAGCTGTGGAACTTTTATTCTCTTGTTCTCCCAAGAACTGTTTTGAGAAAATGAGTAATACATGACAGGATAAACCTTCACATAACTAAAAAGCAAACAAACACAAACAAATCTCTGAAATCTTTGTTTGTAAACTGAAGTCTCTCTGTGTTGCTCAGGTTTGTCCCAACTTCCCTGGCTCAAGGCTGGATGCAAGTGTTCTCCCTGCCTAAGCTTCCACAGTAGATGGAATTACAGGCTGCCACTACATTTCAGTGTTTCTTAATCTTTGGCATGATCAGAATCCCCTTGTGGTACTTGATATACATAAATTGCTTTATTTCTGATTCAGTAGTTCCAGGATTGACCTGAGACTTGTCATGGCTAACAAGTTGCCAAGTGATATTGATGCTATTGGCCTGGAGACTTTCTACTAGGAACCACTTCCCTAGATAATTAATACATTTTTTAATATATGGTTAAAAAAAGGGTAATTGTTTAGTTTGTTAAGTGTGAACACAAGAAATATATCCAGGGATTACAGGCGTACACCACCATGTCAAGCCAATTTGCCAGACATTTGAAATTCTACAAAAAATAAAAGTCCCCCCAAAATCAAACTTTTTCATTTCTTTAACTCTGGCCTATTAGATCCAACAATAAGAATTAAGTTGTTTACATTATAAGGAAAACTAATTATAGAGATTATAGATTCTCAATTTTATTTGGACCTTTCACCTAATTCTCTTTCATTTTACAAGTATTTCTTTTTTTCAATTACCTGAAACATATTTTGAATCCTTCTTAGAGAAGTTTCAGTTACCCGGATGCCTGACTAAAAGTGTCTTAAGATTCTAAAACTAGAAATAATTGGAAAAAAAATGTAATTTATAAGGTCTTGAGTTAGTTTGATTCAAAGAGCAATGCAGTATATTCTTCAAAGGATGATAGAAAAGTATAGCTATCAGGTCAAGTAGTTTTAGTGAGATATTTTTTTCCAATAGAAAAACCTATCTTGTCCACTTTCCAACTTTGAAGAAAAAACTGAAAAGTGTCTATATCAATCAACAATGTTGCTTTGTTAAGTGTGTTTTGCAAGATGCAAATGATACTGGTAAAAAATATTTTTAGGTACTATTAGAAACTATTTTTGGATAGTGCCCCTTCTGGTATGAGCTTAATTAAAATGGAATTTTGTATGCTTGAATCTTCTATTATTAACAAAAGGCAAAGATGTATTGAACAAGATAACTAGATTTTTCATATTGGATTGTCAAGATATTGATTGCAGATGGTACCTAATAAGGCACTGATAATGTTCACATTTAAGGAAATATAGGCACTTCTGGAAATTGATACATTTAATTACATATTCATTATCTGTCTTTATATACATGTTAGGTTTTGTAATGGAAATGATCCAAATCTCAGGATTGAGCACAATGAGTGGCATGCTATATCTTCTGAATAAATGTTGGTTCAGTTAGTAATATAATTTTAAAAAATTTTCTTCGAATTTGTTATATATGACAGCAGACTGCATTACAATTCATGTTACACATATACAGCACAATGTTTTATATCTCTGTTGTATGTAATGAATTGTCACTTCATTCATGTCTTCATACATCTACTTAGGGTAATGATGTCAATCTCATTGTACTCTTTTCTTACCCCCATACCTTCTCCTTCCCTTTGCACTATCTAGTGTTCATCTAATCCTCCAATTCTCCACTCCAACCTCATTATGAATTAGCATTCTTATGTCAGAGAAAACATTCAGAATTTGTTTTTTGGGGATTGGCTTGCTTCATTTAGCATTATATTCTCCAACTCCATTCATTTACCTGCAAATGCCATGATTTTATTCTCTTTTAATGCTGAATAATATTCCACTGTGCATATATACTACATTTTCTTTGTCTATTCATCTAATGAAGGACATCTAGGTTGGTTCCACTGTTTAGGTATTGTGAATTGTGCTGCTATAAACATTGATGTGTCTGTGTCCCTGTATTATGCAGTTTTTAAGTCCTTTGGATATCAATGGAGGAGTTGGATAGCTGAATCAAATGGTGGTACCACTCCCAGTTTTCCAAGGAATCTATACTGTTTTGGATATTGGCTGCACCAATTTGCAGTCCCACCACCAATGTATGAGTGTGGCCTTTTCCCTCACATCCTCACCTGTGGGGAGATTTGGATTACTGTATGTATGGAGTACTGCATACATGGCATACATTAAGGGCGTCTGAGTGGCAGGCCACTCTCCTCCTGCTAGGTACATGAGCTGCAGGCCGCTTACTCCATAAGCACAACCTTGGGCATGAGGACATGTGTTGCTGTCCCCATGCTTGCTCCACAGCCCACTTCTCGATTGGTTGCTGCAGGGATAGTTAGCAAAAATTGCATTGGTGGCTCCCTGTAATCTTCTTAGCTACTGCCTGAGTATATATACATGGTAACTGTGTAATAAAATTAAGCCTGCTTCCTGCTTGGTCTCCAGAGGACTTGATTAGCAACTCTACAGCCACACTTTCCTCTACCCTGTTCTGTGGACCTCCTTGATGGACGAGAGAGAGCCCACACACTCACCAACACTTATTATTGTTTGCATTCTTAATACCTGCTACTCTGACTGAAGTGAGATGAAATCTTAGAGTAGTTTTGATTTGCATTTTACTAATTGCTGGAGATGTTGAACACTTTTTTTTCATACATTTGTTGATTGATTGTATATCCTCTTCTGCAAAGTATCTGTTCCGCTCCTTATAACACTTATTGTTTTTTTGTTTTTTCCTGGTGTTAAGATTTTAGGATTGGCCTCTCTTCTTTGTCTATGGAGAGATGGCTTTTATTTGTCAGGTTTGACAAATAAACTGTAGTGTATATCTCTAGTTCTTTATATAGCCTAGAGATTAGTGCTCTATCTGATGTATGTGTGGTAAAAATTTGCTCTCAGGATATACACTCTCTATTCACCTCACAGAATGTTTCTTTGCTGAAAAGTAGCTTCTTACTTTGAATTCATCCAATCTATTGATTCTTGATTTTAATTCTTGCGCTATAGGTGTTTTATTAAGGCAGTCAGGGCTTACTCTGACATGATGAAGTTTTGGGCCTACTTTTTTTTCTAGTAGGATCATTGTCTCTGATTTAATTCCTAAGTTTGTTATGTAATTTGAGTTGAGTTTTGTGCATGGTGAGAGATAAGGGTTTAATTTCATTTTGTTGCATATTGATTTCCAGTTTTCCCAGCACCATTTGTTGAAAAGGCTATCTTTTCTGCAATGTATGTGTTTGGTGCCTTTGTCTAATATTAGAAAACTCTAATTATGTAGGTTAGTCTCTGTGTCCTCTATTCTGTACCATTGATCTACAAGTCTCTTTTGGTGCCAATACCATGCTGTTTTTATACTATTGCCTGCACTTTAGTTGAAGTTCTGGTATAGTAATGCCATCTGCTTCAATCTTTTTTCTGGTCTCTTATTTTTTCAGATATATTTCATGATTGCTTTCCCTACTTCTATGAGGAATGTCATTGTGATTTTGATTGGGATTGCATTAAATCTCTTTAGTGCTTTAGGTAGTATGGTCATTTTGACAATATTAATTCTGCCTTTCCAAGAACAAGGGAGACCTTTCTATCTTGTAAGGTCTTTTTAGATTCTTTTTTTAGTATTCGGTAGTTTTCATTATAGAGGTCTTTCACCTCTATCATTAAGTTGATATCCAATATTTTATTTATTTTATTTTTTGAAGGTATTGTAAATGGGGTGGTTTTCCTAGCTTTTATTTCAGAAGATTTTTCACTGATGTACAGAAATGCCTTTCATTTATGGGTGTTGGTTTTACATGCTGCTACTTTGCTGAATCCATTTATTATTTTTGGAAGTTTTGTGTTGGAGTTTTCTGTATCCTGTGGGTACAGAATCATGTTGTCAGGAAACAGTGATAATTTGTATTCTTCTTTTCCTATCCATTTCCCTTTAATTTCTTTCATCTAATTGCTCTGGCTAGAGTTTCTATTCTTCATTTAGAATGATGTTTGCCTGAGGCTTAGTGTACATAGCTTTAACAATGTTGAGATATGTTCCTGATGTCCCTAGTTGTTCTAGTGTTTTGAACATGAAGGGGGCTGTATATGTGTAATATGAATTGAAATGCAGTTTAGGGTCATATATAACAAATTAGAATAATTAAAAAAAGAATTACAAATACATATACATACATACATACACACACACACACACACACACACACACATATATATATATATATATATATATATATTTAAAAATAAATTTTAAAAAAAAACTAAATTAAACATGGGGACTGCTCATTTCAGGAGACCAAGAAAGAAATTCAAAAAGAAATTGAGGCCTGATTGCAAGAGGACTATTTTTTACCTCTGAAGCTTTTCAGCATGTCCAGGATTCCAGTGATGTGCCCTGAAGTGAGCTCTCCTGGTTTACCAGCTGAGGCATTTAAATTTGCCACATTTTTTTTCCTTAGCATCATCAAGAAAATAACTTATGGATTACAAGAGAGGACCCAGATATAAGCCCACACATCTAAAATCAACTGATTGTTGGTAAAGGTACCAAAATCAAACATTGCATGATTTTAATTATATGAAGGTTTATTTTCTCATATAGTATTCCTCTCTGAACAGTTCTTGGGAGAACAACAGAAAACTATGTTTCATATGGTGCATGTTGGATAAATGTTTTTTTTTTGTTTTTGTTTTTGTTTTTTATAGCAGGGATTAAACCCAGGGGTACTTCATTACTGAGCCACATCCCCAGTCTCTCTCAGTTGTGCTCTCTCTCTCTCTCATATATATATCTCACAAAGGTGCTCAGCACCTTGCTAATTTGTGGAGGTCAACTTTGAAATTACAACCCACCTACCTCTAACTCCAAGCTGTTAGGGATTACAGGTGTGCACCACTCACCAGGCATGGCACAGAAAAGTCTAAGGCTGAGCTCATTGATAGAGTGCTAAATCTAGGGAACAGTGGGTTCTGGTGGAACTGAGTTGAATTCATTCCCACCACCACTAAAAGAATAATAATAATAATAAAAGTCTCATAAGTTTTAAACATGGTCATGGGGCCTAATTATCTCACCCAAGGCTTATTTTAGTGGAAGGGTTGATGACAAAAAATTAAGTAAAAAATGGTAAGCCTGTATTCCCAATATATACATATGGTAAGTTTTCTATATGAGTGTGTTCTCAAAAAAAAAGTAACAGTTTGATGTATTTGGAAACATGACTTTTTAAAATTATATTCCTCATCTGCAGCTCTTCCAATCATAAATTGGAGATTATGTTTTCATTGCCATCCCTCACCATTTTCTAAGTCATTACAAAATTACACTGTTGACACTGTTGTTTTTTTTTTTTTTTTTCATGTGGTTATAAATCACTCAAAGTGTAGTTTCCATGTGTGTGATTTCTAAAAATCATACAGTTCACATAAACTTTCTGATCGGTTAAAAAGAGAATGCTGAACACATGTGATACAAAAAGGCTAAAAATGAGATTATCATTTCCAAAGTCAGGGTAACTGTGTGCCCCCTAGCATTCAGTTTACTCAATTGCCAAGGTCTATTTCAAAATTGCTCTTACATCTTGAGTACCACAATCAGTCCCTCTTGGGCATATGGTGACATTCACATCCATATTCTTATCTTTATGTTTCTAGTGATCAAATGCGATCATGAAAGGGATGTCCATGGTTTAAAATTTTGCATAAAAATCTCCATATGCTGAGCAAGACATATAAGGTGGCCAATTTCAGGACACTCTGAAGGCTGGCCCTATGCATGCAATAAGATTTCAGCTTCCTCTGGGAAATCTTCTGAAGGTGGAATAGCTTTGTTATCCCAGTAGTGCCAGATTCCATCCACTGTGAGGTGTGTGAGAAAAACCATTTTTTTCTTAACGCAACATGTAGCATCTTCAGTTCAACCTTCCAAACACATTTCTGGTCATCACCCTCATGCCCCACATTTGGATGACCTGGGCCTCCCCTAGGTGCTACTCTTGGAGCAGCAGCTCAGATTCTATCACAGTCTTACCTGTGCTTCTATTTTTACCGCTCGTCTCTGAGTATGGTGCATGGCAGTCACCTGATGGAGGAGGTGTGTGCCATAGGGTTCAGGAGAAAGCAAAGTTGAGGTGTGGTTGTCTTCTCCTTTCTAAGAAAACACAACCACTTTGAACTGGTATGTTTTTCTTCATTGGATGTAGATTTGTAAGAAAGTGAACAGACACACTTAGGTGAGGAGGGCTCAGGGATATGACTCACTACTAAGACAAAAATCTGCATCTCATCTTCAACACTTCTAAGTCATCTGCAATTCAGTCCCAGAGGGTCTATTCACCATGTGGTCCTGGGCCACCCACCTGGGAAATCAGTTTTCTTTTTGTATACCACCAAGGTTGTATAACTGGTGAACCAACAGCATATCTCAAGAAGGAGTCTTTAAAGACATGGCCCTTTCAGGGACTTTCAGATCCAGCCCATAGAAGATTATGAATCTGGAAATCAATCTATTACTTGTCTTTTATTAAAATTACTTATTAGTATTTTCTTCCCTTGTTAGCTCCATTTTGGGAAGTGTTCTTAATTCTATACTGGTATTTGTTGATACTAACTTTTATTAGTTTATTAATGCACTCTGTCACTCCATTTGTATCATCTATTACCTTCTAAGAACTGCATTTTGGATAATGAGAGTATGGTAGTAAATATGACAAATACCACCCTTCTGACTTTGGAATTTAGAGTCTAGTGTCAATAAGTAAACATCAATTTGATGAGAGTTTGTTGAATATTAGGAGATAGTATAGTATACTTGGAGTGTGGAGTAAGAGAAACCACCCTGGTATATGGAGGCAGGGATGGCTTTCCTGAAAAAACTTTGAACTGAAATGTGATGAATTATTAGGACTTGCAGAAATGATAATCTTTCAGATACCTGGATCTACATAACTAGGTCAGACTTGACAGAAATCTAATCACTTTAGCTGCTTTCTGTTCTTTAGTAAGCTAAGATATAAATAATTTCATCCTCCTGCCACAGGTTTGATTTTTAAAAAGTACATTGAAAACATAGTTTGCAATGTTAATGAGCCTTGGAGGTTTTATACTAATTGACAGAAGATACAAAGAGCAACACATATAATTCCATTTTCATGAACTTTCTGGAATACACAAATCCATAATAACCTAAAGAGTTAAGAGAATTCCAGGTAGTGGGAAGTGGGAATGAATGGGGATTTAATGTTAATAGGTATTGAGTTTCTTTGAAGGGACTGAAAAATAACCTCAAATCACATCAGGGTGGTTTCACAATATTTTATTAAAGTAAAATTTTATAAACAAATTTGTAAATTCAATGTGGTTGTCACAATTTATGACCATAAAATGATTATACTTCCTTAAGTTAAAACAGGCCCCCAGACTTCATATGTAGACATATAACAAAACATGAGAAGCTCCCCAAAACACAGTTTCTTCAGACATGTGCATTCACCAGTGAATTATCATATTTTTATGAATTTTCTCAGTTTTTCTTTATTTTTAAAAATATTTTATTTTTTTTCTTTTCTCATTACTGTGGATGAACACAGAGACTCACACAGGTTAGGAAAGTGCTCTACTAAAGTCTATACCTTACTTTAGACCCCCATTTTTATCTCTCTTATAAATTCCTATTCTTTCCTCAAAACATGTGGTCCTCCTGTCACAACTTCCTGTGTAACAAGGATTAAGGGCATGTGACACCATACCCAGGAAAACCTCAATTTTATGGAGAACCAATAAAAAGAATACAAGTCTGAGGGAATGTGAATGCGGAACAGAAGTAACTGTATATGAGGTAACCTCTATAAGCATCACAGAAGCTCATAGTTTCATTTTCATAATCTAGAAATACCCCACCCCGACCCTCAGGCCTTTACAAATAATGAATTAAGGATGGGGAGTTGGTGGAGAGACTACAGTGGTTGTTGTTCTTCAAGGAAAATAAGACAAAACATTTCTTACCTTCAAAACTGTCCCTTGTAAAATCTTTACAGACACCTATAATCCAGTTGGAGGTGTTCCCCACATCCACCTCCCAGTAGTGTCTACCACTACTAGTAGAGTTAAAGGCCTCTACACCCCATGTAACATAACTCTCCAGTGTCTGGTGATTTTCAGTTGCACCATCACCTCCAAATATCCTATTTCTAATTTCATTAGAAAGGCTCACATAGCGATTGACCCATCCTTTAATCATTCCACTGTTCACTGAAAAAAAATTTCAGATTAGTAAGTGGTATCTGCATGCCTTGGGCAAAGATTATGTACCTAATCAATCTCTCTATTTACACCTCCTCTAAGAAACTATAGAGAGTAGAGAGATTTCAGCCTCACTCATATATGAAGAATGGTTCCTGTGCCCTTATTAGCATGAAGAAATCTTTAAATTATCCTGGCAATCAGAAGAAAACTGAAGGTATTCTGTGCTTTATTAATGGGTGATTTAATATCTACTTTTGAATGGTTTGTTCCAGAAAAAAAAAATCTTTTTTTCTTTAGTAGAAATCTCTTCTCGAGTTGTTTTTAATACCATTAATAAATAGACATCACTTTGCTATGATTGTGCCCACTTCATTATCACACATCAAATTTGAGGGAAAGCAACATATGCACCCTTTACTGAAAAGAATCTCTGACTTACATTAACTGCTGAGACCATACATTGAATCTAAGTTGGATTTCAGCCTTCTGATATCTAGACCTCTTCTCTAGTATGACACAAACATGGCTGGGTCATATTTACTGATTACTTACCTTTCAGTTGTTTTGAAATCCATCTGATGATATTAAAATTGTCCTATTTATGACAAATTTAGTCATTTTTTGTTCAATAAAACTTGTATTTTGCGGCTGGGATTGTGGCTCAGTGGTGGAGCACTCGACTAGCACGGGCGCGACCCGAGTTCAATTCTCAGCACCACATAAAAAATAAAATAAAATAAAGGCATTGTGTTGTGTCCATCTACAAAAAAGATTCTCTCTCTCTCTCTCTCTCTCTCTCTCTCTCTCTCTCTTTCTCTCTCTCTTTAAAAATCTTATAACTTATAAATAGTAATTATCATTTGCCCGTTGCATATCATGAATGCACTTGGAATATAAAATAGATTAAAACTTACCAATATCATATTTAAATCTTCAAAGTTAGAATAAACTGAAATAACAGAAAATATGACAGCTGCTCTGAAAAGTAAGCATTGTATTGCTTAATAGCCTCAAAACATCATGAATATCCCTTCTCTTGTACTGTCTGTATCAGAACTCAAATATGTATCTGAGCTACTAGTTAACAAATGTGGTCTCGATCATTGTATTATGACTAGACAGGGAAAGAAGATATAAATGTTTCATGTCAGAAAATTTAAAATAAGAAGCATCTTCTTTGAGTAGCCTACTAAAATAATTGAACCTGACTGCCAGAGATCCCTTTCTTATCTGGGAACTTGTTCAGCATGTCCAGGATTCCAGTGATGTGTAATGAAAAGAGGTCTGGGTTCACTGGCTGGGGTTTCTGCATCTCCAGCAACTTGATTCTGTAAAGAATGACATCAGTTACACTTTTGAACCAAGGTTCTCTACAAAATCATTACAATGATACCACTTTTAATCCAATATATTGTAGAAATTGCCTATGTTGGTGAATTAGATATACATTTTATTCAACACTCTTGGAATTGTGTGATACTTTTTCTAAATTTGATGTACTAAAATCCAGTCTTTTTATTCTTCTCAAACATTATCAAACTTAAAAAACATATTAATTGCCATCCCCTCCCTTCTGTTCCCCCTAAAGCTTTTTAAAATCTAACATCACTTGAAATTCTCCATCATTGTGGGTCTGAAACCAAAATCTACTTTCTTGTCTAGTGCTCAGACTTTGTTCTCCTACAGAAGTTCCTAAAACAAATAAGATCTCTTTGGAAAAAAGATCCAAAGAAACCAGAGGAATCTAAAAGAGGAGAGCAGAAAAAAAAAAAAAAAAAAAAAAAAAAACAATGAGTTGTAAATATGAGTATTTATTTTCTCAGAAACATCTTAAGATGGGAAAGTTAGACTTTTATCAATTAATCACTTGAGTTGGAATCATCACAAGATTTTAGGAAGAACTTTCTTGATAGCTTCTACTTCTTGGAGCACAGCACAACACTGTTGCTCAGAGAGAATGGTTGGGCTATGTAGCAGGAAAGTTTAATATTACTGACCTATTTACTAACAGAAAGGAAAATGTTGCATACAATTATTATGAGCCATGCATAAATTCCAAAGGTTTGCAGGAGAGATTACCAAGGCAGCTCATGGGATGCTGCATCTCATTGTCCATGAGGAAGAAAAAGAATATTTAGAGACATTTATAAAGAAACACAAATGACTGTACAGCAACCTAAGAAAAGCAAATCCAGAGAAGAGGAGCAGCGACCTGCTGAGAGGCAGAGCCGCCCCCTCCCCCTGCACTGGCAAGGTAGAGGGAACTGTGAACACGCATAGAGCAGGCCCAGCGGCCTGCTGAGGGGCAGAGCCACCCCCCACCCCCCGCACCTGCCTGGTGACCACTGACAGAAAAGGCCCAGTGGCCCGCGGTGGGACAGAGCTTCCAATCACTCCTGCAAGGTAGGCGGGCCTGCGACCCACCGGCAGAAGAGGAGCAGCAGTCTGCTAAGAGGCTGAGCCGCCCCCTCCCCCTGCACCGGCAAGGTAGAGGGAACTGTGACCACGCACAGAGCAGGCCCAGCGGCCTGCTGAGGGGCAGAGCTGCCCCCCACACCCCGCGCCTGCCAGGTAGGTGGAACTGTGACCACGGACAGAAAAGGCCCAGGGGCCCGCGGCGGGACAGAGCTTCCAATCACTCCTGCAAGGTAGGCGGGCCTGCGACCCACTGGCAGAAGAGGAGCAGCGACCTGCTGAGAGGCAGAGCCGCCCCCTCCCCCTGCACTGGCAAGGTAGAGGGAACTGTGACCACGCACAGAGCAGGCCCAGCGGCCTGCTGAGGGGCAGAGCCACCCCCCACCCCCCGCGCCTGCCTGGTGACCACTGACAGAAAAGGCCCAGTGGCCCGCGGTGGGACAGAGCTTCCAATCACTCCTGCAAGGTAGGCGGGCCTGCGACCCACCGGCAGAAGAGGAGCAGCAGCCTGCTAAGAGGCTGAGCCGCCCCCTCCCCCTGCACCGGCAAGGTAGAGGGAACTGTGACCACGCACAGAGCAGGCCCAGCGGCCTGCTGAGGGGCAGAGCTGCCCCCCACCCCCCGCGCCTGCCAGGTAGGTGGAACTGTGACCACGGACAGAAAAGGCCCAGGGGCCCGCGGCGGGACAGAGCTTCCAATCACTCCTGCAAGGTAGGCGGGCCTGCGACCCACCGGCAGAAGAGGAGCAGTGACCTCCTGAGAGGCAGAGCCGCCCCCTCCCCCCAGCGCCTGCAAGGTAGACGGAACTGTGACCACCATCAGAACAGGCCAGACCTGCAACCGAGAGACAGAACAGGCCCAGTGGCCTGAGGAAGGGTAGAGCCGCCCCCCCCCCCGCGCCTGCAAGGTAGGCGCACCTGCGACCCACTGGCAGTACAGCCCCAGAGGCCTGCAGAGGGGCAGTGCCGCTGCCTGCGCCTGCAAAGTAGACAGAACTGTGACCACTGACAGAACAAGCCTAGCGGCCCACAGAGGGACAGAGCCGCCACCCACACCTGCGAGGGAGACTTTGCAACTATACAAGACCAATATAAATATATAGGGGGAAAATTCAATAGCACAACAGTTTCACCAAGTAGAAAGGAACGCGAACAGTATGAAGAGAAAAGGAAAGAAAGGACCACAAGCATTGCAGGTCAACTCAACGTTAGAAGAGGTAATAGCTGCAGCAGATGGAATGTCAGATAAAGAATTCAGGATATACATGCTTCAGATGATCTGGAGTCTCAAGGAAGACATCAGACCGCAAAATAAGACAATGAAAGATCACTTCAACAATGAATTACATAAACAAATCCAAGAAGCAAAAGATCAACTATACAGGGAAATAGAGGTTATAAAAAACAAACAAACAGAAATCCTAGAAATGCAGGAAGCAATAAGCCAACTTAAAAACTCAATTGAGAATACTACCAGCAGAGTAGAACACTTAGAAGACAGAACATCAGACAATGAAGATAAAGTATTTCAACTTGAAAAGAACATAGACAGCTCAGCAAGACTGTTAAGAAACCATGAGCAGAACATCCAAGAAATGTGGGATAACATCAAGAGACCAAATTTAAGAGTCATTGGGATACAGGAAGGGACAGAATTTCAAACCAAAGGAATGAGCAATCTATTCAATGAAATAATATGAGAAAACTTCCCAGACTTGAAGAATGAGACAGAACCCCAAATCCTAGAAGCCTACAGGACGCCGAATGTGCAAAATCATAAGAGACCCACACCTAGACACATTATAATGAAGATGCCCAACATACAGAATAAGGAGAGAATTTTAAAAGCTACAAGAGAAAGGAAGCAGATCACATTTAGGGGTAAGCCAATCAGGATAACAGCTGATCTTTCAACACAGACTCTGAAAGCTAGAAGATCCTGGAATAACATATTTCAAACACTGAAAGAAAATGGGTTCCAACCAAGAATTGTGTTTCCAGCGAAATTAAGCTTCAGGATGGAAGATGAAATTAAAACCTTCCACGATAAACAAAAGTTAAAAGAATTTGCAGCTAGAAAACCATCTCTTCAAAACATCCTTGGCAAAACATTACAGGAAGAGGAAATGGAAAATAACAATGAAAACCAACAGTGGGAGGTAGGACACTAAAGGGGGGAAAATAATCAAAGAGGAAAACAAACCATGTTTAGTAACATAAATAAACAAATATGGCTGGAAGAACAACCCATATCTCAATAATAACCCTAAATGTTAATGGCTTAAACTCACCAATCAAGAGACACAGGCTAGTAGAATGGATCACAAAACAAGACCCAACCATATGCTGCCTACAGGAGACGCATTTGATAGGAAAAGACATACATAGGCTGAAGGTGAAAGGTTGGGAAAAATCATATCACTCATATGGACTTCGGAAACAAGCAGGAGTATCCATACTCATATCAAATAAAATAGATTTCAAGCCAAAGTTAATCAAAAGGGATAAAGAGGGACACTACATACTGCTCAAGGGAACCATACACCAACAAGACATAACAATCATAAATATATATGCCCCAAACAATGGTGCAGCTATGTTCATCAAACAAACTCTTCTCAAGTTCAAGAGTCTAATAGACCACCATACAATAATCATGGGAGACTTCAACACACCTCTATCACCACTGGACAGATCTTCCAAACAAAAGTTGAATAAGGAAACTATAGAACTCAATAACACAATTAATAACCTAGACTTAATTGACATATATAGAATATACCACCCAACATCAAGCAGTTACACTTTTTTCTCAGCAGCACATGGATCCTTCTCAAAAATAGATCATATATTATGTCACAGGGAAACTCTTAGACAATATAAAGGAGTAGAGATAATACCATGCATCCTATCTGATCATAATGGAATGGAACTGAAAATCAATGATAAAAGAAGGAAGGGAAAAGAATACATCACTTGGAGAATGAACAATAGGTTACTGAACGATCAATGGGTTATAGAAGACATCAAGGAAGAAATTAAAAAATTCTTAGAGATTAATGAAAACACAGACACAACATATCGGAATCTATGGGACACATTGAAAGCAGTTCTAAGAGGAAAATTCATTGCTTGGAGTTCATTCCTTAAAAAAAGAAAAAACCAACAAATAAATGATCTCATACTTCATCTCAAAATCCTAGAAAAAGAAGAGCAAAACAACAGCAAAAGAAGTAGAAGGCAAGAAATAATGAAAATCAGAGCTGAAATTAATGAAATCGAAACAAAAGAAACAATTGAAAAAATTGACAAAACTAAAAGTTGGTTCTTTGAAAAAATAAACAAAATCGACAGACCCTTAGCCATGCTAGCGAAGAGAAGAAGAGAGAGAACTCAAATTACTAACATACGGGATGGAAGAGGCAATATCACAACAGACACTTCAGAAATACAGAAGATAATCAAAAATTATTTTGAATCCTTATACTCCAATAAATTAGAAGATAGTGAAGGCATAGATAAATTTCTTAAGTCATATGATCTGCCCAGATTGAGTCAGGAGGATATAGACAACCTAAACAGACCAATATCAATTGAGGAAATAGAAGAAACCATCAAAAGACTACCAACTAAGAAAAGCCCAGGACCGGATGGGTATACAGCAGAGTTTTACAAAACCTTTAAAGAGGAACTAATACCAATACTTTTCAAGCTACTTCGGGAAATAGAAAAAGAGGGAGAACTTCCAAATTCATTCTACGAGGCCAACATCACCCTGATACCTAAACCAGACAAAGACACTTCAAAGAAAGAAAACTGCAGACCAATACCTCTAATGAACCTAGATGCAAAAATCCTCAATAAAATTCTGGCCACTCGGATACAAAAACTTATCAAAAAAATTGTGCACCATGATCAAGTAGGATTCATCCCTGGGATGCAAGGCTGGTTCAATATACGGAAATCAATAAATGTTATTCACCACATCAATAGACTTAAAAATAAGAATCATATGATCATCTCGATAGATGCGGAAAAAGCATTCGACAAAGTACAGCATCCCTTTATGTTCAAAACTCTAGAAAAATTAGGGATAACAGGAACATACCTCAATATTGTAAAAGCAATCTATGCTAAGCCTCAGGCTAGCATCATTCTGAATGGAGAAAAATTGAAGGCATTCCCTCTAAAATCTGGAACAAGACAGGGATGCCCTCTCTCACCACTTCTGTTCAACATAGTTCTCGAAACACTGGCCAGAGCAATTAGACAGACGAAAGAAATTAAAGGCATCAAAATAGGAAAAGAAGAACTGAAATTATCACTATTTGCAGATGACATGATTCTATACCTAGCAGACCCAAAAGGGTCTACAAAGAAACTATTAGAGCTAATAAATGAATTCAGCAAAGTGGCAGGATATAAAATCAACACACATAAATCAAAGGCATTCCTGTATATCAGCGACAAAGCCTCTGAAATGGAAATGAGGACAACCACTCCATTCACAATATCTTCAAAAAAAATAAAATACTTGGGAATCAACCTAACAAAAGAGGTGAAAGACTTATACAATGAAAACTACAGAACCCTAAAGAGAGAAATAGAAGAAGATCTTAGAAGATGGAAAAATATACCCTGTTCATGGATAGGCCGAACTAACATCATCAAAATGGCGATATTACCAAAAGTTCTCTATAGGTTTACTGCAATGCCAATCAAAATCCCAACGGCGT
The DNA here is from genome assembly GCF_021218885.2 of Marmota monax. Lineage (NCBI taxonomy): Eukaryota > Metazoa > Chordata > Mammalia > Rodentia > Sciuridae > Marmota > Marmota monax. Next base: position 345,897 of record NW_026695236.1, on the reverse strand, counting down.
TTCTTGTAGAAATAGAGAAAGCAATCATGAAATTCATATGGAAAAACAAAAGACCCAGAATAGCAAAAACAATGCTAAGCAGGAAGTGTGAATCAGGCGGTATAGCGATACCAGACTTCAAACTATACTACAGAGCAATAGTAACAAAAACAGCATGGTACTGGTACCAAAACAGGAGGGTGGACCAATGGTACAGAATAGAGGACACAGAAACCAATCCACAAAACTACAACTACCTTATATTTGATAAAGGGGCTAAAAGCATGCAATGGAGGAAGGATAGCATCTTCAACAAATGGTGCTGGGAAAACTGGAAATCCATATGCAACAAAATGAAACTGAATCCCTTTCTCTCGCCATGCACAAAAGTTAATTCAAAATGGATCAAGGAGCTTGATATCAAATCAGAGACACGCCGTCTGATAGAAGAAAAAGTTGGCTATGATCTACATACGGTGGGGTCGGGCTCCAAATTCCTCAATAGGACACCCATAGCACAAAAGTTAATAACTAGAATCAACAAATGGGACTTACTCAAACTAAAAAGTTTTTTCTCAGCAAAAGATACAATAAGAGAGGTAAATAGAGAGCCTACATCCTGGGAACAAATCTTTACTCCTCACACTTCAGATAGAGCCCTAATATCCAGAGTATACAAAGAACTCAAAAAATTAGACAATAAGACAACAAACAACCCAATCAACAAATGGGCCAAGGACCTGAACAGACACTTCTCAGAGGAGGACATACAATCAATCAACAAGTACATGAAAAAATGCTCACCATCTCTAGCAGTCAGAGAAATGCAAATCAAAACCACCCTAAGATACCATCTCACTCCAGTTAGATTGGCAGCCATTATGAAGTCAAACAACAACAAGTGCTGGCGAGGATGTGGGGAAAAGGGTACTCTTGTACATTGCTGGTGGGACTGCAAATTGGTGCAGCCAATTTGGAAAGCAGTATGGAGATTTCTTGGAAAGCTGGGAATGGAGCCACCATTTGACCCAGCTATTCCCCTTCTTGGTCTATTCCCTAAAGACCTAAAAAGAGCATGCTACAGGGACACTGCTACATCGATGTTCATAGCAGCACAATTCACAATAGCTAGACTGTGGAACCAACCTAGATGCCCTTCAATGGATGAATGGATAAAAAAAATGTGGCATTTATACACAATGGAGTATTACTCTGCATTAAAAAATGACAAAATCATAGAATTTACAGGGAAATGGATGGCATTAGAGCAGATTATGCTAAGTGAAGCTAGCCAATCCCTAAAAAACAAATGCCAAATGTCTCCTTTGATATAAGGAGAGTAACTAAGAACAGAGTAGGGTCGAAGAGCATGAGAAGAAGATTAACATTAAACAGGGATGAGAGGTGGGAGGGAAAGGGAGAGAGAAGGGAAAATGCATGGAAATGGAAGGAGACCCTCAGAGTTATACAAAAGTACATACAAGAGGAAGTGAGGGGAAGGGGAAAAATAATATAAGGGGGAAAAACGAATGTCAGTAGAGTGGGTAGAGAGAGAAGAGGGGAGGGGAGGGGAGGGGAGGGGGGATAGTAGAGGATAGGAAAGGCAGCAGAATACAACAGACACTAGTATGGCAATATGTAAATCAATGGATGTGCAACTGATGTGATTCTGCAATCTGTATATGGGGTAAAAATGGGAGCTCATAACCCACTTGAATCAAATTGTGAAATATGATATATCAAGAACTATGTAATGTTTTGAACAGCCAACAATAAAAAAATTAAAAAAAAAAAAAAAAAAAAAGAAAAGCAAATCCAAAACAGAAAACAGCTAAAGAAAGGCAATAAGAAGCTAATGAAAATTTTCCATAAACCAGATGTGAAGCTGCTCAGGATAAGGATGGCAACATACCTGAACACGTTTTTTTTGTGTTGAACACATTATTTGGAACTGAAGGTATACTTATATGTATCCTGTATTTTGAGTGGGATCTTCCCCATTTGGAAATAATAGACATACTGTAGTTTCTATCGTCAGGCAGCAAGGAAGCTTAATTAAATTATGACAGTAGGTTCCTCAGGATATATTTCCACCTAAAATTATCCTTTTGTAGGTTACTTCAGTAAGAAACAGAAATGAACTATTTATTCATGGACACTCCATTTTTGACTCCAACATAAGGATATATGGAAATTAGTCACAATTATTACAGTCGTTTTTTGATTTGAACATCCATAGTTCAAATTGCCCTTAGTACATCATTCTTTGTGGATAAGCTCTGCCAAAGACAGCTTTTTTCAGACAGCTGCTGGTTGGATGCAATATACAGTCACTCTTAACGGTTCTGAATTTAGCAAGAATTTAGATTTTGCCTGTTTTGCGTTTATGGTAGAAAATTAATTTACAAGGAGAGTTGGGGTGGTGCTTCTACTCTTTTTTAACTTTCTCAAACACAAAGGCTGGATGGGTCAAATAGCTAATTCTGATGAAGTTTACACTTTTCTTTTCTTATTTATTTTTGTTTTTTCTTTACACTATTTAGAAGACTCATTGACATGGAAGTTTAGCTTTCAATACAAACTGGAGCACCATGAAGGCTGTGAATACCAAGCTGTTTCTGACAATGCAGAGCATACTTATTGAGATAGTGTACTTTTCTCTGTGTTTGTGATTTAGTGAATATAATTTCTCTTTTTCTCTTTGTAAAATTAATTAATGCATTTAATTAATGAATTAATTAAATTATTAATTTCTTCTATTTCTTTCATTTTTTTACTTATTAAGTATATTAAAATTCAGAGATGGCCTCCTTAAAGCTCATCTAGTTCATGAATTGCTGAAACAATTGGAAACAAAAATTTTCATTGATAATTCCTTTATATATTTTCTCAATATAATTTCTTCTTCCCTTTTAAAACATGTTTTTTAGCTTTCTAAAGTCAGCTATGTATGATTTAAGATTTCAAGTCATAAACATATTGAGGTGCATGGGATAGTTATTCCCAGGTGATATGTGAGAGAATGCAGCAAAGGAAAAAAAATTAAGAAAGATTCCTTAAAACTAGAACAATCCTGATCTGGGCATGCCTGTCACCCCAATGGCTCAGTAGGCTGAGACAGGAGGATCATGAGTTTAATGACAGCATTGGCAACTTAGAAAGACCCATCTCAATAAAAAATAAAAAATGACTGGAGATTTGTTCAGCACTTCAGGGTTCAATCCTTGGTACCAAAAAACAAAACAAAACAAAACAAAACAAAACAAACAAACAAAAAAAACTACAATAAGCCTACCCCATGATTGTGTAGTTATAGTAAATATCAGTGTTAGGTCAGCTGTTAAGCTATATAGGCACCTTTAGAGAAAAACACATTTCCTTTGTTTCAGCTAAAAAATTTTGTAGAAATTCACAGTGACTCAGTCATCTCAAAGATGGCTGAGTTTTCTTTTAGACTTATTATAGCATTTAACTGAGCAAGCCCAGAAATGTCGGCCATCTTTAAGTGTTCTCATCTGCCATTTCAAGAATTTATTGTGTGCTCTATGACCTCCACTTGAGCGTATCAAGGAATATATGCCATCTTTTCATCTTAAACTATGTTTCTTAATTAAGCATGCCCAGAAAGGTACATATTTTGGCTGGACACAGTGGTGCAAGCCAGTAATCTCAGCAATTTGGGAGGCTAAGGTTGCGATTCAGAAGGATGACACCTTTGAGCCCTGCTTCAGCAACTTAGTGAGATCTTCAGCAACTTAAGGAGATCCTGTCTCAAAATAAAAAGGGTTGTGTGTGTCACTCAGTGGTAAATAGCCCCTGGGTTCAATCCATGGTCCTAAAAAGGAAGAAAAAACAAATGACAGAGAAATGTACATGTTTTCTTTCTTTCCTTTTTCCTTTCTTACATTTTATTCATGGAGATTGAAACCAGGGCCTCATACATGCCAGGCAAGTTCACTGAACAACATCCCCAGTTCAGAAATGTGCATTCTAAAGTGAATATGTACAGTGCCCCCCAAAGTGATTATGTACAGACTTGCAGAATAAAGTGCCAAAGCTTTATTTCTTTGAGGAGAGTCTTGTTTTTCAGACAACTACCATCCTGTCCTTACTCCCTGTGGGTAATAAATATTTCTCCATTATGGTGTGCTCCTTGGCTTTGCATCAACAAAAATGAAAATGCTTTTAATTAGGTTTCACTAGAATATAATTTTAATGAACAATCTCCAGTTGAGCCATTATCTCCTTCCTTAAATACGGTTTGAATCCATTGATGAATTTGTTGGTGACAAAAAGATCAATTTAATTTCTTCCCTTACAGGTGTGAGTTAGTGCTGCTGTACATACCCCAGTCTGTGAGGCCACATCAGTGCTCAACCCCTCACTGGAGTGATAGACAGACTTAACCACTTCCAAGTTGAGTGTCAGCCTGTTTGAGGTACAACTGCAAAGTGCCCTTCAATGATATTTTTCTGTGGGTTATCATGCCATCTTTCTTAATCTTTCACCTAATAAAAGAGAACAGCTGGCAACTAAGAATTTAAATTATATTTAGCGAGATATATACCATGTGATCATATGGGACAATGTAAAGAAAAAAAAATAAATGAAGCTGGTGTAATGTCACCAAGACCTGTCATAAAAGTTACAATTAGGAAAAGGAAATAAAAAGTCTCACTAAGCCCTAAAAACATCATCAATACAATATCAGTTGTTCACTAAGTCACACTAATAGAGTCAAGTCAAGACATTTCTATTTCAAGTGCAATTAAATATGGTGATGGCTATATTGATTTTATATTTTAAAACTGCTTTCATTTAATATTTCTCAGTAACTGAATTTGTAATACATTATACTTGATATGCTAAACAGTACAAAAACATAAAATAAAAAATGCATAGAAGAATTTATGAACAATAATAAAGTAAGTCATCACTTGGTGAAGAAGTATATGGAACTCCATGGTAGATTTAACCCTGACAGGTTAGTTTAGAAGAAAAAGACTAAGGGTCAGATGGAATTACACGTAGAGGCAGAAAATTCTTTGTGGGAAACGAATTCTGAAATATTTAGATTTTCTTAAACATGAATTTTTGACTGAAATATTCTATTAATATTAATGTTAAACATGAACATTTGACTGAAATATTCTCTTCTTTTCACAGTGAACATTACTTTTCATAATGAAAGAAACAATCTCAATGTAGTGCTGTGTGATTATTCAGGAACCTGACTTCTTTGCCTGGGAATCCATATTTGTTTTTTAACTAGAAAACTGTAATATCCCTCATACAATGATTGCCTTTATTTTGGTGTTATTTGTTTTCTCTTTTTCTTAAGAAAGACTAACAGAGGTTCATTTCATTCCTATGGAGTTGAGAATGCTCAGGTCTCTAGATTTTTTGGTGTCATGAAGAGTAACCAGCAGAAGTAAACTTTATAAGATCTGATTTGTAAAAAAATAAAAATAAAAAATAAAAAATAAGTTGTTAGACTTTTATTTTATTTATTTATATGCAGTGTTGAGAATCGAACCCATTGGCTCCCCCATGCCAGGCAAGTGAGCACCAGCCCCAGCCCCTATAAGAGCTGACTTTTTAGGAATATTTCCCCGTTAGTAAATGTTCAGATTTGCTGGTAGCCCTTGAATCTGATGTTTCTCTAGTAAGAGCTGTTCCACTAATCCTTGTTTTTTTCTTTTTTTTTTTTCTTTTAAGTCTCTAAGTAGACTCTCACCTCATATAAATTTTAAAAAGAAAGTTTGACTGAAATATTCTCTTCTTTTTACAGTGAACATTTCTTTTCGTAATGAAAGAAACACTCTCAAGGTAGTGCTGTGTGATGGTCTGAGAAGACTAACATTTGAACAAGACAATGAAAATGAATCTTTGAATTCTGACAGATCAAACTATTTTGCTGCATGGGGAGAGCATGTCCTTGCTTCTGGGAAACATTACTGGAAGGTAGATGTGAGTGACTCTTGGAACTGGGCTCTAGGAGTCTGTAGGGATTCTGTGGTAAAGAAGAACCACACATGAATTTTAGTATGTTTCTCCTTTTATGTATGAAGAAGGATAAACATATTAGTCTCTTGACCACCTCCCAGATATTTTCTCTCTATATAAAGAGATCTCCAGGACATGTTGGTATGTTCCTTAATTTTCAAACAGAAAGTGTGAATATTTTAAATGTTGCCAAGAGTTCCCATATGTGGATTTATCATACTGGGTCCCTGAATTTTCCTCTCAGGCCATTTTTCCCCCACAGGCCACACATAAGTAGGGATAATTCAGACACCTGACTTCTTTGCCTGCATACTCCATATTTGAGGGACTGCTTCTCAGTGGAAACACGGCAATAATACTGTAGCTGTCTTTTTTACCTATCTTAATGTAACCTCATCTTATTAAATATGAAGATAGGATATAGTGCAAAATTTTGTTTGTTGGCTCAATTTCTCTATAATAAAAACCATCTTTAGTGGCCCTTAACTGTAACAGAGTCTGTGGTTAATTCAATGTTTTTTTTTTTGTTGTTGTTGTTGTTGTTGTTGTTGTTGTTTTTTACTTTTGTGTGATTAAAAAAAAACCAAAAAAAAAAAAACCCAAAAAAAAAATACCTGGGTTTTTGATGCCAAATCAATATCTAATGCAGGAACACATGAGTTTTCACATCTAGACAGTAGTCACTATTCACAATGCTCCTGTCAGTTTGAAAAGACTACTGAATGAAGTAGTGGTTCATGCTTCTTGGGAAGCTGAGGAAGGAGGGTTGCAAGTTTGAGGTCAGCCTGGGCAATTTTGGAATATCCCTACTCAAAATGAAAAAGCCTGGAGATGTAGATCAATGGTAAAGAATCTTTCATAGCATGAATTTAAGGCCCTGCATTCAGTCATGAGTACTAAAATTAAAAAAGAGAAAACAAAATCTAAATGAAGTACCCCACACAAAAGCATTTTAGAATATCTTTTGCAACTAGAGGTCACAGGTGGACCACTAAAATAGCCTTTTGTTCATTACTGTCTATCTCCCTAAGCTTGAAAAGAGCTATCTATGTCATATAATGAAATTTTAGAAAACCTACCAGGGGGAATTTGAATACTTTCAACATGACTTGGATTTTTAAAAGAAAACAAAGGAGTTGGGTATGGACACACACACACACACACACACACACACACACACACACAATTTTCAGCTACTAGAGATGCTGAGACCTGATGATACCAAATTTGAGACCATCCTGGTAAACCTAGTAAGAACTTGTATTATAAAATAATAAAAAAAGAGGAGGCCTGCAGCATAACATAGAGGTAGAACACTTGTGTTGCATGTGTGCGGCCCTGAGTTTCATCTCCAGGACTGAAAAAAAAATAGTTTGGAGTGGTGATGCATGCATTTGATCTCAGCTATGGAAGTGTAGCTCAGTGATAGAGCACCTGCCTAACATGCTGAAGGCCCTGGGTTTCATTCCAACACCAGCATAAGTATTAAGGAATAGAGACTCCTCAAACCTACATTAAAATTTGGGTAAAATTTTAATACTCAACTTTTAACAAATGTTTATTTAACAAAAGGTAGAATTTAATTTAGGACTTACTTTCTTCATAAACTGGAATGGAGCTTAGCAGCAGAATATATGTAAACTTTCAAGCTCATCTAACTTGTGTTTCTTTGGCTTTCTTCCAAAAATCTGTTTGTATAAAACAAAAGTGACATAGGTAATTTCATAAAGAGAAAAATCTGTCATAAATCTGATGAATTGATTTTTTTAAATTGCAGATAGAGAAAAATTATATATATACACATACACACACATACACACACACTCCTAGTCATATACTACTAAGAATGATGAAGTAACAGAAATCAGCATGTTAGAAGCACAGTGAATAATTCTACTTCCAATACAGCATCAGAACTATTCTTCAGTGTTTTTTTTTTTTTTTTTTTTGTTCTCAATTCATTACTCTTTTTTGTTGTTTGTTAGGGGTATTGGGAACTGGTCCCAATAGTGCTTTGCCATTGGGCTATATCTGCATCCTGTTAAAATTATTTATTTTGAGACCAGGTCTCACTAGGTTGCTTAGAGTCTCACAAAATTACTCAGTCTGGCTTCAAAGTTGCAATCCTGTTTCAACCTATTGAGTCAATGGAATTAAAGGCATGTAGCACCAAACCCATCTCTATCCCTCAGTCTTAATTATTAACACCCTGATTGCAGGTTTTCAGAAATGGGAAGTATTGGTGACAAACTTAATGAAATGCTTCTATACTTGATTTTCTGAGTTAATCTCAAGGTGCATTATCAGGTAGTCTTAAGCTCTTTATTTTCTCCAAACTTATTTTTTAATTATTTTCTTTTTCAAGCTCAATTTCTTTTTTAAACTTAATTCATTCCTAACTTTAGCACTTCAGAAGGTGTTATGAATATTAAATGAGCCAGAAATAATGCATTACCTGGAAAATAGTAAGCACCCTACAAATTTTTAGGTGTCATTAAGACAGCAAAATCCTAAAAGATCTTATTTATTTATTTACAGATACAAAATTTTTTATAAATTTTATAATCAGTTTATTGCAGAGAACTGGAGTAACAGTTCTTAGTTGATTCTAGCAATTGGGACCCTGGGGACGGTGTTGTGAGATATTCATAAAATGGAATCATCCTTTAATGATTATGAATCTGAATATCCCCATAATGAGAATCTCTGGTGCCATTAGCCACTGTTGTCAGTGTGACTGGTCAGCTCACTTACACCCTCTCCAGAGGGGAAAATGAGAATCAAATGACCTAAGGGCAAATAATTATGACCTGCTCTAACAAAGACTGTATGGTGCTCTGACTCTGAGTTGGACACTGTTCTCAGGATTGCTGATATATACAAAATCTAGAAGACAATACAGCCTGTTGAGATTCTTTAATATTTGGAGTTCGTACAAAACAACAACTTAATTAAAATGGGAAATGGATATAAAATTTTCCAAATACGTGAAAAGATATTCCATTTGATGCATGAAAGGAATCAATTTTTTCAAACAAAAAACAGGAGAAAAAGGAGGACAGTGCGAAGGATGGGTTCCGGATCTAGGTGCGCCCAGAGCGCGGGCAGACCTCGCCCCCTCTAGTGGAAATTTATGTACTGCATCCAAACAACTGAGATGGCTCCACAATCCTAGCTCTTCAAGCCCAGCCCAGCTCCCCCGCCATAAGCTTCAAGTGGGCGAACCCGGGTGAGCTCGCTGAAGGAGAGCAGCGCTGAGAGCTTCATGGTTAGAGCCACGAAAGGAAATTCATTAGAAGCAGCCCCAAATTAGTACCCAGTTCTTTGTGAAAATATGCATACTATTGTCCATTGTCGGCTTCTGCCATCCACTCACCTGCAACTTCTAAACAATCTTGATTTCAGGGTCTCTAGTTCTAAGATTTACCAGGAAAAAAAAAAAGTAACATCAAGATTTGTGGAGATCATTGCCATATAATAATCCAATCTTATTCTCATTTGGTGGCAGTAGATACCAGTGAAGTGTCCAAAGGAAAGTGAAACAAACATGAACCTTTCCTTTCTCTCTGATATCAGCTTTAATATCCGTCTTGGAAGGAACTTGTGTAGATTTTCTCAGGGAAAGGTGGCCCTTATTTCTCTAGACAGAATTAATAGTCAGATTTACAAGCTTTGAAAACCATCAATTGCTTTCTCCGAAACAAAGCAGATATTTAGAGTTTATTTTGCAATTACACAAGAACCAGAAATTAATTATCAGAATTTTTTCAAATACTACTACTACTACTACTACTACTACTACTACTAATAATAATAATAAATTAAATCATTTTATTCTCAACACCCCTACAGCAATTTTATAAATACTTTGGAAAAAAATAATAGGAGGTTCTTTTTTCTTTCATTTTTCTTCTTCCTTTTTTTTTCTTCTTCCTAACAAAGGGGTGTTTTACCACTGAACTATATGTATCCCAGCTTTTTATTACTTTAAAATTCAATTTAATCATTTTAATTTTTTATTAATTAATCAATTTGTTTAGCTACTGGGAAATGAACCCAGGGGTGATTTAGAACTGAGTTACATCCCCAGCTGTGTGTGTGTGTGTGTGTGTGTGTGTGTGTTATTTTTAAATTTTAAGAGAGGATCTAGTTAAATCTCTTTGGCACTCACTAAATTGCAGAGGCTGGTCTGAAACTTGTGGTTCTCTTGACTTAGTCAGGGGAGTGGCTGGGATTACAGGCTTGTTCCACAACTTCTTCTCAGATTTTCCTAATAAATAGATTTTTATACTTTGCAGAGTAGTGGATTCTGCTAGAAAATTTGATTTAGAACTGGAAATAAAGCCTTTGTGTTTAACAATTATGGGACTCCAGAGTGCAGCTTCTGCTTTTAGAATCCAAGATCATTTCTAGAAATCACAGTTGTGAAGACGAACCAGACCATAAATTGTATATATACATATAGGTATGCTGGAAGACTAAAAGGTCAGATATGAATTTTCATTCCTTCTAAAACCCTTGTATTCCCACAATTGAATCTTGGTGTGAAGTATGCCAGGAAAAGGGAGGCATCTGTATTTAAAAATCAAGTTTGGTACATTGGCAATATAATTTAATTCTTTTTAAAACACTATTTCTCAAAGTCAGTAAATAAACTATTTCATATTTTTGCATTGTTCTTTTCTTTTTGTAATAATAAGGAAAGTACAACTGTCCCAGTGGTGCACACCTGTAACTTCACCACTTGGAAAACTAAGACAGGAAGATATCAAGTTCAAGGCCAGCCTGAGCAACTCAGACCAAATAAAAATTAAACAAATAAGTATAATGTAAATTTCACATTAAATTGCCCCACAAAGTTCACTGAGCAAGGAATAATCTTGGCCTTTCTCCCATGTACTCTTGAAATGGTTCAGGCACTGCCAAATCAATTTTTTTCTCTTGATGGAGGCCTTGGGAAGCATAATCTGGAATGTGAGGGCTGGAGAAATCTCCAGTGTAGAGAGGGATCAAAGATATTCTTGGATTAAAATTAAAAAAAAAAAAACATAAACAAATGGATAACTGCATAACTCTCTATAAGACAGGATAGAATTAAATCCAATCTGAAGCAAAACATTTCCAAGTTTCCCAAAATGCTCGCTAAAAACATAAATTTATGACACTTCATTTCTATCATTTCATAGACAAAAAATAAAAAATATTCCAAAAAATTACATTGAACGTTGACCTATGAAGTTTCAAGTATTGTAAAATCAGTGGCTATTGATGAGAGGAAGTTTTTACAAGATTGTTTATGGAGATTAGCCAAGGGGCTAAATCAGTTTCTATTTTGGACAAACCTAATGGATCATACATTCAAGCATCTTCCCCAAGCTCCAAGGAAAGCAATCTCTTAGAGAAAGTGGGTATGGTTTTAGGGCCAATTGAAGAAAAAAAAAAAAAAAACCTTGAAGAGCCCAACTCATTCTTCTCCAGAAACCACAGAGTGCCTTTTGGACTGGCTGGAAGATTTCTGAAGCCTGCCAGTACCATACACAATCTTCATATTATTACTTCTGCAGCAGGTATCGGTGAGCCCACAGACATATTTCTTAGGTCAGTATACAGAAGAGCAATTCCTCCTACTTTCCATATCAAAGCAAGCAAATATATGAACTTCAATTATAAGCAAAATAAACTTATTTTCTGTGAAGTGATATAATTTACTTTCTTAGAAATGATTAGACTGCTATTTTCTTAACTTTGTACATCCCTTGGAATTAATTTGATGATTAATTTACTTCAATAATTTATGTGTTGCATTGTTGTTCCTTTGTATTAAAAAAAACAATTTACATCCTCACCGAAGTATATAATATTTTCTTTTTTCACATCCCTACCAGAATTTGCTGTTATTTGTTTTGTATTCTTGATGATTTCTATTCTCATTGGAGGGAGAATCACAGTGTATTTTTTTATTTGAATTTCCTTGAGGGATAAAAATATTAAATATTTCTTTTATCCTTCCTTGATATTTTTTTGTGAAGTTTGGGTACTAGAGACTTAACCTAGAGGTGTTTTAACACTGAGCCACCTCTCCAGACCTTTTTAATTTTCATTTTGAGACAGAATCTCAACAAGTTACTTAGAGTCTACTGAGTTGCTGAAACTGGTCTTGAATTGGCAAACCTCTTTTCTCAGCCTCTCCGATCTCTGAGATTACAGGTGTGCATCCTCTATACACTGAGCATATTTTCATATAGTTGTCAGACATTTGTATTTCTTTTGAGAACTGTCTGTTCAGTTCCTATGCCTACTTTGTTAATTGGGTTAGTTGCTTTTATAGTGCTCAATGTTTTGTGTTCTTTCTGTTCTGAATAGTAATACTCTATCATAAGCGATGATGACAAAATTTTTCTTCTGTTCAGTAGTTTCTCTTCACTCTGTTGGTTTCTTGTTGTGCAGAAAGTTTTTAATTATCTGTCATCCCATGTATTGGTTCTTATTTTTTGAGCTATGGGGTCCTGTTCAGAAAGTGTGGCAAAATACATTCCAACAGAAAGCAATGCTTGTTTTCTGGCATCAATTAAGATAAATACATATTTTTCTAATGTGAACATTACTTGATAATAGTTTTAGTGATTTGCAAGATGTACCTTTTGTAATTTGTGTGTATTTTTTACAGGAGAATATATAATAAAGGTAGGATTTTTATCACAACAGATTAATATATTTTTTCAGTAGACTTTGGTTGAAATCTGATACAGTTTTGCAATATTAACTTTAATCATTAGCCCTTAGACATTTAGAAATTGTTTGGGAGTAGGGGATTCTGGTTGAAATCATAATACTATCAAATTTAATATTTAAATAAAATGACTAAGGTAAAAGTTCAATTGCAGGGCCATTCCTTTTCACTTTTTTCTTTTTTAAAATTCTTCTTTTTTTTTTTTTTTTTTTTATGGTGCTGGAAACCAAACCCAGGGCCTCCACAATGATGGGCCTGACTCTTCCACTGAGCTAAATCCCTAGCCTTCACATGCCCTTTTCTATGTGAATTACTGGCAGTAAGCATTATGGTTAATGTTAAGGGCATTCTGAATCCACACTATAAAAATGTAAATTGGGCTAAACACCCATGCTTAAAACTGTTTAGAGGAATGTCACATCTCCATGAAACTTAGATTCCTTTATTTTTTAAAAGGCAGTTTTATAACTTCATTTGACAATCAGCCATTAGTTTTAATCCATATTGTCTAGGTTTTTGAATGGGACAACTGGAATGTAGACTACCAAAGTGTAATACTTGTTTGGTGAATCTTCATCCTTGTTATGTTTTCTGCACAATTGAACATAGATACAGAATTCAGACACTGTGTGTTCTTCTTTTCTAGAAATTTTTGCTAAGTTTGGAATCCATGTGCATATCTAGAGTCCCCATTTCCTTCATAGCAAATTTCTTGATCTTGAGTGACTGAGGTACATGTCTTGAAGCCCACTCCCTGGATGGGATTGTAATTGCTAATCGGGTATTCTTTGGTCACCACTTTCTTAATGGCAAAACAGCCCTTCTCCTCACCACTCTTCCCTGTGGGAGCCATTCTATCTCAACTCAATTTGGAAAGGAAGACCACTAGGGATTATATGAAACTGGATTATGCATGAGAAAAATATAGGATGAGAATGCTGATGACTAAGGAAGTCATAGTGGTTTATACAGATTTTGAGAGCTATTTTTATGCCTCAGTTTTTGTTAGTATCATATAAAAAGTAAATTCTATTCTTCTTTAGACATAAGATTATTATTACATCATGACTTGAGTAAAACTTTTCTTAATTCTTTGTCTTTTCTGGGTATAAAATTAAAATTGTTCAGATTTTTAGCCCTTAAAAATAAAAAGAGAGAGACAAAAGAAATAAATGGTCTCAGACATCCTGCAAGTCTTTCAGAAAGAACTCATCTGCTCTATCTGCATGAATTGCCTTATAGACCCAGTCACCATAGGATGTGGGCATAGTTTCTTTAGTGCATGTCTCTGCCTTTACTGGAAAGAAGCCCAAACTCCTGACCATTGCCTTATGTCAGGGAGCCATCACAGCAGACACTTCAAGAGCAATGTTCCTTTGAAGAATATCATATCCACTGCCAGATAAGCCAGTCTCAAGCATTTCCTGAGCTCTAAGGATCACATGTGTGTGACCCATGAGAAAAAAAGTTCTTCTGAGAGGAGGACAAAAACCTGCTCTCTTCACTCTGCTCCAAGTCTCAGGAGCACAGGGCTCACAGAGGTTGTCCCATTGAAGAGGCTACTGAATAGTACCTGGTAAGTGATGCTTTGAAGTCACTGAGAAAGTTGGAGTGCAGGATAACTAATAATATAAAGCCAAGAATCACCAGCTTAACTTAGTGTTCCATAGAGCTGTACATACCAGTGATAAAATTCTGAATACTATATGTGTTTGTATCTGCCTTTATGGAGACTGGGAGAATGCTGAACCTAATTTATTATTCTTTATTATAATAAATTGATTATATGGCATACTGCTTCAGAAGCTTTAAAGCTCTCATGAGTATTAATGAGTTTCTAAACTAACAAAACTCTTTAGTACAGCTAGAGGTGGTAGTTCAACCCTGTAATCCCAGCTACTCATGAGACTGAGGCAAGAGGATACTCAGTTTGAGGATGACATAGGGAGCTTAGACCTTAATGCTAAACAAAACAGTAATAACTTTTAAAAATTCCTGGTGATGTAGCTCAGCTGTAAAGCACCCTCTTAGCATGCAGAAGCCCCTGGGTTCAATTGGTAGCACCATGGCCTGGGGACAGATTCAAAAGCCTTCTAAAGAGGATATAGTACATTGAAACTCACAGAACATTGGAGTCATTAGATCCAAATTCTGAAGCAAATTCCAAACTACCTAAGAATTTACTAAACTTTTGGATGTGTCAGTTTCTCTAGGAAAATGATTTATTAAGTTCTGCGATTCCATAGTCTGAATCTCCTAAAATTGATAATTACCCATATCAATCCTGGAAACACCATTCTTCTGTTCCCCTTAAAACTTTTTTTTAAATCTATCATTGTGGCTCTGAAATCAATATCTGTGTGCTTGTCTAGTCTCAAACTTTGTTGTCTTTCAAGAGAATTTTCTAAAACAAATGAGATCTTTTTGGGAAATGATCCAAGGAAACCAGAGAAATCTGAGAGAGAAGAGCACAAAAGTCAACCAATGGGGTGTAAGTCTGAGAGTATACTTCCTTCAGAAACAACTTAAGACAGGAAAGGTAGACATTTGTTAATTCATTTCATGATTGGAATCATCACAGGATTTTAGGAAGATCTTTCTTGATGGCTTCTACTTGTGGGCGTACAAAGCAACACTGTTGTTCAGGGAGAATGGTTGGGTAATGGATCAGGAAATCTTGATATTATGGACATATTTACTAACAGAAATCAATTTGTTGCATACAATTATTTATGAATTATTTGTGAATAATATAAAGATATAAAAACAAATATTTTTTTCTCTAATACAGAGAGACCTCTGGATCATGTTGGTGTGTTCCTTCATTTTCATAGTGAAAGACTGAGTTTTTTGAATAGTGCCAACTTTCCTTTATACAGAAATATCCTACAGGGTCCCTGAATTTCCTTGTTAGGCTGTTTTTTTGTTTTGTTTTGTTTTGTTTTGCACTTCACATATAATCAGGAATTGTTCAGGAACCTGACTTCTCTGCCTCAGAAATCCATATTTGAGGGAACCCTTATCAGTCGAGGCAAAGCAATAATATTATACTTCTATCTTTCGCTTAACTTTATCTAATCTTATTTTACTAAATATGAAGATAGGATACAATGTAAAATTTTGTTGGCTCAATTTCCTTTTAATAAAAATCATCTTTAGTTGCCCATTATCCATAATATAGGTTGTGGTTGACTCAATGTTCTGTTACCTTTGTATGATTACAAAAACATGAATTTTTTATTCCAAATCAAATTCTAATACACGAACACAAGAGTTTGCACATCTACCCAGATCTGGCTATTCACAATGCACCTGTCAGTGTGAAATGCCCCTCTATATCTAATAAATCCTAGTAATCAATTCACCCGTAGTAGAGAAAAGGTAGTATAGGTGTGTGTGTATGTGTGTGTGTGTGTGTGTGTGCCTGTGTGTATATGTGTGTGCATGTGTGTGTATGTGTGTTACAATCATGGTGGGCACACATAATTTTTTATGTTAATTTAAGGAACTAAGGCTATAGCTCAGTAGTAGAGCATTTGTCCTGCATGCAGTGTTTAATTTCTAGCAGGGGTGAATGTGTGGGTATTTAATATTTATGATGATCCCACAGGGCATGAGACATGAGATGGGAAGATAAGAAACAGAATACAGACTTGTACTCCCTACTGACTTTGCTATCTTGCCATGATATAATACTCCATTGATTTTTATTTATTGTCAATGTATTTATGCAATCAAATGTTCTGCCTGAATGTATTGTAGAAATCAAGAAATGTTTGTTAATAAAAAATGAAAATGTGTATCTTGGTAGACAATGCTGTCTGCCATACCCAGGAATGAGTGTTCACTATGTAGCCTTGAAGTTACCTACATTCACTTTGCCAGTTTCATTACTAATCAGTCCTGGTGAAAAGACTTATAGACTTCAATTTACTGAACATATATTGTGTGGCTTACATACAAATGTATTATGTATTTGTTTAAAAAAACAAAAACACTGGTCTGGGGCCATGGCTAAGAGATAGAGCACTCACTTGGCGTGCGTGGGCACTGAGTTCGGTCCTCAGGACCACATAAAAATAAAATAAAATAGTAACATAAATATGTTGTGCTGACCTATAACTAAAATTAAATATTAAAAAAAAATAAAAAATAATACTACTGGGATTGGTAGAGCCTGCCTGTAATCCCACCAACATAGAAGGCTGAGGCAGCAGAGTTGCTAGTTCAAGGACAGCTTTAGACACTTAGTGAGATCCTAAGTAACTTATCAAGACACTGTTTCAAAAGTAATAAGAGTTATGGGTATATCTCAATGATTAGGTGCCCTGGGTCAATACCCAGTGTCCCTCAAAAAAAATAGAAAATGGAAACCACCAATACTGCACTCATAATAAAAAAGAAGCTGAGCCAGGAGGAATTGACAAGTTTGAAAATAAGGAGTTTGTCTCCAAATGAGCTTTAACTTTGGATTCTACATGATCCCTCTCAGGTGAGCCATCTTAAGTGATAGACAAACATTCATCCCAATGATTGTGACATCAGATAAAATAATGCAATCAGAGTTCATCTTAGAATTTAAAAGAGTATCCAAAAATAAATATTGGCATCAAATATTAAAATATTGTTAAAACAATTCCCAACTCTTAATATGAATTTTCTTCACTCATTCCTATCACTGGCTAATCTACAATGTCAAGTGCTATCAGCAAGTCCAGTCCACCTCCTTTATTCTCAGTAAATAAAGTTGCAGCCTACCCTGCTAATAAGATGAAATTTATGCAATTTCTTTAATTCATGTTCATACTCATGCCTTCTTAAGCTTCACAGTAGCTTTATTATTACATTTCAATTGTGTTCACAAAAAAAGGAACTTAAAGTTAGTTTGTATTTTTCCTGTAGAGTACATATTTATTAAAATGCCTTTCTTAAGTTTAACATGAATTGTTATGTCCTAGATTTACACAATTTTTATTATTCCCTTTTTCACATTAGAATTAAAGCATAGTGTAAACACATATTATGCTAGCTTGAGAAAAGTTTCCAAAGTGCTGCTAAGATAATAGGACAGTAAAAATATTAGAAAATAATGTCAATGAAAGGCAAGAAAGAGATAGATTTCCAGATTTGCAGTTAAGGAGGGTCTGCTATTTTGAAATTTGAAATTATTATCTTATTTTATGATGTAAAGTTGATTTTGACATTTCTCCAGGGCTAAATATGTACCAGTGGAATGTGAAGACCTATAGTGATGAGGAAGCTAAAATGTAACTTAGAGTGATGGAGAAAATCAACAATAAAATTCACATATTATTAAATCACTGTTCTAAAGTTGCTATAAACACAAAATATTTTTACATTTTAAATATTATTACACATGAAAAATAATACATATTTTTATAACTAATGGGATACCTATCTCTATTTAAAAAAGAAAAAAAAATATTTTGAGAGTATACTCATGAGAAAAAATAATAATTTGTGAAGGAATTGTGTAATTTATAATATGTTGAATTCCACCAAACTGAGGGTTCATTTCTCTCTCTCTCTCTCTCTCTCTCTCTCTCTCTCTCTCTCTCTCTCTCTCTCTCTCCATCCCTCCCTCCCTCTCCCTTTCTCTCTCTCTGTGTTGGAATTGAGAATTGTACTCAGGGGGTACTTAACCCCGAGTCACATCTCCAGCTATTTTTATGTTTTATTTTGAGACATGATCTCAGGTTACTTAAAGCCTCATACCCTGTTGAGTGTGGCCTCAAATTTGTGCTTCTTCTGCCTAAGTCTCCCTAGTTACTTGGATTACAGATGTGAACATGTGGCCTCAGGGTTTGTTTCTCATAGACACTCATAAGTTGAAGCCTCTTATGGGATCTGTTAGGGCACAGGCCAATTTGCCTTAACATAGATGGCAATTTTAAAGAATTGGAAAGTGTGTTGTTCTCACTTGTTTCTCCAAATATAGGAGATAGACAAAAGAAAGATTTTCATCAGCTGGATTATTATCTGTGGATGCAAAAATGGGCAAATTGTTGCCATGTGCCATCCAGTAGGGAAGCTGAAAAATATCATGATGAAGGGGGCCTGAATTGGGAAAAGTCTTGGTGATTTTCACAGCATATCTGTTTTCATCCTATAAGTTCAAGTTCATCCTTATGACACACCAAGCTGCAAGATATTTCTGAGTATGCTGCATACACAATGACAGAGATTTTATTTATTTAGAAGAAAAAAAATTATAGTCACAACAGAATAAATACTCAAAAGAGTTCATGTTTAATGCAATAAGGTATGCTTTTTAATTTTAATTCTAGGGATTAAACCCAGGAGCTTTTAACCACTGGACCACAGTCTCTGTCCTTTTGATTTTTTTTTTTTGGGGGGGGGGAGGGATAGAATCTCACCAAATTTCTGAGGAAATCAGTAGTTTGCTGAGGCTGGCTTTGAACTATGATCCTCTTGACTTAGTCTCCAAAGTGGATGGAATTACAGGTATGGGCCACTACACCAAGCTTAAAGTAATGTAATCTTTAATCAAGGATGTAAGGATACTTTGAGTTTCAATTAGAAGTGAGTACAATTCAAGATTAAATTCTGTTTTTCAACTTTGGTGATGTGTTGAAAGTTCCCTTATTTATTATCTGAGTAAGTGAGGGCCATATATTAAGATACAGTTTACTTGTTTTTATTCTCTTAAGTGGACAACTAAAACATGAACAATTCTCCAAATTATGAAGATTCTTTTCAGAAATGTTCCCTTATTCTTACCCTCTATACCAACTAGATTTTATAGTTGACTCTCTTTCTCCCCCTTCTGTTTATTTTACAGAGTTCTTTAATAGTTAAGTATCTTATTGAACTTTTCCCTCACTGTAACCAAAATATCTGACAAGATCAACTTAGAGGATGAAAAGCTATTTTGAGTCTCAGACTTTGGTTTCAATCCATAGGTGGCGGACCCCATTGCTCTTGATTAAGAGTGAAACAGCGTTTCAGGGGGGAAGGGCCCAGCAGAGGGAAGCTCCTTCCCTTGTGGTGGCTGCAGGAAATGATGGGGGGAGGAGGGCACCAGGGAAGATTTACCCCAGGAAAAATTATATATCTGCCTGGTAATTTTTTCCAGCCATTGTAAAAAGAATATCTTACCCCAATGATACTCCTGAAAATACTTAATTACTTTTTTGTAAAGCATTTTGCGGTACTGTAGATTAAAGACAGGGCACCCTGCCACTGAGCCATGTCCCCAGCCATTTGTTTGTTTGTTTGTTTTATTTTGATAGTATGTCCCTAAACTTCTGAGGTTGGCCTTAATTTTGTGATCCTTCTGCTTCATATTTCCAAATCATTGGCATCATAGGTGTGTACCATTTCTTCTTGCTTGTTACATATCCTTCCTGTCTTTCATTTTTACAGACTTATGTAACAATTACTATAACCTGGGTTATAAAACAGAGAAGTGAAATCAAGGCGAGAACACTGGAATCCTCTCCATTTACATGAAAAATACAAGGCTTTTCTTGTTGTTTATTCATACTTCTTGTTTATCTTTTAGCAAAAGTATAATTCTTCATAGAAATAAGAATAGAAACCAATGTGGAGAACATAGCATGTTTCAGTTATAAAAAAAAATCAACAACAAGCAGATGAAATTGTAAGAGGGATAGTTACAAATTGAAAAAGAACATCACTGATGATACAATGCTAAGAAAGTAAAAATATGAAGGACATGCTGTGGAAAACAGTCAGTCAAGAAACTAATTGAGATGGCAAATACTGTAGCTAAAAGAAAATTGTGTGTAGCAAAATTAAGCAAAGGAATTACAACAGCATAAATGAAGCGCTGCCCTTGAGCCCTCAATGTTGTCAGCAATATCCAGTTTATGGCTCCAACTGTGGCTGGGAACTGTGGACTTGGAGAAACATCTTCCCACTGCTCTGCCTTCATATTCACCTTGATTCATGCTAATGACCAATCATTCAAGATTATGTGTTAATGTTACTGGAGATGGAAACTGTAGTACTTTCAAATCAGAAAATATTATTTTGGCTTCCAGCTAAACTACTGGTTGTAAGTGTGTGATTGGGGTACAATTCTCACATTACTCTTTTTTCCCCTTATATCTCTAAATATGTCTGTTATATAAAATTCATGGAAAGCCAATGATTTGGACAAAGCTCCCACCCTAAAACTAACAGACTAACCTGGGTGCTGTGATGCATGTTGATAATCCCAGTGGCTTGAGAGGGGTTCAATTCTCAGAACAATCAATCAATCAATCAATCAAAATAAGAAAGCCTAACAGACCAAGTTATTACAGTGTTTAACCACAGTATCTAATGTCAATTAATCACAGAAGCCTCTGTAGCCCATGAACAAATGAAGTTGTCTTTATATCTCACTTCCAGTTTCTATAAATGCTATTAGATCAAGTCATGGGCTGGAGTTCCCTGATTTGTTTTAATTCTAGGGATTGTCTGATTTGAGAACTGCTTTTGTTTTATTTTGCATAGCTCTGTTTTACTTATAATTGCTCAAAGAAATACTTTTAAATGTAATTAAAACTTTTCTTTGGATTCATTAAAAGACAAATTTTCTACAAATTTTGTTAAATAATATATTGGCTTTATTTGCAACTCATTAATTTCATCTTGTTTATAAATAGAGGGGTGCACAAATAAAATAAAACACAGAAATAGAAGGGCACTATGCCAGGTCTGACAGAACAACAGTTTTTATACTGTTGTTTTAGCAGAAGCTAAGGAAGTGTATATGACAAAGTGAACTGGTTAGTGTCACCTTGCTATCCTTCTAAGGGTTAAAACACAAAACATTCTCTTACTATGTTGGCAAAAACTGGCCTGTTTAGGTAATAGGTCATTCCCTTCTGGTTTCTCAAAAGGACCAATGAACAATTTGATCTTCATTTAGTGTTGGGAATATTAGCACCAGTGGATGTATTTTGGTTTGAATTGTTGAGGACTAGTTCAAATCAGTGAACTCTTATCCATTTTATTTAACAGATAAAATATAACTTTTAAAAAATTACTTATGTACATGTATAATGTAACAATTAAAAATATTAGAAAATATTTTAGTATTTAATTTCTATGATTTTATGAGATGTAATCTCCTATTTTTGATTCCTCTGATCTTTCCTTTGAAAAGTTGAGTGGAAAATAAAAGACTGAGGCCAATTACCTACTGCATATGTTTTTTTGAGATGTCAAAAACCTAAAATTGAGAACTCAAAAATTTACAACAATGTCTTTGGTTTAAGGTGGAAGTTTAAAGTAAGTATATCCTTAATTGAGAAAACATAAGCAATACAATTTTGAAAGAGAGGAAGAAAATTTAGACAGAACTGGAACTACAGGGGAATATAATGTGGAATAGAGAACAAGGTTAATTGTTCCCTTCAATTATTATAATTATTTTTTGTACCAGGGATTGAGAGAGCAGGTCACATTAACTGTGATGATGGAGAAGAGGGGAGAAGATAACACTAAATATAGAATTGACAGGATGTGGATTTTGTGTGTGTGTGTGTGTGTGTGTGTGTGTGGTATCATTGCCAAGGAAGAACTTATTTGAGACAAAACAATTTTGCATTTTCTTTACCCTCTTGGATTTATTAATTCCTTAAGACTCAGCTCAGTCATCACTGGAAGAAGGGGAACCTGCCCTTCCTCTGGTAGTTTGAGTGCTGTGAACATATAGCACCTAGGGGAACACTTGTATATTTGTTATTCCATAATTTATCCTATTTTCTGCAAAGTAAAAGAGGGTAGAAGCTAATCCAGTCCAGATTCTGTTTATGGAAGAGTTGGTGAGAGATTTTTCTCCCTTTATTTATTTGCATTTAAAAAAATTTCCTAGAGCAGACAGTAAGAGACATCTTTGGGATTTAGGTAAATATTTAGTACATGTCATATTTCCATTAAATCTTATTACTCAGTGGCATGAGGCTGTATCAATACAAATCTCGATTATGAAATGTGAAAAATAAGAGGGAGAAGGTTTAGTATTCAGTAGCAGTGTCTAAATATAATATTACCAACATGAGAGCAGCTGAAAGAATTGCATAAGCTGTACTCATAATTTTAAAGTCAAAGGGGTTCATTTCTGGAATGTGACAAAGGAATAACACTAGGCATGTCAAAACTCAATTTCTTTACTAATAATACTAAGTGTGACAGTTTTATGTGTCAACTTGGATCAGTGGAGTCAGTAGAGTAGTTTACCTACCCCAAATGAATGAACTTCATCCATACCACTGAGGTACAACATATAACAAAAAAGCAAATGATGGAAGGTTTTACCATTTCTTGCCAAACTGTCTGAGCTAAGAAATCTCATTGTATTTCTCTTAACTTTGGACTTTGATTTATACTACTGGCTTTACTGGTTTTCAGGTCTTCAGACTCAGACTGGATTATACCACCAGTTTTATATAGTGTCCAGCTTGCATATAGGAGATCATGTGACTTCTCAACTTCCACAACTATTTGAGCCAGTTCCTCATAATGAAGTGATCTCTGTCTGTGAGTTCTATTTTTGTGGAAAATCTTGCCTAATACAATAAGAAAAAGTCATTCTATGAGAAAAGGTATTTGACAAATTAGTAAACACAATATATTCAAACTGATTATTAATAAGAATAATGCATTTTCTTACTATGTCCTAATTTATTTCAAATGTGTATATCAGCATGATTTTCATGGTTAAAAATTCAATAAGACTTAGCTTGAAAATCAGGATCATGTCATATCAGTGCTTTTGTTCAACATTGTTCCGGATATTCATGCAACATATTTAGTCAGGAAAAGATAGCAGAGGTACAGTAATTGTAAATAATTCCATTATTATCTGAAAATAATTGTTAAAGTTCAGAACAATTTAAACACTGATAACTCGATGTTTTTCATACAAATATGATTCACATATTATGTTGCTAACATTCATGAGGACAAAATATAAAAATAGCAAGGAATATTCAGGGGAGAAATTATAAAAAGGTCCTAGACTTACATATACATTCAAAAACACAAGTCAATGAAAATAATCAATACATTCTTATATTGGTGCATAAACCGAAGTCAGAAAAGATAAAGTCAGAGTAGTGTATTTATCATGTCTATATCTGTGTAATTATCTATCCTGAGTATAAAAGGTGAGATTCACTCACCTGGGGCAGTAGAAAGAAATTGGAGCTTCTGTTTAGAATAAATTCAGGTATCACTTATAAGAACTGCTCTCGAAGTTATAAAACTTTGACTCCATGGATGTCAAAACAGATAGATGAGTTTTTTTGTTTTTTTATTTTAATTTCCATTTTAAAAAATTAGTGACCAAAGTCTCACTGAGGACTAGGAGTTAAATATACACATACAGATGTTTCTGCCTGCATAGCTCTGCCCAATTTCATATGGGAGAGAGATACTGGGAGTTGATCAAATTTCTTAAGGCATCTACTCTACCCACTACCATCCAATATCCCTAATTTAAGATTCAGTGGAAGCATCTTGAGGGAAAATTTCATAGACGGAGTGAGTGACAGGTTTATGGGTATCCCCTCTACCACCTCTGGAAGACAGAGAGTGAGAGCAGAACTTACTTCAAGAATATTCAGTCTAGTTCTGTGTGTCTTCCAAAGCACAATCATCTCATTCTGTATTCTTAGACTCTTAATTCAGTGTAATTCCACTTGGTAACACTTCCACTGATTCTTCCTTTCCCAGGTTTACAAACTTGGTATAGAAATTACTGCACCATATTCCCTTCTTTCCAACCAGGACACCTTCCTTTTATTGTGTATATTTCTCAGGCAGGACGATAATAATTTTAGAATATAAATAAATTTCAGATGAAGTCTGTCTGAGGATACCCCTGAGAAAGATAAGTGAGCTAGAATCACTGCCCTCATACCCACCATGTCCATCTTCAGCTCCACTGCTTGAAACTGAGGAGTCACTTTCTTCTTCTTCTTCAAACTCTTCCTTATTGTTCTGTTTTGATCCTGGTGAGGAAATGATGGTTGATAGATGATGGCATGTGAGAAACCTCCAGTGAATCCCTCCATGAAGACTTCAGACCCTGCTTCTCTTCTTTCAGATGATGGAGACCACTGGTCTATTGATATCAACTTGGAATCTGGGCCTCCTGTCCTGGTCATATTCTTATGCTAATCATAGCTTGTCTTTTTGGGGTCTGGGTTTGGCACCTATTGTAGACATCAGATGTCTTGGAGTCCTGAGATAGATCAGGGTGATTTTCTCTGAATTGAACCAGTTTTTCTTCAATCTCTTTTTTCTCCTTCTGGAAGTCTTCAATATATTTCTGATTTATTTGTTCTGGGAGCTGCTTCTCTTTGTAAAAGTGGATATAAGCAGTCAGGATTTTGGGGGGTGAAGTCTGGATATTTCTCAGGTTTTTTTTTGTTTTCTTCTATCTCTACCCCATCTACTGTAATTCATTTCTCCCCCTTGTTATTTTTTTCCCTTTCCCCACACTTCCTCTTGTATGTAATTTTGTATAACCCTGAGGGTCTCCTTCCATTTCCATGCAATTTCCCTTCTCTCTCCCTTTCCTTCCCACCTCTCATCCCTGTTTAATGTTAATCTTCTTCTCATGCTCTTCCTCCCTACTCTGTTCTTAGTTACTTTCCTTATATCAAAGAAGACATTTGGCATTTGTTTTTTAGGGATTGGCTAGCTTCACTTAGCATAATCTGCTCTAATGCCATCCATTTCCCTGCAAATTCTATGATTTTGTCATTTTTTTAAAATTTTTTATTGTTGGTTGTTCAAAACATTACAAATTTCTTGATATATCATATTTCACACTTTGATTCAAGTGGGTTATGAACTCCCATTTTTACCCCATATACAGATTGCAGAATTACATCACTTACACATCCATTGATTTACATATTGCCATACAAGTGTCTGTTGTGTTCTGCTGCCTTTCCTATCCTCTACTATCCCCCCTCCCCTCCCCTCCCCTCCACTCCCCTCTTCTCTCTCTACCCCCTCTACTGTCATTCATTTCTCCCCCTTGTATTATTTTCCCCTTTCCCCTCACTTCCTCTTGCATGTACTTTTGTATAACCCTGAGGGTCTCCTTCCATTTCCATGCAATTTCCCTTCTCTCTCCCTATCCCTCCCACCTTTCATCCCTGTTTAATGTTAATCTTCTTCTCCTGCTCTTTGTCCCTACTCTGTTCTTAGTTACTCTCCTTATATCAAAGAAGACATTTGGCATTTGTTTTTTAGGGATTGGCTAGCTTCACTTAGCATAATCTGCTCTAATGCCATCCATTTCCCTGTAAATTCTATGATTTTGTCATTTTTTAATGCAGAGTAATACTCCATTGTGTATAAATGCCACATTTTTTTTATCCATTCGTCTATTGAAGGGCATCTAGGTTGGTTCCACAGTCTTGCTATTGTGAATTGTGCTGCTATGAACATCGATGTAGCGGTGTCCCTGTAGCATGCTCTTTTTAGGTCTTTAGGGAATAGACCGAGAAGGGGAATAGCTGGGTCAAATGGTGGTTCCATTCCCAGCTTTCCAAGAAATCTCGATAATGCTTTCCAAATTGGCCGCACCAGTTTGCAGTCCCACCAGCAATGTACAAGTGTACCCTTTTCCCCACATCCTCGCCAGCACTTGTTGTTGTTTGACTTCATAATGGCTGCCAATCTTACTGGAGTGAGATGGTATCTTAGGGTGGTTTTGATTTGCATTTCTCTGATAGCTAGAGATGTTGAGCATTTTTTCATGTACTTATTGATTGACTGTATGTCCTACTCTGAGAAGTGTCTGTTCAGGTCCTTGGCCCATTTGTTGATTGGGTTGTTTGTTTTCTTATTGTCTAATTTTTTGAGTTCTTTGTATACTCTGGATATTAGGGCTCTATCTGAAGTGTGAGGAGTAAGATTTGTTCCCAGGGTGTAGGCTCCCTATTTACCTCTCTTATTGTTTGTTTTGCTGAGAAAAAACTTTTTAGTTTAAGTAAGTCCCATTTGTTGATTCTAGTTATTAACTCTTGTGCTATGGGTGTCCTATTGAGGAATTTGGAGCCCGACCCCACCGTATGTAGATCGTAGCCAACTTTTTCTTCTATCAGATGGCGTGTCTCTGATTTGATATCAAGCTCCTTGATCCATTTTGAATTCACTTTTGTGCATGGCGAGAGAAAGGGATTCAGTTTCATTTTGTTGCATATGGATTTCCAGTTTTCCCAGCACCATTTGTTGAAGATGCTATCCTTCCTCCATTGCATGCTTTTAGCCCCTTTATGAAATATAAGATAGTTGTGGTTTTGTGGATTGGTTTCTGTGTCCTCTATTCTTTACCATTGGTCCACCCGCCTGTTTTGGTACCAGTACCATGCTGTTTTTGTTACTATTGCTCCGTAGTATAGTTTGAAGTCTGGTATCGCTATACTGCCTGATTCACACTTCCTGCTTAGCATTGTTTTTGCTATTCTGGGTCTTTTATTTTTCCATATGAATTTCATGATTGCTTTCTCTATTTCTACAAGAAATGCCATTGGGATTTTGATTGGCATTGCATTAAACCTATAGAGAACATTTTGATGATGTTAGTTCTGCCTATCCATGAACAGGGTATATTTTTCCATCTTCTAAGATCTTCTTCTATTTCTCTCTTTAGGGTTCTGTAGTTTTCATTGTATAAGTCTTTCACCTCTTTTGTTAGGTTGATTCCCAAGAATTTTTTTTTTTGAGGATATTGTGTATGGGGTGGTTGTCCTCATTTCCATTTCAGAGGATTTGTCGCTGATATACAGGAATGCCTTTGATTTATGTGTGTTGATTTTATATCCTGCCACTTTGCTGAATTCATTTATTAGCTCTAATAGTTTCTTTGTAGAACCTTTTGGTTCTGCTAGGTATAGAATCATGTCACCTGCAAATAGTGATAATTTACGTTCTTCTTTTGCTATTTTTATGCCTTTAATTTCTTTTGTCTGTCTAATTGCTCTGGCCAGTGTTTCAAGAGCTATGTTGAACAGAAGTGGTGAGAAAGGTCATCCCTGTCTTGTTCCAGATTTTAGAGGGAATGCCTTCAGTTTTTCTCCATTCAGAATGATGCTAGCCTGAGGCTTAGCATAGATAGCTTTTACAATATTGAGGTATGTTCCTGTTATCCCTAGTTTTTCTAGAGTTTTGAACATAAAGGGATGCTGTCCTTTGTCGAATGCTTTTTCTGCATCTATCGAGATGATCATATGGTTTTTATTTTTAAGTCTATTGAGGTGGTGAATAACATTTATTGATTTCCATATATTGAACCAGCCTTGCATCCCAGGGATGAATCCTACTTGATCATGGTGAACAATTTTTTTGATATGTTTTTGTATCCGATTCGCCAGAATTTTATTGAGGATTTTTGCATCTAGATTCATTAGAGATATTGGTCTGTAGTTTTCTTTCTTTGAAGTATCTCTTTCTTCTTTAGGAATCAGGCTGATGTTGGCCTCATAGAATGAATTTGGAAGTTCTCCCTCTTTTTTTATTTCCTGGAATAGCTTGAAAAATATTGGTATTAGTTCTTCTTTAAAGGTTTTGTAAAACTCTGCTGTATACCCATCTGGTCCTGGGCTTTACTTATTTGGTAGTCTTTTGATATCTTCTTCTATTTCCTCAATTGATATTGGTCTGTTTAGGTTGTCTGTATCCTCCTGACTCAATCTGGGTAGATCATATGGCTTAAGAAATTTATTGTTGCCTTCACTATCTTCTATTTTATTGGAGTACAAGGATTCAAAATAATTTCTAATTATCTTCTGTATTTCTGAAGTGTCTGTTGTGATATTGCCTTTTTCATTCCATATGCTAGTAATTTGAGTTCTCTCTCTTCTTCTCTTTGTTAGCATGGCTAAGGGTCTGTCAATTTTATTTATTTTTTCAAAGAACCAACTTTTAGTTTTGTCAATTTTTTCAATTGTTTCTTTTGTTTCAATTTCATTAATTTCACCTCTGATTTTAATTATTTCTTGCCTTCTACTTCTTTTGCTGTTGTTTTGCTCTTCTTTTTCTAGGATTTTGAGATGAAGTGTGAGATCATTTATTTGTCGGTTTTTCCTTTTTTTAAGGAATGAACTCCAGGCAATGAATTTTCCTCTTAGAACTGCTTTCATTGTGTCCCATAGATTCCAATATGTTTTGTCTGTGTTTTCATTTATCTCTAAGAAATTTTTAATTTCCTCCTTGATGTCTTCTATAACCCATTGATCATTCAGTAACCTATTGCTCATTCTCCAAGTGATGCATGATTTTTCCTTCCTTCTTTTATCATTGATTTCCAGTTTCATTCCATTATGATCAGATAAGATGCATGTTATTATCTCTACTCCTTTATACTGTCTAAGTTTTGCCCTGTGACATAATATATGATCTATTTTTGAGAAGGATCCATGTGCTGCTGAGAAAAAAAGTGTAACTGCTTGATGTTGGGTGGTATATTCTATATAAGTCAATTAAGTCTAGGTTATTAATCGTATTATTGAGTTCTATAGTTTTTTTATTCAACTTTTGTTTGGAAGATCTGTCCAGTGCTGAGGGAGGTGTGTTGAAGTCTCTCATAATTATTGTATGGTGGTCTATTAGACTCTTGAACTTGAGAAGAGTTTGTTTGATGAACATAGCTACACCATTGTTTGGAGCATATATATTTATGATTGTTATGTCTTGTTGGTGTATGGTTCCCTTAAGCAGTATGTAGTGTCCCTCTTTTTCCCTTTTGATTAACTTTGGCTTGAAATCTATTTTATTTGATATGAGTATGGACACTCCTGCTTATTTCCGAAGTCCATATGAGTGATATGATTTTTCCCAACCTTTCACCTTCAGTCTATGTATGGCTTTTCCTATCAAATGCGTCTCCTGTAGGCAGCATATTATTGGATCTTTTTTTTTTTTTGATCCACTCTACTAGTCTGTGTCTCTTAATTGGTGAGTTTAAGCCATTAACATTTAGGGTTATTATTGAGATATGGATTGTTCTTCCTGCCATATTTGTTTATTTATGTTACTTAACATGGTTTGTTTTTCCTCTTTGATTATTTTTTCCCCTTTACTGTCCTACCTCCCACTGTTGGTTTTCATTGTTATTTTCCATTTCCTCTTCCTGTAATGTTTTGCCGAGGATGCTTTGAAGAGATGGTTTTCTAGCTGCAAATTCTTATAGCTTTTGTTTATCGTGGAAGTTTTTAATTTCATCTTCCATCCTGTAGCTTAATTTCGCTGGATACACAATTCTTGGTTGGAACCCATTTGCTTTCAGCATTTGAAATATGTTGTTCCAGGATCTTCTAGCTTTCAGAGTCTGTGTTGAAAGATCAGCTGTTATCCTGATTGGTTTACCCCTAAATGTAATCTGCTTCCTTTCTCTTGAAGCTTTTACAATTCTATCCTTATTCTGTATGTTGGGCATCTTCGTTATAATATGTTTAGGTGTGGATCTCTTATGATTTTTCACGTTCGGCGTCCGGTAGGCTTCTAGGATTTGGGATTCTGTCTCATTCTTCAAGTCTGGGAAGTTTTCACATATTATTTCATTAAACAGATTGCTCATTCCTTTGGTTTGGACCTCTATACCTTCCTGTATCCCAATGACTCTTAAGTTTGGTCTCTTTATATTATCCCATATTTCTTGGATGTTCTGCTCATAGTTTCTTAAGAGTCTCGCTGAGCTGTCTATGTTCTTTTCAAGTTGAAATACTTTGTCTTCATTGTCTGATGTTCTATCTTCTAAGTGTTCTACTCTGCTGGTAGTATTCTCCATTGAGTTTTTAAGTTGGTTTATTGCTTCCTGCATTTCTAGGATTTCTGTTTGTTTGTTCTTTAGAACCTCTATCTCCCTGTATAGTTGATCTTTTGCTTCTTGGATTTGTTTATGTAATTCATTGTTGAAGTGATCTTTCATTGTCTGATTTTGCTGTCTAATGTCTTCCTTGAGACTCCAGATCATCTGAAGCATGTAAATCCTGAATTCTTTATCTGACATTCCATCTGCTTGCAGCTATTACCTCTTCTAAGGTTGAGTTGACCTGCATTGCTTGTGGTCCTTTCTTTCCTTGTCTTTTCATACTGCTCATGTTTCTTTCTTGTGGGCAATGGCTGGGCCCCTCCACCAATAGGGGTGATCTGTCTACCACACTGGCGGGCTGCTGGGCCTCTTCTCCAGGTTGCAGGTCTGCCTACCTTGCCGGCACGGGCGGCGGCTCTGCCCCTCCTCCAATTGGGGTGATGTGTCTACCACGCCGGCGGGCCACTGGGCCTGTTCTGCCATCGGTCACAGGTCTGCCTACCTTGCTGGAGCAGACGGCGGCTCTACTCTGCCCCTCCTCCAATTGGGGTGATGTGTCTACCATGCTTCAGGGCCACTGGGCCTGTTCTGCTGGTCGGTCGCAGGTCTGCCTACCTTGCAGGTGCAGGCAGCGGGCGGCGGCTCTGCTCTGCCCCTCCTCCAATTGGGGTGACGTGTCTACCACGCCAGCTGGCCGCTGGGCCTGTTCTGCTGGTAGGTCGCAGGTCTGTCTCATGAGATTTTTTTAAAAGATTCTTTGACTTCCAGAACTAATGCATTCAATATATGTAACTTCCTCAATTTAAAAGAAAACTCTAACCCGTTTACATTTATACACTTCTGAAGAGAAATGCTTAAAAGCTATATATTTTTCTCCATCCAGATGTTATAGGATTATGTTGAATGCTTTGCTATCATTATATTGGACATTATTCTCTATATTTTTTCAGTAGTCTCAGGATGTTTTTGTCTGAGCAGAGGCCTTAGCTGTGACATCATGATATTTTGCGATTTCTCTCTGGGTCACTGACAAAATGTCATTTGTGCAAACACCTCAATAAGAGTTTAAAATTCTTCAGTCTCACAACTCAGCACATAAATTATTTTTAGAAGTCCTGTAGTATGTGTGATACTGTATTTCTAAAGAGAAAGCAAAAACGTTACTTTCTTTCATTAGGGGTTAACAAAAAAATAAAACTCACCTGCAATATATTCCTTAAGTAGTTTAGACTTAACAATATAAATGGAAGATTATCTACTTCTAAAATAAAATTTATGCTTCCTTTTATATGCTGCACTCCCAGTATTTGAAATCTCAACCTCTTTAAACCTGGATGCTCCTACCAAATCTTAGCAGAACCTCCCTTAAATAACATACATCAATAACACAAATGCCAGTCTACTCATTCAAAAAGCTTCAGATAAAATAAAAAATGCCCTGGAGACAGAATAATATGACAAAAGGAAGATAACTGTCTAAATGGGAAAAGAATTCCCTTCTGTAGTGCCCTAAGTAAGGCCACTTTCTAAGGGCAACCCAAACAGGTATCACTAAAGTTGCAGATAAGGAGCTGCAAATAATACAAGATAATCCAATGAACACGCCAGACATGCCTCCAACTGTTTTCTATGGGTAGAAGGTGAGCCTGTAATCAGTGACTGACTGACAAATGCTTCAGGCCCCTGAAGTTGGAAACAAATATTTTCTAGAGAATCAGACCATATCTCCTTTCAAACAGCAAAGTTTCAGGAGATTTATAGCACTCACAGTTTTAGTTGGCTTTCTGTTTATTATATTGAAGACTCAATGAAAGTTTTACCCTTTCTATAGTCTCTTCAGTACATCTATTACCTAAGAAAACTTAAATACATTGCAGATCTGGTAGCTACTGTCCTCTTACCAATCTTGTCTTTTCTGGTGTAATACCTCTTACATCAATGTCCTTTGAAAAATGAAAAAAAAAAAAAAAAAACTTAATCATAGGACAAAGAGAGTAACTGAGATAAAATAACATTCACCCAAGAAAGTAAAGAAACAAATGAAAAACACAATCCCTTACATTTTGTTTATGGTCACAACTCACTCTGAAAAATGGATGCAATGAAAAAAAATCATCACTTTTGTTTTAAACCTCCAACTATTTTATAAGTGATAGTTAAAAAAAAGCATAGGATATATTCTGAGTTTTTGTATTCAAAAAGAGATTTATAAAATTAATATTGAAAAATAAATGTTTGAGAACAACACATCCACAATCATATCAGACTTATTATCCAAAAGGTCATCCACATTTGGAAGTATGCAAACTGTGTTTAAATGGCAACTGGCATTTTACAATAAATACACTGTGCTTTTAGATGAATGAGTGGAGGTCATCAAAATTCCCCTTTCTAAACCAGAATTGATATTGAAAACCCTCCCATTTCTGGCACCTCATTCTTTTTTTCACCAATGTTATCTTTCCAAAGCCATCACCAGATTCTGGATTTCCATTGGATACTTCATAGAACAAAGCTGTAACCTGAAGTTCCAGAAAACAGCATTCTGTGAATTCTTCAGTGTTTTCCAATTAAGCTTAGATCCCACTCTCAAAATAGAACTACATGACATCAAAAGTTTTTTTTTTTTTTTTTTGGACACACATGGAGCATAAAATAAAATATATTGACTTCTGCATTTCAAAATAATGATAATTTAAAATTCTGTAGTTCAAGCATGAACTAAAAATAATTACATGATTTTTATTAAATATGCTTCAGCAACTATTTGTAAAGCCTTTTGACAAGTGAATTTAGAAAAAAAAAAGTAAGGGAAAAAGTATGAATTCATTTACTGAGAATTTTGTACTCACCTGGAGACTCTATAATTTGTCTTGTTAGTGGTTGCAAGAAAATTCATTTAAGTGGCTCAGGGGTTCTGTGTCTTCTGGGTTCTCTGGACAACAGCTGCAATCTCCGGACATCATTTTCCATATTAAAGCCAACTTCAAGTGCCTCTGAAGAGAAAAAAAAAAAAAAAATATATATATATATATTCTTATATATATATATATATTCTTTTTTTTCTTCAGGAAACCTTTATATTATATGGGAATGTTAAAGCCTCATCCTGATTAGGTTTATGCAGGATAGAGTATCATAAGAACAAAAGGTCAAGTCTATTCCTTGATCCAAATGTTATATTTAAATTTCTATTATACAACTTTCTCTCAATCCTATTTTCATACCTGATAATATTTTAACATACTATTTGAACATAATTTTTTCTCTTCTCACAAATGTCTGCCCTTTCTTCTTTATTATCTAGAATACTTTATTATCTTCACTTTCGTCCTGGCCATTTAAATACTTTCATTCCTGCCAAATTTCTACCAGCCTTTAGAATTGAAAATTGGAATACCAATGATTTATTGGGGGTAATTTGAGAAAAGTAAAAGTACAGATTCAATTGTCTGGCATCCTGATTTGATTTTGAATTTGGGAATATGACAAAGGCACAAAAATGAAAAAAAAAAAGTAATAATCTTGTTGAAAGCAGTTTGAGTAAACTTAAATTTGTCAAAAGATATCATGATTCAAAAAATGACATATGGACAAACACTATTTTTTTATCAGATTTCTTTTCTTTTCTTTCTTTTTTTTTTTTTTTAAATACCAGAGATTACTCTCAGGGGCACTTGGCACACTTAACCACTGAGCTTCATATCAGCACTTTTCATATTTTATTTTGATACTGAGCCTCACTAAGTTGCTGAGACTGACCTCAAACCTTGGACCCTTCTGCCTCAGTCTCTTGATTCTCTGGGAATACAGGCATGTGTCACCACACTTGGTAGCTTCAACATATTTTTAAAGATATATTTCATCTACACAAATTTTTATATCTAAATAAGTTACCAACTAGTAATTAACTGAATATAACTAATAATGAATTGTTATAGGGAAAAGATTACATTAATGAGATGTTTCAATAAGTGGTTACCTTCACAAAGTAGTAACTAACATCAAAATAGAGCGGTGCATGCTTGTAATTCAAATTATTCTGGGAGGTTGAGGCATAAGGATTCCAAATATATCCCTGGGTTGAACACCCAGTAGCACAATTTAGGAAATGCAGGTTCCACTTCTTCCAGTGATGACTGAGCTGAGTCTTAAGGACAATGATAACACACACACACACACACACACACACACACACACAATGTCCACATCCTATCTTCAGTGTAATCTCTTCCCCTCTTCTCCATCAGCACAGTGCATGTGACCTGCTCTCTCAATACACAATCATAATATGGGTCCCAAAAAGGGAATCATAAGACTGCCAAGCTATAGGAGAATTTCTTTGTAAACAACTGAGGGCACAAGCAAAAACAATACTTTTTTTTTTTTTTTACATTGCAAGTAAAGAGGATTGGGTATGTTATCCACATGATACACCAATCTTCTCATCATCTTTTCTGAATTTCATTAACACTAAGGTCCCTACATCAATTTGAAATGGTCATAAAGACAGGTAGAAGATGGTAAAAATATCAAACTTACTCAGAGATAAGAGGAATCAAACATTTACTGATTGCCTGTCATGTACATTACAGGAAATTTTATATACTTCAACTAAAATATAAACATAGTTCCAGTTATTTGTTCACAGAAACACTCCTACCCCCAGGATGGTCTATATTTTAATTGGTCTTTCACTGTAAGTGCAAATTAAAATGAAACATTTGATCTTTCTCCAAAGATGTATATCATATGCCCAAATACAGGTTTCATTTCAAAGTAGTGCACTGTGAGCTGGGTATCACTGGGCTCTGTGAAGAAAACTGACTTCACTCCAGCAGTAGAAGAGGCAGTAAGTGATCAAGGCCATTTTCTTCTTTAAATAATAAATTTGTGGTTTTAAAAGTTAACTATCATATTTTTGCACACTTGTATGTAAGTGTGCAATGTCAACTCATGGCATTCAAGATGCTATTTTGCTACTTAAATGTAGGATTCCTTTATTCTCAATTCCTGAGTACCATTTGTCCAGCATCAGGACTTCCTGGTTTCACCACTAATTAAAACTCAAGATAGGAATGAGGAGGGTTCAGCAATCATGTTTCTGAGGAAAAGACAGCTGACTTCTGTTTTTAACCAGAGGTATCTTTCAAAAATGGTAGTTGTTAGCCAGCATAATGGCACATACCTGGAATCCCAATGGCTCAGGAATCTGAGGCAATAGGATCCCAAGTTCTAAGTCATCTTCAGCAATTTAATGTGGCCCTAAGCTACTTAGAGTGATCTTGTATCAAAAGGGCTGAAAATTTGGTGTAGTGGTTAAGTGCTTCCTGGGTTTAATCCCTGGTACAAAAAATAAAGAAAGCAAAAGAAAAAAAGAAAAAAAAAACAAAAACAAAAAACAGGAAAGGTAATTACTTTTGAAGCTCCAAACTTATCATTTAAACAAGAAAATGCTCTTTATCACTCACTGCCTTTTCTAATGCTGGAATGAAGTCAATTTTCTTCACAGAATCCAGTAATACCCAGATCATGGTGCACTACTAATATGGTCAATCTACGATGTCTGTCCTCCAGCCAGCCCTCATTTCTCTGGGCACATTCTTTTCCTGCTGGGCTATGTGCTCCTCCCCTTTCATGTCTCTATTTTCCCTCTGACATTCTATCTACTCTCAGCTTCACCAGAGGATTATTTCTTGCCTGTGTTCAAACTCTGGCCAGTCATCACCACACTGCTTTTGGGATCTACCAGTATAACTCACTAACCAGCTTATGCAATTTTTAAAAAGATCAATTTGAAAATACTAATACAAGCAGAAGAAAAATACCCTGAACACATTAAACTAACTAATTTAAATAAAACATTTCAAGATTGATACATAGACCAGAGGTAAAGGTGTTAATAGAGCATAGCAGCCCACCCCGTGTGTACAAGAGATTTAATAATAAAAAAAAAAAAAATGGTCTCACGAAGATTGTACTGCTTGGTTTTCACAAAGATCAAGTTTTATGCAATTTTCTGATTTACAGTAAAATACTGACTTAAAAAGATGTCTATACTTCAGCTATCTTCTGCAATCTTTTTCTCTTGCCTATCTTCAAACTGAGATCTGGGTGTTTATAACCTAATAAGTGTTATGTAGTATGTATATTTTAATGGTATATTTGTGACTCACAGTGTGTATATTAAATGAAAAAAGATTCTCTACCAAGATACATTTTTCAAAGGGAAAGATAAATAAATGGGTCTATGCAAAGTAAACATTAACTTTGGTAGATTTCAGTGTAGGACATTCTATCACAAACATATTTGCCATTCCCTTTTTAAAATCTTTTTCAGTGAGACTTTATTTTTTCAGCATTTGTTTTTCATTTCACATGATCTTCAACCAAGTTCTGAGTGCTTAAAACTCTGTGACCAGTCTTTGGGAGCTTGGTTATCAACATCTGCAACACCTGTGGTGGAACAATTTGCTGTTAACACAGGCAGCAAATGATGCAGCTGTCCACACATAACAATTGCATTTGTCAGATGGTCTGCAGCTTTCTCAAGTTTGCCTTGAGGTAGTAACTCTTCACCAAGCTGTATTTCTTCAAGGAAGACTTTATGAACAGCTTCAGAATTTTTAAGATCCTGTAACTTGGAAAACCCACTCTCTCCTGGGCAAACTTCTGCTTTTCTTTTCATCCCCGAAATTTGTTCTTGAAGTTGGAGGTGTTCTTCCTCTTGCAATTGAAGCAAATGCTGTAGCAGATGATGAGCTCTGCATACTCTTGTGGCCCGTGCACTGCTTGGGCTCACCCCTTCACTAGGTACAGGGAGTGCCACTGCCCTTTCCTCAGAGTAGATGGTGGCTGCACTGACAGAGAGAGGAACTTTAAAGAATTTTTGTTTATGGTAAAGTTCACGTACTGATTGTTTTTCACTCATCAGGCTTTGCTCTGCCTTAAATACCATAAACTGTAGTTTCCTGAAGTTACCTTCTTAGTCTCCTTTGCTGCTTTCTCTTTCATTGGGATGTGTGTATTTTCTTAGTCCTTAACTCACCATACCTGGTGCTTTGATCTACCATAAATATATTGAGTTCAAATTTGTTATCAAGACATGTCAGAAACTCAGAATTCATCCTACTTCTAAATCCTGCTTAGTTTTTCAGCATGTTGTGTTTTTCCTTGTTAACTAAGTACCCAACAGCCCACATCCTTCCCCTTTGTATTTAGTGTTTCCCTTGCTTCTTCTCCATCAACACACAATCATAAATATGATGCCCAGGAAGAGTGTCAAAAGGCTGCCAGGCTCTACTATAATTTTAGTAAATTTTCTTTATAATTAAACTTTCTTTAAGTTTTGCAGCTTGTTAAACACAAAATAAGTAGAGATGATAGACTAGTGGAGGAGGAAATAGAATTTGCCAACTGATGGCCTCCATTTTGACAAGAGAAGATGAGGTTATTTTAAATACAAAGGTCTGTGAAAGACTCATTTTGTATATAATTGCATATTTATATTAATTATCTTGCACAGTGGAGACTCTTCTATCATATTTTATTAAACAAAAATTTATTGAATATTGTTTTGAATTTTAATGAAATCAACAAAAATGAAAATAATGCACAAGGTTTTGGCACAAAAAAAATGACTAATAGTTGTATTGTCTATAGAGTATTAAAGGCAGTTTCAGCAGTATGTTGCGCATAAATATATTTTTGTTTTCTTAACACCCTTTGAAAATTTAGACTATTGTATATAAATTCTAGATGGATAACATATTGAATTTATTTGAAAAAAGCAGTTTCAGATTGAGTCCATTATTTCCAATCTTGACACTAAATTTGAAAAAATAAAATTAAAGGACCCTAGTTGGGAGCTTGGTTATCAACCAAGCTCAGTGGTATAGCACCTGCTTAGCATATGTGAGGTTTTGGATTTGTTCCATGCACTGCAATAAATAAATAAATAAATAAATAAATAAATAATCAAAGATATGTTTCTCATTTATATTCATTTCTTCTCTACCCTCTCAGCTTACTCTGCTGAAGATTTACCTCAGGGCCTCATGCTTGGTAGGCAGGAACTCTATCACTAATGTGCACCATCAGAAAAATACCTGAATCTTTTTATTTTTTTTTCTTTTTTGAGTATTTAGGAGATCTTTAATGGTTTTGTTACATATATGCAAAATAAATACAATGAGACTAGAGTCTTCTCCATGTTAACCAGCCTTTCGTTAACAAAGTGAAATTATATGCAATAAGTGAAAATTTTGATATTCTTGTGTTGTAAAGTGGGGGATAGGGGATGTGCTGTTTGTATTTTCATTTAATATAGAATTTTACCATGGTTGTGAACATACATTACACGAACGTTTTTTTTTTTTGTTTGTTTGTTTGTTTTTGTGTGTGTGTATGTGTGTGTGTGTGTGTGTGTGTATGGTACTAGGGATTGAAACCAGTATTATACATGCAAGGCAAGCACTTTAAATTGCAAGGCACAAGGTGGGAGTAAGGCTGATAGCAGAGGTTAGAAAGTGATGTGTTTCCGGAAGGATAGTAGAATGAAACAGACATTATTGTTGCTGTGTGTATATATGTGACTGCATGACCAATGTGATTCTGTAACCTCTACTCTCAAAAAAATGACAAATTGTGTCCCATCTGATTCAAATGTAGGATATGTGGAGGTCATTGTACTTTTATGTGTAACTAATTAAAACAAATAAAAAATTAAAAAAAGAAAGTGAGATGTATGACTTCAAATGGAGCTCTGCATGCATTTTTAAATAATGCATTTTAGAATTCATTTAGCATCTATTGATTTTTAAACCTTGACCTCACTATATGGGATGCAGAGATAAAAATAACATTGCTGATATTGCCACACACTGAGGCAGCTTTATTCATTCAATTAAGTACAATACTGTAATCCAAAACTCTAAACTTCTAAATTTGCTGTTATATAAAGATGGCATTGCTTACAAGAATCAGCTCTTTGCTTATCTGTTTCTTAACTCATACATTTATGAATTATACATAAAATTACAATTACATTTGATATAAGATTATACTTTATGTTTATAAAGTGCTTATCTCCCAGAAAACTTTAGGTTGATTCCTACCACCATTTCTTCCTTTATTCTACCCAACACATACATTTTCTTTTAATTCCATCAAAAAATCCTAATGTAATACATAATAAATAAAAAATAAATTACATTAAAATGAACATTTTTTAATCTCTTTAATGGATATGTCATAAAAAAACTATAGCCCTGCTACAATTTTCTCTCAACTTTCACCTAAATTAGTACTCAAAAATTTTTTTAAAATGTACTATTGAAGCATACATAAACACACAGACAATAACAAGAGAGCCTTATCCACAATAGCAATAGCACTTGGTAGAAAGTGCCCTGTATTTTTTAAAATGTACAAAATTTTCTGAAATGCAATTAAAACAGTTTTTTTCTTAATCAAATAAATGCTAATTAGGAGAGAAGTATTGAAAGTGATATGAGGACAGTGGGAACTAACTTCCCCAAACTTAGATATCAATTTCTACAATTTATTTATCCTAGTCATCTCTTGTGCACAACTTGTAGGTACTAAATTTGCTAAAATATTAAGATCCAAGTAGTAAGAATTATTGATTCATGTATTTATAAAAGTTATAGGTGGGAGTTCCAAAATAAAGAGATGTAGAGAACTTTTAAAATATTTCCAAATAGCTAAATAAACATAAAAAGAAAAATCAAGTTAACAAAATCAAAGCTTATGAAGTATGTCTATAACAAAACTGGAGTACAACATGCTTTCCAAAATGCCAAAATGGGTACAGGTTCAGGCAAACCAAAGATAACTACAAGATCCATGGGGTGTCAGAATCTTTTCAGGATGAAGCACAGGAACATAACAGAACATCTGGCAGATTTGAGAATGTCAAAAGTCAGCAACAAGGATTCATCAAAAAGTGTGGAGGGAAACTTTAACAACAACTTAGTAGGGTCATGGTTCATTCCAATGTGCAAGAAGTCCAGGATAAGACGTGAAGGGATTGGGACAATGTGGTTAGTATAATTCTCACACATAACTAGCCCTAAAAACCTTCCACAACAAATCTCTCTATGTAGAAAAAGGTACTAAGTGTAAAATGCATATTAAATGAAGGTGGTGCAAAATAATCAGAGATAGAAGATATTCTTACAAAATAAGTGGGAGAAAGAAACAGAATAAAGAGAGTGTAAAAAGTAAGATGTCAAATATTGGCATCTTCACAACAGGTTAGCTCTAGTTTGAGGATCCTAGAAAAGCTATCTTGACAATCCTTGTCTCATAAAAGTTAAAAAGACTAATTTCATAAAGATAATTAGAATAGAGAACATTTTCATTCATACTTACAAAGATTCTAAAGAAAGGACCTTTCAAAAAATAATAGACCTTATTTTTAGTAGTGGCCTCTAAAATTCCAGAAAGAACCTTGGTCATACGATTATAATGAGGTTGTTGACTGCAGTCCCAATCCTAGAAGAATTACATTTGAGCCATCCTGTCAGTCCTCTTCTTGGAAACTCTGACCCCACTTCACTAGGTCAACTGTGATTATTCACCTCAAGCAGTTCCTGACAGTTAATTCCTGTACTCTTTCCTGATCTTCTCTTCCTCAAACTTCCTCTTTTAGTGCTTACTGCAACACACCCCACCCACACTCTTTTTACCTGTCCTTGCTCAAAAAATACTTCATTCAAGAATCCCTGATATAGATCTCTATCTATCTACTATCTCCATCTATCCGTCCATCACTCTATCCATCCAGATACACATGTGGAGTGCATAGGATCCTAAATTATATGATGCTGCCACCCCCAGATCATTACTTTTCTACTTCATACAAAGAAATCTGGTATGTGTAACTGGAGATCAGAAATCAGCTCCAACATCTAACCTGTAATTCTATCACAAGTTTTTGGATTTAGGAAATGATTCAAGTAAATCAGCTATCCTTGGGGGATGGAGTTTGACAGTATAAGCCCCCAAAGGGTTGATTTTAACTATTCAATTTAACTCATAAGGGAATGCTGGAGATTAGACAATGTTTGAGGTAGCTAGCTGTCTTACTCTGAGGGGAAGACATGAATTGAAGTTTTCCTGTGTTCCTGTTAATAATGGTGAGAAATTTTGCTTACTGGGAACATTAATTATGTGAACTGGAGAAATCATGAATGCTAAATGTCTTAGGTTAGGGGATAAGGGGGCTACAGGAAGCCACTTGTGATTTTCACTGGCTCAAGTTTATCCACAACTTTAGGATTAAAGGGAATCCTCCATTCTCTCTGTGTACTTTGTGCCATTGAAGAGGGGATTGGGTTAAGAATTTGTGATCTTAAACCACTGAAATATTCAAAAAGATGAACCACCACTGAGACTTACAGAGGAAGCTGGTTTTCTGCAAGGCCACAGGACTTCTGCTCTGTCCTTGGGTGTTCTGTTGTCCCCAACTGTGCATTCGGATTTAACCAGAGAATTGAGAATGAAAACAACAGCAAAAT
This sequence comes from Marmota monax, assembly GCF_021218885.2. NCBI lineage: Eukaryota > Metazoa > Chordata > Mammalia > Rodentia > Sciuridae > Marmota > Marmota monax. The sequence continues at coordinate 303,809 of NW_026695236.1, read as the reverse complement.
GCTTCAGTCCTTCAGCTTGCCAGCGCTAGAGAACACACTGGAGAGCCATGATGCCAAAATCAGTGCTTATCTTCCCTGACACTGGAAATTCAGTGTTGTCCGTGGACTCAAACCAGGAAGGAGAGTACACAGCCAATTTCTCCAGACTCATGGGCGCAAAGGGGCTTACAGGGATTACTGAAAATTGACCACTGTGTTCAGCACATTAGTATGATGATTTAGGGTCCTCAGCACTTCCCCATTCCAGGTGATCCAATCTGGCTCTCTGCATTTTTCTTAAACTGAGATGGGTTCCTTGCAGCCTATCTGGGTACAGGACAGAACATTTCTTGGATGATGAAGTTAATGATGATGATGAAGAGAAGGAAAAGATTGCCTTGAAATCGGAAAGTGTACTCAGGATGCATCTAAAGATGTCAGCCAAGTAGGGAATCAGATGCATGGGATCACAAGAGAAAGCTGGACTGGGAATAATGCAAAAGAAAACCCTAACCCATTCAAACCTGGATTAGGCTTGCTACACTGTGGTTACTGATTCAAAATTTCTGAAATATTTATAGAGGAGGTGGTGAACTCCCTTGCCATCACCATCCCACTCCAAATAATATATTTCTGTTTGTAATCATAACTCCACAAATTTTATGAAAAAAGTGCATCCACATCAAAAGGACTTCCTCTTTGTTGGACCATTGATCCTTTGCCTGATACTGAGTTGTTAAAGGACAAATGGAGAGCAAGCAGAAATGACATGCATACACATGTTAACAGATAATCAAGAAAGTTAGAACTTTTATCCTGACTTTAACTAATATGCTATCAAGACAAACCAAGGATAGTATATAAATCTAATGTTAGTAGTAGATGAAGATATTAAAAGTATCAGAACATTAGGGAATGAAATGAAAATCTATTTTCCATTCTCTTCTTCCTCTTTTAATCAATTTGATTACAAAACATTCCCAGGCCTTTATATCATTATATACAATATAATATTAGATTTTAAACTCTAGCCAACTAGAGGATTCAAAAATAAAAGCCAATAAAATGGAATTTGGGGTATTATTATTATTATTTTCCCTGAAGTACTGGAGATTGATCCCAGAGCCTCACATATACTAGGAAAGCACTCTACCACTGAGCTACATCCCCAGGTTTTGTTGTTGTTGTTGTTGTTGTTTTGTTTTGTTTTGACATAAGGCCTCAGTTAGTTGCTCAGGTTTGCCTCAGTCTTGGGCTTCTGCTGCCTCAGTGTCTGGAGAAGCTGGTATTACACATGGGCACCATCCCACACCTGGCAATCAAAAGTCTTAATATAAACAGATTATTCATACCATGCCACAGAAGAGAATTTCCTCACTTCCTTCATTCATTATACTTTACCCTAGTAGTTTTTTGGGCTCTCATAAATAGTATGATTTCTGTTGGTTAAAAGCACAAATGCTCTCCAAGGGTGCATATGGTTATTATTTTCAAATTTCTAATCTAGATTATTGGTGGTTTTTATTGTTGCCTTACAATGTGAGATGAGAATAGAAAGGGAAGAAATAATTGACATGCAGCTGAGATGGTTGAAATCTGTGGAGTAAGCCAAGGAAACAGGGTTAATGGTCCCTCCTATGTGGCTGATTCTAAAAAGGAGGAGCTTCACCAAAATCCATACAATTGAAAGTGATATGAGCAGTACGATTTTTTTGGCAAGGATGTGGGGAAAATGTACATTCATACATTGATGTTGGGACTGAAAACTGGTGCAACCAATCTGGAAAGCAGTATGAATATACCTCAGAAAATTTGAAATGAAACCAACATTTCACCCAGCTATCCCACTCCTCAGTTTATACCCAAAGGAGTTAAAATCAGAATACTACTGTGATACAGCCACATCAATGTTTATAACATCTGAATTCACAATAGCTAAATTATGGAACCAACCTAGATGCCCTTCAACAGATGAATGGATAAAGAAAATGTGGATGCACAATGGAATATTACTTAGCCTTAAAGAAGAATGAAATTGTATCATTTGCAAGTAAGTGGATGGAGCTGGGGAATATTATGCTAAGTAAAATAAGCCAATCCCAAAAATCCAGAGGCCAAATATTTTCTCTGATAAGCAGACACAGATCCTGGTTTACTGGCTGAGACATTTGAATTTGCAACAACACAGTTCTGTAAAAAATTCCAGAATTTTTCCATTTGGGGTTAATTTGTTATATTTTTTTATTCTAAACTCCTGGAGATATATGCAATGTTATGGCTTTTGTAACCTTAATTTACAAGGTTATATTGTAAATTTACATTAGGTTTATATCAAAATCTAATGCCTTCATTCTTCTCTGACATTATCCAACTTCTAAAATTATTGAATATCATTTCCTTCTTGTATTTCTCAATGGACCTTGGAAAATACAAAGATCCTGGGTATGTTACAGAAAGCAGAAAGTTTAGCCTTTGGGAATTCAGTCCACATAAGTCAACAATGACATAGTCATTGATTACTAAAGGGAATGTTCCTTGGATCAGAGATTTTAATCATCTTTGCCTATGGAAGGGATCTAGTACAGCATTGCACCCCTGATCCTGAGGGTTCTCTTGCAACCCTTACACTCTGTGTTCTCCCTATACCTAGGGCATGTAGGATCTGGATATTGCTACCATGGTGATGAACTACTACCCCCACCCCGCTTCCCATCCTTAGGGAATGTTTCTATGTGTGTGTGTGTGTGTGTGTGTTTGTGTGTGTTTGTGTTTGTTTATTTGTTTGTTTGTTTTCACCTTCTTCTTCTCAAAACTGTGGGTTCCTTGGGGTGCCTGTGAACAAATCTCTTTTTATGTTTAGGTGGGGCTGGAGAGGATAATACAAATGGCTGAAACAAAGACAAGAATGAGTAAGTATATTTAAATTCATCCACATAAGAAGGACATTTGTGAATCAAATAACCTATTACCTCACAGCTTATTTTCAGCCAAATTGTTAACTAGCCACAAAGAATGATATTAACAATTCAAAATATATCTTCACTATCAACAAGAAAACAAATTTTGCAAAAATCAGAGATCAAGGTGTGAAAATACCTTTTCTAAATGCTTTGCTTTTTAGAGAGAGAGAGAGAGAGAGGGAGAGAGAGAGAGAGAGGGAGAGAGAGAGAGTTTTACTATTTATTTTTTTAGTTTTCAGCAGACACAACATCTTTGTTTGTATGTGGTGCTGAGGATTGAACCCGGGCCACACACATGCCAGGCCAGCGCGCTACCACTTGAGCCACTTCCCCAGCCCATGAATTACCTTCTAAGATTAACATTTTGGATAATAAGAATATGGTAGTACTACCCTTCTGATCTTGGAATTTAGAGTCTAGGGGCAATAAGTAAATATCAATTTGAGGAGCATTTGTTGCATGTTAGAAGATAGTATAGTATACTTGGAGTGTGGAATAAGAGAAACTATCCTGGTATATGGAGACAGAATGGCTTTCTTGAAAAACCTTTGAACTGAGATATGATGACTAGGACTTGCAGAAATTATCTGTCAGATACCTGGATCTACCCAGCTAGGTCAGATTTGAGAGAAATCTAATCACTTTAGCTACTTTCTGTTCATTAGTAAGCTAAGATATAAATCATTTCATCATTCTGCCACAGGTTTGATTAAAAAAATGTACATTAAACTCATAATTTTCATTGTTGATGAGCCTTGAAAGTTTTATACTAAGTGAGAAAAGATACAAAAACAACACATATCCATTTTCATGAACTTTCTGAAATACACAAATCCATAAAAACCTAAACAGAATTCCAGGTACTGCGAAGTGGGAATGAATGGGAAGTTAATGTTAATAGGTATTGAATTTTTTTGAAGGGAATGAAAAATAACCTCAAATCATTTAATGGTGGTTTCACAACACTTTATTAAAATAAAATTTAATGAGCAAATTTATAAATTCAACGCGGTTATCACAATTTATGGCCATAAAATGATTACACTTCCTTAACTTAAAACAGACCCCCAGACATCATGTGTAGGCATGTAACATAACATGAGAAACTCCCAAGAACACAGTTTCTTCAGACATGGGCATTCACCAAAAAATTATCATAGTTTTTTGAATTTTCTCGGTTATTTTCTTTCATTTTTACAAATTTATTTATCTTTTTTTCTTTTCTCATTACTGTGGATGAACACAGAGACTCACACAAGTTAGGAAAGTGCTCTACTACTGGCCTTCAACTGTCCCTTGACCCCCATTTTTATCTCTCTTTTAAATATCCATTCTGTCCTCAAAACTTGTGGTCCTCCTGTCACAGCTTCCTGTGTAGCAAGGATTAAGGGTATGTGAAACCATGCCTGGGAAAACCTCAATTTTATGGAGAACCAAAGACAAGAAAAGGAGTTAGAGGGGATGTGAAGGAGGAAGAAAAGAAACTGTAAATGAGGGAACCTCGGCAAACATCATAGAAGCTCAGAGTTTCATTTTCATAATCAAGAAATACTCCAACTCGACCTGCAGGCCTTTGCAAATAATGAATTAAAGAAGGAGAGTTGGTGGAGAGAATACAGTGATTGTTCTTCTTCGAGGAAAATAAGACAAAACCTTTCTTACCTTCAAAACTGTCACTTGTAAAATCTTTACACACACCTATAATCCAGTTGGAGGTGTTCCCCACATCCACCTCCCAATAGTGTTTACCAGAGTTAAAGGCCTCAACACCCCATATAACATAACTCTCCAGTGTCTGGGGATTTTCAGTTGCACCATCACCTCCAAATATCCTATTTCTAACTTCATCAGGAAGACTCATATAGCGATTGGCCCATCCTTGAATAAGTTCATTGTGTACTGAAAAAAAAAAAAATATCGGATCAGTAAATGGTGTCTGCATGCCTTGGGCAAAGATTATCTACCTACTCTATCTCTTTATTGACTCCTCCTTAAAGAAACTCTAGAGAGTAGAGAGATTTCAAACTCAATCATGTATGAAGAATGGTTCCTATGCCCTCATTAGCACCCAGAAATCTTTAAATTATCTTGGCAATCAAAAGAAAACTGAAAGTATTCTGTACTGTATGAAGGGTGATTTAATATCTACTTTTGGATGGTTTGTTTCAGAAAAAAACCCAAAAGTCCTTTTTTCTTTAGTAGAAATCTCTTCTTGAGTTGTTTTTTTTTTTTTTAAATTTTTTATTGTGGGTTGTTCAAAACATTACAAATTTCTTGACATATCATATTCCACACTTCGATTCAAGTGGGTTATGAACTCCCACCTTCACCCCATACACAGATTGCAGAATCACATCAGTTACACATCCATTGATTTACATATTGCCATACTAGTGTCTGTTGTGCTCCGCTGCCTTTCCCATCCTCCCGCCTCTCCCCTCCCCACCTCTCCCCTCCCCTCCCTTCCTCTTTCTCCACCCCCTCCACTGTATAACCCTGAGGGTCTCCTTCCATTACCATGCAATTTCCCTTCTCTCTCCCTTTCCCTCCCACCTCTCATCCCTGTTAAATGTTAATCTTCTTCTCATGCTCTTCCTCCCTACTCTGATCTTAGTTACTCTCCTTATATCAAAGAAGACATTTGGCATTTGTTTTTTAGGGATTGGCTAGCTTCACTTAGCATAATCTGCTCTAATGCCATCCATTTCCCTGTAAATTCTATGATTTTGTCATTTTTTAATGCAGAGTAATACTCCATTGTGTATAAATGCCACATTTTTTTTTTTATCCATTCGTCTATTGAAGGGCATCTAGGTTGGTTCCACAGTCTTGCTATTGTGAACTGTGCTGCTATGAACATCAATGTAGCAGTGTCCTTGTAGCATGCTCTTTTTAGGTCTTTAGGGAATAGACCAAGAAGGGGAATAGCTGGGTCAAATGGTGGCTCCATTCCCAGCTTTCCAAGAAATCTCCATACTGCTTTCCAAATTGGCTGCACCAATCTGCAGTCCCACCAGCAATGTACAAGTGTACCCTTTTCCCCACATCCTCGCCAGCACTTGTTGTTGTTTGACTTCATAATGGCTGCAAATCTTACTGGAGTGAGATGGTATCTTAGGGTGGTTTTGATTTGCATTTCTCTGACAGCTAGAGATGTTGAGCATTTTTTCATGTACTTGTTGATTGATTGTATGTCCTCCTCTGAGAAGTGTCTGTTCAGGTCCTTGGCCCATTTGTTGATTGGGTTGTTTGTTCTCTTATTGTCTAATTTTTTGAGTTCTTTGTATACTCTGGATATTAGGGCTCTATCTGAAGTGTGAGGAGTAAAGATTTGTTCCCAGGATGTAGGCTCCCTATTTACCTCTCTTATTGTTTTTTTTGCTGAGAAAAAACTTTTTAGTTTGAGTAAGTCCCATTTGTTGATTCTAGTTATTAACTTTTGTGCTATGGGTGTCCTATTGAGGAATTTGGAGCCCGACCCCACCGACTGTAGATCATAGCCAACTTTTTCTTCTATCAGACGGCGCGTCTCTGATTTGATATCAAGCTCCTTGATCCATTTTGAATTCACTTTTGTGCATGGCGAGAGAAAGGGATTCAGTTTCATTTTGTTGCACATGGATTTCCAGTTTTCCCAGCACCATTTGTTGAAGATGCTATCCTTCCTCCATTGCATGCTTTTAGCCCCTTTATCAAATATAAGATAGTTGTAGTTTTGTGGATTGGTTTCTGTGTCCTCTATTCTGTACCATTGGTCCACCCGCCTGTTTTGGTACCAGTACCATGCTGTTTTTGTTACTATTGCTCTGTAGTATAGTTTGAAGTCTGGTATTGCTATACCGCCTGATTCACACTTCCTGCTTAGCATTGTTTTTGCTATTCTGGGTCTTTTATTTTTCCATATGAATTTCATGATTGCTTTCTCTATTTCTACAAGAAATGCCGTTGGGATTTTGATTGGCATTGCATTAAACCTATAGAGAACTTTTGGTAATATCGCCATTTTGATGATGTTAGTTCTGCCTATCCATGAACAGGGTATATTTTTCCATCTTCTAAGATCTTCTTCTATGTCTCTCTTTAGGGTTCTGTAGTTGTCATTGTATAAGCCTTTCACCTCTTTTGTTAGGTTGATTCCCAAGTATTTTATTTTTTTTGAAGATATTTTGAATGGAGTGGTTGTCCTCATTTCCATTTCAGAGGATTTGTCGCTGATATACAGGAATGCCTTTGATTTATGTGTGTTGATTTTATATCCTGCCACTTTGCTGAATTCATTTATTAGTTCTAATAGTTTCTTTGTAGAGCCTTTTGGGTCTGCTAGGTATAGAATCATATCATCTGCAAATAGTGATAATTTAAGTTCTTCTTTTGCTATTTTGATGCCTTTAATTTCTTTCGTCTGTCTAATTGCTCTGGCCAGTGTTTCGAGAACTATGTTGAACAGAAGTGGTGAGAGAGGGCATCCCTGTCTTGTTCCAGATTTTAGAGGGAATGCCTTCAGTTTTTCTCCATTCAGAATGATGCTAGCCTGAGGCTTAGTATAGATTGCTTTTACAATATTGAGGTATGTTCCTGTTATCCCTAATTTTTCTAGAGTTTTGAACATAAAGGGATGCTGTACTTTGTCAAATGCTTTTTCCGCATCTATCGAGATGATCATATGGTTCTTATTTTTAAGTCTATTGATGTGGTGAATAACATTTATTGATTTCTGTATATTGAACCAGCCTTGCATCCCAGGGATGAATCCTACTTGATCATGGTGTACAATTTTTTTGATATGTTTTTGTATCCGATTCGCCAGAATTTTATTGAGGATTTTTGCATCTAGGTTCATTAGAGATATTGGTCTGTAGTTTTCTTTCTTTGAAGTGTCTTTGTCTGGTTTAGGTATCAGGGTGATGTTGGCCTCATAGAATGAATTTGGAAGTTCTCCCTCCTTTTCTATTTCCTGAAGTAGCTTGAAAAGTATTGGTATTAGTTCTTCTTTAAAGGTTTTGTAAAATTCTGCTGTATACCCATCCGGTCCTGGGCTTTTCTTAGTTGGTAGTCTTTTTATGGTTTCTTCTATTTCCTCAATTGATATTGGTCTGTTTAGGTTTTATATATCCTCCTGACTCAATCTGGGCAGATCATATGACTTAAGAAATTTATCCATGCCTTCACTATCTTCTAATTTATTGGAGTATAAGGATTCAAAATAGTTTTTGATTATCTTCTGTATTTCTGAAGTGTCTGTTGTGATATTGCCTTTTTCATCCCGTATGCTAGTAATTTGAGTTCTCTCTCTTCTTCTCTTCGCTAGCATCGCTAAGGGTCTGTCGATTTTGTTTATTTTTTCAAAGAACCAACTTTTAGTTTTGTCAATTTTTTCAATTGTTTCTTTTGTTTCGATTTCATTAATTTCAGCTCTGATTTTCATTATTTCTTGCCTTCTACTTCTTTTGCTATTGTTTTGCTCTTCTTTTTCAAGGATTTTGAGATGAAGTATGAGATCATTTATTTGTTGGTTTTTTCTTTTTTTAAGGAATGAACTCCAAGCAATGAATTTTCCTCTTAGAACTGCTTTCAATGTGTCCCATAGATTCCGATATGTTGTGTCTGTGTTTTCATTTATCTCTAAGAATTTTTTAATTTCCTCCTTGATGTCCTCTAAACCCATTGATCATTCAGTAACCTATTGTTCATTCTCCAAGTGATGTATGCTTTTTCCTTCCTTCTTTTATCGTTGATTTTCAGTTTCATTCCATTATGATCAGATAGGATGCATGGAATTATCTATACTCCTTTATATTGTCTAAGAGTTGCCCTGTGACATAATATATGATCTATTTTTGAGAAGGATCCATGTGCTGCTGAGAAAAAAGTGTAACTGCTTGATGTTGGGTGGTATACTCTATATATGTCAATTAGGTCTAGGTTATTAATTGTGTTATTGAGTTCTATAGTTTCCTTATTCAACTTTTGTTTGGAAGATCTGTCCATTGGTGAGAGAGGTGTGTTGAAGTCTCCCATGATTATGGTATGGTGGTCTATTAGACTCTTGAACTTGAGAAGAGTTTGTTTGATGAACATAGCTGCACCATTGTTTGGGGCATAAATATTTATGATTGTTATGTCTTGTTGGTGTATGGTTCCCTTAAGCAGTATGTAGTGTCCCTCTTTATCCCTTTTGATTAACTTTGGCTTGAAATCTATTTTATTTGATATGAGTATGGACACTCCTGCTTATTTCCCAAGTCCATATGAGTGATATGATTTTTCCCAACCTTTCACCTTCAGCCTATGTATGTCTTTTCCTATCAAATGCGTCTCCTGTAGGCAGCATATTGTTGGGTCTTGTTTTGTGATCCATTCTACTAGCCTGTGTCTCTCAATTGGTGAGTTTAAGCCATTAACATTTAGGGTTATTATTGAGATATGGGTTGTTCTTCCAGCCATATTTGTTTATTTCTGTTACTAAACATGGTTTGTTTTCCTCTTTGATTATTCCCCCCCCCCCTTTAGTGTCCTACCTCCCACTGTTGGTTTTCATTGTTATTTTCCATTTCCTCTTCCTGTAATGTTTTGCCAAGGATGTTTTGAAGAGATGGTTTTCTAGCTGCAAATTCTTTTAACTTTTGTTTATCGTGGAAGGTTTTAATTTCATCTTCCATCCTGAAGCTTAATTTCGCTGGATACACAATTCTTGGTTGGAACCCATTTTCTTTCAGTGTTTGAAATATGTTATTCCATGATCTTCTAGCTTTCAGAGTCTGTGTTGAAAGATCAGCTGTTATCCTGATTGGCTTACCCCTAAATGTAATCTGTTTCCTTTCTCTTGTAGCTTTTAAAATTCTCTCCTTATTCTGTATGTTGGGCATCTTCATTATAATGTGTCTAGGTGTGGATCTCTTATGATTTTGCACATTCGGCGTCCTGTAGGCTTCTAGGATTTGGGATTCTGTCTCATTCTTCGAGTCTGGGAAGTTTTCTCATATTATTTCATTGAATAGACTGCTCATTCCTTTGGTTTGGAGCTCTGTACCTTCCTGTATCCCAATGACTCTTAAGTTTGGTCTCTTAATGTTATCCCATATTTCTTGGATGTTCTGCTCATGGTTTCTTAACAGTCTTGCTGAGCTGTCTATGTTCTTTTCCAGTTGAAATACTTTGTCTTCATTGTCTGATATTCTATCTTCTAAGTGTTCTACTCTGCTGGTAGTATTCTCCATTGAGTTTTTAATTTGGTTTATTGCTTCCTGCATTTCTAGGATTTCTGTTTGTTTGTTTTTTATAACCTCTATCTCCCTGTATAGTTGATCCTTTGCTTCCTGGATTTGTTTGTGTAATTCATTGTCGAAGTGATCTTTCATTGTCTGATTTTGCTGTTTAATGTCTTCCTTGATACTCCAGATCATCTGAAGCATGTATATCCTCAATTCTTTATCTGACGTTCCATCTGCTGCAGCTGTTACCTCTTCTAATGTTGCGTTGACCTGCATTGCTTGTGGTCCTTTCTTTCCTTGTCTTTTCATACTGCTTGCGTATCTTTCCTGCAGGTGCGGGCGGCGGCTCTGCTCTCTCCTTATTCCAATTGGGGTGTCGTTGCTACCACGCCGGCAGGTCACTGGGCCTCTTCTGGGCGCTGGCGGTGGCTCTGTTCTGCCCCTATTACAATTGGGGTGACGAGTGTACCACGCCGGCAGGGCATCGGGCCTGATCCGCCGGTCGGTTGCAGGTTTGCCTACCCTGCAGGCGCGGGCGGCGGCTCTACTCTGCCCCTACTCCAAATGGGGTGACGTGTCTGTCATACCGGCAGGCCACTGGGCCTGTCCCGCTGGTCGGTCGCAGATCTGCCCACCTTTCGGGCACGGGTGGAGGCTCTGCTCTGCCCCTACTCCAATTGGGGTGTCGTGACTACCCCGCCTGCAGGACACTGGGCCTGTTCCTGGCACGGGTGGCGACTCTGCTTTGCCCCTACTCCAATTAGGGTGGTGTGTGTACCACGCCGGCAGGCTCCTGGGCCTGATCCACCGGTCTGTTGCAGGTCTGCCTACCTTGGAGGCGCGGGCGGCGGATCTGCCCTGCCCCTCCTACCACGCCTGCGGACCCCTGGGCCTGATCTGCAGGTTGGTCACAGGTCTGCTCACCCTGCGGGCACAGGTGGCGGTTCCGCTCTGCCCCCACTCCAATTGGGGTCACGTGACCACCACACCGGCAGGGCCTGATCCGGGCATGGGAGAAGGATCTGCTCTGCCCCTACTCCAATTGGGGTGATGTGTGTACCACACTGGCAGGCCACTGGGCCTGACCCGCCAGGCTGTCACAGGTCTGTTTACCTTGCAAGCACGAACGGCGGCTCTGCCCTGCCCCTCCTACCACGCCCATGTACCACTGGGTCGCGGGTCTGCCCACCTTGCGGGTGTGGGTGGCGGCTCCGCTCCGCCCCCTCTCCAATTTGGGTCATGCGGTCACCACGCTGGCGAGCCGCTGGGCCTGCTCCGGGCGCTGGCGGCGGCCCGGCTCCTCCCCTCTGGCTCAACGACAAATTGAGGAGACTCGGGTGTCTGTGCCTCACCCCCCCTACCAGGAGGCCAACTGTTTCTGTCGCCGCTGGTATTGATGAAGTTCTCTCCTCCGCCGCTTTCTGATGACATCAGATCTCTGCCATGTTGGTATCCTATGCGAATGGCAGCATTTTGTTCCCCTTGCCTGGCAACCAAAGCAACGGGTGAGTCCTGACCGGCCCTCAGCAGGACCCGGACCGAGAAGCAGTTTCCCCGGGCTCCTAGCCCCGGGCCAGGGACGTTCCGGGAGCCGGAACTCGGCCGCTCCATGCTCTGTGTAAGCTCCTATAAGAGTAGGCTCCAGGAAGCAGTCCCCGCGGGCTCAGTTCCGGGAGCCGGAATTCAGCCGCTTAGTGCTTGGTGTATGCTCTGATAGGAGCAGGGTCCAAGAAGCAGCCTCCGCAGGCTCCGCAGCCCTGGGCCAGGGCGGTTCCGGGACGGTTCCGGGAGCCGGAACTCGGCCGCCCCGCGCTTGGTGTTCACTCCGATAAGATCAGGTTTTAAGAAGCACCCAGGCACTGAACCCTAGCAATCTGTCTGCAAGCCGCAGGCGAATGGCAGCCTGAAATTACCTGTTCTATGGCTGAATGAGCTGCGGTCAGTCGAAAACAGGGATGGTGACGTCAGCTTTCCAACATGGTGGCTGCTGGCCTCCTCTGTGGTCTGACCGGTGTGGAGAACCGAGATGGACCGCTTCCTTCCCCCGTCTCGAACCCAGAATTCAGCCCTGAGTACGGTGCTTGCACGGCTGGCAGAAACTGCAGCGCTGTATCCCTGCGTCGCTATCTCCTCGTTTCCCAGCGCGCACTGCAGACTCTAGCCGCGGGGCAATTTGCTGAATAAGCAGTGTTACCCTCCGTGTGACAAACCTCTCGCGTTTGAGTCCCCGTAGCCGATCCTCGTGCGATAGAAATCCTTCTTCCAGGTTCCAGAGCACCCCACTATTGCTGGAAATTCCTAACAAGATATCCTTTAGCTGTCCTGACTTGTCATACTCCCACACAGTGAAGCAGCACACGGGGGCAATGCACTCCCCTCGCCGCCATCTTCCTAAATCCTTGAGTTGTTTTTAATACCATTAATAAGTAGACATCACTTTGCTATGATTGTGCCTGCTTCATCATCACACATCAAATAATTTGAGGGAAAGCAACCATCTGTACCCTTTACTGAAAATCATCTCTCACTTCCATTATCTACTGAGACCATACATTCAATTAAAGTTGGATTTCAGCCTTCTGATATCTAGATCTCTTCTCTAGTGGGGCACGAACATGTCTGGGTCATGTTCAAAGATCACTTACCTTTCAGTTGTTTTGAAACCCATCTGATGGTATTAAAATTGTTCCATTTATGAGAAATTTAGTCATTTTTTGGTTCATTAAAAACTTATATTTTATAAATAGTAATTATTATTTGCTCATTGCACATCATAAACACACTTGGAATATAGAATAGATTGAAAACCACAAATATCATATTTAAATCTTCAAAATTAGAATAAATTGAAATAACACAAAATATTGATGGCTGCTCTGAGAAGTAAGCATTGCATTGCTTAATAGCCACAAAACACCAATAATATTCCTTCTCTTGTACTGTCTGTATCAGAAATAAAATATGTATCTGAACTATGAGTTAACCAATGTGGTCTTGATCACTGTATTATGACTAGACAGGAAAAGAAGATATAAATGTTTTCATTTCAAAAAATTAAAAATGGAAAGCATCTTTTTTGAGGAACCTACTAAAATAATTGAACCTGACTGCCAGAGGGCCCACTCCTACCTCGGAACTTGTTCAGCATATCCAAGATTCCAGTGATGTGTAATGAAGAGAGCTCTGGGTTCACTGGCTAGAGCTTCTGCATCTCCAGCAACTCGATTCTGTAAAGAAGGACATCAGTTACACTTTCAAACCAAAGATCATACACAAAATCATTACAAAATTACCACTTTTAATCCAAGATATTGTAGAAATTGCCCATGTTGGTGAATTAGGTATACATTTTATTCAACACTCTTGGGATTATATAATACTTTTTTTTCTAAATCAGATGTACTAATATCCAGTCTTTATTTTTCTCAAACATTATCAAACTTAAAAAAATTGATTGTCATCCCCTCCCTGTATTTCTGAATCAACCTTGGGAAATGCAAAGATCCTGGATATCTTACAGAAAGCAGATTGTTCAACCTTTGGAACTTTGGTACACAGAGGTCACCAATCATACAGTCATTGGTTTATAAATAGGAAAGTTCCTAGAGCCAGCAAATTTGATCATCTCTGCCCATGGAGGGAATCTAGTACAGCCTGGTAGCACTGATCCTGAGGGTTCTCAGGCAGCCCTTCCCCTCTGAAAAGGGGCTTTGCCATGATGAAACAGGATCTGGTCATTGTTACTCATGGTAATGAAGCTCTCCTCCTTTTCCCACGCTAGGGAGTATTATTCGTTCCTATCTTGTTTATATTCTACCTCACTAGAATTGGAATCTTTTGTGTGATACCTTACAAAAATCTCCTTAGTCAGGTTTATTGGGACTGGGCTGGAGTCCATAGAAGAAATGGGTGCAACAAAGCCCAGAACACCAAATCATTCTTAGGTATAGTTGAATTCAGCCACAAAAGGACATTTTTGAGACCAAGGAACATATTACCTCAGAGCTTCTTTTCAAACAAAATATTAAATATCTACGGACAAAGATGTTAATAACTGAAAACAAAAATTTCTCTTCTTCAAGATAAGAACAAGTTTCTCATAAACCAGAGATTAATACATAAAACTCACCTTTCAAATATGTCCCCTAAGTCCTAAAAGGAAAAAAGAAAGAGATAATATTAATAAAGTGAACACTGTTTTTCTGCATTCTCTCTGGTACTTTGTTCTCTCTCTCTCTCTCTCTCTCTCTCTCTCTCTCTCTCTCTCTCTCTCTTTCTCTGTGTGTGTGTGTGTATGAGTGTTTATGTGTGTGTGTAACATTTTTTTTTCTCTGAATAATCACGTTAGACTATGTTAATACCAAAGCCAAAATTAAATGTGAAAGACAGCCTTGATGTGCACTGAGAAGGATGGAGCTTACAAAGGATCTGTGCAGTAATGCAACAGGACATAGTTTCCAGTGTCACTCGACTCCTTTCTTAGTTCCCAAAACAGATTTGACCATCTCTGAAAATTAAAACTACACAGTGACCTATTTGAAAAATAGTGCATTGTAATTGATTAACAAACTCTGTACATCTTGTCTAAGAGAGGGGCAAAGCCTCAGCTGCTTTTGGGCAGGAGAACAGAGTGTGATAATGGAGTTGGGAAACATAAACTGAATATTTCCTCAACAAAATTAACTTTCCTATGATCACTGAGTTTTGAATAATTCGCTGTGGGTATCATAGTCTTAATGATACAAGAATTTTGTCTGGTTTACCTTCTAAATGACTTACAGTCTCTCAAGATTAACAGAATTTACAGAGACAGTGATTGGACAATGATGGGTGTAAAGGATCTCCTGTCACTCAGCTCAGCACAGTGGGGTCTGCAGACAATATTGCCCAGACAAAAATTCCTCTCTCTCAGGAAGAACCCTCCTTGGTCACCTGGAGCAACTCCATGTCAGATTTGTGGTACAACTCAGTAAGCTCTCTGTACATTTCCTTCAGCTTTTCTCTGTGTTGATCTATTCTGATTCCACTGTCTCTGAGCTGCTGTAAAATTTCCTGTGCTTCTCTTTCTAGTGTCTCCAGTTGAAATCTCTCCTCTTCAAGGAGAAATGGATGCATCATTTGATATTGAACTTTGATCATGTTCCTCCTTAAAACTACATAGTCCTGCAGATATATTCATTAAAAAAGATTACACTCAAAAGAAAATGTAAAACTTCAAATATTATTGTCTTAGCATCAAGCAAGTACTTCATATTCTTTCCACCTGATGCCTGCAAAGTGTCTTAAATATTTACTAGTACTGTTTACTGGACTTTCTGCTTCCTGACTCTCTCCTGATTAAATTAAGACCTCTGCAGGATCCCAGGCTATCTCCCTATGATGCCACTTCAGTGTTCTTAATGAATTATTTCTTCTTTACCTCAATCTTCTCTTTTATTTTTGTTCCTTTGTCTGATTCTTCTACATATTTTAAAATATTTTTATACACACTGTTTTGTGAATTTAGAAAAATACTCCACGTTGCCAATAGCTGAAAATCTATTTGTTTTCCGACTCTAGCACTAAGACTGTCTTATTCTCAGTGTCTGGGAAGATTTATCCAAATCTCCAAAGTTGTACAAGAAAAAAGCGTCATACCTCATTCACCCTATATACTAGTATTCTTCACACTAGCTTGTGTTGGTCACTACATTTTTAATATTACTACATGTCACTGCCTTGTCTGAGAGGAACACACTATCCTTCAATGTTAGCTCCAATTTAGCTGATAGCATCATTTTAATCTGCATAAAAATAAAACCTTTTCAAACTTACCACAAAGGACTCAGATTTTCTAATTTCTTTATTTAGATTATCTTGCATCTCCTTAGTCTTTTGCCATAAAGGATCCATTTTCTTTACAATTTTCTCCTGCAAAATTACCATAGGCTTTTAGTGATAGGGAAGACAGTCTTGTAGGTTTCATCTTTTGTGTGCTAGAATAAAGCAGTGTTTGGTAGAACAGTAATCTTGAGTTTTAAAGAGTCAATTTTTGCAAAATAGTCCAAATTAATTTTACTATTGGGTAAAGTAGAAGAAAAAATAAGATTTTTAAAGGAGTCCATAAATAATACAGTCTATTTACCAAGAAAGCAGTTTTTATATAGTCTCACTATAAAAGGGTTTGGGCTTCAGTAACAGAAGTTCATGTTCCTAGTGCTAGCCATCTGCTGTACTGCTGCACAATTTCACACATTTGAACAATATATTTACTTTTTAATTTGTTTTTCAGTACTGGATACTGAAAAAAAATTTCTCACATAGTACTCAATAATTTACCTCTGCACTATATCCCAGCCCTTTAAAAAAAGAAAAGAAGGAGAGTGTCTTGCTAAGCTGCCCAAGTTGGCCGCAAACTTAGCATCCTCCTGCCTACATTTGCTGAAGAGCTAGAATTATTGGCATAGACACCATGCCCTGTTTTTTGGATAATATTTCTAGAGAAAATTCCCTTCATGAGCATTCAACCTATTTATGATTTTAGTGTCAAATTGATCAGCATTTATACAGCACATTTTCATGGAAACATCACCACCTCTACCATCTGCATGCTTATCTGCCTCATTATGAAGAGTCTTCATCCTTCTCTTTGATCTGGACCCTACAGGTTCTAGATTACATCACTCACCCTGTTCTCCTCTGCCACGCAGGCAAGTGGGCTGTAGCTATGAACTGGGTATTCCGGTGATTCAGAGCAGGGTGCAGAGAGCAGACTCTTGTCCAACTCACAGAAGAGCCGCTTTGTCTCCCCGTTTCTCCTGCAGAGCTGCTCCCCAGAGCTGCTGACAGAGCGAGGTCTGGCCTGTCTGGCGAGAGAGGCCAGCTTCTTCAGGGCAGTGTTGGTCCTGTAGTCTGTCTTCTCTGCTATTTTTCTGCACTCAGGGCAGCACCTGGGTGTTTGGGCTTCCTCCCAGCAGAAGTAGAGGCAGGGTCGGCAAAAGGTGTGTCCACAGTCTATGGTGATGGGTTCTAAGAAGTAATTCACACAAATGGAGCATGTGAGTGCACTCTGGAAGTCTTGCAAGGCATGAGAATCCATGTTTCTGAAACCAAAAATATAGAGGGTGGAGCAAGAGGAAAGAGGGAGACAAGAGAGTGTTATCCTTCTATCTTGAGAAAATTACAATTATAAAAGGACTTTGGTCACTGCTTTTTCAGTTGAGTCATGCATAATCTTTCTATTAACTTCCTGCAATACAAATCTAGATATAAAAAATAAAGACAGGTTGAGTTTCTTCTATGACACAAATGACAAAATGAGATGATCATGATCTAGATTTAAAAAAAACAACAACAAAAAAAAAACTTTCTCATTAATTTGGGCAAGTTTAATACTGGGACAAAGAAAGTTTAGGATGATTTCAGACTTACATTAGGTGTTTGCTCTGGATACCCATATAAAATCAATCTCTCTCTTTCTCTCTCTCTCTCTCCCTCTCTGATTCAATGACTATGGTAAATGTAAAGACAGTCTTTATGACATATGTCTATGCTTTCCACCTCTCAACCCATAGATGTACTTTTCTAAAGACAATTAAAATTAAGATTAATTCATTTGAAGATTGCTTGACTTAATCACTGTTGGCTTCAACTTACAACTCCTGAAACTACAAACAGGTAAATTTATGCTTCAAACCATAATTAAACAATATATTTCAAAAAAGAAAATGAAAGTGGGATGTATCAATGCACCTCTTATCCAGCTATTTTGGAGGCTGAGGCAGGAGGATTAAAAGTGTGAGGCCAACCTCAGCAATTTATTGACATACTGTCTCAGAATAAAAAAATAAAGGGTTGCAAATGTAAGTCAGTTGTAGAGAAATCCTGTCTTCAATCCTTATTATCAATAAGAAATGAATTAAGTTTTAAATTGAAAATTAGAATATAAATTCTGGGGATGTAATCAGTGGGAGAGCACTTGCCCAGCATTTGTAATGTCCTGAGTTTTAGCCCAAGGACTGAATAGGAAATTAAAAAGAAAATTTCTATTACTTCTCATTAAAGAAAATAATATTTCTCAGAATCAGTTCTGATCATCAGAGTGTCTTCATATTTTCAGAAGATGGATGCACATTCTACAGTAATAATCAGCAATAATTCATCCATTGTTATTTAAAATAAAATCAACAGGAAAGCCCAGTGCAGTGGCACATCCCAACTATTCCAGCTGTTGGGGAGACTGAGGCAAAAGGACACTAAGTCCAAGGCCAGCCTGGGCACCTCAGTGAGGCCATTTCAAAATGAGTTGTGACACAGTGGTAGATTAGCCCTGAGTTCAATCCCCAATACCAAAAAAAAAAAAAAAAAAATTGTGACAGTGAGAGAGAGAGAATTAATTTACAATGGTAACCATGGTGCTTTCCTCTCCAGAGACTACCCTTCAGTTTAGAGATGCCTTGATGAAGCATGATCAATTCATCTTAATTTCTAGTTTTTTATCTAGTGATCAAATTTCCCACTTGAAAACCTCTACAAGTTTGTTGCATCTACTGGGGTACTTGTCAAATCTAGATTGCAAACTGAAGGTTTTAAAGGGACAGCAAATAGTACTTTCACATCAAGGGTTTTACAATCAAATCTATACCTTAAAATTCTAATCCAACCATGGTGGCACACGCCTTTAATCCCAGTGGCTCTGGAGCCTGAGGCTAGAAGATGGAGTGTTCAAAGCCTCAGCAAAAGCAAGGAACAAAGCAACTCAATAGTACCCTGTCTCTAAAAAAAATACAAAATATGGCTGGTGACATGGCACAATGGATGAGTGCCTCTGAATGCAATATTTGGTACTCACTAAAAAAAATCTAAATAGATGTGCATAATACTATTACATGCATAAAAAATATGTTGAACATTTTAAGCATTTTATGGGTTCTAAATTTGATAATACTGCAAAAATATTTCATTTCAGATCTGGAAAATCTAATAAAACACAAGGTAGGGCTGGGATGTGGCTCAAGCGGTAGCGCGCTTGCCTGGCATGCGTGCGGCCCGGGTTCGATCCTCAGCACCACATACAAAGATGTTGTGTCCGCCGATAACTAAAAAATAAATATTAAAATTCTTTCTCTCTCTCTCTCTCTCTCCCTCTCTCACTCTCTCTTTAAAAAAAAAACACAAGGTAATAGAATAAAAATTATTCAGATCACTTTACAGAAACAAATATTTTTAAAAAGGTATATATATATATATATATATATATATATATATATATATATATATATATATATCAGGAAAAACAAAGTAGTTTTTTCCACTTGGACAAACCCAATTAAGTTGAAAAGTGAATTCAAACAATTTTTAGGAAAGAAAGTAAACTGAAAAGCTTTTCTTCTAAGTATCCAACTCACCAGAGTCCGCTTTAAGAAAATTCATGTCTGGAAGTGAGGAAAATTTGTCAGTAACACTCAGGTCTCCAAAGCTCAGCAGCTGAAAATTTGGGCTGCTCCTTAGAGGAACCTCAGAGGAAAAACCATTCTCCTGAGAAGTGCCCTACTTAAATACCTGAGACTCACCTAAGACCACACCCACTATAGGTTACCTCTTCTAAAAGTGCTGGATCACACTATGAGATCACAGTGATTGGCTTTATATAAGAGAGTAAACAACTTTGATGAGATTTGGGGTCAGACACAAGAAAGTTCACATGACTTAGGTTTTGCAAAGAGACATTTTAACTGAAACAATTATTTTATTAAATGATACTTTGTTTTACAACAATAACATCTCAATTAAAAAACATTGATTTATTTTTCTACTGGTGTTTAAAGTTTGAAATATCTGATTTTGATTTCTTGCTATTCTGTTACTTCTTTCTTTTTTTTTGTTTTCTCTCTCTCTCTCTCTCTCTCTCTCTCTCTCTCTCTCTCTCTCTCTCTTTGGTACTCCTTATCACTGAACTGACAGTGAAAACCATTGTATGGCATGGTGGTGCACGCATTTGACCTCAGCTATGGAAATGTAGTTAAGTGGTAGAGTATCATCAAAAGTATTAAGGAAATAAGTCTTCTCAAACCTACACTAAATTTGGGGTAAATTTTTTCTACTCAATTAAAGAAATGTTTAGTTTACCAAAAGCAGATCTGTGGCAGAGTTAAGTTCAGGACTTTCTTTTGTTATAAACTGGGATGGAGCTTGGCAGTGTGATAGAGTAAACTTTCAAGGTCATCCACTTTGTGTTTCTTTGGCATCTGCCAAAGATCTGTTTTTATAAAACCCAAGTGTCATAGGTAATTTCATAAAGAGAAAGATCTGTCCTAAATCTGATGGATTGAATTTTTAAAAATTAATTTCAGATAAGAAAATGATAAGATACACACACAAACACACACACACACACACACACACACATAAACAGCCATATTGTACTAAGAATGATGAAATAATAGAAATCAACATGTTAGAGGAATAATGAATGATTCTACTTCCAGTAAAGCTTCAGAATTATTCTTCAGTGTTTTTCTTGTACTCAAGTATTTTTCTTGTTCTCAATTGTTTGATTATTTTTTTGTTTGTTCAGGGTATTGGAAACTGGTTCCAGTGGTGTTTTGCCACTGGGTTATATCTCCATCCTGTTAATGTTATTTATTTTGAGACCAGGTCTTACTAGATTGCTTAGAATCTCACAAAATTGCTGAGTCTGGCTTCAAACTTGCAATCCTCTGTCTCAGCCTATTGAGTTGATGAAATTAAAGGTGTGTAGCACCAAGCCAATCTCTAGTCCTCAGTCTTAAATAACACTCTGGATTCAGGTTTTTAGAGATGGAAAATATTAATGAGAAGCTTAATTAAGTTCTTCTATACTTGATTTTCTGAATTAATCCCAAGACATAGTTACATTATTAGGTAGTCTTGAGCTCTTTATTCTCTCCAAGCTTAATTTTTTAAATTTTCTTTTTCTTTTTTTAAGCTTAATTTTTAAAAAATTTTATTTCTCCATAACTTTAGCACTTCAGAAAGATGTTATGAATATAAAAGAGCCAGGATTAATGCATTACCTGGGACACAGTAAGCACCATATAAAGTTTTATCTGTCATTAAGACAGCAAAAAAATCCTAAAAGACTTTAATATCATTTATTTACAGATACAAAATTTGATATAAAATGTATAATCAGTTTATAACGAAGAACTAGAAAACATTCTTATTTTATTATGGCAACAAAGACCCCTGGAGATGGTCCTCTGAGGTATTTATGAAATGGGATCATCCTTTTATGGTTATGAATCTGAATCTCCCCATACTGAGCATCTGTGGGGGCAGTAAACCTCTGTTGTCAGTGTGTCTGGGCTGCTCACTCACACTCTTTCCAGAGAGGAAAATGAGAATCAAATAACCCAAGGGCAAAGAATTGTAATATGCTTTAACAAAGAAAGTACAGTGCTCTGGCTCTGAGTGGGGCACTTTTCTCAGGATTGGCAGTTTGTCTTGGTGGAGAATCAATAGACTTGACTAGCAGTTGCTTAGGGAGCTGATTTCAAAATACTCAATTAATGCTTAACCTAGACCCACTGGTTCTTATTTTGTCAACCCCTATGAATGACTGAGCACTAAGCACATAGTCTTTGAATTAAGCTACAATAAAAACATTGCCTACTGGGTGTCAGGGCAGCTGTGCAGTAAAACCTTCTGTTTTCTATCACTGATTTCTGGCTTGTTATAACATTAACTGGATTCAATTGTCAGAACCAAAAAAAAAAAATAAGCAAATACATACATAAATGCGGTATTAGATCAAAGAAGTGGTACACTCCCTCAAATTTCATGATTAAATTAATATCTACTGGAAATTGATCATTTAATGTGGGCTGCCTTCACTTTAATTGAGGATTTTTGTTGGTTAGTATATATGAAGAATTTAGCCATTGTCCAACATGATGAGTATATTTAATAATAATACATTGTGTGTTTGGAAAATAGTATGGCAGTGGATGTCAAGTATTTTATCTATCTATCTATCTATACTTACATACATACCAGGGATAGAACCCAGTGGGACTTAACTGCTGATCCAAATCCCCATTTTAAAAAAAAAAATTAAAATAAGGAAGGTCTTACTGAGCATGCTTTAGAGCCTCAGTGTTTTAATGAGGCTGGCTTTGAACTTGTGACCCTCTGTCCTCAGCCTCTTGAGCAGCTGGGATTATAGGCCTGCACCACCATGCCTGGAGGATGTTAAGTATTCTTATTACAAAATAGCTATGTGATGAATAGGTTATGCATAGATTAATTAGATATAGATTTGGTGATTTCACAATGTGTCTGTACTTCAAAGTATCATGTTTTCATGAGTCTATACAATTTTATTGGTCAAATAAAAATATAAGATTAAATTTAAATGTTTCTGAAATAGATTATGTAACACTGTGCTGCATTTACCTTTTAAAAGAAATTTTTTATAGTGTCTCAATGGTTGCTCAGGTAGTCTCTAATTCCTGTGCTCATTTGAGTTAGAACTACAGGCACACACCATGATACCCACACTATATGGCTCTTAAAATATTAATGTTTAGGCATGACAGCCTCTGCCTGTAGTTCAGCTACTGTGGAAGTTGAGGCAGGAAGAATGTACAGTCCAGGCCAACTTTAGCAATTTAGCCAGGCCCTAAGTAATTTTGGAGACCCTGTCTCAAAACAAAATAGAAATAGTTCTGGAAACATGGATCAGTGGTTAGTTCTCCTGGGAATGGGAATTGTCAGAACCAAAAGTAAATAAACAAATACATGTATAAATGCTGGATTAGTTCAAAGAAGTGTATCACTCCCTCAAATTACATGATTAAGTTGATGTCTAATGGAAATTGAGAGTTTAATGTCAGCTGCTTTCACTATAATTGAAGTCTTTTTGTGGTCAGTATGTATTTTATTCAGTGACTGATAAATTGGAATGCATTCTTTTATTCCTTATTTAGTAACAACATGTTCTAGGCATCAAGGACAGACCACAAAAAAAGCATACTACTCTATGGAAACTAACTGCTCTCAGGAAAGAGCAAATATTTACTTATAGAGCAAAGCATTGAATAGATAGGGTAAGGAATAATCACATTCAATAAGGTTGAGTGTTATGAAGAAAAATACTGTTCACTGTGGTCGGAAATACTGAAGAGTTTACCCAGATTAGTATAAGAAAAAAAAATCTGACTTTAGAGATAAAACATGATTAGGGTGTGGTGGGCAGGGATAATCAAGTGGGAGAAAGTGTAAGTTCAAACGACTGAACTGAACCATCGAGTGTGGAGTGAGGTGACAGAAGAGTGGAATAAATGAAGGATATAAAGTTAGGCACAGCCAGAATATTGAGGACCATGGAGATCCCTGCAAGTCTTATAATTTTGAATACATTTCCCTATTGAATATGGAATTTTGAAAACATTCCTATGCCCATTGTTTCATGTATATAGAAATGACTTGTTGATATATACACAACCTAGAAGACAATACAACCTATTTAGAGACTGAGATCCTTCAATATATAAAGAGTTCATTCAAAGCAACAACTTAATTAAAATGGGCAAAGGATGTCAAAAATTTCCAAACACATGAAAAGATGTTCCATTTTATGCATGAAAGGACTCGAAATTTTCAAACACAGAACGGAGCAGAGCAGGGAGGACAGCGTGTAGGATGAGTTCCGGAGTCGAAGTGCACACAGAGCGCAGGCAGAACTCGCGCCCTTTTGCTGGACCCAGGATTTGATGTCCTACATCCAAACAGCTACTGTGATGCCATTATGGCTCAGCGAGCCTAGCCGAGCCCTCGCGCTGTAAGCTTCAAGCTGGAGAACCCAGGAGAGCTCGCTACAGGAGAGCAGTGCTGCTGGTCTGCTTTTCTTGGTTAGAGCTACAGAAGGAAATTTATTAAGGAGCAGCCCTAAATTAGGACCCAGTTCTGTGTGAAAATATGCAAATTATTGTCCATTGTTGGCTTCTGCCATCCACCCACCCGCAACTTCTAAACAATCTTGATTTCAGGTTCTCTGAGTCTAAGATTTACCAGAAACAAACAAATAGATAACATCAGGGTTTGAGGAGAACATTGCCAGGTGACAAGTCCAACTTTTTCCTCATTTGGATGGTGGCAGTAGATACCAGTGAAGTATGTACCCAGTTGGTTTTAGTTGGAAGACTAAAAGATCAGTGAAGATTTCAAAGGAAAGTGAAACAAACCTGAACCTTTCTTCTGTCTCTGATATCACTTGTCAGATCCATTTTGGAAGGAACTTGGGTACATTTTCTCAGGAAAGGTGGTCTTTATTTCTCTAGGCAGAATTAAAAGTCAGTTTTCCAAGTTTTGAAAACTCTGAATGAACCATCATTGTTTTCTTACAAACAATGAAAACACATATTTAGATTTTACTTTGCAATTACACAAGAACCAGAAACTAATTCATCAGGATTTTTAAAAAAATACTGAAAAACAGAATAATAAAATTAAATCCTTTTATTCTCAACACACCTACAACAACTTTATAAAATTTTGGGAAAATACATAGTAGGTTCTTTTTTATTTCCTTCTTCTTTTTTTCTCCATCTCAGGGGTATTTTCCCTCTGAAGTACATCCCAGCCATTTATTATTTTATTTTATTATTTTATTTTTTGAGAGAGAGAGAATTTTTTAGTATTTATTTTTTAGTTTTTGGTGGACACAACATCTTTATTTTTATGTCGTTCTGAGGATAGAAGCCAGCACCCCATGCATTCCAGGCAAGCATGTTACCGCTTGAGACACATCCACAGCTCAATCATTTATTATTTTAAAATTCAATTATTTTATTTTATTGGCACTGGGGATTGAACCCAGGGGTGCTTTAAAACTGAACTACATCCCCAGCCTTGTGTGTATGTGAGTGTGTGTGTGTGTGTTCTTATTTTAAAATTCTAAGACAGAATTTAGCTAAATTTCTTTGATACTTAGTAACTTGCAGAGGCTGGCCTCAAATTTTTGGTACAGGCATGTGCCAAAACTCCTACTCAGATCTTCTTAATAAATACAGATTTTCATACTTCACAGAGGAGTGGATGCTGCTAGAAAATTTGATTTAGAATTGGAAATAAAGTGTTTGTGTTTGATGATTATGTACCCCTGAGTGCAGCTGTGATTTCAAATCCAAGATCATTTCTAGAAAGCACAGTTGTGAAAAGTTTCCAGATCATAAATTACATATGTACATATGTGTATGTTGGAGGACTAAAAGATCTGGTACGAATTCTCAATCCTTCTAAAACTCTTGCATTCCCACAGCTGAATATTGGTGTGAAGTATGCCTGGAGGGGAGGCACCCAGATTTAAAGATCAAGTTTGGTACAGTGGCAATATGATTTATTCTTTTTAAAACACTATTTCTAAAAATAAGTAAATAAACAAATGTTCTCACATTTTTTCCATTGTTCTTTTCTTTTTGTAATAATGTCAGATTACAGGTGTCACAGCTGTGCACACCTGTAATTCCACCACTTGGGAGACTAAGGCAGGAGGATCTGGAGTTCAAGACCAGCCTGAGCAACTTAGACTATATAAAATACAAATATTAATAATCATAATGTGAAGTATAAATTAAGTTGCACCACAAAGTTCCCTGAGCTAGGAATAATCTTGGCCTTTCTCTCACATACTCTTGAGATGAGTCCAGCAGTGCCAATCTGAATTCCTGGTCTTGGGAAGCATGAACTTGAATGAGAGGGCAGGAGAAATGTCTACTGTAGAGAGGGATCAAAGATATTCTTGAATTAAATTTTTTTTTAAAAAAAAGAAATCAATAACTGCATCACTTTCTAGAGGACAGGATAGAATTAAAGCCAACCTGAAGTAAAATATTTCCAAATTTTCCAAAATGCTTGCTAAAAGCATAAACTGATGATATCTCTGCTCTATCATTTCATTAAAAAATTCCAAAAAATTACACTTAAAGTTGACTGTTGAATGTTCAATTGTTCTAAAATCAGTGGCTGTTAATGAGAAAATGTTTTTACAATTTTTTAATGGAGATTAACCAAGGTGTTAAATGAATCTCGATTTTGTACATACTTAATGGATTACACATTCAAGCATCTAGCCCAATATTCAAGAATGCAATCTCTTGGAGGAAGTAGGAATTATTTTAGGAGCAATAGAAAAAAAAAGAAAGAAAACAACTTGAAAGCCTAACTCATTTTTCTCCAGAACTCACAGAGTGCCTTTGGGACTGGCTGGAAGATTTCTGTCAGTACCACATGGAGGCCCTGATCACTTCATAGTATATCATATTATTACTTCTGCAGCAAGTATTGGTGAGCACACAGACATATTTCTTAGATGAGTATACAGAAGAGCATCTCTGGCTTCTTTCCCATATCAAAGCAAAGAAATATGTGAATTTTATTTATCAGAAAACTGAACTTGTGGGCTGGGGATGTGGCTCAAGCGGTAATGTGCTCGCCTGGCATGCGCAGGGTGCTGGGTTCATCCTTAGCACCACATACAAATAAAGATGTTGTGTCCACCAAAAACTGAAAAATAAATATTAAAAAGTTCTCTCTCTCTCTTTCTATCTCTCTCTCTAAAAAAAAAATAAAGAAAACTGAACTTGTTTTCTGTAAAGTGATGTAATTTGCTTTCTTAAAAATAATTAGACTGCTTTTTTCTTAACTTTGTACATCCACTGAAATTAATTTGATGATTAATTTACTTCAATAATTTATGGACTCCATTGTTGTTCCTTTGTAGTACAGAAACCAATTTACATCCTCACCAAAGTGTATAATATTTCCTTTTTTTCTCACTTTCCTACCAGAATCTATTGTTTTGTTTTTGTTTGTTTGTTTGTTTGTTTGTTTGTTTTGTTTTGTATTCTTGATTATTGCCATTCTCATTGGAGTGGGGTTCACAGTGTAATTCTGATTTGCATTTGCCTGAGAGCTAAATATACTATTTTTTTTCTTTTTCCTTCCTTTTTTTTTTGTGAAGGGTAGGGGAGTACTAGAGATTGAACCTAGAAGAGTTTTACCACTGAGTCACATCCCTAGATCTTTTTAATTTTCATTTTGAGACAGGGTCTCACCAAGTTTTTTAGGGCATACTGAGTTGCTAAAGCTTGTTTTGAATTTGCAATCCTCTTGCCTCAGCTTCTCCAATCTCTGGGATTACAGGTGTGCACCCTGTATACACTGAGCATATTTTTTATATAATTGTCTGCCAGCCATTTATAATTCTTTTGAGAACTGTCCAGTTCAATATGCCTACTTGTTAATTGGATTATTTGTTTTTATACTGCTTGACTTTTTGTGCTGTTTCTGTTCTGGATATTAATCTTCTGTCAGAAGAGATGCTGACAAAAATTTCTCCTGCTCAGTATATTCTCTTTACTCTATTATTTCCTTGTTGTACAGAAAGTTTTTAATTTGATGTCATCTCATGTATTAGTTCTTTTCTTCTGAGCTATGGGGGTCCTGTTCAGAAAGTCTGGCAAAACGCATTCTGATGGAAAGCACTGCTTGTTCCATGGTGTCAATGAAGATAAATACATGTTTTTCTAATGTGAAGAGTTCTTGATATTAGTTTTAAGGATTTGATAAATATACCTATTAGTTGTATTCATGTGTATATATATTTTTTAATTACAGGAGTATAGATAAAAAAAAAGTCAGGAGGGCACCACAACAGATTATTATAGTTTTCAGTAGATTTTGGATGAAATCCAATCCAGTTTTTGAATGTTAATTTTAACCATTATCACTCAGGAATTTAGAAATTGTTCTGGGATAGTGAATTCAGGTTGAAATAATAATAATAATAATAATAATAATAATAATAATAATAATAAAACTATCATTAATAATGTCATTAATAATAATAATATCAAATGTGATAATTAAATAAAATAACATAGGTAAAAGTTCAATAGCAGGGCCATTTCTATTTTTTTTTTTTTTTACTTTCTTTCTTTTTTTAAAGGTACTGGGCACCAAACCTAGGGCCTCCACCACGCTGGGCAAGACTCTAACACTGACTAAGTCCCTAGCCCTCATATGTCCTTTTCTATTTCAATTACTGACAGTGAGTATTATGATTGATGTTAAGAGTATTAAGAATCTACACTGTAAAAAGCTAACTGGTTAACATCACCTTACTTTCCTTGTAAGGGTTAACACAAGAACATTATCTTATTGTGTTGGCAAAAACTGGCTTGTTTAAGTGATTGGCCATTCTCTCTGAGTTTCTCAAATGGTTATATAAACAATTGGTTTTTATTTAGTGATGTGGAACATTAGTACAAGTGGCTCTACTTTGGTTTGGACCATTGGGGAAAGACCAAATCAGTGAATACCTATTCAATTTATTTAAGAGATAGAATACACATTTGACAAAACATTTAATTATTTACAACTATAGTGCACAAATTAAAATATGCAAACATATTCAAGAATCAAATTTTTATGATTTGATGAGATTTAATTTCCCATTTTCAATTCTTCTTTTCTGATAAAGGTTGAGGGGGAAAATGAAGGTTGAGGTCAGTCACCAAATTCATATAATATTTTGAAGCCTCAAAATCTTTCAATTGAGAGCTCAGATATTTACCAGGATGTCTTTGGTTTAAGTTAGAAGTTAAATTCAGCAATTCCTTAGTTGGCAAATTTTAAGTACGATTTTGAATGAGAGGAAGAAAGTTTAGTGGGAACTGGAGGGAAATGTGATATGGAAAAGAGATCAATGATAATTATGATAATTATTTTCTTCAATTAATATCAGCCTTTTTTTAATTTTGAGACAGAATCTTGCCAAATTGTTCAGGCTGACTTTGAACTTGCATTTCTCCTGCTTTAGCATCCTTAGCACCTGGGATTATAGACACACACCACTGCTTCCAGATGCTTCAATTCAATCTTGGGGAAAGGTCAAATGTTTACTCATGTGTTCCCATACCCCCACATCCTTAGATATCTTTGAGCTTCTTCCTGCATCTCTAGTCCATTTCCAAATATATTTGGGATACACCCATAAGTTACTTTACATTACTATAATTCCATTAAGAAATAAAAAAAAATAATAATGGAGTCCCATTGTCACATTCCTGTAATCCTAGCAACTCAACGTTGACACATGAGGATCACAGATTTTGAGAACACCCTTGGCAATTTACAGAGGACATCAGTAATTTAGTAAGACCCTATTTCAAAATAAATAAGTAAATAAATAACTAAAAAGTTCTGGGGATGTAGTTCAGGGATAAAGTGCCCTGGATGTGAACCCCTGAGCTACATCTCTAGTCCTTTTTATTTTGTATTTTGTAATAATCTCTTCCTAAATTTCTGATGCTGGCTTCACACTTGGGATCCTCCTGTCTCAGAATCCTGAGTTGATGGGATTACAAGTGCAACTCACCTCACCCAGCCAGGGAAGACTCCTCTATGGAGTGAAGGAAGCACTACTTCAGTAGAAGTTCAGAGCAATCTGACATCATTTCTAATACATCTTTGCTGACATCCTTCTTGAAAAGTCAGGTAAGAATAAACTCTAGAGGCTGTTACTTTCCCCAACATCCTTTTCTTAAATACATTTCTGTAATTCTACATACTATGTATCAATAAATTGTTTTTTCATAGAAAATATTTTGCTAAGTTTTAAGTAAATGATGTTTCTTATATTTCTTTGACAATTATGCTCATTCGCTGGCATGCTTATATTGTGTAAACAAAGCTTGTGCTGATGATTTTACATTATAAACAAGACTGCTATCTTATGTGTTACTGCTGTATCTGTTCATCTAGATTTGAAAAACCAGTTCATATGTCTAAACTGTTTTTACAACCTTATGAATGTCACATGTTTATATATTTTTTCTCAATAGGTATTACATCAATTTTAATTGGAATGATGTGTCTTTCCAGGGCACATTTATAGACATCTGAAAACATTTATGATTTTTATACTGTGGTGCTTTCCACTGGTATCTAATGAGTAGAGACCAGGAATCATGGTGGACATGCCACAGTGTATTGGACAGACCCCTGAACAAAGAATGTTACCCAGCTCTGATGTTGAAAAGTTTTGAACAAGTGTATCTTAACTTAGGTAAATAGTAATACTCAAATTAAAAGGCTAGAGATGTAGCTCCGTAAAAAAGCCCTTGTCAAGTATGCACAAGGTCCTCAGTAATAAAGCCCTTGTCTAGTATGCACAATGCCCCAAGACTTCAATTAATAAAAAATAAATAATACTTAGCCATCTATTGGAGAAAACAGGTAATTAATAGAAGTCCTACATAAATTGCAAGCTAGTCTCAAAAGCCAAAGTTACAGCAAATTAGTTTAGTGACTAAATACTTCATTCTATAAAATGGAGAATAATTATTCCAAAGAGTTGAGCAGAGGAGTTTGGTATTTTAGATAGAAAAAGGCCAAGTAAAGCAGAAACCAAAAGCATGTGGATGTCTTCGAATTAACCTACCTTGTATGGTGGGAGCAAACATGGAGCAATAGAACAATAAACTAATTTTTAGTATTAAATTGCATAAGATTACATTTTTTATGTAAGGATTAAGGTGGAGAAAGCTTCATCAACATACCCATGAAATTGCCCTGCATGGGAAATTTGGCCTTTTGCCCTTAATCTTTTTAAGGGGAGTAGAGGGAAGAAGGGATTGAACATAGGGATACTTAACAACTGAAATATATCTCCAATCCTTTGTATATTTTATTTAGAGAGAAAGTGTGACTAGGTTACTAAGGTTTTCACTAAATTGCAGAAGCTGACCTTGGATTTGTAGTCCTTCTGCCTTAGGCTCCAGAGGCAATGATAGATTACAGGCTTATGTCATAGAACTCATATCTTTAATCCAAAGAAAAAAAATTTAAAAAAATATAAAACAATACAAAACAAAACACAACAACAACAACAACAGCAAAACAGTTTCTATCTGTTCTTTCCCTTGCAGAAAACCTAGGTTGTTTTTTTTTTTTTTTTTTTTTTTTTTTTGTGTGTGTGTGTGTGTGTGTGTGAATTTATGGTTTTTTTGGTTCTTTTTTTTGAATATTTATTTTTAAGTTATAGATGGACAAATATATTTATTTTATTTTTATGTGGTGCTGAGGATTGAACCCAGGGCCTCACACATGCTAGGCAAGCACTCTACCTCTTGAGCCACAACCCCAGCCCCTTGTTTGTTTTGTTCATATGATGTAATTGTTAATGTGAATTGTCATCATGATTGGATTAAGAAATCAGATTTTAGGTGTGTCAATGAGGGTGTGTCTAATAATGATTGGCATGTGGAATAGCCAACTGAAATGGAGACCCTCCCTAAGTGGGGCAGCACCATTCAATAGGGTGATGGCTTGGATGGAATAAAAGTTGGAAGAAAAAAGAAGCAGCAGCAGATGCAACTTAATTCTTCTTGAACTGGTTCTTGATTGGTGCTGGGAGAATCTGAAAATATATGATTATTGCTTCTTTGCTCTTCTAAAGCAGACTCTGCCAGTAATTGTCCAGAGAGTTTCCAGAAAGTTTCAGTCTTGAAATAGGGTAGAGCAATTGATCCCTCTTGTTCTGAGGCTTCCGCCTCTTGGACTGCACAGCTACTGGTTCATCCAGCTGTCTAGACTGCAGGAGACCTTTGTGGACTATTCACCTTTTGGTCGCATAAGCCAACCTAAAATATCCCTTTTTATAATTATACTTCCTATTGGTTCTCTTCCTCTAGAGAACTATAATACATGTGTGCTTTTGTTTGTTGGATTGTTTGTTTGTTTTACTTTTAAAGAGCTGGGCTTCTATGTCCAGCTGTCCAGGGATATTTTATAAAACTTTCTTATGAACTTCTCATACTTCATTGGCCCAAATAGAAATTTATCCCAATCCTGCTTTCTTTTCCTGTTATTGGAAAGAGGAATGGGGAAAATTATGATTGTACACTTCTTATGACCCAATTCCTATACCTAAATTCAGAAGATCAATACTAAAATTTCTACTCTGGTGGGAACAGGAACTCAGTATGGAAGGGATGTGAGTCATCTACTCAGAATTATGGCTGATATAAAGCTAAAGGCTCTCCTTGTGCATCACTTCTTCTTTTGTGTCATAGAATATAGTTTATCTTGCTTTAATGAGCATTTTTTAAGAAAATAAAATGTAGTTATTACTCCCCAGGCATAATTCTTGAGAACCTTTTAGCCTAAGAAGGCTCATAAGTGACCTGTTTTATCTTCTTCAGAAACATAGATTCCAGAATGATTCAAGCCTTCCAAAAGGAAATCACCTGCCCTCTCTGCATGAAGTACTTCCTAGATCCAGTCACCTTAGCCTGTGGGCACAGCTTTTGTAGGCCCTGTGTCTACCTTGGCTGGCATAACCTCCCAGATCATGTTACCTGCTCTGAATGCAAGCAGATGGTACAAAAAAGAAACTTTAAAACAAATATTTGTATGAAGAAACTGGCAGCTGTTGTCAGAAAAACCAGTCTTTTGCAATTCCTGAGCTCTGAGGAACACATGTGTGGGGCTCATAAGGAGATGAAGAAGATCTTCTGTGAAGAAGACAAGAACTTTCTCTATTTGCTCTGCTCTAAATCCCAGGAGCATGAAGCTCACAGACATTGGCCAATCGAAATTGCTGCTGAGGAGCACAGGGTAAGTGATTCCTCTGAAGATCCATGTCTATAAGAACAAAGAAATCAACATGGATCTGTTTCCTTGAGGAATGCATGACTTTCTCTGTGTTTCTTATTCAGAATCTCTTCCAGGTTCCAAGTCTCAGGCTTCCCATATTTGACAAACATCTGAAAGGAACAAAGAAAATGTAATGACCCTGTTATTTTCAATGGGTTTAATTTATCTCTCATTTCTGGCTTCTTCCCTATGTGAAGGTTTGAATGTTACACTAGTCATTGCTGCTTCTCTGATTTATGATTTTTTTTTACAGGAGAATATGGCGAAGAAAATGCAGTGTTTATGGGACAAATACTGTGAAAGTTACAGAAACCTGACCATGGAGATATTGATTATGAGCTCATGGGAGGTTAGTTCCATGCTTCTACCTTCAACATGAACTTAGGGGGGCATATGTGCAATATTTAAAGTAGGAAATAGATCTGAAAACTCTAGTTTTCTCTAGGATTAAACAAGAAAGGGGTAGAGTCAATAGTAAAAGTATTTCCTCAGTTCCTATTTAGAGCAATATGGCCCTTAGCTAGAATTTCTAGCTGAGACACAGATATTATCAAAAGCATGCTGCTTTACTACAGGTAAAGGTACACTTAGTACTTAAACAACAGCTACAAAAAACTGGGCCATTTCACAATGTCATATGTTCTGGGATGATATAAGTGACAGGCAAAAGTGGTATTTGGTAGTCACTGAAAATTCAAATGCAGCTTCCAAAGCAGATTAATCTGACTGCTGGTAGAAAATTTCAGAGTGGGATAAATGGTTCAAATATAAGAACACTCTGAAATTACCCCAAATAATTAATATTTAACAACATAATATAAACTATGGAGGGGAAATATGATGGATGACATAGCTTTGGGTTTTGAGTAGAAGATTACAAGTTTGAGAATAATTTTTTAAAAACTCATTTTCTTTATGAATGGTTATCCTGAGCGTGTTATAATTTAAATGAAAATTAATTAAAAATTGTTTCATGATAACTTTGACAAATTATAAGCTAGAAAATATGGCAGAAATGAAGTCTGCAAATATCTCTTATTGGAAAGGTTAGGATACAAATCAGAAAAAAAAATGGTCAACATGTAAATAAGTAAAATTCTTGATATATTAGAGTATGATAACTTGTTTTTTTTTTTTTACAATAATTAAGCAGGGAAGTAGAAAAAGAGTACAAGGGCAGAGACTGGAGATGAGGTTTGAATTTTAAATAGTTGGTGGTAAAAGTTTTCACTAAATAATTACTTTGAGATTAAGTCCTGAAGAAGAACATAGCCATAGAGTGTCAACCCAGAGAGAAGCACATATCAAATAATTGCACTTGGTATATTGGGAGGGAGGTCGCTGAAGTGACATTTAAGTTGATGTCATGGATTGAAATGACTTTTGAGGAGAATCGAAGGAAATGGTCTCAGACAGATAATAGAATCAGATGCTAAATGACATTTCAGTAAGTCAGTTAGGTGGGTGAAGTGCATGAAAATGAGTATTGCACCCTGAGGTTACAGTATGTAGGCTTTAAGTGACTTGGCTTAAACTCAAGAAAAGTGAATGGATTGCAATTCACTCCTTGGGGTTTAAAGTCCTTAAATATGAAATGGGTTATGTTCCTCCACATATGGGTTGGAAAGGATAAAACAACTTTATTTTTGTGTGTGGATTGCTTTAGAAAACTCTTAATCATGAATTAAGTGAATGTAACTTGTTGAATAAAATTGTTGATCATGATTTAGAGTAAAGGACATGGTGGCACAGTCCTGAAATCTCAGCTGTTTGGGAGACTAAGGCAGAAAGATTTTGAGTCCAACCTCAGCAACTTAATGAGATTCTCTAACAAAATTAAAAGAAAGAAAGAAAGAAGCCATGGATATTTATAGAAGAAGGAAAGGAATAAAAATTTGTGGATTCTGAAAGTTTGACAAGATGAAGGCTTAAATATAATTGTTAATAACACAAACAAGAATCAGGGAGTTTCTTTATTTTATTTTATTTTTTGTTTGTCCTTTTAAAATACACATGACAGTAGAATGTATTGTGACATATTATGCATACTTAGATTATAACTTATTCTGATTAGAATCCCATTCTTGTGATAATACATGATGTGGAATTTCACTGGTAGTATATTCATATATAAACAGAGGAAAGTTATGTCCTAAAATCAGGGAGTTTCAACAGGAGTTAGAGGGATAGGTCCACATTTTGATGAATTTATTTTATTGCAGAACTACATAAATTTAAGAAGAAAAGCAGTTAGAGTTGAATATGGGAAGATGCCTGCAACTTACTATGAGGAAGAAAGGCATCATTTAGAGAGGCTGCAAAAAGAGAACAAAGACATTTTTGAGCAGCTCAAAGAGAGTAAAACAAGGATGGCTCATATGACAGAGATGCTAAGAGGAATATATGAAGAGCTGAAGGAAATATGCCACAGACCAGATGTGGAGTTACTCCAGGTAACTACTGATACATGGGGATGTAGGACAAGCATGTATAGCTGTTGCATTTCCCACCTGAAATCCACTTCCCCTGTTGCTTCAAGTTTGGGTCTATAAACATATTTCCCTACAACTGCAGTTACTTTGCTAGCAGGTCACTGCTTCCCAGGATTTCCAAAAACCGAGGATCCCTCCTATGTTATCTGTAAGAGACAAAAATGTATGGAATGATTAATGGATAGTCCCCATCTGAAAATCAACAACATAATTGGGACGTTTAGAAATTCACAAAATAGTGAGCTGAACATGGGTATTCAGGTTAATTCACCGATGTAACAAGATGGGGTGATTAAAAAATATAGACCTTATTAATACTCCTTTGTGGCTGCTCACCTGAGACACAGGGCTTTGGGACAATGGCTGGGATCTTATTTTTGATTGCAGCAGAGCCCATTGTCCACAGTCTCTGCCCCTTCCACTCACACAGAATATTGAAGACCAGAGTTTACCAGGACTCTATAGTGGACTATGTTCTTTTGAGTAGAGAGGAAGTGGGAAACACATCCAAGGATGGGAGATAAAACTTCTGGGGAAGTAGTAACTTCTGGTGCTGTATCAAAAATCTCACACTGTACCTAATGGTAGAGGGGTCCTGTGAAATTCACTCAGACTTTTTATATTTCTTTTCACAGGTCTTTGGAGACACACTGCACAGGTGAGTGTTTACCTGCCTCCCAGCGGATGCTATTTTCAGTTTCTACAGTACTAGTCAGGACTACTATAGTGCATAATTCATTGGAATACTGAGTCACTCTATGGTCTACATTTTTCCTCCCCCACCTACTCTTGACATCTCTTTTACTTCCTATTCTCAGTGATTTTAGGAGCAGCTTCAATAAAAATGTGACAAAAGAGAAATTATTTAAAAATCCTTCCATTCCTTGTTTTCTTTCCAGTTCTGGAAAGCCTATGCAGATAAAGGAGAAGTAGTAAGTGTTCTCAAGGGGGATGAAGTCAGACACCTCACAGAGCTAATAGAGGGAACAGTGGCTAACAGGAGAGATAGAGTGCTCCAATGTGTGAAACCTCTAGAGATTTTTTTAATTTTGTATGTATAAGTTGACAGTTTTAAATGACAGTGGAAAGAAGCTCACAGCATTTTAGAACTCTGTGGGTCCTCCAGGAAGCAGATATCCTGCTTAAGATTCTTCAGAAACTCCCTGTTAAGGAGGCAACAGCCTTTTCTAGTTTTTAGAGAAGCTTGTGTCTGCAGATAGGGAGACTTCAGTGCAGACTGGAAATGGACACCAGATTCTCACTCTTAAATATATGCAAGTGAACAGAAAACTAAGTATGTTTACAGAATTTGAGGAATAACAGAAAGGATTAAGGTGGATTCCAACAGCATTTACAATAGATTTGAATGTTTAGGAACTGCGAATAAGAATTAATTTCACAAAGTGATAATTTCTGTATTTCCATATCTGTGTGTTGCAAGAATTCTTATAAAGTGTCTTATCAAGAAGAGTCATGATTTTCTGACTGTACATATGTTAACTGCATATTCCTTCTTGCAAGATTGAATCTATGCAGCTGTATATAGTCCAGCCTGTGAATCCAGAACTCAGTGCAGGGCCCATCACTGGACTAACTGACAGGCTCAACAGCTTCCGAGGTAAGCATAAGTCCATTGGCAGTATTCTCACAATCTATTATTTGTTGTTAGGACCACATGGGTGGTATTTCTCTTTTATTACATATTTTACTTATTTTAGAAATAAATAATTTGACTGCAAATTCTTGAGTATGAGTCTATAGTCAAATTTACAGTATAAAGAGTGAAAGATTAAAAAACTACTTAAATATAATCCAGGCTCATATGTCCTGAGATATATAAATATGATATATGTATAAAATATATACATATATATAAAATAAGATGTATGTATAAAACAAGTGATATAAAAATTGGAAATTTTAATAAACAGAGCTACACTCAGATTTAAGTTTCATTATTCAATTTCATATACAAATTTATGCAGTTGACCAGTATGTTCATTATTGAAAAAAAATTTGGTCCTGGCATTCTAACTTGGGGCCTTGCACATATTAGGCAAGCACCCCACCACTTAGCCAGGTATGCAGTCCCTAGTTTTGTTTTGAAAGAGAGTCTCACTAATTTGCCCAAGCTGGCCTTGAACTTTTCATCTACTTATCCCACTCTTCTGAGATTTCAGGCTTAAGCCACCTTATCCTGCTAAATTTGAATTGTTAGGAGAAGCTTTGGGGGGGGGGGTAAAAGTTGACTAGAAATTTATGTTGGTTTTAACATGGGTATATGTGATTAAATGACATAAAATTTTAAATAGTTATAGGAAATCTAAGAGAAGAAATCAGCTTTATCACCAAGAAAGGAAAATACACATAAAATTGATTTTGGTTTGCTCAATATAAAAAGCTATATGTTAAATCTCAGATATGCAGGGCAGTGCAGAGCATGCAGAAAACTTACGGATACTGAAAAGTTTTGCATAAATTAATTTTAAATTATTCTTTCTAAAATTACAGAATTTATTGAGGAATAACAGAAAGGATTAAAGTGGATTCCAACAGCATTTATAATATTTTTGAATATTTAGTAACTGTGGATAAGAATTAATTTCACCAAGTGATAATTTCTAATATGTATACAGTTATCTAGAAAAGGTTACAAGAGAGAAAATCTTCACCTCTCATCCAAATAATGACACCATTTTTTTGAAATAGGAATATTTTTCTGATACTCATTTTTTATGCCTCCAGAGAGTTCAGGGCATCCTCTCTGTAGCTATTTTGAAATAAAAATCAAATTAAAAGATATTAGTTTTATATTTGACTCAATATTTGATTTTTCACATTTTCAACAAATTTCTGTATCTGTGGCAAGGAATTTGTTTGTTCTGTAGATTTACTATTCATGCCCATAATTTATTAGATTTTATAACCACAATCATTGTTGCTGCTACAATTTCACATTTTTCAGTAGTATCATTTCTTCTCAGAAAGACTTTTTTTAGAACTTTAACTTCTTATTATTTACATACATGTCTGCAATATTTTTCTTACAGTTGATATTACTCTGTGTCGTGAAAGAGCCAACAGCCATATCTTCCTGTATGGAGAGTAGAGGAGTGTGAATGTTGGATGCTATCCACAAGGTGCCTCCTTGATCACTCCAACATCAGAATGCTTTCTGGCCTGGGATACTCAGACTTTTACCACTGGCAGATATTACTGGGAGGTGGAGGTGGGAGGCTCTTGGAACCAGACTTTGGGAGTCTGTAATGATTATTGGAGAAAGAACAGAAATTACAAGATGGATGAGGTGGAGGGGCTCTTCCTTCTTGGATGTGTTAAGTAGGGTTCCCATTACACTCTCTTTACCACCTGCCCACTTGTACTTCAATATGTACCAAGGCCCGTTGGCCGAATAGGAGTATTCCTGGATTATGAAGGTAGAATGGTGAGCTTCATTAATGTTTCTCAAAGTTCACTGATATATAGTATTCTTTCCTGTTCCTTTTCTCCCCGTGTCAATCCTGTTTTCTGCTGTAGTCACATCTGACCAGACATAGATAAGGACTATGCCCCAATGTATGGAAAATTAAATATCTAAGGAAGCCCTCTTCCTTGGGTATTATCAAACATTACAAACAGGTTACATTTTATTATATTTACACTCCTTTTAATGTTGTGAAAACCTGCTTACTCTCTTATTAATTATGGTGATAATATTAAAAGCCCATATATTTCTAAAATTTGTTTTTTCAAATTTGTTCATTTGAGGAATATAATTGCCTATGGTACATGAAATAGAATATATTTTCTGGTTTTACTTTATTTCTGGACTGTCACAAATGACATCTTGGTCCATTTTCTGTTGTTTTTACACAAAACCTGCATCTGAGTAAATTATAAAGAAAAGATTCATTTATCTCACAGTTCTGAAAACAGGTAAGTTCTAGGTCATGGTGCCTCAGTTTCTGGTGAGTTTCATGATGAATCTGCTCATAGCAGAGAAGCAGAAGGAAAAATCATCCAGTGCAGAATGTGGGAGCACGTGGATGGCATCCTTCATAACAACCCACTTTCTTAAAAATAACTCTCCAAGGGCCCAAAATTCACTCTTTCATTCAGGTTCAGTCCCAGGAGAAAGGCACTGATCCTTTTTAATGACTTAAAGGCCCCATCCCCAAACTCCACTGCTCTATGAAATTACACTTTAACTTGTTTTTTATGGAGGACAAACCATATTCAAAACATATTACTATATGTCCTTCCTGTCCATTATTCTGAGTAATCATGCTTAATCATCTGTGTGATGATTTCCTTTATAAAATTATAATCATACATGTGAATATTTACAATCATTAGTGTTCTCCTCTGCAGTGGCAATCACAGGACAATCAATCTAGTGCTGAATCAAATGGTTATACAGATGGAAAAAAAGAAACCTGAGCCCTACCTATACATAGTCTTTTACAGGTTGACTTAAGAGAAAATAGTAGTCTCATAGAAAAATTGCCTAGACAAGACATAAAAACAATAATCAATGAGGAAGAATTTAATGCATCTGCATTAAAATTAATGACTTTTTGCTTAAAGATAATATTTTACAAGTGTAAACATACAAAACTGGAGTTGGAAAATTGCCATGCACTATGAGCTGTGCCTGTAATTTTACCTACTTGGAAGCCAAATAAGGTGGTTGGTTTGAGTCCAGGTGCTCAAGGCAATAAAGCAAGATCTTTTCTCAAAAAAAATAAAAGCTAGAACCAGGCATGATGGTAGATGCCTATAATCCCAGCCACTTGCAAGGCTAAGGCAGTAGGGTCAGAGGTTTAGCAAGGCTCTAAGCAAATTAGTGGGATACTTTCCCAAAAAATAGAAGTGACATGGTATGAGACTCGGTGGTAAAGCAGCCCTGGTTTCAATTCCCAGTGCACTCCCCTCAAAAAAAGAATATATTTACCAAGTATGTATCAAAGATACAATATATATGCATCATAGATGCTATGTTGGTTGATCTGAATTGTTACTTTGGATTTAAGGATGCTTAAGATTAGGATGCTTCTGGCATGTCAATGGGAGTATTTCTAGAAATGATTGACATGTGGGACAGCAAACTGAAGTACAGATTCAGTACAGATTCAGAACAGATCCAGTACAGATTCACTCTAAGTGTGGTTGAAGCCATGGATGGAATAAAAGTTGGAAAAATGAGGCATCAGTGCCCTCTAGCTTGATTCTTCTTGAGGGGTTTTAGATTGCTGCTGCAATATCCTGAGAGGATCAGACTCGAGCTCCTTCACTATTCCAAAGGGGACTCTGACCACTGACTATCAGGTTGTTTCCAGGCCTTTTATCCCACTGGGACTACATCATTAATCCATCTTGTTCTGAAGCTTCAGTATCTTAGACTAAGCAGCTACTGGTTTCTCCAGCTTTCCAGCCTGCAGACAGCCATTGTGGAATTATACAGCTTCTGGTTCTGTAAACCAATCTAATAATCTCCTTTCAATAATCATATATTCCCTGTTGGTTCTGTTCCTCTAGAGAGCCCTGACTAACACAGATGCATAAAGTTTGGTAAATAAAGAAAAGTGGATCTGGTAAAAAAAATTAGATAAGTTTTCTTGAATGGTAACATCACAAAACAGAATACACATATGTAGTCAGTGAAATATGAAAAAATACTCACCTTTATGAGTCATTAGATTATTGCAAATTCAAACCATAAATTGAATCACTAGACCTTGACAAGAATAAATAAAAATTTAAAGATGAATAATATGTGTTGACAAAAATGTAGAATAAATAAAGTTTACACAAGGCTAGAGAAAGTATTAATTTAAAAAGTAAATTTTGGCTTACTTACTGAAAGCATTTTCTAAGGCCTAGATATTCCAGTAGGGATAAACATATATTATCAGCACTTTCTACATATACTTGTTAGGTAAAAATTATAGGCAATGTTGTTCCTTTCATCATTTCTCATAATACCCTAAAATTTGGAGCCAAAGACACTTACCAACAGTTGAATAGCTAAATTGTTGTACACTCATGCAGAGCAATTCTATGAAGCAATCAAAATGAACAAATTCTCATTGCAACAATGTGAATGAATCTCAAAAGCATAAGCTGAAAAACATATTCAAAGAGTTTTTCCACTGTATATATCTAAGGAATGATATATTAGATATTTACTAAGAGAATACATTTTATATACTTTTACCACACACACACACACACACACACACACACACACCACATACACACACACAATACCAATGGCACCTTACTTAAATAAATTGCAGACTCTATGATGTAACATTAAAATAAAATATTTTGGGGGAGGTGTCGGGGATTGAACCCTGTGCCTTGTGCATGCAAGATAAATACTCTATCAACTGAGGTGTAT
This sequence comes from Marmota monax, assembly GCF_021218885.2. Taxonomy (NCBI): domain Eukaryota; kingdom Metazoa; phylum Chordata; class Mammalia; order Rodentia; family Sciuridae; genus Marmota; species Marmota monax. The sequence continues at coordinate 262,084 of NW_026695236.1, read as the reverse complement.
CCCAAACTCCAAACTTAATATAGTAAATAACTTCATGAGAAAATAATTATATAGGTCAGTAATAACTGGGAATGAAATATAGGACAAATTGCAATTGAGGGGGAGGTATTTTGTTTCACCAGGAGGTAATTATCTCTCCTGTTTAACAAAACTTTAAACAACAAAGAGAAGAGCAAAATATATTATTGTCTTTGGGAAAGGGGAAATAAAGACATTTTAAAAGCAGAGAGAAATTTTAAAGTAGACACAAATATGTGATAAGTCTAGACCTACAGGTGGAGGAGGACATGATCATGGATAAAGCCCCTCCCAAGACTCAGGGACATGGAATGTGCCTAAGATCATGGCTTCATCAGAAACACAAGGAATGCTCCTACATCCTTCATGTTGTCATTGCCCAATGAGACTAGCAAGTGATGAGTAACATGTAAAAGAGTTTGTCTGAGAGCCTGAAAAGAGTTTGTATGAAGAACTAGAGTGTGGAGCAGATATTGAGACAAACTGGTGAGCCAGTCCAACCCTTAAAACAAGGTAATGCTAGGTGAATATGCAGCCCATGCAGCACTGAAATAATGACATCAGTAATGAATCCCAAAACAAACTCAACTTCCCACCAGATTTATTCAGACACAACACACACAGGTAAAGTCTAGTATGAGAGAAAGCATGTCAATTTACATTCTACATTATCATAGAATTGTTAAATTTTATAAGAAAATTATAATATATAAAAATAAACAAGAAAAAGTAAAAGAAACACTATTCAGACACCAAGCAATCAACAGCACTACATTGAGATGTGGCACAGGTGTTGGTACTCTTTACAGTTAGATCAGTTGGCACACTTCTCCAAAAGGTTGGTAAGGTGTCCTTGCAAATTGTGACTTTGTTATCTTTTGTTGTAACTTTTAAGGTTACTTACACAGAATGGAAAGGGAAAGGAAATAATTTTCTTTTTGAGTATGTGTGGTACGGGGAATTGAACTTAGCGATCCTCTATCATTGAGCTATATCTCCAGCCCTACTCATGTTTGAGTTTGAGACAGGGCCTTCCTAAATTGCCAAGCCTATAAACAAACATGTGATCCTACTGCATCAGTCTCCTGAGTAGCTGAGATTACAGGAGTAATCTCACCATGCTGGCTAAAAAAATGACATTTTATACAATGTTTTTGTAAATAGATCAGATTTATTACTTTTCTACAGATCACTCATTTATTTCAGTTATTTCAAGTTTGGTAAAGTCTTCTATTTATTATTCTGTTTGATATTAAAAGGCAATTTTTTAAAAGTTAAGATAGTGATATAAACTTTTAAAAATAAAATTCAAGGGGAAGAAACATAAAGATTGAAGTGTGTTCCAAAGGTTCGTGCTGTTGGCTACATGCAAAAGGATTAACAGTGTCCCACCCTGATTGTCTGTGCAGAAGGTCTGGGTCTTCAGCTTGTAGCTTCCACTTCCTGCCTGTACCATGCCTCCACCATCATATGAGATAGAAGCAGTAAATAGCTCAGAGTTTAAGAATCTTGACATCACAGACTCTGAGAGTATTTGGCAGTTTTTTGTCTCTCCCCTCTTTTACTCCCAAACACTTCACCAGGAAGTAGTGAATGCTCTACTGGTTCCCCGGTGAAACTCAATTTCATGGATAACTTTTTAACAGCATTAACATTGTCTGAAACTAGCCCCTACCCCAACCTTTTTTTTTTTTTTTTTTTTTGAGATTATCTGGCTCAGTCTCCATCTGGCCTTAAATTCTTTATCCTTCCAAGTAGTCTCAGACTCCTGAGTAGCTGGTATTATTGACATGAACCCCTATGCACAGCAGCTGTCTCAATTTTTTTGCCTGAGCTAGACCTTATATAATTGCTTTATCCTAGGTGTCAGAAATCACTGTGACCATACTGCATCTTCCAGATATAAAGTATGGATGCCCAAGCCAGTATCTGAGAGCTTGTATCTCTTTGATTTCTCTTTTAGGGAAGAAATTTAGCAAATATGTACATTTGAGGATTCCAGAAATGAGGAGTTTTCCTCATCTAACACTTTGAAAATCTGGGGCAAAAAACAGGGTCTCCTGGGCATCCTAATGCCTTTGTAGCTCAGGAAATCACAGGGCAGCTACTTCTCCTAAACACTCTCCCTTAAAGCCCAGGATTCTTGTATTAAAAGTCTTGATTTTATATCCTAAGATCATAATTAGTAACAGCTGGACAAATTCATCCTTGACACTAATCTGTGTACAAGGGAAGTTCTAGAAAAAGTCCATCCAGCGTATAAAGAGTGTGTAGAGGCTTATGGTGGAACCTTTCATGTTCCAAACACGATGGGTTGGAGGTGTGCCTCGTCTGCTCTTGCAGTTTACACTGAATATATGTCATTCCTTAAGAAGCACTTGCTAGGAAAGGTAGCAGAATACAACAGTTACTAATAGGGCATTATGTAAAAATGTGGATGTGTAACCGATGTGATTCTGCAATCTGTATTTGGGGTAAAATTGGGAGTTCATAACCAACTTGAATCTAATGTATGAAATGTGATATGTCAAGAGCTTTATAATGCTTTGAACAACCAATAAAAAAAATTAAAAAAAAAAAAAAAAAGAAGCACTTGCAAGGCAGGACCCTAGGTCTCTTACTGGAAAGCATGAGATTGAGGTGAGAAAAACAAAATTATTTTTTTTTCTTTCCTTTTTCTTTCGTGTGTGTGTGTGTGTGTGTGTGTGTGTGTGTGTGTATACCAGGGATTGAATCCAGGGGCACTTAACCACTGAGCCACATCCTAGCCCTTTTTCATATTTTAGTTATGGATAGGTTCTTACTGACTTGCTTAGGACCTTACCAATTGCTGAGGCTGGGGTTTGAACTGCTGAACCATTTGCCTCAGTTTCCCTAGCTAGGAATATAGGCATGCACCCCCAAACCTGGTGAGTAAAATAAAATTTCTAAACTAAATCCCTCTCTAAGTATCAGAATAAAATTAAATTCAATCTCAGGGAAAATATTTATAAATGTTCAAAAATATTTACTAAAAATCATATATTGATGACACCCTCGTTATATGTTTTTAAAGCAAAAAAGTAAAAGAACGCAATTAAAAAGATTAGATATAATCTGAAGCTGAGGATTCATTTTGTTTTATTTTTTTAATTGATCATTTTTGGTAAGCCTGTGGAGGTTTATGTATGAAGATTAGAAAAGGTGATACATCAATAATCGATATTCTGTACAACAGACATTAGTATGGCAATATGTAAATCAATGGATGTGTAACTGATGTGATTCTGCAATCTGTATATGGGGTAAAAATGGGAGCTCATAACCCACTTGAATCAAATTGTGAAATATGATATATCAAGAACTATGTAATGTTTTGAACAGCCAACAATAAAAAATTAAAAAAAAACAATAATCAATATTCTGTACCTGAAAACTAATTACCCACATTACCAAACCACCCACACTAATCCAATCACCCACACTAACCCAATTACCTACACTAACACTGATTGGAAGCATCTTGAAATGCAATCAAGGAAGAACTGGATGTGGTCTTCAGGCACTCAGTAAAAGGGCACTCCTGGAGACAAGCTCATTCTTCTCCAGAGCAGAGTTTGGAACTCACCTGGCTAAGGGACAATTTAATCTACCTCCACTACAACTGGAGCATGTAATCCAGGAGCTGAATTCATACTCTCCCTTCTACAACAGGCACTGGTGAAACCATGGACCCACTAGTTAGGTAAGTACACAATTTATAGTGGAACTGTAGCTGCTTTCCCAAGCCAAATCAAGTGAAATTTCCTATTTTAAATGATCATCAAACTAGGTTATCTCTATGAAATGATGCTGTTTCTCTACTTAGTATAAAAAATCATTCCTCTTCTGTCTTGACTTGAATACAGTTTGGAATTAAAGTGATATTTAATTTAATTTGGTTAGTTTTGTATCCCTTAGTTAGTTCTATGTGTTTTATAAGGACTCAGAAATTAGTTTTCAGATAACTTGTAATTTTGTACTTGTAGATCTAAAAATATATTTAGGAATATTTCTTCCCTCTTATTTCTAGAAATTCAACCACTTGTAGATATGAGAACCCAAATCTTTAGCAAAATAAAATTATAAATGATGCCTTGTTGGGGTTGGGGATGTGGCTCAAGTGGTAGTGCACTCGCCTGGCATACGTGTGGCCCGGGCTCGATCCTCAGCACCACATACAAAGATGTGCTGTCCGTCGAAAACTAAAAAATAAATATTAAAAAAATTATATCTCTCTCTCTTTAAAAAAATGATGCCTTGTTTTATGGAACAGATTAAAATAATTACATATTTTCACAGTGTGAAGCAGTGCTTAGAAATAGTTTGGGCTTGGTAGAGAGAGAGATTCTCTGAAATGCATAATTTATTTGAGTTATTTATTTATTTTTTAAATTTTTATATTTGGTCATACATTAAAGGAAGTCTATTTTGGCACAGGCAGAAGTGTGCTATTCAATAAGAACTTGAGTAAAATTATGTTCAGGACTTTTTCTCTTCAAGCATAGATGAATAAATTCTATTGATATTCTTCCCTCAGAAAATGGACTTAGAAATCTCACAAGCCTTCCAGAAAGAAAGCACCTGCTCCATCTGCCTGAACTACCTTGTGGACTCAGTCACCATAGGCAGTGGCACAGCTTTTGTTGGCCCTTTCTCTGCCTTTCCTGTGAACAAGCCCAAACTCCTGCCTGTTGCCCTGTGTGCAGAGAGCCATCTCAACAGAAATATGTCAAAAATAATATTCTTCTGAAGAATTTGATGTCCACTTCCAGAAAAGCCAGTCTCGGGAAATCCCTGAGCTCTGAGGAAAATGTGTGTGATCCACAAAGAGACAAAGAAGATCTGCTGTGAAGAGAACAAGCCCCTGCTGTGTTTGCTTTGATCTAGCTCTCAGGAGCAAAGGGCTCAAGGACATCCTTCAGTAGATGGGGCTGCTGAGGAGTACCAGGTAAGTGAATCCACTAAGAGCACTATGAAGGGTGAGTGAGGGCGCTCAGGGATTATAACAAAGATGAGGATCTCAACAATGATTGCCCTGTTTTTTACTGCTTGCTACAAAATTTTCTATGCATCAAGGAAGAAGCTAAGAACCAAAGTTGTAAGCAATAAATAAAGTATACAAATATACCTGCCTTAGTGGAGCTTGCTTCTACAGGGCTAGTGATAAGGTACATGGTTACTTAAATTTTGAGTTTAACACTAAGGCATTAGAAAGTTCTCATTTGAAAAGAGTTACAGGATACTAAAATAATATATGCAAAATATTTGTATATAGTATGCATATATACTAACACAAGGGAATAAATAGGATAAAGTGCTTGGAATTAGTGAAGGAGAGCCTCAGAAAAATCCCAATTGTGATGGAATTGCCACACTATCTTAGAGCTATATATCACTATCCCTGGCTACATTATATTTTGTACTTTTGCAGCCTGAAATCTTCTAAAATTCATTATCATCAATGGTAAAAAAAAATAAAATATTATAATTTTTTCCATATATATATATATATATATATATATATATATATATATATATATAGAAAAATTACATATATACATACATACAAAGGAGAAGCTGCTAAATGAAATAAGATCATTATGGGAAAAGATCCATTTAATTCAGAAAAAAATCTAAATGAAGAGAACGGAATTATCAGTCCATGGATGGTAAGTATAAGTCTATTTTCCTAACACCCAGCTTGAGACAGACATTCTAGAAATTGATCTATAGTCACTTTAACATCATAGTGTAAGGATATTAGGCATAGCTTTTCTGGTAGTTTCTAATTCTCAAAGTAAAATTCAACTATGTTGGTCAAATGAATGACCAAGCAATGTTGTAGGGAGGTTTGAGTTTAAAATTAATTTACTAACCATAGAAGAGACTTTTGCATATTATGATGTGTGACTCAACTATAAATTATAATTGCTTGCATAGATGCTTTTATATGTGGAAGAATAAATTATCAATCAAAACTTTTTTCTTCAGATATTTTATGCAGTCATGAAGCAGATAGAAGTGGATAAAAGCAGATAAAATAATGGTTTGGTTCCTTCCATCATTAGAGAGAATAGAAAAACAATCAAGATTAAAGAGGAGTGAAATTGTAATTTCTGAGAAATGGGCAGATATGAATTCATGGTGTATGTAACATACTGATAAAAGGTACTGGCCAAGAGAGGTTTAAGTGGAGGAGGATAAAATCATGCTTCAAAGGTGATCTAGACAACCTATACCTGCAGTGCTACATGTATCTACAGGAAGAGCTGATGAGGGCTGAGTATAAGTAATTGTGTCCCATTCTTCTTGAGGAAGAAAAACTACATGTAGAGTCTTAAAAAGGAAAGCAAATGAATTTTAGAGCACCTCAAAAAAAGCGATGACAAAATGGTTCAAAAGAAGAAAGGCCTCAGAAAAATACATAAGAAGCTGGTGAAAATGTCCCATAAACCCTATGTTGAACTTCTGCAGGTAAGCACTGAGATGCAGGTGAAAGTGATTTATGTACTTTGAGGTTCTCAGTTTTGACCACATTATTTAGTGCCACATCTAAATTTTCACATCTCCTGTGTGATTGATGCGGTTCTTTCCTCTTTGGATATAATCTAGGTAAAGCTTAACTTTCATTCTGACTACAAATAAGCAAAATTTATGGAATGTTGTGAGTAGCTGTCCTAGGAAATGTTTTCTTCTTAAATTGTTGTTTTGAATCTTGCTTTCTTAAGAACCATTTATAACCATTTATTCATGAAAATTCCGTTTTTGCCTGCCACTGGACAATATGAAGAAATTTTGGAAAAGCTAATGGCTCCTTAATTCTGTTTTGAAGTTGTGGGTTTGAAATACCCTCATTAGAGACATTATCTACTATGTGCTACCCATGTCCTACCTTCTCACTCTTTTCTCACCCTCTGGGTGCTGAAATCTTCAAGAATTCAGTTTCTTCAAATATGCTTTACCAGTATTGTCCTGAGAGATGAAAATGAATTTATAACAAGGGTTGCTGTGATGATATTTGATACTTACCTGAACTTTCAAAAAACAAAATACCATCTTATTTCTTAAGAAATTTAAGCCTTTCTGGTTTTCTTTGCAGGACTTGGGAGATCTATTGACAAAGTAAGTTTAGTCTTTAGTGCAAACTAGGGCACCATGTGAGCTATGAAAAGGATCAAGCTGTTTCTCACGAAGTGAAGAAATACTTTATGTAGACAATAATCAACTGTGTGTGCATGTGTTTGTGTGAATATGACTTCCTGTTCCCTTTATCAGAAGTTAGCTTCTCTTTTCCCCTGTGTTTGAGGGTTGAGGGATGAATGTTGACATTCATAAATACAACTCTGTATGATTTTACATTCTAAATCAGAAACACTGAGGTGCATGGGATAGTTTTTCCTAGTTAGGAAATGAGATTGGCACCTCTGAGAAATGAGTTGTTAACAGGCAAATAAAGTAAGAAAGACTCCTAGGAACAGTCCCTTCTCATGAAGATGGAGGTACACTCTGATGAGGAAAGGTTTCAAGAAATATTTTCAGTGGAATGGTTGTTTAGTTCCTTAAAAACTGTGATGACATCTTTCACACCACAACATTCATGTTCTCTTCCTCCTTACAGGAGTGAGTCAGTGCAGCTGCACATGCCTCATTCTATAAAGCCAGCACTTTCTGCCCAGACCATCACTAGACTGATAGGCAGCTCAACTGCTTCCAAGGTGAGTATCAGCCCACTGATGGGAACACAGTATAGCACCTTTCAGTAATGATTTTCTGTGGGAAATCTTTAACTTTATTAACCTTTAATATCCCAAAAGGAGATGGCTTGTCAATTGGTATCTATAATCTCATTTAGTAATCTGGTTACCATGATTAAATAAGAAAAAAAAATAACTGCAGGCTGGTATAATAATAAATGTGATTCAGGGTATAGATACAAAATCATTTAAGTCAGACAATTATAAATTAGTTCAGAATGTTCTCCCTTTAAATTAAGTGCCAGTAATGATGGAGATTATTTAAATATTTTCCCTTAAAATGCCTTTGTAATTGAATGTTTCACATGTATTATATTAAATATAATATACACAAATACATTAAATTTAATATATTAAAATGCATGAACAAACATAAAATAACTGAATTCACAGAGCAATACTTTATGAACATCAAAAATAAAATGAGTTGGTAAAGTTGAGGCAGTATATAGATTTCCATGGTAAACCTAAATAGGAAAAAAGCAAGTGGTTATTTATTTGGATTTAATGGCAATGCAGACCTCCAGTTCTCAGGTAAAATGAAAATCAGTGAGATAGAAGTAGGCATGACCACCCTTTTTGTTACAGTGTCCATATTTTTACCAGTGTTTTCATTGAGACTGGGCTCTTGTTTCTGCAGCAGGTTTTCTGGAACTCTTGCAATATACTCCAGTCACAATTATGCCTTTACTTCTGCCTTCTAAAACACCTCTCCTCCCAAAAGAGTCAAAGGTATAACTTCTCATCTAACAGAAATTTAAAAGATGATTTTGACTGGAATATTGTCTTCCTTCCACAGTGGAAATTTTCTTCAAAAATGCAGTAATCGATCATAACATCAAGCTATTTGATGATGTGAGAAGTTTGAGATCTGAGCATGTCCATCCAAACTCATGTTTGAATTCTGATAGATCTAACTATTTTGCTGTATGGGGAACAAAAAGTTCCCTGGGAAATATTACTGGAAATTCGATATGAAGGACTCTTTGCACTGGGATCTAGGAATCTGCAAGGATTCCTGGGTAAGGAAGAATGGCACACGGATTGACTCCAAAGACATGTTTCTTCTCCTCATTGTTAAGGAGGATGATCACCACGGTCTCTTGACCACCTCCCCAATGTTTCCTAACTACATAGAGAAACTTCAGGGCTACGTTGTTGTGTTTCTTGATTTTTTGAGTGTGGAAGTGTGAGTTTTGTGAATGTTACTAGGAGTTCTCTTATATGGCAGTACCTTGCTGGCTCTTTGAATTTCCCAGTCAGGCCTTTTACTCATACTGGCCACAAATGACCAGGGATAAGTCAGGAAACTATGCCTAGGAATTTTGTAATTCAGGCAGCCCTTCCCAGTAAAAGGCAACAATAATATACTTTAGTATTTTTTCAGTATTTTTTACTTGAGCCTGGTGTGGTGGTACACAATTATTAATTCCAGCAATTATATTAATTCAGGAAGCTGAGGTTGAAGGACCTCAAGTTTGAGGCCAGCCTTGGAATCTTAGCAAGACCTGGTCTCAATAAAGAAAGAAAAAAGAAAGAGAAAGAAAGAAGGAAAGAAGGAAAGAAAGAAAGAAAGAAAGAACGAACAGACTAGATGGGGCTCAGATACAGCTCAGTTGGTAGAGTGGTTCCCTCACTTGCACATGTTCTGGGTTCAATTCCCAGCACCACCAAAAAAAAAAAAAAAAAAAAAAAAAAATTCTTGAATGTATCTTCATTCTGCTTTTAAAAACAAAGACATGTTGAAGACAGTGTGAATGCAAAGTTGTGTTGATTAATTTTCTTTAAATGAAGATCATGTTTTGTGGCACATAAATTGCTTTGCAGTCCCTTTTTTCCATCTGCACTATAGGTTGTGGATCTTTGCATGTTTTGTGAGTTTGTGAAAATTAACAAAATTACAAGAACTATGTTGAACAGAAATGGAAAGAGAGGGCATTCCTATCTTGTTCCAGATTTTAGAGGCAATGCCTTCAGTTTTTCTCCATTTAGAATGATGTTAGCTTGAGTCTTAGCATAGATATCCTTTACAATGTTGAGATATATCCCTAGTTTTTCTAATATTTTGATCATAAAAGCATTTTGTCAAATGCTTTTTCTGTGTTTATTGAGGTGATCATATGATTCTTATCTTTAAGTCTATTGATGTGACGCATTACATTTATTGATTTCCAAATGTTTAACCAACCTTGCATCCTTGGGATGAATCCCACTTGATCAGAGTGCACAGTCTTGTTGATATGTTTTTGTATTTGATTTGTCAGAATTTTATTGAGGATTTTTGCATCTATGTTCATTAGAGATATTGGTCCAAAGTTTTCTTTCTTTGAGATGTCTTTGTCTGGTTTTGGAATCAGGGTGATATTGGCCTCATAGAATGAATTTGGAAGTACTCCCTCTTTTTCTACTTTCTAAAATAGATTGAAGAGTATTAATATTAGTTCTTCTTTAAAGGTCTTGTAAAACTTGGCTGTATATCTGTCTGGTCCTGGGCTTTTCTATGTTGATAGTCTTTTCATGCTTCTTCTATTTCCTCACTTGATATTGGTCTGGTTAAATTGTGTATATCTTTCTGAATCAATCTGGGCCAATCATATGACTTAAGGAATTTATCAATGTCTTCACTATCTTCTATTTTATTGGAGTATAAGGCTTCAAAATAATTTTTAATTATCTTCTGTATTTCTGTAGTGTCTGTGATAATATTGCATATTTCATCATGTATGCTAGTAATTTGCATTCTCTCTCTCCTTCTGTTCGTTAGCATGGCTAAGGGTATTCAATTTTATTTATTTTTTCAAAGAGCCAACTTTTTTGTTTTGTCAGATTTTTCAATCATTTCTTTTGTTTTGATTTCATTGATTTCAGCTCTGATTTTAATTTCTTGATTTCTACTACTTTTGATGCTAATTTGTTCTGCTTTTTCTAGGGCTTTGAGATGTAGTGTGAAGTCATTTATTTGTTGACTTTTTCTTCTTTTAAGAATGAACTCCAGCAAATGAATTTTCCTCTTAGTATTGCTTTCATAGTGTCCCAGAGATTTTGATATGTTGTGTCTATGTTCTCATTTACCTCTAAAAGCTTTTTAATCTCCTCCTTGATGTCTTCTGTAACCCATTGTTCATTCAGTAGCATATTATTCAGTCTCCATGTGATGCAGAAATTTTTATTTTTTATTTCGTTGTTGATTTATAATTTCATTCCATTTTGATCCGATAAAATGCATGGGCCACATCAATGTTTATAGCAGCACAATTCACAATAGCTAAACTGTGGAGTCAACTTAGATGTCCTTCAATGGATGAATGGATTAAAAAACATATGACATTTATACACAAGGGAATATTACTCAGCATTAAAAAAGAATCATGGCATTTTCAGTTAAATGGATGACATTGGAGAAGATAATGCAAAGTGAAGTCAGCCAATCCCCCCAAAACCAAATGCCGAATGTTTTCTCTGATAAAAGGGGGTGACTCATAGTTGGGTAGAGAGGGAGAGCATGGGAGGATTAAATTAATTCTGGATAGGAAAGAGGGGTGGGAGGGAAAGTTATGGGGAAGGGGATGAGCAAGGATGGTGGAATGTGATGGTCATCATTATACAAAGTACATGTATGATGACTTGAATTGGTTGTCAACATACCTTATATACAGAGATATAAAAAAAAATTGTATATATGTGTATTAATAATTATAATGCATAAAAGTACATTTATAATGGCATAAATTGACATTAATATAGTTTATATACAGAGATATGAAAAATTATGCTCTATATGTGTAATAAGGATTGTAATGCACTCCACTGTTGTAGTATATTTAAAAAAATAATAAATCAATTTAAACAATTAAAAGTACCATAAAAATATTTACATATTAATAATGTTCATTGAATTTATTTTGAGTTTTATTTTGCCAAATAGAAAAAAAGGATTAATAGGATGTTTAAAAAAATAAGGAAATAAAATATTTCTTTAACCAAAGGAAAAAAAAAAAGATAGAACACTAATCTCTAGGGTCTATAAAGAATTCAAAAAGCTAAGCACCAAAAAATCCAAATAATCCAATCAATAAATAGGCCAAGGACCTGAACAGATACTTCTCAGGAGAGGATATACAATCAATCAACAAATATATGAAAAAATATTCATTATCTCTAGCAGTTAGAGAAATGCAAATCAAAACTACTCTAAGATTTCATCTCACTCCAGTCAGAATGGAAGCTATTATGAAAACAAAAAACAAAAAGTGTTGTCTAGGATGTGGGGGAAAGAGTACACTCATACATTGCTGGTAGGACTGCAAATTGGTGCAGCCCATGTGGAAAGCATTATGTAGATTCCTTTGAAATCTAGAAATGGAACCAGCATTTGACCCAGCCATCCATCTCCTTGGTGCATACTCAAAGGACTTTAAAACAGCATACTACAGGGACATAGCCACATCAATGTTTATAGCAGCCCAATTCACAATAGCTAAACTATGGAACCAACCTAGATGTCCTTCAGTAGATGAATAGATTAAAAAAATGTGGCATATATACACAATGGAATATTACTCAAAATAAAAGTGAATAAAATCATGGCATTTGCAGGTAAATTGAAAATAATGCTAAGTGAAGTTATCCAATCCCCAAAAGACAAATATCAAAGTTTTCTCTGATATAAGGAGGCTGATTCTTAGTGGGGTAGGGAGGAACAGCAAGGGTGGAATACATGAACTCTAGATAGGATAAAAGGGAGGGAGGGAGGGGATGGGAAAGGGCAGGGGTTTAGCAAGGATGGTGGAATGTGATGGACATCATTATTCAAAGTTTATGTATGAGGACACGAATTGGAGTGGACATATTTTATATACAACCAGAGGTATGAAAAATTGTGCTGTATATGTGTAATAAGAATTGTGATGCATTCCACTGTCATTTTTTAAAAAATATCAATTTGAAAAAAATTGTTTAGGCATGCCAGCCACTGCTGCCTATAATCCACCTACTCTGGAAGTTGAGCAGAATGATCTCCCATTCCATGCCAGCCTCAGCAATTTAACCATGCCTTACGTAATTTAGAAGACCTCGTCTCAAAAGAAAAAAAGTAAAAGTTCTGGGAATGTAACTCTTTGGTTAAGTGCACTTGGGTTTAATTCTCAGGGGAAAAATAATTTTAAAAATACATATATAAATGCTGTCTTTATTCAAAGAAATGTATCACCCCCTGAAATTACATGATTAAATCCGTATGTACTGGAGATAGATATAGTTTAATGTGGGCTGCTTTCACTGAAATTGGAGACTTTTTGTTGGTTAGTATGTATTTTATTCAGTGACTCATGAATTGGAATATGATTTTCATTCCTTATTTATTAACAACATGTGCTAGCCATCAAAGACAGACCAGAAAGAAAGAAAATTATTACTCTATGGGAAGCTTGCTGTTCTCATGAAAGCAAACTTGCACTTTTAGAGAAAGTTGTTGAAGAGACAGATGTAAGAGTAATCACTTACTTTCGATAAGGTTGAATGTTATGAAGGAAAATACTAGTGCCTGTGGTCATAAGTGCTGAAAAGTGTACTCAGATGACTGTAAGAAAGAAAAATTTGACCTTAGAGATAAAACATGATTAGAGTGTGTTTGGCAGGGATAATTAAGTGGGAGAAAGTATAAGTTGAAATGACTAAAAGAAACCATTTAGTCTGGAGTGAGCCTGACACAAGAGTGAAATAAAGAAGGATAAAAAGTTAAGCACCAGCCAGAATATTCAGGATAATCAAGGGTCCAGAAAGCCTTTTTTGTTGGTTTGTTTGTTTGTTTGTTTGAGGGGAGGGGTGGTACCAGGACTGAACTCAGTAACAGTTGAACACTGAGTCAAATTCCCAGCCCTACTTTATATTTAGAGATAGTCCCTGAGTTGCTTAGTGCCTTGACATTGCTGGGACTGGCTTTGACCTTGCAATCCTCATGCCTCAGTAAACCCAGCCACTGGGATTACAGGTGTGCACCACCACAACTATTCAGAAAGTCTTTTTATTTTTAATACATTTACCATTTTTTGCATGTATATAAAAATAATTTATTTATATAATCGCAAAACTAGAAAACAATACAGCGTATTACAGGTTGAGATCCTTTAACATTTAAAGAGGTCACACAAAGCAACAAGTTAATTAAAATGGGCAAAAGATATAAAAAAATTCTAAATACATAAAAAAGATGTTCCATCTAATTTTGGAAAAGAATCAGAATTTTCAAACGCACAGAACAGAGTAGAGAAAGGAGGATGGTGGGAAGCACGGGTTCCAGCGTCAAAGTTCACACAGGGCAGAAATCATGCCCTTCTTATGGACCAGAGATTTGGTGCACTTCATCCAAAAAGTTGAGATGGCTACCCATTGGTAGCTCTGTGAGCCCAGTGGAGCCCAAGGGCTGTAAGCTTCAGGTGGGAGAACCCGGGAGAGCTGCCTGCAGCGAGAACAGCCTTCTGGATTGCTCTTCATGGTTAGAGCTGCAGAAGAAAATTCTTTAAGGATCAGTGCCAAATTAGGACCCTGTTCTGTTTGGAAATATGCACAGGACTTGAAAAAATGAAGTTGCCAAACCAAATTATTGTCCATAGTTGGCTTCTTCCATCCACCCATACACGACTTCTAAACAATCTTGATTTTATGGTTTCTGGTTGTAAGATTTAGCAGGGAGGAAAATAGTAATAATAATAATAATACAGGTAAAGGTTTGACAAGAACATTGCCATATAACAATCCAATCTTATTCTCTCATTTTTGTGGTGGCAGTAGACACCAGTGGAAGTAAAACAAACCTGAAAGTTTGCTCTCACTCTGTTACCAACTTTCACATCCATGTTGGAAGGATCTTGGGTAGATTTTCTCAGGGAAAAGTGGTCCTTATTTCTCCAGACAAAATGAAAAGTTAACTTTAAAAGCTTTGAAAACTTTAAGTGAACCATTCATTGTTTTCTCCCAAACAAGGCAAAAACATATTTAGATTTTACCTACATTTTTAACCTGCATTTACAGAAGAACTAGACATGAGTTATCAGGATTTTGTAAAATATCGAAAATAACAAACAAAAAACAACAACAAAAATCCCCACAAACTATTAAAATTAAATAATTTCATTCTCAACACCCTCAACACCCTTACAGGTACTTTATAAATATTTTGGGAAAATATATAGTAATTTCTGTCTCTCTCTCTCTCTCTTTTTAATTTTTTCTTCTTTGAACCCAAGGGTGCCTTACCACTGAACTACATCACCAGCCCTTTATTATTTTATTATTTTAAAATTCAATTTAATTTTTTTATTTTTAATTTTTGGTGCTGGTAATTGAACATGGGGACAATTTAGCACTGAGCTGCATCCTCAGGCTTTTTTATTCATGTATTTACTTATTTTTAAATTTTAAGACAGGCTATAGCTAAATTTCTTAGGTCCTCACTAAATTGCAGAGGCTGGCTTCAAACTTGTGGTTCTCCTGCCTCAGCATCATGAGTGGCTGGGATTATAGACATGTGTCACAGCTCCTGATCAGATTTGTTAAATAAATATCAATTTTGTACTTTACTGAGGAGAGGATGGTGTTAGAAAATTTGATTTAGTGCTAGAAAGCCCTTAGGTTTGCCAATTATGGGTCCCCTGAGTGCAGCTGTGCTTTTAGAATCCAAGATCATTTCTAAAAAGCAGTGTTGTGAAAATTTATAAGACTATGAATTGTATACATACATATATGTACATTGGAAGACTAAAAGATCAGGTAAGAATTCTCGTTCCTTCTAAAACACTTACATTACCACAGCAGAATCTTGGTGTGAAGTATGCCAGAAAAGGGAGGTACCCAATTTAACAATCAAGTTTGGTAGAGTGGGAATATGACTTATTCCTTTTTAAAACAGTATTTATCAAATTCAGTAAATAAACTATTTCACATTTTTTTTCTTTTTTTCTTTTATTTTTTGTAATAATAAGCAAATTGGAGCTATCACAGTGGTGTACACCAGTAATTCAGCCACTCAGAAGATGAAGACAGGAGGATATCAAGTTGAAGGCCAGCCTGAGCAACTTAAAGTATGTCAAAAAACAAAAATAGGGGCTGGGGTTGTGGCTTAGTGGTTGAGCACCTGCAGTTCATGTGTGAGGCACTGGGTTCGATCCTTAGCACCAAATAAAATAAAAATAAAATAAAGATATTTAAGAAATAAATAATTATAATGTAAATCGTAAATTAAGTTGCCTATAAAGTTCCCTGAGCTAGAAATTTTTGGCCTTTTCTCCATGTATTCTTGAGATGGGGCAGGCAGAGCCAAACTAAATTACTCTCCTTGCTGGAGGCCTTGGGAAATGTGATCTACAATGAGACGCCTGGAGAAATTTCCAGTGTAGAGTAGGATCAAAGATATTCTTAGATTAAAATAAAAAAATAAATCAGTAACTTTATCAATCTATACAGGCCAGGAAAGAATTAAAGCCAATCTGAAGCAAAACAGTTTACCTTTGAAGCTGGTAAGATTACTATACAGGCACACTATCTAGTTTCTATGCTGATGTCCTTGTAGAAAAGGGCTCTGTGTTTTAATTAACATGGACTTGATCTCAGTTATCTAGTACTTGGGATTAAAGAATATTAAATATTAATGTAGTCATGGTACTAACAAACTATGTGACTTTTGATATAAATAATGCAGCTGCTTGGAGAGGCAGCCATTCTTTCTTTCCCTTTCCTGCCTCTGCATCTTGTCTCTATGTCTCCTCTGATTGTCTTTTAATAATAATGATGATGATAATCATCATCATCATCATCATCAAATCCAATATTTAAACAAAATAACTAAGGTAAATATTCAATGGCAATGCCATTTCTTTTCCTTTATTTTTTACTTTATTTATTTATTTATTTATTATGATTCTGGGAACAAAACCCAGGGCCTCTGTCACAGTGGGCTAGATTCCACCACTGAGCTACATCCCTAGACCTCACATGCCCTTTTCTATATCAACTAATGACAGTGAGCATTATGATTGATATTAACAGCATTGAAAATCCACATCAGAATTCTGTAAACTGGGTCAAACACACATGGTTAACACTATTTAGAGGAAGGGTCACATCTCCATGAAACTGATGTTCTTTCTTTTTTTAAATTTATTTTTATAACTTCATTTGACAATCAACAGTTCTCATCCACATTGTGTATAGGTTTCTCAATAGGAAAACTGAGATTAAGCTACCAATGTTTAATGATTGTTTGGTGAATCTTCATACTCATTAAGTTTTCTGAAAAACCGAATATGGACACAAATTTGGGACATTCCGTGGCCTTCTTTTCTAGACAGCTTTGATGAGCCTAGTATTCATGCACACATCTAGAGTTCCCATCTCCTTCACAGAAATTTTCTGGATTTTGAGTGCCTGAGGGACGTGCCTTGAAGCCACTCCCTGGATGGGCTTGTGATTACTGATGGGGCATTCTGGGTCACCACTTTCTTGATGGCAGAACAGCCCTTCTCCTCGCCATTTGTTTTTTTGGGGGGGAGCCATTCTGCCTGGACCTAAGTTGGAAAGAAAGAGAAAAAAGGATTATAAGAAAAAATAATTATATTATTATATAATTTTTTATGCATTAAAAAAAATTAAAAATGATGCGATGATGCTGATAATTATGCAAGCAATGGTGTGTACAGACTTTTAGAGCTCTCTCTGTGCCTCAGTTTTGTTTCATATGCAAAATAAAGCTTATTCTTTTCTATAAATATGCTTATTTTTATTAATAAGTTGAGTAAAATTTTCATAGTTCTTTGTCTTTCCAAGGTAGAAAAATAAAGTTGTTCTGATTCTCTTCCCTTAAAAAAATAGAAAAAGAAGAAAAAAACATGGACTCAGACATCCAGCAAGCATTCCAGAGAGAACTCACCTGCTCCCTCTGCATGAACTACCTTATAGCTTTTGTCATTCTTGTCTCTGGTATTACTGGTAAGAAGCCCAAACTCCTATACATTGTCCTATGTCAGGAAGCCATCATAGCAGAGAGATTTCAAGAGCAATTCTCATTTGAATGATCTGGTATCTATTGCAAAACATGCCAGTCTTAGGCATTTCCTGAGCTCTAAGGATCATATATTCTGCTGAATGTGGTGGGGCACACCGGCAATCCCAGCTACTCATGAAATTGAGGCAGGATGATAGTCAGAGAATTGCTTAGGAAGCTTAGACACTGTCTCTCAACAAGATACTAATAACTTTTAAAAAGGACTGGTGATGAACCTCAGTGGTACAGCAGTTTCTTAGCATGCAGGAGCCCCTGGGTTCAACTGGTAGCACAGTGGGCAGTGGAGTGGTACTATGTATTCAAAAGGCTTCTCTAAGGATACAGTACATTGAAACTCACAGAACATTAGTGGCAGTAGATGAAATTCTGAAGAAAATTGCCAAATTACCTAAAGATTTACTAAACTTTTATATTTGCCATTTTCTCCAAGAAAATGATTTTATCATTGTGGTCTCATAGTTTGAATCTCTGAATCTCCTAAAATTGAAAATACCAGGCAGGGAAAACACCATCCTTCTGTTGCCACTAAAGTTGTAGTTTTTTTGTTTGTTTGTTTGTTTGTTTTTTACATCACTTAAAATTCTCTATCATGGTGGGTGTGAAACCAAAAGCTACTTGCTTGTCTAGCACTCAAATTTTGTTCTCTTATAAGATAAGTTTCTAAAACAAATGAGATCTGTTTGGGAAAAGATCCAAGACAACCAGAAAAATCTAAATGAAGAGAGAAGAAACATCAATCAATTGGTTGTAGCATGAGAGTCTATTTCCCTTAGAAACAACTGACAACAGGAAAGTTAGACATTGATCAGTTTATCATATGAGTTTGAATCATCAAGGATTTTAGGAAGATCTTTCTTGATGGCTTGCCCTTATTGGAATACAAAATAATGCTGCTGCTCAGGGAGATTGTTTGAGCTATGGATCTGGGAGGTTTTATATTATTGACCTATTTACTAACAGAAATCACATTATTGTATGTAATTATTTATGAATAATCTAAGGATGTAAAATCCAATATTTTCTCTCCAATTACAGAGACCTCTGGGTCATATTAGTGTGCTCCTTGATTTTCATAGTGAATGTGTGAGTTTTTTGAATGCTTCCAAGAGTTAATTTTATGTAGATATCCTGCAATGTTCCTGAATTTCCCTGTCAGGTTGGTTTTTATTTTTATTTATTTATTTTTTTAAACAGTTCACACATAATTAGGGATAATTCAGGAACCTGAATTCTTCCTGCCTCAGAACTCCATATCTGAGGGACTCTTTCTCAGTTGAATCAAAGCAGTGATACTGCAGATGTATTTTCCCCATATCTTAACCTTACTTCATTTATTAAATTTAAAAATAGGATACAATGTAAATTTTTTTGGCTCAATTTCCCTTTAATAAAAATCCTCTTTCGTTGCCTATTATCTATAATATAGGGTGTGGTTGATTCAATGTTGGGTTACATTTGTATGGTTATAAAAACTTTTGTTTGTGATTCCAAATAAAATCAAATGCAGGAACATAAGAGTTTGCATATTTACTAAGATCTGGCTATCCACAATGCACACGTCAGTTTGAAATCTCCCTCTGGATCTAATAAGTCCTAATAATCAGTACACCCCAAGGGGAGAAAATGTATAAGGGTGTGTTTGTTTGTGTGTGTGTGTGTGTGTGTGTTACAATCATGGTGGGCACACATAATTTTTTATGTCAATCTAAGGAGCTGAGGCTATAGCTCAGAAGTAGAACATTTGTTCTGCATGTAGATTTTGATTTCTAGCAGGGGTGGTTGTGTGGGGAAATTCATGATAATCCCACAGGGCATAAGACATAAGATGGGAAGATAGAGAAAGAGAATACAGACGTGTACTCCCTACTGATTTTCCATAACACCATCATACTATATTCCATTGATTTTTTTTTTTTTTTTGGTGTGTATGTGGTGCTGGGGATTGAACCCAGTGCCTTTTGCATGAAAGGCAGGCACTCTACCAACTGAGCTATATCCCCAGTCTCTCCATTGATTTTTAATTGTTGTCATGTTATAATTAATCATATGTTTAAAAATGTATTTCTGCCATCAAATGTTCTTCCTGAATGTATTGTAGAAATCAACAAATGTTTGTTAATAAAAAATGAAAATGTAAAGCTAGGTAGACATTTCTGTTTGGCATACCCAAGAATGAGTGTTCACTATGTAGTCTTGATGTTCCCTACATTCACCTTGCCAGTTTCATTACTTATCAGTCCTAGTGAAAAGGCTTATGGAGTTTACATTTCTTGAGCATTTATTGTGTGCCTTTATGTAAATGTATGCTGTATTTTTTAAATACAAAATCACTTATACTGCTGGGCTTGGTGGAGCCTCCCTGTAATCTCACTTACTTGGGAGGCTGAGGCAGCAGAGTTACTAGCTCAAGACCAGCTTTATCAATTTAGTTAGGTCCTAAGAAACTTGTGAAGACCTTGTCTCCAAAGTAAATAAGAGTTGTGGGTGTAGCTAAATGGTTAGGTTCCCTGGGTCAATACCCAGTACCAAACAAAACAAAACAAAAACAAGAAAACCACCAGTACTACACTAATTATAAAGAAGAGTCAGGAGGAATTGAAGGGTCTTGAAATAAGGTGATTGTCTCCAAATGAGCTTTAACTTTGGGTTCTGTGTGTTCCCTCTCAGGTGAGTTGGCTTAAGTGATAGACCAGCATTCATTCCAATGACTGTGAGCTCAGATAATATAATGCAAGTAGAGTTCACTGATAAACTGAAAAGAGCATCCAAAATAAATATTGGCAGCAGATTTTAAAATATTATTAATAGGATCTCCAGCCCTTAATATGAATTTTCTTCACTCCTTCCTACCAATGGCTAATCGACAGTGTCAATTCCTACCAGCATGCCCCGTCTTCCATCTATATTCTCAGTAAATTAAGTTGCAGCCTACCCTGCTAATAGGATGACATTTATGCAGTTTCTTCCATTCATGTTCATACTCATGTATTCTTAACCTTGACAGCAGCTTCATTACTGTATTTCAATTGTGTTCACAAAAAATCTAAAATCAGTTTAAATTTTTCCTGTAGAGTGCATATTTAGAAAAATGCCTTTTTTATGTTTAATATGAATTTTTATGTCCTACATCTACAGAGTATTAGTATTCCTCATCTCACACTAAGATGAAAACATAGTATAAACACATACTATGGCAGCTTGAGGAAAGTTTTCAAAGTGCTACACACATACTAGGAGAAAAAATTATCAATGAAAGGCAAGAAAGAGATAGATTTCCAAATTTGCATGTTCAAGAGGGTCCACTATTTTGGAATTTGAAATCATTACCTTATTTTATGGTGGAAGGATGATTTTGACATTTCTCCAGACATAAATATATGTACCAGTGCAATATGAAGATTTATAGTGATAAAGAAGCATAAAATTTGACCTAGAATGATAGACACAATCAAGAATGGAATTGAAATATTATTAAATCACTTACTAAGCCAAAGTTGCTATAAATCTCATTTATTGTGTTACATACAAAAAATTTTACATTTTAAAGACTAATGCAAATGAAAAAGAATACATATATTTATAACAAATGAGATATCTCTGTTTATTAAAAAAGAAAGAAAATATCTATTGTGGGTGTATATCTATGACAAAAAAATGATTTGTAAAGGAATTGTATCATTTGTAATATGTTCAATTCCACCGTGGTGGGTTCATTTCTCTCTTGCTCTCTCTCTCTCTCTGTTGGAATTGGGACGTGATCTCAGGGTAATTAGCCCCTAAGACACAACCCCAGCTATTTTTATGTTTTATTTTGAGACACTGTCTGAAGTTGCTTAGGGTCTCAGGAAGCTGGCGAGGCTGGCCTCAAATATTCTCCTCCTACCACAGCTTTTCCAGTTGCTAGTATTACAGGTGTGAGCATGTGGTCTCAGGGTTTGTTTGTATGCAAAAAAGGGCAATTGGTTGCCATGTTCCATCCAGTAGGAAAGCTGAAAAATAAAGGTTACAAGGGGACCTGACTCAGGAAATGTTTTGGTGTTTTCCACAGCGTATCTGTTTTCATCCTATAGGTTAAAACTTATATTTATGGTACATGAAGCATCAATATATGTCTGGATATGCTGCAGAAACAATGACTGGGATTTTATTTATTCAGAAAAAAATAAATAAATGATAGTCTCAACATAATAAACACTCAAGAGATAATGTTCAGTGCATAAGGTAATCTTTTTATTTTTGTTATTATTCCATGGAAACCCAGGAATTTTTAACCACTGGACCACAGCCCCTGTCCTTTTAATTTTTATTTATTTATTTTTTTTAAATTTTGGGACAGGATACCAGTAAGTTGCTAAGGGTCTCTGCTGAGGCTGGTTTTGAAAATGTGATCCTCTTGCGTTAGTCTTCTTAATGGATGGATGACAGGTATGGGCCATTGTGCCCAGGTGAATGTAAGGTAATCTTTATCCAGGGATGTGAGGATACTTTGAGTTGCAACCAGAAGTGAGTACAATTCATGAGTGAGTGAACTCTGCTTTTAAAGCCTGGTGATATGTTGAGTGTTTCCTCATTTATTTTCTGGGTAAGAAGCACCTTACTTGTTTTTATTCCCTTAAATGGATGACTAAAAGAAGAAAAAATTCTCCAAATTATGAATTTGTTTCAGAAATATTCCCTTTGTTCTTCTTCTCTGTACAAACCAGATTTTATAGTTGACTCTTAATTTTACTCAGTTCTTTTTTTTTAGAGAGAGAGAGAGAGAGAATTTTTAAAAAATATTTATTTTTTTTTAGTTTTTGGCATACACAACATCTTTGTATGTGGTTCTGAGAATCGAACCCGGGCCGCACACATGCCAGGCGAGCACTGTACCACTTGAGCCACATCCCCAGCTCAACAGTTCTTTATTAGCTAAGTATATTTTTGAACTTTTTCCTCACTGTGACCAAAATACCTGACAAGAACAACTTAGAGGAGGAAAAGTTTATTTGAGCCGCAGAGATTGGTTTCAGAGGTTTCAATCTATAGATGGCTCACTCCATTACTCTGCATTAAAAGTGAAGCTGCTCTTTGGAGAAAAGCTGTTCCTTTTATAGTGGATGCAAAATAAAAGAAGGGGGAGGGAATGGCACCAGGGAAAATGTATCCAAGGGAGAAATTTTATACCTATTTGGTACTTTTTTTCCCACCATTATAATAAAAACTTCTTACTATAATGATTATTCTGAAAATATTTAATTACATTTATTTTTTTAACATTTCTGTGGTACGGGATATTAAACTCAATGGCACCCTACCATTGAGCATAATGCCCACCTTTTTATTTTTGTTGTTGTTATATTTTGTGACAGTATGTCCCTACACTGTTGAGGTTGGCCTTAATTTTGTGATCTTCCTCCTTCAGACTTCCACATTTTTTTTTAAATGAAATCAAGGTGAGAACTCTGGAATTTTTAAAAATTCCATCAAAGATACAAGGCTCTCCTTGTTTTTTTCATTTTTTTTTTCCTTTTGGCAGAAGTATAATTCTTCATAGTATTTAAGAATAAAAACTGATGTGGCAAACATAGCATGTTTGAGTTATAACAAAACAGATGAAATTGTAAAAGGGAGAGTTACAAAATTAAAAAGGAACACCATTAATTATAGAATGCTGAGAAAGTCAAAATACGAAGGAAACACTGTAGAAAACAAAAAGTCAAGCAACTAATTGAGTTGTCAAATACAGTAGCTAAAAGATAACTGTGTATAGCAAAATTAAACAAAGGAATGACAACAGCAAATGGAGTGCTTCCCATGAGCCCTCAATGTTACCAGCAGTATCCAGTTTAAGGATCTAACTGTGACTGAGGGGACCCTGTGAACTTGGGGGAAAATCTTCCTGTTCTACTGTCATGTTCACTTTGATTCACTGCTGAAGACCAATGATTCAGGATTATGTGTTAATGTCATTAGATGATGGAAACTGTACTATTTTTAAATCAGAAAATGTTATTTGCGCTTGCAGCTCAACTAAATATATATATATATATATATATATATATATATATATATATATATATAGAGAGAGAGAGAGAGAGAGAGAGAGAGAGAGAGAGAGAGAGAGAGAGGGGGGGGGCGGGGGGGGGGAGAGAGAGACCTATATATTTTTTCTGTATTTCTGGTTTTAAATACAATTCACAGAGGCCGTTGATTTGTACTGAGCTTCCACCCTAAGTCTAACAGACCAAGCCTGACACTATGTCACATGCTGGTAATTCCAGTGGCTCAAGAAGGGTTCAACTCACAGAACCAAATAATAGTAATAATAACAATAACAATAAAAAAGACTAACAGACCAAGTCATTACAGAGATTTACCACTGAAGCCTCTGTTGCCCATTAACCAATTAAGTTGTCCTTATACCTCACTTCCAGTTTCAATAAATGCTGTTAGATCAAAATCTAGGCTGGAGTTCTCTGAATTTGTTTTAGTTCTGGGGATTGTCTGATTTGAGAACTAGTTTAGTTTTATTTTGCATTGCCCTGTTTTATTTATGATTGCTTATTTAAAGACTTTTGAAGTTAATTAAGATATTCCCTTTGATAAATTGAAAGACAAAATTTGAACAAATTTGGTTAAATAATATAATTGGCTTTATTTGCAACTATTAATTTCATCTTGTTTATAGAGAGCTGCAAAAAAAGAAAAAAGAAAAGAAAGAAAACACAGAAACAAACAAACAAACAAAAAAAGAGGCACTATGCCTCATCTGGCAAAACAATGATTTTTATAATGTAATTTGAACAGAAGCTAGGAAATGGTGTAAGACAAAGTGAACTTGTTAAGAATCTTAAATTTTTTGTAAGGGTTAAAACACGGAACATTCTCTTACTGTATTGGCAAAAACTGGTCTATTTAGATGATTAGCTGTTCTCTCCTGTTTTCTCAAAATGTCCAATGAACAACTTGGTGTTCATTTAGTGATGTGGAACCTTAGCATAAATAGCTCTATTTTGGTTTTGATTTTTGAGGACTAGTTCAAGTCAGTGGACCTTTATCCATTTTATTTATCAAATAAAATATATATTTAAAAAATTAAGTACAATTATGACACAACAATTAAATATATGAGAAAAAAAATATAGTGTCAAATTTTCTGATTTTAATCATTTCCTTAATTGAGAAAATGTAAGGACATACCATTTGAAAAGAGAGAAAAAAAATTAGAACTGAAACTACAGGAAAATATAATATGAAAAAGAGATCAATGATAAGTATTTTCTTCAATTATTATTATTATTATTTTGTACCTAGGATTGAACCCAAAGACACTCAACTGCTGAGCCATTTTCCTAGACTTTTATTTATCATTTTTTTAAAAATTTTGTGACATAGTCTTGCTAAGTTGTGAAGTTTTGTCTTCTTTTTTGGTACTGGGGATTAAACTCAGTATGGTTAACCTTGAGCTACATCCCCAGTCCTTTTTTATTTTGTATTTTGTGAAAATTTCTGCATAAATTACTGAAGATGGCTTCCCACTTGTGATACTCTTGTCTCAGCCTCCTGAGTTGATGGGATTACAGGTATGACTCACCTCACCCAGCCAGGAAAGACTCTTCTATGGAGTAAAGGAAGCACTGCTTCAGTAGAAGTTCAGAGCAATCTGGCATCATTTCTGACAAATCTTTACTAACATCTGTCTTGGAAAGTCAGGTAAGAACAAACTGTATCTTCCCCAGCATCTTTTTCTTAAATACTTATCTGTAATCCTACATACTATGTTTCAACAAATTGTTTTTTCTCCTAGAAAATGTGTTGCTAAATTGTAAGTAAATATAGTTTAATATTTTTCATTGACAATTATGCTCATTCACTGGTATGCTTATATTCTATAAAAATTGTTGAGGTCAACAATATGGATACTTAAAGTAACAAGAGCACAATTTACATCTGAGTTATCTGAGAAAAATAGTTACTTATTTTCACTATATCAGACACAAAAATATAGATGTTAAATGAAGTAATCTAAAATAAAATATTTTCCAATTTCAAGAATCTTTTTTAAAAGGAAGTTATAAAATAGTAACCCACAGAATATCCATAAAACTGGATGTTTTGTGATCCAATTAATGCTCCTCTCATTCTTTTCTGCATATCTAAGAATATCATAATAGGAATGGATATTAGTTGAAATGATCTTTAATATGAACATGATAAAAGTTTACTCTAAAATTATTCTGTTTTTTCTCTAAATGGATTTATAAATTGAGATCTGGTAATGACTTTGAGGTGTTCTTCCAAAGACTCAAAATTGCTTCAGACCGAGCACAAAATACTAAAGATTTGTTAATTCTTTTTCATCAATTTCAAGATTATTTATACATCTATTTTAACTAAAAAATAATTTTTATTTCAAAAAGTGACTCAAGCATTAGAGGAGGTGAAGAATATGAAGGTAGAGAAAAGATGTCACAGGGCTTGGGAGTTCTGGATCTATGGGGGTGGGTGGCTCCTGAATCTTATGTCCTGAGCCCTTGTTCACTGTCACCTGGCCTCAGTTCTCCTGTCTGAAAACTTCCTTGTGTTCTACTAAATGTATTTTCTGTTTTATATGGTGGCACTGCATCAATTAATTCATTTAAATCATGTAGTAATTGTCTCCTTAACATTTTGATGTTGTCATAGAGCATAGAATATAATTTGTTCCATTTCAGTCTCCAATGCTTCCTATTTTCCTTACTCTACACATCTTCCATATATATATATATATATATATATATATATATATATATATATATATATATATATATGGTGGAATTCACCTATCTGCACATAGCATAATGTCTTTAACTCTCATTTTCATTCAAAATTAATCCATATAAATATCTACATAAATATTTGTATTTTTATCTCTGATAGATCCAATTGTTAAATAAATGATAACTTTTTAAAAGTGACACAATTCACAGTGAAGATACAAAAGTCATGTTCCATTCCTCTCATTGTTGCTGCTACTATGATAAATTTATATTTTCATTTTTAGCAACGTACCATATATATTTTGTTTATAAAATCTCAGGTACTTTATAAAACTGCATAACTAAAAACAGTAACTTCTTATCTGATTTCTGTACTTGTCCCATCCAATATCTATTTGTCAGATTAAAAGTCAACTTTTCTGTATTTTTAATATCAACCTCTATTTTCATAAATGATCAACAAAGAATGATCAATAACAAAAATTCAAGCACATTGGGAAATTATCAAAAGGCATAAATCAACATTTTTTAAAGTTTTTTTTTTTTTTTTTTTTTTTTTTTTTTACTGAGGGATAAAACCCAGGGGACTTTACCACTGAACTATATCCCCAGTCTCCCTTTTAGAATTTTAAAAATTGAGACAGGATCTCCCTAAGTTGCCCAGGCTGGCTGTGAACTTGTGATCCTATTGCCTCAGACTTCCAAGTTGCTGACATTACAGAAGTGCACCACTGTGCCTAGATGAAAAGTTATTCCTTCTTGGGTTTTTCTTATGCTGTTAATTTTCCTTATACCAGTCTAACAATCCTTCCCTCTCCTTAGTGAGATTTTGTGTTTACTTCTGAACCTCTCACTGCTTGGACTTTCTACTTTTTCATACACTGTTCATAAGAGAATTGTTTTTTTCCATAGAATGTCAGTGTTTAAAAAATTCTGCATACTTCTCTATATAATACTGCCAACCTTATTTACTGCTTCTAATATCTCTGTATTCTTAAATTATTTTTATCAAAAGCAACACTTGACTTGTCTTTGGTTTCCTAAAACATTTTCACATCTCCCCTATTGTTAAAGGCAAATGTGTAAGATGACTACAAAAGAGTGTTTTATAATATTGTCTATACCACACATACATTCATTTATTTATTTGTTACAAACCTAAAGTGAATTTAATTACTGTGATGGTAGACCCATATAAATTAGCATATTGATATATTTAAGTACTTCCTTTTATTTATTATTAATCAAACATTCTGACTATTATTAATAGCAAATATAGTGCTATGTATTTTATTATAAGCTATCTTACAAGAGATGTGTGCTTCTTTTGTAGAAAACACACAAATTCAGCACCTATCCACTGTATCAGAGCATCTATGAAACATATGATTTGGTGATTAAATACCTTTGGGAAGTTTTTACTGTTTTCTCTCTCTGCTCTCAGGCATCCTGTGCAGAGTTGCCTATCACCAAAAGACCTATCTCTGATATTGCTTAGTGAACTGTGCAGCTCAGAGATGCCAGTGCCTTCTTGCTGCCAACTGATGACCTACAACATACCACTTAAATACTGAAGGATCCTCCACCTGTGACCCTGGCTATTTCCATTTTTATCTCTTGCTCTTTCATTGTCTGTGCATCACACTTCAACCAAATTTTCTTACTCCCAAAAAGATACCTTCTTTCTACCTCTTCTTGAGGTCATTACCTCTAGTCAGAAATCCTCATTTTCACCTCCAGCTGGTAAAATTCAATTTAGCCAGAAAAGGAAATATTTTGAAAATATTACTTTTGAAAATGTTAAACATTTAGAATTAATTTGATGTAAAATCATAAATGTAAATCTAATTTGAACAAAATTTTAAGATTGAAGGAAAAATATGACAATACTAAAAAATTCAGAGTAGAATTGTGGCACATGATATTTGTACACATTTATTAGGCAAAATATGCTTTGGTTTGACAATTTTTAAAAATTGGAAATTTGAGGGTAAATATCAGTCATGATACAAATGTCAAAGCTTTGGCAACTGATGCAAGGATACCCAAAAAGATGAAAGAAGATGATTCAAAAGTATAATCAGTGATATTTAAATGAATGTTTAAAATGAAGGATATAGCAAAAATCAATGGCAAAATAATTACTAATAATATTTTATAAGACCCTTCAGCAACTGTTAAAACATTATTTTCAGAATCTCATTTCATATAACATGAAAATATTAACAATAGGTATATCAGAATTATCCATTAAAAATGAAATTTTCTTGAAAGAGGTATGCACACTTTAGAAGTAAAGGAGAAAAGATAATGAAAGCAGATTTGGGAACATTAAGATGGCTTGGAATATGAAAATTGGCACTGAAAGAGAAAAAGAGTTGGAAACTTCTTCTTCAGCAAACATGGAAAGAGAGTAACACATATAAGATATTTTTGAAAAAAAAAAAGACAATCCAAAAGAACCATTTAGGACATATTAATAATAGGACAAATTGTTCAAAACAAAAATTGCATGAACATATGGTTAAATATTTCCATTCACTAGTAATTCAAAAATACAAATGAAGATAGTATATTACTGTATCATATTACCAATGATTTAAATTTTAGTTGTACCCATTGTTATGGTTGGTATAAAAAAAAGAAATTTCTGATAGCATTGTGAATTATCTGAACCTCTTTGAATAGCGTAAAGAATATACTATACAAGTTTCAATAGCCAGAACAGAGTTCTTATATTTGACTTGGTCTTTTCGTTTCATGTTTTTCCTTAAGGATATAATCTCAAGTTTGGATAAAAAGAAACTACTTAGAGAAATATAGGAATTATAAATTATAATGTCAAATAATTAAAACAACCTAAATGCCCAACAGGGGAAGAAATTATGGAAAGATAACTACCAATTTGGCATTTTATAAACATTAAAATGTATTATTATAAATATTATATATACAAATATAATAACACAAGTTAAATCAAAAATATAAGAAATTATATAGCTTTATTTTTACCAAACAAACAAAAAAAACATAGGGGGAATAAAGCAATTATTGTAATAATTATATTATATTGACATTACTATGAGGGGAGTTTCTTTATCCTTTATATTTTTCTCTAAGTTTTTTTATGCATGAAAAAAACAAGGAATGCCTTTTTATGGAGATCCCAAACATCATCTATTCTATCTTTAGATTTTCTATCTTTTCCTAATTTATTTTTTAAAAACATGGCGATGGAATGCATTACAATTATTATTACACACATAGAGCACAATTTTTCATATTTCTGTTTGTATATAATGTATGTTCACACCAATTCATGTCTTCATATGTGTACTTTGGATAATGATGTACATCACATTCCACCCCTGGCCCCTCTCTTCCTCTCCCACCCCTTTGCCCTATCTAGAGTTCCTCTATTCCTCCCAAGCTCTCCCTCCCTATCCCAGTAGAAGTCAGTGACCTTGTATCAGAGAAAACATCCACCATTTGGCTTTTGGGGATTGGCTAACTTTACTTAGCATTATCTTTTCCAACTGCATCCATTTACCTGCAAATGCCATGATTTTGTTCTGTTTTATTGCTGAGTAATATTCCATTGTGTGTGTGTATATATATATATATATATATATGTGTGTGTGTGTGTGTGTGTGTATATATATATATATATATATATATATATATATGCCATTTTTTAAAATCCATTCATCTACTGAAGTGTAGGAGTAACTCTCAGATTGCATCTAGCAGCTAGAAGCAACTCAGAGTGCTTTAAATACCTTCACTCATATAGGCCTGAGAGGAACACCTGAAGGATGGGGATCTCTGCTCTAGCAAACAGTCTGGGAAACCACATCCTTGGTGACTGAGGTCAGCATTTCCAGGGAACTGAGAGACAGGGGCCTCAGGGCATGATTCCCCCAACTCATATGGCCCCCTTTTCACAGGGACAATGATCCTACCAGTCTGCCTTCCACTGCATAACAATATTTAGAGCTTCCTCATAGTGTGATTACTTTGATTATAAGATGATTGTTTTCTAAATGTTATATAACCTACTTGCTTATGTATGGTTGGAGGATATGCCCTGTATCAATTGTAATCACTTCTTCATTAAATGAGCCTGCTGGAGGTTGGCTGAGGTTGCCACCTGCCATATCTCATCAGCTCCCAGTGTCTGTGTGTTGACTCCAGGTCCCCCACACCAACTGCGACTGAGGTAGCTGAGTGACTCACAGCAACACTGAAGAACATCTAGGTTGGATCAACAATTTAGCTATTGTGAATTGTGCTGCTTTAAACATCAATGTGACTGTGTTCCTGTAGAATGCTGTTTTCCATTGGGTATAGACTTAAAAGTGGGATACCTGGGTCAAATGGTGGTTCCATTCCCGTTCTCCAATGAATCTTCATACTTCCACATTAGCTTCATGGATTTGCAGTCCCACCAGCAATGTATGAGTGTACCTTTTTCCTCACATCCTTGCCAACACTTATTGCTGTTCATCTTCATAATAGCTGCCATTCTGACTTGAGGGAGGTGATATCTTACAGTAGCTTTGATTTGCATTTCTCTAATTGCTAGAGATGATGAACATGTTTTCATATATTTGTTGATTGATTGTATATCCTCTTCTGAGAAGTGTCTGTTCAGGTCCTTGGCCCATTTATTGATTGGGTTATTTGGGTTTTTTTGGTGCTTAGCTTGTTGAGTTTTTTATATACCCTAGAGATTAGTGCTCTATATGATGTGTGCGGGGTAAAGATTTGCTCCCAGGATATAGGCTCTCTATTGACCTCACAGATTGTTTCTTTTGCTGAAAAGAAACTTTTTAGTTTCAGCCCATCTGATTTATTGATTCCTGGCTTTAATTCTTGCACTATAGGAGTCTAATTAAGGAAGTTGTGGCCTAACTCCATGTGATGAAGATTAGGACCTATTTTTTCTTCTAATAGATGCAGATTCTCTGGTTTAATTCCTAGGTCTCCTTGATTCATTTTGAGTTGAGTTTTGTGCATGGTGAAAGACAGGGGTTTAATTTCATTTTCCTGCACATGGATTTCCAGTTTTCCCAGCACAATTTTTTGAAGAGGCTATCTTTTCTCCAATGCATGTTTTTGGTGCCTTTGTCTAATATAAGATAATTGTAATTTTCTGGGTTAGTCTCTGTGTCCTCTATTCTATATCACTGGTCTACTAGTCTGTTTTGATGCCAGTACCATGCTGTTTTTGTTACTGTTGCTCTGTCATATAGTTTTAGGTCTGGTGTAGTGATGCTACCTGCTTCAGTCTTCCTGCTAATGATTGCTTTAGCTATTCTGTGTCTCTTATTTTTGCAGATAAATTTCATGATTGCTTTTTCTATTTCTATGAAGTATTTTTTTCTTTTAAAAAAAATTGTGTTTCTTCCTACCTCTGACAGACTGCCTGATGACTTATATTATATTTTCTGAGGCACTCAGATTAAACTCCCATATGTGCCTCATTCTCTCTAAATGATAATTAAGATACAGTTTGTTTCTTTCTATAATATTTAGGCATCCTGAAACACCTGTGTGTTGCACAAAATAACAGTAAACATCAAATAGAAAATTAAACTCCATGTTGGATTTCTCAACTAAAACTTTCAAATCTAAAAGGACAGTTCTCATCCTGCTTTTCTTACATCAGTGTTTTTGCTCATCAGAGAACATGGGTTCTTGAGACTTTAGTACCTTCAGAGTTGCATAATAATTAACATTAAAATCTATAATCCTCTTGCCCTCCCTGGGGAGACTGGAATGCTCCAAGAGTGAAAAATTTTCTTAACTGTCATAAACTGAGTACTTGAAGCCCAGTGTTGTTTCAGGTTGAACTCAGGTACTGCATTTAGTGGAAGCTACAAAATGAGAAACTTAGAAAAGTAGACATAGGAGATGGAGATGAAGATGAAGAAGGATATTGAAAGAGGGAGAAAAGAGAGAGAAATGGGTGTATAAGAGAAAAAGAGAGAAAGAGGGAAGAAGAATTAAAAAGAAGTGTGTGTGTGTGTGTGCGCGCGCGCGTGCACTTATTTGAGTAGATCCACATAACCTCTTGTATTTACAGCAATGCTTTCTGAATTTGATTCAGAAACCTGTAACTTCATATTGAAATTATGTTTCATTCTTATCTTCTTTGTTTATGTGAGCTGCTAACAGATAAAGTCTATGGCTCATTTATACTATCACAAAAACTCAATTCATTATGTTGAATAAGTAAATGTTGAAAATAGCTCAAATCTAAATTACGGGGTCTTTGTAATATCAATTTCCCATTTGTCTACATAGTGTAGCCTATAGAACAACACTGAACTCCTATTTCACTTTACAGCTTTCCAGTTGCAAATGTGGGCAACTTGATAACCTATTGTTTCTTCTATATGCCATTTATAAAGTGGAGCTATTGCTGGGTGCAGAAGTGCACACCTGTAATCCCAGAAACTCTGGAAGATAAGGCAGAAGGATTACAAGTTCAAGACCTGTGTCAGTAACTTAGGGAGGCCCTAAACAACTAAGTGAGATCTGTCTCAAAATTTCAAATAAATAAAATTAAAAGGTGTGGGGATGTGGCTCAGTGGTTAAGCACCCCTGGGATCAATCCCTAGTACCAAAAATTAATTAAAATCAGTTACAAAATTATATTTAAAAAATAAAGTTATTTCCCTATCCAACCTGAAGGATTGCCCTGAAGATTAAACATAATATGTTAGCACTCAGAACAGTGATTATTAAACACTGTTACTACTAAAAACAACATAAAAAGTAAAAGCAAATTAAGCCAATGAATAAGATAATTATTCCTTTTCATAGTGATTATTTCTCCTTTGTTAATTAAATTATGACACAAGTAATATACTGAATTCAAAAATTACTGTTTATTATTTATGTCTGTTAGATTAACTTTGATTATATTGAATCATTTTTTATTACAACAACAACCAAACACCAGCCTCTGGAATGGAAGCTCTGTGACAGTGTTGGATAGTAGGCTTTTCACTACCATTGAAAGAACAAAAAGACACCATGTCTTATGCTCATGAGAAATAATCTTTAATAACAAGAAAATATCATGAGTTGTCACTTGAAAAATATTTATAATTTTCCTAGCACCTGAAAAAAAAACATTTTTAGATTGTTTCATTTAAATATTGATATGACTTCCATGAGTAGATAATTAAGGTTCCTAAGGTGAAAAAAGTCTTCCCTGCATTTATATTCTTAGATGTATCACTATTTCCACTTACATAAAAATTACTATCACATGATTCCATTGGCACATGTCACAGTATCAATAGGTTCATAAGCCTCAGCAAAACAGAATTTTGCAGGATATCAAAACTATGATAATTACCTTGCTTGTTCTTAATTTGCATATTATAGAATTTTTGATTTTTTTTTTGGCTGGCTAATTAACACACTTGCATTTACTCATACCTACATTAATTCTCTTTTAATCACAATATTATTGAGGATTTTGAATGATCAACTGATGTTTCTAAAAATGCATTCATTGATCATTTATGGTTACTAGATAGGTCATTCTCTTGGTAAGAAAGAAAATATGACTCTTCATTCTAATATAATTTTTAAAATGTTGTGCACTGCGGAAAAAAATATCAAAATTGATTTTTTGCAAGATAATAGTATATTTTAAAATATATGTAGTAAATAATAAAAATATACTATATTGGCTCTGAATCTCTGAAAATATCTTGAGAAAGTTTAAAATATAAAAGTATCTCTAAAAATATTTGTTATCTCCAAATATATTCAATCCAATTTTTAATAGTTGTAACTAGAGCAATTGTCTGTCAGTTACTACAACATCCCCAGGAATGAAACTCCCTATTGAAGAGATTTTAAATAGTGCATGTATGCTTACATTTAGGAAGATCATTCTAAGTATAATTATGGATATAAAGGAGAAAAGGAAGTGGAATGATCTCAAGAGAAGTCATATCATTTAAGTGAAAGATGGCTTCTCTGAATTTAGATTAATTAGATTGGAAATTAGAATATAAGAACTATTGAAAAGGTAGAGAGGCATAGGCATGGTGGTGCACACCTGTAATTCCAGGTACTTTAGAAGCTAAAGCAGGACAGACTGTCAGAAAAGAGAATGTAGAGCAAATGACTTCATAGTTAGAAAGCAACAACAAGGGAAGGCAGTCTAGCTTTTACCTATGTAGCACTATCATTTATTTGGAGGTGACTATTTTACCCTAAACTAATTTCTACACTTAAAAGCTTAAGGATCAACTAATTGATGTTCTTTAAAGTATGAACTTCGGGAAAATATTCAAATGGCCAGTGTGTGTGTATGTAATGAGTATTATTTATATCCTCAGAAAAACTGCTAAATTAGAAAACTGGAAGAGGATTTATATTTGTGAACTGTATTGCATCCCATAAATTCATATACTATTTCCTGTTCAAAATGAAATTTTTTATTTTATCAATTATAAAAGGAATATATCCTGATATTAAAAACTTAAGCAACCCAGAAAAATACTGAGTCTTGCCACCCCAAAGTAAGCACTGTTGACATTTTGTTGATATTTTTATATTTAGATTTATCACTTTTTTTTTTGCAACAAAAGTCACGGACAATTTACCATATGAATTAAAATGTATATATCATCAGTTTTAGGATTATACAGTAAGTTAATCAGTTCTCCATTGAAATTTTGTTCATTACTTATTTCATTATGATAGAGAATGCTGCAGTAAACACCCTTGTGTTATATATTCTGTTCAATTTCCTCTACAGAACAAATTTTTAAAATTTCTAAGTGTAAATATATATATATAATCTTTCACATGCCTATAGCTTAGTGGTCTACTTTAATATTATGTAACTTCTGATTGTATTAAACATGTTTAATTTTTTTAGATGACTAAAGTAAATTACTGTAGTATAATAGGAATGTATGCCTTATTTAACTTTGATTTTAAAAATCATTCATAAATCAGGCAATACACACTGACAACAATATATTTCTTTGTTATTATTTTCTATGTATTCTTAAAAGAAATAATCGTTCATTTGGGGGAATAATGATTAACAGCTCAACTGTTAATCAAATGCTCAGGACGAAAATTAAAAAAAAAAAAAAAACATTCAAATGTGTAATTAACATGGGCTAGCACATACCCTACATCCAGTATCATGGACTGATTACAGTGTTTCCCACGTAGCTGCTTGTTCTGATCAATTGTTGATGAAAGATGAGAAAAACAAAATAGCTTGCCAATTAAAGGAACAGTAAGTTGCAAAGATTAATACTTTATCCCAAATACATATTTCAAGTCACATATGCCGGTTAGCCCATGTATTTCTTCAAAAAAAGCTGCCAGCAGGAATAATACCCTTCAAGAGATTTCCAAACTTTTGTGTTGTCTCCTTTAGAAATGATGTAATAGAGTTGGAAGGAACTGATGTCCAGTTATATATAATTGACTCAGTTGGATAGTAGAAATGTATGACTCATGGGTGTTAATCCACTCTTTTCTACAACACAGTGCCTCCCCATGCATGCCAGGTAAGCACGTTACCACTTGAGCCACATCCCCAGCCCCAACTTGTTATCTTTTTAAAGCAGAAGACTTTGTGGTATTTTTCATAGAATAAGTGGGACACAAAATTTATCTTGATGACTCAAGATTATTGTTACACATGTGCTTATTTTATTATGGGGAAATGGTGAGACACCCTGTAGTAATGTTGAGTTATAAAAGTAATGTCTGTTTCTAAATACCCCCAACTCTTTGTTATATTAAATCATATTGTTGGCCTTGTAAGGAGTGGCAGATGTAGTTTCTCCTTGCAGTCAAACTTGGAGTTGTCCCTTACTTGCCTGTGAATGCCAATAAATCCATTCTAATTTTTGATTCTCAACTCTTTTTGGTAACCTAGTTGAACAGTCAAGCTAATTGAAACTTAATTATGTTCACCTGTAATTCTGTGACTTCATAAAGGCTTGCAGATGCTGATATGCTTTATAGAAGCTAGATTGGAACTTTGGGGCAGCTATCTCATCACCTATTAGATTTATGTATTTATTCAGTAGAGTTGAATTTATCAAAAGTTTAGATACTATTGACTTTTTCTGACAATTGGCACTACTTTGGTAATTTTACAAGAGAAGATGTGCTATCCCAGTTTTTCTACCAGACCTTTATTTTTTTGTAGTCAAATTTACCAGGGCATAATTTTCATACAGTAAGATGTAGACATTTTTAGTTTGATGAGGTATGGCAAATGTGTACACTGCTGTAACAGCTCAAGATACAGAAAACGCATTTATCCAAGAAAGATTTTCCATACATCTTTGTGATCACCCTTTCCCTCCGGTCGTTTGTCCAATCACCAATTTATATCTAGTTTAACACTTCTTCATGTAAATGGTTTTGCCTTATGTACTCTTTTATGCCTAGCTTCTGTCACTCAACAATGTCTGCCAGTAGCATTGCTTCATTTAATTTTAATGCTGAGTAGTATTCCCTTATGGATATGTATTCCCACAAGTTATCCATTTATCTGTTGGTAGACATTTAAAAATCAAGATTTTAGAACACTCTGGCTTCACAGGCAATCAACAAGACTAACTTCATCCTCAGACTTTCAGCAACACATTTAATAGTTATTCACTTAGCTGATGCCTTCTTATAACACTTCTTTCAGTGTTCCTGCTGCTGCTTGAATTGTGAAAACTGCAATAGAAATATGTTTCTTTATTTCTGTCCAGGCCAAGTGAGGGTCTGCTTTATTTTCAATATCAAACATAGCATCATAAATCCCAGGAAATGATTCTCCAGCATATTTGTTGTGGCTACTTGGAGCAAAAATGATGTGCCTAAAAGAAAATATTCTTATTATTTAAAACAAATGGAAATGAATTAGTACCATAACTATATTCACTTCAGAAGTTATTTGGGAAAGTGAAAGGGTGCAATACATTATATATTCACTTAATAAAGTAACCTTTACATTCATACACAGAAAAATTATTCCTATACCACTGCAGTAGACAAACTCCATAATGTAACTACTTTAGAATATACTTTTAATATTTAGTTAATAGTCAAAAATGTATTTTAAAAAATACAGTGTAGGCCAGTCACAGTGGCATATACTTGTCATCCCAGTGATTCAGAAGGCTGAGGAAGAAGGATCATAGGTTTGAGGCCAGCCTCAGCAACTTAACAAGAACCTGTCTCAAAATAGTAAAAGCACCCCTGAGTCCAATCCCCAGTACCAAAAAATAAAATTAAAAAATCAGTGTAATTTTTTTGGAGATTAGGTTGTAGTAACCTCATCAAATTTTAAAATGTGTTGGTCCTTAGACCCTGAAATCCCAAGTCCTAATTATGCAGATAGTAATAGTTCAAATAGGACACAACAATGACTTACTTCCATATATATTTATTATGTCCTATAGTAATAAATAACTGGGAGAAAAGACTCAAAGTGGTAGAGTGCTTGCCTAGCACATGTGAGACACTGGGTTTGATCCTCAGCACCAAATAAAGGTATTGTGTTGTGTCCATCTGCAACTAAAAAAAATAATAATAATTTAAATAAGATAAATTATAAAATGTGAGCCATATAATATAGCAGTAGGCTGCAGATGAAAAGAGCAAAACTATACAGTAACATAGAAAGCTAGAAGAGATTATTAAGGGAAAAAAAATATGTAAACTCCTATATGGTTCCATTTATCTTTAAGTAAAGAAATGTTCATATTATAATGTGTGCATGTATATGTATGCAGACAATATGTGTATTATAAGTAAATGTATACATATATACATGAATACAATTTATGCATACTTACATGTAAACCATATATACAGATTATAATGATACACATTTTACATATTCATATGTGTGTGTGTGTGTGTGTGTGTGTGTAAAGAAATTCCCAATAAACACTGAATTTTTCTGTAAATAGTGGGACTGAGTGAAATATAGGAGGGAGTGATGAAAATGCCTTGTCTCTTTTTTTTTCTATATGATCCTATAAAGACTGATATTTTTATATTTTAAAATAATAGGTGTTTCATTATAAATAATAGAAATTTAAAGAGACTAATAACAAGACTATATTGTTTTTAACTTTTTGATTTATATACTTAACTAATTGCCCTATTTCATTTGCATGAGTAAACATTTATGTTTTTATTTACAATTTATAAAACTAACTGCCATGTACTGAGTGTATGCTTCTTTAATTTTGCCTTGCTCACACTTACTACGTGACAGAGCTGGGCTCCATAAACTTCTTATAATTACTTAAATGTTAATAATAATCACTGATATTTAGGAAGGTAATGTATACAACAATTTTTGGCATGTTATTTGTTGATAGATAGCCTTAGCAATTAACATCATCTTAATTGAGATGGGAAAGCCATGGAAGCCACTTAAACTAAATCTCACATCTGTAAGTGAACTTGATCATATATTTTACGACTTTACATTTTAGGACCTTTCTAATTTCCACAAGAAACCATAATTTACAAAGGACCTTGAGAAAATATGACTGATATACAAAAAGAAAACCATTATATTTCTTTATAGGAACATGGCAGCCATCTTTAAAAAACCTAAAATGTTATATGGAAATGTTACTCTACTTTGGAGAAAAGATCTGGGTCAAAGGGAGAACATTACAGAATAATAGATTTCAGATCTTTATGAAGAAAGTTTTGTAATAATGAGACCTTCTCTAACAGACTGGACTTCCTCATGAAGTAAGCTTCCCATCCTGTATATGTTAACTGAGAATCTGTAAGGATTCATGTAGATAGTTCAACTAGCTGAACTCTCTAAGATCTCCTTTTAAATTCTTTGGCTTGATAATTTTGTTATAAGAGTTCTTATTCAATCCTCACCATTTGTAGAAAAATGTGTAATTTTTTGGTATTATGTATTATACTAGTATTAGATGCATAATATGCCCATGTTTCTTTCAGTATACATAATCACCCTCTATTCATTTAATAATAACAGTTTACAGCAGACTTTGGGTATTTTTTTTCTTGTCAAAGTGAGGTATTTGGTACCCTTTAGTGGATTCCCTACTGTTTTCCTTACCTATAGAACTGTCTCCCTGGTAAACCAAGAGGATCAATGAATGCTCTTTCCAGAAGCATCAATTGGTCATTCATAATTCTCACTGCAATGGGACTTTGAGAACAAGAAATATGTAATTAAAACCTTTACTATAGAACCATATTTAAAATAATATTAAATAAAGATGACATGGAAAAATAATTAAAATCAATATATTTTTCTTTTTAACAAAAATGCATATTAATCCAGTACTGCTTTACATGATAAACTACATAGCAAGGTCATCATTCCGGCATTTATAATAACAGTCCTACTGGTAATGATTTGTTTTTCAAGGCCACAAGATGATCAAAAAGAACTGGAAGACAGTCAGCTAGGCATTTTGGATAGTACAGGGTGAACTACCAAGTTGTTCCTGACAAGTCACTCAGCCTACTGTGGAAGAAAGGAGCCAAATAAAGGCAGAATAGCAAACAATGACTGAAGGTTTTAGGAGTCCACAAGAAGGGAAGGAAACAGTGGGCTGGGAATTCCTTTTGCACTTGAAATTTTCAGACTGTCATCTTGAGTTCCCTGGGCACTCCTACAATTCAAAGGAGAAGAAAGTCTCCTTAAAATGACTGACAAAGCCAGGTGTGATGGCTCATGCCTGTAATATCAGCAGCTCAGGAGGCTAAGACAGGAGGACTAGAAGTTCAAAGCCAGCCTCAGCAATTCAATG
Source organism: Marmota monax (assembly GCF_021218885.2). Taxonomy (NCBI): domain Eukaryota; kingdom Metazoa; phylum Chordata; class Mammalia; order Rodentia; family Sciuridae; genus Marmota; species Marmota monax. The sequence continues at coordinate 221,673 of NW_026695236.1, read as the reverse complement.
AGGCCCTACATAACTTCAGGAAACCCTGTCTCTAAATAAAAATACAAAAAAGGACTGAGGATGTGGCTCAGTAGTAAAGCACCCCTAGGTTCAATCCCAGGTACCAAAAGAAAAAAGAAAAAAAAAATGACTGGCAAAGCTTTCTGTTTTCTGATTAAGTCTGAAAACGTAATGTCATGGACTATAATGTGGAGCAATTTATGTTTATTACATAATGTTTTACTTTGAATATAACTTTTAAACTATTTTCAAGCTAAAACTGGCAACAAGTTATATGAATCTGATAAAGAAAGAGTTATAAATTGATGCATAGAAGTGTTGGAAAAGGACTATAATGAAATAGAGTACAAATGCACTTAAACCCATAAAGCTATGAATGAATACCAGCTAAACAACACAAACTCCTAAAAACACGTTTCTGGCCCTTGTATTGGAATGAGTGTTTAGACTTCCATTTACAACAGTATCTCCTAAATCACCTGAAGTTCTTTTTAAAAAGCAAATTTTAATTCTCTATGTCAAATTTTATTCTCTATGGTGGGCTCTGATTTCTGCCTTTCTAACAAGCTTGTAGGTAATGGTGTGCTATTGATTTGCAGACCATAATTTGAATAGCAGTGATTTAGAGCTGAATGCTTAAGGGAGTGAAAACAGTTCATTCCTGAAACCAGATTATTCTTCAAAACAGTAGGCATCTGAAACTTACTTATTAAGATCAACTTCTGTAAGTCTTCTATGAAAATCTGAAGCAGCCTCTGAGAAGTTTTTTACAGCAGAAAACAAGGAGTCTTTTTTTAAGTAGAAAAAAGAAATTACAGGCATTAGTGAGTCATATTTTAATTTCATTTTTCTGTCCTCTCCACACTAATGTGAAGGAATAGATGCTGAAACTATTTTGTTACTGAACCTTCTTGTAGATTCATGAAAAGTATTAGAATATATCACCAAAAATATTGTATGAAATTTTTTAAATGGCTAAAATTATTCTTAAGGAAATTACCACTCAAAAATTTAGAATATAGATAATTCTTTGACCTATAATTTACTCAAAGCCAATATTCATTCCTTTATATATTCATTTTAATATATTTTATTAGGACAATTACTCCACATAAAACACTGAATATATAGCTATAAATAAATGATAATCCCTATAATTGTTACAGGATTAAAACAATAACAATTTTTTTTTCTGGCACCAGGGATGGAACTCAGGGGTACTTGGCCACTGAGCCACATCCCCAGCCCTATTTTGTATTTCCTTTAGAGACAGGGTCTCACTGAGTTGCTTAGCGCCTTGCTTTTGCTGAAGCTAGCTTTGAATTCTTGATCCTCCTGCCTCAGCCTCCTGAGCCACTGGGATTATAGGTGTGTAACACTGAGCCTGACTCAATTTTAATTTCCAAGCAGTACATTTAAGATCTTACTCAAAAGGCAACCTGTGACAAACTGATATATCCAGACTCAATGATCAGGTTTGATGGGTTAAACTTTTCTTTAGTTTACAAATTAGGTTCTCAGGACTTCTTTAATGCTACAATTTATTTTTTTTCATGTTTTCTAAGCAGGAGTTGATTGATGGATACTGGGAATTGAACCCAGTGTTGATTTGCCACTGAGCGACATCCTCAGCCCTTTTTATTTTTAATTTTGAGACAGGGTCTTGCTGAGTTACTGAGGCTAGCCTCAAATGTGTGATCCTCCTCTCTCAGCTTCCCAAGTGTCTGGGATTACAGGCATACACCAACCACTGCACCCGGCTTCTAAGCAATACATTATTGTTTTGCTATTTGCATCATTCTGTTATTCAGACAAAGTATAACATAAAGTATTCATTTTATAGATAGAGCATGTACAGCTCAGACAACAGGATTTCTATTAGGTCACTCTGATAATTGGTACCTTCAATATAAACACATTTAGAATGAAAAACAGGGTCTTTTCATCCTAGATTTTCTTCAATTTTACTTGTGTTTTAAATCTTGCTTAAATAATAACAGATGTGATGGAAACTGAGGGAAGAGAGTATTGAAGTTTTTAATTTTAACTGTTTAACAGAAGTTACAAGGCACAGTGGCACATGCCTGTAATCCCAGTGACTGAGAAGCCTGAGGCAGTAGGATCTCAAGTTCAAGGCCAGTCTCAGCAACTTAGACCCTAACTCAAAATAAAACATAAAAAGGACTGGGGATGTAGTTCAGTGGTAAAGCTACCTGGGCACAATCCCCAGTATTGGAAAAAAGAAAAAGAAAAATGTACTGAAGTCAAGATAAGAATGGAAATGTTTTCCTAGAATTTAGTGACTCAGGTCAATGACAATTTTGGCAAAAGCCACTTTCAGTAGATAAGATAGCACAATGAATTAATTTGTGTGGCATGGAGAACTGGAGACAGGGAATGCCAATTTTGTGTTCATTCATTTGGTAATTCATCAGACTTTTCTTCTTCATTGAAAACATTTTTCCAAGATAATGTTTTTGACTGGCACTAAATGAAGACTTTCAATAGTGAAAGAAGTAGTACACATCAAAAAAAAAAAAAAAAAAAAGAAATACTATTGAAAGATAGGAAAATATTTCATCTGAAGGAGAGTCACCAATGAAGAAATTACTAAAATAGAGCAGAGCAAGGCATTAACAGAGCAGACCAGGTCCCAAACACGGTAAGCTGGTAGAAGAATGAATACCATTTAAAGGGAGCCCTTCTGTTGAGCTTGTGTAGTTTATGCCTCTTGATTGGACCCTGACTTATACAAATGGATAAGACATAATTCCACCAAAAGGAAATCTGGGCACTTATAAAGGCAACTGTATGCTAAATAGCCAAAGAAATATCAAGGACTGTCTTCCTGTTAACTCTGCTTATTTCTCTAATTTAATCTCTTCATTTCCTTCACCATGCAGAGAGATACCCCAATCATTGATATAACCACAATTCTCTGTATTTTCTTTGCTTGATTTTATTTCTATATCAAAGTACCTCTATTCTTTGTAACTTCATAAAGATTACTAACACTTATGTAATAATACTTAAAATAACATATGACCACTCCATAACACTTTTCTGTGCTATAGTACTCTGTGTATCCTCTAATATCCTATGCATTTTGTCTTCTCCTTGCCCACATAAGGTTTTAATCTTTGAGTATTTGACTAAGTCTTATAATACAATCTCTCAGAAATAACAGCACTTTCGACAGAGTAAACAGTACATATTTTACAATTTTGTTTTATAAGAATAAGTCCCCCTGAATAATAAAAGAAAGTGATAATAAAATAGTAATAATAGGCAGCATTTATTAAGCACAGTGCTAACCACCACTGCTTTTGTATTACTTAATGATCTCCACAATAATCATTGACATATTATAGTCTTTCATTTTATTGTTTCACTTCTTAAAAAAAAAAAAAACAAAAAACTGGGGCACAGAGAAGTTAAGTAACTTTCCAAAGAACACACAGACTAAATGATAGATCTGGGATCTAATTTAGGCAATCTTCCAGACCCAATAATCTATGCTACTATTCTACATTATATTTTAATCCCTACTTTATAGGAGATATATGAAGTAGAACCAAAACTGAGTGACCAGTTATAAAAAGAAAGATATTTACATAGTTATAACATATTTACATAGCTTATAACTATGTAAATAATTCTTCATTTACACAAACACTAATGGAAATATTCAGTGATACGAATGTTTAATACATATATGTAGTAGAACTGGTGGTCTTCTCTACTTTTCAATATTTTTATAATTTCTTCACTTTGCTTTTGTAAAAGTGAAAAATGTTCTTAAAGGCAGTATAGTATAAGGAATATTTACCAATCCACTGCTTGTAGCACTAACTCAGCCATAATTGATTCATTCTAGACACATCAGATTAAATCAGATTCCGAATTTGGAAGATGTTTATTTTTGTGTAAAAGAATTAGTTAGGAAAAATAAGTAATTATGACTAATTCTAGAATGAAACAGTATCTATTGATCATAAAAGATAATATCATCAAGCACTACCTTAAAGATTATAAAATGTCTTACCAAATGATACCCCCTCGTCTTTCAATTGCTGGTCATATTTCTTGGATAAATTGAAGATAGTTGCTGCATAGTTTTCCAAAGCTGTTCCACAGTCTTGAATATTGAAAGGAATGATTATAGATTCTGCAAGCTCATATACCAGTGCTCCTCGTAATTGAGCCACAGAGAGCTGTTTCTTAAATGTGGGGTAATAAAAATTCTCTACTAATTCAAATGTTTCATAAATTGTGTGATATACAGGGTAGCTGCTGTATTTATCTGTTTTCTAAAAAAGAGAAGATTCAAGTGTAAAATAAAATTGGATATTTATTCAAATTAAAATATTTTGTTATCAAGAGAAGTGACTGAAGAATTAATATGTATCCTGAATTTTAACACAATAAAGCAAAAATATTGAAATTTAATTAACTAAAATATTGCAACCAAAAATTCACTGATTTAAAATTTTACCTTTATTCATTTTATATTCATGCAGCCTTTATTCAAAATGCCGCTGCTTGAAGTTTTTCTTTATTGTATTTCTAATAGCTAAAATTAAGGAATATATATTCGATCTGCACATTATCAGTTTGAAATTATCCATCAATTGGGAATTAAAGGTGCTTGGCAGTTAGGTATTTATTCAACTGAATAATGGTGTATTTAATGTCTTCTCTCCCCAAGAAGTGTATAACCAAATCATTTAACCTTTATTATATAATTAAGAGCTACTATAATGAACATTAATTATGGTATAGTAGGATCGTATAAGAATATATATATATATATATATATATATATATATATATATATAATTTTAGTTCTTAGGTCTACCTATCCTAAGTTTAGTTTACCACCTGCTACCTTGTTATATGGTTATCATTCATATTATCATTCTTATTTAGTATCAGCAAAAAAAAAAATTGTCTTGGTCACTCTCCTTCTAATTGTCTGTTTCTAATCTGTAGTGGTCTTAGAAACTACATAACTGCTCAAATTGATGACAGGGTACAGAAGTGAAAATGCCTTGAAAATGAATTAAAAGCTCACCTTTTATGTACAGTTGACCACTAAACAACATTGGTGTTAGAGATGCTGATTTGTCCCCACACATATATTTCAAAATTCAAGGATAACTTTTGACTCTCCAAAAACTGAACTACTAATATCCTGTTATTGACAGGAAGCCTTACTGAAAACAACAACAATTATCATATATTTTGTGTGTTATATGTATTCTATATAGTGAAAATATGTGAGAATCATAAAAGATTACTTTTTATTTTGCTATGCAACTTACTGGAGAGACAACTGATAATGCAGGGATGATAAGTGTCATATGGCATTTGAAAAAGATACTCGCAACACTTAAGCTCACCACAATACAATAGAACACAGCTATGAAATTATTATAGTAGTATAGTGTAGACTATAATTAATTTTAATACTTCTTTACATGTTTATATTTCTTTCTCCTGCAAATGATACCATGTCTCCTTAAGCATTTGTGTGTGTAGGTTTTGATAAATTCTAAATAGTTATAATAAACTTTCCTGGTAGTAAATAATAACACAGACTATTATTTAAATACATTTAATGTATTCATGACATACCTAATCTTTTATGTGTATTTTCTGACAGGGAGGCTACATTATTCATCTGTACATTTTTCAAATTGTAGTGAATCTCCAAAAAAATCTACATATAAATGAACCCACGCAGTTCAAACCCATGTTGTTCAAGGGTCAACTGTATTAAGTATAAGGCATATTAGTATACAGAATTTATACATCTATTTTGTAATATTCTGGAACTGTTCTAGCTTAATTCTTTGTTCTTAATTATATTCTGGACTGTCAATTTTATAATGGATACATATTATCAACATACAAGATGTTGGTGTGTTGCACTTTTGATTTAAAAATTGATTAAAAGCTGTGAAAATCTGTGTTTACTAATGTAATCTTCAGTGTAATTTATGGTTTAATTTATAATATAGATAAGTCAATATGGTATGTTGACTATATCCAAGTTAACTATATCATCCAGGTGCTTAGGTGACAAGGATGCAAAATAGACACTGCAGAACAGAAGAATATCAAGTTAATAATTAAGAGAAACTTGCTGTTCTTTACTCAGAAGTCCTGGACTCATGATAGGCAGGATTTGGAATATGAAGAGGGGCTACTGACAATAGATAATATTAGTGTACCCCTCAAACAAAATACATCCTCCGACTGCATTTTCCTCAGAAAAAGGACATCAGAGCCTACAAGATGAGGCTAGGAAAAAATAAATAAAACTGGCTAGAAGATGAGATTTTTCCAACTTACCCTGAATCAAGAAAAGAATATGAATTACCTACTACTGATAACCATGTGGCATTACTCTGTGAATTGCCATTTCAGTGAATAAACCTAGTAGTGAAATACTCACAAAATAATCCAAATTACTTCCTGGTTTATCTAAAAGAGCAGGCAGTCTGTCTGCATCCCTGGAGTTCTTCCCAGGCCACTTGTCTATCTGGTGCCCAATGCCAAACAACTTAGAAAACAGTTCCTCACCAATGGAAGGTGGATTCATTACATTGTTGCTATCGTTTAGATCTGAAATGTCCCCCAAAGTCCCATGAGTTAAAGGGTTGGTCCTCAGGTTGCACTACTAGAAGGTAGCAGAACTTTTAAGAAGTAGGCTTTGTGAGAGGTCTTAGGTCTTTGGGGCATGATAGCCTGGAAGGATAGTGGCAGTACTTCTTATTCTTATTTCCCTCTTGGTTTCCCAGCTGTAATTAGGTCAGCAGCTTTCCTGCACCATGTGTTCCCCACAAGATGTGCTTCCTCAACCAGGCCCAAAACCAATGATGCCACTGACCATGGACACAATTCTCCCAAATGCTGAGTCCAAATAATCTCTCTCTATCAGTTGTTCACCTCAGGTATTTGTTACAGTAATGGAAAGCTAACACAAATGCTATATATTGAAAATAATAAAGTGGCTTACCCTGTTCTTGGTGTAACGAACTCTGCCTGAAGCAATTCCAAGTCTCTGAAAATAAGCTTCAAAATCACTTCCAGATCCCAGCTTGTTGATTCTAGATGTAAAATATGGAAAAATAAATAAAAATACATACATACATGAATATATAATTAGATAACACAAAGTTAAGCAGATGATTAATGAATCCTGCCCCAAGAGTAGTAAGAAATTACGTAGTGTATGTACTACAAGGATTAGTACAAGCTAATAGCCTTCAAGGTAATTTTTTCCTAGCATACATTGGAAAATTACTGTAATAAATTTATAAATATGCATTGAAGACAACCAGAGATTGGCAGTGTCATCAAAACTTGTAGCCTAGTGATGAAGCCAACTTCCAAATTTTCAGCATCTAAGAAAAGTGCAAAGCAATGTAGCTATGGTGCCTACATTGGAGCATATAGTCCAATATGAAATTTGCCACAAGGAAATCTATATTTAAGATCATGAAGAATCTATGTGTACCTCATTTCATTCAAAAAACAAATCTATTTATATGTATTTGCATATAATTAAAATCACTGTACATATGCGCATGCAGATATATGCACATACATACATGATCTAATGATGTGAAATTTTTCTGTGAACTAATGGTGAACTAATAAAGCAGAATATCATATTATATTTGCATTAAGAACTGTGCCTACTAGAAGAAAAAGCAGGCCCAAATCTTCACCATGTTGCCTTAGGAGATGACTTCCTTAACAAGACTCCTAAAGCACAAAAAAACAATCAATCAATGGGATGGATTCAAACTAAAAAGCTTTTTCTCAGCAAAGGAAACAATCAATAACATGAAGAGAGAGCCTAAAGAATGAGAGAAAATCTTTAGCACATGCACTTCAGATAGAGTACTAATCTCAAGGTTTTTGAGTTCTTTATATATCCTGAACAGAAAAAAAAAAAAAAAAATAACCCAGTCAATAAATGGGTTAAGGAACTGAACAGACACTTTACAAAAGAAAAAATACAATCAATCAACAAATACATGAAAAAATGTTCAACATCTCTAGCAATTAGAGAAATGCAAATTAAAACTACTCCAAGATTTCATCTCACTCCAGTCAGAATGGCAATTATCAAGAATACAAGCAACAATAAGTGTTGGTGAGGATGTGGGGAAGAAGGTACACTCACATATGCTGGTAGGACTGCAAATTGTGCAAGCATTAGGAAAGCAGTATGAATATTCCTTAGAAAACGTGGAATGGAACACTATTTGACCCAGCTATCCCACTCCTCTGTTTATACCCAAAGGACTTAAAATCAGCATAATACAGTGACATAATCACATCAATGTTTATATCAGCTCAACTCACAATTGCCAAATTATGGAACCAACCTAGATGCCTTTCAACAGATAAATGGATAAAGAAAATGTGGTGTGTATACACACATACACACACACACACACATAAAATGAAATATTACTCAGTCTTAAAGAATGAAATGATCGCATTTGCTGGTAAATGGATGGAGCTGGAGAATATCAGGCTAAGTGAAGTAAGCCAATCCCCCAAACCAAAGACAAAATGTTTTCTCTGATATGCAGCTGCTAATTCAGAATAAGGCAAGCAGGCAGCAACTAGGGAAGAGTAGAGTTACTTTGGATTAGGCAGAGGGGAGTGAAGGGAGGGGAGAGGATACAGGGGTAGGAAGGATAGGAGAATGAATCAGACATTATTACCCTGTATACATAAATGACTACACAACCAGTAGTGTGATTCTATATTGTGTACTATTAGAAGAATGAGAATTTATATTGAATTTATGTATGATATGTTAAAGTGCATTCTACTATCACATATAACTAATTAGAACACATTTTAAAAATGCCAAAAGAAAAAGAAAGTGTATATTTCCAAACTACTAGATTATTAGATGTGTTTTGAGATTGAGGCCTTGGATGCTCTTAAAATATCTTTTGTATTCTACTCTCTGTTGAACAAGGATATGAAACTTTTATGAAAAAAATACATTTAAGCTTTCAAAAGACTGATTTGGGATATGAAATGAGGCTATTAACTTCCACCTTCATTTACGAGTATTAGAAATAGCACTGTAGTAGAAAATGAATATACAATAAATTCAAGGAAGCTGCTGTTGCATGAATGAAAAGAGGAAAAAATTAACATATTATATATTATACAAAATCTTTATATATAATCTGTGTATATGTTCTATATATAAAATCTGTGTATATTATATATATATATAATAATATTACATAGATATATATATAAAATCTAAAAAAAATTACAGGTCAATACAATTTGGTGGTTGCTAACAATGCCTCTTAGTAAATTTACAAGCAAATAGTCCATTACTTATTTTTCTTCCCTTCATCAATATCATGGGAATTTATATTTTTATTAGTATATCTACTACATATTGGAATAAAATTTTATATAAGAATACCAAATAGTGACTAATAATATAGCAAAAACATTTTGATTAAAAATTTGCAAAATTACATCCATCTGTGCTCTATTATAGGTTAAAAAATATAACCTATAATAGAGATTATAGCTCTATGGCTGTGCTGGATGATTAGCAGAACAAAACCTGGGAGAAGAAAGCTTTTATCAACTTCACTCCGTGGCACCAAAATAGACCTGTCACCAATGGTACAGAATAGAGAACACAGAGTCTAACCCACAAAACTTCAGTTATCTTATATTAGACAAAGGTGCCAAAAACATACATTGGATAAAATATAGCCTCTTCAACAAATGGTGCTGGAAAACTGAAAATCCACATGTAACACGATGAAATTAAACCTCTATCTTTCACCATGCACAAAACTCAACTCAAGAGTGGATCAAGGACCTAGGAATTAAACCAGAGACCTTGCACCTAATGAAAAAAAAAAAGTAGACTCAAATCTCCATCATGTCCGTTTAGGCCCCAACTTTTATTTTTTTTTACTAGTTGCTCAAAACATTACAATGATCTTGACATATCATATATCATACATTTGATTCAAATGGGGTATGAATTCTTACTTTTCCCATGTGTACAAATGGCAGGATCACATTGGTTATACAGCCACGTTTATACATACTGCCATACTAGTGTCTGTTGTATTCTGCTGCCCTTCCTATCCTCTTCCTATCCCCCCTCCCCCCCTCCTTTCACCTTTCTCTACCCCATCTACTGTTACACATTTCTCTCTCTTTTTTTCCCTTCTCCCTCACATAATCTTATATGTAATTTTGCATAACAATGAGGGTCTCCTTCCATCTTCCGTGCAATTCCCCTTCTCTCTCCCATTCCCTCCCACCTCTCATCCCTGTTTAATGGTAATCTTCTTCTCATGCTCTTCCTCCCTGCTCTGTTTTGAGTCGCCTCCTTTATATCAAAGAAGACATTCGGCATTTGTTTTTTAGGGATTGGCTAACTTCACTTAGCATAATCTGCTATAATGCCATCCATTTCCCTGCAAATGACATGATTTTGTTATTTTTTAGTGCTGAGTAATATTCCATTGTGTATAAATGCCACATTTTTTTTATCCATTCATCTATTGAAGGGCATCTAGGTTGGTTCCACAGTCTAGCTATTGTGAATTGTGCTGCTATGAACATTGATGTAGCTGTATCCCTGTAGTATGCACTTTTTAGGTCTTTTGGAATAGTCTGAGAAGGAGAATAGCTGGGTCAAATGGTGGTTCCATTCCCAGCTTCCCAAGGAATCTCCATACTGCTTTCCAAATTGGCCACACCAATTTGCAGTCCCACCAGCAATGTACAAGTGTACCCTTTTCCCCACATCCTCCCCAGCACTTGTTGTTGTTGTTTGACTTCATAGTAGCTGCTATTCTTACTGGAATGAGATGGTATCTTAGAGTGGTTTTAATTTGCATTTCTCTGATTGCTAGAGATGGTGAGCATTTTTTCGTGTATTTGTTGAATGATTGTATATCCTTCTCTGAGAAGTGCCCAAATTTTTAAATAAAATTCCTGTAGCGCAAAAATTAAAACCAAGAAAAAATAAATGGGATTGATTCAAACTCAGAAGCTTCTTCTCAGCAAAAGAAACAATCATTGAGGTGAATACAGAGCCTACAGAATGGGAGCAAATCTTTACCACAAGCACATCAGAGCACTAATCTCTAGGATATATAAAGCACTAAAAAAAACCTTAACACCAAAATAACAAATAACCCAATCAATAAATGGGCCAAGGAACTGAAGAGACACTTCTCAGAAAAGGATATACAATCAATCAACAAACTTATGAAAAAAATGTTCAACATTTCTAGCAATTAAAGAAATGCAGGGGCTGGGGATGTGGCTCAAGTGGTAGCGCGCTCGCCTGACATGCGTGCGGCCCGGGTTCGATCCTCAGCACCACATACAAAGATGTTGTGTCCGCCGAAAACTAAAGAAATAAATACATTTAAAAAAAATTTTTTTTAAATAAAATAAAGAAATGCAAATCAAAACTGCTCCAAGATTTTGTCTCACTCCAGTCAGAATGGATTTATTAAGAATATAATCAACAATAAGTGTTGGCGAGGATGTGGGGGAAAAGGTACACTCATACATTGCTGGTGGGACCACAAATTAGTGCAGCCAATATGGAAAGCAGAATGGAGAATCCTTGGAAAACTGGGAATGGAACCACCATTTGACCCATCTATCCCACTCTTAGGTCTATACCTAAAGGACTTAAAAACAGCATACTACAGGGACACAGACACATTAATGTTTATAGCACCACAATTCACAATAGCTAAATTGTGGGACCAACTCGGATACCTTTCAGTAGATGAATGGATTGGGCAATTTTGGTATATATACACAATGGAACATTACTCAGCAATAAAAGACAATAAAATCATAGCATTTGCAGGTAAATGAAGTTAGAGAATATAATACTAAGTGAAGCAAGCCAACACCAAAAAAACCAAAAGCTGAATGTTTTCTTTGATATGAAGATACAGATGAATAATGGCAATTGGGGAAGGAGCAATTGGGGGAATGGAGAAACTTTAGATAGGGCAAAGGGGAAGGAAGGGGAAAGGAGGGGGCAATGGGGTAGGAATGATGTGGAATGAGTTCGACATCATTACCCTAAGTACATGTATAAGACATGAATGGTGTGAAAATATTCTGTGTACAATCAGTGTCTTGAAAATTGTGCTTTAAATGTATAATATGAAATGAATTGAATTCTGCCATCATGTATAACAAATCAGAATAAATTAAAAAAAAAAAAAAAATATATATATATATATATATATATATATATATATACACATTAAAAAATTCACTCCAATTATTGATTATACATATAAGGATTACATGTTTAGGGAAATGTGGGGCAGAGGGGAATTTATGGAAGAAAAGCTGAATGTAAGTGATTTACCTAGGAAAACCTTTATTTTCAGGTGAAGGGTCTTTTTCCAACCAGCTTTCATAAAGTGATTTACTCTCAAAACCATCATCTGGGCTAGACATCTAGAAAGATAATCAAATACTGGTGATTAAGAACAGAAACAACTAAATTTATTCCATTATAAAACTATATATTTGCTGGGCATGGTGGCACAAGCCCGTATTCCCAATGGCTTGGGAGTCTGAGGCAGGAGGATCGCAAGTTCAAAGCCATCCTCAGCAACTTAATAAGGCCCTATGCAACTCACGAAGACCTTGTCTCTAAATAAAATAACAAAATGGGGCTGGGGATGTGACTCAGTGGTTGAGTGCCCCTGGGTTCAATCCTCAGTACCAAGTCCTCAGGTTAGAAACAATCTGGGTTCCAGGCACAACGGTATTTCTACAGTTCTAGCTTCTGGGGAGGCTGAGACTGGTGGACTGCCCAAGCCCAGGAGTTCAAGACCAGCCAGGGCAAAATGGTGAGTCTGTGTCCTCTCTAGTTTTCAAAGTTTTTAGTTTTGATGGTCTTCTACTTTTATCATTGTCGCTGCCAAACTTCATCTTATGAGACCTGACAAAGTAACCACCCAATTTATATTTGTTGTATGAAAGGAGTTGCTGGGAAACACAATTTTTTGAACTCTGAGATTTTTCTGTAGCAGTTCAATGTTCTTTTCAGTGTAACAAAATGCTCTGTCAGATTAATATTGAGCCTACTATACATTATAAGTTAGGATACAATTAATAAGCACTATTATCAGAAAGAACAGACTGGAAATACTATCTTCACATTTATGTCACATAGTAAATTTCATATTAAAAGTTTTGTTTTTATTTGTCCTTTATATGAGTCAACCATGTTCTGTCACCAACTTAAAATTAAGTGCCACTAACTTAAGGGAAAAAAGTGTTATTCATGTATCCATTCATCAGAAAACATAATAAGACAGATCTTATATACCTCTTTTGTCAGTTTATACATCAACTGGTAAAGAAGGGGTGTACAGTCAACTCAGAGTATAATTGCCTGAAAAATAAATGAAACTACTATTTCATACTTCCAATGAAACTTCAATTGTGCTTAATTCTAACATTATTCTAAAATTTTAAATAAGATATAACAGTCTTTATATCAAATGCATCATTCCCATGGAATAAAAGAGGGTAGAATTTTCTCTCCAGGAATAGGAGAATCTGCCATACATATTTTGGGCTGAAAAAGGAGTAAATGGCCTTTGGTGTCTGAGGCAAGAGCTCCCACACAATTCAGACCTCATCCTTATGGCAGTATCTCTCTTAGGCAAAAGCAGGATACGGCTACAGAATTCCCTCTGTATTCACTCATTCATTTCAATATTACATATTAAGATATTAGAGTATGTATGTATGCTCTGACATTCATCTAGAAAAATTAAAATTCAACAAAAGACTAGGGACATACATATGTCAAATTCAAAAGGAAATAGTTTGTGCATATTCCAATAAATACAGGAAATATTCCTGTCTTTTTATACTTTTTAAGAAACTGTTTTAAAATAGGAAATATATCTGTATAAAATATTTCTGTATGAAATATTCCGTAGAATATTTTTACCAAAATTTATTTAATCTATCCATAGCAAAAATGTGGTTAATACTAGAGTTTAAGTAGTAGACCAAGATAGACAAATAAATATGGTAAATATAACAAAGAAACTAAGAGCAATAGGTTAGTTATGATTCCCAATAATTGATATGAATCATTATTTTCTCCATGGTAAAATAGAAAATTAAGTTATTACTGAGAAGTCTCATAGCAACAGAATATCTGAAATAGATAATAAGTTGGAATTTATAGACTTAAAGGACACATAATGCATAATAACCATACAGGAAAATTACTCTAAGTAAAATTTACTTTCTAAACATCTTACTTAAAAATGAAATAAAATTTACCTTCTATAGATGAATCTGAATTGATATAAGCAACACTTCTCTCCTGGAGTATTTTTACATTCTCCTATAGTTGAAGCAAAGTTGTTAATTCACAGTATTTACTATCATAAAAATATAAACAAAATAAGCACAATAGTTTTGTGGAAGAGTGATCTGCAAATATCTTTATAACAAAATACTTACACCTGCCTGTGACCATAGCTTCTGAGAAAATGTTGATAATTGGTTGTTTGAAAACATTATGCAATTAAAACAAGAAAGAAGATTACTATGAATCAGTATCTAATATATATACTAATAGCAGAGAGCCCCAAAGGAAAAGAAACATTTTCAATATGTGGTTCTTTGATTCCCTGAATCAACAGATGTAGGGATGAGGTTCCCAGATTCTGGGGACTCAGCCCCTATATACTAAATCAGAACTGCTCAATGTGAGGCCTGGAAATCTGTATCAACAGGTATCCCTGAGAATTAATCTTCACTCCTGTTGAGATTCACTAAGAGTGAATACCCATGTAAAGTTACCATTTTAAAAGCAAAAATAGAAAATTTTCATACTATGTTAATAAAAATATAAAGAAGTGAAAAATAAAAAAGAACAGAGGAAAAAAATGGTGGAAAGAAGGAGTGACAGGTTTGAACAAAAGTAATTCTGCCATATACACACACATACACAGAAGGGAACATGTTGAGAGAGCCCTTTACCTCTCTTTCAAGCTTTCTTCCTCATGAGAATAAGTTATAGTAAAAACATTTAAGGCGGTATGGCTAGGCCCAAATAACTGTCACCTCTTTGCTCTTGCCTACAAAGGCAAGATGATAGCTGCCTTTTCATTACATAGAAATGTACTCAGAGCTTCCACTACAACAGGTTTATAATGGAAATAAAGAAGATTTCTCATGTGTATTTATAAGTGTTAAGTATGCTGTTGAATATGATAAAGAGTCTGGTAATAAACTAGAACAAGTATTATTTCTTAATCGCTATTTATATAAGTTAATGCAAAACATATTAATCACTTTCTGTTGTAAATGTCTTTACTCTGAGCTTCTGAAATTAAAGAAACAGACATGTGTATTTATATATATATGTATCATAAGAAATTACATATTTCTAAAAATAAATTATCTTAATTAATATTTGATTCATCTAAAGTAATGTTCTTCCAACATGCCTTCAGAATACTAATGTAAAAATTAAAATCTACAACATGCATATGATCAACAAAGCATAAGTGATATCAGATAAGTATCTATGTGCATGATTGTATTCTCATGATTACTTGATTTGTATTATTTTTATAAATTTAAAATAATGCAAGAGGAAATGAGTCAAGAGGGAGGCATTTTTTTAAACTAAACACAATGCAAAACACATATGCATGCTTCATAAGAACTCTACACAATCTGGACTGACAAAAGTTAAATACAGGGTAGAAAGATAGCAAGTACTTTCACAGTGCACCTAAATTTATAAAAATGTATGAGCTCACCTCAAACACAGAAGAACTTAGAGATTACTCAATAGGGAGGCATAGGAAAGAAACAAAAGAAAGGAGCATATGACACTTAGAGAATTCAGAGCCAGTTATGAATGAAAATCAATCATCTCTCAAGGAAAAATGAACCTGTGAAACTACACAGTAAATTGATTTACTAAAGTAATCCAAGTTACAAAGTTATCATTTTATATATATCCTTTTACAACATATATATCTTTAGCAAATGGTATATATGTTATAAAAGGCAAAATGTAACTATGGTTGCTATTTTATGTGGAATTTGTAAATGTGAAATAATTATCAGAATATAATCATCTTAATTAAATAAACTTTCCCAGAAGACCTCCAAGGAAACTTTAAAAATTTGAAAATTAGTTTCAATTTACATGTAAAAAATGCTTCCTAATGTTGAAGTTACTGATTTTATTTTCACAAAACAAATGCAAATAGATTTGAGTAGATTTGTTTGTTGACTAAGAGGCTATTCTGTTTTGCCAAACTAATAAGAAAGTAAAAACAAATTCTATTTCTTAAATTCTCTCCAATCACTCTCCAAATTAAAACCATATAAAGTAATGGAGTCTAGCTGTGCTCATGCTGAGATATATATTTGTTCTTTGTTGATCAAAACAATAATAAGAACCTTGGCCATCTTATTTACCTCAGCCCATTCTGTAGAACCCAGCAGTCCAAATTCTTCTGCATCCCAACTGGCAAAAATGATAGTTCTCCTAGGTCTCCAGCCTGTAATCATTGTTAAAATACAGAGTTAGGTACACCTGCCTAGGAATAAAGGAAATATAAGGAAGTCACATTCTCTTATCACTTACCTCTTCTTATCAATTTTCCAAAACTCTGAGCAATTTCTTGCAAAACGGCTGTCCCAGTAGTTGGGTCAATACCTCCAAACACCCAAGAGTCACGGTGCCCTCCCAGAATAACATACCTGTCTGGAAAACAAAAGCTTTGAATACATTATAAATATCTGTAATGTATGTCTTTAAATTAAACTTCCTCCTGCTTGAGTTTCTCCCACAAAAAATAATCAGCAAAAAGTAAAACCTTTAGAGTTGTACAATTTTTCCCAAATTTAGTAGTTGCAAATAAGTCAGAAAAATATCAATTGATGTCTGAAATTTATATTTTCTTACACTTAATCTTTGAAAAAACTGCTAAAAGAACTTGATGACTCACCAGGTTCTACAGATCCTCTAATAGTTCCAATTACATTGTAAATCCTTGTAATTTTATTGGTGTTATGAGCTTGCATTCTAACTTTCCTAGAATTTTAAAAGGAATGAATTACCTCAAATATGGTATTATATTTACAGTTTTACAGTTTTCTTCCAACATTTTTTTTAGTTGTCAATGAACCTTTATTTTACTTAGATATGTGTGGTGCTGAGAATTGAACCCCGTGCTTCACCCATGCTAGGCAAGTGCTCTACTACTGAGCTACAATCCCAGCCCTTCTTCCAACATTTTATTATGAAAAATCACAAAACTACAGAAAATTATACAAGAATAAAAATATGTATATCAATCACCTAAATTCAACAATCTTTAATATTGAATGCTCTGTAAGGGAGTTGCTTTGTAAGGAAGTTGCAGACATTGTGACAATTTACACCTAAGTATTTAAGCATGCAATTTGAAGTCAGTTTTTCAAAACTACCTAATATTTATATTCTTCCTTCTCAGAGCTGTATTACGGATACTTATTTAGAATTCTAAGTAGTCTATTAAATATCTTGGGCATTTATTCAAAAAACTTTAAATACATCTTACTTTAAGTATTAAAACATTAATGAAGACATCCTATTATTAATTAATAAACAGAAGGAACATAAGCCTATTATTTGAACATTTACCTTTATAATCTATGATGGTGGTCCCATAAGATCATAATACACCTGAAAAATCCTTATTGTCTAGTAACATTATAGTTGCTGTAATGTCATAGCCTAACATAGTAGTCATACATTTGTGGAGATGCTGCTGTCCACTAACCTATTGCACTGCCAGCCATATAAAAGTGTAGCATGTGCAATTATGCATAGTACATAATATTATTTTTATCATTTCTTTATAGTGTATACCTTCTATTTATTAAAAGTAAGTTGGCTATAAAATACTATTCCATGTTACACTGGCAGAAGCCTCATAAATCTTGTGTTTAATGCAAATCAGCTAGGTTTGTCTAAGTACATTCTCTAATGTTCAAGCAATAATGAAATTGCTAATATGCATTTTTCAGAACATATTCTCATATCGAGTGATGCATGACTGTATTAATTATATTAATTCCTACTGTTCAATAACTTTCCTCAAGACTATGAAAGTAATCCCTAGGTACACAGTTAAAGAACTGCCTGAGTGCTGCCTGTGAGAACCATGATAAATTCTGTTAAATGACAACTTGAGAAGCTCCTGCTAAAATGCACAATTACATAATAAAAAATTTTCAGACTCTCATTGTTGATTCTGATTTTAAATAGTCATTCATGAATATAAACTAACCAAATTAGAAAAAAATCGAAAGTACAATCAAGCTCTGCCAGATAGGAAAAAAGAAAAGTTTCATGAATCCAGAATGACATGGGAAAATGTTGAGCCATTTTTTCACAAGAGAACATAATAAGCCTGTATTTATTTGGGGGATGGAGGCACCAGTTGGTTTCAATTTGTGATTATTTCTAAATGGAAGAACAATGAAGCTGTCAAAACCTGTATATTGTGTCCCACCAAATTACAGTGTGTTTCAGAATACACAATTAATCTACATGCAGCATTCAACTAAAAGTACCATGGAGAGAAAACTATTCAATGGTTTTTACATTTTAAGGCATTAAGTAAATTATTTTTGCTACTGAGAGAAAAAAATTCATAACACAGCTGGGGTGCAGCTCAATGGTACAGCATTGCTTAGTATGAGCAAGTTCCTGGGTTCAATAACCAGCATCAAAAATGATAATGAGGATGATGATTATGATAATATATAAATACAGAAATATTGTTTAGCATGTTTCTAAAAATATGATCCTAAAATATATGACTAGTAAGAAGCTAAAATTTATTGATATTATGTCATTAAAATAGGAAAATTAAGAGTTAATGTAACAAATGAGAACTGAAGAAAAATGTTAGTCCAAACATAAAAACAAACATAGAGCATCTGCTCAGACTCTCAAAGAATCTCATTTAAGCCTTAATCTTTACATCTTTTTTATTTTTAGTATTTTTGACTTCCAGAGTTATTCAAATGAATATCTGTGAGCCAGGTGTGGTGGCACACCCTTGTAATCCCACCAGCCTTAGCAACTATTGAGGCCCTAAGCAACTGAGCAAGACTAAGTCTCAAAATAAAAACTTAAAAGGGCTCAGGATGTAGCTGGTTTCAATTCCCAGTACAAAAAAAAAAAAAAAAAATCTGCATGTTTATCCTATCATCACTGCAAACTCAATGCATCCCAAACAAACTGATCTCTGGGATGTAGGCTCCATAGAATAGGGCTGTTTGCCTCCTTTGTTCACTTCTGAACCCCAAGATCCCAGAATGGCACCTGGAGTTTAGTAAATGTTCAATAATATTTGTGAAATGAATGAATATACTCCTGTACGGGAAAATTGGGAAAGATGCTATATCACTCGTAATGAATTCCTCTCATTTATTATCTTCAACTAGACTATTTTACAACTCTGTACCACAAATAATTCATGTCCAATGAATTGGTATCTAGTGAAGTTTCATCTGAATCCTCCCTTATTATGAAATACGCCAGCTTTCCTACTGTTAAATATATTAATTACTCTTGATTAAATCTGACATTCCTGATGAACTGATATATTTTGGTATTATCTGTAAGTTCTTCTTTGAATCCATTCTTTCTTTTGGAAGGGTACCAGGAATTGAACTCAGGGACACTTAACCACTGAGCCACATCCCTACTATTCTTTGTATTTTATTTAGAAACAGGGTCTCACTGAGTTACTTAAGGCACCAAGTTGTAGAGGCTAGCTTTGAACTCAAAATCCTCCTGCCTCAGTCTCCAGAACCTCTGGAATTAGAGGTGTGCACTGCCATGTCCACGTGAACCCATTCTTTTTTTAATTTATTCCAGTACTGGGGACTGTACCTGTGGCCTTGGGCATGCTAGGCAAGTTCTCTACCACTGAACTATCTACTTGGCCTTTTGAACCATTTTTAACATAATTCTGTATTTTTTTATTAACTAAAGTTAAATGAAATCTGTAATACATGTTCATTTACATCCATCTAATAATCAGTTTTTAAATTATCCTTCATTATTTTAGAGGTCCCTTTGAAACAAACTGTAGATTCATCTTGAAAAACAGATGTAGTCAGTTGAAACTCATTCTTCATATTTTCTATGGCTCTCCCAACTTTGCTGACATGCCATATGTCTAGTTTTACTTTTTTCCTTACTGGTTTTGTGTTTCGTTTATGTTTCCTCTTTGCTTAGATCAGAATAAGTTATTATTCACTGGTAGCAGCAATGATTAGAAATCTCACTTTATGTGTTATCGTTTGGTTATCTAAGTGAATCAATGAATTCTGAAGATCTCTGTGGTAGGATAGGAAAGAATCTAGTTTTTAGGAATTTTTAACATTGTTCATTGTGCATTGTAAACTCAAATCCATCAAAAATTATGTATCCACAGTGGAGAACAGTGTATTTGATATCTAGACCTGGGATTTCTTATGTTTTTGAGTTTACTCTTGAACTATGACTGAAATTATAGAACTGAACTTATGTTTTGTGTCTATATACTCTGGTTTGTAAATCAGATAGATTTTTACTTTTTGTTATATTATGTGTTTTTTTTTCCCTTCAGAAGACATAAATAAACTAAATAGTCTCTTAAATTAAAGGAACTCTATAGTGATTGGTTATAGAGATTAAAAACACAGAAACTGAATGCTTCTGAAGTTCCTATCAAGGAAGGAAGTTGAATTTAACCTAGTACTTTAACCTTTCTGAAATAAAAAGAATTTCAAAAACTGAAAAACATTCTATCACACTGGGCATGGTGGTGCACTCCTATAATCCCAGTGACTCTGGAGGCTGACACAGGAGGACTGGGAATTCAAAGCCAGCCTCAGATACTTAGCAAGGTCCTAAGCAACTTAGTGAGGCCCTGTCTCAAAAATTAAAAAATAAAAAGAGTTGGTGATGAGACTTGGTGGGGTGGTTAAGTGCCCCTGGGTAGAATCCCTGGTACCAAACCAAACCAAACAAAACAAAAAACAAAAAAAGCAAGCTATGGCATTTCTGATTTATCAGTGACATTTCCCTCTCCTGAAACATTTTAAGTGAATCAAACTTCTTAGTTCTAATCATACAGGGTCATTCCACAAACTCTCTTAAAGTTCACACAGTAGCTAGCATTTCCTGCCTGCCTTGAGCCATTTGGAAATTTTTATTCTTTCTGTAGATCTAACCCAACAGATACATTCCACAACACTCCTCCTCTAGAATGATGCTTTCATGTGTTCAAAACAATGAGTCTATTCAGCTTTATAGTATGATCTATTCATTTAAACTCACTTAATACACAGGAAATAACCAATAATTGTTGGCTCCTTTCTCTGTTCTCCAATATTCCCTCCTTTAACATAACCTAATGTTTCATATACATATATAACATTCTGAAAGTTATTGGAAAAACATTTTTTTTAAACTTTAGGTGAAAGGAAAGTTTAAAAATTATTACTTGAAATGTTAAGTCTATAATTCAAATACAGTAATTGATGAAATTCTGAAACTAATGCTGAAATATTACTATAAAAATTCATTGATTCATGGTGCTAGGGATGTGGCTCAGTCATAGAGTGCTTGCCTTGCATGTGTGAATCCCTTGGTTCAATCCCCAGCTCGCCAGGAGGGAAAAAAAAAGGAATTCAATGGTTCATTCTGTAAATTCTTCTTAAGTGATATAAAATGATAAATTTTTCACTAGTGACAATAAGAAAAAGATATAAGCAAAATATGCCTGGTGGAACAGTTATCTTCACATTTCCATTGAAATATAAAACTTTTCCAAGTTATTAAAGTAATATAAAATTACCTGAAAGACTCATTCCCTGTAAAGCCAGGTCCTACATTGTAACTCACATTAAGAGCTCCCTTCCAGTTCTTATCTGGTGGAGCAGTTCCTCTCAAGTGGCTGTCAAGAGAGAATGAGATGACAGAAAAAGGCTGAGTATCACCATTTCCATGAAAAAAAAAAATCAAGAAGTTCATGCTGAGGTAATATTTAACTCTACAACTAAGAATTATTTATTGACCAACTTGTTCATACCCCTTTTATTCTATATTCTGAGGAGATTTTATTCTAATGAGAGAGCCATAACTGGAGCAAATAAAATATATAATATTTTGATGCTAAGAGCTGAGGAGGAAAAACATATAATAGTGAAGGCAGATGGGAAGCAAAAGTCTCCTCACCCTTGATCTTACTTCTGTGGGGAAACAGTGAGTGTAAGATATCCAACATTAGGAAATTCATAACTGGGTTAGGAAGAAATGAATTTTAAAGAAGCTGTCAACTATGTAGTGTGTACCCATAAAGAAATCATGAAGTTGTTCTGGCAGAAACATTTAAACAATGGGTTGGGAGATACAAAGAAACTTCAATTACAGAATACAGTATGAGCAAACATTAATTGGTGTTTACTATATTCTAGACACTATGCTAACTAGTATAAATTAGTGACAACCCCATCAGGGAGAAAATTTACTGTCCTTGTTTTATAAATAAGCAAACTGAATCAGAGAAGAATCAATTGGTCCAAGATCATACATCTACTAAGTGGTAAGCATGATCGTATTTCTAAACTACAGGTTGGGTATAAATAAGTATTTATTGAATATCTAAGTAAATTCAAATACCTAAAAACAAATCTCAAACCAGTATCAATTTTTATCTTTAAACATACCTTTGCATTTGAGAATTTCATTTAGAGCTACCAGAGTAATGTTTTATTATTTCCTAGTCACTAAACTGACTGCTCCTGTTATGGAATAGAAGTGTGTTCTATCATTCCTACTTCAGGAATTATTTTGATACAAGACTTTACTTTTAACACAATTGGGTTTTATTGGTTTTAGATGAGAAAATGACAAAATGTCTTCCTCTCATATCCAACTAAAAAAACTATATACCATAGTAATATTTCTGCATCATTATGTCCAATAGGATGTACAGGTATTTTCGGGATTCCAACTCCTTCTTCAATATTTAGTCTGAAAGTATAATCTGCAAAATCAAGTACATAAATGAAAACAATTGAAGAATCTGAGCAAAAGCTATGTAGGAAATATTTGTATTATTATTATAGCTTTGCTTGCTATACACATTGTGTTTTTCAGTACTGGGAATTGAACCCAGAGCTTCACCCATGGTAGGTCAGCCCTCTACCACTGAGCTATATCCTCAATATTTTTCTCATTTTATTTTCAGACAGGGTCTACCTATGTTTCCCAGATTAGCATCAAACTTTTAATCCTCCTGAGTAATTGGGATTATAGGCATGAACCAACATGTCCAGCCAATTTTGCTAGACATTTGCAATTATATAAAAATTAAAGTCCCCCCGAAACCAAGCTATTGTTTTATTATGGCCTATTAGATTCAACAGTAAGAATTAAGTTGTTTACATTTTAAGATAAAACTAATTGTAGGGTTTATAGATTCTCGATTTTGTTTTGACATTTCACCTAATTCTCTTTAACTTACAAGAATTTTCTTTAATTTCCTGAAGGATATTTTGAATCCTTCTTTGAGAAGTTTCAGTTAACTAGATGCCTAGAAAATGTATCTCAGATTCTAAAACTACAATTATTGGGAAAAATTGAATTCATAAGGTCTTGGGAAATAAGAACAAATATTTTATTCAAACAGTAATGCATTATTCTCTTCAAAGAAAGACAGAAAACTATTGAACGCCTTAAAACCATGTAAGAACTTTTGGCTTTCAGCCAAGATTGAAGAAATGTTTCAAACAATGTAAAAATGACAAAATAGATGAAATGATTGTTTTGCCAAACAACTATTTCTTATTAGATATAGTAATTGAGTATTGAAACAAAAAGTTTAAGAATATATCTAGAAATTCAGTAAATATATAACTTAAATAGAAGTATCTATCTATTAACTTGGCCAAACTTACATTTATAGAATACTGTATTCCATTTTTTATAATACATATGAAATATGTGTTGGATACACTACATTTTGGACCATAAAACACATCTCAGTATCCATAAAAATCATAAAAGTTATATTCTCCGACCACAGTGAAATTAGAAACCAACATTAGAGAGATACTTGGGAAAACCCTGAATATTTGAAAACTAAATAACATAATAACAAATAATCTATGGGTTAAAGTAGAAATGCAAACTAACATGATAAACTATTTTGAACTGAATAAATAAAAACGGTATATCAAAAGTTGTACAAGACAGAGCAGTGCTTAGTAGAATAATAGCACTAAAACACCTATCTTAGGGAAAGGACAGGTTTCAAACAAATGAAATCAGATTCCAACTTAAAAGTTTAGAAAAAGAAGAAAAAATTAAAGTTAAAACAATAGGAGAAAGGAAAAAAAAATTGGAATAAATCTAAAAATATATGAATCAAACACAAAATAATAGAGATTAAAAAATGACACTGAAAGCTGGTTCTTTGATAAGATCAATAAAACTAATCAATCTCTAATAAGACAGATAATGAACAAAAGGGGAAACATAAATTGTTAAATAAAAAATACAGGAGAAAATATCATTATGGTCTTAGTAGACAAAGTTTAAAAAAATAATATGAGTATTATGAAAAAATTCTACACTCTTAATTGTCTGACAAATTCAATAAACAAAATCCCTGAAATGAATTACCAAATTTCATTCAGGACAAGATAGATAACCCGAACAGTCTTATGCCTACTAAAGAAATTCAACTGGTAGTTAAAACAGAAACAATTTCTACAAATAAACTTCAGGTCCAGAGGAATTATGGGCAAATTCTATCCCAATCTCTATAGACAAAATTTAACCAATTCTATATAAATTCACACAGAAAAATAAGGAAAATGTAAGTGTCCCATCCCAGAATGGCACAATAATATTACAAAAACATTCACAGACCACTTTACAATATGACCATAAATAAAGTATTCTTAAGAAAAGTTTAGCACACATGAAATAAAATAGAAAAAATCAAAATAAATTGTGACCAACTACTTTATTACAGCATGGTATTGGATTAGCATAAAAATATCTGTATGGATTCAATGAAAGCATTAATAACATAGGGTTGCTCAATATACAAAGAAAAAGCATTTTAAAAAACCCAATATAGGTTACTGACAAAAACGTTAAGCACATAGAAATGACCTCCCTCAGTTCAACAAAAACAATTCATTAAAACCTAGAGCTAATGTCATATCAAACAGAGAGTTGACTATCATGGTACATACTTGTAATCCCAGTTACTTGGGATGCTGAGACAGGAGAAAAGAAATTTTGAGGCCAGCCTAGGCAATTTAGCAAAACCCTGTCTCAAACTAAAATTTTATAAAAGAACTCAGCGTGGAGCTTAGTGGTAGAGTGCCTGCCTGGTATGTGAGAGCATCTAAATTCAATCCCCAAAATACTCTGCTACCAGAGAAAGACTGAATGTGTTCCTATAGAACAAAAACAAAGCAAGGATGTCTGCTCTAACAACTGTGTTCCACATTGTAATGAAAGTACTTACTGGCCAGTACAATAAGGCGAGAAAAAGAAATGACACATATAAAAATTAGAAACAAAAAACTGTATTTATTTGCAAATAATATAATCATCTATGTAAATATGCTAATGGATTCTAAAAACCTTAAAAATAATTAGTGAATTTAACAAGTTTGCAAGGTAAAGGGTGAAGTTATTTTTTTCTAGAAATACAATAGCATTACTGTATATTGGTAATGAGCAATAGGACTTGAGATTTAATGTAATTTACAATAGTACAAAATTATGAAATGCTTATGAATAAAAGATGTGCATGATCCATACAGTGTAACTATAAAACATTGCTGAGAGAAATTAACTAATAGAGAGTTGTACTTTTTTCATATACCAAAAGATTCAAACATTTTAAGATGTCAAATCTCCTCAAATTGATCTACAGATTTCCGTTAAACTCACAGAAAAAAAAAAAAAAAGTCTGTGGGATTCCCAGCTCTAAAATTCACATGGAAAGGACCAAGATGTGACAATAACTTTACAAAACAAGAGTTGTAACTTAGAGGACTTACTTAAAATCCAGAATTAAAAGCCACTGCCACATAACTACTGGCAAGGATATAGGAACTGGATTATTAGGTGGAATACAAAGTAGAGCAGTCTTTTTGGAAAACCAATTTGAAAATTTCTTTATAAGTTAAATATCAATCTTCGGTCTTATTCATCCATTCTTCTTCTAAGTATTTACCAAAGAGAAATAAATGTATACACACTGACACTTACTTGTAAACTTGTTCGTAGCACTTTTATATGTAAAAGTTTCTAAAATGAAACAATCCAAATGTCCCTCAACAAGTAAATGGATAAACCAACTCTGGTATAGCCAGTCAATGCAATATTAGTCAGAAACAAACTATGACAGAAATGCCAACATGGATGGATCTCAAAATAATTATGCTGAGAAAAAACAGAACAATGGTTGCCTAGGCATTGGTATTGAGAAGGCAAGAAGAGTAGACAGAGAAAGGAAGAGTTTTAGGGGTAATGAATTTGTAAAGATGGCTTTACAGGGCTGGGGATGTGGCTCAAGCGGTAACGCGCTCACCTGGCATGCACGCGGCCTGGGTTCGATCCTCAGCACCACATACAAACAAAGATGTTGTGTCCTCCAATAAATAAAAAATAAATATTAAAAAAATTCTCTCTCTCTCTTCTCTCTCTTTAAAAAAAAAGATGGCTTTATACATGTCAAAACTTCAAACTTTACATTTAAAATAACACTAATAAAAAAACCTCATTGGTATTTTTAAAATACAAGTGAGTGACCTAAAGAAGCATACAATCCTAGATAACTTAGAAAATGTAAATCCTAGTTTGTTAAGAGCAATATTACTTTGGGTATGAGGAGCAACATTTCTGAAACCCTTGTCTAGTAAGGGTAAAAGGAGAATACCAACTGAATATTCCCTTCCCATGCCTACATGTCATGAGAATTCAAACTAAAAAATAATGCAAAGGCCAAGTGCAATGGCACTCACCTGTAATTCTAGTAACTCAGAAGGCTGAGGCAGTAGGAGTGCAAGTTTGAGGTCAGTATCACCAATTTAGGCCTTAATTAACTTATTGGGACCTCATGTCAAAATAAAAAGATGTGGGAATGTAGCTCAGCAATTGAGTGCCCAGGGTTCAATTTCTAGCACCAAATACATTCACACATACATACATACATATATACTACAAAGGCAATTATTTTGAATTCCTAATATTAATAATCCAAAATTACATAATGTATACATTTTTTAGTTATTTTAATGTTATTCTACAGATGCTTGCTTTTTTCCCCATCTAAAACAGCAAGGAATCTTTTTGAAAAAATGGTACACTGACAGGCTCATAGGCTCATCCATTACCTTTAGCTGGATAGCCTGGAGTGAGAGGGTCACCAGCACCATTCAAATTTAACACATTTCCTCTCTGCACTGCATTTCCAGGAAGGTTCCAGCCTTTGGGATATGGCTGTACCCCAGGGGCAAAGTAGTCAGCTGGATCTGAGTACAAGATGATTTCTATGGCTCCTGCTAACATGACATTTTTAACCTGTGTGAGGAAGGTACAGAAATGGCAAATTACTATTTATATAAAAAAAATCATAATGTAAGGAAATTTAGACATTGCACTTGATTATGCCATTACCTATTTAGTTCTCTTTGCTTTGAAGACAGTTCCCCTCTTTGTAGGCCTCACATTTGTGAAATATTCTATGGTTTCCAAACCTGAAAAATTAAAGTCTCCTTTCTTCTATGGATTTATTCTTTGTATATATATTTATTGTAGGGCAGATCATAGTGTATTAAAATGTCTTTTAAATATCTGTCTTCTCTACTAGACTGAGGATATTATTGAGAAAATACATCATGTCTTAATTTTAAATACCCACCCTCCAAAATCTCACACATCATAGAGTAAGCACTTTACAAATATTGGTTTAATTAAACTGACATAAAATTTTATGCAAAACAGTCATAGTGTATGAAGAACTTATCAGCCTGTTTTTCAAAAATATTTTCAACAATGTAAATTGACCAACAATATGAAAATCTACTGTTTTATTCAGATTTTTTGCAGCTGTGACTAAAGGATTTGACCAGAACAACCTTAAGGAGGAAAAGTGTATTTGAGCACTCACAGTTTCAGAGGTCTTAGTACAGAGAAGGCTAGCTCTTGTCCTTGGGCTTGAGGTGAGGCAGAACATCATGATGGAGTGTGTGGCAGAGGGAAGCAGCTCGCATCATGGTGGTCAACAAGCAGAGAGAGAAACCCCAGCTCCAGATACAAAATATATATACTATAGCCACACCCCCAATTAACCACTTCCTCTAGCCACACCCCACCTGCCTGTAGTTACCACTCAATTAAATCTAATTAATTTGCTGATTGGGTTAAGACCTTCATAATCCAGTCACTACTCCTCTGAAACTTCTTGCATTGTCTCACAGGTGAGCTTTTGGGAGACACTTCATATCCAAACCATAACATCTACCCTGCGAGGTACTAAATCTTTCATCAGCAAAAGTATTATAGCAAAAGATGTAACTATCAGTCTTGATTAACTAAAAGAGATCCCAACATTCAGAAATCATTTTGCTGTTATCAGTGAAAATATAATCTGTCACAATTTGGGGGAAGGACTGTTATCATTATGCCTGTCAAAATGCTGTCCGAAGCTACACTATTATTTAGCCACTCCATATCCAAGAATCTATACTATAAAATGTTCATACAGATGTTTGAAGTGTATATGGACAAGAATGTTCACAATAGAATTATTTGTACTAGTAATCAATTCAAGATAAGCACTCGCTAACAAAGAAATGGTTGAATACACTGCTTTTCATTCCTACAAAATATTATGTTACCACTTAAATTAGTGAGATATTTATTAAGATATAGAAATTACTAAAACCAGCTATTACCCTAAGTGCTTTAAAACATAAAGTCAGTTAGGCCTAGTGTGGCAGAGGGAAGCAGCTCTCATCATGGTGGTCAACAAGCAGAGAAACTCCAGCTCCAGATACAAAATATATATCCTATAGCCACACCCCCAATTAAACACTTCCTTAAATTAGTGAGATATTTATTAATTTATTTGCAGCACATGCAAAGCAAGAATTCTACCACTGAGCTAGTAAGAAGATTATTGTGAAACAATCTGAGTTTCACTTTGAGATTGTTGGTATAATTAGCATTCCCATTTTATATATGAGGAAATGTTGGCACAGAGAGGTTAAGGATCTTGCTCACAATAAAAGAGCAGGGGCCCAGAGGAGAGCAGACCCAGGTGGTAAGGATCCATGGACTATACTCTTAAAGACTATGTTACATGACTTTCCGTGTAATGATATGAAAGAATATCCAAGTCATGGCTGAGTGAAATTATAAAGCTATCCAAGATACAGTGGATAATGACCTGTGTTTAATAAATACTAATTAGATCTATATGTATTCTCATATATTATAATATATATTACTGATGTTATATAATATACTATATATTAAATATAACTACATCCATATATATGTGTGTATAGTAAATATATAGAGGTATGTTTATATATCACAGAATTAGGTTTGGAAAAGCTAGTAAGATTGATTATGTCTAGCCAACGAAGTTGAATAATGCAAGGGAGATTTTTATTTTTTAGTTTGTATGCATTTCTTCAATTAATTTTTTAAAAGATATTATTCTAATAAAACTCTTTTCCTTTATGGACATATGAGGTGAATAAAAAATAAAATTTTCTGTGTACCCATGGCAAGTAGAAAAGAAATTTCAAAGCAATTTTGGAAACCATGAGGCAAGCTGATCATTTACATCCACAGTATCTGTCCCCGTTCCTTCCCTCTAGAAAAGCTCCACCATACTTTATTTCCTCTGAAGATCTTCCCATATCTTGCAATAACAATCTTTCCAGTGCAGTTAATATTCATCTCTCTTTCTAGTTTGAAAAAGTCTTCAGTATGAGCATAGTTCACACATACGAGATCTCCCTACAGAAAAAAGAAGAAAAAAATACCACTGCTAAAATTAAAGAAAAAAATTTTAAAATAAATGTGTTTCACAAAACTGCATCAGCAGAAGGTTTTTGTTTTGTTTTGTTTTTTTCTTTTTTTGTTTTCTTAATTTTTTTCTATACTGGAGATTGAACCCAGGGTCCTGCAGCATATGCAAAGCAAGAATTCTATCACTGAGCTACATCCTCAGTCCTTTTCTTTCCTTATTTGGGATTAATAAATATGCTATTCTATAGAATATTTTAGAGAAACTATCAAAATACTGAAAAGATTGGAGAAAAGGCAATCAGTAAGACATATTTTAAGTAGTGTGGTTTCTTTTGAAGAGATTATCAATGTGTACAGAGTCATAAGAACTAGAGTAAATGTCATTTAAAACATTTACAACTATGTTTAATTTCCAAAATAACATTAATTTAACTGCTCATATGGTATGTAAATTCAGATTAAAAACAATGGAAATCAATTTATAAAAACATCTATTGCCCTTACTGAATTAAAATCATCTTCAGAAGTTTCTTTGTTATTGCAAAGAGTGGCCTCTGCCTTACTGGGGTCTGTGTTTAATGTATTTGTTTTCTTTTTTGTTTTAGGTAGTCTTTTTTTAATTATTATTTTTATTTTGGGGGGCTTGCATAGTACTGAACATAAAACAATGGGTGAGTATGTCTAATCTCCAGGTAAATTCCTTGGTTTTATTCCTCTACATAGTTTTTATACAATAAAGAAAGTTTTAAAAACTTGAATTAAAAATAATAGAAATAAATAAAACTTGAATTAAAAAATGTTTTACTTTACCTCTGGCATGCCTTGGGCTGAGAAAGCATTATAGGGAGGTACAATATTTGTCACATTCTCATATCCATCTGGAGGTGGTTCAAGATATGATGTTTTGAATACCCAGCAAGAAGTAAAGCATGTCAAGCTAGAAGAATAATTCCAGGTTATTATTAAGATATAATTAATTTTTTCCAAGTATAGACTTAATAAGCATCCTAGATTCCATAATTAAGTAGGTAAATTCTACTGACAATAAGAAAGAGCTCTATTATTACTATTCTTTTCAAAATAATAAAAACTTTTATAAATGCATGTAGTCCCAGACAATTAAAAGCTACCATACAGTGTAAAATGACATCAAAGTTGGACACGGTGTCATGTGCCTGGAATCCTAGCATTCAGAAGGATGCTACAGGAGGACCACTTGAGTCCAGGAATTTGAGACCAAACTGGACAACATAGCAAGACTTCATCTCAACAAAACCGAAAAGAACAGGACTTCAAAGGCAGCACTCTTGGTTGGCGATGTGGTTCAGCGGTAGAGTGCTCATCTATCAAGTGTGAGCCCCTGGTTTCCGTCCCAAGCATGAAAAAAAAAATTGCTAACAAAGGTAGTATACTTGTGATTTTCATTTCATGACTATTCCTTTCAGCCTCCTTTGTGGTCCCTTTTTCTTTCATTTTTATTTGAATGTTACACATATTTTATCCCTAGCCCACCACTTGCCTTATTTTATATTCTCTCTCTGTGAGAGTTCATTGACTAACAAAATTTTGCGAACAGCTGATGTGCTTATGTTGTCCAGACTCATATATTAAGAGCCCAAATAGTCACTTAGCTTTAATATCTAAACACAATAAGTTAAAATTTGAAGTTATGTTCTCCCATCTGTAGCCGGTTCCTGGCTCCGCATCCTCTACTTCCATTAATAGCCTCACTAAGTTAGTCACCCACATCCTACAGTCTAGCAGTTATCCTGAACACTCTACACTTCTTTCCTCCAAGACACTAAACAGGTCCTGTATACTTCCTGTTTCTCAAAATCATCATTCTTTCTCACCTGCTAACATGCTAATTCAGGATTTCATCATCTTTCATCTGAACTACTGTCTTTAAATTTTAACTCTAACTCCTTGCCTAGTCTAGGTGTAATCTGCAGACTCCCCCATCTATGTAAAACAGATAGAATTTTATGGTCACATCCTTCCCATGCTTAGGACTTGCTTTTGTTCATGAGGATCACTCAAGACTATCTTCTCTGTGAAGCTTGCCCCGTCTATATCATTAAATGAAAGCTGCAAATACAGATGCTTAATAACTTAAATATTTCACTGGTCTACCTCTTCCATTGGTCAGCTTGTATTTTACAGTCTTGGAATACATAAAAATCTTAAATTCTACCAATAATACTAAGATAGTATGTTTTCAAGCCTTTGCAATATTTTCTTCCAGCTAGAATTTTCTTACCTTACTTTTTCATATTGTTCATCTCTTGTGCTCCTTCATGACTTATATGTCAACTTATATAGGAAGACTTCTCTAACTCCCAGTGTGGGGGCTAGTTCTTGGGTGTGGGGGTGGGGTGAATGACCCATTTCTGTATAGATAAAGACCCTTTATCATACCATTCATGTCACTTACTATACTGATTTGAAACCCTGTATCCTATTGTCTGCCTCACCTTATTTAAGCAAAGGACCCATGTCCTAATCTTCATTCTGGCCTGAAGATCTAGCTTAGCATCATGCCTAACACATACCAGACACTGACTAGTTTACAACTTATTAACTTTTCTATATAATGTGAGTTCTACACACTATTAACAAATTTATATTTTTACTGGACCTTATATTCTAATCCATACAAAGTGTGGCATAATTATATGAAAAGAACCAACAATTCTCTATCACCTCAATTCCATGTCCATCCACAATCGATATGCAGTTAGCATTTGTCTCATTAGGGTAAGAGAGGAGAACATCATAATGAGCCAAGTCGGCTGAATCTAGTCCAAATTTCTTCCATTGGGCTTGAATTTTTTTGGCAAGTAGTAAATTTTCTTCTGTTCCTGCCAGATGAGGAAGTTTTGTGAAAGAACTAAAATGAGAAAAAAGAAAACAATGAACAAACAAAAAACAAGTGTGAGTTAAAGAGCACATTCAGCTTCTGTGCCTAAGAAATCTTCTACATGCATTACACATCTTTTACACATTAAGTTATGAATTATATGTCAAAAATACTAAATGGCACAGCTAGAAATAACAATTTATATATATGCCAATTTTTAAATTACTTATGTACAACTACAATTTTCATAATATTCTCCCTCAGAAAAGAATGCATTCCTTGGTAAAGACAATCAGAACAGATATGAGAAGACACCCTAAAAGAAAGTTATACTGCTATACTAATGGTGCTCCTCCTTGCTGGTGGCTACTTGTTCAGTAGATAGAGGACATTTGGGAAGAAA
The DNA here is from genome assembly GCF_021218885.2 of Marmota monax. Taxonomy (NCBI): domain Eukaryota; kingdom Metazoa; phylum Chordata; class Mammalia; order Rodentia; family Sciuridae; genus Marmota; species Marmota monax. The sequence goes on along the minus strand of NW_026695236.1, from coordinate 188,217 downwards.
TAATTTCAGTGTTTTCCAGGGACCAGTCAGGCACTTGTACACTTGACTTAACTATTTCTACTATTGATTATGTCAATATAGTTGCTTGTTTATCTCACTAAGGTTAAGGTCTGTATATTTTGATATTTAAAATTCCCAGGGCTTAGCACTTGTCAGGTACCATGGAAATAATGACTGATCGAACTGAGTTTAGGCAATGCCACCTTGGTTCTGGGTGTAAATGAGTTATAGCAATTAAATGAACTCACAAATATACTTCTTACTGAGACACATTTTGCTTTAGGTGAATAATGTTTTAAAGTTTCTCAACTTGGGGCTGGGGATGTGGCTCAAGCGGTGGCGCGCTCGCCTGGCATGCGTGCGGCCCGGGTTCGATCCTCAGCACCACATACAAACAAAGATGTTGTGTCCGCCAAAAACTAAACAATAAATATTAAAAAAAATATTCTCTCTCTCTCTCTCTCTCTCTCTCTCTCTCTCTCTCTCTCTCTTTAAAAAAATAAAAAAATAAAAAAAAATAAAGTTTCTCAACCATCCTACTTCCCACCTCTGTCAGATGAACAATAATATAAACTTTTATAAAATATTTTTAAGTTAAGCAGAGGACAACCAAAAAATATATGGCAATAAAGGTCAATTAATATTTATTGAAAACTTTCGACATGCTAAGGACCCCACTGGCACTTTCACGTGTGTTATCTCATTTAATCCTTACAACCTTCTATCTTTGTCCCCATTTTACACAAAAGTAACTGAAAAAAAATGGTTGAATAGCTTCTTTATAATTGCATAGCTAATAAGTGCTGGAGAAAGAAGCTGAAATTATACTTGTCTGAGTTTGAGAAATGGTGATATTTCACTATATATCACCTAATCTTATTACCCAACTGCTTACATCCTTGTATAGCTCCCTACATTCTGCATTATCAAAGTCACACTGCAATGTGGCATAGGAAGCCCATTGGTGTCTGTCCCATATTTTCAACTTCATTTCCTCCCACTCTCTTTATTAACTGCTCTGGTCTATGTCATTGAGCATACTTCTTTTCTCCCTGAAATGATTGCTTTTTTCTCTCATACCCTTTAGTCTTCACACAAGGTCTTGTCTCAGACATGAATATTGTCTCATCTACTGAATCTCTCTCCATCACCTTTCCCACCTGCAAACTGTTAATGGTTCATGAGGATACCTCAAGACTATCTTCTCTGTGAAGCCCTCTCTATATCATTAAATGAAAGCTGCAAATACAGATGCTTACTTAATAACAAATATTTGTTTTAAAAAGTATAAATGTGTTTAGACAGAAGTAATTTTTTATACATGGGGAAACAATGAGTCTGAGATATTTAATTTTTACTTTACATAATATATTTTCATTTTCTTTTCTGTAATGAGCAGATACTATCTTACAATTAAGGAAAAATAAATGTATTTTCTTAAATTAAGATGTTGGATTAACCATAAGCTTTTGCCTTTCATCTTTTAGAGAACCCACTGAAATGAAATAGAGAAATGAAAAAAAAAAAAAAAAAAAGAAGAAGAAGGAGCAGCTGGAAATAACATCATTTACTTTTGAATTTCTCCCTGTGATGTAAGGTGGCCATCACATATTAACTTGGCAATGTTTAGGACAAAAAGCTTCTTTTCAAAACAATCATTGCCAAAAAGAAAGAATTAGAATGACTGGCTTATGAACTAATCAGGAGATCCCTGGGCTGAAAGGAAGGTAATCATTACTAAACACATGCCCTCCTGGAAGAAGACAAACACAGTTGACATTGTGCCAACAAGAAAGTGATAGGGGAAAATCACATTGTTCCCACAACTAATTATTTTAACACAGTCTTGAATTTGTCCTTTCCCTGCTAAACTATTTTTCTACATGTATACATTCCTTAAACTTATGATCAACAATTCCTCAATATCCTCTGCTCCTTCATGGAAAGTTTGCATTAACTACTGGCCTTAACAGGTATCTTCTGAGGACTTTGCTTATCTGCAAACTATTTAATTTCCATGCCCCTACCTATCTTGGAGCAAGAAGGATAACTAGGAGCCCTTCTTATTTTTCATTGTTTTTTTTCTCATTCTTTTCCTTCCTTTCAAATAGCTCTTTTGGTGCTTATAACCAAATGGGTGCTCTCATTTGCAAAACTGTGGGCTATTCCTTTTCCTTCATTAAAGTCATGGACTCCTGGACTGGGGATGTAGGTCAGTGGTGGAGTGCTTGCCTAGCAGCACAAGGTGCTGGGTTACATCCTCAGTACTGCAAAAAAGTAAAAAATATTTTTTTAAAAAATTGTGGACTCCTAATGCACTCTATTTCCCTCTTTTCCTATTCCTATCATCCTTCTTAGGATGCATTTCTGTATTCAGTCATACACAAAGGAAAGAAAAGCCAGTCTCAAGGATGTACTTAAGCATCATGAAAACTATTAATACATCATTTATCACCATATGTATGGTAATATATCCAAGGTAATATAAAGCAATATAATATGATATATTAACATAATATATTAAACATACTTTATAGATTAGAGCAAAGTAATAGTAATACAAATTTCAAGGTAAGAGCCAGCACCAAGGTTTACTCCTGATAACTCATGTAATTTTCCAGGTGCTTTCTTTTGGACACTTCATGATATGCGGCAGAGGTCAATAATGTTAACATTTTACCTGATTTTTTAAGTTATACAAATTTAAACATGTTGTCTCATTTCATAAGATAGTCTGCATTTTATAGCATTTTACCAAATGAGCAATATAGACTACAAGTGATAGTCATCCCATTGCCCACTCATTCTTTTTCTGTGTCTCCAAAAAGCATGTCAGAACAAACATTTTGAATTAGCTTCCTGATATCTGATGTACCTTGGTCATAAATTAGCTCAAATTTCCCAAGAACAGTATAGCTATTTTTATTTCTCATTATTGCTAATTCTAATTCATCCATGGGAATTAATATGGAATTGTGTGATCTCATTAAACCACAGCATGGCAAGGAGGATACGTATCATGGAGTATGCACTTCACTCTACATATTTATTTCTAGGGTTCAGTTGAACTCTCAGAAGAAGAGCAATAAAGAATATAGGGAAAAATGTCTTAAGAAATAATGAACAAAATCTTCCTAAGAAGGAAAGAAAAGTCTTTTCAAGAAATTTTGCAGGAATAATTGCCTATTTGTATTTAAGATTATCATCAGCTGCAGTAGGCCAGCTGCAGTAGAAAATATTTGTAATACATATGATTAACAAAGGACTTAACCCCAGAATATGTATTGGAAAATATATGGATAGAAATTTTATAAAAGAAGATATACTAATGTCTAATAAGAACATGAGAAGATGTTTAATATCATGAGTCATGAAGAAATGCAAATTAAAATTACAATAATATAGCACTATTCAACAATTAAATTGGTTAAAATCTGAACAACTGACAATACTAAGCATTGTCCCAGATATGGAGCTACTAGAATACTTACACTGATGGGTAGAAATATAAACTGCTATGACCACTTTTGAAATCTCTTTAGCCTTTTCTTAAAAAACTCTAAAGGGCTGGAGGTAAAGTTCAGTGTTAAAGCACTTGCCTAGGATGTGCAAGACCTTAGGTTTGATCCCCAGCAAAAAACACACACACACACAGAGAGAGAGAGAGAGAGAGAGAGAGAGAAGAAAAACACAGCAATTGCTTATCCTCCAACCCAATCATTCTAATAGAAATGAAAATATATATCACATGAAAACTTGTAACATATATCTATATAAGCTTCTTTTACAATAATAAAAAGTAGAAGCAATCCAAATGTCCCTCAAGTACGAATTATAGAATATCTGTACAATGGAATTCTACTCAGTGATTTAAAAAAGAAGAAGGAATTAGTGACACATGCAACAACGTGGGTCAATCATTTTTATTTATTTATTTATTTATTTTTGGCAGTGTTGGGGATTGAACCCAGGGCCTTGTGCATGCCAGGTAAGCAATCTACCAACTGAGCTACATCCTTAACTACCTGAGTCACTCATAAAATCATTATTCTGAGTGAAAGAAGCCAGACAACACACAGAACATGCTATGAACACCACATTTATATAAAAATTTTAGGATATGCAAATAAATCTATAGTGATGTAAAACTGAACAGTGATTAGGTAGGGTCAGGGGTGAAGGGAGGAACAAACTACAGAGAGTATGCTAGAAATATTTTGTATTGTGATTGAGGCGATGGTTTGTTGCATACCACAGACATCTGTAAAAACTCTGAAGTTGTAGATATTATAGGGATCAAGATTACTTTATGTAAATTATCCTTCAATAAAGCTGATTTTTAAAATATCACTTCTTTGAAACAGCCTGAACACAGAAATAAATGTTATGCTAATTGCTTTCAACAAGTTCACAAATATCACTCTGAATATCACTCTTAGAAGATGGACGATTGGCACAGATCATATTTTGTTTTCATGTTGCCCTATTTTTGAACCACAAATTTATATTAGCAAGAGAGGATCAAGGTTTAACCTGTGGCAGACAGAATCTGAAACACTGATCTCCTTTTCACTAAATCACTGAGCAAAGAACAAACTAAGTGAATACAGTGTGTAAAAAATAAATAAAATTGCTGATTAAATTCAGGCTACTGATTACATCCACAGTGAGGAACAAAGAACAGCATTCACTTGCAACCCAGAGCTGCATGAAGTTGAAACATCTCCCAGTAAGCCAACAGATACTTTTCTGGAGGATGAAATTAGGAAGAAAGACCTACTTCTTAACAAGTTATGGATTTCACACCAAGAGTGGTTTAAAGAGACATTTTAACTAACCGTAAATTAATGAGTAATATATAATTTCACACAAAGATTGTTCAACTGTATTAAAACCAGTTTTAATACACCTATGACTAAATAATACTTTAAATACTATGTTTAGAATAAAAATGCAAAACAAACCTACCGAAGAAATGATCTAATGTTTTCAGCTTTCATTTCTGACAACAGTTTCCCTCGTATACTTTGACCATGGTGTGGTGCACAGATTGTTTCTTTGAGAGGCTTAAAAAACCAGCCTGTGGGGGGAAAAATACATATACACAATTACTTTTGACTTTATTAGAAGTAGAAACCAGCTGTGGTGCAGTGGTGAATGCCTGTAATTCCAGAAACTAGGGAAACTTAGGCAGGAGGATCTCAAGTGTGAGGACAGCCTGGAACACTTGACAAGACCCTGACTCAAAGAAAAAAAAAAAAAAAAAAAATTAAAAAGAAGAAAAAAACCAAAAGCCAAAAAAGGCAAAAAGAAAAAGAAAAACTGATGCCTGACAAATAGCTCATAGTGAACTTTTTAAAAAAGATCCATATAAAATGCAGAAAACCTCCACATTCCTTTGTGTGCTGCAATTTTGAGTGGGTTAAAACCGGTTTTACTTGAGAGATCTGCTTTCCCTTCTTACATGTTTGCATCTCTGAGTTAAGGCCTTTCTTATTCTTGCCAGGGGATCTAATTTGTACCAGTTCTTGACACACAGGGAGTTTTCCAAAATTTATGTATTTAAACGATAAGGAAAAAGTTCTTTGCAGTGCTTAGTCAATATTAGCTAATAATTTTGACTCATTACTATTACTTGGAAATGCAAATAAATTTTTCATCCCTGTAAACAGTGACAGCCCTAAGTTCTCTTTTCAAATGCCCACAATAAAAGCCAGAACTCAGTGAGTTTATTTATTTTATTTTATTTTATTTTTTTCTTATTGCGGCCACAAATACATTCTGTTCGGTTTCTAGTTTGGGTGCAGTTTATGGAGTTAGCCATGTTGTGAGCCGAACTAGACACTGGCCTGGGACAACCCACTCGCTCCAGCTACAGGCTTCCTCCCTTTACCTCCCCAGAGAGACAGCCCGGAGACTTGATTGTACACTCACCCACCATAAAGCCCACCAGAAAAGATGCCAGCACGGCAATCAAAGACATCCAAAGGTACAGACGGCCCCTGGACTTCGCCATGGCTTCTGTTCTGAGATCTGGGAGCCAGCAGCCCTCGCAAAAGCTCCGGGCTGCAGAAGAGCAGAGAGAGAGAGAGCCTTGAAAGCGGCGACCTCCCAGGCAGCTTTCACCGCCGCTGACCGCAGCTGACCTTCCAAAAGGCGGCTCAGCCCTGCCAGTGGGTCCAGAGACTAACAAAAAGGAGCGAGCCCAGAGCTCCTTCTGGCCCCTGAAGTCGCCAGGAACCCTGGCGGGGAGAGAGGAAGCCCTGCAGAGGGAGGAGGTACTCTTCCTGTTGGCCTGCAACTTCCATTCCATGGATCCTGCAGTATCCGGGCAAAGTCGCTGTGGCAGCTGCTGGAAATGTTCCTGCTCCCTAAAAGACTAAAGCACTGCTTCTTCGCCAATCCCATCCCAAGAATTCCGGAATCTCGGCTGCAAAATATATTTGAGCGTTATTTTTCATTCCTTTTTGATTGCTCCGGTTCCAGATTCTCGGACCCAATTTCCAACTTGTCAAACTTGGGAATAATCCAGATCCTGACTGCTCCACTGCAACTCACTAATGTCTCAACCATACATCAACACCAAAATGAGAATGAAATTCTTTTGTTCCACGCCCTCACATGAACAAGTCTCCAAATTCGGGTAATTCCTCTCTAACTGAGGTTTTCACATTCCTCACTGGAATGTTATAGATTCAAGTTAATACAGTTAGCCATTCAAAGGATCTTGCATTATTACAGTCAATGAGTTTTGAGCAAATGTCACTGCCCCAGCCCTCATCCTTCCCTTACACTTACCACACATTTTCTTTAAAGGTGTTTAGAAGATTTGCAAACAGAACTCCTGCATCCACCCATCTCACCCAGAGGGAAATTTTAGGAATTTACAAAGGGCTACTCATATGTAAGCAAAATCATTTTCTTTTTCAGCCAAAGCAACATTTTTGCGTGGGATTGGAAGGAGATGGTACCTCCAGGACTATGCCCTACCTTTGCTGCATTGTCTGCAGTTCTAATGGCCTTAGACAAGGCATCTTTCTTCGTTTTTAACAAGTTATTACAAGCAAATGATTTATTTCTCCTCAGTGTCATTGTTGGCTGATATATCTATTTTTTTTTTTCCTCTTAGAACTTTTGTAAAATCCCTAAAAGTTAACTTTAAAATAAATATCTTTATTGAACTAATTGCTTTTTTAGAATATTTATATATTGTTTAAAGCCCAGCTAACCTCAGCTCCTTCAGCTACTGGCCCCTTACACATTCCTCAAATGATTCTTCTGGTGTTTTTTTTTTTTTTTTTTTATTTCAGAGACAAACACCTTTCCATGAGTATTTTCTTTAAAAAATAAGTTGGTCCCTAACCCTATAGATACACAGCAGCATATACAGCAAGTTAGAATGAAATTATTGATAATGTGCAACAGCTGATGAAATAATTATCCCCCTCAATCTTGGAGCACCCAAATGTATTTTATCTGTTTTACTAATAAAGAATATAGGGCTTTAAATAACTATCTAGTGTCAAACATTGGGACAAGAGTCTTCTCAATATCTAATATATAATATCTAATTTGATTTGTGCTTCACATAAACATTTTGAGGATCTCTTATGTAATTTGTTAATTTCTAGACCTTTGGCTATTTTTTTCTTCTGTTTTTCTTGAAAACTTTGCTATTGCTGTATAGATCTCAAAAGACATATGTAAATTACCTCTACAACAAAATTTTGTTGGAGAGAGAAGGTGGAAACTAATGATTAAAATAGCTGCTTGTTAAATTAGTTTTTTCCCTACTCCTATCTTTTTTTAAATTTATTTATTCATTTTGATTTTTTATACATGACAGCAGAATGCATTTCAATTCATAATACACATGTAGAGCACAATTTTTTTTCTCTGCTTGTACATAGAGTCACATCATTTTTGTCTTCATATATGTACTTAGAATAATGATGTTCAACTCATTCCACCAGCTTTCCTACCCCTATGCCCACTCCCTTCCCCTCCCTCCCCTTTGCCCTATCTAAAGTGCCTTCATTCCTCTCATGCTCCCCCTAACCCCCAGTCTTCATTATGAATCAGCATGCACATATCAGAGAAAACATTCGGTATTGGGGTTTTGGGGATTGGTTTACTTCACTTAGCATGATATTCTTCGACTCCATCCATTTACCTGCAAATACCATGATTGCATGCTCTTTTAATCCTGAGTAATATTCCATTGTGTATATATATCACAGTTTCTTTATCCATTCTTCAATTGAAGGGCATCTAGTTTGGTCCCATAATTTAGCTATTGTGAATTGTGTTGCTATAAACATTGATGTGACTGCATCTCTGTAGTATGCTGTTTTTTAATACAGTTCTGTGGTGTGCAGTGTTGTGGCTGGTGATAGTCTTCATACCCTGTCCTGTGTCCCCAGGTGCAGGCTGTCACGATGAACACTACAGAAATGCAGAAAATAATTAGAAATTATTTTGAAAAATTGTACTCCAATAAATACAGTTCTATGGTGTGCAGTGTTGTGGCTGGTGATAGTCTTCATACCCTGAAGATATCAAAGACATAGACAAATTTCTAAAATCAGATGATTTACCTAAACTGAATCAGAATGATATACACAAGGTAAACAGATCAATTTTGAACAATGAAACAAAAGACACCATCAGAAGACTACAACCAAGTAAAGCCTAGGACCAGATGGATACACTGCTGAGTTTTAGAAAACCGTCAAAGAAGAACTAATACCAATACTCTTCAAATTATCCCATGAAATATAAAAAGAGGGAACACTTCCAAACTCATTCTATGAAGCCAATATCACCGATTTGAAAACCAGATAAAGACACATGAAATAAAGAAAACTTCAGACCAATATCTCTAATGAACATACATGCAAAAATTATCAATAAAATTCTGGCAAATCAAATACAAAAACATATTAAAGTGATAGAGCACCAGGATCAAATGAGATTCATCCTAGGGATGCAAGATTGATTCAACTTATGGAAATCAATAAATGTAATTCATCACATCAATAGACTTAAAGATAAAAATCATATGACCATCTTAATAGATGCAGAAAAAAGCATTCAACAAAATGCAGCACCCTTCATGTTCAAAACACTGGAAAAACTAGGGATAATAGGAACATATCTCAACATTGTAAAAGTTTTTTATGCTAAGCCCAAGGCCAACATCATTCTAAATGGAGAAAAAATGAAAGCATTCCCTCTAAAAACTGGAACAAGACAAGGATTCCCTCTTCTACCACTTCTATTTAACATAGTTCATAAAACTCTATCCAGAGCAATTGGATGAAAGAAATGAAAGGAATACAGATAAAAAAAAAAAAAGAACTCAAATTGTCTATTTGCTTATGACATGATTTGTGTGAGAGCAGCTGTTGGAGGTCCTCTAAAAACTTGCAGACAAACAGTGTTTCCACTGCTTGAATCCCAGGTCACAAAGCTACAAAGAATGCCATCTCTCTCTAGCCTGCCATCTAGATCCTCTACTCCTATCTTAAATATACTAGTTGAAGTTTGACTAATAGAAAAATTGATGTATTATTTAGCAAAATTTTCCAAATTGGCTAATTTTCCCATATAAAAATTAAATCACTGCTGGGCACAGTGGTACATGCCTGTAATCCCATGATTTGGGAGGTTGAGGCAAGAAGATCACCAGTTCAAGATCAGCCTCAGCAATTTAGTGAGGTCCTAAGCTTTTGGTGAGACCCTGTCTCAAAATAAAAAAATAACAAGGGCTAGGGATGGTGCTCTGTGGTAAAGTATCCCTGAGTTTAATTTCTGTACCCTCCCCCCAAAATGGTTGGTTTACTAACTCAACCAACACTTATTGAAATGCTATAGCATGCCACTCATTGTGCTTAATCCTGAAATTAGTATCATTTTATTTATAAAACCTACAATGTATGAGAAGACAGATAATGATTAAATAATTAAAAGTAACAGTTTCAAGAAGGAACAATATTTCCTCAAATATGAACATTATTATGCCCTATTAGGCAGCATTTGTAATCTGTATCTTGACAATTCATTATGAAAAGTCCAGTTAGTTTGTTCAATAAGTCTTTGGCCTTTTGTTAATAATAGAATCTGCAAGCATTCAAAATTCCATTTTAATTAAGCCCATAACAGAAGGGGTCACTATCAAAAAATAGTTTCTAATTATTAACATCTCAACAAATATTTGCATCTTGCAAAACACGATTAACAAAGCAACATTGTTGGTTGATATGAACCCTTTTCAGTCTTTCCTTCAAAGCTGGAAAGTGAACTAGAAAGGTATTCTATTGGAAAAAAACAATCTCAACAAAACTACTTGACGTGTACACAATATTTTTCATCTTCCTTTGAAGACAATATTGCATTACTGTTGGAATCAAATATTTGTCATTCATTCCCAAGACCTTATAAATTCCATTTTCCCCAATTATTTCTAGTTTTAGAATCTGAGACACATTTTCCAGGCATCTGGTTAACTGAAACTTCTCTAATTCAAAATATCCTTCAAAAAATTTAAAGAAAGGGCTGGGGTGGTGGCTCAGTGGCAGAGCGCTTGCCTAGCATGTGTGAGGCACCGGGTTCGATCCTCAGCACCACGTATCAATAAATAAAATAAAGGTCCATTGGCAACTAAAAAAAATAAATAAATAAAAGAAATTTAAAAAATATTGTGAAATTAAAGAGAATTAGGTGAAAGGTCCAAACAAAACTGAGAGTCTATAATCCCTATAATTAGTTTTTCTTTATAATGTAAACAACTTAATTCTTACTTTTGGATCTAATAGGCCATAGTAAAACAATTGTTTGATTTTGGGGGGAATTTTAATTTTTTATAAAATTTCAAATGTCTGGGAAATCTAGCTGGACATGGTGGTGTATGCCTGTAGTACCTGGATATATTTTTAATGCTCACACTTAACAAAGTTCACACTTATCCTTTTTATAACCATAAAAAAAAAAAAAAAAAAGCCTTAATTATCTAGGGAAGTGGTTCCTGGCATGAAGTCCCCAGAACAACAGAATCAATATCACTTTGCAACTTGTTAGCCATGCAAAGTCTCAGGTCAATCCTAGAACTACTGAATCAGAAATGAAGCAATTTATGTATAGCAAGTACCACAAGTGGATTCTGATCATGCCAAAGATTGAGAAACACTGAAATGAAATGGCAGCCTGAAATGAAATGAAATTCCAGCTACTGTGGAGGCTGAGGCAGGAAGATCACTTGAGTCAAGCCTTGAGCCAGGAAAGTTGTGACCAACCTGAACAATACAGAGAAATTTCAGTTTACAAACAAGCAAAAATCTCAAAGATTTGTTTGTGTTTTAGTTATGTGAAGGTTCATTCTGTCATGTTGAAGCCAGATTTAAAGTTAAGTAGTCAGTGTAGTTAGGTAAATCAGGTCTAATATCAAGTAAGATCCAAAATGGAGGCCATGTTGAGAATGAATTCCAGGAAAAGCAGAACAACTCTTGGAATGTTAATGAAGTCCCAGAAAAACCCAAGGCCCAGAGCCCATCCCAAAGAAGTGTTAATGAAACAGCTCCCAGCAAACACAAGATGCTGACTCAAAAGTCCTTCCTGCCCAGATTACTTCTTTGGCCCACCTGTGCCCCACCCTTAGGGCCTTCCCACCTACATTCCATCACTGAAAGATAACAGAACAAAGGATAGGAATGGGGGGAGGGAAACCAGATCAAGACCTTAGGTATAAAAAGGGGAGACAACTGCACTTCCACTGATTCCACCTCTTGGGACCCCTTCTTCCTCCGGGAGAGGTCTTTTCTGCTATCCTTTAATAAACTTCTACTTTCCACTCTGACCTTGCCTTGGCGTGCTTCTCTGGTGTTATTTTTCAACCTTGGGGAAGCAAGGACTCGGCACCAGTCAACAGCGGTAACTATGTATTGCTCTTTATCTCAGAACAGTTCTTGGGAGAACAAGAGATAAAAGTTTATAAGCTGCATGAATAATCTTCTTCTTCTTCTTCTTCTTCTTCTTCTTCTTCTTCTTCTTCTTCTTCTTCTTCTTCTTCTTCTTCAGTACAGGGGGAGTGAATTCAGGGGTATTTTACCACTGAGGCACATCCTTTATATTTGTTATTTTGAGACAGAGTCTCACTAAATTGCTTAGGGCCTCACTAAATTTCAGAGACTGGCTTTGAACTTGCAATCCTCCTGCCTCAGGCTCCCAGCAGCTGGGATTATGGGATTACACGTGTGCCCCACCCCACCCAGTTTAGATGAATTTCTTAAAATTGCACAGAATAGGCTGGGACTGGGGCTTAGTGACAGAGTGCTTGCCTAACCTAGAGAGCTCTGAGTCCTGGTGGGCCCTGAGTTAAGGGTTTAATATACTCGGAGCATGAGATTTTCTTTAGTATATTTCTCAGCCATAGCTCTTCCATTCATAAATTGGAGTCATTGCAAAATTAAATAGATGATACTGTTTTTTTTTTTTTTGTTTGTTTGCTTTAAATGGGCTTATAAAGCGATCAAAGTGTAGATTCCATGTGTGTGACATCTGAAAATCATATTTTTCACTTAATCTTTCCGATGTTTTAAAAAGAGAATTCTGCATACATGTGATTCCCCCCAAAAAGCTGAATCAGCATGAGATCAGCATTTTCAAAGTTGGTTACCTTCAAAGAGGTAACGGTGCCCCCTAGCGTTCAGTTACTGGAACTGCCAAGGCTACTATTTTAAAATCGTTCTGCAATCCCAGGTTCCACAATCAGTACTGTTTTGATACTGGGAATTGAACCCAGGGGAAATTTAGCTCTGAGCTACATCACCAGCCTTGTTTACTTATTTGATTATTTTTAAATTTTAAATTATAAGACAGGCTAAATTCCTTAGGTCCTCACTAAATTTCAGAGGCTGGCCTCAAACTTGTGGTTCTCTTGCCTCAGTCTCCTAAGTGGCTGGGATTACAGGCATGCACCACTACTCCTGGCCTGGATTTTCTTAATGAGTATAGATTTTAGACTTTACTGAAGAGAGAATGGTGCTAGAAATTTTGATTAAGAACTGGACATAAAACCCCTGAGTTTAACATTTATGGGCCCCCAGAGTACAGCTGTGCTTTTAGAACCCAAGATCATTTCTAGAAAGCACAATTGTAAAACTTACCAAACCATGAGTTGTATATATATATATATATATATATATATATATATATATACATACATACATATATGTACGTTGGAAAACTAAAAGATCAGGTAAGAATTCTCATTCCTTCTGAAACCTGTTCATTCCTACAGCTAAATCTTGGTTTAAAGTATGCCAGGAAAGGGAGACACCCAGATTTAGAGATCATTTTGGAAGAGGGGACTATGAGTTATTCCTTTCTAAAACACTATTTTCCCAAATCAATAATTAAAGAAACTATTTCTGATTTTTTTCCATTGTTGTTTCCTTTTTGTTATAATAAGCAAATTACAGCTGACACAGTGAGGTCCATCTGTAGTTAAGCTATTCAGAAGACTAAGGCAGGATGATGTCAAGTTCAAGCCTGAACAACTTAGACTGTATCAAAACATAAAAATAAATAATTATAATGTAAATTAAACATTAAGTTGCCCCACAAAGTTCTATGAGCTAGGACTTCTTGGCCTTTCTCCCCTGCATCCCTGAAGTGGGTCAGGCAGTGCCAAACCAAATTTCTGCCATTTATGGAGGCCTTGGGAAGTGTGATCTGGAATGTGAGGGCAGGAGAAATCTCCAGGGTGGAGTGGGATCAGTGATGTTCTTAGATTAACATAAAAAATATATATATATCATCATTCTCTGCATGACAGGATAGAATTAAAGCCAATCTCAAAGAAAACATTTTCAAATTTTCTAAAACATTTGTTAAGTGTATAAATTGATGATACCTCTTTTCTCTCATTTTATAAATAAAAATAAAAATATTCCAAAAAATATATTTAAATTTGACATTTGAAGGGTAAATTGGTATATAATCAGCGACTGTTGATGAGAGGAGGTTTCTACAAGATTGTTTATGGAGATCTCTATTTTGGACACACCTAATCAATCATCCAATCAATCATCCATTCAAGACTATCAAAGCTCCAAGAAATGCAATCTTTTGGAGAAAATGGGTGTGGTTTCTGGAGCAATAAAAGGACACTGCAAGAGCCCAACTTGTTCTTCTCCAGAACTCACAGAGTGCCTTTGGGACTGGCTGAGAGATTTCAGAAGTCTTCCACTACCACACAGAGGCCCTGATTCCTGTGTCGATTTCATATTATTACTTCTGCAGCAAGTATTGGTGAGCCCACAGACATATTTCTTAGGTGACTATACAGAAAAGCAGCTCCTGCTACTTTCCCATATCAAAGCAAGCAAATTTGTGAATTTTAATTATCAGTAAAATGAACTTGTTTTCTGTGAAGTGATGTAATTTGCTTTCTTAGTAATTATTAGACTGCTGTTTGTTGTCTTGTTGCATGCCTTGGAATAAATTTGATGATTAATTTTACATAAATAATTTATGTATTCCATTGTTGTTACTATGTATTAAAGGAACCAGTTTACATCCTCACAAAAGTGTACAACAGTTCCTTTTTCTTACATCCAGAATTTATTGTTTTGTATTCTTGATGATTGCCATTCTCATTGGAGTGAGACTCACAAGATTAGTTTTGATTTGCATTTGCCTGAGGGCTAAAGATATTAAAATTTCTTTCTTTTTTCCTTCCTTCCTTCATTGTGTGTGTGTGTGTGTGTGTGTGTGTGTGTGTGTGTGTGAAGAGCAGGAGAGTACTAGAGATAGAACCCAGGGGTGTTTTACCAACTGAACCATATCCCCTGACCTTTTGATTTTTCATTTTAATACAGGGTCTCATCAAGATGCTTTGGCCCTACTAAATTGATTGATGATGGGCTTGAATTTGTAGTCCTCTTGCCTCAGATTCTCTAGTCTCTAGGAGTACAGGTGTGCACTTGGTGAACACTGGGCATTTTTTCATGTAATTGTGGGTCATTTGTACTTCTTTTGGGAGCTGTATGTTCAGTTCATTAGCCTATTTATTAACTGGGTTATTTGTTTTTATAATGCTTAGATTTTTGAGTTCTTTCTGTTCTGGATATATATATATATATATATATATCTGTGGGAAGAGAGGTTGACAAAAATTTTCTCCGCTCAGTAGTTTTTCTTCACTCAGTTGTTTCTGTGTTGTGCAGAAAGCTTTTAATTTGGTGCCATCCCATTTACTGATTCTTGTTCTTATTTTCGGATCTGAGCAGGTCCTATTCAGGAAGTCTGCTAAAATGCATTCTGCCAGAAAGCACTGCTTGTTTCCTGGTGTCAATTAAGTTAATTATGTGTTTTTCCAGTGTGATAGGTATTTGGTAATGATTTTAATGACTTGCTAGATATACCTATTTGTTGTAATTTGTGTATTTTTTTTTATTACAAGAGTATAGATAATAAAGATAGGAGAGTACCACAAGAGGTTAGTATATTCCTGTTAGTAAGATTTTGGCTGAAATCTGATTCAATTTTGCAATGTTAACCTTAATCATCAGCCCTTAGGTATTTATTTATTTATTTTTATGTAAATTTTTAAATTTATATATGACAGCAGAATGCATTACAATTCTTATTACATATATAGAGCACAATTTTTCATATCTCTGGTTGTATACATAGTATGTGCACACCAATTTGTGTCTTCATACATGTACTTTGGATAGTAATGATCATCACATTAACCCTTAAGTATTTAGAAATTGTTTTGGGATAGTGAATTCTAGTTGAAATAATAATAATAAGAAGTAATAATAATAGTAATAATATCTAAGGAGATATTTAAATAAAATAATTAAAGTAATAGTTCAATGGTAGGGGCATTTCTTTCTCTTTCTTTTTCACTTTTTTTTTTTTTTTTTAATACAGTGCTGGGAACCAAATCCAAGGCCTCTGCCATTTTGGGCAAGACTCTACCACTAAGTCCCTAGCTTTCATATGCCCTTTTCTATACCAATTATGGGCAGTGAGCAATATGATTGATGTTAAAAGCATTCAGAATCCACATTATAAAACTCTAATTGGGTCAAACATTCATGGTTAAGATCATTTAGAGGAATGTCACATTTTTATGAAACTGAGGTTCTTTCTTTGTTTAAGAAAGGAAGATTTATAACTTCATTTGATAAGATAGTTCACATTTTCTGTAAGTATTTGGATGTGGCAACTGCGACATAGGATACCAAAGTGTAATGATTATTGGGTGAATCTTTATCCTAATTATGTTTCCCGAACAATTGAACATGGATACAATTATGGGACACTTCATTGTCTTGTTTTCTAGACAGCTTTGCTGAGCCTGGTATCCATGTGCGTATCTAGAGTCCCCATCTCCTTCACAGCAAATTTCTGGATCTTGAGTGCCAGAGGTACATGCCTTGAAGCCCACTCCCTGGATGGGCTTGTGATTGCTGATGGGGCATTTTTTGGTCACCACTCCTTGATGGCATAACAACCCTTCTCCCCACCATTCTTTGTGGGAGCCATTCTGCCTGTGCCCAAGCTGGAAAGGAAGGGCACTAGGGATTATAAGGTTCTGTTTTATGCATGAGGCAAAAATAGGATGGGGATGCTGATGACTAGGTAAGCAATAGTGATTTCTAAAGTTTTTGAAAGCTCTTTTTATGCCTCCATTTTCTGTTTGTGTCATGCAAAATAAAGGCTATTCTTCCTAGACATAGGCTTATTATTGGGTCATAACTTGAGTACAATTTTGATTAGTTTAATCCTAGAAGCTAGGGAGGCTGAAGCAGAAGAATTGTGAGACCAAAGCCAGTCTCAGCAAAAGCAAAGAGCTGAGCAACTCAGTAAGATCCTGATTTTAAATAAAATACAACATAGTACTGGGAATGTGGCTCAGTGGTTGAATGCCAATGAGTTCAATCCCTGGTACCACCCGCCCCCCAAATTTTTTTTGTTTACTTAGTTTCTTGTCTTTCCAGACTGCATATATGAAAATGTTCTGATTCTCTTCCCTTAAAAAAATAGGGGGAAAAAAAGAAGAATGGACTCAGACATCCTGCAAGTCTTCCAGAGAGAACTCACCTGCTCCATCTGCATGAATTATCTTATAGACCCAGTCACCATATGCTGTGGGCACAGCTTTTGTTGGCCCTGTCTCTGCCTTTTCTGGGAAGAAGCCCAAACTCCTGCACATTGCCCTGTGTGCAGGGAGCCATCACAGCAGATTGACTTCAAGAGCAATATTTGTTTGAAGAATCTGGTATCCATTGTCAGAAAAGCCAGTGTCAGGCATTTCCCGAGCTCTAGGGATCACATGTGTGTGACCCACAAGGAGAGAAAGATCTTCTGTGAAGAGAACAAGACCCTGCTGTGTTTGCTCTGCTCCAACTCCCAGGAGCACAGGGCTCACAGACACTGTCCCATTGAAGAGGCTGCTGAGCAGTACAGGGTAAGTGATGCTTCTGAGATAGCTAGAGGGCAGGGTGACTAAGACTATAAGGCACAAGAACCATTGTTACTGAGTGCCATATACAAGTATAGGTAGCAGTGATAAAATTATGAATAAAGTATGTGATAGTATCTATATTCATGGAAACTGAGAGTGTGAGGAAACTAATTTATTATAACCTATTTCAATAACTTGATGATATGGTTTTACTGCTTAGGGCACTTTAAAGTTCTCATGGTTATAAGAGTGTCTAAACTAACAAAACTAAATGTTCTGCTGGATGTGGTGGTTCATACCTGTAAACCCAGTGACTCACAAGACTGAAGCAGGAGGATAATCAGTTGGAGGATGGCTTGGGAAAATTAAAATATATAATAACTTCTTAAAAGGACTGTTGATATAGCTCAGTGGCATAGCACTTTCCTAGCATACATGAGACCCTAGGTTCAATTGCTAGTATGGTGAGCAGGGAAGTGGTACCACAAATTCAAAGGGCTTTTATATAGGATATGTTAGAATGAAACTCACAGAATATTAGTGTCATTAGATCCAAATTCTGAAGCAAATTGCCACACTACCTAAGAATTAACATTGCCCATGTATTTGCCATTTTCTCTAGGAAAATGGTTTTATTACATTGTGTGATTCCATAGTCTGAATCCCCTAAAATTGATAATTATCCACACCAAGCAGGGAAACCCTAGCCTCTGTGCTGCATAAAACTTTTTTTTTTAAATATAAATTGCATGAAATTCTTCATCATTGTGGGCCTGAAAACATAATCAACTTTGCTTGTCCAGTGCTTAAATTTTATTCTCTTACAGGAGAAGTTTCTAAAACTAATGAGATCTCTTTGGAAAAAGATCCAAGAAAACCAGAGAAATCTAAAAGAAGAGAGCAGAAAAATTAACCAATGGGTTGTAAGTATGAGAGTCTATTTCTCTCAGAATCAACCTAGGATAGGAAAGGTAGACATTTATTGATTCATCAAGTGAGTTGGAATCATCACAAAATTTTAGGAAGATCTTTCTTGATAGCTTCTACTTGTTGGAGTACAAAACCACACTGCTACTCAGGGAGAATTGTTGAGCTATGGAGCAGGGAAGTTTGATATTATTGACCTATTTACTAACAAAAATGAAAGTGTTGCATACAATTATTTGTGAGTTATGCATGAATTCAAAATGGCTTGCATTCAGACTTTCTGATTTGAGAAGATATATACAGGAATTACCAATGAAAATCTTTCTTTCTGGTTGTTTCAAAAAGTCACGAAGTAGATGAGTTTGAGAGAGGAGTGTTCTGCCTCTTAATATAGTTAATAATGAGTGAAAAAATAAATGAAGGGAAGAGAAGAATGAATTAATGGTTTATGAGAAATAGAAAGACACGAATTTATGTACATAGTTTACTAGCATAAGACATGAGTCAAAATGAATAGATGATGTTATAAAGTGGAGGAGAGTAAAGTTGACCTAATATTTGATCTAAGAAATTTGTGTCCTTGCAGTGGTATGTGCATCTGCACAGAGAGAATATCAAGGCAGCTTATAGGATGCTGCATCCCAGTGTCCATGAAGAAGAAAAACAACATTTGGAGACACTTTTAAAGGAACGCAAATTGACTATACAGCAAATTAAGAAAAGCAAAGCCAAAATGCTTCAAAAGGGGAAACAACTAAAGAAAGATTATCAGGAGCTAATGAAAATGTGCCATAAACCATATGTGGAGCTGTTTGAGGTAAGTAATTGGGACATGACTGAAAATATTTTGTGTCTTGGCCACATTATTTGGTACCAAAGATATATTTATATGCATTCTGCATTTTGGGTGGGATCTTCCCCCTTTGGGAATAACAGACACTGTGATTTCATGCAGCAAGCAAGCTTTGTTAAATTGTGACAGTAGGTTCCTCAGGATATGTTTATTTCTGAAATTATCCTTTTGTAGGTTACTTCATTAAGAAATAGAAAGAAACCGGCTGGGGCTGGGGCTCAGTGGTAGAACATTTGCCTAGCAAGTGTGAGGCACTGGGTTAATTTCTTAGCACCACCCCTAAATAAGTAAATTAAATAAAGCTCCATCAACATCTAAAATGTTTTAAAAAGAAATAAATAAAAAGAGCATTTTATTCATGGGTATTTCATTTTTGTCCAGCTGAGCAACATGAAGAAATTTGAAAATAGTTAACATTTATTACATTCTTTTTTAATCTGAATGTCCTTAGTTCAAATTGTCCTTAGCACATGTCACTATGTGAATAAGTCCTGCAAAAGATCTCTTTTCAGACAGTTGCTGGTTTGTAGCATTGCAGAATAACCCTCAGGGTTTTGAATTTAGCAAAAGTTAGATTCTTCTGTTTTACCTTTATGGTAGAAAATTAATTTACAAGGAGTGTTGAGGTGGTGGTTGTAATTTTTTAAGTTTCTCAAATACAAAGGCTTAATGGTAGAATAGCTAATTCTGATGAAATTTAAGCTTTTCTTTCTTTTTGTTTTTTTTTTTCTTTACAGAATTTAGAAGACACATTGGCAGAGTAAGTTTGACTTTTAATGCAAATTGGGGCACCACAAAGTCTGTGAATACCAATGTGTTTCTGACAATGAAGAAAGTACTTATTGAGATAATGTACATTTCCTCTATGTGTCTGTGTTTTACTGATTATGATTTCTTGTTCCCTTTTTATCAAAACTGA
The DNA here is from genome assembly GCF_021218885.2 of Marmota monax. NCBI lineage: Eukaryota > Metazoa > Chordata > Mammalia > Rodentia > Sciuridae > Marmota > Marmota monax. The sequence goes on along the minus strand of NW_026695236.1, from coordinate 168,036 downwards.
GCTTTTCCTTCCCTGGAGCTGAAGGGTGTAGTTTTTGCTGAACTTAAACAGAGGTTTCTAAAGACAGCTATCTATCATTTTAGATTTCAAGTCATAAACAAATTGAGTTACGTGGAATAGTCCTTACCAGGTGATAGGTGAGAGAAGTAGGCAGAGAAAAAAGTAAGAAAGATTCCTTAAGACTAGAACAATCCTGATCTGGGCACAGTGAAGCAAGCCTGTCATCCTAGTGGCTCAGGAGGCTGAGACAGGAGGATCATGAGTTCAAAGCCAGCATCAACAATTTAGGAGACTCTGTCTCAATTAAAAAAAAAAAAAAAAAAAAAAAAAAAAAAAGTGGGGGATGCTCTCAGCACTCCTTGGTATCAATAAAACAACAACAACAACAAAAACAACAAAAACTAGAACAATCCTACCCCATGATTATGTAGTTACACTAAATATCAGTGTTAGATCATTGTTAAGTGATGTAGGAACCTTTAGGATAAAACTCCTACATTAACATACTGTCAAAGTGTCCTTTCATTTATTTTCGCTAAAACTTTTGGAGAAATTTACAAAGACTCAGCCAATATCTCAAAGGTCACTGAGGCAATCTAAGTTTTTCTTTTAGACCCATTACATCATTTAGCTGAGCAATGTTTTTTTTTTTTTCCTGTCAGCCAGAAGTGTTTGCATCAGCTATCTTTACGTGTTCTCATCAGCTATCTTTACATGTTCTCATCTGCCTTTTAAAACTTTTATCATGTGCTCAATGATCTCCACTTGAGAAAACTAAGGAATATATGCCATCTCTTCAACTTGAACTATGGATCCTTAATTGAGAATGTTCAGAAAGGTACATATTTTGGCTGGACACAGTGGTGCAGGCCTATAATCTCAGCAATTCAGGAGGCTTAGACTGCAATTCAGGAGAATGGCACATTCTTTGAAGTCAGCCTCAGCAACTTAATGAGACCCTGTCTGAAAACAAGAAGGGTTATATATATAGCTCAGTGGTAAAGTGCCCCTAGGTTCAATCCATGGTACCAAAAAGAAAGAAAGAAAAAAACAACAGAGAAATGTACATCTTTTTCTTTTTTTCTTCCTTTTTATTCATGGGGATTTCAACAAGGGCCTCCTACATGTCAGGCAAGTTCACTGAGAAATATTCCCAGTCCAGAAATGTACATCCTAATACAATGGCCCCCAAAGTGAATATGTATAGAATCCCAGAATAAAGTCCTCAAGCTTTCTTTCTTTGGAGAGAGCATTGCTTTTCAGACAACTCCCATCCTCTTCTTACTTCCTGTGGGCTATAAATATTTTTCCATTGTTTTATATTCTGGTGTGCTCCTTTTCACTAGGCTTCATTAGAATATGATTTTGATAAAGAACCTTTAGTTGAGCCATTACCATCATGTCTTAAACACTGTTTGAATCTATCATTGTTGAAGTCTTTGGTGCCAGAAAGGTCAATTTATTTATTTTTTCCTTGCAGGTATGAGTTAGTGTTCCTGCACATGCCCCAGCCTGTGAGGCCACAGCTCAGTGCTCAGCCCATCACTGGACTGAGAGATGAACTTAACCACTTCCAAGGTGAGTGTCAGTCTGTTTGAGGGACAGCTACACTGTGCCCTACAATGATGGTTTTCTATTCCCTCTTCATTAATCGTTGACCTAACAAAAGTGATCAGCCTGCAACTAAGAATGCAAAACATATTTATTGATGTATACCATGTTAAAATATGGAAGAATGTAAAGAAAAAAACATAAATTAAATGTTGTATACAAGCTCTGTCACAAAAGTTTGAATTAAGGAAAGGAAATAAAAAGTCTCATTAAGCCCTAAAAGAACATTATCACATACAATATCATTTGTTCACTGAGTCACACTAATGGACTCAAGTCAAGACAATTTCAAGAGCAATTAATTATGATAATGGGTTTATTGAATTTAAATTTGTAAAAATGGTTTTCTTTAATGTTTTCTAGTAACTAAATTTGTAATACATTACACTTGATATAATAAACAGTACACAAATATAAAATAATGAATTCACAGAACATTTTATGAACAATGATGAAGTAAGTCATCACTTGGTGAAGCAGTATGTGGAACTCCATGGTAGACCTAACCCTGACAGGTTAGTTTAGCACAAAATGGGTCAGATGGAACCAAAAGTAAAAGGCAGAAAATTCTTAAAACGGGAAACCAATTCTGTAATAAATAGATTTTCTTAAATATAAACTTGGTTTCTTAACCAGAAGATTGTAATATCACTGATACATTTATGTAATTATGTAATAATAATCATATTATCTACTATCCATGATTACATTTATTTTTGTCTTTTTTTTTTTTTTTCACAAGAGAGAGTAATGGAGGTTAATTTTATTGCTATGGACTTGAGAATGCTCAGGTCTCCAGATTTTCGAGTGTCATAAAAAATAAGCAGCAGAAGTAAGCTCTATAATCAATGAATTTTTAGGAATATTTTCCCTGTAGTTAATAAGTGTTCAGATTTACTGGTAGCCCTTGAATCTGATATTTTTCTAGCCAAAGCTTTTCCATTAATCTTTGCTTGTTTTTTCTTGTAAGTCTCTAAATCAACTCTCACCTTGTATGAATTGGGGCGGGGGGAAAGTCTGATTTTGGCTGAATTATTCTCTCTTCACAGTGAACATTTCCTTCCGTAATGAAATAAGCAGTCACAATGTAGTGCTGTGTGATGTGAGAAGACTGATGTTTGGAGAAGATGATGAAGATGAAGCTTTGAATTCTGACAGATCAAACTATTTCGCTGCATTGGGAGATCAGATCTTCACTTCTGGGAAACATTACTGGGAGCTGGATGTTTGTGGCTCCTGGAACTGGGCTGTGGGAGTCTGTAGGGATTCTGTGGTAAGGAAGAACCACACATTGCCTGAATTTGAGGACATGTTTCTCCTTTTATGTGTGAAGGAGGACACACATTTCAGTCTCTTGACCACCTCCCCAATATTTTCTCTCTATATAGAGAGACCGATGGGCCATGTTGGTGTGTTCCTTGATTTTCAAAGTAAAAGTGTGAGTTTTTTGAATGTTGCCAGGAGTTCCCTTATATGGAGATATCCTATTGAGTCCCTGAGTTTCCCTGTCAGGCCATTTATTTTCCACAGTCCACACATAATTAGGGATAATTCAGGAAGTTAACTTCTCTACCTGAGAACTTCATATTTAAGGGACCCCTTCTCAGTTGAAGCAGAGCAATTACTATGACTATTTTTTATCCCTGTCTTAATGTAACCTCATTTTATTCAATATGAAAATATGATACAATATGAAATTTTGTTTGCACAATTTTACTTTAATAAAACCATCTTTTGTTGCCTATAATATAAGCTGTTGTTGATTCAATGTTTCATGACCTTTGTGTGATTACGAAAACATGGGTTTGTGATTCCGAGTCTAGATTAATACAGGAACACAAGAGTTTGCACATCTACACAGATCTGGCCATCCAGAATGCATCTGTCAGTTTGAAATCTTCTGGAGCTATTCAATTCACCTTAAAGGGGAAAAGGTAGCATAGGTGTGTGTGTTACCATCATGGTGGGCACATGTAATTTTTCACATTAACTTAATGAACAGGCATTGTAGCTCAGAAGAATGTCTGGCATTCAGGGTTTGACTATATCAGGTGTGGGATATGGGGGTTCAAGATTTATGATCATTCCCCAGGGCATGAGACATGAGATGGGAAGATAGTGAAACAGAATACAAACTTGTACTCTCTACTGACTTTTCCATCTTGCCATGATACAATGAATACTCAGTTGATTTTTTATGGTTGTCATGTCATACTCAATCATGTTTATGAATGTGTTTCTGCCATCAAATGTTCTTCCTGAATATATTGTAGAAATCAACAAATGTTTGTCAATAAAAAATTAAAATGTAAAGCTTGGTAGACTTTGTTGTCAGCCATACCCGGGAATGGGTGTTCACTATGTAGACTTGCCAGTTTTATTTCTTATCACTTCTGGTGAAAAGACTTAGGCAGTTTACATTTCTTGAACATTTATTGTGCAGCTTATATATAAATATATCCTGCATGATTTAAATACAAAAATACTTATACTGCTGTGCTTGGTGGAACATGCCTGTAATCCTAGTGACTTGGGACGTTGAAGCTCAATACCAGCTTTATCAATTTAGTGAGGGCCTAAACAAATTATCAAGAGCCTGCCTCAAAAGTAAGTAAGGGTTGGGGGTGTAGCTCAATGGTTAAGTGCCCTGGGTTCAATACTCAGTACCAAACAAAACAAGAAAACTACCTATACTACACTAATTATGAAAAAGAAGCTGAGCCAGGAGGAATTAAAGAGATGTGAAATAAGGTGATGTTTCCAAATGAGATTTCTTTAGGTTCTGTGTGTTCCCTCTCAGGTGAATCAGCTTAAGTGATAGACCAGCACTCATTCTAATGACTGAGTTCAGATAATATAATGCAAGTAGAGCTTACCCTAGTACCTAACAGAGTATCCAAAAAATAAATATTGGCTGAAATATTAAAATATTATTAATAGAAATAATTAACTACTTTAGTTTTTTTAGATGCATTTACTTCCTACCATTGGCTTATCTATGATGTCAAGTGCTACCAGCAAGCGCAGTCTACCTTCTTTATTCTCAGTAGGTGAAGTTGCAGCCTACACTGCTAGTAAGATGGAATTTATGCAGTTTCTTACATTCATGTTCATACTCATATATTTTTAACCTTGACAGTAGCTTCATTTCTGCATTTTAATCATGTGCTCACGAAAAAGCAACTTAAAGTTAGTTTAAATTTTTCATATAGAGTACATATTTATGAAAATGCCTGCCTTAGGCTTAACATGAATTGTTATGTTCTAGATCGACACAGTTTTTAGTATTTTAGTATTTTTCTTCTAACATTAGAATGAAAGCATAGTGTAAGCACATATTGTGCTAGCCTGAGGAAAGTTTCCAAAGTTCTGTTAACATAATAGGACAGGAAAATATTAGAGGATAATGTTAATGAAAGGCAAGAAATCTAGATTCCCAGTTTTGAATGTTAAGGAGGTTCCACTATTTTGAAATTTGAAATTATTATTTTATAGTATAATGTTGATTTTGAAATTTCCCCAGAGATAAAATAATGTACCAGGGGAATATGAAGGTCCATAGTGATAAGAAAGCATAAAATTGGACTTAGAATGATGTAGACAATCAAGAATGAAATTGACCTATTATTAAATCACTAAGTCAAAGGTGCTGTAAATCTCCTTTATTGTGTCAAACACAAAATACTTTTATACTTTGAAGACAAATGCATATGAAAAAGAGTATGTGTTTTATAACAAGTGAGATATGTCTGTTTTTTTAAAAAAGAAAATATTTAGTGGGGGTATATCCATGAATAAAATAATGAGTTGTGAAGAAATTATATCATTTATAATATGTTTAATTCCACCAAACTGTGGGTTCATTTCTCTATTTCTTGTTGGTATTGGAAATAGAACTCATTGGGTACTTTACCCCTGAGTCACATCCCCAGCCATTTTTTTTTTTTTTTTTTTGAAACATGGTCTTAAGTTGCATAGGGCCTCACTAAGCTGCTGAGGCTGACCTCCAACTGGTGTTCCTCCTGACTCAGTCTTCCAAGTCACTAGGATTACAGGTGTGAGGATGTGGTCTGAGGGTTTTTTTTCTCACTGGTACTCAGTGTAAAGTCAAGTCTCTCATAGGATCTGTTAGGGCACAGGCCAATCAATGCTAATTTTAAAGGAATTGGCCAGTGTGTTGTTGTCATTTGTTTCTCCGAATATAGGAGGTGGTCAAAAGGAATATTTTTAACAACTGGATTTTTAATTATGTATGCAAAAAAGGTCAATTTGTTGCCATATGCCATCCAGCAGAAAAGCTAAAAAATATCCTGAGAAGCAAGCCACTGGAGAATGGCTTGGTGTTTTCTACATCCTTTATGTTTCCATTCTATGCATTAAAACTTATCTTTTTGGCACACCCAGCTGCAAGATATTTCTGGGTATGCCGGATACACAATGATAGATATTTTATTTATTTAGAAAAAATAAATAATAATGGGCACAACAGAATATATACTCAAGAGTTCATGTTCAGTGCAATAAGGTACTTTTTTTTTTTTTATTTCAGGGATTGAATCCAGGAGCTCTTAACCACTGGACCATAGTCTCTGTCCTTTTGTTTTTTGTTTTTGTTTTGGAACAGTATCTCACTAAGTTGCTGAGGATATCACTGCTGTGCTCAGGCTGGTTTTGAACTTTTGATCCTCTTGCCTTAGCCTCTAGAGTGGCTGGGGTTACAGGTGTGTGCCATTGCACCCAGCTGAAAGTAAGGTATTCTTTAATCAGGGATTTGAGGATACTTTGAGTTGAAACCAGGAGTGTTTCACGTGTGGATAAACTCTGCTCTTCAACCTTGGTAATGTGTTGAGTGTTTCCTTATTATGTTCTAAGTGAGGGTCATATGGCAAGGAGCAGCTTACTTGTTTTTAATCTCTTAAATGGATGACTAAAACAGAAACGATTCTGCAAATTATGAGAATGCTTTACAGAAATGTTTCCTTATTCTTACTCTTCAGACCAACTAGATTCCATAGTTGACTCTCTTCCTCCTGTTAATTTTACACAGTCCTTTATTAGCTAAGTATATTATTGAATTTTTTCCTCACCGTGACCAAAATACCTGACAAGAACAATCTAGAGGAGGACAAGTTTATTTGAGCCTCACAGTTTGGTTTCCGAGATCTCAATTCATAGATGGCTGACTCCATTACTCTGGGTTAAGAGTGAAGCAGCTCTTCAGAGGGAGAGGGAGGCTGCTCCCCTTGTGGTAGCTGTAAGAAAGGAGACAGGGTGGGAGGAACTGGGACACAGGGAAGATGTACTCCAGGATAAATTTATGTATCTATTTAGTAATTTCTTTCCAGCCACTATAATAAGAACTTCTTACTCTAATGATGCTTCTGAAAATATTTAATTATATTTAAAAAAAACATTTTTGTGGTTCTGGAGATTAAACCCAAGAACACCCTACGACTGAGCCGTTCCCTATCCCTTTTTAATTTTTTTTTTTTTTTTTTTGAAACAGCATCTTATTATACTGCTGAGGTTGGCATCAACTTTGTGATCCTCCTGCTTTGGACTCGGGAATCATTGGTATGATAGTTTTGCAGGATTGCATGCAGGTTGTTACATTTACTTACTACCTTTCAGTTTTGAAGACCTGTATCAGAATTATTATAACCTGGGATATAAAATAGAAAAGTAAAACCAAGGCAAGAACACTGGAATCCTTGAAAATTACATCAAAGATAAAGACTCTCCTTGTTGTTTATTCATTTACTTCTTTTATTTTTCTTTTGGCAGAAATTTAATTCTTCAAAGAAATATCAATAAAAACTTATGGGGAAACTGAAAGTAAAGTGACCACAACACTCAGAGCGACCAAGAGATCTTTATTGTAGCAGTACAAAGAGAAGAAAAGAGAGAAAGAGAAGTGGTGGTGGGGGGGGCCCGGCTGGGGAAGGCTTTTATAGCCCTTCTGCTGTGCTGCCTAAATCTAACAGCTTCTCTGGGTTTGCAAGCTGCCTTGTTGGCACACAAGGGGGTTAAGTGCTTGGCCTTGAGCGGTGGGTTGAGTGTCAGCCTTGAGCAAGGGGTTGAGTGCTCAGCCTTGAGTGGGGTTGAGTGTTCAGACTTGATGCAAACAGGTGATAAAGGACAAGACAGAGGGGGTTTGAGTGTGTGGGCTATCCTGCAGCTAACATATGTTCAGCCTTCCCTGCAGACAACACAGTTCAGCCTGTCCTGCACCTAACATTCCTCCCTTTTTGTTTTTCTAGGTGACATGGGGCAGTGTAAAATCCTCTGGCTACTTCCTGCTTCATGGTGTTTGGCTTGGGACCTAGGAGGGAAAGTGGAGGAATGTTCGGGGGACAGGTCTGGGAATACCAAGGCAGCTAGAAATAATATCCAGGGGCTATAGACAGTTATTTTGGCAGGTACAAAGTCCATAAAGTTTCCTTGAAGCCATAGGTTGTCAACAGCAGGCATCAAACCATTTCTGAGCGGAGGAGATACGTGGTATCTGTCATTGGTCCTGTCATAGGGACTCTAGGAAGTATCTAAGGTGGCTTGGTTGAATCCAGTAATGTTAAGAGTAACAGCCTGATTGCAGCCAGTGGAAGAGCAATTGCCTTGACCCATCAATTGAGTGGGTGGTGTCATCCTGGTGCCATGTCACTTGGATGTAGAAGCGCCATTGTATGGGGTCCTGTCCATCGAGGTTCCTACAATTGAGAATGCAGTTCCTGAATCACCCAGTTGAAGAGGGTCCAATTAAGCTCGTGGTTGCTCTGGGATTGAGGCAATGAATGGCCCAAGAAGGCACCGGTCTGCGTGTTCCCTTAGGAGTTTGTGTAGAAGTATGAGATTAGGCAGGTAGGACACAAGGGGTGGAGGAGTGATTGGAAAGCTTCCGTTGATTAAGAAAGGGTTCCCATAGGGTTTCTCAAAAGGGCTAAGGCCTGAAGGAGCTCTAAGGGCTGCCTAAATTTCGATGAGGGCCCATGGCAGGAGATTGGGCCAGAAGACCCTGAGTTCAATAGCAAATTTAGTGAGATGATCCTTGAGAATGCCATTAGGCCTCTCAACCTTACCCGAGATTGGTGGGGGATGTGGAGCCTCCAAGTGATGTTGAGGCCTTTGGAGACTATTGAACAACCTGAGAAGTGAAGGCCAGACTGTTGTCTGACTGGATGGAGGCAGGAGGTCCAAACCTGGGAATGATCTGCTGGATGAGGATGGAGGTGACAGTGTTAGCAATTTCCCTGGGTGTAGAAAAGGCATCTATCCAACCTGAAAAAGTATCAACCAAAGTAAGTAGGTAGCAAAGCTTTTTGTGCCTAGGCATGTGAGTGAAGTTGATCTGCCAGTCTTCACCTGGCTGGTGGCCCCTCATCTGAGGTGTGGGGAGTTTAGGTTTGATGCTTCCTTGTTGGGATACTGTAGAGCAGACAGAATAAGCAGAGTGGACCTGCTGGAGAGTATTTCTCATTCCTAGGAAGAGAAAGAGGTGTTGTGAAAACTGGAAAAGGGGTTAGAGAAGGTTTTAGATGGGCACAGAGTCTCTGGAGCCAGAGGAGTTGGTCATGAATCGTAGGTCTCCATCTTGGGCATCAGGGGTGGTAGTCTTAAAGAAGTAGTTGATTGACCAGCTTGTTGGTGAATTTGTGTATCTGATCTTGCAGGAACTTCTGTAGGCAATTTAATAGACATGGTCCTATTAGGAGAAACATAAAGAGGACTAATAGGGGTCCTGTGAGGGGGAGGAGCCAAGGCCATACTTGACTGAACATTCCCCATGGAGACTGTTGGCTAGTTGCTGTCTCCTCTTTTCTAGCTGTTCTTGTCCTTCATTACTCCTACGAATGACTTTTTGGCTTAACTGTTTTTGGTAGGTGTTTAAAATCAAGCTGGTCAAAATTGACTTTGTTTCTATCTATTGTTAAGAGTCAGCTGAGTTCCCATAGGGGTTGCTTGTGGGGGAACTTGAGAGCAGCTTCTTAGTTCTGCTAGTGCCATTTGGGTTAGGATGGGTCCAGGTCTTGCTTGACCGTGTGGCTTCCCTTGGAAGCATTAGGGATGTCTCCTGTCTCCAATGACCCTCCTATTCACAGCAAGTGCACTGATTGGCTTTTCATTCTCCAGTGGTCTCATTAATCTCCCTGATTAGGAGGTTTTGTGGCCCAGAGTTGCAAAGCTCTTTAGAGAAGTTCCCTGTTCCCTGGATTCAGGCTGACTCAGAGGGCCAGAACCAAATATTGGTTTTCTTGGCCATTTTAATTTAACTTTAAGTCTTGATCTTAAACATCCAACAAATTCATTGTGACATAGTAAGATTGTGACATAGTAAGATGGGAGGCAGAGCCTTATCTCAGGTAAGGCAGGGCTCTTTATAAATCTTAGGTAAAGTGTTCTAGTATTGAAGCTGATTTTTGTTTTAAAATATCATTTTATAAAGTTTACATGTGTTATTGTTTGAGGTCACATGAATACTAGCTAACACAATATGATATTATATTTAAATTGTACCCAGTGTATAGAACTTTATATTTATCTTATTTTTTTTTTTAATTTTTTATTGTGGGTTGTTCAAAACATTACAAATTTCTTGACATATCATATTCCACACTTTGATTCAAGTGGGTTATGAACTCCCACCTTCACCCCATACACAGATTGCAGAATCACATCAGTTACACATCCATTGATTTACAAATTGCCATACTAGTGTCTGTTGTGCTCTGCTGCCTTTCTATATTTATCTTATTGATAACGGGTCCAGTTGTAGGAAATTAAATGATATAAATAAATCTCCAATATGTTATTTTTATAAGCCTAAAATTACCATGAAACCCTTTGGAGAACAGCAGCTTGATATAATTTTTTTAAAGCTTCTATCTTAATGATTATATACCTGGAAAATATGAACACATTTAATATACAAAGAAGAGTAATAGTACCACAATTACTTTGATGTTTTTATATTAATCAAGTTTAGCTCTTAAAGAAATAACATTTTACAATATTGCAAAACAACAGTTGTTGTTTAACCATAGTTGTATAATCCTTAATTCCCCAAGATTACTTGCTCAAAAAACTTACATATTTAACCAACTTACACAGACCTTCTTTATCACTTGCTTAAACCCTCTTATTTACTTAATTACATAGACTCTCTTATCCAGAAACACATTTTCCTTCTATTAAATCCATACTTAGAACCTTCTAATTTCTCTTTCCTATCTGTTAACTCATTCTTTATTCACACTTTGAAACAATCCTTGTAAATTTCTGAATTTAGGCAAATTATTCCATTTTAATAAGAGATATTTTGTTATTTGCAGTACATAGTTAATCACATCTGTTTACCATTTCATAAAAATATAAACAATGTCTAAGTATATAGAATTATACTGTTGTAGGGATGGACAAGGCAAGGGACATATGATAGCTGTGGAGATAGGGAAACAGTCCTATTTGTTTGCAGCCAGATTCAGAGGGCACATCTTCTGCTGTAATCAATTAATTCCCTGAACCCCAAGTTTAGGTAGTTTCAGAATTTTGTACCCAACATGTAAGAGAAGGGGCTCAGAAGTTCACTGTCTGCAGAAGTTCACCAAAAGCAGGTTTTTTTTTTTTTTTTTTCTCTGTTCTGGGCAAGTTAACCACTCAAGGACACCTGGGAAGGGGAGAGCTTTTTCTTTCCTTTCTTTCCTCCCCCTGCCAGCTGTTACCATGGAGCCCAGATTGTAACTTCCTTTATCTTAGAAATGTAGCCATCTCTGTGAAGCCCCAGCTCAAGGCCAGAGGCCTTGTTTACATATTTTGTGAAAAACTAGTAAGGGGGTGTATAGCTTTTGGAGTGCTGATTTTTCCAGCCAGTGGCCAAGTAAAACAGGGCAATATGAAAAGAGGAAGTTTATCTACATTAAACTCTTTTGTAGAGATCCTTTTGCTGACAGTCCTAAAATCAGCCATGGTGAATATTCTGGAGAAAGTCAGTTAAGGCTTTTCTGTGGGTCGGGTAGGGAGGGGGAAGACGGGAAGGCAGGGCTGAGAGCAGCTCCCATGGATCTTAGAATGAGGAAGGAGATGTATGATAATAATGGGAAAGGGGTTTGGGGTTTTCCCTAGCAACAAAAACTTGAGCAGTAGAACAAGTAGAGCAGAGGGGAAGACAGGAGCGAATATCCCAAAAAGCCTGTAAGGGACAATTCTTACTAACCTGTTTTCAGTGATGACAATGCAACTTTAAAGGCCATTTTCACCAGATCTCTGATACCAGTCTGAGGGCCCTACTCAGCTCATTTGAGCTTTGGGTAAGCTGGTAAGAGGACCGGGTGTGGGCACTGACAGGAGAAGAGAGGGGTGAGTGGGTGGAGAGATAACTTCAGTACCTGCTACCTCAGCAAGGGGGCAATGGTTTGAGGAAGGGTGGTGGTTTGGGTTTTTGATCTAGTAATTGGAGGGGAGAAAGCAGGTTGTTGAGTCAGGGGAGACGGTGGAGGGGTTGGGGCAGAAGGTTGAGGGTGAGGACCTATTTGAGCCAGGTGATAGGGTGGAGATTCATCAGCAGGGTCAAAAGTAGTGGATGAGTCCTGAGGAGGAGAAGATTGGAGATCGGTGGTTGTGGGGGTTGGTTTGCAAGCTAGAAAAATTTGTAGAGGTTTGTAGCAAGTGCAGAGAACAGGATTGGATTGGAGCAAGAAGAAAGCCTGGACATAAGCAATCTCTACCCATTTTTTTTTTTGAATGCTCACAGTAATTGTAGAGATCTCTTAGAATGGAGGGATCTAGGGACCCAAAAGGGGGCCATCTGCTTTGGTTGTCTAAGGGCTAATTGGGCCAGGCCTGGGTGCTATATTTGATCAATGTTTTGGGTTTGATGTCAGGTGTCAAGGAGAGGGTTTTGAGGTTATCCAAGAGGCATTGTAGAGGAGAGTCGACCAGCAGAGAGGACACATTACCCATGTCATAGACATAGTATAAGGAGGAGGGAAGAGGACGCAAATGTAGTATAGGGGAGAAGGAAGGAGACGCAAATGTAGTATAAGGGCAAGGGAAAGAGATGCAAAGATAGTATAAGAGAGAAGGAGGAAACTGATTTATTGACAAAAGGGGTGTCCCTGCTAGAGCCAAAAATCAGGAGTGCCTTAGTGGCAGGTTCAAGCTGCAGAGATTGGTCATCACCAAATCCTGACAGTTGAAGCTCTTGTCCTGAACAGAGCCAGAGCCGTGGAAGACCTCGGCCAAGGCTTTTCTGGACCCCTCCTGGAGAGGCCAGATACTCCCAGGGGAAAAGAGGGAAAGAGAGGCAGGGGAAGATAGAGGAAGGGGAGGGTAAGTGTCTATCTAGCAGCCGAGTCTTGAAGGTGTGAGGACTAGGACTTTATGATAGCCACCGAAATCATGAAGGTCTGGGTGGGGTGTGATGTTCAGTTCTCTGTCATGTGTTCCCAGAGGTTACACAGTCCTTTGAGGGAGACCTACAAAGCCTGTGCTGGTAAACTACAAGCTGGGAAGGGGAAGGGGAATAATTTTGAACCCATGAGTCTAATCTGCCCAAGGCAGGAGTCCCTGAGGGCCACTGTTGCCACAGTCTGGCTGCAGACAAATAACCGGGGGGTGACGAACAACTTGTGTACATTGATACAGCAGGAGTGGGAGCCGTTTATTGTAGGACAGGAGGGGTATATATACATTATACACAACTTATCTTAATTAACATAAACTAGATACAACAGTCAACCAATAAGGAATCTCCACACTTAATGGCTTGCTGGTGTTACTTCACAAACCACTCCCTCTGGCAAAATGCCAGGCACCATCTTGACTTGTTTACAGACCCTAACATTTCCCCCTTTTGTTTAGTTTAAATATCGACCATAGTGGTTTTTACACAAACACCATAAATAATCTGCTACAAGCAGAAGGGGAGGATTCAAAATGCCACAATACCAAGCCAAAGATGGCTCCATGCAAGAAGCCCTTGGAAAAATTATACCAGCAATGACACCGTTAGCAAAGATACCGAGTTACAATTTATTGTAGATTACAGTTTGTTCTCTCAGTCCAGGTAAAGCAGTGTCTCAATAGATTAACTCACAGTCCAGGTAAATCACAGTCCAGGTAAGTTCTGCAGGCAGCTAGCTTGATCTGAAGTCTCCTCAGTTTTTCAGCCAAAGTTTCATCCAGTTTTCAGCAACACTGGAAATTCTTCCACCCTCATCCTCACCAGCACTGGGATGAAGGCAGGAACTCTGGCAATGCTGGCTAAAGAAAATCCTGTAGCATTCCACTAAGAAAACAACCTTCTGAACAATTTAGTACATTATCTCAAGGTTTTTTTACATTTGAAATAAGCCTTAATAGTGCTCATTACTCATTAGTTTCCAGGTGTGAGAGAACCATTGTAGTTACTGGCCTTGGAAATGATCAAACTGCAGGGATGCTGGCCCATCTTCTGCCTGCAGCGTCCCTGGCAGCCCCAGATGGCCCCTGGAAGAGTCCAGGGAGTGTTCCAGATTCAAACTGCCACTGGGCACAGGGAGCAAGAGCCTGCTAGACTGTGCCTCTGGGTCAGGTTTGGATTTAGGCTCTCATAGTGGTGTCCTGCTCCCTGGGTGGGGGGTAGGGAAGAGCCAGCTGCCGCTGCTTGGAAAATCCTTGGTGCGCCATGACCGGCTCGCGCACGTGGCAGCCGCTGCACCAATTCATGCACCCTCCGGTAACAAAAAGTATTCAGTAATAGCATTTTGCTGCAACTTTTTTCCTGATAATCCTTCTTCTTCTGAACTTTCTTTTTTCTTTTTGACTAGAGTTCCTGGGCTCTTATCAACACATGCCCTAACTATTCTTGGTTCCACTGGGGTGCCTCCTTCCCTTAGTAATTTACTTCTCACACCTTCCATATTTCGTCACAAAGACAATACAACATTTCAAGACAAAACAAGACACAAACATACTGTATCAATCTTCTCCATTTTTTCAAAATGGCCATTTTTCCTCTCGCCCTATCTGTCTAGGGACGAGCAGGTTTGCTCCTGTCCTATCTTGGGACGGGCAGCTTTTTTTCGTCACTTACCCCCGAGTGTCTTGGGGCTCTCTGTATGGGCCACCATCTGCCGGAGTCCAGCTGCAGCAAAATAACGGGGGGGGGGGTGACGAACAACTTGTGTACATTGATACAGCAGGAATGGGAGCCCTTTATTGTAGGACAGGAGGGATATATATACATTACACACAGCTTATCTTAATTAACATAAACTAGATACAGCAGTCAACCAATAAGGAATCTCCATACTTAATGGCTAGCTGGCATTACTTCACAAACCACTGCCTCTGGCAAAATGCCAGGCACCATCTTGACTTGTTTACAGACCCTAACACACTGTAGCCTTAAAGGCTGTGGTGGGGTGTTTTCCTCCCCGCTGGAGGGCAAAGAGGTTTGCCGGACAATCAATTGTCAAACCCACCACTGGGTTTAGGACTCCAGGAAGGGAAAACTCACCAATTGAAGGCCAGAGGTGGATAGACTTTTGGTGGTCTAAAAAAATGGGTTCAGGCTATCCAGTGAATGGCACTTCTGAAGGAAGAGGGACCCAAAAGTGGGTTTTAAGTCTCTTCCCGGGTTTTGGCATCAATGAAAGGAAAGTGACCACAACATTCGGAGTGACCAAGAGATCTTTATTGCAACAGTGCAACAGAGGAGAAAAGAGAGAAAGAGAAGTGGGGTGGGGTGGCTGGGAAGGCTTTTATAGCCCTTCTGCTGTGCTGCCTAAATCTAACAGCTTCTCTGGGTTTGCAAGCTGCCTTGTTGGCACACAAGGGGGTTAAGTGCTCAGCCTTGAGCAGCAGGTTGAGTGTTCAGCCTTGAGCAGGGGGTTGAGTGCTCAGCCTTGAGTGGGGTTGAGTGTTCAGACTTGATGCAAACAGGTGATAAAGGACCAGACAGAGGGGGTGTGAGTGCGTGGGCTATCCTGCAGCTAACATTTGTTCAGCCTGCCCTTCAGAAAACATAGTTCAGCCTGTCCTGCATCTAACAGAAAGAATAGGATGTGTTGAGTTATAACAAAGCAGGTTAATGTAAAAGGAAGAGTTACAAATTGAAAAAGAATATCATTGATACAATGCTGAGAAAGGCGTTATATGAAGGACACACTGTGAAAAACAGATATTCAAGGAACTAACTGAGATGGTGAATTAGTAGCTGAAAAGAAAACCTGTGTGTAACAAAAGTAAGCAAAGCAATGATAAGAGCATAAATGGAGTGCTTGCCCTGAGCCCTCAATGTCACCAGCAGAATCCAGTTTATTGCTCCAACTGTGGCTGAGGGTACTGTGGACTTGGAGGAACATCTTCCCACTGTTCTGCTGTCATGTTCACTTTGGTTTATTACTAATGACCAATGATTCAGGATTATGTGTTAAGGATACGGGATAATAGAAACTGTACTACTTTCAAATCAGAAAATGTTATTTTGGCTTCCAGATAAACTACTAATTGTATGTGTTACTGGGGTACAATTTCCTTATTTCTCTTTTTTTTTCCTTATATCTCTGGATGTTGTTAAATAAAATACATCAGAGGACATTGATTTGGACTGAGCTCCTACACTAACCCTAACAGACCAAGCATGGTGCTGTTCTGCATGCTGGTAATCCCCGTGGCTCAAGAGGTCTTCAATTCTCAGGGGATATATATATATATATATATATATATATATATATATATATATATATATATATATATATAATCAGACTAAGTTTACAGAGTTTCACCACAGTATCTGAGCATCAGGTAATCACAGAATGCTCTATAACTCAGTAACCAATTAAGTTGTCTCTATATCTCACTTCCATCTTCTATAAATGCTGTTAGATAAAGTCCTGGGCTGGATTTCCCTGAAATTGTTTTAGTCTAGGGACTGTCTGATTTGAAAACTGCTTTTGTTCTATTATGCATTGCACTGTTTTATTGATAATTGCTCACGTAAATACTTTTGAATTTAATTAAGATTTTTCTTTTGATTCATAGAAAGGCCAAATTTCAACAAATTTGGTCAAATAATCTAATTCACTTTATTTTCAACTCATGAATTTTATTTCATTTGTAAATAGAGAAGTGTAAAAATAAATGAAAACACAGAAATAGAGAAGCACTCTGCTAGGTCTAGCAGATCAATTGGTTTTTATAAGGTAGTTTGAGCAGAAGCTAGGGAAGGGCATAAGAAAAAGTGAACTGATTAACATCACTTTGCTTTCTTTGTAAGGGTGAAAAGAACTGTTAATGTTAACAGAACATTATCTTACTGTGTTGGATAAAACTTGCTTGTTTAGGTGATTGGCCATTCTTTCCTGTTTTATCAAAAGATCTTTTGAACAACTTGTTTTTCATTTAGTGAAGTAGAACATTAGCATAATTGGCTCTATTTTAGTTTCGATTGTTGAGGACCAGTTCAAATAAGGAGACTGCTATCCATTTTATTTTTTTAATTTTTTAATTGATTTTATTTATTTAAATACACAACAGCAGAATGTATTACAATTATTTTTACACATATAGAGCACAATTTTTCATATCTTTGTATATAAAGTGTGTTCACACCAATTCATGTATTCATACGTGTACTTTTTTTCACATTACAATTCTTATTACACATATATAGCACAGTTTTTTATATCTCTGTTCGTATATAAAGTATGTTGATACTTACTTCGTGTCTTCATACATGTATTTTGGATAATGATGCCTGTCTATTTTATTTAACAAATACAATATATATTTTTAAATGTAATTATTTATTATGTA
Source organism: Marmota monax (assembly GCF_021218885.2). Lineage (NCBI taxonomy): Eukaryota > Metazoa > Chordata > Mammalia > Rodentia > Sciuridae > Marmota > Marmota monax. Next base: position 150,633 of record NW_026695236.1, on the reverse strand, counting down.
CCACTATACCAATTAAAAATATGAGAAAATATTCAAGTGTCAAATTTCTATGGTTTTATTAGGTTAAATTTCCCATATTGGATTCCTGTGATCTTTCCTTTGAAAGGCTGAGGAGGAAAATAATGCTGAGGCCAGTCACCAAGGCATATAATTTTTTGAGACCTCAAAATCTTTCAGTTCAGAACTCAGCACTTTAAAAGGATGCCTTTGGTTTAAGTTGGAAGCTTAAAGTCAGCATTTTCTTAATTGAGAAAAATCTAAGGAAGTACCATTTTGAGAGGAAAAAGAGAGAAGTGGAACTGGAGGAAAATATAATGTGGAAAAGAGATCAATGATAATTATTTCCTTTATTAATGATTATTATTTTTTTGTACCAGGGATTGATCCAAGAGGCACCCAACCATTGAGCCACATTCCTAGCCCTTTTTATTATTATTATTATTTTTAATTTTGAGTCAGATTTGCTTAGGCTGACTTTGAACTTGCAGTTCTCCTGCTTCAACCCCCTTAGCAGCTAGGATTACAGGCATATGCCACTGGTCACTGTTCCTTCAGTACAGTTTTGGAGAAATATCATTTGTTCACTCATGTGTTCCCATACACCATCCCCTTGGATGAATATCTTTCATCTTCTTTGTGCATTGTTATTCCATTTCCAAAGAAATCTGGGAAACATTCATTTCTAAAGATATCTGGGAAACACCCATAAGTAATTTTATATTTCCATAATTCTATTAATAAAGGAAAGAGAAAAAAATCTCTGTTCATGGTTTATTACCATCTTTACTCTGAGGTCAACTTTATTTTCAAGATTGTATATTTGTTTTCATTGCCTGAGGTCCTTTCTTCCAAGTGATTCAGTCTGTTGGTGATGTTATGTATTGAGTTTTTTTAATTGGCTTATTGTTTCTTTCATTTCATGGGTTTCTGTTTTTTGTTTTTTTTTCCCCTCAATATCTCTATCTCTTTCTGGAAGTACTCTCTTGCAACCTGTATTTGCTCTCTTATCTCTTTGTTGGTGTGATCTATCTTTGCCTGTACTTGTTCTCTTATCTCTTTGTTGCCTATATCTGCTTACTTAGGTCATTCTTTAACTCACAAATCATTTTAGTTATGTATATTCTGAACCCCTTCTCTGACATTTCACCTACTGCCCTATCTATGGATTCTATTGTAGCATCTTGGTTTGGTTGGGGCACTTTCCTCCCTTGTTTTTTCATGATGTCTATGTGTCTTCCTCTCTTGCAGTGTAGATCAAAGGTATTACAGCTTCTTCCCTATTGTCTTATGGTGTCCCCATAGATTACCAATACCTCACTTCTAAGGGAGAGATCAATATCACAGCACTCTGCCGAAAACTAAAAAATAAATATTAAAATTCTCTCTCTCTCTCCTTTAAAAAAAAAAGGGGGAGGGGGGTTGGGGATGTGGCTCAAGCGGTAGCACACTTGCCTGGCATTCGTGAGGCCTGGGTTCGATCCTCAGCACCACATACAAACGAAGATGTTTTGTCCGCTGAAAACTAAAAAATAAATATTAAAATTCTCTCTCTCTCTCCTTTAAAAAAAATATCACAGCACTCAATTTACCCAACGTGCAGTCATATATCATTTAGCTTCTATTTTTACATTTACAGTTTTGTCATTCTAATAAAAAATGATGAGTTTGGTTACCTTCTACCATATAGTTGAAAGGTTTGCATAATGGTTTACAGTTTCCAATGATGGAAGGGGAAATGTGGGGTTGGCTGAGATGTTTATGAGATAAAATGGTGAGAATATTGAGTATTAGATTATATAAAAAGTGAGAGGGTAATCATGAGAAGTTGGCTATTAGTAGGAGAAACAAGAGACAGGCAACCCCATGCAAGACCCTATGTTACCTCAGCAACAGGATAACTGTTAGCACCCCTAGTAGAGAAACCTCTGGTGTAGCCAGGTCCCCAGGGACCTTGGTGATGTATTACCAGGTCCTTATTGTTATCCCTTGATAGAAGTGGTGATATCCCAGTTTTGTGGTGATGGCAGCTTCAAGCCTATATGTACCCTGATGTTGGGCTGTGGAGCCACGTTTTGGTGAATAAGGAACCCCAGCATGGGTGGCTCTCCATGTATGGACATGACCTCTCTTCAGGTCTCCTGGTGTGGGGTGGCAGGGCAGGCAGGTCTCTCCTCTGGATCCAAGCATCTCTTCTTTTACTACTTCTATTCAACATCATCCTTGAAACTCCTGCCTGAGCAATTAGACAGAGAAAATAAATTAAAGGGATATGAATAGGAAAAGAAGAACTCAAACCATTACTATTTGCTGATGACATGATCTATATTTAGAAGATCCAGGAAATTCTGCCAAAAATCTTCTAGAACTAATAAATAAATTTGTCAAAATAGCAGGTCATAAAATCAACACCCTTACATCAAATATATTCCTGTACATCAGTGGTAAATCTACTGAAAGAGAAGTTCGAAAAACTACCCTATTCCCAATAACCTAAAGAAAAATACTTGTGAATCAATCTAATAGAAGAGGTGAAAGATCTCTACAATGAAAACTGAAGAACAATAAAGAAATTGAATAAGACTTTAGAAGATGGGAAGACCTCCCATGCTCCTGAATAGGCAGAATTAATATGATCAAAATGGCCATACTATCAAAAGGGCTATATATATTTAGCAAAATTTCTATTAAAACCCCAGTGACATTCTTTATAAAGAAAGAAAAAGCCATCATAAATTTATTGGGCAAAATAAGAGGCACAGAATAACCAAAACAATCTTTATCAGGAAGAGTAAGGTAGGCACCATCACAATACCAGAACTTAAATTATGCTAAGAGATCACAACAAAAATGGCATGGTATTGGCAACAAAACAGACACATAGGCCAATGGTTTAGAATACAAGACAATGAGTCAAACAAACATAAATATAGCTATCTCATACTAGACAAAGTTTCCCAAAGTTTTCACTGGAGGAAAGATAGCCTATTCAACAAATGGTGCCAGGAAAATTGAAACTCTATCAGTAACAAAATGAAATTAAACACCAATCTCTCCCTCTATGAAACTCAAAGAGGATTAAAGATTTAGGCTCTACAGAGACCCTATGCTTAATAGAAGAAAAAGTAGGTCCAAATCTTGACCACGTTAATCTAGGCTCTAAATTCCTTAAAAAGACTCCCAAAGCGCAAGAAGTAAAGAATTAATAAATGAGATGTATTTAAATTAAAAAGCTTCTTAGCAAATGAAACAACCATGAAGATGAAAACAAACATGAAGAGAGAGGCTATAGAATGGAAGAAAACCTTTATCATATGCACGTCAGATAGAGCTTTAATCTCCAGGATATGAAAAAAAAAAAAAAAAAACTCAAAAACTTAACACCAAATAAACAAATAACACAGTCAATAAATGAGCTAAAGAACTGAACAGACACTTCACAGAAGAAGAAATACAAATGATTAACAAATATATGAAAAAAATGTTCAACATCTCTAGAATTAGAAAAACGCAAATCAAAACTAATCTAAGATTTTATCTCACTGTAGTCAGAATGACAATCATCAAGAATACAAGCAAAAATAAATGTTGGTGAGGATGTGGGCAAAAAGGTACACATACATTACTGGAGGGTATGTAAATAAGTGCAACCATTATGGAAAGCAGTATGGAGATTCCTCAGAAAACCTGACATGGAACCACAATTTGACCCAGCCATCTCACTCTTTGGTTTATACACAAAGGAATTAAAATCAGCATACTAAAGTTATATAGCCATATAAGAACTCAACTCTCAGGAGCTAAAGGATGGAAACAACCTAGTTGCTCTTCAACAGATGAATAGATTTTAAAAAATATGGTATATATACACAATGGATATTATTCATCCTTAAAAAATGAAATTACAATTGCTGGAAATGCATAGAGCTGGAGAATATCATGCTAAGTGAAATAAGTCAATCCCCCCCAAAACAAAGCCCAAATATTTTCTTTGATATTAGGATAGTAATTTACAATAAGGGGAGGGGGCTGATAGAATGGATTAGGCAGAGAGGAGTAAAGGGAGGGGAGGGCATATGGACATAGGAAGATCAATAGAATGAATTGGATATTATTACCCTATGTACATACATGACTACTCGACTGGTGTGATTCTACATCATGTACAACTAGAAGAATGACAAGTTATACTCCATTTACATATTATGTGTCAAAATGTATTCTACTCATATATAACTAACTAGAACAAATTAAAAATTATTTAATTAATTCCTGTAGAATGAGTGATTCCAGATTTCAGCAGAGGAAAAAAAGAAAGTTATTCTCATTCCATGGGATAAATAGAGAAAAATCATCACATCTCACTTGCAATATGTCCCTTGTTGTAATTTATTTACTGTTAGTAATATATATATATATAAAGTGAGTCCTTCTGATTTGAGTTTATACTCCTTCTGATTTGAGTTTATACTTGCCTTTCATCTGCTGGTTTTGAACTATTCAAAATCTTCACCTACTCTTTCATTCTATCTACTGCAAAATATCACTGAACCTATTAAATAAAACTAAAAAGGACAAGCATTATACCTCTTAAAGGATGATGTATCTCAAGGCCTTAGAAAAACCAGAAGAAACAAAACCTAAAGTGAGTAGATAGAAAGATATAATAAAGATCAGAGCAGAAATAAATGAAATAGAGATTAAAAGAACAATACAATATATATATGGAGCAAAGAGTTGGTTCTTTGAAAATGTAAACACAATTGACAAACTTTAGCTAAATAATCAAAAGAAAAAGAAAATACCAAAATAAATAAAGTTAGAGAAAATGGAAACATCACAACAAGATGCCACTGGAATTCAAAGGATTACTACAAAATATTTTTTTAAGTTATATGCCAATAAATTGGAATATCTTAAACAAATTTCTGGAAACATGTCCTACCAAGATTGAAACAAAATAAAGGGTAGCTATAAACACTGTGTGAAATAGAGATGGAACTTTCCACATAAAGACCACCCAGGAACAAGGATCCTAAACTGGTATTAGTAAAATATCAACTGAGAATGTGTAAATAAACCTTGAAAATTTGATTGTGTAGATTTTGGTCAGTCTTAATTGCCCCCTCCATCTGGTATTCCCACCCTTATCCAACAGACACACTGGAGAAGGCCTGAGTTTAAAACTGTCAGTTTGGAGTTTTACTTTGAAAGATAATGAGACCAGAGTCACACTACTTTATGACCTGCAAAATAATAGCACTGATATAAAGAAAATATATCAAAAGAAGGCAAAATTCATCCAGATGTGCTAGTGTACACCTTTAATCCTAGTGGTTTAGGAGGCTGAAGTTAAAAAGACCACAAGTTCAATGCCAGCATCAGCAACTTAAGGAGACCCTGTCTTTGAACAAAATATATGAAAGGGCTGAGTGTGTGCCAATGATTGAGCACCCCTGGGTTCATTCCCTGGTACAACAAAACAGCAACAAGAACAAAAAAATAATGTAAACTTCAAAGCAAAATTACTTTCATCTTACCGAACTCTCCCCTTGGAGCCACCTTTGGATAGTTTGGAGTTTACTTGACTTAGTAAAGCCAACATACTTTCTATTCTACATTTGACTAGAAGTTTGTCCAGGAATACAGTGACACAAGAATTAACTTATTTCCCCATTACTGAAATTAAATCTTTTATACAGACACATTAATAAAATCATAACTGCTCTTTTATTGTTCATTGTGTAGAAAATGTATGCTTTCCAGGTAAATAGACACATTTAATTGTTTGTTTGGTGGTACTAGGGATTTAAACCAAGGGTATGCTACCTCTAGGCCTTACCTATTTTTTTAAAAATTGATATAGGATCTTGCAGATATCTGAAACTTGTGATCTTATAGCCTCTGTCACCCAAAACATTGGACTGCAAATGTGTGCCACTGCCACTGGCTCAAATATATAACAAAAAAATGTGTCTATGTTCAAGTCTTGGAGAGTTTTAATCATAAAAAAATTGTCTCTAAATACATCTATAAATTGAAAATATTTCAGAGTCTGTATCTTTTTATTCTTATTTTAGTTGTTTTTATTTTGATGCATGAAATGCAATAAAATAAGCCAAATATAGAAAGACACCAAAATACCCTTCAAGAATCTCGAGTCTGAGTATAGTCCAAGAAGATATTATTGTTGAAAGAAGTTTTAATGAAATGAAGCTACATTATTATTATATTTAGTTTTTTGAAAGTTTGACTAGTTATACTCTCCAAATCTTGCTGAACATATAGAAATGTTGTAGGTATTTGCATACAACAAAAATGTGTCTTTCTTTAATGTATAAATTCTATAAAACTTATCACCAATCACATTATAGGCTGACAGAAAGTTATCACACCATGAAATTCTCCCTTACCTCACAAAAAAATTTATTAGTGAATGGTTTGAAAAAGGTTATTTTTATTATAAATGAGAGATTCTAGGTAGAATTTTTCAAAATCTTAATTAAGGTAGTTTTAGAAAACAGATATTACACATTCAAATTTTTTATCTTTTTCATCTCTATGACAGGGTCTGCTTGTTCACTACACCTTATTATTGAGCATTTATTTATTTATTAAGTTTTAAGAACCATTCTATGCATCAGTGAAACAATTCATATCAATAACTAAATAAACAACAAAACGAGTTAAGCCAGCAGTTTTCAAAACTCTGTGGTTGTTTAGTGGGTGTAGTAGGGTTGTCCAAGAAACCAAATAAGTCTATATCTCTATGTTCAAATCTATATCCATATGAATATGTATATAAAAATGTTAACTAGGTTAGATTGACTTATTAGATTAGATTGACATATTAGATTATATTAGATTTATTACATTAGATTGATTTATTAGATAAGATTGACTTATTAGATTAGATTGATTAATTTCCTTTGATCTGATCACTAAATATTGTTTTTCTTTTTCCCCTCCTTAGGTAATAGGGAAGAAAGCATTAACTGAATTACGCTAAAATAAGAATAGTTGGATAATATCATGATTCAAAGATTATTAACAGATGAAGAAATTTTTTTTTTAATGGTCATTAAGCCCTCTGTAATGGCACACACCTGTAACTTTAGCAGCATAGGAAGCTGAGGAAGAAAGGTCACAAGCCAGCCTCAGTAAATTAGCAAGGACCTAAGTAATATAATGAAACTCATGTTAAAACAAAAAATAAAGATTTGGGTATGTGTTTTTGTGTTTAAACACTTCTGGATTTGATGTCTACTTAAAAAAAAATTGTTAATAAATTTTAGAGAAACAAAATTTGAAGCAGCATAAATTTAAAAAGAAATCACTTGACCATTTTACATTGGTACTAATATTACCTGTATTATTTCTTTTTCTCCCAAATTCATACCCTCCTTATTGTTGCTTTTCAATCTTCCATTCTGTGCAATCACCATTTTCATATTTCCAAAATGATATTCACAGTTTATGTGAGGGGGCAGGGAGATACTAGAAATTAAACCAAGAGGTACTTTACTACTGAGTCACATCCTGAGCCCTTTTTTATTTTTTGAGATAGTGTGTCTTGCTAAGTTGCTTAGGGCCTCTCTAAGTTGCTGAGGCTGGCTTACTCTTCCTGTTCGGCCTCCTGAGTTGGTGGCATTGCAGGCATGTACCACCATGCCCAGTTTCATGTGTTATCTTTATACAGAATGTGGTTCCAGGATGAGCAAATTTTCTCTGGAGTGGAGAAACCATTTGCATTGTCAAATTTGCTGGGCAGATGATTTCATATTCTTGGACCAGATGGACAAATCCAATGTTAGTTTTGATAAGAAACATCTTTTTTGAACATAATATGCACATATGTTTCTGCCCTTCATTCCAAATCTTTACTCAATGCATGCAGTAACAAGGGTAGCACTCTGGAGATCCCTGCATTTTCATCGTCAAGGACTTTTCCTCCAGTTAGCAAGCTGCCATCAATAAATAGTTTAGGCATGGGGGAAAAAGTTTCTATTATCAACTGGATATCTGGAATATACAAGACTATATAGCTGAATAATTGTTGAAAGCTTGTTTAATAAAACATGCTTCAAGGCTGGGTTATGGCTCAGCGGTAGATTGCTCGCCTAGCATGGGTGAGGCCCTGGGTTCCTTCCCTAGCATCACATAAAAATAAATAAATAAAGATATTGTGTTCAACTGCAACTAAAAATAAAAAATAAAAAAAAAAGCATTGAATTAAAAAAATGCTTCAATATTTTACTATATGCATCTATATGAGTTAGTTTCTGTTTCTGTAATATAGATAGCTTGCTTTTCATAGCAAAAAATTGTGATACAAAGAACATCTAGGTAAGCATTTCTGCACCTCTCTCTTAATGAATGTAGTGTACTGCTTGGAGTCTTCTTTGTACTCTGGGAGACAGAGGAACCCCAACTTTATCTTCTTCATGGTTCTGGCCTGCAGGCTTGCAGTGGGGAGGGAAGGTGAGATCTGGCAGACTAGACCCTTCACCCTCCATCTTCTGACAGAAAGAAGGGCAGGCAGAGAGGAAGACTGACCTGGGACGGACAGCCTTACAATTAATGCTGAAGGTACTTTAGTCCAGAGACCCCATGGAGGTGACAGCAGAGAAGAGGAGGGTTAGCAGGCGGGCGCCTTGCTGCTGGGATGTTACAATCTGCCTCTTCACAGTCACTGTCCAGGCCTCAAGATCTCTCATAGGCACAAGCCTATTGTTGTGTGTCTATTAATATTTTTCCGTGCTGTTTGGGAGATCTGCTACTGAAAAGATCGTTATCCTTTTGGATATCCTTTAAGATTTCTAAATCTTTATTGGAACAAGGTTTAACCCAGACATAACTATTAACCATTTCTGAGGCAAATATTTTATTTTATCCTATAAAAGTTATGAATATTTTCTAATAATATATATTATTTTGTTAGAAGATACTATCATATACCAAGGAAAGGATGATAGTAGAAAAATTAGTAAAACAATAGAAAATAAATTTGGGGGGTCATTTTTAAAAATTATGGTCCCCAGGAAAGATGAGTTTTGCCTTTGGAATCCAAGATAATTTGTTAAAAGCACAATTGTTCAAACCCAATACAATCATTCTCCTGAAATATACAAGACATTATCATAAAAGGTTTAGAGATCAGGTAACAATTCCCATGTATCCCAAAAATGTGGCATAGTCAGAGCTAAATCATTAGTTGAGGAATGCATAAAAGGGTTGGGGTTGTGGCTCAGTGGCAGAGAGCTCACCTAGCATGTGTGAGGCACTGGGTTTGACCCTCAGCACCATATACATATAAAAAATAAAGGTATTGTGTCCACCTATAAGTAAAAAAATAAATATTAAAAAAAGAATGCATAAGAAAATGGAGGTATCCATGTTAAATTCAATTATCAAGTTTTGGGAAAGTTGGGACAAAAAATATTTCTTTTAAAGTATTCCTTGCTACTTTATACACTACTATAATTTTGTTGTTGTTGTTGTTGTTACAATGCAATTTGTGTAAGTAGTTAAAGAAATTTTGGGACACTTTCTTGGGAATAGGCTCTAGACTCAGAAAACATGGGTGTCAACACATGCTTTCACTTTACAACTTGTGCCCATAGCACCAGGCTCATAATTTTGACTAGTACCTTTCAATGAGATCTTTTTAAATTTTAGCTGATATTTCATATTTGTGGAGCCAAAGTAAGAAAACAAGTCGAGGCCCATATATGTAATGTGCACGTTTGAAATGTGTAACTAGCTAGTAAAATGTTAATGAAATTTTTTATTGTTCTATTTTGAGACATATTGTATACTCTCATAACAAGAAAAACTTGCCTGGAGTTTGCCAAGGAATAGTGAGCCCTGTCCACTGTGGAAGGAAAGGAAGAAAAAGCTGTGTAGCCCCTGGCTCAGGCAGGGAACTTGGGACTCAAGACATTAGGAGGAAATTTAGGAGCCAGAAAACCTTACAAACTTCTATGCCAGTGGGATCACTGTGGTTAGACAGGATGTGTCTGGAGTGTCAGGATGTTTCAGGAAGTTTGTGGGAGGTGGTGTTATAAAGGTTTGTTGATCAAGATTAACCAAAGTGTTAAATCAGTCTTCTCTATTTTGAAATTAAAAACCCATCCTAGCCTAATCTACCTTACTAATCTAATCACTTATACAATCTTAATCACTCATACTAATTCCTATTGGAAGCTCTTGAAATCTAATCACTTGGAGAACTGGGTGTGGTCTTCAGAGCCTCTATAAAAAGAAAGTGCAGGAGGAGCTAGTCTCATTCCTCTCCAGATCAAAGTAGTTTCAGAACTCACCTGGCTTTGCAGACCCCTGAAAGACATCAGTTCTACTATGTGAAGCACTGATCCCCAGACAGACTTCATATTACCTCTACAGTAAGCATTGGTGAGACAATAGACACATTCCTTGGGTGAGTATATAATTTACAAATGAGATGTTCCTATTATTATTATTATTTCTTTTTTGTACCAGTGATTGGAGCCAAGGGTGCTTAGCCATGGAGCCATATTGCCAGGCTTTTTTGTATGATTTATTTTGAGAAAATGTTTCCCTGTATTGCTGAGGTTTTCTTTGAATTTTCCTTATGCCTGCCTCAGCTTTGGGTGTGGCTGGGATTACAGGCCTGCACCATCATTCCTGTGCAACTATTTTCTGAAACAAACAGATCTTCAAAAATGTATAAATCTGTGAACAAAAATCATTGGAATGAATTGATGTTTTTTGCTTAGTTAGGAAAAGTACCTCCTTTTCTAGAAGCTATTTTTAAATTAAACAAATTGGTCATCTAATCTTACTACATGAATTTCCTTTTTTTTTTTTTTTTTTGTATTCCTTGGTTTGTGCATATGAATAGTAAGGGAAAAAAAAAAAACTGCCAGGCATCTTATAGTTTTGTATTTGGTATAGATTCTATAAATTGGTTAGGAAAATTTTGTTCTATAAACAGATCTTACATGTATTATATACTACTTTAAAAATAATGCAAATGTATTCTCAATATATAACTAAATAGTGCATAAAATGACTCAGAAAATATTCCTCTTGGTTGTGGTAATATTATCTCTTCAGAGGTTGGTTTCTTTACTTAAATTCTAAAGAAGCAAATAAATGTATAGGCCTGCAGGAAAGTGACACTGGCTATCAGAAAGAAACCTGAGTATAAGGGGAAAGGCACTTTATAATTATATAATATAGAAATTATGACATCAATTTTTAGTTTTGCAAAATTAATTTTTTACATGATAATTAATGGTTTTTTACAATGTGCTTGGGGGAATATTTTAAAGGACTGAGAGATATTACCATTCCCATTTTCTTAATTATTGGTCTGTTTGAATTCAGGCATGTAGATAATAGACATATAAAGAGAGATTCAACAGTTTAGTATATTCAAATATAAAGATGCTGGATGAAATATCCAATTTGACAAAGTTCACTTTAGTGTTTATTAATTTTTACATATCCAGAAGTTGATTTTTGGGTGGGGATCCATTTCAGACAACAAAAGACATCAAAGGGAAATTTTGGTCATAGTTTTTTTTTTTTTTTTTTGCATTCTTATCAATGGATTACAAGAAAAATATTTTCTGGATTATAAGTGAAATAACACATGCAGATGAGTGGCATTGTGCAGTGCATTTTATTAATGCATTTTTAAAACTTATAATTTATTTATAAGGATGTAACCCTAAACATGATAACCTCAATTTGCTAGACAATCTCTGAAACAATCAACACAAAAGAGAATTATTGGTGATTGAATTACCATTAATGATTAAAAAGATAATGTGTTAGTTGTTACCTTATTTTAATGTTAATCAAAAATTTGTGTTCTGGCTACAATACTTACTAGTAAAGATGTCAGAGGCTTCATCAAAATAGAATAGTTATGAAGTTAAAGACAATAACAAGGTTAAAGCTCAGGCACATGCCCTTTACTTAACCAAGGACTAGAAATGAACATTAGGATTATTTCATTTCACTTCAGACTTATGCCCTGGAGTTATATATTGAATCAAATTCCTAAAAGTCAAACAATTAGGGAGAAATTGTACCTCAAGAAATAGGGTACATTTATGGGGGGAGAATAGGGCTTGGCATAATACAATAGGTAATCTATTCTAATTATGTATTCTGATCCAAGTAGATGTGTGTTACTGAATGAGAACTTGAGCACAATTTTGTTCAGGCCTTTCTCTCTTCAAGAATAGATGAAAAAATTCTCCTAGTTTTCTTCCCTCAGAAAAATGGAATCAGAAATCCCACGACCCTTCCAAAAAGAACTCACCTGCTCTCTCTGCATGAACTACCTTATGGACCCAGTCACCATAGGCTGTGGGCACAGCTTTTGTTGGCCCTGTCTCTGCCTTTCCTGGGAAGAAGCCCAAATTCCTGCCTGTTGCCATGTGTGCCAGAGGCCATCACAGCAGAGAGACTTCAAGCCAGATATTTGTGTGAAGAGGATGTCTTTACTTGCCAGACAAGCCAGTCTAAGGCAAATCCTGAGCTCCAAGGAACACATATGTGTGACCCATCAGGAGACAAAGAAGATCTTCTGTGAAGAAGACAAGAACCTGCTCTGTTTGCTTTGTTCCAACTCTCAGGAGCATAGGGGTCACAGACACTGTCCCACTGAGGAGGCTGCTGAGGAGTACCGGGTAAGTGATGGTCCTCATGATGATTAATCCAGTCTTTACCAAGGGCCTAATAGGAAGCAGATACCATATAAGACAAAAAGATAGAGATATCAATAGAATTTCTAAATATACCTGTCTTTGTGAGGCTAGCATTCAATGGGAGGCCAATAAAGTCAACAAATATCATTTCAGTGTAAATTTAGCAGAATTAGGCTAAGACATCTTAAAGTCCCCATTTTCAAAAGGTCACTGGTGACCAAGAGTATATAAAAGATGATTTTTTTTTTTTTTGATACTGGGAATTTAACACAAGGTTGCTTTACTGCTGAGTCATATCCCTAGCCATTTTTATTTGTTATTTTTGGGATAAACCCTCACTAAGTTGCTTAGGGCCTTACTAAATTGCTGAGGCTTGCCTCAAACCTCTGATCCTCTGGACTTAGCCTTCCAAGTCCCTGGCATTTACAGACATGCAACACCTTGACCAGCTGAACAAAACCTTTATATTGGGAACACATTTAGTAATACTAGACAAATATGAAGGAGATCAACAGGACAGAAGCATTAGAAGATACAAATGATGAGACAAAATGCCTATCTGACAGGTAGCCAACTTCATAAAATTTCTTAGTCTGTTACATAATAGAAACTTAGGAGGTGAAACAGGCACACAGGTGAATTTTATTCTCATTAAAGTACTTTTATTTTACATCCCTTAACTCTCTCCATCTGTTAGGGTCTGAAATGTGTATATCTGCTTTACATTGATATTTCCCTTACAGGAGAAGCTATTGAAGCAAATGAGATCATTATGGGGAAAAATCCAAGAAAATAAGAGAAATCTGAATGAGGAGAAAAGAAAAATTCTAACATGGGATGTAAGTATCAGAGTTATTGCCTTAGGAAACAGCTTGAGACAGTTGTGCTACAAATTTCCCCTTTAAGAACATGGGCAGAGGGCTGGGGCTGTAGCTCAGTGGCAGAATGCTTGCCTAACATTTACTGGGTCTTGGGTTCTATCTCTATGTAAGGCAAAATGAACTAAAGTCATCATGTGACCTAAGGGTCCTCTGTACAACAACAGGAGAAATAATTTTGCCTTTCAATGTGAGTTCACACTTACTATTTCTAGACCCTGTATTAACAGCCACAAAAAGTGACATCAAAACAAGCTCAGCAAATGGTAATATGAAGGAACATACAGGGATTTGAAGACATTCAGTAACCATTAAGGAGCTCAGACAAAATTTCTTAAATCTAAGATCAATCTGAGTTTTGACAGTTGAATCAGTATTGAAGACCTGTCATAGTTATTTAAGGCAGAAGCTGAGGTAGGAGACGAATTGTAGAAATTCAAGAGCATATAATTGTGCATTCAATGTATTTCTTGCTGATCAGGACAATGGGCTCTTGGAGATAGAAAGGAGGTGTGAACAGCAAAATGGGAAGTGCACCTGTGCTGCTGAAAAGATTGCACAGGAGCCAAACAGTATGGGTTCAAGGAGAAAATAGAACATATTAAAAAGCTGGGGAATGGGGAGACACAACACAAAGGCCTGGTAAGTGGGAGTGGATACTGAGAGGAGATAGGCAATGAAATGAGGATTAATGTTCTTAATGTAACAGGGCAACCGCAGGTAAGAGCCTGCAACCTCAGGTAAGAAGGTAAAGTTCAGGAGGGTACTAATGCTTTTGAAACCTTAGGCTTAGATGCTTTAGGAAGACCTTATTGTGTAGCTTCTAATCCTGAATGTAATATGCAATATTTCTGAAAGTTCTACATGGTCAGGTTATAGACGTGGAGAGATTTGAGATTAGAAACTAACATTAAATAAAAATCTCACGTAATGATAACAACGTCAATGATTTAAAAGTAGTCTTTCAGATTTGAAGGGTATATAAAGGAATTACCTATTAAAGAGAATTTTCCAGGTATCTCAGAAACTTGCTAAAGATAAGCACTTTTAAAAAATTTCTGGATGGACACATTTTGAGGAAAAGTAGATTGCTCTTATTTATTAATAGAGGAAAATAAATAAAAAATCGTGGATTCTGAGAATTGGGAGGACCTGAATTGAGGATATATATAGCTGATTGGTAGAGGAATGAGCCAGAGAGAAACAGGTGAGGGTTAAGGAAGGAAGGAGGTTACAGTTGTCCTGAGTGTGTGACCCAGGAAATTCACATCCCTGCAGAGTTATGTACGTCATCAGGAAAACATGATCAAGACCGAGTACAGGAAGCTGTACCCGGTCCTCTGCATGGAGGAACAAAAGCATTTGGAGAGACTACAAAAGGAAGATGAAAATATTGTAGAGCAACTCAAGAGAAGTGAAGCTAAAATGGTTCAAACTGAGAAACACCTAAAAGGAATGTATGAGGAGCTGATGAGAATGTGCCATAAATCAGGGGAAAGGCTGCTCCAGGTAAAGACTTTGTTGGTTTTAAACTCCATCTTCTACACATCTTTAGTCTTCATTGTCTCTTCAGTACTAAAAATATATTTTGCCACCTTCCATACTTCTGATGGAGGCCATTCCAGAAATGGGCATAATAAACTAATTCCTAACTATGAACAAGTTGTACAGAATTGTAAGAGTAGCATCCCCAGAGAATAATCTCTTCTAAAATTCTGATTTATCTTATTTCTAATAACAATATTATTGTGGACATTTTATTTTTGTCTCAAATGAGCAATATTTGGGGAAAGGTAACATTTCCTTGGCCATTGTCTTTGCATATCCTGAATTTAAGTCGGCTCTATTTTGGAATACCTCAGCTGTTAGGAAAAAGTCCTTGGAAAGACCTATTGACAGAGAGCTGATGGTCACAGCAGTGCCCACTTACTGTGGTTACCATGTCTTTTACTCACTCCTAGGGTTCCAAATGCATCAAATTTAGATGATATCTATGTGTTGTACTGGGATTATACTTTAGAAAGGAAAAGAAAATCCAATTTAAGGGGCTTGAGCATGGTTGTGATTGGTATTTTGGAAGGATTCTTATCTTTTTTTTTTCTCCTTACAGGATTTGGGAGACCTATTGATAAGGTAAATTTGGCTTTCAATGTGAACTGAAATGATAGGAGGGCTGTGAAAGATATAAAACATTTTTTCTAACAAAATAAAGCCATTATATATTAGATGAGGTTTAATTATGACGCATAAGCAAATACTAAGAATTATCTGTAAATACTGAAAATGACCCTCCATTAAGAAATGGATATTCTGCCACAGACCCATGTGGAAAATAAACATCGACTGGCAGAAGAGAGGATAAGAATTCATCAGAAGTTAGAATATTGAGGAAAAATGATTTTTCATCCATACCTGTCAAAGTGGTATCACTGGTTCCATAATTAAAGAACATTTGAAAATTATATCAAATATATGTATTATATTGCATTATAAATGTATATGCATAATTTTAGTATATAGCACATTATCTAGTGTTCTCAAAAACTTTTGAATACAAGTATGTGTGTATGTGTTTTACTGCACATAATTTCTGCCCTGCAGAATTTGCTAGAAGGCAGCTACTTGCAATTTTAGGATTCAAAGCCATAAAAATCTTTAGCTACATAGACTATTATTTTCCAGGTAGTAGATGAGTGAGGCAAGTACCTTTGGGTGCATGAAAGCAAAGAGAAAAGAAGGAATAATACCCTAAAAATGGTACAGTTGTAGAAGATATTTATGGGAGTAATTCACAAGGGGGGAGCATTATCAGTTGCATGCGTATGTCTTTCCTCAAGCACTGTGGTGAATTCTTTAGCACTCAAATGACTAACTACATTCTCCTTCTTCTAGGAGTGAGACAGTGCAACAGCATATGCCCCATCCTGTGAGACCAGTGCTCAGCATAAAACCCATCACAGGACTGATAGACAGGCTCAACCTCTGTCGTGGTGAGTGTCAGCCCACTGGTTGGACTGACTATGGAGAGTGCAGTTCAGGAATAGTTTTCTATTGAGATTGTTTCCCCCTTTATTGATCTTTCATTTAAGAGAGAAAAGGCATCTGTCCAGGACAGGTATTTAAATGATAGATGATGATAGAATAGGTATTTATAAATAACCGTGCTGCCATAATGTAGACAAAAGTAAGAGAAAGTTAGTGGATTAATAAATCCATTCGCATTTCTAATGAATTACTTGTAAAAAAAAATGCACTTTGTGCAGTGGCACATGACTGCAATTCCAGGAGCTTCGGAGTCTGAGGCAGGAGGATTGCAAGTTCAAAGCTACTTGGGGAGGCCCTAAGGTTCTATCTCCAGTACCCAAAAAACAACCAAAAAAAAAGCCTCCCTCCTCTTTATAATTCATGGATTTTTCACAAATTTTATTATTATACATATATTTTTATATTTTGAATTTGAATCTGTTATTTTTCCAGCTAGAACAGCCTTTGTAGTCTTGGCCTACTTCTCAATGAAATGCTAGACTGTCTTATCAGAGATAATTTAGTTTTACTTTTTAAACTTAAATTTGTTTTTAACTGATACACAAAAGTAGAAATTAGAGATATCTATGGACTTCTGTGTGATATTTCAATGTATGTATATATATATATATATATATATATATATATATATATATATATATATATATATAGTGTAATGTGTAACTCGAGTTAAACATATCTATCTCCTTAAACATCTATCATTTTTGTTTTTGGTAAAAACATGCAATCTACTTTCTTATAGCTTTTTTAAATGTACAGAACATTATGGTTTTCTAAAATCATACTACTGCATAATACCACACAAGAAGTTACTGTTAGCTAATTATAATTTTATACTCATTGATCAGTCTTTTCCCCTGATTTTTTACAATGAATTTTGACTGGAGTATTCTTTTCTTTTCACAGTGGAAATTTCCCTCAGTAATGAAATAAGCAATCATGATATCAGGCTTTTTGAGGATGTGAGAACATTTGTACTTAGACAAGACCATCAAGATGCATCTCTGAATTCTGACAGATCCAACTATTTTGCTGCATGGGGAGCACATATCTTCATCTCTGGGCAACACTACTGGGAGCTGGATGTGGATAACTCTTGGGACTGGGCGGTGGGAGTCTGTAAATTGTCCTGGAAAAATATTGGCACTATGCTTGCCACTAAGGAAATATTCCTCCTCCTGTGCATGAAAGAAGGTGATCATTATAGAATTTTGACCTCTCCCCCGGTGACTTGCCAATATATAGAGAAGCCTCTGGGCCGGATTGGTGTGTTCCTTGATTTTAAGAGCAAAAGTGTGAGTTTTTTGAATGTTGCCATGAGTTCCCTTATATGGACATACCCTGCTGGTTCCTTGAATTTCCCTGTCAGGCCTTTCTCTTTAACTGGCCACATGATCAGGAATAAGTCAGGAGCTTGATTGTCTGGGAACTCCATGCCTAAGCAAGTCCTCAGTTGAAGAAAATAAATAATACTGTACACTCTTTTACTGTTTTTCTACTTTATTGTAACCTCATTTTATTGTTAACTATGAAGATAATGTGAAATGCAAATTTTGGACTATTTTAAATTCAGAGCATCTCTTTTGGCCCATTATCTAAAGTATAATCTGTGCTCGCTCACCTGGTTTGTGAGCTTACTGGTGTTCTAAATATACAGAGATGTGTATTTCTAGTTTAAGGATCTAATAAAAGGAATGAAGTTTACACATTGTGAACCATCATGTTTTTTCACAATGCAAATGTCAGTCTAAGATCTTATCCCTCATGTAGTAAACACTGCACATCAATTCATCCTTAAGTGAGAGAAAAAAAAAAATCTATTTTACAGGGAAATCTCCTGACTGCGAAGATTAGAAAAAAAAAATCTATTTTCATAACTCAGAGTAGCTGGTTCTTTTCTCTTATAATAGAATATAGTGCAAAAAATAAAATGCCTTATAGTTAGTCTACATTCCTAGCAGTTTCACAATGTCTAGAACATAACAGGAACTTAACAAATATTTGATTTATTATTAATGAGTGAACAATTGCTATGTTTTATACAATGCTAGTTTAGCGGGGATGTGGCTCAGGGGCAAAGCAGTTTCCTGGAATGTGTGAGGCCCTGGGTTTGATCCTTAGCACTGCATATAAATAAATTAATTAATTAAATAAAGGTCCATTAACAACTAAAGAAGTATTAAAAAAAAAAAAAAACAAAACAATGGTAGTTAACATTGTGCTGTCCCATAATCTCTGCTATAGCATCACATAAGACTTAATATCTTTACTAAATAACATTTATGAAAGGAAGAAAGCTATTTCTTAAAAAATATTCTTCAAAAGACCAACTAATAATAGAGAACGGTAATGAAAATAAATGCTATGAAATATTAAAAAGGCTTCTAAAACACAGGGTAAACCAATTGAATAAGACATGCTAAGACAATGTGGAATAAACCAATTATCCAGGTTTGTGGTTCTCAAAGTTTGGTGCTTTTAGAAATGCAAATACGTGATGCAAGTGTGGTGTTGCAGACCTTATAATCCCAGGCACTTGGGAAGCTGAGGCAGGAGATTGGAAGTTAGAGGTCAGCCTCAGCAATTGAGCAGTATCCTCAGCAAGTTAGCAATATGATAACTCAAAGTAAAAAAGTAAAAAGGACTAGGGATTTAAAGTGGTGGTAAAGCACCCCTGGGTTTAATCCAAAAATGTTTCAAATTATTATTAATTTTTTTAAATGGGAATCAAGTGCAACTGATTTCATACGGAATCTTTTCTCTCTTCCTCTCAATACATACAGAAGCAAACTTCCCAGTCAACCCCATGCAATTTTTTGGTGTGTGTGTGTGTGTGTGTGTTTCTTTTTCTTGTTTTTTTTTTTTTTTTTTTGCAAATAGCAAAACCACTTGTGCCTACTTGTACTGGACAAGTTGAGGTAGATAGAACTCTAAATGATCAATAACAAAATTCCTTTATAGAAGTCAAGCTCAGAATCTGCCAAGGTGCCCTGGAGGTAAATCTCCAGGGGCAGATGCAGTTCAAATATAACAGTAATCAGAAGCCAGAAAATCTGGTGAATACAGCTCACTGTACTTACTTTGAAGTTTGTACTTCTCCTTGAGAAACCTCTACTGTCTGATCCTGTCTGCCCCACACCCCCAACACCACCAGAGCTGAAATTCTGTCAGACCAAACCATTCAGATCTTGGAAAAAGAGGACGCAGCAGAGAGCCAAGGGTTTTCCTTACCATCTGTCCAGTGCTTTGCATCTGAGCTGGAATCTTTCTCAGATGAATATCAAGGTAGACGACTTACCTAGTATATGCATCAGAACCACCTGCAAAAGTTGTTTGAATACTTATTGCTGTGCTTTGACCACAAAGAGTCTTTATTCAGTAGATCTGGGATGGGAAAAAAGTTCAAATTTTAAACAAATTATAAGATGCTATTACTGATACTGATCACCGGACCATAATTTGAAAAATCTTTGATTTAGCCCAATATTAAAGATGATACTTTTATATTGTACTTGAATAGAAAACTTTTAAAAAATACATACATAAACACATATGTGTATGAATATGCACATAGTGTGTGTATGTATTTGTATGTATATATTGAGAAAACACAAAAATTGAAATATAGGCTATAGACTTACTGCTGTAGCTTCTTGTTGCCTTTATTTGGGAGAAGAAAGTGATGAAAAAGCATGAAAAACAGCCCCTTTTTCCCATACAGCTGCAGCATCTTGGGAAGGCATTACAATTCTAATACACATATATACCACATTTTTCATATCTATGTTTGTATATAACATATGTTGACACCAAATTCAAATCTTCATACATGTAATTTGTATGATGACGACCATCACCTTCCACTATTCTTGCTATTCCCCTTACCCCGCCCTTTATCTCCAACCCCTTTCCTATCTAGAGGTAATCTTCCTCCCATGCTCTCCCTCCCTACTCCACTTTGAGTCACCCCCCTTATATCAGAGAAAACATTCAGCATTTGATTTTGGGGATTGGCTAACTTCACTTAGCATAATCTTCTCTAATGCCACCCATTTACCTGCAAATGCCATGATCTTGTTCTTTTTTAGTTCTGAGTAATATTTCATTGTGTATATATGCCATATTTTTTAAATCCATTCATCCACTCAAGGCCATCTAATTGGGCTCCACAGTTTAGCTATTATGAATTGTGCTGCTATAAACATTGATGTGGCTTTTTCCCTGTAGTATAGTTTTGGGGACCTTTGGGTAGTCTGAGAAGAGGAATAATTGGGTCAAATGGTGGTTCCATTCCCAGATTTCCAAGGAATCTTCATACGGTTTTCCACAGTGGCTGCAACAATTTGCAGTCCCACCAGCATTGTATGAGTGTACCTTTTCCCCCACATCACCAACACTTATTGCTGCCATTCTGACTGGAGTGAGGTGATATCCTAGAGTAGTTTTGATTTGCATTTCTCTGATTGCTAGAGATGATGAGCAGTTTTTCATATATTTGTTGATTTATTGTGTATCCTCTTCTGAGAAGTTTCTGCCCAGGTTGTTGGCCCATTTGTTGATTGGATTATTTATTTTTTTGGTGCTTACCTTGTTGAGTACTTTATACACCCTTGAGATTAGTGCTCTAACTGATGTGTGAGGGGTAAAAATTTGCTTGCAGGATGTAGGTTCCCTGTTCACCTCACAGATTATTTCTTTTGCTGAGAAAAAAAAAAAAAAAAACATTTTAGTTTCAATCCATCCCATTTATTGATTCTTGGTTTTAATTCTTGTGCTATAGAAGTCTTATTAAGGAAGTTGGGGCCTAATCCCACATGATGAAGATTAGGGCCTACTTTTTCTTCTATTAGATGCACAATTGAATTCCTAGATCCTTGATCCATTCTGAGTTAACTTTTGTGCATGGTGAGAGATAGGGATTCAATTTCATTTTGTTGCATATGGATTTCCAGTTCACCCTGCATCATTTGTTGAAGATGCTATCTTTTCTCTAGCACATGTTTTTGGTCCTCTGAGGCCTCTATTCTGTACCATTGGTCTACCAACCTGTTTTGCTTCCAGTACCATGCTGTGTTTGTTACTATTGTTGTGTAGTATAGTTTAAGGTCTGGTACAGTGACACCACCTGTTTTACTCTTCCTGCTTAGAATTGCTTTAGCTATTCTGGGTCTAGCTATTCTTATTTCTATGAGGAATACCATTGGGATTTTTATCAGAATTGTATTAAACCTGTATAGTGCTTTTGGTAGTATGGTCATTTTGATAATATTAATTCTGCCTATCCATGAGCAAGGTAGATCTTTCCATCTTCTAAGTTCTTCTTTGATTTCTCTCTTTAGTGTTCTGTAGTTTTCATTGTATAGATCCTTCACTGCTTTTGTTAAGTTGATTTCCAAGCATCTTATTTTTCTTGAGGATATTGTGAATGGTGTAGTTTTCCTCATTTCCTTCTCAGAGGATTTGTCACTGATATACAGAAATGCCTTTTATTTATGGGTGTTGATTTTATATCCTGCCACTTTGCTGAATTCATTTACTAGTTCTGCAAGTTTCCTGGTGGAGTTTTTTGGGTCTTCTAGGTATAGAATCAGATCATCAGCAAATAGTGCTTGTTTAATTTCTTCTTTTCCTATAGTTATTCCTTTATTTTTTTTTCTTCTGTCTAATTGCTCTGGCCAGTGTTTCAAGAACTATGTTGAATAGAAGTGGTGAGAGAGGGCATCTCTGACTTGTTCCAGATTTTAGAGGGAATGACTTCTGTTTTTCTCTGTTTAGAATGATGTTGGCCTGAAGCTTAGCATAGATAGTCTTTACAATGTTGAGATATGTTCCTGTTATCCCTAGTTTTTCTAGTGTTTTGAACATAAAAGCATTTTGTCAAATGCTTTTTCTGCGTCTATTGACATGATCATATGATTCTTATCTTTAAGTCCATTGATGTAATGCATTACATTTATTGATTTCTGTAAGAGATAAGGATTCATCCCAGGTTGGTTGAACCAACTTTGCATCCCTTGGATGAATCCCACTTGATCAGAGTGCACAATCATTTTGATATGTTTTTGTATTTGATTTGCCAGAATTTTATAGAGAATTTTTGCATCTATGTTCATTAGAGATATTGGTCTAAAGTTTTCTTTCTCTGAAATGTCTTTGTCTGGTTTTGGAATCAGGGTGATATTGGCCTCATAGAATTAATTTGGGAGTACTCCCTCTTTTTCTATTTCCTAAAATAGATTGAAGAGTATTGGTATTAGTTCTTCTTTAAGGTCTTATAAAACTTGGATGTATGTCTGTCTGGTCCAGGGCTTTTCTTGGTTGGTAGTCTTTGGATGCTTCTTCTCTTTCCTCATTTGATATTGGTCTGTTTAAATTGTGTATATTTTCCTGACTCAATCTGAGTAGATCATATGACTTAAGGAATTTATTGATGCCTTCACTATTTTCTATGTTATTGGAGTATAAGGCTTCAAAATAATTTTTAATTATCTCCTTTATTTCTGTAGTGTCTATTGTGATATTTTCTTTTTCATCACATATGCTAGTAATTTGAGTTCTCTCTCTCCTTCTCTTCATTAGCATGGCTAAGGGTCTGCCAATTTTATTTATTTTTTCAAAGAACCAACTTTTTTATTTTGTTACTTTTTTCAATTGTTTCTTTTGTTTCGATTTCATTGATTTCAGCTCTGATTTTAATTATTTCTTGGCTTCTACTGCTTTTGCTGCTGATTTGTTCTTTTTCTAGGGCTTTGAGATGTAGTATGAGGTCATTTATTTGTTGACTCTTTCTTCTTTTAAGGAATGAACTCCATGCAATGAATTTTCCTTTGGTACTGCTCTCCTAGTGTCCCAGAGATTTTGATATGTTGTGTCTGTGTTCTCATTTACCTCTAAGAATTTTTTAATCTTCTCCTTGAAGTCTTCTGTAACCCAATGTTCATTCAGTAGCATATTGTTCAGTCTCCATGTGATGCAGAGATTTTTATTCTTTATTTTGTTGTTAATTTCTAATTTCATTTCATTATGATGTGATAAAATGCATGGGCCACATCAATGTTTATAGCAGCACAATTCAGAATAGGTAAACTGTCGAACCAACATAGATGTCCTTAAGTGGATGAATGTATAACAAAAAATGTGGCATTTATACACAAGGGAATATAACTCAGCATTAAAAAGAATCATGGCATTTGCAGGTAAATGGATGACATTGGAGAAGATAATGCTAAGTGAGGTCAGCCAATTCCTCCCCCCAAATGCCAAATGTTTTCTCTGATATAAGGGGGTTGATTCATAGTGGTTTAGAGAGAGAGAGCATGGGAGGTTTAGAATAATTCTAGATAGGAAAGAGAGGTGGGAGGAAAAGGAAGGGGGAAGTGTCTGAGCAAGGATGGTTGAATGCGATGATCATCATTATACAAAGTACATGTATGACAACTTGAATTGGGTGTCAACATACCTTATATACAGAGATATGAAAACTTGTGGTATATATGTATATTAAGAATTCTAATGTAAAAAATACATGTATAAAATGGCATAAATTGATGTGAACATACTTTATATAGAGAGATATGAATAATTGTTTTCTATATGTGTAATAAGGATTGTAATATATTCCACTGTTGTTGTGTATTTATAAAAAATAATAAAATCAATTAAAAAATAAAAAGTATCATCAAAATATTTACATATTAATGATGGTCATTGAATTAATTTTGTGTTTTATTTTGCCAAATAGAAAAAAGGATTAATAGGATATTGAAAATATTAAGGAAATAAAATATTTCTTTAACAACAAGAACAACAAAAAAGATAGAATACTAATCTCTAAGGTATGTAAAGAACTCAAAAACTAAGCACCAAACAAAACAAAACAAAACAAAACAATCAATAAATGGGTTAAGGACCTGAACAGACACTTCTGAGAAGAAAATATACAATCAATCAACAAATATATATAAAAAAATGTTCATTATGTCTAGCAGTTAGAGAAATGCAAACCAAAACTACTCTAAGATTTCATCTCACTCCAGTCAGAAGGGCAGCTATTATGAAGACAAACAACAATAAGTGTTGGTGAGGATATGGGGAAAAACATACCCAAATACATTGCTGGTGGGACTGCAAATTATTGCAGCCAATGTGGAAAGCAGTATGAAGACTCATTGGAAAAATGGGAATGGAACCACCATTTGACCCAGCCATCCCTCTTTTTGGTGTATAAAAAAAGCATACTACAGGGATACAGCCACATCAATGTTTATAGCAGCACAATTCAAAATAGCTAAACTGTGGAACCAACCTAGATGCCCTTCAGTAGATGAATGGATAAAAAAATGTGGCCTATATACACAATGGAATATTACTCAGCACTAAAAAATAACAAAATCATGGCATTTGCAGGTAAATAGTAAATAATGAAAATAATGCTAAGTGAAGTTAGCCAATCCCCAAAACACAAATGCCGAAGTTTTCTCTGATATAAGGAGGCTGATTCTTAGTGGGGTAGAGAGGGAGATCAAGAGAGGAATAGATGAACTCTAGATAAGGTAGAAAGGAGGGAGGGAAGGGGAAGAGGAAGGACAGGGGGTTAGCAAGGATGGTGGAGTGTGATGGACATCATTATCCAAAGTACATGTATGAGGACACGAACTGGTGTCAACATACTTTATATACAACCAGAGATATGAACAATTGTGCTGTATATGTGTAATAAGAATTGTGATGCATTCCACTGTCACTTATTTTTTAAATATGAATTTGAAACAATTTAAAAAATGTTAATGTTTAGACATGACAGCCATTGCTGCCTATAATCCAGCTACTCTAGAAGTTGAGCAGGAGAATCTCACATTCCATGCCAACCTCCTCAATTTAACCATGCTCTATGTAATTTAGAAGATCCTGTCTCAAAAGAACAAAAAAAGTAAAAGTGCTGGGAATATAACTCTTTGGTTAAGTGCACTTGGGTTCAATTCTCAGGGTAAAAATAAATTTAAAAATACATACAATAATGCTATTTTTATTCAAAAAAATGTATCACCCCCTGAAATTATATGATAAAATCCATATGTACTGGAGATTGATAAAGTTTGATGTGGGCTGCTTTCACTGAAATTGTAGATTTTTTTTGTTGGATACTATGTATTTTATTCAGTGACTCATGAATTGGAATGCAATTTTTCATTCCTTATTTATTAGCAACATGTGCTAGCCATCAAGGACAGACCAGGGAGAAAGCAGATTACTACTCTATGGAAAGCTTACTGTACTCATGAAAGCAAACTTGTACTTCTAGAGTAAGGTGTTGAAGAGATAGGTGTAAGAGTAATCACTTGCTTTCAATAAGGTTGAGTGTTATGAAGGAAAATACTAGTGCCTGTGGTCATAAGTGCTGAAAAAAGTGTACTCAGGTGACTGGAAGAAAGAAAAATCTGACCTTAGAGATAAACATGATTAGAGTGTGTTTGGCAGAGATAATTAAGTGGGAGAAAGTATAAGTTGAAATGACTAAAGAAAACCATTGAGTCTGGAATGACCCTGACACAAGAGTGAAATAAAAAGGATATAATGTTAGACACCAGCCAGAATATTCAGGACAATGGGAGGTCCAGAAAGTCTTTTTGTTTGTTTGTATTGGGGGAGGGGTGATCCCAGGACTGAACTCAGTGGCACATGGACACTGAGTCAAATCCCCAGCCCTACTTTATATTTTATTTAGAGACGGTCCCTTGATCTTAGTGACCTTCGTGCCTTCATGTTGCTGAGGCCGGCTTTGACCTTGCAATTCTCATGCCTCAGCCAACCCAGTCACTGGGATTACAAGTGTGTGCCACCATGACCATCAAGAAAGTCTTTTTATTTTGAATACATTTACCATTTTTTTACATGTATATAAAAATAATTTTTTTATATAATTGTAAACTAGAAAACAATACAGCATATTACAGGTTGAGATCCTTTAACATTTAAATAGTTCATACAAAGCAAAAAGTTAATTGAAATGGGCAAAGGATATGAAAAAAATTCCAAATACAAAAAAAAGATGTTCCATCTAATTTGGGAAAGGATTCAGAATTTTCAAACTCACAGAACAGCATAGAGAAAGGAGGACAGTGCAAAGCATGGTTTCCAGTGTCCAGGTGTGCACAGAGTGCGGGCAGAAATTGCACCCTTCTCATGGACCAGAGATTTGATGCACTTCATCCAAAAAGCTGGGATGGCTCCCCAGTCATAGCTCTGTGAGCCCAGAGGAGCCCCTCTGGCTGTAAGCTTCAGGTGGGAGAATCCTGGAGAGCTCCCGGCAGGAGAGCAGTGCTTGGTTGTAAGATTTAGCAGGGGGGGAAATAGTAATAATAATAATACAGGTAAAGGTTTGACAAGAACATTGCCATATAACAATCCAATCTTATTCTCTCATTTTTGTGGTGGCAGTAGATACTAGTGAAGTGTTCAAAGGAAAGTGAAATGAACTTGAAACATTTCTCTCCCGCTGTTATCACCTCAGATCGATCTTGGAAGGATCTTGGGTAGATTTTCTGAGGGAAAGGTGGTCCTTATTTCTCCAGACAAAATGAAAAGTTAACTTTAAAAGCTTTAAAAACTTTAAGTGAACCATTCATTGTTTTCTCCCAAACAAGGCAAAAACATATTTAGATTTTACCTGTATTTTTTTCCCCTGCACTTACACAAGAAGCAAACATGAGTTATCAGGATTTTTTAAATAACAAAAACAAAACCAACCAACCAACACAAAAAAACCCCCACAAACTAATAAAATTAAATCCTTTCGTTCCCAATACCGTCAACACCTCTACAGCACCTTTATAAATACATTGGGAAAATATAATTTCTCTCTCTTTCTCTCTCTCTCTTTTTCCCTTTGAACCCCGGGGTACCTTACCACTGAACTACATCCCCACCTCTTTATTATTTTATTATTTTAAAATTCAATTTAATAGTTTTTTTAATTTTTATTTTATGGTACTGGGAATTGAACATGGGGACAATGTAGCACTGAGTTACATCCCCAGGCTTTTTTATTCATGTATTTACTTATTTTTAAATTTTAAGACAGGCTATAGCTAAATTTCTTAGGTCCTCACTAAATTGCAGAGGCTGTCTTCAAACTTGTGGTTCTCCTGCTTCAGCAGCACGAGTGGCTGGGATTACAGGCATGTGCCACAACTCCTGCTCAGATTTTCTTAATAAATATCAATTTTGTACTTTACTGAGTAAAGGATGGTGTTAGAAAATTTGATTTAGTGCTAGAAAGCCCTTAGGTTTACTAATTATGGGTCCCCTGAGTGCAGCTGTGCTTTTAGAATCCAAGATCGTTTCTAAAAAATACTGTTGTGAAAATTTACCAGACTGTGAATTGTATACATACATATATATACATTGGAAAACTAAAAGATCAGGTAAGAATTCTCATTCCTTCTAAAACACTTACATTACCACAGCAGAATCTTGGTGTGAAGTATGCCAGAAAAGGGAGTTACCCAAATTTAACAATCAAGTTTGGTAGAGTGGGAATATGATTTATTCCTTTTAAAAACACTATTTCTCAAAGTCAGTAAACAAAGAAACTATTTTACATTTTTTTTCCATTTTTCTTTACTTTCTGTAATATTAAGCAAATTGGAGCTTTCACAGTGGTGTACACCAGTAATTCAGCCACTCAGAAGATGAAGACAGGAGGATGTCAAGTTGAAGGCCAGCCTGAGCAACTTAAAGTGTATCAAAAAACAAAAATAGGGGCTGAGGTTGTATCTTAGTGGTTGAGCACTTGCTGTGCATGTGTGAGGAACTGATTCAATCCTTAGCACCAAATAAAATAAAAATAAAATAAAGATATTTAAGTAACAAATAATTATAATGTGATTTATAAATTAAGTTGCCCATAAATTCCCTCAGCTAGGAATTTTTGGCCTTTTCCCCATGTATTCTTGAGATGGGGCAGGCAGAGCCAAACTAAATTACTGAACTTACTGGAGGCCTTGGGAAGTGTGATCTACAATGAGAGGCCTGGAGAAATTTCCAGTGTAGAGTGGGACCAAAGATATTCTTATAATCAAATTTTAAAAATCAATAACTGCATCACTCTATACAGGACAGGAAAGAATTAAAGCCAATCTGAAGCAAAACAGTTTTCCTTTGAAGCTGGTAAGATAACTATACAGGCACACTACCTAGTTTCTATGCTGATGTCCTTGTAGAAAAGGGCTCTGTGTTTTAATTAGCCTGTATTTTGTTTCATGTGCAAAATAAATCTTATTCTTTTCTAGACATATGCTTATTATTGGTAATAAGTTGAGTAAAATTTTGCTTAGTTCTTTGTCTTTCCAGAGTAGAAAAATGAACTTGTTCTCATTCTCTTCCCTTTAAAAAATAGAAAAACAAGAAAAAAATGGACTATGTATTTAAAAGTCTTCTATAGAGGATACAGTACACTGAAACTCACAGAACATTAGTGACAGTAGATCCAAATTCTGAAACAAACTACCAAATTACCTAAAGATTTAGTAACCTTTTGTATTTGCCATTTTTCTCCAATAAAATGATTTTATTACATTGTGATCTCATAGTCTGAATCTCTGAATCTCCTAAAATTGAAAATACCAGGCAGGGGAAACACCATCCTTCTGTTGCCCCTAAAGCTTTCTTTCTTTCTTTCTTTCTTTCTTCCTTTCTTCCTTTCTTCCTTTCTTATCTAACATCACTTAAAATTCTCTATCATTGTGGGTGTGAAACCAAAAGCTACTTGCTTGTCTAGTGCTCAAAGTTTGTTCTCTTACAGGAGAAGTTTCTAAAACAAATGAGATCTGTTTGGAAAAAAGATCCAAGACAACCAGAAAAATCTGAAAGAGAAGAGCAGAAACATCAATCAATTGGTTGTAGCATGAGAGTCTATTTCCCTTAGAAACAACTGACAACAGGAAAGTTTGTCATTAATCAGTTCATTATATGAGTTTGAATCATCAAGTATTTTAAGAAGATCTTTCTTGATGGCTTGTACTTGTGGGAATACAAAGCAATGTTGCTAGCAGCTCAGGGAGATTTTTTGAGCTATGGATCAGGGAGGTTTCATATTATTGACATATTTACTAACAGAAATCAAATTGTTGTCTATAATTATATATGCATAATCTAAGGATGTAAAAACCAATATTTTCTCTCCATTTAGAGAGACCTCTGGGTCTGATTAGTGTGCTCCTTGATTTTCTTAGTGAATGTGTGAGTTTTTTGAATGCTTTCAATAATTACTTTAATGTAGATATCCTGTAATGTCCCTGAATTTCCCTGTCAGGCTGGTTTTTATTTTTAATTATTTAGTTTTTTAAATAGTTCATACATAATTAGGGAAATTCAAAAACTGACTTCTCTGCCTCAGAACTCCATATATGAGGGATCCCTTCTCAGGTGAATCAAAGCAATGATACTGCAGATGCATTTTCCTCATATCTTAACCCAACCTCATTTATTAAATTTAAAAGTAGGGTACAATGTAAATATTTTTTGGCTCAATTTCCCTTTAATAAAAATCCTCTTTACTTGCCTATTATCTATAATATAGGATGTGGTTGATTCAATGTTGTGTTACCTTTGTATGGTTACAAAAACATTTGTTTGTGATTCCAAATAAAACAAATGCAGGAACACAAGAGTTTGCACATTTACTGAGATCTGGCTATCCACAATGCACATGTCAGTTTAAAATCTCCCTCTAGATCTAATAAGTCATAATAATCAGTTCACCCAAAAGGAGAAAATGTGTAAGGGTGTGTGTGTGTGTGTGTGTGTGTGTGTGTGTGTTACAATCATGGTGGGCACACATAATTTTTTATGTCAATCTAAGGAGTTGAGGCTATAGCTCATAAGTAGAACATTTGTTCTGTATACAGATTTTGATTTCTAGCAGGGGTGGTTGTGTGGGGAGATTTAAGATTTATGATAATCCCACAGGGCATGAGACATGAGATGGGAAGATAGAGAAAGAGAATACAGATGTGTACTCCCTAATGATTTTCCATAACACCATCATACTATATTCCATTGATTTTTTTTTTGTGTGTGTGTGTATGTGGTTTTGGGGATTGAACCCATGCCCTTATGCATGAAAGGCAGGTACTCTACCAACTGAGCTATATGCCCAGCCTCTCCATTGATTTTTAATTGTTGTCATGTCATAATTAATCATATGCTTATCAATGTATTTCTGACATCAAATGCTCTTCCTGAATGTATTGTAGAAATCAACAAATGTTTAAAAATAAAAAAATGAAAATGTAAAGCAAGGTAGATATTTCTGTCTGCCATACCCAATAATGAGTGTTCACTATTTAACCTTGATGTTCCCTACATTCACTTTGCCTGGATCATTACTTATCAGTCCTAGTGAAAAGATTTATGGAGTTTACATTTCTTGAGCATTTATTGTGTGCCTTACATGTAAATGTATGCTGTATTTTGTATTAAAGAGAGAGTGAGAGAGAATTTTCTTTTTAATATTTATTTTGTAGTTTTCCGCGGACACAATATCTTTGTTGGTATGTGGTGCTGAGGATCGACCCAGGCCGCACACATGCCAGGCAAGCGCGCTACCGCTTGAGACACATCGCCAGCCCTGTATGTTGTATTTTTAAAATACAAAATCACTTATATGGCTGGGCTTGGTGGAGCCTGCCTGTAATCTCACTCACTTGGGAGGCTGAGGCGGCAGAGTTGCTAGCTCAAGACCAGTTTTATCAATTTAGTTAGGTCCTAAGAAACTTATGAAGACCCTGTCTCCAAAGTAAATAAGAGTTGTGGGTGTAGCTAAATGGTTAGGTTCCCTGGGTCAATACCCAGTACCAAAAAAAAAAAAAAAAAAAAAAACAAAAACAAGAAAACCACCAATATTACACTAATTATTAAGAAGAGTCAGGAGGAATTGAAGGGTCTTGAAATAAGGTGATTGTCTCCAAATGAGCTTTAACTTTGGGTTCTGTGTGTTCCCTCTCAGGTGAGTTGGCTTAAGTGATAGACCAACATTCATTCCAATGACTGTAAGCTCAGATAATGTAATGCAAATAGAGTTCACTGATAAACTGAAAAGAGCATCCAAAATAAATATTGGCAGCAAATATTAAAATGTTATTAATTAATATTAATTAATAAAATATTAATAATTATTAAGCCCTTAATATGCATTCTCTTCACTCCTTTCTACCAATGGCTAATCTACAGTGTCAATTCTTACCAGCATGCCCAGTCTCCCATCTTTATTCTCAGTAGATAAAATTGCAGCCTACCCTGCTAATAAGATGACATTGATGCAGTTTCTTCTATTCATGTTCATACTCATGTATTCTTAACCTTGACAGTAGCTTCTTTACTGCATTTCAATTGCATTCACAAAAAAAACCCCTAAAATTAGTTTAAATTTTTCCTATAGAGTGCATATTTACAAAAATTCCTTTCTTATGCTTAACATGAGTTTTTATGTCCTAGATCTACACAGTTTTTAGTATCCCTGTCTCACACTAAGATGAAAGCATAGTGTAAGCACATACTATGGCAGATTGAGGAAAGTTTTCAAACTGCTACAAACATACTAGGAGAAAAAAAAATTGTCAATGAAAGGCAAAAAAGAGATAGATTTCGAAATTTCCATGTTCAAGAGGGTCCACTATTTTGAAATTTGAAATTATTACCTTATTTTATGATGTAAGGTTGATTTTGACATTTACCCAGAGATAAAAATATGTACCAGTGGAATATGAAGATTTATAATGATAAGAAAGCATAAAATTTGACCTAGAATGATGGACACAATCAAGAATGGAATTGACATATTATTAAATCACTTACTAAGCCAAAGTTGCTATAAATTATGTTAAAAATAAAGAAGTTTTACATTTTAAAGACTAATGCAGATGAAAAAGAATACATATTTTATAACAAATGAGATATCTCTGTTTATAAAAAAAAGAAAGAAAATATCTATTGTGGGTGTATATCTATGAGAAAAATAATGATTTGTGAAGGAATTGTATCATTTGTGATATGTTCAATTCCACCATGCTAGTTTCATTTCTCTCTTGCTCTCTCTCTCTCTCTGTTGAAATTGGGACTTGATCTCAGGGTAATTAGCCCCTGAGACACATTACCAGCTATTTTTATTTTTTATTTTGAGACACTGTCTGAAGTTGCTTAGGGTCTCATGAAGCTGGTGAGGCTGGCCTCAAATGTTCTCCTCCTACCACACCTTTCCCAGTTGCTAATATTACAGGTGTGAGCAAATGGTCTCAGGGTTTGTTTCTCACTGACACTCAGTGTAAGCACAGGCTAATAAATGTGAATCTTAAAGTAAGTGGACAGTGTATTGTTTTCACTGGTTTCTGCAAAAATAGGAGATGGTCAAAAGGAAGACTTTCAATGACTGGATTTTTATTTGTGTATGCAAAAATGGGCAATTTGTTGCCATGCTCCATCCAGTAGGAAAGCTGAACAAAGGTTACAAGGGGACCTGACTCAGGAAATGACTTGGTGTTTTCCACAGCATATCTGTTTCCATCCTATAGGTTCAAACTTATCTTTATGGTACACGAAGCATCAAGATATATCTGGGTATACTGCAGACTCAATGACTGGGATTTTATTCATTCAGAAAAAAATAAATAAATGATAGTCTCCACATAATACACATTCAGGAGATAACGTTCAGTGCAATAGGTAATCTTTTTATTATTGTTATTATTCCATGGATTAAACCCAGGAGCTTTAACCATTGGACTACAGCTCCTGTCCTTTCTAGTTTTTATTTTGGGACAGGATACGTGAAAGTTGCTGAGGGTCTCACTACTTTGCTGAGACTGGCTTTGAAAATGTGATCCTCTTGCCTTAGTCTCATAGTGGATGGGAAGACAGGTGTGGGCCACTGTGCTCAGATGAATGTAAGGTAATCTTTATTCAGGGATGTGAGGATACTTTGAGTTGCAACCAGGAGTGAGTACAGTTCATGAATGAGTGAACTCTGCTTTTAAAGTCTGGTGTTGGGGGTTTCCTCATTTATTATCTGGGTAAGAAGCACCTTACTTGTTTTTAATCTCTTAAATGGGTGACTAAAACAGAAAAAAAATTCTCCAAATTATTAATTTGTTCAGAAATATTCCCTTGATCATCTTCTCTGTACAAACCAGAGTTTATAGTTGACTCTTTCTCTCTCTCTCTCCTCCTATTAATTTTATACAGCTCTTTATTAGCTAAGTATATTGTTGAACTTTTTCCTCACTGTGACCAAAATACCTGACAAGAACAACATAGAGGAGGAAAAGTTTATTTGAGCCTCAGACTTTGGTTTCAGAGGTTTCAATCTATAGATGGCTGATTCCATTACTCTGCATTAAAAGTGAAGCTGCTCTTTGGAGGAAAACTTTTCCCTTTTTGGTGGCTGCAAAATGTAAGGAGGGGGAGGGAATGTCACAAGGGAAGATGTATCCCAGGAAGAAATTATATAACTATTTGGTACTTTTTTCCCACCATTATAACAAGGAGTTCTTACTCTAATGATTATTCTGAGTATATTTAATTACATTTATTTCTTAATAATTCTGTGGTACTGGAGATTAAATGCAATGGCACCCTACCACTGAGCATACTGCCCACCTTTGTTTTTGTTGTTATATTTTGTGATAGTATGTCCCTATGCTGCTGTGGTTGGCCTTAATTTTGTGATCTTCCTCCTTCAGACTCTCACATTTTTTTTACAACTTAGGATATAAAACAGAGAAGTAAATTCAAGGCGACAACTCTGGAATTATTAAAAATCCCATCAAAAATACAAGGCTCTCTTTGTTGTTTTCTCATTTTTTTCTTTTTGGCAGAAGTATAATTCTTCATCAGAATAAGAATAAAAACTTATGAAATATGATATGTCAAGAGCTTTGTAATGTTTTGAACAAACAATAATAAAAAAATAAAACTAAAAAAAAAACTTATGTGGCGAACATATCATGTTTGAGTTATAACAAATCAGATGAAATTGTAAAGAACATCATTAATGATACAATGCTGAGAAAGTCAAAATATGAAGGAAACACTGTAGAAAAAAAAGTCAAGGAATTAATTGAGTTGGCAAATACAGTAGCTAAAAGAAAACAGTGTATAGCAAAATTAAATAAAGGAATGTAAACAGCATAAATGGAGTGCTTCCCATGAGCCCTCAATGTTACCAGCAGTATCCATTTTATGGATCCAATTGTGACTGAGGACCCTGTGAACTTGGGGGAAAATCTTCCCACTGCTCTGCGGTCATGTTCACTTTGATTTACTCCTAAAGACCAATGATTCAGGATTATGTGTTAATGTCATTAGATGGTGGAAACTGTACTACTTTTAAATCAGAAAATGTTATTTGTGCTTGCAGCTCAACTAAGTTTAGTGTGTGATTGGGGTCCAATTTTCTCTTCTCTCTCTCTCTCTCTCTCTTTCTCTCTCTCTCTCTCTCTCTGAAAAATACACACACACTCTCTCACACACATACATATATTTTTTCTATATTTCTGGATATGTCTGTTAAATACAATTCATGGGAGGCCATTGATTTGGACTGAGCTCCCACCCTAAACCTAACAGACCAAGCCAGGCACTATGGCATGTGCTGGCAATTCCAGTGGCTCAAGAGACGTTCAACTCATGGAACCAAATGATAATAACAATAACAATAAAGAAGACTAACAGACCAAGTCATTACAGAGATTTACCACAGTGTCTGAAGTTCAATTAATCACTGAAGCCTTTGTTGCCCATTAACCAATTAAGTTGTCCTTATACCTCACTTCCAGTTTCAATAAATGCTGTTAGATCAAGTCCTGGACTGGATTTCCCTGAATTTGTTTTAGTTCTGGGGATTGTCTGATTTGAGAACTAGTTTAGTTTTATTTTGCAGTGTCCTCTTTTATTTATGATTGCTTATTTAAAGATTTTTTAATTTAATTAAAATTTTCCCTTTGATTCATTGAAAGACAAAATTTGACCAAATTTGGTTAAATAATATAATTGGCTTATTTGCAACTAATTAATTTCATCTTGTTTATAGAGAGCTGCAAAAAAGGAAAAAAGAAAAGGAAAGAAAACACAGAAATGAAAATAAAGAGGCTCTATGCCACATTTGGCAAAACAATTATTTTTATAAAGTAATTTGATCAGAAGCTAGGAAATGGTGTAAGACAAGGTGAACTGGTTAACAATCTTATTTTCCTTGTAAGGGTTAAAACACAGAACATTCTCCTCCTGTATTGGCAAAACCTGGCCTGTTTAGATGATTAGCTGTTCTCTCTTGGTTTCTCAAAATGTCCAATGAACAACTTGGTGTTCATTTAGTGATGTGGAACCTTAGCATAAATAGCTCTATTTTGGTTTTGATTTTTGAGGAGTAGTTCAAGTCAGTGGACCTTTATCCATTTTATTTATCAAATAAAATATATATTTTAAAATTACAATTATAATACACCAATTAAATATATGAAAAAAAATTAGTTTCAAATTTTCTATGATTTTAAGCATTTCCTTAATTGAGAAAATGTAAGGAAGTAACATTTGAAAAGAGAGAAAAAAAATAGAGAGAACTGGAACTGCAGGGAAATATAATGTGAACACGAGATCAATGATAAGTATTTTCTTGAATTATTATTATTATTTTATTGTACCTAGGATTGAACCCAAAGGCACTCAATTGCTGAGCCCCTTTCCTAGCCCTTTTTATTTATTCTTTTTTTTTTTTTTTCAATTTTGTGACATAGTCTTGCTAATCTGTTTATGCTGACTGTGAATTGCAATTCTCCTGTTTAAGCCTCCTTTGCAGCTGGGATTGCAGGCATGCATCACTGTTCCCAGTTTTGTTAATTCAATCTTAGAGAAAGATCATTTGTTCACTCATGTTTTCCCTTACTCTCATGCACTTGGATATCATCTTCTTTCCACATCACTAGTCCATTTCCAAAGAAATTTGGGAAACTTCCATTTCCAAAGGTATTTGGGAAACACCCATGAGTATATTTTCATTATTGTAATTCTTTTTGTTGTTGTTGTTTGTTTGTTTGCTTTCTTTATTTTTTAATTTTTTTATTAGTTGTTCAAAACATTACATAGCTCTTGACATATCATATTTCATACATTTGATTCAAGGGGGTTATGAACTCCCATTTTTACCCTGTATACAGATTGCAGAATCACTTCGGTTATACATCCACGTTTTTACATACTGCCATACTAGTGTATGTTGTATTCTGCTGCTTTTCCTATCTTCTACTATCCCCCCTCCCCTCCCCTCCCCTTCCATCTTCTCTCTCTACCCCATCTACTGTAATTCATTTCTCTCCCTTGTTTTTTTTCCCTTTCCCCTCATTTCCTCTTATATGTAATTTTGTATAACGATGAGAGTCTCCTTCCATTTCCATGAAATTTCCCTTCTCTATGCCTCATTTATACTATCACAAAAACTCAATTCATTATGTTGAATAAGTAAATGTTGAAAATAGTTCAAATCTAAGTTATGGGGTCTTAGTAATATCTATTTCCCTTTTGTCTACATAGTGCAGCCTATAGAACAAACTGACCTCCTATGTCACTCTACAGCTTTCCAGTTGCAAATGTGGGCAACTTGATAACCTATTGTATCTTCTGTATGCCATTTATAAAGTGGAGCTATTTGTGGGTGCAGAGGTGCACACCTGTAATCCCAGAAACTCTGGAAGATGAGGCAGAAGGATCACAAGTTCAAGACCTGTGTCAGTAACTTAAGAAGGCCTTAAACAACTAAGTGAGATCTGTCTCAAAATTTCAAATAAATTAAAATTAAAAGGTGTGGGGATGTTGCTCAGTGGTTAAGCACCCCTGAGATCAATCCCTAGTACCAAAAATTAATTAAAATCAGTTTGAAAATTATATTTTAAAAAATAAAGTTATTTCCTTATCCAACCTGAAGGATTTCCCTGAAGATTAAACATAATATGTTAGCACTCAGAACAGTAAGTGATTACTAAACACTATTAAAAACAACATAAAAATTAAAAGAAAATTAAGCCAATGAATAAAATAATTATTCCTTTTCATAATGATTATTTCTCCTTTGTTAATTAAAGTATGACACAAGTAATATACTGAGTTCAATAATCATTGTTTAATTATTCATGTTTGTTAGATTAATTTTGATTATATTGAATCATTTTTTTATTACAACAACAACCAAACACCATCCTCTGGAATGCAAGCTTTGTGACAGTGTTGGATAGTAGGATTTTCACTACCATTGAAAGAACAAAAAGACACCATGTCTTATCCTCATGAGAAATAATCTTTAATAACAAGAAAATATCATGAGTTGTCACTTGAAAAATATTTATAATTTTCCTAGCACCCAAAAAACATTTTTAGATTGTTTCATTTAAATATTGATATGACTTCCATGAGTAGATAATTAAGATTCCTAAAGTGAAAAAAGTCTTCCCTGCATTTATATTCTTAGATGTATCACTTACTATTTCCACTTACATAAAAATTACTATCACATGATTCCATTGGCACATGTCACAGTATCAATAGGTTCATAAGCCTCAGCAAAACAGAATTTTGCAGGATATCAAAACTATGATAATTACCTTGCTTGTTCTTAATTTGCATATTATAGAAATTTTAGTTTTTTTTTTTTTTTTTGCTGGCTAAT
The DNA here is from genome assembly GCF_021218885.2 of Marmota monax. Taxonomy (NCBI): domain Eukaryota; kingdom Metazoa; phylum Chordata; class Mammalia; order Rodentia; family Sciuridae; genus Marmota; species Marmota monax. The sequence continues at coordinate 112,300 of NW_026695236.1, read as the reverse complement.
TAACACACTTTCATTTACTCATACCTACATTAATTCTCTTTTAATCACAATATTATTGAGGATTATGAATGATCAACTGCTGGGAGCCATTAGCCAAGTAGGTATGACAATTTCCTTGCCAGCGTACCCCATGTTGCAGTGACATTGAATGTAGGTGACCTTGCTCAAGGACCAAGGCGGATTAGGGTGTTCCCGGTTTAAGATAATGGGGTTTAGGGCGTTCCTTATTTAGGTTCCAGGTTTAAGGTTTAAGATTATTCCTGCTGGGAATAGGGCGTATCCTGCTGCCTGAGTTCCCCTTGAGTTCTCACGGGATTCAGACAGTATTTTTTTGGGGGAGACAGAAGCCCAGTGGAGGTGGATTTGGGCAGAGAATGTGGATTTCCCCAGAACGTGATTGTAGATGGCTGGTGTGAGTTTGGGAATAAAGAGTTGCTGTTTGAATCTACAAGCTGTGTGGTGGCTCGTGATTTGTGCCCAGCCAGACTGCGGCATTTGGCGTCCCGTTTGGGGAACTTCTGAAGCTTAGAGGTAAGTGAAATTTCTCACCCTTGAGGAAGAGAGAAAGAATGGGTGAACATTTCAAAAAACAATGTGTTATTGTTTTGATTTATTTTGTTTTTATTTCAAGTTGCCTGTTCCTAGAACTTTCTCAGGCAAACTGGGGAAAATGGTTGACTCAAGGTTTGAAGTTGTTCGCCTCCGAGCAAGATAAATTGTTAGAGGAAGGAGGCGCCCCAGTGAGACCAAGAACAATTAGGGCATATGTTGATACAATACAAAAATGTAGCCCATGGCTTTTTAAAGATGAGTTATTAAGTATATTAATGAGACCATCATGGTATCCTGTAGAAGGATTTTTCTTCAACAAGAAAGAGATGGCTAGTTCTGTTTACTACACTTGTCTAAGATCTTGGTTTTTACAGACATCTGATTAATTTACAAAGCTAAAGTGTTAAAATATCAACCACTAAATATGAAATCAAATACTCTTTACTTATTAAGTTCCATAAGGTAATATATTTAAACATTATGTGTGTTTTCATAAATTGGTAAATGGAAAAATGTTTAATATTGCTTTGTGTCTGTGTCTTTGCTAAAACAAGGTTACTAAGTGTTAAGATTCTATCATGTGTAATTTATATACAAAGAGTAGAAAAATTTTCAGTTGGGTTTCAATCATAGTATTATAGTACCATAAAAAAAAAATGAAAGTCTTTCATCTTATTAAAGTGGAGTAATTTGTCTAAATCAGAAAGTTTATAAGAGTTGTTTCAAAATGTGAATTTATAAAAAGGGTTAACGGTTAAAAAAGAGATAGAAAAAGATTCAAGATGTGGAAATATATTTTAATATAAAAGGTTAAAGGAAAAAGAAATGTTTCTAGATGAGATAATCTCTGTGTGGTAAAGTAAAAAGTTGTAAAATGCCATTTAAAAAGATTTTGAGGAAACTATACTTACTTTAAAAGCTTGAGAAAGGAAGAAAGAAGAAAATGTATTTGTACATGGCAGATTGAGACAAAGCTTCTCAATGGAGTTAAAAAAAAAAAAGCCTTTGGTTGAAGGGCAGCCATGTAAACTAACATTGAAGCGATTTAAACAAAATCTAAGCCTTGTTTAAAAGAGTGAAGTTGTAGGTGGTGAAAAAGTACATTTAAAAGTACAGTATAGATGATAATTAAAAGGCTTTAAAAGGTTAAATTAAAGGTGGTTAAAACGCCTTCATGATGGAGGAAAGAAGCTTAATCTTAAAGGCATTACTTTAAAAAAATGGGAAGATAATAGGATAAAAGATATTTAGATAAAGAAGATTAAAAATTTAAAGTGAAAAACTTTAAAGACAGAAGTATAGAAAGTTAAAAAGAAAAGATAAAGAAGATGTAGAAAGATAAAAAAGATGTAGGAAGACAAAAATTTTAAACCCACAAAATAGAAAAAAAAAAAACTAGGAGGAAAATAAGCAACTAAGGGTAAAAATACAAACCTTAAAAAAAAAAAAAACTGGAAGATAGAAATAAGATAGAAAATGGTTGAAAATGTCAAGTAAGGTATTACACAGATAGAAAATGCAAAAAGCTAAGACAACTATTAGATACAGACATACTTATTAAAGCAAAAAGAGGGAATTGGAAAGGGGTATATATCCCCCATAGATAAACTTAAAATAACCCTTTTTACTCTAAACTTTTAAAATTTGGATTCATCAGGACTTAGTGCTGCGGAAAGACATATGTATCCAAAAAATGTACATAAGCCTAAGGTACTTTGGAAAGATATTCTAACAGGACAATGGAAAGGTCCTGACCCAGTGATTGTCTGGAGTCAGGGTTTTGTTTGTGTGTTTCCACAGGGAGAACAGCAGATGATTTGGATTCCAGAGAGATTAACTAAAACAATTTCTACAGATCGAAAAGATGATTTGACTCAAATCCATAACAGCCGATATCCAGAACTCCAGCTTGGCCATTCTTACATCTGCGACAGTGATTAACCAGTGATGCAATTTTTATTTCCTTGCCAGTGCACCCCATGTTAGTTGTGGTAGTGCTGGCATATCTTTGCTGATGGTGTCACCAGTGATGCAATTTTTCCCAAGGAGCCGTCAATTGGCTTGGTGTCAAGCCAATTGGCATTTCTGTATCCTCCTCCCTTCTACTAGTGATGGTCTAAAATTTGGGGGCCAATGGCTTATGCTGGACCGGTAGTCAGTGACGGGTATGATCCAATTGCAGTGGTATCAACCTAAGACAGGAGGCTGACGCCTAAAGGTCAGTTTTCCGATGACGGGTAAGAACCATATGTTGAATTGGACAACCTACCAGGCACGGTCCTTAAGCCACATTAACCTCACTCTCCCACTGGCACCAAGGCCAAATTTGGGGGCCAACAGAGGTGAGGCAAAGAACCTCACCCCCCACTGGTGCATAGACCTATCCACAAGTATGGCTGTATGCTGGACCGGTAGTCAGTGACGGGTATGATTCAATTGCAGTGGTATCAACCTAAGACAGGAGGCTGACACCTAAAGGTCAGTTTTCCGATGACGGGTAAGAACCATATGTTGAATTGGACAACCTACCAGGCACGGTCCTTAAGCCACATTGCGTGTTGTTTAATTAATCAGAAGGGGGGAGATGCTGGGAGCCATTAGCCAAGTAAGTATGATAATTTCCTTGCCAGCGTACCCCATGTTGCAGTGACATTGAATGTAGGTGACCTTGCTCAAGGACCAAGGTGGATTAGGGTGTGCCCAGTTTAAGATAATGGGGTTTAGGGCGTTCCTTGTTTAGGTTCCAGGTTTAAGGTTTAAGATTATTCCTGCTGGGAATAGGGCGTATCCTGCTGCCTGAGTTCCCCTTGAGTTCTCACGGGATTCAGACAGTATTTTTTTTGGGAGACAGAAGCCCAGTGGAGGTGGATTTGGGCAGAGAACATGGATTTGGGCAGAGAATGTGGATTTCCCCAGAACGTGATTGTAGATGGCTGGTGTGAGTTCGGGAATAAAGAGTTGCTGTTTGAATCTACAAGCTGTGTAGTGGCTCGTGATTGTGTGCCCAGCCAGACTGCAGCATTTGTGCCCAGCCAGACTGTGGCATCAACTGATGTTTCTAAAAATGCATTCATTGATCCTTTATGGTTACCAGATATGTCATTCTCTTGGTAAGAAAGAAAATATGACTCTTCATTCTAATATAATTTTTAAAATGTTGTGCACTGTGGAAAAAATATCAAAATTGATTTTTTGCAAGATAATAGTATATTTTAAAATATATGTAATAAATAATAAAAATATACTATATTGGCTTTTCAAATAACTTAATATGATCCTGAGAAATATTTCTTTTTAGCATTTTGTTCTGATTAAAAAAATATTTATCTTAGGAAATGTAAGAGTTTCAGGAAGACACCACCAGAAAACAAAAATCCCCCAATTACAGTCAAATATAGAATCCAATTTATATTTTTTATATATAATTTTAGCCCTTGTTCTACTTTTTTTATATATACATATGATAAAAATAAATTTTATAAATATGTATAATGTGTAATGATTATATATTTACTCCTTAAATTTGATATCAAATATTTCCCCCCTACATTTTGGCACATGTGATTATTTCTGAGAAAATACCCACTGACCCCCAGGTTGCCCATACTCTGAGGACTGCAAAATGGATTATGTTATGGAACAGCCAGAAGTGGAGTCACCTTTCCCTGTAGGGACAATCAAAGGGTCAGGGGTTGGGAGAAAAGGGCATCATCCAACCAGAGTAACTATTTTGCCAATGGTAGCATGGTTGTGCCTCTTTATTTCTCTACCTTGTTATTTTGCAAGTTATCCACTTTCAGAGCTAGCACATGACCTAGCTTAGCCCCTTCAGTGAAACAGTCTTCTTCTTAGGTATTGTAAACATCACAAAATGATTTTAATTGGATCTTCATGCATTAACCTAAGCATTTTAACATAAAATATGACTTTTGGAATAATAGTAAAACATTGATTGGCTGGTTATAAATGGAACTTTAATGACCACAGCAGTGTTGTAATTCCAGGAGCAGTGTGATTTAGTAAAAGTTAGTACTTTTTTCCCATGCACATTGGGACAAATAGTTTAATTATAGTCAGTTTCCTCCTCTGTAAAATATTAATGTCAACTTTGTAGAATTCACTTTTAAAAATTAGAAAAATTGGCCAGGCATGTTTGTTCACAACTTAATCCCAGCAATTTAGGAGGCTGAGGTAGGAGAATAACAAGTTAAAGGCCAACTTCAGCAACTTGGTGAAGCACTAAGCAATTAAATAAGGTCCTGACTAAAAAAAAAAAAAAAAAAAAAAAAAAAAAGCCAGGGTTGTAAAAAGCTATTTGGATTCAATCCTCAGTACCAAAAAATAAAAATAAATTAAAAAAAAAAAAAAGAATTACACAAATTGTAAGTAAATTCTTGAAGAATACCAAGCATAGTCTATAGAAGGTCATCAGCAGTTGTTATCATTGTTGCTACTGGTATTAGCTCTGAATCACTTTGAGCTATCTAGGTAAAGTAAATGTAATCAACACATATTTCATAGACTAGTCTTTGGAGACTATTGAACTTGTAAGTTTGCTTGACAAATGGCTTAATCAAAGTATAAATTTAGGAATATGAGATCCAAGATTGTAGGGTGCTCCTGTTTTGTTCTTATATGTCATTTGTGCAGCTAACACCAAAGTATTTTCTTAAAAAGCATGCCATCTATGCTCCTAGCAGCAACAACAAGTATGCAGGGAAGTCATTCCCAGGAATTGTTGATGCTTTGTTTGACATTGAAAGCAAAATGAACCTTTCCAAGGCCTGGGGAGAAGTAAAGACACCGATTCTTTTTTTCTTCATGGTGCAGGACCCTGCAGGGACTTTGAGACAAGTCACCTAAGAGAGATCTTTAGATACCCCATGTTGAATTGGTATAATATATTCATTAGTGCATTGATAAATTAAGAAGTAAAAGTGGGATATTTAGTCTCTCTGTGTGTGTGTGTGTACATGTGTGAGTGTGTGTGTGTGTGTGTGTGTGTGTGTGTGTTTTACCTGGTTTCTCAATTTTCTCCCTGGGGATCAATAAAGAAGAAATGAAAGATTTTTATTGTATAATTATGCAATTTTGAAATTGAAAAGTTGAACTATTAAAAGTAAAGAGAAAACCTTAATATAAAAAAAATGGGCTGGGGTTGTGACTCAGTGGTACAGTGATTGCCTAGCATGTGCGAGGCCCTGGGATCGAGCCTCAGCACCACATATAAATAAATAAAATAAAGGTATTGTGTCCATCTACAACAAAAAATTAAAAAAAAATTATCCTCCAGTATTAGGAAATCAAGTCTAGTGAAGCACTTTCAGATCTAATCATGTTACTTCACACATGAAATAACATCAGTCTGTTATGGAGCACATGGGAAAAGTGCATGAGGCTGCTCTGCCCTCAAGCCTTGACCTGCTTCTTATAAGATTCTGATCTAATCATGTTTCTAGTAAATGTAGTCACTCTATACCACACTGGACAATTACTTTTGTATTAGTATTATCATATAAGTATATAAATAAACAAATGAGCATTTGTAAATCCAACAAGATATATTAAGAACAGACCACTTTCAATACTTTTGTAACCCATGTTCTGCTGCCCGGTTGTGCCTTTTGTGTCAAAAATAACCGCTTTTTAAAATTTTATGTTTACCTTTTCTCCCTCTCTCTCCACCTTCCTCTTTCCCTTCCTTACTTTTTCTCTGTTTTTCTTTAGTTCTATTGAGGTTTGAAACTTGAACTCAGGGGCATTCTACCTCACTGAGTTACATTCCTGGCTTTTTTTTATTTTTCCCAAAACACCTGTTTGGGAACAGGTGTCCCTCAGTTTCCCAGGCTTGTGTTTGTTTCTGAGAAATATCTGAATTGAGTACCAGCTCCAAACCACTGAAAGCTGAATAAAGTGACCATGTATTTTCTTCTCATTCTTCTGCTGATCCCCAAAAGTTGAGAGAATATCTTCCTCTTATCACTATAGACTTCACATTTCCTATGGAACAGACTTAACTATGCCCTGACAAAAGATGAAGCAAAGAAGGTCTGTATGACAGCTCATTAAGACTGATGACAGTGTCTGAACTGATGTGACTTACCCTGATGATTTTATAATATCATCAGCAGTGACAAGATTAGAGATGATTTCTGTCTGATCTGTAACACCAGGGATCACCTTGCTATTCATTGCATTACACCTGAGGAAGCCCAGTATAATTTGTTCAAAGTGAGAAAGATCTTTGTGGGCAAAAAATAAATCCCTCAACTGGTGACCCACAATACTCACATCACTTGCACCCTGATTCTCCTCATGGAAGAAAATGGCCCTGTTCAGACTGATTTGGAGTACTGAAAAGAATACTAACTCCAACAATTTGACACTGGTTATCTGTGTATAGTGCCTGGAGGTTCTAACCCAGGAAGTCCTGCTGTGATCATAACAGAGATACATCCTGGCTTTTCTGATATGGATCATATGAGTGATGCCACCTATCTTGCCAATATTTTGTTATTGAAAAAGTCAACAAATTATGGATTTTTCTACCCCAAGGAACAGCAATCCTCTGTCCATTCCTAAAGAAAGAAACTGATGGCCAAATAAACCAAAGGGTAAAATGATTTCTGTGTGGAATGTTGGGGAAGTTGCAATACTTAAAGATAATACAGTATGATTAATTGCAATTACAAAAAAATAAAATATAAAGTATATTGGTCAGAAGAAGCCAAAACCATTCTGACCCCAAGCCCAAAGCAAAACTTTGTGCATGCATGTGCATGTGTGTGTGTGTGTGTGTGCATGTGTGTGTGTGTGTGTTTGTGAGAGAGAGAGAGAGAGAGAGAGAGAGAGAGAGAGAGAGAGAGAGAGAGAGAGATTTTAAAATCTCAAAGCTTTATATTAGCTAAAAACAATCATGGTTTTTACTGTAAAGTGGCACCATCACTAAAGGCCAAAATTATAGAAGAAAAAGAGAACATTTTACTACACAGCCTCCCTAATGCACATATGGAACCTGGTAGTATTGCTTCATTGAAAGAATTTTATGCTAATGCTCAAACCTCCATAAGTAATCAAAATAAATATGGATGATTCTCCATTAAACTTTAGAACAGAAATTTGAAATAAATTCTCCAGGAAGTTTTATGCATGTGAAGTTTTCTATTGAATAGTTTGGCATATGCCAATATTGTCTTTTCTCTACCAAGGACAACAATGCCACTCCTGAGAACAGTGCCTCACTCAGAGCCAGAGCAACCTATTTTCTTGGTTAGATCAGGTCATAATTTTTTGCCCTTGAGTCCATTGATTCTCATTTTCCCTTCTGGAAAGGGTATGAGTGAGCAGTACACCCACATCAAGAATAGTACTTCACTACAACACAGATTCTCAGAAGGGGAAGTTTCAGATTCATAACCATAAAGGATGACTCTGTTTATTAATTATCACACAGCACCATCTTCAGAGGTCTCTGTTCTGAGAATCAACTAAGAACCCTTGCTGGATTCTTTGTCCATTAATTGATTACATGACATGTAACACATTTTGGGTCAGCAAATTAATGGCTTTGTAAATCTTTTAGTAGACCACTATTATTTTAATAATAGCTAAACATTAATTGGGTAGGCACTTCTTATATGCCAGGTGTTGAGTTCCTTGACTTTTAAGTACTGCAAGCATAACCTTTCCAAGGTAACTGAGGAACTATCTCCTTCCAGTTGACAACAGGCTTCCAGAATCCTCCTTTGCTTATGGACTTAACTAGGGCATCCTTTGTTAAGCAAAGCTACTGGCCTCAAAGGATTTATAATTCCTGTTCACCCAAAGGTGGAAAGTATTCAAATAGGTAATTAAGTTAAGAAAATATCTTAACTTAATTACCTATTTGAATGCCATTAATTTTGTCACTGAGAGTCCATTTCTAACCTGCACCATACCACCTAACAGACCAATATTTTCACAAATTGAAGTCTCTTCCTATCATTTACCATGCTATTGATGATGCTGAGTGTATTAATTTAGTTTTTCTTCAACACAAGACACTGAAAATTATGCTAAGGTGTTGGAGATATAGCTTAGTTGGTAGAGTGGTTGCCTTGCATGCACAAGGTCCTGGGTTCAATCCCCAGCACCACGAAAAATAAATAAATAAAATTGTGCTAAGGACAAAGCATTTTGTGTAAATTGGAGGATCATGTGGAATCAATTTGAAATACAGGTAATGAAGTACACTTTATGTATCTTTAAAACCTTTAATTTGTAGATGCTAATTGGAAAAAATATTTTAAATCTGTTGATTGACAGATCATACTCATGTATAAATAAAATCTCTGAAAAGAAAAAGGGAAAAACAGTGCTTTCCTCTCATAAATGCTAATGGGTCACACTCCCTTTTAAGACAATTTACTACTTTATTTATTTCATTTTTAAAGGGATAATTTGTTACTTGCTTTTTAAATATATATATAACTTGTGGTTGTGGGACTTTTAAAAATATGAAGTGGGGGACTTGTATCAGTATAATTTAATGAAGAAAACTGAAATCATGCAGTGCATTTAAAACAGAGGCAATTTAATGCCAAGAGTTGGTTACACTGGAGAAGGAAGAGCTGAAAGTAAAACCAGACAGTGGGATAAGCCAGAAAGTAGCATCATTGAGGATCCACTACCACCCAAGATGGGAGTAAGAGTGTGATATTAACTACCCCCTGGGCCAGAGTGGTGGAGAGAGGCATGGAGGAGATGGTGCCCTGTACAGGAAAAGGAGAAGCCCAGTGACTTCTCCTTTTTTTCACTGAATATTCTGCCAGTCCCTGTTAAAATCAGCTTATAGAGAAAACTGGCAAACTCAGCCCTCAGGGTCAGGCTACCAGTGACACAGGGCAGAGTAAACTTCTGAGGTCTTACAACTCATTGCCTTGTTCAGTCAATCCTTATTGACACTGGGCACCTATTCTCCCCTTCTAGGTAATTCCCATGCAAACACATGCAGTAAAGAAAAATGAGGTGATATTCTTAATTGACTAATATTAAGAATGTATCAAAACAAAATAAGTGCTTGAAGAAAGTACACAATATTTAATGCATCAATTGTGGGAGATAAAAAGGCTGACTGGATGCTTTCTTTCAGGCACAGTGCTAGGCAGAATTGCATAGTGGAAGTGACTGTCAAAAGACCATAGGATAGATTTGGAATCCTGAGCTAAGGTTTCCTGGTATTCAAAAAACAGAAGTGCATTTCAAGTTATATGTCAAAACAGACCTTTCTCAGTGCCTGCTTGTTGTCTTTTATATGTGTGGATTTTATAAATTCAAATCTTCCTTGTTAGGTTTCTTACATCTTTTTTGATATTTCTGAGATATTGGGAATTCACTTTCCTCTTTCTACCTCATTTTCCTACATATTAAGTTGAATTTTTCATTAAAGGTGGCCTCTGTCCTATGCTCTAAGCCTCCCAGTTCTCAGGTGGGTGGCCCTTCAGGTGCTTTGCTCCCATACCACAGAAAGCTCTTGGCTTACCTGGATTAAATCCACATGTGTGTCCAAGAGGGAGGACTAAGAATTTCTTAAGAGAAAATAAAGTGTTTGCTAACCATGGGGAGAGGGTCCATCACTCTTGGGTTTTTCTTTGCTCATTCTATTGCTACGAGCCCCATTTCTTCTGTGCTGGAAAGTCAGAGTAAACCTCAAAGGCAGCTCTAACTCAGGCAGGAGGGAAGAGGAGGATAAAATAGGCACCAGGAGGTCTTGATTAGCAGAACTCTCACCACCTGACAGAAGCCAGAGGAAAGGGGACTCTGAACTAACAGTATATGAATACTCATTTGCTGAACCCCAGATCACACACACATGTTAATTTTTAAAATTATATTCTTCTAAATTTCTAAAAAGAGTTTATAAGTGTGGAGGTGGAAAATATATCCCAAGCTTATTTAATGGATCCATATGGGTTGGGACAAGCTCTTATGTGCATATTTTCTAAAATGATGGAACAGAGTTGAATTGAACCTGGAGTCAAAAAGTACTGAATTCTGGTTTTGATCCTATCCCCCTACTTGTGGTCTTGGTTGCTGGACTGTATACTAACCCCTGTCTCCCAGCAGAGTTGTGAGGTGTGATGTGACTTTGGGTCTCTCACCTGTGTCTGGTGCTTAATAAAGGCAAAACCTGAAACATGAAGAAAAGAAAAGAAGGAGGAAGTGTGGGAGGAGGAGAAGAAGGGCAGAGAGGGAGAAGGGAGATGGAGAGGAGGAGACATGGCTGAAAGAGTTAAAGAAAAGCAAATCCATGTCAAACAAAGTAAAATTCTGCTAATCATTTCAGAAAATTCTAATCTATCTATCGACTTATTTACTTATCTATCTATCTACATACCTATCAAAAAAGACAAAATCTGGCACTTCAAATAGATTAATTCATTGCTAAATCTCTAGTACTCATCTAACAAAGGGATGGGAAATTCTAATTAAGAATATAGGATCAAGAATAAGAACAAAAATGTACATGCCCTCACATATTAATAAATCAGTAAGAGGAGTTTTGAAGTATTGTATGCCTACACAGTTGACAATTCAGATGAAATGAGCAAATTCCTTAAAAATATATGAACAAAGCTGACAAAAACCAGAAGATACTAGTGGCATATTTTTTCATAAAGAGAATAGAACCACTATTTTAAAACAAACAAACAAAAAACTCACAAAAAAAATTAGTGATGTATTTCAGTGAATTCTTCCAAACATTTACAAATTTAGAGAAATTCTTGCAGAGAATGGAAAATGAAGTAATAATTCCCTATTTATAACTTTTATATCTTAGTCTGCAAAGGTATTACAAGAAATAAAAACTATTATACAGAGTCTCATGTAAATATAAAGGTAACATTATAAAATAAATTATTACATCATCAAATTTAGTTACACATATAGGATAAAGATGCTATGATCAAATGGACTTTTTTTCATAGAAAAATTAACTAACCATCAGAAAGTAGAATCAATGCAAATAACCACAATCACAGGAAGAGCAATTGATATGATACATTGTTAGTACATGATAGTGAGCTTTAATAATATAACAAAGAATGCCTGTAAAAATTCACAGCCATTTATCATATTTAATGGAGAATTTGAAAAATTCTACATAGACTGGGGATGACAGGAGGGTACCCTTATTACCAACTGGGTTCGGCACTATTCTGGATATCTCCATCACTGCAACTAGACCAGAAACAAGTCAGGAGAAATAAATCATGTAAGGACCATAAATAAATAAATCTACCATAATTTATAATTTGTAATATTACAAACAGCTATCATAATTTGTTAAATGGTGGTGCTGGTGTCATTAGATTATATCACATGCTTGTATTATTATAAAATTTACCCAAATCCATAAACAATTTATTAGAGAAATTAGGAAACAATTTAATCAAGTCTATTCTTACAAATAACAGAAATAAAATCCAAATACATATAAATCTTACTAAGGATATCAAATACATAGAAATAAATATAATGAAAGATGTACAACTTTATGAACATAAAATACACAATATTATATATATATATATATATATATATATATATATATATATATATATATATATATATATATATATTTGTTTCTGATGATTGGCCCCAGGATCACTCATAGAATTTAAGATCCTCCTGCCTCAGCCTACCAACCTCCTGGGATTACAGGTGTGAGCCACCACAACTGGCAGCTTGAGAGAAAATTTTAAAAGTAGAACCTAATGAATAGATATCCCATATCTGTGGAGTAGAAGACACAATATGGTCATTCTCTTTAAATGGGCCATTCCAATAAAGGCTCACATGGAATTTTTTGTTTGTTTGCATGTGTATGAATTTTGAGAAGGTGAAGTTAAAATCAAAGTGTGACTGAGTCTCAGAAGAAGTTTTATAATCAAGAGTAAGGTTCTGATCACAACACATAAGAATTAGTACTGCATTTATTAAGCCTTATCACCTCAATTTTTTTCATACCCAAAAGACACAAACAAAACTGCTACCACACTGTGGAGAACAACATTGTAGAAGAGAAATAAATTCTAGTAGGATTTTGGCATAAAAATCTGTCTTAGAGATCTTTGTCAGGATGGGCGTGGTAGCGCATGCTTGTAATCCCAGGGGCTTGCGAGGCTGAGACCTGAGGATCTTGTGTTCAAAGCCGCACTCTTCAACTTACTGAGGCACTCAGGAAATCAGTGAGACCCTGTTTCTAAATAAAATACAAAATGGGGCTGGAGATGTGGCACAGTGGTTGAGTGCTCCTGAGTTCAATCCCTGGTACCTCAAAATAAAATAAAACAAAATAAAATAAAAGACCTTTGTCAGCTTTTTGCTCTTTCAACAATGAGCCTGAGGTCTTTTAGAGCATGGTGGCTTTAAAGTCTGCAGTGGATTTACATTCTCATGAGTTAACAATTTCATTCCTCATACATAGCCTAACACATGAAATTGTTTTTAAGCTCAAAGAGTGTTGAACACCTTTGTAGTTCTCAGAGAAAACAGAAAACCTAAGACAACTCCCAAGTTTCCCCCAAGTGAAGAGTCTTTCACTTCATCCGCTTCCTTATCATACCTTCTCCAAATTGGGCTTTTTGAGTATCTCTGAAACAGTTGCACTTTAAAACTGGTAAGTACAATGTGGTAGACCATGTTCCAAAGAAGCTGAGCCATAAAATACTACGTATTTTAAAAGGCCTATGGCTGTGGATTTGAGTTCTTGCTATTCAGCCCATCAGTGATATCAAGTTGATTACTGACCTAGGTTATAGTTTTTCCTAAATCTTTTAGTCAAAAGTTATATACAGTAGCTGAAATGCAGATGACCAGGTGAGTCTGAATGGGCTATATTTTCTAAATAAGAGTTCATAGATATTTTTCATTATCTAGGCAGCACTGTTGACAATTTAAAACTTCTTGATTTCTGGTAAAAACTTTGCCAACACCATATAACCAACTACAATGAGGTGATCCTGAGATTCATCACTCCTTATCAGCAACAAGCTTGTATTCCTCCACTGAAGATTTTAAGATGAAAATGATTGATGAGAGTCTGTCAGCATCTAACTGTCAAACTCCATGTTGCAGGTGCGATGAATGTGTTCATCTCATGTCCTGACTCCTCATAATATCCCCCAACTGTCCCAGTCTGTGGGATTTGAATAAATGCAAGATAAATTGAGAGTTGCCAGGAGAAGGCAGAGGATCAGTAGAGTATAAATATTAATGGGCATGGGGTATTTTCTGGGGAGGTGATGAAAATTTTTCTGGAATTAGATAGTTACAGTGGTTGCACAACTTTAGATATGCTAAAAATTACTAATGAAATACATTAGAAGAATGATCTTCATGGTATATGAATTTATCTCACTAGCATTATTTTTAAAAGCAATTGCTGACATTCTAGTAAATGCTCCATAGTAAACATGCTTATCAAAATGAAATACAATAAGCAAATTAATGCATTCAATGTGATAACTTGTTTTGTAACCATAGAATAACTATGTTTCCTAAAGTTACAAGTGGCCACAGATCTCAGATATACACTTGTTGTCTGACATGAGTGGGTCTCAGTTCTTCAGTTTCCTGGTATGAGAGCTCACCAATTAGTACTCATGAAACTTGACTTCATGGAGAACCAAGGCTGTCCTTGTGAGCACAAGCCTTTTTAAGTTTTTCAAGAAAATGCAGGCTTAATTTTTTGTAGACACTCTGGGTTCCTTCCTGCCTAGGGGTGAACTCCTCATCCTCTGAGTCCTGATCTTCCTCTTGCCCTTCCCCTGCTTCATCCCCTTGATCCTCCTCTAAGTCTTTGTCCTCAGTCTGGGCTTATCTTTCTGACTGCGGGTGACTGGGAAGGCGAGAACAGGCCAATGGCGATGGCGCAGCTTAGCCTTTGTATTAGACAGCCTTGGGCCAGCTCAGGTTGACTCCATGCCTAAGGCTAATGAGCAGAGCTCAGAGTCAAGGGATCTTAATTCTTTTAAAAGTTGGATCTGTTCCCGTCTATGTTGGAGAGACTCTCGCAAGGGAGCCAGGTTAGGCAAGGGAAGTGGAGAAAAAATATCTGAGGGGGCAGTTGGCCCCTGAAGGGCCAGAGCACAAAAGGCAGGAGGGATATAGGAGGGAGGTGGATGTGTAAGTCCTATAGGCTGTGGCAGGGTCCTGAGAGGTGGCGGGTCTTCTGAATGGTAGCGAGCTGCTTCCTTCTCCAAGGTAGCCTTCTCCCCAGGGGTCAATGTGTCTCCGGGATTTAAAACTGGATAAAGGTGGTTGGTAACCCTTGGAGCCTTATTCATTAGGGTGGGATTTTGAGGGGGACCAGGAAGGTTCCCAGGGTCCTGGGGAGACTGAGAAGGATCTATGTCTATACTAACTGAAAGGCATGCTGAAGGGGGATGAGAGGGATGGGAGGTCTTTTGCATAGCCTCCTCCCCAATCCTGACAAGTTTTAAGGTACCATTGTCAAAGGGTGAACTTTTAAGTATTTCATTAATTAAGTTCCAGTAAGAAAAGGTGGGAACAGGTACCTTTCCTGGGCCAAAGGATTCATAATACTCTTTTAAACAGTCTCCTACTCTAAGCCATCTTTTACCATCAATGGTCCCTTGAAGGGGAAACCACGGACACAATTCTCCTATGTATGAAAAGAATAATTTTAAGTCCTTTTTCTTAACACACGCCCCCCATGTCTTGAGGGCTTCCTTGAGGCCTGGCAAAAACAAATCATGTGATGAGACTGCTTGTCCCATGGTGGGTCACTCACCGTGCATCATCCCCACTCTCCTCCTGGATCTGTCTCTCGGTGGTGTCTGCCTAGGCGATCGCGAGCTCTGCTTGGCCAAGTCTTCCCGGAGGATGGCGCTCCCCCTCAGTCAAAGGCTCGAGCACACAATGTAGGGGCCAAATTTCCTGACTGGCAGGACACATCAAGGAGGACCACGAACCTAGTTGGGGAGGAATGAAGGGACAAGAGACATGAGGGATGACAGCAAGACAGGAGTTCTGATCAAGCTGCAAACTTTTATTGTTCACACAGGGGTATTTATATGCTGGGGATGGGGAAGCTCTCTAATCAGCAATTGCTGGATATGGGTGGTAAAACTGCCATCTGCAGGATGTCTGATGATCCTGATAACCACAGGATGTTTCAGGGAGATAGGTAGCTGCAGGATGTCTCCCAGGCAGGATGTCTCCCAGGGGGCTATTTCTTGTAAATGTCAGGCTATTCTTTGAAGGAGAATTTCCTTCTAGCCCCTGACACAAGGCAATGGACAGGGTTCAGAGGAGAGGTGAAAGATAAAGGAAGGGAACTATATATGAGGGATCTTTTGTGAACATCATACAAGCTCACAGTTCCATTGTCATAATCCAGAAACACCCTAACCCTACCCAGAGGCTGTCGCCTATACTGACTTAGTGGAGAGGAGATGGTAGACAGATTATAATGATGTTTCTCTTAAAAAAAATAGAAGTACTTCATCAAAATCAACACTTTTATCAATATTGCTTGCCCTGGAATCTTTACAATCACCCAGAATCCAGTTCGCAGGGTGTGGCACCTCCACCTCCTAGTAGGCTTGCCTGAGTTGAAGGCCTTAGTCCCCCATGCAGCATAACTCTGCACTGTCTGGGTCTCCCCAGGTGCACTATGCTGGTCATCCCCAAATGTCACACGTCTGACATACTTAATACAGCTTGTGTAGTGTCAGCCACTTCCTATGTCACAGTATTATTCACTGCAGAAGACAAAACTCCAATTGGCAAATAGTACTATGTTACCTTTTTCTGAGGGAAAGAAGATTTCTGTTTAATTATTTTATTTTTCCCTCATCCTCACTAAAGAATGTTGAATAAGAGGAGCAGAGTTCAACCTCACTCAGGTGTGAAGCAGGATTATGATGACCTCTGCAGAACTCCCTCACATCATGAAAAGAGAGAAAGAAGAGAGAGAGAGAGAGAAAAGGGATGAAGGGAGGGAGGGAAAGTGGAAAAGAAGGAAGGAAGGTAGATAAGTGTGAGAAGCATCAATTTATTTTTATTGTTTACCTCTAGCTGATTTGTTTCATGAAATACTAAATGTTTCTTCTTTACTTTTGTAGAAAACTGTAAGTCTGTTATTTTTAATACTGTTACAAAATAGACATCAATTTGCTGTGAAATAAGTAGGATCAGAAGGATCAGCTGTGATTGTTACATTTCCAAACATCAAAAAATAGATGAAGGACAATATGTACACAGTTGAGAAGTTTCTGAAAAGAATGTTCTTACTTTGCCTTATCGGAGACTCTGATATTCTCCTAACCTGGGTTTCAGCCTTCTGCTGTACAGACCTGTTTTCTAGTAAGGGCTTAACACAATTTTGATATGTTCACAGATCACTTCACTTTCATCTGTTTAGAAATCTATCTGATAGCATTGGGATTGTTCTACTTATGAAAACTGTGTCTCTTTTTTGTGCATATCCATTATTTTGGTCAAAACTTTGAGATATCTGAATAATTTATGTTTAGTACAATTCATGATAAATTGGAATATTGGGCAAATTAAAAACCTCTATGCCACACTTAAAACTCCAAAACTAAACTCTATAAACACAAACTTTTAATTGCTACTCTGAAAAGTAAGCATTGAATCTCATCATATTCACAGAAGCTAATATTCTGTTTTTCCTTACTGTGGCTGTGTTCAGATGTACCTAAAGTGTGGTCTTAATTTTGCATTCACAATCTGTAGTTAAAAGGTCAATCTTGGTCATTGTAATATGAGTATACAAGGAAAGAAAGTACAAATATTATAGAAAATCATATATGCTTTCATATCAATTTTTTAAATTAAAAATTGGGATTGCTTCTTTCAGAGAACCACTGAAGAAAGAAATTGAGGGCTGACTGCCAGAGGACTGTTTCTTACCTCTGAAGCTATTGACATGTGCAGGATTCCAGTGATGTGCCTTAAAGTGAGCTCTGGACTCATTGCCTGGATCATTTGCATCTGCAACAACTCAGTCCTATAAATATGACAAAAATTCTCATTTTAGATTAATTGGATATACATTTTATTCTACACTCCTAAGGATATAAGAACTGTTGATATTTTTTAACACTTATTTTATATGAAAATCAAATTTCCCCATTCTTCTCTGACATTATCTAGCTTCTAAAATTATTGAATGTCATTCTCTCTGTATCTCTTCCTCACTAGACCTTGGGAAATACAAAGATCCTGGTTATCTTAAAGAAAGAAGAAAGTTCAGCCTTTGGGACTTTAGTCCACAGAAGTCACCAATGATATAGTCATTGGTTTCTAAAGGGGAATGTTCCTTTGATCAGAGGCTTTGATGATCTCTGCTCATTGAGAGGATCTAATATAGAATTGAGTCCATGATCCTGTGAGTTCTCAGGCAAACTTCTGCTCTGAGTTCTGCCTATACCTAGGGTGTGCTGTGATAGAACAGAAAGTTTCTTCTGTCATGTATTAGTCTTCATCTCTGGAAAGTCTTGGGAGAACCATGGAATATAAGTTTCATAAGTTGCATGATGGATGAATGCTACCCCCCCACACACACACCTTTTGGTAGTAGAATTAAACCCAGGGATACTAAACCTCTGAGCCACATCCCCAGTCTTTTTTTTTGTTGTTGTTGTTGAGGGACAGGGTCTCACTGAGTTCCTTAGTGCTTTGCTTATAGCTAAGGACTCCCAATTCTTCTGTCTCCACTTCCCAAGCCATGGGGATCACAGGTGTATGCCACCGCACCTGGACTTTATATTTCTTTTTTTTTTTTTATTGGTTGTTCAAAACATTATTAAGCTCTTGACATATCATATTTCATACATTAGATTCAAGTGGGTTATGAACTCCCATTTTTACCCCAATTACAGATTGCAGGCTGGGGGTGTGGCTCAAGCGGTAGCGCGCTTGCCTGGCATGCTTGTGGCCCGGGTTCGATCCTCAGCACCACATACAGATTGCAGAATCACATCGGTTACACATCCACATTTTTACATGATGCCATATTAGTGACTGTTGTATTATGCTACCTTTCCTATCCTCTATTATCCCCCCTCCCCTCCCCTCCCATCTTCTCTTTCTACCCCATCTAATACAATTCATTTCTCTCCTTGTTTTTTTTCCCCATTCCCCTCACAACCTCTTATATGTAATTTTGTATAACAATGAGGGTCTCCTTCCATTTCCATGCAATTCCCCCTTTTTCTCCCTTTCCCTCTGACCTCATGTCTCTGTTTAATGTTTGTCTTTTCCTCCTGCTCTTCCTCCCTGCTCTGTTCTTAGTTGCTCTCATTATATCAAAGAAGACATTGGACATTTGGTTTTTAGGGATTGGCTAGCTTCACTTAGCATAATCTGCTCTAATGCCATCCATTTCTCTGCAAATTCCATGATTTTGTCATTTTTTAGTGCTGTGTAATACTCCATTGTGTATAAATGCCACTTTTTTTTAATCCATTCATCTATTGAAGGGCATCTGGGTTGGTTCCACAGTCTAGCTATTGTGAATTGTGCTGCTATGAATATCAATGTGGCAGTATCCCTGTAGTACTCTCTTTTAAGGTCTTCAGGGAATAGTCCGAGAAGGGCAATAGCTGGGTCAAATGGTGGTTCCATTCCCAGCTTTCCCAGGAATCTCTAAACTGCTTTCCAAATTGGCCACACCAATTTGCAGTCCCACCAGCAATGTATAAGAGTACCCTTTCCCCACATCCTTGCCAGCACTTGTTGTTGTTAGACTTCAAAATGGCTGCCAATCTTACTGGAGTGAGATGGTATCTTAGAGTGGTTTTGATTTGCATTTCTCTGACTGCTGGAGATGGTGAGCATTTTTTCATGTACTTATTGATTGATTGTATGTCCTCCTCTGAGAAGTGTCTGTTCAGGTCTTTGGCCCATTTATTGATTGGGTTATTTGTTTTCTTATTGTTTAATTTTTTGAGTTCTTTGTATACTCTGGATATTAGGGCTCTATCTGAAGTGTGAGGAGTAAAAATTTGTTCCCAGGATGTAGGCTCCCTATTTACCTCTCTTATTGTTTCTCTTGCTGAGAAAAAAACTTTTTAGTTTGAGTAAGTACCATTTATTGATTCTAGTTATTAACTCTTGTGCTATGGGTGTCCTATTAAGGAATTTGGAGCCCAGCCCAACAATATGTAGATCAGAGCCAACTTTTTCTTCTATCAGGTACAGAGTCTCTGATTTGATATCAAGCTCTTTGATCCATTTTGAGTTAACTTTTGTGCATGGTGAGAGAAAGGGATTCAGTTTCATTTTGTTGCATATGGATTTCCAGTTTTCCCAGCACCATTTGTTGAAGATACTAACCTTCCTCCATTGCATGCTTTTAACCCCTTTATCAAATACAGACCCTTAGCCATGCTAACGAAGAGAAGAAGAGAGAGAACTCAAATTACCAACATACGGGATGAAAAAGGCAATATCAAAACGGACACTACAGAAATACAGAAGATAATTAGAAATTATTTTGAAACCCTATATTCCAATAAAATAGAAGATAGTGAAGATATCGATGAATTTCTTAAGTCATATGATTTGCCCTGATTGAGTCAGGAATATACACACAATTTAAACAGACCAATAACAAAGGAGGAAATAGAAGAAGCCATCAAAAGACTACCAACCAAGAAAAGCCCTGGACCGGATGGCTATACAGCGGAGTTTTACAAAACCTTCAAAGAAGAATTAATACCAATACTTTTCAAGTTATTTCAAGAAATAGAAAAAGAAGGAGATCTTCCAAATTCATTCTATGAGGCCAACATCACCCTGATCCCGAAACCAGACAAAGACTCTTAAAAGAAAGAAAACTACAGACCAATATCTCTAATGAACCTAGATGCAAAAATCCTCAATAAAATCCTGGTGAATCGAATACAAAAGCATATCAAAAAAATAGTGCACCATGATCAAGTAGGATTCATCCCTGGGATGCAAGGCTGGTTCAATATACGGAAATCAATAAATGTTATTCACTACATCAATAAACTTAAAGATAAGAACCACAGGATCATCTCTATAGATGCAGAAAAAGCATTCGACAAAGTCCAACATATCTTTATGTTCAAAATACTAGAAAAACTAGGGATATCAGGATCTTACCTCAACATCGTAAAAGCTATATATGCTAAGCCTCAGGCTAGCATTATTATGAATGGAGAAAAACTGAAGGCATTCCCTCTAAAATCTGGAACAAGACAGGGATGCCCTCTCTCACCACTTCTATTCAATATAGTTCTTGAAATACTAGCCAGAGCAATTAGACAGACAAAAGAAATTAAAGGCATAAAAATAGGAAAAGAAGAACTTAAATTGTCACTATTTGCGGATGATATGATACTATATCTAACAGACACAAAAGGGTCTACAAAGAAACTACTAGAGTTAGTAAATGAATTCAGCAAAGTGGCAGGATACAAAATCAACACACATAAATCAAAGGCATTCCTGTATATCAGCGACAAATCTTCTGAAATGGAAATGAGGACAACCACCCCATTCACAATATCCTCAAAAAAAAAAAATAATAAAATACTTGGGAATCAACCTAACAAAAGAGGTGAAAGATTTATACAATGAAAACTACAGAACCCTAAAGAGAGAAATAGAAGAAGACCTTAGAAGATGGAAAAATATACCCTGTTCATGGATAGGAGGAACTTACATCATCAAAATGGCGATATTACCCAAAGTTCTCTGTAGGTTTAATGCAATGCCAATCAAAATCCCAACGGCATTTCTTGTAGAAATAGATAAAACAATTATGAAATTCATATGGAAAAACAAAAGACACAGAATAGCAAAAGCAATTCTAAGCAGGAAGTGTGAGTCAGGTGGTATAATGATACCAGATTTCGAACAATACTATAGAGCAATAGTAACAAAAACCGCATGGTACTGGTATCAAAACAGGCGGGTGGACCAATGGTACAGAATAGAGGACACAGAGACCAATCCACAAAATTACAACTTTCTTATATTTCTTATTATAAAATTATATTTCAAGAATTTGCTTAGGACCCTGTTAACTTCTGGCTAATTTTAATATTGTAATCCTCCTGTCTCTGAGTCTGAAGCAGCTGGGGATTACAGGCTTGCCCCACTGCACCCAGCTTGGATGAATTTCTTAAATTTGCACAGGAAAGGCTGGGGCTGGGGCTCATTGGTAAAGAACTTTTGTAAATTAGGGAGCGCTGGTTTCTAGTGGGACTAAGTTGAATTCATTCCCAGCACCACTAAATATATATATATATATGTAATTTTTCCATTGCATAGAATGGCTCCTGAATGAAAAGTAATGGTTTGATGTAGTTGGAAGCATGACATTTTCTTTATTATATTTCTCATCCACAGCTTTTCTAATCATAAATTGGAGATCATGTTTTCATTGTCATCCCCTACCATTATTTAAATGATTACAAAATTAGATTGTTGACACTGTTTATTTTAATGTGCTTATAAAGCACTCAAAGTGTAGTTTCTATGTGCATGACTTCTGACAGTCATACAATTCACATAACTTTCTGATCTGTTGGAAAAAGAATTCCGCCTACAGATGATCCAAAAGAAACTAAAAATGAGATCAGCATTTCAAAAGTCATGGTATCCAGGTGCCCCCTAGTGTTTTGTTACCACAAGTACAAAAGATACTTTTTCAAAATCACTATTTCATCCTGGGTTCTACAATCAGTCCCCTTTGGACATATAACTACATTCATATCCATATTAATACTATGTTTCTGGTGATCAGATGTGATCATGAAAGGGATGTCCATGACCTACAAGTTAGCATATATATCTCCACATGTTGAGCACAACCATGGCCAATTTCAGGACATTCTGAAAGCTGGCCCTGTGTATGCCATTAGACTTTAGTTTCCTCTTTGAAGTCTTCTGAAGCCCAAACACTCTTTTATCTGGGTAGTGCCAGATACCATCCACTCTGTTGTCCAAACTGTGCAAGCAAATCAATTTCCTCCTGAATATGACACTTAACCTCTTCAGGGCAACCTCCATATATGTTCCTGGTCATTACTCTTTTACCCTGTGTTTTGATGGCCTGAGCCTCCTCTAGGTGGTTCTCTTGGAACAGCAACTCAGATTCCTTCTCAGTCTTACCCATGCTTCTATTTATATATCTATTTTCTGAACAAGGTGCAGAGAAGTCATTTGACTGGGAGTGGGGGTGGGGTGGGGGGTGGGGGGTGGGTCCAGAAGCAAAGGAGGAAGCAAATGTGAGGTGTTGTGGCCTTCTCCTTTCAAAGCAATCAAAATCACTTTGAAGTGGTACATTTCTTCATTGAATGTGGATTTCTAAAAAAAAAAAAAAAATGCACATATGCACCCAGGTGAGGAGGGGCTCAGGGATCAGACTCACTGCCATGACAAAAATCTGCGTCTATGCACAGTGCTGGGCAACCCATCTGAGGAACCCTTTTTTACCATTCATATCACACAAGTTGTATACCTGATGAACTAACACCTCATCTCAGGAAGAAGCGTTTAAACATGTGGCCCTTGCAGGGACTTTCAGATCCCACCTATAGCAGATTATGAACCTGGAAATCAATCTATTACATGTCTTGTCTTTTGTTGACATTACTCATTGGTATTTTCTGCCCTTACTTGTTAGCTGCAATTTGGGGAGCATTCTAATGCTATAATAGTGTTTGTTGGTGCTAACTTTATGAGTTTATTAATCCATTCTTTCACTCCACTTGTATCATGTTCTACCTTCTAAGAATTGCATTTTGCATAATGGTAATATGCTAGTGAACATGACAAACACTACCTTTTGATCTTGGAATTTAGAGTATAATAGTAATAAGTATCTATCATTTGATGAGAATTTGATGGAAATTAGGAGATGGTATACAATGCTTGGAGTGTGTAATAAGAGGAACTTCCCTGGTTCATGGAGGCAGGGATGGCTTCCCTGAAAAACTTTTGAGCTGAGATGTGATGAATGACTAGGACTTGAAGAGATGATAATCTATCAGATACCAGGATCTACCCAGCTATGTCAGACTTGAGGGTAATCTAAGCATGTTTAGGTGCTTTTTGTTATTTATTTAACTAAGATATAAGTCACTTCATCCTTCTGCAAGTGCTTGCCTCAAATATATAGATAAAAAACTTATTTTGAAATGTGGATGAATGTTGATAGTTTTACACTAAATGATACAAAGAAGACACAGACAGTGATAGATATAATTCCATTTTCATGAACTTTCTAGAATACAAATCCATAAAGACCTAAATAGTTAGGAGATTTTTGGGTGCTGGGGAGTGGAAATAAATGGGAAGTAAACATAAATAGGTATGGTATTTCTTTGAAGGACTGAAAAACAAGCTCCAATCCCATAGTGGTACTTTCATGACTCTTTATTAAAATAAAAGTTAATAAACCGACATATAAATTCACAATTGATGATATTAAAATGACCATATTTTCTTAAGTTAAAACAGGCCCACAAATATCTTGTGTGGACTTCTGACAATGAATGAGAAGATGCCCAGAATGGTTTCATTAGACATGGGCATTCACCAATGAATTGGCATTTTCTTTTCTTTTCCATTTTATTTTCCAGGACTGAGGAATGAACCCAAAGCCTCAAACATGGCAGGCAAGTACTCTACTACTGGGTTAAATCTACTTCACTTCTCCCCTTTCAAATCTCTTGAAAATGCTCATTCTGGCTTCAAAATTTTGTGGTCCTCCTGTCTCAGCTTCCTGTGTAGCTAAGATTATATGCATTTGACACCATGCTCAGGGAAACTTCAATTTTATAGAGAATCAAAAAAAAAAAAAATGGGATTCAGAGGGGAGGTTAAGGAGGAAGAAAAGAAACTATATATGAAGGAACCTTGGTAAGCATCACAGAAGCTGTTTTATGCATTCTCATGATCTAGTAGTACCCCAAACTGACCCTCAGGCCTTTGTACATAATGAGATAAGCGTGGGGAGTTGGTGGAGAGACTACAGTGGTTGTTCATCTTCAAGGAAAATAGAAGAAATGCTTCCTCACAATCAAAACTGTCACTTGTAAAATCTTTACAGGTGCCAGTAATCCAGTTGGGGATATTTGACACATCCACCTCCCTGAGGTGCCTACTGGAGGTAAAGGCCTCAGCACCCCATGTGACATAGCATCCCACTCTCTGTGACTCTTCAGTTATACCATCATCTCCAAATATTCTATTTCTGACTTCATCAGAAGGCTCTTATAGTTGTTGGCCCAACCTTGAATCATTCTATTATCTACTGGACAAAGAAAATCAAATCAGTAAATGACATTTACATATCGTGTGGCAAAAATTGACTACCTAATCAATCCCTTCTTTTGTCCTGCCTGTGAGGAATGGTGGAGAGCAGAGAGCATTCTGACTCACTCACATATAGAGAAGGGTTCCTATGCCCTCACTAGCACACAGAAATCTTTAAACTATAGCACCAGAGAGAGAGAGAGAGAGAGAGAGAGAGAGAGAGAACTGAAGGTATCATGTACTATGTGAAGGGGCGAATTAATATCTACTTTTCAATAGAAAAGTAGGGACGTGCCCAAAAGTCTTTTTTTTTAGTAGTAATCTCTTCTTGAGATGTTTTTGATGTCATTAATAAATAGACATCACTTTGCTCTGATTGTGCCTGATCCACTATCAAACATCAAAACCTTTGATGAAAAGCAACAACTGCACACTTTACAGAAAAGAATCTCTGATTTGCATGATCTGTTGAGACCATGCATTCAATCTAACTTGGGTTTCAGCCTGCTGTTATCTAGACCTTTTCTCTATTGGGGCACAAACATGGCTGGGTCATGTTCAGAGATCATTCACTTTTCAGTGGTTTTGAAATCCATCTGACTGTATTGAAATTGTTCTATTTATGACAAACTTAGTTATTTTTTTGTTCTTTGAAACTTGAATTTTATAAATAATAATTACTATTTCCCAATGCATAGCATAAATACACTTGAGATATAGAATAGATTAAAAACCATCAATATAATTTTTAAATCTTCAAAATTATAATGTACTGAAATAACACAAAATATTGATTGCTTCTATAAGAAGGAAGCATTGTATTGCTTGATAACCACAAAACACAAATAGTATACCTTGTTTTGTACTACCTGTATCAGAACTAAAATATGGATCTTATCAATAAGTTAACAAGTGTGCTCTTGATCAGTTTATTATGATTAGACAGGGAAAGAAGATATAAATGATTTCATGTCAAAAAATTAAAAGTGGGAAGCCTCTTATTTGAGGAACCTACTCAAATTGAACCTGTCTGTCAAAGGCTCTGAACTTATTCAGCATGATCAGGATTCCAGTGATGATATGTAATGAAGAGAGTTCTTGGTTCACTGGCTGGGGCTTCTGCATCTGCACCAACTCAATCCTTGGAAGAATGACATCAATTATACTTTCAAACCAAAGTTTAAACACAAAATCATTACAGAAATACCAATTTTTAATCCAAGACATTTTACAAATATCCCATTTTGGTGAATGAAGTGTACATTTTATTCAACACTCTTGAGGATATAAGATATGCTACTTTTTTCTAATATTAATGTACTAAAATCCAATCTCCTTATTCTTCTCAAACATTATCCAACTTAAAACATGAATAAGTGTCATTCCCTCTATTTGTGAACCCACCCCTTGGGAGTACATAGATCCTAGGAATCTTACAGAGACCAGAAAGTTCAACCTTTGAAACATCATTCCACAGAAGTCAACAATGATATAGTCACTGATTTCTAAAGGGGAAAGTACCTTGAACCAGTGATTTTGATCATCTCTACACCTTGAGGGGATCCAGTGTAGCCTGGAAGTACTGATTTTGAGAGTTCTCTGGCAGCTCTTGCCCTCTGAGTTCTGTCCACCTGGGCTGTGCCAGGATGAAACAGAATATGCTCTTGCTACTTATGGTAATGAAGCCTCCTCCCTTTCCTATCCCTGTGGAGTATTACTCTTTCCTGTCTTGTTTCCCTTCTACCTTACTAGAATAGAATGCTTTTCTGGGATACCTTAGAAAAATTTCTTTTCTAAGATTTATTGGGACTGGGCTGAAGAGGATAGAAGGAATGGGTGAAACAAAGCCCACAACACAAAAACATTTGTAGGTATAATTGAATTCATCCACATAAGAAGGATATTTTTGAGGCCAAGGAACATGTTGCATTGGAGCCTCTTTTCAAACACAACATTAAGTAACCACAGAAAAAGATGTTAATGACTGAAATCATGAACATTCTCTTTTCAACAACAACCAAAAAAATTCTCATAAACCAGAGAGGATTATATAACTCACCTTTCAAATACATCCCCTAAATCCTAAAATATACATATACATATACATACATATATATACATATATACACATATATATATATATGTATATATATATATATATATATACATACATATATATATATATATATTATTTTTAATAATGAGATAGAGAAGGATCATCTCTGGTACTCTGGCTTGCCTATTTATTTATTTGGTTTGTGTGACATTTTCTTTTCCTCAGTCCCTCTAAGAAATCACCTGAGGCTATGTTAATACCAAAGCCCTCACTAAACATAAAAGACAGCCTTGGTGTGCACTGAGAGGATGGAGGTTAGAAAGGGTCTGTGCAGTGATGCAACAGGATCTGGGTTCCCATGTCAGTCATCTCCCAAGCTTAGTCCCAGGAGAGTTCTGACCCCCTCTAACAATTACAACTAAATAGAAAACTATTTGAAAAATAGTGCATTGAAATTGATTAGCAAATTCTGTATACCTTGCCTAGGAGAGGGGGAAGGCCTCAACTGTTTTTGTGCAAGAGAACACAGGGTGATTATGGAGTTGGAAAACAAATTAAATATTTCCTCAACAAAATTAACCTTCTATGACCACTGAACCTTTGGATAATTTCTCTGTTTGTATAGCACTCTTAACAACACTAGAATTTTATATTATTTATCTTCTAATAGACATACAATCTATCAAGATTACCAGAATATACAGAAACAGGTAATTGGACAATGATGAGCTTGAAGGAGCACACATGTGTCACTCAGCTGAGCACAGTGGTCTCTACAGGCAACATTGCCAAGACAAGAATTCCTCTCTCTCATGATGGACCCTCCATTATCACCTGCAGCGACTCCATGTCGGGCCTGTATCACATCTCAGTCAGCTCCCTGTAAATTTCCTTTAGCCTTTCCCTCTGTTGGGCCATTCTGATTTCACTGTCTCTGAGTTGCTGCAAAATCTCCTGTGCTTCTCTTTCTAGTGTCTCCAGTTGAAATCACTCTTCCTCCAGAATACATCATCTGATATTGAACTCTGATCATGTTCTTCCTTAAGGCTACATAGTCTTGCAGAGATATTCATTTAAAAATATTACATTCAAAGGAAAATATAAAACTTCAAATATTATTGTCTTAGCATCAAGCAAATACTTCAAGTACTTTTTGTCTCATGCCTGCAAAATGTCTTAAATATTTACTAATCCTATCTACCATCCTTTCTCAGTTTCTTGCCTCTCTCCTTTTTAAATCAAGATACCTGAGAGGTCCCAGGCTATCACCCTATGATGTCTGTCTTTTTAGGGTTCTCACTGCATTATTTCCTTTTTTAACTGAATCTTCTGCCTTTCCTTCTGTTCCTTTGTCTGATTCTTTTAAATATTTTTAAATATTTACATACATACTGTATGAAGCATTAAAAGAAAACAAAAACAAAAATGCTCCACTTCACCCAGAGTCAAAACTCTCTCTCCTCTTCTTCCAACTAAGTATTTCAATACTGTCTTATCCTCCATGTTTGGGAAGATTTACACAAACCTCCAAAGTTGGACACGTAATACTAGTCATGCATCATTCACCACACCTACTAGTATTCTTCACATGAGCTTGTGTTAGCCAGTATAATTGTAATATTACAAGAATTCCCTGCTTATTCTGAGAGGAAAATGCTATCCTCCAATGGCAACTCAAACTTACCTGATAGGATCATTTTAGTCTGCACAAAAACAGAGAACACCTTTTCATACTTGCCACAAAGGACTGAGATTTCCCAACTTCTTCATTTAGATTATCTTGCATCTCCTGAGTTATTTTCCATAAAGGATCCATTTCCTTTAAAAGTTTTTCCTGAGAAATAACCATAGGCTTTAGTCTGAGGGAAGACAGTCTTATAGGTTTCATCCTTTGTGTACTGGAAAAAAAGTAGTGTTTTGGAGAAGAGCAATCTTGAGTTAGAAAAGTCATATTTTTACAAATTAATCTTAATTAATTTTACTATTTGAAATATCAAAAGAAAAAAATAAAAAAATAAATAATTAAAAACAGTAAGGGTTTGAAGATATCATAGATAATAAGTCCTATTCCTGAGAAGGCAGTTTTTACATAACTTCATGATGAGAGGGTCCTGCCTGCAGTAAAAGAAGCCCATGTTCCTAGTGCTAGCCATCTGCCCTACTGCTGCCCCAATTCTATATATTTGAATGATAGATTTAATTTTATTTTAGGTACTGGAGATTGAACCCAAGGTTGCACACATGGTAGGCAAGCATTTACCAGGAGCTATATCCCCAGCCTCTTAAACAAACAAACAATTGAAAGGCTAGTGCTTGCTCAGTTGCCCAGATTTGCCTGAAACTTGAGATTCTCCTGCCTCTATTTGCTATATACCTAGAATGGAATGGGCACCATATCCTGTTATTGGACATTCTTACTAGGGATATTTTCTTCATGAGCATTGAACTTAGTTATGATCATAGTGTCAAAACTGGGAAGCATGTGAAATATTTGTATCTTGAAATTTATACTGAAACACCACTACCTCTATCTGCATGATCATTTGCCCCATTAGCATAGGTTCTCATCTTTCTAGCTCATCTGTACACTACAAGATCTAAATTACTTCATGACCATCACTCACCCTGTACTCCTCCACCACACATGACACTGGGCTGTAGCTGTGAACTGAATGTTTGGTTGATTCAGAGCAGGGTGCACGGAGCAGGCTCTTGTTGACCTTACAGAAGAGCCCCTTTGTCTCCCCATGTGTCCTGCAGAGGTGCTTCCCAGAGCTGCTGTCTGAGTGAGATCTGGCCTCACTTGCAAAGGAGGCTAGCTTCTTGAGAATGGGTCCTGTAGTCTGTCTTCTCTGCTATTTCTCTATACTCAGGACAGCACCTGGGCACTTGGGCTTCTTCCCAGCAGAGGAAGAGGCAGGGTCAGCAAAAAGTGTGCCCACAGTCTATGGTGATGGGTTCTAAGAAGTAATTCATGCAAAAGGAGCATGTGAGTTAACTTTGGAAGTCTTTCAAGGCATGTGAATCTATGTTACTGAAACCAAAAATATAGAGGGAGGGGGTGAGAGAAAAACAGGAGACAAAAGAGACTTATTTTTCTGTTTTGATGAGGGAATAAAAAAAACATAAAAGTGCTGTGGATAGCCTTCCTTGTTAGGTCGAGTTGTGCCTAACCTTTCTATAAACTTCCTGCAACACAAAACTAGATTTGGAAAATATAGGCTCAGTTTGTTCTGACACACTGACAAAATGAGAGGAGCATGATCTTTACTTTAAAAACAACTTTTCAATCATTTGAGCAAGTTCAATATTGGTACAAAGAAGAATGTGTAAAGAGATTCCAGACTGGGGCTGAGAATGTGGCTCAAATGGTAGCGCGCTCACCTGGCATGCGCGCAGCGCTGGGTTCATCCTCAGCACCACATACAAAAAAAGATGTTGTGTCTGCCGAAAAACTAAAAAATAAATATTAAAAAAAAATTCTCTCTCTCTCCCTTTTCTGAGAGAGAGAGAGAGAGAGAGAGAGAGAGAGAAGTTTTTAATATTTTTATTTTTCAGTTTTTGGTGGACACAACATCTTTACTTTATTTGTATGACTTAAAGTCAGAGAACTTTAAGTGCTAGAGCTTTGTTGATGAACACGTGAAAGGGAAAACAAATGTTGACATAATAAAACCTCAAATTTTTTTAGCCTCTTTAAATTTCTTAAATTTGAAATTTAAGCAGATCTTGGGGAATAAGGGCAAATGTGTTTTTTATAGGCTATCCTACACTGACATCTACCAAAATTAATGTTCACTTTGCATGGATCCATTTGTTTATTTTTCCCTGTAAAAATTTATTTTGATAGATGAAGTTTATGAAAAATAACAGCCCCCAAAGAAAAAAAAGAGGACAATAGATCCTGAGGGGATGAGGTAAGTACTGACCTGGGCTTTAGACTTTAAAGAGTTTTCCAGTGAGGATGGGTCCTAGAGGGAGAAAGCAAACAGTGAGCCCTCCATAACAATGAGTCCCAAAGGGAAAAAGTAAATAGTGAGTTCCAGGTTCTGAATTTTCATCCCATCCTGGTAACAATGGGTTTCAGACTTTTATTACTAGTTTCTTGACTGCTCAAACCAACAAGTTCTGTTTGTCTCCAATGATTAAGTCACCCTCATTATATCCTATAAAACACAGACCCCTCTTGTACCCAGTGGCCATTTTCCACCCTGAAAATGTGCACCTCCAATGCACCTCCAATGCAATAAATTAACTAAGACATGCAATTAACTGTACATACATCATAACCTTTCTTAGGTTAAAAACACCCAGTTCTCAGTTTGAATAAAGGCAAAAAAAAAATGTAGAAGATAACAAAAAAATGTGCATTTTTAAGTTAGTACATTTTACTGTAAATCTGAAAAAAAGGTGGGTGAAGAAACATGAAAGAACAGAATACATTTCTTAAATTTTATGCTTAAAAGTTATTATTTTATTTTAAAAATTTGATTACACTGAATTGTTAAATGTGCTTTTTAAAAGAAAGAATCCCATGAATTCTAGATAGAATTACTATCACAAAATTTCCCCCTAAACAGCTTTGTTAAAATGAAGTGTACAAAAGATGAGATTTGTGAGAACCTTTGAAAACATGCCTTGTATACTTTTCAACAGGATACTGCTTCAATCTTTCACAATCAAAAAAGGTCTAAAAATCTTCAGCTTCCATTGGTCTTAGATGTTAATTGTATTTTAAATTACATAATCTTAGAGATTAAAAATGGGCCATATGCTATATTATTACTTGAGGAATTTGGAAAACAAAATGTATAGTTAAATAATAATAAATTAATTTTAGAAAATGGTTGCTAATATATAATATTTCTGATTTCTAATAAGATCTCATTGAAAAATAGACTTTTCTTAATCACTGAATATCATAGCATTGCTTTAACTTTTTTACTGGTCTGCATTACATAGTTGTCATATCTGTGGACATTTTTCTACCATTTATGAATTGAGCATTTATTTATTTACTTTTTGAAAGCCTTGCCCCAAAATAAAAAAAAAATAAATAAATAAATAAAAAGGTTTGATAAAGTGGCTTAGAGATTAAACCTCCACAGTTTCAAATTCTCCTACAAAAACATAAGAAAGGGGGCCTGGGGATGTGGCTCAAGTGGTAGCTCGCTCACCTGGCATGCGTGCAGCCAGGTTCCATCCTCAGCACCACATACAAATAAAGACGTTGTGTCTGCCGAAAACTAAAAAAATAAATATTAAAAAATTCAATCTCTCTCTCTCTCTCTTTCTCAAAAAAATTATTAAAAAAAAACCATAGTAAAGGGCTGGGAATATGGCTCAAGTGGTAACGCGCTCGCCTGGTATGCGTGGGGTGCTGGGTTCCATACTCAGTACCACATAAAATAAAATAAAGATTTTGTGTCCACCGAAAACTGAAAAATAAATAATTCATTCTCTCTCTCTCTCTCTCTCTCTCTCTCTCTCTCTTTTTAAAAAAATAATAAAAATATTGTGGTGTACTATAAGTATATCAAAGGCAGCAAGAAGTGTACATAAAGTTCCAGAGTGAAACAGAGATTATCTTGAAAGAATGAGAATTAGATTAGCATCAAACATTGACATAGTATCAGCCTGCCAATGGAAGAGAGAGTAGGGTTCAAATTAGTAGAATTACAAATTCACCAAATTCCATTTAAATGTGAGGGCATAGTTCATATAGTCTCAAGTGTGCTACATTCAGAAGTTTGCTACAAAAAGATTTGTCAATGCTTTGGGTGGGAGCATTCAAATTAGAACAAAATCAAAGGATACACAAAATATGTGAAAAAAATAATCAAATGCCTTAAATTTTATCATAGAAAAAAATATAACTGAAGATAAAAGTAAAGAAAACTAATATATACATATATATTTGAATGTACATTTGTAAAAATTAATCGCACAATCGCTCTTTGAAATAGGAAAAGTTTTTGCATAGCACATGTGAGGCCATTAGTTTGATCCTTATCACCATGTAAAAGTAAATAAATAAATAATTTTTTTAAAAAAAGAATGAATTTGGAAATAGACATGAAAGTGTGCCCTGAGTGATGCCACCACTAAAAAAAAAAAAAAAAACAGTAAAGGTGGTGCACCCCCGTACTTCTACTGATTCAGGAGGCTGAAGCAAAAGGTCTGGAAGATATAAGCCAACCTCAGCCACTTAATAAGATCTGTCTCAACATTAATACATACATAAATAAATAAATAAATAAATAAAGTGACTGGGGATGCACGTCAGGAATTCAGGAATGAAGCACCCCTAGATCCAATCCGTAAGACAAAATAATAATAATGATAATAATAATAATAATGATAATAATAATAATAATAATAATAATGGAATTGATACAGGAAAATTTGACTTTAAAAATCAAACTGATTACAATGAAAATTAACATAAATAGATAGTGAAGAAATACATATTTTCAGATCAGAACAAAAAATAATGAATGGCAAGTTATTGCATACAAGAGACACTAAGGCATTTTGATAAGGGGAATTTGAAAATAAAAGACTACAAAATAAAAAGAAAACTTGTGTTTTCTAGTAAAATGCAAACACACACACACACACAAACAAACAAAAAAAAAACTTGTATCTGGCTTGCTTCCAGCTAAAACTTTATGTGATGAAGTGCAATTGGTCATGGAATCCAGCTTCAAGGCAGACTGAGTCAGGAGGATGTAAAGTTTGAAGTAAGCCTGAACAATTGATTGAGACCCTGGCTTGAAATTAAATAAAAAAGATCTAAGGATATAGATCAGTAGTAGAGTGTGTTTCTAGCATGCATGAACCTCTGGATGCAATCTCCAGTACCATAAAAAAAAAAAAATGTTGGTTTTAAAAAGATATTCTACAAGTAAAAATGGTCAATTCAATAATCTATTCCAATTCTAAATAATGGACACTTGAAAAACAGCCTCAAAATTAAAAGCAGAGAACTGATAAAAATGCAGATATCTGAAAAACTCCCATTGTGTTAGGAAATGAGTTTCCTTATGGGTAAGTCAAGCACACACACACAAAGTTCAATAGAGACACAAAAGCTAGGAATAAAAACACAATTGACACAACTGTACCACTCCTTCGTATATATCCAAAAGATTTAAAATCAGCATACTAGAGTAACACAGACACATCAAGTTCACAGCAGCAAAATTCACAATAGTCAAGCTATGGAGCCAACTAAGGTGTCTACCAAGAAATGAATGGATAAAAAAAATACATATATAAACAATGAAGTTTTATTTCTTCACAAACAAAAATGCAAATATGTTCTTTGTAAGAAAGTGGATAAAACTTGAAACTATTATGTTAGGCAATTTAAGTCAAACTCAAAAGATCAGGGACATATGCTCTCATATAAAAAAATGCTCCTTTGTTTTTTGTTGTTTTTGTTTTTGTACCTGGGCTTAACCAGTAAGTCACATGCCCAGCCCTTTTCATTTTCTTTTTTAAATTTTGAGACAGGGTCTCTCTAAGTTGCACGTGGTCTTCTTGTATTGGTGCAGCCAGCTTTGAACTTGTAATCCTCCTACCTTGGCTCCTCTAGAGCCTCTGGGATTGCATGGGGCACAGCACCATGCCCAGCTGAATTACTCATTTAATAAGATTATGTTGATCAGCAAACACTGAATCCAATAGTTACTGAATTCATTCCCAAATATATTTTGATCATATTCTAGGGCCTAAATTCTAACCTAATACAGCATATATACTGTCACAATGAAAACATTTAATAAATCATGAATAAAAGGGATATTTTTAATCCAATAAAATGTGTTCTTATCTGGGAACTGAGTGGCACACACAACAATAGGAGCTACTCTAAAGCCTGAAGCAGGAGGGTGACAATTTAAGGACAGTCCCAGCAGTTTTGGGAAAGTCTGTCTCAAAATAAAATAAAAACTGTGAGAATGAAACTCAGCTATAGAGTTAAAGGACACTCACAGAGTCCACACAAAGTCCAAAGACCAGGACACACAACAGAATCACACCAAGAGATTTATTGTCGTTAATATGAGAAAAACTGGCAAGGCTGTTCCTGCGAGGAGAGCAGCGGCATGTGGGCACACACATAGTGGACACACACATAGACCTCAAGAGGAATTTTATAAGCTACTTAATAATTGCATTATAAACTGGGGTGGGGTTGATCTTTCAGCAGGCACATGTTCT
Source organism: Marmota monax (assembly GCF_021218885.2). Lineage (NCBI taxonomy): Eukaryota > Metazoa > Chordata > Mammalia > Rodentia > Sciuridae > Marmota > Marmota monax. Next base: position 77,136 of record NW_026695236.1, on the reverse strand, counting down.
TATGGAAAGTTAAGTAGCTTTGCCTCAGAATTGAAACTTTGGAAACTGTGGATAAAATGGCTCCCAATCTCAAATGATGAATCTGATGCCAATATTGATCTGATGTCAATATAGAGTCCCCTGGGTTTAGTTCCAGGTATCCCTCCCCCCAAAAAATAAGGGTATATTTAAGAGAATATGATTAATGTCACTATATATGTGGAGTTCTTAAAAATCATTCTCTTTAAAATCAGTTAAAAGAGTAATAAGGATATTCATTATTAATACTTCCATTCATTGGAGTAAACCTACAACTTGGGAGGCTGAGGCAGGAAGATCACATAAGAGACCAGCATCAGCAATTTAGGGTGACACTCAGCACCTTAGTAAGAATTTCTCTTTAAAAAAAAAGTGGGTTTGGGTTGATGGTGTAGTAAAGTACCTCTGGGCTCAATCCCTAAGACTAAAAATAAATAAATAAAATACTGTCAGGACATCCTATCTGGCACTGTATAAAAAAAGAGAGGAAAAATCATTGGAAAAGAAAAAGAAAATTATGATATTGGTAAGAAGAACATAAAATTGTTGATATATTGCTTACCTGTAGGGAATAATTATGAGGGAAAAAACTTATATATTAACAAATCATTAGAAAAAAGAGAAAACAGGTAAGAAAATTTACTGAAGACTAATTATACATTTAATCTTAAATAAAAGTACACTCAGAGTCCACACAAAGTACAAAGACCCCAACACACACTGAAATCTCATGCAGGAGATTTATTGTTAGAAGAATGAGGCAAACAAACAAGGTTGTGCTTCTGAGGAGAGCAGCAGTGCACGGGTCACACAGAGTAGCTTTATAGCCTGCAAAAGGAATTTCATAAGCTGCTTAGGAGTTACGTCATAAACTGGGGTGTTGTTAACTATTTAGGAGGCACATGTTCTGATGGGAAGGTGGGCACCATTGCCTCAGAAACCAAACTGTGGAGCCTCTAGATAAAATGGCTACCAACCTAAAATGGTGAATCTAATGCTAAAATATTGATCTGATGCAAAATAACTAGAAGGAATTTGAAGGTTGCCAACAGAGAAATAATTATATTTAACAAGACTGAATTCTACTGTCATATATAACAAATTAGAGTTAAAAAAAAAAAAAAAAAAAGGAATGCTGACTGCCCTGATTTGGTCATCATACATTGTGTGTATGTGTGAAATCACAGTACCCTACCCACAAATTTGTACAAATATTACAATAGTTATAAAGGTATTTATAAAAGAAAGAATATTTAAGATTTACAATACTTCAAACATACTGGTACCTTATTCCACTTGCATTTTTTCTACCTTTCTTATTCAATAGCTTTTTCAGACACTTGAAGACCTTCCCACCTTGCAATCCCCACCTACCACACCTTAACCACCCTTTAAGTCTATCTTCAAATTCTTACTCTAGCCTAACTTTATGTTCTTTATATATATTCTCTTAGTTACTCGCTGTTTTCATAGAAAAAATCATAACTAATTTCTATATTTGTATGTCTCATACTCTGTTCCCTGAGGAGACTTGACTTTACACTCAATGAGTTAGACTGTTGCCTGATCATGGCTGCCACTTAGTACCAAAAAATATGCAATAAAAAAAATTTACAAATATACTTAGAATCATTATTCACAATTTTGAAAACATATTGACAAATAAAAAACAGAGTATCATATAATAGTAGCAACAATCACATTAGAGTGTCATTTTCTAATATATATGAATTTAGAATACCATCTAGAATAATTTAAGGGAATATTATAAAAATCTTAGACCAAAAGTATTTTACTCAAATTCTTAATATTAAACAGAAATCACAGGAGACCATCATTTTTGACTAAGCTCCATCACTTTTTGGTTTAAGCTCCTGCACTGTCATCCCAGAGACCAGAATTTAAGGTAAATGGGGGGTCTGAATAAGTATCTCTGTGGAGGAGGGTGTCACTATGTGGATTACATCACCAACAGAGCAAAACAAAAACAAAATAGACCCACACCTCATCAGAGTGAGACTAAACTGCCTAATCTGATTCCTGCTGAAATAGGATTAAAGGAGTTGAGTTCCAGGACACAAGCCTGTAATCCCAGTGGCTCTGGAGGATAAGGCAGAAGAGCAACAAGTTCAAGGACAGCTTCAGCAATTTAGTGAGGCCCTTAGAAACCTAGGAAGACACTGACTCAAAATAAAAATCACAAAATGCTAGAGACTTGGCTCAGCAGTGAAATATACCTTGGTTGAATCTCTGGTACCTACTCCTCCCTAATAAAGAATTAAGGAAAAAAGGCTAAGTTTCCTATAGAGGACAATTTCATGCTCATGAAAATGAACTTTCTCCGCCTTAATCCTTACACAAAATAAGTAAACTTAAGTAATTGGATATTAAACAATAGGCTATTTCTCTATTGCTCCATGTCTCTGTCCCTACCTTACAAGGTAGGTAATTTTGAAGACATCAATCTGCTTTTTGTTTCTGCTTTTTTTTTTTTTTTTTTTTTTGCCTTTTTCTATACAAAATACCAAACTCTTCTAATCAACTCTTTGGAATACTTACTCTGTGTTTTATGGAATGAAGTATTAGTTACTAAATTAAATTGCTCTAATTTTGGCTTTTGGCATAAGCTTGCAATTTATGTAGGACTTCTACTAATTGTTCTCTCTAATTGCTGGCTAAGTATTAAGTATTATTTGTTTGTTATTAGTTACAATGCTGGGGATCAGACTCAGGACCTTGTATATACTAGACACATGCTCTATTACTGAGCTGCATCTTTAACCCTTTGATTTAAGTATTATTGTTGGAGTAGGGGCAGAGCAGAGCCGCCGCCCGCGCCCGGAACAGGCCCAGCGACCCGCCGGCGTGGTAGTCACGTCACCCCAATTGGAGTAGAGGCAGAGCAGAGCCGCCGCCAGTGCCCAGAACAGGCCCAGAGACCCACCGGCGTGGTAGTCACATCATCCCAACTGGAGTAGGGGCAGAGCGGAGCCGCCACCCGCACCCGGAACAGGCCCAGCGGTCCGCGAGCATGGTAGACATGTCACAACAATTGGAGGAGGGGCAGAGCAGAGCCACCGCCCGCGCCTCCAAGGTAGGCAGACCTGCGACTGACCGGCAGAACAGGCCCAGCGGCACGTCAGCGTGGTAGACAGATCACCCCAATTGGAGGAGGAGCACAGCCGCCGCCCACCCCTGCAAGGGAGACTTTTCAACTATACAAGAGCAATATAAGTATATAGGGGGAAAATTTCAATAACACAACAGTTTCACCTAGCAGAAAGAAACGTGAGCACTATGAATAGACAAGGAAAGAAAGGACCACAAGCAATGCAGGTCAACTCAACTTTAGAAGAGGTAATAGCTGCAGCAGATGGAATGTCAGATAAAGAATTCAGGATATACATGCTTCAGATGATCTGGAGTCTCAAGGAAGACATTAGACAGCAAAATCAGACAATGAAAGATCACTTCGACAATGAATTATATAAACAAATCCAAGAAGCAAAAGATCAACTATACAGGGAGATAGAGGTTATAAAAAACAAACAAACAGAAATCCTAGAAATGCAGGAAGCAATAAACCAACTTAAAAACTCAATTGATAATACTACCAGCAGAGTAGAACACTTAAAAGATAGAACATCAGACAATGAAGACAAAGTATTTCAACTTGAAAAGAACATAGACAGCTCAGCAAGACTGTTAAGAAACCATGAGCAGAATCCAAGAAATATGGGATAACATAAAGAGACCAAATTTAAGAGTCATTGGGATACAGGAAGGTAGAGAACTCCAATCCAAAGGAATGAGCAATCTATTCAATGAAATAATATGTGAAAACTTCCCAGACTTGAAGAATGAGACAGAATCCCAAATCCTAGAAGCCTACAGGACGCTGAATGTGCAAAATCATAAGAGATCCACACCTAGACACATTATAATGAAGATGCCCAACATACAGAATAAGGAGAGAATTTTAAAAGCTACAAGAGAAAGGAAGCACATTACATTTAGGGGTAAACCAATCAGGATAACAGCTGATCTTTCAACACAGACTCTGAAAGCTAGAAGATCCTGGAATAACATATTTCAAACACTGAAAGAAAATGGGTTCCAACCAAGAATTGTGTATCCAGCGAAATTAAGCTTCAGGATGGAAGATGAAATTAAAACCTTCCATGATAAACAAAAGTTAAAAGAATTTGCAGCTAGAAAACCATCTCTTCAAAACATCCTCGGCAAAACATTACAGGAAGAGGAAATGGAAAATAACAATGAAAACCAACAGTGGGAGGTAGGACAGTAAAGGGGGGAAAATAATCAAAGAGGAAAACAAACCATGTTTAAGTAACAGAAATAAACAAATATGGCTGGAAGAACAACCCATATCTCAATAATAACCCTAAATGTTAATGGCTTAAACTCACCAATTAAGAGACACAGGCTAGTAGAATGGATCACAAAACAAGACTCAACAATGTGCTGCCTACAGGAGACGCATTTGATAGGAAAAAACATACACAGACTGAAGGCGAAAGGTTGGGAAAAATCATATCACTCATATGGACTTCGGAAAGAAGCAGGCGTGTCCATACTCATATCAAATAAAATAGATTTCAAGCCAAAGTTAATCAAAAGGGATAAAGAGGGACACCACATACTGCTCAAGGGAACCATACACCAACAAGACATAACAATCATAAATATATATGCCCCAAACAATGGTGCAGCTATGTTCATTAAACTCTTCTCAAGTTCAAGAGTCTGATAGACCACCATACAATAATCATGGGAGACTTCAACACACCTCTCTCACCACTGGTAAGATCTTTCAAACAAAAGTTGAACAAGGAAACTATAGAACTCAATAACACAATTAATAACCTAGACTTAATTGTCATATATAGAATATACCACCCAATATCAAGCAGTTACACTTTTTTCTCATTAGCACATGGATCCTTCTCAAAAATAGATCATATATTATGTCACAGGGCAACTTTTAGACAATATAAAGGAGTAGAGATAATACCATTCATCTTATCTGATCATAATGGAATGAAACTGAAAACCAACGATAAAAGAAGGAAGGAAAAATCATGCATCACTTGGAGAATGAACAATACGTTACTGAATGATCAATGGGTTATAGAAGATGTCAAGGAGGAAATTAAAAAATTCTTAGAGATAAATGAAAACACAGACACAACATATCGGAATCTATGGGACACATTGAAAGCAGTTCTAAGAGGAAAATTCATTGCTTGGAGTTCATTCCTTAAAAAAAGAAAAAAACATCAAATAAATGATCTCATACTTCATCTCAAAATCCTAGAAAAAGAAGAGCAAAACAACAGCAAAAGAAGTAGAAGGCAAGATATAATGAAAATCAGAGCTGAAATTAATGAAATCAAAACAAAAGAAACAATTGAAAAAATTGACAAAACTAAAAGTTGGTTCTTTGAAAAAATAAATAAAATCGACAGACCCTTAGCCATGCTAATGAAGAGAAGAAGAGAGAGAACTCAAATTACTAGCATACGGGATGAAAAAGGCAATATCACAACCGACACTTCAGAAATACAGAAGATAATCAGAAATTATTTTGAATCCTTATACTCCAATAAAATAGAAGATAGTGAAGGCATAGATAAATTTCTTAAGTCATATGATCTGCCTAGATTGAGTCAGGAGGATATAGACAACTTAAACAGACCAATATCAATTGAGGAAATAGAAGAAACCATCAAAAGACTACCAACTAAGAAAAGCCCAGGACCAGATGGGTATACAGCAGAGTTTTACAAAACCTTTAAAGAGGAACTAATACCAATACTTTTCAAGCTATTTCAGGAAATAGAAAAAGAGGGACAACTTCCAAATTCATTCTATGAGGCCAACATCACCCTGATTCCTAAACCAGACAAAGACACTTCAAAGAAAGAAAACTACAGACCAATATCTCTAATGAACCTAGATGTAAAAATCCTCAATAAAATTCTGGCGAATCGGATACAAAAACATATCAAAAAAATTGTGCACCATGATCAAGTAGGATTCATCCCTGGGATGCAAGGCTGGTTCAATATACAGAAATCAATAAATGTTATTGACCACATCAATAGACTTAAAAATAAGAACCATAGGATCATCTCGATAGATGCGGAAAAAGCATTCGACAAAGTACAGCATCCCTTTATGTTCAAAACTCTAGAAAAACTAGGGATAACAGGAACATACCTCAATATTGTAAAAGCAATCTATGCTAAGCCTCAGGCTAGCATCTTTCTGAATGGAGAAAAATTGAAGGCATTCCCACTAAAATCTGGAACAAGACAGGGATGCCCTCTAACCAATTCTGTTCAACATAGTTCTCGAAACACTGGCCAGAGCAATTAGACAGACGAAAGAAATTAAAGGCATAAAAATAGGAAAAGAAGAACTTAAATTATCACTATTTGCAGCTGACATGATTCTATACCTAGCAGACCCAAAAGGGTCTACAAAGGAACTATTAGAGCTAATAAATGAATTCAGCAAAGTGGCAGGATATAAAATCAACACGCATAAATCAAAGGCATTCCTGAATATCAGCGACAAATCCTCTGAAATGGAAATGAGGACAACCACTCCATTCACAATATCCTCAAAAAATAAAATAAAATACTTTGGAATCAACCTAAAAAAAGAGGTGAAAGTCTTATACAATGAAAACTACAGAACCCTAAAGAGAGAAATAGAAGAAGATCTTAGAAGATGGAAAAATGTACCCTGTTCATGGATAGGCAGAACTAACATCATCAAAATGGCGATATTACCAAAAGTTCTCTATAGGTTTAATGTAATGCCAATCAAAATCCCAACAGCATTTCTTATAGAAATAGAGAAAGCAATCATGAAATTCATATGGAAAAATAAAAGACCCAGAATAGCAAAAACAATGCTAAGCAGGAAGTCTGAATCAGGCGGTACAGCAATACCAGATTTCAAACTATATTACAGAGCAATAGTAACAAAAACAGCAAGGTACTGGTACCAAAACAGGCGGGTGGACCAATGGTACAGAATAGAGGACACAGAAACCAATCCACAAAACTACAACTACCTTATATTTGATAAAGGGGCTAAAAGAATGCAATGGAGGAAGGATAGCATCTTCAACAAATGGTGCTGGGAAAACTGGAAATCCATATGCAACAAAATGAAACTGAATCCCTTTCTCTCGCCATGCACAAAAGTTAACTCAAAATGCATCAAGGAGCTTGATATCAAATCAGAGACAAGGCATCTGATACAAGAAAAAGTTGGCTACCATCTACATACTGTGGGGTCGGGCTCCAAATTCCTCAATAGGACACCCATAGCACAAGAGTTAATAACTAGAATCAACAAATGGGACTTACTCAAACTAAAAAGTTTTTTCTCAGCAAAAGAAACAATAAGAGAGGTAAATAGGGAGCCTACATCCTGGGAACAAATCTTTACTCCTCACACTTCAGATAGAGCCCTAATATCCAGAGTACACAAAGAACTCAAAAAATTAGACAATAAGATAACAAATAACCCAATCAACAAATGGGCCAAGGACCTGAACAGACACTTCTTAGAGGAGGACATACAATCAATCAACAAGTACATGAAAAAATGCTCACCATCTCTAGCAGTCAGAGAAATGCAAATCAAAACCACCCTAAGATACCATCTCACTCCAGTAAGATTGGCAGCCATTATGAAGTCAAACAACAACAAGTGCTGGTGAGGATGTGGGGAAAAGGGTACACTTGTACATTGCTGGTGGGACTGCAGATTGGTGCAGCCAATTTGGAAATCAGTATGGAGATTTCTTGGAAAGCTGGGAATGGAACCACCATTTGACCCAGCTATTCCCCTTCTCGGTCTATTCCCTAAAGACCTAAAAAGAACATGCTACAGGGACACTGCTGCATCGATGTTCATAGCAGCACAATTCACAGTAGCAAGACTGTGGAACCAACCTAGATGCCCTTCAATAGACGAATGGATAAAAAAAATGTGGCATTTAAACACAATGGAGTATTACTGTGCATTAAAAAATGACAAAATCATATAATTTGCAGGGAAATGGATGGCATTAGAGCAGATTATGCTAAGTGAAGTGAGCCAATCCCTAAAAAAACAAATGCCAAATGTCTTCTTTGATATAAGGAGAGTAACTAAGAACAGAGCAGGGACAAAGGGCATGAGAAGAAGATTAACATTAAACTGGGATGAGAGGTGGGAGGGAAAGGGAGAGAGAAGGGAAATTGCATGGAAATGGAAGGAAACCCTCAGGGTTATACAAAATTACATACAAGAGGAAGTGAGGGGAAAGGGAAAAAATACAAGGGGGAGAAATGAATTACAGTAGAGGGGGTAGAGAGAGAAGAGGGGAGGGGGGATAATAGGGGATAGGAAAGGCAGCAGAATACGACAGACACTAGAATGGCAATATGTAAATCAATGGATGTGTAACTGATGTGATTCTGCAATCTGTATACGGGGTAAAAATGGGAGTTCCTAACCCACTTGAATCAAAGTGTGAAATATTATATATCAAGAACTATGTAATGTTTTGAACAACCAACCATAAAAAATAAAAAAAAATGTATTATTGTTAACTTATGTTAAAATTCAGTAGTTCACAACTTTTCAACAGCAGCACTAGGTACCTTAAAACTGGGATGTTCTTTTCTGAGAGGCTGTCCAATACCTTGTGACATGTTCAACAAAATAACTGGTTTCTTCTCACTAGATACAAGTGGAAACCACCAAACTATGGCAATCATAAATGTTTTCAGACTACTACAAATATGCCCTGGAAAGAAATACTACTCCAATTGAAACTGCTACACAACCTATTCAGAAAAAAAAATAAATAAATAAGGATGAGACATTTATAAAGTCTTAAAAACAGTTTAGACATGTGACCTGGTTCTTCAAATTTAGATGAACATATAAGGCAGTAACACATAAGAGAGTTAGTAGATTCTTTACAATATAAAATTATAAGTACAAGCTTTGCTTGCAAAATATAAGAATACCAGGGATAAGCATAATTATCAAAGAAAAATACTAAGCCTTATTTACCTACAACTTAGGAAAACATTTTCTAGGAAATAAAGTTTCTGATGCATAGTACATAGAATTACAGATAAGTATTTAAGAAAAGGATATTAGGGAAAGTAACAGCCTCCACATTTTGTTCTTGCATGACTTTGCAAAATGAATGTAACTAAAGATGTATTAGAAATTATGTCAGGTTGCTCTGAATTTCTACTGAAGCAGTCCTTCCTTTACTTCATAGAGGAATCTTCCCTAGCTGGGTGAGGTCACACTTGTATTCCCATCAACTCAGGAGGCTGAGATAAGGTGATACCAAGTGTAAGGCCAGCCTCACCAATTTAGGGAGAGCTTATTACAAAATACAAAATAAAAAGGACTGGGGATGTAACTCAGGAATTACCATTTGGAGTTCACTCCTCAGTAGTACATAACAGGACAAAATTTCCCTGAACTACTGAACTGATTCAGCTCTTTCTAAAAACAAAGTGGATCTTTAAAGAACAGGACTACAAAAACCATAGGAATTTCTCTTCATAATCCTTTTATAATCCCTTGCAAAATACCTCCATTCTTTTTTTTTTAACTGAAGATTATACCCAGGGCCACTTTACCACTTAGCTCCATCCCCAGACCTTCTTAGATTTTATTTTGAAGTAGGGTTTTTCTAAATTGCTGAGGCCCTCTCTACATTGCCAAGGCTGTTTCTGAAATAAGTGATGCTACTGTCTCAGTCTCAATTCAACAAGATTACATACATGTGCCACTGGGACCCACTGATTATTTTCTCATTTCTTAATAGCCTTACAGTAATGTAAAGGTACTTATGAGGGCTTCCAAAATATCTTTTGAATTGGATGTTTCCCAAATTTCTTTGAAAATGGACTAGTGATGATGTGGGAAGATGAACAACATCCAAGTGGATGGGGGATAAGAGAACACCTGAGTGAACAAGTGATCTTTCTCCAGGATTGAAATGAAGGAGCTGAGAGCAGTGGCACATGCCTTTAATCCCAGTTGCAAAGACGCTGAAGCAGGAGAATTGCAAGTTCAAAGTCAGCATAAGCAACTTATGAAGACTCTGTCACACATGCACACACACACACACAAAAAAAAAAAGATGGGATGTTGGGAAAAGTAGCTCAGTGGTTGAGTGCCTCTGGGATTAATCTCTGGTACAAAAACAAACAAGTAAACAAAAAACAATAATAAGTGAAGGAAATAATATTGATCTCTTTTCTACATAATATTTTCCTCCAGTTCCAGTTCTCACTGAATTTTCTTCCTCCCTTTCAAAATGGTACTTCCTTGGATTTTTCGATTAAGGAAATGCTCAATTTAAACTCCCAAACTAGACCAAAGACATCCTTGCAAGTTTCTGAGATTTCAATTGAAAGACTTTGAGGCCTCAAAAACTTATATGCATAAGGTTACTGGCCTCAGACATTTTTTCCTCTTAACTTTTCAAAGGAAAAAACAGAAGAATCAAAGATGGAAAGTTAAACCTCATAAAATAATAGAAATTTGACAATAAAATATTTTCTCATATTTCTAATTGGTGTGCTATAATTGTACACAATTAAATGCTTTTTAAGTGTATATTTGGTTAAATTAAATCAATAGGTTTCCACTGATTTGAAATAGTCTTCAACAGTCCAAACGAAAATAGAGCCACTTTCATTAATGTTGCAGATCACCAAATGAAAACCAAGTTTTTGTGTTTTGTTTTGTTTTGTTTACCTTTTGAGAGACTAGAATAGCCAGTTACCTATACAGTCCAGTTTGGGCCAACACAGTAAAAGAATGTTCTGAGCATTAACCTTTACAAGGAAAATAAGCTGATGTTCACTTTGTCTTATGTCCTGGTTCACTTTGTCTTATGTCCTTCCCTAGCTTCTTTTCAAACTACCCATTGTTTTGCCAGATCTGGCATAGTGTCTCTGTTTTCCTTTCTTTCTTTCTTTCTTTCTTTCTTTCTTTCTTTCTTTCTTTCTTTCTTTCTTTCTTTCTTTCTTTCTTTCTTTTTCTTTCTTTCTTTGTTTGTTTCTTTCTTTCTTTCCACATCTCTACTTATAAATGAGATAAAATTCATGAGTTGCAAATAAAAGGCAATTACATTATTAATCAAATTTCTTGGGATTTTTTTCTTTTAATGAATTAAAATAAAAATCTTACTTAAATTCAAAAGTATTTATTTGAGCAATTATAAATAAAACAGAGATTACAAAACAAAAGCAGTTCTCAAATCAGACAATCCCCAGAACGAAAACAAATTCAGAGAATCCAGCCCAGGACATGATCTAAATACATTTGTAGAAAATAGAAATGAGGTATAGAGACAACTTAATTGATTAATGGGTTATAGATCCTTCTGGGAATGAACTGAAGCTCTGATACTGTGGTTAAATTCCATAATGACTTGCTCTGTTTTTTTTTTTTTTTTTTTTGTGTGTGTGTGTATGTGTGTGTGTGTATGTGTCTGAGAATTGAATCCTTCTCCAGGCACTGGAATTACCAGTATGTGCCATGGGCCCAGTCTTGGTCTGTTAGGCTTAATGTGTGAGCTCAGTTCAAATCGGTAGCCTCCCATGATTTTTTTTTACCAGACATATTTACAGATATAAGCACAAAATCAAAGAGAAATGAAGAAATTGGATCCCAATCATGCACACAACTGGTAGTTTAGCTGGAAGCCAAAATTACATTTTCTGATTTGAAAGTTGTACAGTTTTCATCATCTAATGATACCACCACATAATCCTGAATTATTGGTTGTTAGCAATAAATTAAACTGAACATAAACGAAGAGCAGTGGGCAGATTATCTTCCAAGTCCACATTATCTTCAGCCACAGTTGGAGAAATCAACTAGATACTTCTCCTAACATTGAGGGCTCAGGGCAAGCACTCTATTTATGATCTTATAATTCATTTGCTTAATTTTCCTACACACCATTTTCTTTTAGGTACTGTATTTACAAACTCAACTATTTCCTGGACTCTTTTTCACAGTGTGTTCTTCATTTATAAATTTATCACCATTGTATCATTAAAGATGTTCTATTCCAAGTGTAACTCACCCTTTTACAATTTCATCTGCTTTGTTTAGCTCATCACAGGCTATATCCCCCACAGCAGTTTTTATTCTTATTTCTATGAAGAATTATACTTCTTCCAAAAGAAAAAAAATAGTAAATGAATAAACAACAAGGACAGCCTTGTATCTTTGATGTAATAGGCAAGGATTCCAGTGTTTTTGTCTTGATTTCACTTCTCTGTTGTGTATCCCAGGTGATAATTCTAATATAGATCTTCAAAATTGAAAGATAGTAAATATAACAAGCGGGGTGCATTGGTACATTTTTATGCTAATGATTTGGAAGTCTAATGCAGGAGGATCACAAAATTGAGGCCAACATCCAAAGCATAGTGAGATGCTGTCTCAAAATTAAAAAAATAAAGAATGAAAATGGCCAGGATAGGGCTCAGTGGTAGGGCGCCCTTGTGTTTAATCTTTACATACCACAAAAATGTTAAAAAATAAAAGCAATTAATATTTTCAGAAGCATCATTAGAGTAAGAAGTTCTTGTTATAATGGCTGAAAAATATTGCCAAAAGTATATACATTTTTCTCTTGGAATACATCTTCCCTGTGTGCCTGCCTCTCCTCACCTGCTTCTTTCTTGCAGCCACCTACAAGGGGAGCAACTTCCCCCTGCTGGGCCCTTCTCCTTTGTTGTGCTGCTTCACTCTTAACTCAGAGCAATGGAGTTAGCCATCCATGGATTGAAACCTCTGAAACCAAAGTTTGAGCCTCAAATAAACTTTTCCTGTTCTAAGTAGTTCTTTTCAGGTATTTTGGTCACAGTGAGGAAAACATTTAAAAATGCGATCCCAATGACTTGGTAGACTGAGGCAGGAGGAGCACATATTAGAGACAAGCCTCAGCACCTTAATGAGACCCTGAGCAACTTGAGAACATGTCGCCAAATAAAAAATAAAAAGGGCTGGGCATAAGGCTAAGGGGTAAGGTATCCACTTTATTTGGTACATTTATTTGAGTACATTTGATTCAATTCCCAATAACAACAGATAGAGAGAAAAAAATGAAATAAACTCACAATTGGGTGGAATTGAATATGTTTCAAATCAAACAATTTCTTCACAAATCATTATTTTTTTACTCATGGATATGCCCACACAATAGATATAGTCTCTGTTTTTTAAACAGACAGAGATATCTCATTTGTTTAAAAATGCATATCCTTTTTCATCTATTTTAGTCTTTAAAATGTAAAAGTATTTTGTGTTTGCCACAATAAAGGGGATTTATAGCACCTTTGCCTAGTAAGTCACTTAATAATTTGTTCATTTTACTATTGATTTTCTCCATGACTTATGCCCAATTCTATGCATCTTTAGCAGTAGAGATCTCCATATTCCACTGGTACATATTTTTAACCCTGGGAAAATTTCAAAATCAATTATATGGCATAAAATAATGATTTTAAATATCAAAATCATGGACCCTCCTTAACATACAAATCTGGAAATCTATCTCTTTCTTGCCTGTCATTGATATTATCCTCTTATATTTTTCTATCCTATTATGTTCTCAGCACATTGGAAACTTTCAAGCTAGCAAATTACGTACCTACATTTTTCTTTCATTCTAATGTGAAAAGAGGAATATTAAAAACTGTGTATATCTGGGACATAAAAATCAATGTTAAGATGAAGGCAGGCATTTTCAAAAATACATACTCTATATGAAAAATATAAACTACATTTAAGTTGCTCTTTGTGCATACAAATGAAATACAGTAATGAAGTTCCTGTCAAAGGTAAGAATACATGAGTATGAACATGAATTTACAAAACTGCATAAATTCCATCTCATTAACAGGGTAAGCTGCAAGCTCATTGACTGAGAATAAAAAAGTTAGGCTGGGCTTGCTGGTAGCCCTTGACATTGTAGATTAGCCTATGGTAGAAAGGAGTGAAGTAAATGCAAACAAGAATACTAAAGTAGTGAATCATTTATATTTATAATATTTTAAACCAATATTTATTTTCAAAACTGTTTGGTAATAAGATAAGCACTATTTGTATTATATTCTCTGAGGTTTGCCATTGGAATGAACATTAATCAATCACTTAAGCCAATTCACCTGAGAGGGAAAACACAGATCCCAATGCTAAAGCTCATTTGGAGACCATCACCTTATTTCAACTCTCTTCAGTTCCTTCTGGCTCAGCTTCTTCTTCATAACTATTGCAGTATAGGTAGTTTTCTGTGTTTTTTTTTTCTTTTGTACTGGGTATTGAACATACAGCACTTAACCATTGAGGTACACCCCAAATCCCTTATTTACTTTTGAGACAAGGTCTTAATAAATTGTTTAGGACTTCACTAAATTGATAAAGCTGGTCTTTAGCTACCAACCCTACTGCCTCAGCCTCTCCTGTTGCTGGGTTTCCAGGTAATTTCCACCAATCTCAGCAGTATGAGTGTTTTTGTATTGAAATCATACAGGTATATTTTTATGTAAATCATATATTAAATGTTCAATAAATATGTATCTCCATAAGTCTTTTCTTTTTTTAATTGGCTTTAAAAAATAAATGGCAGTGGAATGCATTACAATTCTTATTACACATATAGAGCACAATTTTTCATATCTCTATTTGTATATAAAGTATGTTGACATCCAATTTGTGTCTTCATACATGTAATTTGGATGATGATGTGCAACACATTCCACCATAATTGCTAATCCCCTGCCCCCTTCCTTTCCCTCCCACCCTCTGCCCTATCTCAAGTTTGTCTATTCATCCCATGCTCCCGATATCTACCCCACTATGAGTCAGTCACCTTATATCAGAGAAAACATTCAGCATTTTTTCGGGGGGAGGATTGGCTAACTTCACTTAGCATTATCTTCTCCAATGCCATCTATTTACCTCCAAATGCCATGATTTTATTCTCTTTTATTGCTGAGTAAAATTCCATTGTGTATATATGCCACCTTTTATTTATCCATTCATCCACTGAAGGGCATCCAGGTTGGCTCCACAGTTAATCTATGGTGAACTATGCTGCTATAAACATTGATGTGGCTGTGTCCCTGTAGTATGCTGATCTTAAGTCCTTTGGGTATAGACTGAAGAGAGGGATATCTGAGTCAAATGGTGGTTCCATTGCCAGATTTCCAAGGAATCTGCTTTCTATATTGGCTGCACCAATTTGCAGTCCCACCAGCAATGTATAAGTGTACATTTTCACCCACATTCTTACCAACACTTATTGTTGTTTGTCTTCATTTAGCTGCCATTCTGACTGAAGTGAGATGATATATTACAGTGGTTTTGGTTTGCATTTCTCTAATTGCTAGAGATGAACATTTTTTCATATATTTGTTGAATAATTGTATAGCCTCTTCTGAGAAGTGTCTATTCAGGTCCTTGGCCTTTTTATTGATTGGGTTATTTGTTTTTTTTTTTTTTTTTTTTTTTTTTTTTTGGTGCTTAGTTTTTTGAGTTCTTTACATACCCTAGAGATTAGTGCTCTATCTGATGTGTGAGGGGTAAAACTTTGTTCCCAGGATGTAGGTTCTCTGTTCACCTCACAGATTGTTTCCTTTGCTTAGAAGAAACTTTTTAGTTTATTCCATCCATTTATTGATTCTTGGTTTTAATTCTTGCACTATAGGAGTCTTATTAAGGAAGTTGGGGGCCTAATCCCACATGATGAACATTAGGGCCTATATTTTCTTCTATTAGATGCAGATTCTCTGATTTAATTCTGAAGTCCTTGATACACTTTGAGTTGAGGTTTGTGCATGGTGAGTGGTGAGAGATAGAGGTTTCATTTCATTTTATTGCATGTGGATTTCCCGTTTTCCCAGCACCATTTGTCAAAGAGGCTATCTTTTCTCCAGTGAATGTTTTTTGGAGACTTTGCCTAATATAAGATAATTATAATTTTGTGGGATAATCTCTGTGTCCTCTATTCTGGACCATTCGTCTATCAGTCTGTTTTGGTGCCAATGCCATGCTGTTTTTGTTACTATTGCTCTGTATTGTAGTTTCAGGTCTGGTGTAGTGATGCTATCTGCTTCACTCTTCCTGTTAATAATTGCTTTAGCTACTCTGGGTCTCTTATTTATTCCAGATAAATTTCATGACTGGCTTTTCAGTTTCTATGAGGAATGCCATTGGGATTTTGATAGGAATTGCATTAAATCTGTATAATTCTTTTGGTAATATGGTCATTTTTATAATATTAATTCTGCCTATCCAAGAGCAAGGTATATCTTTCCATCTTCTAAGATCTTCTTTCATTTCTTTCTTTAGGTTTCTGTAGTGTTCATTGTATAGATCTTTTACCACTTTTTTTTAAGTTGATTCCCAAGTATCTTTTTTTTTTTTGAGGTTATTGTAAATGGGGTAGTTTTTTTTTTTTTTTTTTCAATTCCTTCTCAGAGGATTTGTGAATGATATACAGAAATGCCATTGATTTATGGGTGTTGCTTTTATATCCTGCTACTGTGCTGAATTCATTTACTAGTTCTAGAAGTTTTCTGGTGGAGCTTTTTGGGTCTTCTAGGTATAGAATCATATCATCAGCAAATAGTGCTAATTTAAGTGCTTCTTTTCATATACATATCCCTTAAATTTATTTTGTCTGTCAAATTGCTCTGGCCAGTGTTTCAAAATCTATGTTGAACAGAAGTTGTGAAAGAGGGCATCTCTGTCTTGTTTCAGTTTTTAGAGGAATGCCTTTAATTTTTCTCCTTTTTTAGAATGATGTTTCCCTGAGGCTTAGCATAGATAACCTTTACAATGTGGAGATATGTTCCTGTTATCCCTTGTTTTTCTAGAGTTTTGATCATGTAAACGTGCTGTAATTTTTTAAATGTTTTTTTTCTGCATTTATTGAGATGATCATATGATTCTTATCTTTGAGTCTATTGTTGTGATGAATTACATTTATTGATTTTCGTATGTTGAACTAACCTTGCATACCGGGATAAATCCAACTTGATCATGATGCACGATCTTTTAGATATGTTTTTTATTCAATTTGTCAGAATTATTTTGAGAATTTTTGTACCTATATTCATTAGAGATATTAGTCTGAAGTTTTCTTTCTTTATTGTGTCTTTGCTTGGTTTTGGAATCAGGGTGATATTGGCCTCATAGAATGACTTTGGAAGTACTGCCTCTTTTTTCTCCAATGAATGTTTTTGGAGCCTTTGCCTAGTATAAGATAATTGTAATTTTGTGGGTTAATCTCTGTGTCCTCCATTCTGGACCATTGGTCTATCAGTCTGTTTTGATGCCAAAATTGAAGAGAATTAGTACTAGTTCTTCTTTAAAGGTCTTGTAAAACTCAGCTGTGTATCCATCTGGTCCTGGGCTTTTGGATTCTGATGACATCTTCTATTTCATCACTTGATATTGGTCTGTTTAAATTGTGTATATCTTCCTGGTTCAATCTGGGCAAGTCATATAACTTAAGACATTCATCAATGCCTTCAATGTCTTCTATTTTATTGGGGTATAAGTTTTCAAAATAATTTTGAATTATCCTCTGTATTTCTGTATTGTCTGTTGAGATATTACCTTTTTCATCACATATGCTTGTAATTTTTTCTCTCTCTCTCCTTCTCTTTGTTGGCATAGCTAAGGGTCTGTCAATTTTATTTATTTTTTCAAAGAACCACCTTTTTGTTTTGTCAATTTTTTCAGTTTCTTTGTTGTTGTTTCCATTTCATCTCTAATATTTAATTATTTCTTGATTTTGCTGTTGAATTTTTCTTCTTCTTCTAGGATTTTGAGATGTAAAGTGAGGTCATTTATTTTTCTTCTTTTAATGAATAAACTCCATGCAATGTACTTTCCTCTTAGAACTGCTTTCATAGTGACCCAAATATCTTTGATATGTTGTTTCTATGTTCTCATTTACCTCTAAGAATTTTTTAAACTTCTCTTTGATGTCTTCTGCAACCCATTGTTCATTCAGTATCATATTGTTTAGTCTTCAGGTTTTGAAATATTTTTTTTAATTTTACATTGATTTCCAGTTTCATTCACTTATGTTCTGATAAAATACATGGTGGTATCTCTACTTTTTTTTTTTTTACTTGCTAAGTGTTGCTTTCATCAAACAGATTCTTCTTAGTTGTAGATTGACTTAAGTGAAAATAATTGTCTCACAGAGAAAATTTGCCAACACAAGACATAAAAACAATAATCAATGAGGAAAAAGTAAATTGGTGACTTTTTTTCTTAAAGATAGTATTTCATAGGAGTTGGATGATATAAGCTGTGCCTGTAGTTTCAGCTACTTGGACGCCTGAATAAGGTGGTTGGTTTGAGTCCAGGCGTTCAAAGCAACATAGGAAGATACTGTCTCAAAAAAAATATAATTTAAAACTAGGCATGATGGTAGATGCCTATAATGCCAGCAACTTGGAAGGGTATGGCAGTAGAATCACAAGTTTAGGCTATGAACTACATAGTGAAACAAATTCTCAAAAAATAGAAAAGACTGCATATGTGACTCAGAAGTATAGCACCCCAGGTTTAATTCCCAGTCCCTCTCCCCTCACAAAAATAATATATTTACCAAACATGTATCAAAGATCATATATATATATATATATATATATATATATATATATATATAAAATATGATGCTATGATGGTTAATCTGAATTGTCAATTTGGATTAAAGGATTCCTAAGACTAAGAAACTTCTGGGTGTGTCAATGAGAGTGTTTCTAGCAATGATTGGCATATAGGACAGCAAACTGAGGAGATTTACCCTAAGAGTGGGCAGTATAGGCTGAGGGCCTGGATGGAACAAAATTTGGAAGTACAAGTGTGATAGTAAAAACAAATGTGACTCCATTTTATTTTGTGACTCCATTCTGTAAACAACCATGCCAAGTAGAAGGGTCATGACAGGGGCAAGATGTTCTTTTCCTTTTTCTACAGAAACTTTAAGAACACAAAACAACCTAATGGGGCATAGTTTCTATAACTATGGTAACGGGGCTCTGTTTCTGTACCTGGGGTGATTGGGTTAACTGTGATTGGTTAGGCTTCCTGCCACTTGACTGCACTCTCCCGCTTCTGTAACCTGGCTCTCTTGCATTGGCTAGACCCATGAACATCCCTTTTGCAGTTTTCAGGTTATAAGGAGCACCCTTGCAATTCTTTGGGCTGATCAGGGGGACAGCTTTATGTTCTGGTCAGTCACCCCCAGTGTGCTTCAATAAAGGCTTGATTCAATTATACATCAGTGGTCTGGAAGTCAGTTTATTAAACCCCTGGGGATGAAGCTTTAACTATAACACAAGGAGGCAGCAGTACCCTCTAGTTTGATTCTCTTTTAGGGATTCTGGATTGCTGCTGCAAACTCTTGAGGACATTAGACTCCAGCTCCTTTACTCTTTCACAGTGGACTCTAACAATGACTATCAGTTTGTTTTCAGGCCTTTGGTCCTAATGGGGCTATATCAAAGATCTCTGTTATTCTGAGGCTCCAACATGTTAGACTGTAAGGAAAATAAAAGGAGACAGAAGCAAAGTGCAGAGGCAAAAGCAGAAAACTGCTCACCTGAGCTGCTAGCTTTATACATAGATTACTTTAGGTCATTAGCATCATTAGTAATAATGTTCTTTGTATTACTAGGCAAGTTACAGACCTAACAACATTATACAGCTTATTCCTCAGTTACATACTAAGTTGCATTGTGCAATGTTAGGAGCTTTGTGTAGCTCTCAAGAAAGTACATTGTATAAAGTTACTGTTATGTGCACAAATTTAAGCTCAGTGAAACATTATTTTTGTCCAACAAGAAAGTTACTTTATTCTCAGGAACTGTGTGCCTGAGATCAAGGTTGAGGCTGATGAGACTCTAACACAGAGCCTCCTCATGAAAGACATTTCTATGGCTACTAGGAATTCTGTGTCTTTTCACAGAAGTTTTCCCAGCAGCCAGGCATTGCATACGCATTAGTTATGTTACTAATTCCTAGGAGAAACTGCAGGCCATTCTAAGAGTGGGAAACAGAGTGACTGTTACCCTCTGGGAGTTTGCTAACCAGAGGAATGCTTCCCTGTGTATTTCCATGGTGAGAATCTCTACATTAGACTGAGAATCTAGTGGTGCCTTCAGCTCTCCAGCCTACAGACAGCCATTGTGAGAATATACAGCTTCCATTTCTGTAAGGCAATCTAACAAAACCCCTTTTTATAATCATATATATCCTGTTGGTTCTGTTCCTCTAGAGAGCCTAATGCTACAAAGGCATTAGGCTGCCAAGGAGGCCCTATTTCTTCCTCAGATTATCAGAGTGCTAGATGAGGGAAATACCTCATTTCAGGGACCTCAAATATTCATATTTGCCAAACTTCCTGCCAAAAGCAGAAATCAAGAAGATACGAACTCTCAGACCCTGGGTTGGGCAGCAATACTTTCCCTCTGAAAGATACAGTGTGGTCACAGTGATATCTGACACCTAGGATAAAGCAGTTACATAGGTCTACCTCAGGCAATAATTTTAAGACAGCTCTTCCTAGACAGCCTAATGCCTTTGTAGCTCAGGATCTCAGGGCACTGACTTCTCCTAAACATTTTTCTTTATAGCCCACTATTCTTGTATCAGAAATCAAAACTCATGCTTCCATACCAATAGGGTATTTTTTGAAGTCTTTTTTGTTGTTGTTTTTACATCCTAAAATTATAATTAGTAACTACTGGAAAAAAATAATCTTCGATACTAATCTGTGTACAAGGTAGGTTCTAGGAAAGCAAGATTGCATCTGACTAATACAGATGCATTATATTTGATCAACAAACAAACTCAACCTGCAATAAAAGTTAATTTTTGAAAGATAATATCACAAAACAGAATATATTATATATGTAGTATATAATATATATAATATTATATATTATGTATATATTATATATATTCAGTCAAATATGAAAATGTACTCAACTTTATGAGTCATAAGATTAATACAAATTCAAACCATATATTAAACTGCTAGGCCTTAACAAGAATAAGCAAAATTTAAAAATAAATATGGACTGACAAATAAAGTAGAATAAATGAAGTTTACTCAAAGCTGGAGAAAGTATTATAAAAAAAAATGGCACACTTACTTAAAGCATTTCCTAGGGCCTAGGTATTCCAGTAGAAATAAGAAAATTCTTGCTAAATTGCCCAGATGGCCCCAAATTTGTGATTCTCCTTCCAGAGACTCCTAAATAGCTAGGATTGTAGGAGTACGCCACCATGCTGGCCAAGAAAATGAAATTTTATAGAATGTTTTGTAAATAGATCAGATTATACTTATACTTATTTTTCTGTTTAATTTCAAAATGACAAATTTTAAAATTTAAGCAAGTGATATAAACTTTTAAAAGTATAAACTCATGGGGATGAAACACAAAGATTAAAGTGTGTTCCAAAGGTTCATGCTGTTAGCTACATGTGACAGGTTTAATAATATCCAACCTGGTTGCCTATGTAGAAGGTGTGGGTCTTCAGTTTGTAGCTTGAAGCTCCCGCAAGCAGTAAGACTCCATCCCCAAAAGAGATAGAAGAAGTAGCTCAGAGGTTAGGTATACAGACCACCAGAGAATCGAGTCTGCTATTTGGCATTTTTTGCCCATTTCTACCCCAAAAAATCTCCAACAGAAAGTGGTGAATGTTTCGCTGGTTCGCTGGTGAAACTCAAGCCCACAGCTTACATTTTAGTGGCATTAACACTGTCTCAGCCCACCCCACCCCCACTTTTTTAGATAGTCTTGCTCAGTTTCCCAGTCTGTCCTTAAATTTCTTATCCTTCCAAGTAGCCTCAGCTTTCTGAATAGCTGGGATCATTGACATAAACCCTATGTATAGCAGCTGTCTCAAAATTATTGCCTGAGCTAGACCTTATGTAACTGCTTTATCCTAGGTGTCAGAAATCACTGTGGCCACATTGCATCTGTCAGAGGGAAAGTATTGCTGCCTCACCCAGGGTCTGAGAGGTTTTATCTTCTTGACTTCTACTTTTGGGAAGAAGTTTAGCAAATGTGAACATTTGAGGTCCCTGGAAATGCGGTGCTTCCCTCATTTAGCACTCTTATAATCTGAGGAAGAAATAGGGCCTCCTTGGCAACCTAGTGCCTTTGTAGCTCAGGAAATCTCAGGGCAGTGACTTCTCCTAAACATTTTCCTTTATAGCCCAGGATTCTATTACTGGAACCCAAAACTCATGCTTCCATACCATACCATTTAATATAGTACTTTTTGAAGTCTTGGTTTTACATCCTAAAATCATAATTAGTGACTACTGGACAAAATCATCTTTGATACTAATCTGTGTAAAAGGGAGGTTCTAGGAAAGTCTACCAAAGCTAGAAAGAGCCAATAGAGGCTTCCAGGTGACAAATTTTCTCTGCCACACAGGATGGGGTATGGAGGATGTGGCTATCTTTGCTCTGCAGTTCATGCTGTGAATGTGGCATTACTTAAGAAGCAGCCCCAAGGAAGGGCCCTGGGTCTCCTTTAGGAAAGCATGAGATTGAGGTGAAAAAAAAAAAAAAAAAAAACTATTTTCTTTCTTTTTTTTCTTTCTGTAAGAGCAATTGAACTCAGGGAAATTTTACCACTGAACTACATTCTCAGCCCTTTTTAATATTGTACTTAGAGATAGAGTCTTGCTGATTTGCTTAGGGCCTCACTACATTGCTGAGGCTGGGTTTGGACTTGTGATACTCTTGCTTTAGCCTCCAGAACTGGGATTACAGGCGTGGGCCACTTCAGCTGGTGAGGAAAACAAGATTTCTAAACTAAATCCTTTTCCACATGGGAAAATAAAAATAAAGACAACATCAGAAAAAGAAATGTATATAAATGTTCAAAAACATTTACTAAAAAATCACATATGATGACACCCTCTTCCTGTTTTTAAAGGTAAAAAATAAAAGAACACAACTGAAAATCTTTAGATATAATCTGAATTTGGTGATTTTTTTTTAAGTTAGTAAATGTTGGTGAGACTCTAGATGTTTGTTTATGAAGATTAGAGAAGGGATTACATCAATATTTTCTACCTGAATACTAATTATGCACTCACCCAAACCACTCAAACTAATCTAATCACCCATGATAATCCAATTACTACACTAACACTGATAGGAAGCATCCTGAAAAGCAATCAAGGAAGAAGTGGGTGTGGTCTTCAGGGACTCAATAAAAGTGCACTCCAGGAGCAGCCTGGTATGCAGCCAAAGAGATGTAGGGGGAAGGCGTGGATCCTGCCACCACCAAGCACAGGGACTGCTGCCTATTGCTGTCTCCCAACTCCAGGTTTCCTGCTCGCCTCTGGCCTCCTGCCTAGGCTCTTGTGCACCTGCCTACCTGGGACACAGCTTCAGGTCTGAAGTCATAGCCAGAGCCTGAGCCTGCGTCATGCCAATGGAAAGGAAGGAGTTAGATGGGAAGGAACGGGACACTATGAACGAAGAAGGTGACTTCTCTGTTCGCTCCAGGAAGAGGAAGGCAAATGTGGACATTTCTCTGCAGGATCCAGATGAAGGAATTGCCAAAATTGACAAGACTGTGATAGACCAGTGTGGCAGTCAGCCTTGGGACAATAATACATGGGCAAATCCCTGCTCCTTGATCCCCACACATGACAAAGATGCGCTGGTATACACAAATTCTACATTTGAGCCTCAGAGATCCACACCATCCAGAGCCTCACCGCTTCCTATACTGAACTGGGCAAACAGAGAGGAAGTTTGGAAAATAATGCTAAACAAAGAAAAGATGTACTTAAGGGATAAGCACTTTTTGCAGCGACACCCTCTTCTGCAGCCTAAAATGAGAGCAATTCTTCTGGATTGGTTAATGGAGGTGTGTGAAGCCTATAAACTTCACAGGGAGACATTTTACTTGGCACAAGATTTCTTTGATCGGTATATGGCAACACAAGAAAATATTGTAAAAACACTTTTACAGCTTATTGGGATTTCATCTTTATTTATTGCTGCCAAACTTGAGGAAATCTATCCTCCAAAGTTGCACCAATTTGCTTATGTTAGAGATGGTGCTTGTTCAGGAGATGAAATTCTCACTATGGAATTAGTGATAATGAAGTCCCTTAAGTGGCATTTAAGTCCCCTGGCTATTGTGTCCTGGCTGAATGTATACATACAGGTTGCGCATCTAAATAACATATATGAAGTGCTACTGCCGCAATATCCCCAGCAAAACTTTTTACAAATTGTAGAGCTTTTAGATCTCTGTGTCCTTGATGTTGGTTGCTTAGAATTTCCCTACGGTGTACTTGCTGCTTCTGCCTTGTATCATTTCTCTGCATCTGAATTGATGCAAAAGGTTTCAGGGTACCAATGGTGTGATATAGAGAAGTGTGTCAAGTGGATGGTTCCATTTGCCATGATTATAAGAGAGACAGGATGTTCCAAACTAAAGCACTTCGGGGGGGTTCCTGCAGAAGATGCCCATAACATACAGACTCACATCAACATCTTGGATTTGCTGGACAAAGCTGAAGCAAAGAAAGCCATGTTGTCTGAACAAAACAGGATTTCTCCTCCCCCCTCGGGGGTCCTCACCCTACCACAGAATAGTAAGAAGCAGAGCAGTGAGCAGGAAAAAATGTGACCACACTAGCATTCTCCACCAAAGATAGTTGTGAGGAAGTGCCTGCTCATAGTTCTCTCCTGTCTACTGCAGTGGAGGTGTGTACTAGCTTTTACAGATATATAAGTGATGAGTATCTCACTTCTCCAACAGAAGTATTTCTGTGGATGGCATTGGACAGGGAGAAGTGTTTTTTATTGGATACTTAGATTTTTATAAATAAGTGGGTCAAGTATACCAGCCACCTCCATAACACCAATGAGTGCTCCAGATGCTGCTAAGAAGGGTGATACTTGACTTGATTGACTATTCACACAAATAACAAAGGCTTGAAGTTGAGGAGTGCCCTGTTGCTGTTGGTCTCCCCTTGGATGCTCTGGGTTGCCTCATGTTTGGTGGAACAGGTGGTTGTGAGCAAGCATTGTGATGCACAGCCTCAACAAGCAGGGCCTACCCTTTACATACTATCAGTTGACAGTGTGCCCATGCCTCTTATGAACTCTTGTTTTGTAAGTGCTGCTATGTCTATCTGTTTTTAATAAAGATAATACTGTCTTTGAGACAAAAAAAAAAAAAGTGCACTCCAGGAGAAAAGCTCATTCTTCTCCAGAACAGAGTTTGAAACTCACCTGGCTGAAAGACATCAGAATCAACCACCTCCATACCTTGAGCACCTAATCGTGAAGCTTAATTCATATTTTCTCTTCTGTAGCAAGAACTGGTAAAACCATAGAGTCATTCTTAAATAGGTAAGCATACAATTGACACACAAGATCTAGCTACTTTCTCAAATGAAATCGAATGTGATTTCGTATTTTCACGTTTTTTAATTTTTGTATTCTTTCTTTTTTCTATCTATCTATCTATCTATTTATTTATTTATGTATTTATGTATGTACATATTTATTTGTTTGTTTGTTTGTTTATTTATTTATTTTTGTACTGGGGACTGAATTCAGAGGCACTGGACCACTGAGCCACATCCCCATTTCTATTTTGCACAGGGTCTCACTGAGTTGCTAAGAGTCTTGCTTTCGCTGAGGCTGGTGATGAACTTGCAGTGCTCCTGCCTCAGGTGTGTGCTACCATGCCCAGTGCTTCTACATACTTATAAGCACTCTGAAATACATTCCCAAATAATGTGTAAATTTGTGCTTGTATATCCAAAAATATTTTTAGAAATATTTCATTCCTTCCATTCTTAGAAATTCAACTAGAGTAGAAAAGAGAACCCAGATTTTTAGCTAAATAAAAATTGTAAAGGCTTCTTTGTTTGCTGGAGCAGATTAAAATAATCACATATTTTCACAGTGTGAAGGGGTGCTTGGTAACAGTTCAGCCTTGTATAGAGAGCTATTTACTTAAAAATTTGATTTATTTGAGTTCTTTCTTTATTCATTTTTCTGTTTTGTCATGTACAAAAGCAAAGTTATTATTCCTAGACAGAAATGTGTTACTCAGTGAGAATATGGGTAAAAGTTTGTTCAGGTCTTTATCTCTTCAAGGGTAGATGAATAATAAATCCTCATGGTTTTCTTCCCTCAGAATAATAGACTCAGAAATTCCACAAATCTTCCAGAAGGAACTCACCTGCTCTTTCTGCCTTAACTACCTTAGTCACCATAGGCTGTGGGTACAGCTTTTGTTGGCCCTATTTCTGCATTCCCTGGGACAAGGCCAAACTCTTGCCTGTTGCCCTGTGTGTAGAGATCCATCACAGCAGGGAGATGTCAAAAACAATATTCTTCAGAAGAATCTGACAGCCATCGCCAGAAAGCCCATCACAGGAAATTCCTGAGCTCTGAGAAAAATATATGTGTGACCCACCAGGAGACAAAGAAGATCTTCTGTGAAGAGGACAAGCACCTGCTCTGTTTGTTCTGCTCCAACATTCAGGAGCACAGGGCTCACAAACACCCTTCAGTAGAAGGAGCTGCTGAGGAATACCAGGTAAGTGATACCCCTGAGAGCACTGTGAATGCTGAGCAGTGGAGCTAAGAGATTACAAAAGAGCTGAGGATCTCAATGATGATAATTGCTCTATTCTTTTCTGCATGCTAGGTAATTTTCTAAGTATCAACAAAGAAGCTAAGAATCAAAGGTGTAAGTTATAAATAAAATATGCAAGCATGCCTGCCTTCCTGGAGCTTGATTCCACAGGGCTAGTGATAAAGTAGTTGGTCACTTTTAGTTTTATTTTCACAGTTAAGGCATTAGAAACTGCTCATTTTGAAAAGAGTTACTGGCTACCAAAATGACAAATGCAATATGTTTCTATACAGAATGGATGTTTACTAACACTAGAAAATAAATAAGATAAATGCTTTGGAATTATCAGGGTAGAGCATCAGGAAAACAAAATTCTTTTTTTTTTAATATTTATTTATTTTTTTAGTTCTCGGTGGACACAACATCTTTGTTTGTATGTGGTGCTGAGGATCGAACCCGGGCCGCACGCATGACAGGCGAGCGCGCTACCGCTTGAGCCACATCCCCAGCCCAGGAAAACAAAATTCTGATGCCAATTGCCACACTATCTAAAAACTATTCTTCTTTATCACTATCTGTAGGCAAATGGCTACATTATACACTTTTGCAGTTTGAAATCTCCTAAAATTCACAATCATTAATGGTAAAAAGGAAGCATTATGATTTTTTTCTTCTCACTAAAGTACTTATATCTTACTTATTTTTTATTCTATCATTGTGAGATTAAAACCAAATGTGCTTTCTTCTCTATTGTTTGAGTTTATGTTTCTTTTACAGGAGAAGCTCCTAAAGCAAATACAATCATTAAGGGAAAAGATCCAAGTAAATCAGAGGAATATAAATGAAGACAACAAAATAATCAATGCATGGATTGTAAGTATAAGTCTATTTCCTTGAGACTCAGCTTGAAACAGACATACTAGAAATCCATCCATTATTCACTATAGCATCATGGTGTAAGGATACTAGGCACATCAATTCTGGTAGCTTCTAGTCCTAAAAGTAAAATTCAACTTTGTTGATCAAATAAATGATTAGACAGTGTCACAGGGAGGTTTGAGATTAAAATTAATTTACTAACCAGAGATCAGAATATTACATATAGTGATTTATTTTAAAGCTATAAATTCTAATGGCTTGCATATAGACATTGAGATTTGGAGGATAAATTGTCAATCAAAACCTTTTCTTCAGATATTTCAGGCATTCATGAAGCAGATAAAAGTGGTTGGAGGGAAGGATGTGTTTTGTTCCTTGCCATTGTTATAAAGAGTAGAGAAAGAAAGAGGATAAAAGAGGGGTGAATTTCTAATTTCTGAAATGTGGGTGCATGTAAACATGGTGCATGTAACATATTGATAAAAAGACAATGGACAAAGAGAGAGGTTTAGGTGGCAGAGGATAAAATCATGTTAGAAATGTGATCTAGATAATCTATCCCTACAGTACTACATGTATCTCAGGAAGAGATGATCAAGGCTGAGTACAGGAAACTACATCCAGTTCTTCATGAGAAAGAAAAATGACATCTAGACATTCTTAGAAAAAAAAAAAAAACAAAATAATTTTAGAGGAACTCAAAAAAAGTAAAGCCAAAATGGTTCAAAAGAAGAAAGACCTAAGAGAAATATATGAGGAGTTGGTGAAAATGTCCACAAACCATATGTGGATCTGCTCCAGGTAAGAACTGAGCTGTGCACAAAAGTATTTTATATGATTTCAGGTTATTAACTTTGACCATATTATCTGGTAGTTTTTATATTTCTTGCATCAATGATGGGGTTCTTTCCTCTTTGGATATAGTCTAGTTAAAGTTTACCTTCTATCCTGACTATAAATAAGCAAGATTTATGAAACTTTGTAAGTAAGGTCTCCTAGGAATTTTTTTTTTTTTTTAATTTTCCTGTTGTATCTCGCTTCTCTAAGAACCAGAAGATAACCATTTTTTACATGAACATTCCATTTTTTGCCTCCCATTTGACAATATACCGACATATTGGAAAAGCTTATGTTTCCTTTCATCTTTTTAAAAGTTATGGGATTGAAATGCCCTCACTGGGGACAATACACACTGTGTACTACCAATGTCCTTCATTCTCATACTTTTTAGACCCTCTGAATTCTAATTTAATCACAAATTTGGAATCTTTAAATATTCTTTACTGGTACTGTCCTGAGAGATGAAAATGAATTCATAGGAAGTGTTGATGTGATGATATTTGATACTACATGATCTTTCCAAACACAAAATACTATCCAATTTCTTAAGAAATCTAAGCCTTTTTTTCTTTTCTTTGCAGGACTTGAGAGATCTATTGACAAGTAAATTTTGACTTTAGTGTAAACTGGGACACCATTGAGAGCTATGAAAGTGTTTAAGCTGTTTCTAAAAAAGTGAAGGCATAGTTTATGTAGAGAGTAATCAACTGTGTGTTCATGTGTTTGTTTGAATATGATTTTCTGTTCCCCTTCATGAGAAGTCAGACTCTATTTCCCCTGTTGGTTGAGGAATATGTCATAGTGGGCTGTATGCTGACGTTCATAAACACAACCATATATGATTTGACAATGTAAATCAGAAACATTGAGGTGTATGGGATCCTTTTCCTAGTTAGGAAATGAGAGAGATGGGAACCTCTGAGAAATGGGTTTTTAACTAGCAGATTAAGTAAGAAAGATTCCTAGAAACAGCCCCTTCTCATGTTCACAGAAGTACACTCAAGAGAAAAGGGTTTCAAGAAACATTTTCAGTGGAATGTTTTTTTTAGTTCCTTAAAAACTGTGATGACATCTTTGTCACCAGAAGATTCCTGTCCTCTTCCTACTGCAGGAGTGAATCAGTGCAGCTGCACATGGCTCAGCGGAAAAAGCCAGCACTTCCTGCCTAGACCATCACTGGACTGATAGACAGTCTCAAGTGTTTCCAAGGTGAGTGTCAGCCCAGTGATGGGAGCATAGTGTAATGACTTTCAATAATGATTTTCTTTGGGAAAACTTTCCATTTATTAACCTTTAATATACCCAAAGGGAATATCCTGCCAATTGGTATTTATAATTATATTTAGTAATCTGATCACCATGATTAAATAAGGAAAAAAGAAGTGATCACTGGTCTAATGATAAATGTGATTTGGGCTATACATGCAAAACCATTTCAATCAGTAAGACAATTATAAGTTAGTTCAGGATGTTCCCATTTTAAATTATGTGCACTGAGTGATGGAGGTTATTTAAACATTACTCTTATTTTTTTTTTTTTTTTTTAGTTTTCGGCAGACACAACATCTTTGTTTGTATGTGGTGCTGAGGATCGAACCCAGGCCGCACGCATGCCAGGCAAGCGCGCTACCACTTGAGCCACATCCCCAGCCCCTAAACAACATTACTCTTAAATGTCTTAGAAATTGAATGTGTGGTACATATTTTATTAAATGTAATATATATTAAATGCATTAAATTTAATACACTAGCATGTATGTTTGTTCATACAAACATAAAATAACTGAATGCACAGATCAATATTACACAACCATCAAAAAGAAAACAATTTGGTGTATGATGAAGCAGTTTTTAGATTTCCATGGTAGACCTAAATAGGAATCATAGCAAGGAATTATTGCTTTGGAATGAAAGGGAATGCAGACCTCCAATTTCTCAGATAAAATGAAAAGTAGTAACAAGCTGGAAGTAGACATGCCCACCTTTTCTTTACAGTCTCCATATATTTAGCAGTGTTTTCATTGGGGTTGGACTATTGTTTCTTCTGCAGTATTCTAGAAACCTTGAGTGCAATTCACTTTAGCCACAATTACCCCTTTTCTTCTGGATCCCCCCCACAATAAGACTCAGGTAGACCTTCTCATCTAACAGCAATTTAAAAGTTGGTTTTGATTTGAATATTCTTTTCATTCTACAGTGGAAATATCCTTTGAAAATACAGTATCCAGTGATAACATCAAGCTATTTGATGATGTGAGAAGTTTGAGGTTTGGGCATGTCCTTCCAGACTCATCTTTGAATTCTGATGGAATTAACTATTTTGCTGCATGGGGAACAGAGAGTTTCAACTCTGGAAAATTGTACTGGGAATTAGATATGAAGGACCCTTTGGACTGGGCTCTAGGAGTCTGTAAGGATTTCTGGATAAGGAGGAATGGCACAGTGATCGAATCCAAAGACATGTTTCTTCTCTTTGTGAAGGAAGATGATGACCACAGTATCTTTACAACCTCCCCAGTGCTTTCTCACTACTTAGAGAAGCCTCGGAGCCTGGTTGGTGTGTTCCTTGATTTTGAGAGTGAAAGTGTGAGTTTTGTGAACATTGCCAAGAGTTTTCTCTTATGGTGGTACCCTGCTGGTTCTTTGAATTTCCCAGTTAGGCCTTTTGTTCACTCTGGCCACAAGTGAGAAGGGATAAGTCAGGAAAATCTATGCCTGGGGAATCTGCATTACAGGCAGTCCTTCCTAGTTAAAGTTTACAATACTGTACTTTAGTGCTTTTTAAGTACTTTGTACTTGATCCAGACATGGTGACACATGCCTATTAATTCCCACAATTTGGTTAATATGGGAGTCTGATGTTGAAGGACTTCAAGTTTGAGGCCACCCTGGGCAACTTAGCAAGACCCTGTCTCAAAATAATTAAAAAAGAAGAAGGAGGAGGAGGAGGAGGAGGAAGAAAAGGGAAAAAGGGCTGGGAATAGATTTCTATGTTAGAATACCCCTGGGTTTAATCCCCAGTGAAAAAATAAAAATGGCATTTTGTTGTATATAACTTTATTTTCTTTTTAAATATAAAGACAGTGTGAATTACCAAATTGTGTTGATTCAATTTTTTTTCTTTTAATGAGAATCATCTTTTATGGGACATAAAATGATTGGTACCTATGTGTTGAAGATGAACTACATGCTGTGACTGCTTATATGTTTTGTGAGTTTGTTAGATTTAAGATTTCATAATTTTATGACTTAAGCTCAATGATTTTTGTAGGATGAATTTTCACATCATTGTCTGCAATAAACATATCATTTTGATGTTTTCACCTTTCTGTTGATCTAAGAAATTATAATTTATTCAACCTTGGGAAATTAAAAAAATGAAATTCTTTCTCACTCAGGACAAGGACTCATTTTTCATTGAAGCCAGTAAATTTGGCCCTTTCTCTTTCCCTTCTATTTTTAAACTATTTTAAAGCAGTTTTATGTTAACAGCAAAACTGAGAGGAAATTTTTAAAAAATTACATACATTCCCTGCCCCCTCTCTATATATACAAGTGTGTAGCTTCACTCTTTACTAACATCCCTAGTCAGAATGATACATTTGTTAAAACCAATGAACCTAATTTGATACACAGTCTATGTGGATATCCTATACTTTTAATATAATATAATGAGGAAAGAAGGTTTTTTTGTGTGTTCTTTCTCTCTAAAAATATATCTCTAGTCAATCCACGAGAAAAATAGCTGCAAACCAAAATTGAGGATCATTTTACAAAAGACCTATGTAGTATTCCTCAAAATTGTGAAGGTTATGAAAAGTAAGAAAAGAAGCTCTTTCAACTCAAACCAAAGAAGATGTGGGAGTGAATTCAGTGCTCCATTCTAGGTTGGATCATGGAATAGAACATAGGATATTCATATAGAAGCTCGTGAAATCTGAAAACTGTCTGACTGCAGTTTGTGACAACCTCTCAATGTAGGCTTCCTATGTTTGTAAATTGTGTCATGGAAATGTATGATCATTTTAGGAGAGAAACAAACTGGGCATGGGAATACAAAATAAGTTACTCTATCACATTTTTAACTTCTCTTTATATACAAAATATATTCTGCTGAGAGCCATTGCCAAGTAGGTATGACGCATGGCATGACCCAGGTCATTTGCAGTGACATTGCATGTAAGGTGACCTTGCTCAAGGACCAGGGAGGTTCCAGGTTTAGGGTGTATCCTGCTGGGATTAGGGAGTATCCCGCTCCTTGGGTTTAGGGTGGTTTCAGGTTTAAGGTGTACCCTGCTGGGAATAGGGCGTATCCTGCTGCCTCAGGCGCGCCCGCTCCTTGAGTTCCCATTGAGTTCTCGTGGGATTCAGAGAGTATTTGGGATTCAGAGCCCGGTGGAGAGTGTGGATTTTGCCCAGAACGTGGATTTGCCCAGAACGTGATTGTAGAGTGCTGGTGTGAGTTCGGGAATAAAGAGTTGCTGTTTGAATCTACAAGGTGTGTGGTGGCTCGTGATTTTGCGCCCAGCCAGACTGCGGCAATATTCAAGTAATTTTTGAAAAGTTTTAGGACAAATATCTATATGTCCATGCTCCATGACATGCTTATGTTGTGAACAAAGCAAATTTTAGAAGAATATATATTGTAATTAAGTTTTTGAAAAAAAAATGTCCACTTACATGGATGCTTCATCCATCAGAGTTGGTCAGTGGCTGAAGTGTGAAGCCCCATGCAATTCTGAGCCTCTGAATATGCAGAGCTTGGACAACTTTCCTTCTGAGTTCTGCTGTTTGTCCTATTTCTCAGTTGCAATAGAAGTTGTGGTTGTCAGTTCAAGTGGAGCATTTTGTGCTTGACCTTGATGGTGCTATGTGACAATTTGATGACAGATCTGGATGAAATAACACCTTCAGAGCTTGCTCCTCACAGTGAAATCCTCAGAGGAATGATTGTGTACACCTTGGCCTGACAAATGTAAAACTTGGTCAATTTTCTTCAAGGAAAGAGATGTGTGTGAAGGATGGAAGAGAACATATGGGAACTCAACTTTCAACTCAATTTCCTGTGGATGAAAAATTGCTCTAAAAATAAATTTATTATTAAAATATGAAGAGGCCCAACTGCTGTACATGGTGAATTTGTTTTAAGTAGTGTCATTTTGTGGTGTCTCAACAAATGATTAATATTTACATTTTACACACACAATGAATATTTGAATATAAAAGACCGGATTCTATGATTCTAAATAATCCATTTATGAAAAGTATGGCTACAATCTCTTGATGAAAGTTTAGAAAAATGAATTTAAGCACAAGCTTATATATTATTCTGTATTCAGAATTTCAAAAACTATTTTCTCAAAGCATCCAAATAAAATTATGAGGGTCAAAATAGGTGCAAATGTATCACCCCATAATCATGAACTGTGCTTTGAGTGTTAGTTTCATAAGGGAAAGTTACCACAGAGTGGCAATCAAGGCAAAATCTTGGATTTTTGTACTGCTGTTTCCTCTTATTTGTTCAAGGAGTAATGTATAGACAGTTACACTAGATCCATAAAGTTTATCCTTTTAATTATATTTTTTTTCATTTTTTTCTATTAGCCTTTCTAATGCACATGAGATATGATCGTGCACATTAATTATTAGTGTCAGTTACTATTTTTCTTATTACTTTGAGTCTCAGAAGTCTCCTGGCCTTGATGTCTCCATTTTGGGTGCTGAGTGTAGTAATTGGAGGCACATAAAATAAAATGAAGACAATTAGGATTTGGACTCTCCCAATGTGAACCTCCATGTTTATTAGGAATGTGATCTAGGCCTGCCATAACAAGTTCACCCAGTTGGTGCCTTTAAACAATTCATTTCCATACCTCTGGAGCCCAGAAACCTGAATTCAAGTGATTAAAAGGGTCCAAAACCCTCCAAAGGCTGTGTTGGGAAATCCTTTCTTGTCCTTTCCATTTTGCTGGCGTCTGCATTTCTTTGGTTTGTGTCATTAGAATTCTATGCCTTTCAGACAGGTGTAGTGGCACATATCTGTAATCCCTGCTACCTTTGAGGCTGAAACAGGAGAATCACAAGTTTGAGGCCAGTGTTGGGCAGGCCCAAAGTGGCAGTAGTTAGGCTCTCTGGTCAAGACTTCTAGTGGGCTATGTTTTCAGTATGTAGCCAAGGTCTGGAATACCCTAATTCTGCATATGCACTCAAGGTCATAAACATTTGCTTCTGAGCATGCACCCACTTATATAATTTATTAGAAATGTTCTTCTTTACACTGCCTCAAAAAAACAAAAAAAGGCCTATGAAGTCACTCAGGGTCTAGATGGAATTGCCTGGGGCTAAATGGAACTGCCTGGGGCAAAATGAATCTGGTATTTAAATCTGGGAACTACTGCCACCTCTGAATAAAGCAGGTCTATTATCCCAAGTCTTGCATCTTCTTCCACCAGCCAGGATCCAGAATAATTTTCCCAGTTTCTGAGCATCCACCCCACAGACAGCCTCAGAAACTAGGCAACTTCCTTAGTTCTGAAAGCTAAAGTTGAAAATCCAGGTGCTGACTGGCTTGGCTCTCTCTGGCAGCTGTGAAGAATTCCTGTACTATTCCTCTCTCCTGGTTCCTGGTGGCTAATGGCAAGCTTGGCTCTCATTGGATTATGGCAGCATTTCTCAGTCTCTACCTCTCTCTTCAAATGGCTGTCCTCTGTCCCTGTCTCAAATATTCTTTCTCTTAGAAGGACACTAATCATTGAATGTAGGTACCATAAATCCTGGGTGATCTTATCTGGAGATCTTTAAATTAATTACATTGCAAAGTTCATATTTCCAAATAAATTCACATTTACAACTATGAGGTCCCAGGTCCCAGATCTCCCTAGGAGACAATGTTTAACCCACTATAGTTTAAACATTCCTGACATAAAAACACCACATAACTGTAAAAACAAAATGCAACTGTATTTCCATTTCTCTACATATCATTGGGATTTTTAGAATCGGTGAGGAGAGTTTTTTTTTTTTTTTTTTTTTTTTTTCAGAATAGGGACAGAACCCAGGACTTCCTGCACACTGTGCAAGCACTCTTCAACCCTCTCTTTTAGGCTTTTCACTGAAGAGGATTATAGGTATTTTCATCTGAACTTGGCACTCTGGCCTCCTGTCATGGTCAGCTTCTTGTGTGTACAACAGCTTGCCTATTAGTTAATTCTAAGACAGCAATCTCAATCCACAGATTGAGGTTTACTCTGTAAACTTTCTGCAGCTCCACAGCCTGTCTCTCAGACTGTTCCTTCAGGTGTTGAGAGATGAGATGCCAGCCTCTGTCATGCAATCAATCCCTCAGGGGTACCTGTTGCAGATCCCTGCTCAAATACATATCCTGATAGAACTTGTGGTGTCCTGAGGTCAAGGATGTGGTTGAGTGGTGGAGCACTTCCCTGGCATAAATGGGGTCCTGGGTTTGATTTTCAGCACCAGCAAATCAAACAAATAAATAATAATTAAAAAAAAAAACTTGTGGTGTCTTTTCATGTGTAGCCTCTTTGGCTCTCCCTGAAATTTCATCTTCTTGAAAAAAAAAATAGTTTCTGGATATCTCACTTTTTCCACATTTCCAAAATCTTCTTTTGATTGGTTCAGTGCCTCTTGGGGAAAGCAGATTTCTTGGAGTATTGAATTACATTGGATAGTCTTCACTTGGTTGGTAAATTTTTTCTCAAACTACTGTTTCTCTTGGAAATCTTGAATGTACTTTACTTTCATTTGCTCTGGAAGTTCCTCCATGGGATTTTGGTTAGGTCCCATTTGCTTATTGCTTAGTTTAGAGTTCTGGAAAATAAGTAGTCCTGAGTTGCTTTGAGAAGTTCAAGTTTCTAACTTATTTTTATTTTTTTTTTTTTAGCATTAACATGTTTCTTGGATTCTAAGACTAATTCTTTCAAAGAGTAGTGTTTTTTTCAACCCTTAATAATCACTAAACATGTAAGTTTGTATATTTCCCCAGAAAAACCTGAAAAGCTACAATTTCCCAGTTGAATTCTGTTACTATGAAAAGATGGCTGTCATTTGTGTTTGGTTATTCTACATGTATTCAAGCAACCTGAATATGTCCTCTTCCAACCAGGAGTCTTGGGCATTTGGTGATGCTATTAAGGTCTCTGGTCATTTTATAAGGCTTCAGGCATGTGGGCACTTAGCAGGAGCTTTGTGAAGACAGGCTTTCTCTATCAAGATTCAGCAAATGTTGAACATGGTAGCATACACCTGCAATCCCAGTGACTCCAGATCCCAAAACAGGAGAATTGCAAGTTCAAGGACAGCCTCAGCAACATAGTGAGGTACTAAACTTAATGAGAACCTGTCTCAAACTATAAAAAAAAAAATGCTCAAGACATGCCTCAATGATTAAGTGCCCCTATGTTCAAGTTCCAGTTAAAAAAAAAAAAAGAAGGAAAGACTCAGTATGATGTATCCATAAAGTTGGCAGATTAAAGAGAGGCTGCTTTCCTTGTAGTTCCATGACTCAAGATTCTAGCAGTAAAAAAACAAACAAACAAAAAACAAACAAAACACCTGTTTTTCTATGAGACTGCTGCTTGCCAGTCATCTAGCTGGGGCCTGAAGGTCCAGGGTCAGTGTTCCTGCAGGTTTGGTTACATGATACTGCCTCTGGTGACACTGGCTGGGACCTGGAGGTGCAGTGTTGGTGTGCCTGCAGGTTTGCTTATAACAGAGGTTTTGTGCTGGGTGTGCTAGTGGCTGCCATATTTCTTCATTATTGCATGGTCACTCCTTGGTGTGAGTGCATCCCTGGTGGTCTCTCAGGTTGCAAGATGGAATGGCATTGAGACTGCTGTGTGGAAGGGCTTGGGGAATCTGAAGATCAGATCCATCAGATTGTGGAGGGGTCTTTGTGGGGGCTCATCTCAGAGATGCAAGTTTGGTTCAACCTACAGAATCAATAAACATAATTCATCATATCAATAGATTTAAATACAAGAATCATGTGACCATCTCAATAGATGCAGAAAAAGCATTTGACAAAACACAGTAACCCTTCATGTTCAAAACTCTATAAAAACTATGGATAGTGGAAAGATAACACAAGCTTATTAAAGCTATATATGATAAATCCAAGGTCAACATCATTCTAAATGGAGAAAATTAAAAACATTTCCTCTAAAAACTGGACCAAGACTCAAATGGACTCTTTTACCACTTCTATTCAGCATTGTCCTTGTAAATTCAGCCAGACAGAGCTCCAGTTGAAGTCATACATCTCACTTTCTAACCTGTGCTATCAGCCTTCTTCCCATCTGGTGGCAAATGTGACTTATGAAATGTTCCAAATTTAAAGGTTTTCATGTATGCATAATACTGGGTTCAATCACCAGTACCAGACACACACACTCACACACACACACACACACACACGGGCACAAGGCACCCACAATCATATTAGACTTATTACATAAAAAACATCCACACTTGGAAATATGAAAACCCCATGTTTAAATGGCAACTGATGTGGATCCAATACACTGTGATTTTACAATGAATGACTGGAGGTCATCAAAATTCCTACTTCTAAACCAGAATAAATACTGAAAACCCTCTCACTTCCTGCACCTCATTCTTTCACCAATGTCATCCTTCTACAGCCATTACCAGAATCTGGATTGCCATTAGGCACTTTATAGACCAAAGCTGTAACCTGAAGTTCCTGAAAACAGCATTCTGCACATTCTTCAATGTTTTCCAATTAAGCTTAGATCCTACTCCCAAAATAAAGGTATAAGACATCAAGAATTTTTTATCCATAAATTCACAATTTAGGTACACATGGATCATAAAGTAAAATATATTAATTTCTACATCTCAAAACAATGATGGTTTAAAATTCTGTAGCTCAGTCATGAACTGGAAATAATTATATGGTTTTTATTTAATAGGCTTCAGCATCTATTTGGAAAGTCCTCTGACAACTAAATTAAAAATAAAATATAAAAAAAGTATAAGTTCATTTATCCAGAACTTGGTACTCACCTGAAAACTCTTTAATTGGTCTTTTCAGTGCTTGCAGGAAAATTCATTCAAGTGGCTCAGGGGTTCTGTGTCTTTGGGGCTCTCAGGATAACAGCTGAAACCTCTTTAGGTTTCCAAAGTCTAGTTAACCTCTAGTGCTTCTGAAGAGAACACATTTTTTTTTTCTTCAGAAAACTTTTACATTATTTGGGATCCTTAATATCCACCCTGATTAGGTTTCATCAGGACACTGGATTAGCATAAGGTCAAGTCCATTTCTTGAACCAATTAACTCCTTTACTAATCTCCTCAATACATTTCAAACTCCTCTTAGTGCTGGTTTCTCTCTTTGTCTCTCTCTTTGGCACTGGGGATGGAACCCAGTCCAAGCTATCTACCAATGAATCATATTCCCACTCCCTCTCTGATTTCTAAAAATATATTCACAGGCAAACTCATTTCTATGTTCTTATGTACCACGTTCTCCCAATCCTGTTTCCCTATCTGATAATACTTTTTTTTATATTTACAAATGTTTTTTATTTATTTATTTTTAATTTTTTATTGTTGGTTGTTCAAAACATTACATAGTTCTTGATATATCATATTTCACACTTTGATTCAAGTGGGTTATGAATTCCCATTTTTACCCCATATACAGATTGCAGAATCACATCAGTTACACATCCATTGATTTACATATTGCCATACTAGTGTCTGTTGTGTTCTGCTGCCTTTCCTATCCTCTACTATCCCCCCTCCCCTCCCCTCCCCTCCCCTCTTCTCTCTCTACCCCCTCTACTGTCATTCATTTCCCCCCCTTGTATTATTTTTCCCTTTCCCCTCACTTCCTCTTTTTAATATAATATTTTAACATAAATATTTCCCTTCCTCAAAAATTTCTGCCCTTTCTTCATTATTATCTAGAATCTTTTATCATCTTCATTTTCATCCTGGCCATTTAATTTCTTTCACTCCTGGCCAATTTCTACCAGCCTTTAGAATTTAAAATTGAAATATCATGACTATTGTGGGTACTCTGTCTGACAAAAGTAAAAGTACAGACTAAATATCTGATATCCTGATTGATTTGATTTTGAATTTAGGAATCTAGGAATATGACATAGGCACACTTAAAAGAAAAAAAAAGTAATATCTTGTTTAAAGCAATTTGTGTAAATTTAAATTGGTCAAGAGATGTTGCAATTGAAACAATGACATGTGAACAAAGAGTATTTGGACATGTCAATTTTTTTTTAAATACCAGAGATTGAACCCAGGGGTGCTTAGCCTACTTAATCACTGAGCTTAATACAAAGACTTTTTTTTTTTTTTTTTTTTTTTTTGAGACAGTGTCTCACTATGTTTCTGAGTTTGTCCTCAAATCTGAGATTCTCCTGCATCATTCTCCCAAGTCCCTGGGAATACAGACATGTGTCACCACACCTGGCAGCTTCAACATGTTTTTAAAGATACATTTCATCCACTTAAAATTTTTATATCTAAATAATTTACCAAGTAGTAATTAACTGAATATAACTAAAAATGAATTATTGTTTGGAAAAGACTAAGTCAATAAAATGTTTGAATAAATGCTTAGCTTTACAAAATAGAAACTAAAATTCAGTTAGAGGGGTGCATGCCTGTAATCCAACTTATTCTGGGAGGGAGACATATAAAGATTCCAAATTGAAAGTCAGCCTATCTCTCTCTGTGTCTCTCTCTCTCTATCTATTTATCTATCTCTCTCCTTTCACTGCTCTTTTTCTCTCTTTCTTTCTCTTATCTCCTCTTTTGCAATGCTAAAATAAACAAATCTTAATCGCTTAAAAAAAAAAAAAAAGAAAGTCAGCCTAGACAACCCTGACTCAGAATAACATAACAAGGGCAGGAAATGTATCTCAAAGGTAGAATGCTCCTGGGTTCAATCTCCAGTAGCACACCAAAATGAAACAAAAGAAAAATAATTAAATATTATTTAATTTTGGAAGCATTTTAAAATTATGTATAGACATAGAAATAGACAAAAATTGTGTACAAATAATATTTAGAAGCCTAATTTTTTTAGATATTTCAATGTAAATAACTTATTGCGAATCCTTTAAAAACTTATCATTTAGATTTTATATATATATTTCATTACTGGAGATTGAACCCAAGGGCAATTCACATCTAAACTATGTCCCCAATCCTCTTTATTATTATTATTTTTTAAATAGTGCTTGTTAAACTGCTGAGCTTCACCTCAAATATGTGACCTTCATGGTACAGGCTTGAAGTAACTGGGGTTATAGGTGTGTACCACCATGCCTAGCTCCAGCCCATACTGTTAATTTTAGAAATTCTCTCCTCCAGATCTGTCAAAGAATACATTAGTTACCTGTGTGTGAGCTGGGCTATGTATGTAGTTTAGCAAAATACTTGCATGTGCATGTAGCTATTACCAGTATGTTGATAACGTTAATTGCTGAGGCTGGTTTTGAACTCACCATTCTCTTGCCTCACCTCTCAAGCTGCTGGGATTACAGGCATGTGCCACTATGCCAGGCAATATGTTAATTGCAAATGGAAAACTGTAATAAGTAAAACAAATTAGCTCAGGTTTACAGTGTTTCATAAAATAAAATATTTCTGGAGAGGGTAGGAGGTAAAGTATAATCTTTAAATAAGTGACTGGTTTGTAGAGTTGTTGCCTGGCACAAATTAGGCCCTGGGTTAAATCCCTATAACTGCCAAAAAAAAAGAAAAAAAAAAAAAAGAAAAAGAAAAAGGAAAAAAAAAGAAAGAAAGAAAAAAAAGAAAAAGAAAATAAATCTTTTTTAAAAAAATATTTTAAAGACCATTATTTCATTTTAAATATCTGATTAATCTGAATTGTTAAATGTGCTTTATTAAAGAAAGGAATCCCATGAAATCTAGATAGCATTACCATCATAAACTCTTCCCCCACCCACATTTATGAAAATGAAGTATCCAAACTCTTAGATTTGGGAGAACCCCTGAAAATATGCATTATGTACTTTTCAACAGTAATTGTTCTTCAATCTTTCATAATCTAGAAAGATTCTAAAAATCTAGAGATTTCAATGTTGTTAGATGCTAATTGTATTTTAAAATACTTAGTCTTAGAGTTTTTTTTTCAAAAGGGCCAAATGCTTCATCATAGGAAAAATATATAGTAAAACCATATTAAAATATTTAAACAAATAAATTTTAGAAATTTTTTTGTTGAT
Organism: Marmota monax; assembly: GCF_021218885.2. NCBI lineage: Eukaryota > Metazoa > Chordata > Mammalia > Rodentia > Sciuridae > Marmota > Marmota monax. Next base: position 35,389 of record NW_026695236.1, on the reverse strand, counting down.
TCTTAATATTTCTGAATTCTAATAACTTCTCAGCAAAAAAAGTACTTTTCTTCATCAATCAATATTATAGCCTTTCTTTGATTTATTTTTCTGGTCTGTATTATAAATTGTCAGATCTGTGATCTGTGACTGTCTTCTACTGTTTATTATTTGAGCATTTATTTACTTATTTATTTAGCAAGACCATGTCTCAAAAAGTAAAAAGTGTTGGTGATGTGGTGCAGTGGTTAAGCCTCCCCAGTTTCAATCCCTGGTGTCAAAACAAAACAAGGTAAAAATATTGTAGTCTAATATAAGAATATTAAAGGCAGCAAAAAAGTGTACATAGCCTTTCAAGAGAAAAAAAAAGAGATTATTTTGTAAGAATGAAAATTAGATTAGCATCAAACTTTGACATAATATCCCTGGCTGCCAATGGAAAGCTGAGTAGTGTTTAAATTACTAAGACTAAACATAAAGCTTGGAATCATGAATTTCACCAAATAACATTTAAATGTGAGGGCACAGTTAATATATTCTCAAGTATACTAGATTCAGAAGTTTGCTACAAAAAGATGTTTTAATATTTTTTGTAGGGTGGATCAAATAAAAACAAATTTAAAGTATGCACAAAATGTGTGAAACAAAAATGATCAAATGCCTTAAAGTTTATTAACTTTAAGATCAAAGCAAAGAAAACTAATATATATATATATATATATATATATATATATATATATATATGCGTGTGTGTGTGTGTATGTGTGTGTGTGTGTACATTTTAAAAGAAGAGCATAATCGTTCTTTGAAAATGGAAATAGACATGAAGGCATAATTGCTTGATATTAACACTAGCAAAAAAAAAAAAAAAAGAAAAGAAAAGCCAGGCAATGTGGTGCACCCCTGTATGCCTAGTGATTCAGGAGGCTGAAGCAGGAGGTCTGAAAGATAGAAGCCAATGTCAGCCACTTAGCAAGATCTATCTCAACAACAACAACAAAAAAAAAAAAAAAAAAGAAAGAAAGAAAGAAAAGAAATGACTGAGGATGTGTTTCAGGGATAGAGCACACCTGGATCCATTCCCCAGTACCAAAAGAAAAAAAAATGATACAAGAAAAATCAGCTTTAAAAATTAAACTGATAATAACTAGATTTAATATAAATAGATTAAATTGACCAGTTAAGAATAGACATTTTGATATCAGGCCAAAAAACTATAAATGGCAATTTGTTGCACAGAAGAGACACTAAAGCATTTTGATAAGGAAAATTTGAAAATAAAAGACTAGAAAATACAAAGAAAACATAACATTTCTGTCTGGCTGCCAACTAAAACATTATGTGATAAAATATAGTTGGTCTTGGAAACCAGGTGCTAGGGATACTAAGGCACAAGAAAGTAAAGTTTCAATAAGCCTGGGCAATTACTTGACACCCTGTCTTAAAATAAAATAAGTAAAAAGAGCTAAGGATATATGTGTTAGTTATCTCTTGTCCAGTGAGGAGGTTCACAGAACAGGGTAGAGGAGAGTGCAGCTGCGGAGTTGCTAATCAAGACCTCCAGAGACCAAGCAGGAAGCAGGTCTGATTTGATGTGCAGTTACCATGTAGTTCCCAAGCAGTTGCTAAGCAGATTACAAGCAGCCACCAATGCAATTTCTGTTAATTTCCTGCAATCAATCAAGGAGAGGGCTGTGGAGCAAGGGCAGGGACTGCAACACATGGCCTCATGCCAGGATGTGCCTACAGGAGAGCAGCCTGCTGCTCATGCACCTAGCATGAGGGGAGTGGCCTGCTACTCCGACACCCTTAACCTATGCCATGTATGCAGTACTCCATGCACTTGTCCCACATCTTCCCCTTCTGACTGTGCTGCAAGGACTTCAGTGAGCATTGCTGTTCCCGTCCCCCCGCACCCCCCCCCGTGGTCTTTATATGGTTACATAATCATCTCACTACACAAGAAAATACTGTTACTATTATGAACAGTAGGACCAGGGTAATAGCATTATAAGCATTAGTTAAGTTGACTTGGTTTTCCTCTTTGATTAGTTTTTCCTTATTGTACTACATCCCTCTGCTGATTTTCATTGTTGTTTTTCATTTTCTCTTCATGAAATATGTTGACAAGGATGTTTTGTAGTGCGGGTTTTCTAGGTATAAATTCTTTCAACTTTTGTTTATCATGCAAGGTTTTTATTTCATCTTCAAATATAAAGCTTAATTTTGCTGGATACAAGATTCTTGGTTGGCACCCATTATCTTTCAGAGCTTGATAAATGTTATTCCAAGATCTTCTAGCTTTCAAGGTCTGTGTTGAAAAATCTGCCATTATCCAAATTGGTTTCCCCCTATATGTAATCTGATTCCTTTCTCTTGTGGCTTTTAAAATTCTGTGTTTTGCATTTTCATTATAGTGTACCTTGGTGTGGATCTGTTGTGATTTTGTATTTTCAGTGTCCTGTAGGCTTCTTGAATTTGGATTTCCAATTGGATTTCCAACTGTTCATTATAGAAATAATCTTGGATGCTAAAAGCACTGCTACACTCTTAGGACCTATAATTGTTGAACCCAAAGGCTTTATTTCCAGTTCTGAATCAAACTTTATAGCACCATCTTCTCCTCAGTAAAGTATAAAAAATGACATTTACTAAGAAAATCTAAGCAGGAGTGTTGGTGCATGCCTGTATTCCCAGCCACTCAGGAGGCAGAGGCAGGAAAACCAAAACTTTGAAGCCAGCTTCTGCAATTTAGTGAGGATCTAAGAAATTTAGATAGACTGTGTCTTAAAAATTAAAAAAAAATAAGAGAATATATTATTAAAAAAGGCTAGGTATGTAACACAGTAATAAATAGTCCCTAGGATCCATTCCAAAAAAAAAAAAAAAAAGAAAGAAAGATTAAATTGAACTTTAGAATAATAAAGGGCTAGGGATGTAGTTCAGTGTAAAGCATACCTCCTGGATTCAAAGACAACAACAACAACAACAAAAATGAAAGAAAGAAAGAAAGATAAAACAACCTACTATAGATTTTCCCAAAGTATTTACAAAGTTGCTATAGGAGTAATGAGAGTAAAATTATTTAATTTTATTATTTTCTTTTTTGGAATTTTACAAAATCCTGATAATTCAAATTTGTTTGTTTTTTGTATAATTGCAAGTAAAATCTAAATATATTTTTGCCTTGTTTGGGAGAAAAATAATGTATTGTTAACTTAAAGTTTTCAAAGGTTTTAAAGCGAACTTTTAGTTTTGCCTAAAGAAATAAACACCACTTTCCCCTGAGAAAATCTACCCAACATCCTTCCAAGATGGATCTGAAAGCTGATAACAGAGTGAGAGGAAAGGTTCAGGTATGTTTCATTTTTCTTTGAACACTTCACTGGTATCTACTGCCACCACAAAAATGAGAATAAGATTGGATTGTTATATGGCAAGGTTCTTGTCATATGGTTACATGTTATTTGTTTGTTTATTTATTTATTTACTATGAAATCTTAGAACCAGAAACCCTGAAACAAAGATTGCTTAGAAATTGCCAGCGGTTGGATGGCAGGAGCCAACAATGAACAATAATTTAGTCTGGCAATTTTATTTTTTTCACATTCTGTGCATGTTTACAGACAGACCTCGGTCCTAATTTGGGGCTGGTCCTTAATGAATTTCCTTCTGCAGCTCTAACCATGAAGAATAGTACAGCTGAGCTGCTCTCCTGCAGAGAACACTCCCAGGTTCCCCCACCTGAAGCTTATAGCACAATTGCTTGGCTAGACTCTCAGAGCCATAGTTGTGGCTCCACCACACCTATTTGGATGCTGGCACCCCACTTTCTGGGTCCACCAGGGGGGGTGTTAGTTCTGCCAGAGTTCTGCATGCACTTTCACACCAAAGCTCATTCTTTGAACTGTCCTCCATCCTCCATGCTCTGTTCCTTTCTGTGTGTGAGAAAATACAGATTCCTTTCATGAATAGGATGGAACATCTTTTCATGTGTTTGGAATTTTCTTTAAATAATCTTTCCACTTTTTAATTTTGTTGTTGCTTTGTATGAACTGTTTAAATTGAAGTATCTCAATCTATAATAAGGTAGATTCTCTTCTAGTTTGTGTGGATAACAAGAAGTCATTTTTATATACATACAACAAATTGAAAAATGTATTCAAAATAAAATGACTTTCTGGCTGGGTGGTGGCTCACACCTTTAACCCCAGGCACTGTGGAGGCTGAGGCAGGAGGATTGCAAGTTCAAAGCTAGCCCCTACAAATGTGGGGCACTAAGCAACTCAGAGACTCTGTCTTTAAATAAAATATAAAGTAGGGCTGGGGATGTGACTCATGTTCAAGTGCCATTGAGGTCTATCCCTGATATCACCCTCCACAATTAAAAAAAAAAAAAAAAAAAAAGACTTTCTGGACCCTACATGGTCATGAATATTCTGGCTGGTGCCTAACTTTATATCCTTCTTTATTTCACTCTTGTGTCAGGGCCACTCCAGACTCAATGGTTTTCTTTAGTCATTTAAACTTATACTTTCTCCCACTTAATTATCTCAACCAAACATATCCTAATCATGTTTTATTTTAAGGTTTGATTTTTGTTTCTTACACTGGTCTGTGTACACTCTTCAGCAATTATGATCACTGTGACTAGTATTTTTCTTTGTAACATTCAACCTTTCTGAAAGTATGTGATTACTCTTATACTCATCTATTCAATGCCTTGCTCTAAAAGTATACTTTAGCTTTCAAGAGAGCAGTTAGCTTTCCATGGAGTAATAGTCTGCTATCTTACTGGTCTCTTCATGATGGCTAGCACATGTTGTTAATAAATAAAGAATGAAAGAATGCATTCCAATTCAGGAGCAACTGAATAATATACATACTAACCAACAAAGTCTCTAATTACAGTGAAAGCAGACCACTTTAAACTATCAACCTTAAATAGATATGAATTTAATCAAGTAATTTGAGAGAGAGATACATTTCTTTGAATAAACACAGGATTTATATACATATTTGTTTCTTTAGTTTTGTCCTCACAAATGAACCCAAGTGTACTTAACCAAAGAGCCATGTTCCCAGAATTTTTTTTTCTTTTTTCTTTTGAGACAGGGTCTCCTAAATGACTAGGGGCCTGGTTAACTTGCTGAGACTGGTGTGAAATGTGAGATCCTCATGCCTCAACTTACAGAGTAGCTGGATTATAGGCAGGGGCTATCATGCCTAAACATTCACATTTTTAAGAGCCTATAGGTTGTGTATCATGGTGTGTGCCTATAATTTTAGGTCAATTGATCCCCAAAATTAGATGCTAGCAAAAGACCCACACTCTCAAAAATATTAAAAAAAAAAAAAACTAAATGCAACACAGTGTTTCTTAATCTATTTCAGAAAGCTTTTTGAAATTTATTCTTATTTTTTTAAATTGACAGATAATTTTATGAAAAAAATGCCATAAATCTGATGGACATTTTTTTAAAAAATTTCAGACTGAGCCCGCGGGGACGGCTTCTTGGAGCCTACACTTATAGGAGCTTACACCGAGCACGGAGCGGCCGAGTTCCGGCTCCCGGAACTTCCCTGGCCCGGGGCTAGGAGCCTGCGGAAACTGCTTCTCAGTCCGGGTCCTGCTGAGGGCCGGTCAGGACTCACCCGTTGCTTTGGTTGCCCGGCAAGGGGAACGAAATGCTGCCATTCGCATAGGATACCAACATGGCAGAGATCTGATGTCATCAGAAAGCGGCGGAGGAGAGAACTTCATCAATACCAGCGGCGACAGAAACAGTTGGTCTCCTGGTAGGGGGGGTGAGGCACAGACACCCGAGTCTCCTCAATTTGTCGTCGAGCCAGAGGGGAGGAGCCGGGCCGCCGCCAGCGCCTGGAGCAGGCCCAGCGGCTTGCCAGCGTGGTGACCGCGTGACCCCAATTGGAGAGGGGGCGGAGCGGAGCCGCCACCCGCACCCGCAAGGTGGGCAGACCCGCGACCCAGAGGTACATGGGCGTGGTAGGGGGGGCAGGGCAGAGCCGCCGTTCGCGCTTGCAAGGTAAACAGACCTGTGACAGCCTGGCGGGTCAGGCCCAGGGGCCTGCCAGTGTGATACACACGTCACCCCAACTGGAGTAGGGGCAGAGCAGATCCTTCTCCCATGCCCAGATCAGGCCCTGCCGGGGTGGTGGTCACCTGACCCCAATTGGAGTGGGGGCGGAGCGGAACCACCACCCGTGCCCGCAGGGTGAGCAGACCTGTGACCAACCTGCAGATCAGGCACAGGGGTCTGCAGGCGTGGTAGGAGGGTCAGGGCAGATCCGCCGCCCGTGCCTCCAAGGTAGGCAGACCTGCAACAGACCAGCGGATCAGGCGCAGGAGCCTGCCGGCGTGGTACACACACCACCCTAATTGGAGTAGGGGCAGAGCAGAGTCGCCGCCCATGCCAGGAACAGGCCCAGCGTCCTGCAGACCAAACTTAAGAGTCATTGGGATACAGGAAGGTACAGAACTCCAAACCAAAGGAATGAGCAGTCTATTCAATGAAATAATACGAGAAAACTTCCCAGACTTGAAGAATGAGACAGAATCCCAAATCCTAGAAGCCTACAGGACGCCGAATGTGCAAAATCATAAGAGATCCACACCTAGACACATTATAATGAAGATGCCCAACATACAGAATAAGGAGAGAATTTTAAAAGCTACAAGAGAAAGGAAGCACATTACATTTAGGGGTAAGCCAATCAGGATAACAGCTGATCTTTCAACACAGACTCTGAAAGCTAGAAGATCCTGGAATAACATATTTCAAACACTGAAAGAAAATGGGTTCCAACCAAAAATTTTGTATCCAGCGAAATTAAGCTTCAGGATGGAAGATGAAATTAAAACCTTCCACAATAAACAAAAGTTTAAAGAATTCACAGCTAGAAAACCATCTCTTCAAAACATCCTCGGCAAAGCATTACAGGAAGAGGAAATGGAAAATAACAATGAAAACCAACAGTGGGAGGTAGGACAGTAAAGGGGGGGAAAATAATCAAAGAGGAAAACAAACCATGTTTAGTAACAGAAATAAACAAATATGGCTGGAAGAACAACCCATATCTCAATAATAACCCTAAATGTTAATGGCTTAAACTCACCAATCAAGAGACACAGGCTAGTAGAATGGATCACAAAACAAGACCCAACAATATGCTGCCTACAGGAGACACATTTGATAGGAAAAGACATACATAGGCTGAAGGTGAAAGGTTGGGAAAAATCATATCACTCATATGGACTTGGGAAACAAGCAGGAGTGTCCATACTCATATCAAATAAAATAGATTTCAAGCCAAAGTTAATCAAAAGGGATAAAGAGGGACACTACATACTGCTCAAGGGAACCATACACCAACAAGACATAACAATCATAAATATATATGCCCCAAACAATGGTGCAGCTATGTTCATCAAACAAACTCTTCTCAAGTTCAAGAGTCTAATAGACCACCATACAATAATCATGGGAGACTTCAATACACCTCTCTCACCACTGGACAGATCTTCCAAACAAAAGTTGAATAAGGAAACTATAGAACTCAATAACACTATTAATAACCTAGACCTAATTGACATATATAGAGTATACCACCCAACATCAAGCAGTTACACTTTTTTCTCAGCAGCACATGGATCCTTCTCAAAAATAGATCATATATTATGTCACAGGGCAACTCTTAGACAATATAAAGGAGTAGAGATAATACCATGCATCTTATCTGATCATAATGGAATGAAACTGAAAATCAACGATAAAAGAAGGAAGGAAAAAGCATACATCACTTGGAGAATGAACAATAGGTTATTGAATGATCAATGGGTTATAGAAGACATCAAGGAGGAAATTAAAAAATTTTTAGAGATAAATGAAAACACAGACACAACATATCGGAATCTATGGGACACATTGAAAGCAGTTCTAAGAGGAAAATTCATTGCTTGGAGTTCATTCCTTAAAAAAAGAAAAAACCAACAAATAAATGATCTCATGCTTCATCTCAAAATCCTAGAAAAAGAAGAGCAAAACAACAGCAAAAGAAGTAGAAGGCAAGAAATAATTAAAATCAGAGCTGAAATTAATGAAATCGAAACAAAAGAAACAATTGAAAAAAATTGACAAAACTAAAAGTTGGTTCTTTGAAAAAATTAATAAAATCGACAGACCCTTAGCCATGCTAACGAAGAGAAGAAGAGAGAGAACTCAAATTACTAGCATACGGGATGAAAAAGGCAATATCACAACAGACACTTCAGAAATACAGAAGATAATCAAAAACTATTTTGAATCCTTATACTCCAATAAATTAGAAGATAGTGAAGGCATAGATAAATTTCTTAAGTCACATGATATGCCCAGATTGAGTCAGGAGGATATAGAAAACCTAAACAGACCAATATCAATTGAGGAAATAGAAGAAACCATAAAAAGACTACCAACTAAGAAAAGCCCAGGACTGGATGGGTATACAGCAGAATTTTACAAAACCTTTAAAGAAGAACTAATACCAATATTTTTCAAGCTACTTCAGGAAATAGAAAAGGAGGGAGAAGTTCCAAATTCATTCTACGAGGCCAACATCACCCTGATACCTAAACCAGACAAAGACACTTCAAAGAAAGAAAACTACAGACCAATATCTCTAATGAACCTAGATGCAAAAATCCTCAATAAAATTCTGGCGAATCGGATACAAAAACATATCAAAAAAATTGTACACCATGATCAAGTAGGATTCATCCCTGGGATGCAAGGCTGGTTCAATATACAGAAATCAATAAATGTTATTCACCACTTCAATAGACTTAAAAATAAGAACCATACGATCATCTCGATAGATGCGGAAAAAGCATTCGACAAAGTACAGCATCCCTTTATGTTCAAAACTCTAGAAAATCTAGGGATAACAGGAACATACCTCAATATTGTAAAAGCAATCTATGCTAAGCCTCAGGCTAGCATCATTCTGAATGGAGAAAAATTGAATGCATTCCCTCTAAAATCTGGAACAAGACAGGGATGCCCTCTCTCTCCACTTCTGTTCAACATAGTTCTCGAAACACTGGCCAGAGCAATTAGACAGACAAAAGAAATTAAAGGCATAAAAATAGGAAAAGAAGAACTTAAATTATCACTATTTGCAGATGATATGATTCTATACCTAGCAGACCCAAAAGGCTCTACAAAGAAACTATTAGAGCTAATAAATGAATTCAGCAAAGTGGCAGGATATAAAATCAACACGCATAAATCAAAGGCATTCCTGTATATCAGTGACAAATCCTCTGAAATGGAAATGAGGACAACCACTCCATTCAAAATATCTTCAAAAGAAAACAAAATACTTGGGAATCAACCTAACCAAAGAGGTGAAAGGCTTATACAATGAAAACTACAGAACCCTAAAGAGAGAAATAGAAGAAGATCTTAGAAGATGGAAAAATGTACCCTGTTCATGGATAGGCAGAACTAACATCATCAAAATGGCGATATTACCAAAAGTTCTCTATAGGTTTAATGCAATGCCAATCAAAATCCCAACGGCATTTCTTGTAGAAATAGAGAAAGCAATCATGAAATTCATATGGAAAAATAAAAGACCCAGAATAGCAAAAACAATGCTAAGCAGGAAGTGTGAATCAGGCGGTATAGCGATACCAGACTTCAAACTATACTACAGAGCAATAGTAACAAAAACAGCATGGTACTGGTACCAAAACAGGCAGGTGGACCAATGGTACAGAATAGAGGACACAGAAACCAATCCACAAAACTACAACTATCTTATATTTGATAAAGGGGCTAAAAGCATGCAATGGAGGAAGGATAGCATCTTCAACAAATGGTGCTGGGAAAACTGGAAATCCATATGCAACAAAATGAAACTGAATCCCTTTCTCTCGCCATGCACAAAAGTGAACTCCAAATGGATCAAGGAGCTTGATATCAAATCAGAGACACGCCGTCTGATAGAAGAAAATGTTGGCTATGATCTACATACTGTGGGGTCGGGCTCCAAATTCCTCAATAGGACACCCATAGCACAAGAGTTAATAACTAGAATCAACAAATGGGACTTACTCAAACTAAAAAGTTTTTTCTCAGCAAAAGAAACAATAAGAGAGGTAAATAGGGAGCCTACCTCATGGGAACAAATCTTTACTCCTCACACTTCAGATAGAGCCCTAATATCCAGAGTATACAAAGAACTCAAAAAATTAGACAATAAGAGAACAAACAACCCAATCAACAAATGGGCCAAGGACCTGAACAGACACTTCTCACAGAAGGACATACAGTCAATCAACAAGTACATGAAAAAATGCTCACCATCTCTAGCAGTCAGAGAAATGCAAATCAAAACCACCCTAAGATACTATCTCACTCCAGTAAGATTGGCAGCCATTATGAAGTCAAACAACAACAAGTGCTGGCGAGGATGTGGGGAAAAGGGTACACTTGTACATTGCTGGTGGGACTGCAGATTGGTGCAGCCAATTTGGAAAGCAGTATGGAGATTTCTTGGAAAGCTGGGAATGGAGCCACCATTTGACCCAGCTATTCCCCTTCTCGGTCTATTCCCTAAAGACCTAAAAAGAGCATGCTACAGGGACACTGCTACATCGATGTTCATAGCAGCACAGTTCACAATAGCAAGACTGTGGAACCAACCTAGATGCCCTTCAATAGACGAATGGATAAAAAAAATGTGGCATTTATACACAATGGAGTATTACTGTTCATTAAAAAATGACAAAATCATAGAATTTGCAGGGAAATGGATGGCATTAGAGCAGATTATGCTAAGTGAAGCTATCCAATCCCTAAAAAACAAATGCCAAATGTCTTCTTTGATATAAGGAGAGTAACTAAGATCAGAATAGGGACAAAGAGGAGGAGAAGAAGATTAACATTTAACAGGGATGAGAGGTGGGAGGGAAAGGGAGAGAGAAGGGAAATTGCATGGTCATGGAAGGTGACCCTCAGGGTTATACAGTGGAGGGGGTAGAGAGAGAGGAGGGGAGGGGAGGGGAGAGGTGGGGAGGGAGGAGGGTGGAGGATGGGAAGGGCAGCGGAGCACAACAGACACTAGTATGGCAATATGTAAATCAATGGATGTGTAACTGATGTGATTCTGCAATCTGTGTATGGGGTGAAGGTGGGAGTTCATAACCCACTTGAATCAAAGTGTGGAATATGATATGTCAAGAAATTTGTAATGTTTTGAACAACCCACAATAAAAAATTAAAAATAAAAAAAAAATTCAGATAGGAAAACAATAATTATATGTGTGTGCGTCTGTGTGTGTGTGTGTGATCACACTCAACTCCTTTTTTTTTAATCCAGTTCATGTTGAAAATATTCAAAATCCCCCTGATATTTTTTGTTTTAAATTTCTTTATCCGACATTGGTAGCTTCTCTTCAATCTCTGAAAACAGAAAGACATGAAACAAAGAATATTGTAGTGGTCAACCTGTGACCCTCTAGTTGCAAAAAATAGTCTAAAAATGTGCTTCTGTTGGGCAGTTTATTTTATTTTTTCTCTTTAATTTCCATACTGGCAACTGAAGGCAGGGCCTTAAATTCATACTATGAAAAATCATTCACCACTGAACTACATCTGCAGCCTTTTTCATTTTATTTGGAATCAGGGTCCTCCTAAATTGCCCATGCTGACCTCAAACTTCCGGCTCCCCTCCCTCAGCCTCCCAAGTAGCATGAACCACTACTGCAGTTCATTCCCTGGTCTTGATTTTCTGGCAGACCTGGGAGTGTCTATTTTCTTTCACTATAATTTTACTCCCAATTGTTAGAACATCATCCTCAGTTAAAATAAAATAAAAACAAAATGAAAAGTCCTCAGCAAACATTTCTGAGGTAGGAATGAAAAATAAATAGTGAAAAAAAAATAGTAGGTGTGGTGAGACATGCTTTTAATCCTATAGATTTAGGAGACTGGGGCAGGAGGATTACAAATTGAAGGCCAATCTGATAAATTTAGGAAGGCCTTGAACAACTTAGCTACCCCCTGTCTCAAAAGAAAATAAAAAAATAAATAACTAAATATGTGTGGGACATGTAGATCACTGTTAAAGAACACCTGGGTTTAATTCCCAGTACAAAAATAAATAAGTAAGTAAATAAATAAATATAAAATTTTAAAAAAGAAAAAAAAAAGGAATGATAGAAGAATGAAAAGAAAAGCAAGAGATAAAAATTCAACAGAGATTTCAAAGTTTAAACATCCATTGACTGAAAAAGCAAATTATTAAAATTCTGAAGTTGTTGTTGTAGAACAAAGTATTACTTAATGACCTAATTGTTTCAGTTAAAAAGTCTCTTTGCCAAACCTAAGTCATGTGAACTTTCTTGCATCTGACCCCAAACCTCATCAAATTTTTTACCCTACTTCATAAACCTAATCACTGTGATCTTATAAGTTGTTACACCAATTTCAGATTAAATAATGGACAGTGGGTGTAGTCTTAGGTCAGGCCCAGGTATTTAAGGAGGGTGCTTGTCTGGAGAAATCCTCTACTGCCGCAGTCCGGCTGCAGCAAAATAACCGGGGGGTGATGAACAACTTGTACACGTTGATACAGCAGGAGAGGGAGCCGTTTATTGCAGGACAGGAGCAGTATTTATACATTCCACAGAGCTTATCTAATTAGCATAAACTAGATACATCAGTCAACCAATAAGGAATCTCTACACTTAATGGCTCGCTTTTGTTACTTCTCAAACCACTCCCTCTGGCATTTTGCCAGGCACCATCCAGACTTGTTTACGAACTCTAACATTCCCCTGGCTAAATGCCAGGTGTTATTTTGACTTGTTTACAGACTCTAACATTTCCCCCTTTTGTTTAATTTAAATAACGACCATAGTGGTTTTTACAGAAACACCATAAATAACCTGCTACAAACAGAAAGGGAGGATACAAAATGCCATAATACCAAGCCAATCGATGGCTCCATGCAAGAAGCCCTTGGAAAAATTATACCAGCAATGACACTGTTAGCAAAGATACCGAGTTACAATTTGTTATAGATTACAGTTTGTTGTCGCAGTCCAGGTAAAGCAGTGTCTCAATAGATTAACTCACAGTCCAGGTAAATCACAGTCCAGGTAAGTTCTGCAGGCAGCTAGCTTAAATCATAGTCCAGGTAAGTTCTGTAGGCAGCTAGCTTAATCCGAAGTCTCGTCCGGTTCTCAGCTGAAATCTCAGTCCGGTTCTCAGCAACACTGGGAATTCTTCCACCTTGGTCTTTACCGGCACTGGGACGAAGGCAGGAACTCCGGATGGCTAAACAAAATCCTGTAGCATTCAACTAAGAAAGCAACCTTCTGAACAATTTAGTATATTATCTCAAGGTTTTTTACATTTGAAATAGGCCTTAATAGTGCTCATTACTCATTAGCTTCCAGGTGTGGGAGAACCATTGTAGTTTAGTTATTGGCATTGAAAATGACCAAACATCAGGGACGCTGGTAGTGTCTTCTGCTGGCTGTAGCGCCTGGGCAGCCCCAGATCGCCCTGGGGAGTGTCCCGGACTCAAACTGCTACTGGGCACAGGGAGCAAGAGCCTGTGCCTCCAGGTCAGGTCTGGATTTGGGCTCGAAGCAGTGGAAGAGCCAGCTCCCCGGCCAGGAGGCCGGGAAGAGCCAGTTGCCGCCGCCTCTTGGAAAATCCTTGCTGCGCTGTGACCAGCTTGCACACTCGACAGCCGCCTCTCCGCTTCATGCACCCTCCGGTTACAGAAAGTATTTAGTAATAGCCTTTTGCTGCAACTTTTTTCCTGATAATCCTTCTTCTTCTGAACTTTCTTTTTCTTTCTGACTAGAGTTCCTGGGCTCTTATCAACACATGCCCTAACTATTCTTGGTTCCACTGGGGTGCCTTCTTCCCTTAGAAATTTACTTCTCATCCCTTCCATATTTTCATCACAAAGACAATACAATACACTGAGACAAAACAAGACACAAACATACTGTATCAATCTTCTCCATTTTCTCGAAATGGCCATTTTTCCTCTCGCCCTATCTGCCTAGGGACGAGCAGATTTGCTCCCGTCCTATCTATGGATGGGCAGCTTTTTTTTTCATCACTTACCCCCGAGTGTCCCGGGGCTCCCCGTAACGGGCCACCATCTGCCGCAGCGCGGCTGGCTGGGCAAAATAAGCGGAGGGTGACGAATAACTTGTGAACGTTGATACAGCAGGAGAGGGAGCCGTTTATTGCAGGACAGGAGCAGTATTTATACATTCCACAGAGCTTATCTAATTAGCATAAACTAGATACATCAGTCAACCAATAAGGAATCTCTACACTTAATGGCTCGCTTTTGTTACTTCTCAAACCACTCCCTCTGGCATTTTGCCAGGCACCATCCAGACTTGTTTATGAACTCTAACATTCCCCTGGCTAAATGCCAGGTGTTATTTTGACTTGTTTACAGACTCTAACACTCTACTTCTAAGGTACCTCTAAGGAGCAGACTGAATTTTTTGCTGCTGGACTTTAGAGACCTGAGAGTTACTGCTGACCTTGATATTTACAAATCTTCCAGAACTTCCAGACCTGGGGTCTTCCATAGCTGACTGTGGTGAGTTGGGAATTTAGAGTAAAAGCTTTCCAGCTGTCCTTTTCTCCTAAAAATTGTTTAAATTTATTTGTCAAGCTGTTTGGGTGTTGTCAAACTAAAATCCTACTTTTTTCTTGATTAAAATATATATAACTAGACCATTTGTAAAATATTGCCTTCTGCTAAGTGATTTGAGTGATTTTCATTCTATTACCTTGTGTTTTGTTAGAATTTGCAGGTCTTAACTGAAATATTTCAGCAGTTTTATGAATTTTGGAACCCCATAAAGTGCTTATAATAATATTCAGTATATTGTATGCATGCAATAAGTTTATGCACAAAAATTTAGAATTTTTTTTTTTTTGTGGTGTGGTTTGCCGCAGTCTGGCTGGGCACAAAATCATGAGCCACTCACACCTTGTAGATTCAAACAGCAACTCTTTATTCTCGAACTCACACCGGCACTCTACACATGTTCTGGGGAAATCCACGTTCTGGGCCAAATCCACGTTCTGGGCAAAATCCCAAATACTCTCTGAATCCCGCAGCAGGATATGCCCTGTTCCCAGCAGGGTACACCTTAAACCTGGAACCGCCCTAAACCCAAGGAGTGGGATACTCCCTAATCCCAGCAGGATACACCCTAAACCTGGATCCGCCCTGGTCCTTGAGCAAGGTCACCTTACATGCAATGTCACTGCAAATGACCTGGGTCAATATGGAGAGTCCTTCCTCTAAGCAACATTGGGTAGGCTGACAAAGAAATTGCCATGTGTCATTCCTACTTGGCAATGGCTCTCAGCGGTGGTTACCAAGGATTAAATGCAGAGGCACTCAATCACTAGGCCACATTACCAGGCTTATTTTGTATTTTATTGAGTATCTTAAGGGGGTCCTTAGTGCCTCACTTTTACTGAGGTAATCTTTGATCTTGTGATCCTCCTGCCTCAGCCTCTAGAGCAGCTGGGATTAAAGGTGTATGCTACACACCCAGCTTCAAATTTAAGTGTATACTTTGGATTGTAAAACCCTTGTTGTAAAAGTCCTATATGCTGTCCCTTTATAATCTTTTTTTTTAAAGAGAGAGAGAGAGAGAGAGAATTTTTAAATATTTATTTTCCAGTTCTCAGCGGACATAACATCTTTGTTTTTATGTGGTGCTGGGGATCCAACCCGGGCCACACACATGCCAGGCGAGCACGCTACCACTTGAGCCACATCCCCAGCCCCCCTTTATAATCTTTAGTTCACAAAGTAGATATAATTCATGGTAAATGCTTGCCTACCATGTGTGCAACCTTGGGTTCAATCTCCAGTACTGAAAATAAAAATAAATATATTGTTCAAATATATAGAATTGGGGCAGCAGTAGGGCAGATGGCTAGCACTAGCAACATAGGCTTCTTTTACTGCAGGCAGGACCCTTTATCCTGAAGTTATGTAAAAACTGCCTTCTCAGGAAATAGACTTATTATCTATGATATCTTCAAACTCTTATTATTTTTAATTATTTATTTTATTATTTTTTCTCCTGATATTCCATATAGTAAAATTAATTAAGATTAATTTGTAAAAATATGACTCTTCTAACTCAAGATTGCTCTTCTCCAAAACACTACATTTTTTCCAATACACAAAGGATGAAACCTATAAGACTGTCTTCCCTCAGACTAAAGCCTATGGTTATTTTTCAGGAAAAACTTTTAAAGGAAATGGATCCTTTATGGAAAATGACTCAGGAGATGCATGATAATCTAAATGAAGAAGTTAGGAAATCTGAGTCTTTTGTGGTAAGTATGAAAAGGTTTTCTCTCTTTTTGTACAGACTAAAATGATCCTATCAGGTCAGTTTGAGTTGTCATTGGAGGATAGCATTTTCCTCTCAGAATAAGCAGGGAATTCTGGTACTTTTACAGTTATACTGGCTAACACAAGCTTATGTGAAGAATACTAGTAGGTGTGGTGGATGATGCATGACTAGTATTACTTGTCCAACTTTGGAGGTTTGGATAAATCTTCCCAAACACTGAGGATAAGACAGTATTGCACTACTTAGTTAGAAGGAGAGGAGAGAGAGATATTTTTAACTATGGGTGAAGTAGATCATTTTTATTTTTGTTTTCTTTTAATGTTTCATACAGTATGTATGTAAATATTTAAAAATATTTAGAAGAATAAGACAAAGTAACAGAAGAAATGACAGACGATTCAGTTAAAAAAGGAAATAATAAAGAGTCATGAAAGTACCACTATGGGATTGGAGCTTGTTTTCCAGTCCTTCAAAGAAATACCATACCTATTTATGTTTACTTCCCATTCATTTCCACTTCCCAGCACCCAGAAATCTCTTAACTATTTAGGTCTTTGTGGATTTGTGTTCTAGAAAGTTCATGAAAATGGAATTATATCCATTACTGTCTGTGTCTTCTTTGTATCATTTAGTGTAAAACTGTCAAGGTTCATCCATATTTCAAAATAAGTTTTTTATCTACATATTTGAGGCAAGCACTTGCAGAAGGATGAAGTGACTTATATCTTAGTTAACTAAATAACTAAAAGCACCTAAAGGTGCTTAGATTTCTCTCAAGTCTGACATAGTTGGGTAGATCCTGGTATCTGACAGATTCTCATCTCTTCAAGTCCTAGTCATTCATCACATCTCAGCTCAAAAGTTTTTCAGGGAAGCCATCCCTGCCTCCATGGACCAGGGCAGTTCCTCTTATTACACACTCCAAGCATAGTATACCATCTCCTAATTTCCAACAAGCTCTCATCAAATGATAGATACTTATTACTATTATACTCTAAATTCCAAGATCAGAAGGTAGTGTTTATCATGATTACTAGCATATTCCCATTATGCAAAATGCAATGCTTAGAAGGTGATACAAATGGAGTGAAAGAATGGATTAATAAACCAATAAAATTTAACACCAACAAACACTATTATAGCATTAGAATGCCCCCCAAATTGCAGCTAACAAGTAAGGGCAGAAAATACCAATGAGTAATGTCAACAAAAGACAAGACAAGTAATAGATTGATTTCCGGGTTCATAATCTGCTATTGGTGGGATCTGAAAGTCCCTGCAAGGGCCATGTGTTTAAAGGCTTCTTCCTGAGATGAGCTGTTGGTTCATCAGGTATACAACTTGTGTGATATGAATGGTGAAAAAGGATTCTTCAGATGGGTTGCCCAGCACTGTGCATAGACACAGATATTTTTCTTGGCAGTGAGTCAGATCCCTGAGCCTTCCTCACCTGGGTGCATCTGTGCACATTTTTTTAGAAATCCACATTCAATGAAGACATGTACCACTTCAAAGTGATTTTGATTGCTTAGAAAGGAGAAGGCCACAACACCTCACGTTTGCTCCCTCCTTTGCTTCTGGAGCCCCCTTCAGTCAAGTGATGTCCCTGCACCTTGTTCAGAAAATAGAGTTACAAATAGAAGCATGGGTAAGACTGAGAAGGAATCTGAGCTGCTGTTCCAAGAGGACCACCTAGAGGAGGCTCAGGCCATTAAAACTTGAGGCAATAACATGTTTGGAGGTTGCCCTGAAGAGGTTAAGTGTCATATTCAGGAGGAAATTGATTTGCTTGCACAGCTTGGGCATCAGAGTGGATGGTATCTGGTACTACCATGATAACAGAGCCTTTGGGCTTCAGAAGACTTCCAAGAGGAAACTAAAGTCTGACGGCATACATAGGGCCAGCCTTCAGAATGTTCTGAAATTGGCCACGGTTGTGGTCAACATGTGGAGATATATATGCTAATTGTAGGTCATGGACATTCCTTTCACGATCACATTTGATCACCAGAAACAGAAACGTAGTGTTAATGTGGATATGAATATAGCCATATGCCCAAAGGGGACTGACTGTAGAACCCAGGATGGAATAGTGATTTTGAAAAAGTATCTTTTGCAGTTGTGTAACTAAGTACTAGGGGGCGCCTGGATACCTTGACTTTTGAAAATGCTGATCCCATTTTTAGTTTTTTCTGGATCACCTGTAGGCAGAATTATTTTTCCAACAGATCAGAAAGTTATGTGAACTGTATGACTGTCAGAAGTCATGCACGTGGAAACTATACTTTGAGTGCTTTATAAGCACATTAATAAAAAAGCAGTGTCAACAACTTAATTTTGTAATGATTCAAAAAATGGTAGGGGATGACAATGAAAACATGATCTCCAATTTATGATTAGAAGAGCTGTGGATGAGAAATATAATAAAGAAAATGTCATAATGTCATGCTTCCAACTACATCAAACCACTACTTTTCATTCAGGAGCCATTCTATGCAATGGAAAAATTACATATATATATATACATATATATATATATATATAAGTACATATATATATGTACTTTTTCTAGGAATATAGGCATACAGTTATTTTCTTAATTCTTGTCATTAACTCCTCCAGTAAAATCAACCTTGGGCTATCAATATTTAAGCCTCATATTCACATAGAAATATTATGAGGCTTTTGTTTTTCTTTTTCTTTTTCTTTTTTTTTAGTGGTGCTGGGAATGAATTCAACTCAGTCCCACTAGAAACCAAAACTCCCTAGTTTACACCAGTTCTCTACCAATGAGCTCCAGCCCCAGCCTTTCCTGTGCAAATTTAAGAAATTCATCCAAGCTGGGTACAGTGGGGCAAGCCTGTAATCCCCAGCTGCTTTAGATACAGAGACAGGAGGATTCCAATATTAAAGTTAGCCAGAAGTTAACAGGGCCCTAAGCAACTTCTTGAAATATAATTTTATAATAAGAAATATAAAGTCCGGGTACAGTGGCACACGACTGAGATCCCCATGGCTTGGGAAGCTGAGACAGAAGAATTGGGAGTCCTCAGCCATAAGCAAAGCACTAAGGAACTCAGTGAGACCCTGTCCCTCAACAAAACACAAAATAGGCCTGGGGATGTGGTTCAGTGGTTGAGAACCCCTGAGTTCAATCCCCAATGCAAAAAAAAAAAAAAAAAAAAAGACTGGGGATGTGGCTCAGAGGCTTAGTATCCCTGGGTTCAATTCTACTACCAAAAGGTGGTTGGGGGGTAGCATTCATCCATCATGCAACTTATGAAACTTATATTCTATTGTTCTCCCAAGACTTTCCAGAGATGAAGAATAATACATGACAGAAGAAACTTTCTGTTCTATCACAGCACACCCTAGGTATAGGCAGAACTCAGAGTAGAAGCTTGCCTGAGAACCCACAAGATTATGGATTCAATTCTATATTAGATCCTCTCAATGAGCAGAGATCATCAAAGCCTCTGATCAAAGGAACATTCCCCTTTAGAAACCAATGACTATATCATTGGTGACTTCTGTGGACTAAAGTCCCAAAGGCTGAACTTTCTTCTTTCTTTAAGATAACCAGGATCTTTGTATTTCCCAAGGTCTAGTGAGGAAGAGATACAGAGAGAATGACATTCAATAATTTTAGAAGCTAGATAATGTCAGAGAAGAATGGGGAAATTTGATTTTCATATAAAATAAGTGTTAAAAAATATCAACAGTTCTTATATCCTTAGGAGTGTAGAATAAAATGTATATCCACTTAAACTAAAATGATAATTTTTGTCATATTTATAGGACTGAGTTGTTGCAGATGCAAATGATCCAGGCAATGAGTCCAGAGCTCAATTTAGGTCACATGATTGAAATCCTGCACATGTCAATAGCTTCAGAGGTAAGAAACATTCCCTGGCAGTCACCCCTCAATTTATTTCTTCAGTGGTTTCTGAAAGAAGTAATCCCAATTTTTAATTTAAAAATTTTGATATGAAATCATATATAATTTTCTATAACATTTGTACCTTCTTTCCTTGTATACTCATATTACAATGACCAAGATTGACCTTTTAACTACAGATTGTGAATGCAAAATTAAGACCACACTTTAGGTACATCTGAACACAGCCACGGTAAGGAAAAACAGAATATTAGCTTCTGTGAATATGAAGAGATTTAATGCTTACTTTTCAGAGAAGAGATTCAATGCTTACTTTTCAGAGTAGCAATTAAAAGTTTGTGTTTATAGAGTTTAGTTTTGGAGTTTTAAGTATGGCATAGAGGTTTTCAATTTGCCCAATATTCCAATTTATCATGAATTGTACTAAACATAAATTATTCAGATATCTCAAAGTTGTGACCAAAATAATGGATATGCACAAAAAAGGAGACACAGTTTTCATTAGTAGAACAATCCCAATGCTATCAGATAGATTTCTAAACAGATGAAAGTGAAGTGATCTGTGAACATATCAAAATTGTGTTAAGCCCTTACTAGAAAACAGGTCTGTACAGCAGAAGGCTGAAACCCAGGTTAGGAGAATATCAGAGTCTCCGATAAGGCAAAGTAAGAACATTCTTTTCAGAAACTTCTCAACTGTGTACATATTGTCCTTCATCTATTTTTTGATGTTTGAAAATGTAACAATCACAGCTGATCCTTCTGATCCTACTTATGTCATAGCAAATTGATGTCTATTTTGTAACAGTATTAAAAATAACAGACTTACAGTTTTCTACAAAAGTAAAGAAGAAACATTTAGTATTTCATGAAACAAATCAACTAGAGGTAAACAATAAAAATAAATTGATGCTTCTCACACTTATCTACCTTCCTTCCTTCTTTTCCACTTTCCCTCCCTCCCTTCATCCCTTTTCTCTCTCTCTCTCTTCTTTCTCTCTTTTCATGATGTGAGGGAGTTCTGCAGAGGTCATCATAATCCTGCTTCACACCTGAGTGAGGTTGAACTCTGCTCTTCTTATTCAACATTCTTTAGTGAGGATGAGAGACAAATAAAATAATAATTGAACAGAAATCCTCTGCCTCTCAGAAATAAGGTAACACAGTACTATTTGCCAATTGGAGTTTTGTCTTCTGCAGTGAATAATACTGTGACATAGGAAGTGGCTGACACTACACAAGCTGTATTAAGTATGTCAGACGTATGACATTTGGGTATGACCAGCACAGTGCACCTGGGGAGACCCAGACAGTGCAGAGTTATGCTGCATGGGGGACTAAGACCTTCAACTCAGGCAAACACTACTAGGAGGTGGAGGTGCCAAGCCCTGCAAACTGGATTCTGGGTGATTGTAAAGATTCCAGGACAAGCAATATTGATAAAAGTGTTGATTTTGATGAAGTACTTCTCCTATTTTCTTTGAAGAGAAACATCATTATAATCTGTCCACCAACTCCTCTCCCCTAATTCAGTATAGGCGACAGCCTCTGGGTAGGTTTAGGGTGTTTCTGGATTATGACAATGGAACTGTGAGCTTGTATGATGTTCACAAAAGATCCCTCATATATGGTTCCCTTCCTTTCTCTTTCACCTCTCCTCTGAACTCTGTCCATTGTCTTGGTTCTCCATGAAGTCAAGTTTCATGAGTACTAATTGGTGATCTCTCATATCAGCAAACTGAAGACCTGAGACCCACTCATGTCAGAAAACAATTCTATATCTGAGATCTGTGGGCACTTGTAACTTTAGGAAACATTGTTATTTTATGGTTACAAAACAAGTTATCACATTGAATGCATTGATTTGCTTATTGAATTTCATTTTGATAAACATGTTTATTATGGAGCATTTACTAGAATGTCAGCAATTGCTTTTAAAAATAATGCTAGTGAGATAAATTCATATACCATGAAGATAATTCTTCTAGTGTATTTCATTAGTGATTTTTAGCATCTCTAGAGTTGTGCAACCACTGTAACTATCTAATTCCAGAAAAATTTTCATCACCTTCCCACAAAATACCCCATGCCCATTAATATTTATACTCTACCAATCCTCTGCCTTCTCCTGACAACCCTCAATTTATCTTGGATTTATTCAACTCCCACAGTAGGGACTGGGATAGTTGGGGGATGTTATGAGGAGCCAGGACATGAGATAAACACATTCATCTCACCTGCAACATGGAGTTTGACAGTTAGCTGCTGTCAGACTCTCATCAATCATTTTCATCTTAAAATCTTCAGTGGAGCACTACAAGCTTGTTGCTGGTAAGGAGTGATGAATCTTAGGATCACCTCATTGTATTTGGTGAGATGGTATTGGCAAAGTTTTTACCAGAAATCAAGAAGTTTTAAATTGTCAACAGTGCTGCCTAGATAACCAAAATATCTATGAACTCTTGTTTAGAAAATATAGCCCATTCAGGCTCACCTGGTCATCTGCATTTCAGCTACTCTATATAACCTTTGACTAAAAGATTTAGGGAAACCTATACCTTAAGGTCAGTAATCAACTTGATATCACTGATGGGCTGAATAGCAAGAACTCAAATGCACAGCCATAGGCCTTTTAAAACATGTAGTATTTTATGGCTCAGCTTCTTTGGAACATGGTCTACCACATTGTACTTACCAGTTTTAAAGTGCAACTGTTTCAGAGATACTCAAGAAGCCCAATTTGGAGAATATGATAAGGAAGTAGATGAAGTGAAAGACTCTTCATTTGGGGGAAACTTGGGAGTTGTATTAGATTTTCTGTTTTCTCTGAGAACTAAAAAGGTGTTCAACACTCTTTGAGCTTAAAAACAATTTCATGTGTTAGGCAATGTGTGAAGAATGAAATTGTTAACTCATGAGAATGTAAATCCACTGCAGACTATAAAGCCACCATGTTCTAAAGGACCTCAGGCTCATTGTTTGAAAGAGCAAAAAACTGACAAAGGTCTTTTATTTTATTTTACTTTATTTTATTTTGGGGTACCAGGGATTGAACTCAGGGGCACTCAACCACGGTGCCACATATCCAGCCCCATTTTGTATTTTATTCAGAAACAGGGTCTCACTGATTTGCTTAGTGCCTCACTGAGTTGCAGAATCTGGCTTTAAACACAAGATCCTCAGGTCTCAGCCTCCCAAGCCCCTGGGATTGCAAGTGTGGGCTACCACGCCCATCCTGACAAAGATCTCTAAGACAGATTTTTATGCCACAATCCTACTAGAATTTATTTCTCTTCTACAATGTTGTTGTTCCCCACACTGTGGTAGCAGGGTTTTTTTTTTTTGTTGTTGTTGTTTGTTTGTTTGTTTTGTGTGTGTGTGTGTCTTTTGGGTATGAAAAAAATTGAGGTGATAAGGCTAAATAAATGCAGTACTAATTTTTATGTGTTGTGATCAGAACCTTACTCTTGATTATAAAGCTTCTTCTCTGAGACTCAGTCACACATTGATTTTAACTTCAGCTTCTCAAAATCCATACACATGCAAACAAACAAAAAACTCTATGTGAGCCTTTATTGGAATGGTCCATTTAAAGAGAATAACCATAGTGTGTCTTCTACTCCACAGATAGGGGATATCTATTCATTAAGTTGTAGTTTTAAAATTTTCTCTCAAGCTGCCAGTTGTGATGGCTCACACCTGTAATCCCAGAAGCAGGTTGGTAGACTGAGGCAGGAGCATCTTAAGTTCCAAGCCAGCTTAACAACTCAGTGAGACCTTGTCTCTAAAGAAAAAAAAAATAGGATTTGACTCAGTAGTTGAGATCCTGGGGTCAATTGTCCATTCCACCCCCCCCCCCAAGGAAAAAATTATATATCTCAATAATATTGTGTATTTTATGTTCATAAAGTTGTACATCTTTCATTATATTTATTTCTATGCATTTGATATCCTTAATAAGATTTATATGTATTTGGATTTTATTTCACAATTCTGTTATTTGTAAGAATAGACTTGATTAAATTGTTTCCTAATTTCTCTAATTAATTGTTTATGGATTTGGGTAAATTTTATAATCACACAAGCATGTGATATAATCTAATGACACCAGGACCAACATTTAACAAATTATGATAGCTATTTGTAATATTACAAATTATAAATTATGGTAGATTTATTTATTTCTGATCCTTACATGATTTAATTCTCCTTACGTGTTTCTGGTCTAGTTGTAGTGATGGAGACATCCAGAATAGTGCCGAACCCAGTTGGTGATAAGGGTACCCTCCTGTCATCCCCAGTCTATGTAGCATTTTTCAAATTCTCCATTAAATATGATAAATGGCTGTGAATTTTTACAGGCATTCTTTGTTATATTATTAAAGCTCACTATTATTTTAGTTCACTGATAGATCTTTTTAATCATGTACTAACAATGCATCATATCAATTGTTTTTCCTGTTATTGTGGTTATTTGCATTGATTCTACTTTCTGATATTAAATTACTTTTTCTATGAAAAAAAAGTCCATTTGATCATAGAATCTTTATCCTATATGTGTAACTAAATTTGATGAGGTAATAACTTATTTTACAATGTTACCTCTATATTTACATGAGACTCTGTATAATAGTTTTTATTTCTTGTAATACCTTTGCAGAATAAGATATAAAAGTTATAAATAGGGAATTATTACTTCGCTTTTCCATTCTCTGCAAGACTTTCTCTAAATTTGTATTTCTTTCTAAATGTTTGGAAGAATTCACTGAAATACATCACTAATTTTTTTTGTGAGTTTTTTCTTTGTTTGTTTTAAAATAGTGGTTCTATTCTCTTTAAGAAAAATTATGCCACTAATATCTTCTTTTTTGTCAGCTTTGTTCATATATTTTTAAGGAATTTGCTCATTTCATCTGAATTGTCAACTGTGTAGGCATACAATACTTCAAAACTCTTACTGATTTATTAATTTGTGAGGGCATGTGCATTTGTGTTCTTATTCTTGACCCTATATTCTTAATTAGAATTTCCCATCCCTTTGTTAGACGAGTACTAGAGATTTGGCAGTTAATTAATCTATTTGAAGTGCCAGATTTTGTCCTTTTTGATACGTAGGTAGGTAGATAGATACATAGATAAGTAGATAAGTAGAGAGATAGATTAGAATTTTCTGAAATGATTAGTAGAATTTTACTTTGTTTGACATGGATTTGCTTTTCTTTAACTCTTTCAGCCATGTCTCCTCCTCTCCATCTCCCTTCTCCCTCTCTGCCCTTCTTCTCCTTCTCCCACACTTCCTCCTTCTTTTCTTTTCTTGATGTTTCAGGTTTAGCATTTATTAAGCACCAGACACAGGGTGAAAGACCCAAAGTCACATCACACCTCACAACTCTGCTGTGAGACAGGGGTTACTGTACAGTCCAGAAGCCAAGGCCACCAGTAGGGGGATAGGATCAAAACCAGAATTCAGTACTTTTTGACTCCAGGTTCATTTCAACTCTGTTTCATCATTTTAGAAAATATGCACATAAGAGTTTGTCCCAACCCACATGGATCCATTAAATAATCTTGGGATATATTTTGCACCTCCACACTTATAAACTCTTTTTAGAAATTTAGAAGAATATAATTTTTTCAAAGAACCAATGCAGCCAATTTGGAAAGCAGTATGGAGATTTCTTGGAAAGCTGGGAATGGAGCCACCATTTGACCCAGCTATTCCCCTTCTTGGTCTATTCCCTAAAGACCTAAAAAGAGCATGCTACAGGGACACTGCTACATCGATGTTCATAGCAGCTCAATTCACAATAGCAAGACTTTGGAACCAACCCAGATGCCCTTCAATAGACGAATGGATTAAAAAAATGTGGCATTTATACACAATGGAGTATTACTCTGCATTAAAAAATGACAAAAACATAGAATTTGCAGGGAAATGGATGGCACTAGAGCAGATTATGCTAAGTGAAGCTAGCCAATCCCTAAAAAACAAATGCCAAATGTCTTCTTTGATATAAGGAGAGTAACTAAGAACAGAGTAGGGACGAAGAGCATGAGAAGAAGATTAACATTAAACAGAGATGAGAGGTGGGAGGGAAAGGGAGAGAAAAGGGAAATTGCATGGAAATGGAAGGAGACCCTCAGGGTTATACAAAAGAACATACAAGAGGAAATGAGGGGAAAGGGAAAAATAATACAAGGGGGAGAAATGAAGGTCAGTAGAGGGGGTAGAGAGAGAAGAGGGGTGGGGAGGGGAGGGGAGGGGGGATAGTAGAGGATAGGAAAGGTAGCAGAACATGACAGTCACTAGTATGGCAATATGTAAATCAATGGATGTGTAATTGATGTGATTCTGCAATCTGTATATGGGCTAAAAATGGGAGTTCATAACCCACTTGAAGCAAAGTGTGAAAGATGATATATCAAGAACTATGTAATGTTTTGAACAACCAACAATAAAAAAAAATAAAATAAAATAAAAAATAAAAAAATAAAAAGAAAAAAAAAAGAAAAGTCAAAAAAAAAAGAATTTAATTTTAAAAATTAACATGTGTGTGTGATCTGGGCTTCAGCAAATGAGTATTCATATACTGTTAGTTCAGAGTCCCCTTTCCTCTGACTTCTGGCAAGTGATGAGATTTCTGGTAATCAAAACCTCCTGGTACCTATTTTCTCCTCCTCTTCCCTCCTGCCTGGGTTAGAGCTACCTCTGAGGTTTACTCTGACATTCCAGCACAGAAGAAATGGGGCTCCTAGCAATAGAATGAGCAAAGGAAAACCCAAGAGTGATGGACCCTCTCCCCATGGTTAGCAAATACTTTGTTTTCTCTTAAGAAATTCTTAGTCCTCCCTCTTGGACACACATGTGGATTTAATCCAGGCAAGCCAAGAGCTTTCTGTGGTATGGGAGCAAAGCACCTGAAGAGCCACCCACCTGAGGACTGGGAGGCTTAGAGCATAGGACAGAGGCCACCTTTAATGAAAAATTCAACTTAATATGTAGGAAAATGAGGCAGAAAGAGGAAAGTGAATTCCCAATATCTCAGAAATGTCAAAAAAAGATGTAAGAAACCTAGCAAGGAAGATTTGAATTTATAAAATCCACACATATAAAAGACAACAAGCAGGCACTGAAGTGACAGTTCTGTTTTGACGTAGAACTTGAAATGCACTTCTTCTTCTTTTTTTTTTTTTTTGAATACCAGGAAACCTTAGCTCAGGATTCCAAATCTATCTTATGGTCTTTTGACAGTCACTTCCACTAAGCAATTCTGCCAAGCACTGTGCCCGAAGGAAAGGATCCACTCAGCCTTTATATCTTCCACAATTGATGCATTAAATATTGTGTACTTTCTTCAAGTACTTATTTTGTTTAGATGTATTCTTAATATTAGTCAATTAAGAATATCACCTTGGGCTGGGGATGTGGCTCAAGTGGTAGCGCGCTCGCATGGCATGCATGCAGCCTGGGTTTGATCCTCAGCACCACATACAAATAAAGATGTCCACCGAAAAATTAAAATAAATAAATAAATAAATATTTTTTAAAAAATTCTCTCTCTCTCTCTCTCTCTCTCTCTCTCTCTCTCAAAAAAAAAAAAAAAGAATATCACCTCATTTTTCTTTAATTTATGTGTTTGCATGGGAACTACCTAGAAGAGGAGAATAGGTGTCCAGTGTTAATAGCATGGTAAATGTTGGTAATAGACTTTAATTTGTGAAAATATTGGCATGTTAGCTGGTATGGTGTAGGTTAGAAATGGACTCTCAGTGACAAAATTAATGGCATTCAAATAGGTAATTAAGCTAAGATATTTTAGAGAAACTTTCCACCTTTGGTGAACAGGAATTATGAATCCTTTAAGGCCAGTAGCTTTAGCTTAACAAAGGATACCCTAGTTAAGTCCATAAGCAAAGGAGGATTCTGGAAGCCTGTTGTCAACTGGAAGGAGATAGTGCCTCAGCAACCTTGGAAAGGTTATGCTTACAGTACTTAAAAGGTCAAGGATCTCAACACCTGACATATAAGAAGTGCCTACCCAATTAATGTTTAGCTATTATTAAAATAATTATGGTCTCCTAAAAGATTTACAAAGCCATTAGTTTGTTGACCCAAAAAGTGTTACAAGTCATGTAATCAATTAATGGACAAAGAATTCCAGCAAGGGTTCTTAGTTGCTTCTGACAACAGAGACCTCTGAAGATGGTGCTGTGTGATAATTAATAAACACAGTCATCCTTTATGGTTATGAATCTGAAATTTCCCCTTCTGAGAATCTGTGTTGTAGTGAAGCACTATTCTCGGTGTGGGTGGGCTGCTCACTCATACCCTTTCCAGAGAGGAAAATGAGAATCAAAGAACTCAAGGTCAAAATTTTTTGACTGATCTAACAAAGAAAATAGGTTGCTCTGGCTCTGGGTGGGACACTGTACTCAGGAGTGGCAGAGTTGTCCTTGGTAGAGAAAAGACAATATTGGCAGATGCCAAATTATTCAATAGAAAACTTTGTGTGCATAAAACTTCCTGGAGAATTTATTTCAAAGTTATGTTCTAAAGTTTAGTAGGTAACCATCTATATTTATTTTGCGATTACTTATGGAGGTTTGAGCATTAGCCTAAAATTCTTTTAATGAAGCAACACTAGCAGGTTCCATATGTGCATTAGGGTGGCTGTGTAGTGAAATGTTCTCTTTTTCTTCTATAATTTTTGCCTTTAGTGATGGTGCCACTTTACAATAAAAATCATGATTGTTTTTAGCTGTTTAGCTAATATAAAGCAATGTGATTTTACAATCTCTCTTTCTCTCTCTCTCTCTCTCTCTCTCTCTCTCTCTCTCTTTCTCACACACACAGACACGCACACACATGCACAAAGTTTTGCTTTGGGCTTGGGGTCAGAATGGTTTTGGCTTCTTCTGAGCAATATACTTTATTTTTCTATTTTTTTGTAATTCCAATTAATCATACTGTATTATTTTTAAGTGTTGCAACTTCTCCAACATTCCACATAGAAATCATTTTACCCATTGCTTTATTTGGTCATCAGTCTCTTTATTTAGGAATGGACAGAAGGATTGCTGTTCCTTGGGGTAGAAAAATCCATAATTTGTTGCCTTTTGCAATAAAAAATGTTGGCAAGTCAGGTGGCATCACTCATATGATCCATATCAAAAGTGCCAGGATGTAAATCTTGTTATGATCACAGCAGGACTTCCAGGGTTAGCACTTCCAGGCTCTATACACAGACAACCAGCGTCAAAATTGTTGGAGTTAGTATTCTTGTCAGCACTCCAAATCAGTCTGAACAGTGCCATTTTCTTCCATGAGGAGAATCAGAGTGCAAATGATGTGAATATTGTGGGTCACCAGATGAAGGATTTCTTTTTTGCCCACAAAGACCTTTTTCACTTTGAACAGCTTATACTGGGCTTCCTCAGGTGTAATGCAATAAATAGCAAGGTGATCCCTGGTGTTACAGATCAGACAGAAATCATCTCTAATCTTGTCATGCTGATGAAGTCATAACACCATCAGGGTAAGTCACACCAGTTCAGACACTGTCATCAGTCTTAATGAGCTGTCATGCAGACCTTCTTTGATTCATCTCCTGTCAGGGCATAGTTAAGTCTGTTCCATAGGAAATGTGAAGTCCACAGTGATAAGAGGAAGATATTCTCTTAACTTTTGGGGATCAGCAGAAGAATGACAAGCAAATACATGGTCACTTTATTCAGCTTTCAGTGGCTTAGAGCTGGTACTCAGTTCAGGTATTTCTCAGAAACAAACACAAGCCTGGGAAACTGAGGGACACCGGTTCCCAAACTGAAAAAATAAAAAAAGAGCCAGGAATGTAACTCAGTGAGGTAGAGTGCCCCTGAGTTCAGTTTCAAACCCCAGTAGAAGTAAAGAAAAACAGAGCAAGAGCAAGGAAGGAAAAGAGGAAGGTGGAGAGAGAGGGAGAAAGGTAAACATACAATTTTAAAAATCGATTAGTTTTGACACAAAAGGCACAACCAGGCAGCAGAACATGGATTATAAAAGTATTGAAAATGGTCCATTCTTAATATATCTTGTTGGATTTACAAATGCTCGTTTGTTTATTTATATACTTATATGATAATACTAATACAAGAGTAATTGTCCAGTGTGGTACAGAGTGACTGCATTTACTAGAAACATGATTAGATCAGAATCTTATAAGAAGCAGGTCAAGGCTTGAGGGCAGAGCAGCCTCATGCACTTTTCCCATGTGCTCCATAACAGACTGATGTTATTTCATGTGTGAAGTAACGTGATTAGGTCTGAAAGGGCTGCACTACACTTGATTTCCTAATACTGCAGGATATTTTTTTTTTAATTTTTTGTTGTAGATGGACACAATACCTTTATTTTATTCATTTATATGTGGTGCTGAGGCTTGAACCCAGGGCCTGGCACGTGCTAGGCAATCGCTGTACCACTGAGTCACAACCCCAGCCCATTTTTTTTTTGTATTAAGGTTTTCTCTTTACTTTTAATAGTCAGTTCAACTTTTGAATTTCAAAATTGCATAATTATACAATAAATCTTTCATTTCTTCTTTATTGATCCCCAGGGAGAAAATTGAGGAACCAGGTAAAACACACACACACGCATACACACACACATTCACACACGTACACACACACACAGACAAAATATACCACTTTTCCTTTTAATTTATCAATACACTCATGAATATATTATACCAATTCAACACAGGATATCTAAAGATCTCTCTTAGGCACCTTGTTGCAAAGTCCCTGTAGTGTCCTGCACCATGAAGAAAAAAAAAATCTGTGTCTTTACTTCTTCCCACAATTTGGAAGTGTCCATTTTGCTTTCAGTGTCAAACAAAGCATCATAAATTCCTGGGAATGACTTCCCTGCATACTTGTTGTGGCTGCTAGGAGCATAGATGGCATGCTTGTTAAGAAAATACTTTGGTGTTAGCTGCACAAAAAAGACATATAAGAATAAAACAGGAGCACCATATAATCTTGGATCTCATATTTCTAAATTTATGCTTTGATTAAGCCCTTTGTCAAGCAAACTTACAAGTTCAATAGTCTCCAAAGACTAGTCTATGAAATATGTGTTGATTATTTTACTTTACCTAGACAGCTCAAAGTGGTTCAGAGCTAATCCAAGTAACAACAATGATAACAACAGCTGTTGACTTGGTATAGACTGTGCTTGGTATTCTGCAAAAATTTACTTACAACTTTTATAATTGTATTTTAATTTATTTTTATTTTTTGGTACTGAGGATTGAATACAAATAGCTTTTTACAACCCTGGCTTTTTTTTTTTTTTTTTTTAGTCAGGACCTCATTATATTGCTTAGCGCTTCACTAAGTTGCTGAAGTTGTCCTTGAACTTGTTATTCTCCTGCCTCAGCCTCCTAAATTGCTGGGATTATAGTTGTGAACAACCATGCCTGGCCAATTTTTCTAATTTTTAAAAGTGAATTCTACAAAGTTGACATTAATATTTTACAGAGGAGGAAACTGACTATAATTAAACTATTTGTCTCAATGTGCATGGGAAATAAGTACTAACTTTTACTAAATCACACTGCTCCTGGAATTACAACACTGCTGTGGTCATTAAAGTTCCATTTATAACCAGCCAATCAATGTTTTACTATTCTTCCAAAAGTCATATTCTGTGTTAAAATGCTTAGGTTAATGCACGAAGATCCAATTAAAATCATTTTATGATGTTTACAAGGCCTAAGAAGAAGACTGTTTCATTGAAGGGGCTAAGCTAGGTTATGTGCTATCTCTGAAAGTGGATAAGTTGCAAAATAACATGGTAAAGAAATAAAGAGGAACAACCATGCTACCTGTGGTGAGCCATTCTCACACGTGACTGGGCAACTCCCGGTTTGGGTGTGAGGCGCTCTGGCTAAACTGTGTCGGAGCTTTCCCAATCCTCTCCTGGTGTGAGAGCCTGTCCTTGAGGGGGTGTGACTTGACCACTGACCCTGGGGTCAATCACTGACCCTGACCTTGGAGTGCTGCCCCCCTCAACATTCATTGGATGGAATTCTCCCCTGAATTTCTTGTTCCCCAATAAAAGGACACTCCCTGGAGTGCTCTCTCTCTCTCTCCTGCTAGCCCTGAGTAATCCCTGCTGCCCTACCGGGTGGTTCCAGGTGTGAGCCAGAGGGAGAGCCGTCTCGGACCTGGTCATAGAAAAAGGTAACTGAGTCTGTGTGTTTATTTGATCTCACTAGCTAACTTTTATTCCAAGAACCTCTTTAATGAAACCAGTGCGCTGGTCACATGGTGGAAGCTACCATTGGCAAAATAGTTACCCTGTTTGGATGATGTCCTTTTCTCCCAACCACTGACCCTTTGATTGTCCCTACAGGGAAAGGTGACTCCACTTCTGGCTTTTCAATAACATAATCCTTTCTGCAGTCCTCAGAGTATGGGCAACCTGGGGGTCAGTGGGTAGATTCTCAGAAATAATCACATGTGCCAAAATGTAGGGGGGAAATATTTAATATCAAATTTAAGGAGTAAATATATAATCATTACACATTATACAAATTTATAAAATTTATTTTTATCATATGTATATATAAAAACAAAAGTAGAACAAGGGCTAAAATTATATATAAAAAATATAAACTGGATTCTATATTTAACTGTAATTGGGGGGATTTTTGTTTTCTGGTGGTGTCTTCCTGAAACTTTTACATTTCCTAAGATAAATATTTTTTTAATCAGAACAAAATGCTAAAAAGAAATATTTCTCAGGATCATATTAAATTATTTGAAAAGCCAATATAGTATATTTTTATTATTTACTACATATATTTTAAAATATACTATTATCTTGCAAAAAATCAATTTTGATATGTTTTCCACACTGCACAACATTTTAAAAATTATGTTAGAATGAAGAGTCATATTTTCTTTCTTACCAAGAGAATGACCTATCTGGTAACCATAAAGGATCAATGAATGCATTTTTAGAAACATCAGTTGATCATTCATAATCCACAATAATATTGTGATTAAAAGAGAATTAATGTAGATATGAGTAAATGAAAGTGTGTTAATTAGCCAGCAAAAAAAATCTAAAATTTCTATAATATGCAAATTAAGAACAAGCAAGGTAATTATCATAGTTTTGATATCCTGCAAAATTCTGTTTTGCTGAGGCTTATGAACCTATTGATACTGTAACATGTGCCAATGGAATCATGTGATAGTAATTTTTATGTAAGTGGAAATAGTAAGTGATACATCTAAGAATATAAATGCAGGGAAGACTTTTTTCACCTTAGGAATCTTAATTATCTACTCGTGGAAGTCATATCAATATTTAAATAAAACAATATAAAAATGTTTTCTAAGGTGCCAGGAAAATTATAAATATTTTTCAAGTGACAACACATGATATTTTCTTGTTATTAAAGATAATTTCTCATGAGCATAAAAGATGGTGTCTTTTTGTTCTTTCTTTTTTTTTTTTTCATTTTTAAGCATACAGTACAATACTGTTAACTACATGTCATTGATGTACAGCACACTTTAGCATTTGAGCATTTTTTTTTGGCTGAAACTTGATTATATCTGTTCCACAGTAACTCTAGGGAACAATTTAATCACAAAAAATAATGGTTAATTTTTTTAAATTTTTTTTATTGTTGGTTGTTCAAAACATTACATAGTTCTTGATATATCATATTTCACACTTTGATTCAAGTGGGTTATGAACTCCCATTTTTACCCCGTATACAGATTGCAGAATCATATCAGTTACACATCCATTGATTTACATGTTGCCATACTAGTGTCTGTTGTATTCTGCTGCCTTTCCTATCCTCTAATATCCCCCCTCCCCTCCCCTCCCCTCCCCTCTTCTCTCTCTACCCCCTCTACTGTCATTCATTTCTCCCCCTTGTATTAATTTTCCCTTTCCACTCACTTTCTCTTGTATGTAATTTTGTATAACCCTGAGGGTCTCCTTCCATTTCCATGCAATTTCCCTTCTCTCTCCCTTTCCCTCCCACCTCTCATCCCTGTTTAATGTTAATCTTCTTCTCATGCTCTTTGTCCCTACTCTGTTCTTAGTTACTCTCCTTATATCAAAGAAGACATTTGGCATTTGTCTTTTAGGGATTGGCTAGCTTCACTTAGCATAATCTGCTCTAATGCCATCCATTTCCCTGCAAATTCTATGATTTTGTCATTTTTTAATGAACAGTAATACTCCATTGTGTATAAATGCCACATTTTTTTTATCCATTCGTCTATTGAAGGGCATCTAGGTTGGTTCCACAGTCTTGCTATTGTGAATTGTGCTGCTATGAACATCGATGTAGCAGTGTCCCTGTAGCATGCTCTTTTTAGGTCTTTAGGGAATAGACCGAGAAGGGGAATAGCTGGGTCAAATGGTGGTTCCATTCCCAGCTTTCCAAGAAATCTCCATACTGCTTTCCAAATTGGCCGCACCAATTTGCAGTCCCACCAGCAATGTACAAGTGTACACTTTTCCCACATCCTCACCAGCACTTGTTGTTGTTTGACTTCATAATGGCTGCCAATCTTACTGGAGTGAGATGGTATCTTAGGGTGGTTTTGATTTGCATTTCTCTGACTGCTAGAGATGGTGAGCATTTTTTCATGTACTTGTTTATTGATTGTATGTCCTCCTCTGAGAAGTGTCTGTTCAGGTCCTTGGCCCATGTGTTGATTGGGTTGTTATCTTATTGTCTAATTTTTTGAGTTCTTTGTATACTCTGGATATTAGGGCTCTATCTGAAGTGTGAGGAGTAAAGATTTGTTCCCATGAGGTAGGCTCCCTATTTACCTCTCTTATTGTTTCTTTTGCTGAGAAAAAACTTTTTAGTTTGAGTAAGTCCCATTTGTTGATTCTAGTTATTAACTCTTGTGCTATGGGTGTCCTATCGAGGAATTTGGGGCCCGACCCCACAGTATGTAGATCGTAGCCAACATTTTCTTCTATCAGACGGCATGTCTCTGATTTGATATCAAGCTCCTTGATCCATTTTGAATTAACTTTTGTGCATGACAAA